>NC_072412.2:94686573-97499906 GCF_028858775.2 Pan troglodytes | reverse complement strand
TGGTTTGAAATATCCTTTTCTGAATATGCTTAGAATTACTTAACTTGAAAACTTTGGATATTCTATCTCCTTTTAAAATAGACTGTTTTATTTTTATTCAAAGTTTTGCAAGTCCTTAATTTGAAAAGCACTTTCTTTTAATGTTGTAATGGTAATTAATATTACTTAAAAGTAAAACTTAAACAACTTTTGCTCATTTTTAGTCACAGCTCATAGTCCCTAAGTTTATTTTTCTAAAGATAACTGTATTACTATCACTTATAAATAATATGGCAAAAGTTGCTACATGGGTCCAGTTCTATACAATATATACTATTTACATGTAATATTTCACAAAGTTCTATTGCATCTAAAGCACACAATGGATTCCATCGTTTAAAAACAATGATGATTATTTTCCTGTAAAAGCAAAGACAGTAAAACAAAATCAGATTTAAAATAAGCCTGAAACAAAGCATGATTTCCTTGAGCTTACCTAAGTAAACCTTATTTACATGTGAATTTATCAATAATTAGCAAAAGTAAAAGTCATTATGAAATTCTCCAAATCTTTCAAAGAAAACTACTATCTTACATTCAAGCATTGAGTTTGCCCATCAAATTACTTAAGCTCAACCTTTCCCTCAATCTTCAAAACTCTGGCATATAACTACACAAACACTTCTGAAGGGGACAGAATCTCCTTTTATCATTCATTCTACCAACCATCAACTTCATAAGAATTAGAATCAAGTGTAATAAGAATGAACCAAATATAATCATTGATATAAATTTATGTGTTCAGACATAGTCTTTAGACATATTTATCAGTGCACATGTAAATAATACTCAATAACTTCTTTAATAGAGTTCTGCAGAGAAATAGAACCAACAGGATGTGTGTATATAACTCAATTATGTATTTCATCAGCTTCCTTTTTATGTAATGGAAACTAACTACATCTAACGATGAAATCTTTTTCATTCATTAATCATTAAAAGGGGAGAGAGAAGTCCAGGCTGGGTTTGTGTCCAAAAGGGTTTCTATTTTTATTCCTTCACAGTTATCTCCGCGCTGCATGATTCTTCCTCTCAGATATTAACCATAAGGAATGGTTAGCCTCAGACTATAGCTCTAGATGAGAAACATCGCCTCTGGATAATGAGGATGCATGGACTTTAATCAGTTCTAGCAGGAAACCTTGGCTTAGACAACTATGTAGTTGATGGTATCCCTATAGGAAAAAATATATAGAGAGAGAGAAAGAGAGCGAGAGAGAGACAATTTTGTGGTAGCAGGACAGATTCAGTTTCAGACATTTGTTCAACAAATGTTAGTGTTCAACATGTATTAGTGTTTTGCACTAGGTGCTATGGGCTAAAAGTATAGTAAGGAATAAAACTATCTATTTGAGGGAATAAACAAAAAAGAATAAAGAAACAGATAAAATTCCTATTACCCTTTAGGAGAAGCAACATAAAGTGAAATAACAGAATCTAGAAATAGAGAATAACAGGATAGAAGCCAAGTATTTACAACCATGATCAACCTGTCAAAATAAGCATCATCAGTAATGAGACACATTGAAATTATGTACCACCTGATAGGATGCAATGAAAAAAACATGCAGCACCCATTCTGTGATATTCTTGTCAAAGTGCATTCCCTGACTATAGTCACAAGGAAACCTCAGAAAACCTAAATGGAGGCATTCAAAACAGAAGGAAAGGAAAGGGAAAAAAGTAAGGGAAAGAGGAAAGGAGAAGGAAGGGGAGGGGAGAGGGAAGGAGAAAGAATGGGTGGGGGAAGGGAAAGGGAGAGGGAAGAGAAAAAGGAAGGGGAAAGAGAAGGAGAAAGGAAAGGAGGAAAGGAAGGAGAAGCAAAGCAAAGGAAAAAAAGAAAGAAGAAAATATGGGCCAGAAATCTTGGTCAAGTTAGGTCTAAAGATCTCTTCTTAATAAATGGGCATTAAAAAGACCTGACAATCAAAGTCAATGTATGATTCTGAAATTGATCCTTTTGCTATGAAACATTATTGGGACTATTGGTGAAATTTTAATGGGGGCTTGAAAATTAGATGGTAGCAATATATTAATATTAATTTTCTGGTTTTGTTTGTTGTACCGTGCATGTATTGTGTGTGTGTGTATGTCACACATATATTACTGTAATAGGTTTGTAATATATAGAATTATCTATATATGTGTATATACATATACAGACACACAATTTTGTTTGTAGAAAATATACACAAAAGCAGTGTTTTTCAACCTTGGCACTATCGCTTTTGACATTTGGGCCATATAATTCTTTGTTGTGGGCATTTCTTGTGAATTGCAGGATGTTTAGCAACATGCCTTGCCTTTAATAACTGAATGACAGTAGCACCTTCCCCACCCTATTCCCCAGGCTAACAACTAAAAATATCTTGAACTATTATCAGATGTTTCCTGGAGGGCAAAACTGCCCCTGGTTGAGAATCACTCTACTAAAGTATTTGGAGATGACAGAGCATCAGGTTCATTTCTATATATTGTTAAAATATCTTTCAAAGTTGAAGGTAAAATTAAGACGTTTTCAGAAAAATTAAATGGGTTAATTTGTCACCAGCAAATCTGCACTACAAAACATGCTAACAGAAATTTTTTAGTCTGAAGGGAAATAACATCAAATCAAAACGCCAAATTAGAGAAAATGAAAAGCATAGAAATGATAAGTATATGAGTAACAGAAAATACTTTTTTTATCGTTCAATTTCGTTGAAGGGAAACTATTAAAATTTAAAAAGATATCATTTTATTGTGGGGTTTATGATGTACATAGAAAAATTTATACTAAAACAATCACAAAGGACATAGACGGAATAAAGGAAATGTTACTGTCATCAGTTTTTTACATTATATATGAAGTTGTAAAAAAAAACCTCTAAGTAAAATTTAGATTCGTTAACTATAAATTGATAATTACTGTAAGACAAATAACTCAGTAAAAAAGCTCTGCAACTAACTCATCTATGCAATTTAAAATGAGTACTTAAAACACAAACAAAAATAAGAGAAGAGAAACAAGAAACAGAGTGTACAGTTTTAAAAAGTAGAAACATGTTTCATTTAACATATTTATGAACTAAATTATCCAATTATAAGGTAGAGATTGTCATATTAGACAAGAAAAGAAGACCCAACTAATGTTGTCTACCAGAAACATATATTCAATATAAAGACACAGATAGATGAAAAGTAAACCTATACAAAAAGATAAACCACATACACAACAAGTATTAGGAAGCTTATGTGGCTGTATCAGCAAAATACAATGTAAACTGGAAAAGGGGATGCATTATCAGAGAAAATGGGGGCATTTCATAATTATGAAATAACCAATTCATGAGAGGACAATAATATTCCAAAGGGGGCACTGACTTAATAATAAAGCCTCATAATTCATGAAGGAAAGTAAGCAGAACTGAAGGGAGAAATAGATAAATGACAGTAATAATTAAAGATTTTAACATCCCTTTGTTCATCACTGATTGAACAGGAAGACAAAACATTAGTATGGCTATAGAACATTTCAACTTCATTATAAATCACTTTGATCTTATTGACATTTATAAAAACTACACTTAAAATGCTGAATTTACATTGTTTTCTTGTGTATTGAAAGCATCACCAACATAGGCCAAATGCTGAGTTAAAGAGTAAGTTTAAATGGATTTTAAGTTTTAGATTTTATAAAATATATCCTCTGATCACAATAAAATTTAATTTGAAATCAATGACATAAGACATATCTAGGAAACCCCCAAATAGTTGTAAATCACATGAAACACTAACTCATAGTTCATAAAAGAAATCAAAAGATAATTTAGAAAAAATATAAAATAATCAAGGAAAACAGTACATTGAATAAACATCTGCAACTCGATGTTTATTGCAGCACTATTCACAATACCCAAGATATGGAATCAACCTAAGGGTCCAACAACAGATGAATGGATAAAGAAAATATGGTATACAGGCCGGGCACGGCGGCTCATGCCTGTAATCCCAGCACTTTGGAAGGCCGAGGTAGGCGGATCACTGGAGGTCAGGAGTTCAAGACTAACCTGGCCAACACGGTGAAACCCCGACTCTACTAAAAATATAAAAATTGGCTGGACATGCTGGTGCATCCCCAGCTACTCGGGAGGCTGAGGTGGAAGAATCACTTGAATCTAGGAGGCAGAGGTTATGGTGAGCCAAGGTCACGCCAATGCACTCCAGAGCAAGACTCCATCTCAAAAAAAAAAAAAAAAAAGAAAGAAAGAAAGAAAAAGAAGAAAGAAAGAAAGAGAGAGGAAGGAAGGAAGGAAGGCAGGCAGGCAGGAAGGAAGGATATATATATATACATGATGAAGTACTATTGGGCCATAAAAGAGAAGGAAATCCTGTCCTTCACAGCAATATGCATAGAAATGGAGGACATTATGTGAGTGAAATGAGCCAAGAAACGAAAGTTAAACATTACAGCTTCTCACTCATATGTGGAAGCTAAAATATTTTGATCTTATAGAAGTTAAAAGTAAAACAGAGGATGCTAGAGGCTGGGAAGTGTAAGAGAAAGGGAGGGATGGGAAGAGATTTTTTAAAAGATTCAAAATTAAAGCTGGATCGGAGGAATAAGTTCTAATGCTGTATACTACTATGGTATGACAATGGTTAACAATAATATATTATATAGTTTCAAATAGTTAGCAAAGGATATTGAATGTTCCCAAAACAAAGAAATGATAAACGTTTGCAATGATGGATATGCTAATTACCATCATCTCATCAGGGTAATTACATATATACACTATGTGTATTGAAACATCACTATGTACCCACAAATATGCACAATTATTATGTGTCAATTAAAAAATAAAATAAAATGGCAATAACACAGTTACATATTTGTGGTATAGAGTTAAATTGAGAGGGTAATTTATTACTTTAAATTCTTATATTGGAAAAATACATATGTTTAAAAGTCAATGAAAAAATAAAGAAACAAATAAAATAAAACATAATTTGAAAAAAGTAAAATAACAGAGGTAATGAAAGAAATAAATGAAATTGAAAGTAAATAGTAAATTCACAAAGTGAAAAGTTCCTTTGAAAACATCAAGAAAGTTGTTACATACTAGTAAGACTAAGAAAGAAGGACTGATTAAAAGAAGAAATATCATTACAGAACCTATATATTTAAATGATAATAACTATTATGAACAATTCTATACTCACAAATTTGGCAGCTTAAAGTTCTTAAAAGAGACAAATTACCAAAGCTTATTTAAGAACAAATTGATAATGTGGATTTTTCAATGTCTATATGTATCAATATACTCTAGGTTTTCTAATTTATTGGCCTATGGTTGCTCATAGTAGCCTCTAATGATCCTTAGAAGTTCCACAAAGAAACTAAAAATGACTTGAAAAATTCACTGAAACAAATGAAAATGGAAACACAACATACCAAAACCTATGGGATACAGCAAAAAGCAGAAGAGGCAAATTTATACCTATAATTTCCAAGATCAAAGAAGTGAAAAACCTCAAATAAATAACCTGATGATACACCTTAAAGAACTAGAAAAGCATGAGTAAACCAGATGCAAAATAAGTATAGAAGAAAGGAAAGAATGAAGATAAGAGCAGAAATTAATGAAATTGAAATGAAAAAATACAAAATATCAACAAAATGAAAAGTTTGTGTTTTAAAAAGATAAACCAAACCTACTAACCTTTAGCCACACTAAAAAAAAAAAAAAAAAAAGACCTAAATAAATAAAATCAGAGATGAAAAAGGTGACATTATAGTTGATATTGTAGAAATTCTAAGGATCACTAGAGGCTATTAGGAGCAACTATAGGCCAATAAATTAGAAAATCTAGAATAAATGGATACATTCCTAGACACGTACAACCTAGCAAGAATGAACGATTAAGAAATCCAAAACCTGTAAAGACCAAGAAGTAATGAGATGGAAACATAATAAAAAGTTTCCCAGGAAAGAAAAATCCAGGACCTAATGGTTTTACTCCTGAATTTTACCAAATATTTTAAAAAGAACTAATACCAATCCCACTCAAACTACTGTGAAAAATAGAGGAGGAGGGAGTATTTCCAAACTCGTTCTACAAGGCCATTATTACTCTGATACCAAAACCAAAGACACATGAATAAAACTACAGGGAAATATCCCTGGTGAACATTGACGCAAAAATGCTCAACAACATACTAGCAAACTGCATTCAACAACACATTAGAAAGATCATTCATCATGACCAAGTGGGATTTATCCCAGGGATGCAAGGATAGTTAAACATATGCAAATCAATTAATGCGATGCATCATATCAATAGAATGAAGGACAAAAACCGCATGATCATTTCAATTGGTGCTAAAAAAGCATTTGATAAAATTCAACATTCATACATGATCATAATCTTCAAAAAACTGTATAGAAGGAACATACCTCAACATAATAAAAGCCATATAGAACAGACCCTCAGTTAGTATCATACTAAATGGGGGAAACTGAAAGCCTTTCCTCTAAGACCTGGAACTAGAAAAGGATGCCCACTTTCATCATTGCTATTCAACATAGTACTAGAAGTCCTAAGCAAATCCTAGTTGGAGCAATCAGTCAAAAGAAAGAAATAAAGGGACATGCAAATTGGAAATAAAGTAGTCAAATTATCCTTGTTTGCAAAAATTAGCAAATATATTACTAAAAACAATAATAAACAACCAACCTATGAAAACAGATGCAAAATTTAAAAATATATATTGCAAATAAATTCTAGTAACACATAAGATATATATATAATAATTAACTGGGGTTTGCTGTGGTAATAAAAAGTTATTTTAACATCCCCAAATTAACCAACAATTTGAATTAATAGCATTCAAAAGACAAATCCATATAGTGATCTGAATAGATGTAGAAAATTCTATTGACAAAATTATGTAAGTATTCTTGATAAAACTTCAGAGTAGACTAAGAGTAGAGGTGAACTTTTTTATTATATTAGAGAAAAGCATCTACATAATCATACATCAAATGTCATACTTAATGACTATATATTGAATGTGTTCCATTCAATATATAGTTGGGAACAAGGCAAGTATGTATGTCCCTGTAACTTATATTTAATGTACTGAGGTTTGAGCCAGTATTAAAAAGCAAGAAAAAAGAATGAAACACAAAATTTGGAAAAAAAAAACAGCCATAGAAATCTTTATGTACAGACAACAAAATCATTTGTGTATAAAATCATAAGAAATATATAAAACAAGACATAAGACCAATATGTGAAAATAAATTATATTTCTTTTAAAATTATATTTGCTATTATCAAAACATAATAAAATATATACAGTAATACTATCCTGAAAACTACTAAACATTTCTGAGAAAAATTACATAAGATCTAAATCCATGTTCATAAATTAGAAGACTCAATCACGTTAAGACGCCAGTTTTCAATTTGGTTATTAGATTAATTTCAAGCAAAATCCCATCTTCTATTTCGAAGAAACTGATAAGTTGTTTTAAAAATTTATATAGAAATTCACAGGACTTATAATAGAAAGATAAAAATCATAATGAAGCATGAATTGGGAGAAATTATTACTCTTGGCTGAATACTGGTCAAAAGCTATCCTGAACAAGACAAAATGATATTGGTGTAAGGGAAGATACATAGACTAATAGAAAAGAATAGAAATATACAAATACATATTTGGTCATTTAATTTTAAACAAAGGCACCAAGCAATTCAAATTGGAAAGAAAAATCTTTCCAATAAATGATAGAATCACTTCATAAGTCAAAAAAAAAAAAGAAAAAGCTTAAGCCCTGTATCATAACACACAAATTAATTTCAGGTATACAATAAATTTAGGTGTATAGTCTAAAGCTATAAAGATTCTGATATAAAGCGTAGGAGAAAATCTGCCCCATCTTCAAGAAATATTTCTTAGGACATAGAGAATAATAAATTTATAGTAACAGGATTTCTTTAAAAATGAAAAAGAAATAATGATATATCTCTATTAAGAAAATAAAAGAGCAAGCTGCAGACTAGGATAAGATATTCAAGATACATATACCTGAAAAAGAGCTTGAGTATGTAAAGAAATCCTACACATCAATCAGAAAAAGTTATCCTAATTTCTAACTTGGACAGATACTTCAAAAAAAAAAAAAAGATATACTAATGGCCAAGATGCACATGAAACTACACCTAACATCTTTAATTTTGTGTAAATACAAATTAAAACCACAAAGAGTTACTACTTGCAGAATTGAAAAAATGACAACACTAAATATTGATGAACATACGATGAACAACTCAACCTCTCACAATGTGCTGATGGTAGACTAAAATAAATACACACTTGTGAAAACTAATCCAGTTTCTTACAAAATTAAACATAAAAATATTTCATCATTTATCAGTTTCACTCCTAGGCCTTTACACAAGATCAGTTGAACGCCCACAAAAAGGCTTTTACATACATGTTTATAGCAGTATTACTGAAAGTAGCAGAAACTTCGAAAAAAATCAAATATTCATCGAAAGAAAAATATGTTTTTTTAAATGTGTATATCTACACAATGGAATACTGCTTAGCAATGAAAACAATGAACCACACAATGGAATACTACTTAGCAATGAAAACAATGAAATATCAATACACACAACATGAATGAATCTCAAGAATATATATAAAACAAAAATAGTGACACACAAAATATATGAAGTCCAAGAACAGACAAAACTATTACATGGATATAGACCAGAAAGCATGTTGCCTATTGGAGCTGGGAAATGACTGAAAGGGGACAAGGGGAACTTTCCAGGGGGTAGAAATATTCTGTATCTTGATTTAGGTTTTGGCTACATGAATTTATATATTTATGTGTGTCATTGAATTATATATCTACAATCTATGCATTTATACAAAATTTCCCTCAATACATAATAATAAAAAAGTAAAATTAAAAACTCAGTACTAGACTGAATCATCAAGAAAAGCATAATATTTAAGGTATAGGTCATGCAGGCATCAGAGATCTGCAGAATTGATGTCTTCAGAATTAAGGCATTTTGAAATACCATGAAACTTGAGACATATATCATGAAAAACCATCATGCTTTCTATTTCTTATGTCCTGGCAGTAACCTGTTTGGTTGCATGAATCAAGGATTTGATTCTACATGTTAATTTCATATTAGAGAATATCGCCAATTTTGCTTCTCATTCACATATCCATTTAGAATCTCACTATTTTTTTCACAGTAGGAAAGTACAATGCTTCGTTTAAAATAGGCATTAGGACTAATTTTCCATAACTCCATAATATCAGGAAAAGATGACTAATTTTATATGCATGTTTGAATGTGGATTGCCATGGTTGTAATGGCTGGGGGAAAGCATACATTTTATAGATACTTTAAGGTAGATTAAACAAAATTTCGTTGCTTAGATATGACTATTCTCTCAAGAGCTGAAAAGCCAATGAAGTTTGAAGCTGTGCCTGTTCTTTGGTTTCATTCCATGATTACTAGGAGCTAGTTAGAAAAGCATGTTAAAACTCACCTGTACAGAAGGTAAAGTCTGTCAACATCTATTAGCTATTGTCTTTATCAAATTTTACAGTTGCATTTTCTGAAATTTAGACTATAAAGACTGAAAACAGGATTAAAAAATTCAAATGAGTATCTTTTTAAAATAGTAACAGAGATGCTTCAATTTAATTACCATCAATTGGTATATGCAACGAGATTGCTATTTAATACATGTATTCACATTTCCAGGCAACATAAAATAGTGAACATCTTAGAGAAGAGAAAAAAAAATCGTGTGACTTGAAAGTGCTGAATTCTCATTTTAACCATCATATGTTAAGTCTAGAAACTAAACTCCTATTTTTTAAGCAAATGTTGAAAACATGTCTATTAACAGTATAAATTTGAGGCTTAAATTTTACAAAAATAAGCCTCATTTAAAATATAAACATTTTACAAAAATGTTTTATAAAAATAAGTGTTTTAAAAGTGAAAATAAGCATTGAAATATTGTTATTTATTAAAAATGAATTTAATTTCTAGTGTGATTGGATGAGAGAGTACTTGCTTGTTTTTGCTTTTCCTGGTTGAAATTTTCAGAATCTTTTAAAAATCAAAATTATTGAACCCATGGAGATAGAGAATAGAAGGATAGTTACTAGAGGCCAGGAAGGGTAGTTTGGGGAGGGGGAAGAGGGGAGGAAGTGGGAATGTTTAATGGGTCCAAAAAGCTAGAAAGAATGAGTAAGACCTATTACAGTATTTGATAGCACAGCAGGGGGACTAGAGTCAATCATTTAATTGTATATTTTAAAATAACTAAGAGTTTAATTGGATTGTTTGTAACACAAACGATAAATGCTTGAGGGGATGCAGACCCAATTTTCCATGATGTGATTATTACATATTTCATGTTTATACCAAAATATCTCCTATACCCCATAAATATGTATACCTATTATGTACCCACAAAAACTGAAAATAAAAAAGGAAGAAATTTTCAATATCTTTTTGTTCTGCAAATGCTAAAATGTATTGTTCTGATTACAGAACTATTCATACTATAACTATTTATAGAATAATTTAATTGGTTATAGCACCTCTTTTTTTTTCCTACTTGCTCATGGAACACTGGTACCTATTCTTGACTCAAACCATGAAGGGGTTGGAAAGCGACAGAGTAAGTGCATAAATAAACCTTCTAACAGCAGAGATTTCAGGAAAAAAAATAACCATAGTGAAATTGGAAGACTTAAGGAAAGCTATTATGTTACTGTGAGGAATACAAATCAATAAAAGTTCATGGCTGAAAGGTTCTCACTGATTGGAACATACTGGTAGCACAGTAATTTCAAAACCCAATGTAGGGTTTGCCAACTACACCACATTTTCTGATTGTATCCAATAAAATGTTATGACCTAGAAATGGTTATCTCTAGTATAAATTTCTTGAATGACTTTATTTTTTATTCTAACATGACTAAGCTGATATCAGGACACTTTAAATAAGGATTCAAAGAACTGTAAGATCCTTTTAAGTTAAATATTTCAAAGTCAACTTCATGAATGTTGTTGTTGGAAAGCACACTCATCATTCAGAGGTGTGAAGAATAATACAGACAATAATCTGACTACCTTTCTAGAAGTTGGTTAAATTTTCCATTCTTTAGACTGCCAACCAATCCTCTGTTAATTCTTTAGCTGTATCTAAACCAGTGGAAGCTGTTGTAAATCTCTCCATGCTGTAATCCCATCGTAAAGTCTTATTGTGTCTTGGTATAAGGGCAGAGTAATCACTTTTCTAAGATGTACCTTAATTTCTCATGCTTCTTTAAAAAAATTACCCTTCTGTAAGTGCTGCTGATCAATGTATTTGCCATATCAACTATGATATTTTAAATGAAAAAAGGAATAAAATTCTTCCAAGAAAAAGTCTCATCCACATCAAGCGTTATACCCCCAGATGAGAAAGAGAAACCCCCCAAAAAACTTGAAAAGTTAGAGACTGAATATCAAAGTTTCTTGAATAAATTTTTAACATCTTTCAATTTAATATCAACTTACTATTTCTATAATTTTTTAAAAATTCCATAATTTACCATTCAATACATTGGTCAGTCCATGTAAACACTTGTGCTTATCATTCAGACTGTATACAAGGATGAAAACTGTTAATGAAAAGTAGCATATAGAGATGAATAATACTAATAAACTACCACACTAGAATGTAAACTACACAAGGGCAGACTTCAGTTGTTTGGTTCAGTGCTGTTGTTCTGAAGCCTAGAATGGTGCCTGTCCTAGAGTAGGCACTCAGCAAATATTTCATAACGAAAATATCTGAAATGAAGCTCTCCCAGTTCTGCAATATCTCATTAAAGTATAGGCATGCTCCACATAACAATGTTTGGCTAACAATGGATCACATATACCACAGTGGGTCCCTTAAAGTTATAATGGAGCTGAAAAATTCCTATTACTTGTTGAGGTCCTAGCTGCAGTATCATTACAGTTCAAACATTATTCACATGTTTATGGTGAGGCTGGTGTAAATAAACCTAAAAAGAGAAGACATACTCCCAAGAAAATGCAGTGATGTGTGCAGCTTTTGCAGGTCTCAACAAGCTCCTTAAAAAGTTTTAAAACATGGACTCCAACACCAAAAGATTTTCCTTAATAGAGAGAAATGTTCATGACGCATTATTTGCTTACAAGCAAATCTATAAGAAGAGAAAAAAAAAAAACAAGTAAATCACCATGGACATATTTCTAAAAAAGTGACACCTCGGATCTTCCAGAAGTATTTTTAAAGAAGGTACTATTATCATAGGAAATGAAAGCTCTATACATGTCATTTGCCCTGACGACCTTTCAATGGAATAAGATGTGGAAGTGAAAGACAGTAATATTGATGATCCTGACCGTGTGTAGGCCTAGGCTAATGTGTGTGTTTGAGTCTTAGTTTTTAACAAAATAACATAAAAATATAATTAAAAAATAATTTTTTAATTAGAAAAAAGCTTTTAAAGTAAGAATATAAAGAAAAAAATTAAAACAACTAATGCTTGTAAAGTAAAAATGTCACAGTGAGCTAAGGTTAATTTTTTAACTGTTGGTGGGACTGTAAACTAGTTCAACCATTGTGGAAGTCAGCGTGGCGATTCCTCAGGGATCTAGAACTGGAAATACCATTTGACCCAGCCATCCCATTACTGGGTATATACCCAAAGGACTATAAATCATGCTGCTATAAAGACACATGCACGCGTATGTTTATTGCAGCATTATTCACGATAGCAAAGACTTGGAACCAACCCAAATGTCCAACAATGATAGACTGGATTAAGAAAATGTGGCACGTATACACCATGGAATACTATGCAGCCATAAAAAATGATGAGTTCATGTCCTTTGTAGGGACATGGATGAAATTGGAAATCATCATTCTCAGTAAACTATCGCAAGAACAAAAAACCAAACACTGCATATTCTCACTCATAGGTGGGAATTGAACAATGAGATCACATGGACACAGGAAGGGGAATATCACACTCTGGGGACTGTTGTGGGGTGGGGGTGGGGGGAGGGATAGCAATGGGAGATATACCTAATGCTAGATGACGAGTTAGTGGGTGCAGCGCACCAGCATGGCACATGTATACATATGTAACTAACCTGCACAATGTGCACATGTACCCTAAAACTTGAAGTATAATAATAAAAAAAAAGAAGACGTATTCTATATTTATTGTAGCCTAAGTGTACAGTGTTTATAAAGTCTACAGTAGTGTACAGTAATGTCTTTGGTCTTCACATTCACTCACTACTTACTGACTCGCCTAGAGCAACTTCCAGTCCTGAAAGCTCCACTCATGGTGGAGTTCCCTATATGAGTGTATTTTTTATTTACCTTTTAGATTTTATTTTTACTGTATTTTTCCATGTTTAGATCTGTTTACTTACACAAATACCTACCATTGTGCTACAATTGCCTACAGTACTCAGTACCTCTGGGGCACTGGCTGTATCTCATCTCTAATGAGATGTGTTTAAAGTCTTTTTTCTGTCAGAAACAATACTTATCTCCATGTTACTTGCCAGGTATCAGCTCAGACCTCACCTCTCTGATTGCTCAAGCCTCGATTATAGGCCCTTTTATGTGCATTTGTAGTGCCTTCCGTATTCTTTATCATCATATTGCATCTTGTTTACATATTCACTTATATCCTGCAGAAGGCTCAACTCCAAAGAGGCAGGTATGTGTCTAGCTTGTATTTCCTGGACTCAATATTTCTTTCTTCAATGTATAAAAAATGACTATTCATATTTCATGAAATTGTTAACAGTTAATAAGGATAGAGCCCCAAACAAAAATAAATACTAGGAAATGCAAATAACACAAAACAACCTTTTTCTTGTGTAGATCAATGGTGGAATCTAAAATACAACAATCATCTTTTTTTCTACCTATGTAGAGACATATCTAACAAATGAAGCTTGAAAAGTCACAAAGGAAAAGCACTGGCATTTGTGTGAGGTTAGACTTTTAAAAAACAGATCTTTGAAAAAAAAAGGAAGAGGACCTAATTCTATAAAATATAGATGAGAATATTTGAAGTTCTTCATGAAAATATGACATACTGTAATCTAGAGACATCCCTAAAAGTTTGAAATACAATAGAATAGGGAAGATCAGACTTCTTTTCAACTAGTATAGGAAACATGTCTTTTATTACATATAGGTGTTGCAGAGGGCAACATTAAATCCCTTTAGTGGGTTTATTAAGGGCAGAGGGCAGCATTAAATCCCTTTAGTGGGTTTACCAACCTTGATATTATTGACAGTTTGAACCAGAAAACTCTTTGTTGTGACAACCAGGAATGGCTCCAGACATTAGCAAATGTCACCTGAGGGGTACAATAGTCCCGGGTTGTTTTATAAATTTCAGGCAGATTTGGCAAAAAGCATGGATGTCAGAGATATAGTGATGGTTTTATTGTTAATTTAATGATACTAATTATCATCAGCTAATTATATTAATTGATGTTGGTTATCAAAGGTTAAGCATTGCTAACCTTTCAAGGTGAGAGTCATGGTATCTCAACCAAATACTAGTGTTGTAACTTTCAAACAATTATTGATCTGAAAAACCTCCGTTGAAAGATACAAGTAATCAGCATTTAAAAGATTATAATTAAGTGCCAGTTTGATTTACTGGGAGAAGAAAGAAATCTCAATGCCTGCCTCATCTTTGCCTCTAGTCTGTGAGACAGTGAGCAATAACCTTCACAATTTTGTCCCTCACTTTTCTCATCTTTACACTGAAGGTATGAATTATTTCTTAGTCCCATAATAGCTCTAATATTCCATGGTCACATGACATCATTTTGTGTACATCAGAGTTAGTAAAATAAAAATAACCACTCTTTTATGATACATGCATCATAATGTACCACAGCTGACATTAAGCATAAAAATATTTTTATAGATTATGTAATTTTTGGAGGTTTCCCTCGATCAAAAGCTCAATAGCCATTTGAAGGTACCTGAAATTCTATCAGAAACTCATATTTCTTTGAGTTAAAGCAACTCTTTTCAAACTGTGTTCTGTGGATACTCAAGAGTATACATTAAAGGGCAGTAAGCCGGTAAGACTCTAAACCTCCAGTAATTCAAACAGAATACCCAAACTATAATAATGTTATTTATTGAGGTTTGGCCAAAAAAAAATCTCTGAATATAGAATTTGGCTAGATATGAAAAAATACTGGAAGGTATAAAATATATTTTTAAATGTTCATAGAGCTATTAAACCACGTGTGGTTTATTGGCAATGGATGGAAATTCACTCATCCTTCTTTCCAAGGCAGCCTGGTGAGGGAGGGCAGTGCCTCTGTATAGCAGTGTCTGGGATAAACAAGCCTGGAAAGTCAGACACAAAGCCTTGGTAATTCTGGGTGTAGAAATGCATGTCGTGTCATCATACTAAAAGGGCAGGTAGTAGTGGGCTGAAAGTTGCATGGTTTTGAAACAGGCATGTATGTGGAAACCCAGCAGAAGCAAATGCATTCTTTATTAGATCAAAAAAAGAGCAATGTGTTTGCAGCACACAGGTAGAAGGAAAGAGTTGCAGAGATACTAGGGTAAGCTAAAGGGGCTGACCACCTCCTTTCAATAAACCAAAACTAATTTTTCCATGGCAGTTGTCGATCTGCCCTCTCACCTCCAAAAAATAGTTCACATTTAAGCATTCTGGGATTCAAGATAATAAATAAAATACGAGCAATCTGTATTATATTAAGTTTCAGAAATAACCATACTGCATAAAATATACTTTCAGGAATATCTGATTTTTTAAAGTTACTCATTATACAAAGCTAAAATTGTACTATCTTGTAAATTATTTGCATAACAATTGACTTTCAAGTACATAGAACTCCTCATGAATCAATCATCAGAATGTCTCTGGCTCAGAAGCAAGATGATACTATTCAGAATCTATTGGAAAGCTTTACTACTATGGTTTGAGAGATTAATTCAAACATCGTATTTCCCAAATATAGTTAACAACAGATATACCTCACTTATGAAAGAAGCAGAATCACTTTAGAACATCCTCTTTTCTACCCTCTTCATTGTTCCCTTCTACTTTCTCTTTCTCCTCCATTTCCAGTTTCTGTTCTTCTAACTCTTATAGGCCCACCTCCCTTCAGAAAACCATCCTTTAGGCTGGAGCCCCTCCCAGGTCCAGTCATATTCCCATAGGTATGTCTATCCCACTGCATTTACTGTAACTCTTCCCTCACTAGCATAGGTTTCTGTGGACAGGATTAAGCCCACTTACATTTCAAATTCCTAGTTTCCACTACTAGTTTTTGGTATGCGAGAACATCCAATAAATATTACTTCAAACAATAATTAAATAAACTAACTGTTGGCCAGGTTTATCCAACACAGGAACTGAGAATACACTACAGCCTTGTGCTTCCTTCCTAATAAAATAGAGCAAGTTATGTTTTCAAGGTGAGAGTAAGGGACAAAATTGAGATTCAAATGAAAACTGGCATGTAAATGCATGGCCCGAAATTAGTTCCAATTAATAATTATGATTTTTATGTGAAAAGTTTAGGCCTGAAAGGCAGCAGCCCATTCCATCACTGTGAACTGATTTCATCACTTTAGAAAGAACAGAAAATTACATGACGTGATTACATAATAACAGCCAAGAGCCACATCAATACCTCGCTATTAAAAGCATTTTGCTCAACTACAATGATCTTTTCCAAAGTGATGGAGAGTACAGAACTTGAGGCTGTATTTTCTACTATAAGACCATAAATAATATTCTTCAAAAATTAGATTTATGGTCACTAAAAGGTATGTATTTTGAAAATAAAATGAGTTAAAATTTTCTGTCAAAATATGTCTAACTTTAGAAACTAATCTCAGAGATCATGTAACCAGGAGATGTAATTTCTGATTATACAACCGAGAAGAATAAGGAAAGTTTTGTTTCATTATTCTATTTCTAAATAATCTGGTATCTCTTCCTGTAATATTTACTAAATATATATTTTAACCACGGATGAGGTTTCTCATTATTCTTTTGATCTTAATTACTTCTTATTCTTAGGTTAGAAATTTGGAACCAAAGTAGAAAGATTACATCAAGTCTTATGGAAAAAGAACACTTCTCCCCTCTAAACCAGAAATGTAACACTCAGCAGCTGAGAGGGAGCAAACAATGCCTAATTCTACATGGTTGCTCTTTGACAGCATTTTTTTCAGTTGAACTCTATGATGTACTTACAGTAAAGCCCATGATTTTTCTTATCTGTGTGTATGTGTACATACACACACACACACATTATAATAAAGATACATATAGAAACCTATTTAACAGCCATCCTTAAAGGAGTCTTTTAAAAGTCACTACATCTAGTAATTATTACTAATCATCAACCATATTTTCACACCCATTTCTTTTTTTTTTTTTTTTGAGATGGAGTCTCGCTCTGTCGCCCAGGCTGGAGTGCAGTGGCGCCATCTCGGCTCACTGCAAGCTCCGCCTCCTGGGTTCACACCATTCTCCTGCCTCAGCCTCCCGAGTAGCTGGGACTACAGGTGCCCGCCACCGCACCCGGCTAATTTTTTGTATTTTTAGTAGAGACGGGGTTTCACCGTGTTAGCCAGGATGGTCTCGATCTCCTGACCTAGTGATCCACCCACCTCAGCCTCCCAAAGTGCTGGGATTACAGGCGTGAGCCACCGTGCCCAGCCCACACCCATTTCAGTTGCACAAAATTATAATACATTCTCTCTTTGAACTTAATCTTCACTCCAACAATCTAATTTTTTCCAATAATATTATCCATTTTCCCAAAACCTCTTCAATTCCCATAAACATTGAAAACTGTTATCTCACCCTAGAGTACCTTCAACATTTTCTGTAGAGGATTTGAGATGAGACTGGCCAATCTGATGAAAGAAAATGGGAGAGTGCTTGAAGGAGAAATAACCATTGACAATACTTGCAGAGGTATCCAAGTATTTAGAAATTACGCTTAGTTCCTCGTTCCTTTTTGTCTTCAGTAAAAAAGCCACTCAAAAGCCAATGATAGACAAGCCTAGTCATACTAGTACTTACTTCTCTCGGTGAACTTGCACTTCACAAAAGATCTCGGTGCCCTTAAGCTGCTTAGCTTATTATAAAGGTATACTTGACCATCAACTTCAGTTTACATGCTTATATCAATTCTAAGGAAATTCTAAGTTACTAAACCATAACCAATAAAAGAATAAAAAGTTCAGTAAAACCCTTATGTACGACTCAAAATTGTTACACTGGCAGAATCAGGTTAAACTAGCATTTAAGGCGGTACTATGATGGTGTATTAGTTGCTGTTTTTTTTCTTCAACATAAAGCATGCAGTTTAGGATTATGTGTTAATTGAGAAGTTGTAAAATGAATATGACTGTATATTAGAACCTGGTGTGTTTGTCTGATTTAGCAGGTCACATGGGCATGCCAGGGTATATAAACTAGGGGATATGTAAAGTGTCTTACCGCCATATAGGTACTTTTCAGGTCATGTAGAGGGAGCCCCACAACTCATTCTGCAAAGAAAGAGTTTCCCGTATGTTCATTTAATTTGCATAGATTTCACTATATGCCTTTCTGCCAAAAGGAAAGAAAATGGAATAGGGATGATGTAAATGATGATGGTTAAAGCCCCAGTTAAAGTATTAACTATGATCCAATTTTAAGTGTGATCTAATAATCCCCCATGAGGCACCTACTATTATCTCCATTTTACTGATGAGAAAACAAAAGCTTAGGTAATTTAAACAACTCTTTTCAAATCATGCAGCTAGTAAGTGACAAATCTTACATTTTAACCCAGTTTTATCTCTTCAGGAACGATAACAACACTTAAAAGGGTTATTATTAGGTTAAGTTACGAAATACAGGAAAGGCACTCAGACACGGTAATACTATTTAATATTTTTATTACTGCTTGGTACTGTTGAGGGAATGGTTCTTTTCTCCACAAACTCTTGCAGTTGGAACAGAGTTGCAGAAGAAGAGCCAAAAGCCCTTGTCTGTGCCTTCCCGGTTATAGCAAACTATATTTACTCATGAAAGTTAACTGACTAAATAACTGTGGATTATAGTTAATAATACTGTACTGTATACTTCAAATTTGCTAAGAGAGCAGATCTTAAGTGTTCTTAACAACAACAAAAAGGTAACTATGTGAGGCAGTAGATCTGTTAGTTAACTTGATTGTGGTAGTCATTTCACAATGGAAATGCATATGTGTATCAAGCCATTAAGCAGTACACTTTAAATATGTATAGTTTTGTCAATTATATTTTAATAAAGCTGAAAAAAGACTAAACGATTAAAAAAAACCTTACTGATTTTTAGGTTAAAGGCAAATCTAACAGTTGTGTGTCAAGATGTGACACTAAGAAGCCAATGAATTAAAAAGTTGCACTATATTTAAAACAAAAATAGAAACATAAAGAATCTCAGTGTTCAAAAATTAAAGGCATTAATTATTATAGTATAAAAAAGGAATCCATGAGCTTATTACTAGCATTCTTTTGTGGTGGAGAATCACTGTATAGTAATTATTAGAGCTACCCTAAAATGATAATTCCATATTTTGCTAGGTTATATGAATAAGTCCCGTGTTTTTCAAATCTCCTCCCCAGAAATGTTTTATTACAACTCTTCAATATTAAAAGACACGGGTTTCCAGAAAATTACACTTGATATTTTTCTTACACAAATTAACTTAAAAATACACACAGAAAAATTAGCTGGGCATGGTGGCGGGCACCTGTAATCCCAGCTACTCAGGAGGCAGAGAAAGGAGAATCGCTTGAACCTGGGAGGTGGAGGTTGCAGCAAGCCGAGATAGCACCACTGCACTCCAGCCAGGGTGACAGAGTGAGTGAGACTCTGTCTAAAAAAAACAAAAACAAAAACAGAACAAAATGAAAAACACACAATGATCAAAGGTTATTCCAATATAGAGGTGATGGTTAAATTTCCAGGACTTTTTAATTCACATGTGCACCCTTCAGTGGATGGTTACCCTTGAATGCAGAGAACTGCCTCCCTGAGGTTTATATTCCCACTCAGTGGCCACTCCAGAGTTTGTTCATAGCCATTGCCTAGTTGCTGTACGGTTCTACAGCCCAGGCCTTTGGCTCAAGAGAAGACTCGGGTGCAATTCACACTCTAGAGGTCTCCCTGGAATCAGGCTGAACCTCATCTCCATCTGATCTTGTTCCCCTCCTTGTCTTGATTCCCTAGTAACGTTAGAAGTTTCCGCAGAGAGCACACATGCACAAGAATTCCAATCTCAGCTTCCAGGGAATCAAAGCTAAAAACAAACTCATGATGATCTGCTTTTCAAATCCATCAACCTCTTTTCAATCTTCATCCTTCTTCGACTTTATGTAATTTCCAAATTTGTTGATTACCACTCCTTTTCCTTAAACTCTGTTCTTACAAAATCTCTAAAATAAGATTTTCATATCATTTTCCATACATCCCTTTCATTCTTTCTCACTGCACTTTGCTGGAGCATCTGTTCCATTCTCTTATCTTTTACCTCCTGTCCTGGTAAAATCTCATCTACCATGAGACTTCACATCAGATAAACGCAAAACTCTCAAATATACATTATTTTCCCATACCTAAAATAGTTTTGTTCACAGACCCAATCATCATCCTGTGTTCTTTATCTGTTAAAGGCATAACTATCCCTGAAGCCACTGAACCTTGAAGGCTTGGTGTTCACATTCATCTTTAATCCTTCATATGCTCTCTTACTTCTTATACCAGTTAGTGATCAAGTCACGGCAACAGGAGCTACATTTTACTTTGGCAGCTGTTTCCCCCTTTTCTTTAACATTGCATCTGGAAAGCTTATGCTTCCCTAGAAACATTCCAGATGCATCCAAAGGTATCTCCCTTCCTCCAATCTGCTGGGCCAGCCACCTACTCTTTATACAGCCACTACAGTTGTTTTCCAAAAGATGTCTTCTGGCCCTATGACCCCCCTATTTAAGAGCTTTGCTGGTATACACATTTTCTCTAAGTAATTTCTCAGTTGTTTTAAAACAGTATCTGAAGACTATTACAAGGTGAGGGAAATCTTATTTTTCCTTTATTTTTGCCAAGCTTCCCAAGACCCCAGACAATACTAGTTTATTTGCCATTACATACATATATCACACCTTTGTACATTTCAGCAGCTGTGTTCATGTTTGTCCCTCTTCCTGTAGTGTCCCTGACCCTTCACATACTGACCAACTTGACTACTTTTGTGGCTAGATTCCAGTGACTCACTTTTAATGTGATATTTCATCCAACATACTCTCCCTCCGTCATGAATCTGTAATACATGTTTATATCTCCATTATGAAAGTTTAATATTTTGGCTTATTTGTAATTTTGTGTGTATATTTGTCTTTCTTAGAGCGGTGACTATAAATACTTAGAAACATGAGGATCATTAATCAAGTTTTATGTTTCTTCTGGTGTGTAGCACAGACAAAATCGTTGCTCAGCAAAAGTTTAGAATACAATTCTAAAATTGTGACTTGTTACACAGTCAGTTAACATTCATGGCTATGGCAGATTATTCAAATAACCGTTAAAAATAGAAAAAAAGGAGATACTTAGATGCCAAAAGTAAAACAGTCATTGAAATATTGCCAATTAAAATCACATGACTCGTAACAAAAAAGACAATTCATATTGTTAAACTATTTTCATTTTAGGGTATTAAGAGGATTCCATTTATCTGAATAATAAAATAAAATGTATCCTGAAAGATAATTCAACCTTAAAGAGCACGTCTCATTTTCAATATTTGCCTCAGATCAGATGTTTTAGAAATCTTAAACAACATGCATAAAACTAAAATGTAGGCTGTTACTGAGAATAGAAATTAAATATCATTCTTAAGCATCTAGTTTGCCCTGTGAGTTTCCTTAAAAATATCAGTGTTCAATATTGGAGAAGCATAATTCAAATTATAGAATTTTTAAGCATTTAAGGACAACATATATTTAATGATAAGCTTTTGAAATAAAATGTTTCATTCTTTCACTCTTTACCTCTCCTTTATTTCTTTTATGCCATCAATCAGATAAATGTCAAATGAATTGCCTTGTTTCTAAATATATGTTCTCATTCCTTTGCTCTAAACCCAAATATTTATGAACTAGAAAAGAAACCCTTCTTGAATAGTAAAACACGGTTTAATTCTGTAAGACTGAAGAGTTGCATGGCATGGACAAAAACCAAAGAAAGTGTCAAAATTCCTGTACTATAATAAAGCCGTGTCTATGCAGATATGGGGAAAAGGTAGAATTGAAATTCAAACTTACTTCAAAATAGTTTATCTTCCCTGGCACAAACTGAAACTTTTATGATCCTGTGGAGAGTGTGAATC
Source organism: Pan troglodytes (assembly GCF_028858775.2). NCBI lineage: Eukaryota > Metazoa > Chordata > Mammalia > Primates > Hominidae > Pan > Pan troglodytes. The sequence goes on along the minus strand of NC_072412.2, from coordinate 97,477,343 downwards.
ACTACTAAGTCCAGTTGACTAAAATATCTCAAAAACACAGTACATCTTGACACATTAAATAGAACCTCAAACTGCCCATATGCTCCAAGACTCACTGAAATAGTTTGTCAGTTGTACTTGTGTTTGTTCTACTTGAGATAGCCCACTTGCTTTCTTTTCTTCCTTCCTCCCATCCTTTCTTCTGTTCTTATTTCCCTCATTTTTCCTTTCTTCCTTTTTTTTCAGTTGGTTTTCTAAGCTAGTCTAAATTACCAATATAAATCCAATGCCTTCTTATTTATTTGCAAAGAGCAAATACCATTAATGTTATTCATTGGCCACCTTGTTAAAGCTGACTACTTCTACAATGATTGAATTTCTATCTATAATCATTAAGTGGGGCAACAGAACGAAGAAGACATAAACAGCATTTAGCACGTATATTACTTTGAAAAACAGATGAATTTTTTATGTAAAATGCTACTGAAGCACTCTCTTAAACGTAACCATTCAATTTTCTACCTCGAGCCCAAAAGACCTCTTTGCTGGCCTAAGATATTTTTCTTTATCTAGCATGCCTGATGTTGCAGGTCTCTTTCTCACTCCATATTCTGCAAGACATGCTCAGATTCTCTTTCCATTCAATTTATGACATGATTCATTGAATGCTACAGCCTACTTGAGGATTTTTAAAAAATATTTTCTAGCCCTGCAGTAGAAATCCGTTTTTCCGATAAGAAATGTAGTGATGACCCTGTCAGCTAAGTATCCTAATTCATCTGTCTGTGTGAAAAAGCTCTTCCCTCCAGGCCCCTTCGGAATTCATATATAAATTGCTCTCTATGTATTAGCATCTGCAGTGAAACTAGCTTTCACGCTCTTTGAAAAATAAAAAAAAAATCATATATTTTACAATTCCAGAAATAGTAGCTAACAATCAATTCAAAGTATTATTATTTCATTTTTTCTGGTTCTCAGGGATCTATCCACAGTTATGAGATGAAAGACAGTACACTAACAAAGCATTAAAAATGAGACACATTTTTCTAGACTCACATTGTACTGTTACCAGTAGCATTTTTCTAATCAATATAATAGTTAATCGTAATTCAGGAACATGTCCCAAGTGTTTAAAATGGATACCTGAACGTTTGTAAATATTTAAAGATCTAAACATTTAAAAAAAAAAAAAAACATAAAAATAGGAACTTATGTCATTGTGTGCTAGCATTAGAAATTTTAAAAATTAAGTAAAGTGCCTCCAGTAGCATATCTGGTATGGCGTAAATAGAAAATGCATTGTAAGTATGAAATTACATGGTCAAATGTGATTAACTTGCAGGGGAGGGGAACAAACAGGGCCAGTTTCCCTTGTAGTCTCATATTTTGTTTGTGTAATCAATCGGCCTGTTTTATTCTCAGAAGGTTTTAAGAAAGGGCATTCTGACTGACTGCAAGCTTCATTATATCCTCAAACCGCTAATACAGTTTTCCCAGGATTTATAACCAGAGATGGACATTGACAGCTGCACCTTCCCTAACCTGATTTAGCTAGCCTACTACATCATCCACATATACTTTCATTAATTCAACTGTTATTGAGTATCTCCTATGTATCAGGCACTCAGCTAAGTGTCAGATAATACAGATGGTTGCTAAAGAGAAAGATGAATAAGTCAAAGTGCCGGATCTCAAAACTTCTAAATCTAGTAGGAGAGACAAAAATGTGTAAGTATGGTGATAATAAAAAATATAATATTTCATTGAAAACAGTAGAAAAATTTTTTTTAATGTTGAAGCACTTCAGTAAAGAGTTGCCATTAAGCTGGACCCTGTCAGTTACATAGAGCTTTCACAGCCAGGGATGGGGGAAACGAAGTCTAATTCATTCACATAGTTTGAATTATTACAAAAAGGAATGCATATGTAGATCTTAGGAATTGTGACTAATTCATCATTGCTAGTGCATAAGGAAAGAAGAATCTAGAAGAGTAATTATAAAAAGCAAGGTCCAGACCATGATAGATGCCTTCGTTGCCATGATGTCTAACAGCATTGCCATGGAATTGTGTATGAACTTGGTATTAGTAAATTCTGAGACCTTGTTGATGGTACTGAATGATACAATTTGAAAAAAAATTATTAGTCATCCTTCTTTTCATGACTTATAATTCATATTAATTGAAATGATTACGTCTTCTCACATTTCTAAAGCTCTTATTTCAGCCCCAGGCCAACACAGTAGGATAATGGGTATGCAAAGGTTCCTAAACAGAAAAACTGGATTGTCCTCCCAAAGCATTGCAGGATGAAGGATTGTTTGAACCAGCTTATTTTCTCTATAGTCAGGAAACTCTTTCTGAACAATTTGCTTGATAATTTTTTTTAATATTACATGTAAAATATTACATTTTAAAAATATATAACATTAACCACCAGTTAATTACAGGTGATTAACTTTCAATGTTATGTACATAAAAAGAGAGTACTAGCCCTACTATTCTACCCTCTACTCCAAAGCGGTTGCAAAGTAATATTGTTCAGTGCTGATATGGAGGCAGAGAAATGGGTTTTCATGGATTGCCAGTGAGGGTGTAAATTACTAGAACCCTTTGGAAAGTGTCTGTTATCATACTGAAATTCCAAGAAATATGAATATAAATTTTAAAATCTGAGCAATCCTTAATGAAATCCCAATATGTTTATAAAGATAGATGCTGTTATTTACTATGCATTGTAATGTGGGACTACATAAATAAACAAGTGTTCATTAAGATGGAAATGACAGAATCAATTTGGCAAAAGCACATTATTGAATATTATGAAATTACCAAAAAATGTGAGTTAGATATTTACACATTAGCTCACTGGAATGACTACCACATGCTGTTGAGGAAGAAAATAGAGTTTAATGTGTGCAGTATACAGAGTAATCATATTTTTATAAATACTATCTTTAACAAAAACCTTATTATGAGTATATATGTATGTAGGAGCATGGGAAACATGCTTCAGGGCTCTGTTTCATGATGTTATTCTGAGTGCTCTTGAGATACTTTTTTAAAAACTAGGAAAATGAAACATACATTAGTATTTTATTCCTAGCTTAAACTCTACTCTGTAGTAGAAGTAGAAAGAACAATTGTCTCACATTCCTTATGGAAGATGTTTACCATTCTCCCTGAGCTTCTGACCCGCTGCTGTCCCTTGCATAGCGACAACAGTGCCTCCTAACTCAGGGAAAATATAAAAGCCCCAGCGTAGGGAATTCGTCACCTTCCTACCCACCAAGGTACAAAGTTGTCCATATTCATTTCCAATCTTTTCATCTATTCCAGGCTGTCTTCTCCCCACTCAAAGTTATTGTCTACTTCTGTGCACCCTGGGTTCTTCTCCCATCCCTTTTCTCCTTGATTTTAATATTTACATCTCTACTCAACTCTTCCCTTCACTCTGTAAACATGCATAATATTTCTCCTCTTAAAAACAAGATCAAGAAACAAAATGAAACAAAACACATTACTTCCTTTAACCTTGTGTTCTTCTGTAGGGGTGTTATGAAAATTATTGAATAATCAGTATGGCACCATGGGTACAAGAGCCTGAGTAAGGGCCTGAAGCACCTATTGAGCTAAGAGTGTCCTTTTAGTTACTGGATCCTGGGGATGTCATTGAGTTCTGTGGAGCATAGAGGGCAGCGGGGATGGCAGGGGACACTGGGAAAACTTGGGACAGTGGCTGTCTACCATGTTTTCTATTGCAATTAATACCCAAACTTTCAGTTTCATCCACAGTTTATCACTGAAATGTTTTTCTTTTGAAGTATCCACTGATCTTCTAATTGCGGAAACAACAATCCACTCTTAAATATGCCTGATGATTGGGCTCTCTGCTCCATTTGTCACTTGACTGTTGAATGCATTCTATCTATTCAGAATGCTGTTCTCTCCATTTTCATCTACGACATCTGCTGCTCTGCTTCAGTGATTCAAAGGCCTCATCTTCAGCTTTCTGGATTTCTGATTCTAAAAACACTCCTTGGATGACCCCCACCCATGTCATTTTTTACCAATCACCATGACATCCAAATTCATGGCTTTATCTGTCATTTCTCTCTTGAGATTCAGACTTTCAATCCTGGGATTCATCCTCAGCCATATTAGAGCCAGCTTCTACTTTGCCGTGAAGGCAACTGGAGCTCAGAATATGAGTATGACATAATAATTTTCTAACTTCAAAAAAGTTATTACTATGAAATACTGTGTAATAGATTTAGACATGTTGAAAAGTTAAATGACAGCAGAAGTTACACAAAATTTACCAAAACACAACTCCATGTGGTATTTCATAGCTAAGGTACTAGAGATGCAATAGGCTAGAGCCTCTTTGTGGTTATTGACATGATATTTTGGTTTTTTCCTTCCTTTTTTGTTAATTTAATGTTTCCCCTGTGGCCTAAAAGAATAATGAAGCTTCTTAAGTTCCTGCAGCAGTCCCAGACTGTAACTTATGCACAAGAAGCTGGGTCATTAAGCTAAAGGTCTCTGGATGAGCATCATCTCTAACAAGCATAAAGGTGATCTTGACCCATATTGTCATTCAGGGAATAACTTTCCTGATTCCCAATGATAGAACCATAATTGAGTTTCACAGATGAAAGGCAATCAGATCAAAAAGTTTTTGGTCCTTTGAAAACAGAGATCTCAAAAATTTTTTATAAAAGAAAATTAAAAATAGGGGTTTCTAATAGTAATTTAGATATTAATTTGATTTATTGGAAAGTTACTGGCAAACACAATTTAGAAAATTTTAATTTGCCTTGGGAGTAAGAGAGATATATGTATATTTCTCTTATATATTTAAATATAAATTTGACTCAATAAATATAAATATATATTAAAATATTAAATTTCATATCTCTAATTTTTAATTTCTGATATAAGTATTTTCAAAAACCTCTGATTATTCAAAACCTCCAAATTATTCAATTTGGCAAAAACAATTTAGCAAATAATTTGGCCAAATTTTTATAGGAAACCAAACAATTTAACTGCCATATAGAATGGGAACAGATTTCTTATTTGAGCATAATTATACTTTTAAGGTTTTTAAAATATATTTTTAAAAACATTTAAATATATTTAAGTAGTAAATAAAATATTTTGAGTCGGACTAATTTGTCCCAGTCAGCAAAAATTAAGGATTTGGAAGGATGTGAGTGTAAATATGATGGCAAATATGAACAGAAAAGGTATTTCCTTAAACATAAAATGAACCTCAAAATATATGTCAGTTGATATTTAAAAGTGCATTAAAATTTACCTTAGGATTGAATTCACGTTTATATTATGAAATAAATTCATGATTAATGAGCACTCATGATTTTATCAATACACTTTCATCAAAAAGAGCTAATCTGTAAATCATTCAGTATATATTCATAATTGAAATATTAACAGTAATATTAAGTGCTATGTTTTAAGCAGAACAGATATTTTTTACATATATGGCCAGAGGTAAACCAACTCTGCCACCAAATCTAAATGTATGCTTCTGTCCCTGAAATACAGCAAGAAAATTTGCTGTACTGCAGATGAAGAAAGTGTTCATAAATTTAAATAAAACAATCTCAAATGAAAACCAAAAAGTTTAAATGAAAAGGAATGGAGGTCAAAAGTATTAAAAAGTAATGATTTTCTGAAAAGTAATTATTTTAATATTGATATTGATATCAACCTCCTATATAATGTCAATATTCAATAGTTTTTAATTACAACATTTAGAGTATTTATCGTCAAAATTTTTCTGAGTACATAGTAACATACAATATTTAAATTTCTTCTTAGTGCTTAGTATTTTCTTCTGTGATCATTCCCCCACACCATCACATTAAATGCATTTATTTTTATCTTTAAATAAACTACAAAACAGTGTAACCACGGCAGGTCAAGACTTTAGCAAATGGTGTGCTTAAAGAACTGTAAAGTTCTAGATCTAAAAGCTTCATAATGACTCAGTTTTCCTCTGTCATAATGGATTTAGCTAATTTTCTTTTTTTTTTATTATTCTACTTTAAGTTCTAGGGTACCTATGCAAAATGTGCAGTTTTGTTACATAGGTATACATGTGCCATGACGGTTTGCTGCACCCATCAACACTTCATCTACATTAGGTATTTCTCCTAATGCTATCTCTCCCCTCGCCCCCCAACCCCTGACAGGCCCTGATGTATGATGTTCCCCTCCCTGTGTCCATGTGTTCTCATTGTTCAACTCCCACTTATGAGTGAGAACATGGGGTGTTTGGTTTTCTGTTCTTGTGTTAGTTTGCTGAGAATGATGGTTTCCAGCTTCATGCATGTCCCTGCAAAGGACATGAACTTATCCTTTTAATGGCTGCATAGTATTCCATGGTGTATATGTGCCACATTGTCTTTATCCAGTCTATCATTGATGGGCATTTGGATTGGTTCCAAGTTTTTGCTATTGTGAATAGTGCCGCAATAAACATATGTGTGCATGTGTCTTTACAGTAGAATGATTTATAATCCTTTGGGTATATATCCAGTAATTGGACTGCTGAGTTAAATGGTATTTCTGGTTCTAGATCCTTGAGAAATCACCACACTGTCTTCCACAATGGTTGAACTAACTTACACTCCCACCAACAGTGTAAAAGTGTTCCTATTTCTCCACATGCTTTCCAGCATCTGTTGTTTCCTGACTTTTTAATGATTGCCATTCCAACTGGCATGAGATGGTTTCTCATTGTGGTTTTGATATGCATTTCTCTAATGACCAGTGATGATGAGATTTCATGTTTCTTGGTGACATAAATGTCTTCTTCTGAGAAGTGTCTGTTCATATCTTTCACCCACTTTTTGATGGGGTTGTTTTCTTGTAAATTTGTTTAAGTTCTTTGTAGATTCTGGATATTAGCCTTTTATCAGATGGATAGATTGCAAAAATTTTCTACCATTCTGTAGGTTGCCTGTTCACTCTGATGAAAGTTTCTTTTGCTGTGCAGAAGCTCTTTAGTTTAATTAGATCCCATTTGTCAATTTTGGCTTTTGTTGCCATTGCTTTTGGTGTTTTAGTTATGAAGTCCTTGCCCATACCTATTTCCTGAATAGTATTGCCTATGTTTTCTTCTAAGGTTTTTATGGTTTTAGGTCCTTGGTTTAAGTCTTTAATCCATCTTGAGTTAATTTTTGTATAAGGTGTTAAGGAAGGGATCCAGTTTCAGTTTTCTGCATATGGCTAGCCAGTTTTCCTAACACCATTTCTTAAATAGGGAATCCTTTTTCCATTGCTTGTTTTTGTCAGTTTTGTCAAAGATCAGATAGTTGTAGATGTGTGGTGTTATTTCTGAGGACTCTGTTCTGTTCCATTGGTCTATACATCTGTTTTAGTACCAGTACCATGCTGTTTTGGTTACTGTAGCTTTGTAGTATAGTTTGAAGTCAGGTAGTGTGATGCCTCTAGCTTTGTCCTTTTTCATTAGGATTGCCTTGGCTGTGTGGGCTCTTTTTTGGTTCCATATGAAATTTAAAGTAGTTTTTTCCAATTCTGTGAAGAAAGTCAATGGTAGCTTGATGGGGATAGCCTTGAATCTATAAATTACTTTGGACAGTATGGCCCTTTTCACAATATAAATTCTTTCTATCCATGAGTATGGAATATATTTCCATTTATTTGTGTCCTCTCTTATTGCCTTGAGCAGTGGTTTGTAATTCTCCTTGAAGAGTTCCTTCACATCCCTTGTAAGTTGAATTCCTAGGTATTTTATTCTCTTTGTAGCAATTGTGAATGGGAGTTCACTCATGATTTGGCTCTCTGTGTGTTTGTTATTTGGTGTATAGGAATGCTTCTGAATTTTGCACATTGATTTTGTATCCTAAGACTTTGCTGAAGTTGCTTATCAGCTTAAGGAGATTTTGGGCTGAGATGATGGGGCTTTTTAAATATACACTCATGTTATCTGCAAAGAGAGACAATCTGACTTTCTCTTTTCCTATTTGAATACACTTTATTTCTTTCTCTTGCTTGATTGCCCTGGCCAGAACTTCCAATACAGTGTTGAATAGGAGTGGTGAGAGAGGACATCCTTGTCTTGTGCTGGTTTTCAAAGGGAATGCTTCCCATTTTTGCCCATTCAGTATGATATTGGCTGTGGGTTTGTCATAAATAGCTATTATTATTTTGGGATACGTTCCATCAATACCTAGTTTATTGAGAGAGTTTTTAGCATGAAGGGGTATTGAATTTTGTTGAAGACTTTTTCTGCATCTATTGAGATAATCATGTGGTTTTTGTCATTGGTTCTGTTTATGTGATGGATTACATTTATCAATTTGCATATGTTGAACCATCCCAGGGATCAAGCCGACTTGATCGTGGTGGATGAGCTTTTTGATGTGCTGCTGGATTTGGTTTGCCAGTATTTTATTGAGGATTTTTGCATTGATGTTCATCAGGGATATTGGCCCTGAAATTTTCTTCTGTTGTTGTTGTTGTGCCTTTGCCAGGTTTTGTTATCAGGATGATGCTGGCCTCATAAAATGACTTAGGGAGGATTCCCTCTTTCTATTGTTTGGAATAGTTTCAGAAATAATGGTACCAGCTCTTCTTTGTACCTCTGGTAGAATTCGGCCGTGAATCTATCCAGTCTTGAGGTTTTTTTTGGTTGGTAGGCTATTAATTGCTGCCTTAATTTCAGAACTTGTTATTGGTCTATTCAGCGATTTGACTTCTTCCTGGTTTAGTCTTGGGAGGGTGTATGTGTCCAGGAATTTATCCATTTCTTCTAGATTTTCTAGTTTATTTGTGTAGAGGTGTTTGTAGTATTCGCTGACGGTAGTTTGTATTTCTGTGGGATCAGTAGTGATATCCCCTTTATCATTTATTATTGCATCTATTTGATTCTTCTCTCTTTTCTTCTTTATTAGTCTGGCTGGTGGTCTATCTATTTTGTTGATCTTTTCAAAAAACCAGGTCCTGGATTCACTGATTTTTTTGAAGGGTTTTTCATGTCTCTATCTCTTTCAGTTCTGCTCTGATCTTATTTATTTCTTGCCTCCTGCTAGCTTTTGAATGTGTTTGCTCTTGCTTCTCTAGTTCTTTTAATTGTGATGTTAGAGTGTCAATTTTAGATCTTTCCTGCTTTTTCTTGTGGGCATTTAGTGCTATAAATTTCCCTCTAAACACTGCTCCAAATGTGTCCCAGAGATTCTGGTACGTTGTGTCTTTGTTCTCACTGGTTTCAAAGAACATCTTTATTTATGCCTTAGTTTCATTATTTACCCAGTAGTCATTCAGGAGAGGAACAACCAGTACCTGCCACTGCAAAAACATACCAAATTGTAAAGACCATCAACACTATGATAGAAACTGCATCAACTAATGGGCAAAATAACCAGCTAGCATCATAATGACAGGATCAAATTCACACATAACAATATTAATCTTAAATGTAAATGGGCTAAATGCCCCAATTAAAAGACACAGACTGGCAAATTGGATAGTCAAGACCCATCAGTGTACTCTATTCAGGAGGCCCATCTCACATGCAAAAACACACATAGGCTCAAAATAAAGGGACGGAGGAATATTTACCAAGTAAACGGAAAGCAAAAAAAAAAAAAAGAGAGAGAAAACAGCAGGGTTGCAATCCTAGCCTCTGATGAGACTTTAAACCAACAAAGATTAAAAGAGACAAAGAAGGGCATTACATTGAAGTTGCATTGGTTAAGGGATCAATGCAACAAGAAGAGCTAACTATCCTAAATATATATGCACCCAATACAGGAGCACTCAGATTCAAAAAGCAAGTTCTTAGAGACCTACAAAGAGACTTAAACTCCCACACAATAATAGTGGGAGACTTGAACACTCCACTGTCACTATTAGACAGATCAATGACACAGAAAGTTAACAAGGATATTCAGGACTTGAACCCAGCTCTGGACGAAGCAGACCTAATAGGCATCTACAGAACTCTCCACTCCAAATCGATAGAATATGCATAATTCTCTGCACTTCATCCCCCTTATTCTAAGACTGACCACATCATTGGAAGTAAAGCACTCCTCAGCCAATGCAAAAGAACGGAAATCATAACAAACATTCTCTCAGACCACAGTTCAATCAAATTAGAACTCAGGATTAAGAAACTCACTCAAAACTGCACAACTACATGGAAACTGAAAACCTGCTAATTTTCTTTAATTAATGTATTTTTAGTTTTCTAAGAAGGTAAGCTGCCTTTTTTTTTCAAAGTTTTAGGATTAATGATATATTAGTCATCGTTCTCCAGAACCAACACTATATAATTAGCAATGGAAAAAGTTAGGTGTGCATTTTTACCTATGTATTTCAATATAATTTCAAATTTATAGAAAATTTGCAAAAATTGTACAGACTGTAGACACTAATATAACTTTTGCCAAGTGTGATGGTCAATACTGAGTGTCAACTTTATTGGATTGAGGGATACAAAGTATTAATCCTGGGTGTTTCTGTGTGAGTGTTGCCAAAAGAGATTAACATTTGAATCAGTGGGCTGGGGAAGGCAGATCCACCCTTAATCTGGTGGGCACAATCTAATCAGCTTCAAGGGAATATAAAGCAGACAGAAAAATGTAAAAATGAGAGATTGTCCTAGCCTCCCAGCCTGCATCTTTCTCTCATGCTGGATTCTTCCTGCCCTCCAACATCAGACTCCAAGTTTTGGGACTCACTCGGACTGGCTCTCCTTGCTCCTCAGCTTGCAGGCAGTGTATTGTGGGACTTTACGATTGTGTAAGTTAATACTTAATAAACTCATATATATACATTCATATTATATATAATAGGATATATATATTATTATATATAATAATAGGATATATATAAATAGGATATATATAATATATAATAGTATATATATAATATATATAATAGGATATATTATATATAATAGGATATATATTATATATATAATAGGATATATATTATATATATAATAGGATACATATTTTATATATAATAGGATATATATTATATATAATAGGATATATTATATATATAATAGGATATATATTATATATATAACAGGATATATATTATATATAACAGGATATATATATTTTATATATATAATAGGATATATATATGTGTATATTTATATACATATATACACATATATATATCCTATTTGTTCTGTCCCTCTATGTTGTGGGATGTCAGGGACCCCAAACGGAGGGACCGGCTGAAGCCATGGCAGAAGAACATGGATTGTGAAGATTTCATGGACATTTATTAGTTCCCCAAATTAATACTTTTGTAATTTCTTATGCCTGTCTTTACTGCAATCTCTGAACATAAAATTGTAAAGATTTCATGGACACTTATCACTTCCCCAACCAATACCCTTGTGATTTCCTAGGCCTGTCTTTACTTTAATCTCCTAATCCTGTCAGCTGAGGAGGATGTATGTCACCTCAGGACCCTGTGATAATTGTCTTAACAGCACAAGTTGTAGAGCATGTGTGTTTGAGCAATATGAAATCTGGGCACCTTGAAAAAAGAACAGGATAACAGCAATGTTTGGGAAACGAGAGATAACCTTAAACTCTGACTGCCGGTGAGTGGGCAGAACAGAGCCATATTTCTCTTCTTTCAAAAGCAAATGGGAGAAATATCGCTGAATTCTTTTTCTCAGCAAGGAACATCCCTGGGAAAGAGAATACGTGCCTGGGGGTAGGTCTATACATGGCCCCCCTGGGCGTGGCTGTCTTTTATGGTCTGTAGACTGTAGGGGTGAAATAGACCCCCGTCTCCCATAGCACTCCCAGGCATCTTAGGAAGAAGAAATTCCCACCTAATAAATTTTGGTCAGACTGCTTGCTCTCAAAACCCTGTCTCCTGATAAGATGTTATCAATGACAATGGTGCCCGAAACTTCATTAGCAATTTTAATTTCGTCCCGGTCCTGTGGTCCTGCGATCTCACCCTGCCTCCATTTGCCTTGTGATATTCTATTACCTTGTGAAGTACTTGCTGTCTGTGACCCACACCATATTTGTACACTCCCTCCCCTTTTGAAAGTCCCTAATAAAAACTTGCTGGTTTTATGGCTTGTGGGGCATCACGGAACCTACCGACATGTGATGTCTCCCCCGGACGCCCAGCTTTAAAATTTCTCTCTTTTGTACTCTGTCCCTTTATTTCTCAAGCCAGCTGACGCCTAGGGAAAATAGAAAGGAACCTACGTGACTATCAGGGCAGGTTCCCCGATACCTCTAAGAGAACCCTGACTAATACACCAAGATAAACTAATTATTTACATTTTGCTCTATTTGCTTTGCTCTATTTACTCATTCTTTCTCACCCATATACACTCCAGTGTATATATTGTTTCCTAAGAACAAGGAAATTTTCATATTCAATCACAATAATTATCAAAACCAAAATCAAAAAATTTAATACTAACATAAATCATTCTCATTATGTCCTCATTATGTCCTCAATAGTGTTTCCCAGTACAGGATCCAATCTTGAATCCGGTCCATGTTCCTGCATTTAGTTGCCATACTGTCATAATGCTTTAGTCTCTAATATGAAGTATGTCTTTTTTCTGCTTTTATTTGTCATTCTTCCCCTTAAAATTTTCAAAGAGGAAAGGCCATTTCTTTTTGCACTCTCCTTCATATTGAGTATCCCATTGTTTTCTCGTAATTAGAGGAGTTTATGTCCTTTTGGCAAGAATGCCATAGAGGTCATGTGTAGCCTTCTTAGTGCATCATGTCAGGAGGCACATGGTGCCATTTTAACCCAATATTGATAATAACTTTAATAATTTGATTAAAGTGCTGAACACAACATTTATCCACTGTAAAATTCATGCTTTCTCTTTTGGTAATTAATAATTAGTGGGTAACACTTTGACACTATGTCATTATGATGCCACTTATCAAAGTATTACCCATTAGTGGTAGCACATATTCATCATTTTTGGCTGAAGCAATTATTATTATTATACCTACAATTTAGTGACTTTCTAAGCTCTTCTTTTTTGTACATTTTTTTGTTTATTGCAAGGAAGAGCTTCCCTTTTCTCTCATTGATTCATTTCCTTATATCAGTTTAGGTTCATAGATTCCTACTTTATTAAGCACATTATGATCTTTTACTGTATTTACTAATTTCTGATACTCAAATTGTGCCAGGTGTGTACATTTGGAGCTTCTTCAGTTTGGCCCCTGGGTGCTTTCCACCTGTATCTAACATTCTTTGAGAAAGCATTTACTTTCTGGAAAAAAATATTCTAGGCAGATGTTGTAGTTTCCCTACCCAGGCCCTGGAACCATCCATTTATCCAAGGAGTCCTCATTATTTTTATTGGAGAATGATATTTGAAAACCAGGATCTGCGAGATAGTCATGATCATTGCAATCAACGTGGCATTGCTGCGAGGTACTCTTAACAAGTAGAACAAGGAAGTATTTGTGTGTGTATCTGTGTGTCTCTATCTATCTTCCTTCCTACCTACCTACCTACCTACCTACCTACCTATCTACCTATCTATATTGGAAGGACATTCACATACAGTTATTGTGTGTGTATGAGGGGTGAGTGTGAGTAGTGACATACGGTGAAATGCACAAATATTAAATGTACCATTCAATGAGTTTTTGAAAATGCACACTCCCATAATCTATAAAGATAAGAAACATTAAAGTAATCTGAGAAAGTTATCTTTCCACTCTACACAAAGCACCAATGTTCTGATTTGTGCACCATTAGATTTCAATATTAAGTACTTCATGTAAATGAAATCGTATGTTAGCTTATTTTACTCAGCATAATGCTTTTGCTATTCAGCCATGTTGTTGCATCTATCACTAGTTTGTTCCTTTTTATTATATTCAGAATTCATTGCGTAAATACACAAGTTTGGTTATCTTTTCTGCGTTGATGGATATTTCCATTTTACCATGTTGGGTTATTTTGAACAATGATGCTGTGAGGTTGTATAAACAAGTCTTTATATGGATATATTTTAATTTCTCTTGGGTAAATATCCAGTGATATATTGCCAAGTTAAGGCAATTGCCAAGTAAGTGGTGTGTATAACTATAAGAAAGTGTCAAAAACACATTCCAAAGTGATTATATCATTCTAAACTTCAATCAGTATAGGAGTTATTCTATACGCTCAGCAAGAAACAGTTTAAGTCTCTAATTTCAGCCGATTTAATTTGTGTAGTCTGATATTTCATTGCGGTCTTGATTTACATTTCTATGATAACTAATAACTGAGCTAGGGTCTTGATTTACATTTCCATGATGACTAATAACTGAGCAATCTGTATGTGCTAATTGCCATTTCATATATCTTCCTTTATGATCTAAGTGTCTGTTCATGTCCTTTGTTCTTCTATTCATTTGTCTTTTAATAATTAAATTGTAGGAGCTCTTTATATATTCTAGACCAGGCTTTACCCAATATAGATTTTATGCATATTTATTCCAATTCGTGCCTGTGTGCATATTATAAGTGTCTTTTCATGAGGATACTTATCATTTGGATGCAGTTTACATGGTATTTTTAATGCTTTGGTTATTTCTATTGTGCTGCAAGTCAAGAAGATATATTTTTGCATTCTTTTAAAAGCTTTATAGGTTTTATACATTTTTAAATAATTTCTATTGATACATAATAGTTGTACATATTCATGGAATACACCTGATATGTTGATATAAACACACAATATGTAATGATCACATCAGGGTAATTGGGATATCTTCCACCACAAGCATTTATCATTTATTTGTGTTAGAAACATTCCAATTCCACTATTTTAGTTATTTTTAAATATAGACTTATTGTTACTTAAATTCACCGTATTATGCTACCAAACACTAGATCTTACTTTGTCTAACTACATTTTTTCTACCCATTCAACAACTCCTCTTTATTTCCCCCTCCCCACTCCCCTTTCCTGCCTCTGGTAACCATCTTTCCACTCTTAAATTTTGTATTTATGTTTAAGTCTATGATCCATCATGAATTGATTTGTATGGTGTGACATGCACATGCATACACACACAAACACTCATTCAATTGAACAGTGTTTTTAAATCATTTATTAACAATGCTTTCCTTTACCAATTGAACTGCTTTGGCAACTTTGCCAAAAGTTAATTGAATTTACTCTTTTGCTTTAGTGATCTATTTGTCAATTCTCGTGTCAGTTCCATACACTACTGAATACTCTGACTTTAATTTAAACTTTGATGTCAAATAGTGTGAATACTTCAATTATAGACATCATTTTCAAGACTGTTTTGCTTATTCTGTCTTCCATATGTCCATATAGATTTTTAAATATTTTGTAATTTAATGTAAAACAGCCTCTTGAGACTTTGGTATTTTACTGAAAACATACATTAATTTAGGGGAGAATTGACCTCTTAATATGCTTCCTGACTTATGATTTTTCAACTTATGATTTTATGATGGTATAAAAGCAATATACATTCAATAGAAACTGTACTTCAAATTTCCACTTGGTACTCTTGATAGATGATAGACCGATATATATTAGGTAGATAGAGACAGATGCTGATATTCCACATCTGTTCTTCCAATGAAAACATATTTACCTTTAAGTGCTTGAACATATTTAATATGACTGCTTTAAAGTCTTTAACTGCTAAATGCAACATGTAGACATCTCAAGTTTATGATTTATTTAATATTAACTGCCTTTTAATTTTACTTTTGGTCCTGTTTCTCATATTTCCTTGCATGTATATTTTTTATTATTTTCAACTGAAGTTTGTGGACATGTATTAAACTCTAGACTCTGTTATCTTCCTCTGAAGAATGTTATTTTTAGTTAACTTGTCCAGACTAACTTCACGATCTGTCTCACTGGTGGTGGACAGCAGCTAGACTTACTACTGGGTTCTTTTAGCCTGCCAGTTGTTATGTTGTTTCGGAATGTTTGGAGCTTCCCTCATGTAAGTACTGTTGAGGAGTAAGCCAAAGATTTGGGAACAGTTCAGATATGCAGAGTTGAGGCTTCTTCCCTTTGTTGTTCCCTCCTTTATTAAATTCCTCTTTCATTTTCATGACTGTCTTGTAGACTCAAACCTCATCATCTGACTCCTCAAGCCGGTAAGTCTGTGGCTTTTGGCTTCAGTTCCAGCCAACTGGTATCACGTGAGTCCGGAGCATCCTCTGACAAAAAGCCACATGAACACAAATCTCACCCAGTATAGTTCTTTTCTTCAGGGATCAAATCCCTTCCAGTTTCTACTTTCTTTTGGCCATTTTTCTGTGATTTCACATAGCTGTTTTTATATTTTCCCCAGGGTTTATAATTTTCAGCTCCAACTCTGTTGCTATTGCTGGAATTGGAATGAAGTGGTTCACTTTTTATTTCAACCATTATAAGGCATTATGATTCAAATATTTTCAATCTATAAAAACGGACAGCTCATTTTCTTACTCTGCCAAGAATAGGGCAATGCTATACACTACACATAAACATGTGCTTAGACACAACACACAAACGTATAATTTCATTTAATCCTAAAGATAACATTGGAGATAAGCATATTTATCCAGTTTTACGTTGCAAAAAGTAAGACTGAGAGATACTGCTGCTTGGGCAAGTTCAAAAAGTTAGGTACAGAATAAAAATCAATTATAGCCTTGTCATACTCTTTTGATATTCTCTATTTTCTCTTCCACTCTGTCTCTCTCTTTCTCTCTCTAGCTCTCTCTCTCTCCCTCCCCCACCGGATCCTCTCTCTCTCTCTCTGGAAAACAAATATATGTTAAATCTCTAAATGTTAGCATCATTGATGAATATCAATTAAACAGTATAATTTCATGGTTGAGATCACAGGCTTTAGAATAAGACAAACTTAGTTTTCATTTCTGCATAACCATTTATTCTTTATATGAATGACCAAATCTACAAAACAGAATGATAGAAATAACATAAAATTGCAGTCAGAATTAAATGTAATATTTCATGCAGAATATCTAATGTACACAGAAAGTGTTCAATAGAGATTAGATTTTATAATAACTATTTAATAAAGTTTCATTCAAATATACTAAGGATTTAATCTTCTTGGAAAAGAAATTCTCCCATGATATACTGATGCCAGATGTGATCTATCACATCTAGATAAACAATCTCAATAATATTAAGTGGGAAGGGGACAAAGAAACATTTACTGGAGGTATGCCATGAACCAAATACTGAGATAGGCATTTTTGAATATGTGATTCTATTTTACTTTCACACATTTTTTAAAGTAAATAACTCCTATTTATTTACAGATGAAGAGACTAAAGCTGAAAAACTTAAAGTAACTTATCCAAAATCATAAACCATTAATTATCTCAGCCAGTACTGGAACTTTAATCTGCCTTTCACATTTCACTTTGCCATGTTGCAAAACTGGATTGCCATGAATCTACAATGAATACTGAGCCATTTAAAACTTTTCTTATTAAAACACTGTCTGGGGTTTAAATGCTTTCTATACTTTCTTTCCTCAGTCTCTCTCCTTCTACCCTCCTTAATTTAGTGCCCTAATTTTCTTCCTTCAAAATTTCATGCCATCATGGTCCAATTATAATCTCATCTTTCTGTCTTTCTCTTTATCCATTTATGTCGTTTTTGTTGAATTGATTTCAAAATTTAGTTTTATGATGCTCAAAAACCTTTCAAATAGCACATAATCACATATTATACTGTCTTATGCATTGAGAGGAATGAAATAGATTTATACAGTCTTATTCTTTCCCCGAAGACTTTTAAAATTGCATTTGTTTTATTAAATCACATGTGACCACTTACTGTTTTACTTAGCTAATGCATTCTGTACTGGCCCATGATTTCAAGCAGTCCTGAAGAATGGTCTCGATTAGATAACTTTGCCAAATGCACAACACCAACCATATTGATATTTCAAAGTGGTTCAGCCATTAGGAAAATGATCTTAGAAATAGAATTATAAATGTCAGGTATTACATATAAGATTATAAACATTAGTTATAGACATATTGAAAGAACTAATTAAGCAAAAATGAAATAGCAATCAAATAAGGGGTGGAGATACAGTTACATATATTATAATAGACAAAGAGTGATTATGACATTGGATCTTACTCAAAAGCACTCACTGTTTTATAGCAAAAATTGGTTTTGTGCAGTTTATGTTAGTTTGGGTCATAATTTTTAAGAGATTAATAAAAGACTAAGAATAAAGATGAAATATCCATTTCAAGTTCAAGAAAGTAAAAGAGATGTGAAGAAGGTAAATCCTGGATCAAGACTGAGAAGAAACTAGTTCTTTTCGCAGCTCTGCTTCAAACATCTAAGGTGAAGCTAAGACATTACTTAATAATTCTTTAAGTTGAAGTGGGAGCATTAATTTACTTTCACATACTCTTTGGTAATTTTACTCTAATTTATGATTGGTCATGAGGAGTCTGTTGATCCATATTTCACATCTGTGGAGCATCAAACAAACAAAAAAAGACATTTTGTTAAAAATATTTTTGTACTCAGGCATAGACTGTGGTGAATGAACATCTAAATCTATGGAATCTCTATATTATAAATCTTTTCCAGATATTGGCAGTTTGGGGGTAGTGGCATAACACATAAAGCTTTCAACAACATATACTGCCAAAACTAAGCAATAGAATACATTATCTGAACTCCTACTTTTTCATAGTTCTGCAATTTAAAACATGTTAAATGCTATTACCTTTACTATTAATACATACTTTATTGGTTCAACCTTTTCCTTCTCAGTATATTCCATCATACTATAGTGATACTGACTTGGTCTCTACATTGGTTTAGTAGATGTCAGAACCCAAACATTTAAGACATTTTATTTGGGTATAAATAAATGATTAAGAGATGCTTATAATCACTAATGAAACTAAGCAAAATTCATAGGCACAGGAGAATAATATTAATTTAATACATGTGTCTAACATGAAGTTTCCAAAACTTTATAAAGAGGAAGAGAGAGCTACCTAGACTTAGAGTCCAACTCATGTGATATTGATAGAGTGCAGGAACATACTAGTTTTGAAGTACCTGTGATTATCATATTCATCCTCCTTCAACAGCAAACTTTTCCTTTTCTTATGTGATATGGCTTGACCCTATGATCCAAATCTGATCTTGAATTATAGCTCCCATAATCCCCACGTGTCATGGGAGGAACCTTATGCACTATCATGAGAACAGCACAGGGGTAGTTTTTCCTGTGCTGTTTTCATGATAGTGAATAGGTCTCACAAGATCTGATGGTTTTTATAAAGGGCAGTTCCCCTGCACAAGTTCTCTTGCCTAGTAAAATAAAAAGCTTTCACAAAGAATGTTAATATTATCTTGAAATTCTAAATATTTATTTAACTTGCTTACTGATGATGTTCACAAAGTATGTTCAAGTGTGAAGGTTAATGCGTTATTTCTTATCTCATCCTGATCTTGCGTCTCTTTTCTATATGTATAGCTTCAGACAAAAGTGAAGCAAATGAAAGTCCATCCTGCCACTCTTCCAAAGAGCAAAGAGAGTCTATGGAAAGTAATCAACATCCAGGTTTCATTGTCTGTCTGTCTGTCTTTTTCTGACAAACGAATCAGGGACTCAAGTGCTCTCAAGGAGCTCAAGTTGATGACTGATGGCTTATAGTTGACTGTAACATGAATAACTTCTACTTTGGGGATGTCTGTATACTACATGCTTGCTCTTCACTTGTGGTTTGAGAAGGACATCTAGGAAATCCCACTCTATGTTCTACCAATTCTGTTGCACTTGAACTCTACGGTGTAGTCAGAGCTCTGACAATGAATTAATTTTTTCCAAATAATCCAAAAGCACAAAAGCAGTATAAGATAAAGGCTTTCCTTTAAGGACAATTAATTTTACAATTAAAAATACGTTCTATTTTGCATGTGTATGACACATTAAACCTTGATTGTTTAGTTCAAATTTTTTGCACATTTAAAAACCTCAAGCCAGATTCTATTCATAGTTACAGATACAGAAATCCTATAAAAATATTAATAAATTGATTTTATCAATATATAAAAAGGATCACATGTAATGTCTAAGTAGGATTTGGAGTTTTGATGATTAGTTAGCATCCATTAGTATAATAATCATATGAATAGATTTGAAGAAATCACATTATGTCTTCCAATAGATTGAGAAAATCCATATGATAAAATTCAATATCCATTCATTAAAAAATTCTTAGCAAACTAAAAATAGAGGGAAACCCCCTTTATCTGACATAACATATACCAAACCTACAGAAAACCTCACACTTATTGATGAATAACTAAAATTATTACTTTGATTTAGAATCATTATCAGAAGAAATATCTCCACTTTTATTCAACATTGTAGGAAGTTTTAAACAAAGCAACAGAACAAGAAAATAAATATATAAGGATTGAAAAAAAGTGGGGAAGAGCCTTTTTCCTAGACAATACAATAATATGCAAAGGAATGTAAAGTAAACGTCTAGGACAGATTACGATGTTTAACAAGGTTGCTGGATATAAACTTGACATACATATTAAATTGCATTCCTATTTATAAACAACAGCAAGAAAACAAAGTTTCAATAATTACAATAGTAACAGTGAATATCAATTTAGATATTCTGGGAATAACTGTAAATAGATGTGTAAGATATCTCCAAGAAATATAAAATATTATTGAGAAGCATTAAAGGCAGTTAACTAATGAAGCTGCATACTATGTTCATTGCTTAAAAGTTGAAACATTACAATATGAATAGAATGTTATCCCACCCAAAACCATAACAAATTTCATATAATTTGACAACATAATTTAAAAATTTATCTGGAAGTACATTCTTTTTTTTTTTTTTTTTTTTTTTTTGAGACGGAGTCTCGCTCTGTCACCCAAGCTGGAGTGCAGTGGCGCGATCTCAGCTCACTGCAAGCTCCGCTTCCCGGGTTCATGCCATTCTCCTGCCTCAGCCTCCCGAGTAGCTGTGACTACAGGCGCCCACCACCACGCCCGGCTAATTTTTTGTATTTTTAGTAGAGATGGCATTTCACTGTGTTAGCCAGGATGGTCTCGATCTCCTGACCTCGTGATCCTCCCGCCTCGGCCTCCCAAAGTGCTGGGATTACAGGCGTAAGCCACCGCGCCCGGCCCTGGAAGTATATTCTTGAAGAATAAAGCTCAACTAAACATGCAGACTTATAATAAGGCTCTACTAATTAGCAAACTATGGTAGTAGCACAATGACAAGCCCATACACAAAAGGAACAGAATAATACGCTCAAAGATAGACCAATTTATTTATGGACACTTGACAAATTAGATACTTAGCACTGCAGAGTAGTGGGATGGTGGTGGGGGGAGGCTTTGCAGAAAATGAGGGCCGAGTGGAAATCAATTTAAATAGAAAATAAACTAAATGGGACTTGCATGGCCCTGTGTATAAAATTCATTTCTAGGTCTCTTTGTTGAAAAACATGCCTATAAGGCTATGAGAAAATTATTAACAACATATTTTTATTTCCTAGGGTAAAGACTAAATTTTAAAGCCTCCCAAAAAACACAAATAATAAAGTAAATGATTAATAAATTCCATTATATAAATATTGACAATTAGTGCATCACAGACACCACGAAAATGGTACAAATGCAAACCATAATGTAAGAGAATATATATTTTTTTTAAATAACTAAATAGGGACTATAAAAGCAAAAATACCACCACCACCACAAACAATGACAATGACAAATTCTTACCAATATTAAGATAAAGACAGGACTACATAAATGAAAAATGGGCAAAATATTCAAGAAAATGCTTTGTAAAGAGGGAAGGCAAATAGTCCGTAAATATTAGAAATAAGGGAAATACAAATTAAGTAAAATATAACTTCAAACTCACTGAGTTGTTAAAAAATTTACAGTCTGACAATACTATGTGTTGCGGAGGATGTGGAGATGTCATCTCATATCATGAGAGTATAAATTGATACAACCATGTCAAAAGGCGGTGTGACATTATCTAGTAAATCTGAGAGCATGCAAAACTTATAATCCAGCAATTTCTCTCCTCAGTATGTATTGCAGAGAAACATAGGCACGTGCCACAATTATATACAGGCAGCTCTATGTAATGTTATTCTGAATAGCCCCAATGTGAAAACACTCAAATATCCATCAGCAATAGAATAGCTCAATAAATTGTTATATTCATAAAATATTCAGCAATTAAAATGAATAAACCACAGCTGTACGCAATAATATAGATGGATTTTACAAACAAAATATTGAGCAGTAGATGCCAGAAACAAAATAATCCATATAGTATGATAGCTGTTCAAAACTATGCAAAACTCTGCTATTTAAGAAAGCATATGGCCGGGTGTGGTGGCTCACACCTGTAATCCCAGCACTTTGGGAGGCTGAGGCAGACGAATCACGAGGTCAGGAGTTTGAGACCAGCCTGGTCAACATGGTGAAACCCGGTCTGTACTAAACATACAAAAAATTAGCTGGGCGTGATGGCAGGCACCTGTAATCCCAGCTACTCAGGAGGCTGAGGCAGGAGAATCACTTGAACCTGGGAGGTGGAGGTTGAAGTGAGCTGAGATCGCGCCACTGCATTCCAGCCCGGGCGAGAGTGTGAGACTCCGTCTCAAAAAAAAAAAAAAAAAAAAAAGCGCATTTTTTTTTAATAAAAAGAAATAATTCTCAGTTAAGTCAGGATATTGCTTACATCTGAGAGCAAACAGGAGTTTGCAGTCTGGCAATACGCCCATGTTTCTAGGTGGGGATATTTCATTACGCTGTCTTCTAACTTGATGATGTTTACATGATGTTCACTTTATATGCATCCATTAAATGCCACATATATGTTTTACACTGTGTGTCATATTTAACCACTGAAAAAAATGTAAATTTAAAAAGTCCAATGGCTGTCTTCAAGAGTTAGCTCCAACACATGAAGACGGACTCAACTCATTCAAGTAAACTTAGTTGTGTCCTCTTTGTCTCTAAAACATCTTGTATTTATATATCTTATAATGCTGGCTTTGTCTTGTTACGGTTTCGCATGTTACTTTCCCCTGCACTGAGTTATTGACCCTCAAGGGCTGGGACTACATCTTCCCCGGTTTTGTTTCTGGAGGGCCTAGCACAGAACTTGCTAGTACTTGCTGGTGCTAGAATGTCTTTTAATCAATGCTCAATCTTACCATGGCTATCTCCATCAGTCTAATGAGACCCAGCATTTCATTATTTTTCTATAGCATATTTTTCTCCATTGAATACCAAAAGAAAACTGTGCAAATAAACATGATTTCTCTACACAAAGCTAAATTTAAATAATCTTAGAGCTAGAACATTTACATAATTGTAGCTATGATCACATTTATGTAATATAGGGTCTTTTTAATAATGTCAGTTATATATAACAATTATTATCATTGTTCATAATAAATAGAGATAAAAAGTTGAGTGTTATTTGCTATCAGTGAATGCTGATGAAATATTTGTCCCAGTCTGATTTGGTGAAAGTGGATATAGCCTAGCAGTTGTGATATACAAGCTGCCGGACATTCTGGTAAACAAAAACAAACAATGGAATTAGAGTTCTTAGGAGGAAAAAATATGGTGCTTCTTTTCAAATATCTTCGTACCAACTGCAACTTAGAATAAACAACTTATACATGTCATATATCATATGTGGTAGGTAATGCTGTTCCCCAGATGCCAGTTTCCAGGAAAAGAGTGCACAATTTATCCCAACAATTTATTCCAGTAATCAGACTATTAAAATACCCTTTTAGGTGAAATTTTCCTTACTGTTTCATGAACTACAAAAACATACACGACAATAAAATATTAGTACCCTGGCCAGCATTAGAAACACAAAAATCCAATTATAGTTGTTTTTAAGAAAAAAAGGAAAGAAAAAATACATGAACAGTTTACATAAACCAGGAAAAAGCTAATCACAAAGAAATGAAAAATATGTACGAAAAGTTCTTTATCACATAAGATATGTTGAAAGAATGGGGAGATTGCAGAATTTTATTTTGGGGTGGCTTAGGGCTGACATTAACCAGTCCACAGTCCTATTGGTTTGATTAAATGCTTCCAGAAAATAAAAGTGAAGCCTTTTCATCTTGACCCTTTTTCAACTTTTCTCCTCTAAGACACCTTAAGAAGAAAACACAATTACTATAGAACCCATCAGTTTGTATTTGGTCTCCTACTTTTTTTCCCCCAAAAAATACATATCAACTTCCCACGCATTATTTCCCAATTCCAAAAACTGGTATCATGGATTCTTAAGTATACACTTTACACTAAACGGGCTGACTGTTCTGGGAAAGATCTCGCATACTTAATTATCATTTTATTTCATCCGGTACAAGGATGCCATCTACAGACATGACTGCGCATTTCCATGAGCTTCTCTGAAAGGATTCAAAATAAATGTTATAAGGAAGGATTCCAAAAGATGTAGTTATTATCCTGATTCTTTTGTAACATTTGTTCCTTTTTGGACTAAAATAAGTTTGAAGAATAATTCATTCCCATTATGTACCATGAAAATGTTCTGGGCAATCCATGCATTTATAATCCAAGAGAATTCGAATCCCTGTCGAAAGATAGAACAATATGTCAAGAGCTGGCATTGCATTTTGGTGTTTTGGGGGAAATCACAAAATAAAATGGACTAGGTATGTGATACTGGCATTCCTATGAAGTGCCTAAAATGAAGCTAAAATTCAGAATTAACACAGAAAGAATAATTTAAATTACTTCCTAAGCTGTAATAATAGACTTCCAGAACAAACATTTTTTTATACTGGAGAGATGGAAAAAGAGAAATACATGTTCTTAGTACAGACACTTGACATCTTTTTTCCCTTTAACTCTTACATCTTCTCACTTGTGAGGCAAGTTTTAACTGAGCCATACCCAGGTTAATCAATTTACCAAGTCCACACTGCTAAGTGATAGGGTGAAGATTCAGACACATGATTGCTAACCTCAAGTCTAATCCACTTTCCATTGTACCAAAGCCATAAATCTCAGGGGAAATCCTTCATAGCTTTAAAAATGGGAGAAGGGGATTTGATACTCTCACTGTTCTAGGGAAACTCGCAAAAAGCGTCTTCTATGTAGCTTTCAAATACACATTATTACACACTGACTACTAAGCTCTGCTGCACCGGATGTTTTTCTTGCAAAGACATACTATAAATAAAAATTGTAATAAAATATGATCCAGGAAACAGCTGGCTGCTGGGATGAAAACACATAAATGACTAAGTAGTAAATTACCTTCTACTTGATTTCAATGCTGGGTGAATTCGTCCTTTCTTAAACTAGATAAAAATAGGAACCAGCAATGAGTGACCCCAACTGAGTGCATCCTTTCCCTCCCTGAAAGCAAATCCATCACATTCTTCATGTGATGCTTCCCTACTGAAGTACCATCTCCTTGAAAGAAAGAAGCACAACCTAGAATCCTCCAATTGCCATTCTTTTAAGCATTCACTCAACAATACTTGTCAATGCCCACCTTGAGTATCACAGGTAGACAGTATACAATTTTGAACAAAACAAACACAATACTTGCACGCGAAGAGCTTACAGTAGCAGAAGGGTGAGGGGCTTGGAGGCGGGGCAGTCAACACGCAAACAAATTACACACAGTAAATCATCATTAAATATTTATTAAATGAAGCCTCTCCTTGCTAACGTAGGCCTTACTGATCTCTCCCTCTCATCTCTCTGAGGATCACAGCACTTAAATTTTATAATATTATTTAGCTAGGTAAGCTTCCCAGGGAATGGAACAATATGTTATACTCCTTTGCTCTCCTAACATAATCAAATACAATATATCAACATGTACAGTATTTCATGATGTGCTGGGGTAGCAGAGGAAGTGGGAGGGAGGAGTGGCATGAGGGAAGGAAGAAGGAGAAAACAAAGAAGAAAGTGGAGAAAGAGGCGATTTCATTTGAATTATTATTTGCTTTCAGGAAAATAAAATATGTCTAACTCATGAAAAAATGAATTCTATGTAAGTGGAAATGAAACAGAAATGGTAGAAAAACACAGATCTAGACAGAAGCACTGTTTTAGTCTTAAGTGAGAAATTGGGTCTCATGCAGGGCGTGGAGGCACAGCGGGAGGCAGAGCTGAGCCTGGTGGTGTCATTGACAGCAGCTGGAGGGAGGATACATCACATCGTGCTCACTAAGGAATCATAATGTCCAGATTTTCATTTATTTGAGTCAGATGATTTATGTGCCTGGGGAGCAGCACACTGACTATCACAGCGTCTATATCATTTTTGTGTGTGTGGATACAATGCTATAAAAACACAAATATTAGAAAAATTCAAGGAAAGGAAAATAGGGGAGTAAACAGTATAAATTGCTTTGCCTCACTTATCCACCAAGAGCAATGCATGCTCTGGTTGGCTGTGGTCTCTGACTTTACTTTGTCTTCCAGGCTGGAGTGCAGTGGTGCAATCATGGCTCATTGTAGTCTCGACCTCCTGGGCTCAGTGTTCCTGAGTAGCTGGGACTACAAGTGCATACCACCAGGCCTGGCTAATTTATTTATTTATTTATTATTATTATTTTCTTTTGTAGAGATGGGGATTTGCTGCATTGCCCAAGCTAATTTTAAACTCCTGGCTTCAAGTGATCCTCCTGCTTTGTCCTCCCAAAGTGCTGGGATTACAGGTGTGAGCCACCATACCCAGCTCCTTTCCTTAATGAAGGTAGTAGCTTTCCTAGTCATTCTATTGCAGGCTTATTGGTCTCATAAAATTAGCACTGAAAACAAAACGGTTAATTCCCACATTCAGACTTATACAATTCTTTAAACAATTGGAATGCAAGTTATGTCTATACTGTTCTTGAAATATTCCAAATGGCATAGAGAAACTGAACCATAGGTGTTTCCTACTCTCATGTATAACAGCATTCAGTTAAAAAATAAAGCTGTGGCCAGGTGCGGTGGCTCATGCCTGTAATCTCAGTACTTTGGGAGGCTGAGGTGGGCAGATCACCTGAAGTCAGAAGTTCGAGACCAGCCTGGCCAACATGGTGAAAACCCATCTCTACAAAAAATATAAAAATTAGCCAGGCATGGTGATGGGTGCCTGTAATCCCAGCTACTCAGGAGGCTGAGACAGGAGAATCGCTTGAACCCAGGAGGTGGAGGTTGCAGTGAGCTGAGATCACGCCATTGTACTCCAGCCTGGGTGATGAGAGTGAAACTCTGTCTCAAAATAAAAAAATAAATAAATAAATAAAGTTGCAGAATACATATGATCAAAAACTACTGCATTCCACTAAGAACTTGCAAATGAATTTTAATATCCTGCTTGTAAAAATACCGAATATTATGATGTCAGGTTCCTTTTCCCCTACTATGCTGTTGTAACTGGATATACAAAACCTGCAAATGGGAGCTAGCTAGCTAGATATGGAAATGTTTCTATGTATACAGAGAGAGACATCAACAGACATACATACAAATACAAAATATCAGATATAGTTTCAAGAGTACATAAGTTATCCCGGAAAGCTATATTAAAACTTTCAGTTAGCCGGGCGCAGTGGCTCATGCCTGTAATTCCAACACTTTGGGAGGCCGAGGCAGGCAGATCACAAGGTCAAGAGATCAAGACCATCTTGGCTAAGATGGTGAAATCCCGTCTCTACTAAAAATACAAAAAATTAGCCAGGCGTGGTGGCACATGCCTGTAGTCCCAGCTATTTGGGAGGCTGAGGCAAGAGAATGGCTTGAACCTGGGAGGCAGAGGTTGCAGTGAGCTGAGATCGCGCCACTGCACTCCAGCCTGGGCCACAGAGCAATACTCTGTCTCAAAAAAAAAAAAAAAAATCAGTTAAAATAATCCATCAGTCTAAATATTATCTTATCAAAACCAGTGTACACATGAACAAGATTTAACTTTTGTGAGAGAAGGTATTTTAAATGCTTAAGTAGCTAAGCCTTTAAAAAATGCTATGCTTATTTTCTTATTTATTTGTTTTTCTAAACTAATTAGGTTATTTCCAATTCAAAATTTCTTACTTTTACAAAAAGAGTAGATAGTGGGAGAAATCTGAATCAGTTCAATGCCTGGCACCTTCTCTAAATATCCCCTGTTTTATCCAATACTTGGCAAACTTCATTCCTAACCCCCACTCCTGATTTGAAAACCATGTGTGAGGATGCTTCTGATACTGATCATCCTGGTTTCTGCTCTGTCAAAGACCAACCCAGCCTTGGCACCAACCACCTTGTGAAAGAATACAGTTCTGTTCTGCAAATTCTCTTTAGTGAGGTCTGGAGGTTCTCACTGTCATTCTAAACAAGAGTTTGAGACTTGGCAGCCCAATGCATGGCTGCCTCTGTACTGCATCACAGCAGCCGAAATCTTGGCAGCTAGTCAAAAGCTCGTGAAAATTTCAAAGGTACAAAGCTCCCCTCAGAGCTCCAAAGAAGCAAGGGAGCTTTCAGCAGGATCATAACAGGTGCATCAAAGTAATGCAAAGGGGAGAAAAAGGCTTCTTGGACCTAGCAACAAATAAATTTATAAAAATAAACATGCACACATAAACCCTGTTTTATATTTGTCAAAAAAGCCCCTTTCAATATTCAGCAAGTAACTGCAAAAGGATCGAAAGAAACCTTTATAAACTACAAGAGGTGACAAGTATAAGAATTGTTTCCTGTTTAAAGATGGAAATGTCTCATTTTGGAATTTCAAGTCACACAAACGTAGTACTTCCGTGACACTTCGGGCTTAAACTGCAGAAAATGCATTTTTAACAGGTAAAATGTATGTGAGAGACAATGAATACAGACTTCATTTGGGCTCTGTGTTTCTTGACAGCATTCCAAAGATGTCAAGATATTTTTACCAATAGACTCTTGCAAACTGGGTCAGAGGGTAGAAAAAGCGAGAGCTTTCTGATTTTTCAAATGTTGTCTTCATTTCTGCTATTGAGGTTTATGTTACTCCAACAGTTAAGCGATTGGTGATACAGATTAACAGAAATTGAGAAAGCTACCTTCTTTCTCTGCTGGTGAATAGGATAAAAATGCTGAGAGAGTGAAATAAGTACAGAATAAGAACTCAAACAACACAGGAAACTGTGAAATACTGAAGAATATACCAAACAAAAATGAATATGTACTAGAAACATGCTGGATTGGAATTAGAAGAGGACAAATTGGACATTATTGTAGATTCCACTGCAAGATTTAAATCTGGGAAGTTATTTAAGCTTTCTAAGTCCTTGTTTCCCCATTTGGAAACCATGAGCAATAACACATGTTGTAATCACTTCATAAGTGTGTGGCAGAGTATAAAGCAGCTAGTGTGCTAAAGTACTTCATAAATATTTTTCTAATAAAACATATTTTCAGTTTTCTTGCTTTTTCATTTTCCTAGCAGTGTTTCTTTATTCCATACTTTCAAAGCAACAAAAAATTTATGTGTTTTAAAAAACAGGCACATAAATATAGAGGGGCACAACTTAACATTTCTAAGAAATAGAACAATAAGATTTAATCAACTTAAAAGCAAAGACATTTTTATATTTGTAGTCTGGACTTCTGCAAGTGTTAGTCTGAATCTGCTAACTTCATCTTAGTTAATGCATTCATAAATATTTTCTTCAATGAAAGTTCAGACCTTTCCACTTCAGCCTAAGGCAACAGGTACTACCTGCCACTTTATTCACAGTCAGTCTAGTATATTTCAGGTACTACCGCCGCTTTATTCATGGTCTGTCTATATATTTTGTTTCACTAGACTCAGCAACCTGTTTCAGAGCATGGGTCTGACTCATTCACACTGCAGCTCCACGTTGTAGGCATGCTGAGAAAATGTTCTGAGTGTTGAAGTGTATTTAGATCTTCGCTGTGATGTAGTAACATAATTCAGGAAAGATGTTACCAATGTGTGACTGCTTTTAAGTTACAGATTCATACCAGAGACCAACATTTTGGAGCTTCTTATTTGGATTATGATTATTTAACACAGTCCACAGTGTAGTGGATAGTTATAATGACTTTGTTTTGCCCATGGCAGTATTTTGTTCAAGGTCATTTGTACCAGAGAAATCAATGACCTATTAATGTAATTTCCACAAGAAGTGATCTCTCAAAAATACTCTAAACATAAAGTTGCTTTATGTTCATGCTATTAGGATAGGAGTGGTTATAAAATTAAACAAAGTGGATAGAAACTGAACGTTGTAATAACACAGTTTATGCCTGTTAAAAAATTACATCACCAATAGAGCTTATAGGTTCTTCCATTGTCTCTAAAGAATTATTTCTGTTAATGCACTGTTAATATACTGTTTATCATTATACAACATAATTGAGAAAAAAATTCAAATGAACATAAACCTAAAACATCCATTTAAGAATATTTTATATGAAATTTTCAAAATTAGAGAAACACCATACAGATAAGTAACACTTATCTGTCTTCCCTGTTAGAAAACTAGAATTAGTGTGATTACTATTACTTTCATGCAAATTTTAAAAATTAGTCTTAATATATCAGATGTCTTTAGGTCAAATTCTAACTGGTATTCTGAAACAAAATTATTTTAAGGGTCAAGACATTCAAAGATTCAAGTTTTAATTCTAGATTCAATTAGCACCCAGACTATTTTTTAAATTGTAAAATAGGTCATTTTACCTTTAAGGAAGTTGTGACAGTTTTAAAGATTTTGAAATTTAATGAAGGCAGACATGAGTTAGTGTTATGTCAATATTTTCCATTCATTTTCTAAATAATGTTGAGAATGTGAGAACTTTTAGAATATGTAAAATATTTCCTGGGTTCTTTTTTTTTTTTTTTTTTTTTGGTTACACAAAATCTCTGTGATTCTAAATAAAAAGGAACAAAGAAATAAGAAAGGTGTTCCTCAAAATCCTATTAAGTGATAAAGTAGTAAATATTAGATTAAGATTTCCCTTCATTAGTATTAACTATTTTTCCTTAATGTTTTACTATAACATCTGGTGACATATGGAAAAGTTTATATTGTACAACTAAAGTAATGATTTAAAATATGTATAACCTGTTATAACGACATAGCATAATTGGTTCAATCGTCCGTCTACTATTGGACCTTGAAGTTATCCTCCCTTTTTCATTATCCTGAGAGACACATCATAGTTATTTCAACAGATTTTTACTCTATTTTAATTTATTATGTTCCTGTGTTAAGCCAAGGTCTTTGAGAAATTAAATTATACCAGCTTTACTCTAGTAAGTAAATTGATTAATTCATTCAGCAAAAAGAGAGAGTTCTCTTATACAGACTACATAATTGAAGAGTTTATAGAAAGAACACTGTCTTTGCATTCAGATTGGACTTTAAGTTCAACCATTCCCTGGCACTATAACATAAGGTATCATGACTTAATATTCAAACACTGTGCCCTAATCTGCAAAATAAGAGATATAATAATGTCTCTTTGACTTGTAGGAAGCATTAAATAATACAACTTACATAATTATCTAATAAGAATTCTAGAATGTAACAAATAAGCCATCATAGTCATTTTCTATCTTTCCAAAAGATAAGAAAAGTGACATATTAGGGCCTGGTCATATTTAACACACTTGAAACTCCAGTTTTAGTATTCTGATATGGCAGTAATTAATTCTCTGAAACTAATTTTGTTTTTATTTTCTGAATTCTCTCCAAATTTCTCGTAGTTTCAATGTTAAAAAAATATGATTTCCTCCCTTGGAACAGAACCACTTAAGACAATTTTATACCACACTCATTAAGTGTTGTTTTTAAATTGCACATAATTCCCTGAGAAAAATCTGAATCCCTGAATCTTAGATTTCACACCATAACCTTCCCTAAAGGCTTATTAGCATATGCATCAAAAAAACGAATGAACTATTTCCTAATATCCACTTCTTACCAGATTAATATTACAAAAAGGCAATTTTCATTTTACCTTATATGTCACATATTCACGAGAATTTTTCACATATATATTTAAAATTTTGTAGAGTATATTCAGTATATGTTTCAACATGTCTTTGGGCCATATGTATTCTGCGCTAAATTTCTCTTTATTAAAAAAACAAAGCAGGAGATGGGAGTTTTATGTGTGGGAAATGAATTCAATTATTATATTCTAAGGGAGATAAGAGAGGAAAATAAATTTCCAGTTAATTCTGTAACAAACAAAAGTAAGCAATACAGCTGAGAAATTCATCTGAGCTGACAGTTGATTATATATATAACTTTTCTCTAACAGAGCCACAACCAACGAGACCATTATAGTTCCACCAAGTCAAACGTCAGCCAGAGGACTTACAGTTTTGACACTTGGCAAGGCAAAGCAAAGCAAATGTGAAGGATCCTCACTTACTTGTTAGTCAAACTTAGTGTCAGAAAAAACTATTCATCATTGGTTGTCAGTTACAGGATAGTTCTCTGTCACTGGAAACTTCTGCAGACAGGATAATTGCTATGATTAAACGGCAATGGATTTAAAATATTTCAGTAGTGGTTAAAATAACTGTTGAATACTGATGGTATAATAGCAAATCAAAGGTACAAAACTGTCCACTAATTATCCAGAGTATAAAATATCTGATGTTGTGTAAGTATAATGCCAAAGCACATTCACAGGTACAGAAATTGATGAGGGCTTAATCATGCTTTTTGGAAATATAGTAAAGATGATAATCCTTTCCTATCTTAAAAATAAATTTTAGACCATGTCCTTCAAGTTATACAGTGTGTATTGTTGACAATTTGCTCTGATTATATAATTTAGCCATTGCTTTCAATTTATTTATCTATATTTTCTGATTATTCTTCTAACACAAAGATATTGAGGGCTTTCTCTGTGTTAGGCAAGAGCTGCAAAACTAAGTCCTGGAATACAGAGATGTGAAACAATGCTAGCACTGGCTCAGAAATAGTTTATTGCCTCATGAAATTTTTAGCTTAGTCCTATTCCCATAAGTGCTTCTATGTGAGTGGCAGGGACTGGGGAATACCTCAGTCTCCTCCAATGACAAGCCGTGTCCTAAGCAGTAGTTTGAAGGTATCACTTTGGAGAATTTAGGTCTGGAGACTCTATGGAAATCAGCGAGGTTTCAAAGAATCATTATTACATTGCAAAGTCTCATGGGCAGGAGTAGACAAGAAGTAATATGTTGTATTTCCTCCTTTGTAGCATGAGTTAGTTGATGTAAATGTTCATTGTGCTTTCTCTGTCTTTGAATTATGTATAACAACCCAGATAGTAAAGAGCTGTCAAGAGGCCAGGAGATTTCAAATAAACAGGTAAGAGCATACTCCAGGAAATTGTAATATAACTAATTAGAGTCCACGTGTTCAGTGTCAGTTCAAAGATGCAGAGAGATAGGTGCTCAACAGATGGAATATGTTAGAACCCATAAAAATGACCAAGATGGGAAGGCACAAAATCAGCAGAGCTACAATCAATAACCAATGAATTGGTACTCTCTTCTGTCTTTCGTATGGTATTTGGGTCTTTGTAGGTTATTCGGTCATGTCTGAAGTGATGAAAAACCATTATTCATTCTCAAGGCAAAAGAGTTATATATGCTTTTGGGAAGAAGGAGGATAAGGGAAGGTTTTTAAACTTTTACAATGGGTCATACTACATGTAGTATACAAATCATCTAAAATTCATTTTTTTCCTAGAAAGATAGATCTTAAACAGTCTAGAAGTAATAGATAATGTGGTTCATCACAGCTGTATACTCTTAAATTCAGATTGTCTGAATCCATCCCACATTATACTATGCCAAATACATTCAACAGTGAACTATACAGTTGCCTCCAAGAAATTCACTGCACATTGGTCTGTTCATTGCTTTAAGAAACCTTGTGGTTAAAAACAAACAAAAAATGTACTTAGTATGTTTTACAATGTAGCATCTCCAAGATAATTTAAAACTAATTTTCCTTGTTTCTCTGAATATCTCTCAAAAGAACTGTTGGAAAATATTGCTTGACATGACTGATCTTCCATTTGATTGACCTGCATTTACACCCATGTCTATTTTGTTTAGGCGATCAATTCGTTTGTCAAGAGTGCTTTTATAATTATGCATTAAAATGCACAACAGATTGTCATTCCTCAAAAATGCTACTATTATCACCCATAATTAAGTCTAACCAAATTTACAATAGAAAACAAACACAAGGAGAACAATGGCTAGTTGTTAGATTATTTAGCAATCAGAGGTAAAAATAAGTAGCAGAAACAAAATTGTTCTCACTTCTCAAGTTACTTTTCAAAGGACAATGTTGCCTTATTAACTAACATTTGATTGGGGACATTTACAACCATTAATCTAGAAAAGAAATTCTACTCCAATGTGCCTCCTCTACTTACGTGCATGAATGAGTGTGTGCCCATTTTCTTTAAATTCCAAGTTACTTATCATTCATTAGGTCATCTTTTCATATGAACAAAATTTTTGTGGTAATTTATGATAACTGAAAAAACAAGATGTGCGGTGATTATAACTCTATTTACATATTTCTGCCTGCATCTGTATCATATCAAAAAAGGTAAAATCTGTTGATTCTCACAACTTACTAGCCAAATCTTAGATGCTGGTTGAAAATGAAGATACCTGGGTTAGTTCCCCAAAACTATGATTAATCTGGTTGGGAGTAGGAGCTAGAAGCCTATTCTTAATAAACTTTAGTGAATCTGATATTAGTTGGTGTGGGAAGCAGGCTTAGAGAAATATTGATCTATTGCAAAAGGCACACTTCTCTTTGGACAACTGAAAAAAAGAGCATGCGTTAAATGCATTAAAACTCTATTAAGAATATTCCCATAAAATGGTTCCAAAAATATATTGATATAGTATATGAGATGTTGATAATTTTCAGGGTAATGCTGATAATGTTTTTAAATAAATGAGTTCATTTGTTTTGGCTTTGCCTCCTCCCCATTTCTCGATAATTATTGTTGATCTGCCACCTTTTAAAAACTAGATGACACTCTTCCACTTCCCACTCTCACTAATATACTCACAGCTCCTCTTTAGTGAAAATTCTATTGAATGTTCTTGTACTCAAATAGAAAGGGAAAACACAGGAGCACTTTATTACTTAATCTTGGAGAAGTTACTCACCTTATCTGAAATTTATTTCCTGTCCTGTAAAATTGTGCTAACACAGTACAGTGTTATTTTAAGGATCAAATTTAAAAATGCATGTGAAAAGTCTTTCAAAAATAAAGAGGTGTTGTAAGAATGTGAGGCATCACCCCCTGCCATGCATTCATTTGAATCCTCCCATTTAAGAATGGTTTTTTTATCGTGTTAAAGTAAAAAAAAAAAAAAATTAAATTAATTAAACCAAGTAAAGTTGAATTAAACTAAAAATTAAATTCTGCTATTCTATGAAAAAATAAATTCCCTAAACAAAAAATTCATTGCATTTGGCCAGGTGCAGTGGCTCATGCCTGTAATCCTACCACTTTGGGAGGCCAAGGTGGGTGGATTGTCTAGCTCACGAGTTCAAGATCAGCCTGGGCAACACAGTGAAACCCACTCTCTACTAAAACACAAAAAATTAGCTGAGCATGGTGGCAGATGTCTGTAGTCCCAGCCACTCGGGACGCTGAGGTATGAGAACCGCTTGAATCCGGGAGGTGGAGGTTGCAGTGAGCAGAGATCATGCCACTGCACTCCAGCCTGGGCAACAGAGGAAAGACTCAGTCTCCAAAAAAAAAAAAAAAAATTATTGTATTTGTTGAAGGTTCACATAGAACAAAACATGCTATTGAAATTTCAGTAGAAACTTTTCCACATATTTTTAAAAAGGCGAATCTTAGTCCACTGCTAAAAAACAACATTTTCACGAATGTTTTGCTTGAGCTTGCAAAGCCAAACAAAACTCTGGTACTTTATATAAGAGAGATATTCTTAGAAGCCTCTACCACCTAGTGTACAAAAGCCATCCTAGAAATCTAAATGACTTAGTTTGATTGCCTTATATGCTACATCTTGTCTTCAGAGAATTATCTTTAAGTATGTCCAGGTCAGATTTGAAGTTATAATTTGAAGTGGGAATAACACACACACACTGCATTTCCTAAAGAGCATCTGGCATGAGAATCAATACAACACTTCATTTTCATTTTAGCAGCACTTTAAATTAAAGTCCCATTTATAAATGTTTTAATAAGGCAATAAGAGACTCCTGGGTATGTACTAGTCTTTCATTAATATACACCTCTTGTGTGTTGCAAGATACATGCTTACTGAATAAGTCCCTTTGACCATTCAAAGTCAAATTAATGATCCAATAAAGCAAAGCCCATGGTATCTTAATAGCAGCGAAATACACTCTTTAATTTGGAAGATAAAATATTATATTTTCCTTTCCAACAACTTGTAAGTATATGCATAAAAGAAGTATCAAGGGATTCAAAGAAACAGCAAAGCTTCTTTAGCCATATTTTTACACGCAACATGTCTCCCCACCTCTCATTTTTAGCTTTAGATTTAATTATTTCCAGCTCAGTTTTACAGAGGGGTAGAGGGTGGAACTTGAGGGTTGGCCGTGGAGGAGCTTGTAAAGCTATACTCTTTAAAAATGTGTTTAAAAGTAAAACATCAACCACACCACTCCCTCTCTCCATCCTGTCATTGTTTTCAAGTCACCCACTCCTCTGCCCAGTTTGCTAAAGGCAGAGGGAGATGTGTGAAGGTTATGTTCTGCCACGTGGTTCAGAGAAGCAAAATTTTCCTGCAGCTCTAAATCAGTTCACAATGAACCAGAACTCAGCAATGCGCTTTCACTCTCTGCTCATTCTGCTACCTGACATTCTTGAGAGGAACCAGATGGCCCTCATGTCAACCTGGCCTGCCAGGTCTGGTATTGAGATTTCATCTCCTTCCCTTCAGCTGCCTGAGCCTGAGTGAAGTTCACATGCACACATCTCCAGTAAAATCTCACTGTAATGGGCAGGTCTTTCTTGCACTTTTGCCCTGCCAAACCTGCCTGTCTTAGGGACTCAAGATGGCATAATGCCTTGTTATTTTAATGTGCTCTGCAATGATTGAACTGTTCTCAGGAGATCATTTTTGCACATCAAAACCCATTAAAATTAGCGAGAATTATCAGGAAACGAGCAAATAAAAAAGAATAATTCATCTCTCTCTCCCTCTCTCTGTTTTAAATTTGCCAAGCCTCCTTCTGATGGCTAACAGCAACTAGTAGCAGAAAGCGTGCATCAGTTAAATAAAACATTAGCTTTAAGCAAAAGATGTCAAGAAATTTTTCCAAATTATGTGTTATGATAGCAAGCTGGTGAGCACTGGGATAAAAACCAATGTCATGATTGTAAAGCATGTGCTGGCACTTTGAAGTGGCAATAAGATGTTGGGGGAGCAAGGACCATGAGTGAGTACAGACGATAGCTATAGCTATACTACTGCATCTTTCTGGGGAAAACATGCAGCAAACATCCTGATCAGAGACTAACAGGTCCTCACAAGAGTGACTTTTTTTAAAATCAAGAATAATTTTCATTGTTAAGAAAGCATAACCAGCAATAAAAGTACTATTTTTGGTTCTAAATGATAGAAACCCAAATATATTTTGTTCATGGTACAAGGAAGCCTAGGGTCGAGTTGATTTCAGAAGTGACTAGTTCCAGATAGTCAATGAGATCTTCATCTCTCTTCTGTTTCTGTTGTATTTCTATCTGGCCATTTGTCTCCTTTTCTCCGTGTCTCTTTGCCCCTGTATATTTCTTTCTGCATATCTCTCTGCATTTTCTGTCTCTGTCCCCTTGTTGTGTCTCTTTCATGCATTGCCTTTCTCTCTATTTTTCTAATTTGTTGTCACTATTTATCTGCATTTTTCTCTCTGCATTTCTTTATGCATCTCTCTATTTTTCTGCATTTCTCTTTCTTATCACCTCATATCTTATCTCATCTCTTTTCCTCTGTGTGTGTGTGTGTGTGTGTGTGTCTGTCTGTCTGTCTGTCTGTCTCTGTTATATATGTTTCTAGAATGTCTACCAGAGGCAACTTAACAATTTTAGGAAATTTAATTCAACAATTAATTTAAAAATCTAACAATTGTTAAACTTAATGTAACAATCTTACGAAAAATTCTGATTGGCCAAGCCTGGGTAACATGCACACCTTTTAAACACATCATCTTGTGTATGGGACACTGACAGCCAGTATTGTGGAGAGCAACTTTGTATAACGGTGAAATTTATGGTAAGAAATAACATTCATATCATAAACCAATACATACACACATACATACGTATGACCAGGTACAGATGTGTGTATGTCTGTGTGTGTGTAAAATCAAATGGAAAATTTCACAAAAATAATACTTAGGTTAACTATGAGTGATATAATCCCTCTTTTTGTATTAAATACAAAAATATTAAAATACAAAGATGATCTCCAAAATGAGATGTAAATTGATTTCATCACCACAACTTTACAGTCTGAAAATCACTTTTTAAACTATTTTCATTTTAGAAATTTTATGAACAGGGTGAATCATTTAAATTAACATCTCAATACTTTTAGTACTAAAATGATTTCTCACCAATAATATAAAATGATGTAATCACTTAGTTAATGACAATTTTTGGTTTCCATCATAATTACTAAAAGTTAAGCAACCCATCTTCAAATTGTTTGAGTTCTGGGTACTTGCAACAGATTATTCTGACTATTTTTAAAACATCTGCTTGGTAAGAAAGAAGCAAAAAACACCATCATCTATTTATTTTCTACTACATTATTTACTCTTACTTTTGTGTTAATTAGTCCCCTTAATCCTTGTAACAATCCAGTCAGAGAAAAGTATTAGTATTAATATTATTATCTTCTTTTATGAGTGAGGATGCTAAGAACCAACAATGCTCAGGTAACTTATTTAAAACATTCATTTCTCAAGTAGAAGAGACAGAATGAGTCCATGCCTTTTGATTGCAAGTCCAGGGTACTTTATTTAATATTATGCTAATACTCACTACCACATGCTATTGAGAGGTGAAGCCGGCTGGGCTTCTGAGTCGGCTGGGGACTTGGAGAACTTTTCTGTCTATCTAAAGGATTGTAAACACACCAATCAGCGCTCTGTGCCTAGCTAAAGGTTTGTAGATGGACCAATCAGTGCTCTGTAAAATGGACCAATCAGCAGGACATGGGTGGGGCCAAATAAGGGAATAAAAGCTGGCCACCCAAGCCAGCAGCAGCAACCTGCTTGGGTCCCCTTCCATGCTGTGGATGCTTTGTTCTTTTGCTCTTCATAATAAATCTTGCTGCTGCTCACTTTGGGTCTGCAGTATCTTTATGAGCTGTAACACTCACCACAAGAGTCTGCAGCTTCATTCCTGAAGTCAGTGAGACCACGAACCCACCGGGAGGAACAAACAACTCCGATGTGCCACCTTTAAGAGCTGTAACACTCACTGCGAAGGTCTGTGTCTGCACTCTTGAAGTCGGCGAGAGCACGAACCCACCAGAGGGAAGAAACTCCGGACACATTTGAATATCTGAAGGAAGAAACTCTGGACACACCATCTTTGAGAACTATAACACTCACCACGAGGGTCCGCAGCTTCATTCTTGAAGTCAGTGAGACCAAGAACCCACCGGAAGGAACCAATTCCAGACACACTATGTCTTTTGATAACTTAAATATTGCTCTATAAGATCGGACATGTAAATACACAAATAAATAGTTCTGTGATTGAATGCTTATACGTTTAGTACATAGGGACATCTGCTTTAACCATGCCTAGAAATCCAAGGCAGAAAACGCAACAAAGAAGATAATCTTCTTGTTTAGGAATTGGTATGATGAAGTGCCTAGCCACAGAGAGCTGTCACCTCCCTGTGGCACTGTGGTATGCTGGGACCTGGAATGTGGACATTGGGATGGAACTGCTTGAATTCAAATACTGGTGCAACTAACTATTTGGTATGTGACTTTGCCCACATCAACTTAGCAATAGCAAATAGTGATAACAATAATATTCCCTGCCACAAAATGTTACCACAATGCTAAGTACGTAGGAAGCATTCAATAAATGTTGGTTATTAGAAATATTTCCACTGTCAAGATGTAGCTATGTAGCTTTTAAAAATTGTGACATGAAGATATATAGCAATTAACCACTTATGTTTCTATTGTTGGTGGACCATCAATTTGATTTTGTCATCAGCTATATGGTCCAATCCGTAACTTCAAAGATGTATTTCTTTGACACAGCCAGAAAATTTTTTCACAGGGGAACAACATGTATAAGAAACACAAGGAAGAATTGTGCCAAGAAAAATTATGAATGCTTATAAAATTTGATCTTATTCAGGCCAAGAAACAATTGTAAATTCTGAAATGTGTTCATCATGTCAGATGGCTGAGCTTTCAAAAAATAAAATTAAACAGACCAAACATTCTGATTTCTGAAGAAAACACACACACACACACACACACACACACACACACACACACACAAAGTATGGATGTCACAGGGAGTTAGTTCTGCTCAACATCTGGTTTGGATTTAGATAAAACCATAAAGAGAGTGATGATGAGATTAAACAAATGCTTTCTTACTGTTAATGGCTTTGATATTTGTTATGTAATGACTAGGCTATGAAAATCTTCCCACATTATTTCTATTTAAGAGAATTTCAAAGCTAAGAGAAAAAGCCAGAAAAAATTGGCGCCTAGACTGAAACTTAACAAGCATGTAGATTGTCTAAGCCTTGAATAATAAATATATAAC
The DNA here is from genome assembly GCF_028858775.2 of Pan troglodytes. NCBI lineage: Eukaryota > Metazoa > Chordata > Mammalia > Primates > Hominidae > Pan > Pan troglodytes. Next base: position 97,436,461 of record NC_072412.2, on the reverse strand, counting down.
AATATAAAAAGTTAATGTGATTTTAAAATATTAAAAGAAACAAAATTTAGCATTATAGTTAGGATCTCAAGATACACCAGCCATTTATCTTATAAAGACACTATGGAGACAGATGAGAGAACAACTTTGAAACATGTAAAGTATATATACTACACATAAAGTTGAAAATATTAAATAGAAATGCGACTCTAGACTTCCATGTCTAAAAATCTGCCAAGTGTACCCAAACCTTTAGAAAGAAACATTATTAAAACATGTTCAAATATATGAAGGAGAAAAATTGCAAAATCTGCTTTTAAAATGACTCCCACCTCTAAAAGGTCTTTTAAAAAACCTCTATTAACAAAAGAGATTAAGCATATTATGTACTCTGCACAAAAACAGCCACACTCATGATTAGAGGATTGAAAACGTAAACAGTGAAGATATTATAAGAGGAAACTGGATTTCTGTGAGTTAATAAAGAAGGGTAATAGATGTTCTATAGGATTCCTACAGACTCTTTTCTCTGGGTCTTAGTATGTATCATGAATTTGAGTGACATATGTTTACTATTTTAGACTTCTGACCTTTCAGATTTTGGTGCATGTTTCTTTATGTGGAAATACACAATAGGAAAACTAGATGAGAGAGACATTTAAATAGCTATTTAAATGAACTAATCTCATATCTCATTAATCCAAAGCAAATATTTTTAACTTTCAGGTACATAAATTTACAAATATTGTATCTTTATTTTTCTATTATAATGTCAAGGTACAAGTGTCTGAATAAATTTCTTATTGAACTATTTTTTCATCAATATAAAAATAATCAGATTACTCACATAGTCTGCAGGAAAATCATAAATCAGAGCTTAAAATGTCAATTTCCTTGAATTTCAAAGCAGTGATTTTGTTATTTAATAAATTAAGTTTAGAAGATTGTGGCAGGATCTTAATTATTTAGATGTAAAAGAAAAAAACTAGGTTTGATACTTGATACTTTCATTTTAATACTAATGAAAAATATGAGTCAGGAAGTTGTGTTTCCAATATTAACATTCCCATAGTTCTTTGAACCATTAAAAAGAATCTTAAATATTAATAAAAGTTGTCAACCTTTATGGTAGCAATAATATTCATTTTTGTGTTTGGTATTCAGTAGAACACTGAAATATAAAAGAACTGAGTTTGTTCTCAAACTGCAATCATGTTACCTAGAATCTATTGCAAGCAACCTATTATCTTTAATAAATGTATTCAACAAATTCTGTTGGAGGATCTATAATGTTCAAAACACTACACTACATCCTATGCTGTATATAGATTGAATATAGAAGGTATCACAATTAATATAGATTCTACGATATTCCCAGGCCTTAATTATTATAGATCCTGCTATAAAACATTTTATAGTATAGGGGGAAGGAGACATAAACAAAGAAATCATATGCATTGAGAGGTAAATAAATTTTGAAATTTTTCTTTTTAAAAAAGAATCTCAAGTTTTATTTTACAATCAGGGAACACATGTACAAGTTTGTTACATGGGTATATTGTGTGATGCTGAGGTTTGAGGTATGATTCATCCCATTGCCCGAGTGGTCAGCATAAGACCCAACAGTTAGTTTTCAACCCTTGCCCCTCTTCCTCCCTTCTCCTTCTAGTAGTCCCTAGCATCTATTGTTCCCATCTTTATGTCCGTGAGTACCCAATGTTTAGCTCCCATTTATAAGTGAGAATATGCAATATTTGATTTTCCGTTCTTGCCTTAATTTGTTTAGGATAATGTCTTACAGCTGCAACCATGTTGCTGCAAAGGACATGATGTCATTCTTTTTTATGGCTGCATAGTATTCCATGGTGCATATGTGCCACATTTTCTTATCCAGTCCACTGTTGATGAACACCTAGGTTGTTTCCATGTCTTTGCTATTGTGAATAGTATGGTAAGGAACATATGAGTGTATGTGACACTTCTCAAAAGAAGATATTCATGTGGCCAATAAACATATGAAAAAAAGTCCATCACTGATAGAGAAATGCAAAACAAAATCACAGTGAGACACCATCTTATGCCAGTCAGAATGGCAATTATTAAAAAATCCAGAAACAACAGATGCTAGCGAGGTTGCAGAGAGAAAGGAACACTTTCACACTGTTGGTGGGAGTGTAAATTAGTTCAATCATTATGGAAGACAGCGTGGCAATTTCTAAAAGATCTAGAGGCAGAAATACCATTTGACCCAGCAATTTGGGTCAAATGGTATCTCTTTGGGTATATAATCATTACTGGGTATATACGTAAAGGAATATAAATCATTCCATTATAAAAATACATGTATATTCATTGTAGCACTATTCATAATTGCAAAGACATGGAATCAACCTAAATGGCCATCAACGATAGACTGGATAAAGACAATGTGGTACATATACATCATGGAATACTATGCAGCCATAAAAAGGAACAAGATCATGTCCTCTGCAGGGACATGGATGGAGCTGGAAGCTGTTATCCTCGGCAAACTAATGGGGGAACACAAAATCAAGCACTGAATGTTCTCACTTATAAGCAGGAGCTGAATGATGAGAACACATGGACACATGGTGGGGAACAACATACATTGGGGGCTGTCGGGGAGAGGCAGGGGAAGGGACAGCATCAAGAAGAATAGCTAGCTAATGGACGTTGGGCTTAATACCTAGGTGATGGGTTGGTGTGTGCTGCAAACCACCATGGCACACGTTTACCTATGTAACAAACCTGCACTTCCTACACATGTGCCCCAGAACTTAAATTAAAAGTTGAAGAGAAAGAATTTGGAAATTTTTAAATGAAATGCATATGTAAAGTAAAATGTTAAGATGATAAAACAACATCTTATTTCCCTTCCTGGGCAAATTTGTTCATCATACTCTTCTGATTATCCTACACTTTTGGAACCACTCCTTTCACACAAATCCTATGTCAGTTACTTAGAAAAGCAAGATAATCTCCCTAACCTGTACTTTCCTATTTACTCTGCACCCAACAATGTGCACTTACTTATCCCTTTCCTTGAGGCCTAATATAAATATTTACAAAAGCTGTAGCTATGTGTCAACCACGCTGTCACAATTCACGCTGATGAATCTCACAGTGCTCTTTTGATGTCAACACAACCAAATAACAAGACCACCGGGCCAGCGAAGGTATCACAAGCATCTCAGCTGTCAGCACGACGCCTGCTCTGCCTCACCGTCACAGTTTTTCTTGTGTTTCTGGATGCCCATCTAGCAGGAAAAGCACTCTGTCTGCATCAAATGTGGATGAAACTCATTCAAACCGCTGACTCTGATCACAGAGGCAGATGTAGAGCTCTTAATTTCATCTTTCAAGAACCTGCTTTCTAATATCTAAATTAGATGTTAAATACGTTAAATATCTTTTTACTAAATATCTTGGCCAAATCAATGTTATCTGCCTCAGTTAAGAAAATCCTAAAGATCAGGGATTTGTCAAAATAGTCTTAGATGATTCATTTGGAAAACAAAAATTCGGAATTTTAATTTCATTTGTTTATTAATATAGACTATTAGGGAGGGAGGTGTGTTCTCTATATTAATTTTTAAAATTTTTTCTTTGAACTGCTAAAAATAAGTTTTTCAACATCAACAAAAATGCCACTGCTTTTTGTAGCAACAATGTCTGTAAACTTTAACACGGTATTTGCCACAACATTCTAATTGAACTAGTACTATCTAAATGATATAATATTAAAATGAGAGTACACAGAAAGGGGAAGTAATCTAAAAATGAGGATTCTGGAGGTCAGTAATATTTCTATACTTAAGCTGACTTTGGGGACGGAAAGATTAGTATGAAGTTTTTCTTTAGGCAACTATCAAAATGACTTTTTTTTTTAAGTGAGATAATTTATGTGACTCTGTGGCATAAAATATTTTGTAAAGGTAAGAAATTATGATTATTGTTATGTTCAATATATTAGAACCATACAATATATTGTATGGTTCAATATATTAGATAAAGTAGAGTAATACTATAATATATGAGATGAAATTGAAACTTACCAAGCACAGGTAACAAATACAAAGGAAAAATACTAATTTTAAAACTAGATACACCCTTGCAAAAGAAATTAAGCCTTCTTATCCTTGGCAGAAGAGAAAATATCAAGTCAAACTCTTTCATTCAAATAAAGCAGAAAAAAGAACAAAACCTAAAGCAAACCAATAAATATTGAACAAAAGCCAAAAGAAACAAAAAAAGCTCTGGTTTAATCTAGTCAAAGTGAGAGACAGGACTAGCTGGATTTCCTAGGCCGACTAAGAATTCCTAAGCCTAGCTGGGGAATGTGACCGCACCCACCTTTAAACACGGGGCTTGTAACCATCAGGTAGTAAAGAGGGCTCACTAAAATACCAATCAGGCTAAAAGCAGAAGGTAAAGAAATAGTCAAATCATCTATTGCCTGAGAGCACAGGGGGAGGGAGCCAGCAGTGGCAACCCCTTTTGGGTCCCCTCCTGTTGTATGGGAGCTCTGTTTTCACTCTATTAAATCTTGCAACTGCACACTCTTCTGGTCTGTTTGTTCCGGCTCAAGCTGAGCTTTGGCTCGCTGTCCACCACTGCTGATTGCTGTCGTTGCAGACCCGCCGTTTTGACTTCCAACCCTCCAGATCCGGCAGGGTGTCCACTGCACTTCTGATCCAGCAAGGCGCCCACTCCCGCTCCCAATCAGGCTGAAGGCTCACCATTGTTCCTGTGCGGCTAAGTGCCTGGGTTCATCCTAATGGAGCTGAACACTAGTCGTTTGGGTTCCACGGTTCCTTTCCATGACCCACAGCTTCTAATAGAGGTATAACACTCACCACATGGCCCCAGATTCCATTCCTTGGAATCCATGAGGCCAAGTACCCCAGGTCAGAGAGCAAGAGGCTTGCCACCATCTTGGGAGTGGCTGGCCACCATCTTGGGAGCAGCCCGCCACCATCTTGGGAGCTCTGGGAGCAAAGACCCCCGGTAACAAAAGGAAGGCATTTACTTCTTCTCCCTCTCATACTTTATCACTATGGAAGTAAAGAAATCATTATGTTTTAAACTCACAAATAAGGATAAGGAATGTACTAACAGCAAAGAGAAAAACTGTAACAGGTTTCATAAAGACAGCATGTGGAACAGTGGTGCCCAGTCAAGCAGGTAGAGAAAGCCCGGAATGCTCATGGAATGGGTTGCAGCCAAGGAGGGGTGAGTGTTCAACACACAGGATGCAGGGGCAGGGGAGGGAAGGGCAGGGTTAGCACCTCATTCACCAAGTATACTTGCAAGCTATGACCCATGGTAGGCAAGCCAGAAAATAAAGGTGTAAGTAAGCACCTTATTGAAAGCAAATGAAGCAACTAAGATACCCTAGAAGAAGTCAACATATTGTAATCAAACATGAAAAGGTAAGAAGGGTATCTAAGGAGGTAAGTGTTTTTCTTTGGCATCCATCCAAAAGCAATCAACAAATCATGGCTAAAATAGATATGCCAAGAAACAGCAATAAAAATATCTATTTAATAATGTGAAGATACAACAAAATGATCCCAAAACAGAAAGCTATAGTTTGTTGCCTATTAGGTTAGGATGAGGTAAGTCAGGGGAATTGTTGCTTTCAATGAGAAATCCTTTAATGCGATTTCACTTTTTTAAAGTGCATGGCTTATTTGAAATTAATAAAAATAAAAACTATGAACCAATATACACATTTTTAAAGAAATAAAATCTGTTCCCTAAATTTCAAGATGTATCAACAGTTAATGCCTGAACCAAACTTCTATTCAATAAGTATTCATTGTTTTGTGATCATAAAAACACTATATATAAAAAAAATCCATACAGTGGCAGAACTATTATAAATTTATTCTTATTTTAATTTAATCTTAGCAGACATCTGTGGTTCATCCATAAAGAGACAGTGACTTTTGATCTTGTCAAATTTCTTCATTAAATAAAATTAACTTTCCTCCCTCCCTTCCTTTCTTCCTTCCTCTCCTCCCTTCCTTTATGCTTACATGCATTCTGTAATTAATTTACTCTGTATTCAGTAGCTGACCTTTAAATTAGGTTCTAGAACACAAAGATGAATAATGAAAACTACTTACTCAATTCTCTCTCTGGATAATGGGGAAGACACACCTATAAACTACTAATCACAATAAGTATGTTAAAAAACTGTCATTTAAAAGTAGCCCACTGCACTGTTTGAGCAGACTCAGGATTTGTCCTTGAACCAGGGTTTATAGCTAAAGGGAAGACTCACTTGCTAGACGTTAGACCCTAGACCTAATTTATTGTAGCTGTTTAAATATTTATTTTAGCAAGTAGTCACTTATTTATTAGCAAATTGATAGAATAGGATATTTTCCAAAATTAACAGGAGCCATCTCTCCTAAAATTCCTTAGCAGCCAGACATGTAATATCTTTAAGAAAATCAGAAGACATTTGTAGAGAGCCCTAACCAATACCCAGAAGAGGAAAGCTTCCTGGAAGCTGGTGATCCAGAGCCTGTCCCTTTTGGAGGTTTACAGGTGTTAGAATCGTGTGACAGGCTGAGATGGTATCTGTTGACAGTGAAGGCACAAAGGGCCCATTGGGTATGTCTGTGGAGAGTAGGGAAGATCCATTTAAAACAAAAAGAATTAGTTTACTACAGTTCTGGATCAGGGGCTTATAATTTCTAACCCTAGAAATCAGCCCTCTACTGTCTCTCTAGTCTAAGATAAAACGTCCTTAGTTCAACTTTGGGGTGTTGGAATTAAATAAGTCTTGAATAGAGATTTACACTTTAAGGAAATCATTCTTGAGGAAAACGGATCAGAAGGCAGAAAATAAAACAGAGGAATAATGCTGAGGCATTATTACATTACTAATAATTTTATATAATAGAATTTTGACTCGACACTGGAATACAATAGATACTACATTCCAAATCAAGGTACCAGACCCAAATGCAAAGATTTTAGCATAAAGTCTCAAACCCTCACCAGAGGGGTGATATGGTTTGGCTCTGTGTCACCACCCAAATCTCATCTCGAATTGTAATCCCAACATGTTGAGGGAGGTACCAGGTGGAGGCAATTGGATCATGGGGGTGGTTTCCCCCATACTGGTCTCATGATAGTGATGAGTCTCACAAAATCTGATGGTTTCATAAGCATCTGGCATTTCCCCTGCTTGCATTCATTCTGTCCCATTGCCCTGTGGGGAAGGTGCCTACTTCTCCTTTGCCTTCCCCCATGATTGTAAGTTTCCTGAGGCCTCCCCAGTCATGCAGAACTGTGAGTCAATTAAACCTCTTTCTTTATTAATTATGCAGTCTCAGGTAGTTTCTTTATAGCAGTGTGAAAATGGACTAATACAAGGGGATAACAGATGCTCAGTGGATTTATTTTAAGTGTGCTATGCTTTTCTAGAGCGGACTCTGGAACCCCTCACGCTGTGCAGTGATTATAAAAGAGTTTCTATAATGTGAAAGACTGACAAAAGATTTAAGAAGGAAGATTTCTTTGGAAAGAGCTACATGTTGCTGGTTGAGTGTTACCTTCTGATATGGTTTGGCTGTGCCCCCACCCAAATCTCTTCTTGAATTGTAGCCCCCATAATCCCCACGTGTCATGGGAGGGACCCGGAATGGGCAGTAACTGAATCATGGAAGCGGGTTTTTCCCCATGCTGTTCTTGTGATAGTGAATAAGCCTCACAAGATCTGATGATTTTATAAAGGGCAATTCCTCTGCACTTCTCCTTGCTGCCACCATGTGAAGAAGAATGTGTTTGCCTCCCCTTCCACCATGATTGTAAGTTTCCTTGGGCATCCCCTGCTCTAAGGAACTGTGAGTCAATTAAATCTCTTTCCTTTAAAAATTACCCAGTCTTGGGTATGTCTTCAGCAGCAGAATGAGAACAGACTAATACATCTCCTTATCATTAGCCTAGTGAGAAGGGTTTCAGTGGAACGACTTGAAGGGTTTAACATGAATGGCTTCAAAAGATGGACTTTCCCTCAAAGCTCTTCTAGATCCCACTACTGTTCAGGGTCATCTGTCCACATTAGAGTCCTTAGCATAGTGATATTCAGAGAGACTCACGCGGCAACCACATGCTGCATAAAACACAACTGCAACCACATGCTGTATAAAATGCAGCAACCACATGCATTTTATACAGAATTGCTTTTGATCGAAGAATTCATTCGAAGCCAAAGAAATGCAGAAAAACTCATGCCCATGGAATTTACTGGTTTTACTATGAACTCTCACTTAGAAACAGCTGACCTAACCTAACAGTGGAATAGCTATTGAAGACACAACTGTGGCTCCAGGTTAGAAAAAAATACCCTGCTAGGCTGAGATGTGATCATAGAGAATAGAAATATACTTTGAATGAGCCATCAACAAATGATACTATTTCACTCATAGCCAAACTACATGGGTCTAGGAATGAAAGGGTGAAAGTGAGAGTGGTCACTCTATTATAATGAATGCCCTATCAGTAGAATTTGTACATTGTAATCCCATAATCAGGGGTTCTGCTGGTTTAGGACTTCTTAATTCCTGTGGGAGAAATGCTACCACCAGAAGACACAGAGCTTTTAATTAATTGCCAGTTGAGACTATCATTTTGCTCTTTTGTCTTCCTCCTATGTTACTAAACCAATAGTCATAGTTAACATGTGTTACTATACTAGATGTGTTGGTTGATTCTGGTTATCAAGAAATGACTGGGTTGCTGCTACGCAGTGAAGTCAGGAAAGACTGTTTCTGTAACCAGGAGTTTCACAGGGACACCTCTGATTTCATCCATGTTCAAAAGTAAAAGATAATGAAAGACTAAAGCAATTCAATAAAGCCAGGAACACTGAGAAATCTTCAAGAATAAAGGTTGAATTATCCAACCAAGCAAAAACTCTTACTCTCTGAGATACTGTCTGAAAGCATGGAATTCGTTATGAAAGAAGAAAGTGATAGTTATCAATATGACCTTTAATCAATTATAAAAACCAAGTACTATTAGAATCAAGCTTCATATTAGCGTTATGAATATACATACGTATTTTAACCAACTATTTATTTTTCCCTTTGACATTCTTCTATTTTATATCACCCTATTTTAAGATTTAGTTTATAAGTCACCAGTCCTGAGTAACCATATTCAGATCTGCTTAACCATCTGGAGAGAGAGATGCTGGACTTTGAGATGTATGTAGTGACTGATAGGATGCTGGACCTCTCCTGTTTAGTAGTGGAAGAAAGAGAGTATTTTCAATTTTACAACGGAGAGCTGCCTCATACAATTGTTGATGTAATTAAACATCAGCATGTAATTGTTGATGTAAAGCAATTAAATATGGGCAGAAATATGAGAATGGAAGCTTAGCTACAATACAGTTGGGTCATACTAGTCCTTTACTGCCCTGATCTCAGATCTCATACTTTCATTTCCACCATGCAAGCAACATTTCCTAGGCTTCCTTACAAGCTGGCTTCTAGGTAGGTGTAGCCAATGAGAGACTCTGGAGGATTTGAAGTGCTACAGCATGTGAGAAGCCAGGATAGTTCTATTTTTCTCATTTTCCAGGGAGCATCTAGGTAGCGGCTGTGTCTTCTCTACAGTTCCAATTCCTATAGCATTGGCTCTACCTCGGCATTCCTTCCTGACTTCCACCTGGCACCACCCAATATGAGCCCAGGTTCCTCAGAAGGGCCCTTGGCTCTGCTAATGCTATCTCTTCTCTTTGTTCCACCAGTTCTAGTGTCAGAGAGAAATGAAAGTATTAGGAATATGGAGATCCTTGTCTCTGTGAACCACGTTTATTCTGGGTCTCACGGCTTTTAATTTTAAAATCAGCCAAGAAGTGAGTGCCTTGTGTTTCACACTGTGAGGCTAGAAAACAATAATCCAGTCTCTGTTAAAAGTCTGGCTAAAGGAGCATCACTCTTTTCTAAAATTTATCAAATACACTTTCATTCACACCGAGATTTTTAGTTCACGTAAGCACCAAAAAATGAGGAGAAACACGGGTATGGGGTACACCAGCATTTCAGACAATGTTATCTCAGATTATGTTGTTAGCACAGCCATTCATCACAGGAAATGTGTAAAAAAGAAATGAATAGCTACTTAGAATACATTAACATACATTTGTATTTCAAGAATCCAAAAACCAGCTTGCTACCACAAAGAGGCTATTCTACCACATTTACAATACACATTAAATATTTAGGTTGAGGAGAAGTAATTACAAGTTCTCAGTTTATCACACTCTATCAGATGCTTTTCATTTGATTATCAAAGAAATAATAAATGTTCTGAACATATCATAGAAAATTTAAAGTCCTGATTTACACCATAGAAATCATCATTAACATTATACCCCTAACATAAGCTAAAATATAGCTCATGAGGGTAGGAGCATTGTTGTTTTTGTTCAAAGCCATATCTTCAGCAACTAGTAGAAGGTGTAGCGTATACTAGAAACATAAACATGGCTGCATGAATAAATACCTGAATGCAAGAGCTAATGAGTAGTAAATGCATGAAAAAGTTGAATAGGCAAGAAAAGCATCACTAACTTACATCTAAAATACTATTCTGAGACAAAGTATTAAGAGTGTATGCCTTGGGCAAACGACCTTAATAGCTATTTCTCAAGAGAAGACATAGAAATAGTCAACAGGTATATAAAGAAATCTTCAACATAACTAACAATCTGAGAAATGAAAATTAAACCACAATGAAATATCACCTCACACCTGTTATAATGGCTGCTATAAAAATATAAAAATGTATAAAAAATATAAAAGATGAATGTTGGTTTGTCCTCACCACAACTCACATTGAGACTTGGCCCTCAATGTGGCAATGTTGGGAGGTGGCGCCTTTAAGATGATTAAGTCTTTAAGAGGAATTAATATATTTTTCTGAAGACTGGCTTAATTCTAGCAGGAATAGATTAGTTCCCCCAAAATAGGTTGTTTTAAAGTGAGGTTGTATCTTGTGTTTTGCCCTTTTGTGAAAGCGCCTAGCTCCCCTTCTATTTCTCCGCTGTGTTTTGTTTGACTGAGCACGAAGCCCTTACCAGAAGCTACCAGATGCAGCTATCCAAGCTTAAACTTCCCAGCCTATAGTGTGAAGTCACTATCCTATCTCAATATAGGATAGTGCGCCAAATACACCTCTTTTGTTTATAAATTACCCAGTCTCAAGTACTCTGTTATAGCAACAGAAATGAACTACAACAGGTACACATAATTTTTATAACAGATTTAAAGCCCTTTACATTGTCTGTATAGTAGAAAGTCAGCGTGTATTTTTACCTCAATGTTTTGCTAGTGTTTTCTTTATTTCTTAGGGAATAAAGCCAAGTTTAGCAGGGGGATAAAGAAAAAGATTTTATTTCTGTCCAAAATTCTCACAATTGAAAAAAATTAATGCTAAATAACTGTGTGTTTTTAGTTCCAATTATATGGAAAAATTGTTTTTATTTTCTACCTCACTTTGATACATTACAAATGCTATTTAAGATCAGAGCTATTGAGCAGCCAGACCAATATTATTTTTTAAGATGTTATCAAAGGGCTTTTTGAGTAAATGTACAGTTCTATTTTGATAAATTAGAAAGCATTAAAGTACTCAAACATATTAACTTTTCTTATTCACCTTTATAAGTTAATTGTCCATAAATTTCCTTAAAAGTAAGATTTCTTTTTTTTTTCTTTTTTGAGATGGACTTTAGCTCTGTCACCCAGGCTAGAGTGCAGTGGCACGATCTTGGCTCACTGCAACCTCCACCTCCCGGGTTCAAGCGATTCTCCTGCTTCAGTCTCCCGAGTAGCTGGGACTACAGGCCGTGCCACCACGCCCAGCTAATTTTGGTATTTTTAGTAGAGATGGGGTTTCGCCATGTTGGCCAGGCTGGTCACGAACTCCTGACCTCAGGTGGTACACTTGCCTTGGCCTCCCAAAGTGCTGGGATTACAGATCTGAGCCACCATGCCCTGCCTAAAAGTAAGATTTCAATATGCTGCACTGTATCATAGAATAAAAGCCATTAATATCTAAAAATTAACATCACATCATGTAACACAAAGTTTCCTTTTATTCCCCGCAAATGTATTGTTTTGAATATTTAAGTGTTACCACTGGGGCAATATTCTGAAACAAAATAAACAAGGCCCAGCCACCTCTATTTATACACTTCACAATTTCTTGATCTTCAATAACATTTTCTCAGAAATTTTCCTCTCCCAGTTATGACAAATTTTAAAAACCCAGAAAGACCTCAAAAATGATATCTTTTGAATAATAGTATATATATCACTGTTTAACAAGTAGCAAAATAATGTAAAATAAAGTTAGGATAATTCTGGATTCCCCATCAAGGATTATGCAGCAAAACAGTTACCAAAATGGCAGATGAATTGATCCAAATTAGCTACATTGAAAAAATATTTTTTCTGTTTCTTATTTTTTTCCTAATGCAAAAAAATGCATTGCTACAGATTGAATGTTTATGTCTCCCCAATATTCATATGTTGAAGTCCTAATCCCCAAATTGATGGACTTAAAGGTGAGGACTTGGGGAAGTAATTAGGGTTAGATTAGGTCATGAGAGTGGATCCCTTATGATGGGATTAATGTCCTTATAAAAAGAGGAAGAAATGAGACATCAATCTATCGTGCCCATGTTAGGATACAGCAAGAAGGCAGCCTTCTGCAAACCAGGAAGAAGGCCCTCACTACATACTAAACATGTCAGCACCTTGTTCTTGGACTGCCCTGCCTCCAAAACTGTAAGAAATAAATATTTGTTGTTTTAAGTCACCCAGTCAATGACATTTTGTTATAGCAGGCCAAGAAGTCTCAAGTATGAATTTTTATTGGAAAGAATTGAAACATACAAATACAAATCAGAAATTATAGCTTTAAAAAAAAGCTCTCACCCTCAGGAGATAAAATGGTTAAAATTAGCTGGTAAATTCTTCAGTGTTTCTTTCATGCATAAATATATGCATGCTTATTATATAAAAGGGATCATATTATACATGTTATTTTAAATGTAAGTACTGTCATTTAATTTATCATTACAAAATGACAGAATGTTAATAACATTTCTCTGTCACTTATTTAAGCCCTCTTCGGTTATTGAAAAATTGCATCTCTACCTTTTTCATAATTTTACATAAATATACATGTTTATAAATATTTATTCGCAGTTGATTTTCCCCCTTACAATTTCTTGAAACAGAATTGCTGGATGAGATGATGCCAATATGTGTAAGCCATTTAATACATAGGCAAACTGTCTTACAAAAATGTCTTGCCTCTTAACATCCCAATCAGTGATGTTAGAGAACATATTTCTCCCCCTACTTTCTTTAGCACTGAGTATATTATTTAAATGTTGATATCAAAATCAAGTGGTGTTTATCCTAGGAATGCAAAGTTGGTTTATTCATAAACCAATCAATGTAATTCACCTATTAACAAATTTTAAAAACATATGATCACCTCAGATACAGAGAAAGCATTTGAAAAAATCCCACATCTATTCATAATAAAAACTCTAAGCAAACTAAGAATCTCATAAAAGGCTCATATGAGACCATATATATGGCATTGCAACTAGAGATTAAAAACTGAATGATTTCCCCTTAAAATCAAAACTCAGACAAAAATATCAAAACTCAGATAAAAATGTCAACTCTAACCACTTCTATTCAACATTTATCTGATGTTCTAAACAGTTCAAAATAGCAAGAAAAATTAATAAATGCCATTCAGAGTAGATAGCAAATGCAAAACTGTCTTTATTTACAGACAATATGATTGTCTACATAGAAAATCCTATAGAATCTAAAAAGGAGACATTAAAACTAATTAGAAACTTTAGCAATTTTGTAGGATCAACATAAACACATTAGTCACATTTCTGTATACTAGTATTGAACAATTGCAAATCAAAATAAAAGTAATTGTACCATTTACAACAGCCTCAAAAAAAAAAAAAAAAAAAAAAACAGAGAGAAACACTTATGGATAAATGTAACAAAAGATGTGCCAGATATGTGTACCGAAAACTTCAAAACACTGCTAAAAAAGAATGATGAAGAGCCCAAATAAATGAAGAAACATTTATAGATTGAAAGATCCAATATTGTTAAGAGATCAGTTCTCCCCCAAGCAACAGAATAATCAAATGTAAAAACAAATGAACTTCAATCCTTAATTCACATTGTATATAACACATAATTTGAAAGGGATTCTTGACATAAATATTATAGTTTAAAGAAGAAAAACTTCCAGAATAAGATATAGGAGAAATATTTATGACCATTGGTATGGTAAAAATTCTTAATCACGGTATGAAAAACACGACACATACACAAAGTCGAAAGGCAAGCCACAAACCCAGAGAAATGTTTTTTTAAACACGTAACTTAATGTATATAAAAACCTTTCAATAATCAATGAAAACAACCTCTTTTTTAAAAATAAAAAAATCAAATAGGCACTCTGTCAAAAAGATGTACAGGTAACAAAAAAGCAAAGTGAGTAAGGAAGGGAGAGCAGGAGGGAAGCTGATCAGAGAGGTCACCGGGGACCAAGTAACGCGGGACTTGTTAGGCCATCCGAAGGCTTTCAAATTTATTCTGAGAAATAGAAAAACTTTGGGCCAGGCGTGGTGGCTCACGCCTGTAATTCCAGCACTTTGGGAGGCTGACGCAGGCGGATCACGAGGTCAGGAGTTTGAGACCAGCCTGACCAACATGGTGAAACCCCATTTCGACTAAAAATACAAAAATTAGCCGGGCGTGGTGGTGGGCACCTGTAATCCCAGCTACTCAAGAGGCCGAGGCAGGAGAATCACTTGAACCTGGGAGGCAGAGGTTGTGGTGAGCTGAGATCGTGCCACTACACTACAGCCTGGGTGACAGAGCGAGACTTGGTCTCAAAAAAAAGTAAGAAAAACTTTGAATCATTGTAGTAGAGGGGGACAGACCTGAGGCAGATTTCTGCTTTGTTAGAAACAGATTACCCAGGGCAGGGGGAGGAGCAAGGGTGGAAGTAGGGAGAGCAGTTGGAATTAATGGAATCTCAGCAAAAGTTCAGGAATCCCAGAGGGAGATGATAGTGTACCACATCAGGGTGAAAGATGACTGCACTTTGAATGTATTTAGAAGATCTGTGCAGATGGGCTGAATGTGGATTAATGTGGAATGTGGATAAGGTGAAAAGTCAAGATTAAAGACAAGATTTTGAACCTGTGAAACTGAAAGCTGGAATTAGCATAAAAATGTGTTAATGACTGAGATCAAGGGTTTAGGAGGGAAGATCAGTTTCGTTTTGAACATCTGAAGTTTCAGATATTTATAGCCATTGAGCTGAATATGCCAAGTAAGCAGTTGGATATACAAGCCTGAAATTTGTGAAAGACTGGGTTAGTAAAATAAATATGTTAATCAATATCGTATTCATGTATTTAAAGGTGTAACTCTGAATGATATCCCCAAGATTGCAAAGAGTACGTCAGTGGTTTTCAACTGAAGGCAATTGTTTTTCCCCAGGGGACAGCTGGCAATGTCTGGAGACATTTTTGGTTGTCACAATCGGGGAATGAATTACTAGTGGCATCTAATAGGTAGAGGCTATTAGAGACCAGGGATACTGATGAACATCCTACAATGCTCAGGATAGCCCCACATATAAAGAATTGTCTGACCCAAAATGTCAGTAGGGCCATGGTTTTGAAAGCCTAGTTCAAAGGGTTTCTAAGAGAAGAGAACAGAACCAAAGCCTGAGCCCTCAGGTGCACCAATATTAAAGATGGCGGAGAGAAGGGGAGAAATTAACAATGGATGTGAGGCAGGATGACCAGTGAGAAAGAATCACAACCAAGAGAATGTGGAATCCGTGTAGCCACGAGAAGAACTGTACCAAACAACGGGGAAAAATAAAGTGTCAAATGCTGCTGCTAGATCAAATAAAAGGATACCCAAGTAGCGACCACTGGGCTTAGCAATCAGAGGTCACTGGTGACATTAAACAAAGAAGTTTTGGTAGAGCAGTGTGAGGTGAAAGCGACTTCTGAATGTTTGGCAACATATGATACATTTTCTAATCTAGTTATTGCCAACTTTTGAATTCAAAATTAAACTAAAAATCATATATGGCTATAACCATGGCATAGTTAATCAACTACTTTTTGACATCCTAATCAAATAGGTAATTTTTTTTTTTTCTGAGATGGAGTTTCACTCTTGTTGCCCAGGCTGGGGTTCAATGGTGCAATCTCAGCTCACGGTAACCTCTGCTTCCCAGGTTCAAGCGATTCTCGTGCCTCAGCCTCCCAAGTAGCTGGGATTACAGGCATGTGCCACCATGCCCGGCTAATTTTGTATTTTTAGTAGAGACTAGGTTTTTCCATCTTGGTCAGGCTGGTCTCCAACTTCTGACCTCAGGTAATCTGCCCACCTTGGCCTCCCGAAGTGCTGGGATTACAGGCATGAGCCACTGTGCCCAGCCTCAAATAGGTAATTTTAAGTGGGATGACTTTTCCCTGCTTTATTCATCCCATTCTCCAATTTGCAACTTGTTAAATCACCTGAAATGAAATTATTATCTACCCAGAGACACAGGACTTTTTACTCAGATGAAGAATATTTTTCAAATAATTCTTTTGATACAAATTTTTTTCATCTTCAAACTTAAAAAAAGACAATCTCAAATAAAATTATACTACATTTTGAATAGATGAACACGACACTTTTTAACTATCAGGATCGTCCATTTTATACCCTTACTTTTAGTGGCTTCAACAAACCCCATTTTCTTTTATGGCAGTACATGTTCCTCACCTCTGTTCACAGAGTTTCTAATCTGTCTCTGATTTAATATGTCTCATAGTTTCTAATATATCTCTGTTTTAAAGTACTTCCTAAAAATTATATCCACACTACAGACTACAACTTGTCCATCCGGGAAGATGTTATCTAAATACATTTTATGATTATAAATTATCTTTTGGGACCTTTATACTAACCGGCCCTCATTGGTAAGAAACCATATTTGAGAAAAATGTGAGAAAGCTAGCATTTGATGTGATGGCATTTATCACTGATAGAGAGACATGCTAATTATTGACTTTACCAGAACTTTTAACACAAATACTTCAATGATTTTCTGAAGGGGAAAATGTTGGTTATGTATTTTCTGATTAAAAAAATAGCTGGGCACAGTAGCTCATACCTATAATCCCAGCACTTTGGGAGGCCAGGGTGGGCAGATCACTTGAGATCAGAGTTCGAGACTAGCCTGGCCAACATGGTGAAACCCCATCTCTACTAAAAAAAAATATGTACAAAAATTAGCCGGGCATGGTGGCATGTGCCTATAATCCCAGCTACTCAGGAGGCTGAGGCATAAGAATCACTTGAACCCAGGAGAAGGAGGTTGCAGTTAGCCGAGGTTGTTCCACTGCACTCCAGCCTGAGTGACAGAGTGAGACTCCATCTCAAAATACATAAATTAATTAAAGTAAAAACTATTTTTTAAATTTAGGTAAAACTGTCTTTTGTCAGTTTCTAGATACATGTGTATCTTCATTGGACTCAGTGGGGACAAAAGTTTTACTTCACCAATTGCATATAATTTCCTTTTATCTCTCAATTTTGTCTTCAAATTGTATTTATTTATTTATTTATTTATTGAGATGGAGTTTCACTCTTGCTGCCCAGGCTGGAGTGCAATGGAGCGATCTCAGCTCACTGCAACCTCTGCCTCCCAGGTTCAAGCAATTCTCCTGTCTCAGCCTTCTGAGTAGCTAGGATTACAGGTGTCCACCACTACATTTGGCTAATTTTTGGTATGTTTAGTAGAGATGGGGTTTCACCATGTTGGCCAGGGTGGTCTCGAACTCTTGACCTCAGGTGATCCGGAATTGTATATTTATAATTCAAGTTTTTTTTTTCAAAATCAATG
Organism: Pan troglodytes; assembly: GCF_028858775.2. NCBI lineage: Eukaryota > Metazoa > Chordata > Mammalia > Primates > Hominidae > Pan > Pan troglodytes. The sequence goes on along the minus strand of NC_072412.2, from coordinate 97,418,452 downwards.
CCACAAACAGAATAAATGTTAGGAAAAAAACTCATTTTTCTTAATGAGAAAAACATAAGACATATTAACTTTTACTGATTTTATCTGTGTGATGCTTTCCTTAAGAAAGGCATCTGTTTTGGAAATAAACAGAATTAATTTTAACCCATAACCCTGAAACTTAATAATTATAGGAACTGGAGTTGATTCTTTTATTTATCTGTGTTGCAGTTTTCTCACATATAAAATGAGGAAAATACACCTATTTCATAGGGTTGGTAAAAAGGAAAATGCTGAACTAATTTTAGGCTAAAAGTTTCATAAATTAGGTACACAAAATTAATACCTATTGATTTGGTTTGGCTCTGTGTCCCCATCCAAATCTCATCTCGAATTGTAATCCCCACGTGTCAAGGGAGGGACTTGGTGGGAGGTGATTGGATCATGGGGGCGGTTCCCCTATGCTATTCTCGTGATAGTGAGTGAGTTCTCATGGGATCTGATGGTTTTCTAAGGGGCGGTCTCTCCTGCTCTTCTCTCTCTTTCCTGGCGCCATGTGAAGAAGGTCCTTGCTTCCCTTTCGCCTTCCACCATGATTGTAAGTTTCCTGAGGCCTCCACAGCCATGCAGAACTGTGAGTCAATTAAACCTCTTTCTTTTATAAATGGGCCAGTCTCGGGTATTTCTTTAAAGCAGGGTGAAAATGGACTAATCCACCCACCGTTCACTTTTGAATGAGAAAACACAGCTTGGAAAGTAGAGGGTTTCTCTTTTCTGTTACTCAACTGAAGTATATGGCTGCTGCCACTGGATGGCAACCAAAGACACAGAAAGACTTGGAATGCCTGAGAAACAGCCTAAAGAGCTTCAGCATTTCAAAAAGAATTCTAAAACATCAGACTAAAAACAAAATGCATTCAGCAGGTAAAAATATGTATAATTACAGTCTGTGAATTAAGGGGCAATTGTTTAACTAAAATATATTATCCTTCAACAAGTCATATTTTAATATGTTTTGAGAAAAAAAATACCTAAAGTAGTGATGGTCTCATTCTTATTCTTCAGGACTAGCTCAGAGTATAATAAATTTTTAAATGTTCAGGTTCCAAGGTGTTTCTTTGATGGAACCTTCATTTGAAGAAAGGAGAGGTGAGGAAGAGGGGAAGTTTATTGTTTATAGTAGATTACTGAAGTGAGGTTGCCAAGATTAAAAGTCACAAGCTTTGGAAATAGGTAGAATTAATTTTAACCTACAGACTTTAAACTTAAGAATGCACTCGGGTGGATTCGACTTATCAGTGCTGCAGTTTTCTCATACATAAAATGAGGAACATATGCCTATTTCATGCGGTTGGTAAAAGGGACAAAATGAACTAATTTAGGCAAAGGTGCCAATTGTTAGGCTTGGCATATAGAAGACACAAAGCAAATGGTAACTATTACTTGTTCTGTGGTAAAAATGCTTAAGTTTTGTTTATATTTGACTGGATCAAAAGTGAAATGATCCACATATGATCTTTTACTTATTACATCTGTTTGATGCTGTCCTGAAGAATACCTTATAAATAAAAGGTTAGATTTGTTAGTGAGTATTGAACTAAATCAGTACATCTTTTCTATAAAATGCAACAGCACCCAACTATTCTCAGTACAGCATACGCACTGTCATAAGTATAGCATGTGTTTTGTTGAGTTAACTTTTTAAGTACAGTTCTTTCAAACTGGAAGCCAGTGTTGGACAAGAAAATGCAGCTTCAAAATGGCAACAGGATAAGGATACATTCTCATATGAGGCGGTGGCAGATCAAGCTGAACAACAAAGTCATCCCAACAATGACTATGGAAATGAAACCTTCACTCTGCCTTTATTAAGCTTGTGCACTTGTGCACAAGCACCTCAGCTTGTAGGCCACAGCAAGTCAGCTGGAGAGAAAAAGAAAAGGTTATACAGCCTCAAATAATAGAGAATGCCCTCTCCCACTTACCCATACTTGACTTTTCCTTCGCTTTTCTTCCTATACTCTTCTCTTGCAACTTCAAAAATGTGATTCTTGCTTTAAATGTGGGAATAGTAGATTATAGGGAGCGGGGGGCTACATGTGAACTAAGAATAAGAAGGCTTATATGTTTCTTTCATCAAGAAAAACGAAGTTATTATGCTTTTCCAACACTCATTCTACTTGTGGCATTGACCTTGAACAAAGTTGAATTATAAACATAATACATTTGGAGAATAAAATTAAACAGTGAAATTATATGCAAGTGTTCAAATAAAAATTTTACTACAAAAGAAATGTTTGACTGATTTACTGTTGTTCAACCCCAGAGTTGAACTTTACTAGAAACATCCCTAAATAGCAATTATGATATTTTAACAAATCTCCACATTATGCATTGACTTCAAGTTTCCAAACAATCTGTTGGGGAAACAATAACAGATAATTGTTTCTGAAACAAGAAGCTTAAAGCTCATAGAAGGGTAGAGGTAAGAGAAACGTAAAAGAAAGCAAGAAAGGAAGGGAGAGTAAGGAAGGAGAGAAATTTTTTAAAAATATAATAAAAAGTTCAAAACTGGAAGAACATAAAAGATAATGAATACATGAGGAATCTGGGGCGATTCTTTGAGAAATGTTCTTGTAAGGTAGGTGCTAAATGAGAAATGGGATATCTTTAAGATAGACAAGACGGTAAAGAACATTCCTGACAAAGAGAAGGAGAAAGCTCAAAGTCATGGAGCTGGAAGGCAAATGATAAATATATAAGGAATTATAAAGTCATTCACTGCATAACAATGTTTTGGTCAACAAGGAACTGCTTATAGACAGTGGTCCCGTAAGATTACAATACAGCTGAAAAATTCCTATAGCCTAGTGACACCGTAGCCTTTATAACATCATAGTGCAATGTTACTCACATGTTTGGTGTTTGTGTGATGCTGGTATAAACAAACCTACTGTGCTGCCAGACAGATAGAAATATAACACATGCAATTATATACAGTATATGATACTGATAATAAACAGCAATGTTACCGGTTTATGTATTTACTAAACTATACATTTAACCTTTATTTTAGAGTATACTCCTTCTACTTATTTTTTTTTAAGTTAACTATAAAACCACCTCAGGCTGGTCCTTAAGGAGGTATTCCAGAAAAAGACATTGTTATCATAGGAGATGACAGAGTCTTGTGTGTGACTTTCCCTGCAGACTTTCCTATGGGACAAGATGTGGAGGCAGAAGACACTGATATTGATCATTCTGACCCTGTAGGCCTAGGCTAATATGTATGTTTGTGTCTTTGTTTTTAATTACAATTTTTAAAAGTAAAAAACAGCTAGGTGCAGTGCCTCATTCCTGTAATCCCAGCCCTTTGGGAGGTCGAGCCAGGCAGACCACTTGAGCCCAGGAGTTTGAGACCAGCCTGGGTAACATGGCAAAACTCTGCTTCTACAAAAAATACAAACATTAGCTCGTTGTGGTGGTATGTGCCTATTATCCCAGCTACTCAGGAGGCTGAGGTGGGAGGATCACCTGAGCTGGGGTGGCAGAGGTTGCAGTGAGACAAGACCGCGCCACTGCACTCCAGCCTGGGCAACAACATGAGACCCTGTTTCAAAACAAAAGTAAAAAAAAAAGAAAAAAGAAAAATGTCTATAGACTAAGAATATAGAGAAAATATTTTTGTACAGCTCTACCATGTGTTTGTGTTTTAAGCTAAGTGTTATTACAAAAGACTCAAAAAGTTAAAAAAATGTAAAAGTGTATAAGGTAAAAAAGTGATAGTGGGATAATTTTAACTCATTATTGAAGAAAGAATTTGTTATAAATTTAGTATAGCCTAAGTGTGCAGTATTTATAATATCTACAGTAGTGTACAGTAATGTCCTAGACCTTCGCATTCACTGGACTCACCCAGAGCAACTTCCAATCCTGCAAGCTCCATGCTATACAGGAATACAATTTTTTAGCTTTTATGCTGTATTTCTACTGTGCCTTTTCTATGTCTAGATACACAAATACTTAACATTATGTTACAATTGCCTACAGCATTCAGTGTAGTCACATGCTGCACAGATTTGTAGCCTAGTAGCAATAGGCTTAGCCTACGAGCATATAGTCTAGGTGTGTGGGAAGCTGTATCATCTAAGCTTGCATAGATACACTCTATAATATTCCACAATGACAAAATCATCTTACAATGCATTTCTTAGAATTATCTTCATTATTTAGTGACACATGACTGTAATTAGTTACGTGATGATTGAGAATAAAGTATACACAGCAAATGAAAATGGACAAGGGTCAAGGTTGGAGACACACAGGTAGATGCTAGACCTTGGAGGGCATTGGAAGTCAAGCACAGAAGCTTGAAGTTGATCTGGAAGGACACAGGGAGCCACCTGAGAATTTTAAGCAGAGTAGTTTAATAACTGTATTGATATTTGTGAACAACCACCGTATAAGTTATGCCAGGATGGAACAGAGAACTAAATGGGTGGCGAGGAGCCCAGAGACAGATGAGATTCCAGTCTCATACAGAAAGAATGGAGATGGAAGGAGGAGGAAAAGCCCTGGAAATTATTTGTCAGGACATGGAACTTATAACCATTGAATCTGAAAGTGAAGAAGATGGAGACCAGCTCCAGAATCTTTGGTTTGAATACTCGGTTTCACTTTTGCTTGTGTACTCCCTTCAACTGGCTACTCAGCTGAAACTTTTATAAGAAAAACACTGCCTGAACTCCTGAAGATTTTGCTCGAGTTTGTCCTGCATGATGTTGAAAAGAGAACAAAAGTCTAAATTTGGCCACCTATTAAGTTTTTTTCATAGCCGAGGCACATTTTCTTCTTTTAAGAATTCTGAAAATCCTCTCTGAAAATTTTACTTATAGGAGTTTGTGGACTGTACTTTAAAGAGGTGTGTATTTGAAAGGATCCTTTTAGCCATCCCTAGAATTTGAAGAGCACTTAGACAAGTTTTATGAGGGTGAGCTTCCGGAAGTGCTGTGAGGGGCAGAGATGACCTGACTTTCTGAGGTGCTCAAGAAAGGGAGTCTATTGCGGTGCCAAGCATATCCTCTGAACTCCCGACAGCTAAACATATGCCACTGCAAGATGTCACTATGAAGAGGAAGTCATCTGACCATATTCTGAAACTGTTTTGAAGAAAATGGGATTTTAGGAAGTATTTTTAGGTAAGGAAAACTCAGAATGTTGAGGAAAAGAAAATAGCAAGAAGTGTAGGTTCAGGGATTAAATGAAAAAAAAATTGAGTTTTCAGGTTCCTATCTAAGGTCTGAACTTACTCAAAATCAGGTTCCATCTTTACATCAAGGAAATTTTTAAATTTAAAATACAAGAAATTTTGTATAGAGCCTGAAAATTTAAGAAATCTATTAACAACTTTGCAGCGCCTTCACGGAACATACTCTCATCTCTATATATTTATGTAATGAGTCAACAGAATTAGTTCTGTAATTGGGCACTGCTATTTTATAATCTTCTGTCATGTCCACATAGCATGGATTTACATGTTCAGGTGACTTCACATTAAATAGCTCTAACCAACCCATATAAGAAGATGAAGGAGTTAACTACATTTTGCTTCAGATAACACTGTCAAAGCATAATACCGTAACTAAGAACAGAAGCAGGTAACTAACTTTTTCATACAACAATTACTAGTTCAAAAAAGGGAAATAAATCAACAAAGAATACAGGAAAAAAGTATATAAGCAACAATTTTGTTCTAAATAACAAATTCCACTTTCATTGAATGCTACATAAGAACAGGGAACATACCTCTTAAATGAAAATGACAAATAATAAACATGTCTATATTCAATATTATCCAGCAAATGAAGCAATGTTGGTGGGGGAGGAGGAAGAAAGGAAATCTCTCAAACATGAGAAAGGAAAGGATTTGATTGTTTATAGGATAATAAATTATGCACAGTCGTTAGGGTTAAAGGTTAGCAGGAAGGGCTTTAAAAGCATTTTTATTGGGCGGTCACACATTATAAGGTTAAAGTAGGTGTATGCTGGCAGGAGCTAAAAGAGCTTTTGAAGGATTATGGAGAGAGATTTAATTATTTTCTGATGGTTGCATGATGGTTGGCACAGGATTGAAATTTGAACAGTAAATTAGACTTCAACACTGTCTTATTACTCATGTGAGCCATACCACTGACATTTGAAAAATATTCATACTTACAGTGTACACAGTGACTGTGCTGTTTCTTGGATGAAAAAATACACTAGTCATTTTCATGTCCATTCATTCAGTTGCTCATCACAGGCACAGGTAATTTATTAGGGACTGGCCCTAGAGCATAACAATGGAAATAATATGAGCTCTGGCACTACATTTCCAGTTTTTGCTCTGCGAGTTGCTGCTGATAGGATCGTGAGTTCCTGAAATAATGTCTCCAATCTTTAGTTTTTTATTTCTGGAAATAGCGACAATAATGACACCTCTTTAATAGAGTTGCTATGAGGAGATAATACAAAGTACTTAGCTGTGGCCAGTCTTCAAGTAAGTAGTAATGTTCTCTACTCTAATTAACTAGACATAATCCTAATATTGATGGATAGACTGTCTATTCTGAACCTATAAGGATGTATAAACAAACAAAGCCACATTAACTTAATTTCCACCTTTATAATCACAGCCTGCAAAACCTAGACCTCAGGTCTCTAAAGAACCCTTGAAATGGGGTGTTTCTGAGAATCCCTAGAATGTCCCTCAGAAGTGTGCTTCTACTGAGGGAGGCACCAAGCCGCTGCACCCACAGTGCTGCTGCACCCACAATTGTGGTCTCACCCAGGGACCATCATCTCACCTGTCTCGGGTCCATCATTGATGATCTTCCAGGTGCTGTCATGGATATATGAATGCCCAGACATCCAAAAACTTTCTGGTGGTCTGAGGCAACATGTGGAAGTACCCCTCATTCCCATATTTCTACTGACCAGATGCAATGGGGACTAAGATGGGAAAGAAATTTTAGTGGCAGACACAATGATGCACTTGAAATTGGACTCCTTTTGTACCCATGATGCTCATGGTGCCTGCTCTTTCTAACATATGGATGATTCTTCCCATAAGTAGAGTTCTAGCCACCTAAGCTCTCAGTTTCACTTAGCCAGATATAGCTGATTCTCACTTAGATGAAACCTGGGACACTCACTCATGGAGTAATCTAGTAAAAGAAACAGACATCTAAACAACTGATTAAAGTATGTCTTAGATAAATGCTATCACGGGGCATACGGCAAGTGTAAGGGATGCCAGAGAAAGAAATGGTCAGTTGATCAAGTCTTATAAAGAAGTAACATTTACTTTTGATTTTGAAAGATTGGGAAGAGAAAACTCCAACTGAAATGCCTGCTCCAAACCATAGAGATATGAAAGGGCATTTTGTATGCCTGGATGTGTTTCCATGTGTTGGAAAGTGGAAAAAAGAGAAATACAGAGGTGCAGATAAAATGCACAGCGAAGGGATTTGTACACAAAAAAATTGCATTGTTGATTTTTAAAATAACAATCATCTAAGTGGGGAATTAGTTTGCAAGGGAGGTAGCAGATCGATAGGTTAGGAATCTGTTATAAAAATCCAGAGGGGGGAAAAATGAGGCCCAAGTGCAGTAGAAATGGTGGTAAAATAGAGACACCAGTCCAAGAAATAGAGGAGTAATACAACTGCAATTATTGCAAATATCACAAATATTATATAGCCTAAACACAGGTAAGAGTCTGGATTTTTCATAACTTTTTGTCATTAAACAAATGTAGATATAACTTTGCTTATGATGCTTTTAAACCTCTTCCGCTCATCTCTCATGATGACTCCTTTGCTCCCATCTCCTGACAATCTTTAAACTCTGTCCCATTCTCATATCATTCTGTTCTTTAACTAGAACTCCTTTCTCTCCTATGCGCTGGTGTTTTCTCTGTATAGGATACTCTCTCTTCTCTTACCCATTTCACCTAGCTAGCTCCTACTTACCCTGCAAGTCTCTGAAAATCACATTGTTAAATTAGGTTCCCTAGAAGTAGATGCTTGGTCAAGAGATTTATTGGGGGTAGTGCTCTCAGTAAAGAGGAGTGAGGGAGGCAAGATAAAGCAGGAGATAAAAGTTACGCAAAAAGGCGGTCTGGGCTGGAGTCAAGTCTCCTCTGATCCCACCAGGAAGCAATGAAACACAAATTGCAGCACAGAGTTGATTTCATCTTCAGGCTAGTAGGCCCATCTTCTGAACCTCAGTCATTGATTGATGACTAGGGTGTAGGGAGGGGGTGTGAGGAGCAGAGCATGGACTTTGGGTCAGGTGGCAATTCTGTTAAGAAGGCACTGTCACCATCATGTCCAGCAGTAGGGGGATGGGTGTGCTGTAGGTCAAGGGGAGAGTGGAGATGGGAATATCCACTATAATTCCTTACGGACTGATTTCCGGCTGCTTCTCCAATATACTCCTGTAGCACCCTGCCCTGCACCAGCCCATCCTTCACAGGCTATCACAGGTGCTATAATCTCCAAGGCAGCAGAAATTACTGCTATGTATTTTTAATGTGGTAGCCCAGAGCCTCACACACAGTAGGCACCCAATAAAGATCTGTTAATAATGAACAGAGAAAGCTAAAATCACATAGAAATTCTTCAGTAGGGAATTTCTTTTGAAGCAGCTTACACTCTTCAAGATGTCAAGTTATTTGTGCCCATTTGTATGCAGTTAAAAATCATCTGCTTCATCATGATGGGCAAGAGACAGAGTCTTGATATTCACATTTTCTTAGTAAGAATCCTCTGAACAGGTGTGATTTCTCTCTATACTGTACCTCCTGTAAATTGCTCTTCAGTTTATTTTGAATTAAAATTTAAACATTTGTTTACTTGGTGAAATCTTCAGGAAGCTGAACAGTTTGTAATCCTGGCTGTTACAAAACTTTTAGAGAGAAAAGCAATGCATTTGCAAGTAAAATGAACAGGAAATTGCTAATTAGGAATCCCAGAACAACAATGTGTTTTCCCAGGAATAGCATTAAGAACTTTTTAAGATAAGTAAATAATAAAAGTAATAATAAAATTTGTTGGTGAATAGCTCCCAAAAGACACATATGAGAAAGAATGATAAATTATATCAATATATAGACTAATGGATCAGGTTTGTGTATGCATCTTGAGGCTTTCTGTGTTGACTTGGATGGAGTCCCAAAGAGAAGCTGACTTGCATGTCTGCATGAATAAATTCCTAATTAGCTGCTTAGTCCTCAAGCTTTTACGTTCTACAAATAGCTTGATCTATCGGTCTGGACTAGGCAAGAACTTTTGGTCAAAAAATATTTTTAAACTGTAGAACCAGATCATATTGAAACTATCACATTCAAAACATGGAGAAATCTTTAACCAAAATATCTGCACTCAAAATTGTATATAAAAATTCAACCTTCATTAGAGATGATATTTATTTCTAATTTATGTCTTTCAAATGAAATAATATTATCATTAATAAACCATGAATTTTCCTTCTAGATTTTTTTTCTGGAGATACTAGACTAAGAACAGATATGACCGATGTAGCCTTATGTCTACTTTCAGTTACTCAGCAGTCTATTATCATCAGTATTTAAAAATCCAAAAATAGCCATTATTATGAAAAACTCTCTATATTGTATTATGTATATTTGTATGAAAGAGCAGTGATTTTTAAAATGCTGTACCTCCTGAGCAATGTTACATATATGAATGTGGCTTAAATAATTAATTTCTATTGGTGTTACTAAATATCTAAGGAGGATGTGATCAATGCTTTTCTTCCAGAAATATGCAATACTTAAAATTCTGTCTGTGTTAAAGGCTTCATCCATCTGAAATGCAAAATTCATTATGTAGAAGGTGCTCTGTACATCAAGATGGAATCCCATTAGATACCGAATCTGCTCTAAAATAGTCAAACAAGAATCTCACATCATTTCTACAGTAAGATTAGTCATATCATGAAATCCAAACTTCCTTGCAATACAAATGTGTTCTTCCATATTTTTTTAATAGTCTAAAATCTTTTTTTTATTATTATTATACTTTAAGTTTTAGGGTACATGTGCACATTGTGCAGGTTAGTTACATATGTATACATGTGCCTACAAAATGGGAGAAAATTTTCGCAACCTACTCATCTGACAAAGGGCTAATATCCAGAATCTACAATGAACTAAAACAAATTTACAAGAAAAAAACAAACAACCCCATCAAAAAGTGGGCAAAGGACATGAACAGACACTTCTCAAAAGAAGACATCTATGCAGCCAAAAAACACATGAAAAAATGCTCATCATCACTGGCCATCAGAGAAATGCAAATCAAAACCACAATGAGATACCATCTCACACCAGTTAGAATGGCAATCATTAAAAAGTCAGGAAACAACAGGTGCTGGAGAGGATGTGGAGAAATAGGAACACTTTTACGCTGTTGGTGGGACTGTAAACTAGTTCAACCATTGTGGAAGTCTAAAATCTTAGGGAAAAAAATTACCCAAAAAAGTAATTGTGATAGCCAAAGGCAGTGGTTCCCAAACTTATGTGCTCATCAGAATCATCTGGAGAGCTCCTTAAAACATAGAATCTGGGACCCTACTCTCAGGGTTTCTTATTCACTAGAGGTCTGAGTTGGGGACCTGAGAATTTGGGGACCACACTTTGGAGACCACTGCACTTGAGGCTTGGGAAATCAATAAGCATAAGTTCTTAAAAGTTTTTTCCTTGTCTCCTTCGGGAGTGTCGCATTGCATTTCTCCTTAATCTTATATAATGTAATTGGTATTTCTTTTAAATATCTTCCTTCTTCTCTAATAAATTAGGTGACATTGAAGGAAATACCTATATTCTTGACAAATTAATTAGATGAAATAAAAAAATTATAAGGGAAGAGTAGAGTTCTTATATCAAAACCAAATATGGCAAACCAATATGTAAACTTCTCAAAATAAGCCCAAATGTATGATTATGTACTGACAATAACATTCCTGAATGTATGGATTTATATAAAGAATTTCAGATACAAAGTAACGATTTCTAGCCAATTTCCAAATGTCATCACATGCCGTTTCAATATGTGGGATTAACTTAATTTTTTTTATTGTACCACTCTTAGGCTCTCTACATACTGTAGTATCAGTGAATTTCTAAGATTATGACATGTTTTACATTAAAATACAGTAAATCATTCACTGATAAACTTCTGTGTTCTGATATGGAACTACAGGAACTATAATAAAATAAATAGGGAAGAAAAATTGTCACCACCAAAGATGAAGTTCTCTTCTTGTCCTTGTCTGCCTCCTGATCCAGGGTGTGGTATGAGAATCAGATTGGGCTCGGTTCCACTCACAAAGGTTGGCAAGCAGTGTTCGGTTAGTCCTAGTCAGTCCACTTCCACTCTTTAATCTCCAATCCACTGGTAGGACAGTGCAGTAACTACCCATATTCTTTCTGCTTTATGCAATTCATTTCTCAAATAATTATAAAACTGACATTGAAGAACTATTGAACAAATTTTTATTTGCTCTTATTTTATTTGACAATGTGTGCTTGTATTTTATTTGAAATGCACTGGCATTTCAATTGTTCTGAAGTAAGATATCATATCTTTCTGTATTTTGTAAAAATATATGATGATTCTATTATAACATTTTTATGAATCATTATATTTTTAATTTTTTCCTTTTTCGGAAAACAACTAAAAGGACTTGGTAAAAAAGTTACGGAAGCACATAGAAATATAATCAATCAACTTTTCCTCCTACACATGTCCTTTAACCCTCTTCTTCTGTAGCATTTTCATATCACTAGCTGTAAGGCTACCTCCTTTTTCATAAAAATCAAAATTATATTCTTCATTTTAGTCTGCCATAACCATTTAATTATTTCCTTATTAATGGAGATTTTGGTTGTTCTACCTTGTGCTAGCATAAAATATGTGCAATTCATGCTCTTTTGTTTACATGGATGAAATAGATGATTCAAAGGTCATGTGTATTTGCAATATTGATACATGTTGCCCAGTTACCCTTCAAAGACGCAAGAATAGCTTCCCCTCTATTGGGATGTTGAAATACCTTTTTCTCTACATGCTGGTCAATGCTATGAATTATCAAATTTAATGATCTTTGCAAATATAAGTGAAAAAATAGTTATTTGATTTGTATTTATTTGATTTTTAACATTGAGGGTGAGAATTTTGTTTCTTTGTTTAAAAGTCACTGTTATGTTCTGTAAATTATCTATTCATGAACTTTGCCTAATTTTCTATCAGATTTTTGGCATTTTTCTAATTCATTTGAGGAAGTATTCATTCATTTAGTGGCAGGGTGATCTTTTGTGAGAAAAGTTGTATATGCTTTATTCTCAGTGTGGTTATGTGTTTGTAGTTTCTTTATGGTATGCATTTCTCTGCAAAGAAGATTTATATTTTCCAGATAACACAAACATGACAGACTTTCATTCACTATGAATAATAACTTTTTATTCTTTAGAGGTATGTTTCTGGTTTTGTTCTCTTTTTTATTCTCCCTCTCATGTATACCACACAAAAATTGGCCAATTTGAAATAAGATGTTTGTTTTCCCTCAAACTTTATATTCACATTTACCCTTCATAAAGCATTCAAATTATAAAAAATTTTGCTTGTGTGAAATAAGAAATATGCGTATACACACACACACACACACACACACACACACAATCTCCCCAGTCTTTGAACCAGAGCTCCTAAAGCAGCGACTGGGATAATTTTCAGTTCTAATATTTGGTCCTTGACCCCATTTCCTGACACATAGTGTCTAAGACCTTTGTAATTTCCTGAGTGATAGGAGCAAGCATCTAACACATTCCTCCTAAATCCTCTGGAGTTTCTTGGGTGATAGGAGCATCTTTTTTTCTAGTGAGATAATTTCTGATGGCCTCTTGGATGGGGGCTGGTCACCAGAAAAACCAAACCATGATTAGAAGCTTGGAATTTTCAGGTTGACTTTCCATTCTCCAGAGAGGAGAGGGGCTGGGAATGGAGTTAATCAGTTGATAATGGATTAATACTCAATGATTGATTGATCATGTCTACATGATGAAGCCTGAATAAAAATCCCAAAAGTAGGGTGTTCTGAGAGCTTCCAGGTTGCTGAACATATGAAAATGCTGGGAGGATGGCATGCCCAGAGAGGACCTGCAAGCTCCACATTCCTTCTTTCATTGCTTGCCCAGTGTATTTATTCCCTTTGGCTGTTCATGAATTGCATCCTTTATCATAAAAGAGTAAACACAGGCAAAGTGTTTCTCTGAGTCCTCTGAGCCATTCTAGCAAATGATAAAACCCAAGAAGGGACTCATGAGAATCTCCAATGTGTAGCCAAGTCATATGGAAGTTGTGCATAATCTGGGGACCTACTACTTGTGATTGGCATCTAAAGTGGGGGGCATCTTGTGGGACTAAGCCCTTAACATGTGAGGTCTGTGGTAACTCAGGTTAGTGTGGTAATTCAGTTGAATTATACGACATACAGTTGGTGTTCAAAGAGAACTGGACAGTTGCTTGGTGTGGGAGAAACTCCCACCCTTCTGGTCACAGAATTGTTCTGTGTTGAGTGTGAATACAGAGGAAAACAGATTCTCCCCATCCCCATCCCAGGTGGAAACCACCAATGACTTCTCAAAGCACATAGAATAAAATCCAAGCTTCTTCCCGGGCTTATTTGACCTGACACTTGCCCAAGCTACAGTCTCATTCCAGACAATCCTCCAGCATCATCTGCATCACCCTGAGCCACACACGCTGATTTCCCTTCTGTTCCTTAGACACATGAAGCATGGTATTCTCTCTACTTGGAAAATTCAGATCTTTCCACATATTCAGCCTAAATGTGATTTCCCCAGAGAAGGTTTTCCTGGATACTCAATCTAACATGCCCTTAACCCAAGTTCGATGGCATTAGCTTCATGAGAGCACAGGCTTGCCATCTCATTCCTCACCTAAAATACTACCTGTGATAATTAGTTTTATATGGCAACTTGGCTAAGCTGTAGTACCCGGTGGATTTGGTCAAGTAGCAGTCTACACGTTGCTGTGAATGTATTTTTTAGATGTTATTAATATTTAAACCAGTAGACTTGGAGTAAAGCATCTTAGCCTCCATAATGTTGGTGGTCCTCATTCAATCAATTGAAAGCCTTAGGAGATACTAAGGTCCCCAGAAGAGGATGGAATTCTACCTTCAGACCACCTTTGGACTCAAGACTGCAACTTCTGGCAGGTTCCTTGCAGAATTTCCAGCCTAGTAGCATTCCCTGTAGATTTTGGACTTACCAGTCCCCACAATCACATAAGCCAATTCCTTAAAATAAGTTGCTTTCAGAGAGAGAAAGAGAGAGAGAAAGATTGGTTTTGTTTTTGTTTTCTGGACAGCAATGACTAATACACTACTACATGCAGTCACATAGTAAGCCCTCTGACTGCAGGTGTGATGTTTATGCTGTGGCTCTCTCTACCCTACAGAGCATGAGTACTTGCCTCTGTAGAACTGTATTCTAATTTGAGATGCATGATTTCATATTCAATGGCAATGACTCAATTCCAAACCAATGTACCACACATGTTTTAGTAAACAGCAATACTTGTTATATTTAAATATACATTGCTTGTTATAAACATGATATTTTTATTTGGTATCAAATAATTTAACCATATTTATTCTAAACTGTTGTTGGTTTAATGATCTAATATAACTAAAAAGGTATAGATTCTATCTAGAATAATCCAAAAATGAACAATATTTCACACATATAATTATACTTTTCATTTTTCTGAATATTTCATTTCTTCATGACTACTCTGAAATAAGAAAATATTTTTATTTCTTTATTTTCCTGAAGAAGTAATGCATGCGAATTATTTGTGTGTGTGTGTTTAGACAATCTACTTTCAGAGTTTGATCTTTAATCAGTTTTATACATAATTGTAGCCACACAAAAAATATTAATCATGTAAGCCAAAATGTGGCATTAATGTAAAAATAATTTCAAATCAAATTTTGTAGAAGTTTTTTCAATAATATCCAATAAATTTCCTTTGTTTGGGTTGAAAAAATACATCAGAAAAGAAGGATTTGGATGGTTGGACAATAAAATGTGCTATCTGATGAGCTATTCTTATAAATTCAATTAGACTACACTGTAGTCTATTTGAAGAAAAATATATTATGAATAGGTGCCTGTTCTTTTCCAATCTCCCTTCTAGCATTTTACTTTAAAATATAATAAATCATTCAACAGTGAATTTATATGCTATGATATGGAAATACTGGAACTAGACTAATAAACAATATTTTCCATTTTTGTAGTTTAGCAAACTTACATCCATTTTACTGAAAAGGGAATAGCTTTTCAGCTGTAACCTCAATATGAAAACGAAGGATGAATAAGAAACTGCTCTGGCTAAAGTAAGAACAGGCATCCTGGAGCCCTTGAAGACTGCTGCTGTTTTGCAATTACACAATCTGGAAGTCACAAGTCTATAGAACTGTGATGAAATCTGTACTCCCAAAGAGATAACAACTTCTGTGCCAAACAGATGGGAAAAGGTCCTTTAGGTTTCCACTTCAGTGAACTTTTATCTTGCTATCTTTTATCTTTTTATCTTCCTCTATTCAACCTCTGGACGCGTGTAACAAGTTAAAAATAGTTTCCTCGTACTGTGTCGGCATGGCAAGAAACTGAGTAGACACATGGGAAAAGCGGATGTTTAACCTCATTTTTTCCTAGGGATTCTGTTTAAAATACCTATTTCCTTTGGGAACTCAGTGGATAAAGGGAGATGACTAGAATTGTAGCAGCGTTGAAATTGCCGTGTCACCCAAAACAATCTGTTGTGTGATATACTGAAATTTAGCCTGGCTTCAGAAATTTATTTCCAATCAACTGATAGTTCATTAAGATCAGCTCTAAGACTAACCAGTGAGTGAACATTCCCAAACCACTGGTTAGACATAAGCATTTTACTTTTATCTCTATAGTGCTTTATCTTTGTATCTTAACTTTCAGTTCTCCCTTGAAAACACTGATATAGTGCATGGGTTCAAGTGACTATCACTCTCCAGTTTGGAGTATCTGATGAACTGCCCATTAAGATATAATTTCTCAGTTTTCAGATCCAACAAAATAACCATTTAAAGTATTGATAAGGGAATATCTCCTATTCCCAAACCCAAATCCCTAATACTAATTTTTATTAACTCATAAAAGAACCTTCACTAGAGGCCACTAAACTCAGAGCATTTCACTCAAGAATGCATATGCATTTGTCTTACAAATGGAAGTCTTCTAATCCAAGACAGAACCCATCCAATGAAGAGAAAATGTCAATACAATAGTTTCATTTCCATTGAAGTAAATGAGCATATTTTATTTAACAATAACATGATTTAACAGTTATTGACTATGTTATATCTAGGATTCTAAACTGTTCATGTGAATAACTCATTTAATTTTCAAATATTAGGTAGGTATTACTTTCACCTACTTTTTTCTTTTTTGAGATAAAGTCTCTCTCTGTCACCCAGGCTGGAGTGCAGTGGTGCAGTCTCGGCTCACTGCAACCTCCACCTCCCAGGTTCAAGCAATTTTCCTGCCTCAGCCACTTAAGTAGCTGAGATTACAGGCATGTGCCACCACACCCAGTTAATTTTGTATTTTTAGTAGAGACAGGGTTTCACCATGTTGGTCAGGCTGGTCTCGAACTCCTGACCTCGTGTTCTGCCCACCTCAGCCTCCCGAAGTGCTGGGATTACAGGCATGAGCCACCGCGCCCGGCCTTACCCACATTTTAAAGATAAGAAAAGTGATGCACTTAGAGATTAATGAATATGTCTTAATTCACATCACTGGTAAGTGATTAATCTTTGTTGACAACCTTAGTAGCATGGCTCCTGAACCTGTTCCTAACCACTGAGCCTTATTGGCTTTATGAATGAATGGTTGCATTATAATGAATGAGAGAAGGCTTCTAATACTAAATAGTCAAGACATGCCCATGAAGCTGAAATGAAAGAGAATAGTGAGAAGGAGAAAACATAATCTGAAAGTTTGTACACAAATGAAAGTAATGCAGTGTAGAGGCCACTCAACTCAGAGCATTTCACTCAAGAATGCATTTGCTCCCACTCGCTTTCTTGCTTCCAAGTCTGCTGATTAAAATTCCATCCAACTTGAAAGATTTTGTAAACTATTCCCACTTGTAAATATTTGTTCTGTGTTCTTCTCTTCTATATCCTAGTCTACATGAGAGATGGACTTATGTCTATTTTGTCCATCACTGTGTCCCTAGCATCTAGAACAGTGTTTGTGAAAGAGTAGATAGTGACAAAGTTATTTTTATTGTGTAACTATATTTTTGTATTTATGTATTACAGAATTTTAAGTGAATACAAATATACAGAAAATATAGTATAATACTCCATTCCCATCAAACAGCTTCAATGATTACTCACTCAGAAAACTTCACTTCAAATATAATATGACCCTCTTTCTCCCACTCACTGAATTATTTTAAAGCATTCTCAGTCATTATCTCATCTCATCCATATTTTAAAGAATTTATTTTAATTGAATGAAAACTCATATCACATATTACGTCTTTCATTGAATACTGTTGAATCCTCTCAATCAAAAAAGAATTTTCCCCTATTTGAAAGTCTGTGGGATTGTACACTTCTTTTATTTCAAAACCTGTTTTGCTGTGAATGTGTTTTGTGAACATGTTTTCTACCAGTTTGAGATTCCAAGTCCCTTAAAGATTGGGAAAATATCTCATATAACTTTGCATTCCATTCAAGGTCTATTGCAGTATCTTGAATTTGGAAACTAGTTTTCTGTCTTCTCTGCACCACTTCCAAGTACATGGAAAAGGGTGCTAAAATAGTACTCTTTCTGTTTCCATTTCAGCCAAGAACAAGGGACAATAGATGGCATACACCCCTCACTTTCAGTGAGGTGCTAGACATGAAAAGCAGACGACTGAAACCTTGTTTTCAGTCCCACAGTTTGACATCCACCTTAATTGAATAAAAGGATGGAAGTTGAAGAGAACAAAGCAGGGAACTTGTTTGAAGAAAGCTGATTGAACTGCTACGGCATTCCCTCATTCATTGGTCCTAGGTGAGAGAAGTGTTGAAGGATCCTTGGAGCTGGAAGGACTAAAAGGGCTGGTAGCTGGCCTATGCCTACGCAAATGGAAGGCAGCCCATTCTTGTAGCAGAAGTTGGCTGTCTAGCGGCAGAGTAAAGAGAGGCAGCTGCATTAGGTGTAGGCTGTACTTCCACCAAAAGTAGAAAAGAGAGGGAAGGTTTCTATGGGCTAGAATAGATGATATGGGAGAAAAGGAACCCACTAAAAGATCTCAGCAGAAAGAGGCCAAAACATTACCATCACATGGAGAAATAGAGGGGAGAGACATTGTCTTAAGCACACAAAAGCACTAGGGTATCGGCTGTTAATACCTGCCAGGCTAGAAAGCATCAATTAGAGATCATAAAATTACCAGTCACAAAGAATGGTTTCTTCTCTCACTTCTTCTTTCTCACTTTTGATCCATCATCTCCCCAGCTCGAAACCTGCCAACTACAAGCACAGGGGAGTCAGAAACATTGTTTGAAGGACGAGGAGAGTGCAAGGTTGGCACACGAACCTGAAACGGTTCACATACACACCCTACTAGGGACTCTTAGACTGAAGCAGAACCTAACTGGAGGAGGGGAAAAACGAAGAGTAAGAGAATTTCACACGTTTGATTATTAGGTTGGACTGGACATTTTCATTACTGAATTTACACTGTTTATGGAACTAACCCATAATGAAAGAGCCTTCAGGCACTAATAGTGAGCAAAAAAATTCTGACAGCTGGCCATGATTTTATTCTGGTGACAAAGTAAAAATGGCATTCCTAGAGGATTTAATGTTTCTACTCAGACCTTTCTGAGTCTGGCTTTCTGAATGTAATGATTACACACGCTTAACAAGAGACAACTGATTACCAAGCCAATATGTCATTAAAGAGAGATACGGAAGACCTATCTCAGCTCAGAAGATGATATACCACACAATTATTGCCGCATTCATAGAGCATTTTTAGAAAAGACCAAAATGTGTATATTGACCTGAGAATGATTAATATTTCCCTAGGCTTTAACCGTAGTTAGGAATGTCAGGACTTGGAGCCAAGTTGATAAAATGTGCATGTCCTTGCAAACATCTCCTGTATTAGAGTTGGCCCTCTGGATTCACCAGTTCCAGATCAACGATTCAACTGTGTTCAAGGATTCAACCAACCACGAATCAAAAATATTTGAAGAAAAAAATATATAAAAATAAAAAACAACACCAAGTTTTAAAAAACAGTATAACAACTATTTACACAGCATTTACATTGTATTAGGTACTATATTTAGTCTAGAGATGATTTAAAGTAAACAGGAGGATGTGCATCGGTTATACGCAAATACTACCCCATTTTATAGCTGGGACTTGAGCATCCTTGAGTTCTGGTACCTGAGAGAGGTCCTGGACACAATTCCCCATGGATACCAAGGGGCGACTATATTTGTTATAGACCCAAACCATGAGATAACTACTTAGGGACTATCACTGAAATAAAAATTACCTACCAAGAAAGTGTAATAGAGGAAGGCAGGGAGAGTACAACTGTGGCATAGGGATATTACACAGCCAAGAATCCTGCAAATTTATTTTCTGTTGATTTCAAACCATCAGCCATACCTGGATTTGTCTAATTGAACCTAGAATGTGTAATCTGCAATGTGATGAATTCTGTAGTCCCTTATATCTGAAACTGCAATTTTTATTTTTGTCACAAATGAGCAGAAATGTTTCAGTTCTTCCCCTAATGAAGATTGCAAACTCAGACTTTTGACTTTGGGCGGGTCTTTGCACATGGATCTACCCCTCATTCCAGTGCCTCATCTTTCTGATAGGAACAATCCCACCCAACATGTCTCTAACCCAAAACATTTCAGATTCATGGGGTTCTTTAGATTCCCATTTAACAAAAATGTCCATGAAAGTGCATACCATGAGATGTACATGGTCTTAAAGTTTTCCGGGGGGGGGAAAAAATCAGCATCCAGAGTCAGCATAGATTGTAACTTGTATGATTCATCTCCCTTCATCTAATCTTCCTTTCAGGCATCAATTTCACTTTGGACCCACGTATTACCCATCAGAGTGTTATCACCAAGTCCAAAGTCCTAAATCTCTTAGTTCTCACTAATGCTTATAAAAATGTCATTCCCTCAGAGTCTTGTTATCTTCAAAGAATTACTCACTGATGTTCAATGATATTAATCCTTCTTAGACTCTTAGATAATACAGGAGCTCTATTCCAAAAGAAACTGCAATAGAGAAGAATAAAGAAGATGTGTGACATATAAATGCAAAAAAAAAAAAGTATTATAGGTGTCACAGTGCATTTAGGGGTTAAAATGAAACACAAATGAGGGGATTCATACCCCTAAGATTCAAGATGAAAGTGGGAGTTTGGCAAAGCTGCATATACAGATGCATGGAGAAAATGATTTAATTGAAAATTATTCAGTTAATTGTGGGCATTTCAAGCTCCATGGTAAATTGCTGAAGTGAGGAAGAAGTCTTCAAATCACACTTTTTTTAAGCAACCTCCAATTCTGAACCAAATATGATAGGCTATAGGTATGATAATGATAATTATTAGGAAGGTATAGACAAAGGATATGAGAAACTGATTGGATAGGTAGAATTTGCCAGGAAAAAAAAAAAAGAAATAGAAAACAAACTGGTGTTTAAGTCATAAAGAACATACTGCCTTTGCACAAGAAACATAGGAAAAGCAACCAGTTGTTACATTAATAAAATTCAGAAATTCAGACAATCCTGAGACCTGATTGTTTTTAAAATGAAGTTCAAAACTTTTGGAAACTAGGACAGATGTTAAATAGGAAAAATGTAATTGAATGCTGTAAGGTCAGGAAGAAAAAAGAAAGATTGAAATTGAAGTGGCTTTCCAGCTAGATAATGGGTAAAAGAAAAAAATAATGAGGTTAACAAAATTATGGTCAGGAAAACTGTCATTGCCTGGGTGGAAAGAAAAGTGAGAATTGGTAGAGTACAAACTCTCAGAGATTTATAAAGTTTTCTACTTTATCTGATTTTAAAAACTCACGCACAACCAGTTGAGGAAAAGGGTCAGCTTATCATAAAAGCTAGAAAAGAGAAAACTGGATTATGAAAGAAGCATTCAAGAACATTAACTTAATCAAGATGAAGTAGAAATAATGTGGCATATTAATTTTACCAGGGTGCTATGATATTGCAAAATATATATTTGGTCTTCTTCCCTGTTTCTTGGCATTTGCTAAAATCCTTGGAATCTCCAAAGTGCTTTTTGTATACTAAAGTTGACTGACACTTCAGAAAGACAGAAGCATGATTAGAGGGTTGGGACTTTCAGCCCCTCCCACCAACCTCCAGGGAGGGGAGAGGGGCTGAAGGTCAAGTTGATCACCAATGGCCAATGGCAAAATTAATGTTGTCTCCATAATGAAGTCTCCATAAATTCAAGCGGACAAGGTTGAAAGAGCTTCTGGATAGCTGAACACAAAGAAGTTCCTGGAGGGCAGCTGCCCAGAGAGGACACGGAAGCTCATCACCCCTTGCCCCATACCTTGCCCTTGGCATCTCTTCATCTGTATCCTTTGTAATATCCTTGATAAAAAACTGGTAAACATAAGTGTTTCTCTGAATTCCATGAGCTGCTCCATCAGATTCATTGAACCCAAAGAGGGGGTTGTAGAAACCCCAACTTGAAGCCAGTTGGTCAGAAGTTCTGGAGGCTGGGACTTGGAACTGGTCTCAGAAAGGCAGGGCAGTCTTGGGGACTGAGCTCCCAGCCTGTGGGATCTCCATGTAGATAGTGTTGGAATTGAATTGGAGGACACTCATCTGGTTTTGGATGCCTGGTGTGTGGTGAAAAAAAACCCCACACTTTTGGTCACAGAAGTTCCGTGTTGATGATTGTTGTGGTAGTATAAAAGCAGAGGAAAAACATGGTTTGAGAGTTTTCTTCAAAAAGGTACTTAACAGATACTGGCTGGTTTAAGAGTCACTGTGGAGGTTAATTCCTGGAGACTGAGGGACAGTTACAGGATTATCTGTTAATCAAAAGGGAAAAGGAAGCCCTGGTAATTAAGGAGCTGTCACCTGAACTTCAATGTCCAGAAAGAAAAGAACGAATCATCAAACAATCAATTTGCAATCACAGAGAACTGAGAACAAAGACTAACATGCCTTTCAGAGAACGATGTTGTTTTGTAATGAAGAGACAGGAAGGGGAGATAACAGAGACTGTAAGAGATATAGACTACATGGATTTCAATAATATTTTCTTCTTAAATCAGAAATTGTTTGAACTGTTGACCTCAGTGTTGCAGTAGAGTATATGATATGAATACAGTATTCGAAATCATTTGAGTTAAATAGATTTTGTTTCAAAAATCAAACTCTTTTTACACTACAGATATTTGAGACATTTTCATCTACAATCACAAAGGAATTCCACCTCTTTTGATCAGCACATAGGTGATTTCACACAGTTTTACAGGACTGTCATGATATTAAAATAGTCCGTATGGCTCTCCTAGTCTTTGAAGAAGAATGTCTGTGCACACAAATAATCATATCAATCACCTCTTTAAAAATGCCTGCAGGAGAAGAAATCTTGCCAAAATAATTGCTTCACTCTTATAATGAAGAATAGACTTAATCTTGGCCACCAATTTGACCTATTGATGTGTTTGGCTTAATTCCTCTAGAATGAACCTGATGGGTATTATAACCTCCCATAAAAAAGGAAAACACTCTATCATCCCCAAATGTAGTATACATTCACTTGTTGTCCATTTCCTCAAAACTGAATGGCATTACTTACTTCAACTAACTGCAGGTCTCTGAAATGAATCTCACATATGAGGATTGCTTAGAGCTTTTCACCACAGATCACTGCTATAGTTCATTTTTTCTCAAGGAGAAAGTGGTTAATTTAAGATTGTAACAGTGATCAGGACTTGACTTTGTATAGAAACTCTCCTAGATAAATTCAGCAGTTCAATATTGAAGCATATGTATTAACTCTTTGACAAAACTATATCACAAAATTCCTAGGAAAATCTGAATGAGTAGAAATTAAATGTATAAATAGCACTTTTTACAACGTTAATTTTTACTTTTTTTTGAGAATTATAAAACATAAAAAACAATAATGGCCCATAATTCTTGTATCACTTTAACACCTGTTTTCATTTAAAATAAGTATGTACAATACAAATTAAAAAATAAAAGACCTCCCTGCCCCCTAGTACTTTGTCCTAAATTTATGCACATTAACAATTTTCTTGTAACTTTCCAGAAATACTCTATGCAGAACCAATATTAATATCTATTTTATTTTTCACTGGTAAAATATATCCTATCCTGTTTCTAGTTAATTTTGTTTAATTATTTGACATCATTCCACAGTAGCAGATATAAATATGTATCAATTTGACTGCTATGTAACATTTCATGATACCATAATCAATCAACGAGAATTGATGGATCCTTACATTTTACCATTGAGTTGGCATTGAGAAAAAAAAAAATCTCATTCTAAATTTACATCAGGGGGATGGAACTGGAGGCCATTATGTTGAGTGAAATAAGCCAGGCACAGAAAGATAAACTTCACATATTCTCAATCATTTGTGGGAGCTAAAAATTAAAACAATTGAATTCATGGAGCTGGAGAGTAGAAGGATGGTTACCAGAGGCTGGGTAGAGTAGTGGGAAGAGGGTAATGGGGATAATTAATAGGTACAAAATATAGTTAGACAGAATGAGTAAAATCTAGTATTAGATAGCACAACAGGATGACTACAGTCAACAATAATTTATTGTACATTTTAAAGTAACTAAAAGTATAATTGGAATGCTTATAACATAAAGAAATGATAAGTGCTTGAGTTGATGGGTACCTCATTTACCCTGATGTGATTATTACACATTGCATGCCTGTATCAAAATATCACATGTACCCCATATACACCTGCTATGTACACATAAAAATTAAAAATGAAAAAAATAAAGAATTGACTGAGTCATGACTAAAATTAAAATTTTAAGTTAATTTTTTAAGTCAAAAGACACAGAATTTTCTCATCATCAAATAGAAAAGAGATAGAGTCCAATCAACTTACTTGGGGCATTAAAAGTGAAGTATTGGGGGGAATTAATGCCTCTGAAAGCCTCAGTTCACGGCAACAGAATAATCAGGGCTGAAACATGCTCATTTTGGCAGTAGCCTTAGAGGTGGTAGGAGTGTGTGAGGCTCATATGCTGGCACTGAGAACCAAAGGGCACAGGAGTAGGTTGGGGACCCATGAGACAGAAATGGAAGAGAAAAATGTGCTCAAGAAAGGGAAAATGTCCATTAAGGTGATGAGGTTGGAAGAATTGTTTGAAGATCGTTAAAGACACAGTGAAGCCTGTTCACAAAAGACTGGAGTCTCTATGCACTTGGAAGTAGCTAATAGACAGGAGTCTGTGGTGGTACAGGAAAGGGAAGGCATTAGCTGGAAGCAAATGAGAATACTAAGAATCACACACTTCGCTGATCAGAAATGTGGACGGTTTTCATGGAGAGTCCTTGCTAACTCTGTGCTTTTTCAAATTCATAAACCATGAATGAGGTCTTTAAAAATATATTATGTAGAATAAAATATATTCATTGAGCTGAAAATACTATCACTCTAAAAGGTTTCCCCAAATCATTGATTTCTCCAACAGTATTTCCCATTACACAAACCCCAGACCAGGTCAAGAGAGGAATGGGATAAATTCAAATTAAGGTTCTTGCAGCTGTAGATTCAGATAATATAATACAACATAATGTAATGTAGTATATTAAATGTATTTATATGATATAATAAATTTTTATTAATCACTCTGGGTTTCTCATTAGTCTTTGTAAAAATATACAAAAAGTTCAATTCCAGTTTGAACAGTTTGAAAAAATACTATGTCAAACTAGAATTTAATTACTAGATCTAAGAAGCAGAAATGTTGACATGAATACACTAAGAACTCAAAGTATGAGAATGCTATCAGTTCTCTCAGTAAAAGCAATAAAGAAATATTTGCAAAATTCTTACATTGCAACATCCAAGGTGCATAATGAAAAAACAGCACTAGTCATATCAGCCAATTATTTTATTTAAATTTAAATACAGTTTTTGACTTCAATTTTTTTTCTGTGAAGTGTAAGTCTCTATGAGATATTCAGATATTCAGGATATTAGTAAAATAATAATTTAATATTTCAGGAATGTAGCTTTTAACTATAATGAAAATGATCACTCAGAAATATATAAGTGGCTTTGTTATATAAATTTCTATTAAAATTGATTATAGTATATGTTTATCATAGCAAAGTTAATTTGCTAAATAATGTTTTAAATGAACTCATCACTTTTGTGGTAACTAAACCACCTATCTGCATATAGAGGAGGTTTACTTGTAATTCATTGTATTAGTCCATTTTCATAGTGCTATGAAGAAATACCCAAGACTGGGTGATTTATAAAGGAAAGAAGTTTAATTGACTCATAGTTCAGCATGGCTAGAGAGGCCTCAGGAAACTTATAATCATGGCATAAGGGGAAGCAAATACGTCCTTCTTCACATGGCAGCAGCAAAGAGAAGTATATGTGCACAGCAAAGGGGAAGCCCCGTATAAAACCATCAGATCTCAGGAGAATTAACTCACTATCCCAAGAACAGGATCGGGGAAACCATCCCCATGATTAAATGATCTCCTACCAGGTCCCTCCCACGTCACCTGGGGATTATGGGAACCACAATTCGAGATGAGACTTGGGTGGGGACACAGCCAAACCATATCTGTCAGAAAGCTTAACACCCTATCTTTCATTTTGGAGACTGCTCAAAAATATATTTTAACACATTCAAATCCAAAGTATACTTTTTAATGGATTCAAATCCAAAATGTAAAATGTACAAATAAAAAATATATTTATTTTATAGTTTAACAGATTCAGATCCAAACACAAAACCTCATTATCCTACATTCTATAATAACCAGCAGTATTGGCAAATCAAGAGAATTTTCCCCAACCAGTTTAATTGACCACAGAGGGAGAATTTATGACTTTCTCAAGCTCAGGAGATTGCTTGAAAGTACAATCAGTTATAGGAAATAAAGGAAAAGAAACTGTCAAAGAAATTCTAGATAGGCAGGAAAAAAAGTAAACATGGAATTTCACTTCTAAGTTTGAGAATAATTGACAACATACCAATGAACAATGCCTCAAACAGATATATATATATATAAAAGTGCCCCCACTATTACATAGTCTCTCTCTCTCTTTCTCAATCTCTCTCTCTCTCTTTCTTGCATGCTCTCTTTCTATCAGACCATTGTAGGATGGACACATTAACATTATTAGGACACATATCCATATACCAATGAATCTTTGAATAGGTATTCACATTTCACTGAATTTCCTCACTTTCTAATACTCATGAATTTAAACTAAAAAGAAATACAATATTTGGTAAACAACAGACAGACTACATAAAAAATAAATGGTGTTTAATTCAAAAGTAGGATTGTTGGTAAGTCATAGATAGGTAAAAGAGAAGACTTTCAAAATACCACAGAATGCTATTATAGTTTTAAGATACCTAAAAGGATCAGGTTTTGTTGTTCTTTTCCTTGTTTTTTAACAAACTAAAGATAAGTATTTAATGTAGACTATAAACTGTGTGACAAAGTTAAGACTGAATTAATCCCCTGAAGATTCAGAAAAAGAAAGCAAGGATGATGTAACTAGTAGGTTTTCACAGACCACATAAAATACCTTTTTACTATATCTTCTCCATTCCAGCAGGGAAGTCCATCTGCAGCAGCTAATTCATTAGCACAAAGCTGATCAGCTAGACCTCCATAGAATGACCTGTACAGTCGAAGGCTGTTGATAAATTCTCTAAATGAAAGAAGAAAGAAAACAATTAAAACCAAACATCCACAATAAAGGCCATCAAAAATGATATGTATTGTTATACATAATGTTTAGGATATAATTTTTATATTGTTATGCATAATGTTTAGAATATAATTTTTTACATTTTCTCTATTTGTTCTCATACATTTTAAATACTTTTCTAACCACCAAGATGAAAATACATTACTTTTTTTTTTTTCAAAAAAAAGCTAGTATTTTAGTTTATTCTTGGAATAAAAAGGTTCACTGGGTATGAATCTTGTGTAACTTCACATCCAAGAAGTTGGGAATAGTATATACTGATGCATAAAGAACGACATCACTTCATTTAGCCTCCCTAAAAGTCCTCACTACCTGCTATCATCTAAGCCACCACGAGAGTACTAATAATTTTCTTTTCCCTGTGGAAAATGTCAGAGACTTACAACATGCCAAGTGATTGCTTACTGATGAAAAGTGGAGTAGGTTATTTTCCTATCTGGGTCTTCTTGGTATCTAAGAACATAAAGTAATGTCTTTACTAAATATGACCCAAAACCCAGACATGTAAGATATTTCAGAAGCATGAAAATAAAAGTTATTGGAAGGAATAATATTTAGTATATTAACTAAGATTTTTTCCTCCCACAATACTTTCCTTCCCCATATCAATTATCGGAGGAAAAATTCAACAACAAGCAGGATTTTGTTTTGTTTTAATTTAGAAAGCAAAAACTTTTCAGTTTTAAAACCAAGGCTTTGGAGGACCAAGAACTTGAGTTTTAACATTTCAAAAGGCCAAGTCCTAAAGGCCTTCATTATGATTTTTTTTTGACATAAACAATTGTTTTGGAAAAAGAAATGAAAAGCCCTAGGCTGATCATAGGAGATGCTCTCTAGACCAGAAGGAAGGGGCAGAATAAGGAAAGGTTGGAAGGAAAGTAAACTTTAGAAATTCATGGAATATGCAGTTAAAATGTAGCAATTATGAAATGTCACCCTCATTAAGACTAAAAATATAATGTGTTTAAAAATGAGATCAAAGAAGACAGGTGATTCTAAATTATACCTGGAGTAACTAATTTTTTAAAAATGAAATCTCATTTTGTCAGCTCTGTTACTCAAGTTCATTAATTTTTAGTTCTCTCTCCTATTATTTTTTGTTTGTTTGTTTTAGAGATGATATCTTGCTATGCTGCCCAGGCTAGACACAAACCTATCGGTTTTTAAATAACTATTTGTGAATATTGCTGGAGTTGATTTGTAAAAAGATAAATATTACTTTCAAGTATGTAACATCAAAACTCAGAGAAAATCAGAAGTTTTTAGTATAAGTATTTGGTATTTAAATGAGTTTTTAGCAAAGATGGACCAGATAAGTGATAAAGTGGTTGCAAGAAGCACAATTCTGACTTAACTGTAACTTAGATTGATTACAACAAAGGCTTTATTCTTTTGATAGCACAGTAATTATATTACATATTTACTACTTTAAGTCAGTTTCCTCTGCCAGAAAATAAGTGCCTCAAAGATAGCTATGTCTTTACTAATTGGAATGCATGAACAAATATCAATTTATATGTTGCTGCTACTAAAGCATAATTGAGGAAGCAGACTAACTCTTTTTTAGAAAGGTGGGATTTAATGAATGGCAGGATGTGTGACTCCTGTCCTAAATTTTATTCACAATAAATGTTCACTTGTTCGGAATCAGTCTTCTAGGAATGAAGAGACCAGGCCCAAATTGATGGAATGTTGAGACTTTTAAATTGATGATGTAAAATTGAAAATATTTTTATGGACCCTAATTCAGTCTTGGTGGATAGCACCAGGTTCATTTCTCCCTTCAAAATCAATAGATCCTCATAGAGAAAGCTTTATGTCTTTCTTTTCCAGTCCTCCTTCCCACGGCTATACTGCCATTACCTTAGTCCAAGCCTTTATCATCTTTCTCTGGACGTACTACACTAAGATTACATCCCTCCAATCTCTTCCCATTCTCAATGACAGTCACTTTCTAAAATTCAAATTTGATATTCCAGAGATTATGTTACTCACTTAAAGTCCTTCAAAGGCTTCTCTACAGCATTTTATCTAAGTTTCTTGGAAAGATGTGCAAGGTATCTTCTCACTTCAATTTGAACAACAACCCAAACCATACTTTAGGGTCCCACAAAAGTGAGGTTCTGTTTTCCAAACACACCGTCATACCTTTGCCTATATTTATTCTGAAAGGATTTAACCTAGAAGATTTCCAGTCATTCTATGAACCATCATCTATAAATTATTGGTCAAAAAGTAATAAACGCTACTGAGTACTAAGTTTTTTATTGGCACTAAGGATTCACAGGTAAGCAAGAGAGCACCTGCCTTCTAAGAACACACATTTTGGGGAAAACCTACAATGATAATACAGTGCTAATAGTGCCAAATTTTAGCGCACAGAAGAATCAGAAGATATTTACAAAACAAGGCAGCATTTCAGTGTTCCATGCAAACCAAACAAAAAGCCAGGATGAGTAAGGGTAAGCGGAAAGAAAATATGGGTAGTATGCAGTTTCACTAGAGGGGACTGTGCTTATGGGAATGAATTATGGTAAAATGGTAAGAAGAAACCATTTTATCATCAGTCTTATTGCTCATCATAAGACGTTTCTGTTTTATTCAAAAGGCAGTTGGAACCATTAAGTTTTCCAGCAAGCAGGTGTCATCATCACCATGGCAGCAACTCGGGAGTAGAAAAGCAGTGAGGTCACTTAGGTGGCTATAACCTGAGCAGGAGAAACCCTGAGGATGTGAGAAGGAGCCTGTCAGTGAACAGAAAAACAAGTGAAAGATTTGAAAGACATTAGGAATCCAGAATTGACAGGTTAAAGTAAGAGTGTTAAGATAACACACACAATTTCTAATTGTGTTTTCCCCCTGCTCATGTGAGGGGATGGTCATGTCATTCCCTGAGATAAGAAATAAAGGAAGGGAAATCTCACCTTCTCAGTGTCCCACACTATATTTATGATCATCCTTATCTCGCTTGATATTTTCATCTTTCCAAGGCACACATCACTTTCTAGCCACTTATGTAATATACGGATTAATCAGGCCTTATTGTTTCTTAACTGTCTCTACGGTCCAGAATAAAATATTCAGGTAGGCAGACATTTTGTTGTTTGCTTGTTTTGTTCACAGCCATAAATCATAGAGCAGTGGCTTTACATACAGTAGCCCCAATAAATAGTCATCAAATTAATAAATGAGTGAAGATTAAGGAATTAATGGTTTCATTCTCAACATGTTCAGTTTGAGATTTCTTTGGAATGTCTAGATAGAGAAATCAAACAGAATGCTACTTTCAAACTTACTAGGTGTAAATCTCATCTGGGGATTTTACCAAAATGCAGATTCAGATTCAGTAGTTCCAGGGCAGGGCTCAAGACTACACATTGCAAAGCAGCACTCATGTGATGTTGATGCTACTGGTTCAAGAACTGTGCACATCCTGGAAGTTTGTTGTTAAAGATGTAACCTTGGAACTTAGTGGACTGGACATGTGATGTGAGACCCACCACCCATACAGGTAGTGACTGAAATAATGGACATGGAGAAAATCTTTCAGGAAAGTAATATGCAGTAATAAAAAGCCAAAAAGAGCTGAAAGTGAAAAGAATGAAGGAAGAAAACTTCAAAGTTAAAGCACTATGAAAACTAAAGAATGAGTGAATTTGAAGGTAGATTCTTCACAGTACAAAATGCCATCCTGAGAGGTTAAATAAAATACTGAAAGTGTCCTTCATATGTGGTGACCATAATTATTGTGTACTAAATTGTATCACCTCCTGCCACCACCACAAAAAAATTCATATGTTGAAATCCTAACTGTGTTTGGAGACAGGGCCTTTAAAGAAATAATCAGGGGCCAGGCGTGGTGGCTCACGCCTATAATCCCAGCACTTTGAGAGACTGAGGCTGGAGGATTGCTTCAGCCTAGAAGTTGGAGACCAGCCTGGACAACATAGTGAGACCCTGTCTATACATACATACATATATACATACATACACACATACATACACACACACACACATAAAATAAAATATTAAAAATTAAAAAAATAATTAGAATTAAATGAGTTCATATGGGTAGATGCTAATCCAATACGACTGGTGTCCTTATAAGAAGAGGAAGAGATACCAGGGACACACAGGCACAGAGAAAAGGCCGCATGAAAACACCGGGTGAAGGCAGCCATCTGCAAGCCAAGGAGAGAAGCCTCTGCAGAAACCAAACCTGCCAACACCTTTATCTTGAACCTTTCAACCCCAGAACTATTGAGGAAATTCATTTGTGTTGTTTAAGCCACCCAGTCTGTGGTATTTTGTTATGACAGCCCTAGCAAACCCATACAGGAATTAAAACACTTGAAGTAAAGTAATGAACTTCACATTTGCTGTACAACGAGCATTAGAAAGAGCATGGGAAACCATAAGTAGAGATTCCAAAAAAGAAAAATTAAAGATTTGTTCTTATGTATGCTCGTTTCAATGTGGAAGACAGTTGAAAATATTTGGGTATAAAAAGAAGGAGATAAGGTTTTGTGGTAATGAGCTTGTTTCTGGAGAGTCTATCTACCTTCTGGGCACACAGGCACTTGGAAGTTGGCTTTGGTCATCGGACTTGTTTGGGGTTTGAAAAAATGTAGGCAGAATTTATGTATGCTCCTTCTAGGCTGAAGCTTTAAGAACTAATGAGGTTTTGCCAGCTTCTGTTTCCCTCTAGCACGATGACTGGCAATGTTTCAGAGGAAGGCTGCCCTGTCATTCTGAGTCCTAAAGCCCAGGCAAGTTAAGCAGTAATGGCTGCTGATCTGAAATGGCACAGGTTCTAAACAGAAACACAATGTTATTGTTCTCAACCAATGGTATGTTGGGGTAGTTTGCTATCACATCATAACTTAGTCTCTCACGGTTGCTACAATGATAGGAAAAGAAAATTAATAATTCATTAATCAGAAATTCTGCAAAAGAGAGAAGGAAAGGCTACTGAAAACAGTGGTTAGCTTTGAATTTTCTGAGGCTAAAATAAGGGAAGAAAGTCTGTGTTATTATTAAGATGGGTTTTGGTTTGTAAAGACAGAAATTTGGGGGGAGATCCTACTTTGGAACACTATATTCTGTGTTTGGCAGGGTTTAGGTGGCAGGAATCATGAGAAGTGTTGCAAAATGCAGTTGCACTGATAAATAGTAGAACCAGGGATCTACGGTAGGTATATTAAACAAAAATAATTGAGATGGTGGTAAAGGAGGGGATTGAAACACTAGTAGGCATAGTGAACTGGTCAAAAAGACTTACCGGCCAGGCGCAATGGCTCACACCTGTAATCCCAGCACTTTGGGAGGCCAATGTGGGCGAATCACCTGAGGTCAGGAGTTTGAGACCAGCCTGACCAACATGGAGAAACCCCGTCTTTACTAAAAATACAAAATTAGCCGGGCATGGTGGCGCATGCCTGTAATCCCAGCTACTCGGGAGGCTGAGGCCGGGAGGCAGAGGTTGTGGTGAGCCAAGATGGCGCCATTGCACTCCAGCCTGGGCAGCAAGAGCGAAACACCATCTCAAAAAAAAAAAAAAAAAAAAAGACTTACCTACTACCACAGAGCAAATTAATGTTGGCCCTATTATCAGAATTCAAATCTCAGTTGCCAGCTCAATGCTCAAGCTAGCACACGACTACTTTTCCAGTTTTACGTGAAATATTTCAATGAACAAAATATTATATTCTTAGAAAGATTCCAAATTTAAGTTGCTGGGAGAGTGACTGCATCCATGCAATTATTTCTCTACTGTTATGAGAATATTTGCCGTTAAAATTAGGATCATAATAAATGCAGGGAGATGTTAACAGTCCAGTCCCATCTAATTATCCTTCAGGGACTGTGTTTCATATGTCAGTTGCTCATCTTGTGCTTCATCTATCTCTAGTACACAGAAATGAAATATAATTATTAAGAGTAACAGTTTGACCATATTTAAAAGAAAATAGAAAAATGTTGCTCATCTGAATATTTATTCAAAGCCTCTATGTCTGGACCAATAAAAATGGATAATTTGTAATCTGGGCTTGTAACAGTGTAGCATTTGTTCCCTGTGCCTCCATTTTCCAAGTTGAATGCAGAATCAACATTAGAAATGAGCCATACAGGCCAGGCATGGTGGGTCATGCCTGCAATCCCAGCACTTTGGGAGACCGAGGCAGACGGAATCAATTGAGGTCAGGAGTTTGAGATCAGCCTGGCCAACATGGCTAAACCCCGTTTCTACTAAAAATACAAAAATTAGCCGGGCTTGGTGGTGCATGCCTGTGATCCCAGCTACTTGGGAGGCTGAGGAGGAGAATTGCTTGAACCCAGGAGGCAGAGGTTGTAGTGAGCTGAGATTGTGCCACTGCACTCCAGCCTGGGCTATAGAGCAGCGAGACTCTGTCTCCAAAAAATACCACTTCCCTACTTCTAAAATACTAACCCATTTATATAAAATGTCTTTATTAAAAAGTCAAAAAATAACAGATGCAGGCAAAGATGTGGAGAAAAGGGAACACTTATACACTGTTGGTAGAAATATAAATCAACTTCTATGGAAAATGGTATGGAGATTTCTGAAAGAACTAAAAATAGAACTACCATTTGATCCAGCAATCCCACTATTGGGTATTTCCCAAAGGAAATCCCACTTGGTATTTGGAAATTCCACTATCCCAGCAATTCCACTATTTGGTATTTACCCAAAGGAAAATAAATCATTATATCAAAAGATACGTGTAGTCGTATGTTTATCGCAGCACTATTCACAAAAACAAAGACATGGAATCAACCTAATTGTCCATCAATAGGAGACTGGATAAAATGTGGTCTATATTATACACAATGGAATACTACTCAGCCATAAAAATGAATCAAATCATGTCTTTTACAGCAACATTGATGGAAGTGGAGGACATTATGTTAAGTGAAATTAATCAGAAACAGTCAAATATCACATGTTCTCACTTATAAGTGGGAGCTAAACAATGAGTACTCATGGACTTAGAGAGTGGAATAATAGACAGTGGAGACTCAGGAAGGTGGGAGGTGGAAGTGGGGTGAGGTATGCAAAATGGGTACAATGTACACTATTTGGATGATGGTTACACTAAAAGCCCGGACTTCACCACTACACAACATATCCATGTAATACAACTGCACTTTTGCCCACTATATCTATAAAAAATTAAAAAAATAAGAAACAATAAAATGTCTTGCCATGGCGTAAGAGCGCTCGACTCTTTCCCCTAAACCTCATTCCATGACAGTCCCCCTTCTCTCTATTCACACACACCAGCCAAAGCCCACACACCTATACACGCATTGCATAAAACAACTCAATATTTACTGAACAAGATTCCAGGCTTAGAACATCCAGTTTCCTCCACCCAGAATTGTCTTCTCCTTCTACTTTACTCTCAGCTTTCGACCCATCCTTCAAGATCCTGCTTAAACCTCACATCCTCTCCAACTCCTTCCCTAACCAACTGGTATAGCAACTGGTTCATCCTCATTTCTCATCTAGCCCCTGCCTATGGTTGTATTATAGCCCTTGCTCTCTAGTATTATAATCCCCCGTATGCCAATCTACCTTCCCAATTAGTGAATGTGCTTCCTAAAGACAAAAGCCAAGTCTTCCTCAGGTCTCCAGGATTTGGACCACAGCTTGGTACCCAACAGGCACTTAACAAATTCTTTTTGAATCAGCCCCAGACTAGTTTTTAACAACTTCTAGAATTAGAAGCTCCTACAAGGAATATGTGTTACACAATGATAGTGATAATTTAAAGTTCTTTAAGTGCACCAGTGGCTTGGGAAACTTTAAATTAGGGGACCTATTCCTAGATTCTGGCAAAATATCAGAGAGACCTTTCTGGTGTGTTGCATTAAAAAATAGAAGGAATCTCTAAGGTAGGACAACAACTGAGCCAGACTCTACTAAAGAGGCTCAAGACAGCTCCTATTTATATGTAATGTTAAAAGTAATATGTAGTGACACATTAATATTTAGTTGCACTGCTGTGTAAGATAGCTATCATAATTAATACATCACAGATATGCTGCGTTATGAAGACAGAGATAGAAAGAGTCTTAGAGATCATCTGTTCAAACAGCTCCTGTCCTAGCTATACATTGTCATCACCAAGGAAACATTTTAAACTGTACACCTGGAGTTCTCCCTCAAACAATCAGATTTATTGGTCCGGGATGAGAACTGAGCATTTGGGTTTTCTGCAAGCTTCCTGAAGGATCCTAATGTGCAACCATGTTTGAGAACCAGTGACTTAGTCCAACCCTCTTATAAATAACAAAAGTGGAAATGAGAGAAATAAAAAGACCCATGAAAAGTCACTAAATTATCAGTTAGTTAGGTATTTAGTTGATACAGACTTCAACATCTTGTTTAATTAATTAACTGAAAATCTCATTACTTAGCAATAACTGGCTGCCAGTGGATATTTGATTAATCAAAGTTGAATAAATCTTTAGATAGAAGAGTATTTCCACCTGTTTCCAAACATTTATGGAAATTATCACATTTTAAAAACACACTCATTAGTAGATTGTTAGATTAGAAAAAAAAAAAGAACAGATACATCGCTACAATGACAAAAAGCTACAATGAGAATGCAATATGTTCAGACAGGAGTTATCTACACGTTTTGACCAGTCTAAAATGTCTGGAGCAGGAAGCAGGCAGTGGGGTAAATTCTAATCACTGGCTAATGCCCAGCTTTGTACACTGTGCAACAGAGTAAAGTAGAAAAAGGCTGTAGCACAATTGCTCATTCATAGCCTGAAGCCTTGTTTGCCCTGAGCTTACTGAAGGCAGGGGAGAAACATGGACTAGCATAGTTATTGCTTCATTGCTTCCCATGCCCTTGAGGCCAGCAGTGCCAGAAAGGTCTCCTGATACATCACGTGGTACAAAATATATATAAAGGGGAATGCAACCCACCCTGAAGTAGTTGTTTCTGAATCTGTTGACAAAGGAATGCCAGTTACTACTGTTAAATTGAGTAACACTTCCAACTGGCTATACTGTTATAATTGACTTTAATCATGTTTAATTATGAAAGTAATATATCTTTTAGTAAGGTGTAAAATAATAAAAAGGTGCATGACTAACCAGTTAATTTCTGTCCTTCCATAGTCTTTCCATCCCTCCCACCTGAGGTAACCAATATAACAGATTGGTGTTTATCTTATTCTTCAGCTTTTGCTATGTGCAAACTAACAAGCAGCTAAAGACAGGCAAACAGACAGACCAACATAGAAAGATAGAGAGGGATATAGAGATGGTTTGGTTTCACAAAATCTGTACCAAGCTATACACATACATGAAATGGGATCTTTCTCACATGACAGTATATGATGAAGCCCTTTCAGGTTAATAAATAGAGTCTTATTTTTAATTAGCTGTATAATATTCCATAAACTGGATATAGCAACATTAGCATAGTCTATGAAAATATTTCATTAAGCAAATTTATATTTTAATTTATAAGGCTGACATATAGTTTCAAACTTTGTTGATCTTTTAGGAAGCTGTTTGCCTTAAGGCCTATGGCTCTAATCTACATTTGACCTTGCATTTCATTTAATTAGACCTTGCTAGAAACAAAACTATGTTCGAAAGGCATACCTCTCAATCCTATGTCCTCATCTCACAGGAAATTGTTTCATTTTAAACATTTATAAATTGTCATATATTGCACCCCTCTTTTTTTCCATTGAATACAACACAGAAGAGACTATTTCTAATTTTGACCAAAGCTAATTATCTAGAAAAGTATCCAAGAAGGATCTTATTTTCAAATGGAGATTTTCTTTCTGGAATGTCTCAGACTGCTTGTTTCTCTACTTAATGACATATATTGATTTTTTTTTTTACCCCTAAAGTCAGTCCACACATAATACAGAACCCAAATTAAAAGCAATGCCTAGCACACTGTTTGAAAATATCTGTAGAACAAAGGTCAAATGTGCAGTTTGCTAGTTAATGGCCTGAGGCAACGTGAAGGTTAATGTGGCACTAATGAGCAGGCTCAACCCTGTAGAGATGTCTGACCACAGCTGTCAAACAGTAGACGTTTAAAATGTCAGTCTCCTGCTCAGCAGAGGAAATATATAATTACAGGTTTCTAGATAAGAACTCTTTTCTCTTGCTGTTCTGAATCTATATTTAATCATTTAACGTTATTCTCACCTAAGTCATTCTATTTGACAAAATATTTAGAGAAGTCTTTAGAATACAAAAATTAGATTTTCATTCTAATAGAATAGAAAGCAAACACCACTCTCATTGCAAATGCTTGAAAATAATTAAACTTGTATAGTCGGATGGAGAATGGAAGTCTCGTTTCTTGGCCCATTCTGGGAAGAGAGGGTGAACACATCACTGAGAAGCAATGCAATATATGGCACGTTTATCATAAATGAAAATGTGTTTCAAGCACATGACATTCATATTTGATTCAAAAGAAAAATAAATTTTTTTCCAAAAGAGCAAGTTGTTAAGTCTGCTCTCTGAACCCCACCTGAACTCATTGCTCATTACAGGAACTGTGACCTAAAGATAGGCACCTTTCTCAAAGAGACGGATTTTTTTTTTTCCCTAAGTGATTCCAGGTTTTCTCCTCCACATAGGAAGTCATCTCCCTCACATGACATGATTCCCCTCTATTAGAGGATTTACTGTGATTTCAAAACAAAACTAAAGGGTTGGTAGGTTGGGGAGCAACAGGGAAAGTAATAGGAAAGAGATGGAAAGGAGCTCAGAGAGTGGGCTGATTTCCTTAGAGACCCTTTGCAGAAAGTTCTTTTCAAACAGGTGTTTCATGTTTAGCAGTCTCTTGTAATTTGATTCTAGCTTTGAGCTGGAAATTCATAGCCATCTATGCAATTAGGATAGATGCCTCTATTCCTCACTTTTCAAAGACCTTCCAAACCCAACACATTACCACTTAATGTCCCCATAAAAAACACCCTTTCTGAAAGCATCCTCCTCTACAAAGAGTGATTTAAACCTGTTGTCAAAACTAGGTTTTCAAAATTAGTTCTAATATCGTTTTCCCCTGTTGTAAAAATGTGCCTTAAAAAAACACTACCTCTGTTCTCCATTAAAAAGGACTTTAAACAAGGACTTCAACCCATTAATGAAAATAAACACTCGACCAAGTGTTCAAGATTTAAAACCAGCCAGATAATACTAGGGAAATGGGTCATCTATCCCAAAAGAGATGTGATACAGTGTCTACCTCTTATAATTTTTGGTCACTTTAATTAAAATATGCAATTAATTGTTCAGTCTACTAGTTTAAAGAAACATGGTACTAATTTTTCAATTTTCAAATCTAATGATATTAATATATGCTCTTCACACAATCATTATTGAGTACCTATTTGAGATTCAGTATTTTAGGTCAAATCTTGAATATTCCCCTCTTTGGCAATAAGATATTTTCTGTGGCTGCTAACATTTTAACAATAAACTTTGTGACTTAAGGAACAAGCATATAATCTAGATATTATTAACCTCTCTCAGCATTAGCAGAACTTTAATAAAATACTTGCCCTTTAATAATCTGCCAATGAAAAGCCTTCTTTATTCTTCCTTCTTTTATCTTTTGCATTTTGCAATTACAATCAGATATTCCTGTTTACCTCCACCCACAAATTTATCTGACTAATGGCTGGTATATACTTAGTACAAATTGTTCATGCTTGCATTTTCAGATACTCCCTATCTTTCATTCCAAATACATGTGTCCCTGAACTCTGTTATAAAGATAGGCATTAGCACTAGGAAATCTATAAATAGCAATGCTCAGATAAAATAAGCTATTTTAGTCTTCAATTTTATTCCTATTACTCTGGTAATTTTCATTTTGAAAAATATTGCTGTGGAATGTTACATGTCACCTAGGTATCCTTTTATTCCCAGTTTTTCTGATGGGTGGCCTAGAATATTACTGACCAGGAATAATTAATGTATAGTGACCTTTACTTAATTATGCCATCCAAAATATGTTTATGTGATAAGGATTAAGGTTATGCATCCTTCCATTATGTTAATTCATATATGTGTTTGTTTATATAAGGCCTAACTTAAATTGGAAAATGTAGACAAACCAAATACATTGAAGACTATAAATCCTTTGGTTTTACTCAGTTTACAAGATCCCGAAGTTACAGTGTTCCTTATATAACAAGAATCTTGTTGAAAGAGGGTGAAACCAGTAGAGCAAAAAGAGAGCCTCAGACTCCTTGACTTCAAAAGTCATCAAACCATAATGAATCACATTTCTGAGAAGGAAGCTTAACCTAAAAGTTGATAGCTCTACAAATATGAGCCTAAACAAAAACAAAAAGAGATACCTTGAAACTTCCTTCATATTCTCATTTGTTGCACCAAGCAAAAGAAGCTACACATGATTCTACAGATCATGGTGAAGCTGTGTGCCCTGGAAATGGTTAATCTGATTTGTGTTTTGGACTGAAGATGAAAAAGGGAAAGGAAGTGTCTCTCTATCACATGTGTAACCTACTCTAGAGACACAATTTTTTCTACTAGTTCGAAGACAATTGTGGTGGATCTGGCAGCTTTGGCATTTCCATTCCATGCCATTGGATACAAATATGAGTATTCCTTGGTGCTTCCTGCTTCCCATTTTCCCCTATTATACATATGTATCCTTTCTACATTTTAAATGCCGTTGATAGATTTTAAATGTTGAAAAGGTTCTTTACCATGAAAAACAAAGTAGAAGATAGTGCTTGATACTCTTGCTATAGATGCTATAGATGAAGGACCCATCCTGTTTCTAAATGCAATTAATTTGTAAGAGACAAACTTCAATCATCTTAAATTATGCCCCCACAGATTCTGCCAAAAATTCTGAAATAATTTTATACACTCCTATAAAATCATCAATTTCATCATAATTTGAACGTGAATCCTCTTCACCTCTTCTAGAAGTTCAGTAAAAAAAATTATAACAACAGGAGCTGAACTTGAGGTTCTTTCCAACTCTGTAGACCTTTACTGACTTTCCAAAGGAAAAGGGGTAGAAGATTCACTTGTTGGGAGAAAAGCAAAAAGAAAAGATACTCTTAGATATATTAGATAAGGATAATTTATTCACAGTTTGGTTTTCTTGGTGGAAAAGATGTTTTCAGCCATATAAGTGAGATAGCCCCACGGTAATAATTACATACATTACTAAAAGCTTCTAGCTCTTTGGCAAAGCTGCTACATAGAAACAGAAGGTTTTTGGATGACCAGTTTGAAAACTGTCCAATTTCTAGCCATGTCTATGGCTATAAAATTATACTTATTATTCTTTCTGTAGTTAGAAATGTGGAGAGATTTATTTCCACACACACTAACCTAAGGTTGACAGCAAATATCATAATGCAACTTAAGGACGTAAGCATTATTAAACACCAGTGGAGCCTGAAGAGTTTGAATAAATGTCATGCTCCCGGAATTAAGCCTATCCTCATCTAAGAAAGCAAACTAGGGGAGTTTCAATTGCAGCCACTGGATATGATAGTTGCATACGTTTTCTATAATTTCCAGTAATTGTTACCCTCAAAACAAAAAGTGGGCATCTGTTGAATACCAAACATATGGGCACGTAGCCACATCCAAGACCAACTGCAATGTCAACTTCTAGTTCGTGCCAAATAGTTGAACCTGCCTCTTCTTTCAGGACTAGTGTGCATAATATTAATTTTCTACTATGTGGATTTCATTTAAGATGATTCATGAAATGGCCATTAATTTTTTCATGAACATCTAGAAAGTAAGAGCATTTTTAAAACATTTTCTGTTTTTAATATTAGTCTTAGGTGGAGCAAAGTACTTTTCAATGCAACAAAATTCTGCATGGGTTTGTCTGTGAACTTTCTTTTTCTGGGAACATTCATGGGATTCTCAGTGGGATACATGATCCCCAAAGGTTAAGAACCACTAGCCTGAACTTTTGCCATATGTTTGCTCTGCCTTCTGGCATTTGCTTTTCCTGTGCGCCTGTAGTTTGACCCCCTGCAGGTCCTGATCTTCATTATTCATGTAGGTCTTGACTCTGGCCTGCCTTGTAGCTCATGAGCTCATGTTCCCTCCATACCTGCTCTGGCCTCCTATCCAAAGCTTTGTCTTGGCCTGCCCTGCTCTGGAAGCCCTCAGTACAACCACCTAACAAGCACTGTTTTACATTAAGCAGATTTTTTTTCATTGAAAACATGACCTTTATTTTCACAAGTTAAGTTTACAGGTAATAAATAATGATGGCACCTCAAAGACGCACTAACTTTCACTTATGAGGAAATAGATTGTAAATTGCTTTCTCTGCTACTATAAATGATATTAAATTTTTCTGAAAGAATCGACTATTTTTTCAGACCTATGAATATTTTCATCCCCTGAATATTTGTATATATAATTTATCATTAAGTCCAGTATATCTCAATACTGATTTACCATCTAAACAAACATATACACTCGGTGTGTAATATCAAGAATTTTTAAATTTAATTTTGGATTCATTAATAAAGTGTTGTATTAGATAAGATTTGACTATGTGACTATAAACTCTGTTTTTTTATTATAAACTCTATGCATTTTAAACTAACTGATCCCATTTAATATGAATCTATCTACCTTAGCAATAATCTTAAATAACATTAAGTGTTCTTCACTGAATAGACATTTAAAATTTTTTCCCACGTTTACTTATTTTGAACACTTCCCTGTGTTTTTCTGTAATGTACAGGATATTAATTTACTTTAGTTGACAGTGACATTCTGAATGAGAATCATGCCCTGCCTCATTTCTTCCATTAAACTGCAATTTCAAGTGTCCTCTTTGCTTTCTGTTCTTAATAAATGAAACTGTTAATGTTCCAAGTGATAAAATTCTCACTCAAATCATGATTTAATAAATGCATTAGAATGAAATGGAAATGTCTAATGATATTTCAATTAAGTTCTGAAGACAAAATTGAAAAAAACTCAAAATTTATATTTTGTTTCAAAAAAATCCAATATTTCTAAAAATTCTGCATTCCCCACCTTGACATCAAAATCCTGTCTGATAGTAAAAATATCTTATTTTTACTAAGCACCTAGGACAGTCCCTATTATGCAAATACACACTCATGCATGCAGCCAATCCCCTTAATCGTGCATTCTGAAATGAGAGGCCTGGCTAATTGGAATGCTTGCTGGAGAACAGATGGGGCACTGGTGTTGAGACTCTATCTTAATTTATTGTCCTGGGGTTTTCCTAATTACCTACTTAATTGGCACAGCCACACCACTTTGAAATAATAATGTACAGCTAATTATCACCGATTTAAGCTTGCTAATAGCTTATTCTTACCAGCTAACTTCAAGAAATCAAGCAGAGAGCAGGAACTGCCACAGGGAAATCACTCTGCCTGGCCTGCTTTAGACAACTATATGAGTGCAATGTCCTTTACAGCTGTGTTGATTTGGTCTCTGCTCAAAAAGGCAAAATTGTGATGCTTTGCTGGCTGTTTAAAGGAGCAGTAGCTCTTCCTTACTTTGCTCAACTTTGGAGACCTCCGTAACTGGTATGTATCAATCACTCAGGGTCTTTGATGTGCACATTATTAGCATGCTATATAAACAGAAATGGATTGGGGAAATTGAATCAGGACAATTACGTCTCC
Source organism: Pan troglodytes (assembly GCF_028858775.2). Classification (NCBI taxonomy): domain Eukaryota; kingdom Metazoa; phylum Chordata; class Mammalia; order Primates; family Hominidae; genus Pan; species Pan troglodytes. The sequence goes on along the minus strand of NC_072412.2, from coordinate 97,375,567 downwards.
AAAATAAAAGAATCCAACTCTATGGTTTAGCTCCCCTCTTTCCAAGCTAAAAGAAGACTCACAATGTCCACAAAGGAGCTTAGCACAACTCTTATTCAGGAATAAGGAAATTTTCCTTCTTCAAATGTTAGAAGCAAAACAAGGAAAAAGCAATGTATTTAACAGAAGGGACCTCTGTGAAATGAATATAGAAAAACAGGAGAAAAAAATGGTTAGGAACTTGGGAATATTAAGAGATTTCTCTATCCTAAGGAGAGGATACTGTAATCCTGCCTTCACTTACTCTCATTCTGCATTTATTTTAGGTACCTTTAAAAATTCAGGTATCTCTAGGTCAGATTCCCTAGAAGCAGTGCCTAAGACAGTAATCGGTATGCAGGCCACTCATCAGGGAGTGCTCTTAGGTAAAAGCGAGCAAGGGAAGCAAGGGCAGGTGTGGCGGAAGAAGCTAAGTGGGGATGTGGGCTCAGCTTCAGCCAGATACCACAAGAAGCACTGAAGCATGCATTTCACCAGGTTTGGTCCCACACCTTGAAGCAAGGGGCAAGCCTCTTCTATCCCTGTGTCAGTCAGTCATTGCCTGTAAGTTGCTGCCAAGAGCCTGAGGTAGGTGGCAGTCTAATCCCTTTCCACAGGTGGATGAGATGGATGAGAGCCAGCCTCCATGATAACTCCCCACAGTTTCATCCCTCATGCTTTTGCATAGTCCCCTTCTACAATGAAGAGGGATGACCTGTGTAACCTATGGAATATTGCAAAAACAATAGTATGTGATTCCTGAGGCCAGCTCATATAAGACGGCAGCCTCTGCCTTGCTCTCTCTTAGATTTCTTGTCCTGAGGGAAGTTAGCTGCAATGTGAAGACACTCAAGCAGTCCTATGGAGAGGTCATTGTGACAACAAACGGAGGCCTCCCACCAACAGCCATGTGAGCAAGCAATCTTGGGAAATGATACTCCATCCCCAGTTGAGCTTTCAGATGACCACAGCCCTAGCTGCCTTCTTGACAGCAGTCTCTCTAATGACCCTGAGCATGAACCCCACAACTAATTAGCTCCCAAATTCCTAACAGAAAATAGGATAATAAATGCTTATGGTTGGTTTAAGCCACTGTGTTTTGGAATGATTTGTTAGATTGCAATAGATAAGAAATAATACCAATGGCTCCTATTTGTTGAAGGCAATTTCCCAGGGACTAGAGCAGCTGTGAGTTGGAACACAGCAGCCAGGAGGCAGGTAAAAGGGCCAGGTGAAGAGGATATGAGAAGGGCCAACAGCAGCACCCACAACCTTAGTTATTTCTCATATTATATTTGTTCCACTACACTTTCCATACCACTTAGACACAACGTGTAATGTTATGAACTTAATGAGGACTCAGTCATGAACTTAACAATGGCTTAGACATTTTCATTTTTAAAATGTTAATTGGCAACAATGTACAATTCAAGACCTTGTGAAAATATTCTTCAAAAATGAAGATGTCTGCAGACAAATGAAAGCTGCAAAAATTCATCACCTGTAATAATCAACAAAAGCTATACTAAGGCTAAAGCAAAAAGATTCTAGATAAACACATGAAACTGGAGAAAAAAACAAGAGCACCAGAAAGGATAAAATGTGTGAGAAATTATAAGTAAGTATTATTATATAGCAGTAGTTGTCCTGGGGATTGTGAAAATATTGGTAAGAGTAAGCTATTTGTTGGTAAAATAGCATAAAAAAAGGGAAGAGTGTAATGGAGTGAAACTATCCTAAGTTTCTTATATTGTTCAATGAAGTAGTAAAAGTTACAATTTAGACAGTAAAAATTAAAAATGCATATTGTGATCTCTATAATAACCATTAAGAGAATAAAGAAATACAAATTTAAAAAGTTATAAAAGGATAAAAATAATAAATATATGTTAAACTCAAAAGAAGGCAAGAAAGGAGGAATTTTTAAAAAAGACATGCAGTAAAGAGAAAAAAAAGAGCAAGACAGCAGTCTTAAGCCCAGCTACCTTCAGGATATTGTATATTTCTGTATACAAAAGGATTAAATATTCCAATGATAAAGACTGATTTATCATCACTTAATAAATACTGTTGGCCTTCACCCAAAAAAAGGTAGCTAGTTAAATTAGTTATAAGTCAACCACGGTTATGGTGAGGCATAACCATGTGCATAGGACACAACACCCCAAAATATAACTGTAGGAGACCAGAATATGTCACCCCAAAATATAACTTTTTGTCATTTTGATTGCTTTGAACTGGTTATTTTGAGAAACTGAAGACACAGGAAAGGCTCTGAAAACCTGCTCCTTTGTAAAAGAAGTTTACATATATAAAGAAAATTTTCCTTAGTAAAGGTATCTGAATCAGGAAGAGAACTTCTAGGAGACCTAGTTTGTCTTTATCACCAGCGCGAAGTTTACCTGTGTAACAAGGCAAATTTTATTTCCCATCCCTTTCCTCCACTCACCCTCTCAATAGTTTGTCTTCACTACCCACTAGAAGATCCAGCTCTGTATTCCTTTCTTTAGCTCAGGATGCTATATAAGCTTCAATTACCTGGCCTTTCCTTAAGCCCCATATTTTTGTGGGACTCCCATTCCTATATATGTAATTAAAATCATTTTTCTATTAATCTGCCTTATATTAATTTAATTTGTACTCCAGCTAAAGAATTTCAGAGTGTGGAAGGAAGACATTTTCCCCTCCCTGACAATTATATTAACATTACGTCAAAAGAATAGGTTGAATACTGGAAGACTAAAATATAAATTAAATTCTTCCTCTGTCACAAAGACCTGAAATAATTTTTCTAAATTAGGGTGCCATAATTCTAACATAATTTTAAACAACAAAATTTTCATAATACACGAAATCTAAAGTATAAACTATGACAATATAATTTGAAAAGGTTATGCCTTATTTATAATGTAAAATGCATTTTTAATTTTTGGCAAACATAGAATAGTGTTTATTTTCATTTATGTTGGCAAAGCCGCTGATGGATTTTACAATTCCTATTTTTTCAGCTATTACAGAAACTAAATTAAGCTATGGAAACTGCTAAATTATTTTGTTTCATAGCTTTCCTTTAATGGCTTTGGTTTGGTTTAAATTTATAAAGTAGTTTCTGCTAGAGCTATTCTCTTGGGAATTACTCAAAGTACATTTTAAAAAAGGATACCTGAGGAAAACTATTGTTAAACAAATATTATAGGCCATTGTTTTGAAATGAACTTTTGCACTAGGCCTCAACAGACCAGCCTAAACCAAAATGGAATCAGTCATGCTAAATGCCATATCATCAAACTGAAGCTTTAAGGAAACAGATCCCAAAACAGACCAGTTTTTCCTAAAAACAGGAGATTCCAGGAAATCTGAGTCACTGTAATAAGGAAGTCCCCTCTGCTTTAACCCTTTTAAAAAGTAATCTGAGATGGAGTCTCGCTCTGTTGCCCAGGCTGGAGTGCAATGGCGTGATCTCAGCTTACTGAAAGCTCCGCCACCCGGGTTCACGCCATTCTCCTGCCTCAGCCTCCCGAGTAGCTGGGACTACCCTCAAAAAAAAAAAAAAAAAATTAATCTGAAGTAACCTGATGTTAACCAATCAGTTTATTTTATTTTATTTTTTCCTATTGTTCTGTTTTCTCATTTCCACCTTACAAAACCCACTGTCCTGAACTTGCCCAATGGGAGTTCTCATTCCATTTTCTGGAATAGAGGATTCTCTCATTCATGAATCACAAATAAAAGCCAATTAGATCTACAACTAAATTTGTTGTAATTTTTTCTTTTAACACTATTGAGGATATACAACTAATTAATAAAACTAACTTAGAAAATATTAATTTTTACTTCCCTTTTTTATGAATTACACAAAGCTGTGGTTTTGTTAATAATTTGGATGTTTTCCTTGTCTATTTTTTTAAGCAATCTTTCCTTTTATTTTAATTAATGGGTTATAGTAGGAAATCCAAACAAGTCAACAACTGTTCTCAGTCATTTATATTTTATCTCTGTGTGGATGGGCACTGTATCTACAATACAGTATAATAAAAAATGATCTACATTCAGCATATGAGATGGCAAAAAAAAGATTGTGGAAAAATTGAGTATTATTAGCTTTCATGAAAATTTTGACAAGGGAGTTTGAACTACTTTTTAATTAGAAGAACATGATTTTAAAAAACACTTTTCATCTAAACTTTAAAATAATTGTGTGTGTTAATATGTATGCATATATAAACATACCTATATTTTCTCAGATACAGAAGGTTCAGTTAAGCATATTCCTCAATTCCTGCCATACTATCACAATTCACCCTTGAACATTCCTGCTTTATTATTTTATTATCTTAATTTTTTAATTCATCCCTCACCCTCTTTCTTTTCTATAAATACTCATTCTAATGTATATAATATAAATACTCTGCTATATCCCATCCTTGAAAATATATACTGATTTTATTTAATAATGTTTTTAATTCATATAATGGCATTGTACTATTGTTCTCATTCTACACAATGTGTTTTCTCTGTAATCGCAATGAGATTTTTTGCTGTATGAAAATGTGTTCATTGCTTCTGACTGCTTCATAATGTTCCAAAGTCTTATATTTTACTTTTCCATTTTTCCTAGATGTGGATAGTTTGCTTCTAACGCTCAGCTATCACAAATAATCAAGAATGCCTCCTCTGGGTATAAGCAAGTTTCCTTAGGACACATCCTAAGTAGTGGACTCTAGTGCATAGGGTATGTGAGTTTTGCCAGGTGCAGCAGGAGGAAACTGTACCAGTGCACAAAATGATCATCCACACAGAAAACCTAATATGATCAAAAGACCAACCATTAGAAACAGAGTTCAGAAAAATAGCCATTTATAGCATTATCCTAATATCTTTGTTCAAATCAATCTATATAGTCAATATAACTCCAATTGAAATCCAACAAAAAGATATTATATTTTGAAAACTAAATTTCAAAATATCTAAGAGAATTTTGAAAATGAGAGTAAATATAGTGACTTACCTTACAAGATTTTATAAAATCCTTAAAAGCAAAAGCAATTGCAATAACAGAAATCAGTAAAAATCTGCAGAAAACAACTACTGACTTATTAACAGACGATAGGCCAGTATAATTACATGAACTTAGAATGAGTGTGAGGTGAAACAAAAGAACACAAAGCGGGAAAGGATGGACTGTTTTAGGGTTTTTTGGGGAAATTGGATCAGAATATGGAAAATTTGACTTGGAAACTTACCTTATATATACAGATATATTCCCTATGTATTATGTATAATAAGAGAAAAAACCATACAGCTAGTAGAAACAATATAGTAGAATCTATTTTTGAGTTGATGCAGGCAAGAAATTTTAAACAAAAAAGAAAACTTGATAACCTTGATATCAAAGTTAAGAATTTATATTTACCAAGGTCATCTTAGACTAAGTTACTAATCACTTAACTTTTATTTTATTTTACATTAAATGAACTATTTTCTTAGATAAAAAATGTTTTCAATCTCTAAAAGGAACAAATTAATATATGGAATATAAAAAGGAACTTCTACCAATAAATACATTTAATCTGAAAAAAAATCTAGTAGAAAACCCAGCTAACACAGAAAAGGAAACTCAGATAAAACAGAAAAAAAATAGAAATATGGTAATGCATTTTTCAAAAACTATAGTTAATGTTAAGAATGATAAGAAAATAACTCATCCATGAAACAAGAATGGGGTATGAATTTAAAAAGAGACCAATGAAAAATATTTGGAAATTAAAGATATGAAAAGAAACATCACTTTATTCACCACCAAAGGAATTCAGTCTTTCACCCAGTTCCCAGTTCACACATCAAAGCACCTTGACTGAAGGCTGGGATCCCTTGAGAAAGAACCTTGCATAAGTACAACCACTATGTAATATAAATCTTCCTCCATCCATTCTTTACAGGGACCTGTGGCTATTTTGCTTCCAGGAATTATTAGACACTAGCTCTGTACTGACTTTTATCCCAAAGACCCAGAATACCATTATCCTGTGAGTCTAAATAGAGGCTTACAGAGGTCAAATGAAAATCGAGTTTTAGGCTCAGTCTGTCTCACATTGGGACATTCAGTCCACAGACCCACCCTGTAGTTATTTCACACTCCTGAACACAGATTTGAACTAGACATACTCACCCATCGCACAATCCCCATAAAGAGTCCCCAACTCATGGAGTGAACGCCAAATTGAAATTCCTGAAATTCGGGCCAATATCCCTGATGAACATCAATATGAAAATCCTCAATAAAATACTGGCAAATTGAATCCAGCAGCACATTGAAAAACTTATCTACCACAATTAAGTCACCTTCATCCCTGGGATGCAAGGCTGGTTCAACATACGCAAATCAATAAACATAATCCATCACATAAAAGAACCTATGACAAAAACCACATGATCATCTCAACAGATGCAGAAAATGCCTTCAATAAAATTCAACATCCCTTCATGTTAAAAACTCTCAATAAACCAGGTATTGATGGAACATATCTCAAAATAATAAGAGCTATTTATGACAAACCCACAGCCAATATCATACTGAATGGGCAAAAGCTGGAAGCATTCCCTTTGAAAATGGGCATAAAACAAGGATGCCCCTTCTCAACACTCTTGTTCAACACAGTATTGGAAGTTCTGGCCAGGGCAATCAGACAAGAGAAAGAAATAAAGGGTATTCAGATGGGAAGACAGGTATTAACTTGTCTCTGTTTTCAGATAACATGATTCTATATTTAGAAAACCCCATCATTTCAGCCTAAAACTCCTTAAGCTGATAAGCAACTTCAGCAAAGTCTCAGGATAAAAAAATCATCGTGCAAAAATCACAAGCATTCCTATAACTCAACAATAGACAAGGAGATAGCAAAATCATGAATGAAATCCCATTCACAATTGCTACAAAGAGAATAAAACACCTAGGAATACAGCTAACAAGGGATGTGAAGGACCTCTTCAAGGAGAACTACATACCACTGCTCAATGAAATAAGACAGGACAAAAACAAATGGAAAAACATTCCATCCTCATGGATATGAAAAATCAATATAGCAGGGCATGCCCGGTGGCTCATGCCTGTAATCCCTGCACTTTGAGAGGCTGAGGTGGGTGGATCATAAGGTCAGGAGTTTGAGACCAGCCCAGCGAACATGGTGAAACCCCATCTCTACTAAAAATACCAAAATTAGCCAGGTGTGGTGGTGCATGCTGTAATCCCAGCTACTCGGAAGCTAAGGCAGGAGAATTGCTTGAACCTGGGAGGCAGAGGTTGCAGTGAGCCGAGACTGTGCCACTGCACTCCAGCCTGGGCGACAGAATGAGACTCTGTCTCAAAAACAAAACAAAACAAAACAAAAATTGTGAAAATGGCCATACTGCCCAAAGTAATTTACAGATTTAATGTTATTCCCATCAAACTACCATTGACATTCTTCACAGAATTAGAAAAAACTACTTTAAATTTCATATGAAACCAAAAAGAGCCTGTATAGCCAAGACAATCAAGTAAAAAGAACAAAGCTGGAAGCATCACACCGCCTGACCTCAAACTATAGTACAAGGCTACAGCAACCAAAACAACATGGTACTGGTACCAAAACAAATATATAGACCAATGGAACAGAGCAGAGACCTCAGAAATAACACCTCAAATCTACAACCATCTGATCTTCACCAAACTTGATAAAAACAAGCAATGGGAAAAGGATTCCCTATTTAATAAAAGGTGCTGGGAAAACTGGCTAACAATATGCAGAAAACTGAAACTGGACCCCTTCCTTACACCCTATATAAAAATTAAGTCAAGACAGATTAAAACTTAAATGTAAAACCCCAAACCATAGAAACACTAGAAGAAAACCTAGGCAATACCGTTCAGGACATAGGCATGGCCAAAGACATCATGATAAAAACACCAAAAGCAATTGCAACAAAAGCCAAAATTGACAAATGGGATCTAATTAAACTAAAAAGCTTCTGCACAGCAAAAGAAACTATCATCAAAGTGAACAGGCAACTTACAGAATGGGAGAAAATTTTTGCAATCCACCCATCTGACAAACGTCTAATATCCAGAATCTACAAACTTCAATTTACAAGAAAAAAAAACCATCAAAAAGTGGGCAAAGGATATGAACTGACACTTTCAAGAGAAGACATTTATGCAGCCAACAAACATATGAAAAAAACCTCAACATCACTGATCATTAGAGAAATACAGCTCAAAACCACAATGAGATACTATCTCACACCAGTCAGAATGGCGATCATTAAAAAGTCAGAAAACAACAGACGCTGGAGAGGCTGTGGAGAAATAGGAGTGCTTTTACACAGTTGGTGAAAGCATAAATTAGTTCAACCATTGTGGAAGACAGTGTGGTGCTTCCTCAAGGATCTAGAACCAGAAATATCATTTGACCCAGCAATCCCACTACTGGGTATATACCCAAAGGATTATAAATCATTCTACTATAAAGACACATGCGTATGTATGTTTATTGCAGCACTATTTACAATAGCAAAGACATGGAATCAATATACAAATGTCCATCAATTATAGACTAGATAAAGAAAATGTGGTACATATACACCATGGAATACTATGCAGCCATAAAAACGAATGAGACCATGTCCTTTTCAGGGACATGGGTGAAGCTGGAAGCCATCATCCTCAGCAAACTAACACAGGAACAGAAAACCAAACACCACATGTTCTCACTCCTAAGTGGGAACTGAATAATGAGAACACATGTATATAGGGAGGGGAACATCACACAGCAGGGCCAGTCGGGGTGGGGAGCAAGGAGAGGGAGAGCATGAGGACAAATAGCTAATGTATACAGGGCTTAAAACCTAGAGGACAGGTTGATAGGTGCAGCAATCCACCATGGCACACATACACCCATTTAACAAACCTACACCTTCTGCACTTTTATCCCAGAACTTAAAATAAAAGAAAATAAAATAAAGGAAAAGAAAAATAAAATAAACCACCTAAAAGTTGAGCTGAACACAATAAAAAAAAGAAATTCCTCTCCTGACAAAAATACTAAAACAAAAATGTATCATATCCCTGTGGAATTGCTGAGATTAGGGCCACTTCAAAAACATGAAAAACACAGTGGTGATGATTCCTAACACCTCGCTACTTACCTCGCCTATTTGGCTGGTATGTGCACACTGAGATGGACTTGGTGAAGGTTGGCTTATCAGAAACAGAGTCAGAGGGTGACTCCAATTACAGATGTTCCTTTATACGTGGTGACTACTTGGGCAAATCCAAATATGTCCTGACACCTGCTATGCAGCTAATGATTTGGCAAATTCTTTTACCTCCTTACCAATTAGTAAGGACAGTTGGAAATAATTCACTTTTAGCTGGCAAGGACCCCTTCACTGTTAGATGTCAAAAACTTTCCCAGTCCATGGTAGACAGGAGCCTTGATTGTCTAGATATCCTGTAGGACATAATGCTGACAATAAAATATGGATCACATCATCCCAAATGTCTTAGTAGACATATTTGTGCCTCTGTGGTGGAAAGTATTGACATTTCAAGTGCTTGACAATTCAGCAATGTTTCTAAATGTGGCCTGGATGTTACTGGGATATTCTTCTTATATAAAAGGAAAATTTCTGCACCTAAGATAACCTAAAATTCAGGAAGAGATACAGTGCTTTTTAGATTCCTTTACATACTAGAAAAAAGTCATATTATTCACTTTGGTGTGTTGCTCTAGCCCATTTACAGAATAGCCCAAAAGAGCTTTAATCTGAGAAAGAAAAGGCTCTGTTGCTTACTCATTTGCAGGGTGCTCTGATGGTGAGTCCAGTTAACCCTGTTTACTTATTCAGTGCTATCTGAAGTTTCATGGCTGTGTGGGTTAGTTGGTTATTTGGTTAGTTGCTTTGCAATTGAGCTCCGGTAGAAACTACACACTTGACCATGACCTAGCAAGTGACCGTGCAACCTGAGATTGCCGTGAAGAACTAAGTACTACCTGATCTGCCAGGCTATAAGACTAGGCTCGAATAGAAGTAATTACAACCAAGTGGAAGTGATCTATTGGAAATCAGGCTCAAGCGGTAGAGAAAGAACAAGGCACACGAAAAGGTAGCCCAGACTCAGCATCTACTCATGCTACATTGCTCATCTATTTCAATGGAAATTTATGACCTCATGGGGAATAATCAGTTGATGAGGGATACATAAAATTCAGGGTTAGTTTACAGAGAAACCTGTACAATAAATAAGCAACAAGCAGAAATATAATGCCATGGCAATGAAGCCCCTCTAAAGAGTGGTAATAAAAAATAGTGTAAAATTGAAATGCATAAGTGGACTCATGTGCAGTTCCTATGGTTGTTCACTCCGTGTGGCAGGAGACAAGCATGTGTTGGATCTATGCTGATTCACGGACAATGGCTAAACATGGCTGGATGGTCAGGGACATCAAAACAATGAGTTTGCAAGATTGGTGACAAGAAGGTCTATTCAGTGGCCAGGATAGATACTTTTAAAACCTTTCACTTGTATGAGCCCCTTATTGTTCCTGAGCCAGTTTGTAACATTTCACCTGCATTGGTTTCGTTTTGCTAGTGAATAGATTATATTAAAGGTTGGGTTTTGTTTTGTTTTCCAACTGGGTTGTTTTGGTGGTGAAATACAACACCTTGAAGGACTTCAGATCTTCTGTAGATGGGTTTTATTATAAAAACACCCTAGACAAAATATACTGATTTTTCAAGTGCAAGAAATGATTGCTGATCATTGTAGGTGTTTAGATAAAAAGAACAGCTACTTTACTTGTAAAATAAAATGCTAATTCTTTTTAGCTGTAGAAAATAGCCAGCAATAGCCCAGATCTTTATCCCATGCATACAGCCCATCTGATGAGAGAATGAGGCAATTAGGTGTCCTATCCCAAAAAAGAAACAGATTTTAGATTATAGAAAGGTTATGTGAAATACCTTATATATGAATTATTCATAGAGTATTATTAGAAATAATTATTTACTAAATGAATATAAAATTCTGAATTTCAGTCCAATTCAAAAAGTACTGACATAGAATCTAGTGTTTGCCAGGACATACACTGACTGGTCAACTAAACACACACACAAATAATAATTTCCTCTAGTTTTAAGAGCTTTACATCTTAAGTATCAATTATCAAGCAAAGGAACATAAAACGAGGCCTGAATTTAACCTGTGAAATATGATGGACATGGTGGTAGAAATGTGAGTTAGCAAGCCCTATGGAATGTGTATTATTTTGAATCAACAGATAACCATTTCTAGCATTTCATGTAAAAAGTATGAAAACCTCTTTTTATTCAACTTTTTAAAATATATGTTAAACATTCAGTAATACCTATCACATCATGTAAATATATTATCTTTCTGTCTTTCACTGTCCAATACAGTAGCCACTAGCCATATTTACAATTTAAAATTGTAATCCTCAGTCAGTAGCCACTAGCCATATTTACAATTTAAAATTCAATCCTCAGTCACACTGGTCACATTTTAAGTGCATGATGTCACATGTGCCCAGGGCCCCCGATATGACCTTCCATGTTATATTATGGAAATGTTCCATTATCACAAAAAGTTTTCTTGGTCTTATAAGTTGAACCTGTCTTCCAAATTAATGGAACAGGTGCAGCCACTGAGTTTTAAAGTTAATGAATATTGATCTTTTTTTTGTCCATATTGAATTTTATTCTATTTAATTGAATACGTTCTATTCTGTTGTAAAATTAATGGCTTACTTTCTTTTCTCTTTCTGGTTGTAAAACAAATGTCTTACTTTCTTCTGTTGGCAAGCGTCTCTTCACTGTTCCTTGTGGTGGTCTTCATTCCATGCTTCTCTTTGCTCTGATCAAAAGAACAACGGGGGCTTTGTGTGGGTGTTCTTACAGGGCGGCCACAAATCCTATTTACCTTTTAAATAGAAAACATTAAAAGGTAGTTAGAAATCATACTCCACCTTTCTGAGAATGTGATGTTTCATAGGGCCCAAAACAATGACATGTTTTTGCTTTCACCTCAATATTAATCTTAAATATAATATGTATATACAATGTTTGTCAATTTTTCTAACAGAGGAAAGTAAATTATCTGAATACGGCACTAATGATAAATGGATGTCATGGACATTTATGTGGTATGCAGTATACATGTGTAAGATACACAAAATCAGACAACTATATTAATAAACTGACTTATTTGTGTAACATTACTTTACCAAAATAGATATTATTTATGATTTATATGTATAACTAATCACATACTTGTCCTATTTTAAAATGAAATAACTTGCTGTTGAATATGGGATCCTTTTCTAAATGAATTCCAAGGCCAAAAGCAAATATCTTTGTAGTTTTCTTCTTAATGTCCTTTCTTAGAAATGACGATGAATATTTTGAATATGAAGATCTCCTTGTATAATAGTTCTGCATCTTCTTTTTCAGTCTGGTGTAATTTTAGGGTGTTATTACAGTATTTTTTAAAAAATAATTTATCCCCATTGAAAAATGTATTGTTTCTTTAATACTTATCTAGTAAAGAGCTCTGTATATTTTATATAATTATCATTGAAAAAATTAAGTAATTATTTTACCATATAAAGCATCAAAAAGATTTATATGATACCTTGTATAATTGAAAAGGCAGAGTAATATAACTGGAAATACGTAAAAGCATTGCCTGGAATCAGGAGACTCTGGTTCTGGTCCTAATTTTTCCTTTTTTTACACTGAGACCTTAAAAATATAACAGAACCTCTTTGAATGTGATTTCCTAATGTGCACAATGAAGAAGTTAGAATAAATTATTCCAAAGTTCCCTTAAAGTTATAAATTTCTTTGATTTTCCATGTAATGAGTATTGAAGAAGCTATGCATCCATTTCATTTATTTTACCCATATTTATTTTATTTCTAGTATTTGCAAAGCACATATATTAAATGTTATAATAGGGAAAATATGAGTAACTAAAGTTTCTCCTAATAGAGCTTGTAATTTAAGAGGAAAGAAATAAAGGAATCCTTCCAATCATCAAAATGCAAGTTGTATGTGTCAAAAAAGTGAGGCTGACAATGGATGTCTGAGAGAGGTGGGATCCTTGCCCAGTGGGGGTGGTGGGTGAAGAAGGATATCAGCAAAGACTACCCCGGGAAAGGCTACTACCCATCGGGATGAGACTTAGAGCATCTGTTGAGCCTGGATATGTTGAGGTTTATTTCAGTTCAATCAAATTAAAAATAAATATCTGTTATACCCTACTATGTCAATTGCTAGAGATACAAATCTGAATAAGGCATGGCCTCATGTACACAGTTGAGATGAAAGTTACACAGGTAAAATAGCAACTGTCATATAACATGACAAGAGCAACCCATTACAAGGATGTCAAAACGTTGTAACACATGGTTCTAGCAACTACACTGTGCATTTGGAACAAGAAGTACATGGCGTGAGAAATGGGTGTAGCAAGAGGCAAGGCTGGTGTGAAAGACATAAACATGCCATCGTATGACTTGGATACCGAGCTAAAGGACTTGTGAGAGCAAATGGAATGCAGGCAAAAGCTTCCAAGCAGGGAAAGTGCTGCTTCAGATTTCCACATGAGAAAACTCATCACAGCAGCCGTGCAGACGGAGGAAAAAGGGAGGTCCTTCAGCAGGCCCATGGAAAATGTCAAGGCCGGAAGTAGGCAGAGAAGCAGTAAAATGGAAGGAGTGGATTTCAGAGACGCACAGGAGGGACAAGAGTAGCACTTGGATATGGATTTGATAGAGAGTTTTCTCAGAACAAAGAACAGTGATGATGGGCAAAGGAAAAGTCCTCAGAGGGTAGGTACCAGAAAACATGAGGCTGACATGGACAATTGACAAAATTTTTCTTTGCTTGGAAAGATGGGTTCCTAACTGGTAAGCATAAAAGGAAATTATATTTAAAGGGTAAGTCAGAGAAAAGATTTTGGAGGGCTTTAAATGCCAGGCTAAGGAGCTTTATTTTTTAGATAAAAGCTCCTGATGGTTGCTCAAAATGTAAAATGCCACAGCTGAAGTTTAGCAAATGCATGAGGCCGCACTGTAGAAGTTGGACTAGAGAGAGAAAACCATTCAAGGCAAGTAAACTGTTAATAGACTTTTCAAGTAGTCCTGAATAAGAAATCTTAATTTTGAACTGCAGTAGTGACAGTGTTCATGAGTTACAGATAGAAGAGAGGCAAAGTCAACAGGGCCGGGCAAATGATTGACAGTGAGAAGTAAAAGAAGCACAAGGATAAGGTGGTAAAAGGCTCAAAGTGAATTTCCACTTTGAAAAATAGTGATAGTGAAGTATAAATCTATTAGAAACATGCTAAATTATTCACAAAAATGAGGAAAGTATGTTCGCTGTATGTTCATCAACAACTCCTAGTAACAAGAACCCAAGGAAGACGATCTAAGTTGACAGTGGTTTTAAGTGGATAGAGTAAGATTATTTGGCCACACCACAGAACAGTTTGAAATAAAGAAGCAAAGAGGAAGGGAAACAGAATCTGCAATCACGATCCAGTGTGCCTTGTCATAGGGTTTGAGGCAAGTTATGGAACTTCTATGTATCTTAGTTTTCTCATCTTTGAAACTCAAGAAAATAAAACGACTTTGAAGTTATGAGTTCAGAGAAATCTTATCTCATCCTGTCCCTCCCTCGTCAGACCTCAGATTGTAACTGCTATTTATTGAACATGTTTCCTAGGAAGGCAGACTGAGAGCTGAAAAATACCAGCCTTGCAACACCTTTATCCCCATTATCATCTTTGCAATTATTTTTTCAAATACAAAAGAAAATGCTCTAGCCATAGACTTATAAGGTATCTTTGATTGTATCCAAAGATACAAGCATATATAGCTGATTCTAATAAATGCAAGTAAATTTCAAAGCCCTTATATTTGTTGACTTGCTATGAGGGAGATTAACTTCATACTTTATTGAAAAGAAAAGGAAAACCATCTGTTATCAGGACACTACCCTGTCACCTCAGCTCCCTAGAGGTGAGCCAATTTGGGTGGCACCTTTCAATACTAGTACCTTCTTGCCATTGAAAAAACCTTCACACTCACGTTGACAATTTTTCATCTCTGACTTATACTGCAATTTCCTTCTTAATTCTCCTCCCTGGTCTCTACCATTTTCCCCTGCAATCAGTCTGAAATGTCTTGGAAAAAATTGTTTTCCTCCCTAATGCTTATCTACTCCAGTTTTCAGTTCCTTCCCAGGCTTCCCACTGATTTTCAAGTTCCCATCTCACCTTGAAATGACTCTCTTAGTTGCTCCTAGCCCATATCACTTCCACCATCCTGATCAAGTATTTGTTTCAACAACTGCTTGTCACTTAGCTGACTTTCCCCATTCTCACTGTAATCTTGGCACTACGTGCAAAAGCACAAACTTATCTTTAGAGCCTCCCCCAACTGTGCACTCAGTCTTATTCAAATGTTCAGATTTTCAAAGCATTTTACAAAAAAACTTTGTAAAGAATAACTTAAATTGTTTATTTTCATTTGACTCAAAAAGCGGAGCTCCTCTTTCTTTTTGTTTTTGTTTTCGTTCTTTTTTTTTCCAGACAGGATCTCACTCTGTCGCCCAGGCTGGAGTGCAGTGCCATAATCATGACTCACTGCAGCCTTGACATCCCTGGCTCAAGCAATCCTCCCACCTTGGCCTACAGAGTAGCTGGACTATAGGCGCATGCCACCATGCCTGGCTTATTTTTTATCCTTTTATTTTTTTGTAGAGATGGGATCTCACTATGTTGCCAGGGCTGGTCTGAAACCCCTGGCCTCAAGTGATCCTCCCACCTCAGCCTCCCAAAATGCTGGAATTACAGGCATGAGACACCGTGCCCACCCCATAGTCTCCATTTCTTTTGCAATAGTACTTCCTTAATGTTTATTAATAATAATACAAGTTGAAAAGCAAAAATGTTTAGAATATTACAAATTGAAAAGGAAATTACAAATTGAAAAAAAAAGGAGGTAGTTCAAGTGATTATTAAGCACACTGGGTTAGAGGAGGAGGCACAGGCTCACTTCACAGTCCCTTGGATGTCAGGGTAACTGATTGCTTTGCTTCAGGCCACATCTGGGATGCTTGGTGTTAACAGAGAGGCGGTTAATAGATTACATAAGGCATGAGTCTGCATGTATCCTTGATAATAATAATGATACATAAATAAAATAAGAAACAAAGTAGTTTGTGGACACATGTGCTGTGCTCCATTATATTAAATAACTCATATCATTATATTAAAAGCTAATTTTAAACTGTCCAGAGGAACTATGCTATTGGTAATTTTTTCTGTTATAACAACAAATTTGAGTTTATTTTCTCATGTTCAGTTCCCTTATGATTCTGAGAACTAGTTTCTAAAATTGCTGGCTGATTTTAGGGGTAAAATCTGTTCCCACAAATCTGTTCTTCTCAGTGTTGGAGAAGCTAATTCTTCAACACAGAGAGAAAGTCCATGATGTTAGTTTTATTTCAATGAGAACAAATTTAGGAAGGTAGTAAGCTGGGCCAGGTCACTATGGGGGCAGAGGTAATGTCCCAGATACATTAGATTTGGATTTTATTTTTCAGACTATTATACTATATTAATAATTAATTGGCAAGGGAACAGAATTATTGTTTTAGAAAGATCTGCTATAGTCATTGCAATCAACAAAGGGACTATTCCAATAGGTGAGGTAAGAGAATATTGGAATAAACTCAGAACCAGTGAAATCAGAGAGGAAAAGGGAAAGTTCCTTTATGAGTGCAATGAATGGTATTTGACTAGGGGTTGACTCCCTATATAAGGTAAGAATGAAGAAGTTAAAGCTCTTGGTGGTTTTAAACCTAGTAATCGGGATGATTAAAGAGCCAGACACTGATATATGGAAGTTAGAAGGTAGAACAAATTTAGTTTATGGTGTACCTGTTTTTTTTTTTGGAGGGAGAGATTAGTTCTCATTTTGAGCTTTAATTGTGAGGTAATTTCTAAAAGACAGCTCTAAATAATAGATTGGAGACCAAAACCAAGTTAATGAATAGAATCGCATGCATAGAGCCAATAATTAAACCCACGCAAATAGATGAAATCATAAAATGTATATAAAATGTAAATGGCAGAAGGAAAATCTTTCAGATGCAGGAGAAAGAGAACTCATATAATATACTGTCCCCACCCCACAAAAAAGGAGGAGGAGAAGAGCTTTTACTATGTTGCTACATTTGTATCAATAGAAATGAAAAATAAATAAATAAAAATAAGTGATTACAAAATATTATGCCCTAAAACTATGGAACAACTGCCATCCAAATAGTAGATATGCTACATTCAAGGTACAAATAATTCCATAAGCCAGGTACGGAAAACATATAAAAGTTATAACCATAATACCACTTTTAAAACACTAGTACATTCTAGTATTGCAACAAGGAATATTTATAGGAAGTTATAAATTATTAAGACTCCATAAAGCACTGCCTTTAAACAAGCTACCATAAGGAAAATTCCAAATTTGTACAAGGTGCCCAGTTCTTGGGGAAAACCAAATAAAGTAATGTTAAGGTTGAGTAAGAGAGGAAATACATACTATCTCTGCTTGGCAAGAATTAGAGGCATGTTTATGCTATGGTTAGCAAAGAGTAAAGAAGGTCTTCTGTTTAAAGTGTTTACTTGGAGGCATGGATCCTTTCAGTTTTCCACAAGTTGCTTCTCCACATGGATTTCTGCTAGATATTGTCATAAATTTTCCCATTCTAACTCATATTATATTTTGAATTAAGGAAAAGAATAAGGAGGAAGAGGCAGAGGAAGGGAAAGACAGGGAGAAGCAGAAGCACATTTTAATAATCTCCTATTGGCCCCACTGTGAAAAGAATCTTGATTCCACGTTGCTATTTTTGCATTCCTATATATTAAACCACCAGAGGGCGCTTCTGCATTTCATTCCTATTCATAATTATTAATTAAACTTACTGTATGGGTCCATTTAAAGCATTTAGTTCAGGCTCTTAAAGGAAAATCCAACTTGTAGGCCCAAGTGACAAGTGCTTAGATATGAGAAATCTTCAGAAAAATCTAGTCTTTTATGTAAAACCACCAGGCTGAGGCTGCAGTGCCAATGTCGTTAAATAAGAAATGGAAAACCAACCCATAATTGTAGACTAATTTGTCCAGACTGAGCTGTCTCAAAGTCAGGAATAGAGATACTGAGAATTGACCAAGGATTTCAATTATTTCCCCTTTTTCTCTTTCTCTCTTTTTCTTTCCTTTCTGATTTCCAGTTTTAAAGATGCCTTTGTTTAGGAAGTTCAAAGACTGAAAGCCAAATCAATTTTTGTTCTTGTTTAGCTGCAGATGACAATGTCAATCAATACACTGAGCCCTCATTATTGGTAGGACATTATTGTAGTAGATGGGAATAGAGCAAGGAACCTTCTCTCTAGGAGCTTATATTCCAGTGAGAAAACTAAAATTATGACATTAAATAGACAACTTTAAGTCTTGATGAATGTTATTTAGTTAAAAATGCATCATTGGTAGTGGAATGGGGTAGAGTGGGGGTGGGGTGCTCCAGCCAGGTGGTCAATTGGTTTAAATACTATTTTCTACTTGTTTGGAAAGTAGTATTTAGGTTATGTTCCGAATAATGTTAACAAACAGCCATGGGAAGATCACATGGAAAAACTTTATATGCAGAGAGAACAACTCTAAAATAGAAGAGAAAGAAAGGCCACTGCAACTGAAAAATGCCACATAGTACTGGGGAGCCTAGGGGGATGAGGCAAGAGGCAGACTGGCCAGATCATCGGGTAGTTTCCCACATGCTCTGCCAAGGGCTAAATTTGTGTTCTATGTGGGCTCTGAAGTAACTGGAGAATTTTGAGCATGGCAGTAACATGATCTCTTTTATGTTTCAAAAAAAATATCACACTGGCTGTCATTTGGAGAGATGTATGCACAGGGCATAAGAAAATGGACAAGAGGCTGGGCACGGTGGCTCACGCCTGTAATCACAACACTTTGGGAGGCTGAGGCAGGCAGATCGCATGAGGTCAGGAGTTCGACACCAGCCTGGCCAACACGGTGAAACCCTATCTCTATTAAAAACACAAAAATTAGCCAGGCGTGGTGGCAAGCACCTGTAAGTCCAGCTACTCAAGGGGCTGAGACAGGAGAATTGCTTGACCCTGGAAGGTGGAAGCTGCAGTGAGCTGAGATTGCACCATTGCATTCCAGCCTGGGCAACAAGAGTGAAACTCAGTCCCCCCACCCAAAAAAGAAAAAAAGAAAGAAAGAAAGAAAGAAAGAAAGAAAGAAAGAAAGAAAGAAAGAAAGAAAAAGGAAGGAAGGAAGGAAGGAAGGAAGGAAGGAAGGAAGGAAGGAAGGAAGGAAGGAAGGAAGGAAGGAAGGAAGGAAGGAAGAAAATGGACAAGATAAAAAGAGTGAATCCAGCTATGAAGTTTTGAGTGTGTTTCAGGGGAGAGATGATGTTGCCTTTGCTAAGGGTGGTCTATGAGGACTGAGATCCAGTTGGAAGATCTATCTGGATCTATCTGTCTATCTATCTGGATCTATTTATTGAAGGAGGAGACAGCAGAACTTGAGGGGTGGATCAAACATAGCAAGTGAAAGAAAGATTCATGAATCTCTGGTATCTTTTGTCTGAAGCGACTGGGCACATGAAGGTATCATTAAATGAGATAGAGAAGACTAAAGGAAGAGATTTGGGAAGAAATTAAGTCTCTCTTGGACATATTTGGCTTCCTATGACAATCACTCATCCAAGAGGAGCTGTCCAATATGTTGTTAGTTACCTGAACTGAAAGCTCAAGGGAGAGATCAGGCAAGGTACAAAAATGTGGTTTTCAACAGCAGGCAGTTGGATGAGCATAGGGGAAAGACAGTGCTGAAGACTGATTCTTAGGCATTCCAACATTTAGATGTGGAGACCAAAGGAAGTTGAAAATGATTCTGAGATGAAGCTCAAGGAGAAGTAAGGCAATCTCAGAAGAGTGAGTTATCTCAAACTACAAATGCAGAAAGCATTTATTGTTGTTTTTAAAGATTAAATGATTAAATGTTTCAAAAGCTACTGAAAATTCAAGTAAAATGAAGACTAAAATTCATCATTGGCTCTAATCAGAAGAAGACTATCAGTGATTCGTGGAAAGTGTAGTTTCAGCACAGAGTCAGGTAAGAAAGCACAGTGATCAGTGGGGGTGCAAGAGATAAAGATAAATAAGAAATACACAAATCATTCACGGAATTTTGGAGAAAGAAGGCAGATTTATGGGACAAAGCCTAGAGAAGGGATGGAATCTAGTGAGATTCTGTTTTGTTTTGTTTTTTGGGGGGACAGTAGCCATTACCACATGATTATATTTTTAATGTAGAGACCTCGTTTCATATAATTTGATCCAAAATACTTCTATTGCAAAACAAGTGAGACAACATTTTCCATAGTGTGGAAGTGTCAGGGAGACATGCAGTTTAAACATATAACCTGAATTTGACATGCCTTTCTTTATAGCTTTATCCAAGGCTGATTAGAATTGTATTCACCTGCTTTGAAGGTACTAGATCATCTAAATGGAGATTTGGTAAAGAGAGAAATAAGAGCAAAAAAAAAAAAAATGAGGGAGAAGAGTAAGTACATTGAACATTTCCATAAGATAAAGTGATTTTGGAATTAGAAATAAAGGAGTAGAATACATTTTATTCTAAAATTGGCAAAAACACCCATAAGTCCATCACCCCTTTTTATATTAGCTGTCTTTTTCCTATCAATTTTTACATGACAATTTTATATTCTTCTTTTTCAATTAAAATTGCATTGCAAACAGTTTCCTAAACCATAGATCTGTTTTGTGAATATCATGTCAATAACTGAATAAAAGTAAAAATAATGGAGTAAGTCAGCTGGAATGGTAGGAAATAATGACCATAATGTGAGATATCTGACTTGAAGATTTCAGAGATAGTGCAGGTATTGGTGTTGGATTTGGGAAGGCAGGAGAAATCAGACACACAGGTTGGAATAATGATCTTGGATAATGCAAAAGTCTTCAGCTCTTGATGGTCACTGGTATAAACAGGAAAGTAAGGCTTCATAGACTTCCTCCTAGCAGTCAGAGCACACATATTCAAGGACCTAGGGGCGGCTGGAGGGTCATGGCAGCTTGCACATCTGTGGAGGCAGGCCAAGACTTTGGCAGCAGTCAGCAGGATGCTGACTCACCAGAGCAAACGGGCAACTGCAGATTCTAGAACACATGCTATTGACCTTAATCAATTCACTTGCAAGCTCTGTCCATCCTTTGACATTTGCAAAATAGACATACTTGATTCACACGCAGCTGTGATGTGAGGATTTGGTAAATAAATAAGTAAATAAATAAATAAATAAATAAATGTAGGGGTTTTTTTCTCTTTAACTGTGTAAAGTATTATCAATAATGGCAATAAAAACTGTAAATAAAATACATTTTGCCCTCTAATTTCTTATCTTCAAAGAGTTTATAATCTAGTTAGGGAGGTAGAATTTCTAAGTATGAAATGTATTGATAATTATATAAAGTTAACTTCAGTACAATAGAAACACCATCTCAATGGGGTATAAAGTATGTGCCAAAGAAATGCTATAAGCCATGAGTGGTATAGGAGCCAGAGAAAATCACTGGGAACCAGGGTCATCAGGGAAATCTTTAGATAAACCCTGAATAATTCGTGGAAAGAAAAGAGAGGAATTCTACCCTGAGGGCAAGAGTATGCAGATGGGGGTAGAATTCCAAACTGTGCTATTAATTTGGTTATACTCAGGAAAGCTTGATTCAATCACATTTTTAAATATTGTGTCCAAGAAAATATAATAATTTTCCTCACATGACCATTGAGCTTTGTGATATTTTAAACCCTCATGAGTTAGGTAGCACCACAAACTACTAAACTCTTCTTCATCAAGAGAAGAAAGCCAGCTACTACAATATCAATACTGAGGTTGTGAGAAACCACAGAGAAGGGAAAAAAAAGCCACTGGGAAGCAAGTTTAAGATTAGGGGAAAGTGGCCAGGCTCAGTGGCTCACGCCTGTAATCCCAGCACTTTGGGAGGCCAAAGCGGGTGGATCACGAGGTCAGGAGATTGAGACCATCCTAGCTAACATGGTGAAACCCCATCTCTACTAAAAATACAAAAAATTAGCCACGCGTGGTGGCAGACGCCTGTAGTCCCAGCTACTCCGGAGGCTGAGACAGGAGAATGGCATGAACCCGGGAAGCGGAGCTTGCAGCGAGCCGAGATCGCGCCACTGCACTCCAGCCTGGGCTACCGAGAGAGACTCCATCTCAACAACAACAACAACAACAACAACAACAACAACAACAAAAAAGATTAGGGGAAAGTGGGAGGCTAAGTAATATCTCTAGACATGTAAAATCAAAATTTGACCATTTCATTTATCAGTGGGTGTAAGAATCCTACATTGAAAAAGCAATTTTTTAAAAATAATAACTAGATAAAAAGCAAAATGGAGAAGAAATCGATATGACCATATTTTCTCTACTCTTCCAAAGCTGAAAATGTATGAAGATGCTCTAGAAACAGCACCAGCTAGGGGTTTAAAATGTGCAAGCAGGCCGGGCGCGGTGGCTCACGCCTGTAATCCCAGCACTTTGGGAAGCCGAGGTGGGCAGATCACAAGGTCAGGAGTTCGAGACCAGCCTGGCCAATATGGTGAAACCCCATCTCTACTAAAAATACAAAAATTAGCCGGGCATGATGGCAGGCATCTGTAGTCCCAGCTACTCGGGAGGCTGAGACAGGAAAATCGCTTGAATCCCGGAGGTGGAGGTTGCAGTGAGCCAAGATCCCGCCATTGCACTCTAGCCTGGATGACAAGAGTGAAACTCCGTCTAAAAAAAAAAACTGTGCAAGCAAAGGCTGTTCTGCTTTCATCAGGTATCTCGCCTTTTCACTTCCCCACTCCTGCACTGGAATTTCCTTCACTCAAGAGTGAGCTTTCCCTAGCTCTTCTCAGATAGATGGAAGGGCTACCTTGCCGACTTTCTCTCCAACACTCTCTCAGCTCTAATCCTTCCCTCCAGGTCCCCCAATTAATCTTCCTAAAGCACAGTTCTGATCAAACTGCTCTGAACCAAAGCCTTTGGTGTTCTTCCCATCTCCTAATGAGGACAAACCAAATTATTTCATGTGAATTTACAGCTGAAGCTGGAAATTTCCCAGCACTCCACTTTGAGTATCCAACACTTCAGCTAAATTGTGTTACAGTCTCCGGAGTCACCCTGTACTTTTCAGTCTCTACTTTTCTTTTTTTCTCCTTGCCTGTTTCCACTTCTTCAGATGTGTTTAAAATATCACCTATGAAATTAAATTGCTCGCGATCTCTCAACTTGAGTTTATTTATCAACCTTGCCAGCATTTGGTTTGCACGTCCCCGGTGGGATTTGTCCTGTAGCAATGTGGAGTAGAGTAGAGGAAGTATTTTGTTTGGTCGTGTTTACAGTTGTTCTCAGTAACTACCAATCCCTCTCCCAGTCCCCAGAACAAAGCTAATAGCCATTTACGCAAATGAATTAATACTTTTGTTCTCAATAACTCATTTGTTGGAAATAGTCACATGACAATGCAGGAGACGATTTAAATGCTCCTTTCCTAGAGTACTCAAATATAATATCATGCCTTCCTTCTGATCGCATGGAGACCTTGTAAGTTTTTCTGCCTTTGTCATTCCTCACATCTACTTACCTATAACATTCCACGCACATTCATGTGTCATATATTGCACAGTGAGAAAGGCAGTTAAAACAGACTGCTGACTGGAGTTTCAACATATTTGATAGACAAATGCTTATTATGCAGAATATTTGAAAAACTAAGAAAAAGATAACCAAATAAAAAATAAATGAACACAAGATATGAATACATAAGTCACAGATATAATGCAGATGGCAATAAACATAAAAGCTGATCAACCTCAATATTTATCTTTGAAATTAAAAATATAATTTCATCCAACCAAATAGAAAAACATTTAAATATTCACAGTATCAATTGTTTGTCAAGGTATGAGAAACCAATAGTCTCTCACGTTACTGTGAATGTAGAGTGGTAAATCCTCTAATGAGGTGGAGGTGGGGAATTGGCTGTTTTTATGATGTTTGTAAGTGTATACTTTCTACCAGGCAGTAATTCTCATTAACCATAGCTCACCTAAAAAAACAACTACACTTAAGAACAAGGAGGCATATACAAGGATGCTCAATAGATCATTTATTTTGAATAATGAAAAACTGAAAACTAATGCCCATCATTCTTCAATGACTATAAAATCGATAGTATGTTATATAGTTTTTATGTACTTTGTAATCTTTAAAAAAAAAAATCAAGATGGGCCAGGCATGGTGGCTCATGCCTGTAATCCCAACACTTTTGGAATTTGAGGTGGAAGAATCGCTTGAGGTCAGGAGTTCAAGATTAGCCTGGGATACAGAGTGAGACCTTGTCTCTACAAAAAGTATTTTTTAAAAACAAGATGAGCATGGTGCTGTGCACCTGTAGTCCCAGCTATTCAGGAGGCTGAGGTGGGAGGATCGCTTGAGCCTAGAAGTTAGAAACTATAGTGAGCCCTGTTCAAGCCACTGCACTCTAGCCTGGGTGACACAGAGAGAGAGAGAGAGAGAGAGAGACCCTATCTTAAAAAAAAAAAAAAACAACTTCAAGATAATTTATGAACAAAGAACTGAAAATGATAAGGTATCATGTGTGGTATTTAAATTAAAATACCACATATTTCTATTGTTATAGTTATTTATACATATAAATGAATTTTAAATGTCTGGAAGGGTACATAAGCAATCCCAAATGGTGGATGCTGACAGAGAAGGGAAAGCAAGCTGGCCAAGACCCAACCTTCTATAACCTTATCCTCACATTTACAAACACATGTATTTACATTTTGTTCTTTTTTGTCTGATTTTACCAAATTAGAATTATACTCTATACTTCTCCACGACAGATTTTGTCACTTAAATGTCACGTATTTCAAGAATATATCCAGCAATTAGTAGATATATACAAATATGTTTTATAATTTATCTATGTGTACGTGTAGATATCCACACATATACATACTCATATAATGTTTTATACACAGGATCATATCATACATCCTGGTGAAGTAAGAGGCAGAACTTGTCTCTGGAGGCCAGGTTCAGACACCAGACCAAATTAACAACTAGCTAAAACAGGGATGGGGTGGAAGCAGCTTTCTGTGAGACACCCCTACAGTGTGCCATGTCAGTTTACCATTGCCATGGCAACACCCTGGAGCTGCTGCCTCTTTCCACAGCCATGACCAGATGACCCAGAAATGGCTACCCTTTTCCTAGAAATTTCTGCATAAACCACCCCTTAATCTGCATGTAATTAGAAGTAGGTATAAACACGACTTACAGAACTGCCCTGAGCTGCTACTCTCAACGCATTGCCTATGGAGGAGCTCTGCTCTGCAGGAGCAGTCACAGAGCTGGAACACTGCCTGAGCTGTAACACCCCCGGACCTGGAACACTGCTGCTTCAAAAAAGCTGTTTTCTTCTACTGTGGGTTGACCCTTAAGTTCTTTCTCGGGCAAAGCAAGAAACCCTCCCAGCCTAAGCCCCAGTTGGGGCCTCACCTGTCCTGCATCACTGGGTTCTCATTTTTATTTTTAATGCCATAGACTTTTCCTATTATTTTACTTGCTTCTCTAACTCCTATCCTCCCTATTATCTCGACTCACAGCTTGTCCTTCCCAGATAATCAGGTACAGCAAATCATTACACATTCTTTTCTGTTTTCTCCATGTTCACATGTCCATGTACTTTTCACATAAGCACATTTACACACATTTATGTATAGTATCTATTTCTAAACATAAAGATAGTATATTTAAAATGGAATCATTTACAAAAATAGGGCATTATATGTGCTTCGATTTGTTTCACTTTCTCAGTCTCATAATACGACATCAAAATCTTTTCATATCAATGGACAGAGCTTGAATGCATTACTTACGAACCTTGCATAATCTTCCACGGTGTGTGTGTGTGATTGTATCCTAATGTATTCAACAATCCCCCAGTTGGATATTTACTTCTTTCCAGTATTGTGATCTGAATGTTGCCGAAAATATAAACAACCTTGTTCTGCATCTTTGAAAACTATTAGTGCTTTTATTCTAATATAGTAAAGTCCCAAGAATTTGACTGTTGGGTTAAAGTCTATAAAATAACTCCAGGCTAACCAAGGAAGGAGGGGAGTTGTTGGTGAGAGAATAGGACTGAGAATTTGAAAGGCAGATAAATAGTCTTGATGATTATATTAAAGAAATTAATCAAGCCTACCATGGAAGGAATTAGACCCTGAGAAAATCAGGTTACCACTGAGTTTTTGAAAGGTTATTCTGAGGCTCTGAGGTTCAATGGTTATTCTGGTGATGGAATGGGATGGGATAGGGCAGTGGAGGAGAGAGGGAGACTGGATGAGATCAGACTACCTAGGACATATCTACCTGCAATCATCTCCAAGCAAGAATATGATAGTTGGCTACATAAAAGAGCAACTCAAACCAATTTGAGACATATTTAGGTTATAAAATCAATAGGAATCAGGATTGGAAATTTGGTGGGAGGTAAAGTAAGTGTCAAGGATGACTCTTAGGTTTCTAAGTGGATGTACTAAAGAGTAACCAGGTTCGGGAGACAAGACCATGAGTTCAGTTCTGGATTTCTGGGTTTTAAAGAGTCTTTGTGACATTCTGAGAGAAAGTGTCAAGTAGAAAGCTGGTGCTCAGAGATTTCTTGGATACATATAAACAAGGTGGTAACTGAACCTGAGAAATCAATTTCTACCAGGCTGATGTGACAAGGGTCTCTAAAGTGACTCTAGGAATAAACTACTTTTTATGTCCCAAAAGCCTGAAATCATCAGAGGTAGAGAAAACGAGGGGAAAGGAAAGGAGAAAAGACATAACTGCTTTCCACGTTCTGTTTTATATTAGGAACGGTGGAAAATGATGAAGAGAAGATACAGTTACTATCATCATCTGGCCAAATCTGACTATTGAGGCAGTCGAGAAAGTATTTTAAAGGGGGGTGGGGGGCACTTCCTTACTCCTTTCAATTTTTTCATAAATATAAATTTAGTGGCTTCATTTTTAAAATCTTGCTTGCTTGTAGTATAATAGGAAGGCTTGTGACTTATTTATTTATTTATTTACTTATTTATTTATGACAGAGTCTCTCTCTATCACCCAGGCTGGAGTGCAGTGGCACGATCTCAGCTCACTGCACCCTCTGCCTCCCGGGTTCAAGCAATCCTCGTGCTTCAGTCTCCTGAGTAGCTGGGATTATAGGTGTGCACCTCCATGCCCAGCTAATTTTTGTATTTTTAGTACAGCCTGGGTTTCACCATGTTTCCCAGGCTGGTCTCAAACTCCTGACCTCAGGTAATCTCCCCACCTTGGCCTCCCAAAGTGCTGGGATTACAGGCGTGAGCCACCGCACCTGGCCGCTTGTTTTTTATTTTTGTTTGTATTCATCCATCTCTTACATTTAACATGATCTCTTTTTTTTTTTTCAACAGCCTTAATAATTCTAAGATGGCGGATTAGTAAACTATGGCCAGGAGTGTCCTTTATTGTCTCTGAACAGGGTAAGAGTGGTTTTGTGATACTACTAATACCTCTTTGTTCTAAGGCTACTCAGCTGATGATCAGTGTATGAAAAAGCCAATAGCAAAGTCAGACGACACCAGGCCGTGGGGTGGAAAGCTTTTCTGTATTATCTTCTGTTGTGGGTTACGGATTTTCCAATGTGAATGAAGGACACTCTATCAGAGATCACTGATGACTGTGATGTGCATTTTAATTACATAGATTATATTGTTTGTTGATCAACAAATGACAAAGATATCACATTCTAATCCATATTACATATTATGGATTTTAAAAATATTTATGATTCATACTTTCACCTAAGTTAGTGAGAAACACCAATATATTCAAATTATATATATATATATACACACACACATATATATACACACATATATATACACACATATATATACACACACACATATATATATACACACACACACACATATATACACACACACACATTAAACTGGAAACAACTTTGCTTTTGATGTATGCTCTTAACTAGAGAATCCATCTTAATGGTCCTTGTGAATATAATAATTCTCGGTGCATATGGATAAATCATTGAATAAAATGGTTGCTTGGTATAAAGCTAGAAGCATACCATCCAGACAAAGATATTTGTCTGAGACATGTTTACTCTCATCTCTCTGGAAATAAACCACTTTTAGGAGGTCAAGATAATGTTTAGTCCTATTTTCACATTGCTGCACCTGCAAAAAATCTAATTCAATCAAATGCACATAGATTTTTCAAAGGGATTCAGTTTCTGAACCGTGTTCTTAGAGTCCTTGGGAAATTTCAGCATGACCAATCCTTCTTTAATGTGGGGGACCCATCTGAGGATGATCACTTCTGCCAATGGCCTAGCCATAAACTTGAAGCTACCCAGCCAGATACTAGGCCACATTCCCTTCAACATCCCCCAAAATAAATTTGCTGTGACCCAAACCCGAAATAATGCACAATTATTAAAATGACCACTTTGGGAAGTAATGAAACGTACCTCAGAGTAGCATTTTTCTAAGTATTTTTAGCAGAAAATCCATAACTTGTTCAGTCAAAAATGGGCTTCTTGGTTAAATATATACTGGAAATGCTTTACTTAATACAGTTAACAGGTATTTTTAAATAGCAATATTTCTTTTTTATTAGTATTATACTTTAACTTCTAGGGTACATGTGCACAACGTGCAGGTTTGATACATATGTATACATGTGCCATGTTGGTTTGCTGTGCCCATTAACTCATCATTTACATTAGGTATTTCTCCTAATGCTATCCTTCCCCCAGTCCCCCACCCCCTGACAGGCCCCGGTGTGTGATGTTCCCCACCCTGTGTCCAAGTGTTCTCATTGTTCAATTCCCACCATGAGTGAGAACACGAGGTGTTTGGTTTTCTGTCCTTGTGATAGTTTGCTGAGAATGATGGTTTCCAGCTTCATCCATGTCCCTGCAAAGGACATGAACTCATCCTTTTTTTAGCTGCATAGTATTCCGTGGTGTATATGTGCCACATTTTCTTAATCCAGTCTATCATTGATGGACATCTGAGTTGGTTCCAAGTCTTTGCTATTGTGAATAGTGCCACAATAAACATACGTGTGCATGTGTCTTTATAGTAGCATGATTTGTATAATCCTTTGGGTATATATCCAGCAATGGGAATGCTGGGTCAAATGGTATTTCTAGTTCTAGATCCTTGAGGAATTGCCACACCGTCTTCCACAATGGTGAACTAATTTACACTCCCACCAACAGTGTAAAAGCATTCCTTTTAATAGCAGGATTTCTTAGAGCCTTTGACATGATCTGCGTGGAAACCACCCACATTTCCCTCCAGGAGATGACTATTGTGTGTAGGCTTTCCCTGAACTTAATTAAGATCATGCAACTTTTTTTTTCTTCAAAGAATACCTATTAACATCTAAATGAACATGAGTGAACTACAAAAAAAGCAGTTTTAAAAACTTCTTTAGATGAACCACGTGGATTCTGTAAATGAGAAATACACTTGTACAGTCTAAAGGCATCTAGTTTGTCAGTGAAGCCTCAGTCCTGCCCCAGGCCCTGGGCAGCTTGGGCTGCCTTAGAACCCAGACAGTACATGCAGTGGAGAAGCCCAAATGCCTGATGTTTGCATTCCTGAATTAAGAAATGGAAGATGAAAGATGTAGCATGGGAACACTCCCAGAGCTATTTAGAATAGATTATATACACCTCTACCAAAATGTGGTTTCAATATTTATTATTTTTCTCTTGCCCTTATTTCCAATAACCTAATTTGATAAGCAGGATTTTTGACAGGACTTAAGATAAATGCAGATACAACGCTAATAATATCAGAGTATTTATCTGCATAAAAGTTTAAATGGAAGCATTCTGTGCATTTATTAGAAGAATCATAGATTATCACAGTTGTCTTGCTGTGCTCTCATGGAAGATATGAAGTGTTAGTAATTTAAGATTCAATAAAATATTATAAATGCCTGAAATTAAATCTAATTCAATGCATTAAATCAAGAAGTTTCTGCTGTGGCATTTGAGGTCATTTCAGTTTAACAAATATTGCCAGACACTTTAACAATCACTGGGGATAAAGAAATGACAAAGTCTAGTGAATTATCTGTATAAGCTTCCAGTTTTACTGGTGAGGTGGACATAGAAGAATGTTCAACACAACATGGGGTTAAGATGAATGGCTAAAGTACTGCATGTACTTTAATAGACCTGGAACATGACAGGAAGGGGGGGCAAGTCAGGAGACTTGGAATGAGATTGATATGTGACAAGGGTGGTATCGCTACAAAGGGAACTTTACACCATGCTATGGGGCTTGTATTTTTTCAGACAGATACAAAGAAGGCCAAGCTACAGGCAAAAAGATCAATTTGGAGACAATTGCTTGGTCCAGCCAATGCATGATAAAGGCCAGATTTCTTAAGTTGATGATCAGATATTCATTGGGGAATCATATATGAATCAAGACTTCAACTCTAGGGATACAGTGGTAAGCACAACCAACAGTCTCTTGCCTTTGGGCATCTGCAAATCAATATAAAATATAGACAATAAATAATTGCATTCATGCAAAATGCTGTAAAAGAGAAGTTACAGTGTTGCCAGAGTACATTACAAAGTTACCCAACCTTTTCTACAGAGGAAAGCTTCCCATAGGTAGTGGTATCTATTCGCAACACAGAAATGAGGGGTAGCATTAACATTAGCTAGATAAAGGTGCTTGGGAGGATGGCCAGGGGAGAGCCTATTTCATTCAAAACACCAACAAGAGTCATGAGAGAAGACCGAATGCGAAAGGAACCAAGAGAACTCCAGCATAGCTAGAGCAAGGGAGTATTACGAGTGGTGCCAGACAAAGGTAAAGTGGTGGTAAAGGCCAGAATGTGCAAAGTACTAAAGGTCAGTATAAAGGCTTTTAAATTTCATTCTAAGGTGAATAAAAACCATTGGAAGATTTCAAGCATAATATATTTTATCTTTTAAAAATAGTATTCTGACTTCTGTGTAGAGAGTAGACTAGGGAGGTTAAAGTGGCCATGAAAAAGTGAGTTAACCTATTGGAGTGTCAGCAGTGTAGCTGCATGCCCAGCTGGTAATACCCAATGTCTAGCAGTGCCTAAGACACTGCAAACACTCAATATACATTACTTGAATATTCGAATGAATGTTTGAGATTATCCTCTTACTTAAATGTATCAGACTCATAAATTTCTTAAATAACAAAAATAGTTTTTCAGGATCTGAAAGTTGAGCATCCGTGGGGAAAACAAACAAAACCTTTGATATATGAGAACTTTTTTTATCTGAAGGACCTTGTAGTGTTAAAGACAAAATGTTTCGAAAAACATATTTAATATGTCATAGTGAATAACAAATTAAATGACACATTATTCCTCTGAGTCTCCAAAGCCTCAGAAAGAGTATGCCAACAGAAAGAACAAACCCACACATAGAAATTACTTCCTGGCATATACTGGTTTTCTATTTGCATGAGTCAATTTTCAAAAGTATACATTGTAATTTTTTTATAACAGCTTTATTGTTATATAGTTCACAGAACATAAAATTCGCCCTTTTGAAATCCACAATTCAGTGAATTTTGTTATATTCACAGAGTAGCGCAACCATCAACATTATCTAATTTTACAATATTTTTGTTACCCCCTCCAAAAAAACCCATATTGCCTTAGCAGTAACTCCCCAGTCCCCTGCACCTCTTAGCCCCTGGCAACTATTAATCTACTTTCTATCTCCATGAATTTGCTGTCCTGGACATTTCATATAAACAGAATCTTACAATATGTGGTCTTTTGAGACTGACTTCTTTCACAAAACGTGTTAAAGTAATTAATTAGGAGGCCATTAGGCTGAGGTGGCATCAGCTTTCTGGACTCCGACATATACATACGGAAACCCAACTCAGAGTACACAGTCATATCCCAGGGGAAAAACAAAAACAAAAACAAAAACAAAAAACGTAAACTTAAGCAATCAGAAATAGCCAAGGAATCTCTATCTAGGACTTTAAGACTATGTCCTCCCTTTATCAATCAAATATTGCCTTTGTCTTGTTTCCGTGAATACCTTATAAACGCTTTTCCCTCACACACCTTCTGTGAGGTCCCAATCGCTTGAGGTCTGGCACTGACCAATTCATTAACTCCTGTCTGCTCAGCTATATACTTTAAAATTTTAATATGCCTAAGTTTATTTATCAAGGTCCAATAATATTGTGGCATGTAACAGTACTTCGTTCCTTTTTATTACCAAAAAATATTCCATTATATGTATATAGAACATTTTATTTGTCCATTCATCAGATGATAGACATTTAGATTGTTTCCAGTTTTTGACTATTAGGAATATGCTGTGATGATCATCTATGTATTTTTTTTTTGTGGATATATATATTATGTTATCTTGGGAATATACCTTGGCATGAAATTAGCTGGGTCAAATGCTAGCTCTCAATTTAACTTTTTGAGGAACTGCCAAAGTGTTTTCCAAAGTCACTGCAGCATTTTACATTCCCTCCAGCAATGTTTGCATGCTCAGTTTTTTCCACAGCCTCACAAACACTTTGCTACTATTTATCTTTGTTTTTATTATTTTTTTTGAGACAGGGCCTCGCTCTGTCACCCAAGCTGGAGTGCAGTGGCGCGATCATGGCTCACTGCAGCCCGGATGTCCCAGGCTTATGTGATCCTCACACATGAGCTTCCTGAGCAGCTGGGACCACAGGTGTGCCAACATGCCTACCTAATCCTTATTTATTTTGTAGAGATGGTGTCTCGCTATGTTGCTCAGGCTGGTCTTGACCTCCTAGGCTTAAGCAATCCTCCCACCTTGGCCTCCCAAAGCACTGGGATTACAGGCTGAGCTATCATGTCCAGCTTGTTTATCTTTCTTAATATAGCCAACCTACTCAGTGTGAAGCGGCATCTCACTGTCTCAGTGTGGTTTTGATTTATATGCCACTAATGACTAACAATGTTAAACATCTTTTCATTTGCTTATCACTCATTTGTATAGCCTTCTTTGGAGAATGTGTATGCCCATCTTCTGCTGGGTTAATTTTTAATTGATGAGTTGTAAGAGTTGTCTAATTGTATTAATTAGTGCCTGAATATAAACATTAACTTAGACCATGTCATATATTGACAGTAATGTCTTATTCCTGATCTTAAAGCAAATGTATCCAGTAATTCCACTGTGCCCTTGGAATTATATAATAAGCCTATAGTTTTTTCCAGTTTTCTATTTCTATTATGTTTCGTCTTCAATTTTTATATTTATTTCTATGATGTTTTTATCTTAATTTATTGTTACATGTATATTGTTGCTATTTAGCACATTCCTAACTACTCGATATTCACTATGGATTGCATTCTTTATTGTTACAAAGTATATATTTTCATTTCTTGTTTTTCATTTTCTTTTTTGTTTTTGCCCTTTATTCATCGTGTAGGAACATCTTCTTCAACTTTCAGTTCCCACATTTGCAGCATATTACATCTGCTCAATTATCCCATGATTTAATGATTTCTCCCCTACTTGGGGAGCAGTTAAATGAATTCAAGTTTCTAACACTTCCCAACAAAAAAGTACCATCCATCATAAGCAACCTATTTTCTTGAGACCTTTTATTTCTCAGTGTGTTAGGCCAAAGTATAATTTCCAAAAAAAATTAAAAATATGACTATAAAAAATATGTAATGAGCAGTTGTGAAATATTTTTTGCTTAATTTCTTAATGAGGGAATGAACAGCACAATCAACCTGCTTGAAAGGTGAATACCAGAGATTAGCATTATACTCCTTACAAGAAGAAGCACTGCAATATTAATGTCAGATTTACAAGATGATTGACACTTTTCAGATAAAACAATAACTTTTTGGTTTGTTTTCTCAATCAGGCAAATATCACTTATAACTCTATGGGGCAAAAATTATTTGCTACTTATCAATCTTCTGTAAATTAAATCTAACTTTACAGATCTTAGTATGGTCCATAAAGTGATGAAATAGTAAGTAAAAAAAAAAAAAAATTACATGTAGCTAGGGCCAGGTGCTGTGGCTCATGCCTGTAATCCCAACACTTTGGGAGGCCAAGGTGGGCGGATCATGAGGTCAGGAGATCAAGACCATCCTGGCCAACATGGTGAAAATCTGTCTCTACTAAAAACACAAAAATTAGCTGTGCATGGTGGCGCACACCTATAATCCCAGCTACCAGGGAAGTTGAGGCAGGAGAATCGCTTGAACTCAGGAGGCGGAGGTTGCAATGAGCCGAGATCGTGCCACTGCACTCCAACCTGGGCGACAAGAGCAAAACTCCATCTCAAAAAAAAAAAAAAAAAAAGAAAAGAAAAGAAAAGAAAGAAAAAAAAAAGAAAAAAGTTACATGTAACTAGAGATGGCTCAAGGAGCTCACCTTAAATAATTGGAGGAGTATAAGTAATATTTTTCATTCTTTTCAGGTTTTGGGTAATTTTTCTTAACAGTTACTACTTTATTATTGGAAATTATAACTACATGTCATTTGGAAATATGGGGGGGGGGTTGTTTTTAGGGTCCTTCTCCACCCAAGTAAGAGAATAAAGGTTTGCTATTCTTAGACCGAAACCTGAAGATAACATTGAAACACACAAATCCTTCCCCCCAACGATGATATCCAGCATCAAACATCTACTGCTGATCTGATGAAATGAGTTTGGATCATCTCTAAATCAGACTATCTATATTGTGCCTCCACTGTACAGACAAATGTCACTGAAGAGTTTAGTACACATCCTAATACTGACTCTACCAAAACCTACCATGCTTTCTATTGACATTTTCCTTGGGTAATCTTTCAACAAAAAGTGCCTCATCTGCTTATTACATAGAGAGTAGCTGAAAATAGAATAAGGAGAATAGCAGGCCCAAATTTTTGAAAGTGGGAGGTACTACCTGTCTCAAAAGATAGGTGCTAAAGAGTTAGATGTTAGCAGCCAGCCTTTCTGATTCACGAAGTCAGAATCATAAATGTGAACAGTCAGAAGGGGAAAAATGTGAGTGGAACAAAATATCCCACAGTTAGACTGCACATTCCTGAAACGTGAAGACTTTGAAAATTCCTATTATTTCTTCCTTAGTTGTTAAAAATGAAAACAGAGAAGGGGGTATAAACCTTCTCCATCCTCACACCTCTTACACCACCCTTCCCATGCATAGCTGAAACCAGCCAGACACAAGACCAAGAAGGGAACTGACAGCTGGAGTCTTCTCTGATCATCCCTAGATAGATTAGGTCTCCAAGGTCAAATAATGCAAAGTTTTATTAAAGAGAAAGAGGATCAGTGGCCAATGTTGTAGACTTGCATTCCTCCACTGTAGAACTTCTCAACTATTGACCAAGAATGATCACAGGTGTGGAAAGAGATTTTCCTTCTTATTTACTGAGTCAATTAGGAAGGGGTTAGGGTAGCCAGAGGCCCTGGCTATCCACTCTGGCCTACAGAGCTTAGTCCTTACTCTGAGGATCATGTAAAATGACTATTGACTTTGTGGTCAAGACATGGAGAAAGTTGAGAGGCACTGTTTTTCTTGTCCCATCTTGAGTGAGGTTGTCCTTGGTTTTCAAGTCCTGAGAAGTTTTAGGCAGGAGGCTCACAATGGTACTCTGTGGTTTTCTGTGGCCATGGAGTTCTGGCAATTTGAGGTGACTCATCAGAGGCTTCAGAAGTCATGGAAGGTCCAATGACTGCCATGATGCTGTATGTAATACTGATCCTGGGGGCCCCATGACCAGCAGAGGCAGCAATGCCATGGGAGCTTAGCCCAGACCCAGATCCCCTAGGAATGCTCTGTGGCAGGGGTGGGTCATGCCTTCTATAGTCATATAAAAACTGAAAGTTAAGGGGTAGAAAAGGATATTCATTCCATGCAAATGGAAACCAAAAGAGTATAGAGGTGGTACTTAGATGAAATAGACTTTATGTCAAAACTGTAAAAAGAGACAAAGAAGGGCATTACTAATGACAAAAGGATCAGTTTTAAAATGTTGCATAAGAATTGCAAATATGTATGCACCCAACATTGACACACCTAGATAAAAAGGTACATATTAATAGATACAAGCCAGAAATGGACTGCAATACAATAGTATTGCAAAGAGTAGAGGACTTCAATACTCTACTTTCAACAATGGCTAGATCAACCAGAAAGAAAATCAATAAGGAAACATTAAATTTGAACTACACTTGAGACCAAATGGACCTTAAAGAAATATACAGATAATTCTATACAGAGGATCATAAGAGAATAAAATGAATAAGTATATGCAAACAAATCAGACAACCTAGAAGAAATGGAAAAATACCTAGAAACATACAAACTACCAAGACTGAATCATGAAGAAATAGAGAATCTGAATAGACCAATAAGGATTAAGGAAACATTTTAAAATAATTCCCCATTATATAAAATCCCAGATGAATGGCTCCACAGTTGAATTTCACCAAACATTTAAAAGAACTAGCACCAATCCTTCTCAAGCTCTTTAAAAAGTCAAAGAGGAAGATATACTGCCAAATTCATTTTATAAGGCCAACATTACCCTGATACAAAAGCCAGATAAGGACACTAAAAGAAAATAAAAGTACATATCATTATCCCTTATGAACACAGATTCAAAAATCTTCAACAAAATGCTGGCAAACCATACTCAACAGCAGTGACATTTATCCCTGGGTTGCAAGGATGATTCACCATATACAAAGACATAAACATGATATACCACTTTAACAGAATGAATGACGAAAATAATATGATCTCAATAAACACACACAAAAAAGCATTTGATACAATTCAATATTCTTTCATGACAAAAACTCTCAACAAATAAGTTATAGGAGGAATTTATCTCAATACAATAAGGGCCATATATCACAATCCCACAGCTAACATTATACTCAATAGTGAAAAGTTGAAACCTTTCCCTCTAAGATCAGGAAGAGGACAAGAGTGTCCACTCTTGCCACTTCTATTCAACATAGTACTTGAATTTCTTGCCAGAGCAATTAGGCAAGAAAACTCAATAAAAGGCATCCAAATAAAAAGGGAAACAGTTAAATTGCCTCTTTTCAGATAACATGATCTTATTTACAGAAAACCCTAAATACTCCAAGAAAAAGTAATAAATAATAAACAAATTTGGTAAACAAATAATAAACAAACTT
The DNA here is from genome assembly GCF_028858775.2 of Pan troglodytes. Lineage (NCBI taxonomy): Eukaryota > Metazoa > Chordata > Mammalia > Primates > Hominidae > Pan > Pan troglodytes. Next base: position 97,338,012 of record NC_072412.2, on the reverse strand, counting down.
TATTAAATGACCAACAGGTATATTTTTAAATGCTTAATATCACTAATCAAAATAAACATAAAATCTGTAGCACTTCCATACACTAACAGCAAGCTATCAGAAAAAGAAATCAAGAAAACAATCCCATTCACAACCGCTACCAAAAAAATCACTTAGAAAATAAGTTTAACAAAGGAAGTTGAAGATATGTACACTGAAAACTATAAAAATTGATGAAAAATTGAAGAGGATGAACATAAGTAGAATGATGTCCATGTTCTTGAATTAGAAGAGTTAATATTATTAAAATGTCCAGTACCTAAAGCCATCTATAGATTCAGTGCAATCTCTATCAAAGTACCAATGAAATTTTTCACAGAAATAGAGAAAACAATCCTAAAATTTGTATGGAACCACAAAAGACTACAAATAGTAAAGCAATATTGTGCAATAAGAATAGGCATCACACTGCCTGACTTCAAAATATACTACAAAGTTATAATAAACAAAATATCATGGTACAAGTATAAAGACAGACGTGCAGACCACTGGAACAGAATTAAGATCCCAGAAATAAATTTATGCATCTCTAGTTAATTGATTTTGGACTAACATAAGACCTGAAACTGTAAAAGTACTAGTAGAAAACAAAGGAAAAAAATGTTTTTGACATTAGTCTTAGCAAGATTTTTTGGATATGACCCCACAAGTACAGGCCACAAGAGCAAAAATAGACAAATGAGATTTCTTCAAGCTAAAATGCTATGCATATCCAAGGAAACAATCAACAGAGTGAAGAGACAACCTGTGGAATAAGGGAAAATATTTGCAAGCCATCATCTGATAAGGGCTTCATAGCCAAAATACATAAGGAACTCAAACACTCAATAACAATAAAACAAATAACCTTAACCACAGCAGAGGGCCTGAATTTAGACATTTCTCCAAGGAAAACATACAAATGGCCAAGAGGTGTATGTTTAAATGTTTAATATCATGAATCAACAGGGAAATGCAAATTAAAACCACAATGAGATATTATTTCAAATCTGTTAGAATGGATATTACCAAAAAGACAAAAGAATAACAAGTGTTCTGAGGATGTGGAGAAAGGGGGAAACTTGTACGCTATTGGCAGGAATGTTACTTTGTACAGGTGTTATGAAGAAAAGTGCAGTGGTTCCTCAAAAAATTAAAAATAGAACTACCATATGCTACAGCAATTATCCTTTTGGGTGTACATCAAAAAGATATGAAATCAGTATGTGGAAGAGATGTCTGAACTCCCATGTTTATTGCAGCAGTATTCACAATAGTCAAGATACAGAATCAATCTAAGTGTCCATCAACAGATGAATAGATAAAGCAGATGTGAGATATATACATATGATTCTGCACAGCCAATGAAACAATCAACATAATGTAGAGAGAACCTATGGAATAAGAGAATACACACACATACACACACACAAACACACACACACAGTGGAATATTATTAAGCCTTAAAAAGAAAGAAATTCTGTCATTTGCAGCAACATGCACGAATCTAGAAGGAATTATGCTAAGTGAAATAAGTCAGGCAGAGAAAGACAAATGTATGAATCTCATTTTTATGTAGAATCTAAAAGAGTCAAACTCAAAGGAGCAAAGACAATGGGGTTTGCCAGGGCTGAGGCTGAGGACATGTTTGTCAAAAAGTAAGAAGTTTCAATTAGACAGAAAGAATGAGTTCTGGAGATCTATCGTACAGCATTGTGACTATAGTTAATAACAATGTATTATACACTTGAACTTTCTCAGAGAGTAGATTTTAAACATTCTCACTAAAAAAATGTGTACATGAGGTGAAGGATATCTTAATTAGCTTGATTTTAATTATTTCACATATATCAAAATATCATGTTGTACACCATAAATACATATAATTTTTGACAATTAAAAGGTAGTTAAATGAAAAATAAATTAAATTGTGGAAAGACATACACATGGGTTTATGCAGTATCAATTTAGAGAGCATTTACCCCACAAAAGTAGCAGGAGGATTGTCAAAGCAGCTGAAAGCATCAGTGATGCACCTGAAGACCTATTCACATAAAATTCAATCAGAAATTATTTCAGAAAAATTCAAAAGAATCACTAGGCATTATTAAAAATTTCTTATTCCCAGGAGACCAACAGCTCATAATATTGGGATAAGAGATTGTTTGCTCAAAGAAACCTCAATAACTTAACAAAAGCAAATGCACATTTGACACATAATTTGATTGAGGAAGAATGTAAGGGTTCTTTTCCCTTTTACATTTAGAATTAAATGGGAGTGAGTAACCTGGAAAGAAGAAGATGTCAAGAAAAGTGACAGAATAATAGCCTTCAAATACTTAAAGGCAAAGATGGCCAAGACTTAGTTCCTATCTTCACAACATTACATTCTAGTATACCATGGGTGACTATTATACATATAATCCTTCACCATAAGGATAAACTTTCCAGCAACTTGAGATGTCCACAAACGTGATGGACCACTCTTCTAGGAGGCCTCTACTCAGATTCTGCCTTATAGACCTTCAGACCTTCACAAGGTATTTAATATTTTTACCTCTCTCAGGAAATTATGTAAAAATCAATAACTGTGATTATCAGTCTTTATTCTCAAGTAACTCACACCACAATATTTAACAGAAAGATAAAATCACAAAATAATCATGCAACACTTTCAAAGTTCTATGAACTGTTTACACAAAAAGTATTCAAACTTGTTACCTGCCCCTAAAGAATTTTGGACTTGCCTCATATAAGGTTCATGAGTCTTCATTAGCCCTCACCACTGCTAATCGCCTCAGGAGAGGTTCCACCCACCACTATCACCACTCCACTAGCACAGCCCACACATGCAGGGGTCAAATCTCCAAAATAAGAAGGATTCAGATCTAATCAGGCATGTGAAGAAAATTCCTACCAGCAGAGGCTGAAATATCACAGAACTACCTCAACAGAGTATCAAATTTATGATATCTGAACAGAAAATCCATGCACAATAAAATTACCCTTTGACTTGCCTCTAATCAGAAAACATCTCATTCCATATCTGAAAAAAACAAAATTCCTTCATATTAAAAATAGAAACAATTAATTGTCACTACACACTTAATATGGCCACATCTGGAGTAAGAAGTTCCTTAACACTATATAGTGACCAGAAGTCGGTGGGTGAAAACCTTTAGAAAAGATCTCTACATAGAACTGTGAGTTAGAATAGATAACCCTCCTGTGGTCTAATGAATCTTCCTTTTCTGCTTTATTAGCTTACAGTGTTTTCTATAAATCAAAGTCAGCCCACTTTCAATGGATTCTTTCAGAGCTGACTTTCACACCAGGAGCTTATATTTTCCCCTCTCAATTGTTACAAATTTAATTCTTATGCCTTTTCTTTTTCTTTGTCAATTCCCAGTCTTATTCCTCAGAAGAGCCATGTACTAAATCATAAGTTCAATATCAACCCACCACATATGTTAAACAAAAATTAAGCAAAGGTAAAAATAATATCTTTCAACACTACTAACAGTTACTGTAGAATGTATTGCATTTAGATATCTAAAATTAAAATATCTAAAATTGCAATGGTATTTTGAATGAAATTTTGTCCAACCACCCATGGGCTTCATCTATGAGGTAGCTTATATACAACCTTTGGTCACACCTTCCACCTTGTGGCAGCCAAGTCCAAATATGAACATGAATGAAAGCTCCCCCACCAAAACATTTTTATTTCAGAAACAATATCTTGTCAGCTTTTCATATATTATGGAAACTGGAGCAACCCTAGAGATTCTACTTATTCATTCCAATCTCTTCTCTGTCCAAAGTTTATACATTCTGATCTGAGTCATGCTCAAAAGAACACACTCTACATATCCAACATTAATTTCAAAATAATTTCATCCATGTTTGAACCTCTCTAGGAACCAACTCTGGTATCATTCTATTTCACCCTAAGAATGAGATGTCCTTTCTTTAACCCAGGGGTCCTCACCCTCAGGTCTGTGGCATCACAGGAGCTGTAAAGTCACTGAAATTATATGCAATAGTTTGCATGTGCCTGTGTGTCTGCGTGTCTTACTTTTCTAGGGAAAGGGCATATTAGCCTTCTTATTATTGTGAAAGTGTCATGGCCACGAGAAGGTGATGCACTCTGCCACCTCTTCTTCGTCACTCAAATACTCCCACACTGCACTAGATTGACTGACGCTAAGCAAATGTCATGACTTTTGTCAAGTTCATGTGTGATAGTTACTGTAGAATGTATTGCATTTAATATCTAAATTTAAAATATCTAAAATTGCAATGGCATTGTATTTTAATTAGGTTACTTTGGAGACTGAGATTTTGAGAATTCTTCCCTATGCTTTTTTGTTCTCTAGTACTTATTTTTGCAAAATCTCACATACATCCATATTTTAGGAAAATATATATCACATCATTGAATAAATTGGACAAAATTAGCATTTTGTCCTAAATAATCCAGGCTGCTACTTTAACTTTTCTTTTATTGAAGGTATAGTTTAAACACCTAAAAACACTTAATAAATTTACTATGCTTACTGTCTACAGATTCAGATAAATGTACAGAAGAAGTGATAAGATATTAGTTTCCTTAACAGTGAATTTAAGTATGTTAGTATATATTATACTATTCACCGTAAAGTCATTTTTGATAGGTTTTATTGATAGAATTATATAGTAATTCTAAAGTAATTTGAGTACAACCAGCTGAATCTCTATTAATATTGCATAGATAGAATAGCTGAAAAACTTATCTGTAAGAAAAAATAGAATGGGACTTTTTTTGTTGAAAATTATGATTCTGACCTTGGGAGGCCAAGATGGGTGGATCATGAAGTCAGGAGCTCGAGACCAACCTGGCCAACATGGTGAAACCCCGTCTCTACTAAAGATACAAAAAATTAGCTGGGTGTGGTGACGCATGCCTGTAATTCCAGCTACTTGGGAGGCTGAGGCAGGAGAATTGCTTGAACCCGGAAGGTGGAGGATGCAGTGAGCCAAGATCGCGCCATTGCACTACAGCCTGGGTGACAGGGCGAGACTCCGTCTCAAAAAAAAAAAAGAAAACACCTTTTTTTTTTTTTTTTTTCCTAAAACTGTATAGAATCAATATTTAGCTGTGTTTCCTGGTAACATTTGTTCTGTTTAGAACATCTTGAAACAATGTTATTAAACCAGACTCTATGTTCTTATGCCTTTAATAAGTTAAAGTGTCAAATTATAGCAAGAAATAATATATTAAATGTAATTACTAAGAAATAGGATTTCAAAAAATATGAAGTATTTATTTACCAAATGAATTAATAATTTATTAACAAGAGGGTAATCTATTAATATTAAAATTTTAATATTAATCTGTTAATATTAAAAATACATTAGAGACTTGTCTAATATTTTCTGAAAATATCAATTTTTTCTCATTCATAAAGAAATTACAAGCATTTGTTTAATTAAATGATTATTTAAAATATTTTTTGAGCTCTACACCCCTAAGAAATAAATGTTTACTTTGGGAGCATTTAAAACATCAGAGAAGGCCAGGCGTGGTGGCTCACGCCTGTAATCCCAGCACTTTGGGAGGCCAAGGCGGGCCCATCACAAGGTCAGGAGTTTGAGACCAGCCTGTCCAATATAGTGAAACCCCATCTCTACTAAAACTACAAAAATTAGCTGGGCATGGTGGCGGGCACCTGTAGTCCCAGCTACTCGGGAGGCTGAGGCAGGAGAATCGTTTGAACCCGGGAGGTAGAGGTTGCAGTGAGCCGAGATCATGCCACTGCACTCCAGCCTGGTGACAGAGCAAGACTCCATTTCAAATAAAAAGAAAAAAAATTCAGATAAATCAGTGAATTATTTCTAAATAATATAATGTGATAGTGATAATTGGTAAAATGTAAACACTATGCACAAGACATTAAGTGTGTAAGTTCATTTTATTCTCACAAGGATACTATCATGGTATTTCATCACCCCATCTAACCAAAGAGGAAACTGAAGCAAACAGAGATAAAATAAGCAAATGCGTAAACTCAGAGCTAGTAAGAGGCAGAGACAGATGTGAAATCCAATTTAACACTTGGACTTGTGCTTTTAATTCCTACTCTTTGTTACCTCTCTTCTTTATTAAATCAAACTTTGTCTTAATAAAATCACAGAATTATGAAATTAAAAAAATTATCTTGTAAATTAACTTTTCTCTAAACATTAACCAAATATAAGGTACTTATGATTTTTCTCAGAAAACTAAACTTTTTTTCCAGTTGAAATTCATCCAACAGAAGTATTTTATATATATATCAGGTATCTCCACAGATATTTTAAAATGAAAATATGTATTTATGGAGGAGTAGACTTGGAAGTACTAGATCTCAGAGATTTCTTTGGGAATGTGAGAAAGTCATTATTTGCTGGCTTTCCAGTAATTTATTTTGAATTTGTTAAATTCATCGATGTGCGAACTGGTTATCAAAGTTTGATAAAGAGCTTATAAATCACTTCGAATTGGTAGAAATAAATATTAATGGGTCAATTTTCAAGGAATTTAAAATCAGTTTCTTCTTCTGTTCCCATAAGTAAAAAAGAGGACTCAGTTGTTTTATTTAGAAAAGAATCCATAATTTATCAGTAATAATTTATATTTCTCAAAATAGTCATAGGACTATTATATAAAATCAGACTATTTATTTAAAAAAGAGCACTCTCTTTGAAAATACAGCAGGGAGTTTTACATGATAAAAGTTGTGTATAAAACTTCTTTAGGAAACATAAACCTGATTCTAATACTTTGAGATACTAAAGTCACCTGCTTCCCCAAGGTCTGCTTAGGGCCTTCCTTAGAATAAGGAGAGAAAAGAGTAAAGTTATCAGGTACCAAATGCCTACCAGTGTCAGACTCTGACCAACATTGTCCTATTTAAGTTATTCCTCCCTTCCTTTTTACATAGGACAAACAGGCTTAAGGGTGTTAGAAGCTGACCCAGCCCACATGACTAATGGGTAGCAAACTCAGGATTTGAAAGCTTGCCTGTCTACTGCAAACTTTTATTTTAGTCTTTGATATAGGAAACGCAGATTTTCTACAGGATAGATTTTAAGGACACAAAAAGGCCCTTCAGGTTTCCAAAATACATAGGAAAAAAGGTCTTGAAAACCTATTCGCTTACATATATCAGAAGGTCCTGGCCATGGGACATTAAATTATAATGACCCAAATTAATAATCAAATCTGGACTTGGTCTCTGATTTCTTGTGCTTACTTTCCCTTTTGGAGATACTCAATAAAATAATATGAGCATTTTGGTCCGGCTCAGTGGCTCATGCCTATAATCCCAGCACTTTGGGAGGCCGAGGCGGGCAGGTCACAAGGTCAGGAGAACGAGACCATCCTGGCTAACATGGTGAAACCACCTCTCTACTAAAAAAATACAAAAAATTAGCTGGGCATGGTAGTGGGCGCCTGTAGTCCCAGCTACGTGGGAGGCTGAGGCGGGAGAATGGCATGAACCCGGAAGGCGGAGCTTGCAGTGAGCTGAGATCATGCCACTGCACCCCAGCCTGGGTGACAGAGTGAGACTCCGTCAAAAAAAAAAAAATAATAATAATAATAATAAGAGCATTTTGTTCCCTGGATGTAAGTGCTTATTTTTCAAGGAAATACTTGAAACCACAGCCGTCATTGGTACCTCCTTTTGAGATGGTTTATTGCATCCCTTCCAGAGGTTCTGGGCCATGTACAGTTTTCATAAAAGGATGTGAGAAGACAAGAAGACCAGGCCATTACATCAAGTTGAGAACCCGGTTAATTGTATAGGGATACCCAGCTGAATGAAGCAGGGAGTTACATTTCAGCCCACACATTACCCTATGGTGCTGTGCTGAATCCACCTAAAGGGGGTGTCATTTCTAATTTGCAGAAAGGAACCATAAAGGCTCACGCAGGACCTGGAAAGTCCTTTAAGGTTAGGAAGAGAAGGGGAAAATGCGTTTGGACATAAAGCTTTTCAGATTCTCAGTCATTAATTAAAGGAATTGAATCAAAGTCTGTTTAAAAGTAATGAAATCGCTGGGCGCGGTGGCTCACGCCTGTAATTCCCCACTTTGGGAAGCTGAGGCCGGTGGATCACCTGAGGTCAAGAGTTCGAGACCAGCCTGACCAACATGGAGAAACTCCCACTTTACTAAAATTTTCTGCTTAAAGCTAATTGATGAGAATGTTTGTTAATTTGGTAAATCAATGCCAGCCTAAGGAGATGTCTTTTGTTGGCACTGGAGAGTATAATTTTATTTCAGGGGAAAATGTTTACTAGAACCATCAGCATGCTATCCTATTTCACTCTGGGATATGAGAACTATTACTAAGGGAGCCAGTGAATATTTAGAAAAATGGTTCTATGTAAGGTGAGACAAATAGAAAACTCTCATATGTTTTGATTTGATGATTGTGTTTTAAAAACGTTTCAGTCTGCTAGGAATAAAATACCATGACTGTGTATACACTACATTTTAAAAATTATCACGCCATCACTGTGACAGATTTTGGAGCATCTCTGAAGAAACTCTTTTGAACACTAAGCTATCAAGTCTTAACTTCAGGGATATATAACTGGCTTTTTCCATTTTAAAGCCAAATGCTTTTGAAATTCTAACAATAACTACCCATTTTTGGAGTACCAGGTACCATACTAAGTAGTTTGCACACATAATGCTTATATTCCCAAAAAAGAATACTTCAAATGTTGTATGTTACTATTTCCTTTTTATCACTGAGGAAATTGAGGTGCAAAGAGGCCAAAGGGACTTACCTAATTTAATTTAGCTAATTACTGGCAGGCTAAAGATTCAAATCTATGCTGTTCCTGATTTCAAACCTGAGCTCTTGCCACGTCACAGAACTCACCCTTTCAGCAGACTTCTACTTAGGAGAGAATGTGGTATTTCAGCCAATCAAAATTTTATCATAAGATATAAAAAAATAATATCTTGGATTGAATATATCAACAGACACATTCTCCTACTATTTCCTAAAGTATATCATGGCTAATATTTGAATTACAAGAAGTCAGACTGGAAATGTGGAGTTCCTACTTACCTGTTCCAATAATTTTTGTCCATTGAGGTGAGCCTGTAACACAGCATCATTAACAAGCAAGTGAAAGTTCAGCAGCACGTGTTCAATGTCGTATGTTCCATGCATTGCATCCGAGAGTTCTTCCAACGACCGGATATATGCATGCCAGTGTGGATTAAGCTCCGCCATGTGCGCCAGGCAGCCTCGCATGACATTGAGGCAGTATCCCATACAAGGCTTAGTGAGCGTCAGGCCCTGGCAGTGCGGGCAGTATTGCATCTTCAGGAGGGCTCTGCTGCACTCTTTGGAGAAGTGCAGATAGTCTGTGGTGTTGATGACTTCAATGCCCAGATTGAGTGCCTGCAGAAAGGTGCGGCTGGGCAGCAGGGACCTCCCCATCTGCCCCATTACTCTTTTGGGAATATTACCAAATGGACTCACATCCCGGCGAGCCATCCGGATGCATTCTGAGTATTCCAGGGAACTGTCAGTCACAGCAGGGTTAATGAGGCGGTTGTAGACCAGAGGAAAAAGACTGTCAAAAAATCTGTTTACAAATTCTTCAGGATTAACATCTGCACCAAATAAATACAGCCCCACATCAGTGAAGAACTCCTGAACCGAAGCAGCAGCCTCCAAGGCCATGTTCCTGTAGGTATTGCAAAAAAGTATACTGGTGTAATTTTCTGCTTGTTTGATGAGAGTTTCAAGGGTTTCTGTAACACAAGCAGAGGTAAAAGATGAGAAGGTTTAGTATTCATGCTAACACTGTCCATCTGCTCCAGACATTAAATGACTCATCAAAACTAATCTAAGGATCTAAATTGTAATTCTCAGCCTACTCAACCAAATTCAGCTTTCCAAGGATAATGACCGGACAACAATGACCATTGCCTACAAAACACAAGTTTTATACAGACATATTTCTAGGATCACAATGTGTTTAAAAGTAATGAAATCACCAGGCGTGGTGGCTCACGCCTGTAATTCCAGCACTTTGGGAAGCCAAGGGAGGTGGATCACCTGAGGTTAAGAGTTCGAGACCAGCCAGACCAACATGGGGAAACCCCCTCTCTATTAAAAATACAAAAAGTACCCAGGCATGGTGGCAGATGCCTGTAATCCCAGTTACTCAGGAGGCTGAGGCAGAAGAATCATTTGAACCTGGGAGGCGGGGGTTGCAGTGAGCTGAGATTGCACCATTGCACTCCAGCCTTGGTGACAGAGTGAGACTCTGTCTCAAAATAAAAAAAGTAATGAAATAAAAAATAAGTTACATGTATGGTAGTTTCTTACTTTATTCTATAGTCATTCATAACTCACTAATGATAGAAAAAAGTGTCATTGAGAAATTTATTTCATAATCTGACTTCATTATTCATAAAAGATGGTCACATTAAGTACTTAATTCACCACCTGCTATATTTTTATAATTTTAAAAATCTTTTTCTTTTCCAGAATGAAAGCTAGTAGATTACACACTGGTTGCTACAAAGGGAGGTTAGATTCCCAAAGGAAAACCAGACAATCCTTAGACCTCCTCACATGTTCTAACTAAAGAGAAAGTAAAGCATTCATTTTCAAAGTATCCATAAATTATCACATTTTGTTAAGCATTGGGAAACCCATGAGTGCTATTATTTGATGAAAATAAATTATTGTGACCACATTATTGATCATATCCTTTTTCTTATCATCTTATCTTCAAAGACTTTACTGTGGGATATTTTGTTTCTTACTTAAATAACTGATGATCTCAAGTCAATTTATCTGCAAAAAGAACCAAGAATAATTTACCCGTAAATTAAGGGAGAAAATCTAAAATTAGAAAGTTGGAATAATCAGCAAGTCAAAATGGTATATCAAAATGAGGCATTAAGCAACAGTAAACACCTTGGATATATTAGTAATTACATTTCATAATTAGCCTAAATAAGGATACCAGCCTGTGTCAATATATAATAATAAAATATATTCAATAAAATTATCTCCTATAGTCCCAATCGTATAGTCACTTTTAAATAGGTTGTAAAAGATCACGCAATAACTTAGTAATCTAAACACTGTTTGAGTATATTACAAAAATAGGTGGAAGAAGAGTAGGAAAAAACAAAATGGAATAACAAAATGCAGAGGTGCAGAGAGAGCTACTAATGAAGCAGAACTGTGTCATGAATATGCCACAGAGTCCAAGTACAAATAAATAACAACGCAATATCATGAATCTGATACTGATCTAATTCACATTGATTTCCAGGCTTTAGTGTGATATATTAAGGTGCGTCTACCCTGCAATCAAAGGTAACAGCTTTTAAAAGTAATTGCAATTCTGTTTCAACAGAGTACATATAAATTGTTAGGTAGAGCTCATGTGTTATCTGTGCATCGCTGGTAACTAGTTCCTCAATAAAAATATGAAAGAATGAAAATGGGATGATAATGAGAAGGCTTCAATTGAGATTAGCAGCTCTATCATGTCAGCCAGCATTAATGCCAGGTTTCCCCAAATGGCCTGATCACCTGGGCTTCATGGGGAAAAAATACAGATTGTCAGGTCTCTGCATTTGAAATCCTAACTCAGTAGGTTCGTCTTGGTTCAGGAATCTATATTTAACAAGCAGTCCAGGTGATTCTTTTAACCTGGCCAGTTTTTGAAACATTGCGGTTGCAAACACATGTAAAATACTCTCTGCTCTTACAGAGTTGTTCAGCAAGCATTCCACTATGATAACCTGACCCCACAGCTGCAGTCTCAGCCACTACACTCTGTTTTCACAGATCCACAGGACAAAGTGTGAAAACGGAATTGAATCTTTGTGGCTTGAACTACAATAAAACTGCCAAGCCTGTATGTTTCTCCTTAAAATAGGTCATTTTTCTGAGCAGTTTGTGTGTGGCTAAGAATCGCGAAGTGGGTCACAAATAATTTTATTTACCAATAATGGTTAAATCACAATGTTTTAAAATTATTTAATTTGTTAAAGATAAAATAAGGATAGATTCAAAGATACCCTATATCATAGGCATTCTTACATGCTTTCCACCCAGGTTTCTAAGATATGTGCTATATGTGTTCATGTGACTGACAATTGCCATATTCTTAGTGGAATAAAGGTTGAACATTGCTGAATCAGGCAATACTGATGTTCCATCAGATTTCTGCCAACTCTAAATGATGTTTACACATGCAATTTTTATAAAGGCAAGAATAAAATATTTCTTTATAAATTTCAGCCCAATTAATTTATAACATAATGATTTAGGAAAATATGGAGTTTATCTTTAAGTAGCCCTAACAGGTATGTTTTACAAAGTAATTTATATTGTAAAAGCAATGTTGAAGAGAATATATTTAATATTTAGGAGTTTCCATTCAAAATAAAAATGAATATAGCATTTCCAAATATCATTATTTCTCTTTTAAGGCCACTGTGTATTATTAGCAACAAACTAATTCTGATTACTCTTTGAGTTTGTAATTAAAAATAAATTTCTGTACAAATTATACAGTTTTTATTTGATTTTAGAGTAGTTTTTCTCTGATTCAATTTTATTCTTTAAAACAAAACAACCAAAAAGAACTTGATAATAACTTCAGGAATCATATTAGAGTGAAATTTTAAAACTTTTCTCTAATAACACATGCATTAAAATTTTAGCTTTCATAAACTGTGTATTGACTTTACTACCCTTTGAAGGGGAAATTATATGTTATCAAATACAGTCATGTGCCTTGTAATGATGTTTTGGTGAATGACTAACTGTATATATGACATTGGTCCCATAAGATTATAATGGAGCTGAAAAATTTCTATAACTTAGTGACATCACAGCCATCATAACATCATAGTCCAACATATTACATGTTTGTGGTGATGCTGGTATAAACAAAAATATCAGATTGCCAGTCATATAAAAGTCTAGCACATGCAAGTATGTACAGTACATAATATTTGATAATGATAATAAACAACTTTGTTACTGGGTGTTTACCATACTATGTTTTTTATTGTTATTTTAGAGTGCACTCCTTCTACTGATTTTTTTTAAGTTAACCATAAAGCCACCTAAGTGAGTTCTTCCAGAGGAAGGCATTGTTATCACAGGAGACGACATCTCCATGCCTGTTATTGTCCCTGAAGCCCTTCCAGTGCAACAAGATGTGGAGGCGGAAGACGGTGATATTGATGATCCTGACCCTGTGTAGGCCTAGGCTAATGTGTGGGTTTGTGTCTTAGTTTTTAACAAAAAAGTTTAAAAAGTAAAAAAAAATAAATAAATATTTAAAAATAGAAAAAAAAAGCTTATAGAGTAAGGATATAAAGAAAACATTTTTGTACAATGAGTTTGTGTTTTAAGCTAAATGTTACTACAAGAAATCAAAAAGTTTTTTAAAAATTGAAGTTTAAAGTAAATTTATTATAAACTACTGTAAGCTGAGGTTAATTTGTTATTGAAGAAAGATTTTTAAAATAAATTTAGTATAGCCTAAGTATACAGTATTTGTACAGTCTAAATAGTGTAATGTCCTAAGCCTTTGCATTCACTCACCACTCACTTACTGACTTACCTAGAGCAACTTCTAATCTCGCAAGCTCCACTCATGTTATGTGCCCTATGCAGGTGTACCTTTTTTTAAAAAAAATGTATACCATAATTTTATATGTATATATATATATATTTTATATATGATTTTTTGAGACAACATTTTGCTCCATCACCCAGGCTGCAGTGTGATGCCAGGATCATAGCTCCCTGTAGCCTAAACCTTCTGTGCTCAAAGCAACCCTCCTGCCTCAACTTCCCAAGTAGCTGAGACTACAGGTGTGGACCACCATGCCAGGCTAATTTTTACTTTTTATTATTTTTTTGTTGAGATGGGGTCTTGCTATGTTGCCCAGGCTGGTCCCAAACTCCTGGCCTCAAGGTATCTGCTCCTTCAGCCTCCCACAGTGCTAGGATTACAGGCTCAGTCTATACCATCCTTTCACTGTATCTTTTCTATGTTTAAATATGCTTAGATACACAAAGATTTACCACTGCATTACAAACGCCTAGAGTATTAAGTATAGTAACATGTCATACAGGTTTGTAGCCTAGGAGCGATGAACCTATACCATATAGCCTAGGTGTGTAGCAGACTCTAAGGTCTAGATCTGTGTAAGTATAGTCTGTTATATTTGCACAATGGCGAAATTGTCTAATGATGTATTTCTCCAAACAAATCTCTGTACTTCAGTGGCACACAACCGTGTCAATATTCTGTTTATTTCCTGAATATCTGAACACAAAATAGATTTGATTTAAGTAATTTATTGCATTAGTTTTTCACCATGCTATTAACTCACCACAATATTAAAAAATTGGGGGGCTTTCAATATGTATTAAATCTGATATTGAAATATTCCAGTTAATTGAATTACCTAAATATATGTAATATACATATTTTTATATATCTGTGATCATAAGTATTTCTTAAATCCAACCAATAAAAAACTGTAAACTATTGGTCTATACATAATTGATTTTTCAATGCTTAGGGATAAACATATTTTGAATTTTTTTGTCCTAATCACTTCATAAAATTTTAATATGTAAACACCTATCAAAAATGAACAATCTAGGAGCCAAACCATTGAATAATTTTGTACTAATTTTTAATTAAAATTGGTAAAATCAGAAATTGAATTTACTATAGCTACTTATTTGTGTTAACTTTGAATTTGTAAAACTATCACTTTGTTCTTATACCATGTTTACCAAGGAGTTGAGTGTTTCCATTTTACTGAATTAACATTTTGATATTAGCAAGAATTTAAACTTTCAAAATAATTGTCAAGTAACAAAATATGTGCTGTTCTCCAAAAATGTAATAGACATATAAAATAATTGTTTATAAATCCAAGATAGGTAAGGTGCTGAACAATTAATCACATCTACTTAATTATGAAAGAGAAACTATTGTTTCTTTCATTACAGTTATAATACATAAAAATACTTCTCAACCAAGCTATATAAATAGTAGCTTTGTATTTAAGAATTAAAAATTGTAGCACACATTGAAAATAAACATTTTCCAGTCTTGTTTAAGGAATTTAAGAAACAGATTAGGAATAAAATTGTGTGTGTGTGTGTTTTTCATTGAGAATTTCAATAAGCTCTTCTTTCCAGTGATATCAGAACAAGTCTATCAAGACAGAATAATTTCCAGTTTTCCTTATAATGCCTGAGTGTTAGATCGAATTACAGGCTGCAAGTGCAATCTAATTACTGTTTAAATATAGAATGTAATTCTTCCCAGCCTTATGGGAAAATTAATTTATCTACACATAAAATCATTTATGTGTTATCTCACTAAAAACTGGATTTGGAATGCATGAAGTTTATCTGCATCTATTTCCGTTTTCGACATTAACATTCCGTTAATCTTAATTTAATGACAAAACACCTAAGACTGAAAACTTTAACTGTTTCCAGCCCACATTCCTTTTAGAGAAAATTTGTTAAACACACAAATGATTACTGACACAAATAAAGGATTTAACTTTAAATAAAACTGGTAGAGATAAAATAGAGTGATATCGATTTAAAATTAAATGTGAAAAATGTCAAAATCAGTGAAGATTCATATGCAGGTGGCTTTTTGTAATGAGAGAAACCAAAGAGTCACAAGGCTTTTATTAGTTTAAAGATAAAGTTGATTTCTAAAAGCAATGATTATGAATAACTGTTATAATAACCTCTCTGGCATGACATGTACTTATATTTTATGACCCTTTTAATATTTTTTATTTTTGACATATGAATGTTTTAACTTAAAAATTTTGAAATTTCAACTACAATTTGAGGCCACAGATATTCTCAGATATAGCAATGAAATCGATTTTAAAAGATTAAATCATATCAACCATAGAAAATCAGATGATTTTAAAATGTGTATCTGATTGAAGAGAAATTTTCAGAGCGAATTTGCATTTTGTGCATTACGACTCTCAAGTCACAGATTATGTTATTGCAATGGATAATTCATTACTACTCTGCTACTTTAGAGTTGCTCTGTGCCTGAAATCATGTATCCCTCTGTATTAAATTATACAGATAGATGAATAGGTAGGTAGATCATTTTAAAAGTAATTTTATAACCAATTGTTATCACACACATTACAATGAATTTTAATTCCATTTCCTTTTTTCTTAAAAGAAGTACTTCTGAATAATTTTAATAGTAATAATTCTTTTGATTTTCAGAAGACCATTATAGCCACTTGAAGATATGTGTTTTTAAATAAAAGAAGCAACTACCTAATTCTCTAGACTGGAAGCGTTTATACTGAATTTTCCCTTATATTTGCATATTTCCTAATTTTTTACCAAAAAGTAAAATGTGCAAAGTTTTCTGGAATATTAATTTAATGACATTTTCAAATGTCATGCAGAAATCAGTCATCTATATAAATAAATAGTGAGTGGGATATTAATCTGTATCATCAAGAATTAGCCTTTTGTTAATTAATCTTATCTTCTAGGACAAGCACTGTATGGAAAAATGCCCTCTTAACTCTCTTCCTCCTTCATTTCCCTCCTCATTAATTTGGCCTTCACGGTGCTTCATATTTATTTCTAATATTATTTTATAATTAATTATGTTTGAAAATCAACTTGATTTTAGCAGAAATTTAAATTCCCTTAAGCACTTGTGTAACAGATAAAATCAGTTCTAAACAACTAACCATTGATTGTTTCATGAATTATTGTGGAGTGAAGATTTTAAATCAAATTTTCTAATAATCTTTAAGCTCAGAAACACAATCTAGAACTACAAAGGAGCTATACGGAAGAGTTTCTTACTCACAACTTTATGTTTTTATACAGAACAAGTAAACCAATATCCTTTATTGGTGGTTCTCCTTCCTCTTTTTCTTTGTTTTTTTTTTAGTTAATTCATACACAAAAACATGGTTCTTCTTTATTTAAATAAACAAAAGCTTTCATTCTGCAAACTCATAATTCCTGTCCTCATTTTCTCTATCTGAAATCTCAAGAGAATGAGATGTTCTATATTTTTGGCTTTCAATGGCACACTGTCTATTCCCTCTTAGTGTATTCAAATCTAGTTTCTTTTGATATTCATTCTTTCATTCATCCATTCAACCAATATATTTTGAGCACCTGTTTTAGACCTTGAAGCTAAAACTGAATAAGCCATACAAGTTTCTGTCCTTATAAAGCTTAGAATCTACAAAGTAGAAGATAAAGTATAAAAGCAAACAGATATATAAGTGATTTATTGTTATGTTAGGTATTACAGAGGGATAAAAGAGGGTAGGGGATGAAAAGTGAAGGGTGCTGTTTTCCAAAGATCAATTTGCTTATAATCAATTGACGAAAAGACAATCAAAAGCAAGTTCTTAATCTTATTCTCAATAGGAAACTTTCTGAGTTTACCAAATACATCCAAACTATAAACAATATTTGGTCATTTGCTAAATTAAAATATTGATTTGGACAAACTGGTTTGGGCAAAATGATTTTCTACAGATTGGCTATTTTATTTTATTCTGAGACAAGGTCTCACTCTGTTACCCAGACTAGAGTGCATTGGCACAATCTCGGCTCACTGCAGCCTCAACTGCCTGGGCTCCAGAGACTCCCCCACTTCAGCCTCCCAAGTATCTGGGACCACAGACAAGCGCCACCACCACGCCCAGCTAATTTTTGTTTGTTTGTTTGTTTGTTTGTTTGTAGAGACAGTGTCTCTACGTTGCCCAGGCTGAGATTGGCCATTTTAGATACAGTGAGAAGGAAAACCCTCTCTGAGGAAGCAACATTCAAGTGGAAGCCTCAGTGATGAAAAAGAGCCAGCTATGAAAAGATGAGTGGTTAGGGGGCTCAGAGAAGGTAGAGTGCAAGGTTACGAGGTGCAAAGAAGGTTGCTGACTATGCAAAAACAGAGGAAAGTCAATGTGATTGGAGCTCAGTGAGTGAGAATAGAGAAAGGTCTGAGAAGTAGGCAGGGGACAGATTTCAGATGGCCCCACAGATCATGGTAAGGGGTTCAGATTTTCTATGTGGAATGTGAAGCACTGGGGAATTTTCAACATGGGAGAAATGTGATGCTGTTCATGTCTTAAAGGATAACAGTGGCTGATATATGGAGCATGGACTGCTGGGCGGGTGTAAGAGTGAAAACAGGAAGCCCAGTTTAAAGGCTATGCTAACAGTATGGGTGACAGTCATTGCTGGGCTGGACTGGTGGTATTGGTGGAGGTGTATGCTGCAATAAGTGATCAGATTGTCCATATGTACTGAATCACAGGCAAAATAACTTGTGGTTTGTTTGGAGGGAGATGTATAGGAAATGGATAAATGAAGGATAAATCTGAAGACTGGGCCTCAGTATCTGGATGCATAGTGGTACTGTTAACTAAGATAGGCAAGAGTATGCCGGCTCCGTGTTTGTGTGCGGTGGGGTTGAAAATTAAAGGTTTTGTTTTGAACATGTTACCAATTAGAAAATCAAATAAAATGTATCAGTATACAATTAGATAAAATAATTGGAGTCTCAGAAAAAGTTGAGGCTGTTGATATAAATCTGAAAGTGACTGTTATGGAGAATAAAGTTATGGTACTGGATGAAATAACCGAAGGGGAAAAGATAGGGAAGAGTGGAGAAATTTGGGAAAAGAAGAGTAACCAGCAACAAGAATTAGAATAAGAAGCCAGTGAAGTAAAAAGAAAATCAGGAAAACGGAGTGTCCCAGAAATCAAGGGAAGAAAATAATGCAAGTAGAAGAAAGTAATCTATCATGTCAAATGCTATTAAAAGGGCAACTGAGATGAGGAATAACAATTGACCATGGGAACTGATGAGAAAGAGAAGCCCTTAGCAACCTTGATAACAGCTGCTTCAGCAGAATATGAGCAGAAAAGGACAAGAATTGAGGCAACGTTATGGACAACTTCTTGCAAATGTTTGCTTAATGGAAGCAGAAAACCAAGACAGGCACTGGAGTGGGCTATGAGGTCAAACATTTTGCTTGTATGAGGAAGGAGAATTTACTGAATATTCACATATGGATATAGCAATAAATTGATGACTGAGCAGGCAGGATGGGAAATGCAGGAGGAAATTCCTTGAGTAAGCAAAAGGATGTGATCTAGGGCATTGATACAGACTAAAATATTGGATAAATAAGTGGATGTTATAGTTGCCAAGAATAATGTCAAGTGAAGTCAAGAGAAAGAGTCAGGTAATAAAATGGTGAGTTCCTAAGGGAACATGACCAGAAGTCTGGTAAATGGCAGCATGGAAGCCGGACAGGCAGTGACTCTTCCGGCAGGCAAAGAGGATTTGCCAGGGGAGCATAGGAGCAAAAATGTGGATCCAGGAGCACAGCATCCCCCAACAAAAGAGGATGATCCTGTTTGTTTCCTGTTGCTGCTGTAGCAAATTGCTAATAATTTCCCAGTCTAAATAACAGAAAAGTATGCCTTCTCAGTTCTAGATGCCAGGCATCCCAAAGCAGTGTTACTAGGCTGAAATCAAGGTGTGGTCTGGGCTGCACTGCCTCTGGAGGTTCTGAAAGAGAATTCATTCCTTTCTTTTTCCAGCTGCTGGTGGCTGCTGCCATTTCTTGGCACTCCTTGGCTTATATCCACATCACTCTAATCTCACATTGTCTTCTGCGTGTATTCATGTGTGAAATCTCCCTAGGCCTCTCTTTTAAAGATTCATGTGATTATTAGGACCCACCCAGATAATTCAGGATAATCACCCCATCTCGCGATCCTCCATTCAAGCACATATGCAAAGACCTTTTTTTTTCCCCCCATGTAAGCAACAATTCGAAGATTCCAGGGATTTGTCCCTGATATCTTTGGGGCCCAATATTCAGCCTACTACAATACTGATCACAGAAGACAAAAAAATAAAATTAAAAAATCTACACTTGATTTGCAAACTCAGGAGACAATGACTGTAGTCCAAGGTCTTCCATGTACCGATTATATGAGCTATTTAACCTCTCTAAGCGTCAATTTTGTCTGTAATAAAGTAGATGTAATCGTGTCTGCTCTGACCAAGGGCAGGATAGCTGTGAGATTCAATTGAAATAAAATGCAGCATGGTGACTAGTGATTCTTTCACTTCTTATGTTCACAGACTGCTCAGAACAATGTCCTAAGACTGACTGTACCCTCCTGCCTTTCCTGGGTGCTCATGAATCTGTTGAGGCAGGAATTGAGTCCTCCTGTTCATCTTTCTATCTCCCAGTGTTTTTCCCATGAGGGGCCTCTGTACATTCTGATAGGCTTCGGTTCAAATGCCCTATAATTAGATGCTAGTCCCATGCGTGTAAATTTCCTGACTTCCTTGCCTCTCACTTATTCTCATCAGAAAACAGGTATAATAATGGCACCTATCTCATAAAACAGCTGTGAGAATTAAATGAATTTGTACATGCTACCTACTTGCATAGTGCCTAAAGGTAGAATGTGCTGAAAAACCATTAAGGAATAATAATAATAATCCCTAACTTTTGCCATGTAGTTGCCATTAGCTAGATGATTTATTAAGTTCTTTTGGAAAATTAATTCACTTGATTCTCCAACCCATGATACGGGTACTCTTACTAGCACAACAACCATAATAATACTGTATATATAAGTAAACATAGCACACATTGTATTATTAATCATTCCTACTTTACAGATGATCAAGTTGAAGCACTGAGAATGTAAGTGATTTGATCAAGGTTTATACAGAAAGTAGCAGAGCCTGGATTTGAACTCTGAGTATTTGGTTCCAGATTCTGGGTTCGGAACCATACATATCATATATCGTACTATCATTTTCTAAATAGTCTGACACCCTATATAAAATAGCGGAAAAGGGATAGACGTACACAAAAACAAAATAAAGCAAGACAAAACTTTATCTATATAATTGAACAAAATGCAAACATTTCACTGTTAACTTAGCATATTAAGATGTTGTGTATGATAAACCAAATTAGCTATTGAAATCATTCTTTTCAAAAATTAACTAATATTATAAATATGGCAAAAATAAAGAGAAAGCTATGTGTTGCATTGAAGTCAACTCAGCTGAAAATTTTCTAATATTTCTAATTATGAAGTACAAAACTGCATCCTAATCTCTGGGAAAGAAAGATACCGTTTAAGATCTTTATCACCAAATACACTGTGGAGAAAAAAATAAATATTGTTGCTCTTCTACCACTCTTTCCCCTGCCAAAGAAAAAGTCCATGTCAAAAGATAATATAGGAGAAAATAAACTACTATTTAGTTAGAACAAGAAGGTAAAGTTAAATTCAGGGAAAAGATTTAGGTTATAGGGAATACTGCTGGTGATGCTGCATAAATTCCACTAGGAATGATGGAAGAGCTAGGCAGGCAGAGAGGAATAGTTGATTGGGTCAAGTTGTCACTGAAATGGTATTGAGATTTCTGCCAACCTCTTCCTAATGAAATGCAAGGGCTTCTTGTCAACATTCAGAGTCTCCTAGTAACTCTAGCTTCTAAAGCTGGTGACGCATTCTCTTATACCCTCTATTGGTAAAAATTTTGTTTCTTTCACTCATTCCTCTGCATCCTAGGCCAGATCGTTCAGTCTTGGTTCTTGTTTCTTACCATCTTGCTCAAAATATAGCACCACTTTTACAATGGCAAATAAAACTCCAAGCCGATTGCTCTCACATTTACATATGTAGCTCAGTAATCATCAAAGTTTTCGGTCTCGGAACACTTTACACCCTTAAAAATTTATTGAGAAACCCAAAGCTTGTATTGTGGTGGGCTACATACATATATATATATAGAAATACATATTATTCGTATGTATTATTTAAAAAAACTGATAATTATTTTAAAACATTTAATCCATTAAGAGAACCATAATAAACATAATGATACTAGATTACTGGTTTTGTAAAAAACAGAACTGTATTTTCCAAAACAAAAAATGTTAGTGTGAAGAATATCATTGTTTTACATGATTGCAAATTTCATTATTGTCTCACTTAATAGAAAAGAGCTATATTCTCACATCTATTTCTGAATTCAATCTGTGAACAGCATCTTGTTTTGGTCAAGGTATATGAAGAAAATCCAGCCTCACACAGATGCAGTTGACAAAGGCAGCCTTTTCATTTAATAGGCTTTTCAGATCATTGTTAACACTGTTCTTTGATATTATACCAAAACATGACGACGGATTGTTTCTTCAAGTTTAAGTGCAATACAGAATCTAAAAGCATACCACTGGCCAATCTTTTATTATGAATGGTTCTCTTAGCCATTCAAGACATTGTAATCCATGCATTGACATGTTAGTTCATAAGTTATGCAGATTTTCCTGATTTTGACACATTTCATCACTTTTTTGTTTGTTTGTTTGTTTTAAGATGGAGTCTTGCTCTGTCACCCAGGCTGGAGTGCAGTGTTGCGATCTTTGCTCACTGCAACCTCCGCCTCCCCGGTTCAAGTGATTCTCCTGCCTCAGTCTCCAGAGTAGCTGGGATTACAGGCATGTGCCACCATGCCTGGCTAATTTTTGTATTTTTAGTAGAGATGAGGTTTCACCATGTTGGCCAAGCTGGTCTAGAACTCCTGACCTCATGATCTGCCCCCCCCTCGGCCTCCCAAAGTGCTGGGATAACAGGTGTGAGCCACTGTGCGTGGCCTCATCACATTTTTAAGTACTGGAAACTGTCAAGGTCATGGTGATGGATGTAAGTTTTCTAAATTTCCAGTTTTCTTTTAAAAGCTCAAATATAATTGCTACCAGCAAATACAGTACGTTGTTTTCCTTGAAGCTATAGACTCATTTCGTTCAATTTTAAGAAAATGTTTGCCAAATACTTAAGTCTGAATTACCATAGCTTGCCTGTCAATCACTTTGTTCAAGAAAAAAAAATGGTATTCAGAAAAAAAAAATGTGGCTAGTTCAGCTTGCAACTCAATTGCAAAAGTATCTTTCATTGAGAGAGCCATTACTCTTTGGTATGCAGAAGACTTGCTTTATGCAATCTTATTTCACGACATAGAACATGAAAAATATGTGTAATTGAGAGTTTATATTTAACAGTCAATAATTTTTGCTGTATTATCTGGACTTTCTTAAATGCAATGGCTTTTAAAAATGTGAATTTGTGGAGGTAAAACATACAGTGATTACTATTAAAAGTACAGTTTGATGCCACCAATTTAATTTGTGCTAAAGCCCCAGCAGTTTTGCTCACCATTGCTTTTGTACTCTAAATGCAAATGCAAATACAGAGGAAAATGTAAACCATGACTTCATAGTATTATGAAATAGTTTTGATCTCAAAAACACTCTGAGGTTTCCGGAACCCCAGACCACTTTGAGAATTGTTGCTGAAGCAAATATTTCTTACTGGAGATTCTAGCTATTTTTCCATGTATAACATATCAACCTAGATCTGTATTTGCCAATTATTTCCCTTTATTGTTTCAGCATCTTTCTGACCTCCTTACTTTGTATATTAGGATCAACCATCTAAGCATCTGGACTCAAAGCCTTAGAACTTTTATTGCCCACGTCCAGTTAGTCATCAATAGCTGTTCTCATGGCACGTGTATACCTATGTAACAAAACTGCATGTTCTGCACATGTACCTCAGAACTTAAAGTATAATAAATAAACAAATAAATAAATGTTGATTTCTTTAAAAAATTATTTCTCATTGCCAGATATTACCTTAATATCTCTCTTATCCACTTTGGATTACTAAAAGAGCTTCCACTGGTTCCTCAGTCCATTTTTTCCTCAGTTCAATATTGAGCACTCTAAATGTTTTCATACTTCTTTTCATTTATTTATTAAAATACAATGTTTACCCCAGGACAAAGTCAAACTCCACAGAACTGAGTAAACTAATACACTTTGATTCACATTGCAGAGTCTCCAAAACATGGCTAAAAGAATATCCAAGTGCTAGAAAAGACATTTGTTAAGTAGTACATGGCATTCTCAACCAAAATGAATTAATTGAACTTGCAGTTTCTCAAATTACATAATGATAACTTACCTCAATCTTTTCCTTTAAAGTCAGCTCTGTAGGATCCACAAATGTACAAAAAAACCCAAAAACTCCTGACATCCTTGAAATAACTATCACAGTTTAATTTCCTGTGCCATCAATTAATTATATTTTTATTATGTCTAATCACTACAAGTCATCGATCATTTTTATTGCTCTAAGAATTGTCACTAATTTGTACACTCTTCTTGGTGCTAGAACATTTTGGTGGAATTTTGAAATCTAAATAACAATATATTAATATGAACCACTAATGAAGCATCTTATCTCTTCTTCATTTCATGATTCTTGGGATATCTGCCTACAGTACAGTGTTTAAAATATATCCATTTGTTTCTATTAGCTTTATAGCAATGGCTAAGGAGTTTCATTAGGCAACACAAAAATGTTCTCCAAGCCATCATACAAATGCATACTAAAGTATACTATCGACAAATTCTAACCACCAAATGTTCTAGTATAAAGTGACTTAAAAACGGTTTAAATTTAATCTGCAATCTCCTGATTTTACCGCATCCTAAGCATGGTCCTACACATCTGCTAGATCGTATTGCCAAGTGTCATAGATGAGCGATTCCTACAGTTACAGGTCGGGAAACAGAGGAAGAAATGAATTGAAAGTATTCACTCCAAAGTTACAGACAGTTTAATAAATATACTGTTTCTACTTTGACATGAGAGAAACTTCCTCAGAAGGTAGGCAATTCTTTTAGACCATTACATTCTTTCCAAATAGCTGGAGAAAAAAATTGTAATTCTTTCTGATAACTAAAATGGGTTATAAAGCACAAAATCAATCAGACCAAGAACAGTCTGTTTTACTACAACATCCATTTCTGCTTTCATAGCTCTTATCAGAAAATACTCCAACAGTAACATAGTCAAAAGCAGAAAGAATAGGGTGTAACAATTATGTGATTTTTGCTACGGGATACTAGCAGCCCTTTTTAAATGCACTAGAAATATATATTTAAAAACAAAGGTCCTTCCAAAGATATGACTTGTAGAAATCTAGATTCTAAATAACTGTGATTTCAAAGATATGACTTTAGAAACAATATGAATTTTCTTTATAAACATTTACCAATTCAAAAAATGGTGTCTTTATTCAAGAATTTTTAAAATAAGAATAAAATCCCTTAATGCTGCAATTTTGCAGGGCAAGATCAAAGTGCTTGGAAGATCCGTATATTAGAAATGCAAAAGAACTTGACAGATGAACTAATTCATCTCCCAAATGCCCCCATAACCAGCTCTGGGACTCGAGGTTCTCGTCTATTAAAAACAAATAAATATAAACAAAATCTTCCATTTTAAAACCTTTCTCAGTGCCCAATTGTATATCTAATTTAATCAAAATATCATGGCCTTATAGCTAAGGCACCAAATTCCATAAAACTGGAGTTAAAATCTATTTCTTTTTCAAAATTTGTTTTCTTGGAAATTCACATTAGTTTCTGTGTGGAGCTGCAGTCATATATTTGAAAATCACTAAAAAGTACCAAGTATCATTTAGGAAGGTACTCACCAAGGTCGAGATTTAATAAAAGGATTGAGCCATAATTCCTCTGTATTGCACCCCTGCTTGTGATTCCCTTTTTCTTTCATTTGAAAGAATTATCTATTCTGCTTCCTACATCTTTTTCACAATGAACTCCAATATGACCATGAGCATTATTTATTTTAACAGCTTTCCCACTTTGGTCATGTTGCAGTCCACACTTGTTATTACTGCACTTCATTTTGCTTTTCTATTTTCAATTTGAATGTAGATTCCACTTCCACACAGCATGAGCATGCAAGCTGTTCCCTATCCATATATAGTGAAGTGTTTTAGGCAAACATACAGATTGTGTACTTGGTTCCAACGGCCTTAAAAAGCAGTGGTCCCTGTCCCTACCCTACCTAAACCTCGTAAGGTTAAGCGCCAGCTCACTTATCACTCTAACTATACCCAACAACAGCTTCTTATCAAAAGCATTCTCTGGATGAAACTTAAAGCTAGCTTGGTAGTTTAAATAAAGTCAAATACAATTTATGCAGTGTTTTCAAAAGCCTCCAAACACGAAGCCTGTTTCACTGTTCCAGAATGATTAAGTTACTCAGACATTCACATTCACTACTCTGTGTGAGGGAGGGTACAAAAGAAAAATAAAAGGCGCTTGATAAAATTTCACCGAGAGCATTTTAGTAAACATTCTATACAATTTCCTCTAGTTAAACGACACTAAGTTGCTACCCAGGATGCCATATAGCTTTCAACCTGTATTAAAAGCTGATTTTTTTTTCATTCTGTTTCTGAGTACATTTATATCCATGATGGTATATTGGCTTGTTGTACTAGACATGACCTAGCATTATCCAACATTAAAACAGCCAAAGGCGGCCAGGTGCGGTGGCTCATGTCTGTAATCCCACCACCTTGGGAGGCTGAGAAGGGGAAATCACCTGAGCCCAGGAGTTCAAGACCAGCCTGGCCAATGTGGTGAAACCCTGTCTCAACTAAAAATACAAAAATTAGTCAGGCGTGGTGGCGGGCACCTGTAATCCCAGCTAGCTGGGAGGCTGAGGCAGGAGAATCGCTTGAACCTGGGAGGTGGAGGTTGCAGTGAGCCAAGATTGTGCCATTGCACTCCAGCCTGGGTGACAGAGGGAGATTCCATCTCAAAAAACAAAAACAAACAAACAAACAAACAAAGCCAAAGGCTCCCATGATCTATGCACAGAATTACTTCAGGTTCCTGATTCACATGAAGACATTCAGATTCATTAAGTCCAGAAATCTGCATTTTTAGTACATATTAGAAAACCCGACCCTGACATTTCTAAAAGTTGAACCATCCTGGAGTGAGATATTCGATGTTCTTTCTTGGGTGAAGCCTAACCTGTTTTCCACTCTTATCTCCTCCACTCTTTCATCTCCCCCCTCCTTGTTCCCCTGCCCTCTGCTTCCATCACACATGGAGCTGATGCTCCAAACCCAGAAACACGATACTGTTGGACCCTCTGAACCCTTCACACAGTCCATTTTTTTCTTTTTTCTATCTGGAACACATATTCATCATTAAGAGCAAACCCCATCCTACACAGGAAGTCTCCTTAATCCAATTAGGCTATTGGTTGTACAATCTACTATTTCATACAACTGTGTGAATATCACTTTGTAGGTAATACACATATTGCAGTATTTTATAATTAGTTGCTAACGTCCCTACATGTCCCACTATACTTACAGTCCATGAGGTCAAAGATCATA
The DNA here is from genome assembly GCF_028858775.2 of Pan troglodytes. Taxonomy (NCBI): domain Eukaryota; kingdom Metazoa; phylum Chordata; class Mammalia; order Primates; family Hominidae; genus Pan; species Pan troglodytes. The sequence continues at coordinate 97,310,565 of NC_072412.2, read as the reverse complement.
CCTTACTCATCTTGTACTTCTAAGCACCAGGCATGCAATACAAGAGGTTTGTAATAATTGGTTTCTGAGCCAAAAATTGAATGTTAGTGTGGAAATTCTTTTTCAAGCAAATCCAACTACTCTAAATTCCTAGTACCTATCAGCACATATTTAGTGCCATATATCTTCAGTCAGAATCATGGAGAATTGTGAAATCAGTTTGTCAAAGATATATATTAGTGTTTCTCTACTAAGTCCTTATACTTACTGTAAATTTAATTATGTTTAACTTATGTAAAGGGATGCTTTGTCTTTTCTACCATTTTCATCTCCCATATACCCAATAGGTTTTTTGTTTCCCCTACCTGAGTTTTTTTTTTAAATGTAACCAAAATAGTGCCCTAGGGAAAGGAAGAAAGAGTGATAGTAAACGAACACATTATTCACCATTCAGATGTTTAGGAAACATCTGAAAAACACGTGTAGGAAGAACACGTTTATGATCTCTGATTGCAAGGGGCAAGGTCTCCTGGACTAGTCTAGATGAGAAAAAAAAGGGAAATAAGGGTTAGAAATTTTTCTGCATTAAAAAGTAACAGGAATTTTGGGTGGCCTCTGCCTGCTGGATTTTGAAAACAGTATCAGTAGAGAGAAAATGACTCTGACAATATGGCAGGAAGTTGAAGAGGGTCATGAAGGGACTTTTTACTCCACTGACAGGAATGATGTTTTAATGTCTAAAAATAGATTCTTCTGACAGTGCTAACTCAACTACCTCCAAATGTTCAGTAAAGCTCTGAGACATATATATAATTAATATATATACATATATGTGTATATATGTGTATATATACATATATACACATATATACACATGCGTGTGTGTGTATATGTGCATGTGTGTGTGTGTGTGTATATATATATAAAATGAGTTAGTGGTAAACCAGGATATTTGAAGGAGAAAATATTGACTTGGGCCTTCAATGGATTAGATGAGGTCCATCCACACTGGGAAAGGCAATCTACCATAGTCTACTGATTCAGATGCTAATCTCATTTAGAAAGGCCTTCAAAGACACACCCAGAAATAATCTTATCCAAACACCGGGACACCTCATGGCCCAGTCAACTTGACATAAAATTTGTTATCATGTCCATATAACATCAAATACTTGATGCATGAAACTTGAGTTCTGCTTTTCACACAGCTAAAGTTCACTGATGTCAGTTACAAAGATAAAGGTGCAACCTCTAAAAAATTAATTTGAAGTGTTGTTCTCTGGCTTGTGCTATAAGCAAAGAAATATTAGTCTGGGACATCTGTTAGTAGACGAATGGATTTTATTTTGTTGTTTCTAAGTCAACGCAATAATGGAAAAGACAACAATGCAAACGAATGCTTTTTACAATGATAACACTAGGGCCTCATCATGAGAGTAAAAGAAGAGGAAAGAAAGGAGGGAAGAGGGAAGGAAAATACATAGACCTTCCATTTTTGATGGATATTAAATTATGTTTCTATAATTTTTCTATTATTTTCTGGTGTTCACTGGATGCCTGCTATGGGCAAGTGCTAAATCCTCTTAGATCAATAAGTCTCATGGGCAGAAATAAAAATAAAAATAAATTAATTTAAAAGCACTGACATGGAATAATGGGCACGCTTCTCTGTGGTGGTATTTTCTGCACCGGTTTCACAGTAGAGAAGCTTCCTGCATCACCATCGCGCTAAGGAAGCTTACATCTAAAGGCAGCTAATTTCTCTCTCTTTGCATAAGGATGGGCGAGCTCTTGTTTCTTCTGAGCTGTTTTTAATATATTCTTCTAATAGGGGCCATAGCACAAACTATGAAGCACAAAGTGAACAACCAGTTGTTATGTCATCGATGGTTAGTATAGATGTTCAGAAAAGATAATCAGTCACAAAATAATATTTAGTCACTAGAATAACTAAATTTTTTAAATGTTATATATAATTCCTTTAGGCAGGGAGGGGACAGGTTACAGATTCTTATTTTTTCTTTCATGTCAGTCTCTTTTTGCTTAGTGTGATGGTTTTGTTGTTGTTGTTGTTTCTTTTTTTCCCTCATTTCTTCTAAAAAAAATAAAACCACAGGATACATGTGCAGAACCTGCAGGTTTGTTACACAGGTATATGCGTGCCATGCTGGTTTGCTGTACCTATTGGCCCATCCTCTAAGTTCCCTCCCCTCACCCCCTAACCCCCAACAGGCCCTGGTGTGTGTTGTTCCCATCCCCGTATCCATGTGTTCTCACTGTTCAACTCCCACTTACGAATGAGAACATGCACTGTTTGGTTTTCTGTTCCTGTGTTAGTTTGCTGAGGATGATGGCTTCCAGCTTCATCCATGTCCCTGCAAATGACATGATTTGATTCCCTTTTATGACTGAATAGTATTCCATGGTATATTTGTACCACACTTGCCTTATCCGTGCTCTTATTGATGGGCATTTGGGTTAGTTCCATGTCTTTGCTATTGTAAATAGTGCTGCAATAAACATACGTATGCATGTGTCTTTATAGTAGAATGATTTATATTCCCTTGGGTATATACCCAGTAATGGGATTGCTAGGGCAAATGGTATTTCTGGTTTTAGATCCTTGAGAAATCGCCACACTGTCTTCCACATGGTTGAACTAATTTACATTTCCATCAACAGTGTAAAAGCATTCCAATTTCTTCTCACCCTTACCAGCATCTATTGTGTCCTGACTTTAATAATCATCATTCTGACTACAGAGAGATAGTATGTCATTGTGGTTTTGATTTGCATTTCTCTGATGATCAGTAATGTTGAGCTTTTCTTCATATGTTTGTTGACCGTGTAAATGCCTTCTTTTGAGAAGTGTCTGTTCATATCCTTTGCCCACTTTTTGATGGGGTTGCTTTCTTCTTGTAACATTGTTTAAGTTCCTTGTAAATTCTGGACATTAGACCTCTGTCAGATAGGTAGATTGCAAAAATTTTCTCCCATTCTGTAGGTTGCCTGTTCACTCTGATGATAATTTCTTTTGCTGTGCAGAAGCTCTTTAATTAGATCCCATTTTTCAATTTTTGCTTTTGTTGCAATTGCTTTTGGCATTTTGGTCATGGATTCCTTGCCCACACCTATGTCTTGAATGGTATTGCCTAGGTTTTCAACTAGGGTTTTTATGGTTTTGGGCTTTACATTTAAGTCTGTAATGCATCTTGAGTTAGTTTTTGTATAAGGTGTAAGGAAGTGGTCCGGTTTCAGTTTTCTGCATATGGCTAGCCAGTTTTCCCAGCACCATTTACTGAATAGGAGATCCTTTCCCCATTGCTTGTTTTTGTCAGGTTTGTTGAAGATCAGATGGTTGTAGATGTGAGGTGTTATTTCTGAGATCTCTGTTCTGTTCCCTTGGTCTATATGTCTGTTTTGATACCAGTACTATGCTGTTTTTGTTACTGTAACCTTGCACTATAGTTTGAAGTCTGGTAGTGTGATGCCTCCAGTTTCGTGTGTTTTTTTTTTTTTTTTTTTTTTTTTTTTTTTTTTTTTGCTTCAGATTGTCTTGGCTATACAGGGTCTTCTTTGATTTCATATAAAATTTAAAATATTTTTTCTAATTCTGTGAAGAATGTTAATGGTAGTTTGATGGGAATAGCATTGAATCCATAAATTACTTTGGACAGTATGGCCATTTCCACAATATTGATTCTTCCTATCCATTAGCATGGAAGGTTTTTCCATTTGTTTGTGTCCTCTTATTTCCTTGAGCAGTGGTTTGTAGTTCTCCTTGAAGAGGTCCTTCACATCCCTTGTTATCTATATTCCTAGGTATTTAGAAAACCCCATAATCTCAGCCCCAAAAATTCTTGAACTGATAAGGAATTTCAGCGAAGTCTCAGGATACAAAATCGACGTGCAAAAATCACAAGCATTCCTTTACACCAACAATAGGCAAGCAGAGAGCCAAATCATGAATGAACTCCCATTCACAGATTCTTTGATTCAATATGTTGCAGCTCTAAACACAGGATTTCTCAGGTATCAAGACTATTCCCACTACTTTGCATAACTCTGAAACATATTACTAAACTTTACTGTGAACTTTTAGACATGAAACTAGTAGGTGTGAAAAATAAGCTAAATGAAAAAAATCCTTAGGCTTATGTTCATTATATCAACCAAGGCAAATGTTACTCAAGTTAATCAATTTAATTAAGGCTAACTGGGGCCCAACACACTAATTATGCCTACATATCAAAAGCAAAGTTCACTGAGATGCCTAAAATAAATCTATCCTTTGTGATTACTTCTTGAAATCCTATTGTTTACCAATGTCAAACATGAAGAGTAAAACCAATGATAGGAACACTAGCTGTCATACAAGTTGCCTTTCTGCATCCTTTTGCTATAGGAGAATAAAGGAAGTATGTAGTTTTTATTTTTAATTCTATCAGTTTTATTACAGAAGGCAATATTTTGGCAATTTCATGTCAAGTTAGTTCACTTTTCAGAACTGTCTGCAGCCTAAGAGAGACAGTAATGCTGAAGCTGCTCTCAGACTAAGGACAGCCCCAGAAATTATTTCACATTCCTCTGTTAAACTGTACAGTTTATGCCCCGCCCTCAGCAACTGACAAAACATGAGCTTCTGAGTATTCCAATTTATAGACTGAAGCAGATCAGAGGAGGAAACACAATGATTGGTGGTAGACGGCTGGAGGTGTTGCAGCCACCAGCATTTCCAGTTGAAAAATCATGGATTTTCTTTATTAGAAAGAATATATTGTTTTCCTTCTGTGGTAAGACTTTGTTTTGCTTTAATATCCCAAAATGAACTCCCTTTCTGATTTTTATCTCCCAGACCTGCCTAATCCCACACTAACATTAAGAATGTCTTTTAATTTTTCTCCTGGTTCAGACCATTCTGTCAGATTTATGATCTTTTATATTATAGCCACTACCCTGGTCTATACATTCGTGTCCCTGTTTATCGCAGTAGACTCAACACTGAATTCTCTCCTAGTTCTAATCCAAATAGAACACCAATAGATTAACAATTGCCAAACACTGCTATGTACCTTCACTTCTCAAAATACAGAATGTTTCTCTATTATCAGAGAGCAAAGCAAAATTGTATCCTGGCATTTAAAGCTCTGTATCTAGGGTCCCCTTGTATCACTCAGCAATGGGCAACATATGCTTCTACTTCCATCAGATCAATCTCTCCTCATCTCTACAAAACCACTAGCTTATATTCCAGTTCTCCATGGAAGGCCATTCTAATCTAGACTATTCTAGTTCTACCTTTCCTTTGGGTTCACTCAGTGTCCAATAATACAATTGACATGTGTGATGTTTTGAGATCTTAGCAAGCCAGGCTTAGGATGAATTAGTGACAAAAATCATAATTTAGATATTCAAGCAATGTATTAATAGCAAAAGTCCATGTGAGACTCTCACCTTCAAACACATACACAAGCAAATACATCTCTTTCAATCAAATGGGCTTAGGGTAACTATAGAATTTTGAGCCTCAGTGAGAATGGCTGGTCTTAAAGGGAAACTTTAGTTGTGGTTTTGATGGAAAGTTTACTTCTATGGACAATTAATACAGAATCTAGACATAGTGAATAACCCCCTTCTTTGACCTAACTTGCCCCTTATAAAAAATCACCTTTCTTTCAGTTTTGATATACCTCTCTCCTAAGTTCTACCCTGCCATTTCAGCTGTTAACGTCTCAGTAAAGTGCTACTAACTATTTCCCTAGCTCTTCCTGTAGTTGATACAATGAGATTTCTCTTAGAAGGTCATTGGAGGATATGTTAATTAACAAGCAGAGCTGTTGAAATATTGATTCTGGCCAAAGTTCCCGCTTTAAATTAGTGTCTGTTAACCATCCCCGATCGACCCTTAGCAATGTACTATTCTATTGTGGAGGGGTTTCTCCAATTTGTCTAGGAATTGAAATCATATTCTAACTCACTTCACATTGTTCCCTGCAATAACTGTTAATTCATTCAGAAGTGTACCATTGTTCTCTGAAACAACCATGTTTTGTCTCACTCTTGTTTGCAGTGTGCTTGTAATGCACATACTCTATACCATCCACATATGACTATCAGTTAATGTCGGGGGGCATAGTAATACAACTCAACCCTTCATACAATGTAACCACATTCTAATGGTTATATTAGAACCACATTTCATGATCTTTTCTGGTCTGCATTCCAAGCACAGCTGTCGAGTTTCCTAATGCATTTGTAATTACTATGCAGGATTGCACAATATTTTTTTTATTTAAGCACTGTCATTTGAAAGTACTCCTCTGTTAGGCCTTGTAAAGCCAATAGTGTATTAAGTAGTTAATCAATGTGTGCTATTTTACCCTGACGCCTATTTTCACTTTATAAAAATGGATTGGTTGAATTCTCCTTGTTAGAAAATGCCACTGCAATTACTGAATTCATTTACAAAGATATAGAACAATGATTAAGTTATATTTATTAAATATTTCCTATTTTATTGCTTATATTAGGATTCTCAGGGTGCTAAAGGTTTTTGCACAAACAATAAGTTAATGATTAATAAGAACCAACTGGACTTTTACATTGTTATGATAGTCTGGAATTATTTTTATATTTGACAAGAGAAATTCGTTCTCCTGACATTCTAGGATCTTTTTTTTTTAGAGATTAAAAAATAATTTTTTAGAGAATATACATCAAAAGAGGTAGAAATAACATAGGAAACAATAGGATACAAGATTCTTCTAAAGCGTAAATAATAACAAAAAGATCATCACTAAATAACACATATAATAACATAATGTCAAATATTCCAGCAACTGTAATACATGTATTTGAGAACTTGGGTTAAGAATTTGCAATACCACAAATTCATTTAGCAGGTGAGGAAACAGGCTAAGAGAGATAAAAGGGCCTGCATACTTTCACTACATTTCAATGCTATGTGCTGCTAGCTGATACTGTAGCTTTTGTGTGAAACAGAAACACGTATGTGGACATCTGTCCCAGAGGCAAGGATTTGAAGAGCAAAGCCCCAGCTGGATGTAGCTCCCATTCCCTACTTTATGCAGTGCTCAAACAGCACCACTGTACATGGTGACATGAATTCAAAGGTGGCAGAATCTGGATTCAGACATAGGTTCATGCAGAAAAGGAAAAGGAAGACAGGATCCAACCAGGAGACCTCATACATATTTGTTCTTATCTAATATTGAAATATCAGATATTTCTATTCTTGACAACAGAAATATGTGGCAGCCATTACAGCTCATTCAACAAAGACATGAAATATTAACAACAAAAACTGACCAAAGCAATATTATGAAAGAGAAAATAGAACAAAGACGAAAATACATTCATGGTACTGAGTTCCACAGTCTTTGCTGCAGCACACATCACTGCTGCAGGGTCCAGAGCCTCACCGGAGGAGATGAGATTGCCTAGTTCTCTAGGCATCATGGCAATGAATTCTTCTGTGGGACAGATTTAGACCACACCAGGACCAACTCAACTCCATATGAATCACTGGGCATGTGCCCTACTATCTGCAGGTTTCAGGCATGCTCTTCCACCCAGACCTGAATCTAAAGCTGGAGGACCTGACTGAGCAGGAATCAGGAATGCTGTGTGCTTTGGTCATACATTCAGACTCCTCAACAATGGCAATGTTGGTTTGACGATAGGGAGATATGGGGGAGAGACTGGCTATTGATCCCCAGTGCATGACAGAATCATGCCATGCTTCCCACCCCTCTGGAGTTTCAAGTTGCATCTAGCAGTCTGACAGCTGCAGCTCAAACTCACCAGTAACTTTGGGAATTTGGTTGAGGCCAAGCTGACTTCACCCAACTGTATCATCCATGCTTCCTCCTTTTACAAAACTACTATAGTTTTAGCTTAAATTAAAAGGAATCATTATGAAGGGGGTAATATGTAATTAAATAAAAGAGAAGGCATATATAAATGTGCATTACACACACACACACACACACACACACATATGTATCCAGCCACTGTCAGTTAATATAGTTAAATGGTGACTAGATCCAGCATTATACAAAATAAGTGATACATTAGGAGCAAATATTTATTCCAAGGAGTAAGGATGGTTAAACAAAAAGAAATTTAATACCACAATCAACATGATCACATCATAAATGCAAAAAGACAGTTGATAAAATTCCACCACTGTAAGTTATCAAAACTCTAAGTCAGCAATAGAAGAACTTTAATAAGACAGACCAGTTCTCAAAAACAAGCAGCAAACATAATTCTCTATGGTGAAATGCTACAGCCATTTCTTGTAAATCAGAAACAAAACAATAGTATCTATCATCACTATTTACATTCAAAATTGTTTTGGCTAATCTAGTCAAGTGAATTAAAGAAAGAAATAATATTTTAATTATGTGATTCTATACCTAAAAAATTCCAAAAGGCTGTGGAATAAAAACTAAGATATGTTGGAAATGTGGTAGAAATAAGATAAAGAGATAAGTTAAAATAAACTAGCTTTTATCTAAAGTAGCATTAGCCATCTAAAGTAGAAAAATAAAAATATACTTTATGCATAATAGGTATAAAATGCTACAATGCTTAGAATTAAATGAGTAAGAAATATAGAGTTTACTTTTAGAAACTATAATTATTAAGTGATATAAAGCAGGATCTGAATAAAATGAAAGACATATCATATTGGATTGAAATATTTAATACCACAAAAATGTCAAGTCTCCTAAAACTAATATGTAAATGAAATGCAATTTCAATTAAAATTGTTTTGTTTTAATCAAATATTTAAGAATATTCCCTCAAAAGACAAATGCTAAAAGGGGCTAACCTTCCTAGATACTAAAGTACTATATGAGACACAAGCTACATGGTATTGGCATAAGACTAGATCAATAAATCTGAGGAAAATAATTAAATTATTTGAAATAATATCCACATTTAAAGATGTTTTTAAAATAGTGTCTCACAGCTTATATGTATTGAAGTTGGAGTTCTAGACCTTTTGTTTCATCTAAAACTCATACTGTTAACCATTATTCCAACTCATTCTCCTGAGAGATCATGGTGTCATGCTCTAATTCCTCTTACAGTCCCTACCAATGTTAGGCATGTCCCAAGACATATGTGGAAGTGGCCTTCAGAAGTTTAAAGGCCCTTATATAGAAGATGGACTCAGGGTTTTCTAGATACATAACCAAATATGAAGACAATAAGAGGGCATATATGAAAATAGAATAGGCTTCTTTGAAAAAGTAGTGAGCATCGTGTTAAAGAAGTCACTTACATAACAGATCTGAGATGGTAAAGAGATTAGAGAATGAGATGGCACTGAAAATTCCTTCCAATTCTAAGATCCATTGACAAATTTAATGTTAGTACTTGTCTAATGACATATATCCACTCGATTATGCTCACATATTGGGTGATCATAGGTTTGCCCAACGGTGGGTATCTAACACCTGAACTCAAATGACTGTCTTTGGCCAGGCGCGGTGGCTCATGCCTGTGATCCCAGCACTTTGGGAGGCCGCGACCAGCAGATCACGAGGTCAGGAGATGGAGACCATCCTGGCTAACACGGTGAAACCCCATCTCTACTAAAAAAAATACAAAAAATTAGCGAGGTGTGGTAGTGGGCACCTGTAGTCTCAGCTACTTGGGAGGCTGAGGCAGGAGAATGGCATGAACCTGGGAGGCGGAGCTTGCAGTGAGCCAAGATGGTGCCACTGGACTCCAGCCTGGGCGACAGAGCGAGACTCTGTCTCAAAAGAAAAAAAAAAAAGACTGCCTTTTCCTGAATGCCCACATCCACAGCTTATTTGTCTTAGCACTTGCAGTTCAACCTGCCTAACTGTCACTATGGAATATTACACAGGTAAATCCAGCACACAAAAACTTCACATTCCACACGTGGGCTTGAACTCATTCCAGTTAGCAATATTTCTAGCCTTCAAGGGACTGTAATTTCTATATGATAGTCATAATCTGATACACATAAAGAAGTACTAAGTATAAAATGACCTAATTGGAGAACTGTGAGCCACAGATAAGCTAAAATGAAGAAAAAATACGGAGAAGCCTTGAAAGCATTTTGTAGCATGAAGCAACTTAATTCATCCCAAATGTTATGCTACAGTAAGTTATATGATTCTGCCAGATGCTTCTCTTTAGAAGATTTTTATTATACCAAAGAGAGCAATTTCTTTTAATGAGAATATTTTTGAATAATATTTATTCTTGAAACCACTGCTTTCTTTGTTTCATATCTAATGAGAATAATTTCCTTTAATTCATAGGCATTTTTATTCTTCTGATGGTTCAATGAAAATACCAATTAACTACATGCATAATATGAGAATGAAGTGGGAAGCTTCCAGCTCAGTTTCAGAAAATGTCCATCCATCATAGCAAGCATGTGATTTGCATCTTAGAGGATCTACAGGTAAAGGAGTATAAGCAAAGCTTGTGGTTAATGGTCCCAGTTTAGTATCATCTTTGGATAGTGAGCTAATGTGAAGTTCAAACAGTGAAAAAATGAAAAGTACTAAATAGTGTATGTCTCTGGTATCATAAACTGTAAGCAACATGCAGACCTTAATCTCAACGCAGAGCATGGAATATTAGGTCCTGGTTTCAAAAAAAATGTATATAAAATGTCTAGTGATGCAGGCCATGTATATACAGAATGAATGGATCTGTTTACAGAGAGTATAAATTTAGAAAAACGCCATCATTTAGTATTTGAAAAAGTAAAATCAGATAGCAATTTGCCTCTAAGAGTAGTAAATAATCCAAAATAAAACTCAAAACAGAAAAATTAAACACTTCTCAAATAGACAGTCATGGAGGTGATGTGTGGAGGACAAAACACAAGGGACAAATCCACTGCTAAGGGATAAATGCTTTAGATAAATGGCCATGCAAGCAGGGACTCCTCACAGAGGTGAGTCACGTGAACACGCAGGAAGCTTCTGAGCGCTTTCCCTCTGGCTGGAACAGGAGCTGAGCAATCAGCATGTAATCAGGAACATCTGATCCCTCCTAGCATAATTAACCTGCCTGAAGTGTGCTACAATCTTTGCAAATGTCACCATATGTTATAAAAAGTCATAGAGTTATATACTGTATTGTGCAACACTGATTTTCAAAATGTGACATTATTGCTGCAAGTCATCTCTGATATCAAGACATCCAATTCCTTAAAAACTAAAGTATCTTTCATTATATTATAGTGATTGTATAATCAGGACCTAGTTCAGAATAAGTGCACAAAAAATATATCTGGAATCAGTAATGGTCAAAGATGTTATTGTAGAGCTAAGCATGGTGGCATGCACCTGTGGACCCAGATATTCAGGAGGCTGAGGCAAGAAGATCCTTCGAACCCAGGAGTGCAAGGCCGGCCTGGGAAACATTGCAAGACCCCATCTGTTAAAATTTATTTTAAAGTTAAAAATTAATGTAATTGAAGCAGCTATAACTTGGCATCAACAAATTTAATGATTTTTCATTATTTGAAACAAAATAGGGCTGGAAGCTATGACTAATGCCTGTAATCCCAACAACTCAGGAGGCTGAGGTGGGAAGACTGCTTGAGGCCAGGAGTTAGAGACCATCCTTGGCAACATAGTGAGACCCAGTCTTTACAAAAAAAAAATGTTTTTAATTAGCCAGGTGTGGTGGCACACACCTGTAGTCCTAGCTACTCAAGAGGCTGAGGCAGGGGGATCACTTGAGCCTAGGAATATGAAGTTACAGTGAGCTTTGAACATGCCACTGCACTCCAGCCTGAATGAGAGAGTGAGAACCTGTCTCTAAAAAGAAAAGCAAAGAAACAAAATCAGTTTCAAATTCAGGGGGAAAAAAGAGGCTAAAATATAAGAATAATAAGCACATATATTTATACAGCAAAATGTAGGTATACTCACAACATGGACAAGCATATATTGGTATGTACACGGAGTGAGGAAATAAATGTCATGTAATGCTTGACCTGAAAACCTTCCATATGTAACTAAAAACTGAAATAATGAGAACTAAACCTGGCAAAATATTAGGAAGCTTATGTTCCCCCAAATATGGGTCTTTACAATTGTCTGTGGCCACAAATCCAATATTGAATATAACCATACTGAACTAAGTACTGGAGAGAATAAGTCAAGAACGTTCGTATTCTTACCCAGAAAATCAAGCCTTCCACTACTAGAAGATCTTGATTAAGATCTCTCCTCTCCACAACCTCTTAGACATTGTAAGTGAGGCAACAGTAGCTGTAGCTGCCTTCCCCATCTTGCAGGCTAGCCTTACACAAAATCTAGTTCCAGTTTCCTCTCACAGCTCTGATTTATCCATCTCTCTCTGTTTTGCTGGAATTCCAGCATGCATAGCAGCTGTAGCCAAGCTGTGTTTGGAAAGTCATTGGATGACTTAAGCTTGAAGGAGTAATGACATCACAGGTAGTATATGTTTTGGAGAGAGTGCCAGCAGGAGTAATGGAGCATTCCTTGGAAGCAGGAAGATACTATGGGAGTAGTGAGATGGTAATATGGTAATAATGAGCACAGCAAGATACTAGGGTAATAGTCCAGGTGAGAAACAATACAGAACCAAATGAAAATCCCTGGGGTAATAACAATAGGAGATGGAAGAAAATAATATTAAAAGATAAAACTGAATGAGGGAACAAGATTTGATATCTAAATGTTTGCACCAGTTAAGAGAGATTTATTACATAGATCATAGGGGAAAAATTCTTCTCATACTTTTACTGCCCCAATTTTCTGCAGCTCTTTGTATCAAAATTACTCAAGATTTATACATTTTCATTCTCTCCAATTCTCTTTCCAATTCTCTATAAAACTGACTTTTATCAAGATGTCACCTCTACTTCACCAAATTAATCCTGCAAACTTCACCAGTGACTTCCATTTGATTGCCAAATCAGTTGGTGAATTTCAGTCCTCATCATAGGTGACATGTCAGCAACATTTGGCGGTCTCTCATTCCCTCCTCCTTAATACATTTTCTTTACTTGATTTCCAATATACTCTACTTTCTTGGTCTTCCTTCTGCCAACCTTACTGGTCATGTTTTTCTCAGCCTCTTTGGCTGTTTCCTTCTCTTCCTCCATCCTTCTAATTGTAAAGGTCCCAGGGCTCCTGCCTCAGTTCTCTTCTTCCCTCTGTTTCACTCACTTTTTGATGATCTCATCCAATCTCATAGCTTTAAATACCATATGTGAGCCAATGACTCCCAATTGCGTATCTCCAGCCTAGATCTCTTGTCTGAACTCTAGACATGTCTAGACTGTGCTCAAAACAGCAGTTTAATGAAATTTCTAAGACATAAGACCATGCCAGTTCATTGCTGACAGCTTTATGACTGTTCCCCACTCCATTTGAAGGAACAACAGCGTTCTTAAAAAGTCCCACAGGGCCCTGAATGATCTGACCCCTCGTTACTTCTCTCACTTCCTCTCCTAATTCTCTCACTTTCTCTGATTCCAGTCTGGCTATGCTGGCTTCCTTACAGTCCTTCAAACACACCAAGGACATTCTTGACTTACAGACTTTCCCCCAACTCTCAGGAATATTCTTCCCTAGATGTCCTCATGGCCTCTTTCAATTCTTTGTGCCAATGTCACCTTCTCAATGAGGTTTTCTCCAGTAGATCTATTTAATATAACCCACTCTCAAGCCCTATGTAGAAGGTTCTACTTTTTTTTCCCCACAGTACTTATCACATAATGCATTGCATAAATGACTTATTTATTATGGCAATGCAACAAGCATAATTGCCAGAAAGTAAACCTAAGAGTTCTTGATGAGGGACAGAGGAACCTGCCCCCAATCCTGGCTGGAGGGGCTGCACCTGAACTCGGGCCCCATGGAAATCCACATGCCCAGTGGCATCTTCTCCTGGAATGAAGGCCTGAAAATTCCCAGGGTTACCAGGTATCGAATATCTGGCTTTTTCAAAAAACAATTCTAAAACGCTGCCCAGATATTCTGCTCAAATAGTCATTCCAACAGCCAGCAAAGCTGTCCACATGCCATCACAGTAAGAAAGAAAAGCAACAGAGGGTGATGTCCCTTCACCGCAACCCAGATCCACTGCATGGCCAGCAGAAGGCCCTGCCAGACTGTGGAAGAATCGGGGGACCCATACTTCTCTCGGTGACCCTTGCCTTACAGTGTGTATCAACAAAGCCTATTCTACCCCTGCAAGGATGTAGAATCTGCCTTTATTCCACACACAAGTAATATGTTTATTATTTCTTTTATGTTTTTTTCTCAAAAGAATGTAAGCTCCACAAGAGCAAGTAATTGTGTTCCATTCTAAGTGACAGCACATTGCCTTGTACATAGTAGATACTAAATATTTGGTTCAAAAATCAAAGAAGACTAGAGATTTTTTTAGCCAGTGGGTGGGGTAAATGATTTCATTAAATAAAATAATAGAGAAGGAGGAGAAGGTTTAAGAAGGAGTAGTGACTTAACTTTCTGACTTAGATTTTGTATTTCTGAGATAGAAATGGTCCCTTCTGAGAAATACTACAATTGTCTATGCCTTCCAGATAAACCTACCTGAAATCCTTGAGCTAAATTTCCTGGTGATCTGATTAACAAAAGACCATATCCTTCCCATCTCTATTAGTTAACTATTGCTGCAAACAGATGATCCCAAAATTTAGTGGTTGATGACAACAAATATTTATTATTGCATAGATTCTATTTGTCAGAAATCAGACAGTAACTTACAGGAAGAGTCTCAGCTGAGGATCTTCTACAAGGTTATGATCAGGGAATCTGCCGGGGATGCAGTCATCTCCAAGCTTCACTGGGTGAGGATCTGCTTCCAAGCTCAATCATGTGATTATTGGCAGGCCTCAGATATTTGCTTCCAGGCTCACTTATGTGGGCCACTCCACAGGGTGCCTCATAAGAGACTCAATATTTAGACAATGGGCAGACCATACATAAAAATAAAACTCTGACCCACAAGCTGCCACAACCAGTTTGGAAAGCCAAACCATAACCTCTGCAGCAAACCATCCAGGAAGTCAAACCACAGCCTCTGTAGCAATCAGCCCCAAATGGCCAAAACTTAATCAATAACTGATAACCTCCAATTTTTTGTTTGCTGTTTCCAATGTAGAGACAGCGAGACAAACCCAAACATGTTTCCCCTAACCAACCACATATGATGCCCTGCTTCTATTTATTCTTTTGACAGTTTCCCCATGCCAACAGCCTCTAACAACCTGAAGCCTTTCTTTTTTTCCTCTATTAAGCTTCTCTATTCCTCTGCTTGCCTTTGATTCTCTGCCAAACTCAAGCAATGATGACTGACTACCTTGCTGTAGCAAGCTCTGAATAAAGAGGCTTTGTTTGTTCTGATTTAGGTAGTCTTCATCTATTTCCACACTCAACACATGACAGCTTGTCTCAGAACTGAGTCAATTAAGTCCAGCCTACACTCAAGTGGAGGGTGTTACACAGAGGTGTGAATACCAGGAGGTGGGGATCATGGTGGAGGCGGTGGGGGACAGGTGGTAATTGGAAATGGCACCATATAGTACTACCTAAGTCTTTGATAAACATCTCGAGGCTGCTAGACCCAAATTTGTTTTGGATCTTAAGTATAAATTTCTACTTAGATTCCTTGAAAGGGACTACTACTAGATTTGTTCTATTTTCACATATATTGTAACTTAACACTATTTAAATGAATGGTATATCTTAGAAAGAGCATAATAAATATCCTTGAATATTCATAGGCACATTTTGGTCTTTGGCTTAGGGACATGTAAGCAGAGCTGTGCTATGTGACCATAACCAACCATCTGCCTGGCATTAGTATTCCAAGGCTGCCACTGCTCCCAGCTTCCAAGAACTAACATACAGGGCCCACAAGCTTAATGTTGTTATGCTTTGGCCCCCAGAGTATTAAAAGTATTGAATCTAAATGCCAAGGGCACTTCACTACTGCCCTGAAAATCCTCACCAAGCTCCCTATTGGCTTGCACCTGACACTTTACTGAATTTTGTTATTTTCTGGTTTTTCTATGCATTTGTATTTTTAATCACTGTGTGAATGTAATGGCTTTAGAAAGTCATATATATGAAGTACTGGCAATTACAAGGCTATATTTAATTTTTGTGATTGACAGATTGAATCATTAATTCTTTCATATTTATTTACTTATTCAACAAATGCTGCTGGGTACATGATGCTGAGTTGCTACCTAGAGTTTGAGACATAAAATAAAAAACAGAGATTACAAATAGTAAAAAAATGCAGTACATGATATAAAGGAAAATTACACAATAGCCTGATAACATTAAAATGGAGTGGGGCACGAAGTGTTTTAGAAAACCAAGGAAATTGTTTCTGCAGCTAGTGTCATGAGCTGAGATCTAAAGATCAGAGCAGAAGGCAGGGATCAGCAAGTGTGAAGGCCCCGAGGTAGGAAGTAACTTTGCACATTAATGACACTAAGAGAATCCAGGGTCTGGCACACAGTACACATGAGGGATGACGGAGGAAAGTTGAGCCTGGAGAATCAGGCTGACAGACAGACCCCACAGAGCTTAGGAAGCTTAGCTAATAATGGCAGAGATTACTTAAGAGTAATTATATTAGTCAGATACAGTAATTAAACACGGGAGCTCATTAAACATGATTCAGATGCAATAATTAAACATAGATACTGTAATTAAACATAAGCTGAGTATAGCAATTCAAAGGG
The DNA here is from genome assembly GCF_028858775.2 of Pan troglodytes. Lineage (NCBI taxonomy): Eukaryota > Metazoa > Chordata > Mammalia > Primates > Hominidae > Pan > Pan troglodytes. The sequence goes on along the minus strand of NC_072412.2, from coordinate 97,293,803 downwards.
CATTAAACAAGAAAGGTCAATTTGGGTGGCTAATTGGATTGAAAATTTTAACTTTGGAATCAATTATGTGAATTAGTTGGCCTTATTAATTAAATCTTGGAAACGAACAGATCTTTGAAAAAGAATGAATATGAACTTAATCTATCCCCCCAAAAAAATTTCCCCAAAATATGAAACAATCCAATTTGAAAACAAGAAATGTGCTACGGCTAAGGCCATAACACCAATGGTATGTTTCTATTTACTATTATATTTCAATTGAATTTTATCAGTATTACATAAACTATAGACTTGTTCACCTTTTAGGAAGAATTTTTGAAAAGCATGAGGTGCTATAAACTTGTGATAGGTGGGAACTAAATCAAGTTTTGCTTTCAGATCTGATCTTTTTCCCTTTCAATGTGCTTGCCCTACTCCAGCCTCTCATAAACTTAAATATGTATACATTTTAATATGCATTTATATGTTAAAAATATTTTGTAAAGAGGAAATTCTTGAAGACAATGAAATGTATTTTGTGTTGCTTTCTAAAACATAAAAACATAATGCATTGCTCAATTTCATAAGATAATATTTGAAAATATCCAAAGTAGGCATTACTCATGTTGCTATTCCTTTTTATACAAATAGCACTGTTCAAATAATACTCCAAACAAATGTATTTTTTAAAATTTTTAAAAGGAACCATACTTTCTACATGTATGCATAACTGAGTCTTTCTATATTGTTTACATACTATCCATGGTCTTTGATGTGTGGCTGCCACTAACATTTCCATGTTGATGCCAAACCTCCACCACTTGATCTGTGACAAGTTATATAACTTAGGCAGGATTTTTTTTTTCGCAGGTTTAGTGAGTACCTCAAATTGAAAATGTCCAAACTTGAGTTTAGCATCTCACTTCTCTACCAAAATGTCTAAATCCTACTTCTCTTTTCCTAATCTAGGGTCTCTCAATCTCCATGTTTTGGGTGGGATAATTTTTTTGTTGTGAGGGCTGTCGTCTGTATTGTAGGATCCTAAACAGCACCCTTGGCCTCTACCCATTAGATAGCCATAGAATCCACAACCCACTCTGAGCTGTGACAACTAAAATTATCTTGAGACATTGCCAAAGGTCACCTGGAAGGCAAAATTGCCCCCAGTTGAGATCTACTGGCTAATCTTTTTCTTTTAGGTTAATAGCACCAACATCCATCCAGTTTCCCAAGATACACTGACTACCATCTTGGATTTCTCCCCTTCCTTTACTCTTCTCATCACTCCATTTAGAAGAGATGACCCTTTACCCAAGCAGCTTTCCTAATACAAGTCTTCAACATCTCTTATTAATTACAGCACTCAACTAACGAGTCTCCCTACTTGTGGTCTCACTCTTTCACCCATCTTCTTTCTCCTGCCAGTGTGATCCTTCACAAATGCAAATCTAGTTGTATCATGCGCTTGCTTAAAACATTCCATGGCTTATCAGCTTAAGGAGATTTTGGGCTGAGACGATGGGGTTTTCTAGATAAACAATCATGTCGTCTGCAAACAGGGACAATTTGACTTCCTCTTTTCCTAATTGAATACCCTTTATTTCCTTCTCCTGCCTGATTGCCCTGGCCAGAACTTCCAACACTATGTTGAATAGGAGCGGTGAGAGAGGGCATCCCTGTCTTGTGCCAGTTTTCAAAGGGAATGCTTCCAGTTTTTGCCCATTCAGTATGATATTGGCTGTGGGTTTGTCATAGATAGCTCTTATTATTTTGAAATATGTCCCATCAATACCTAATTTATTGAGAGTTTTTAGCATGAAGGGTTGTTGAATTTTGTCAAAGGCTTTTTCTGCATCTATTGAGATAATCATGTGGTTTTTGTCTTTGGTTCTGTTTATATGCTGGATTACATTTATTGATTTGCATATGTTGAACCAGCCTTGCATCCCAGGGATGAAGCCCACTTGATCATGGTGGATAAGCTTTTTGATGTGCTGCTGGATTCGGTTTGCCAGTATTTTATTGAGGATTTTTGCATCAATGTTCATCAAGGATATTGGTCTAAAATTCTCTTTTTTGGTTGTGTCTCTGCCAGGCTTTGGTATCAGAATGATGCTGGCCTCATAAAATGAGTTAGGGAGGATTCCCTCTTTTTCTATTGATTGGAATAGTTTCAGAAGGAATGGTACCAGTTCCTCCTTGTACCTCTGGTACAATTCGGCTGTGAATCCATCTGGTCCTGGACTCTTTTTGGTTGGTAAACTATTGATTATTGCCACAATTTCAGCTCCTGTTATTGGTCTATTCAGAGATTCAACTTCTTCCTGGTTTAGTCTTGGGAGAGTGTATGTGTCGAGGAATTTATCCATTTCTTCTAGATTTTCTAGTTTACTTGCGTAGAGGTGTTTGTAGTATTCTTTGATGGTAGTTTGTATTTCTGTGGGATCGGTGGTGATATCCCCTTTATCATTTTTTATTGCGTCTATTTGATTTCTTCTCTCTTTTTTTCTTTATTAGTCTTGCTAGCGGTCTATCAATTTTGTTGATCCTTTCAAAAAACCAGCTCCTGGATTCATTAATTTTTTGAAGGGTTTTTTGTGTCTCTATTTCCTTCAGTTCTGCTCTGATTTTAGTTATTTCTTGCCTTCTGCTAGCTTTTGAATGTGTTTGCTCTTGCTTTTCTAGTTCTTTTAATTGTGATGTTAGGGTGTCAATTTTGGATCTTTCCTGCTTTCTCTTGTGGGCATTTAGTGCTATAAATTTCCCTCTACACACTGCTTTGAATGCGTCCCAGAGATGCTGGTATGTTGTGCCTTTGTTCTCGTTGGTTTCAAAGAACATCTTTATTTCTGCCTTCATTTCGTTATGTACCCAGTAGTCATTCAGGAGCAGGTTGTTCAGTTTCCATGTAGTTGAGCGGCTTTGAGTGAGATTCTTAATCCTGAGTTCTAGTTTGATTGCACTGTGGTCTGAGAGATAGTTTGTTATAATTTCTGTTGTTTTACATTTGCTGAGGAGAGCTTTACTTCCAACTATGTGGTCAATTTTGGAATAGGTGTGGTGTGGTGCTGAAAAAAATGTATACTCTGTTGATTTGGGGTGGAGAGTTCTGTAGATGTCTATTAGGTCCGCTTGATGCAGAGCTGAGTTCAATTCCTGGGTATCCTTGTTGACTTTCTGTCTCGTTGATCTGTCTAATGTTGACAGTGGGGTGTTAAAGTCTCCCATTATTAATGTGTGGGAGTCTAAGTCTCTTTGTAGGTCACTCAGGACTTGCTTTATGAATCTGGGTGCTCCTATATTGGGTGCATAAATATTTAGGATAGTTAGCTCCTCTTGTTGAATTGATCCCTTTACCATTATGTAATGGCCTTCTTTGTCTCTTTTGATCTTTGTTGGTTTAAAGTCTGTTTTATCAGAGACTAGGATTGCAACCCCTGCCTTTTTTTGTTTTCCATTTGCTTGGTAGATCTTCCTCCATCCTTTTATTTTGAGCCTATGTGTGTCTCTGCACGTGAGATGGGTTTCCTGAATACAGCACACTGATGGGTCTTGACTCTTTATCCAACTTGCCAGTCCGTGTCTTTTAATTGGAGAATTTAGTCCATTTACATTTAAAGTTAATATAAGCAACTTCAGCAAAGTCTCAGGATACAAAATCAATGTACAAAAATCACAAGCATTCTTATACACCAACAACAGACAAACAGAGAGCCAAATCATGAGTGAACTCCCATTCACAATTGCTTCAAAGAGAATAAAATATCTAGGAATCCAACTTACAAGGGATGTGAAGCACCTCTTCAAGGAGAACTACAAACCACTGCTCAAGGAAATAAAAGAGGATACAAACAAATGGAAGAACATTCCATGCTCATGGGTAGGAAGAATCAATATCGTGAAAATGGCCATACTGCCCAAGGTAATTTACAGATTCAATGCCATCCCCATCAAGCTACCAATGACTTTCTTCACAGAATTGGAAAAAACTACTTTAAAGTTTATATGGAACCAAAAGAGAGCCCGCATCGCCAAGTCAATCCTAAGCCAAAAGAACAAAGCTGGAGGCATCACACTACCTGACTTCAAATTATACTACAAGGCTACAGTAACCAAAACAGCATGGTACTGGTACCAAAACAGAAATATAGATCAATGGAACAGAACAGAGCCCTCAGAAATAACGCCGCTTACCTACAACTATCTGATCTTTGACAAACCTGAGAAAAACAAGCAATGGGGAAAGGATTCCCTCTTTAATAAATGGTGCTGGGAAAACTGGCTAGCCATATGTAGAAAGCTGAAACTGGATCCCTTCCTTACACCTTATACAAAAATCAATTCAAGATGGATTAAAGATTTAAACGTTAGACCTAAAACCATAAAAACCCTAGAAGAAAACCTAGGCATTACCATTCAGGACATAGGCGTGGGCAAGGACTTCATGTCCAAAACACCAAAAGCAATGGCAACAAAAGCCAAAATTGGCAAATGGGATCTAATTAAACTAAAGAGCTTCTGCGCAGCAAAAGAAACTACCATCAGAGTGAATAGGCAACCTACAACATGGGAGAAAATTTTCGCAACCTACTCATCTGACAAAGGGCTAATATCCAGAATCTACAGTGAACTCAAACAAATTTACAAGAAAAAAACAAACAACCCCATCAAAAAGTGGGCGAAGGACATGAACAGACACTTCTCAAAAGAAGACATTTATGCAGCCAAAAAACACATGAAAAAATGCTCATCATCACTGGCCATCAGAGAAATGCAAATCAAAACCACTATGAGATATCATCTCACACCAGTTAGAATGGCAATCATTCAAAAGTCAGGAAACAACAGGTGCTGGAGAGGATGTGGAGAAATAGGAACACTTACACTGTTGGTGGGACTGTATACTAGTTCAACCATTGTGGAAGTCAGTGTGGCGATTCCTCAGGGATCTAGAACTGGAAATACCATTTGACCCAGCCATCCCATTACTGGGTATATACCCAAATGACTATAAATCATGCTGCTATAAAGACACATGCACACGTATGTTTGTTGCGGCATTATTCACAATAGCAAAGACTTGGAACCAACCCAAATGTCCGACAATGATAGACTGGATTAAGAAAATGTGGCACATATACACCATGGAATACTATGCAGCCATAAAAAATGATGAGTTCATATCCTTTGTAGGGACATGGATGAAATTGGAAACCATCATTCTCAGTAAACTATCCCAAGAACAAAAAACCAAACACCGCATATTCTCACTCATAGGTGGGAATTGAACAATGAGATCACATGGACACAGGAAGGGGAATATCATACTCTGGGGACTGTGGTGGGGAGGGGGGAGGGGGGAGGGATAGCATTGGGAGATATACCTAATGCTAGATGACGAGTTAGTGGGTGCAGCGCACCAGCATGGCACATGTATACATATGTAACTAACCTGCACAATGTGCACATGTACCCTAAAACTTAAAGTATAATTAAAAAAAAAAGAAAAAAGAAAGAAAAAAATTATTTTACTGGCTATCAAAAGTAACTTAGGTTCATAGTAAAAATTTCAGAACATATGAGAACTAAAGAGAAAAATCAAGATTGGTCCCAAGATAACTTTTGGTATCTTTCATCAGTTCTTTTTTCATGCATCATGCATATATGATATCATTTGTTTAATAAAATTTGGACATTAGTATATTAAAAAAAAAAAAAAACATTCCATGGCTTTTCAGCACCTGCAGGAGGAGTACAAGAGTATCTCATATATATTTAGTAACTTTCCCATGTCCCACTGCCGATAAGAAGTAAAGCCAGGATTGTTCCCAGGTCACTTCCATTACAAACCCTGACTTCCTTTTTTCTAAACTGTACTGCCAGCCTTCATCGTTTAGCCTTTTATCACCAGCACCCAGCACTGTTTCTAAAATATTACAGATGCTCAACAAATATTTGTTGAACAAATGGACAAACACTATGTGATTTGTTGAACACATGGACAAACACAACTGGTATAGCAGGACAAACACTATGATTTTTAAAATTATCCAAAAATTAATACTTCAAAGAAGAGAGCATTTCATTTTGCTTTAGGCCAGTCATGGATCAGTCATGGATGAAAAAGTCAGAAATGCCTTAACAGAAGTTTTGAGATTTTTATCTGGGTCTTCACCAAACAAACTGATGTGATTACATGATGTGGAGTTTCTCTGCTACACATATTTTTGTTGTTTTTTAAAAAAATATTTGTAACATCTCACATTTATCTTACTTTATGCTAAAGTCTTTGAAGAAAATCTGATTCCCACTCAACACAAAGTTCTCCTACTCTAGTACGCTGTGTAACAATTAGGCAAATATTAGGCTATGGTCCATTTTATATACCCATCCTTACTCCCAGATCTATACCTCTGCAATCATTGTTTCCATTCTCATGATGGATACATTCTTGAATAGCAGTTTATTTGGTAAATCATTGCTTGCCATTCAGCTTTAGGTGACAGTCATGCATGATGCCAATATGGCTATTCCAAAAACTTACACTTCACATATACAGAAAGCACATGCAACTAGGTAGAAAATAGGACAATAAATTCATCTGTCAATGTAAGTGCCTTAATTACTCCACACTGCCTCTGTTTTTGTCATTTTTGGAAAAAGGGTACAAAAGGCCTTATTGCCTTTCAAACCATTTAGTAAAAGTAGTGAGAATTAGGCAAGTATGGTGAACTTTGAAGGGGCAAAATACAGCAGAGGGGCTGACTCTATGGAAAGCATTTCTCAGCTGACACAACGATCGCTAAAAGGATCCTTGGGTATACGCAGATCGCCTCTGTTGGGACTTCTGTTTATTCAGGGCTCTAGTCGATGATACAATGCTTTGCTGTTCAGTCAACAGACTCCATAGTTGTTTTCACCCCATAAGAGAGTTCCTCTGGGAGTTGAACACCGGATACCAGTCTCTCCTGACAGACTAACAGGTATCTACATTAGGCAATTGACTCCATAATTTTTAAAAAATTTATCTTTAGCTGACAGGCATTTTGAATTTTTTCCCCCAAAGTCAAACATAGGGCACTGTTTCTTTATTATTGTTTTAGAACTCATCCTTAGTAATAATCTTATCGATATTGTGTATCCTACCAAGTGATAAAGATCAAAACTTATAAATATTTTGTTCTCTACTTAGTAGAGTACACATTATAAAGTCTACCTAGTATAAAATATTTCTTGGTTTTGATTTTTATTAATTTTTAAATATCTTTTGAGATATATGATTATATATGATTAAATGCCTTTTGAGATTTTATTCTATGATTTAAGCTCATTTTTACTATAAAAGTGATATATTTAATTTAAAAATCCCTTTCAACCATATATGAATAACATTACACATACAACTTTACTAATCATAACTTATATTTAGTTCCATATATTTTCTAACTTTTCCAATCTTGAAGGATTAAGATTGTTCACAAATTTTAGTATACATACATATGTGTACACACACACACAAACACACACAGAATTTTCTCTAAGAATTGTCCTAGCAAACAACAGTTACTCCACAAGCCATCTTGCCAAAATTCTGCAAAATATTTTTAAGTTCATTAATTTTATTTTTAAAATGAAAGAATGAATACAACCTTCAACATACACAATCTGAAATAATCTAAATCTATATGTAAAAATTGTCACTTATTTGATCACTTTCTTATTTGTACCTGATACACGGAGGTCATTCATTTAATCTGCTAGTCTCTCAGTAAATATTTATTAAGTATTCTGAAGCAAGCAAAAATCAGAGACATTGATTCCATTAACTGGATTTCGGTCCCAAAGTAGGAGAAAAATACATAAGAAAATTATTGCAATACTGTGTTACAGATACAATTATAGAACAATAAGCAATGCTTTGATAATATAATAAAGGAAATAGTTGATTATCTCTGTATGAGTTTATATGAGGTGAAACAATGGCAAAAATGGGCCAAGCCCCACCTGGGCTTAAGCCTTAATATTAGGGTAAAAACACCCAAGCAATAAAGAAAGAAGAAATTGCCCTGTAAATGTGAAGAGCCAGGCATTGTGCTAAATGCACTGCAGTAAATACAGTCTGCAATAGTATTTTGTTTCCAAAACATTGTTACCGTAGAAACATTAGAAACTATTAAAAAAATGAAGTCAAATATTAAAATACTCACAATTCAACTAACCAGAGACAGTGTATAAAGTATATCCTTCCTGACATCGTGTATGCATGTATATACGTATGTGTTTTAATATTTCATATTATATAAATATACTGTGTTCAGTGATTGAGTTTCATGAGTGATATAAATATCTTTCTACAATAGTAAACAATAATCCACAAAATAATTTCATCATTATTCCACTATGCAAGTATCTAATTATTTACTTACCGAATCCATTATTTAAGCATATTTGTGAATTTTCCATTTTTAAAAAAATTATACAGTGGTCAATGTAATGAGTGTCTTCATACAAGTATATTTAAGGACATGCCTGTGTTCTTCAAAGTAGAATTTCTGGATCTACGTGCAATTTTAAACATCATGGAACATGTGTTGCCCTACAGAAAGTTTATATTAATTCTCACTGTGTGGAACCAGGAATTCACCAATATGGAACCAGGAATCCACCAATATTCATGTTAGGAAGTGAAACTGCCCTGGTAAATATCCAACTGAAATCTATGGGTGCCTCTAAAATCTCAGTAGCTGGTAATGCCTTCTTAAGTCACATCAGAGATGCATTAACATATGAAGTAGAGCAATGGTTACCTGAAGATGGGGGGGCAGGGATGTGAAGATGGGTAGGAGAGAAGAATGACAAAGGGACACGAGAAAATTGTTAGGTTTAGATTTTTTTTTGAATGGGTATGTTCACTATCTTGGTATTGATGATGATTTTACTTGCTTATACATAGGTCAAAATGTATCAAACTGTACATTCAAATTATGTGCAGTTAATCGTATGTTAATTATGCCTGAAAGCTGTTAAAAATTCTAGGTCTAATATGAGATGTGATTTAATTAATCATAACTTGCCTATGATGTTTTAACTTAGAAACTGATGGAACTACTAGACAAAGAGGAAGGGAGAAAGAGGGGGAAGCTAGGGAGAAGAAAAGTGTTCTCAACATTGTTCTGGAAAAGGATTCTTTGATTGATTATGTTTTTTTGTTTTTGTTTTGTTTTGTTCATGGAGAATGGGGTGTCCATTCCCTCAAGCATTTATCCTTTGAGTTACAAACAATCCAATTACATTCTGTTATTTTAAAATGTACCATTAAGTTATAATTGACCATAGGCACCCTGTTTTGCTATCATATAGCAGGTCTTATTCATTCTTTCCATTTTTTGTACCCATTAACCATCCTCATCTCCCCTCTACACCCCTACTACCCTTCCCAGGCTCTGGTAACCATCCTGCTACTCTCTATGTCCATGAGTTCAATTGTTTGTTGATGGAAATTAAGGCTGTGGGGGCGGAGATAATCTTATAAGGGTTTATTAAAAGCCAAATGTGAGGATCAACCTGGAAAGACACACCAACAAAGATGGGGGTGTTTTGGAGTCTGTCACAAGGTGAAAGGTTTTTACAGGAACATTTGAAAGGTGGAAGAGGCAGTCCTCATTACTGGAGTTGTCATCTTTTTGTTACAGAATACAATACAGAAGTTACAATCCTTAGCTACAGATGACATCAGACAGACTGAAAAATGTCTACGTGCAAGACAACCAGTAGAAATTCATGCTTCAAATATTCTTAAATAAATCAGTGTCCTATTGAGTGTCAGCAGGTTATACGTTGATCAGCACCTCAACAATTTGAGAATTTGAGATAAGATTCTTTACCCAGAGACAGAATGCCACCATCGAGTCACAAGATCTCCCCAAGGTGGATTAATTAGGAAGCCTGCTTATTCCTAAAGTAAACAATCAACTGTGACAACCTGTAGGTTATCAATATGAGCAATACTCTGTAGAAATTCCCTTTAAGTTGACCAAACTATAGTAGGTCCTCCTTACATACAGTTTCAAGTTCTGTGGTTTCACTTACCATGGTCAACTGGAATCTAAATTAAATGGAAAATTCCAGAATAAACAATATATAAGCTTTAAGTTGCTTGGCATTCTGAGTAGTGTGATGAAATCTCCCACCAACTCACTCCATCCCTCCCAAGGCATGAATCATCCCTTTGTGCTGTATTTCCTACCTGCCCTTTAGTTGCTTAGCCCTCTGGGTAATCAGATCCACTGTCCTGGTATCGCAGTGCTTGTTGTGTTCAAGTCACCCCGATTTTACATAATAATAGCTCCAAAGTGCAAGAGTAGTAATGCTGGTGGTTAAATATGCCAAGAGAAGCCATAAAGTACTTCCTTCAATTGAAAGGTAAAAGTTCCCCACTTAATAAGAAAAAAATAAAAATCATATTCTGAGGTTGCTAAGATCTACAGTGAGAATGAATCTTCCATTCATGAAATTGTAAATAAGAAAAAAAAAGTGCTAGTTTTGCTTGTGCACCTCAATTTACAAAAGGTATAGCCACAGAGCATGGTGAATGCTTATTTAAGATGGAAAAGACATTAGATTTGTGGGTGGAAAACATAAATGGAAACATGCTCTTATTGATGGCAATTGAGATCAGGACTATCAGAGGTTTCAGGCATCCACTAGGAGTCTTGGAACTATTTGCAGATAAGGGGGGACAACATTTAAAGCAGTGTTTCTCCGCTGAATTGCATAGGAATAGCCTTGATCTGCCCATTAATATATTCTAGAGGCCAGACCTCCTAACTCAGAACTCCAGAGTAGGAGCAAGGAATCTGTATCTTTCCAGTTCCCTTAACCAGTTTCTTAAGAAAAATCCAAATCTCTTAATTCATTGTTCAACAAGCAACCTTCTTCTCCATGACTTAGTCTCCTGAGAAGGTAATTTGTTACCAGTCACCAGGAGAGTGTGCCATTTGAAAACACATGTTTAGAATTCCTTAATTAACACAGCACATTTTCCTTAATTAATATAGAACATTTACCTTTATAAATTTTTTTTTTTTTGAGACTGAGTTTCGCTCTTGTTGCCCAGGCTGGAGTGCAATGGCATGATCTCGGCTCACCGCAACCTCCACCTCCCGGGTTCAAGCAATTCTGCTGCCTTGGCCTCCCAAATAGCTGGGATTACAGGCATGCACCACCACACTGGCTAATTTTGTATTTTTAGTAGAGATGGGGTTTCTCCATGTTGGTCAGGCTGGTCTTGAACTCCCAACCTCAGGTGATCCACATGCCTTGGCCTCCCAAAATGCTGGGATTGCAGTCATGAGCCACTGTGCCCAGCATAAATGTTTTCATAAGTCAAAGTGACCAAAGTGCACATACAGTTAAACATGAGTCATCAATAGAAATATCTGAGATAGACTAGGAAAGGGTAATATTAATAAACTAATGTGAATCTCAAAACTACAATACTATCAAAATAGTTATCAGATATGTTTTTATTCAGAATGTGAGTAGACCTCATGTGCCTTCAATGAGAAAAAAAAAATGTGTCCGTAATTTGAGACGGTGAATTGCTCTTTGACCATTTCTGCAGAAGTTTTAAAGCCACATGCATTTTTGGGGTACTTACATTTACCTAGTAGTATGGTGAAATTCATAACTGTTGGATAAAACTCTTTTTATAACCTTTATATATTAAGGCAGTCAGCAAACTAATAATGCACTCTCATAAAATCTTGCCAAATGTAAATCACTACTGAGAACCCAGCCTGACATTTGAATTATGTGAATTTATATCAATGACTTACTGAATATTCAACAATGTTAGAAATATACTCAATATTAATAATGACTTTGAAGAGAAAGTCTTGCTTAAAGTTGCTGGATAGAAGGCACCAACTTAAATGAAAGCTCTTTTCAATTTCATCATGAAATTTTATAATTTCATTAAAATTAAGAAAAGATTTTTTCCCCCAGTTGAGAACAAATGGTTTTTAGTCTTCTGTGTTAAAAAAAAAAAAAAAAAAAAACTTATGAGATTTTTGTTTCACAGATGTTCACAGTTCTTTTTCTAATTGCTTTCCCTGGAGTCTAATATGGAGTAGTCAGTGATAACTGGGACAGGTTAAAATTGTTCTATTGATGTTAATTAAGTGAAGGTTGAAAACCAAGTATCTTCAAGTATATTTTATACTCTCCAGGAAATTTTACTTTTCTTCAAAGTTTTCTCATCTTGTTTTGTTTTCATTTTGTTTTGTTTTTCTACATACAAGAACAAATGAAAACAGATGAGAAAGCTAGTTAAACATAAAGATGATCTTGGTATACAGTAAAGAGAAAATAAAGGCAGAATGAAGGAGTATATTTTGAGAAAAAAATACATACTACAAGTTTACATACCATAAGGTTACATACTACAAGATTCTATTTGTATACCTTCTTGAAATGACAAAACTATAAAGATGAATAACAGATTGATAGTTGGAGACTGGGACACAAGTGAGAGATGGGTATATTGATGAAGGGTGGGATGACACTGTCCCTTTTAGGTAATATATTAGCACCATATCTTCATTCTGGTAATGATCACACAAACTGAAAGATACAATGAAATTGTATGTTTATATAACATACATACTTCATATACATACACACAAGTGCACATGAAAATTGTTAAATACTGAATAAGATTTGCAGTCCAGTTCAGAGTATGTCCCCTTGTCCATGTTCCAGTTTTGTATTGCACTACAGTGTGTGAAATGCCACCAACTGAAGGAAGTTGTGTAGAGGGATAATGGGACTCTATGTGCCATTTTCTACAATTTCCCGTGAATCTACAATTATTTCAAAATAAATTTTTTAAAAAATCTATGTATTTTATAAATTTTAACATAGTAATCAGTAGCAATAAATTAAGTTTCTGGTGACTTTTGACTGTCTGGAAATGTAGATGATATGTTTGAGATGATCAGAAGAATACAAGCCATGTGGAGTATACTAAAATGCATTTGAGAAGGGCACTGGGGTGAAGGGCAGGTGCATAAAAGATTTATCCAGTCATGTTACAGAGATGCTATAACTCAGGTAAACAAAAGGCCCCTGGGACTGCTGATCAATATAGACATTCCCTGCATCGTAACATGCTGTGGACAGAACAACACACTGGGATTGCAAATATAAGTCCTGTTTTCAGTCACAAGGGCAGTTTTCAGCATAATCCAGAATGAATAGCACTGAGGATTGGTTAATTTCGTGGCAGTTAGTGTTCTCTAAGTAATATCAGAAAGAGGCAACTAGTAGTGTAGTAATAACAGTGGCTCAGCACTTCCTATAGCCTGGACACTGTGCTGAATAAGAGCTTGTATATTCACAAGAAACATGTGTAGTAGTTATTGTTATTACTCCATTTTAAAGATGTGAAACCAGTCCCAGCTGTGTAATGTGGTATATCCAATGTAGAGGATGGTACAGAACAGAGAGAGATGTCACCCAATGGCCTCACTCAAGAGTTGTAATAGTCCATTCTCACACTGCTATAAGGAACTGCCCGAGACTGGATAATTTATAAAGCAAAGGGGTTTAGTTGATTCACAGTTCCACAGGGCTGGGGAGGTCTCAGGAAACTTAAAACCATGGAAGAAGGGAAAGCAAACAGGTCCTTCTTCACACTGTGGCAGGAAGGATAAGTGCCAAGCAAAGGGTGAAAAGCCCCTTATGAAACCATCAAATCTCATGAGAACTCACTCACTACCATGAGAACAGCGGCATGGGGGTAACCGCTCCCATTATTTGATTACCTCCCACTGGGTCCCTCCCATGACACATGGGGATTATGGGAACTACAATTCAAGATGAGATTTGGGTGGGGACACAGCCAACCCATATTCAGAGTCCACACTCTTGATACTGCACTGTACTGATTCTCAAGTTGTACTGATTCTCATAGTGGGAAGGATGTTTTCCTTTTGCTCTGTCTCCACAGTCCTCACACACAATGCCTGGTACAGGAAAGATGCTCAATAAATTTATGAGAAAATCAATGGTGGTAATATATCTGAGTGTACGTGTGTGTGTGCATGCATGTGTATGTATGTTTTATTGCAAAAAAATCTGTAAGACTATACAGTAAAAAGTTAACAGTAACTATTTCTGGATGCCAGAGTTATAGAAAATTTACTAATTTTTTTGTTTCTGTGAGCCTATACTTTCTACTTTTTACAATAAATATGTTATAAAATAAAATAATAAAAGTAATCTGAAACTTAAGAGGCCTTATGAATCATTGTTTCAAGAAGAATCAATTTATATATATCAAAAAATACAGCTGAATTTTCTGTTGTTTAAGATGTAAGAGTGACAATCTCATATTTTACTTTAGTTTTTAAATGGCACTTAATTCACTTCTCCACTCCAGGAAAAAAAAAAAAACCTGTCTTAATACAATTAAAAACAGTATCATTTTGCTTTTCATGGAAAGATAAACAGTGCCACTCTTCCAATAAATCTTTATGCCCAACACATTGCACATGTGCTCCAGTGTCTAGGATCATGCCTGACAAAAATCAATTTGTAATAAATGTTTGATAAATGAATGAAAAGGCTAAAGGGAAGCATCCTGGAATCAGGATAGCACTGTGTATGCTAAGGTATTTTTCATACTAGCATATAACACTAGTATATAATCTTATTAAGAAGTTCTAAGAAAAAGGGATCACCACTGAGTGAGTAACAATTTAAAGAAAGCAACACAGAGGAGGCTCCTTTAGCAGCAGCAGCAATTACCTTTCAAATTTCATGACTGACTCTGCAATCAGAGAACAGGATTACAGGCTCTCATTATTGGCCTCAAACTTACTTAAGTGTATAGGTTTCTTTAGAGGATAGTTGTATAGTCCCTTATACAGTGTGTTAGAAAGAGTCCTCTAGGAAACAGATGCCAAGATGGGAATGACTAATTTGCAAGAATGTTATTAGGGGATGTGCCAATGAAAGAAAATTGAGAGGGAGCCAGGAAATGCTGGCAGAGCTTTCAGACCATGCTACAGGCATGACCCAGGCTGCAGGAGAGAGGAAGGGAGGGTTAGAGGAAAGGTTCTAGTCTGCTGTGTAGTCTAAAGAAGATTCAGCAAAACTGTAAGGGCAGCCTGGAGCCAAAGTCAGTAGTCATGGAAGTCCCGTTTTTCCAGGAACAGGCCAGACTTAGCATCCCTGCCACATCACACATGCCCGACAGGGGGCAGCACGGAAAGGTGTGGCCTCAGGAGGAATGCAGAAATGATGTCAGAGCTCTGGGCCTGGGCCCTCAGTCAGGTCAGCTTCCTGGAGTTGGAGGTCTGCAATGCCGTTGCCATCACTACTACACATAGAATGTAAATCTAAAAGGTTCTATTAAATAAAACATTCAGAGATAACTTTTTGTTTTAAATAACGACAAGAAACATCGGTTTAATAACAGGGTCAAGTGTGGAATGTGAAACCTGCTGTGGATGACAGTGCTAACCTATAGAACTTCACCATGCACTTTTTCCATGAAGCAATCAGCATCTTTCATGGCTGATTTATACACAGGTGGACATTATATTTATTAATGTTTGCCACATGTATAACCTGCACAAAAAAAACAGGGTAAGCCCTTAAATATTACATGAATGAATGCCATAGGCATGTATTTCACACACACACACACACACACAAACACACGCATATATATATTATCCTTAGCAAGTTGTTTCTCTTATAAATATTTTATTTCATTACCTTGTTTTAATATCTTCTTATTTTTAATGGATAATGATTTTATGGATGTTATAAAAGATTAAAATAAAGTTAATATTTTCAAAGTGTCTGATGATGACTGATAACTTGAATTACAGAAGCTTCCTAATTCTTCTCCACTTTTACATACATCCACCCATGCTCTGTGACAGACACATGCACACATTCTCATGAATTCTATACCTCTTTGAAGTCTTGTTTCTGATCACATTTATATCCTTTCCCAAACACCTAGATCATGTTGTCTTGTAGAGTAGATTTGGGACTTTTTATATGCTATACCAGAAGCATATATTTAAGGTAGAATCAACCTTTCTATGTCTTTTATGTATCAGATTACCTACCTGCTTGCTGGGCTAACAGTATGTGCTCATTAAATATTTTATTGACTGAAGAAAATAAAGCCATTAAACCATTATGTTAGATCAAGAATTTGCAGTTCTTTATTTCATTTTGTCATTTAAAAAATATAATTTATATTCTTAATTATTTAAAATCATAACAGTTTTAGATAGGTATAATCTAAATGTAGATAACTATATATATAGTATAATCATATTTAATTTTCTGATGTTTAAATTATACTGAAGACCATAACACAAAATTTATGTCATTGTAAATTTTACATATAACAACAAACAGTAAAAACACATTTCTTTAAATGTTAAAAAAATATATATTTTCAATCCAACCATAAGAAGGGTTCCTTTTCCAAATCAGGAATCCTTAAAATGGCTTTAAAATGCATACTTGTTGAAGATAACAGGTTGCATATTTTAGGGAAAGATCAACTTTTAAGGTACTTTGCTTCAAATAACCTGAACCATCTTTTTTCCTAATATAAGGTTTCTGGGCTACAGATTTGAAAACCATTTTTATGAGAGCCACTGCTGAGTTTAGCCACTCCTCTTTCATATACGTATGTTTAATACAGCATTTGGAAACCAAAGAACTACAATATTCTTGCTTTATTTTTATTTTTCCTTAAGAAATGAATGAGGTTGACCTGTGTGTTACCTGCTACCAACATGTTACCCAGTCATTTGGGCCAATGATCACCTGGAATCTTGGTCTGCGTCAGTGCTATCCAAAGTGTGTCAGAAGAACACCATTAATGTTACCAGAGGACTTGTCAGAAGTGCAAATTTGTGGATCCCCCAGATATGCTGAATCAGAGTCTCTGACCCAGAAGTCTGCATTACAACCAGATCTCCAGGTGATTTTTTTGTATGCTAAAGTTTGAGAAACATCAGCATAGAGGACAAAGTGGACATCCCGCAGATACATACAAATAAATGTGGATGACTGACTAGACTTCAGTTTTCATGTAAAAATTTCAGTAATACATAACGTAGTAGTAGGATAAGGAAATCCTTTCTCAAAGTGACCTCACACTATCTTACGTAAATGTGTAGTCATTTAGAATAAATTGTAATGAGGTCATAAATTCTCATGAAGTAGCTAGTAACAAAGGGACTTGAGGGTCCTACTGTCAGGAAGAGGGGCAGTGTCTGGTTCTTCCCCCGATCTATACTGAGGAGATTAACTGAAGTTTAGCTATATTTAAGTGTCAAGTTTATGGAGTTAGGGTATAAAACAATGACCAAGAAAAGCTTGATGAAAGTCAAGACCACATCACTAAGCCCAAGTGAGAAACAGAGAAGTCAAATTCAAACGTAAAATCGGGGGCAGTAAGGGTGAAATCAAGTACAGGTTTCAAAGTCAAGATAAAAAATACTGAGGTCAAAGATGGCACTACAAAACAGTTAGAAAAAAACAGGATATTGAACTAAACTCACAGGAGAAAATTTGAGTCCCTGAAGTACCTGTTGAAAGAGCTTCTTCTAGATGTAGCCTCCCACTCAATTTGTCTTGATTCCTTTTGTCTATCCCAGGGCAAGGTCATGCAACAAGTGGTAAAGCCAGGAAATGAAAGCAAAGTTTCTCAATTCTTCCATTCAGCCATCTTTCAACATATAAACACACAGCTTTATGAGCACGAAACCTGGTATTCCACTGAACTTCAATCATTTAAATCCACCATTGCCCAATGAATTTGGTTTAAAATATCTTTCTCACGTTGAGTAACAGTCTTTAAGTTATTATTCCCTAATAAACAGCACATTTTAAATTTTTGCCACAACTCATTCCAGTGCTTTTTGCCATGACTTTTTCAGAGTATCTGTACATAGTCACAAAATAAATGGTATTTAAAGGTATACTGGGTGTTATTTTTTTAAAAGAATTTCACAAATACAGAAGAGTTGCTTTTTAATAATAGCTAGGAAGGTTTTAAAACAAAAGACAGGTTAAGATAACAAAAATATATTGCTCTGCCATCAAACATATATAAGTAAATAAAGCATATAAGACACTTTCCTGTTACAATGGCTAACAGGAAAAATATAGATATTGATTAGTAAAGGATGCGAATGCAAGAAATAAAAGGCTACCAAGAGAAACTGAGGCAGAGATCACAGAAAACTGAAAATGAAAAGAGGAGATTAACAAGTAGAGAAATACCTGGTGCAAAGTAATATGATGAAATAATATTTTTCAAATTCCCATGACTGACAAAATATACTAGTTTCTTCATAAAGCTGTACTATTCTAGAGCCAGTCAGAGTGCAGATTCAGGAGTCAGAACACCTGCATTTGCATCCTAACTCTGCTACTTACTGTCTATGCGACGTTGGATATTCTCTGTCTACCCTCTATGAGAGGTAAACTGAACAGGGTTGTTGTAAAATTTCATATACATAAAGATCTTAGAAAAATGCCTGCATATACCCAAGGCTCAATTAGTGTTAGGTATTGTTCAAAAGACACACATACTATAGAAATATAATGTGAGCCACATACATAATCTTAAAGTTTCTAGTAGTCACAATTAAAAATAAACAGGTAAAATTAATTTTACCAATATATCCTATATAGCCTATGTCATGGGTTGAAGTGTATCCCCAAAAATTCATATGTTGAAGTCTTAACATATGAATTTTAATTCATATGTTAAGCTCAAAATGTGACTTTTGAGCTTGCCTCAATAGCTCAAAATGTGACCTTTTTGCAAACAGGGTCATTGAAAACAAAATGAGTTAAGTAGGATGAGATCATATGAGTGTAATGGAGACTCCTAATCCAATATGACTGGTGCCCTTAAAAACAAGGGCAATTTGGACAGAGACAGGTACACAGGGGGGAGGCCATGTGATGGTGAAGGCAGAAACTGAGGTGATGCTTCTTCAAGCCAAGGAATGCCATTGCCAGCAAGCTGCAAGAAGCTAGATAAGAAGCATGAAGCAGATCGGTCTTGGACTTCCCAGCCTCCAAAACAGTAAAGATGATAAATTTCTATTGTTTAAGCTGCCCAGTTTTTGGCACTTTGCCACAGCAGCTCTAGCAAATTAATACAGCCTAACATCACCAAAATATCATAATTTAGCATGTTATCAACATAAATTATTATAAATAAAATATTTCACATTCCTTTTGTCATACAAAGGGCCCAAAGTCTGGTGTATATTTTACATCATAGCATATCTCAATTTGTAGTAGTTACATTTCAGTGACTCTCCCAGGTTGGACAATGAGGCCTTAAATTATCCATGATGTTAAATTTTAAATTCTAGTCTTTGACTACATCTTCTATCTTACAGAACTTGTGCTCTTTCATTGACCATGGAAATGCAATTGATTTTGGAATTACAGTTTTTTTAATACCAATCTACACTCTGTTCACCAAATGAGGCTTTATCTTTTTCTTGCTCCACCCTATAATGTACAACTTTCTTACCCCTTGCTTTTCTGTCATTCCTATATTACAAAACCTTATCACTGAATCATTCTAATCATTGGTCTCCTCCATCCCCATGCTCAGCTTATGGTATACTGCTAGAGCAAAAATAACCGAACACGATAAGAAGTGGAGTGCAAAATATTCTAACTCAATGTAGCTTCCAATATCAAGGACTCAAAGTACTTATGTGGCATGCAGGAGCTTATCTTTATCTGCCACCATGATTCTGATTCCCTTCCTGTCTCTGGAAAATTAAGAATTGAGAATTATTGTCTCAAACTCAACAAACTACTTGAGTATTTACATCTGATCACCTCCCACATCCCCAAGACCCATGCCCTAGCAATCATCCCTCCAGGCTTTTCTCTCCAATTAATAGTTTCCTTTCTAATGCTTCTATAATCTTGGAATAAAATATGCTCCAGCCTCATTCACATAAAAAAAAAAGCTCTTCCTTAAACTTGACATCCTTTCTAAGTCCTCTTCCCCTTCCACTTCTTACTCCCACTGCCATCTGGTTTTCACTTCCATTATTCTTCTTTCTGGTATCAACAATCACCTCCATGTCACCAAATTCCTTGGAAGTTTTGGGTTGATCTTTATAGACCTTTCTGTGGTGGCTGACAATGTTGATCTCACCATCATTCTTGAAACACTCCCATCCCTGGCTTCTGTGACAACACTCCACTCTAGTTTTCCTTCTATCTCTCTAGCCACTCCTTCTCAGTCGCTTCCTGTGTTACTTTTCTTCCCTTGGATCCCAAAACTAAGTGTGTGTTGTGTTTTTCATCCTCAGGCCTATCGTCTCTTCACTGTGTTTACCCCCCTGTTCCTCCTCCTTCTCCCAATGACTTTATTAAAACCATAGCTTCAATCAACCAACTCTATCATTTTTGAGTTACAGATTCTGAGTTAAAGATTCCAGGCACTCTTTTAAGAAAATGTATATTTAAGAGCCTGCATTCCTTGAAGTTTAGAGAGGTCTAATCTATACACTGATGGCCCTCAAAATTATTCAACCTATACCACTCTTGAAATTACTGACTAAATTTTTTACCAAATATCTCCTCCTAGATAGGTTCTAAATTATTTCAAAACACAAGTTGGGCCTCCTGTTAAACTGCCTACATTTGTGAATGGCATTTACCACCAATCCAGTTAATCAAGCCATAAACATGTAATTCCTTTGCATTTAGAAATCATGTTGTTTACATGACTTTAGCCTCTAGTATTCACTCTCTGCAATATATCCTTGCGTCAGCCTTAGTTCGTCTTCATTATTTCTTAACTAGCTCTCTTCATTGGGATCCATGCCCCTAGACCACCCAACTCCAATTCGAACTCAGTGTTCCCTATAGCTTCCAGGATGACTCCTTAGAAAAGCATCCAATGTTCTTAATCAAGATCTCACCCTCTTATGTCTCTAACTTGTAGGTAACTCCTGATAAACTAAATATGATACCATGTATTGGGTGAATAGTGTTGATGTTCTATAACAAATCAAAATTTCCTATGAAGTGCAAACCTTTAGAAGAGAATATTTATGTATTTTATTTTTAAGTTCCAGGACATCTGCAGTATGTGCAGGTTTGCTACATAGGTAAATGTGTGCCATGGTGATTTGCTGCATCTGTCAGCCCATCATGTAGGTATCAAGCCCAGAATGCATTAGCTATTTTTCCTAATGCTCTCCCTCCCCTAACCCCACCCCACAACAGGCCCCAGTGTGTGTTGTTCCCCTCCGTGTCCATGTGTTCTTGTTGTTTAGCTCCCACTTATAAATGAGAACATGCAGTGTTTGGTTTTTTTGGTTTGTTTGTTTTGTTTTGTTTTGTTTTGATTTGTTTTTGAGACGGAGTCTCGTTCTTTTGCCCAGGCTGGACTGCAGTGGCGCTATCTCGGCTCACTGCAAGCTCCGCCTCCTGGGTTCACGCCATTCTCCTGCCTCAGCCTCCCGAGTAGCTGGGACTACAGGCGCCCGCCACCACGCCCGGCTAATTTTTTTGTGTTTTTAGTAAAGACTGCGTTTCACCGTGTTAGCCAGGATGGTCTCGGTCTCCTGACCTCGTGATCTGTCCACCTCAGCCTCCCAAAGTGCTGGGATTACAGGTGTGAGCCACTGCACCCGGCCGCAGTGTTTGGTTTTCTGTTCCTGTGTTAGTTTGCTGAGGATAATGGCTTCCAGCTCTATCCATGTCCCTGCAAAGGACATGATCTAATTCCACTTTATGGCTGCATAGTATTCCTTGGTGTATATGCACATTTTCTGTATCCAGTCTATCATTAATGGGTATTTGGGTTTATTTCATGTCTTTGCTATTGTGAATAGTGCTGCAATGAACATACGTGTGTGCATGTATCTTTTTTTTTTTTTTTCCTGAGGAGTCTCACTCTGTCACCCAGGCTGGAGTGCAGTGGTGCGATCTTGGCTCACTGCAACCTCCACCTCCCAGGTTCAAGCGATTCTCCTGCCTCAGCCTCCTGAGTAGCTGGGATTATAGGTCCTATCTTTATAATAGAATCATTTATATTCCTTTAGGTATAAACCTAGTAATGGGATTGCTGGGTCAAATGGCATTTCTGGTTCCAGATCTTTGAGGAATCACCACACCACCTTCCACAATGGTTGAACAAATTTACACTCCTACCAACAGTGTGAAAGTATTCCTATTTCTCTGCAACCTCACCAGCATCTGTTGTTTCTTGACTTTTTAATAATTGCCATTCTGACTGGTGTGAGATGGTATCTCAATGTGGTTTTGATTTGCATTTATCTAATGATCATGAACGTTGAGCTTTTATCATGTTTCTTGGCCACATGAATGTCTTCTTTTGAGAAGTATCTGTCATGTCTTTTGCCCACTTTTTAATGGGTCATTTTTCTTGTAAATTTGTTTAAGTTCATTGTAGATTCTAGATACTAGACCTTTATCAGATAGATAGACAGCAAAAATTTTCTCCCACTCTGTAGGTTTCCTGTTCACTCCAATGATAGTTTCTTTTGCTATGCACAATCTCTCTGTATTTTAAACATAAAGTTAATTCTATATAAATACTTAGAAAAAAATTAACCATTCATTTGACTTGCTTTAAAGAACAGAAAGCTAGCTTTTATGGGTATTATTTATATTTCTTCCCAAAAGACAATGAAAAAAAAGAGTATGAGCACCAAAATATAGCAACACAGGGACAACTTGACATAGTGAATAAAACCCAAGCCTTGGAATCTGAAGGACTTAAGTTTAATTCATTGCCTTGTATTTTACTTTATATTTAATCTCTCTTAAACTCATTTCCCTTCTTTGTAAAATGAAGACAATAAAGCCTACTTTTCAGGGTTGTATCAAGATTGAAATCAAATAATGCTTGTGAAGAACTTGGAAAACACCTGAATACTATATGTCCTCCGTGAATAGGAACACAATGAAGAAAATAAATGCATAATAATGTTGCTAGAGAGCCTGGCCACCATCCCTTTCGGCCCAGGACTGTGACTGTATCAGAATGACTCTATTATTTTACCTACTGCAGGACTTCTTGGGTAACAATGAAAGATTAAGTGCAATTGAAGTTAGAAAAAAATCCGTGAAGGATGCCAATTGACTCAATTAGAGTAAGTTCTTAGACTCCAGGGAAGATATTTAGAGCAACAAGGAAGTATCACTTCTTTGACGTCAATTACGATAAATGCATGAGCAAGCTAGATCTGGTTACCATGGGGGTAGCCACATATCAAATCATACCAAATTTCTTTAAAAATAACAAAGTGAACTAAGAAATTCAGTTTATGAATCATCAGAAAGTTTGTTTCTGTAACATAAATTAATCTTCACGGGCCCTCTACTCTGAAAGTATTTGCCTATAGTAAGAATGTCCCAGACTTCATAATCAAAGCTTCACACTGCTATTTTTTTCTCACATTTGAGGTGGAACTGGAAAAACATCTTGCCCAACTCAATACACTTATATCTGTTTACCTATAATAATTGTTTCTTTAGACAAACTTTAAAATATTCCACACACCTGTGCTGGGAAAGAATCAAGACAGAAGGACCGAAGAAAAGATAACTCACATTTTTTCTAAATTTAACATATTACCCACTAAAATAAAATAAGGTAAAGTTTATAGCAGTTTTTCATATACTCACTCATGCAAAGCATGTAGAAAATGCTATTCATACTTTGTTCACATTTATCTTTACTTTCTTTAAGCATCATTGCCTTTTTGTATTTTTCAAGTAAGAAAAGAGTTCAAATTCAATTAATTTACTTATTTTGTTTTGCTGAGTCTCAGCTTAACATACAGATTAATTCATCCCAAAAGCTAATAAATAATTTTTTAGACAATAGGACATTGAGGTATAATATGTTAGCTAATGGGCTTTTTCTCATTTGGGGTATATTATTTCCTTTAAAAATTTGTCCTTGTTTAAAAAATTTTTTGAATGCAATCCTCAACTTAGAGTTCTACATTAAAGCAATAACTAACATATTTGGAAATGTCTATTGTAAGCTGGACATGGTGGCTCACGCCTGTAATCCCAGCACTTTGAGAGGCTGAGGTGGGCAGATCACTTGAGGTCAGGAGTTCGAGACCAGCCTGGCCAATATGGTAAAACCCCTTCTCTATTAAAAATACGAAAATTAGCCGAGTATGGTGGCACATGCCTGTAGTTCCAGCTACTTGGGAGGCTGGGGTAGGAGAATTGCTTGAACTGGGGAGGCAGAGTTTGCAGTGAGGCGAGGTCACACCGTTGCACTCCAGCCTGGGCATCATGGTGAAACTCCATCTCAAAAAAAGAAAAAAAAAAAAAATAGAAAAAGAAAGAAATGTCTATTGTAAATCAAAGAAAAGTAGTAAAGGGCATTGGCAATAGATCAATAAGGAAAAACACAAAGATTTAGAAATGAGAAAACACAAGAAAGTCTTTATAATTTATACATATATGTGACTAGACTTGAGGTTTGATATACGAAATATCAGGAGCCAGAAGGTACACCACTGTCCACCTGGCTTCTAGGTGAGCAGCCCCTTTCTGTGCTTGTTTTATCTCAGCTTCGCTTTTTACTCCTATGTCAAAGGCAAAACAGAGATTGCTTCTGGGCCTTGCTGTTTTCCTACATTTGCCTTTGTCATGAGCTCTTCCTTTTCCTCTGCCTGTTTATTCAATTATAGTGCTATCCTCTACTCAGGCATAAGACAATTCGTTTCTATCAAGTATAAACAAATCAGGCAGTCACATTTATAGAGGGAACACAGGAGAAGCAATGGCTGACAGCCCGCTTCACAGAGGAGTTCTTGAAGAATGAGTAGAGTCTTCATCTCAGTCCAGTGCTGTGCTCACTCTTTCATGGTCTTGGAAAACAAAATCCAATTTAGGCATCAAAGTTAAACTTCATTTTTGTAGGTCAAGATTGCTTCCCACCGAAGGTCCCCTTGAATTCTCTTTTATGGCCAATACTGTTTTGTACCACTCCTTTCTCTCTTCGCCTTAGCAGTGGGACCTTTGGATAGGTGGATTCAATATTCCTCTTATCTGTATCAGGGTTTCCCAGCTCTTTTTAAGCCATTTCTCCTGTTCGTCCCTATTTTCAGTCCTGTAATAGCTTTTCTTGAACTCAACTATCACTTCTTGTTCTTTCCAGAAATATGAATTCATTTGGTACCTACTTCCTTGCATCCTACATGACTATATCCCTTGTCCACAGACAGTAAGCACAATAAAATAAAAGATCCACTGTTGCCTGGGAATGTCTTTTTCTGGAAAACATTTAACATTTTTAAGGTCACCCATTCACAATTAAAATGTAAATCTCTAGGCTCTCGCATGAATTTATCCCTCACTCTTTTAGGGGAAGAGATATTTGAACCTGACCATAGAAAATAATGTAAATACATTTCATGAGAAATACAACTTTATAACTCCTAAATCCAATTTTAACAAACTTTTCTCAGCCTCTTATATTCTCCTTCATCCCCAGGTCCCAGAAATAGGTAAGAAGGTTTCCTATGAAAACCTTGTAACTGTCCTTCAACCTGCCAGTACAGACCTCAACCTTTCTACAATATATTTAAGATGGAATTTTCTAACTTATAGTAAAAGGTCAAACTTCTTGAATAATTCAGCACATTAATTTTAATTAAGAGATGAGTCATTGACATAAGGCACATTCATTAATTGAAAGAAGAAATCTTGATTGTTTTTGTTTTGTTCGTTTGTTTGTTTTAGAGACAAGATCTCCCTCTGCCACTGGAGTATAGGGGTACTGGATCATAGCTCACTGCAGCCTCAAATGCCTGGACTTGAGCAATGCTCCTATCTCAGCCTCCAGAGTTGTCAGGTCTACAGGCACGCACCACCATGCCTAATTTTCTTTTTAATTATTTTTTGCAGGGACAGTGTCTCGCTTTGTTGTCCAGGATGGTCTCCAACTGCTGGCCTCAAGCAATCCTCCTACCTCAGTCTCCCAAAGCACTGGGATTACGGGCATGAGCCACTGCACTCGGTCCTGGAAGCAGAAATCTTTTCAGTCAGAATTTTAGCAGGAAAACATGCCACTGGGAGATGTACTTGGTACAGTGAGGCAGATCATCTTACCTGTAAATTATTCTTATTTATCCATGGTATATCCATGGCTATAAAATGCCACTATAAGTCTACTGTAATCACAGGACAAAAAGACTTATTGTATGGCAATTTGATTTTGTTTTAAAAGGAGATACACACAAATACACACACACAAATACACACACACTGCACACACGTGTATATACACACACATAATGTATATAAAATATATTTATATAATGTGTATACACCATATATGTTTTTAATGAAAATAGGATTTCCATATTATATAGATTATAAATCATAGGCTTAATTCTACATGTTCTTGACACAGTCATGATGCTAAAGGATAAAACAACATATCTGTGCCATTTCATTAAAATCAGAAAGAAGGGAAAGATATATGTAAATGGTGCTATCATTCACATTGCAATTTTTTAAACAATAAAATTGAAGCATAAATATTGGAAAGATTGGAAAAATGATTTTTGATGTATCATATAACTTGAAAATCCCAAATACTAAGAAACTATACAGAATACCTAACGCTGTTAAATAAAAATATAAATAAATTGTATAGATCCAACGGCAACAACCAAAACAGAAAATAAGCAATAAGAATGTGCAGAAACTATAATGAAAAATACTATAAAACTACTGAGGGAGATAAAAGAAGACTCACATAAATGTAGAGATATCATCTTCTTCTTGAATAGGAAGACTCTACATTGTAAAGATGTCAATTTCCTCCCTAAATGAAATCTATAAATTCAATAAAATCCCAAGGGAGTGAAAAATATGAAACTGACAATATAATTCTAAAGTTTATCTGCAAGTGTAAACCTCTGAATACCTGGCTTCAGTGTATCAGTGGGGAGAAAAAAGATAGGCAATTTTCAGGAAGTAGCGGTGGGAAACGAATTATCTTCTTGGAAAATATAAAGCTGAAACTCTACCCCACAGCCTTCACTACAATACATTCAGGTAATTTAAAGATATCAGTGTAACATAATACAATAATAAAGACATTGAAGCAAAATATTCATTAGTATTTTAATTGCTAGAATAACCAGATAGCATAAAGGAAAATGCTGATGATGAAAACATGCCCACCAACAGGAAGATGTTTAAAAATAATATACTGTATCTATAAAATGAACCAGCACATTCATCTTTCACATAGTAGTACATGGGTATTTACATTAATTTGAAAAATATCTCTAGGATAGTAGGTGTAAACAAGCAGAAAAAGCTATCTGGAGAAATATACACCAAAGGTTAACGCATGTTACACATGAATTGAATAATTATATCCAATTCGTGTTTTCATTTTTATACTTTTCTGTGACTGGAAACTTTTACATGAGTTTATATTAGGCTTCTATACAAAATAAAAGGGCTTTTTCTGGAAAATACATTCATTAAAATACCTAACAGAACATTAAAATAGAAATTAAGGTTGGAGGCCCTA
Organism: Pan troglodytes; assembly: GCF_028858775.2. Lineage (NCBI taxonomy): Eukaryota > Metazoa > Chordata > Mammalia > Primates > Hominidae > Pan > Pan troglodytes. Next base: position 97,266,181 of record NC_072412.2, on the reverse strand, counting down.
GTCTGGGTTCTCCACTTAATGGGGATGCAAATCTGGCCAAATCACTTCCCTCTGTCTCAATACATTAATCTTCCATTCAATTCTCAAGTCTTACTCTACTGCAAAATTCTGACTTCAGGGCATAGCATCCTATGCACATATAGGGGTTAAATTATACATTCTGCAACACACAAAATGACAAAATGAGGGAGAACCAGTAGTTAAAGAGTCTAAGTTCTTAAAGCTCGGGAAACAAATGTTGGCGACCCCAGAATGGAACAGTGGCAAGAATGTTGTTGTGAATAAATTATTCTCTGTCTCTTCAGCCTAATCATATGCATTTATTAAATGGAACACTTTTTTTCACAATGTAATCTACTTCTATGCTACTTTTCAACATTAGTTAAGCCCTATAGCCATCACGATGCTCACATAATTGGTAATACTGGTATATAAAACTATATTAATTTCAAGCTCCAGTAGAAACACAGAAAGACACCAGTATTTATCAAGTGAAGTAAAGATGGTAGGAAAAAAATTATTACTCCCAAAAGTATAAACAGGGTACCATAAATAATAGAACGTACTTGATCGGAAGAGTGAGCTAAATTAGGTGATTTGTTTTAAAAGATTTATGAGACTTATGAGACTTTGGTCAGCATTTATTTTTCTTCTAATTCAACAAGTATAAACCCAACTTATATCAAGGTTATAGAAAAAAAAAGAAACTGTTCTTTCACAAATCAACTGTGTGACCTAAGCTAATATCTTATCTTTTCTCAGTCTTAGCTTATTTAACCATCCCCCATTCCCCCATAAAAATATTAGGTAGGAATAGACAACTTCAAAGACCAGTTGTCATTCGAAATCTTGATTCTGTATTTTTCTTTTTCCACTTAATACACAACATATTTTATATTTACTGAAGTGTCTTATGCCTAATCAACCTTAGCAATTTTAGAAATAGATTATTGAATAATAAGAATTTTTACTTTTATAAATATTAACAAAATAATCCACACTATCAAGAAATATCAGGATTCTCAAAGGTGAAGTTTGAGGAAGCCAATAAATGATGTCCTCATTCCCTACACAAGCTTGACACCAACTGAGAGATAATCTTAGGAGTCAGGCAGATGGAGAACAAATGTGTGCTTTATTATTCATAAAAGCAATATTGGTGTTTAAGGATTAGGTTTTCAGCTAAATGAACTTGCTAATTATATCTGCCTAATTTACTCTGAGTATGAGTAGGTTGAGCTAAGGATGCTCAACTCCTTTTCCAAAACCACCCATCAGGGAAGTCATTATCCTCATCTGAAAGTAAAGAGTAAGGCAAAGAGTGGAGAGACTCAAATTCTTACTCTATTAGATTTCATTCCTCATGGTTACATGTAGCCCAAGGAAAGGAAGATTCTTTGCCCTGAAAGTCCCCAGATGTTGATGTTGAAATTTCAAACACGGTAAATTGGAAGTCCAAATATCAGTTAAAGTTCTTCAGTTTCTTATTCTTCATGATGTCAACCAGACGAACACTCAACCCCTAGGTTAAACTGGATTTTTTCAGAAACTCCAACCTGAGTTGTCTTCCACAAGGAACCATCTTCAATTTAAAATTAGTTTGACACCAAAATCACATATGTTTCTCACCATTTAAGAATTGGCAGAGTGAATAGAACATACAAGACTGTTATGACAGTGGCTCCACACTCACAAAATTTAGAAATTTATGCAATCTCTAGCCATTAGGTTAGTTGTTCCAGGAAAAATGGCATTCCTAGAACCCAGTAGTTACCCACTACCAAAGACCATAACAACACCCAGTGACATCTGAGGAATAAGGAATAGACTCTCAGCTTCACCAGTATGACATCCATCTATGTCAGATGTCCAGAGGATGTATACTGGGAACTGAAAATCAAGAGCAATTTTGCACAAAGAGGGTACAGTGGGCCCTTAGCATTTGCAACACTGAAGGAGGAAATTCATCTATGTCCACTGTCTTCTCTCAGAATGGTATTCTTGTTTTCCTACAAATTTAGAAATACAGAATGACAGCAAATCCAGTCATCAAGTCCAATTTGTAGCATCTTTGTTTTCATTTCTGCATAATCAAAACTTCTTGATGCTCATTTTCATTTGAGCCCCATATTTCTAGCATCTTCAGGTTTAGTCGAGGGTATGCTCCACTCTAGGCCATGGAGGCTGTGATAACTAACTCTCACCAGAAAATTGTTAATCCCTAAGAAACCTGTCCTCTTTGGCCTATTCCAACACGGGTTTCAGCTGAACTACCTTGGCAGAAGATGCAGATAATCTTTCTAAATTCTGTTACCCTGGGGAATTAGGGAGGACATAGCCCTGTGTCAGGATCCTCAGGTGACCATTCAACAGCTTTTGATTGTTTTAGAAGTTAGGCAGCATTTCTTTTTTGCTACATGTTTTCCTGCACTATGGACCATGCCTCTAATATATCTTTTCTCTCTACTGTTTTGTACTTCTTTCAAGAGTCTCAGGTAAGTTTAAAGTGACTGACTTCGCTTTGAGGTTCCACATTTCCTTCTCTAACACAGGTAGGGCAGTGCTGCTTGCTGTGTTCAAGTGCCTTCTTTCCATTATATTTTCCTTTGTTTTTTGGCCCAGATATTTTATTTTCTAATATAACCCTCCTGTTTTCATCTTCCATAATGAAATGAAATAAACACATTCAGAATACCAAAAATTTTGGGTGAATAGATAAACCAATCTTAGACTCAAACTATCACTGTTACCTGGATCCTCTCTATTAAGCCTTGTCTTTCTTGCTCATGTCCCTTCCCTTAGATCCCCAATTCCATAAATCTCTTGGGCATATTCCCTAAGGACACAGGCAATTCCTGTAATGATGACTCACGGTAAATGTGTCGTCTTGCACACTAATCATCTAACGATTCTATGATCATTTTACTATGATATCATTTTAACATCTTAAATATGTCCAGAGTTTTCATACTTGATATAGCCAACTCAATCTCAAGGGACCTACTACGATCTTTCAAGCTTCAGTTTTAAAAGGACATCTCTCCACAGTGTCCTGGACCCATTTAGATCAATTGTACCAGTTGGCTTTCTGAGGTTTTACCTCCCCTAGACTTTACTATTTCTAGCTAGTGCTTCTGATATAGTAAGAACTAACAGAGCCTCATTTTCTAATATCTACAGTACGAACTTTTAAGACCTTGGTTGGACCTCCTTTGCCTTTCTTCACCATCTCAACTCCCTTTCCTATCTCTCCAGGTGGTTCTCTAAGTTGTCAAGTTCTTCATAATAAAAATCTCTTTCTTCCTTCAGCTTAATCAGCCTGTTTTCCTCCCTTTTGTCTTATTCTTTTACTATTTCTCCTAATAGTAAGACTGAAGAGTATTTCCCAAACTCTTTGGTTCCTCCTTGAGTCCATAAACAACTCATTTCTACCAACAGACACAGAGGCTTTTAATTGCCAGTTCACTCATTTTGTCCTACTTGCAAAGAAAGGGAGATAAAGCCTCCCTTTGAGCGTTGCCTACCCACAGTTTTAAAAGAGTTGCAGCTCACAGTGGGGCTCTGTGGCACACATAGTGCTCAGCTACCTTGAGATATCTTTTAACCAAGCACTATCTGTTTTGAGGTCTAAAACACTTATTTTTTGGTGTTTTAAAGCATGTCTGTTCCTTGAGTACATACTAGGTTCTGCCTCCCTATGTAGTTCAGTTTACCAATAGGCCACATGCTCTGGCTTCCAAATGGCTAGTGATTTTTAAAGACATATTCTGTATACCTGCCAGTACAAAAACAGTCACACATGTTTGGTGAAAGACTTCCTAAAGCATAGCGTCAAGGTCCATGTCATTAAACCTAAGGTATGAAGGTAACTGGCCAGGCCCCATCAGTTAAAAAACAATCACACAAATTAAAAAATCTGTGTAATGTAAACCAAAAACCAAAGTGGTAAACTTGCCAATACCTAAGGCCTTAAGTCACCCATTCTGGCTATGCTGGTATATTCATCCCTAAATTCCACTCTGTGTCTTGCTTAAGTTTTGTGGTCCAATGCACAGGATAATGAATTTCAGTGATTCCAATAAACAGGTCCCCTGTTTCCTGCCCAGGTTCAGAACTAAATGAGTTAGACCGAAGAATCAGGCAGAGAGGGACAAAAAGATGTAAGCTTTTAAAAAACAGATGTTGGACCTATGGTTAAGTTACTGGATTAAGAGAATAAAGCTGTAAAATGTCAGGGAAGAACATATATCTCTTATTGTTAAGGGATATTCATTTAAAAAAGCAAAAACAAAAAACAAAAAAAAAACAAAAGAAAAACCTCTTGACCCCCTTTCTTTCCTCCTCCCACATTTTCCCCAGAAGAAAAGGTGTGAATTTTCTGATTGGTAAACTTAGGAGCAGGAACTCAGCATGGGTACCTTGGCTCTATTCTTCTTCCACTATTTTACAACAGCCAGCCCGCCCAAAGAGGCTTCTCCATTCTGTAATTTGGGGACAGGCCCTCTTTGGGGAGATCTGATACTGTGCAGAGATGCCATTGACTGTAACTGGGTCTCTCCAGTTAACTGGGCTGAATCTCCCTACTTTAGCGGCAGATTGCTAGCAAATCCACCTAGCTAAAAAATCTAAATTTCCTAAATTCATTTGCATCTGTGACAAGATAATATTTTCTATATCTGTCCTGATTTATGTCTATCTCTGAACTGCTTCTATACCTGGGTAGAATGGGGAGGGAAAAATAAGACGGTATTATTTATTGAGCCCGTCGAGCCCTGATTCTGTTCTCCAATCACCTACAAACAACAAAGAAGCTAATACCCAATATTCAAAATAACATCCTATGAAATGTTACCTGAAAAAAAATATCCTTCAGAGGCTGCCCTTTACTGTTATCTTAAAATCTCAGTAGAAGTTAGTCTTCCAAAGAGGCATTGCAGTTAGAGTTCTAATAATATTATTTGAAAGAAACCAAGAAGATCCTAATAAATGAATATTAATACAGTCCCTAATCTTTGAAGTGTGTTTGTTGTTTTTAATAGAAGTATAGCTACAAGGAGTCATTCTTTGATGTCTAAAGCATGAATGAGTATATCAGCTCAGTGTCTCCTAGAGAGGGAAAACACAGTAGGTGAGAGAAAATTCTGTGCCTGGCGATAAAGACGATCATTGGAAAAGGTCACAGAAAGGCAAAAGTGAGGTGCTAAAAACATACAACCCAGCCTTTACAGTGTGGTGTAGGAACGGCCCTAGCTTATCTGGTTCACTGCACAGGATTTTCTTGAATACATATTACAGTGTTTAAAGTCATTTTTGCATTAAGGTACCATTTTCCCACCTTTAGTAGCAAAAAGAATGATTCAAAACAGTAAGTAATCATAGCCCCAAAAGGTCCACATTCTTACTGACATTTTACAACTTTGTCGGAATGTCCTCTTACATGTTTAAATGCCTTTTAAGTCCTAGTCCTCTTTGAAAAAAAAATATATATATATTTTTGAGATGTAGTTTTGCTCTTGTCACTCAGGCTGGAGTGTAATAGCGTGATCTCTGCTCACTGCAACCTCTGCCTCCTGGGTTCAAGCGATTCTCCTGTCTCAGCCTCCCAAGTACCTTGGATTACAGGTGTGTGCCACCACGCCCAGCAAATTTTTGTACTCTTAGTAGAGGCGGAGTTTCACCATTTTAGCCAAGCTGGTCTCAAACTCCTGACCTCAGGTGATCCGCCCACCTTGACATCCCAAAGTGCCGGGATTACAGGCGGGAGCCATCATGCCCAGCCTGAAAAAAAATAAATTTAAATAATTCTTTCTATGTACTTCAGATCTCAAATTCATTCAGCTTTTATGACAAGGAAAGTATAATAATGGGATGGAAAGAGTTTCAGTCTTGGAAATTTGCCTTCTGGAAGTCTAAGTTTTCTCTTCTGTAAAAAGTGTGGCTGGACAAAATAATTCCTATCGTACTCCCAGCTAGGACCTGCTTCAGTGTGAACCAGGAATAATTTATTAACCCATAGATAATACTTAAAAAGATAATCACAATCATGATGCCTCCTGAGCTCCTTCCATGTGGCAGAAGCCAGGGAAATCATTTTACGTATCTATTATCTGTAATTGCCACAATAACTCTCCAAAGGATATGTCATTATCTCCACTTTAGATGCTAGAAATACACTTGAGCCCATCATCTAACTCTCTGCATCCCAGTGTATATTTCAACACTGCTACTTAAACTGTGTCAGGTGGACTAGCTGCTTATTAGAAATGCAGAATCTTGAGCCCCCTTCTCAGACCTACTGAATCAGAATCTGCATTAGAACAAGATCCCCATGGAACTGATATGCACATTCACATTTGACAAGCACTGAGAAGACAATACTACTCACAGAAATGAAAACAAATGGACTTAGTTATTATCTTATTGATATTTATTGATAAAGCAACTGAGACAGAGAAATTCAGCTGCTTAAAAGTTATCATAAAACTGCAAAGAAGTAGAGCCAGGGGTGATATCAAGTACTGTCTGAATTCAAAGCCCATATTGTTTCACATACCATGCTATTTTCCAATTAAAATTACTTACTATTTTACTTCAACTGATAAATGATTGATAGATGACAGATAGATAGATAGATAGATAGATAGATAGATAGATAGATAGATAGATACAAATGGTAGGTAGCTACGGTTAAACATAGCTACATGATATGTATGATCTACCTGAAATAACACATGAGTTATGACACTTGAAATAGTCTACACTGCTCTTCACTTGAAACTAATTATAACTGCATTTAATGCCATTCTTTCATATATTATTAGTAGTAGTAAAGCAGTAATAATAATTATTATAAACTATTGTGATAACCTAATGGAAAAAAAAGCTATAACTAGGACAAAGCACTTAAATAGGCTAAAAAATTTTAATAACCTACATTATATAATCAGATCATGTTATGGCAAAGTTCAGAATGCTGATACATAGTCGTAGATACTGTAAGGTAACATTAACACCAAAACAAATAGTTAACTTCATGCATCAAAATAAAGTTGCCCTATCTATTAATATGGTCTCTTGCAGATTACAGAAAAACACACAAGATTGATTTTATTTAGATTTATTAAAATTTTGTAAATTATACTTAATAAAAGAGTCCAAAGACATAATGTTCAAGAGTGTTGGGAACAAACAGTTTCCCTGATATAGAGATAAACTCAATTTCCCTAATAGTGGTAAACATTTACTTGTTCTAATTACTTAGAATTATGTAATACCTTGATATTGAAGAATCCTATTAGGAGGAACATAATATGTTATTACAGTTTTACATCATCTCCTCCAGAAGGCTACAGGCATCAAAATGCTACAGGAAAATGGTGTCCTTGGTCATTTTATGAAATCACATTTTACAAAACTTCAATGAGTCCAAGTAGACAAACTGTATTTTATATTTCAAGTACCTGTTTCAAGATTCAACCCAGTTAGAGATCTCCTTAATGTGTCATTTTTTCAGGCCAAGGACAAGAATCAAATAATCCTTTTTATTATTATTCAAACACCATCTATAGAGATTTAGAGTCTGTACTACTGAGAAATCCTTTCCTATTCCTAATAGATATGTCTGGAGAGTGACAATTACAATCTAAGGTGTAAAAGAAAAATTTAAGCAAATTCTTCCTCAAAGAAAAAAGCTCCTCACACTGTCTTCCACAATGGTTGAACTAGTTTACAGTACCACCAACAGTGTAAAAGTGATACCATTTCTCATATACATCATGGAATACTATGCAGCCATAAAAAATGATGAGTTCATGTCCTTTGTAGGGACATGGATGAAGCTGGAAACCATCATTCTGAGCAGACTATCGCAAGGACAAAAAACCAAACACCGCATGTTCTCACTCATAGGTAGGAATTGAACAATGAGAACACCTGGACACAGGAAGGGGAACATCACACATGAGGGCCTGTTGTGGGGTTGGGGGAATGGGTAGGGATAGCATTAGGAGATATACCTAATGTAAATGACGAGTTAATGGGTGCAGCACACCAACGTGTCACATGTTTACATATGTAACAAACCTGCACGTAGTGCACATGTACCCTAGAACTTAAAGTATAATAAATATATATATAAACAAATAAAAAAATAAAATAAAATAAAAAAGCTCCTCAATCACTATGTCTAAAAACATTATTTTAGAATGTAACTTCATGTGATATTGACCGCCAGAGCAACTGGACAGGGCAAAGGCAAGACTTCAGAAGAACATGGGGCTCCCATAATATATCTTCCTGCGTGCATAGAGAGTTCTTGCTTGTTACAAAGACCTTTTATACAAGGTAGCCATTTGACCTTCACAAGAAACCCTCTAGGCAGGTAGGCCTGGATAATACTGTTATAAACTGAGATTCAGAGAAATTCCATATCGTGTCCTAGACTCCCATGGTCAGTATATGCCTGAGCAAGGACCAGGCCAGGTTTTCTGTGCTTCTACCAATAAATAGTGCCTCTATTTTAGAAATATGTTATTGACTTTATATGTCAAGCCGATATATGATATTGATTTGTGTTCAGTGTAACAAATGTCTCTCCATGCTAGTAACCTTGAAGTATAGAATTTCAAAAGACTCCTTTTCACAAAGACAAGTTAGAGTTCTTTTCTATTCTAAGATTTTAGGTAAAAAAGAAAAACAGTCATCATAATAATTTTTCTTAGGAAACCAGTTATTGCTTCTTAGAAAGCCAGATATTGTTTTAGAGTAAAATACATTGTTTGTTATTAGTAGGGCCTTAAGCAGTTAATGAGGCCATTATCACTTCAAAAATATGCCATCAGTGAAATTAAAAGACTAAATATCTGCTTAAAATTGGATAAGATAATAGATTCTTATCTTTAGATAATAGATAAGAGTAAAATTGACATTTGAAGGTGAGGAAAACAAATATTTAAGTTCACACACCACATAAGGCACTTCTTCTGAACTGATCAATATGTTACTATTTTCAATGAAAACTCTATGTATTATATTTATCTATATATAAAGGATGTACAGTGGGTTTTGATAAGTTTCTCCAATTCATTCTCCCTAAATAACGTGGTTAAAGACATAGTTCTGATTAAGTGTTAGATACTTTAGAAGTCTTTTTCACACTAGGCTTGTTCTACCAAATAAGGCACTTGCTTGTTTCAAGGACTTTATTGTGAAGGCTGTGTAAATTTTAAATTATACCCATAGCCTTTAGGTATTAAGTCTGCTTATTTCATTTTTCTCTACCCATCTCCCTTCTTCCACTCTCTCTACTCAAACACTTTTTCCGCACGACTAAATGACTAGAGATAATAGCCTAGGATATATATCCTTCCATGCCTTCTCCATGCTCAGTAAAGAAAAACAAAAGTTATACAAATCTATCATTCTTCCTTTGACTTCATTTACAATATTTTTGTAAAACAGTGTTAATTATTTTACATTAAAATATGTCTAGCTTTTCTTTAACATCTTCCAAGTTTCCTGTCTTGATTAATCAGGTCTTCTTAACTCCTGTGCTATGCATATATAGTAGCCTAAATCTTCTTCTAGGAGTGTTATTGATTTTTTTTTATGTTGCATGTAGTGTTTCCTTATGTCATCAATCTCTTTGGCCAATGTAGTTTTATGACCTTTCTTATTCCTAAGCATGTGTAGGGTTGTTCCCTCCCTTTTTTCTTTGCTTCAACAGGGTTCTTATTGATTTTCTTGAATACACAAATAAAAAGTTTTACTTTTTTAATCCTTTCTATTTCACTTTTATTGCATGACTTGAAGTCAGTGTTTCTCCTTATCTACTTCATTTTTTGTTTTTGTTGATTTTCTTCTAATTTTTTTTAAAAAAGAAAAAATTCCTTTCTTGAGTCATTGACTGAAATTGTTCCTCAGAGTAGAGCTTTTATTGAGCTTATTTGGTTATATAAAGTATTCAGCTTTACAAATGTATTCAAAATAGTTTGTAATTTATAATACCTGTTTCTAAAAATAGCTAGTAATTTAGCATTTCTGTTTTGATCCATAATTAACTTAGTGTGATTTTTAATTTCCAATAGTTGAGGAGGTTAGGTCTCCTCATTTATTACTAAATTTATTTTATTATGATAAAACATGTAAAATGCAAAATTTCTATTTTTACTAGTGTTCCTATAGTCAAGCATATGGTTGATTATTAATTTTTATAGACATATAAAATATGTTCTACTTTAAAGTATACATTTCTATACATAGATTTTATATGATTTTCATTGATATAATCTGAATCTTCTATGTCTTCAATTATTTCTTCTATTAGATCTGATTTCAAAATAAACATATGAATATCTCCCACTATAACTATATTTTCTATCAAGTTGTCCTTGGAGGTTTAATAATTCTTTCAATGTGTTTTTGGCAGCTATGCTGTTTGGTGTATTCACACTTGTGATACTATATTTTCTTTGAAAAGTAGGTATTTTGTTATTACACAATGTCTCTCTACATGTTGGTAAGTGCTTTTGACCATTTTGTCTGATAATATCACCACTCTTGGGCTTCTCATAAATAGAATACAATAGGGGTAGATTTTTGACAGTCTAGCTCTCCATACATTCTGAATTCAGCCTGTTCACATTTAGTATAGCAATTGGTAGAACTCTTTTTATTTAGTTGGCTTATGTTTACTTTTGAAATTTACATTCTTTTTATTCCTGTTTCAGTGTTTTGCTGATCTGGTCAAACTGCTAATCGTTCACTCTTTCTTGCTCATTTGCTTGTTCTTCGTTGGTTTGGAAATTCCACTCTACTTTTTCATTCTGTTTTATTCTCCCTTTACTACCACTTGTAATTAAATATTTCTCAATTATTAAAAAGTGTGATTTTCTTATCTCTTAGGACAATATATTCCCTGCCTGCTTCCTAAATCCCATTACCATAAGATACAACCTTTATAATACTCTTACGTCCCATGCAGTCTTGCCTAAATTAGACATTTAGAGCATCTGCTATCTGCTCTCCATTATCAACTTGCTATATAACTGAGCCAAAGAAGGTCCCTCTATATTGGTCCTATGTTGTTATCTGCAGAGCAGATTGGTATTGTTGGCTCAGAAGCCTGCCAATGCCAAATTCAGATTTTTTTACATATGAAATTGTACTAAATGTAGCCCATATATGTAGTTTTTAGCCATTTAGAGACTGCCTGTTATGCACAACCTATGAAACTTCACCCAACATCTACTAGCCGTAAATAAGATAAACCCTGGTGCCATAAAAGACCCCAAACCATTGCTTCCCATGGAGTTCTCTGACCTAGAGACTCTCTGCTGTGCTTCTGAGTGATACCCCCTAGACACAGAATCCTCCTCTCCCCCAGGAATCCTCTTGCCCTCATCCCCTTCTGGGTGGTGTGTTGCACCATGGTCTCGAGAAGGTCTCATGCTGTGAGGGACTTTCCCTTGCATACAAACCTGTCAGACTGTCACCAAATAAATCTTGCTGGGCACCACTGACACTTTGTGGATTGTCCTTGAACTCACTACACAACTCGCATATTTTGCTTAAAAAATATAGTACATTTAGCTCTAGATTATTAAGTTTTCCTTTGACATCCTATAATTTTCATTAACCATTACTTGGCATTAAAATAATAGCTATTCCTTTCCCCCGATTATTATCCATTTAGGTATAGATGGAGATAGATGACAGGCAGATACAGAGATATAAAGATATTTCAAGTTTTATTCACCCCTGTTTACTCTCTCCTCCTCCTTCTTCCCCTATCTTGAGGCCTCTGATCCATTATAATATTGTTAGAGTTCATTCTCAAGCAATTATTCCTCATGAGGTAGACAGATGATAACGTATTCCTCAGCCTATGAATCATGGAATTCAATCAATTCCTCTCTGAATCACTGAATATCTGCAATACCTTTATTCTATAAACTACCAGCCAAACAGGTAAATTTTATCTTAGCTGGATATTGGATTCTTGTTGTAGTGGACTTTTCTCTCCATAATCTATAGCTGTCTTTCAATCTTTCAACCTTTTTCAAACATGCCTCAACCACCCATGCACAGGTGATCCACTGCTCTGATTGCTGTTGAAAATCACAAAGGCATCTCATGGCAGACACAGCTGCTGGAAGATCGCATGGCATGTGTACTGCTGTGCAACAGATCAGCTTTCTTGACTTAGTTTTCACACCAGGCTAGAGAGGATTTTTGCCTTTTATATTTCTAAGAAAATATTTCTTCAATTCATATGTAAACTTTTTTATAGTACTTCGTGAATATTTTAAACTGAGAAAAAAAATCAAAATCCTAAACCACAACGTCCTAACAAAAACGAACATGTTCAGTGTATTGCCTAACATATAAAAAGCCATAAAACGCCTTTATGTACTCTGAAGTAGAAATGACATTTCTATATCTTACAGATGTTAAGATGTAGACTTACACATGCAGTTGCTCATTGCAGACAAAATGTTAAATAATGGAAGATTGATAAATGATAGCACACTGATATGGTGTGATGATTAATACTGAGTGTCAACTTGATTGGATTGAAGGATGCAAAGTACCATTCCTGGGTGTGTCTGTGAGGGTGTTGCCAAAGGAGATTAACACTTGAGTCAGTTGACTGGGAGAGGTAGACCTACCCTCAATCTGGGTAAGCACCATCTAATCAGTTGCCAGGGTGGCTAGAATAAAGCAGGCAAGAGAAGATGAAAGGGCAGAATTGCTGAGCCTTCCAGCCTTCATCTTTCTCCTGTGCTGGATGCTTCCTACTCTTGAACATCGGACTCCAAATTCTTCAGCTTTTGGACTCAGACTTACACCAGTGATTTTCCAGGGGGCTCTCAGGCCTTCGGCCACAGACTGAAGGCTGCACTGTTGGCTTCCCTACTTTTGAGGTTTTGGGACTTGGACTGGCTTCCTTGCTCTTCAGCTTGCAGTTGGCGTATCACCTCACCCTGAGATCGTGTCAGTCAATTCTCCTAATAAACTCCCCTTCATATATATATATATATATATATATATATATATATATATATATATATATATATGTTCTGTCCCTTTAGAGAACCCTGACTAATACATATTATTAGATACAATTCTCCAATTAGAATGAATGTTACACAGAACATTTAATTGATGGGAAAATACTAAATATTGAAATGGTCACAGGTTAATTATATTTTACTCTCTTTTTGGTTGACTCCATCTTAGGTAGGCACTCCCTTACCAATGGTAAAATGAGTGTCAGGACCTCCAGACTTTCACTCTACTCTATCAGACATATCCAGGGAAAGAGAGCTTTGCTATTCCAACAATTCTTGAAAAGAAATCCTGGGGTTTCTCTTATTAGCTCTAATGTGTCTACCTGTCACCGAAACAAAGGAGGATGAGCTTGTCCAGACTTCCTCACCTGCCCACATCATCTAGTGTCGAGGTTAACCTCACTTGAACCACATGGACAGAGCAGGGGATGAGAAATGTGTGTGCTGTTATCAGATGAAAGAGACATGGGTATGAGGCAGGCAAATAAAACAGATACCTATTTTTAATAGTCGGTGACTTCTCTTTTTTAAAGAAAGCAGAAAAAAATACATTCAGCCTAGGAAAAGTTCTTATCAGAGAAACTATGCTTTATGTTTTTTTTGTTTTCATTCTGACCCCCTTTTACTAATGCAGTAAACTAGTGAAACATAATGAAATTAAGCAGAGAGATCTGGACTATCTCCCCACACATTCTAACAGAGGACCCCCTTACAGTTGTTGCAATGTTGGACATAGATAATTCTGGCTGTGGACCTCTCTGCTGCATTAATCCTTTAGCCACAGGCCTAATATTGGCCTGGAGATTCTCCAGAAATGTCCAACTGTAACATTTTATTATCACAAAATTCCAAGTATTGTCTGTCCTCTGGCCACTCAGCAGACCATCTTTAGGATCTAATATAGCAAAAGCCTCAAAGCGAATGAAGGTATTGCAGAGCAATAGCTATGCCCAATAGCCACATATATGTGAGGCCACTTCCAACCTCCAGACCAAGTTCATCGGCATCAGCTACAGATAATTCTAAACATTAAGTGACAAATAACAGGCTCACTAGCAAAAAGTCCTGGAAGATGAAAATCTACAAGGCCTGGCAGCTAGCATATTCAGAGACATCATGGCCATAAAGAAGGATATTTTTGGAGGGCAGAGAGACCATAACTTAAGCCATCTTATGGCATGAGCGATGACAATGTGAACAAATGAATCTGACAGTTTACCAAAGAGAGATGCAGAACAGATTGGTTGCCATATGATGGTGATAACTAGAAATTGTAGCCCAATCTTCATGGGTACCCAAAGAAGAAACAATTAGAAGTTTTTTGTCATTTTATCAAAACTCTCAGCCACTGAGAGACATGACATTTACATTAACATTTGCAAACATAAATTCAATACAACAGTAAAAGCACATAGGCTCATGTTCATCTCATAATCAGATTATTCTACTTATGTTAAAGCCTATCTTTAGCATAGCTCTTCATATTTACAACTTAGAAATCTCTAAAACAGTACTATCATATTTAGTTTATTTGTCTGTGATTAATAATGGAAATAAGTTGCATGGTGATTTTAGACACGGAAGAAGAGACCTGGTGATGGTTAAAGCATGATTTGGGCTAGAAGGTAGAAGGAAAAGCATAGGAAAGATGAAAGGGAAGAAATCAAGCCGTTATTAAGCACCTGTTGACCCAGGCACAAACCCAGTCATTTTGTATCTGTTTTCTCAGTTAGACCTTTCAATAATCGCTTTCCAAGATGTTAGCTTTATCTCACCGATGAGAAAATTGAGGCCAAAAGAAATAACTCACTCAGGGGCTGGTGGTAGATTTGATGGCCATATATGAATCAGTACAAATTGAACAAAGAAATAAATTCTATGCACATAAAGCCCTAAATATTAAATGCATACAAATGTATTGATGTTAAAGCACACATTTAAATACACACCACTGAGCATAGATCGGAGTGGAAAAGAAAATGTGCAGAGATCCACTTAGTCTTCTCTGTCACAGAAAAACTCCGAAGAACAAAACCTATAAAAATGAATCAGTAGCATTTCACACATTCTTATAAAGATCGGCACATCATTGTCTCCATTGTGCAATTTCTGTGTGTGTGTGTGACATTCATGGATCCTAAATTTTCTCCAGTTAAATTATGGCATGTCTCCCCAAAGGTCTGAATCATTTGTTGAAAAGTAAAATGATACTTGAGTAAGAGCTGTGGAACCAATTAAAATCCTACCCCGCAATACTAAGTAAATAGAAAGCCTCTTACTTGTGTCAGACCAAAGCAAATTCTAATATAATGTGCATAGAGTTGAATACAGCGTACTCTAATTTTAGCAGCCAAAATCAACAGTGGCTGTGTTGAGCCTTCAAATCAAGATATATTATAATGGTTTGCCCTCATATAGGAGCTGGGGGTCCACTGCACATGGAATTAAATTAACAAATAAATGGGTCTTGGACATGTTTTCAAAAGAATTAAGAATCCTTCATTTAAAAATGTAGTTGACATAGTAAAGGTAATTAACCTTTTCTAAATTAAATTTTTTGAAATGTTTAACAGCTGTTCTTTCAAAATGATACAGCTTATATTTGATTTCCTCTTGTATTAAGCGATCTGTAATATTCCTAGGATTTGGGGGCAAGTCTTTTCTGAAGTAAGTTAATTCTCTCCTCTTTCTAATATTCATCCAATTTAAAAAGAGTAACAAAAACTCTACTAGGAAAAGAATGCCAAATTTCCTCTTATTTTCTACAATTATAATAATAGTAATAGTAGTGCTATAGTAGTAGTATAAATAGTGTATAAGTAGTAAAAATAGTGCATTTTTATTTGTTTGTTTTGCTATATACCAGATGCTTTAACTATAGGCCTTGAAAGGATACAAAGATTATTTCATTTAATACAAAAACTCTGCAAGTTAGGTTATGGGTATGATTCCCATTTTAAAAATTAGGAAGCTGAGGCTGAAAAAGCTTCAATCATTTGCCCAGTGCCACACAGCAACCAACAGTAGAACTGGGCTTAGACTCCAGGCAACAACAACTTCCAAACTTAAACAATGAAGCCCAAAAATACTGTGAGCTGATAAAAAAGTATGTGTTATTAAAATGCGTAATCAAGATCTTGCCACTGGTCTAAAGGCCCAGTAGCTTACTCTCAAAAACCTCTGGGTAACTAACACTGGTTCTAATTCCACAGTCCTTATCTGAGCAAAGCACATGAACCGGGCTGTGTTCACATGAGTGGGCTGAGAGAGAATAGTGATCATGCCTGAGAGGACTATCCCAAGCAGAGCCTGAAATCACATTGAATATTATGTAACACCAATATTGATGATGGGGAACTGGCTCAGCTAAACTGGTCCCAAGACACAGCCAGACTAGCCTATATACAGAAATGTCATATAAATATAAGCCTGGACATAAAAGGGGGCAATTGTATATAAAGAAAATCTAATGTGACCTTCACTCACTTAGAAATTAATGTCCAAGAACTTGAACTCCCATGCCTCTCCTGCATTATTAGAGAATCTCTCTATTGTATAAGCTGGTTGCATGGACTACTTTCTAAATCATTTAAACATGTAAACTGCTTTTGATTCACCCTTCTAATGTCTGTGTCTAATGCCTCCATTAACCTGAACCTCTAGAACAGGGTTTGACAAACTACAGTCCATGGGCCAAATCTAGCCTTCCTGTTTATGTACAACCCACAAGCTAAGAGTGATTTTTACATTTTTCAGTGGCTGGAGCAAAAATAGAAGAAGGAGGAGAATATTTTGTGACATATGAAATTCAAATGTCAGTGTGTAAATAAAGTTTTATTGGAAATCAGCCATGCCCATTTGTTATATATTGTCTATGGCTGCTTTCTCACTACAAGTGCAGAGCTGAGTAGTTGCAATAAAGACTAGATGACTTGCAAAGCCTGGAATGTTTACTATCTTGCCATTTACAGAAACAATTTTCAGACTATTGGTCTACAATACAAACTCCATGCTAAGACTTTTCCTGTTTTGTTCACTTCTTTATCCTTAACACCTAAAAAGGAGAATTAAAGTAAATGTATTGAGGAATGGAAGGAAGGAGGGAGAAAAGAAAGGAGGGAGGGAGAGAGGGAGGGAGGGATTGCTTTGTCATATACATGAAAATTGGATCAAAGAGTTGCTTGTCAAGAGTCTTTTAGAGAATATCTTAGCATCCTATCCAAGACTTTATTTGCAACTAGCTTTACTACTATTTATTGACCTCTATTTCTTCCCAACAGTTACAGATTCCACTAATACCTAATGTCCGTCCGTTGCTTAACCATATCATGCTATGCCTGTTCAGGCAGTGTTTTTCTCCCTTAACATCCTTCTGCCACCCAGACTCCCGTGGTCACTTTTCTGACTGGTGAAATTCTATTCATCCTTAAAAACCAAAATTAAATAGCATCTTCTCTACACGGTCTTCCCCCAGCCTATGCAGAATAAATTGCTTCTTCCATTTCACTCTCATACATAGCCACATTGAGCCAATAATTTCAACATATATGTTTATGCATTTTGCTCCTGAACACAAAGGTGAACACCTAAAAGGCAAAGTATGATGACATTTAATTGATTGCTACACCCAACCCTGACATGTAACAGACATTCAATAACTGTTTGGTAAACAAATCAATAACCAGCCAATACTCCAGTGGATTTAATGCTAAAAAGATCCATCCAGTTGATCTGACTTGACTGTCTTGTTTTTTTAACAAAAACCTCTTGTGAAATTAGCCTTTTAAGTAGAAATTTGAACACCCCCCAAAAGATGGTTTGTGCAAAGATAGGAAAATCAGAATCAGTGTGAAGGCTGGCAAGGTGACAAGTGAAAGGAGATTATTCATCTCTAGATATGCTTATTAAAAAGCAATAAATACCCAACATAATATACAGAGAAATTACATAAAGTGACAAAATTAATCCAATCATAATACTAATGTTCTAAATTTATATAGCACTTTATAAAATGTCACTTAAAAGAAAATATCTAAATTACTAGCAATTAAATATATGATCTTTTTTTCAGTGCTTTTAGAAGAGGTTTATATCTAGGGATTGACAAAATTGTTGAGCTTAAATGTTTAAAAGTGACACTGAAATCAGAAAAAATTGGCAGAGATAAACAATTAAATTCAGCAGGGAAAATTACAAGCCATAAAAGTCCTTAATGAACATAAGATAACCAGGTAGATACAGTGGAACAGAAGTTGAATTATCATTCTTAATGAGATGATCTGCATTTAGTGGCGTTATGTTTAATCCCAGGCTTTCTGAGGTTATGCCATAGTTCATCAACCCATAGTTCATAGACATCTTTATAGGAAACACTGGGAGGCCTTATTTCCTATGTTTCTAAGCTTCATAGATACTGTTTCTAGAGCCATTTTACCAAGTCTTGATTTGTTTAGTTTGAAGAAAGGATCTTTAAATAGTTCATAAGAGATCTGTTTCTTTAAATGAAACCAATTTGATAGAAGAATTTATTGTCAGGGTGCCCAGCTCCATAATGAAACAAGAATCAACAATTAACAGACATAAAAAGTAAGTTGCTCATTCAAAGGCTGTAAACTCTCTTCCTAGGCAATATAAGCCCCCTTACTACAAGTTTCTTTCACTTACCAGCAGATTAATACAAGCCTTTTTAAAATGCTTTTTTTGTTTTCACCAGTATCTGTCAATATAATCACTGGATTCTTTTAAATAATATTTCAATCAATTCTCTCTTGGTTTCTGTAAGTTTAAAATCTTAATGGTAAATCTGATTCTCAGACTAGCCATTCTGTCTTAAAATATACTGAAAATCCACCAATTAAAGACATTTGAAACTATCCTAGTGGTATATTTTAAAAGGGAGGGGAGTGAAGTAGTGATTAGCAATGAACATGTTAGGATGAGTTTATCATTGATATTTCTTTCTCAAAACTTATTGATTTACTCTAAGGAAATAAGAACTGTATTGAGTAAAGGGGAAATGACATTGAGAGATGGGAAATTCTCTGTGCCTATTTTGGAGACAGAGGTCTTCAGGAATCACTGTGCAGTAGAATTCTTGGAGATGGGGGAAGCCCTGTGAGCTGCTATCACATATTACCACTGTGACCTCTCCAAACGTATGGTAACTGTCAATTCATCTGCCTGTAACTACAAGAAAAACATAGGCTCTGTAAGGGAGAAACTTCTGTTAGTTCTTCAGTACCTGGCTTCTCCTTTCTGTCTGGTCATGTGGTCATGCAAAATAAAGCCTGCATTTTTAGTCTCCCTTGAAACTAGGTGTGGCAAAAGGTGATTTTTTTTCTTGTCAATAGAATATGAATTAAAACAATATGTGCAACTTCCAATTCATATTTTGGCTTAAAGAGAAGGAGCATACCTTTCCCCATCTTCCCTCCTTCTTCTAACTAGTATGTGGACATGTGGGAATTATCTTGTGCCATATACAAAAGGCCAGTTACCTAGGGATATGGGATGGTAAATAGATGTAAACTGCCTGGATTCATTAAACTACTCATACAGACTCTTACGAGAGAAAGAAATAAGTGTCCACCTTGGCTGTACTGAACCTTTATCTTAATTAAAATATCCTGTGAGAACAAAACCCATCATTGTGCAGTTGTTTGTAATCCTAATGCCTCTTTGTAACTCATGTTGGGTCAATCAATGAATATTTGATTAACGGAAGGACATCTAGACATATTGAAGATGGAGAGATGGATAAATATATGAATAAATGAATGGATGGGTCAATGAGTACATGAATAGATGGAAGGATGGATTTGCAAAAGAAATGGACACTGAAAAGAGAAGATATGAGTATTAACTTAAACATGTTTGCCTTGGACATGCCTATTCTTCAGTCTTTCAGTAACACGTGAATTCAAGTTGAGAAGACTTAAGGATAGGAATATCTTGAGTATTCGAAATTTGCCATTATAAACATCGGTGAAAGCTTCATGATCGCCCTCTTCTACTGGTCCCTGAATCCCACAGAGAAGTTTTATAACTCCACTGTCAGATTTCTCTTCTATTTTCTCTTAACTCTCAGCAATTAACCTTAATATTTATTTCATATAGAAATTAGAAACTCTGGCCAGGCACAGTAGCTCATGCCTGTAATCCCAGCACTTGGGAGGCCAAGTGAAGAGGATCATTCATCTCTAGGAGTTCAAGACCAGCCTGGGCAATATAGAGAGATCCTGTGTCTACAAGAAATTTAAAAATTAGCCAAGCACACTAGTGTGCACCTGTAGTTCCAGCTACTTGGGAGGCTGAGGTGGGAAGATCACTTGAGCTAAGGAGGCGGAGGGAGGTTGTGGTGAACCGAGATCATGCCACTGCAGTCCAGCCTGGGTGACAGAGTGAGACCTTGTCTCAAAAATAAAAAATGAAATTGGAAATTCTCATACCAGACTTCCTGAGTTGCCTGATACCAAACCTACAAAAGAACATACATCTTTTCCTTTCAATTATCCCTTCATATTACAGAGAATAGGAGTTACCTCCTCAGTGCCACATTTGCAGAAAAAATTCCCAGGCTCATGTTTCCTCTGTGATTGCATCTCCCACTCGACTCTCAAACCTCTGTAAACTGGCTCTGTTTCCACCAATTCAAATGCAACTGCTCTTACCAATATGACTACATCCAGCATATCTCTTTCAGCTCTTATTTAAACTTTCATTGGCATATGGTATTCGATATCCACTCACTCTGTTCGAAGTACCATCTTTCACTGGTTTTTGACATTGCACCTTCATGGTCTTGTTTGCCTCTGAGGCAGTCCCTTTCTCAGTCTTCATCTACTTCTCCTCCTGACTTTTACTTTAAATGTTAGTGGTCATCAGGACTCAGTCTTCTCTCTCAACACACTCTCTTGGTGATCTCAGCCACTCCCTTTGTTTCAGTAACCATGAATATGGTGACAATTTGCGCTCAAATTTTTCCAATTCCATCTATCGTAATTCCTTAAATCCAAAACCTACAAGATATTTCAATGTCATGATTTAAAGGTGCTGCAGGTCAATACACCGAAGCTGATTTTTCATTTTCCTAACCACTTCTTCTTCTTCCTTGTAGTTTTTTCTGTGAAATTTTGTAATAAAATATTTCCAAAAATCTTCAATTTTCCAGATTTTAAGATTTGGGAAAAACGCACATTCCTAACTGATCTTCCAGTCCCAAATGTTAGGCAAGATGGAAATATCTGTGATATGGTTTTGCTGTGTCCCCACCAAAATCTCATCTTGAATTCTAACTCCCATAATTCTCACATGTTGTGGGAGAGCCCCGGTGGGAGATAATTGAACTATGGGGTCAGATTCCCCCATACTATTCTTGTGATAGCGAATAAGTCTTATTAAATCTGACGGTTTTATAAAGGGGAGTTTCCCTGCACAAATTCTCTTCTCTTGTCTGCTGCCATGTGAGACATGCCTTTCACCTTCCACCATGATTGTGAGACCTCCCCAGCCACATGGAACCGTAAGCCCATTAAACCTCTTTCCTTCATAAATTGCCGGGATGTGTTTATCAGGAGCATTAACACAGAATAAACAATCTGTAATGTCATATATTGAATAGGGTGTATTTGCCTTAGACTTCTAATTTAATCCACACAATCCTATGTCAGGTAAAACTATTATTCCCATTTTATACATAAAAAAACTTAGGTTGATACAGAATAAACAATTTGCCCAAAGTTCCCCCTTTAATATGTGGTGGATCCAGGATTTGAGTGAAGGATTTTATGAATCCATAGCCTAATGTGTGCGACAGGACTTGCCCCTTTCTGTTCCCCTATTCAGGTCACCTACCAGATATGGACAGATGTTCTGTGACGGTAGGGTTGTTATAAATATCTCTATCATTTTTGTTATACTCAATAACAATATTAAGGAAAATCATTTATATTCACTTAAAATATTTTTAAAATACTAACAAAGAAAATAAATTAGGGTGATGAGTTATGATCAACTTAATACTCAAGAATATCATACATATCTCATTGTATTGGCCTGCATTTGTCTCCCTAATTTTACTGACAGGATGAATGGTTGTGTTCATAACTCTCTAATATCACAAGGCTTTGTTTGTTTGTTTTAATCCATGGGTATCATCACTCGCTAATATCGTAGATTACCCTTTATATTTGAATATTTTACTTCACCTTTGTACTTTTCTTACTGTTAGGCAGAGCTGTATACTTTTCTTTCTTCATATCTGCTCCATAGAATCTGGACAACTGTGGCATACTGAATGTTTGTGATGTTAAAAGGTGAGGAGAGGCTTAACTGATGGAAAACTTATCAAAATCTAAGGTGCCTGTGCTTTTGGATGCGTCTTACTGCATTTCAAATGCAACATTGCCCAACCACTGATGATGGCAGGTTTTACAATTTACTACAGCATTAATGTATGAAGAGTATACATAAGAGAATAGTGAGGGCTACAGAAGTATAATTTATCCTTCATATTATCACAGTCACCTGGGGAAATTCTTATCACTTACAAGAAGAGATGGTCTTGTCCCAGCCAAACAAGACTGCCATTTATCTCTTGTTTAGTATTCCTCAGCCTCATATGACAGAAATAGCAAGTTTCCAGAGTTGGAAAATATACAACTAAGAGTGATACAACTAGAGGCAAAATGACTGAATAACAGATAGGCTTCTCTTGTCAATGCAAGCATGCAGGTAATTTGAACATATCTTATTAGGTATGGATAGAGCTCAGAAACCATTAACGCGGAAGAAGAGGTCAGGTGGGGCCCAGCTGCAGACAACACAAGGAAGTCTAGGCAGGTAAACTGTCAACAACACAGAGGCCCAGCAGTGTCCAGGTGTATGTCTCATCAGGAAGGAAAAAGAGAGCATCAGGAGAGCTGCAGCAAAGAGTAAGCAGTAATGTTGGCAAGGTGATGGGTGTTAGGATTGCCAAGGAATATGCATCAAGACTATGGCCATAGGGACCGTAGGGTTTCTGGTGACAGTCAGGAGAACAATTCTTGGGGAATTAGCAGAACTGGTAAGGAACCGGTAAGGAACCAAATTGTGGACTTAAAAACATTAGAACAATACAGGTAACCATGAGTTGAAACTGGAACATAAATCAGAAGCTTAGTGCTAGGGAATGATGAAAAACCTTAACTGGACTATAAGATCAAAGAAGAGCCAGCAGCTAGCTGACTTTCTGATGAACTAATGGCTGAAGGTTCTCTAAAATTTCTCTAACTGAAGATGAGACTGGATTCCGAATCTGAGGGAAGACTGGGTCTGGAGGTGAGAAATTGAAGCCAACTATGACAGCTGAAGGCACTTAGTGACTGGAAGCAAAGCAGGCTACACATTTTATCTTTATCACTTAAAGTCATGACCTTGGGCAAAGAACATTGTTGTCATATATGCCTAACAGCCTTGACCACTCCGAGAGTTGTTATAAGAAATTCATACAGAAAAGATGTTTCCTAATTGCTTGGCAAAGAATTTTTATATTCTTGTACTAGTTTTCATTTGTTGAATCTTCTAATCTACATATCTCTAAAATCTTTAGGCTATCATTTAAAACCCAATGTCATATGCCCTCATTAAGGCAGCAATTTGGTTAACTAATGTCATTATATTACTGAACATTCTAACTAATCTGACAAATTTTTCATAACCACCCAGTGGGATCCAGACTCCCTGGCAATTTCTAACAGACATGCTGAAAGATTAAAAAACTTACCAAAACTGTCACTTTTAAGACCTCATTTGCTAGAAAGTGGTGTTAAGACCCCCATGCCTTTACAAAATGTACCCTTCAATTTGATGCAGAATCTTAGATGACACTACATTTAAGCAATTTACCGAGCTCCAAATGTAAAACTCTCTACTGGCAAGAACATGTCTAACATAACAACCTTTCCCCACTTTCGGACCATTAGATAGAAAAGACAGAAATACTTAAAAGTGCCATTATTCTTTTAATTTAGAAATTTACCATTCGTCACACTTATTCCAGATTTGGGATGATACTTAATCATAACAGAGTTTTTAAAAATTCACAGATGAATAAATTCCATGCAGAATTAAATGAAATCAACTAAACAGTAAAGCTAAACTTACAGCAAAATGATTTAGAAAATGAAAGCAGCCAGATGAGAATTTCAGTCTCAGAGTGAGACGCACTGATGAATTCCTGGTGGAATGCTGATATGGCCACAAAACTACTGTCACATTTAAAGAAGCCGATGCATTTTTCTTAATAGCCTATCCCTTTGTTTGCCACTACTCAAAATGAAAGTTATAAGAACAAAATGAACCTGACATTTAAGGAATGTGATAAAATGAGCTACGGAAGAAAAATGTACGGTAATAAAAATAGTATATTCAGAGGCAGAAACAAAACAAAAAATAATAATAAAACCAAAGCAAGCAATAAATTCTTTTCATTACTGTTTTCCAAAGTAACAGAAGTTTGACAACATTCATATTTGTGGGATATAAAAATGAAATTTGGATTCAGCAATTAAGCATGTAAACATTTTATAATGCATTCATAATCTTTCTACTGTTCTGACATACTTTAGATATATCCACTGTCATTAAATGCTGAATAAAAACATTAATGAGTATACCAAAAGTAAATCTTTGCTCACTTGATAATCATCACCAAATCACCATCAGCTGACACCACACATGGTAAACTGAAAGTACCAAATAAATAGTTGCTGAATAACTGAGCAAATGAATTGATTCCATATAATGAATGTACACAAATAGGTGTGCAGGAGGACCTGTCTTTGAATCGCCCTGGCCAATCCATGTCTTCCCCCTTTCCTTAGCAATTCTCAGGCCAAATGTACTGATAATGTAACATCCTGAGATAAGGAGAACTGTCTGGAACAGCCTGGGTTTTTTCCATATCCATCCTGAAACACTCCAGCCCAGTGAGCAAAGTTTACTCTGGCGTATAAAAACCCAGAGTGCAATGCTTTGGGGGTTCCAAAGTTGTAGAGCAAAGTGGGGTAGGCATAGACAAGATTCCATTCACTCTGGCCAGCTTTCCTGAGCCTTGGGGGATGGCCTTGCCACAGATCTGTTTATCCTCACTGCCTATCTGTGAGTAATAAATTTGTTTTGCCTGACATCTTGAGTGAATATCCTGTTTCATTTGACTCATATGCTGGGTTTATGTGAAACCTCTGGCAGCTGGGTTTGTGCAAAACCTGGCAGATTAAGGAACCTTAACAGAAGTTGGTGACATGTTTAGAGTCCTCCTCTGGGGTTGATACTGGTGCATGAGGTGTTCCCCTCCCGGGAATCAGTACGTTGCCAAATGAACTGTTTTTATCTCAGCCTCTTGTATTGTTTTTGGCTATTTCACAGTTCTATCCCATTTGTTGCCTGTGTCAGTTCATTCCAAGGTGCTGTCAAAAAGAAGCTAATTGATCATGTTTACATCCTCCCACCACTCCCGGCTCTCAGAGCTTTAGCCACTGGCACCTAATATGATACAGCATTCGAATCTTATTAGATTCAGAATTACATGGCCTGTTAATTTCAGAGAGCTGGTGCTGTTAACTGGAATTTGCAGTCGTAGAACCTCTTCAACAAAATATTTACCTCACTTAATATGCCTGAAAGATTGATTTTCCTTCCCTGACAAGGACACTATCACCAACTCCTGTGTCATTAGAGATTGCTGGTCAAATCTAAATTTTATGCCTTGATGGCACACACCTACAATGTTGTCACACTGAATTTGACTTTTTATTAATAGTCTGATTCAATTAGTCTAACAAAATTCTAAATAAACAAATTCTAAATAAACAAATTTACCTTCCCTATGATCAAAGGGGAAAGCAAATACACAGAATTGATGTCCAATCATTAACAGCAAATACCATTGAAACCAGCTCAGATCATCCCAGTTTGGAACTTTCTAAATCTTATTACACAAAACTAAATATAATTTAAATGAGCAAATATTGGTTCTCTTTTACCTCATATCTATTTAATTATAACATTTTCTCTTGGCTCACCACACAAAGTCCCCTGAACAGCCCTAGATAGCTGTAGGTATTTAAGATGATACAATCTGCTTTTTGTGCAATTTCAGCTCCCTCTCAAATTAGGCCCAGCCCCCACATAACATGCCTATGTGCTGCTGCTGCAGTCACAAAGCACCCATAAGGGACAAATAAGTGTGTGAGTGGACACTATGGTTCTACCTGCAACAATATGTATGTAATATATGCAAGAAGCTGAGCATCACATAATAGCCTAAAGTCATGTGAAATAGGGACACGGTACAAGCATTTTGGAAATGAAGTCTACTCTCCTCTTTCCTGTTCTCTAATGACAGAAACAAATTTTGTTCTTGTTCACTATTGTACTCCAGCCCTAGCACTTGTAAGAACAAGTCCATATAATAATCCATATAATGGTATGAATTATATTTTATTATCATCTATTACTATATTTTTATAACAATCCACAGTACCAAGTGGTTATTATGGATGCTCCATAAAGAACTGCTGAATAATCAATGCGTTCCCTGGAAATTGTCACACCTTACCACCATATTCCCATCTACCCTACACAAGTCACTTGAGAAACATTGTTTTATAATGGTTTATTATTTCTTGGGGAAAAATCATTTAAGAAATCATATTTAAAAATTTGATTTGTTTAATAATATGAAAATGTTCCATATAGCATTTCTACAATAAATATATTATTTGAGGATAATGCTTGTTGAACTAAAAGCAGCCTTCTTCGAAAGAATCTCAGAAAATCACCATTACTCAGAAAATCGGGGAAAAAATTCTAAAGCAATATTAAATCTTATTTTCAACTCTGCTTTCTTGCACCTCACTACTTCTTCCACCTGGGAAGGAATTAAAGGTCCATGCCTTAATTTATTACATGCTTTTAGTATACAAATGTTAGGGAACATGAACTGTGGATTTCCTCCATGTGATTGTCTTTCAGGGAAAACTTCCCACTGTCCAGAAGGGTGGCCATGAATACGAAGCCACACTTATATTGGCTAAGAACAACGTCTTCGAAAAAGACAAGAAATGAAACTTTTGTTTATGTAATTATGCTGCTTTCTACTAAAACCTTTGCTTACATTTACATATAAAACATAAATAAAATGTGCTTTTTTTTCCATTTATTCCTCAATCCAAAAGATTGTTCTGTGAGCTGGTGTTATCATCTACGTACAGTGCATGAATCCTGCTGAATGTGGAAAGGGAGGCTGTCTAGTTACATCACCATCATGTTCCCTTTTGATAGGAAAAGCACATTAGGCAAGCACGTCTCCAAGTGTAAAAGCATATGTAGCAAGGGTAAATCCTTCAGTTTGCTTGAGGAAAAAAATAATTTTATCAAATTCCCAAATCTTCTAAGAATGTAAGGACTTACGAAATGCCGGCTTCAGCAAACACCACATCCAACCACAGATCGATATGGTTCTCAGAGCCAACATTTGTCAAAATTTCAAGGTACACCGGTGATTTTCAGTTCTTCACACTTGGCATCATTATTGATATGATAAAATAGAACTCCATATTTACTATCTGTTTGACATTTCAAATATTTCCTCAGAAGGTTTAACTAAATAAAAATAAAGAGTAAATGACTCTCCACAAGAGAAAGCAGGAAAGATCCAAAATTGACACCCTAACGTCACAATTAAAAGAACTAGAAAAGCAAGAGCAAACATATTCAAAAGCTAGCAGAAGGCAAGAAATAACTAAAATCAGAGCAGAACTGAAGGAAATAGAGACACAAAAAACCCTTCAAAAAATCAATGAATCCAGGAGCTGGTTTTTTGAAAGGATCAACAAAATTGATAGACCGCTAGCAAGACTAATAAAGAAAAAAAGAGAGAAGAATCAAATAGATGCAATAAAAAATGATAAAGGGGATATCACCACCGATCCCACAGAAATACAAACTGTCATCAGGGAATACTACAAACACCTCTACGCAAATAAACTAGAAAATCTAGAAGAAATGGATAAATTCCTGGACACATACACTCTCCCAAGACTAAACCAGGAAGAAGTTGAATCTCTGAATAGACCAATAACAGGAGCTGAAATTGTGGCAATAATCAATAGCTTACCAATCAAAAAGAGTCCAGGACCAGATGGATTCACAGCCGAATTCTACCAGAGGTACAAGGAGGAACTGGTACCATTCCTTCTGAAACTATTCCAATCAATAGAAAAAGAGGGAATCCCCCCAACTCATTTTATGAGGCCAGCATCATTCTGATACCAAAGCCAGGCAGAGACACAACAAAAAAAGAGAATTTTAGACCAATATCCTTGATGAACATTGATGCAAAAATCCTCAATAAAATACTGGCAAACCGAATCCAGCAGCACATCAAAAAGCTTATCCACCATGATCAAGTGGGCTTCATCCCTGGGATGCAAGGCTGGTTCAATATACGCAAATCAATAAATGTAATCCAGCACATAAACAGAACCAAAGACAAAAACCACATGATTATCTCAATAGATGCAGAAAAAGCCTTTGACAAAATTCAACAACACTTCATGCTAAAAACTCTCAATAAATTAGGTATTGATGGGACATATTTCAAAATAATAAGAGCTATTTATGACAAACCCACAGCCAATATCATACTGAATGGGCAAAAACTGGAAGCATTCCGTTTGAAAACTGGCACAAGACAGGGATGCCGTCTCTCATCACTCCTATTCAACATAGTGTTGGAAGTTCTGGCCAGGGCAATTAGGCAGGAGAAGGAAATAAAGGGTATTCAATTAGGAAAAGAGGAAGTCAAATTGTCCCTGTTTGCAGACGACATGATTGTATATCTAGAAAACCCCATTGTCTCAGCCCAAAATCTCCTTAAGCTGATAAGCAACTTCAGCAAAGTCTCAGGATACAAAATCAATGTACAAAAATCACAAGCATTCTTATACACCAACAACAGACAAACAGAGAGCCAAATCATGAGTGAACTCCCATTCACAATTGCTCCAAAGAGAATAAAATACCTAGGAATCCAACTTACAAGGGATGTGAAGGACCTCTTCAAGGAGAACTACAAACCACTGCTCAAGGACATAAAAGAGGATACAAACAAATGGAAGAACATTCCATGCTCATGGGTAGGAAGAATCAATATCGTGAAAATGGCCATACTGCCCAAGGTAATTTACAGATTCAATGCCATCCCCATCAAGCTACCAATGACTTTCTTCACAGAATTGGAAAAAACTACTTTAAAGTTCATATGGAACCAAAAAAGAGCCCGCATCACCAAGTCAATCCTAAGCCAAAAGAACAAAGCTGGAGGCATCACACTACCTGACTTCAAACTATACTACAAGGCTACAGTAACCAAAACAGCATGGTACTGGTACCAAAACAGAGATATAGATCAATGGAACAGAACAGAGCCCTCAGAAATAACGCTGCATATCTACAACTATCTGATCTTTGACAAACCTGAGAAAAACAAGCAATGGGGAAAGGATTCCCTCTTTAATAAATGGTGCTGGGAAAACTGGCTGGCCATATGTAGAAAGCTGAAACTGGATCCCTTCCTTACACCTTATACAAAAATCAATTCAAGATGGATTAAAGACTTAAACATTAGACCTAAAACCATAAAAACCCTAGAAGAAAACCTAGGCATTACCATTCAGGACATAGGCATGGGCAAGGACTTCATGTCTAAAACACCAAAAGCAATGGCAACAAAAGCCAAAATTGACAAATGGGATCTAATTAAACTAAAGAGCTTCTGCACAGCAAAAGAAACTACCATCAGAGTGAACAGGCAACCTACAACATGGGAGAAAATTTTCACAACCTACTCATCTGACAAAGGGCTAATATCCACAATCTACAATGAACTCCAACAAATTTACAAGAAAAAAACAAACAACCCCATCAACAAGTGGGCGAAGGACATGAACAGACACTTCTCAAAAGAAGACATTTATGCAGCCAAAAAACACATGAAAAAATGCTCATCATCACTGGCCATCAGAGAAATGCAAATCAAAACCACAATGAGATACCATCTCACACCAGTTAGAATGGCAATCATTAAAAAGTCAGGAAACAACAGGTGCTGGAGAAGATGTGGAGAAATAGGAACACTTTTACACTGTTGGTGGGACTGTAAACTAGTTCAAGCATTGTGGAAGTCAGTGTGGCGATTCCTCAGGGATCTAGAACTGGAAATACCATTTGACCCAGCCATCCCATTACTGGGTATATACCCAAAGGACTATAAATCATGCTGCTATAAAGACACATGCACCCGTATGTTTATTGCGGCATTATTCACAATAGCAAAGACTTGGAACCAACCCAAATGTCCAACAATGATAGACTGGATTAAGAAAATGTGGCACATATACACCATGGAATACTATGCAGCCATAAAAAATGAGTTCATGTCCTTTGTAGGGACATGGATGAAATTGGAAATCATCATTCTCAGTAAACTATCGCAAGAACAAAAACCACCGCATATTCTCACTCATAGGTGGGAACTGAACAATGAGATCACATGGACACAGGAAGGGGAATATCACACTCTGGGGACTGTTGTGGGGTGGTGGGAGGGGGGAGGGATAGCATTGGGAGATATACCTAATGCTAGATGACGAGTTAGTGGGTGCAGCGCACCAGCATGGCACATGTATACATACATATGTAACTAACCTGCACAATGTGCACATGTACCCTAAAACTTAAAAAGTATAATAAAAAAAAAACTAGTAAGAACAGCAGGAAAAAAAAAATACTACTAGAAAGGGAGAAGGTAATTGATGAATGGATTAGAGAGAAGGAAAAAAGAGGAAGAAAGAAACTTAAACCAATATAGATGACGATATTTACAGATAGATAGATCTTTATCTATGTATTTATATCTATATCCAGATAGAAAGAGAGATAAGTGCATATTGTATGTTCTCACCTCATTAAATACTTTTTGGAAAACTGATTATACAACTGAAAAAAAAAGAGTAAATGACTCTCTAAAAAGAGAACAAAACCCTTCAAAACTTCATATCGAAATTATATGTGTAATCAGCCTGTGTTTACAATTTAGATCCTATTAACCTATACATACAAATTTCAGTAAATTCAGCAATAACACCTGCATCATTTGGGCCTTAGCAATCTTCAAAGATATCCCTGTGGACATAGCATCACTTCAAAGCCCATTGAGAATTTTGTGAGATCAGGATGGGCCACTGACCACTTCTGCCACTAACCGTGGACTGCACCTTGGTGTTTGTCATTCACTAATACCATGAGACAAAGGTGTGCACTTCTAAGCCATTACTCAATGCTCAGTGAGCTGGTCAGCATTGTTGCTTATGACTGAAGCAACTCCTCTCTCTTACATAAGGCCCATAGCCAAGCTGCTGGCAGCACAAGGACACTACATCATTTACGGAGAGAGCTCTTTAAAATTTCACATTCAGCCTTTCTTCCTGCCAGGTGGTCTGGATGAGAAACGGTTCAAACAAGAGGGATCTTACTCTGCCCTGAACTAGAAATGCCCTCTGGCTCCAATAATACATGGCCAGTCATAGTCCTCTGACATATATTCACATTGTAATAAAGTCTCAGAATCCTTTTCTCACAATATTACATGTCCACTACCCCAGTCATGCCAAAATGTTTCTAAACTCACATGTAGCAGCCACTTTTCACAGAGAAAGTCCTCATTCCTCATGTACATTAGTGGATTCAAACAAATATGGATTGAGGAAGTTGAGAAAAGGCACATAACTCCATATACTAGGCGTATCTTAGTTCCCTGCTAGAGATATGACCTATTCATCAATATCCTTTTGACAATTCTAACTCAAATTACAAATGAAGAAAAAAGATTATTTCTTTTAATAATCACAAAGGGTGATTTCTTGAACTACGCTTTATAAATGATGACCCTAAATCAATTAAGAAACACCGATTACATACCCGATAGTCACTCTCAAACAAAACTGTCAGAAGGAATCAGAGCAATATGTTCAGGAACCGAAAAACAATATCATCAATCACGTAAGACTGTCAATTTTTTGTGATCTGCATACTGATCATAATACAAATGCTATAAACACTAAAAAGCTATGACGTTTTAGATCATGGCTTTTTAAATTGATAATAACTTTGCTGCATATTTTTTGGTGCAGTGGTAAAAGACAAAAATATAAAAGCTATTACAATATAAATAAATATCTGGGTGTACAAATGAACCCTCACTAAAATATTTATTTGAAGTTAATTAAATTCCATTATTACATCCATGATTACAAATTATCTCCTGTGCTCTAATCACTGGGTTAATTGCTTATTGTCTTGCAAAGATGAATACATGCAAGTCAACTCACTCAGAAGATTCCTACATTTGGTTTCAGCATAAGTAATGATTCACTTTTATCTAAAAGGACTGCTATAACAAATTAGCTAAGTATACACTCTTACAAATGGATTCCACTGTATCTGTGTCAGGTGCTTGCAAAGCCTGGAACGGTGCTGGACACAAAGATTTCAAGAATGAATAAAGAAAATTCTTCACTATCCAGGACTACTGTAAATGCATATACCACATTCTCCCACAGATAAACCTTGAAGGAAAAGGTAGAAAAGACACCAGATGCAAGACTGTACCATGCTCCTCCTTCTTAACTTCTAATATTTGTCTTGTTGACTGGACAGTGAAGAGAGCTTGAAGACTGAATACATTTCCCAGCCACCCTATCCCAGCACTCCTCAACCTTATTGGCAACAGTGACTGGTTTTGTGGAAGACAATTTTTCCACAGACCAGCATGGGGGATGGTTTCAGGATGATTTAAGTGCATTACATTTATTGTGTACTTTATTTCTATTATTATTGCACTGTAATGTATAATGAAATAATTATACAACTCACCATAATGTAGAATCAGTGGGAGCCCTGAGCTTGTTTTCCTGCAACTAGACAGTCCCATCTGGGGGTGATGGGAGACAGTGACAGATCATTGGGCTTTAGATTCTCATAACAGAGGGCAACCTAGATCCCTCGTATGCAGAGTTTACAATAGGATTCGCACTCCTATGAGAATCAAATACCACCACTAATCTGACAGGAGGTGGAGCTCAGGTGATGGGGAGCAGCTGTAAACACAGATGAAGCTTCACTTGCTCACCTGCCGCTCATCTCTTACTATGTGGCCCGGTTCCTAACAGGCCACGGACTGGTAGGGGTCCACGGCCCAGGGGTTGGGGATCCCTGCCCTATCTCATTCACGACCTCTTAGCTTCTGCCCTTCTCCCTTATTTTATCTCTAATCTTATGTCTAACAATATCAGATATTTTAAGCATCCACTTCTATGCTTTGTGAGAGAAACCTAAGTCCAAGATGGGATAAATTTCATTAGGTAATATTTTCTTCATGCAATCAGTGGATCAGAGTGTCATATATTTTTGGTGCCCTATTGTACCAAACACAGAGTTAGGTACATATTTCTATGAATAATTGTTGATTGGTTGTTTTTAAAAAAATAACTGTCAAACTATCTACTGGATTTTCATTTTTCATTCAAAGAACTTTAAAATAAATCTTGAAGATGCCCTCACAATGAAAACATCATTAAGAACAGACTTTTCTTATAGGACCCAATAGAATGTCTTGAACATAGTTCCAGACATAGCTAAATTCAATAAATATATTAACAAAATGCTGTAATTATTATAGGTTAAGATAAAGATAAATGTCACCCCTTCTTTTATGTATTGAGTATATATTTCCCAATTAGTTGACTGAAATTAATTATAGAGGGAAAGAGGAGGGTTTGCCAAAGGTATATACATCTTCCTATGATTAGATTAAAATCAGACATTAAACCGATTCTGTAATACTGAAATAGATAACAGACACAAAACTTTAGAAGTCTATAATTATGCCCAAGTGCAATCTGATGCATTATATTCATTATTTTAATGGGTTTGCTATAAGAATTATTGATAAAACCTGACATAACAGTGAGCTGAGATCACATCACTGCACTCCAGCCTGGGCGACAGAGCGAGACCCCATCTCAAAAAATAATAGTAATAAAAATAACATAAATAATGGGGTCTTTTTGATTCTTATAAACATTATTTTAATTTTTATTTTTTCCAGATTTATTGAAGAATAATTGAAAAATAAAAATTGTTTATATTTATGATGTACATTTTTTTTTTAGATAGAATCTCACTCTGTTGCCCAGGCTGGAGTGCAGTGGCACAATCTCGGCTCACTGCAGGCCAAGTCTTTATATACTGTGCCCAGCCATGTCTTTATATACATGTCTATACACACACACACACACACACACACACACACACACACTCTCTCTCTCTCTCTCTCTCTGTAAAATGAACGATTACCATGATAAATCTAATGTATCTATAGATTTTTTGCTAGATCAAGTAGCTGTATTTAATTGTAAAAAAGTAGGCTGGGTGCTGTGGCTCATGCCTGTAATCACAGCACTTTGGGAGGCCAAGGCGGGTGTATTGTGAGATCAGGAGTTCAAGACCAGCCTGGCCAAGATGGTGAAACCCCGTCTCCTCTAAAAATACAAAAAAATTAGCTGGGTGTGGTGGCATGTGCCTATAATCCCAGCTACTTGGGAGGCTGAGGCAGAGAATTGCTTGAACCCAGGAGGCAGAGGTGGCAGTGAGCCAAGATCGCACCACTGCACTCCAGCCTGGGTAACATGGCAAGACTCCATTTCAAAAAAGCTGAGCTCTTAACTATGTATACATGCTTATCTTTTCATAAAGATTTTTGGACTATTTCTACTAAGTAGATAAGCCCGCAAATATTTTCAGTTTTGACAGACCACATCATCATTAGACTTTTAGGTGCTAGAGAGCCTCAGTGTATTTAAATATAGCATATCCAATTTATAACATGTTTTCATGAATGAGCACATAATTATCATTCTGCCAATCCCACCCTGAAATGGAGGACTATGTAATTATGAATTAATGAGATGGATTTTCTTTTGTAACTTATGTAAATTAATTTCACTACTTTACAAAAGTGCATTGTTCCCATGATGACTGAATTTAATGTTTTTACTTATGTATATTTTTTTAATTATAGTATTGAGTTTTAAGTGTGCACATTATTATTTGTGTTAGATAGTTTCTATGGACTGGACTCTTATGTGAATGAATTATATAAACAGAATTTTTTTAATGATGATGTTTACTTATGGCTATTCTGTGTCCAAATGCTCAAAAATAACAATTACACTAATCAGTCATCAGGCTTGATTTATGATAAGATAAAAATATAAAGAAACTTGGTAGCTAGTAACTTAAGCATTCTGAACATACAAATGTTAAGAGTAGTTATATTTTTAGTAACTGTATACAAATAAGATGCAACAAGATGAGGGAAAGACTGACATTTAGCCAAATGAGAAAACAAGTTCCATTACAGATTAGTATCTCTGCAAGGATAATTATAAGTATGGAATAATATTTCATAGGAAATTTTTAAATTACTAGGCATTTAAAAAGATGTCTAGTCAAGTGATGAATACACTAAAATCTCAGGCCACTCTACAATTTATCCATGTCATCAAAAACCACTTGATACCCCAAAAGCTGCTGAAATTAAAAAATAAAATATTATAGTAAAGATAACCTTTGGCACTTGTAGAACTTCTTTTTCAAAATAGCTGAAACTATATACTTTATACTAGTAGATCATATACTTCAATAGTATATGTTAACTAGTATTGCAAATCTTGTTTTGAGCTCACCTGCTGATGAATATTTTTCTTTATATGGCTTTCCAGTTAGTTAATTTTGAGCCTACCAATACCCTAGTATACAACTTATTTTTGTTAGGTAGATGAGGAGGGGGCACTATTTCTATCCCTTTTCATGGCAGAAACTGCATTCCTAATTCCTGACTTTACATGATATACTTGTTTTTGCCCTGGGGTCAAATGACATTTAGAAAAATATATTTATTTTTCTAAAAGTATATGACATTTAGAAAAATATATTTAATATGAAATCAATGCTCCTGTATAAAACAATTAAACACATATCAAAGGTAGAAATGAACCAAGGGATATAAGAACTTTGGGCCTACAAGAATGCCAGTGATTGGCAAAGAAAGAATGTTGAAAATCAAGGTTAGGTCATATTGACCACAACCAGAATCTTTTTTTCATTTTTAGATATTCTAATCAGATACTCATTTTCTGCACTCCCTGTGAATGGGTTTTAGTGAAAGAGCTCTACCTGTAACATATCTGTAAACATGTTATATTTGTTTATAAATATTTATATAATTTTTTATTATACTTTAAGTTTTAGGGTACATGTGCACATTGTGCAGGTTAGTTACATATGTATACATGTGCCATGCTGGTGTGCTGCACCCACTAACTCGTCATCTAGCATTAGGTATATCTCCCAATGCTATCCCTCCCCCCTCCCCCCACCCCACCACAGTCCCCAGAGTGTGATATTCCCCTTCCTGTGTAATTTAAGAGTTTTTTTTCAATTTTACTAGAAGATAAATCTCATGCCACACAATATAAAAAGTGCATCGTCACTGGTACTTTACAAGCTGGTTTCTACCTTTTTCCAGTTATTACCAGAATTCTGAAAAGCACTAGAAGAGCAACAGCCTTGGCAGAAATCTTTACCATCATTCATAATTTAGGTTTTGAATTTTCTAAAGGCTTTAAACAGAATCTCTGACAAGATAAGCACAAAATCTATAGAAAAATCGTTCAGAAATGTAAACGAGTAGAGTTTTAAAGAAGATAGACTCGAGGGTTACTGAAATTATTGTTACCTCTACCATGGTCTCTATTTTCTGATGTTTTTTACAAAGTGTTCTGGGTGAAACAGTGGATTAAACATAAATTGAGCATCCGCTTTTTCTGCTAAAAAAAAAAAAAATACAAACTCAATAGAAAACATTCCATGCTTGAAAAATCCAAGTAAATAAAATCTCTAAGAACCAGAAATGAACAGAGAACTCAGAGTAGCAAACAGGAGCTGAAATCAACAGCCCACAGACAAGCTGAAAGGGTATCAGGGATAATGCCATAAGGAATATGCCCCATTTTGGACACCAGGACAAAAACAGGTATACCATGTAAAGTCAGGAATTAGGAATGCAGTTTCTGCCATGAAGGGGGATAGAAATAGTGCCCCCTCCTCATCTACCTAACAAAAATAAATTGTTCCCTGTGGCCAAGATGTGGGTTCAAACTTAGTGAGTATGGTTTGAAATGGGTCTATATTTCAAGGGGGTGTTGGCACAGGCAGTAAAATCTCATGACCAAATAAACAACTATGGGCAAAACTCATGAGTTGAGGTGCTGACATAAACTGAGGTTGCACACCCAGTGATGCTAGGGTATTGGCAGGCTCAAAATTAACAAACTAGAAGGCCATATAAAGAAAAATATTCATCAGAAGGTGAACTCCAAACAAGATTTGCAAATTACAAGTAAGTTAGATGCTGGAAAGGTAGTTAATCTATGCCACAAATGAGGGAATTAATTTTGATAAATTAATTATACTAACGAAAACTGAAAAGGACTTTGACTTCTGCTTCTGACCAAGATTGAATAACAGACACTAGATTTAGCATCATGCCAGAAGTGAACAACAATAAAAGATAACAAAATATGGGAACCAATGATTTTCAAGGTGCTGGATGCCAGGCAGTAAAAGACAGTGATCCTTGAAGCTGGAGAAAAAACAATTGGAGTCTTACAACTACCCAAGTTTACTGCTTTGAGAGAGTTTCCAGGCCTTGCAGTGGGCAGAGGAGCTCATGCAGAGCCAGGAAGATTTATTGAGCTAGGGAGACACTGCAGAGAGTCTGGAGAAATCAAAGCAGCAGAGTTTGCAAGACAACATCAAAAAGGTGAGAGAACTTCAGAGATTCAATGAGGGTTCTGGAGTATTCACCAGAATATTGATCAGTCTATTCATGTAAGGCTACTAGGAAAGGCAAGGAAAATAACACCCAAAAGAATTAGAGAGAATACCCAACTCTTACAGTGACAGATGGTGACTGTCCCTACCAGCAACACTGGGAAATCTCATAATTCATGGGGCACTGGAGAGAGTACACAGAAGGGTCTTGCCTTGTTGTAAGGAAAAATTAACCTTATACTAAACATAATTCTGGTCCCACCCAGAAGTCTGAAAAGAAAGACCCAAAATATAAAACTTAACTGTATCCCAGAACAAATCTCAAGAATATTTATAGGAATATAAAATAACCCAGCACCCTAAAAGGTAAAGTTCACAATGTCTGATATTCGATCAAAAACTATGAGGCATGCAAACAATAAGGAAAACACAACTCATAATCAAAAGAAAAACCAATACATCAAAGCCAATGCAGAATTGACAATGTATTATAATTGTCAGGAAAGACATTAAAACTGATAATAGATTTAAACCTAACGATATATTTAACCACATAGCATGTGATCTAGCCATACTAATGTAATCACATAGCATGTGATCTAGCCATAATAATTTAAAGGCAGAGATTAACATATTGGATAAAAAACAAGACTCAATTACACACTGCCTATAAGAAATACACTTTGATATAAGACAATAGATTAAAATTATAAGAATGAAAAAATATATATCAAAAAGATACATTGCTTTATTAATTACATTAAACCAGAATGGCTATATGAAATATCAAAAATATTTCAGAAGGATATTATCAAGTACAAAGATCATTCCTAATGATAAAAGGATCAATTTATCATGAAGGTATAGCAATCACTAATGTTTGTGAACTCAATAACAAAATTCAAAATACCTGAAGCAAGAAATACTTGAACTACAAAGAGAAAAAGGAAAAATCCACAATTAAAGTCATAGATTTCAATATCCTGATTTCACTCATTGATAGAATAGTAGATAGATAATCAGTCCAAAACACCACCACTGGATTTGGTAACATCGAGGTCACTAAAGCAATTGCAGAAGAATGGTGGGGACAGCAAGCCAGCTAACATGGGTCATGAAGAGAAAGGGAGGAGACTAAGTGGAAACACCAACTCTATGGGCTCCTTCAAAGTCTTTTGCTGTAAAGAAGAGCTGAAAAATGAGTTGTACAAGGTGCAATGTGAGTCAAGGTTTTCTTTGCTTTTTGAAATATAAAACAAACTAGAACAAATGCGCCTGCTTAAAGGGAAGTTCAGATATATCATACAGGAGAAAATTATATACAATACAGAATAAAATGGGAATAACTAAAAAAAGACAACTTGGAAAACACAAGAGGAAAGAGAAATCAATAACAGACAACATAAAAACTTCATATATTAGAAAATTTAAAACATATGTCTGAATAATTCACAAGTTAAAGAACAAAATCATAATAAAAATTAGAACACATTTTCAAACTGAACAAAAATTAAAGTAGTATTAGAGATGAAAATGTGTGACGAGCCAGCTTATACAGTATTAAAGGGATATGTCTATAAATTTAAAGTCTGTTAAAAGTCTGTTAAAAAAATTAAGGGGCCGGGCACGGTGGCTCACGCCTGTAGTCCCAGCACTTTGGAAGGCAGAGGCAGGTGGATCACGCCAAGAGAACGAGGCCATCCTGGCCAACATGGTGAAACCCCATCTCTACTAAAAATACAAAAACTTAGCTGGGCGTGGTGACATACATCTGTAGTCCCAGCTACTCGGGAGGGGGAAGAATTGCTTGAACCCAAGAGGTGGAGGTTGCAGTGAGCCAAGATCATGCCACTGTACTCCAGCCTGGCAACAGAGTGAGTCTCTGTCTAGAAATAAATAAATAAATAAATAAATAAATAAATAAATAAATAAATAAATGTAAATAAAAAATTAAGGCTGGGCAAGGTGGCTCATGCCTGTAATTCCAGAACTTTGGGAGCTCAAGATGGAAAGACTGCTTGAGGGAGTTGGAGACCAGCCTGGGTAACATAGTGAGACCCCATCTCTACAAAAAAATAAAATTAGCTAGATGGTGGTATGCCCTCTAGTCCCAGCTTCTTGAGAGGCTGAGGTGAGAGGATTGCTCGAGCTCAGGAAGTTGAGGCTGCAGTGAGGTGTGATCACACCACTGTAGCCCAGCCTAGGTGACAGGGTGAGACCCTGTCTCAAAACAAACACAACAAAATTAAAGGCTATCAATAAATAAGAATCCCACTTAGTAATTAGGAAAAAAAACAAAAAGAAAAAGAAACAACAATAGTGTTTGCTTCCGTATCTGGACTACTTGGGGAACATAAAACATAAAGGGATCTAAAACTAAATTACTAAGTAAACTTGACAGTCAAGCTTATCAACCAAATAACAGATCAACGCTTAAAGTCCAACCTGCAAAGCTCAAGGAGAGACATACTATTTAAGTAGGTTTCCATTTACATTGACAATTCTGTCATTTCTGTTTTCTATCAAAGGCAAACAGATACACACAAGATCAATGGAACAATAAATTCCTTGTATAGAAATAATGAGACCATACAGTCATATCTGAAAAATGCACACACTAAGCTACCAAAGGGCTTCGAAGGCCTCTTTTTTCACCACACACTATTGACACACGTCCAGACATTGAGGTCATAGAAACTAATCATACTCCTTTAAAAAAAACTGTACTTTTTCTTATAATAAAATGACATAACATTATTTTATAATCCTTTGCTTCTGGCCTAAAAAACATAATCTGCATTAACTTCAAGAGAAAATTAATGTCTAAGAAAAACCCATGAAGAAAGATTATAGCATGGGATATAATAAATTATTGGTCATTCCAAAAGATGGGATAGGTAATTACATAATAAATGAAATGTGAAACTCTTTCCCAAATAAGAACTTGTTCAAAAATAAAGCCGTTATGCTTTTTATTTAACCTGTCAAATAACATTCTTTTTTTTTTTTTTAGTTCTTTGTGAGAGCACATTTCTTGGTTAATCATGGCCAGAAAGAAAATCTCTTTGCTATTTATCAGGCCACACATTATTTTATTGAGGGATATTCATAGGATAATAGACTAGAAATAATATATTTATGAAATGAAAACATTCGTTTTTTTCACTGATTGAAAAAAATCATGTTACTTGGGCCGATCATTTTGTTGAGATCATGGAATAGATGAACACATCATTTCTCTCAACACTCATGTCTGCTGGGTCTAGCCAAGTAAAGCAACATCTGTAAGTCAGTGTGGTAAAGGTTATGAGGCAGCCATGCCCTAGAGACCCTGTAGAGAGAGGGTGAAAGACACAAGAGTCAGAACAAATTTGAAGAAATGAGTTAAATTAAGCCAGGCACACACAGTGGGAAAAAACAGTTCTACTAAAAGGAAAATTCATATAGAAAGGCCCAGAGACATCATATTACAAACATTCCATCTTATCACAATAAAATGTAAAAAATATTTTCTAAATACATGACTGGAGGACAAGATGGCTGACTAGACATACCCAGGAAGGGCCACTCCCACTGAGAGAGACCACGGCTTTGAGTAAATTAACATAATTGGGACAGATCTCCAAGAGAAAATGTCGAGAATGGATGAAGGTATCACGCAGACACTGAGGCTGAGAAGGGAGGAGGCTAGGAACCCTGTGTGAGGTGCCTGATTACTGAGGGTAGTTCCAGGACCTGAACAGCTCCTGGGAAATGGGTGAGTTAAGGAAATGTGGGGCTGCTCACCCTTGCGATGAACCTCTGGGATCCTGGCTACAGAAAGCCTCGCATCCCCCATGGACATCTAGGCTGATGTGGGTATCTGCCCAGAGAATAGGCACAGATGGGTCTTCAGCCGGTATGGAAATAGGAACCTTTGTGAACAGCACAGCTCCAGGAGAGCATAGACAGGGGCACCCCTGGCCCAGGGTCCCCATCTCCCTCTGAGAATGTCTTGCCTCAGCTGACCGCCATTCCAGGACTTACTTCCCCATGGGACTGGGGAACAGCTATTCTTCAGGCCCCTTGCCTGCCAGCCCCTCCCACGGCACCTGCCTGGCTGCCCCACAGGGCTGTGTGCATGGTGCAGCCTCCACTGCCCAGCCTGGATGCTTTCCTGCACGTGATTATGTTTCCAGCAACCTAGGAGGGCTTTGGATCCCCCAGCACACCTGGAACCCGAATCCAAGGGTCCAGAGGATAGAGCAGCAAGAAAATCCCAGCACCCAGGGCTGGAGCACACAGCTAAGGAGTGCCTAGCTGAGATCTGTGGCCAGCACCAGAGCAGGAGAGGAGCCCACAGTCTCAGAGCATAAAAGGGGTGAGATGCGCAAGTTTGTGGGCTGTAGTGTGAGTGGGGCATGCCTCACTCCACAGGGCTGGCCCACAAAGGGTGTGGCCTATCTCCCTGCTGTGGCCTCTGCTCAAAGAGCACCCCAGCCCAGAACACCTCACAAAAGAAACGCAGGCACAGCGCCAGTGGTCGCAGGGGGCTCTGACAAGGCTCGGGAGCAGACCTGGTGAGGAGGTTACCTCTCTTCCTCCCTCACAACAGAGCATGACTGTACACACAAGGAATTACAGAGAAGCCACACAGCTGAATTAGAGCCTATTCACCACCCATGAATCTTAAAGTGCCATCTACTGGATCACAGCCCAAACTATAATACCAAAAATATTTTGCTAATATACTCACCCTGTGAAGCCAAGGACAAGCGTTCAGCCATAAAGACCCTATACAGAGTCTTGGCCATCTAAAAACATCTAGAAATGAAGCCAATGGACTATGATCAACTTACACCCAAATTAAAGAAACACCAACACTCCCAGATGAGAATCAATTAATGCAAGAACTCTGGCAATTTAAAAAGCAAGTATCCCTTTACCTCCAAAGAAGTCCACTAGCTCTCCAGCAATGGTTCTTAACCAGTCTGAAATGACTGAAATGACAGATATACAATTCAGAATCTGAATGGCAAGGAAGCTCATAAAGAATCAGGAGAAAGTTGAAACCCAATCCAAGGAATCCACAGAATCCAGTAAAACAATCCAAGAGCTGTAAGACGAAATAGGCATTTTAAGAAGGAACAAAACTGAACTTCTAGAGCTAAAAAATTAATTACAAGAATTTCATAATACAATCAAAAGTATTAACAGCAAATAGACTAAGCTGAGGAAGGAATCTCAGAGCTTGAAA
This sequence comes from Pan troglodytes, assembly GCF_028858775.2. Classification (NCBI taxonomy): domain Eukaryota; kingdom Metazoa; phylum Chordata; class Mammalia; order Primates; family Hominidae; genus Pan; species Pan troglodytes. The sequence continues at coordinate 97,222,879 of NC_072412.2, read as the reverse complement.
AATGAGTTATTTGAATCAACAGTCAGACAAAAATACAGAAAAAAGGAATTTTAAAAAATGAACAAAACTTCCAAGACACATGGGATTATAAAAAGAGACCAAATCTATGACATATTTGTATTTCTGAGAAAGGAGACAGAATAAGCAACTTGGAAAATATATTTGAGGATACAGTTTGTGAAAATTCCCCTAATTGCATGAGAGAGGTTGACATGAAAACTCAAAAAATACCAACCCCCGGCTAGAAACTACACAAGATGACCACTCCCAAGGCACACAGTCATCAGATTCACGAAGGTCAACACAAAAGAAAAAGTCCTAACGGTAGCTGGAAAGAAAGGTCAAGTCAGATATAGATGGAACCCCATCAGGCCAGCAGCAGACCTCTCAGCAGAATTGGAAGAGATAATTTATGAAAGCAAGAAGGTCCCTGAGGAGGTGAGTAGCACTTATAACCCAATTTCTGGTGGAAGATTTGTTCTCAAGGAGGAAGGAGCTATTTTTCTACTTAGATGCAATAGAAGAATAGAAGGTTGACCGAAAGAACATGTGTCTTTGTTTAACAAACACTTATGAGGTGACTGTTACTGTCTTAGGAGCTTTACAAATGCCTGTCACTATCTTAGGAGCTTTACAAACATCAACAATACAATGCTCCTTACAACCTTGTGAGGTAATATTATTATTCCCATACTACAGATCAGAAAACAAAGGCACAGTCACGTAACTAGGAAGGAACAGAGACAATTTGATCCCAAGCAGTCTGGCTACAGAGTTCACAATTATATCCCTTAGTTCTATGTCTCACTTTAAGGAGAGGTTCAATCATATAAATTAATTTGTCCATTTATTTAAATCGTTTATAAGACAATAAAGGATGGCCTACCAGTGATTAATACAAGGACTTGGAGAGAGAAGAAAAAGAGGGAATGAGTAAAAAGGGAAAGAAGTAGTAAGTTCTAAGAGGAAAAAATGAAACATGTAAAATTAAGCCCCTGGGAAAAGCAGTGGTGACTCAATGTGTGGAAATTCATACATTCAATGTTCTTGAGCAAACAAGATTATTTTTGTAGTAAATTTGCTTAATTTTTATTTTACTTCAGAGGACTATTAAATTTACTAATATATTACCAAGGGCAAGATAATTTATTTCTGGGTAAAGGGAACTCAAAGAAACACATTAAATTCTTATAGCTGGAACATAAACAAACATATACAGGCATGGCATTAGTTTATTAAGAGAAAATATAGGAAAACATATTATGCCATATATGTTCATGTTTTCCAGTTGGATTGATAAATTATTAACAAATAGGTGAAGAAAATCAAATGTTATTGAGGGGAATAATTTGAAGACCTTATGAGTCATTAAATATTTATGAAATAAGCCATAATAATCAAAAATGGCAAGCTTAATCAAATATTCCTTTTAAATATATTAGAAATATTACTTGGTATTTTATATTTATTTGATAGGGTAATTTGATAATCCATGTTATCAAATAAAGAATTTTTCCTCTCAATAAAAATAAAAATAAAGAACTTTTTCTTATTTTCTAAGTATGCCTATAACTCAAATAAATAGCAGTTTGAGATATGAAAGGTCATATATATATTTATAGAACATAAAATATTGAAATTAATAAGATATATAAATTCTAGAAATTCGAAAGCATTTACATAATACTTTTAAAAGAAAGTTTAAAATTTTAATGTAGTACACCTGAATTATCAAACTCCAAGGTTACACACTATAGGACTGAAGAGTATTTAATATAATTTCTCCATAGAAGATACCCATAGTTATAAAATTTAGCAAGGAAGAGATATAGAAATTCATAGAAGATATAGTTTGAATCCCTACATCTTTGAGTCTAATCATGCATTATTTATACACATATTCAAATTAAATAAGGATCTAATAGAATATTTCTAGCCACATGGCCACCCAGACACTCAGATCCTCATAAGGCAACTCACAAACTTGAGTAAATCTAAGATGATGAAGTTGACTTTTTGAGTGAAGGACTGAAAATTGTACCCTTTGTCAATCAGTACTAACCAGTAACTTTTTGCTCATTGGGGGAATGATAAAGGAATTCTTAGTTCTGTGTTTATAGATCTCTCCTTCCTATCCCTTCTCACCACCTGAAGTAGTGAGACTCATTTAGAGATCATTGCAATGGTCCAGAGAGAGAGGGTGATGGTCAGGTCTAGAGAGGAAACAGACAAGCTGTCTTGGACAGGCTCACTTTGAGATGCTTACTGAACACAGTAGCCTGTTTCCTCCTGAGTTTGTAGTTGCAGATAGATGACCTAGAAACAGGTGGTGGGGAGAGAGAGAGAGAAAGTCAGAAAAAAAGTACAGAAGAAAAGGAAGTGGGGAAAGGCAAAGGAGGAAACCCAAGAAATAAACAATACTTAAAATTAAAGAAGAGGAATGAGAGTCAAAGGTAGTTTTTTAAAAGGCAGGAGGATTAGAAAAGTGTTATCATAAAAAAACAGTTTGAAAGAGAAAGTCAGTGAGGAGCTATCAAGGGTAGGAAGAGACGGTCAAAGACATCAAATACTGCACAAAAATTAGGCAGTTGGAAACTAAAGCTTTATTGGTGATCTTTGGCAAAGTCATTTCAATAAAGTGGATGTAGAAGTCAGATTGGTGAGTTGAAGAGATAATGGGAGAAAATTTTCCACCCCTAATTTTTTGTAATAAGTTTGGATTATTAAGTGACTATATTAACTAAAGGGAAAGTTGGTAAAATCCATACAGTATGCAGAAGTTATTTTAAGTTTGGTAAAAAGGGAAGAAGACAATGACATAGCAGCTCCAATGGCTGTCAGGTCAAATTTTTAGCCTACAAACAATTTTGTAGGCTGGAAAGAAAGTGCCAAAGCCAAAAGAATGAAAGAAACTGAAAATGCAATGACACAAGGGATAAACAACACAAGAAGGTTATAAAGGTAAAGAAGAAAGAGAGATCAAGAGCACAAGTCTAGCATTGACTTTGCAAAGGAAAAGAGGTCCCTCTTGTTTAGAGATGAATGGCAGGAAGAAAGGATAGGTGAAGATGTATGAAATCAATTTAAATTTGAGGGTATAATTTTTAAGTTAGAAAGTTCTCACCTATTTTATTTTCTGTGTGATATGAGGAGAATGCATCACCTGTAGAGGGGGAAAAATTGTTTAGGATTATCTCCTCTAATCCTCCAACTCTCTCATAAAAGTGGCACTATCATTCCCTCTACTCAGCAATGCAAAACGAGGCTCAGAGAAATTAAGGAACTCTCCCAAAGCCACTTAGTCAATATTTGGCAGTGTGACAGCAGAAACTTGTTCTTAATTGGTATGCTCTTTCGAACAATCTGAAATTCCTACATGTAGCCAGGTAGCATATGACTGCAAAGTGGGAAGTAAATTCTAAAGGTCATAGGGTACAAATTTGAGGCCTAAGAATATTTACCATAGCTGTATGTATAGATTTCTAATGTTTTATGAGCATTAGCCAGTCTCTGAAAATGCAAATCACCTGTAGATGAAAAGACGCCTCTCCACCTCCCAGCCAAAAGAAGAGTACACCAGTGCTGTTAGTTTCCACTGCTCAATTTAGCCTTTCAAATACACTCAATTTGTATAAGGTAGCATAGATGATTTGTAGTGGTTTCAATGTGAAGCTAACATTAAAGGTGAGTTGAAGCTGTTCATCATTTCTTACTGCAAGGTTCCACATTGTGAGTACTGAGTCAGAAATCTCATTACTTTAATAGCATAGAGCAAGCATAATATACAATGCAGGAGACATTTGATAAACAATGATCTCTCAAAAGTGTTAGACTTCATTCACACAAGCTTAAGTCTTCAACCATAAAACTCTCTTTGATGAGGGTGTCTTGAGTACATTCTGTTCTTTGATATGTGGGAGAATAAGAAAAGGCAGTTCCTGCTTTCAGGAATTTATGATCTCATTAGAAGAAGAGAATTCGTAAAACAGCTAAAGAGTAAAACATAATAAAATGATATTTCAAAAAGTAAATGTAATATGATTAAGACAAGAACCATCAGTGTGTACTACAGAAACCTGTAAAATGTTTCATAAAAGAGAAAGATAAGGAAGAAGCCCCTCTAAAATATTTGCTGAATGAATGTCAAAATGTAGGAAGTAAGAGGTAGGGAGGCAAGGAAGGCTGATTTGAAGGTTAAATGAAAAAACAGTTCCCTAGCCAAACTGACTGACACATTGCTTATTTTAGTTAAAAAAGATTTTTATATGAGGACAACAATACAAATATGCCTTATTTTATGCATAAATATAGACTTGAAAAGGTCATGCTTAGATCATTTGTCAGATACTAGGAAACTACTGTTTGCAAAGAGACATTTAAAAAACAGTAATCTTCGATTTAGTTGTATACTTATACTCTGTATATCAAATGATTTTAAAGCAAGTTCTATCTGTAAATAACTCATTTCATCTTAAAATAACACTATAAATAGCCTAAAACATAAATTTCCAAAACTTCATTATTAACACATAAGTATACCACCCAGAAAAATCAAAGAAGTTTGAGTTGTTTAGCAAAACAATGGAGTTACCAATAACTAGACATTACTAGAGCAGCTTGAAAACTGATTTTCTAGTACAAATACTATTGAAACATTTTAGAAGTTGCTTTTGACTTCTCTATAATTTCAGCTCATAATTCTGATTTTTGTTCATACAAGAAATGTTTCTTCCTACATGTCTAATATACCTAGCCTGTTACCCCAAGTTTATTATAAACATATGTCTAAATGTATTTACATTTTTAATCGTAAGGTTGCATATCTACCAAATATTTCCATTTTGAATACTGAAACTAATCAAAAGTTAAAGAACTCTTCCCAAGACCACAAAATCAATATTGTGCAATATAACTCAAGACTTGTTGATATGGTTTGGCTCTGTGTCCCCACCCAAATCTCATCTTGAATTATAATCCCCACATATCAAGAAAGGGACCTGCTGGGGGGTGATTGGATCATGGGGGCAGTGCCCCAATGATGTTCTCATGATAGTGAGTTCTCATGAGATCTGATGGTTTAAAAATGTAGCAGTTCCTCTCCCTCTCTCTCTCTCTCTCTATATATATATATATATATATATCCTGCTGCCTTGCATTCCCCTTCCCTTTCTGCCATGATTGTAAGTTTCCTGAGGCCTTGTCAGCCATATGAAACTGTCAGTCAATTAAAGCTCTTTCTTTATAAATGACCCAGTCTCAGGTAGTTCTTTATAGCAGTGTGAAAACAGACTAATACCCTTGTCCTTAACTAGTATGCCCTTTGAAACAATCTGATATTCCTACATATAGCCAGGTAACACATACTGGGGAAGTGAGAAGTTAATTCAAAAGATCATATCATGGAAACTTGAAGCTTAAGAACATTTACATAAATAAATAAGTCTTTATAAAACTGGGCTCTATTGTAAGCCAGCAAATTGTTTGTCAATCATATTTAAAGCAGAATCGTGCAATTAATTTAAGTTTTAAAAAAGGACAGTACATGCAAGACAATGTTTATCTTGAATAAGATCAAGAAATCTTTTTTTAAATTTTTTTATAAAAAGCCAGTCAAATTTACCAGTGGGGTGGGGGGGGGGGCGTTGTACACCAACTTCAGTAACACTGATGTTAATAAGTTCTGATAATCCACTACCCCCAGGCCAGCCAAGAAATCAATTCTTTAAAGAAGAATATAGTTTCTTGTTTTTTCTTTTTTCAAAATTTAACTCAGGTTTTTACTTTTTCACATGTTAATATGACTTAAACAGTAAAATGAGAAAAGAAAACCTCGGAAGACGTAGACAGAAGTTAATACACAGAGCTCAACTGCAAACTATGTGCATATTCTAATTTTTAAAAGCATAACACACATAAGCAGTGGACAGTTCAGACAAACACTCACAAAAAGCACCATCACCAGCACCTTGGAAGACTTCTCTGTGGTCCTTCTTGCAGCTGCTCCCTCCACCCCCCAAACACAATTTTGGGTCAAACGCCATAGATTTTTTTTGCATATTTTTGATCTGCATATTAACTGTTAATATAATTGCACAGTATACCTCATTCCTTTTGCTCATGATCATGATGGTAAGATTCACCCATGTTTTTGAGAGTAGTTACAGTACATTCATATTCATTGCTGCAGTGTTTCATTGCATAAGTGGACTACAATCTATACATTCATTTTAGTATGGATAGGCATGGGAGTTGTCTCCACTTTTTGAGTATTACAAATAATGCTGTTATGAACTTTGTTTTACGTCTCTCTTAGTCTTCATGTATATGCATTTCTATTGGGTATATACACAGAAGTGGGATTGCTGGGTTATAGTATGCATATGTTCAAAATTAGTGAACTGTCTCCAAAATGATGGTGCTAATCTATGTTACTACCAGTAGTATATGGGAATTCATCATCTTGTCAACATCTAGTATTGCCAATCTTTTCACATTTGAGCCATTAATTTGCATTTCTCTGATACTAACTGAGATTGAACACCTTTGCTATGTGTATTGGTCATCTGGATATCCTGTTTTGTAGAATGCCTGTTCAAGAACTTGCCATTTCAAAAATGGCTTGTCTTTTTTCTATTGACTTATAGGGATGTCTTATATTTTTGTTATTTGGTTATGCATGTTGCAAACATCCACTCCTATTTGTGATTTACCTTTCATTCTCTAATGGAATCTTTATCAACAAAAGTTCTTAGTTTTGGGCCTGGCACAGTGGCTCATGCCTGTAATCCCAGCACTTTGGGAGACCGGGTGGGCAGATCACCTAAGGTCAGGAGTTTGAGACCAGCCTGGCCAACATTGTGAAATCCTGTCTCTACTAAAAATATAAAAATTAGCTGGGCATGGTGGTGGGCACCTGTAATCCCGCTGAGGCAGGGAGGCTGAGACAGGAGAATTGCTTGAACCCAGGAGGTGGAGGTTACAGTGAGCCAAGATCGCGCCATTGCACTCCAGCCTGGGTAACAAGAGCGAAACTCTGTATGAAAAAAAAAAAAAAAGTTCTTGGTTTTAATATAGTCCAAATTTTCTCTTATATTATCAATGAATTTTATGTCTTGCTAAAAAAAGTATTCCTTATCCTAAAATTATGAAGATATTTACTGATAGTTTATCTTTTACATTTGCATCAACATTCACATAGAATTGATTTTTTGTATGTATGTTCTAGAGATAAGTTTTATTTTTTCCTCTTTGGATTGTTTAACCCAACCAGCAAATTTATCAAAACAGAAAAATTACCTTAAATCAAATTTTCATATGTTTTTGAATGTATTTCTACATGACTGGATTCTATCTCATTGGGCACCAATAGTATCTTATTTACTGTAACTTCGCAAAAAAACTTAACAATTTCTTAAACAACAGAAATTTATTTTCTCAGAATTCTGGAGGCCAGAAGTCCAAGATCAGGGTGTCTTCAGGACTGGTTTCTTCGGCGGCCTCTCTTTCGCTTGCAGATGGCCATCTTCTCCCTGTGTTTTCCAATGGCCTTCCCTCTGTGCAAGTGTCCCAATTTCCACTTCTTACAAGGACATCAGTCATATTAGATTTGGGCCTCTTGATGGCTTCATTCTAACTTAACCAGCTCTTTACAGGCCCTATCTCCAAATACAGTCACATTCTGAGGTACCAGGGATTACATACAAATTTGGGGAAGATACAGTTCAGCTCATAATAAGATGACATAAATAATATAATAATTTCTACATTTTAAGCTTTTGCAACATACCTGGTACACTGGTAAGTATTACACTATCTCATTTCACCTTCAAAAAATCCTATTTTTTTATCTGCACTTTACATTTAAGGATCTTGAGAATCACAGCAATCAAGAAATTTAGACTCTTGATATCAGAAAGTGTAAGTCCTCCTGCCTCTTTCTTCAAGGGTGTCTCAGCTATCTTACTTATTCTTGTCACCTTTCATTAACATATAAATTTTGAAATCAGCATTTCAGTTTCTAACAAAAAAAAAAAACCTTGACCAAATTTTGATTGCGATTATTCTGAGTTTGTGTATATGCTTTTCTTCAATAATATTTCACCTTTCCCATGTAGGCATCTGATCAGTACTAGGTATAACATTTGATACTTTTGTGCCATTTTCAAGGACATGTCTCTTTTAAATATTATTTTATTGTTGGTATATTTCGGTCTTGGCATATATTCTTGGTAAAGTTTATTTTATTATTAGTGTATTCAAATCATGTTTTAATATTAACCTCATGTTCACAACCTTGGCTAAATTCACTTATTAATTTTAATAGTTCAAATATACATCATGGAATATATAAACATACTGTCAGTGAATAATAGTTTTGTTTGTTCCTTTCCAACTATATTCCTTTTATTTCTTTTACTTACCTTCTTTCACTACACATCTGATAACATTTGAATAGGAGTGGTGATAGTGAACATAATTTTCTCCTTTCCACTCTAAGAGAGAATGCTGTCAGCATTTTATTATTAAGTATGTTTGCAGTAGGATTCCTTTATAGCTATCTTTATCAAATGGACTTCTATTCCTAGATGCTAAATGTTTTTACTATAAATAGATTTATTTATTTATTTATTTATTTTTGAGGTAGAGTTGCACTCTGTTAACCAGGCTGGGGTGCAGTGGAATGATCTCGGCTCACTACAACCTCCACCTCCCCAGTTCAAGCAAGTCTCCTTCCTCAGACTTCTGGGTAGCTGGGTGCCACCATGCCCAGATAATTTTCGTATATTTAGTAGAGACATGGTATCACCTTGTTGGCCAGACTGGCCTCGAACACCTGACCTCAAGTTATCTGCCCGCCTCAGACTCCCAAGGTGCTGGGATTACAGGCGTGAACCACCGTGCCTGGCCTATAAATGGATATTAAATATTACCAATTGAGCTTGTGTTTACATTGACAGGATGCCATAATCGCCCTCCTTTGATCTTTCAAAGTGGGAAATTACATTAAATAATTTTCTGCTGTTAAATCTAACTTACATTGCCAAAAATCTCAATCTTGTGTTTCCATATCCAAAAAAAATTACACATCATTTTTTTCAAGTTTGTGTTTGATATTTCCATTGTCTGGTACCTCTGTGAGTCTCTATCTTTTGTTTCTTTAGTTTTCTATCATGTTTTCAAGTGTTCTCATGTCTGTTTTGTTGTTGTTGTTGTTGCTGCTGTTGTTTGTTTGTTTGACTGCCAGCTGTTTTATATGGAAAATTAAAGAGATAACTTGAAGCCTGTGATATTATCTTTCTCCAGAGAATATTTTATTTTGATCCTTTGGAGTTTACCAGAAATATTAGCAAGTCCATATCCATTTGATATAATCAGGAACTGAGATTGTTCTATGTCTGGTTTCCATTCCAAGGAGAAACACTTTATTTCTACTATTAGCTTACATCTAAGGACAAGATCTTTGGAGTCCAAACCACTGCCATGGCAAGTACTAACTTCCAAGTTCTGTTCCCCCACTGCAGCCCTGTGAATCTGTTAAAATGTCTAGGTGTAGACATTTTGTCTACACCAAGGCAAACCTCTCACTTGCCTCTTCCAGAATCTGAAAACACAAGCAAGAAAACCTCCCTAAGCCTAATGTAGCATCCTGGGTTTCATTTTTCTCTTGGACTTTGGTCCTATAATTATTTGTTAGCAGGCTGGCTCTCTGATATCTTCAAGCAAATGTTTGTAAATGTTTTGGAGATTTCCTAACTGTTCTTAGTAAGAAGTTGGTCTAATTTATATATATAGTCCCTCATGTTTGTTGGTGATTGTGTGTTTGTGTGTGTGCGTGTGTGTGTGTGAGAGAGAGAAATTTTAAAATTTTCTTCAGATTATCTTAATGATTGAGAAGTTGTTACACTGAGTTTTAAATGTCAAAACCCTGCATTGATAATTTAATCATTTTTAGAGTATAAGAGACTCATAAATTGTGCAGGATTGAAATTACAAATATTTTATGCACAAGCAAATTGATGTTGCAAATAAATATGCAACTACAAAATATATTAGTGAATATATATCCTTCTCAGGGATTAGTTATGGCATAAGCAGTAGCTAGCACTGGAGAAGAAACCAGAAGGCAGTACCAGCCATATAATGAAAGCAGGCAGATCAGAGCAAGACTAAGAATCCAGATCTTGGATGAAGGGAGGAGTATAAGGGTCAACTGGGGGACAAAGTCAGATTAAAACTGAAAACAAAATCTAGAATCCACAGTACAAATCCAACTTTACAAAAGCTGACCATGATGGGGCCAAAATAGTGTTATATTTCTTCCACTCTACTTTCCTATCTACTTTTTATTTTCTCTAAAAGTCTCTACGCTTTTTAGAGTATACAGAATATAGTATATACTACATAGTAAAAACTGGACACACACATAGACACATATGTAAAGATATGGTTTGACTGTGTCCCCACCCAAATCTCATCTTGAATTCTAGTTCCCACAATCCCCATGTGTGATGGGAGGGACCTGGTGGGAGGTAATTGAATCATGGAGGCAGTTTCCCCCATACTGTTCTCTTGATGGTAAGTTCACAAGATCTGATGGTTTTACAAGAGGCTTTTTCTCTTTTACTCATTCTTCCCTTGCTACTGCCATGTGAAGAAGGACATGTTTTCTTCCTCTTCCACCATGATTGAAGGTTTCATGAGACCTCCCCACCCATGCTGAACTGTGAACCAATTAAACTTCTTTCCTTTATAAATTACCCAGTCTCAGGTATGCCTTCACAGGAGTGTGAAAATGGACTAATACATAAAATAACTTAATGAATATATGAATATGGGCAAAATAATATAGAACCAAGAGAACTTCACAAGCTTCTGACTCGAAGAACAATGATTGTGTGCATCGCAAGGAATAGGAAGGTAGATGGTAAGAGCTTATCCTAAAGGGTGCCAATGCAGCAAGAAACATGTCATAATAACATTCTCAGTGACTGCTTCAAAAGGTGTTTCTATGTCAAACAGTTACATTCTCTGCAAACAATTTAAAAACCTGCTTATGATGTAAGTAAAGTGGAATAGGGTAAATTGAAGTAAGAGCAAAGCTAGGATCATACTTTTGGCTAGATCTCAGGTGGGAAAGCTAAAGAAAAAAATTTCCAAGCCTAGGTAAGGATGCTAAAAATTTCATTCAAGAAAAAGCAACTATTATTACTCATATGATATTTTATAAAGGGTAATAATATTTAATCTATTTTGTTATATTTATTTTCACCCAAAAATTTTAAGGCCAGGCACAGTGGCTCACTCCTGTAATCTCAGCACTTTGGGAGGCCAAGGCAGACAGATCACAGGGTCAGGAGATCGAGACCATTCTGGCTAACACGATGAAACCCTGTCTCTACTCAAAATACAAAGAATTAGCCAGGCATGGTGGCGGGCGCCTGTAGTCCCAGATACTCTGGAGGCTAAGGCAGGAGAATGGCGTGAACCTGGGAGGCGGAGCTTGCAGTGAGCCGAGATTGCGCCACTGGACTCCAGCCTGGGTGACAGAGCAAGACTCTGTTTCAAAATGCACCTTAAGTATTGAGATTAATTATAATAAAATGTGTTCTGTGAAATATTATATCTCTTATATGATATAAAATCATTGCCCAAGAAGTTACTTGAAAGAATTAAAATACCTGTAAAGCTCTAATTCTGAGGCTCTTACTAATAGCAATCAAATTACCAGGAAATATTATGATGCACTTTGGGAGGCAGAGGCAGGCAGATGACGAGGTCAGGAGTTTGAGACCAACCAGGCCAACATGGTGAAACCCCATCTTTACTAAAAATACAAAAAAGCTGGGCGTAGTGGCAGGTGCCTGTAATCCCAGCTACTTGGGAGGCTGAGGCAGGAGAATTTCTTGAACCCAGGGGCAGAAGTTGCAGTGAGCCGAGATCACGCCTCTTCACTCCAGCCTGGGCGACAGAGCGAAACTCCATCACAAAAAAAAAAAAAAAAAAGAAAAGGAAAAGAAAGAAAGAAATATTATGATGCAAACTCAACTGTAAGAGCTTAAGGAGTAAGAACACTAGGATGCACAAGTAGAGCAGGTAGAGGCAGGTTCGTATTCAATGTGGTTCAGATGACAGAGCTGAGGATAAAGCGATGAGTCCAGTGTGATTCCATGCCGTAGCAGAACTGACAAGAGGGAAGAGAGACATGGAACAGATGCAGGTTATAAAATGTTACAGCACTCTTATAATTACACACATGGGTAAAGTTATGGTCCAAAAGAATAAGGACATAAGGAACAATAAGATGTGTAGATAAAGAAGAGGACATTTGAGTTTTCAAAGAGCAAATGTTCAGCTGAGAGGACATGCCGGGCCAAAGGGACATCCAGAGCAGATATGTAATGCCCTGACCTCCGAGGGAAACCTGTATGGCTCTCTGGTTGAATCCCACGTGTGACAGTGCATGACAATTATCATGGAATGTCACAAGAAATTAAAATAATTACAAAGGGAAATATGACCATTGGTTCTGTTTTCTTTTCCAATGTAAACCTTTAAAATTTATTAATTTGTTTATTTATTTAGAGACAGGGTTTCGTTTTGTCACCCAGGCTGGAGTGCACTGGCGTGATCTCGGCTCACTGCAACTTCTGCCTCCTGGGCTCAAGCAATCCTCCCACCTCAGCCTCCAAGTGACTGGGACTACAGGCACATGCCACCACTCCCGGCTAATTTTTTTATGTTTTTATAGAGACCAGGTTTCACAATGTTACCCAGGCTGGTCTCAAACTCCTGAGCTCAAGCAATCCACCTGCCTCAGCCTCCCAAGGTGTTAGGATTACAGGCACGAGCCACCACACCTGGCCTAAAATTTACATTCATTAATTACTTACTACTTTGAAAATATTTTAAAAGTGGATATCAAGCATTAGCATAATATATATATATGAATCAAAAATCACAGTAAAGACCAGACTACACATTTTTCCTTCTAGAAACAAATGAAAATTTAAAAAAAGAAAGGCGATTATAGATGAAAATTTCATCATCCTAAAACACAGGGACTGTATTAGGGTCATACTATCAGATTTGGAGAACACATTGAAATTCGAATCAAACTTCTCTTCAAGAACATCCTGGGAAATTACCAATAACTCTCTTCTATGAGAGGGTGCTAAAATGACAAACGGGGTAGTAAATTCTGGAAGAAAAAACATGAACAGTGATTTACTAACCTAGTGCTGCGTAAGACATTACCTGAAAGTTATCTGCTTAAAGCAATGAATATATATTATCTCACAGCTTTTGCGGATCAGGAATTTGGGAGCAGTTTTGCTACATGGTTCTAGACTAGGGTCTCTCATGAGGTTGCATTTAAGACAAGCCAGGAGAGCTATCATTTGAAGCCTTCACTGGAGCTGAAGGATCTGCTTCCAAGAAGGCTCACTTGCATAGCTGTTGGCAGAAGGCCTCAGTTCCTTGCTGCTGTGGGCAGGAAGCTTTGGTCCCTGGATACATGAACCCTTCATGTCACTGCTTGAGCATCCTTACAACATGGCAGCTGGCTTTCCTCAGAGACAGTGACCCAAGATGAGAGAGGAAGGCTGAAATTACAATATCTTTCATGGCCTAGCCACAGAAATCACACACTATCATTTCTGCCTTATTCTATTTATTAGAAGCAAGTTACTAAGTCCAGCTCATACTTAAGGGAGAAGGAATTAGGTTCCATCTTTCGAAAGGAATGTCAAAGAATCTGTGGACATATTTTAAACCACCACATATAGCCACCAATATATTGGTATAAGGGTAAGAGGTGTCAGGAGACTATGAAAAAGACAAGGAATGCCCATTTTAGAGCTGTATTTCCAACCTTAAATCAACAACTTTTTGAGAAGTCCATAGTAACAAACGTTTAGAAGAAGAAGCTCACAGCCCTTACAGTGCCATTTTTTTCTTTATGACCAAGTTTCATAATTATGACAGAAGCTTGCCACAGTAAGGAAAACATGTAATGTGAATGTTCTAGCACATTACATGGAGGAAGAAAGTCAACAATAGGTGAGGAGCCAACTGCATAGGAATGCATCAACAACAGTCAGGGAAGGTAGCAGCGTAGAAGAACATATTAATAATGCACCAAAGACAAAGTCCACAGACCCTAGGGCTATTCTGCAAGGGGACTTCTTTCCAAAGTAGCCAAGGCATTACTGAGTCTCTGGAAGGTAGAAAAGTGGTGGAAAGACCAATGTATAATTCAAATAGTTCTCCCCACTGCGATATTATATTTTAACTCCTTAGCTAGCTGAGCTCGGCTTCACTGGCACCATTTCAAGAAATATATACAGAAAATTAACCACATTTCCCAAGTTGAATTTCCCAAAGACCCAACTACTTCCACAATTCCCACCTGACAGCTAAGCGGCTAAAAGGAAGTCCACAATCATCCAGCCCTTCAGTCAATTTATGGCAGGGGAATCCATATAGTGCCTAGGGAGACAGGAAGAACCAATAATATGTTCACACTATTTTAGGAAAACCTCAAGCCTGGGCAGTAGAGCTCTTATGCAAAAATGAGTAAGGAGTAGAGAGAAGGTCAAATACAGAATTAATGCAAAAATTCTGATACAAGAAAAGAAGGAAAACATGTGAAGTATTTCTGCCGTTTCACATACAAAAAAAATTTTTTTTACAGATGAACCAGAAGCTAAATATTGTAAGCAATCAACTGAATCTGCTAAGTGTGACATTAAGAGTTTTATGTGAATTCAGCATACAGAACTTTGTTTTAGTTGGTGGCTTCAGCTGAGTTTGGCCAGCAGGAGGCGATGACAGGAGATTTCTGCTTCCTCCCTGCTTCTGTGATATTCTGGCTTAGCCATATGCCTTTAAGATAACAGTTGCTGGCAGAAGGGCTCCTTTCCATTGTTGCAGCTCTCATCAGGCTCTGGAAACACATCTCTTTCCCTGGCATCAGGAGGGGCAGCGTGGTCCTGATGCTGCTAATCTCTGCATGTGGTAACACACCCTGTGGTTACACTAATTTGGCAAACACCTTTGTAAACTAAAAAGTTTCCTCAAACACTTCAACACTGGGTACTGTTACCCGTTAGGAATCTCCTGATGCAATGTATATTTTTCCCAATATACTTACTTTAAGTTGTTTTAGTTGTGTTTATTTTTTGCTGTCCATTTATTGCCTCTGACTTTGCCTACATAATTTTTTATTTATTTTTAACTACTAAGTAAAATTATATATATTTGTGGTGTACAACAGATTTCTATATGTATATATACATTGTGTATTGGCTAAATTAAACTAATTAACATATGTATTAATCATTTTTTTTGTGATAAGAACACTTAAAATCTACCCTCCGCAATTTTCAAGCATACAATACATTGCTATTAGTCATAGTTACCTTGATATAAGATAGATCTCTTGAATTTATTCCTCCTGTCTAACTGAAATTTTGTACCTTTTGACCAACATCTGTCTGCCCAATGTTCCCATCCTTCAGCCTCTGGCAATCTCCATCCTACACTGCTATGACTGACAATATTCAGGACAGTTCTACCTACTACTTCTTTCATATTCTGACATTATCGGTTTTCCTGCTAAATAACTGTTGCCAAAATTACTGTATTATTGACATCTAATATATTCTTACCTAATACTTTTCTGTTTGTATTCTCTTTATTTTTTAGAATTCTTTGACACTGAAAGTAATGTGGCAACTAGAAGGCATTAAAAACATAACTGGTATAGTATAAAAAGTTTTTTAAATGTATAGCTACTTATAAGTATACTCCTAAAGAAAATAGCCACTTTACTTAAATTATTAGCAATGGGAAAAAAACTCAATTTTCTCATCTTGTAGCCACCCAGTTGGTCTCATATACATTGTATTTCATTAAAACTAAAAAAGTTTTAAAGAAATTTCTAATTAACATACACAGAGGAGCAAAAAAGCTGCAGGCTATTGAATTAAACCTCATACAGCATCAGTAAAACTTTTCTGCCAGTGGGTACAGTTTTAACATGCATATAAAATAGCATGTTCTCCCTAGGAATAAAAGATTATATGCTAGCTAAAGGGTAATACTTTCTTGTATAGGTCTGTTATTCTTAACATCTCTATTTTCCAGTTGCAAATACATCCTGTTAAAATGCATTTTCAATATACCATACCTTTAAGTGGATAATACTAGGACTTTTCAAAGTATCAATTAGCAATAAGCTTCAATTCATAGAACAAATACATCTGACTCACATGGGGTTAACATTTCATTTATTTCAATAAATGCAATTTTCTTTAAAACTTGACCATTTTATACTATAATTTAAGACTTTGTTCCAAGAAAGAAAATGAAACTATTTTTATCTTTCAGTATTTGAACACTCAACAACAAATTCAATGTAGTAAAATAGGTTATAGGATTTGAGATGGATAGAACTAGAATAGACACAGAAACTAAAACTTCAGAAGTGGCAGAAAACTGCCTCAATAGTCAAATATTATAGAATGTGGTACATGCAGTCACTACTCTTCAGACCTTTTTCTTGCTTGCATGGATTTTTGATCACCATCTTTCTCAAGGAGGCATTATATTGGAGAACTCTCTTACAAAACATTCCATGGCATCATGCCCAGAGTTTTTATTCTAGTAGTCTAGGATGATTCCTAGCCATCTGTATTTTAAACTGAACCTACAGAACTCTAACGATCAACTATGTTTGGCAACCAGTGTTGTAACTAATCATTAGGAGTATTAGAACATGGACAGAGTCCAAGTTCTAACTTAATGTGATATAAGGCAATCACTTAATCACCAGAGACTCAATCACTTAATCTTCATGTATAGGTAATTCATGTTTTAGGGAAAAATCCCTTTACTTTCACGGCAATTGAGAGGTAAAATAAAATCAAGTGATGACCACCTCAGTACTTGGCACACGCTAGGCATGCATATATAGTGTACTTCGTCTTGCCAGCAACTCTATAACTTTCTAATATTTTTCATGTGATTTCTGATATACAAATGGACTCCTTTCTGATTGCATATTAATTCATATTTTTTCCTAAAGACTTTTAATGTCAATGCTTGTTCTATTGGTCCCTTATTGTTCCTATTGTTGACCTGGTAGAATCAAACTCCAGAAAACTGTGTCTCCAGGATTTCTGTTAATGTCTCATCTGATTCTGATACTTGTACTTGCTTGAAGCACCTGACTCTCTTCTACTTCGTGGACTCTTGGAATTACAAAGTATGTTAGACTTTAAATCATATCTTATCTTACAACATGGAAACCAAAGACTAAAGTTTAAGTCTTTGGTTTAAGTGGCTTATCTAAAATTACACAGCTCATCAGAGACTAGAAACCAAATCTCCCTATTCCCAGTATTTTATTCTTAGCTATTTAGGTCAAACAAGTTCCAGAAACCAAAATCGCAAATCAGAATGTAGCTCTAACTGTATTCAACTTGTATACAAATGTTTGACATTCTACATTTACATCATAGTTAGCAATTTTACCACAAAAAAAGAATATGGTAAATAATTACCCTTGGTGATAAATGTCATTTTTTTTCTACAAATTTTGAGGCTCTCTTAACTATCTACTAGAGATAATAAACCAAGTGGCAGGATATAGTGACAAACTAGAAATAGATACAGGTGTAGACATAGATAGACATATATACATAGGTGTGCACACACATACATATACATATATATACGATAAAACTTTGAAGAGGGATAAATTTTCATTTTTGCTGAAGCACTTACTCTCCTATCAGAGTTCATTTTAATTTTATCTCTCCACATTTATCTCTTTAGATTATCTTCAACCAAGTCTTACTTCCATATTGCTTAGTGTCCAAGACTGTAAACTGCTTTTAATATGTTTGTATAATATATAATTAGGAAATAAATTAGATACTGGTACTAGAAAAAATTATCAATATAAAATTTACAGGTTTAAAACAATTTTATAGGGTCAAATATTTGAGAGTAAAGGGTATCAGTGTTATACTGAATATAAGCTATAGTTTGAGCTCTTAAGAGGCATTTCACATAGTGATGACTCATTAAATACATTTTTAAATGAAAATAATGACTACCTCTAAAGATATTCAGCTTCATTACTTTGTAATACACATAGGATCAGAAAATAAGATTTAAAAAATCTTGACAGCAGTCATCTCTGAATTAGCGTAATGACTACACAAGAAATGATCGATTCTCAGCAAGTTGCATGTATGCGTATGCCATACTAAAACACTTAAAAGTAGCTGTCTTAAGGAGATTAAATGTCACCCAGGCAAATGTGCTTGCACCACTGATTTGTAAGTGAGCCAACAAACAAAGGAGCCTGTCTATGAGTCTACTTCATGATTGTCAGATGAATTCATGACAGCTCTGCCTTGGAAATGAGGAACCAAGTTGTGCTTCCCTGGACCTGAATTGTGTAAAACTTGGCCCACCTCGTTACAGCAACCTGGCTTGCCAGCACCCATTTCTTCCCAGAACATCAGGAGATCACTGAAGAATCAAAGTAACAGGGGCCATTGTTCAACTTCTCTCAGTATTGTCAAAATGTTCTGAATTGAGGGGAACTGTATTAAAAGTTGCTTTCCTTTTCTCCGGTATGCCTTTGTGACCATGGATTTGGGACTATTATAATAAAAACAAATAATTGGGAGTGAATGTAAGTCCCAGATTGGCAAAAGGATCAGGAAATAAGCACACCATAAGAATTAGAATAGGTTGAATATATAAACTTTGTGTTAGAAGTAAAATTTCTGCTGGTATAAGGTTATGACTATCTTTTTTTTGGGAAGGACTGTGATATGGTTTGAAGGTTTATCCACTCCAAATCTCATGTTGAAATGTGACCCCTCAATGTTTGAGGTGAGGCCTCGTGGAAGGTGTTGAGTCATGGGGGCAGATCCCTCGTGAATAGCTTGGTGCCCTCCCTCCCCATGGTCATGAGTTCATTCTTGCTCTGTTAGTTCATCTGAGAGCTGGTTGTTTAAAGAGGCTGGCACCTCCTCTCCTCTCTTGCTCTCTTTTTCTCACCATGTGATACATTGGCTCCCCCTTTGCTGTCAGCCATGATTATAAGCTTCCTGAGGCCATACCAGAAGCAGATGGTGGCACTACACTTCTTATAGTCTGCAGAGCTGTGAAGCAAATAAACCTTTTTTCTTTATAAATCACCCTGTCTCAGATATTCCCTTGTAACAACACAAAACGAACAGATACAGACTGTCCTTTAACTCGAAGTTATTTTATTCTACTTTATAGTGCAATATACACATATACACATATATATACACACACATGTATATACACATATATACACACACATGTATATACACATATATATACACACACGTATATACACATATATACACACACGTATATACATATATGTATATATACGCGTGTGTATATACATATATGTATATACACACACGTATATACACACATGTGTATATATACACACGTATATACACATGTGTATATATACACACGTATATATACACGTATATATATACACACGTATATATACACATATATGTATATACACACATGTATATGCATATATACATATATACACATATATGTATATACACACATGTATATGCATATATACATATATACACATATACACATATATACATATATACACATGTATATACATATATACACATATACACATGTATATACATATATACACATATATACATATACGTATGTGTGTATATGTATATACATGTGTGTATATATACATGTGTGTATCTATACGCACATATACATGTGTATATATATACACATGTATATGTATACACATGTATATGTATATATATATTTGAGACAGAGTCTTGATCTGTCATGTAGGCTGGAGTGAAGGGGCGCCATCTCGGCTCACTGCAATTTCCACCTCCTGGGCTCAAGTGATTCTCCTGCCTCAGCCCCCTGAGTAGCTAGGACTACAGGTGTGTGCCCCCACACCCAGCTACTTTTTTGTATTTTTAGTGGAGATGGGGTTTCACCATGTTGGCCAGGCTGGTCTTGAACTCCTGACCTCCTCACAATATATATTTTTACACATAAAATTTTCATAATTGTTACTGTACTTGTCAGTTTGAGGCATCCTTACTTGGCAAGACAAAAAGTTTAAAATAGGATGAAAACAAAAAGTGTGCAGTACATTCTCTGTTAATGACCAGATCTTTTCCTCCTTCCCATTTCTCAGCAAGTGGACAAAACAGAAAAGATTCTAAAAAATCATTTTTCCTCTATCTGAAACATTTCAAAGAATTAGCAAAGAGTTAAAGTCAAAAATGTTTATCTCCAAGTGCAGGAGAAAGGCATTACTTATACTTGCATAAAAATTATTAATTAAAAGTTGATATTGACTCTGGAGGTAAAATAAACTCTGACTTACTACACAAGAAGGACCATTAATGTTGTATAAAATATTTATCTGTGAGGAGTGCAAAGACCAGAAGCATTAAAAATAAAGCCAAATACAACAAGAATTTTGAATACTGCATGCAGACTGAACTATCAGACAAGGGAGATACAGCAGAAATCAATCAGGAAAACAAAAAACTACTGAGGCAAGCTATGATTTTTAACAGATTATTGACTTTATGCATAAAAGAAACTAATTAAAGAATTATGTACTTTTCTAATTAAGACAATTTGACTAAGAAACTTGACTTTCCCAAAATTCTGAGTCCCAAGTTCATAAAGTGTATGCATCCCATCAATAGGCCAATCAAACTACATCTAAATTAGAAGCAAAACAATTACAAAATTTTGGTTGACGAGTTTGGAAATCACCAATGGCTCTAATTTTTAAAACATAGCACAGAGAAAAATCATACATTACAGGAACTTTAAACACTTGGATTCTGAGATTCAAATTCAAGCTCTAACATTTACTAACTAAAGGAATTTGGGTAATTGCTCGAAAGCATATATTCTCAAATATCTAGTGGAAAATATAGCAAGATCCTTGTAAGATAGGTAAGTGAATTAAATAACATAATCATAGGCACCCATTAAAAAGCTATAATTTTAAATATTTTCTAAGTATAATACAGGTTGAGTATCCCTAACCAAAATCCTTTGGAACACAAGTGCTTTGGGAATTTGAACTTTTTTTTCAGATACACCAGTTGAGCATCTCAAATCCAAAACTTCAAAATCCAAAATATGCCAAGGAACATTTCCTTTGAATGTCATGTTAGTGCTCAAAAAGTTTCAGATTTAGGAGAATTTTGGATTTTGGATTTTTGGATCTGGGATGTTCAACCTGTTGTGATGCTCACATGGAAAATGCATGTCTGAAAATTTTTAAATTCATAATCTCAATAAGAAAAAAACATTAACTTTCTGATGTCTATTTGTCGGGATGGACATAGACACAAAATTTTAAAAGTTTGTTTATGGTGATTTTTATAGTTCAATAAATTTTCAAAATATGTAGCTTAATATATGAGTATATCTTTTATGCATTTTCTGTTTCATCATTTTTTCAGAAGGGACTTAATCACTCTAAAATTACAAACCTTCGCTTAAATTGTTATCTTATTCTTTCATTATTATCTTTGTCCATTTGTCCTGCTATAACAAAATACATGAGAATGGGTAATTTATAAAAAACAGAAACTTATTTCTCACATTTCTGAAGGCGGGGAAGTTCAAGATCAAGAAGCCAGCTGGTTCAGTGTCTCCTGAGGACCCATTCCTTATAGAAGGCACTGTCAAGGTGTCCTCACATAGTGCAAGGTAGAAGGAAAATTGGCCTAAGCTAGCTCCCTTTAGCCATTTTACAAGGCACTAATCCATTCATGAAGGGAGAGGTACTCTTGACTTAATCACTTCCCAACAGGCCTCACCTCGTAATACTACCAAAATGAGGATTAAGCTACAATATGAATTTTGGAAAGGATGCCATCATTCAAATTATAGCAATTATTTGGTTACATTTAAAACTCTACTTCTTCTAGATTCTTGAACATGCATTCTCATTGGGGGTTATACCACCTCCAATGGGGCAAAATTGTTGAGGCTAGGGAGAACAAAAATGTTATATATTAAAATTGTTAACGACGCTCCAAAGGGCCATAGTGCAGAAACTGATGTAGAGTATATCCGTATTTTTAAAATTACAGAGAGAGAGGATGAATTAGGAGAAACATATATATTTTATATGACTTGTTGCAGCCAATGACAAAAACAATATTTAGAAACACTGACCTAGAACTTACCTTGGGTATGATATTTTAAAAATCCACTTTTTCATAAATGTTTAGATAGGTGGCCCAATATCATTTATTGAACAAAATATCTTTCCTCACTAATTTCAAGTGACACTTTCATATCCTAAAATTTTATATCTCCTTGGTCTGTTGTTCAATTTCTTTCTATCCTGCCTCAGCTTTCAACTGTACTAATTTTTAATACAGTTTACAGTGTGTATTTTACATGTTATAACACTTCATGGACACATCTTACATTAAAAAAGAGATAACAGCCAGGAGCAGTAGCTCATGCCTCTGATCCCAACACTTTGAGAGGCTGAGGCAGGTGGATCACCTGAAGTCAAGAGTTCAAGACCAGCCTGGCCAGCATGGTAAAACCCTGTTTCTACTACAAATACAAAAAAATTAGTTGGGTGTGATGGCAGACACCTGTAATCCCAGCTACTCAGGAGGCTGAGGTAGAAGAATTGTTACAACCCTGGGGGCGGAGGTTGCAGTGAGCTCAGATTGCACCACTGCACTCCAGCGACCGAGAGAGACTCCTTCTGAAAAAAAAAAAAAAAGAAAAAGAAAGAAAAAGAAATAACATATGGTACATGATTTGCTATGGAAAGCCTATTTTAAGATAAGTACTGGTGGCCTTCCAATTTATATCGATCATTAACAAACCTAGACAATTTTAAAGACAAAATATTTGAAAAATTCTAAGGACCCGTCTTCATACAAGAAAAAAACACTAAACTTTCATGCATTTTTTTTTTCAATAAAAGCTCTACTTTTTCCCTAGCAATGTGATGTACGACTCAGGAATTTGTAGATATAAATCTTCCTACAGACCCAGCTACACACTAAGGATCATATTCTAGAAACCCTTATAAAGATTGTCTCCTATATTAAAAGCAACTGCTGATCTACTGAAGCATTTTATAAGTTTGTTCAGTTCTCAAACTTTAATGAGCCTAGGAATACCTTAGGGAAATTAGCTAAAATATAGATTCTGATTCAGTAGTTCTGGATGAGGGCAAAGATTCTGCATTTCTAATAAATTCCCATGTCATGACAATGCTGCCAGTCATAGATCACACTTTGAGAAGCAAGGCATTAATAGGCATCTGCATTAGTCCATTCTCACACTGCTATAAACATACTATCTGAGACTGGGTAATTTATAAACAAAGGAAGTTTATAAAGTAAACTACTTCCACATGGCTAGTGGGACCTCAGGAAATGTACAATCATGGCAGAAGAGGAAGCAGGCACCTTCTTCACAAGGTGGCAGGAGAGTGTGTTAGCATGTGAAGGAAAAGCTGTCAAACACTTATAAAACCATCAGATCTCGTGAGAACTCACTCACTGTCACAAGAACAGCATGGGAGAAACTGCCCCCATTATCCTATCAGCTCACTCCCTCCACAAGTGGGGATTACAGGTCTGTTCCGCCACATGCGGGGATTACAATTTAAGATGAGATTTGGGTGGGGACACAGAGCCAAATCATATCAGCACCTATAACCGAACAAAAGAAAATTAAGTAACTAAGACTAAGGCTTTCTAAAGTGGAGTTGGGAGATTGGGAGAGGACTGAAGTTACCCCTGCTGAAGGTCAAACCACAGAATGTTCCAACAGACTTCGACAAACAACTAAAGTCTGTATCCTCCAGCCTTCAATATCCCTCAGCTGGCAGTATCCTAATTAACTAACCAATCAGAATGGGTTTGTGATTTCAGATTTCTGCCCAGCCAAATAACTGCTTCTGAAAACAACTTGTGTGGAAATCTCTATTGAAAAACCTCTCCTGAGCTTGGCATACAGAACACTATTCAGGGCTGCCCTGATTCAGTGTACCTGAGTTGCAATTATTTATTTCCCAGAAATGCTATAACCTTTGACCTCTGTGTTAATACCCCTTTTTTTAGTTAAAAACACCATTTTCAATTAGCAACATGGAGGACCTAGAAATACACTAAGTGTAGAGAACATCTAAACAAAAGATAAGAATATCTGCTTTTAAAACACATCATACTACACCTGCATACTCATACGCACATGCACACATACACAAATACACATGCAGCTTTCTTCATATATACCACGTTGAACCATTCCTAAAAATAAAGAAATCTCCAGGTTCGTTTAAATGACTTTAATTCTGATATTTGAGCTATTCAGTCTGTAGAGATGGAGTCACATGCTTACGGGACAAGGCTGGCCCTGAGAAAGATCCAGATACAGGACAAGATCTGAAATAAAAGCATGATGATGGGAGCCAAAGGAAACAGGCAAAATAGAGACAGTCCCAAATTCTGTACTCTAATGCATTTGCCTCTTCTTTCCCAGTCACTGCTAAATGCTTTCAAGTTTTATTTTGCTTTCTCAAAAAAAAAAAAAAAAGAATTGGAAGAAAAATAATTAATTTTGTAATATAATCTTTCAAATGGTTTATTTTGATGAACATTTACTCAACATTTTGGTTGACTAATCAGTTTTCAAAATTAAAAACCTCTTAAATTCCTTTTGAAAAGTATTAAAATATAATTTCATATAGATATGATGTGCTTTTCCTTTTACTAAAGTGAAGTTTGAGATAAATATTTTATTCAGCCACCTCAAATATTAGTCTGCTATGTTTCTCAAAAATTTATGTAAGGATTACCTATATCAGAAATACCTGTGGTGCTTGCTGAATACTCACATACTAGCCATTCAACTACTCAATCAGATATCTGGGAAATAGTTCAGAAATTTTTTTGTTTTTGTTTTTGAGACAGAGTCTTGCTCTGTTGCCAGGCTGGAGTGCAGTGTCGTGATTTCAGCTCACTGCAACCTCTGCCTCCTGGGTTCAAGTGATTCCCCTGCTCAGCCTCTTAAGTAGCTGGTACTACTGGCGTGCACCACCACGCCCGGCTAATTTTTTGTATTTTAGTAGAGACAGGGTTTCACCATCTTGGCCAGAATGGTCTCGATCTCTTGACCTCGTGATCTGCCCACTTCAGCCTCCCAAAGTGCTGGGATTACAGACATAAGCCACCGTGCCCGGCCAGAAATTTGCATTTTTGATAAATGATTCAACTCATTCTCATTTAAGTAAATATTTTAGACATAGTTTCCTAAGAAATTCAGAACTGACTTTAATACATTTTGAGGCTGTAGTAGATCGGTGACCCCCACGCACAAAGATATGTCCACTTGAAGCCTACACATGTGACCGTGTGTGGGAAAAAGGTCTTTGCACATGTAATTACATTGAGGATCTTGAGACGAGATGATGCTGGATTACTGTGCGGGCCCTAAATCCAGTAACAAGTGTCCTTATAATTAAAAGAAAAGACAAACACAAAGGAAACGGCAATTTGAAGACAGCCAGGCGTGGTGGTGCATGCCTATAATCCCAGCTACTTGGGAGGCTGAGGCAGGAGAATTGCTTGAACCCAGGAGGTAGAGGTTGCAATGAGCCAAGATCACGCCGCTACACTCCAGCCTGGGTGACAGAGCGAGACTCTGTCCCACCGACACCCCCCCCCAAAAAAAAGCCACAGAAATATAAATATTTAAAAATCATATAACTAACCATGACCTAGAAAAAAGTCAGCCATTAGTTTATGACCTTGAATTATTTTATTTAATTTATAAAATATGAATATTTGAATTTTGTTTGTGTTACTATACAGTATAATTTGAAGGCGACATATTGAAAAGACTTGTAAATCACTTAAAGACTAAACAAAAATCGATAATATGCCTGATAACTTTTGGACTGCAAAAGCCCATATTTGATACCTGGAAAAAAATTCAAATATATCGTTTATCTCCATTTACACCCATATCTCAGGGATACCTATAAGCAAATTTGCTATTCCATTAAGATGACAGAGATTAGAAAACAGTCTGCAGGCGATTTATTCTGCCACATGCTGTTCTGAGTTACATGCTCATGAGATTGCTTTGCAAATACATTAAAATTCACTCATGTCTGCCAATTATTTTCTTGGATTGCTAAATCTTTATCTACATTATTCATATCTGTCTGTATCCCAAGGATGCTACTTGAAATGGCAGAAAGTATAAAGCCCCAAAACAATACAGTACCAAACTTTTATACAGAATTAAAGAGACAAGGCTGTTTGTACCCAGATCTTGCCAAGTTGTCCCAAGGGCTGAATTGATTAAGATGGTAGCTGACTTGTTGCCTCTTTATGACATACCAGTGGGACATGATCCACCAGTTAAGGAGTTATGGTATAGATCATATTTGGCATTGTATTAATATATTGTCACTTAAAGAGAAAATCTTCTCCTAAAAGAAGAAATCACCACGAAGATGATGGTAAGGGGGCAGGTGGCCAAATTCATTCAAAGATAAAAAGCACCAAAAGGACACATGTTTCGTGTTAGCAAGGCATTGGGTGCTGTCACTGAAATGCTTTTTGAATCCAACATGTGGAACTTTGTCCAGATTCCTAGATAGGGTGCCAAGAATAAGACAGCTTTGTTGAAGCCCAAAAGAGGAGTTGGTTGGGTCAAGAGTGGGACACCAAGGCGAAACACTCACTTCCAACTCTAGTTACAGAGGCACTAGGCAGGAGTCATGATGAGAGAATCCAGCTGGAACACTAGTAAGACCCTCCTCCCCAGTCCTCCGGGAGGAGGCTGGCAGCAACATTGAGGAAGGAAATGGTCAGAGCGAAGAGGGTCCTCCGAGAGGAGGCTGGCAGCAACATTGAGGAAGGAATTGGTCAGAGTGAAGGGAAAAGCCTGAGGAGGGAAGGGAGGCAAAGAACTTCGCTGGTATTATCAACAGAAATAAGGATTACACAGCTTAGTCCCACCCTGATTTCACATGTAGATATCAAAGAGCATGTGTATGTACATTCTTCATTATGGCAATTTCCCATAATTATTTGTGTCATGACTAAAGAAATGAATAGCAATTAAGTCGTTCTATTTATAACATAGTATACTGCTTAAACTTCTGTGAAGTTGCTAATAGTTTCATTTAATTAAATATGCAATCTTGATTATAACTATCAACACTGAAAGATGTCTAAGATATGAAATGTATGTCAGCATCAAAAATGTTTCTGGAAATCTAAAACCATTTCCATTTTCTGGCTTGTGCGAGTGTCTGATTCAGAATTTTTTTTTAATTGCTACTACACGGAACAGCAAATCATAATTCCTGATATTATTTTTTCTTATATGTTTGAACATTAATTAGCAGGCGGTCCATATCTGTGCAGGTGCATATGTTTGTGTATGTGCATCTGTATAACCAGGGCCTAATAGGCTGATTTAGAATTTTCTAAATATAGTCTCCATGAATAAATTATATATAATAATGTGCCAATTTTTGTAATTTTAAACTTGTTACTTGCGATTTTTAGCACAGAGTAAAATTTAAAACAAGAGATTTAACAGAACTTGACAATAGAATTTATTGTTAGCTATTATTGTTTTGTGCCAATAGTAATAAACCTAAGCATAATTCAGGATAGTAAATGATAGTTTAAAAATAAAAAAGATAATATGTAAAATTACTTTAAATGGCAAAACTCATTTTTTCTCTATGATGCACAATTATACATATTTCTAACAAAAATTTTTAATATGGATCCTTCATTTTAAAATTAAAGATGGTTTAGAGACAAGTTTGTTTCCAGAACAGAGCTCTCACATACTTGGTCCTATTCACAGAAGTCTTGTAAGTAAGTTTCTGGGTTATTTTTAAGAACAAACCACTTACTTTTTCAGTAATCTTATTTCCTTAAGAACTAGCAAGATACATAAGAAATAATGGTCCTTGGCCAGGCGTGGTGGCTCATGCCTGTAATCCCAGCACTTTGGAGGCCACAGCAGGTGGATCCATCTCTACTAAAAATACCAAAAAAAAAAAAAAAAAAAAATAGCCAGGCATCATGGCGCATGCCTGTAATCCCAGCTACTCAGGAGGCTGAGGCAGGAAATCACTTAAACCTGGGACGCAGAGATTGCGGTGAGCCTCACTGCTCTCCAACCTGGGCGACAGAGTGAGACTCTGTCTCAAAAAAAGAAAAAAAAATTAAAAGAAAGAATGGTTCAATCATAGAACATATGCTAGCTAGACAATACATTCAGTGTATGATTTCTTTTCCTAAATATTTGGAGAACTCCCCCATGTACTTATGAAGGTGACTGCACACACATCATTGAATGAATTTTCATGCTGTACTTATTCTTTTCCACATTTTAGTCATCCATAGATCATCAGATATTTGGGGCTGGCTTTGTTCTCTTTTACCCTTATTACCTTTACCTGCATTGTGAATTCTCTATTTTTTTTTTTTTTTTTTTACTGTTGCTCCTTTTTCTCTTTTGATAACATGTTTGGTTTAAGGGGTGAGGGAATAACTCCCGTTAAACTCAGTGGTGGCCTATGTTAAATGAGTTTGAGATGCCAGAGCTTCCCTGGCATGAACTGGAGGAGGAATAGAGATATTATTCAGAGATAACTGAGTTCAGTTAACTCAGTAAATATGTATTGAATTATTATGTGCAAGACAATTTTGAAACCTCTGTAATGGTACAAAGTAGATGGCATTCAAGCTGTACACATTTCTAGTGATAACTTGCAAATTGGTCTTGCTAAACAGTCATTAGCCAGGTGTGTAGCTATATGGAAATTACTAGGTACCATGTTGATTTTTCTCAGTAAAAATATTACATCTGGGAAAACTGCCAGCACTAGAGTGACCACATTGCATATTTAATTACAATTTCATCTATTGTAAATTGATGAAACTTACAATAATTCACAGTTACTGACAGTTACTGTAAAAGATCCACCTAACTTCTGCACAGACCAAACAGGTGAATGAAATGAGATGTGATAGAAGTGTAAAGACATTTTCTTGATGCCAGGCACGTAGCTATATAGAAATTACTAGGTACCATGTTGATTTTTCCCAGTAAAAATAATACATCTGGAAAAACTGCCAGCACTCGAGTGACCACTGATGAAATTTACAGTAGTTCACAGTTACTAACAGTTATTGTAAAAGATCCACCTAACTTCTGCACAGACCAAACAGGTTAATTAAATGAGGTGTGATAGAAGTGTAAAGACTTTTTTCAAGTCTTTGATAATGGCATTGACATCTTCAGTTCCCCCAAAGATGCAGTATTGCTTCTGGTTTGCTATTGGGGTAGAGTTAAGTGAAATTCCAGGGGCTTGCATTTGGCCCTTCCTACCATAACGGCCCTCATCCTATGGATTAATGTGCTGGTGTGGTTATTTTACAATTATTGAAATTACACATTCAGCAACTGAAAAAATAATCACAGGCTGGGTCCATGGACCCACTAAGCCCATCCTAAGTAAGAAATGAAGTAAGATTCCATCTATCTTCTGGCCACTGTAAACTCCTATTTTAACTGATAGCTCAGAATTTAGAGGGTCTCCAGGAACCAAAAATTAGTGACAGTTCAAAGACAGTAACCCCAAAAGCACTGGGTATTTCCTATTCCTCAGGGCACAGTCACTCTAGTAAAGTCTAGATGTGCCTTTGGGGAAGGCTTGAAGGAAGAGTTTTGGTATGTGTGGTATAAAATGGTAAGGAGGCACAAGCTAGGCTTCAACCACAGAGTTCTGTGCCGTTGAATTGACTTTGGTTTGGAAATTGGGCAAGAGTCAGAACTCTCCACTGTGGTGACTCAAGCTGTTTTTGGCTACTGATTCTTGAGATTTTTTTTTAAATTATAACATTAATTTTTTTTCCTAAAAAAATCACATTAATACATGTGTGATAGGGTTGGCTGCTGGGAGAAAATCTGGCTAGTCTAGGAAAATTCTTCTTTGTGGGAATGTTTACAACAAGGGTGCTGCGAGACCTTTGTGTACAAGTAGGTGACCCATCTGGGATCACTGGTTTGACAAATGAAGCTATACTCCAGTGGGCTACCTATCTATTTGCTCTCATGGACACTGTGACCAATTAGCAACTGCCCCAAATCCCTTTAAGCTAAGGCATTGTGATTACTGGCATGTCTCTGCCTACACAGTGAGTCCACTTTGTCTTTGGTGGTTAATAACTGTCACCTGGCTTTGACTACCCTGGAATTTCCATTATCACAGCTGAAATCAGCAAACACATATCAATGGTGATATCCCCTATAGTCTGGAGGACAAAAGGTCTGAGATCCAGACCCATCATTTCAAAGACTAAGGTACTATCCTCACCAATGTATTTCCCAATGCCTTAGTAGAGTATCTTCTAGGTCATCTCACAGAACCTTGTAGGAGATACACATGTAGGTATCACTTGACAAATCCACTCCAATATCTCTATTCCTTCTCCAATTCATGCCAGGGAAGCTCTGGCATCTTAAACTCATTTAACACAGGCCACCACTGAGTATAAGTTTCAGGAAACCAACCAAATAAGCTATTGGAGTCAACTCAAGTTGCACAAGATAACATCCTATATCTGGACTCTCTAATAAGTACAGTCGTATCAATGCATTCAGCCTTACTGATTGTTACATTCTGGCCTCTTTAGTCTAGTACCCTTCAGATCTATTCTTACAATGTTCCCCAGATTTCAGAATATATGTAATAGCAAAGTCTTGCACATTATTTTTGTATGTAAACTATCGACCCCTGGGTTATAGTCTGTACCTGTTACCCTGGAGTATGCTGAAATTTCCCCCCTTGCAATGGGTCTAGGAACAACCTGAATTGCCTGTGTTAACTCGTGAGAAGAATGAGCATCCATTTTCAAAGCCCCTGCTCCTGGTGAGGTTATCACAAAATTTTCAAGCAAAGATGGGGTAGTCACCTCAGACACAGGAGGAGGCAGTTTTGTTCAAGTGGTAAGGAAGGCTCAGAATGACTTAGGGGTTCAATACAGCCAGTTTCAGGTGGGTCCAAGTATATGTACATATTCCAAGTTCATTCAGGATTCTATTCTTTCCCAATTAGTAACCTAACTTTCAAACAAAAATTTGGCAAGAAGTGAATTAATTGGCAATAAAATTCAAAAACCAAAAGCAATTTAATTTTGTTTTTAGTTTTAGCAGTATCAGCCCTCTAGCTAGAGTAACTATTACTTATGGCCATCATAGAAGCTCCCTGGTTCTCAGTCTGTGGCTTTAGCTGAGAGTTCAAGCGCTGAGCTCATTGTTTTCATTCAGTAAGCACTCCAGTGTGCTCTAGGAGAAATTGTTCCAAATCATACATCTTGTAGCCATCATTGCTGCTATAATGTTCAATGCAATAGCACTGTCAGTTTGCTACGCACCTGCTTCAGTTGGCTTTCATCATAGTCAACCATAGGTGTTAGGCTGATTCTGCAAGCAGTAGATTTCTGGCATCCCAGTTTCCATACACAAAGAGCTCAACACTGTGTTCAAATCCTAGAGCATGACCAAAACAATCCCAAATTCCAATCTTTTTAAATATGGCTCCTGAGACCAATCTAGTAGTAATTCTGTATCAGTGAGAATCCAATCAGAAGACAAAAACCCTCATAGTAATTTGACCAGTAAGTGTTCACCATAAAGAATTATGAACAAGAAATTAACTATTAATATGAAAAGGTAAAAACTAACTCTAAAAATATACCAATAGTGGACATAGGAGGAATATATAGGGCTAAGGCAAAGCACTCAAAAAAGGAACAAACGTGGAAGTCCAACCCCCGCATGACTGAGATCCAGACCTCACTGGAGAGGGCGCAGCCATGACCTTCATGGATGATGAAAAAGTCTAGCACAAGAGAAGAAAACCACCTTTTGGGGGACTAAGCAGAACACACTGAGGACGGCAACAGTCTCAACGTATCTCTAGAAAATTGTCCTCAAGCGTTGCCAAAGAAACTATTTAGGAAGCTACTTGCAATGGTATTGCCACTCAAACGTGCCAGGGATGAGTGTCACTGGATGTCCCACATGCTAACCAAGTGCTAAAGGAGCAATCACAGAGGATCACACTGGATCCAGAACTAAGTCCCTTCTTCCTGCAATGTCCCTCCAGCACCTTCTACTAACAGTGCTTAGCATCATGCCTGCTGGTAAGTGACAAATATTTACATGGTCCACATCCAATATTATAAGCCACAAAATGATGGGTAGATTGAAACTAAGAGGCAAGAAGTGTAACTAAAACAATATAATTCCCTTTCCCAGTGATAACAGTACTGGGATACAATGTCACTTCCTATCTTTAAGTTAACTAATACTGAGACCAAGCAAAATAAGCTAGTTGTATGCTCCAGGAATTACCTGCTCCCAGATGATAAGACTATGAGCAAATACACATGGTACTTACCAAGAGTAACAACTTACTCACCAAGACTTGTTTTGACAGCCTCACTTCTCAGCAACAACCAATTCCAAAGTTACAGCTTCAGTAGAAACTGTCAATTCCAATTCCTTTCCTATTCTGTAAGCTCCACCTTAAAACCACCCAGTTCATGGCCTAAAACTTGAAAAATATGCTCCCCCTGACTTTTATCTTTTGAGCTTTTGCTAAGACTCTCTCAAAACAGAGTTTTTCCTTATTGCAAAAGGCTTAATAAACTTAGCTTGTCTCAATCCCACGTTTTTCTGGTAGTCCTTGGGGACTTTAAGTCAACAACAGAATTCATAAGCCAATCAGAAGCTGTAGAACCTGTGCTTTAAACGGCTAAAACTCTGGGACTAATGTAAAAGGTATTTATTTGAAGGCAGAAATGCCTCTTTGCATATTATGTTTGCCATATGAGAACATCTTTTTCTTGCAATGTATTTATTACGGGGCTGACGACTAATAACCACGTACTTGTTCAAGCAGTTTTGGAGAGAAAATGAGGAATCTGTTTGAATGAAAGGATTCTGTGAGATACTGGGAATGAATAGTGCTTTTAAAAATCTTACATACTGTATTCAGTAGAGAATTGGAGTCAAGGAAATTCTGTACTCTGCCTAGAATCTAACTCTTCTCTGTCACCTGAACAACTGAGACCAACAGAAGACGGAGCCCTGGGGCTGGACATCAGCCCTCTCCGGGTCAGCAACATCTCACCAGACATAACAGCAAGGCCCTTTCATGAAGCTTAGAGGCAGGTACAAAATAGATGGGGGCTGAATAGTAGATCTGCTAATCAAGGTAAACAATGAAAGGGAAAGTAAAGAGAAGAGATAAATTGTTTATATTTAAAAGGCAGGCAAATAAGCACATGAAAAGATGTTCAACCTCATTAGCCATAAGGGAAATGCAAAGTAAAGGTGTACAATGCAATATCAGTACACAACTATCAGAACAGCCAAAGTGAAAAATTGGAACAGCAGGAAATGATGGCAAGGATGCAGAGAAACGGAGTCACTCATACATAGCTGGCAAGAAGGTAAATGGTGCAGCCACTATGGAAAATAATTTGGTAGTTTCTTTTACAACCAAACACATAATTACCATAAGACCCAGCAACTCTCTTCTCTTGGGTATTTAGCCTAGGTTAA
Organism: Pan troglodytes; assembly: GCF_028858775.2. NCBI lineage: Eukaryota > Metazoa > Chordata > Mammalia > Primates > Hominidae > Pan > Pan troglodytes. The sequence goes on along the minus strand of NC_072412.2, from coordinate 97,189,126 downwards.
TAAAAACTACGTCCACCCAAAAACCTGTAAACAAACGATCATAGCAGCTTTCTTTTTTGTTGTTGTTATTTTTTATTTCCACAGGTTTTGGGGGGAACAGGTGGTGTTTGGTTACATGAGTAAGTTCTTTAGTGGCAATTTGTGAGATTGTGGTGCACCCATCACCCGAGCAGTATACACTGAACCCAATTTTTGGTTTTTTATCTCTCACCCCCCTCACACCCTTTCCCCTGAGTCCCCAAAATCCACTGTATCATTCTTATGCCTTTGCATCCTCATAGCTTAGCTCCCACTTATGAGTGAGAACATACAACGTTTGGTTTTTTACTCCTGAGTTACTTCAGTTAGAATAATGTCTCCAGTTCTATACAGGTTGCTGTGAATGCCATCATTTTGTTCCTTTTTATGGCTGAAGAGTATTCCATGGTGTGTATATACGTGTGTGTATGTGTGTGTGTGGGTGTGTGTGTGTGTGTGTATATATATATATATATATATACACACACACACATTATGTATATATACACATACTGCAATTTCTTTATCCACTCATTGATTGATGGGCATTTGGGCTGGTTCCATATTTTTGCAATTGCAAATTGTGCTGCTATAAACATGGGTGTGCAAGTATATTTTCATATAATGACTTCTTTTCCTCTGAGTAGATACCCAGTAGTGGGATTGCTGGATCAAATGGTAGTTCCAATACAAAAACTGGAAACAATCCAGATGATCTTTAACCACTGAATGGCACCCAAAAAAACTATGGTACTCAACAATAGAAATGAATAAACTAAATATATATGATCACTTAGATGAATCTCAAGGGAATTATGCTGAGTTTTTTTTTAAAGCCACTCTCAAATGGTCACATACTGTATGATTCCATTTATATAGCATTCTTGAAATGAGAAAATAATTGAAATGGAGAACAAAGTAGTGGTTGCCAGGGGTCAGAAGTGGTGGAAGGGATAGGCGTATGGCTATGAAAGGGCAACACTAGGGATCCTCATGGTGATGGAAACATTCTGCACCTTGGTGTTCCAATGAGCTGGTGATATGGTTTGGCTGTGTCCCCACCCAAATCTCATCTTGAATTGTAGCTCCCATGATTCCCATGTGTTGTGGGAGGGACCTAATGGAAGATAATTGAATCATGGGGGCGGTTTCCCCCATACTGGTCTCATGGTAGTGAATAACTCTCAGGAAATTTGATGGTTTTATAAGGGGAGACCCCTTTCATTTGGTTCTCATTCTCTTTTGCCTGCTGCAAGGTAAGATGTGACTTTGCTCCTCCTTTGCCTTTTGTCATGATTGTGAGGCCTCCCCAGCCACATGGAATTATGAATCCATTTAACCTCTTTTTCTTTACAAATTACCCAGTCTTGGGTATATCTTTAGCAACATGAGAACAGACTAATACAGCTGGTCTATGCAAACCTACCCGCAAAGGCCAAGGGAGCTAAGAGGCCAAAGAAAGAGGTTGACAAATCTAGTTTCTCAGAAATAAACATTTAATAGGAACTTAATAAAAGAAGCAATGTCTCTGGTGGCCAAGAAATGGTGGATCTCTGTACTTGCCCCCCAGAAAACATCCTTTTATATAGTGAGCTTTTCTGGTAAAACACGTGCAGTTAGTCATGTACCAGATGCTCTTACAAAATTTGTTACCACTGGGGAAGTTAGATAAGCATCTTTTTGAGGAGTAATTTATACTACAGGCATTGGTTCTTGACTTTGCTGTGATCACCTTGGCATGCAGGAGTCAAACATCGGTTATCATGTTTTTGCATACGTATAGTGTCCCTCTTTCCATGGGCCAGGCCGTTTTCCTATACTTGGCTGTATCAATCAATATCCTGGTCGTGATACTGTATTCTAGTTGGTAAAATGTTACCACTGGGGGGAACTGGGTGAAGGGCATACGGAATCTGTATTATTTCTTATAACTACATGTGAATCTATAATTATCTCAAAATTAAAAGTTTGATTAGAAAAAAATTAAAAGGCAAGAAGCCACTAAGAGAAAGGAAGATACTGTTCTTCAGTCATTTTTCTCTCAATGTAAGGGAAGCCCATGTGGGCTAAGGCTTTGTTGCTTGTTTATTCTTTTCTTGTTTGAAGACATAAAAGTGGGAGATGGGCTAAGAGAGAAGATAAGTGAAGAGGATTGTTAGGGCTTCCGCCTGTGTGTTATGTCTCTCTCTGCCACCTCAGAGATTTCTGTAATAACTTATTTTTCAAGGCCTTTTAAAATTGGATGTGGGTTTGTTTGAAATTCAACACCACGGAGAGGTTACATGAAAACGGAGTACTATGCTTCACCACGACAGAGTCTAACAAGCTGAAGTTACAGAAGGACCCAGCACTTGCACTGACTCTAATATACCAGACTCTCATTGGACCTAAGAAGACTCTTTCCTGATGAAAGAACAATATCTTTTGTTTTGAAAAGGATTTATTTTAACCAATTATGTACAGATCTGTGGATTCGTTTGTCCTACCTTAGGGAGTAAACTTTCAATCTTTAATTAGCAGATCCACTGCAAACTCTGCTTTTTTACCACTTAAAACGGAAACTTTGCCCCTTCAGCAAATTATTTAGTGAATTTCTCCACTGGTGTGTGTGTCTGTGGTGCTGTGTCTGTGTCTCTGTATGTGTGTGTCTGTGAGTCTGTGTCTGTGTACATATATGTGCCTGTGTGTATACATGTATGTGTCCACGTGCGTGTGTTCAGTCTGTGTCTGTGAGTCTGTGTATGTGTCTCTGTTGTATCTGTGTGTGCGGGGGTGTGTGTGTGTGTCTATGTGTATATTCACCTTTATGTGCATGTTTCCTAGCCTGACAGGTAAATAAACTTGGTGTAGAAAAAGTTTAAATGCTTTTGTCTTTTTAAAATCATTGTCAAGCTTTAGAATGCAAACAAGAAGGTCCAGTTTTATTTTGGTTAGATATTTAGTTACTAGACAAAAAGTGGTGGTAAAAGGGAATGATAGGACAAAAAGAAATGGATTGTATTAAATTTGAATGTAGAGGGAAATTTAATAAATATTTAAGATATCCAATGTTCCAAACTTCATTTAAATAAAGTTTCAAAACAAAAAACTCCTATAATGATAAATAACATCACTGGTCTTGATTATTGCATCTGTCATTCATTGCTAATCTTTTGGGCTATATTAAATATATACTCCTTAATTTCACTCTTCTTAAAAATCAAACTGATCCCAGCGGCACATTATTAAGAGAGCTTTTTATTCCTTTTGCAGTTTCCAGAGAATTGTTTTTCTTTTAATGAGAGTAAGTAATTATTGCTAAACAGTGTCATTAGAAATACATAACTTTGCTTAATGAAAGAATATGTAAAAATATTTATTTCACTTTGGAACTTGTAAAGTGATTTGCAAGTCTCATATAAAACGATGCCTTACAAATACAGAATGCAAAAATTAATCCATCAGTTTCAGAGACAAACTAATGCCGTAGCAGAAAACTTCCAGAAATTCTGGGAACATTTTACCTCATATACAGATTGAACTGGGTGACAGAAAACTCATTTAGAAAACTCATTTTTATTCCTAAATGCACACTGCACTAGGTTCATTTCTAAAGGCATTTATTGAGCTCTAACTGTGTTTTAAAAAAATAAAGGAGAAGGAGTATAAATTTAATATATTCTTCCTGCCTGCAAGGAGTTTACATGTTAGTTATGCTATTTCTGCCTTCCAAAAAATCCAAGCATAAACCGGTCTCCATTCTCTTCTGAGAAATGAGAAAGACAGGTAATGGTGGCTGAATTAAACTAGATGAGAAAGACAGGTAATGGTGGCTGAATTAAACTAGAGTTTCAATTTGCATCACAACCTTGTGAGAGTGAAAGAAAATATTTCAGGAAAAATATTGTCTACTTCAAACTCATTTACCCAGCCTGACCCTGATTACCACATACCCCTCATACATTTTGTCCAAATAATTTATATTTACTCTTCAAGACACACACAGCAGGTACCATATTTCATCAAATCAAAGACACAATTAACTGTAATATTCACTATTATTTTATGTTATATTTAAAAACAAAAATACTGCCAGTTGAACCATGATGCACCATTAAATTTAATACCATGCCTCAACTTTAAGATGTGTTCTGGTTTTGGAGATGGTAAAATATTTTCCAGAAAATGTGTGTATTAGAATCCATAAAATACAACATTCCTGTTGGGAGCAGGCCCCCCAAAATCTGGCCATAAACTGGCCCCAAAACTGGCCATAAATAAAATCTCTGCAGCACTGTAACATGTTCATAATGGCCCTAACGACCAAGCTGGAAGCTTGTGGGTTTAAGGGAATGAGGGCAAGGAACACCTGGTCTGCCCAGGGTGGAAAACCCCTTAAAGGCATTCTTAAGCCACAAACAATAGCATGAGCGATCTGTGCCTTAAGGACATGCTCCTGCTGCAGTTAACCAGCCCAACCTATTCCTTTAATTCGGCCCATCCCTTTGTTTCCCATAAGGGATACTTTTAATTAATTTAATATCTATAGAAACAATGCTAATGACTGGTTTGCTGTTAATAAATATGTGGATAAATCTCTGTTCAGGGATCTCAGCTCTGAAGGCTGTGAGACCCCTGATTTCCCACTTCACACCTCTATATTTCTGTGTGTGTGTCTTTAATTCCTCTAGCGCCACTGGGTTAGAGTCTCCCAGATCGAGCTGGTCTCGGCAATTCCTTACACGTTAGATATAACAATAAAATACTGCTTATTCACGGAGCTGTGTCCATCTTCTGCACAACTATGCCATAAACTCCTAAGCTTTTCAAATAAGATAATTTAGGTGGAAAAAACAACAAGGAATCAAGAGCATAGAATAAGACCTCAGCCATACCACTGGGGCAATTAACAACCTTCTTCAGACTCATTTCATCTCTAATATGAGAATATTGATCATTAAAAGTAATAGCAAGGAAATACAGTACATAATGTTCACAATGATTATAATAGAATAAAAATCCAGTTTACTTTTTTAGTAAAATAAAATTAGATTCTGAAATTCACTTCACATCCAATATTACTTTCTGTTAATATTTGTCTTGATCCTTTAGGCTTCATGTATTAGTCTAAATCACTTACCAGTATGTAAAATATGTACTTACTATCTATTAACCAGTATTAAAATTTAAACTATTTCAATAGCCTGCCTCAATATAAACAGCTTTGCTACCAAAAATCTATATGTTACCCCAAAGAAACACCACATCCTGACCATAATTTTTCATGAATAATGTTGCTCTTTCTCTCCTAGTGTTAAGAACCAAATACATTCTCATTAAATCAATTCATTCAAATTCAAAAGTTCTACTTTTTCGATGTCTCTGCAGAACAAACAGAAAAGAAACAAAGGTCATCTCTGACTCCGCAGTATATAAATCTAGAATTCTCAGGGCTATTATTTGCTATCCCCATTGTACAATACATTTTTCTTTAATCTCTATTCCCAAAATTAACATATTTTCGACTCAATTATCACATCAATCCCTGACATACCATGGAATTCGCTATTCCAAGTATTTGCACATATATTGTCAGTTTGATGACATATGCTGTTTAACTCTTGTCAACTCTATTTTATGGAAGCTCCATGAAACTTTGCCCTGTCTTCTTTACCTTACTTGGGAAAACAGTAAACAGAGATTGGCACGTTGCCTGCCTTATTCTTTTATAGTTCAGATAAAATAAAATGGATGACTGAGCAATAAATATAATGACAATAATTTTCATCTCTGAGCAATTTTCCGTTTCACTCTGATTTTTTAAAGATTTACTCTTTATTCACTGAGCCACAGCCACAGGCACTTGAATATTAACCTACTTATTTTATAGCTGATTCTCACCTACCAAGAATCACTGTTTTCTGATGACATATCATGTACCAAACACCACATGAAATGCTCTGGTTCAGTTACTGCATTCAGTCCTCACAATAACCCAGGATGTAGTTATTATAAGCTCCATTTTGTGAATGAGAAAACTAGATGTATTAGTCAGTTCTCACACTGCTAATAAAGACACACCCAAGACTGGGTAATTTATAAAGAGGTTTAGTTGACTCACAATTCCACATGGCTGGGAAGGCCTCACAATTATGGCTGAAGATGAATGAGGAGCAAAGTCACGTCTTACATGGTGGAAGGTAAGAGTGCTTGTGCAGGGGAACTCCCATTTATAAAACTATAAGATCTTCTGAGACTTATTCACCACAAGAACAGTATGGGGGAAACTGCCCCCATGAGTCAATTATCTCCATCTGGCCCCACCCTTGACATGTGGGATTATTACAATTCAAGGTGAGATTTGGGTGAGGACATAGCCAAACCTTATCACTAGATCTCAGAAAAATTAAAAAATTTTATTCAAGGCCACGCTACTTCTTAATGAACTACAATTCTGATGTGCCCATTCACACTATATCATTTTCACTCTACTTCCTATCCACAAGAACATCAACAATTAATGAGTAAATGTATCCTTAACTCTTGTACCAATATATTCAGAGAAGTTTTAGGTTCACAGCAAAATTTAGCAAAAATTACAAATTCTCATATGCACTCCCTGCCCCCACACATATATTTCCTGTACATTATCAATAGCTCCCATGAGAATGATACATTTGTTACAACTGGTGAACCTATACTGACACATCATAATTACCCAAAGTACATAGGTTACATTGGGGTTCACTCTTAGTGACATGTATTCATCATTATAGTATCATACAGAGTTTTCCAGTGCCCTAAAATTGCTCCATGGTCTACCAATTAATCCTTCACCCCACTCCACCAAAATCCCTGCAACCCCTCATCTTTTTGCTGTCTATACACTTTGGCCCTTTCCAGAATGTCATACAGTTGGAATTGGGCTGTATGTAGCCATTTTCAGATTGGCTTTTTTCATGTAGTAAAACACATTGAAGTTTCCTCCATGTCTTTTCACCATTTGATAGTTTATTTTTAGCACTGAATAATATTCCATTATCTACATGTACCACATTTCACCCACTGAGGAACACCTTGGTTGCTCTGGAGTTTTGGCAATTGTAAATAAAGCTGCTATAAACATCCATGTGCAGGTTTTTGTACATACATAAGTTTTCAACTAAATTGGGTAAAAGCAGGGAGTATGACTGCTGGATAGTGTAAGAGTATGCTTAGTTTTGTAAGAAATTGACAAACTGTCTTCCAGAGTAGCTGCACTATTTTGCATTCCCACCAGCAATTAATGAGAGCTGTTGGTCCACACCCTCACCAGCATTTAGTGTGGGTCAGTGTTCTGGATTCTGTTTATTCTAATATGTCTGTAGTAGTATCTCACTTCTGTTTTAATTTTCATTTCCCTGATGACATATGATGTTGAGCAACTTTTCACATGTTTATTTGTCATCTGCATGCCTTCTTTGTTGAAGTATCTGGTAAGGTCTTTGGCCCACTTTTAATCAGGTTTGTTGTGTTCTTATTGTAGATTCTCAAGAGTTCTTTGTATATTTTGGATAACAGTCCTTTATCAGATGTGTCTTTTGCAAATATTCAAATATTTTCTCCCAGTCTGAGGCTTGTTTTCTCATTCTCTTGACATCATCTTTTTCAGAGAAGGGCTTTTAAATTGTAGTGAAGTCTAGGTTATCAGTTATGTTTTTCATATATTGTGCCTTTGGTGTATCATCTAAAAAGTCATAACCACACCCATAGTTATCTAGATCTTCTCCTGTATTATGTACTATGAGTTTCATAGTTTTTGCCTTTTTTTTTTTTAATGGAATCTTGCTCTTGTTGCCCAGGCTGGAATACAATGGCATGATTTTGGCTCACTGCAATCTCCACCTCCTGGGTTCAAGAGATTCTCCTGCCTCAGCCTCACGAGTAGTTGGGATTACAGGAGCCCGCCACCATACCCAGCCAATTTTTCTATTTTTAGTAGAGACAGCATTTCACCATATTGGCCAGGCTGGTCTCGAACTCTTGACCTAGTGATCCGCCCACCTTGGCCTCCCAAAGTGCTGGGATTATAGGCATGAGTCGCTGCACCCAGCCAGTTTTTGCATTTTGCACTTATGTCTATGATCCACTTTGAGTTGATTTTTGTGAAGGATGTAAGATCTGTTTCTAGACTCATTTTTTCACATGTGGATGTGCAGTTGTTCTAGTACCATTTGTTGAAAAGACTATCTTTGCTCCTTTGCATTGTCTTTGCTCATTCACCAAAGATCAGTTGACCATGTTTATGTGGGTCTATTTCTGGGGTCCCCATTCTATTCCATTGATCCATTTGTCTGTTCTTTTGCAACATCACACTGCCTTATTGTGGCTTTATAGAAAGTCTTGAGGTCAGGTAGTGTCAGTCCTCCAACTTCATTCTTCTCCTTCAATATTGTGTTGACTATTCTGGATCTTCTGCCTCTCCATGTAAACTTTAGAATTGGTTGATGTTTACAAAATAACTTCATAAGATTTTTACTGAGATTGCATTGAATCTACAGGATGAATTAGAAGAACTGACATTTTGACAATATTGAGTATTCCTATCCATGAACATGGAGTATCTCTCCATTAATTTAGTTCTTTGATTTATTTCATCAGAGTTTTATCGTTTTTCTTATATAGAGCTGTACATATTTTGTTAGATTTTTATCTAAGTATTTCACTTTTGGTGCTGATTTAAATGGTATTGTGCTTTTCATTTTAAATCCCATTTGTTCATGGCTGACATATATGAAAGCAATTAAGTTTTGTATGTTAACCTTGCATCCTACATCCTTGCCATAATTGATTATTAGTTCCAGGTGTTTTGTGTTTGTTGATTCTTTTGGATTTCCTACATAGATGATCATATCACTTGCAAACAAAAACAGTGGTATTTCTTCCCAAGCTATATGTCTTTTGTTTCCTTTTATTGTATTATTGCCTTAGCTACGACTCCCAGGACAATGTTGAAAAGGAGAGGTGAGAGAGAAAATAATTGCTTTGCTCCTGATCTTGCTAGGAAAGCTTCTAGTTTCTCTTCATTAAGTATGATGTTAGCTGTAGGTTTTTTAGAGATATTCTTTATCAAGTTGAGGAAATTCCTCTCTATTCCTAATTTATTTCGAGTTTTAATCATGAATTGATGTTGGATTTTGTCAGATGCATTTTCTGCATCTATTGAGATGACAATATGATTTTTGTTTTTTAGCATATTGAAATCATTAATTGGTTTTCAAATGTTCAACCAACGGTGCATACCTGAGATAAATCCCACTTGGTTAGAGTATATATCTTTTTATATATTGTTAGATTCAATTTGATATTTTGTTGAGGATTTGCAACTACGTTCACAATAAATATTGGTCTGTAGTTTTCTTGTAATTTGTGTTTTTGGTATTAGAGTGATGCTAGCTAGCCTCATAGAATGAAGAAGTATTTCCTCTTGTTCTATCCTCTGAAAGATGTTGTAGAGAATTGGTATATTTTCCTCAAATGTTTGGTAAAATTCACTAGTGTACTTATCTGGGCCTGGTGCTTTCTGTTTTGGAAGACTATTAATTGATTCAATTTTTTAAACAGATATAGGCATATTCAGGTTGTCTACTTCTTTTCATATAAATTTCATGTGTCTTTCAAGGAATTGGTCCATTTCATCTAGGTTATTAAATTTATGGGCATAGAATTGCTCGTAGTATTCCTTTATTATCCTTTAAATGTCCATGGAATCTGCAATTATGTCCCCTTTTTGTTTCTGATATTAGCAATTTGTGTCTCGTTTTCTCTTAGACAATAATACACTGTCTCCATTTAGGCCAGTAGCCTGAGTTCCAGACCAATATTGCTAAATATCTTCTGAACATCTCTAGTTGGATATGTCACAAGATGTATCTAATTTTTTTCCAGTACTCAATTCAGCATCTCTACTTCTCTTCCAAATGTAATTACTCCTCCTCCAGTGTTTACTTTCTAAGAAGAAGAAACCAGTGTTCACCCAGTTGCTCAATGTAGAACCTATGATTCATTCTTTCACTTCCTTTTCTGTCAGTCCACACATCCAGAACTTATCCATCTACCTTCTCATTGCTAAAATTTTTCTTCTTCTTTCCCTTCTCACCATTCTTACCTTATTCCAAGGAAGATTACTGCTGCTACGACTAGAAAAACAGTCTGAAAATTGGTCTACCTAACCACTGTATCCACTTCAATTCATTCTTAATTCTAAGCAAGGTGATCTTTTTTAAAGGCAAAGTGATCACTTAATAAACATCTTTCAATGATTTTCAACTACATTTATGTCAAAGTTTAAAATCCTCGATATGGCTTATAAGAATCCTTCTTGATCTTCTTGCACTTGTTCAAGCTTCATTTTGCTGGTCATTTTTCCAATTGCTCCAGAGAAACTGACTTTTTTTAATTGAAGGGAAACAAAAATATTTCTAAAACACAAACATCATGACATACATATCAAAGAACTTTATCTTTAAATGTCACTGACCTATTCGTGAAAAAGATACTAACATTGAGAAGAAAAAATTTTAAAAAATTGATTAAAAATCACATGGCTAAAGGCAGTATAATTGTTTGGAATTGTTTGGCTTATCAAAATTCCTGAAGGCAAAATCACTATATTTCTTAAGAGAAATTGATTTAAGGTCTGCCTTATAATTTGCAATGGCCTTTTTTGCATATCTAATGTTAATTTTAATCCAGTTTTGTTTACTCATCTAGACATAAACATGACTTAAGAGTCACTTGAGGACATTGAAATTTCTGTGTTTATTTCACTTTACATGATATTTATGTTGTAATGTTAATTTACAGTTTTCAAAAGTAAATATGCAGCAGCTGTTTTCCTATTTTCTTCTACTATAGATAGGTAGCCAGAAAGGCAGAATAGAATATATTAATTTTCACTTTACAGAGATCATGATATTATCCTAAATGATGTACAAGAACAATGCTTACATTGGTCATTGAAAACTTATTATTTCATTGTCATAGACATTTTAACATGACCTCTTACATTATATAAATCTGTGCTATGTGTAAGGGTTTCAGGAGATGATAATCCACAGTGATATTATCCAAAAACAAGCCACCAAATTAATATTAAATTATTCTAAATACAAGGACATTGAAATATACTAACCAAGTATATTATCTAAATAATAGTCATTAAACATATAGGAAAAATATATCTGAAAACATGATAGCATATTATTTTACAGCACTCTTACACACATTATAGCAATAACAGCAAGACAAATATCATACAATTCTACTTACATGAAGTATCTAAAATAATAAAATTTATGGGATTACAGTGGAATGGTGGCTGCAAGGGGCTAGGTGGAGGAGGAAATGGGAAGTCACTATTCAAGAGGCATAAAAATTTTAGTCAAGCAAGATTAAGAAGCTTGAGAGATCTACTGTACATCACTGTACCTACAGTCAGTAACAATGTATTGTGCACCTTAAAATATGATAAAAGGGTAGATACAGTATTAAGTGTTCTCACCACAGTAATTTTTTATAATAGTAATGAAAAAAATTTATGAAAATCAGAGTAAATAAATTTAATTCCTCCTACAAAAATTTGAATGTAACCCAAAGATTGAATTTTAATGATGTGTTTAAGATATGAACTTAAAACCAAAAGATGGGTAAATATGTATTAGTTAAATGAAACAAAAAAATTATCAGGGAGTTCACAGTCCACATCCAAAAGCATTACATTGAATTTAGAGGTTCATTTCTCAATAACAAATTTTAAAATGATAAAGTTAAATCTATAATAAAGATTTACAGACATGAGCCTTTGCTTATGGCAGTTTTTAAATATGTCCACAATTTTTTAAAATAATCCTCCCTTCAAAGGTAGAGACTAATCCTCTGCCATTGAATGATGGCTGGACTTAGTGACTCACTTCTAATAAATAGATGAAAGCAGAAGTGATGGTGTGCAATTTTGGAGACTAGTTCACAAAAGGCACAAATATTTCCTCCTTGCTCACTGTAGAAAAAGCCAACAACCATGTCGTGAATAGCCCTATTGTTAGACCCCTGGGGAAAGGAATTGAGGACTCCTGTGTTGGCTGTTGAGACAGTGAGGAACTGAGTTTGCCAGTCAACAACCACGTGAGTGAGCCTTCCTGGAAGCAGACCCTCCAGCTCCAGCCAAGACTGCAATCCAGGCCCACGTCTTGACTCAAGCTTGTGAGATACCAGAACCAGAAACAGCCAGTGAAGCATTCCCATATTCCTGGCTGTCAGAAATTGCGAGATAATAAAACTTCTTGTTTTTAGCTGCTAAGTTTTAGGGTAATTTACTATGCAGTAATAGATAACTAGAACAGTGTTGGAAAAGAAAGCATCCAAATACATCATGCAAAAATGTCAAAGCACAGGGAGAAAATGAAAGATATAACTCTTTAGATACAATAGCTGAAGTAAAAAAGAAGAATTTCAGATGAAGAAATATGAATACAACTTTTTGAACAACAATTTAGTGAAACATATTTAATGACTGTATGTTGATGTGTACCTTAGAACATTTATAATAATGTCCATGAAACATTTATAAAATTGTATCATATGCTAGACACTACAAAGACCAGTACACAAACACAGACACGCAGCAAAGCAAAAGTCAAACTGCCCACAATCTCTAACCACTATACAATATAACTAGACAATAACTGTAGTATTTTCAAGAAAATTAAAATAGTTAGAAAGTTTTTAAAAATCTTTAAAAATATTGTGTCTAAGAAGAAATTAAAACTCTAAATTTAAAATATTAAATACATAAAATGACCAACCTTAACAAAAAACAAAATTCCTAAAAGTCAATTAGCCAATGATTTTATAAGTAGATTTTTCAAATAGTCAAAATACATTCAAGCCAATTACACCAACTTATTTACATTTCACCAGAAATGTCTTTTTTTTTTTAACCACTGTAAAGAACAGGCAATGCATCAGACTGATATTTCAGGTACTAGAAATAACTGAGGCTGTGATAATAATTGAGAACAAATAAATGGGGATTCAGGCAGGAAAATTTCAAATATACAGCAAGTTTATATTAAGTGATGAACAATAAAAATTATGAACTCTCATTTTCTTCCATGTTAGCTATATTTTATAATTTAGCACAATTACCTAATACATATTTCAAAAGAAACTTTGATATCCATAACAACATGGAGGGTTGCTTTTGATAAGGAAAATATAAGCTCTATAGTAAAATAATTTGCCAAGGGTCTCTATCTCTTTACAATTAATTCAACAACAACAAAAAGAGACATAATCTTCACTTACTGCAGGGAACAGAGAATGAACAAATTTAAACATTTTCAGACCTTCATTTCAACCTGAACGATTAACTGAAGTCACTTTAGCACATAACTGTATAGATTCAACATCTTTATCAATGCACGGAAGAGATTTCTCATATTCTACTTAAGTAGACAGAGTATAGGTATTTTTACTATAACATAAAAATAAACCTTATTCTCTCTCTCTCTCTTTGAAAAATCATGTAGTAAGATTAAGAGACTGAGAAAAATATGCAACTGGTAATAAAAGGGAAAAAAACAAAAGCAATTATAAATCATATAAAAGACAAAATTAGCTTAAAAGACATGTAAAATTCATAATAAATAAATACTTCATTTAATATAGGAATTTATCTTTTTAAAGATGTGAAAGTACCTTGATGTAAGATTATATAAATAACAGAGACAAGGGTAAAGTATACAAAAATTGGGGGCCGGAGCAGTGGCTCACACCTGTAATCCCAGAACTTTGGGAGGCGAAGGCGCATGGATCACCTGAGGTCAGGAGTTCGAGACCAGTCTGACCAACATGGAGAATCCAGGTCTCTATTAAAAATACAAAATTAGGCCGGGCGCGGTGGCTCACGCCTGTAATCCCAGCACTTTGGGAGGCCGAGGTGGGCGGATCACGAGGTCAGGAGATCGAGACCATCCTGGCTAACACGGTGAAACCCCGTCTCTACTAAAAATACAAAAAATTAGCCGGGCGTGGTGGCAGGCGCCTGTAGTCCCAGCTACTCGGGAGGCTGAGGCAGGAGAATGGCGTGAACCCGGGAGGCGGAGCTTGCAGTGAGCCGAGATCGCGCCACTGCACTCCAGCCTGGGCGACAGAGCGAGACTCCGTCTCAAAAAAAAAAAAAAAAAATACAAAATTAGTGGCCAGGCTCGGTGGCTCACGCCTGTAATCCCAGCACTTTGGGAGGCCCAGGAGGGCCGATTACGAGGTCAGGAGGTCAAGACCATCCTGGCTAACACGGTGAAACCCTGTCTCTACTAAAAATACAAAAAATTAGCCAGGCATGGTGGTGGGCGCCTGTAGTCCCAGCTACTCGGGAGGCTGAGGCAGGAGAATGGCATGAACCCAGGAGGCGGAGCTTGCAGTGAGCTGAGATCGCGACACTGCACTCCAGCCTGGGCGACAGAGCAAGAATCCGTCTCAAAAAAAAAAAAAAAAAAAAAAAATTGGCTGGGCATGGTGATGCATGCCTGTAATCCCAGTTACTCAGGAGGCTGAGGCAGGAGAATCGATGGAACTTGGGAGGCAGAGGTTGCAGTGAGCTGAGATCGCGCCATTGCATGTTAGCCTGGGCAATAAGAGGGACACTCTGTCTCAAAAAAATAAAAAAATAAAAAAAATTGAGGAGGACTGTGCAATCACACTTTCCGGATGGAACACATGACGAGCCCTAAGGAGGGATGCAAGGACTCTGGACACTGCATTCAGAATTGTATTCCTTCATCACTTGCTCAGTCAACTGCGCTCGTGTCCTACACATACACTGGCTCTGATGCAAAAACTAACACTGGAAAAAATCATGAATACATTAATGTAACTTTGACATTACACTGACATAGTTCACGTTTTACCAAATGTGTGTCAGCTAATTCTCATTTGAGAGTCTCATATTGTGGCAGAACAGACTTTATGAGCTAAGAGATTTGCCTCACAGTTTCTTCTAATAAATAGTTAATTCCTTCCTTAAATGGGGCCTCTTTTTATGATTTCACATTTCCTTTGTTCTTTGTGAGATAGGAGAAGCCTGGATTATTTTGTTGCAATATTATGAGAGAAATTATGACTATATCCCAATGCATATAATTTTGATACATAAAGTGAACAAAAAATACATTTAAAAAGGAGAAAAAAACCCAATTTCATGCAAGAATATACATGGAACATTTTCTCAAGAATATACTGAAAGAATGTCCTATGATGAAATAAAGTTTAATACGAGCAATTTAAGGTTGATTTAAGAGTGTTATTTAATATTAATACATTATTAATATTAATTAATTAATATTAATATTAAGAGCTCAAATGGGAAAAAATCACAATATGTGATAATATGCAGCACCTATTCCTGACTAAATCTCATAGTAAACTAGAATAACATAGAATAAAGAAAATTTATTTCAGACTCCACCATTTACGAAAAAAACAGTAAAAGCCTGGAATCTTATTAAAGTCAGAAATAAGAATGTTTGTTATGATTACTGCTTTTTTATTATTAATTAATATGGAAGTTCTCAGTGTATTAACATATTACTCTTTATGATTAATCTAGAAGTTATATGTGTATTAACAAAAACATAATTTAAGAACTGCAGTTTTTGAAAAAAAATACATAATTATCATCTCTTCCATGACCAATACATGAATTTAACAAACTACCTGTGAGATTTGTTCTTTTTTTTTTCCTTTGTAACTTGACTACGTAATTCTAATATTTATATTGAAGAATAAACAGGTGAAAATACCTCTTTAAGAGATGGGAAAGAAATGTAACAAGTGGAATATTTTCCTGCTAGATATTACAACATAAATTAAACAATGTGGTATTGGCACATACTTGACAAAATTGGGAATACTATAGATTGCCCTCACATGAAACCTAGTATATCTAAGAATGCAGTTTATAATAAAGGAGCCACTGCAAGTCCATGCAGAAGAGAGGAATTATTCAAGAATAGTAGACAGAAAATAACTAGGGGAAAGTATTGACCAAAGAAATTAACCAAATTTTAATTTTCTTACCATCTAAACAGTAAATTAACTGCACACAGTAGAAAAGAAATGGACAAATTACATAGAGACTTTAAGAACAAAAAATATGTAGCAAAAATTTTTAAATATTTAAATGTAGTCACTTAAAAACTCAATTTCTATAATAGTAGATAAAATTTTAATCATGTAAATGAGCATTAGAATGTTATTCAAATTGCTTATGACTTAACACTGATTTAATTGTAGGCATTTAAACACAAAAATTAGGTAATTTTAACATTTTTTGAGATATAATTCATATAAAATGCAATTCACCATTTTAAAATACATAATAATGTGAATCTTCACTCATCGTTCACCAAAAATGCAGTTACTGTACATTCTGACTCAATTAGACTTTTAATCAATAATGTATAATGTTGTGGCCACTGTTTTTTTTTTCTGTATGTCTTTATCCTTATCATGGGCTCTGGAGGATGTAAAGTAAGTACATGTAATCAGCTGTCATCTGGGCCACATATTTCTTTCCTGTACTTAGGTTCATGATCACAGGGAATCTAGTTCCAAAAATGGAACAGCCAAACAAAAACAGCAGTTAACTAAACAAATGACAAGAAGAAATTTTCCAAATGTACATGACTTTTGCTCAACCTTCCAAGTCCATCTATTTACACTGCATTTCTTAGATATGTAACTGCTTTATTGAAGTATAATTCACACGCCATACAATTCACCCATTTCAATTGTACAGTCCAAAGGCTTTTAATGTCTGCAGTGTTGTAACCATCACCACAATCAACTTCAGATCATTCTCATCACCCCCAAAAAACACCCTGTATCTGTTAGCTGTCACTCTTCATTTCTCTCCAGCCCCACTGGGCCTATTCAAAAATTAAGGTATTTTCCCATTAAAAATGTGCCTCTTGTATAAAATTTACATAAATAGAATCATACAGTATGTGGCCTGTAAAGGAAAGATATTTATAGAATTCTAGGGCCTGGCCAGAGTGATCTTGAGGCAGGTCTTACAAGGCAGAGAAGTGTTGTGAGTGGGCAGAGTTTATTTGGATTGGTGAATCTAGCAGGAAGAGGACCCTGAAGAGAGTCTGGAAGGGCCAGCTGTTAGTTTTGATAAGTAAACGAGCTGTTTCACAGTCTTTCTTCCAGGAGCAAGTATTTCCTGGAATATGCACTTAAGTTGCTTTTGCTTAGTCCTAGTACTGTTGAACAAGGGACAAAGAATAATCTTGGTTTCTGTTATACAGCCTGATGTAATTATTTCCCAGCAAGACATACATTTTAAAATTTTTGTTGCTTTATTAGTGCCTCTATGTTAAACATTAACTTGGAGCATGTAATACATGAAAGGAATGTCTTATTTCCGATTTTAAAGCAAACACGTCCCCATTATGGTTTTTTTTCCTATTATGTTTTTATTTTTATTTTTAAATTTGTATTTCCATGATGTTGTATCTAAACATATATATTGTTGCTATTTGGCACATACTGAACAATTAGATATGCATTATGGATTGTATCTTTTATTATTATAAAGTATACATCCTCATTTCTCAGGGGCTTTGCTTTTTTCTTTTTGTCACTGCCCTATATTTATCCTCTAGGCCCACCTTCTTCACTCTCAGCTGACACATTAGCTCAGCTGACCCCACATGTGGCTCTAGGGTAGGAAGGTGATCCAAAAACAGCCAGTGAGAGTTTCAGTAGATGCTTCATAGAGCAGACAGGAGATTTTAATTGATGGGAAATAAGATCTTTTTGTTGTAAATGTTGCTAACCCGGCAGATTTTAGGCCTACAGCTACTGAGGTACTTTGCTCCCACTTGGAGGCAGCCTGCCTGGGAAAGAAACCCACAGAGACTAAAGTTGCATTGAGAGGTAGAAAAGATTCCTGATAACATATGACGAACTAGATCAAGTCAGACCTTCAGTTTCTGCACTTGTGATCATGTGATCCAATAATTTCCCCACTTTTTAAAGGGATTTAAGTGAATGTGAGTTTCTATCACCGCCCCCCACACACAAATCCACCTATTACAAGAACTAATTGTTTTAACGCTTTTAAAAAAAAGCTTTTCAACATGTTATGTCAAAGCATAATTTTCAAAAAGATGAAGCATAGGCCCCTAAAATTAATATGTAATGAGCAGTTGTGAAAATTCTGTTTAGTTATGTAATTAGGAAACAAGCAACACAATAAACCTTCTTGAAATAAAAAATGCAAGAGACTAGCATTATACACAGTGACAGAAAGAAAGCTGGAATACTATCTTAATGTTAGTATTTTTAATGATTAATATCTTTCAGGGATACTTGGGTTTGTTGTTTCCAACAAGACAAAAATAAATTACAACTCTACAGGACAAAAATTATTTGCAATGGGGCTGGGCACGGTGGCTCACACCTGTAATCCCAGCACTTTGGGAGGCCGAGGGGGGTGGACCATGAGGTCAGGAGATCGAGACCATCCTGGCTAACATGGTGAAACCCGGTCTCTACTAAAAATACAAAAAATCAGCCCAGCGTGGTGGCGGGCACCTGTAGTCCCAGCTACTCAGGAGGCTGAGGCAAGAGAAGGGCGGGAATCCGGGAGGCGGAGCTTGCAATGAGCCGAGATCATGCCGCTGCACTCCAGCCTGGGGGACAGAGCAAGACGCCATCTCAAAAAAAAAAAAAAATTATTTGCAATGAATCAATGTTCCGGAGATTAACATCTATTTGGTATGGCTTTTAGCAATAGTAAAATAAAAAATCATCTAAAAAATATTACATGTACCTGGAGAGGCTCAGGTAGTTTGCCCCATTATACCATAAAAATAGTATGCAGTTTTACGATATTTTGATGTTTTCAATACTTTTTCTTAAGTTATTCCTTTATTCAAAAAGGTTACAACTACATGTTTTGCAATATGGATGGAATGTTGTTAGAACTCCTCCCTATGCAATTGGGATAAAAGTCTCCTATCCCTGGATCAAAACCTAGAAGTCATACTTAGACTTCCAAATATCCAAAAATGTACAGCTCCTTGCTCAACTGTGATATCCAGCATCAAGCATCCACTGCTGGTTAGATAGAATGAAGTGGGCTCTTTTTCAAATTAGAATATCCAAAAGTCATACCTCTAATCTATGGACAAATGCAGCTCATACTTTAATGAAGAATTTATTCGATTTCACCTGTTTTGTAGCATGTACCCCAGTATTTCATTTCTGTTTATAACTGAATATTTCATTGTATGCATAAACCACATTTTATTTGTCAGTTCATCAGTTGATGACCATTTGAGTTGTTTCCACCTTGGGGCTATTGTAAATAATGCTATTATGAACATCTGTGTAGAAGTTTGTGTGTAAATATACGTTTTCAATTCTCCTGTGTATGTATCTACGAGTTGAACTGATAGGTCAAGCTTGCATTCCTGCAATAAATTCCACTTGGTAATGTTGTATATTTTCATGTCCTGTAAATTCAGTTTTCTAGAATTTTGTTGAAGATTTTTGCATCTATATTTACTAAGAGATATCGGTCAGTAGTTTTCATTTCTTTTAATGGGTTTGTCTGGTTTGTGTATCAGGGTAATATTGGCCTCACCAAATGTTTTGGAAGTGTTCCATCATCCTTTCATTTTGGGAAGAATTTGTGTAACATAGTAGGAATTCATGTTTAATGTTTGGAAGCATTCATCATGAAAGCCAGCTAGTTGAACACTTTTCTTTATGGGACTTTTTTTGCTTACCAATACAATCTCTTTACTTGTTCTAGGTCTATTCGGATTTTACACTTCACTAAATTTTGGTAGTTTGCATCTTTGTAGGAGTTGTTTGTTTCACCCACTTATCTAATCTGTTGATTTCTAATTTTTCATTCCCTTATAATGCTTCTTATTTCTGTGAAGTCAGTAGTGAAGTCCTTTCTTTCACTCCTGATTTTAATCATTTGAGCTTTCTTTTTTTTCTTGTTCAGTCTATCTAAAAGTTTTATCAGTGTTGTTAATATTCTCATAGAACTTTTGATTTTGTTGATTTTATTCTTTTTCTATTCTCTGTTTAACTCGTTTCCTTTAAAATCATTTATTACGTCTTTTCTTCTGTACATTTTGGGTTTAGTTTGCTCTTGTTTTTCTTAAGGTGGGAGGTTAGATTATTGATCTGAAACCTTTTTTTCTTTCATAATGTAGGCATTTATAGCTATAAATTAGCCACTGAGTACTGTTTTCACTGTATCCAATAAGTTTTGGTACATTGTATTTTCACTTTTATTCTTCGCAAAATATTTTCTAAATTCCCTTGTGATTTCTTTGATTCATTCATTATTTAGTAGTGTCTTTATTATTTTACATGGACATATGATTGTCCCAAACTGTCCCGTGTTATTGATGTCTAATTTCAGTATGTTGTGATCAGAGAGCATATGATTTTCATATTAGTTTGCTAAGTCTTCTGTAACAAATTACCACAAAGTGAGTGGTGCCACAATTTATTGTTTCATAGTTCTGGGGGCAAAGGCAATCTAGTTAAAATGAGACATTGGGGTGGACCCTAGTCCAGCGTGACTGATGTACTTACATAGACACAGGCATGCAGAGAGGAAAGACAATGTGAACATACACAGGGATAAGACAGCCGTGCACAAGCTGATGCTGGAGGCCAAAGCAGATCCTTCCCTCACAACCCTCAGAAGGAACCAAGTCTGCTGACACCTTGGTTTTGGACTTTTAACCTCCAGTACTGTGAGACAATACTTTTCAGGTCAAGTCAAGATAAACCTTTTAAATAATGTCTTCCAAATTGGTCTAATAATGGCAATTATTGGGGAATAAGACTTTAAGAGACTAGATCTGTTCTGCTATCTTCATTGCCAGGAATGTAGGCTGTTATTTCTCGAGGCCACTAGTGAGAGGCAGAGCAGAAGATGACACTAGGGGAAGTTCACAAAGCTCACTGTTCTTACCTATATGCAGTGATTTTTCGTCAACTGCTCCCTGAGTTGCTGAAAACCACTGGTTCATTTCCAAAATTCTGAAAAATTTGATTGTGACATTGTTGCCAGATTTTGTATTGTTTTTATAGAGGAGCAAATTTTCAAATGTTCTTCCTCCAACATTAGACTGATTCCATATGCAAAACAAATTTATCAAAGCACCTTTTGGTAATAGTATAAAAAGGTGAAGATATTTAAAAAGAGAAATGAAAACATAAATGGTAGTCAACTTATATAATGACATACTGTAAAGCCATTAAAATGCTTTGAAAATATTAATCATATATAGAAATATTCATATTTGTATCATGATTCAAGATTCAAGAAAATAGCATTAGCTATTTATTTAAGATATCAATGTTCACACAAATATTATATTAGCACTAGTATACATATTAGTCCTCACCGGTTATTATTATTATTAGTGAATACTAATATTTACTGAACATTCTAAATTCAGGTAATTCTGACTCCAACACCCTCCTGCTTAACCAGTTAAGTACTAGGCCTCTGGGTGGGATCTCCCTGTTACCCTCTCCCTAAAGACCCAAAGCCTCCCTGCATTTCCCTAATAGGTGAGACACGTCCTTTTTTTTTATGTATATTCGTTTTACTGTTTGATTTTCCATTAAAAGATGAGTTTTCTGAGAAGAGAGCCTGTGTCCATATCCTGATAATTCCTATGCTTCAAAGGAGTAGGCACCCCAGGAATAATTGGTTTTTTGAATGATCAAGGTTAAATAAATGAATAAATAAATGAACAAATGTGTATATAATATTTTCATTAGTCTTGTGGTTTGAGGGCATATGCAGAATTGTGTTAAATGGTCACTCTGTTGACAGACAAGAAGACAGGCAATCGAACATTTTTATCTTCATGACACGTTCCTCAAGCTTCCTAATACAACACAAGATAGCAGGACCTGCTCTAGCCAAACAGACAAAGACAACTGGAGGACCAATATATTTTATAGAAATTAGGGTTTAGAGTACATAATGCAGGCATGATAATCCTATCAAGAATGTCAGAAATGGCCACTCTAATGAAAGGGTGATGTCTTAACTGAGCCCTAAATCATATGTAACAAATGTCAGAGAAACAAGAGAGAAAATCCCAGACTGAGAAAATAGCACATGTAATTTTCCTGGGATATGAGAGAATGTGATACACGTCAGACACTGAGAAAAGAGAGCAAAGGCGTAGAGCTAAAAATGAAGCCTGAGAAGAAGTGATTTGTGAGATCTCAGAGTCTTCACAGGCCATTTAATGGATTTTGAATTTGTTCACAAGGCCATGGAAGGTCACTCAGTGGGTTTCCCTAGATAATTAACATATTTAGAATGGCACTTATAAAAGAGCATCCTGGCCACACCGTGAAGAAGAACGGGGATCAGAATATGGCTGTCGAAGTCTAGAAGATACAGCAATGGCCAAGCCAAAAAATGATAATGCCATGGACTGGGCTACGTACAAAACAAAACAAAACAAACAAACAAACAAACAACAAACAGGATTTCAGAGAAATTGAGGAATTACAATTTCCAGGATTCAGTGATGTGTTAGATATGGTTAATGAGTGTGGTCAAAAAATTAAGGATGGGACAACTCTCCCAATGCCCAATTTTAAAGTAGTCTTCAGTGAATTTCAACATTTCTAAATACCCTCAATCATTCTCCATCAATCCACCATTTTTTCTTTCTGAGGATTAATTCCAATGCAGAGTATTTAACTTTAGCAAACTGATTTTCAACAAAATCAACTTTCTCAGTATGGACTGCCCTAACAACAGCCAATATCTGACAAACTCTAAATGCATGCATAGTATTGCTCAAACGCTTTACATTATAAAATCATTTCATTTCTCTTTTACAGATGTGAAAACTGAGGTATAAAGAATTAACTTGGCTAGATTTGCATAGGCAATGTATATCTAAGATAATATATTTAAAAGGGAAAAAGAGTGCAATTGTATTTGTAAACTTATTGTTACTATATATATATGTACATATGGGTAACACATAGGGTTTCTATGAATAATGAGGGATAGAGAGAATAAAGGGGAGAATATGTTTTTCAACTTTAATAAGAAAATTATTTTCCGTTCTTCTAAAGTTAATTTATACTTAAATCATAATATATAATCATGAAATATCCGAACCTTAGGTGAGCAATATATAATCTATAATGGCCTTTCAAGACAAAGCCACTATGTCTTCTCAGCAGGGCAGACTGTCCTTTCTCACAAAAAAGAAAAATTGTATTATTATGCTTCAGTGCAACTTCTCAGAGGGGAGCAGCTAAAAAGAAATGCTGCTTCTCATTTCATTAAAAACAATAAAGCACCAAGAATATTTCATCTGAAATATCCCCAACCCCAATTTTCATTAACTGCACTATTCCAGATGTCAAGTCTCTGATTCAGACTTGGAAGGAGTATGTTGTAGATGGCTCTAAATCATTGATTTTGGAATCACATACATGATTCAAGTACCTAATTACCTCTAAAGAATATCTAGTAGACTGAGGAGGTGTTGGAAAAAGATTTATGGAAGTTACTCAATTGCATTCACAGACCTGTTTAAGTTTTGCTACCTTTCGGTGGCCTGTGCTAATCATTTGGAGCACCCTTTTTTAATGCTCCCAGACTCCTCTGTAAGTTCTGTTGTGTAGCATTTTCACTGCTATTCATTATCTATCTTGTGCAGCATTTCAGTGCTGTTCATTATCTATCTTCCCCGCCACTGTCTGTTCCACAAGGCCAAAGGCTGAGATTGTTTTGCTTCCTGGCATGGTCCCAAATCTTAGTTCAAAGATGAGCACTCAGTTGCTTTTAATTACAGATTATTATGCGGGGTTTTTTATTCAGAAATATTAATACAAGGTGATTCATAGAGAAAATAAAAAAATAGAGTTGTTAATGACAATTCCAGTCTTTGAACTAATTTTCTCAAGCCCAATGATTATAACACTCCTTTGGAAATCACTGGAAATAAATTGGAAAGAACAAGAAGGACTTGGGAAGCACAGTGTCTTTGAAAGCTCACCTGGGTCCTGTCACCTCAGAGTCACTCCACATTTAGCTCTTCCTAGAGTCACCACATCCATTCCTCCTTTTGAATCTGCCTACATGGTTTTCTTACCTCCCAAGCCTCATTTCATAGTTCAAAAATCATCTTTCCAATAAATTCACAGACTTCATCTAACTTCAGATTCTCAAAAGTTCTTATCTTCCAGAGTACATGAGTAATTCTGATCATCCACACACTTATACATCCTTTCTCCATTGGTAATTTACCAATAAGAACTGAATTTACAATGAGAACTGAAAATATACATAAGCCATATTTTCCGTTCTTCTCCATTAGGTCAAGATCTTTTACTTTATATCATTTTATTTTATTTTTGAGACAGGGTCTCATTCTGTCACCCAGACTGGAGTGCAGTGGTGTGATCTTGGCTACCTTGGCTCACTGCAACCTCCGCCCCCAAGCTCAAGTGATCCTCCCACCTCAGCCTCCCGAGTAGCTGGAACCACAGGTGCGCACCACCATGCTGGCCATTTTTTTGTATTTTTAGTAGAGACAGGATCTCACCATGTTGCGCAGGCTGGTCTCAAACTCCTGAGCTCAAGGGATCCACCAGCCTCAGCCTCCCGAAGTGCTGGGATTACAGGTGTGAACCACTGTGCCCGGCCTACTTTGTATCATTTCATCATTTATTTTTCCTTACCAACTAATTTCTTCAGACCCAAGAATAGTTCATAAGACATTCAAAGCAGATTGTGAAACAACAGATATAAATGGATATACCAAGATCCATGGAAAATGAAGACTTTAAAAGGTTTCTGATCATCAGAAACTTTTTTTGACAAAAAGCCATAATTGTACATGAATAAATGAGATGAAAGCTGCAATTAGTTCATTTATTTGGGACCTTAGGTTTCTTTGGCACTTGTTTCCATTTAGAATCATTCGGCTAACTGATCTGGGAGCACCTTCCTGCATTTGGATTATCCAACTGCTGAATGGTTCCCTTTTCAATACCATTTGCAATTTAATCGTTTTTAGCCAGAGCTTTGACAATAACATATATAAAATGAATATTCAGGATTTTTGTCAAAATCATATTAAACTCTTCATTCAAGTGTCAATTTCCTTAATCTGCCTTTTTTTCATTTTTTTCCATTAAGGAGTTATTTGAGTTTCTTACAATCACTTGTTTAATTCCCATGCCAAATCATCAAATGCTCAATAACTGCTTGACTAGATTTGAAAACTTCAGTTAGCTGGATCCCCAGAAAAACGTTTTTGTGACTAAATCATGTCACTGCGAGTAACACATTTATTTAGTCTTATTAGCAAAAAGATCTAAGAGACTCATGGAAACAATGAAAGAGAGTGTTTCAGCCACCATTCCCAATCTGAAAGCACAAGAAAACATCAAGTTGAATGACAAAATACAGTGAAACTGAATAAAACTGAAAAGTCAGATCCAAAGTATTTACCCTTTAAAGCTTTATCACACATACCAGTTCCTATTTAGAGTACACTTCTCACAGTTTCTATTCAAGCTGCTACTTTTGTATAAAGAACAAAAAGAAAGAGAAGGACATAAACACAGCTACTCTTTGAATAAGAACTGAGTATAAAGACGTTTGTCTTCTACCTTTTTCTAGTATACCTACTACTTAATAATGGCACACTCCCTTCTGTTTTCTTCTGCAAGAGTGAAGAACAAGTTCCTAAAGGAGTCTAGGGCTACTTACAGCTTTCAAAATTTATACTAAAAAGTATCTTTCCTTTGTGAGTTTTAAAAGAGAGTTAGGGATTTTCTCTAACAGCCGGCTTTACCCCCAGTAGCTCAAAGAAAGTCAATAGGCTTGCCATGAATTTTTGTAGGAAAAAAAAACCCTATGTTCTTCGCTTTATCCACAATGACTTCTATAAAATCATTTTAGAATGATTTGGATAGCTAAAGCTATTCAGTAAGTATCAAGGTCCCTTCGAGTAAAACAATGGACCACTATCTGTAAATCATTTCTGTGCAAACTTCAATACCGTAAAATAAGACCATACATACAATGTGCTACAATTCCATTTAAGCTCTAAATCAAATCATTACTCAAAGGTATTGTGAAGCTTACCTCAGTCAGACTACTCTTTCAGTATTTTGCTTCAGAGCTGGAGCCAATAGTCACAGAAGAACTAGAGATAAATGTTTTAAAATGTCTCCCTAAATGGGTACAATGTAAGAGAATTCAATATTGGCAGTAAGAAAGAGCAATTGTAATAAGTAGAATCTACCAAACCAGAATCTCTGAGAGATCTATCCATACCATGATACCAAAGAACTATTGTTCAACCCTATCCTCAAAATAAGATTTCATGCTAACATAATAAATTAACAGAATTAAGAATATGGCCAAATTGGGGGTTATAGTCATACACTTTAAATATATTGATATAAATGAAATAAAATATTTGCTGCAAAGTTTACTTTTACTTAAGAAAAGCAATCTAAATATTCCAATACCTCACTCCCTTGGTTATTCACATCATTTAGGGACAAAAATAATCACAGTCTGCTTTGGGTTATAATAAATTAAATGTAACTGGATTTCACAAATGCCAAAATGCATGCTATTATTAAATAGGTTGAAAAGATATAAAAAGAGCATGCTGGCTCTTTACTGCAGGAGTGGTGGATAAAGCTAAAGGTGAAATCATTCGAGGAAAATGTTAGGACTTTTGTAGGATTTTTCAATGTTTAAAATGAAGGAGGCATATTATGCATCTACTACTACTCCAGCCCAAAATGTTCGAATACTGGTGTCAGAGGTCTTATACTAGAAGTTGAACGAGTTCTGGCTGAGGGAGGAAACTTGATTTATTATAGCATCTGCTGGTCATGGTGTAAATTATCTCACTATGGCTCATTTCAACCTACCAAGATGACATCAACCTGCTCACAAAATTCCTGCTCACAAGATGACACAACCTGCTCATGGTGTAAATTATCTCACTATGGCTCATTTCAACCTACCAAGATGACATCAACCTGCTCACAAAATTCCTGATGACCTCCAGCAAGCTGGTGTAAGCTAGCTCTGGCAAACCACTCTCCAGGGATATCCAAACATGACTGCATAACAGAATCACTGTTTAAGTGAAGAGTAATGATGATCTGTCACATTTGTCACATAAGATAAAGATCCTCTCCATGTACGTTGAAGTTTGCAGATGTTGACGAAGGTTTCGCAAAATGGTGCAACTGCACAGCAATTCCCAAGACATTTTCTTGTAATTAAAAGAGAAGGCAGAGACTGTTTTCAGTGAAATGCTGCTGTGAGACACTGGCTATCTGAAGACTTGAGAGCTTAGCTTCCTATGATATGTCACTACTAAGGACCCTAAACAGAATGAGAAAAAAAAAGAGAGACAACTTTCAAGTTCTGAAGGGCCCAGGTCAAGACTAGAGAGCCAGAAGCTGAAGTCCCAGCTCAGACCCACTTGTGACCGAGACCCATGAGGTCATAGTAGAAAACAAAAAAAAGTGAGGTGACAATGACCTTGTTCCACAGCCTAATGCTCCCAGGGGAAAATCCCCAGGACTCTTATGAGGAACGTTGACTACTATTTTACTACTAGTATGGGGAGAAAAGCAGAATAAAGAATACATTTTTTAACATAAGGGAAAACTACCTTCTTCACTTTTCAGGTGCTATTATCTATCTATTACGCTAACAATGCTGCTATTATTGTTTTATTAAAAACTAGCACTTACTGCATGATTACTTTCTCAAAGGCACAATGGCAAACTACTTGATTTTTCCTTAAACACCCATACGAGGTATAGACTTTTAGTATTCTATCTTACAAATTTAAAAGCTGAATCAAAGAGAGATAAATGTCTTCGGAGCATAAAGCTGGAAACTAAGACAGCTGAAACTGAAATCTAGGTATCATTCCAAAGCTTGTATCTTTAATGATTTTACTTTCTCTTCCTTATTTTCTCTTTAAGATAAACTTAATAAAATTGAGAAAATCAAAATATGGGGTATATATTTATGTTACTTTTTAAGTGATTTAAATAAATTTTAAAATAGTTTTAAAGTAATTTTAACTAACATGAAGCTCTTAATTTTTATGAAAGCAGGATATGCATGAATAAAATAAAAAAGTGTGCAAATATCTAAGGTGTGCAAATAGTTAAACATCAGTAACCAAAACAGAACGCCTTATTCTAGAAGCCAAAAGTAGTTTTGCTCTATGTGTACTAATTATACTGACATTTCATCCCCAAAATATAAAATAATATCAGCTTTTCCTTATTCTCAAAATTCTAGCATTGATATGATTTGGCTTTGTGTCCCCACTCGAATCTCAACTCGAACTGTAATACTGACGTGTGGAGGGAGAGACCTAGTGGGAAGTGACTGGATCATGGGGGTGGTTTCCCCCGTGCTGTCCTCATGATAGTAAGGGGGTTCTCACGCACTCTGATGGTTTACAAGTGGCAGTTGCTCCTGTGCTCTCTTTCTCCTCTGCTGCCATGTAAGATGTGCCTTTCTTCCCTTCCACCTTCCACCATGATTGTAAGTTTCCTGAGGCCTCCCAAGCCATGTGGAACTGTGAGTCCATTAAACCTCTTTCCTTTCTAAGTTACTGACTCTCAGGCGGTTCTTTATAGCAGTGTGAGAATGAACTAATACAGAAAACTGGTACTGGGAGTGAGGCACTGCTATAAAGATAACATGAAAATGTGGAAGCAACTTTGGATGTGGGTAACGAGCAGAGATTGGAACAGTTTGAGGGCTCAAAAGAAGACGGGAAGATGTGGGAATGTTTGGAACTTCTTAAAGACTTGTTGAATCATTTTGACCAATATGCTGATAACGACATGGACAATGAAGTCCAGGCTGAGGTGGTGTCAGATGGAGATGAGGAACTTATTGAGAATTGGAGCAAAGGTCACTTTGCTATGCCTTAGCAAAAAGACTGGCAGCATTTTGCCTCTACCCTAGAGATCTGTGAAACTTTGAACTTGAGAAAGATAATTTAGGATATCTGGCAGAAGAAATTTCTAAGCAGCAAAGCATTTAAGAGGTGACCTGGCTTTTTCTGAAAGCGTACGGTCATATGCATTCACAAAGAAATGATTGAAATTGTAACTTATGTTTAAAAGGGAAGCAGAGCATAAAAGTTTGGAAAATTTGCAGCCTGACCATGCAGTAGAAAAGAAAAACCCATTTTCTGGGGAGAAATTCAAGTCTGCTGGATAAATTTGCATAAATAATGAGAAGTTGAATATTAAAAGCCAAGACAATTGTCTTCAGGGAACTTCAGAGATCTTCACACCAGCCCCTCCCATCACAAGCCCAGAAGCCTACGAGGGAAAAATTGTTTCATGGGTCGGGCCCAGGGCCTCAGTGCTCTGCACAGCCTTGGGACATGGTGCCCTGCATCCCAGCCCCTCCAGCTCCAGCTGTTACTAAAAGGGGCCAGCATATGGCTCAGGCCATTGTTTCAGAGGGTGGAAGCCCCAAGTCTTGGTGGCTTGCATGTGGTGCTGGGCCAGTGGGTGTGCAGAAGATAAGAGTTGAGCTTTAGGAGCCTCTGCCTAGATTTCAGAGGACGTATGGAAATGCCTGGATGTCCAGACAGAAGTCTGCTGCAGGGGCAGAGCCCTCATGAAGAATCTCTATTAGGGCAGTACAGAGGGGAAATGTGGGGTTGGAGACCCTACACAGAGTCCCTAATGGGGTACTGCTTAGTGGAGCTGTAAGTGGGCACTTACTGTGCCCACTTACTCCTAGTGGAGCTGTAAGTGGGCACTGTCCTCCAGACGCCCGAATAGCAGATCCACCAACAGCTTACCCCATGAGCCTGGAAAAGTCATAGGCACTCAATGCCAGCTGTGAAAGCAGCTGTGGGGGCTGTGCCCACCGGCGCCACAAGGGCAGAGCTGCCCAAGGCCTTGGGAGCCCAAGCCTTCCATCAGTGTGCCCTGGACATGAGACACGGAATCAAAGGAGATCATTCTGGAGCTTTAAGATTTAATGACTGCCCTGCTGAGTTTCGGACTTGCATAAGGCCTATGGCCACTTTGCTTTGGCCAATTTCTCTCATTTGGAACAGGAACATTTACCCAATGCCTGTATCCTCATTGTATCTTGGAAGTAACTGACTTGTTTTTTATTTTACAGGCTCATAGTTGGAAGGGAGTTGTTTTGTCTAAGATGACACTTTGGACTTGGACTTCTGAGTTAATGCTGGAATAAGTTAAAGCTTTGCAGAACTATTGGAAAGGCATGATTGGTTTTGAAATGTGAAAAGGATGTGCAATTTAGGAGGGGCCAGGGGCAGAATGATATGGTTTGGTTCTGTGTCCCCACTCAAATCTCATCTCAAATTGTAATTCCCACATGTTGAGGGAGGTGTCTGGTGGGAGGTGATTGGCTCATGGTGGCAGTTTCCCCCATGCTGTTCTTGTGATAGTGAGGGAATTCTCATGACATCTGATGATTTAAAAGTGTCAATTTCCCCTGTGCTCTCTCTCTCCTGCTGCCACGTAAGACATGCCTTGCTTCCCCTTCACCTTCTACCATGATTGCAAGTTTCCCGAGGCTTCCCCAGACATGTGGAACTGTGAGTCAATTACATCTCTTATCTTCATAAATTACCCAGTCTCAGGCAGTTCTTTATAACAGTGTGAGAATGGACTAATACAAGCGTCAAGCAAAGAAAAACAGCTCTGAAAATGACAAGTGTCATAGCCGCTGATGTAGAGACTTGTATTCCTTTGACAAGTCCCTCAGTCCCTTTAGAAAGGCAAGATACCTTGCCAATCACATAAAGCTAAGATAAAAGCAAAAATTAAATATAAGTTCTAGGCTCAAAATATTCTAATCTAGTTCTCTCTAACCAGTTTTTGAGACAGTATTCCACTCTGATTCCTGTTTTTTCTTATCTTGGAAGAAATAAGTGCTTCCTTCTCTGCATT
The DNA here is from genome assembly GCF_028858775.2 of Pan troglodytes. Lineage (NCBI taxonomy): Eukaryota > Metazoa > Chordata > Mammalia > Primates > Hominidae > Pan > Pan troglodytes. The sequence goes on along the minus strand of NC_072412.2, from coordinate 97,158,040 downwards.
TCAACAGACCAGTACTCATACACAAGGCTATGATTGCCTCTTGTCTCATCACCCTTCCCTCCCAGGAAGGGGAAAGCTTCTTCAACTCAGTAAATGAAATTGATCTTTCAATTCCAAGTATCTAGCATAGTGTATTTCTCAGGAGTTTAATAAATGTTGGAAAAACTAACGACAACTTGTGAAACAGTTGTAAAAGATGCAGCAATGTATCTCACATATCTGTTAAAATCGTCTCTCCTGTCCCTACTAATTTCTTCCTTTAAATGACCAAATTCAGATCGTATTTGGAACCTCTAAACTAAAATTTTGAAAGAACTATACCTTTTGATGTTACCTGGGGAGAAATTTTTCCATATCACCTTTCCTTTTTATCATTATCATGTCCTCAACCCCCAAAATTCTCAACTACTTACTCCCCCAGCAGAATACTCTATTTCTTGCTACATAAATTCAACTTTTGACACTTGTAGTGGTGGAGGACAAATGTTCAGTGTTCCACTTCTGATCCCCAGAATAATTTAGGATCATTTTTGTAATAAAATTGTAAACTATACATTCAGATCATTTACTTTCCTTTACCTAATCACTGACTGGAAGCCCAATTTTATGATAACTGCTAAGTGCGACACTATTGTTAGAAAAACACTACAGTAATTGCAGTGAAGTGAAAAATGAATCCAGAGCTCTACATATATTAAATCAAAAGAAACACATACATTAAGAAGAAATTGAGACAATACCAACTGAATGATTGGATTTCTGGGCAAACAACATGCACTTACTTCTTTCCTCACTACCCACCAGTTTATCCCATACCTCTGTGGAAATGCCACAAATAATTGTCAGAAAGAGGTGGTATATTAAAAGTAAAAATTAATACTCAACTCCCCAGTTCTGTAATAACCACAGTTTCAAGAAATCAGGCAGAAACCTAGCTGGTTTCAGAAGCATAAATTTTGCTGGTGCTAATATTGAACATAATTAATCACTGCATAAGCGCCTAATGAAATATATAACCTAAGCAGTGGTATATACCACCAATGGATTTCAATATTCAGTACCAAATAGCATTTAAAATTTAGTAAGGCATATAAGATCTTGTCATATAAACATCTTCCTTTAAGATTTTTATTGATTACATAATTTATTAAATCTTTCAGGATGCTCTAAAAAATTTTCACTAACAGACTACTAATAACATTTCTTGGGGGGAAAAGTAAGATTCCTCTAAATTTATGGACTTTCTATTTCCAAGTGAAAAATACATAGTTCGTTTGTATAGAGGAACAAGCTGCACACATTCTACGAGGGGAAGGAAAGAAGAATACAAAAGAGGACATTGTGTCTATAAATATTAATAAATATGTTTCTGACACTCAATGTACTGTGCTACAGGAACTTCAATATAAACATTTGCATACATGACTTTAACTTGACAGCAACAGTGAAATTATATCTTTTCATCAGTAATACAAGAGGGAACATTTTAAAAGATAAATACATAATGTGGTAGCCTTGCATGTAATTTCAATTGTGTTGACCTTTATAAAGAAAATGGGAACAGGGATTTAATGAAACAATATTCATTTCAAATTTCATTCTTACAAAGTACAGGATACCACGGAGAGCAAATGCCTTGGGAAAGGGTGAATTATGTTCTCTCCTCTATAACCTGAGAGTGGCCCTCAGCTCCTATCAGTCAGGGGCAGCAGTTGATTCCTAGCTGCAGCAGCAAGTAATACCTGTGTAGAAACCCACAGAACTAATTTCTGGTCTGGCCCAGGATGACGTAAAGCTAAAAGCAAGCAAAGTAACCCAAAGAAAATAAGCCACTAATCAGTATATGAACAGAATATAAATAATGCTGTTTCTCCTTGAAAAATAAGATAGATGAACATATCTGGATATCTGTTTGCTAGTAGTCTTGTAGTAGGCAGTGGAAATTTATTTTTCATTAATTATCTAAATTTAAAAAAATATATAGGTAAATATCTTCATTAGTTGAAATGAAATTTTGATATCTTAATGTTGTAACTGTCTCAATCAAAAAATAATACTACACTAAATTGAAAAACATAAAAAAACCCCATGTTATAATATGTTTTAGAGTGAAAATTTCAACTGCAAGGCATCAGAGAAAAGCTGTTAAACCAAGAGTCCAAAGATGTACAGGTTCTAATCCCAGCTCTACAACTAATGCAGTATAAGACTTCTGGGCTTCAGTTTCCTTGTTGTCAAAATGTTGGTGGTTAGACAACAGATGTACATTTTAAAGGACCTTAGAAATGATTTATTCCTTTGAAAAATCATTTTACAGACTTTACAAAGATTGTTTCTATTTGTAGTTCTCCCTTGACTTTAAAAATGTATTTATATTTATTATAGTATTCACATTATTACAAAAAATTAGGATAATAAATGTAGTTTTCTAATATATTTTTAAAATTATAATATATTCTTGCAAAGAGAAACCATAAAACTGTGTCTTTAAAGGAAAATCAAGACTTGGTTTTAAAGGTGTACTCAAAACGCTTTTTGAGTGACTCGTATTATGTACTCTTTAAAAAAATAAAAGTTGTATATATGTAAGTTGTATAATGTGATATATCATAAAGTGATTAACTACATTTAAGCTAATTAATGTATCCATCACCTCACATGGGTACTGTGTGTTTGTGTGTGTATAATGAAAACACTTCAGGTTTATTCTCTTAGCAAATGTCAAGTATACAATGTAGTATTATTAACTATAGTCATGCTTTACATTTGACGCCTAGAACTTACTCATCCTACCCAACTAAAACTTTGACCACAGTCCCCCAATTCTAAACCCCATCCATGCTCCTGGTAACCATCTATTATTATATTCTCTGCTTTTGTGGTTTGACTTTCTTAGATTCCAAATATAAGTGAGATCATGCAGTATTTGTCTCTCCGTGGTGGCTTATTTTATTTAACATGTCTTCCAGATGCATTCATGTTGTTGCAAATGACAGAATTTCCTTCCTTAAGACAGAGTAATATTTCATGTGTCTATAGAAAATTACTTTATCCGTTGACAGACACTTGGGTTGTTTCCATGCCTTGGCTATTGTATACAATGCTGCAATGAACATGGTATTGCAAATATCTCTTCAACATACTGATTTCATCTCCTTTGGATATATGCCCAGCAGCTGGATTGCTGGATCATATAGTAGTTCTATTTTTAATTTTTGGAGAAACTTCCATTCTGCTTTCCAAAATGACCATACCAATTTACGTTTCCACCAACAGTGTGCAAGGGATTCCATTTCTCCATCTCCTGGCCAACACTTGTTATCTTTTGTTGTTTTTATAATCGCCATCCTAAACTATGTAATTCTCATTTTACATTTCTTTTATTGTACATCAGAAAGATGATATGTCATTTGAAAAAGAGCATGCAGCTCACGTATGTTTATTGCAGCACTATTCACAATAGCAAAAACTTGGAACCAACCCAAACGTCCATCGATGATAGACTGGATTAAGAAAATGTGGCACATATACACCATGGAATACTATGCAGCCAAAAAAAAGGATGAGTTCATGTCCTTTGCAGGGACATGGATGAAGCTGGAAACCATCATTCTCAGCAAACTATCACAAGGACAGAAAACCAAACACCACATGTTCTCACTCATAGGCGGAAATTGAACAATGAGAACACCTGGACACGGGGTAGGGAAACATCACACACGGGAGCCTGTCGTGGGGTTGGGGGTAGGGTGAGGGATAGCATTAGGAGAAATATCTAACGTAGAGAGTTAATGGGTGCAGCAAACCAACATGGCACATGTATACCTATGTGACAAACCCGCACGTTGTGCACATGTACCCTAGAACTCAAAGTATAATTTTTAAAAATTCAGTAAATTATGTGTAAACAGAAAAAATAAAAATAAAAGAAAAAAGAGTGCGCAGCTATGGGGAAAACTATAATTGATTTGTACAGATACTGTAAATGTGTGCTATTATAAGATACATATTTGGTCTTCGACTTCATTTCCTGACATATCACTCTTAAACTCCTTAGACTCTCCAACGTGATGTCGTTTTGTATGCTAAGGAATTCAAGCCCATAGGTAGCTTCAGGATAGGGACTGGTCACAGGAAAGACCAAGGCACGTTTAGAGAGTTGAGACTTGCAGCCCCACCCGCAACCTGTGGAGAGGGGAAAGGGGCTAAAGCTTAAGTTGATCAGGAAGGGCCAAAGGTTTACATCATCTCTAAGTAATGAAGCCTCCATAAATTCAAAAAGGACAGGGTTTGGAAGGGTTCCGAATAGCTAAATATATGGAAGTTCCTGGATGGTGGCACTCCCGGGGAGGGCACAGAGGTGCCATACCCCTTCCTCCATACCCAGCCTTATATATCTCTTCATGTATATTCTTTCTAATATTCTTATAATAAACTGGTAGACAGACATATTTCCCTAAGTTCCATGAGCTGCTCTAGCAAATTAATTGAACCCAAGTAGGACAGTGGCATGGGAACCCGATTTTAGAGCCAGTCAGTTATAGGCACAAGTCAAACAACTTGGAGCTTTTAACTGGCATCTAAAGTTGAGGGAGGCAGTCTTGGGGACTGAGCCCTCACCTTTTGGAATCTGACACTATCTTTAGGTAGATGGTGTCAGAATCGAATTAGAAGACACCCAGCTGGTGTTCCCTGCAGAACTGATTGCTTTCTTGTTGGTAGGAAAACTCTCACACATTTCATCGCAGAATTCTTCTGTTGATTGTTGTTGAATGAAAGAATAGAAAAAAATAAGACACTTTGAGTTTGTTTAGAACATGTTTGTCAGAACATGTTTTTTAAGTTAAATGTCATTGTTATAGACAACATTGTGTAAAGGAATTCTATGTTGACAGGAAGTGAAAAATTTAACCAAGGAGGAAATGAAGGAAAGAAACAGTATTTCTATTTATCTGTATGATGCCTCTTGTATTTAACTAAGATACCTGTATAAAGAGGCACTGGAATTGTTCTTTGGCATGTGTTTCTATTTCTGTCTCACACTCCAGAAGATGCCTCAGCTTCAGTCCCTACAACATTGAATATTGTGGAACTTAAATGAAAAGCAGAGAAACCCCACTAAGATTTTCACTGTGTTTAGATGGTGTTTTACATTACATTTTCTGAATTGGTTTCAGTTCTTATAAAACACTGCCAGCCTGAGAATTTTAGAAAGCAAACCTCTTCTGTCTATTCATGTGAAGAAAAATAAAAGAGAAACAGCATGGTACATGTGAAATGTAAACAAGTGGTTTGGCCCTGTTCCACATAACAAAGGATAACGTAACCATCAATACAATTCAGTTGGGATCTTTTTTTAAACCTCCATAAGAATATCAATAAAAGAGTTATATTTTATAATACAGAAATGTAACTATGAGAATTTAAAATTAGATTACCAAAGGCAATTGAAATGCCCAAATCTCAATATAATCATTAAATTGTAAGGATGTTTAGTTATTCTTTGAAAGTTACCAAAACCCCCCAATCATCATTTCTACAGGAAATCATTATCTGTTAAACTATTCTAGTTTAGCAAGTGTTGACAGATCTTATTGTTGTTTAAAAATAAGCTATCTGCATTATATTAGTCAGGGTACTCCAGAGAAACAAAACATATATATATATATACACACACACACACATACACACACACACACACATATATATACATATATACACACATATATATACACATATATACCCACACATATATATATATGGAAATAGATTTAAGGAATTATCTTATGGGATTCTAGTAAGCGACAAGTTGGAAATCTATAAAGGCAGTCTTGCAGGCTGGAGGCTCAGAGAAGAGTTGATGCTACAGTCATAAGCCTGAAGGCAGTATAGTGACAGAATTTCTTCTTCCTTGTTGAACCTCATTCTCTCTTAAGGCCTGCAAGTGATTGTCTGAGGCCCACCCAAATTATGAAGTGTAATCTACTTTATTCAAAGTCTATGGATTTAAGTGTCAATCATGTCCAAAACATACCTTCAAAGCAAGATCTAGACTGATGTTTACCCACACATCTGGGGACCAGGAAACTAGCCAAGGTGATACATGACCACCACACACCTATCATTTTCTTAATATTTATGAAAGCAATTTATCTAATAATCATTTAAACCTCTATAACCCTTTTTATTTTTCATTCACACATTTAACATCTTTAAAATCAATTTATATTTCACCCCATATCAAGTTGTGAATGTATGGATCTCTGTAAGCCAAGGGACTATTTTATAAAATTTTTTTTATGGTTCCACTATTTCCAGTATGACTGGATTGCAGGATCAAATCTCTAGCTTGCCCCCATCCATCCCCAGTAAGTCAACATATCCTTCATTAGCAATTTCTGTTTATTGTGCTCCTAGACCTCCAATTTTTCTAAATCTTATTTTATTACATTTTCTTTGATAAATTCTGTTTCACTGATTTTTTTTGATAAGTTCTTTTTTTCCTTGGAACTATTCTTTTTTTCCATTTTCAACCTAATGTACTCTAGAGTTAACCAAAATGAGTTTGCAATTACAAAGTGATTACCTTCCTATAAAAATGATTCCAGCTTTGGCTAAAAGTAAACACTAACATGCCCAATATACAAATCCTCATTATGAATTCACTGGCTCCTATCTTTAATGAGTATATAATTCCCATATGTATTATTCTATTCTCACACTGCTATAAAGACATACCTGAGACTGGATAATTTATAAACAAAAGAAGTTTAATTGACTCATAGTTCTACATGGCTGGGGAGGCCTCAGGGAACTTACAATCATGACAGAAAGCAAAGGGGAAGTAGACACATCTTCACATGGCCGAAGAAGGAGACAGAGAGCAAAGTGGGGAGTGTTATATACTTTTAAACAACCGGATCTCAAGAGAACTCACTCACTCTCATGAGAACAGCAAGAGGAAAGTCCGATCCCATGATTCAGTCACTTCCCAAGGGGCCCTTGCTCCAACACTGGGGGGTCATAATTCAACATGAAATTTGGGTGGGGAAAACAGAGCCAAACCATATCACCATATCATAAATATATAAATAGTTCCTTTAAGATACAAATGTACAAATAAAGAAAGAAAAGGGTCATGATTCAGTTTTTATTTACTTCCCAGTGGTGGAGGGATAACGAATAAATAGAGGCATAAGGTACAGTGATTGGACATTGCTCATCTATCCCAACACACTGTACAATAGGATACTTGAATACAAGTCACTAATTACTTTCAATAGACCAATTGCTTCCAGAAAAAAAGGAAACAAATAAATATTCCACTTTAGCTAATTCACGGAAAACATTATGAAAGTTAATGAATTCCTTTCACACGTCCCGCATTTCAAACTAGATCTCCAGGATAGTAAAATGCCATTAAAATGTTGTAAGGACATGTCACAGTGGGAAGAGTATCAAGACTAAAGTCAGATGATGTGAGAACTGTTTGCAGATTTACAATTTGCTCATTGTTTAGCCTGACTGCTACTGCCTCTTTAGAAAGCTGAAATTGAGCCGGGTGCGGTGGCTCACACCTGTAATCCCAGCACTTTGGGAGGCTGAGACCGGTGGATCACAAGGTCAGGAGATCGAGACCATCCTGGCTAACACTGTGAAACCCCATGTCTACTAAAAATACAAAAATATTAGCCAGGCATAGTGGCAGGCACCTGTAGTCACAGCTACTTTGGAGGCTGAGGCAGGAGAATGGTGTGAACCTGGGAGGCGGAGCTTGCAGTGAGCTGAGATCACGCCACTGCACTCCAGCCTGGGTGACAGAGCAAGACTCCATCTCAAAAAAAGAAAAAAGAAACCTGAAATTCTCCATCTAGTACATGGAGCTATAAAGCTTTGCCTGAATGCATTGTTCTGAGTATCAATTGTCCAATATTTTTGGTTTTTTATTTAGAAATAAACTTTTAAAATAAATTATTTAAATACGAATTGTCATGTAATTTTAGATTTTCTTTCTTTTGTTTTTTGTTACTATTGTTGTTGTTGTTTGAGATGGGGGTCTTACTCTGTTGCCCATGCTGGAACGCAGTGATGTGATCATAGTTCACTGCAACCTCAAACTCCTGAGCTAAAACGATCCCCCTGCCTCAGCCTCATAAGTACCGGGGACTATAGGCATGTGCCAGCATACCTAATAATTTTCTTTCTTATACATGCTACTTGATATTGAATTGGAAGTTTCTTAAAACAGTTAAGCTTTTGAATTATGTATAAATAAATAATTTAAGCTATTCTTAAAATGCTGTGTTCCTTGTGTAATGTAAAGGACCCTATAACAGTGTGAATGATTACATCCACCACTATATCATTTTGCTATAAGATGGTGATATAGTTTGGCTGTGTCTTCACCGAAATCTCAGCTTGAATTGTATCTCCCAGAAATCCCACATGTTGTGGGAGGGGCCCAGGGGGAGGTAATTGAATCATGGGGGCCAGTCTTTCCTGTGCTATTCTCATGATAGTAAATAAATCTCACAAGATCTGATGGGTTTATCAGAGATTTCAACTTTTGCTTCTTCCTCATTTTTCTCTTGCCACCACCACGTAAGAAGTGCCTTTCGCCTCCTGCCATGATTCTGGGACCTCCCCACCCATGGGGAACTGTAAGTCCAATTAAACTTTTTCTTCTCAGTCTCAGGTATGTCTTAATGAGCAGCATGAAAATGTACTAATACAGAAAATTGGTACCAGTAGAGTGGGGCATTGCTGAAAAGATACTGGAAAATGTGGAAGCAATTTGGAACTGGGTAACAGGTAGAAATTGAAACACTTTGGAGGGCTCAGAAGAAAAGAAAATGTGGGAAAGTTTGGAACTTCCTAGATACTTGTTGAATGGCTTTGACCAAAATGCTGATAATGATATGAACAATAAGGTCCAGGCTGAGATGGTCTCAGATGGAGATGAGGAAGTTTTTGGGAACTGGAGCAAAGGTGATTCTTGTTATGTTTTAGCAAAGAGACTGGCAGCATTTTGCCCCTGCCCTAGAGATCTGTGGAACTTTGAACTTGAGAGAGATGATTCAGTTTGCGTGGTGGAAGAAATTTCTGAGCAGCAAAGCATTGAAGATGTGATTTGGGTGCTGTTAAAGGCATTCAGTTTTATCAGGAAAGCAGAGCATAAAAGTTTGGAAAATATGCAGCCTGACTATGCAATAGAAAAGAAAAACCCATTTTCTGGGGAGAAATTCAAGCTGGCTGTAGAAATTTGCATAAGTAGCAAGGAGCCTAATGTTAATCCCCAAGACCATGGGGAAAATGTCTCCAGGCCATGTCAGAGACTCTCAAGGCAGCCTCTCCCATCACAGGCCCAGAGGTCCAGGAAGAAAAAATGGTTTCATGGGCCAGATCCAGGGTCCCCATGTTGTGTGCAGCCTAGAGACTTAGTGCCCTGTGTCCTAGCTGCTCCAGTTGTGGCTGAAAGGGGCCAACGTACAGCTCGGGCTGTGGCTTTAGAGGGTGGAAGCCCCAAGCCTTGGCAGCTTCCACATGGTGTTGAGCCTGTGGGTGGACAGAAGTCAAGAACTTAGGTTTGGGAACCTCTGCCTAGATTTCAGATGATGTATGGAACTGCCTGGCTGCCCAGACAAAAGTTTGCTACAGGGGCAGGGCCCTCATGCAGAACATCTGCAAGGGCAGTGCAGAAAGGAAATGTGGGGTCAGAGCCCCCACACAGAGTCCCTGTTGGGGAACTCCCTAGTGTAGCTGTGAAAAGAGGGCCACCGTCTTCCAGACCCCAGAATGGTAGATCCAGCAAAAGCTTGCACCTTGCACCTGGAAAAGCCACAGACACTCAATGCCAGCCCATGAAAGCAGCCAGGAGAGAGGCTGTACCCTGCAAAGCCACAGGAGTGGGGCTGTCCAAGACCATGGGAACCCACCTCTTGCATCAGCATGACCTGGATATGAGACCTTGAGTCAAAGGAGGTCATTTTGGAGCTTTAAAATTTGACTGCCCCACGGGATTTTGGACTTGCATGGGCCCTGTAATCTCTTTGTTTTGGCAATTTCTCCCATTTGGAACAGCTGTATTTACCTAATACCTGTACCCTCATTGTATCCAGGTACTAGCTAGTTTGCTTTTGATTTTCCAGACTCATAGACAGAAGAGACTTGCCTTGTCTCAGATGAGACTTTGGACTGTGGACTTTTGGGTTAATGCTGAAATGAGTTAAGACTTTGGGGGATTGCTGGGGAGGCATAATTGGTTCTGCCAGGGGTGGAATGACGTAGTTTGGCTGTGTCCCCATCCAAATCTCAATTCGAATTGTATCTCCCTGAACTCCCACGTGTTGTGGGAGGGACCCAGGGGGAGGTATTGAATAATGGGGGGCCATTCTTTCCTGTGCTATTCTCCTGATAGTGAACAAGTCTCACAAAATCTGATGGGTTTATCAGGGGTTTCCGCTTTTGCTTCTTCCTCATTTTTCTTTTGCCACTGCCATGAAGAAGTGCCTTTCACCTCCTGCCATGATTATGAGACCTCCCCAGCCATATGGAACTGTAAGTCCAATTAAACCTCTTTTTCTTCTCAGGCTTGGGTATGTCTTTATCAGAAGCGTGAAAACAGACTAAAACAGATGGTCAGTGCTGTTTAAAAGTACAGAAGACTATCCCAAATGGGAGATGAGGAATATCATAGTACAAACAAAGCTTTTTCACGTTTATCCTGGATTATTTGGTGGGGTCTAAATGCCATCATAATTGTCATCATGAGAGGAAGACAGAGATTTGACTCATGTACCATAGAAAGGTATTTTTATGGAAAACACAGATTCAAATAAGATAAAACTACAGGGATTTGGGGTCAAACAAAACTTTATGACCTTAGGCAAGTTATTTAACCACTGTTAGCCTCTGTAGCCTTTTATGTAAAATGAAGAAAACATAGCCTAATTCATGCAGTTATTCAAGGACTGAATGTCATCTCAAGAGGAAGATGCCTGGCACAAAGTAGAGGCTTAATAAATTAATTCCCATTCTCTTTGAGCCCCTGCCATAAAGAATGCTCCATTCAAAAAAAATGTACATTTAGTTTTTTGAAGTTTCCTAATACAGGTCATCTACTGTTAATCTCAATTGCTTTAAAAAAAATGAACAAGTTTGCATAAAAGTAGATGGTTTAAGGTCAAATCACAGCATAAAGTTGATATCTGGTAAAATATCAACAAGATAACTATAGTGTGACTCTAAGAAGTCTCAATTATGCATTTTTAAGTAATTCTGTCTACTAAAACATTCTGTGAGTACAGAAATGTTCTGTATCTGCACTGTCCAATACAGTAGCCCCTAGCCACATGAACACCTGAAAGGTGGTTTAACACAACTGAGAAAGTGAATTTTAGTATTATTTAATTTTCAACTAATATCACTTAAAATGTAAATGATTCCATAAGGCTAGTGGCCATGGTTTTAAATAGCGCAGATCTAAAGTATTCTTTAGTTCTAGACTTTATTTTATTTATTTTTGACCTTAAAGTGAAATACATAGAAATCTGTCAATAAGAATATAGAAAGTATGAGGTATAAAAACTGTGAGCATTAGATAAAAATAATGGTGACCAATCCAGGTAAGAGGAGTTACAAAAGAAAGACCTCCTAGAGCAAGTAAAACTAAGCCAGAGCTTACAGATGAGAATAGAGATATGAGGAGATAAGTATAATATTGTACGTATTTTGAAAGACTTTTCTTTAAAATATTAACATTGGATTCCACTGGGTGATAAAATCTCAGTTACTTTTTACTTCCTAGATGGATTTTTTTTATAATTGTTGACGTTTTTAGAAATAACGTTTTTAGAAACCACATATCAAACAAAGGACTATTATCTCCAATGCATAAAGGACTTTCAAAACTCAATAGCAAAAAAAATCTAATTATAAAATAGACAAAGGACATGAACAGGTATTTCACTGATGAGGATATACAGATAGTAAATAAGCATATAAGAATATGTTCAACAGCATTAGCCTATTAGGGAAATGCAAATTAAACCCATGAGATAGCACTGTAGACCTATCAAATTAGCTAGAATAAAATTAGTGACATCAAATGTTGGCTCACTCATACTCATGAACTGAATCTTTTACACATTGCTGGTGGGAATATAAAATGGTACAGCCATTCGGGAAAAAAATTTGTAATTTCTTATAAAACTAAACATGCTATTATTATAAGACCCAACAATTTTCCTCTTGGGAATTTATACCAGAGAAATGAAACCTTATATGCATGCAAAAACCTGTATCCTAATGTTCACAATAGCTTTACTGAAAATAACCAAAAACCAGAAACAACCCAGATGGTTTTTCACAGGTGAACGGTTAAACGAAAAGTGATGTATCTATGCAATATAATGCTACTCAGCAATAAAAAGGACAAACTATCAATACATGCAACTTGAATAAACCTCAAGGGAATTATGCTAAGTGGATTTTTAAAAAGTTACATACTACATGATTGCATTCATATAATATTTCCAAAATAGTAATAAAGAACAAGTCAGTGTTTTTCAGGAATTATGACGAAAAAGCCGTGGAAGGAGATGGGTATGGTCATAAAATGGGAAGATGAGTGACCCTTGTAGGGGTGTTCTCTATTATTATTATTTCTTTTTTTTGAGATGGCGTCTCGCTCTGTTGCCCAGGCTGGAGTGCAGCAATGTGATCTTAGCTCACTGCAACCTCTACCTCCCAGGTTCAAGTGATTCTCCTGCCTCAGCCTCCAGAGCAGCTGGGACTACAGGCACATGTCATCACACCTGGCTAATTTTTGTATTTTTAGTAGAGACAGGGTTTCACTATGTTGGCCAGGCTAGTCTTGAACTCCTGACCTCAGGTGATCCACCCATCTCGGCCTCCCAGAGTGCTGGGATTACAGGCATGAGTCACCGCGCCCAGCCCAGTGTTCTCTATCTTAACAGTGGTGAGTCAAGCATACACAAACCCATACATGTGTGATAAAATTGCACACAACTAAATATACACACACACACACACACACACACACACACAAATGAAAACAAGTAAAATTAGTGAAATCTAAATAAGACCAGTAGATTGTATCAATGTTACTATCCTAGTTGTGATATTTATTACAATCATAAAAATCTCACCAAGCAGGGAAACCTAGGTAAAGTGTACATGGAATCTCCATATTACTACTTACAATGGCCTGTGAATCTATCATTATCACAATATAAAGAGTTTAATGAAGGAAAAAGAGCTAATGCATGTCAGGTTTAATACCTAGGTGATGGGTTCATAGGTGCAGCAAACCACCATGGCACACGTTTGCCTATGTAACCAACCTGCCTATGTAACAAACCTGCACATGTACCCTGGAGCTTAAATAATAACAATGATTTTTTTTAAAGTGTAATGTGAAGAAAATAAATATGAGACCTGTATCTGGTTAAGATGTAAAAAGTTATCAAGAAAAACTTTTTTCTACCCTTAATAATAATGAGAAACAAGCTGGATAAGCTGTAAAACTATAGATTAAAACACACATCACAGAACTTAGTATGCAAAAAACCCTAATGGTACTAGAAAATTAGACCCTCCTAGAAGACAACAGACCCACAGCTGTTTGAATCCTTGAAAAACAGCAAGAAGAAGATGATTCCACCATTAATGAAGGCAAGAATAATCCAGATGGACTTTCAGCATACCTTTAACAGCCATTTACAGGCTCTCATGAGAGATTATCATACTGAGGAGCCCCAGCCAAGAGACCTCTACCAAGCGTTAAGGGCCTATACACCAAAGGCCAGGGAAGGGCAGGAGGTTTGAAAGTGACCCACCTCGAGGTGTGCAGGGCCTTTGCCAAGTGCAGGGACATGGCCCAGTACAAATCAGGAGCAGGGCAGAATAGCTGAGAGAATCCCTCAAAGTATGCCAGGGCTTCACGAAATGCACAGGAGCTGCTCTACAAATGCTGAGCATGAGAGGAAAGCTGAAAAAATCCCCCCAAGATACCCTAGGACTTTAAGTGCACTGGAGTTGCCCTCTGATGACTGGAGACAGAAGAATAGGACAGAAAGAGATCTCCAAAGGTGCAGAAAGCTACGGGAAGGACAGAGGAAGTAAAAGAACTTCCAAGTTCTCCAAATACTACCAGCTGGACTATGTAAAGCAGAGAAATTTGCTTTGTGGAATTAGCCTCGTGAACTTTGGTAGTTTCGATGTAAAACATAGAGCGATTTCTGGAGTTGCGATGATGGAATCTTGATCACAAGCTCTGCTAATGAAAAGATCCTGATCTGTTGGCAAAAAAATATATTTAAAGCCTGTGGTGATTTCCATCTAACTAACACTAAACCTAAACCCAGTTCTACCACAGGTTACATTGACTCAGACTCCCACATTAATAGCTTAACAGGAGAAGGGATATTCTCCTTTGTGGGAGTACATTCTCATTTATTTCAGTCTCCCCTATTCTTTTATATATAGTTTCTTTTATAAAATTAAAAATTATGAGACGTGACAAAAAAAGGCCCACCATCATCCAAGTATATAGTCCATAGAAGAAGGTTCATATATGCCCAAGATGTATAAATTATCATACAAGACACTATGACAAATATGTTAAGTAATATAATAGAAAGGGTAGATAACATGCATGAAGAGATGGGAAATTTTATAAGAGTTGAAAAAAACGATATGGAAATACTATAAATGGAAAATATGTGATCAGAAATGAAGAATTCATATAATAGTCTTGATATCAGAGTGGAAAGAGCAGATGAAAAGATCAACGAACTTAAAGATAAGTCATTTGAAATCAGCCGCACTGAAACTCAAAGAAGAAAACAATGCTGGGGTAGTGGGGAGGAAGATGAGCAAAGCCTGCGGTTTGTGAGACATTGTTAAACAGTAAAACACTTGTAATTGGTGCAAAGGGAGAAAGAGAAAAGGAAGCAGAAAAAAAAAGAATGAGAATTTTCCAAACCAAAAGAAATGTATCAACCCAGAGAGCCAAAAATATCAGCCATAAAGTTAAGAGAAGCCAAATAATGGACATATAATTATCAAATTCCTGAAAACCAAAGAGAAAGAAAATATACTAAAAGCAGTTAGAGAAAAACAGAATGCATTCCATATAGGAAAAAATATATATGAATTACAGCTATCTTCTCACTGAAATAATTGAGGCCAGAAAACAATAGAAAGGCATCTTTAAAGTACTGAAGAGGGAAAAAGAAACATCATATTGGAATTCTGTATCAAGAAAGGAAATGCTTCTGATACAATCATTTAACTACAAACTCAAATTTAACCTAAATAGATAAAATGTTATTTTTAAATTAATATAAATAGCCTAGAAAGGATCATACTAAAATAAATAGCTGATTTCAGGGTGGCAAAACCTTTCTATGTGTAAAAGCAGTACAGTATAAAAAAATCAAAGGAAAATACTAGTATCTAGTTATGCAAAATATAATACACAATGAATAAGATAAGCCTCATTAATTCTCCAGTAGGATAGAAAGACATTAAATGAACTAATAACCCACAAAATAAAATTAGTTAATAAAACAATTGAAAAAGTTAACTTCCTCAAAAGTAGCAACAAATATTAATTAATAGAAACTTTTTCAGTAAAATTAGCAAAAATCTAAAAATAGTTATATCCATTATGGAAGGGATACAGTGAAGCTGGAGTCTGTGGAACAATCTTGGTGGGATATAAATTAACACAACCTTTCTGGGAAACAGTTTAGCAAGACTTTTATAAATGTTTAGAAATTTTTTCTCAAAGACAAATTAAAATATGGGCAGATATTGTATTCAGCAAGACTATCATAAATGCTTAGAAATGTTTTCCAAAAGAAAAATGAAAATATGGACAGAAATTATATATCTATAAATGTTTATCCTACTTCATATTTAAAGAATCTGCCTGGCATTATGGTTATCAGTGGGGACTCTGGAACCAGACAGCATGGTTACAAAACCAAATTTTGCAGCTTCCCAGCTGAATATCTTGGGGCAAATCACATAACGTTTCTGTGCTCAGTTTTCATATGTGTAGATGTGAAAATAACAGCATCTAGCTATGAGCTTGTTCCGTGCATTAAACAAGATGATATGTCTAAAACATTAGAGCAGCTCTTACACAAAATACACACAATATAAATGATTGCACAATACAAATGATAGCTATGATTATTGTATTTATAATTAAACAATGGAAATAGCATGACTTTCATAATAATAATAATATATGTACATAATTTTCTATAGCTGTGAAATATTTTTCCAAAGAATATTTAACATGATAAAACAAAAATGAAACAAAACTTTATATATAGTATGTTTTATATGTAAGAATGTATAAACAGAGGAAAATATATGAGGTAAATACTTCAAATATCATTAGAAATTATGTAGAAATGGTGATATACAAGTGATAATGACAAACCATATTGGCTTGCTTACGTAATGACATTTATTACCAGGTAGGAGCAGAAATACTACAACTAAATTATTAATTCATTTTATATCTAAAGAGTAATCTTGTGTACTCAAGCTTCTTAGATATATCTGATATAAGTACCAGAAATCCAGGTAAATTAGATACCTGGTCCAATGCCCAATATAAAGCATATACAAAGATTATAATAAAATAGATCATGACTAATTTTTACTATTCCCATGTGACTAAAATGGCTTTGAATAAAAATGTTACTTTAGAAAGAGTTAAGAAATATGAGTAGTAATAGTTTAATATAAAACTCTTTTGAGCATTTAGTGTTATATTAATATTGTCCTAATGTAACATGAAAAACAAGGTCTCAAAATGAAATATTGCTTTCCCAGAATTCTAAAATTAGGTTATTAATCACATCAACTTTTCATGAATATCTATTATAGCATAACTTTTTAAACAGTAAAACTTTTCATAAGAATGCCTATGCAAATATGACTATCTCACTATTTGATCCTTAAAATACGAATATGTTAAGCCTTCTTTATGAGCACTTTTAAAGACCTAATTGAAGTAACTTCATAGAATATTTTGAGATAGTCTCACAGTGAACCCAAGTTTGTTTGCAAAAGTTTTTTTTGTTTGCAACAGTTACGTAGTAGTTTGACCTGGTATGAGCTCTGAGGATTGCATCCTTTATATTTTCAATTTAATAATAAAATATTCAAGAAGTGCTCACTACTATACCTGCAATTTGGGGGCATTAGAATAATAAATTTAAGACTTATAGGGAATATTAGTGGTAGACTTATGCTACTCCTGCTTCTTACAGGAAAGATTCCAATATCAACTGTGAACTGGTATTCCAGTCTTTGTCTCAACCTTCAAGGCTCAAAAAGCCTTTATAACATTTTACCAGACTGTCTATGACACATTTGGATTTGATTATCTTATGGATTATAGTATGGGAGGGGGAACACAAGCTTTGAGGTCAGGCCAGGGCTAACTCGAGCTCTGCTGTTTTCTGACCTAATGATGCTTTTTGGGGGGCAAATTCCTTAATGTCCCAGATCCTCAGCTGCCTATGTTTAAAATGGGTTAAATTTATGGAACGGCTGTGATTGTATATAGCGCATTGACATAGAGTTTTTTACATTTAAATCCTTTATATTTTTATGTTACTTTTACAGGAAGATGTGAAGAACTGAATTAGATATATGTTTATAGTCAGTTGTCTGGAGCATATTTGTCGTGGTTGATCCATCTTTTTGCAAATTTATTTGAAATTCCACCTTGATCAAATATGCCGATCATATCTCCTGGGCGTGACACAGAGCAGGCACTTAATAAATAGAACTTCATGTCCTCCTTCTACTGAGTTAAAACTTGCTTTCCTATAAATTCCATTGATCTATTTTGCCTGTCAGTGTACCAACAAAACTCATTTAATGAACTAAATACCCCTACTTCAGCCAGTCTTCACATGGCATAATTTCCAGTACAATGCCATCCTGTCTGCCCTCCTTTATATAAGCCATAATTGCCACTATTCGTCTAACAATATGGCTCATTGGACTGAACATTTTCTACCAGACATGTTTTCACAATTGAAGGGCCTGGGAAATAATATCTACCTTTGCTCTCAATACCTCCATTCTTTAAATGCAGTCTAATTTTATATTAGTATCTCTCACATCTAATTCACACTACGTTAAACTAACAGTAAGTTTTGTTGTTAGCTAAAGCCATGATTCCTTTTTTTATGTGAGCTGTTTTTAAGCCAAATGTTGTCCATTTTGAAAACATTAGGTATTTTGGTATCTGATAATGATCTTTAAAAATGCCAAAAATCTAAAAATAAGGAAAAAGGTCACTTATCCTTTATCATATATTTTTGCTACATCTCTCATTCAAAGTCAAGACGTTTTCTAAGGAGTTTGCTTTCTTTAAATATATATTATTTTAGTATCATTGTTTAAGATTGAAGAATATTTTACATAATACTTTTCAATTAAGTACACTTTCAGAGTTTTCAGTATTCAACCCACTTTAAACATTTTTTGATAAGCTAAGGGAGCAAAGTTTCAAAAAAGTATATGTGATATAATTTCACCTTGGAATATGAGTGCTGACTCAAAAATATACTGCTATAGACTGAATGTTTGTATCTCCCCAAAATTCATATGTTGAAACCTAACCCCTCAATGTGATGGTATTTGGAAGCACAGTCTTTGGGAGGTGATTAAGTCACGAGAGTGTGGCTGTGATATTGTTTGGCTCTATGTCCCCACACAAATCTCATCTTTAGCTCCCATAATTTCCACGTGTTGTGGGAGGGACCCAGTGGGAGATGACTGAATCATGGGGGTGGGTCTTTCCCATGCTGTTCTTGTGATAGTGAATGGGTCTCACAAGATCCGATGGTTTTAAAAATGGGAGTTTCTCTGCACAAGCTCTCTTTTGGCCTCCTGCCACCCATATAAGATGTGCTTGCTCCTCCTTGCCTTCCGCCATGATTGTTAGGCCTCCCCAGACATGTGGAACTGTAACTCCAATAAACCTCTTCATTTTGTAAGTTACCCAGTCTCGGGTATGTCTTTATCAGCAGTGTGAAAACAGACTAATACAGGTCCTCATGAATGGGATTCTTATAAAAGAGACCCCAGAGAGCTCCCTTCCTCATTCTGCCATGTGATGACAGAGCAAGAAGACAGATATCTATGAACCAGGAACTAGGCCCTTACCATACACCAAATCTGCCAGCCCCTTGATCTTGAAATTCCCAGCCTCCAGAGCCATGAGAAGTAAATCTGTGTTGTTTATAAGCCACTCAGTCTATGGTGTTCTCTTATAGCAGCCCCCAAAAACTAAGATATATACACATATTTGAAAATCTAGTATATGTCTATTTGATATATATAAAAATGTGTATACCAAAATACTAACCATGGTTACTTTGGGGCATTGGGACTTATGTTTTCAATGCTATTCATTTATATTTCTTATTTTTTTCTTAGTGTTGGCATGTTTTGTTTTTATAATAGTATTTAAACTCTTAATTGGATAATCACCATAATAATCAAATAGTCAAATTATTAAGCAGGAAAACTTGGAAAATCAAGGTTTATGATTTAAATTATAAATAAAAGTCATCCATAAATAATTCATTACATTTTTAATTTACTTGATATTCATGTGCTTTTACTTTAAATGTTTAAAAATATTTTATTCAAAGTCATTTTTTCTATGTCATTTAAGTCTTTTGCCTTTTTCAAATACTCTGATATTTTGAGTATTTTCAACTTCATCAGAGGGAAGTGAATTTTACTTATTTCTTTGTTAACTACTTTGTCTCTGTATTATCCATAAACTCAAAGAGTTTGTTGGCATATAGATCTTACATGCTTTCAGAATTTTATGCAATTTTGTAATATCTGGCAGTATACCATTAATAGGATGAGTAAGAGACAATCAAGATAAAATATCTGGAAACCAGACTATACTGCAATAGAACAGGGAAAGTCATTACTAAAATCTATAGAAACAAGGGAACAAGATTAATGGATTTAAATATTCAATAAAGATGATGAAACTGAAGGCATAACAAAAGCATTGTGATACTGTATTTTTCATTTTCTTCTCATGCTTAAATATATGTTTTATTTAAAATTATATTTATTATGCTCTAGTAAATTAATAATTACTCAACTTTAGAGAAGAAGTAGTTTACTCCTAAGAGCAAATAGAATATAGTGAAAGAGAATGAACTTGGGAATCAGAAAACCTTGACTTAAATAGGCTACTTATTTACTCTCCTGTCTCAGGCAAAGTAATTGGCTTCTCTGATCCTTAATTTTCCCCCATGGAGTTGCTCTGAATTTTTAAATGATAGAATCTGTGCAAACCTGTATCACATAATAGAAACACAAATATATCACCTTTGTTTCTTCTTTCATAATAAATCCTATTCTACAAAAAAAAGCAAAATAAAATAATATATTGCACTTTTAAACTGCTTAAAACCTTGGCATTCTCTGAGATTTAATCAAAAGACAGCATTTGAGAAGATAAGAGTATCTGGGAAATTATCATAATATCTCCTTTATAAAAAAGGAGTTACAGAGGAAAAGGTTTCCAGTTAAAGTGGTATCTTACATCCATACACTTATGGATTTCCCCTACCAAAATGCCACAAAATGACAGTGAGGGAAACAAAAAGTAAAATGGGCAATGAATACAGAGAAGAGACAACAGCAGTTAGGAATCATTAGCAAAATGTTGGAAGATAAAAATAGCATGGAAGAGTAGTAACTGCCTTAGAGGAGAGTTGACTTGTTGGTTGTCAGATTTGTGAAACTTGAACAAAGTGCTGAGTTCCACATCTTGACTGACATGACATAGCCTAGGACCAGTATTCAGGAAGTTGGAAGTCCAGAAAGTAGAGGGGACAAAGTCACATCATGTCCCCACTACCAGCCTGTGGATTTACAGAAATTTTGGGGAAGAGCCTTAGACTTCCGCAGATGGTGGAATTGGGTTTACATCTATTACATTTAAATATCTCAATTGAACAAGTAATCATCCAATTATTATTCTATGTATTCTTTGGTCTATTTCTGGAGTCTTTCTTTTTTCTCTCTTGATATATCTCGCTATTGCATACTCCTGTGCTATACTATTTTAACTATGTGTAAGAATGTTCAGTATCTATTAGAGCAAGATTATTAAGATTGATCTTCCTAGCTACTTTTATCAATCTGTTTTTCCAGGTTTACCTTAGGATTATTTGTTCTGTTTTGAAAGAAAAAAATATGCGCCTTAAAACTTTGGAAACAGTTACATTCAATATATATACACAAGCATGTAAGAAATTGACTTATTTCAATTCTTGATTATTCCTATGAAACAATGTGATATATCCTTCCATTTGTTCAAGTTTCCAGGTTTTCTGTTTGGTTGTTTGCTTGTTTGTTTGTTTTACAGAGACAGAGTGTCCCTCTGTTGCCCAATCTGGAGTGCAGTGACAAAGTCATAGCTCACTGCAGCCTCAACTCCTTAACTCAAGCGATCCTCCTACTTCAGCCTCCCAAGTAGTTGGGACTACAGGTGCATGCCACCATGCCCAGCTAATTACTTTTTTTTAGAGATGGGTCTCACTATGTTGTCCAGGCTGGTTTCAAACTCTTGGCCTCAAACAATCTTCTTCCCTCAGCCTCCCAAAGCACTAGGATTAAAGGCATGAGCTACCATACCCAGCATAAGTTTCTTTCACGCCACACGGTGTTTTCATAATGTCTTATTATGTAAGGTTATATTAATTCCTAAGGTTACCTATTTATTTTCCACCACTCTGCATAACATCCTTTATTATTTGCTTTTATTTTCCAAGTAGTTGCTGTTATATAAGAACAATGCTAATATCTAACTATATTCTTTATTATTTCTCATAATTTGATTTTGTAGGCTTTATATTAGAAATTAATAATTCTACTAATAACTATAACTTCAATATATTTATCCAAAATATTAATATTCACTTATAGAATAATGTTATTAATGAATAACGATTATGGAATTCCTGATATTCTTCCTGACTTTATTAAAAATTCTTTTGGTATTTCAGAGATATAAATGATCCTAATAATGAATTTGGATTTTTAAAGTCACATAAGCAGTACCCTTTTGTGCTTTACATTTTTAAAATTCTGTCTGGTAGGTACAAGGATGCTTTCATATTTAATGTTCATTTCAGAGATGTATAATTTTTTAAAGATTAAATATAAGGAAATATCTTCTCAATATCAGGAATTGAAGTTAACTTTTACAAACCCTTTTGAACATATTGAGAAGAACAATTGTTTTTTGTTATGCTATGATGAAATGTTATCAATAGATTTCATAACATTAAATTGTTCTGGAGATCTTGAAATAAATCCTATTAACTATGATATGCCATTTACTATATTATTAGACTGAAATTTATTTACATATTTTTACATCAATATTACTGAAGAATTAGTCTTCTTTTTCTGTGAATTCTCTATCATATTCTTGGCCAGAATAATATGGTACTTGGGAAGCCTGTTTCCCTAATGTGCCACAACAGCCTGATTATTACTATTATTATTATTATTATTATTATTATTATTTTGAGACAGAGTCTCACTCTGTCCCCAGGCTGGAGTGCAATGGTATGATCTTGGCTCACTGCAACCTCCGACTCCCTGGTTCAAGCAATTCTCCTGCCTCAGCCTACGAAGAAGCTGGGATTACAGGCACACACCACCATGCCCAGCTAATTTTTATATTATTAATAGAGACAGGGTTTCACCATGTTGGCCAGGAGGGTCACCATCTCCTGACCTCGTGATCCGCCAGCCTCAGCCTCCCAAAGTGCTAGGATTATAGGCAAGAGCCACTGCACCCGGCCCAGCCTAATTATTAATTGTAAATATTAGCCTCCTAACCATCTGAATTAAATTGCTCATAATTTCATCTGGGTTTTTAAAAGTCTTTTTATTTGCTTGTTTTACAGAAGGGGTGGAGCTGGAAAATAAATGGTATTCTTGGTCAACTTTATTATTATTAATAAATTGCAGAGTTATTGATGATTCTTCCTTTCCTTGAGTCATTTTTGTTGGTTCAAATTGTTTCTAGAAATTTTAGTCAAAAAGTAAAGACAGAATCTCTCATCATTCTGAAAAGCTCTACCATTCCTCTGAGTGTATTCACTGTCTTGTATATTACTTTCTCATGCCTGGAATTTCTCTCTCTTTCTCTCTGTGCTGTACTGATTTTATTGCTTTATTTTTTAATGAAGCATGCATAGTAAATATGTTGATGTTTTTCTAAGTTATTTCCACTTTTATCTTTATCTCTCTTTTCTAGACTTCATTACCATTGTTCTAAGTTCTTGGCTTGAAGTGTAGTTGATTTACTTTAAATCATTCTTGCTGAATAATAAAAGTGTTTAAGACCATATCCATTCTCCTAAATACACCAGATCTGAGAGCATAGGTATAGGAGCCTTGGAGTCACAGTACCAAGGTTCAAATCTTGGCTTCACCATTTTGTTATACATACTCTGAGCTTTGATTTTTCTCGCTCATAAAATGAAAATAAAAAACAGCATTTCCCTAATGAAGGTAAGGCTAAATGAGATGATACTAAAAGTAACCAGCACATTACCTGCCATGCTATAAAGGCTCCATGCATTTTAGCTGTCGTGAGTGGTGCTGGGTGGTTCAGGGTGGTCCTAGCATTTAGAGCTGTAGCTTTATTTTATTCACTTGATATATAGCATTCTCACTGAGCCACTTCCTAAATATCTTGAAACTGCAGTTCTGGGATTCCATTCTGATTTTCTAACCCTGCCCTGCCAGGTTGGAAAATTCAACTGTCATAAGCCAAGCTAAGGAAGCAGAAGAAAGAGGTAGCAAAGTAACACTACGCCCCTCCCTCCAGTGCTGTTCACCTGCCTCCTTTTAAGCTATCTAGTTAAACAAAGGGAGTGAGCAAACAACCAAAGTTAATTAATTCAAATGTTAGACCTAAAACCATAAAAACCATAGAAGAAAACCTAGGCAATACCATTCAGGACATAGGCATGAGCAAGGACTTCATGTCTAAAACACCAAAAGCAATGGCAACAAAAGCCAAAACTGACAAATGGGATCTAATTAAACTAAAGAGCTTCTGCACAGCAAAGGAAACTACCATCAGAGTGAACAGGCAACCTACAGGATGGGAGAAAATTTTTGCAATCTACTCATCTGACAAAGGGCTAATATCCAGAATCTACAATGAACTCAAACAAATTTACAAGAAAAAAACAAACAACCCCATCAAAAAGTGGGCAAAGGATAAGAACAGACACTTCTCAAAGAAGACATTTATGCAGCCAAAAGACACATTAAAAAATGCTCATCACCACTGGCCATCAGAGAAATGCAAATCAAAACCACAATGAGATACCATCTCACACCAGTTAAAATGGCGATCATTACAAAGTCAGGAAACAACAGGTGCTGGAGAGGATGTGGAGAAATAGGAACACTTTTACACTGTTGGTGGGACTGTAAACTAGTTCAACCATCGTGGAAGTCAGTGTGGCGATTCCTCAGAGATCTAGAACTAGAAATACCATTTGACCCAGCCATCCCATTACTGGGTATATACCCAAAGGATTATAAATCATGCTGCTATAAAGACACATGCACACGTATGTTTATTGTGGCATTATTCACAATAGCAAAGACTTGGAACCAACCCAAATGTCCAACAATGATAG
Organism: Pan troglodytes; assembly: GCF_028858775.2. Classification (NCBI taxonomy): domain Eukaryota; kingdom Metazoa; phylum Chordata; class Mammalia; order Primates; family Hominidae; genus Pan; species Pan troglodytes. The sequence goes on along the minus strand of NC_072412.2, from coordinate 97,133,264 downwards.
ACTGGATTAAGAAAATGTGGCACATATACACCATGGAATACTATGCAGCCACAGAAAAGGATGAGTTCATGTCCTTTTTAGGGACATGGATGAAGCTGGAAACCATCATTCTTAGCAAACTATTGCAAGGACAAAAAACCAAACACCACATGTTTTCACTCACTGGTGGGAATTGAACAATGAGAACACATGGACACAGCAAGGGGAGCATCACACACTGGGGCCTGTTGTGGGGTGAGGAGAGGGGGTAGGGATAGCATTTGGAGATATACCTAATGTTAAATGACGAGTTACTGGGTGCAGCACACCAACATGGCACATGTATACATGTGTAACAAATCTGCACGTTGTGCACATGTATCCTAAAACTTAAATTACAAAAAAAAAAAAACAAAAACAAAGTCTTAAGAGCTGAGCTTTCCTGCAAGAAGCTGCTGTTACGAATAACTTCAGGACAAAGGATATTAAACTAAAAGCTAACAGATGGTGCACTGATGTGAAGAGGTAAACACTGTGAGTGTGTGTATTAGCCTGTTTTCACACTGCCAATAAAGACATACCCAAGACTGGGTAATTTACAAAGAAAAAGAGGTTTAGTGGACTCACAGTTCCATGTGGCTGGGGAGGCCTCCCAATCATGGCAGAAGGTGAAAGGCACATCTTCCATGGCAGTAGACAAGAGAGAAAATGAGAACCAAGCGAAAGGGGTTTCCCCTTATAAAACCATCAGATCTCATGAGATTTATTCACTACCATGAGAACAGTATGGGGGAACCACCCCTATGAGCCAATTATCTCCCACCTGGTCCCTCCCACAACATGTGGGAATTATGGGAGCTACAATTCAAGATGAGATTTGGGTGGGGACACAGCCAAACCATATCAGTCTGTAATACAGTATCGAGACAAAAATCTGTAGCTGTAAAATTTATAGTTCTGTAGAGATTAGAAGCCCTTTAAGCGTCTGAGGAAACAGACTTGCCAAATAAATAAATAAAATCTCCAGGATTGGCCAATATCAGTCTATGCCTATTCAGCTCCAAAGATAACCTCAAAATGGCACCAACAGGAAATGAGCTACACAAAATATGTAGCTACATAGTGTATGCATGGCCAAATGATTTGCTGTTGATCTGAAATTCAAGTTTAACTGAGCATCCTATATTTTTCCTTGCATGGGAATCCTCCCTAATACCCATCTTCTGTGTATCCAATGGATCCCAAGAAAAAGGGAAGATTCTCCAGTAGGAAATATCAGATGGCCAGCCACATTGGCTGACCAAGATTCTTCCTCTCCTAACTGGAAAAAGAGACTTCTCTATTTCTATACATTCATTACTTCCTCATCAAATATCAATTGACTAAATGCTACATGCCAAGAACCATTCTAATTTCTAAAGACATGGTAGTGAAGAAAAGTCCCTATCCTCAAGGATTTGTATTCTAATGGCAAGAGACAGACAACAAATATATAAAAAATATGTCAGTGGTGTTAAATAAAATGAGGAGCGTAAGAGTGGAAGTCTATTTGATACAGGACAGACAAAGAAAGCTGGTCTATATTGGAGCAAAGAACTAGCTGGAAATGAGGGCATGGTCCAAGGGGATACCTAAGAGAAGAGTTTCCTGGAAGAGAAAACATTTAGCACAAATGAAACACAAAAAGGACTCCAGAATACAAGACCAATTAGTGACTGCTCTCATGCAGCTCACTTCCTGTAGAGACAGGCAATAAATAAACCCTTGAAAAATATCGCACATTGGCAATTTTTATATGTAAATCAATACAGGATGATGCTTTAGGAAGTGGCTCCATGTATCTGTTTTAGATTGAGGTGTCAGAAATTACCTCCCTTAGGAGTTGAGATGAGGCTGTTTGAGACTGGCTGCGCCTGATCAGGCTGTCTCTGAAAGGTGGCAGAAGAGTAACTGTATGGGACAAACCTGATGAAAGAAGAGGTAACCACCTGGAGAGCGCTAAAATGCAAAAGAACACATTTCATTGCCATCGTGATTTACATGGCTCAGCAGAAGTGAGGCAGGAGTTATTTTAAAAAACAATTGTGAACCGTATGCAAAAATAAGGGACAGAAAAACTGCTGAATCTAAAATGTTAAGAAAGCTTCGTTTTCAAAATTTACTAGGGCAGGAAGATATGCCAAAACTGACTAAGATGTATTTGGAGAATTAGGAGCAGAAACTGTGGTATTTCCCTTTCTCTTGTCTAACTTTTATCCTTGACTTTCTCCATCTCTCACTTTTCTTACCCTCTCTTGTTTCAATATTTACTTCTTTGCTCAGGACTCAGATTTTTGTCTCCCAAAATCTAAACACATACTACCTATGGAACAAAATAATATGCTGATCCATCAAACTGAACCACACCAAACCTGAACTCCTTATACCCAACACCCTCTTCCTGCTCTTGGAGATAATAACAGCATCCTGTTACCTGAGGTGGAAACCCAAAGCCACCTTTGACTTGTTCTTCCTCCCACACAGACTATAGCTTAACAGTGTCCTTGTCCACCCAACTCTACCTCCAAAAACTCATCCAACTCATCCTAGTCTCATTTGTTTTCATTCCTCTGGAACTCCCTGAGCCCCATCCCTAATCATGGATCACCTGAATGACTGCAGCAGCTTTCCTTTTTTCTTTTTTTTTGAGAGGGAGACTCTATCTCTGTTCCCCAGGCTGGAGTGCAGTGGCAAGATCTTCGCTCACTGCAACCTCTACCTCCCAGGTTAAAGTGATTCTCCTGCCTCAGCCTCCTGAGTAGCCAAGATCATAGGCAGGCACCACCATGCCCAGCTAATTTTTGTATTTTTTTGTAGAGACGGGGTTTCACCATGTTGGCCAGTCTGGTCTTGAACTTTGACCTCAAATGATCCGCCCACCTCAGCCTCCCAAAGTGCAACTGCAATAGTTTTCTAACTGGCTCCCCTACAGCTACCCTGACCACCATTTCACTCCCTTCCACCCTCCTTAGAGTTATCTTTTTAAAAACACAAATATGGATATTTTACTGCCATATTTAAAAACACGATGATCTCCCAGATTCCCCAACCTACTACATTTCTGACCTTTCATCTCCACATGCTCCTGGCTATCCTACGCCCAGTTCACACCCTAGTTAATTATGGTGAAGTCCTTCCCCTTCCCTTCTTACATAAACCATCACATGCTGACCCATTATGCTCAAATCCCTGCTCAACCAGTTCCCAGCCCACAAGACAGGTTGCTCTTTTTTCTCCTTTACTCGTTCACTCACTCGGTCAACAAAATGTACAACTTAAAATTTCCTGGGGGCAACAGAACAAAAAGTAAAGCAATAAATTAAAACTTTATTTAAGAATGTGATAAATACTATGAACTAAGCAAAAAAAAAAAATCTCTTTGGGTAGAGATTTCTGAAAAGACAATATTTAAGCAAAAATCCCAAGAATGAAAAGCAAATAGCCAAGACAAAACCAGGAGTGTGTGTGTGGCGGCAGGTGGGTTACAGGTAGGGGGGTGAAAAGCATTAAGCGGGAGAAAAAAAAAATCTAAGATTAAAAAAGGCTTAGAGGCCATGGTAAGAGGTTTGAATATCACTCTAGGTGCAATTAGAAGTCCCTGGAGAGTATTAGACAGGGGAATAAATCTTTACATTAAAATCAAAAGTAGGGGAAATGGCAAGAATTGGATTGTTTGTAACACAAAGGATACATTCTTGAGGTGATGGATACCCCACTTTCCATGATATGATTATCATACCTTGCATGCCTGTATCAAAACATCTCATGCACCTCATATATTCACCTACTATGTACCCACGATAATTTAAAAGAACAGAAAGAATAACTTTGTTTTCATTTCCACAATAAACAGATTGAATTTAGCTCTTTATAAATCCTCATGTTGATACCATCAAGCATGACCCCAAAACTGCTGTCCTGCCTTCCTTAGAGGGCAACATTTCCAATTCATTACCTTCTGCCTCTGAACTCTGTGCCTCAATAGATGGTACTTAAATGGAAAAGGATACAGGTTTCTATGGACTAATTTCTATAGACTAATTTGTGCATGGTTAGGAAGGTGAGTATATACCCCAATTACAGTCAGGCTGAATGCAATCAATAAGTGACTTGGGAGGCATGAAGAAGAGATAAGACATTTCTAACAACTAAAAAATTGTCATCTCTTCTGTGGGAATTAGAACAAGTAGAAAAATAATGAGCCATTATTTAGAGAACAGTACAGGAATTAACAAACTTGCTAGTCCAGATTAATTTGATAACTTTTTTCCTTTTTAGTAGAAAATTCACTGGTTTAAAAAAAAATATCTGAAGCATAAACTATATCTGACTTCAGTATAATAGCTGACACATAATTACCTACAGAAAGGTTTAAATCAAGTTTGTTTGGACAGAAATACAATTAAAATGACTCAAAGCTAGATCTATATATAAAACTGTAAAGTATAATTATAAATGGTCATACATCTTTCTTAATAGTAAAAAACAAGCATTGTTCCATAAAAGGCCATTATTCGTTTTAAATATCTTTAAAAAAAACAACTTAGAGGACAGGAAAAAAGCATATTAATTTTTGCACGTATATATAAAAGGGAAGAAAATAAACAGAAAAGCAATAACTATTTGAAGAAAAAGACAGTAACGGGGGATTTTCAATAAGGAATTTATTAAATAAATTTTTCTATTTTTAACTGTTGCGGGTACATATTAGGTGCATATATTTATGGGGTACATGAGATACTTTAATACAGGCATGCAATGTGTAACATTCACATCATGGAAAATGGGGTATCCATCCCCTCAAGCATTCATCTTTTGTGTTGCGATTATACTCTTTTAGTTATTTTTGAATGTACAATAAATTATTGTTGCCATAGTCACCCTGTTGTGCTGTCAAACACTAGATCTTATTCATTCAATCTATTTTTGTATGCATTAACCATCCTCACCACCCCACCAAGCCCCAACACCCCCACTACCATTCCCAGCCTCTGGTAACCATCCTTTTTATCTCTATGTCCATGAGTTCAATTGTTTTAATTTTTTGCTCCTACAAATAAATGAGGAAATGCAAAGTTTGTCTTTCTGTGCCTGGTTTATTTCACTTAACATAATGAACAGTTCCATTCATGTTGCTGCAAATGACATGACCTCATTCTTTTTTATGGTTGAATAGTGCTCCGTTGTGTATATGTACCACATTTTCCTTATCCATTCGTCTGTTGATAGACACTTAGGTTGCTTCCCAATCTTAGCCATTGTGAATGGTCCTGCAATAAACATAGGAGTGCAGATACCTCTTCCATATACTGATTTATCTTCTTTTGTGTATATGCCTAGCCATGGGAATCAGAAGACCCAATTTCAAGTCAATAACATGCCACCTACTGAATATTCCTAGAACACATATGTTGAAATCGTTTATAATTTTACTTTTAAGCTTTTATTTGTATTCCTTTGCAGAATGCAATTTTGTTTTTAAAATTTATACTTAATACTAATATTGCACTTCCCAGTCATATTAGAGTCAGCTATAAAAGATTACAAGATCTAATTTTATTTATTATTTATTATTATTATTATTTTTTTTTTTTTGAGACAGAGTCTCTCTCTGTCACCCAGGCTGAAGTGCAGTGGTGCTATCTCGGCTCACTGCAACCTCTGCCTCCCAAGTTCAAGCAATTCTCCTGCCTCAGCTTCCCAAGTAGCTGGGATTACAGGCACCCGCCACCACGCCCAGCTAATTTTCGTATTTTTAGTAGAAACGGGGTTTCACCCTGTTAGTCAGGCTGGTCTCTAACTCTTGACCTCAGGTGATCCACCCGCCTCGGCCTCCCAAAGTGCTGGGATTCCAGGCGTGAGCCGCCACAACAAGATTCATTTGTTATCAGTGTTTGTTTTCCCTATTTTGGAAAGGAGGGTTCTGAATACAATATGAAACAGAATAGACAGAGAAGACATTACAAAAAGATGCAAAGCACTGCAAGCTATCTGATGGGGAGTGGGGAGTATTCTAGGCAGGGAAAGAGCAAATGCAAAGCTCAGAAGCTGCAGCCTGCATTAGTGCTTGAGGAAAGCAAGGTGGTAACTGCTGCTGGGACAGAGTGAGGAAGTGAAGAGGAGTTATGGATGACATCAGAGAAGATGTCAAATTGAGTGTAGGTTTGTAAGCCACAGCAGGACTCTTCTACCCTGTGAAATGGGTGCCATTGGAGGGCTTTGAGAAAAGGAGTGACATGGCTTGATGCTTCCTCAAGATCTTTCCGCCTACTGCATCAAGAATAGACTGCAGAGGCAAGGACAGAAACTGGGAGGCCAGGCAACACTGTCTAATTAGATTAAAAAGAATATTAATAACAGTGGCTTGGATGACTCTGTTAGCAGTGGAAGGGGTGAGATGTATTCAGATTGTGGATATATTTGATTAGAGCCAGTAATATGTAGTCATATAAGGTAGGGTATGAGAAAAGAATTAGGAATCAAGGATGACTTCAGAATAGAATTCCCATTAATTAAGATGGGCAAGATTTTCAGTGAAGCAAGTTTGGGGAATAAAATCAGGAGCTCAGTTTAGTGCTTGAGATATCTATTAGAAATTCAAATAGCGATGTCAAGCACTTCGTTGGATATATTAGTCAGCAGTTCAGAATAGAGGTCTGGGATGAAGATAGCAGTTCTGATATTTGAAGCTGTATGATTTGGTGAGATAATTTTTTAAAGTGAGAACAGATGAAAAGAAGAAAATAAGTAAGAAATGAACCCTGGTACAGTTTAGAGTTGGCACTGAAGGAGATACGGAGAAATCAGAAAAAGATTCTAAGGCAGGGTAGTCAATAAGGGGGGAGAAAAAGCAAGAACTTTAGTATCCTGGAAGTCAACTGAAGAAACAAATTTCAAAGAGAAGGAGTGATCACCCTGTCCCCTACTGCTGACTAGTCTATTAAGATGAAGACAGAAAATTGGCTGCTGGATTTAATGATGTGGAGATCACTAGGGATATTGATAAGAAGTGTTTCTCTGAAGTGACACAGGTGAAAGTCTGTTGCAGTGGATTCAAAGAGAGTAGGGTGAGAGAAATTGCAGACAACAAGGGTGTTAGCCCTTTTAAAGACATTTTTTATTCCATGAAAGGAAAATAAAAATGGAGCAGCAGCTGGAGAAAGTACATTCTAGAGTTGTTTGGTTGGTGGTGGTGTTTTTGATGAAAGAAATAAGAGCTTATTAGTATGCTGATAGGAAGAAGTAAAATAATAATAATAATAAATAATAATAATAATAATAATGGAGCCGGAGAGAAAGGGGAAAATTCCTGGAACAATTTGCTTAAGAAAAAGAGAGGAGATAGATCTTGTGTACAAAAACAAGGGCTGGCCTTTGCAAGAGGCACAAACAGGTCATTCATAACAACAGAAAAGAAAACAGACCGGGCGCGGTGGCTCATGCCTGTAATCTCAGCACTTTGAGAGGCCAAGGCGGGTGGATCACGAGGTCAAGAAATAGAGACCATCCTGGCCAACATGTTGTAACCCCGTCTCTATTAAAAATACAAAAATAAAAAATAAAAAAAATTAGCCGGGTGTGGTGGTGGGTGCCTGTAGTCTCAGCTACTCGGGAGGCTCAGGCAGGGGAATTGCTTGAACCAGGGAGGCGGAGGTTGCAGTGAGCAGAGACTGTGCTACTGTACTCCAGCCTGGTGACAGAGTGAGACTCTGTCTTAAAAAAAAAAAAAAATAGAATGCAGCATATAACAGATACAGGCAAGAGGATAAACATGAGGGTAGAATCGTTTGCAGATTCTCCTCTATTTGCTTTTATTCTCTATGTAAAACTGGAAACAAGTCATCAGCTAAGACTAAGGATGAAAGGGATATAGAACTTTGAGGAAAGAGAATAAGGAATGAAGCGAATGTCTGGGAACATGGAAGAGCAAATGGACAAGGGAGATACAGCACAATTTCAGGCAGCCTCGAGGGCCCCCTTGCGAGTTGGTTTTTTTATTTCAAGAGCAGACGTGTGCACAGGTTCTCACTGATTTGTGGGGTCTAAAATCAAAACAATTAGACTCATGGAGATAGACAGTAGAAGGTTGGTTACCAGAGGCTGGGAAGGGTTGTGGGGAATAGGGGAGAAGTGGGGAATAGGGGAGAAATGGGGATGGTTAATGGGTACAAAAAATAATTAGAAAGAATGAATAATACCTAGTATTTTATAGAACAACAGAGTAACTACAGTCAAAAGAATTTAATTGTACATTTTAAAATAACTAAAAATATAATTGGATTGTCTGTAACACAAAGGATAAATGCTTGAGGGGATAAATACCCCATTTTCCATGATGTGATTATTATACATTACATGCCTGTATCAAAATATTTCATGTACCCAATAAATATATACACCTAGTATGTACCCACAAAATTTAAAAGTAAAAGAATGGATGTTTTCTTCTTGCTCTGTTCTGCTGCACTTATACAGGCATGGAGTAAATAAAAAGTTCAACAGGACTTGCTTTGACCAAAACAGTATGACAAAGCAAAAGAAGAGGATGATAATAATAATTAGCAACAGATCTAAGCTAGGTCAGTAAGGACATGAGTACATGAGTGATTGAGAAACAGTGAAGAGATGGTAGGATCAATGAGGTCAAGGAATTGTTACCGAAACAGTAGCAAGAGAAGCACTGGGGGGAAAGAGGTGGTGACGATAGCAGGTTGCTATACTTAAACTAACATTTTGGAGTTGTTTTGGTTATTTCTAATGATGAGAAACAAGGTATGTCCACGGAGTGGGTGGCTGACAGAACAAAGAGAACAAGATCATTGGAAGAAAGGAAACTAAGCAGTCAAAAAGTTAACACATTGGAAGGATGATTGTGATGGTTAATTTTATGTGGCAACTTGTCTGAGCTAAAGAGTGCCCAGATAGCTGGAAAACATTATTTCTGGGTATGTCTCTGAGGGTATTTCTGGCAGATTTTAGCATATGAACTGGTGAACTGAACTGAACAAAGCAGCTGGTACTCCACAATGTGTGGGCATCATCCAGTCTCTCAAGACTGGACTAAATAGACCAAAAAGACAGAAAAAAGGCGAACTCAGTCTCTCTGCTTTAGCTGAGACAGGCTGTCAGACATCAGTACTCCTAGTTTTAAGCTTACAGACTCAGACCAGGACTTAGACTGTGGCCCTTTCCCCACCCCAGATTCTCAGGCCTTCTGACTTGGACTGAATGACACTGCCAGCTTTCCTGATTCTCCATCTTGCAGAAGGAAGATCATGGAACTTCTCGGTCTCCATAACTGTGTAAGCCAATTCCTGTAATAAATCTCATTTATACAGCTATGTATATATCCAGTTTGTTCTATTTCTCTGGAGAACACTGAATAATACAGACATCTTTGTTATTTAAGTCACTAAAAATTATGATCACCAGGAAGTAGAGTTTGGAATTGGCAGTGAGCCAGGAATTTCAATTTTCAAGTAACAAAAAAGGACAAATTGAATATTATCCAACAAATAACTTTCCAACCAAGTGGGCAGAATATATAAATTTAATTAATAGGGGCTAAAATAGAGATATCAACTGAACACCATGGAATAATAGAGAAAAAAACTAATTGCTAAGTATTCAACAGACATGAGTGAAAGCATGAATGAGCTATGTGTTTTGCGTGTGTAGTGAGCTGAACAGTGGTCTCCCAAAAAGACATATCTATCAGGAAACTGTGAGCGTGACTTTATTTGGAAAAAGAGTCTTTGCAGCTATAATTAAACTAAAGATTCTGAAATAAGAACATCCTGGATTACCAAGGTAGGCCTTAAATGCATTACTTATAAAAGACAGGAGAGGCAAAGACACCCACACAAAGAAGATGTGAAGACAGAGGCAGAGACTGGGGATGCCCAGTCACAAACCAAGCAGTCACCAGAGGAAGCTGGAAGAGGCAACGAGTGGAATGTCCCCTAGAGCTTCAGGAGCAAGGGCAAGAAGTCCCGCTGACTTCTTGATTTTGGACTTCTGGCTTTCACAACTATGAGAAAATAATTTTTTATTATTTTAAGCTATTCGGTATGTGATGATTTGTTATTGAAAGGAATAAAAAAGGATAGGAGTTTGGAAAGGCATGAAGTTAATGTGGTTAGTGGAATATTATTCCAGGCAGTATGTTCAAAATAAGGAATAAAGAAGGGACATGTGGTTCTAGAATATAAAAGTAGGTTATATGCCGAATAGTTTGCAACTTTTATAGCAAGACAAAATGTTTGGATTTTATTCTCAAAGATTCTTATAAAGCAATGAACATTTTAAAGAGAGTCATATAATAACTGTGGGGATAAAGGCAGAGAGGAGTAAACATAATTCATAATAATATGAAGTAGGAATTGGATTTTAAAAAAATCTGGTGACTTGGGGGCCAGTTATACAGATGGTGTATTAGCTGGGAAAGTAATGGTAATGGCCTAGTCTGACACAGAGGCCACAGGCTGGGAAAGAGATCATGGTAAGCTATAACTAGTATCATTTCATGACTAGATGGCTCTCAGAGGAGAAGCAGAAGTTAAATTAAACACAGAGGTTTCCATCTTGTAGGACAAGAAACAGGTTAAGGTAGAGGTTGAAGCAGAATATGATTTTCATTTTGAAATTTGAAGGACCTGTGGTGGGGGAAGGGGAAACTAGTAGACAAATGTGGAAAAAAAAAAGAGTTTGGTAGGGGGAAGGGTGGAAATTCATATCTAGGTTTCAAAAGGTGAAGTGCTATAGAGAGATGGTGAATATAAACTGCAAATTTACTAATGTTCAAAATAAAAAGAAGAAACAAGAAGCAGCAGCAAAGAAGAAAGTTGTTTGACTATTTTCCCTGAGTGAAGTAATTTGTACATTTAGCTTTTTCTCTCTGGGCTGGACCTAGACAGGTCATAACATAAGTTAAACGTGTATCCATCTTTTCTTCAAACAAGTATACTCAACTCCTATTGTGTTAAGAAATTGAAGCCAGGATTTAAAATGCGAGTTGGGTCATAACACCAACAGTCAATGAATATTTATTTATAATTAGCTTGCCATATTGCTTAACTAATACTCACCCAAGCTAAATAATTAAATCTAAGAGCTAAAAAGTCTTGATAAGGATTATCAATTAAATAAAAACAAAATAAAAAACTTAAAACTCTAAGAGAATGCTACTTAAATATCCTAGTCTACCATCTGTCTATTTAACTCAAAGATCCAAAATCATTACCTTTCCTCTAAAAAACTAATTCTGAAATTTCTTATTTCTCAGTGGCACTCTTGTTTTTCTGAGTCCAGGCTTCAAAGCTAGAAATTTCTTCTCTTCACCTTCAAGAAAAGTACCTACTGACTCATCCTGCTGTATCTCACTCAAATTCACCGATTTAATTCTATTTCCATCCATCATCCCACTACAGCAACTTATTCTTAAACTCCCTGACCCCAACCCATCCCCTCTCCAATTATTCATTCTTCTGCAAAAATAAATGTTCTGATTTACACACACTACCCTTTACCATAATAATAATAATCTCTTACCAAATAATCATTGTAGTGATTATGTGGCATTTAACTAAATATACAGAACAAGTGGGTATACAAAAGGAGTTGCACTAGGTGCAACCTAGGTGACTCACTCCCCCCTCCGCCTTTTTCTTTTAATAATTCATATATATGCATGTGGTACAAATTTCCAAAGATGCTTAAGAGTGATCATGAAAAACAGTCTCCTTCTCATCTATGCTTCTAATTTTCTTATTTCCCTACCCTGAGACAATTAAATTGGTAACAGTAACTGCAAGTATTTTTGTATCTGTAACTACATTTCCATTTTTCCAGAGCAATTAGGTTTTGCTAAAATGTTCATAATATGAACATTTGTCTTATTAAAAGGAAGGTTGGGAGGCTCTTTGGCTCCCTTAGACTATAAGATGCCATTATGATGGCAACTAAAACAATTTTAAAATGTGCTTATTTGGAATAAACAAAGAAAAGTTGAAGTAGCCTGTAAAATAATGTGAATGGTTTCTATGAACATTCACTATTCAAACTGAAATAATTTTTAAAGTAAAAAGAATTTTGTTGGACCTAACTTAACCATATTTATTAAGTGACAGACCTCAGACGTTATTCTGTACTACTTATTTCTATCTTTCTTTTAGGACTATCAGGCGAAATTCAGCCCCCAATATTTCACATAGGTTCTTTTCTATTTTTCCTAAGTGGCAGCCGGTCTGAGAAATAAAGGGACAGAGTACAAAAGAGAGAAATTTTAAAGCTGGGTGTCTGGGGGAGACATCATATGTCAGTAGGTTCTGTCATGCTCCACAAGCCCCAAAACCAGCAAGTTTTTATTAGTGATTTTCAAAAGGGGAGGGAGTGTACAAATAGGGTGTGAGTTGCAGAGATCACATGCTTCACAAGGTAATAAGATATCACAAGGTAAATGGAAGCAGGGTGAGATCACAGGACCACAGGACTGGGGCAAAATTAAAATTGCTAATGAAGTTTCGAGCCCGCATTGTCATTGATAACATCTTATGAGGAGACAGGGTTTGAGAGCAGACAACCGGTCTGACCAAAATTTATTAGGTGGGAATTTCCTCATCCTAATAAGCCTGGGAGTGCTACAGGAGACCAGGGCTTATTTCATCCCACAGCTATGACCATAAAAGACAGCCGCCCCCAAAGCGGCCATTTTAGAGGCTTCCCCTCAGGGACACATTCTCTTTCTCAGGGATGTTCCTTGCTGAGGAAAATAATTCAGCGACATTTCTCCCATTTGCTTTTGAAAGAAGAGAAATACAGCTCTGTTGGCCTGGCTCACCAGCAGTCAGAGTTTACGGTTATCTCTCTTGTTCCCTCAACATATTGTTCAAACACACATGCTCTACAAACAATCTGTGCAGTTAACACAATTATCACAGGGTCCTGAGATGACAGACATCCTCCTCAGCTTATGAAGATGACAGGATTAAGAGATTAAAGTAAAGACAGGCATAGAAAATCACAAGGGTATTGATTGGGGAAGTGGTAAGTGTCCATGAAATCTTCACAATTTATGTTCAGAGACTGCAGTAATGACAGGCATAAGAAATTATAAAAGTATTAATTTGGGGAACTAACAAATGTCCATGAAATCTTCACAATTTACGTTCTTCTGCCATGGCTTCAGGCGGTCCCTCCGTTCGGGGTCCCTGACTTCCCGCAACATAGGACCTAACTGAAACTCCTTCAACTTACCTTGGGGAATCACTTCACTCTTCTAATCTCCCCTAGCAAATGACATTTTTTTGGAATTATAAAGAAACTTACAAGAGGGTTAGTTTATAAATTGAAAATCAAGCATAGTACAGTCTAAATAACACTTTCAAACCTCTTAATTCACCCCTAAAATACAGAACATCAGTTTTACATCAAACTTAGCCCTAGGAGATGCTTCATACTGAGAAAATCATCATGACCATATATGCCATAATAGAAACTTGGAACAACAGGTTCCTTTCTCCCATTGTATATACCCTCTGGGTCATACATATATGTATTTCTCTCTTCCTATCCATCCCTCCACTCAAAACTTATAGTGGAATTAAATGTGCATATAATGCATTTTCTCCAAGTATGCTATCTTGTTCATTTGTTATACATCTATCTCCTTAGTCATATTGTAAGTATCCCCGTAAAAAAAAAAAAAAAACCCTGTTTAAATGTCCAGTGTTCAAATGTACACATGGTATTCTCTTGGCAAATACTTTCTGCTTACTATATTTGGTAGGATAATCCTAACATATGGGTTCCTTCAGTGAGGATAAAAACAAGGACCGAAAATGGGGCCTGAAGGAATCCTAAAGACAAGCTTTATCTGACATGAACATCTGATCTATAAAGGAGAAGTAGAGATAATAGATTTTTTAATCATGTAGCATGTAGTTAAAAGTTCAACATCTTACCTCAAAAATAAGCTAGTCCATGAAACACTCAATGCTAAATAAAGATGCTAAAGGCTCCCAGAGAATTTCACCCCAAAATATAACACCATGGTATACTGACTATTTTAGATGCAAGGCCATTGAAGGTGATCAGATGTTGGAAGGGGCCCTACCCTAGTATTCCCTTTTCTATCTGAAGACTGGACCTGTCAAAGAGAAAACCTTCTATCCCCTCCCCCAAATGTCATTATCTATCACAGAAAATAAGAGTGAGAAATGTAACCACACCTGGACAGATGTTTCCACAGGATAATGTCTGTCTCTGGGGCGCATTGAAATTCCAAAGAAAATTCTTTATAAGTTAATTTCCATCTTCAGCATCCATTCATTCTCCCTACTAACCATCTATTACTCCTCAAAAGATTTGCCTTCATTCCCCATATCCCCACTCCCCGTGAAGAAGAGTATATAAGCATCGTTGGGCTATTGGGTAATCACACCCGTGACTCCCCCCATCTCCACCCCTTGTGCACGTTAAATAAATTTTGTATGCCGTCTTTCCTGTTAATCTGCATTTTGTCAGTTCATTTTCAGCAAACCCTCAGAAGGTGAAGAGGAAACTTTCCCTCCTCAAACCTACAATATTGAGCCTGAATCAAAGCTCAATTTGGATATTTTTATTTCTCAGATACACCCCTTACAAGCTTCAATTCCCTAGCCCCCACATCAGTCACAGATTTCATATTTTAGGAATATGGCCTTGATACAGACAATCATTCCAGGCAGCAGATAAGAGACTCTCAAAGCAATTCTTCAATTCAACCCAACCCTTACCTGTTCTCTGTTCACTGCATTGAAGAGAACTGTCTTTGCTTTACCTCTCCAGAATCAACTCGCTGAGTCCAAGAATTGGTGTCACGTTCCAATCTGCTCAATTTCTTTCTCATACTAAGTAATAGACATCCTCATCCTTCCTGCTTAGGGTTTATTTTTAAATCACTATATTGGGATTTTTGTTTGTTTTCTGGTTCCTCAAAGATAGCTTAATTGAGCAAGGTTTATCCTGCCTTTCTTGTCTTGGCTCCAAAGATACCAAGATCAAGAGACAGCTAGCCTTAGAAATTTTCTATTTATGCATTAGCTTTTTCACTTTCTTAGACATGGCAAGCTGGTATCAAAGTTAGTCTTACAATAAAAAATCTTGCAGCTGACTATGTGTTATTATTTAGGGTCTCCGGAAAGACCCCTAAAGAAAACCCAATGGGTTTAACACAGTTGAAACTATTTTGCTACAATTAAGTTGTACTCAAATATATGAAGGAGGTTCAGCAACAAGGCCAATGTCTAGTTAAGAAGCAATTTGGCTTACAGAGAGGCAAATTGTCAACTGCAGGGTAATGTTAAAAAGTGATTCATTGGTAAAGGCCAATTCATCATAAAGCAGCAGGGTCGGGTAGGAATTGGAATGAGCCCAGCGGATGGTCTAACAAGAAGAGGAAAGAGAAATTACTAGGGTTAGAGTCTTGGTTACCCAGGTAACTATACAAAGATAGGAAACTGAACATTATAGTAGCTGTGAAACTAAATAGTTTAAACTTACAGTTTTTGGAACTTTAAGTTATCCTGAGCCTTGAGAGGAATGTGGCTCTGCAGCCTGAGCCAGGTGGCAGGCAGCTGCAACTTTTGCCTTTTTTAAAAGCCTCTTTTTCCTGTAAATAATTGAGACCAAACGGTGCCAGAGATAAGACCCCTAAGATCACTACCCATCCTCATGGAGTAATAAAGTAACTTCCTTGGAATGCAGAAATCCATAATCAATCAAACCAATTGTTGTGGCATATGCACCTTGCTTCATACGAAAAATGTTGTAATCCTCCTACAACTTATCTGTCTGTGCCTATATAATTGAAACTTTAACTTCTCCATTTTGAAAATGCTGACCCTATTTTCATTTGGAATCAGTGTTTTCCTGGGTGACCATCCTCTTTTCAGCCTGAATAAACTGTATACTTAATCACATTTCCTAAATTTCATTATTTAAGATTGACAAATCTTAACTGGAAGAAAAAAAAGAGCACAGTTGTTTGCTACTACTATTATTTAGTTCATTTGTTTTTAATCTTTTCTGTTCCAATATGCAAAAACAAAGTGTTTAAAACGAATATATAAAAAAAGAAGGGCCGGCCGGGCGCAGTGGCTCACGCCTGTAATCCCAGCACTTTGGGAGGCCAAGGCGGGTGGATCACCTGAGGTCAGGAGTTCGAGACCAGCCTGGCCAACATGGTGAAACTCCCATCTCTACTTAAAAAATACAAAAAAATAGCTGGGCGTGGTGGTACACACCCGTAATCCCAGCTACTCGGGAGGCCGAGGCAGGAGAATCGCTTGAACCCGGGAGGCAGAGGTTGCAGTGAGCCGAGATCACACCATTGCACTCCAGACTGGGGGATGAGAGCGAGACTTTGTCTCAAAAAAAAAAAAGTGGGGGGGGGGCAAGATTATGATGGTACAGAAACAAACATAGCAGATTATTTCGGAAAATTCAGATTGTATATGTGATCTAAAACAGTGTTTCTCAAAAAATGTGCATATTTCTCCTGGTGATCTTGTTAACATGAAAACCCTGATTCAGTAGGTCTGGGGTAGGGCCTGGGCCTGGGGTTCTGCATTTCTTTTTTTTTTTTTTTATTCTGCATTTCTAACAAGCTCTCAGATCATACACGTTACTGGTCTGCAGACCTCTGAGTAGCAATCATAGAATACAGCAATGTTCACTGATTGTGGAGACACTTTCCCAAAAGAGTTTCTGCAGGGCAGGAAAAGTACAAATTATGCCACTGTAACCAAAATTATCTAGGAAAGAGCAAGCACTTAATACTCTATTTAACTGATGGGTTCTCAGTTAGGGTATACTGTTTTCCATTTCTAGAGGGCTTTCTTTGAGGGGAGGAATTTATATCCATCCCTAAAGATATCTCCACTATTTTAAAACTAAAAGTTATAAACTTCCCAACAAAATATGTGAAAGCAAGAAGAAAAACGTCACTTCTTTGCCACAGTTTCTCCAACTCCTCTTTCAAATCAAAACAGAATTATCCAAAATATAAATATATTATTAATATACAAATACATATATATGAAAATACATATACACATATTATAATTGTCTTTAAAGTAATTTTGTTTCTTAAATTATTGCAAATTTAAACTTTCTCAGAATTTGGATGTCAAATGAAAAGCTTATTGCAAAGTGCTTCACATTCATTTTAAGTGATTAGGGTAGAGCTTGGCTCAGAGTATGTGCTCAATAAAGACTTCTTGGTATATATAAAACATGCTTTTTTAATATTTACCTTCAGTAATCAATGCAATAATCCTATCAGGTAGACAGAACATTTTTAGTCACTTTTTGGAAAATGGAATTTAGGTAGAAAGGTTGAGAACCCTTTCAGGGTGCTTTGTCCCTGGCCCTAGGGATGTTCCTTCTTTATCAGACCATTTCTCACGATGTCAAAGTCCTCGCTTCAATGCAATGAAAATTAACTTAAGTAGCAAATGAGATATCAGAGTGTGAACACACTCGAAAAATGTCAAAACATGTTAGAAAAGAGCTCATTTTAAAAAAACTACGTTCTACAAAATAACTCAACTATAATAGAAAATTAAGTTGCCACTTTTTAAAGAAAAAAAATAGCTTGTACAATTCTGGCTCTAAAAATTAATATGGATGTAATATTAATGATAAATTGAAAGTTCAGGAAGGTATGATATAGTGTAAATCTCCACTTAACATTATTCATAGGCTTGGAAACTGCGACTTTAAGTGAAATGACCTAGAATAACGTCCTAGAATAATTCTGTTTTGTTCACAATTGTTTCACTGTAATGTTGATGAGAAAATCATTGGATTCATGATACATCATTTTGCTTAAATTTGGAGTTTCTAAGAACCTATCAATGATGTGATGTGAGGACTTACTGTGTATTATTTCATAATAATCTGTATTGTTTGCCACTGCCTCTTGAAATTAGAAGAAGAATATTTTTTTAAATCCAAATTTTTAATTGTGCTTAACCAGCTATTACCTCTAGGTCAGAAATGTCAGTAGGCAGGCTTAATGTAAACCCCAATCCCAGCAGAAATCACGGAAGCTCTGGATGGCCAAGCTCAGGGGGCAGCATTTAATTACCAGGAACAAAATGAGGATGAGCATCATAATAGGCAACAGGGCTGGAGTAGTCATCAGGGTGCATGAAATATCTGACATGCAGAGATTCCTAGACAGAATTAATTAATCAAGACATCTCCAGAAACAAATTCATTACACATTCCCTAAGGTCTTGATTAATTGTTGTAAGACAAAACAATTCCAGCGCTAACATACAAAGGCCTTATTTGAGCCATCAGCCTAGAGAACAAAGGTTCTAACCTAATTCCCAAGTCACAGACCTGGAGCCTCTTACATAAAGAGAAGATCAGGTATTGAGGAAAACTCGTTTTATCTTTACCAGGCTCTACTATGATGCCTTCCTAAAGTCTTACCATAAAGAGCTTTTAATTAGATGACTGTATTTTTCAAAAAGGGGAATGACCAAACTTTGGAGTCATGCTGGATAATAAATATACGTGAAAACTAATTCCTATGGATCTTGGGAAACTGTGCTCCAATTTAGCAATTTAAGGATAAGGTAAAATACTAGCAAGTCTAAATACAAATTACTACTATATTATAACAAACACAATCAGAGGTTGACTTCAATTTCAGCTATACTCCTAAATGTAGATTTCTAACAGAAGTAAATTTATAGAGCTGCCAATAATTGATATGGCAAAAAAAAAAAACCTGCATTCTCATATGCAAGAGTCATGAAAAGCAACTGTCAGTAACCTAAAGAAGAGCAGTGTTTCTCAGCCCTTCCTTCAGACCACCGCACACATCTATTGCATTACAGATGCCATGCTGATAAGATCTAAACAGCAAGAAGCAGCGTGGCAGGGGGTGACATTAATCCCTGGGAAACAAGAAGCCTCCCACGGCGATGACATTCCTGTGGTCAAATCAGCTAAGTCACTGGTTTTCCTGCTTTAATGTGCACACAATTCACCTGAGGATCTTACTGAAATGCAGATTCTGATTTAGTAAATCTGGAATTGAGTCTGTTATCTATTTCTAACATGTTCCTAAATGATGGTTGCTAGATTTTGGATTACACTATGAGAAGCATAGCTGACGAGGTGGGCTGTCTCCTCTATCTTAGTCCATTTTATGCTGCTATATCTAAGACAGGGTGATTTATAAAGAACAGAAATGTATTCCTCACAGTACTAGAGGCTGGGAAGTCCATGATGAAGGCACTGGTAGGTTGGTGCCCGGAAAGGGCTGAGTCTCTGATTCCAAGATGGTGCCTTGAACACTACATTCTCCCAAGAGGAAGAACATTGTTCCTTGCATAAACAGACGAGTGAGAGAGAGAGAGCAAATCCACTCCTACAAGCCCTTTTTGTAGCAGTATACCGTCCTCATGGCCTAAATACTTCTTATTAGGCCCCACCTCTCAACACTATTTTATTGAGAATAAAGTTTCAACATGAGTTTCAGAGGGGATAAAAACCTTCAAACCATAGCATTCTCCAAAATAAATCATTGTAACCAAGGAGGCACCATGACAGATAGACTTTTGGATATGGGATATTCTATTAGTATCCTTTTACTAGGTCTTTCAAAAGGCTGTCAAATTTGAGTCAGGTATAATGCGAAAGAGTGTCTAGTGGACCCAGATTCCAATACAAATGGTTCTGCCACTCGTTCCTGGATGATATATGAAGCTTATGACAAGCCCTGACAGAAGAATCAAGAACAGGCATTTGGGATGTAGGGTTAAGGACATGCATCCTTCCACAGGTATCATCTTTCAGTTTGCTACTTGGTTCCAATGCTGGATGAGACATTAGGTGACCATTCAACCCAGACTGCCACCAAAAACTAGGTGCTACGAGATCACTTTAGCTGTAGAGTCCAGGTTACCCAGCAGCTTTCGATAATTAAGTAGAAGCAATTTATGCATTCAGGACTGATAAAGCCCCCAAAGGCATGAGTAAGTTGCAAGAGGTTGTTCACATCACCAGGAATTTGACTCTAGTCATACCTCTGAGCCTCCCTTAACCCAAACCCATGGTAGCAAAGTCCCCTAACATAAATTGGGTTTACAGTCATACAATATAATGGCACAAGACAAAATTGTTCTACTTTAAGAGTTTAGCAGGTCATAGGGATGATACTGAAGAAAATGGAGAGGGAAAATATTTTCTATGTACCAAAATGTGAGCAGTCACTCAGGATCTTCCACTTCACCCCAAAAGAGCAATAAGTTGAAATCAGAATTTATATAAGATGCCTGCACAATGGTTCATGTTTGAACTAATTTGAACTAATATTTCTTGGAGGGAGCAAGAACAAGATTAGAAATACTACAAAGAGATTTGGGGACCACAGCTTTAAAATAACGATGTCCCATTTCTCATGTGAATGCTCACCACAAGACATTCTCTGCAGAAAAAACAAATGTAGTCTAAGGATGTTCTTCACGTGGCAGAGAGAGCCAGATGTTTGTATAATGAGCTTATGAAGAAAGAAGCCAGCTGATTAGGCACAAACATGGACCATCATGCACCACGGCCCATTTGCCCTGGTATCAGCAACCCCAAAACTTGGGGTTCTATTTTTCTGGAAGTTTTGGGAAAAAAAAAAACCTCCAAGATAGAACACAGAAATATCACTGTCTCAATGGGGACTGCCACCTGACCATTTGGGGATTCTCATCTACTAAAGAACTAGTAGGAAAGAGAGTAACAGTGTTGGTTACAGTAACTGGTCCTGTCCAACAAGGAAAAATAAGGTTGCCTGAATACTCTCAGAACTCAAAAGAATAAGGGTATAACCTAGGTGAACCCTCCTTATACTAATGCAGCGCCCCATAGATATAACCATCAAGGGCTCAGGCTCTTTAGAAATAAGGTGTGTCCAAGCTAGTTCTCAATTCTTAAATATCCTGTTTCCCATCTTCAGCTTACCTTTTCAAGAAAGAACCTAGCAGAAATTGTATGCAATATGTCTTGATAGAAATCTATGTGCAATATTTACTGAGGCTGTAGTGAATTATTTAGAAAGTTTTACAAAAGAGCCTTTTAGTAGTAAGTAATGGATAGTCACGCTGGATTTGGCAGTGGATTATAGAAAGTGGTTTTCCTACGCATTCAAGTAACGGCAGCTCAACTACCTCTCACCACTCATCGCTCTTTATAGAGAGACATGTGTACATGTGGTGAAGGACTTAACACTGAAAGAAACCCATAGCAGGGGAATTTTAGAAAATTAATTGATTGGTCTTCTATTTCTCTACATACTGCAAAAGTAATCATCTGTTTTAGAAGAAATGCCCTGTCCATAGCGGAGCTATCTGTGGTCCCATAAATGAAGACGTGTTTATATTTTATACAACATACATTTTACAGCCTAAAACAAATCAAATGTATACAGTCTGCCTAACTGAACTACATAAAGTTCCCCTTTGTATTCAAAAATTTCCAATGATTCTTTCTAATGAGAACATCTTTCACTCTGATATAAATACACCCAACATATGCACAGAGATTCTAGTCTCATAGCATAATGTAGTAGGGGTGCAGTGTCCATTTAAACAGTAATTAGAGCATAAAAACTATACTTATTTCTAATTTGGTAAACTTATATAGTCCAAAGCATACATTTCTTTTTTATAACAAATAATTTTAGCAAGTTTTTACCATTAAATTTTATCCTCCACTGAGAATATTAAGTGCCACGGAAAAAAATTATTTTATATTTGCCTTCATTCTGCAATATGTCTATTCTACATCATTCTAATAGAGTAGAAAATATAAATATATCACTAATTAGTATTGGTAGGTATGCTGAATATAGAAAATGAAGTTATATTCTATTTAATTCAATGTCTTTGTTATACACAGCTCCTATTAATCCCTAGAACTTGCATTGGGAACTTATTAATTTCCTACCAAGAAGGCAAAAATGCAACAGTATTTCAACTACATGACTCAAGCATTATATATGTAGCTATTCACAAAAAAAACTTTAAGTAGACTATATTCTTGGGGAATTTCTAAGCTTTAATAACCATCTGTTTTTCTAGTATTTGTTACCAGATCCTGTTTGTCTTTATTCTTACTCTCAGAAATCCAAGGATCTTCCTAATTATTCTCCAAAAATGCTAAATGCACCCATACCTCATAAATGCATACAGTGTACAATTTGGTCTCTACTGACATATATTATGCTCCACAAACATGCATCTCTTCTCCCATTGAAAAATGTACTCCTTTAATGAAGGTTTAGATGCTTTTGTGACATGATAAAATGTATTTAATTTTTAGGTGTAAATTACTAATAGTGCTAAAATCCTAAAAATTTCATTATAAATGAAATATATTAATTAAAGGCTGAGTGTGGTGGCTCAAGCCTGTAATCCCAGCACTTTGGGAGGTCAAGCCAGGCAGACTGCCTGAGCTCAGGAGTTCGAGGCCACCCTGGGCAACACGGTGAAACCCCATCTCTACTAAAATACAAAAAATTAACCAGGCGTGGTGGCAGGCACCTGTAGTCCCAGCTACTTCGGAGGCTGAGACAGGAGAATCGCTTGAACCCAGAAGGCAGAGGTTGCAGTGAGCCGAGATGGTGCACTGCACTCCAACGTGGGTAACAGAGCAAGACTCCATCTAAAGAAAAAAAAAAGAATATATATATATATATGTGTGTATATCTATATATATATAATGTGTATATATATGTGTGTATATATATATAATGTGTATATATATGTGTGTGTGTATATATATATATATAAAAAAACTCAAATGGAGGATAAGTAACTTCACCAAAGCCACATTGCTAGTGAGCAAACATGATCTGAGCCCAATCCTCCTGATTCATAGCTGATTTTCTATTATGTTGTTATGCTCTTTTCATCATATATGCACTGATTACATTAGGAAACAGAATAGAAGAAAATGAAGGGAAATACTTTAATAAAAATATATCTGTATGAAAATTCAAAATTCAATCATTTACAGTAACAATATTTAAAAACAAATTTCAAGATAAAATGTGAAAAATAATGTAAAAACAATAAATGTAATAAACTTTGGATGCTAAAACTACAACAAACTACAAAATAAATAGCATATATAAAATGCTCTAATAAACAAAAATTACTTTTATTTCTCTTTACATTTTTATGACATTAAAAAATTTTAAAGATGAGAAACTCAAAGAAAAAAGACAGCGAAATGGAAAGGGATTTGTATATTTCATAACATTTGTAATTTTGGAAAATATGAAATAAATTTATGAATGCATACACCAATCAAAAGGCAAACTCTTCAAAAGTGTACATTTCTTTTCATTTTAGTAGATTGATTCCCTTATTTAATGAAAACAGTAATTTTAAGTGTCTGGTAAAAAGATTAACTTTTTTAAAAAGTTTTATGCATTTTAAAGAACATATAAATTTAACAGTGAAGCAAAACAAAAAAAAAACTAACGACAATTTTCATATGAAAGGTTCTCTGAACACTGAATTACATCATCTAAATATGAATCTGTTTTTTTTTCCTCCAAGAATAGTTTCTCAGGAAAAATGTTCTACGTGAAAAAAACACAACTTGGAAAGCCTTCTGTGCACCCAATGACCATCTACTTTCCCACTTTCTTTTCCAAGCAAATGTCTTAAAAAGACTGTCTCAGTCTCTATTTTATAACTACAACTCACTGCTATCTGATTTATAACTCTCCCTTGTGCCTGGATTGAAAAACTCAAATGCTAAATAGAAAGACTATGCCGCATAGCATTGGGCCTCTCCTTCTCATTTCACGTGGTTGCCCACTCCCTCTGAGAATTCACTCTTGCCCTGGCTCTCTGGCTGCCTTTGTTAGACACTCTACAGGCCCCTTGTATGCCTCACTTTTACCACTAGGAATCCATCTGCAGCCCTTTTCCCAACATGTACATTCTTCCTAGACAGTTTTACCTGAAAAGGTCACTCTCTTTTATGGGTATTCCAAAATTTGTATGTCCAACTAAACCTATTTTGAATACTGGACTCCTTTTTCAATGGACAATTGGCTGCTTCCTCAATGCAAATGCCCCAGAAGCGTTTCATTCATACCACTGTCAAAACAGAATGTATCCTCTCCCCAAAACTACCTTCCCATCTTTTTAGATCCCCTTCTCTATGAGTTGTTCAAGCCAGAAACCCAAGGGGCATCTTGGACTCTTCTGTTTTCCCCAGTAATACCGCTGAAAACATTTCTCCAAACCCTGAAAATTTTACCTTTAAAATCACTGTCAGATAAATCCCTCCTTGTCTCCATCAATCCTGCCACTGCTATAGTCCAGGGCCTTATAATTTCTTGCCTGTATTGCTACAATGTCATATTATTATGAAATGTATTACATATTACAAAAGATATATATATATATAAACTGCAGAAATATGCAAAATAAAAATTAAAACCATAATCTTCATCCAAAGATAAATATTTCTAATATTTGAATACATATCCTTTCACATAATTTTCTTGCTTCCATAGCACATCCACAGGAGGATGGAGTGATGTTGCAAAATTTAAATAACACTCCGTAATTTCTCTGTTTAAAATTTCTGTGTGGGGGTCCAACATCGCTTTCCGGATTAAAGTCTAGAATCCCTAACATGGTATGGATCACTGCTGGCTTTGCCTCTGCCTTCAGACATTTTCTTCACTTTCAGCCATTTTCTTTGCTTCCACTATTTGTATCTTCTTACAGTTCTTTGTAGATAATACTGTACATATGATGCTGCCTCTGCTTAGTGAGGCCCATCCTGTCTTCCTTCATCTGGTTAATTACCATTTGCCCTTTAGTAGGTCATTTAATTCTGCAACCGTCTGTCTCAATTGGTGTGAGTAGAGTAATCCTCCTCTGTTCTCACCAGTTTCTCATAATTCCCTGAGCATACCTTTTAGGGACCTTATTGTCTGCAAATTTTTACTGCCTTTTCTGCATCACTATTGAAGAAAACTCAATTCTAAGGCATCTTTTTATTAGCCCTTAGCAATATGGTTCAATCTATGTATTTTGTAATTAAAAGATTTTGACTTTATTTATGTGGATTTTTCTTTTTTTGGTCTCACATGAACCATATGTAAGAAGGAGATTTGGGTTTCAATCTCGAATCCGTTGTTATTTACTTCAATGTAACACTGGGTCAAGTAGCCTTTCTGAGTCTCAATTTCTCCATTATTAAAATGAAGTGATTCCCTCCTTCGAAGATTATCAGCACAAGATAGGTCAACTGGGGTTTTAAACTGGGGGTGATTTTGCTCCCTGGGGGGACATTTAGCAGTGTCTGGAGACACTTTGGGCTGTCATGGCTGGGAACGGGGAAGGGGCTACTGGCATCTAGTGGGTAGATGTCAAGATGCTGCGAAGCATCCTACCATACACAGGACAGTCCCTCACAACAAATAATGACCTGGTCCCAGTGTCAATAGTGCCATGTTGAAAAAGCCATCAAACAATGCAGGTATGCTTTCAGCATATCACATGACCTATTTTTTAGTGCTTGGTACATGACAGTAATTGATAATAACAGATTCGTTTATTTCCAACCTCTTACAAGATTTGAAATTGTGTTTTTCCTTCATCACATTTCTTATGTGGCAGATTAGATCACTGGTCAGCAAGCACTGACTCTCTGCATTCTCTAGCTCCATGGGAGAAATATGCACTGCCCCTCTCCACCAATGTGCTTTGACCAATCAAATACAGACAGAATTTACCGTGTACCAATTCTGAGCCTCATCTTTAAGAGGCACTTTATCTTTCCACTTGCTCTCTCACAGTCCTGCCAACAACTGTAAGAAGAGTCCTCTGAAGTAGCTGCCTCCCCTTCATCTGGGCCCCAAAATGGATACACCAGGAAGAGTTCTACACACATCTCCACCAGCCAGGCCCTGGAGCAGTTGTGTCTGCTTGGACTCAGAGGTCAGAGCCAAGCCAAGATGAACCAAGCCTCGATCAGCCAAACCTTAACGGATGTGCAGACGCATGAACAAGAAATAAACGCTTTCAGCCGTATGCCTCTGAGATTTTGTGGTTGTTATGCAGTGATAATTGACCAATAAACCACATGCTTTTTGACCACTATTTTTACACAATTTTTTCCACACTAAGAAAGCTAAGAAAACTTAACCCCAAGACATCTTTCTGACCAGAATCAAATCTCTCATAGAGGAATGCACAATAACAGCATCGGCATTGCCTACTAAGTGCTTTTTTTCTTCACTTTGTGTTCAAGTGTATATATTTAAGTATAAGAGGTTTTATTTCCAATGGAAGATGGGTCCAAAAAGTGACCAAAATTTGGCTATTAATTCAAAAAGTATTCAGAAAAAGCACAGGAGAAGGATAGAATAAAAAACAAAGCAACAGCTGGCATGTGCTTTTGCCACCTCATAATTAGGGAAAAAAGATATACATTTAAGATTAATTTCTCTGGAGGGAAACAATAAAGTGACTCTACTCAGAATATTTTTAAGTTATAGTAACATTCTTTATATTACAGCCTTTTTATTCTATATCCTATTTCTTTGATGCTTGACTTCTTGTTTATGTGTTACAAATTAAGGACATTAACCAGAGCATTAATATATTATCCTTATGGCCTTAAATGCTATATACTTTAATAGTAGTGTCACCCATAGTAAATATCCAATAAGTGTAAGTGTTTTATTAATGAAAAAATACCTTGTCGATCATATTTTATACTCTCCTTAGTTCTTATTACTGTCATCAAAAATTTTCTTATTTAATAAAAATGTTTTTCATCAACTATATTTGAGGTAGCCTCTGAAAACTGGCCCCACTAATATACCAATGCTAGGAAACCATTCTTCTTGTCTTGGTTTTTTTTGTAGCACTTACAGAAGATTAGAACTGCTATAAATGGGCAATTTAATTAGGTATATACAAATTTTGTCTGTAAGTCAGAAATTAGAACATTTGCTCATGTGATTTTCATTGTTTAGATCAGTGTAATATATATCAGACTCTCAAAGGTAGATGTGGAAACAGATTGAGAAACTGACAGATTTCATTTCAACTGCAAAGGAAGAATCGCTCATATAATCATATACTCCTACCCCTACATAAGTAAAAGAAAAATAAAAATGCTACTATTCTAGGTCTTCTTCAGATATTGATAAACCAAGTTAATAGTTTAGCTAATATCCTCTAAAGACAAGAAACCAACTTCACTTCAGGGACTCAAATATTTTTGGTATAGCATTCTTCCAAGATCTTCTATAAACAATATGTATAATATATGTACATAATGACTAAGCACTCTTGCCAAGAATAAAATAGATTTACAAAGCACAAATATGCAAAATGTCTCCATCAAAAATGACATTATATAAATTTTTCTGTTTAATAATCTAATTTATTTTTACTGAATAATCACAGTGGCATCAAAGCAATACTACATAAGCAAAGCTTTCAACATTCCTGATGTCTTCACAACCTACACTGGACATTTCAACTTCCAACCTCCCCAAATGCATTTCAAATTTAATATAAGCAACAATGTTTCTGGAATAAAAACTACAATATTGTTTCATGCAGAGTGAAGATCCAGTTAATGAGCAATAATTAATCATAACAGCTTGCTTCAAACTACATTCTTGTTGAGAATTATACAGACTCTATAAAATTGATAGCTTAGAGTGCTTTAGGAAGAAAAACACTATTTTTCCATACTATCCTTGCCCAACTAACACTGCTAAAAGATGAGGCATTTTAGCTTGAAAGGAGAGAAATGGCTGTCATAAACAGGTTTCTTACTATTCTTAGAGTATAAATAAAATGGTGAACTGCCTGTTTAAGCTTCTTTTCTTGGCAGTGGTACTCTGTTTTGAAGCTGTGTTGATGGATGCTAAACTCTAAATATCACCTGAGAAGGAGATAAAACTGAAGCTTACGGTAAGGTATATGACTGTGTCATAACTAAGAAGATTTGGTACAACAATTTTACAGCAGTCAGATATATGGAAATTAAACATACAAACAAAATTGCAATTACTTTTTAAAAGGGAACCCTGTACTGTACCCCTCCTAGGAAGCATTCTATAACCATCCATGTTATATTTCTCCTCCTAATTAGGTAATCATTCCACTGACTGAACTATACTTCTATTGCTGTGTTGACTCCTGTCTACTGTAATTATTCATTAGCTTCCTTATTAGATGGGAACAGGGCCTTGATATGGTTTGGCTGTGTCCCCACCCAAATCTCATCTCTAATTGTAATCCTTACAGGATTATAGGAGAGATCTATAATCCCCACGTGTCAAGGGAGGGACGTGATTGGATCATGGGGGTGGTTTCCTCATGTTGTTCTTGTGACACTGAGTGAGTTCTCATGAGATTTGATTGTTTTATAAGTGTTTAACAGTTCCTCCTTCACATGCTCACACTCTCACCTTCCACCATGCAAGACATGCCTGCTTCCCCTTCTGTCATGATCGTAAGTTTCCTGAGGCCTCCCCAGCCATATGGAACTGTGAGTCAATTAAACCTCTTTCCTTTACAAATTACCCAGTCTTGAGTAGTATGTGTATAGCAGTGTGAAAACGGACTAATTCAGATCTACATCTCTGTATTCCCTGAATTTTCAGCACCTAGCAGAATCTCAGGTCCAGAAAAAAATGATAACAAGTTCACTCGGTTGAATTCAACAGTGAAATTATATCCTTTACTCTCCCAGCTCTTCATTTTGATGGGATCAATCACGAAGGCACAAATTCAGCCTTCAGAAAACTGTTTCAGTTCTGTTACAAAGCAGTAAAACTATCCTCAGCATTTTCAATAATATTTTCAGATGCTGATTTAATAATACAAACATATTTACATATTTACAAACAGTCTTACTATAAAAATAACATATGTATTGGCAATGACTAGGAATAAAATTAAAAAATGGGTTCCCAAATAAAATTTTTCTTCCTAGTTTGTTTAGTTCATGGAAATATTCTTAGCAATATTAATCTAGAAATATATGTTACATACACAAAATCTTCTTGATATGGATTCTCTTAGTTCTCATATCTCTCTTAAGGTCAGTATAGCCATTGTCTCCATTTTACAGATGAGGAAAGTAAGGTACAGAGACATTAGGTAAACTGTCTAAAGTAGCAAAACAAGAGTTAGAGATAAACCCAGGTGATAGGACTCCAGAGATCATGCCCTTAAAGTCTAAAACAGAGAATAAAAGATCAATCTTTATCCCATCCATCTAAAGAAGACCGTAATTGACACTGAAAAACTAAAAACAAAAATCACATTAACTGAACATCTACCATAGATTATACATTGTCCTAAGGAAAGTGATATACACATGGTTACAAATGTAAGATGTAACTTTTTTATTCTCCAGAAAGTAACACAATTGATTGAACAGAGAATTCTGGAAACAAGACCTGCTGCAGAAGGAAAGTGAGTGAAATGAGTAGAAACTGATTTTGAATAGATATAATAGAGATTATAGAGGACATTTAAAGCTATGAATATTAGATAGCATTTTAAGCAGCAAGAAAATGCAAAGCACCAAAGAATTTCAAATTGGAGAATGGCATACGAACGACATAATCTAAAATCCTAATCTGTTAGGTTACTTGGGATCAGCAGAGAACTAAATCTATCTAGACTTTTTAGTTCAATCAAGAGGCTGCTCGGTAACAAAAGGGTCAAGAGGAACAGGGAGGAAAGAGTAAATTCTATATTAAGAATGAAATATCCAAAGAAACAAAAATAGGAAGAGAAAAGAGGAAGAGAGCTAGGAAGAAATGATCTCCGAGTCAGGATAAAGAGTCAAAACAAGGTACTAGCCACAAAGTGGTGTTGAGACAGTTTTGAAGATGAGGAAGAGAACATCAAGCTTCAAATAGAATGGATAACTAGTATTTATTTTTTTCTAATAGTGCTCTTCATCAAACTGTTGGGCAGCATGAGAAAATGAAATACCATGCTATTACCATCTGACAGCACCTCTCTAACTTCTAGACATGTCCTGAAAAAGCATATCCCAGTACAATCGCAACACAGTTAAATAAACCAGAGTGAACTAAATCAATGTTCCTAAGCTTTACACCAAAGGTCCATTAATCTGTTTCATAGTAAGGATTAAATGTATTAAATGCATGAAAGGACTATATTTAAAGCTGAAATTATAGTAAATTCTCAGAGAAACATTATCTCCAAATGAAAAAAACAGCAGGTGGTTCATGATCACCAGGAAAAGAGGCAACTCAAAGTGGCATTAAACATACAGTCGGAATGTTTAATGTAAAAGCAGGTCCTGCCCCAAGGGGGTGACTGTTATAGAACTTTCTTCTGCACAACACCCAAAGGAAGAATCAGTACAGAAGTGTCCAAGAATGGAGTCTTACACAACACTCCATAACCGGCACCTTTAACCAAAAGATAGTCTATTAAATATCACAATACTCCATCGGTTCTTGTTTGGGGGGTTGCTTGTTTTTTTTAACATAAGGTCTTCGTAATCAGCACTTCATGGAAGTGATCAAAATTGGATTGTCAGACTTCAACAGTATGTTGACGATCACTTACAATAAAATCAGAATGAGAAAGGGAAATTGTCTGAAAGGACCATTGAGCCAGGTAATAGATTCAGTCTAATATATCCACACAGCAGGAACCAAATTAAAATGTAGATGGAATTCTAATATAGTCCAACTGGAAAGACTCGCTCCAGTTTCTTACAGAGGCTTGCTTGCTGTTTGCAAGCAGCTAAACTTAAAGACACAAAATTGGTTATATTAATTAATTCAGACACTTTTACATGTATAAACATGTAAGTTAAAATAGTATCAAGGTTATGGTGCCTGAGATAAAAAGGGAAAAACACACATAAGCTAGAACTACTCTCTTACCTGATTCAAAATCACATCACAAAATATTTGCATGATTCAGAATAATGCAGATGATTTCAATGGGTCACATATCATACACCGAAATCCAATATGCCCTCCGATGGCATAAAAATTTTCACTGAAAAGAAATCAGCATGTAATCTACACTTTCCATCTCGCTTCCCACTTCCAATTTTTTTTACCCATCACCTTTCCCAGCTGAACTGTGATACTGATATCCGTCTAATCCCCATTTGTAAGAAAAGGAAAATCTCAGTGGTTATGAGCACTTTTTTCTAACCTTTGAAAGGACGTTTGACAGAGATGGAGAAATTTCACAGACAGGCCTTGTAGAGAGCTGTCTGAAGGAAGAAAATCACTGTGCTGCTTCACTTATAGGAAAAGAAATACAAAGGAAAATGTTTAACAAAATAAGAAATGAGGAGGAAAAGAAGACATGACATAACCAAGCTACTATACTTTTAATTGTTCTGGCTGCTGCAACTTAATACAACAAGTGACAAAACTCACACAAAGGCATACTTCAAAACCTGTGGTGGGAGTGGGGAGGGTTTGTTGTTGCTATTGTTGTTTTGAGACAGGATCTCACTCTGTCATCCAGGCTGGAGTGCAATAGCGTGATCTCAGCTCACTGCAACTTCTGCCTCCAGTTTCAAGTGATTCTCGTGCCTCAGCCTCCTGAGAAGCTGGAATTACAGGCACACGCCACCCTGCCCAGCTAATTTTTCTATTTTTAGTAGAGACGTGGTTTCATCATGTTGGCCAGGCTGGTCTCAAACACCTGACATCACGTGATCCACCCACCTCGGCCTCCCAAAGTGCTGGGATTACAGGCATGAGCCACCATCCAGCCAGGTATTTTTTTTCAAAAAGATGAATCTGAATTTTTATATAACAAAGGTTTACAAAATTCTGAGTGCAGTAAATCAGAAGAGAGTATGTTTTTAAATTACTGAATAGAAAAAATATATAACCTTTGAAATTAAAGAGGAATTTTTCAAGTAGAGAATTTCCCATTTTAAACAAATTTTTGAAACTTATATGATTGACCAGGCATAGTGGCTCACACCTGTAAGACTAGCACTTAGGAGGCTGAGGTGGGAGAATCCCTGGCGCTCAAGAGTTCAAGACCAGCCTGGGCAATATCATAGGAAGACTCTGTCTTTACCCAAAAAAAAGAGAAAAAAATTAAAAAGAAAATTAGGCCAGGTACAGCGACTCACGCCTGTAATCTCAACACTTTGGAAGGCCAAAGCACGTGGATCACTTGAGGCCAGAAGTTCGACACCAGCCCAGCCAAAACAATAAAACCCCATCTCTACCAAAAATACAAAAATGAGCTGGACATGGTGGTGCATGTCTGTAATCCCGGCTACTCAGGAGGCTGAGGCATGAGAATCATCTGAATGCGGGAGGCAGAGGTGGCAGTGAGCCGAGATCATGCCACTGCACTCCAGCCTGGGCAACACAGCAAGACTATGTCTCAAAAAAAGAAAGAAAAGGAAAAGAGAGAAGAGAAGAGAATAAAAAGAAAAGAGAGAAGAGACAAGAGACAAGACGAGACAAAGAAAATTGGCCAGGCATAGTGGTGCATGCCTGTAGTCTCAGCTACTCAGGAGGCTGAGGTGGGAGGATGGCTTGAGTCCTGGAGGTCAAGGCTACAGTGAGCTGTGATCTCATCACTGTAATCCAGCCTGAGTAACAGAATGAAACCCTGTCTCATTTAAAAAAAAAAAAAGACCATTATCTTAGCTATGAAGAAAACTTAAATATTGAATAGTAAAGATTTTATTGGCTAAATTTTCTAATAAAAAATATAACAAAATTATAAATACATAAGACTAATCAGATCAAGCATATAATTTTAAACACATTTGTATTGGTTTCCTGGGGCTGCTGTTACAAAGCCCTACAACCTAAGGGGCTTAAACAAGAGAAATTTATGGATTCACAGTTCTGGAGGCCAGAGGTCTAAGATCAAGCTGCAAGCAGAGTTGGTTTCTTCTGAAGGCTGTGAAGGAGAACTGTTCCAGGTGACTCACCTCACTTCCGGTAACCTCAGGCAACCCCTTACTTGAAGATGGCATTCCTCTGTCCTCATATCATCTTTCCTCTGTACATATTTCTCTACGTTCAAATTCCTCTTTTATATAAGGCCACCAATCACATTGGAGTGGGCCCACTCTAATGACCTCATTTTAACTTGATTACCTCTGCAAAGACCTTATTGCCAAATAAGGTTACATTATGAAGTACTGGAGGTGAAGAGTCCAGCATATCTTTGGCAGGGTGGGGACACAAAATTCAACCCATACCAACATTCTTTAGGGTACCATATTGAGACATGGTGCTCTTGAATACTTCTACAGGGAGAACATCTATGTTCTGCTGTGAATATTAGAGAGCACCATATCTCAATATGAGGCATGGCCACAGAACTTGCATTGGCAGAGGAAGTGTAAGTGGAAGCAACATGCACAGCTGCCAAGCAGAGGCACTGGGACCAGGACCATCTTTCCTGCTGCCTTTCTCTCTTTCACTAAAGCCAAACATCTCAGATAGGGCTGCTCCTTCAGCCTGGGCAGGAAGCGATACCACCTATGCATAAAGAACTTAATCTTCTCCATGGATGTGAGCCAGCGATATTCTGGGGTCAACATAACTGCAGTAAACCTGGCCAATCCTGACCAAAACCTGTCTAGACAATCTCAAAGAATAAAAGCAAAGTAAAATTGCAGACTAAAACAAAATGAAAATAACACTTCATAATAAAACATATGCAATACAGTGAAGCTATAATCAAAGGAAAAATTATTCCCTAAAACACTTTCATTGCCAAGAAGACAACTTAAAAGGTCAAAAATTAATTCCTCTTAATAAATCAGAAACATGAAATAAAATTTTTAAATGTAGCATTGTTTTTTAAAAATGGTTTTAATGTTTTGAAAATTTAAACAGATGTTACTAAAAACAAAAGGATAAAGGATAACTAAATCTGAACTAATGTTCTTGAAAAAACAGCATCAACATAGACAAAAACCCAAATTAAGACAGTGAGAGGAAAGCAGAGAAAAGAGAAAGGGGCAGAGAACTGAGAGCATAAGAAGGGAAGGAAAGCATAAGAATGAGAAAAGGAAGCAAAATGAGGAATGAGAAAGGATACGAGCACAGATTCTCAGGAAATTAAATTAATCGCAAGGAATTGCATGTCTCCAAGCTAACTTCCCAACCATCCTCACCCCACACTTGGCTGTGGCCTTGGTGGAGGAATCGTGGATCACTTAGCTCTCCAGACCCTTTCTCCCTCTGTGGTGACAGGGATCACCTGACTATTGTTTTTCACCTAATGTCACCATTTTCAGGACTTTTTTCCAACTTTCTTCCCCAATAATTCAAATCAGATGTCTTCTCTGTGATATCTTAACTCCATCATAGCAAAGCACATTGAATTGTAAGCATTTGTCTATTTTCCACAATAGATTTTAAACTTCTTAAAAGCAGTCATAATTTTCAGTCCTAGCTCTAGATGAAATACTGGCAGTCCTCATACTGCACAGTTGTCTGGTAACTAAGATCAGTGCAGGCGTGTAAAGGACCCGGTTCAGATTTGGATGCATTTCAATTAACCCAAAATTGTGCAAAGTGGGGACTGCCTGAAAATGGTACAGTGCCCAGCATTCAATATATAGTAAATAAACACTGATGAAGGAATGTGTGTGTTCTCCATAGTAGTATACCCACAGTCTTAGAGTTGAATAGAATTTTCAAAAGAACTTCGTTAAAACTAAGATAGAAGTAAGGAAAATGAGGACATTGTAAATCAGCCCCTGAAAGTACTCTCTTGCAAGACTCATGTTGATCCTAGGTTCCTCCCTCTCCCCAATCCCACTCCATAACCAGTTACCTAGTTCTCTGAAATTTTCCTTCTCAATATACTTAGAATCTTTCTCCTCTGCTCTCTATCATCACTACCAAAACTCACTTCCTTGTCTTTTCTCTCACCTAGACTATTAAAATATATTAACTCACCACCCTGATCATTCCTGGTCAGCTAGAAGAAATGACCTAGAATCCCAAGTCAAAATATTTAATAAAACAGCACCAATTAAGCCTCAGTTTTACATATTGAAACATATACTCTTTCAATTCTTGAGAACAGCAGTTGAAACAAAAATAAAAACGTAAAGTTTGTTCCTGTCACAAAAAGAACTTGGGACCATAACTTCCCCCTGCCCCCTAACTAGAAAGGTGCTGAGAGGCCAAAGAATGACTTGGACAAGTCCCCCTTGGAGAGTGGATGAGTTTAATAGGACTTACATACAGCGCACTCCTGGGTGGCAGCAGGGAAGCTGTAGAGACCCACACCACCTCCTATTCCTAAGCACTTTTACACTAATTTTCTGGCTCTTTGCCTGCTGTGTGTGTGTGATGGAACTGTTTCCCTTGGTAGGTTCTCAGATACTCTATGGGATGTTTGAGTTCTCAGGGACATCTGCTCCTTGACTGGGCACCATGGCCTTGGCTCGTGGCCTGGCCGTCAGGGTTCAGGCAGTGGACATACACCCTTAAGTAACCTGGTGGGGGACCCATCACAGTTCAGTCCCTACTAAAAGCAATAGAGGAGCTGAGTAAATTAAATAGTGAGATCTCAATGTTCATAATTTAAGTTTGATTTGGATTAATTCAACTTGTGGGAAGAATCTTTAGATGACGCTGTTATTTTTATTTAAATAAATTTATGCTTTCTACTAGAATGGACTGGAATTCAGAAGATCAATGATTTGCAGCATTTAAATTGGGTAAAATATTCAAAAGAATCACAGAGATAACTTATTTAATAAGTTTTCCCTTTGAGGAAAAAAAGTTAAAGTGCTCTGAAGAAAGGCAGAAAAGATACTACTTGTGAAAATTGGGGTGAAATATTTTGACATTTCAATACAAAAGTATTAGACTTTTAAAACCACCAATTAAATGGAATTAGCCCAGAGCTTACAAGGTACAAGAGTTACAAAGAAAATCTTTTTCAAACTATATTATAGTCTACAGAGAAATGCCAACTGAAGGTGTCAACAATTTCAAATGTATTCACAACAACACAACACAAGAAAAATGCAGCACCTCCAATTTGCGATTAGATGAAAAAAAAACTGTAGTACTTAAGTGGAAGAAGCCAGACACAGAAGGCTACATGATGTATGATTCCATTTACATAACATTCTGGAAAAGGCAAAATTAAAGAGACAAAGATCTAGGGTAACTATTCGGAGTGAGGAAAATATTCTCTAATTGTGGTGGTCATTGCATGACTAAATAACATTTGTCAAAATTCACAGAAGGCCCACCTAAAAAGTATGCATTTTACTGTATGTTAATTGCCCCTATAATAAATATGACATTAAAGATGAAGAGCAAGTGAGTGTGAATGAGATCAAGAAAGCAAGAAGATTATAGACAATTTAAAAAGTAAGACTGTTGAAAAAATATATTGTTAAGAAAAATACCAGTAACTTGAGAGCTGAGACAGGTCTAGTTTAAAAATTGATTAAGGTAAGTGAATATGTCCCAAGAGCAATTATTCAGCTTATATTTCTTTTTGTTTTGAAATGATATAGATTCAGATGATGCTGCAAAGAAAAAACAATGTACAGAGAAGTCCCTTGCACCCTTTACTCAGCCTCCCCCAGGGGAAGCATCTTGCATAACTATAGTACAGTATCAAAACCAGGAAACTGACATTGGTAGAATCTACAGAGCTTACTCAGATTTTGTATGCATTTGTGTGTGTGTGTTGTGTGTGTGTAGTGCTATGCAATTTTATGACATGTAGCTTCGTGTAACCATCACCACTATCAAGACACAGAACTGTTCCATTGCCACAAAGCTCCCTCATACTATCCCTTTATAGACACGTCCACCTTTCCCTCTTCCCGTCCCTAACCCCAGGGAACCACAACTTATCTTTCTCCATCTCTGTTATTTTGTTATTTCAAGAATGTTATATTTTTAATCAGCATAATTCCATTAAAGTCCATCCAATTGTTTGCATGTATCAATAGTTTATTCCTTTTTATTGCTGAGTCATATTCCATGATATGGACATAACACAATTTGTTTATCCATTCACCTGTTGAAGCACATTAATTTCCTGTTTGGAGCTACTACAAATAAAGCTGCTATGAACATTCGTGTATAGTTCTATGCATGAACATAATACTTCATTTCTCTGAATAAATGTCCAAGCGTGCATTTATTGGACAATACAATAAGTGCAGGTTTAATTTTAATAGAAACTGCCAACTGTTTTCCAGACTGTGCCATTTTATATTACCATGAACAGTGCCTCAGTGATCCAGTTTCTCTACATCCTTGTCAACAATTGGTGTTATTACTATTTTCATTTTCACCATACTTGATAGGGTGTAGTGATATCTCATTATAGCTTTGAATTATATTTCCAGGAAAGCTAGATGTTGCATATCTTTTCATGTACTTAGTTGTCATCTGCATACCCCTTCTGTAAAATGTCTATTCATATATTTTGTTCATTTTCTACTTAAAGTGGGTTTTTTTAACTGTTGAATTTTTAATATATTCTAGATACAAGTACTTCATCACATATGCAGTTTGCAATTATTTGCTTACAGTGTTTTCATTCTCTTAACCTTTCTCTGAACATGGTTTGTAATTTTCACAAGGCCCAATTTTCCCTTTTATGAAACATGTGTGTTCTTGTTGTCTAATCTAAGAACTGTTCTTCTAGACCTAGGTCCCTAAGATTCTTCAATTTTCTTTTCTAAAAGTTTCATAGTTTTACATAAACTATATGATCTATTTTGGGTTCATTTTTGTATAATGTACAAAGTTTAGGTTTCCCCTATGAATATTCAATTTCTCAACACAGTTTGTTGAAAAGGATATTCTTTCTCCATTGAATAGCCTTTGTACCTATGTCAAAATCAGGCATATTTGTGTAGGCCTGCTGTGGGTTCTCTAATCTGTTCTACGTGTCTATCCCTTCGTCAATACCACATGTTTAATTACTATAGCTGTATAGCCTTATTATTAGGTAAAGTGATTCTTCCCACTTCTTTTTCAAAATTGTTTCAGCTATTCTAGGTCCTCTGCCTTTCCACACAAATTTTAGAAAAAGCTTGACTTGAACAAACACTACAATTAACATGCTTGGACGTGTCTCTTTATAGTCTCCTTAAAAATTTTCCAATATACAGTTGACTTTTTGTATCTATGGGTTGTGCACCCATGGATTCAACCAACCATGTACTGAAAATATTCAGAAAAAAAGAATTCCACAAAGCTCCAGAAAGCAAAACTTGAATTTGCCACACACCAAATACTATGTTGAAACCATGCAAATGAAGTGATGTAGAGGTGTTGCATTAAGTATTTTAAGTAATCTAGAGATGATTTAAAGTATACGGGAGGATTTGAGTAGGTTATATGCAAATACTATGCCATTTTATATGAGGGGCCTGAGCTTCTGTGGATTTGGGTATTCAAGGGGGTCCTGGAACAAATCCCCCACTGCCAGATATCAAAGGTGACTGTATATAACCAGTAGAAAATACATATTTAACCTAGTGCTGTCAAATTGCTTTCTAGAACAGTGGTACCAATCGTTAAATATATTCTTAAATATAATCTGCATTCAAAATATATAATTTCATTAAAATATACTAAATATATTGAGTAGAAGTTGCCAGATACATAGATAATTTAAGTCTACTTTGAAGGTTTATAATAAAAATAAAGCAGTTGGCCTAGATCATCCTAAAGCATTGCCCTGGGACTATAGCTAGTATGTAAGCACATCAGAAATCAGAATGTGAACACAGCATTTATCATTCCTTCTTGAACCAATGGACACTTTTGACCCACCGTCCTAAGTATGATTTGAGAAGAGGATTCCCAAATTATACTTTCCAGAGACTTTAAGGGCCCACCTCCTTCTACACTAGCTTTCCTTATGTAAAGAGGAAACCCTCTACAATGTCTTACAGATACGCAATGATATTTCACATTTTCAGCGGGTAGGAAATGTAGATATCCAATAGATAATTTTATGAAACTATGACTAGCAACATTTAAACCAAAATAAAAATTGCCCTTCACAGTAATTCAGTGACATCTTAAATTTTATGCCGTATTCTATCATGCACAAAACCTCTCACATTATTCTGAGGGCTATGCATGTATTTATTCTGTGCTGTTTTGAAAAGGACTAATTTGAAGTTAATGATACTATCTAATAACTCACAAAGCATAATCAAAAAGCTTAGCTTTAGGAAGACATATACCAACATAAACTACAAACACCCCCAAATGTGATCAGAATGAATAAGTGACGTCAAAACTTTAAAGCCTCTTCTATATATTCTCATTTGGAGAAGGACACTAATAAGACCACGGCGTTTGTTAAGCCAGTCATTGAATAATTTCTCATGGACTCTGTACCTCTGCATGAGTCTGTTAGTTAAACCTTAGATTTTAGTATTCACGTTGGTTTCCATTACAGTGACAGTCAAAACATAGCAATTTAATACCACTTAATACAATCTGAAATTTCATTTTATTACCAGTGGGCAGCAGAAAAGTCTGCTTTAAAAATGCACCAATTATTATTGTTCATCAAATAATTGTTCTCAATGGCTGGTCTTTGCGAATTTAGAGGGTATTTTTGCCCATAATCCTAAGCACTCACAATGTGACTCTTGGCAACCCCATCAGGCACAGTAATCCAAGAAGGGATCTAGGAGTTTGGACCACCAACACCCTTCTTCTGCCTGGGCCCTGCAGCACTTCTTATAATGTGACAATTGGCTTCATACCATTTGCCATAACACACTTAAAGAAAAGCTATCAGACAACTTCTGCCATGAAATGTTTTACTGCCTATCAAATATTGAGGAAAAAATATCCTCCATAAATAAATAAAGAATAGCTAATATATGCTGAGTGCTCATTATGTACGAGGCACCAAACTAAGTACTTTACAGGGACTACCTCAGTTAATCCTCATTAATTGTAGCCTAGAAGAAGGTACTATTATCGTTCCATTCTACAAGCAAGGAAAACTGAGGCCCAGATGGCAAGTCTTGAGACCAGATCCAAACCCAGACCCTTTAACTCTAGATCCTTGTTCTTAAATCCTTAGGCATATTCCCTATCCTATCACAAAATCAGTTTCCCACACCAAAGACCAATGTTTGTTCTACTACAAAGCATCTTCAATTTATTTCTACTTAAGGAAAATAATATTGAATATGTTTCCTAAGTTAACATTCAAGTTAAGTCTATGCCCTGAGGGAATGAAGTCAAATAAAGAGTACAAGAAAACAATATCCTTTAAGGTGCAAAAGTTCAATTATCTTTGTTTATACAAAAGTTAGCCCATAGGCAGCATTACCCTGGAAAAAAATGAGCTCAGCACAGCTATCCAACAATTACCCTTTATTTATTGTTCTCACTCTCTGGGTCTTGAGATGCCATTTCAAGCCCTTTGCCTTCTGCATAAAAGCTATAGCATCTATACCACATTTATTGCTACATATATTTTATGATAAAAGCATAAAGATATGCATGGGTAATTTCCCAGCATGAACAGCTACATTGAGAAATGGTTGTAAAATTTAAGTCCTCTATTTGTCTGAGGAAAGAAAGGTATCTTATTTTTCATTTTATCTTATCCTTTTACCAAATCCATATTATGGATGATGGTGTAATATTTTCATCTTAATCTGATATTCCCCCAAGCCTATAGAAAAAAAAAGTTGAAATATTAAGAACACTTCTACATTTTTAATAAACTATGTTTCATAGTTTACAATAAGTTATTATGCCATTTTATAATTTTAAATTTGACAGTAATGTCACTTACACAAACTGCAAATATTTCTAATTAGATAAGAAATAATATAATAAAAATATATCAGCCCAGCATGGTGGCTCATGCCTGTAATCCCAGCACTTTGGGAGGCTGAGGTGGGTGGATCACTTGAGGCCAGGAGTTCGAAACTAGCCTAGCCAACATGGTGAAACCCTGTCTCTACTAAAAACACAAAAATAAATTAGCCGGGTGTGGTGGCATACACCTATAATCCCAGCTACTCAGGAGGCTGAGGCATGAGAATTGCTTGAACCCAGGAAGTGGAGGTTGCAGTGAGCTAAGACCACGCCACTGTACTCCAGGCTGGGCAACAAGTAAGACTCTGTCCCCTCACCAAAAAAAAAAAGACAACAAAGAGATATTATTTAAATGATTGATAACTATTAAAATTGTTTGGTTAAAAGAATTTGATTCATATAAGAAGAGCAAATGTGTTCCTATTATGAGAATTACCACTAAGACTTCAAAATTGAGTCCCAAGAGTCTTAAGTTCACCATAGAACTTTACTTGCTAACTGGGTTATTGACTAACAAATAATTCTATTTTCAATTTTTACATAAGCATGTTGTATATTTTATAAAGGGAAAACAAATTTCTCATATACAAACTCATGATTTTCATCATATAACTTTATACAATGCTATCGCATTATACATATTCCCCCTTCAAAGTCTGTTATAAATTTAACTCAAGTTGATTTATTTATTTGCATTATTCCTTGAATGCCCTTTACTCTTAAATTATGCTAAATATTGGCAATATGTTTTGTTGTGTAGAATTGTGAATTATATCAAAGTCAATTGTATTTTCATATCTAGATATATTTTATTACAGAAATATGTCTATCACTTTACAGCGCCAGACAGTTAGAGGGACACTGGAAATCTCCTGGCTCTTCCAAGACCATTAATTACTCTTCTACCCTGTATAAGCTTAGCCTCCACTGGATGTCTCTGTCACACCACCAATTTCCTCCTTTCTTTGAGAACTCTGGAGAAACAGGTCACAGTTTGTCTCACTCCAACTCTACCAACAGACTTGGAGACTCAAGTCCATGTGGAAGCCCCTCCTACAGCCTGGGCTTCTTTAATCCACTACCCTCCAGGCACCTACATCACTGATGCAACCCTGATATATTTTACCATTATCAGGACCCCCTGGGCTTCAATTCTTTTCTTACTATGTCCAGGGCCCACTGAGGATCATAGGAGATATAGAAGCTGACCACATCTTGCCACCTCCACTGCAAACACCCAAGTCACCATGGTGCCTCTTTTCTGTAGGCTATGATAGATTAGACAACTAGATAGAGTGCTTATTTTATTTTTTATTTCATTTTATTATTTTTTAAGACACGGTCTTGCTCTGTCTCCCAAGCTGGAGTATAGTGGTGCAATCATGGCTCACTGCAACCTTCTTTTCTTTTTTTTAATTTCAATAGGTTTTTGGGGTACAGGTGGAGGAGTTTGGTTACATGGATAAGTTCTTTAGCGGTGACTTCTGAAATTTTGGTGCACCCATCACCCAAGCAGTGTGCACTGTACCCAGTGTAGTCTTTTATCCCTCACCCCCCTCCCACCCTTCCTCACGAGTCCCCAAAGTCCACTGTATCATTCTTATGTCTTTGCATCCTCATAGCTTAGTTCCCACTTATCAGTGAGAACATACGATGTTTGGTTTTTGATTCCTGAGTTACTTTACTTAGAAAAATGGTCTCCAATTCCATCTAGGTTGGTGCAAATGCCATTATTTTGTACCTTTTTATAGATGAGTCATATTGCATGGTATATATATGCATATACACCACATTTCCTTTACCCTCTCATTGATTGATGGACATTTGGGCTGCTTCCATATTTTTGTAATTGCAAATTGTGCTGCTATAAACACATGTGTGCAAGTGTCTTTTTCATATAATGACTTCTTTTCCTCTGGATAGATATCCAGTAGTGGGATTGCTGGATCAATGTAATCAGGGTAGTTTACATTCCCACCAGTAGTGTAAAAGTGCCCCCTTTTCACCGCATCCATGCCAACATCTTTTTTTTTTTTTTTTTAATTATCGCCATTCTTGCAGGAGTAAAGTGGTATTACACTGTGGTTTTGATTTGCATTTCCCCGATAATTCGCGATGTTGAGCATGTTTTCATGTTTGTTCACCATTTGTATATCTACATTGATTAGAAGTGGTGAAAGTGGGCATCCTTTTCTTGTTCCAGCTCTTGGCGGGGAATGTTTTCAAGTTTTCCCCATTCAATATAATGTTGGCTGTGGGAAGACAGTGATTATTTTACAATCAAATCACACCTATCATAAAAACTCCTGTTTCAGGATAAATGCCTAACAGGCCCCAGAAGACCTGGCCTCGGTAATATCCTTTCCGATCACCCTCCGTATGCTCCACACATGCTGCCTCCTTGCTGCTATTCCTCTGAC
Organism: Pan troglodytes; assembly: GCF_028858775.2. Lineage (NCBI taxonomy): Eukaryota > Metazoa > Chordata > Mammalia > Primates > Hominidae > Pan > Pan troglodytes. Next base: position 97,089,920 of record NC_072412.2, on the reverse strand, counting down.
AGCTGAGGCCCACCTCTACTTTACAGCTATTTCCTGGTCCTGGAATGTGTTTCTCCCAGATATCCACATGACTAAGTCCTTCACTCTCTTCAAATTTTTGCTGAAATGCCACTTTTTCCCTGATCATCCAATTTAAAATCACAGCCCTCTAGTATTTCCATCCCCCTCACTCTGCTCTATATATTTTTCTAAACATTTAATACATCCTAACTTGTATCTGTTATTATGTTTGTTTATTTTCTATCTTTCCTGGCTGAAATGGGAACTATCAAGACAGGGATCTTTGTTTCATTCACCCATGCATCCAAGCACTTTAAACAGTGCTGGCACATTCAGGCTGCCCCATGATTGTTGGATGGATGAATGGACCTCCTACCACCTTCAGCCTTCCACTGTACCTGCTCAACCACGTGTCAGTGCTCCTCTACTTGTACTTTCTCCCTAGGCACTAGGAAAGGATGAAAACGAAAGCAGTCACACCATCATAGATACAAGTTTTACTATTAATTACATGTCTCCAATGTTAACCTTCTACCTGGTTTTTGGTTAATTACCTTTTCTATTTCCCACAAAAACTATTTCAAACTACATACGCACTTCCATTTCATGTCATCCCCTGTGCTGCGGCAGGGTGCATTGTCCCTATGCACATGGCTATTGAGTGTGGTCACCCCAAAAATTGAGTGTTCTGACAACAGGCAGAAGGAAAAACAAGATGCTGTCATGTGCTATATGCCACATAATAACCATGATAAATACAAATTAACATCTCACGATAAAGTAAAAGGTAAAAATAGATACATTATTGAGTTTTAAAATAACGTCTTAGATATTTTTTATAGTATCATTATTTTATCTTTCCTGTAAAACTAATTAATGTGGTCACTAACCATCATAGATAAAATTTTGTGGGGTCTTGAAAAAACAAACCATAAGACCTCAAAATACTGAAAATGTTATTTTTTAAACTAATTAGTTACATTGGATATTTAACAGAGTAAGTCATGCTTCCAAAAACTAAATATTTTGATACAAAAATAGCTATGAAAAAAGCCCTATCAAAAAAGCTGGCAAGTAATGTAATACATCAAGATACATTTCAACAAAATTTGTTAATAGAATTTATAATAGTAATAGGATAGTAATAATTTGTGATAAAATTATTACTCAATTTTACTGTAACTTTGTTCTTCACATAAAATAGACTTAAATGTATTCAAATGCTCCCTCAGTCTTTGTCTTTCCACCAGCCTCTTATAAATAGGGAAATACCCTACTTTCAATATTAAAACATTTTACTGCATAGAAATAATAATTCCATGACACGTGTTTGCAAAATATGTTAGTTGATGCCATTGGCAAAAAAAAAAAAAAATCCCATATTCATATACTAAGTGCACAGGGCTAAACCAGAAAACAAAACAAAACACCCATGCAAGTTTTATATATCATTATCAATATAATTTTTAAGTTTGTTCCACGGGGTAAAAATTTTTTTAAAGAATTCATAAATATTGAATTACAAAATGAGTGTCATACCACACAATGCTTACATTACAATTTTCCCTTGATATATATTTCCACACATTAATTAGAAAAATGCTATTTTAATTAAGCTGATTTTATTTTTTCCTAAAATATTTAGTATAAGAAATAAAAAATCATTTAAATACAATATATTTTGGATCTTAAAAAAATTATTAACTTTGCAGATTATTATTGCTTTTAAAAGCAAACATTCCTAAGATAAATTGGTTCTCTTTTAAAAGAAGCTAATAATTGTTTATTTCTTTCTATGGATTGCAAAAGTTAACATTTTGCAAAAAAAAAAAAAAAGTTAACATTTGGAAATATAAAATGAACTCAATTTAACTAATACTAAAAAAAAAAGATTATACACTTTGTCTATACCTTATACAGGATCACCATACTTTGTATGTTTGGTTTGGAAAAATTGTTACTCCCAAAATATCTAACAGACAACAGGCTGATCAAAAAGCATTCAGTTTACATTCATCCTCAGAGCCCTGCGGTGGGTATTTAATATTTCTCTGCTTATATAATAAATGTAAGGGACTGGAAGATACATTATCTCACTAACTGGGGAGGAGAGGAGAGTATCACACAAGAATGGGAGATCTCTGGGCCAGAGAGAATGATCTGAGAATGGGGGCTTCATGGATTGATGTTGGAGGGCTGAAAAAGACCAAAAATAGAAATCAACATTCAATTTGAAATTATTGAAAGTATGTGGTCTTTAGACTTTGTCTTCCTCTATAATCATCATTTCATAAAAGTTATTTTACACATACATCATGAGTGGGTTGCATGTATATAATGTGTGTGTGTTTTGGGAACTGGAAATTGAGAAAAAAATCATATACAGCTAATATGACAGGAAAGAGGCAGACAACAGCAAATTTTTTAAAAGCAAGGGAGCAGAGGTAGGAGTGACTATGTGACTGCAAGCCTTGGGATGTGTAGAAACTTCGTGGGGAGCTTGGATTTCTATAGCACATAAAAAGAAATTCCAATTACTTTAGTTAAAACTTTAAGATGTAGAAATCCAATGTGATATCTGTACCTAGGACAGAAATTTTAAATACATACAAAATACAACATGGTATACATCCTCTAAGTGTGTACACATGTTGGTATGATTTATTCATAAGGGAAAATAAATAAAATACAAAATAAAGAACTGCATGTGAAGTGATATGCAGACACCCTAATAATCAGAGAGGACCACACATTTAGAAAACAAGATACAACATCATTATCAGTTCAGTAAAACTTTTAAAATTCTGACAATACTTAAGTGTTAGGAAAAATGTGAAAATATGACAATGCACACAAACCACTAGAGTGAGTTTCAATTGGTTTTGCTACTTAGAAGAGCAATTTTAGTAAATATCTAGTAAAGTAAACAAGTGCATAGCCTATAAACCACAATTGTGCTTCTATGTGTGAACCCTGGAGAAACAAGCACTCACGGAGATATGATCAAGAATGTTCACTGCAACATTTTAAGTGCAAAAAATAGGTTACAAATTATTAAAATATCCATCAACAGAATAATGAATAAACGTCACATATTTATAAAAATGAATTTTATAAATCAAATTAAATGGATAAAAGGGATGGATAGATAGACACACAGATTAATCTCAAAAACATAACTAGTTGTAATCTCCCAAATGTCCTGTCCTTTACTCAACACATAAGTAGCATTCAAGAGTCATTTCTATGATTCCCTCTGCATAAGATTAAATGAATATAAGCATGGCTGTAGTCCCAGCTCAGGAGGCTGAGGTTGGAAGATTATTTGAGCAACAGAGTTTGAGCCCAGGGGTTTGAGAAATTGAATATCTTATTTTAAAAAGCAGGTGAATTTAGAATGAGAATATAAATATAATTTATGTATTTTCTTCCTTTATGCTAACAGATACTAGCTACTGTTAGGGAAGAAGAAAGGAGGGAAGGAGAGAGAGAATCTCTTGTTTTATTTCACAAATCTTCTTGCTAAGTATCATTCATTTATTCATGCAGTTCATTTAATTATATTTGCTGAGTATCTGCTCTGAGTTTCAAAAATTAAAAACAAATAGCAAAATGATAAATATCTGATTAAATGTCAATTCATCTAGCCAATAGATGTACAGTTCTTACACTGAAAAGATTTAACTGAAAGTGTGTTTAATATAAAATCAAGAACTGTTTCACCAGCTATAAGCAAATTACTGTGCTTGCAAGATGAGATTACCATAGCCATAGGTGATATTATCATAACTATCATCTGTCAGAATTAAAACAACTAAAAGTTTACTTCTTAGAGTTTAAAAAAGAAACTTGGAAAAGTAAACCTGATCTTAGATCTATAGTTAATATTTTTCTACTATTGATATTATTTCATATGAAGCAAGCTTTATTTCCAGCTGAAAAGTAATTTAAGCTCCTGCAACTTTTATCTAGAACAGGAAAATTGCTTGGTTTCTCATAATTAATATAAGCCTGTTGATGCCGATTCAAAAGAAACAATTTTTAACACTGCAGAGATAAAGGACAGTTGAATAAAGACCAGTTGCACTGATAGCTGCTGTATTAGACAACACACTAAACCATGCACTGCCTAAAACTGAACAAGGAAAAGAATGCAATCCCATTCAGAATGCCACTGACATAAACACTATCATGTGCCCCTTTATAGTTTAGAAATTAATAAACGAATAAATATGTCGGCATATTAGGAGTCTGAATGATCCAGTAAAAGTATAATGGATTTAACATTTTGACACTGTGTACAATCTAAGTACCTAATGATGCTGGCACCCAGTAGGTGCTCAAAAGATATATTAAATGCATCAACAGAGGAATAAAAGAAAGGAAGAAGAAGGAGGGAGGGAGGAGAGAGGAAAGGAATCTCTCATTTTATTTCTGAACCATTTTCTTGCTAAGTACCATTCATTCATTCATTCCTTTATTCGTATAGTTAATTTACTTACATTTGCTGTATATCTGCTCTCAGTGCTAGACATAGAAACAAGTCTCCCCAACACTACCAGCCTAGGCTGCCTGTTCTCTTAACCTTGATCAAGTAATTCTTGATGTTAAAAATAGCAATACGCCTTTATTCTTCTTAGGAAAAATTTTAAATATAGTCCATTCCTGTAAAGTATAGCTGAAGTGACTTAAATAAGATTAATGTACTCTATGCTTGATATTGTAACATTTATATAAATCTATTTGTCCTCATATTCATTAATATATTTGAATATTAACTATATCCTGTGTCTTTTGCTATATATATACATATATACTTTAGTTTTACAGTAGCAGCTATACGATAGCTATACACTTACAGTAACCAGTATCTGTTAGCATAAAGGATAAAAATCCGTAAGTTATATTCATATTCTCAATTCACCTGCTTTTTAAATATATTTAATTTCAAGCATATTCCTACATTTCATTAAAAATAGCAATCATTTTTTAATAAATTCCTGAATCTAACATTTCAACCCCAGAGGACAGGCTTGCCAATCTTTCAAACACATATAATCAAGGAATAAAAATATAATTAGCCAAGAGATGAAATCAAAAAAAGTTAAACAATTTTTGTTCTAAATGTCACTTATAGTCAGACTCTAGCAATAACATTTTTTAGAATAATGCATTTCCAGTTATATATATAACTGGAAATTTTCCAGAATAAAGACTTAGTATCTACCATATATTTTAGAAATATATGAGCATAATGAAGTTGAAAGAAATAAGAAAAGGTTCATTTCTAAGGAAAGATATAACATTTTAACCTTATCTTCCAAATATTAAAACAAAACACAAGCTTCCAATAGTGTCCTCTAAAATATTATTTTTTATTTTTTGAAAGTCATGTTGAAATTTTTTCATAGTTACAAATTAAAAAACTAAATTTCATTATTTTATTTAAACAGAGATTTAAAAATTGAAAAATATATAAGCTGGATAAGAGTTGTTTTTTACAGAAGATGATTCTCCATCAATTTCCCCTATTTCTCCATGCATCACACCATACTGTCATGTATAAATAAACAAAATATGTATAACAAATATTTCCAAAATATTTTTAAAGCAGAAAATCTTATAGCAAAACCACCAATGGGAAACAAACTCTTGTATTATCCTGGGCTGTTCTGCTTTATTCATGAACATTACTAAGCCCCTGAAAATGAAGAACATTTATTGTTTGCACTGTGACAAAGCCAACATTCCTCCTTGCAAACAGCACTACTTATTCATGAACAGCAACTGACATAAGGGTAGCAGTTTTCTTTTTCTGCCCTATGAAATACTTCATGGATGATTGCCCTTAGAATATAGTGAAGTCCCAGGTCATAATCATGAGTCCTTCTAAAAAGAGATTTTTGGCCAGGCATGGTGGCTTATGCCTATAATCCCAGCACTTCGGAAGACCAAAGTAGGTGGATGAGTTGAGCTCAGGAGTTCGAGACCAGATGGGGCAACAGGGCAAAACCCCATCTCTATAAAATATCAAAAATTAGCCAGGCAAGGTGTCATGAGCCTGTAGTCCTAGCTACTCAGGAGGCTGTAGTAGGAGAAACACTTTAGCCTGGGAAGTTGAGGCTGCAGTGAGCCATGTGATCACACCATTGCACTTTGGACTGGGCAACAGAGTGAGACCCTGTCTCAAAAATTAAAAATAATAGAAAAAATGAAAATAAATAATAAATAAAAGCAGATTTTTGTCTGTTTTGTTCATTTTAAGAAAATGTGGGCCGAGCATGGTGGCTCACACCTGTAATCCCAGCACTTTGGGAGGGCGAGGTGGGTAGATCATGAGGTCAGAAGTTCAAGACCAGCCTGGTCAACATGGTGAAACCCCATCTCTACTAAAAATACAAAAATTAGCTGGGCATGGTGGCACGCATCTGTAATCCCAGCTGCTCGGGAGGCTGAGGCAAGAGAATCACTTCAACCTGGGAGGCAGAGGTTGCAGTGAGCAAAGATCATGCCACCACACTCTAGCCTGGGTGACAGAACAAGACTCCACCTCGGGAAAAAAAAAACAAACAAACAGAAGAGTTGTCCTAGAGGCTAATTCTAGCCTAAATGGAATATACATAGGCAGTGGACTACAGAGCCCAGTGTGAATTTCACATAGGATAATCTTAGGTCTCTTCTAACAACAGCTGTCAGCATGGCTTCCTCTCCCCCTCATGCAATTTTAACCTCCCAGCCTTCATCTAACAATAGTGTGCCCTCTGCTAAATCCCCAGACCCAAGTGATCATCCTCACTGGCTGTATTCAAAAGTTTGCTCTAAAAAATATGTTTCCGTGGGGTTCCATAAGGTCCATGAGGAAAGAGACCATACTACATCCCAGTCCAATGTCTTTTATAACCTACAATATAACTCGGAAAACAGATTAATATTGTTGAACTAGGAAATATAAATGAACTATTTGAAAACTAAAAAATCAAAATGTAGCACATCTACTTAACATCATTTGAGAAGTTAATTGATTTCTCTATCAAATTTCTCTCAAGTAGACGTTTCCCAAAAAAATGTGTTGGCTGCTTCCTTCTTATAAAGACTTTATATTGTTTTCAGATATTTTAATTGCACAGAAATTAGAGGGAGGGCATTTTACTTAATGATAAGGTAGCCTGCTCATTTATGGTACAGCAAAGTGATCTCTTGTACTGCTTTTGGCATATATATTTAAGCTTGTTTTTATGGAAATAAGCCTAAAGCTACTTATTCAATTCAATAAAAGTGGGTATTCTTATAAGTGAATTTGGTTCCAGAAAAGTTAGCCTTTAGGCAAATTTCTTTTAAATTTGTCTTCTCTTGAGCTTCTTAAATAAAACTTGACATCTACTGAGGAAGAAATTATAATTTATTATTAAAAAATCATATTTAAGAATGTCTCTATACTTTTTATAATTAATTTTTAAATAGCAAAACTCAACCTAATGAATAAAGCAGATGAAATTTAGTAAACAGAAAACAAAGGTTTACATAAAATTAGCTGACACTTCAATAGAGACGATCTCCTTAACATATATTTCTACTACTGAGATGGTTATCACTAAACTTTTAGCAGTATCACCAAAACTTTTCACCAGCCTCAAGCCATCTTAAAAGTCTAAATATTCCGGGTTTCCTAACCCTTTGAACGTAATGTGTTCTATCTTGATTACATATCCAAGATTCAATATGAATCCAGTCCACCTTTTTAAGCATATGACCACCTATCACAAACTCCATTCTGCTCAGACTGATATATTCACTGCGTGGCCTCCAAAATGTATATTTCATATTGTACCTACTATCCTTTTCATTGGAAGAAAATATAATTTTCTGTAGATGGTTAACGGCTTCTAACTCAGCTAAATCACAAATCTTGGTTTAAAATGTATATCAGTAAATTTTCCTCCAACAATTTCACATGAATAAATCCTATAATAGAAATAAAGTTGTTTTGTAGGGCATCTAAAAAAGCAGCTAAATTTATAAAACCTTAAAATCTGACATTTCACGCTTTCTACAAAAAAGCATTAATTCATCATGAACTACACTTTAACTTAAATTTTATTCTGATTTATTGCATTTATTTTATTTAATAACTATCATTTTAAAAATTAAAGAGCTCTGTGATTTACTTATATATGTACACAAAGCAAATTATTCAAATAGATTGACATTAATGTACTTATTTAAAAGGAATACTAACAGAAGTTATATTCTGCATTGACCAAAGGTAATAATTTGAAAAGCTGTATAATCTAGATATTTTCATTCTAGTCATATACAGAATAGCTAATGCTTTATAAGAAGAAAAATAAATTAAGCTATTTTATTGTACTAATAAGGAATTTTATAGAAGAGATGACTAAAATAAGAAAAACATCATGTATTTTTCAGTGTGCCTTGTAATTTTATAACCTATTAATTTTATATCTGAACATATTGCTTGAATTAAGGTTGAGTTCTGGTCTTAAATGACCCTTAAACATCCAATTAACATTTCCTGTTTTACTATTTATCAGACTTGCTTGCACTTTGATATATTCCACTGGTGTTCTTATGAAAACCATATGAGATTATAGCAAGGAAATTTAAAGAGTATTTCTTCAAATAACAGGGGTCTGTTGCGGGGTGGGGACGCAAGGGGAGGGAGAGCATTAGGACAACTACCTAATGCATGCAGGGCTCAAAACCTAGATGACGGGCTGATGGGTGCAGCAAACCACCATGGCACATGTATACCTATGTAACAAACCTGCATGTTTTGCACATGTATCTCAGAATTTAAAGTAAAATTTTATATAAAATAAAGTTATGAGACATCCAAAAAAAATTTTTAGTAGATAAATCTATAATTACCCAGTAAAAAGCAATGAGATTTTATGTTATGGAACTTTTCCATGAAATCTAATAATTATGTCTGTTCATATTAAAGTACAGCTATGAGTCAGAATGTTGGCAGACCTGGAAGAACCCTATAGCAGTATACATTTCCAACGATCATTTCACTAACATAACAGTCCAACTCAGTTTCCCCAATCCAACTCAGTATATACGCCCACAATGACCTCATAAACAAGTTTTGAAGGTTAGAAAAAGTTAAAACCTCATTTTATACCAGAATATTATGTAAATACAAGGAAATAAACCCAGCCAAGTTTGCCAACGTAACTATCTTAGGCAAATTACATAACATGGCCAGTCCTTAGCTGCAGAATTCAAGATCCACTTACCTTGAAAAGCAGCCGCATTTCGAGATATTAGAAACTTTAATGTAGAGCTGGACGTTTGAAGAAACTGCTGCATATCCTGGCGAGCCGCAATCTGATATCTCTCCTCCATCTTCCTGGTGCAACATGTAGGCTTTTTGGATATGCAAACCTGAAGATCAGGTCCTGGAACACATAACATTTTTCAGAATGATTACCTGTTCATTTAACAAGTATTACATATTATATATCAGGCGTTATGACCAGTCTTGCACACAAAGGACTATGTGAGGAATGGATTTGCTAGAGTACTTGCTATAAGAAAGTTTATCTATCGCTCATTAACACAATCATAAACAAAATATTCTAAACCATTAACTCTTTGCTCAAATATTATATTAACTTCTTGGTCAAATATTAAGTATCTCCACTCAATAGAAAGCAAATTAACTATTATGAAGTACAGCGCTCAATCAAGAAAAAGGTTTTGTTTTTGTGGGTTTTTTGCTTATTTTATCAATTCAGCCAAAATTGTTTGAAAGAAATAAGTTATAGATAATTATGTGGACTAAAAGAATTGCTTTTCATGGGGAAATGAAACTGAATTTTGAACATCACATAAAGGTCAAAAAACTTGACCTGATTTCTCAGCTGCCATCAGGCTCGTGCTGCTTGTGAAGTAGGCTATCTCTGCAATAATGACATGCTGGGAGATCAAGGCCCCCATGGGCCCAAGCTCAGCATCCAAGATTCCACTCACTATATAGCTGGCAAGAGACAATCCCCTCCTTTAAAAGCACTTTTTAGTTGTACAATCATGTTTAGAAGGATCCTGTGAAGATATATATTGCATGAAATGTAAAGTTATTAGTATATGAAATGTAAGAGTTATGGTTACAAAAAAACCTTTGCTAGTATCACTAAACTTTCATCCTGGTAGGGACCCAGGACAAGCACCTTTATGCACAGCAGATATGCTAGAGGACAGAGAGGAAAGATGTGGAGCACAAAGAGTTAGTGCCCAAAGAGGAAACCCTGATGGAGAGAGCTGATGTGAGCCCCAGGGCATTCCAAGGCTACTAGATTATAAGTAAAGCTCAGGACAATCTTATTTACATAATGGCCTAATACGGTTATTTCCTTACTTTAGAATAACAAGAAGAATTGTGGCCCTTAATCTCTGTGAGTTTCACAGGTTCCACATTAGTTCTTCATCAACTAATTTTAGATCAGTAAAATAGGTGCATGCACACAGACATACACACAAGACGCATGCACATAACAACCACCTTTCAAGCCCTTCCTACTTTTTCACACAGAGTTGGCCTCAGGTCTCAAATTTCCAAAAGTTGGTTCTGGGTCAGCTGAAAATATATGAAACCACTCTGAGCTTCCTATCAACATGGGACACCAAAATCTCTAACAATTTTGGCTGTAGTTTAAGTCAGACAAATAACAAATGACAGAATTTCGACACTTTACAAAGGCTAAGAAGCATAAAATATTCGTAAGCGTCACAGTAGGTAACATTTTGGCAATTGTTTTTCACTTATCTTACCTAAAGTTACATAAGAGCAAATTCTACTTCAAACAGTAAAATTATTTGGGAAAAAAAAAAGGTATCTTCTCAGCTTTATTCCTAAATTGAAGGATTGAGGAATTCGCATCCAGAGAAAAGCAATAATAGAGATTGAGGAAAAGAACTAATGAATAAATATTAAAGTATATAAACATATTTAGTGTAAGAAAGACTGCTGAGGAATAAAAAGAACAATAACAGCAGATCATAGCAAATATCTCTTTGGAATTTAAATATATAACACTGTTGTGTTAGACCAATTCCTAAACATGGCCTGTGAAGGCCTCCAAGTTGTGATCCCTCCTTTCCTCCCCCGCCTCCAGTCTCATCTCCGGAAACATTGGCCTTTGTACTCTTCCCATCACACTCTGGCCTTATTTCAGCTCTCCGTGTTCACCAAGCTCTCTCTTGTCACAGAACCATTTTCCATGGTCTTCTCTCTGTCTCAGACACCCTTACCCTACCTGTTCTCATGCGCGCATGCAGCAAACCCTCAAAGATTGACTTATCTCTCCTTGGCACATTTCCATCAGTATCGCCTATAAGATAAGCTTAAATAATTTAGAGTTGGGTCACAGTGAAAAGGGAAAAGAGTTGACAGGAAATGTGTTCCCTAAGTTACTATATCAATCCAAAAGACAGACAAGATGAACAAAATCCTCAGGGAAAGAGCCATCTCTTACATTTTGTTCACAGTATCAGCACAAAGGGCATAATAAGATGTTTGGGTGATATAAAGCCCAGGCTCCTATTGTAAATAGAACAGGCATCATAAGAAAACAAAGCTAGAGTGAACCCAGATACTATTATGCATGGTAACTAGAGGTATCTGAAGATTTCAATGCCTGGCTTCGAGGAACATGGCATGATCCTAGAATTCTATGAGACAGCAAGAGTACACAACCCAGGCTCTGGAGTGACAGTCATGTTTCTAAACAGTAAAACCAAACTCCAAAAGAAACAGAGTACTAAAACAAAACTAAAAATAAAACAGTATGTGCCTCAATGAAGGAGACTTCAACCAGAATTGTGGGGATGTTTCTGAATTCTCACCCAGAAGCAGCAGTAGTGGTTACTACGTCTTCCTTTCCATTCTCTAGCATAAGAAATTTACAGATATCTACATGCCTGTATATTTTCAATATGTTAAATAGGAACATCAGGAGGTATTCTGGAAATATGGTGGCAGTGGCAGCATAGTTTTCACTATCTCCAAATCTCCACATAAAACCAGATGGAACTAGAAAACAAACCCCCAAAAAACAAAAACAAAATTAGATGACATGATATCCCCACAAACTTTAAAATACAAACAGAATGGGGAGAAACCAGCAATAGGCACAAGATCTTCACAGTATCAGAGCAGGGCACAGGGTAGAAGAAAGATGCAACAGAGGAATGTCTGAAGGATCTGAGATCAGGAGAACCCCAAAATAGTGAGCAGGAGTGACAGGAAAGCACAGCGACCCACTTGAGAATACAGTAGCTCCCCATTTAACCATGGTTCCACTTTCTATGCCTCCAGTTCCCCACAGTCACAGTCTGAAAATATTAAATGGGAAATTCCAGAACCAAAAATCTTATAAGATTTTGCCTGGGCATGGTGGCTCATGCCTGTAATCCCAGCACTTTGGGAGGCCAAGGTGAGCAGATCACTTGAGGTCAGGAGTTCGAGACCAGCCTGGCCAACATGGCAAAACCCCATCTCTACTAAAACTACAAAAATTAGCTGGGCATGGTGGCATGTACCCATAATCCCAGCTACTCAGGAGACTGAGGCAGGAGAATCACTTGTAGCTGGGAGGTGAAGGTTGCTGTGAGCCGAGATCGTGCCACTGCCCTCGAGTCTGGGGGACAGAGCAAGATTCTGTCTCAAAACAAACAAACAAATAAACAAACTGATAAGGCTTAAATTGCTTGCTGTTCTGAGTAGCACAATGAAATCTCATGCCTTCCTGATTCATCCCACCTGGGGTGTCGATCACCCCTTTGTCCAGGAGATCTCTGCTGTCTATGCATCCCACCAGTTAGCCACTTTCTAGCCCTCCTGGTAGTCAAGAGGACACTGTCCCGGTATGGCAGTGTATGTGTTCAAGTAACCTTTATTTTACTTCAAAATGGCTCCAAAGCACAGGAGTAATAATACTAGCAATCTGGATTTGCCCAAAGTGCTTCGCTTAAGTGAAAAGGTGAAAGTCAGTTAAGAAAAGAAAAAATAACGATATGCTGAGTTTACTAAGATCTACATAAGAATGAATCTTCTATCCATGAAACCGTGAAGAAGGGAAAAATAATTTGTGCTAGTTTTGCCATCGCAACTCAAACTGAAAAGTTATAGCCACAGCACGTAAGTCCTTAGTTAAGATGGAAAAGGCATTCAATTTGTGGGTGGAAGACATGAACAGAAACATGTTCTGACTGACAGCAATTGGGTTTGGTTCTACCTGATGCTTCGGGGATCTACTGTGGGTCTTGAAACATATCCCCTACAAGTAAAGCGGGGCTCCTACAGCAGCTGAAACTGGGAGAATTTTGCCCCCTCAATCATTAAATGTGTTCTATCGACCCACGATAGAAAAGAAGGAACAAGAGCAGTCCCCACCCCAGTAAACAATCAAACAGGTCCAGCAGGGCTCCTTTCCAGGACAGAACCACACACAGAAGAGAAATGCTGTAAGTGAAATCAAAATTCAACAGAACAGGGATTCAAGACACATAGAGAAAGTCTAGCCCAAAGTGCAAAGGAAAATAAATCCAGAAAATTACATAAAACGAGCTGCCATATTTTTAAACACTACACAAAATCAACAGAAGAGGAAGCTCTGCAATGTTACAAAAGCTATGCTGGAGCCTGTCTCAATAAAAATGTTCAGAAAAACAAACACTAACTTCATATAAAATGAACAACAAAAATATTGAGGTCGATACTCAGAGTTACTATAATAAAAAAGAGAATAAGAAACAGAATAATATCCCACAGACAAGAAAAAATATGCCGGAATGATATGCTCCCTCCAAAAAAGATCAAAAACTTAGCCATACTATTTCAAAACAAGCTGAAAGACAATGACACAAAACATGAAAGAACAACATATGTCAGAATTTTAAAACTCAGATATGAGGTGATAGTACTCAGGATAAAAATTAAAGATAAAAGAAAATAATTCTAAATGAAGCCTTACTAGAAGGAACACAAGAGCCAATCACACAAACATAATGCCTTAAGAGAAACAGAAAATGAAAAATAAAAATTTTGAAAAATCAAAAAGAATGAAGGAATTTGAAAGATAGTGACAACAAACACCAAAGTGAGATATTGATCATGTAAGCTCCTGAAGAAAAAAACAGGATAAATACTAAAAACTGTATTTTATGTCATCTGAAATTGTTGTGAGTCTAATATGGGATAAACAAATAAGCAATTTTGGAATGTTCTAATTCTATCCTCTAATTCCATCCTGTATTCTTGAAAATCCGGATCTTTAGTGTGGAAAAACGGAGATACAGACATGATAAAGAAGACGTTAAGTAAGACTTTGTAATCTTGAATTTGAATTACAAGTACCAACATGAACTCATAAAGAATTTTACCTTTAAAATGTATATAATTCCTACCTTCCCTGAAAAGACCCCAAAACAACGACTAACCAGATAGCAAAGGGCATTCCTCATGCCTGGATTATGGTCTTGAAGCATCATTTCCTCAAGAAGAAATCAGCGCTTCTTGAAGAAATGACTCATTCTTCTGGGGCAGAAAATCTGTCAGATGACAGTCTGACTAAAACATCTTACGTAGCAGATAGCAAAGAAGCTATCAAATAACTACCAGGCCATATCAAAAGAACACAGAAGCTGTGTTAGTCTGCTTGGGCTACCATGACAAAATACTACAGACTGGAGCTTAAACAACAGAAATTTATTTTCTCATAGTTCTGGAGGCTGGAAGTTTAAATTCAGGGAGCCCACTGGGTTGGTCTCTCGTTGGCTTGCATCTGACCATCTTCTCTCTGTGCCCTCACATGGCCATTTCTCTGTGCATGCAGACTCCTGGTGTCCCTTCCTCTTCTTCTGATGACAACAGTCATGTTGGATTAAGGTCCTACCCTTGTGGCCTCATGTAACCTTAATTACCTGTTTAAAGGCCCCATCTCTAAATACAATCACATTGGGAGCTTTAATATAAATATTGGGGAGACATGATTTTGTTCATGAAAGAAGCCACCCTCAAAATGTTTGCAGTGGCCAAATATGAGACAATTCAAGTTTCAATAATAATTGTAATGGATTGCAACCAATCAAATATGCTTAAATCCATGGGACTGTATTGATTTTTTAAAGTTTGTCAGCTTTACAGGATGATGAGGGAAGATTATATTAATTTGGAAAATAGTAAATAAAAAGAAAGAAGCAAATAGGTATCCTTCCTTTTGGATATGAACTGTACCAGTAAATAATCAAACAGCAGATGGGAGAAGCCTCCTTTCATAATAAACAATAAGAGAAATAATAAACTTTGAATGTCACCATTAATCTCCAAGGAACTGATGGATATAGGCATTAAGCAACAGTAGCTGCTAAAATCACAGAGACAACCAGACCTTAAGTGCCTCCTATAGTCCCTGCCAAATACCAACTAACGTCTTGCCGAAGGAATCAAACATGAGTCTGATCTTGTCTCTGAATCCAGCTGCCAAATTGGAAGAAACACAAAGCACTAAGGAACATTTTTGTATGTCACCATGAGTATGCAATCAGCAATATACAGACTGGAAAACTCTGAAAGCCAAATGGTCCAGATTCTCAACAGATACATAAGGAAAAGAAAGAGATGGAGGGAGACCTGGTATGTTACAAGAGTTATACAAAATAAAGTTCTAGAGATCTGTTGCACAACACTGTGCTTACAGTTAGCAATACTATAACATGCACTTAAACGTTTATTAAGAGAGTAGATGTCATGTTCTATATTTTTATCACAATAAAAAAGGAGAGACATAGAAAATATAACAAATGTTCTTTAAATGGGCAACACATGGAAATGATAAAAACTACTTTTTAACAACAAAAAAGGAAATCATTATAAAAATAGTACAGTGGTGACTTTAGTGATAAGAAAATATTTTGTTAATAGGATGGGACTCATGGAAGGACTTTCAAGATACTGACAAAAGTTCAAGTTTTCAACCTGGGTGGTAGTTACAAGGTAGTTCAAATTATAATAATTTATTAAGCCATACATTTGTGTGTCTTCCTGTATCTGTGCTTTATTTAATAATAAAAAATATTTTTAAAGTAGGATTGCTGGTTGATAACACACATTCTCCATTTATTTCAACATTTACCTCTCCTCTAGTGAACTTACAGGATTTTTATAATTGTAGCACATGTTAGCTTTATTGATGGTAGACATAGAGAAGAGTCTTTGGTACCAATACATTGAGATCAAGATGTACTTATATTTACCAGAGTGGATGTTACATGTTATGAAATACCAAATGCTCACCAGATGAAAACAGGGCCTTGAAATTCACAATAGAAAAATGATAATTGGTAAACTTGCTCCTCCTACCTTTTTGGAGACTATCTTCTTTGTATACATCCAAGAACTGAGACAAGTTTTGGAAATGTTATAATGGCAGAAGGGTTTTGACTGAGACACAGGTAATCTTTCATCTATGTAGAATAAAAAATACTTAAGACCATTAATATAGAACAATCTGCTGAGAGCTAGCCAGCCTCTGTGCCTCCTGCTGGAATATTCTTTGAAAATCCAGGAAAGCAAAGGTCCCAGGAAAGCAAAGCTTCCTCTCTACTGCTGAAAATGAATTCGATGGTACAAAGGTGCAAGATTCGCAAATGCCATAGTCACTTTCAAGCTCAGAGTAAAGTCTGGATCCACCATAGGTTCTCCAATCACCTGCAATATAAAGAAATCTAGCCAATACAACAGCAACAGTATTTCCCAGGGTAATAGCATGCCAAACCATTCTACTTTCTTCTATGATTTATTCCACAATTCAAAGGGACTTTATACTTAAATGAAGGTCTGATAACACCTCTTTAATGGCTACTCAAGTTCCCTGCCCTGAAGTGAAAATAAACCTTACATGTCCAAAAAACAAAAAGGGTCTGACTTGCAGTATGGCTACACTATCTTACAGATAGAAACCATTAACTCTGGCAAAATATAACAGACTTGAAAGCCCTAGAGAGTGGACAAAAGAGGAAAGAGTCTGAAGAGGAGTCAATATTTGAAGGAAGAAAAAAAGCAGGGGATTAGTTTTCTATCTCTGTGGCTTTTAGCCTGAGGATATTCCACGTACAAAGTGACTCAAATAGAAAACTCATAGTTTTTCTGGATTGAAGAACTAGAAGACAGAGGTTGGGGCAGAGTTTCTAGAAAGTGAAGGGGGAATACCAGGGAAGAGAGGGGCTGAGAGCAAGAACCCCAGTTTCTGTGTAAACTCTGCCCAACCTCTGGCTGACCCCTGAACCATACCTCACATAACTTGTGCAGTCTATAAGCAACCTAGCTCTTGGCAAGCTAAGGATGAAGGAACTGAATGAAAATTATAGTTGTTGCCCAAGAGACGCAGTGACAGTTTGAGTCCAAACCAGTTAAATTACTCCTAAGACAAACATATCAAAACTCTAAAAAGGAATACAATAGAATCCAGAGTCAGAATAATATAACATCCACAGAATCCAAGGGACAATCTAAAATTACTGAACATATGAAGAGTCGATATAACATGACCCTATTCAAGAGATAAGCCAATAAATTAAGGCCAGCCCCAGATATTAGAATTAACAGAGAAAGGCTTCAAAGTAGCTATTACAACTATCTCCAATGAGGTAAAAGAACATAAACTCAGAATAAATTATAGGACAGAGATTCTCCGCAGGAAAAAGAACAAAATGGAAATTCTGTAACTGAAAAATATTATATATGAAATAAAAAATTCACTGTACGAGCTTGAAAGCTGAGTAGAGTTGACAGATGAGTCAGTATACTTGAAGATAGATTCGTAGAAAATATGTGATCTGAAGAAGACAGAGAAAAAGATTAAAAATAAATAGATGGATGGATAGATGGATGAAAGGAACAAGCCTTACGGACCTGTGGGATAATAGCAAAAAGTGTAACATAGGTAAGATTGGAGTCCCAGAGGCAAGAAGAGAGAAAACAGGGCTGGTAAAATAGTCCATGAAAAAATTACTGTAAATTTTTCAAATTTGGTGAACACCACAAATTAACAAATTTAAGAAGCTCCTTGAACCCCAAGACAAATGAATGCAAAGAAAATCATGTCTAAGAACACTATAGTCAAATTAATAAAAATCTAAGAAAAAAGGAAAAGGCAAGAATCTCAGGATGTAAACAAAGGGGAGAAAAAACAGAAGATGAGGTTGGTTCACATGGGGCCTTGTAGAAGAATTTTATTGCAATGATGATAGCAGCTTGATTACAATGACAGGAGTAACTTGATTTTATTTGTTTCCTAAAATTTCACTCTAATGGTTATTTTGAGAATTGGTGTTTCTGTATTGCAAATGAGAGTTAGGACTAGGGTGAAAGTAAGAAGGGGACAAGTTAGATATACACACTGAACGTAGAAGATAACCTGGAGAGCAATGCCTTGAGCAAGACTTGGCAGATGATAGAGAGAGGGGAATCAAGGATAATCCTTAGATTTTAGCCTGAGAAACTGCATAAATTATGAGTACCATCAAGAGAAAAGGAGAATATACAAGCATCAGGTTTGCAAGGAAAAAAAACAGAATTCAGCTTTGGAAATAAGAAGACTATTAGACATCCAGTTAAAGATACAGAAATAATATTTGAATATGCAAGTTTGGAGCTCAGGAAAAAGATGCAGATTTAAAATATAAACTGGGGCACTTGAAACAAATGATGGTATCAAATACTGAAGATTTTTATAAGATCACCTAAGGAGAAAGATTAGTTAATGAAGTTTAGAAGGTCTCTCAATTTCAGCACTATTTATACTTGGGGCTAGATAATTCTTTTTTTTCTCAGGGAGCTGTCTCGAACCCAGCAAGATGCTTAGCAGCATTCCTGAACTCTACCCATTAGATGCCACTAGCATGTGTATGCACACACACCAGCTATAACAATCAAAATGTCTCTAGACATTGCTAAATGTCCCCCCCTTGGGTATAACCATCTCTGGTTGAGAACCACTGGCCAACACAAAGCTGGAGTCATGCCAATATGAATTGGAACAGAGAAGGAAGCCTTCAAAAGAGCCTGGGAAGGCTCTTGAGCCAAGATGCCCGAATAGGAACAGCTCCAGTCTACAGCTCCCAGCGTGAGCGACACAGAAGACGGGTAATTTCTGCATTTCCAACTGAGCAAACAGCACACCAGGAGATTATATCCCGCACCTGGCTCGGAGGGTCCTATGCCCACGGAGCCTCGCTCATTGTTAGCACAGCAGTCTGAGATCAAACTGCAAGGCAGCAGCGAGGATGGGGGAGGGGCGCCCGCCATTACCGAGGCTTGAGTAGGTAAACAAAGTGGCCTGGGAAGCTCGAACTGGGTGGAGCCCACTGCAGCTCAAGCAGCCCTGCCTGCCTCTGTAGATTCCATCTCTGGGGGCAGGGCATTGCCAAACACAAGGCAGCAGAATCCTCTGCAGACTTAAATGTTCCTGTCTGACAGCTTTGAAGAGAGTAGTGGTTCTCCCAGCACACAGCTTGAGATCTGAGTATGGACAGACTGCCTCCTCAAGTGGGTACCTGACCCCCGAGTAGCCTAACTGGGAGGCACCCCCCAGTAGGGGCAGACTGACACCTCACAAGGCCGGGTACTCCTCTGAGACAAAACTTCCAGAGGAACGATCAGGCAGCAACATTTGCTGTTCACCAATATCCGCTGTTCTGCAGCCTCTGCTGCTGATACCCAGGCAAACACGGTCTGGAGTGGACCTCCAGCAAACTCCAACACCTGCAGCTGAGGGTACTGACTGTTAGAAGGAAAACTAACAAACATAAAGGACATCCACACCAAAACCCCATTTATACGCCACCATCATCAAAGACCAAAGGTAGATAAAACCACAAACATGGGGATAAAACAGAGCAGAAAAACTGGAAACTCTAAAAATCAGAGTGCCTCTACTCCTCCAAAGGAACGCAGCTTCTCACCAGCAATGGAACAAAGCTGGACAGAGAATGACTTTGATGAGTTGAGAAAAGGCTTCAGACAATCAAACTACTCCAAGCTAAAGGAGGAAGTTCAAACCCATGGCAAAGAAGTTAAAAACCTTGAAAAAAAATTAGACGAATGGTTAACTAGAATAACCAATGCAGAGAAGTCCTTAAAGGACCTGATGAAGCTGAAAACCAAGGCACGAGAACTACGTGACAAATGCACAAGCCTCAGTAGCCGATGTGATCAACTGGAAGAAAGGGTACCAGTGATGGAAGATCAAATGAATGAAATGAAGCGAGAAGGGAAGTTTAGAGAAAAAAGAATAAAAAGAAATGAACAAAGCCTCCAAGAAATATGGGACTATGTGAAAAGACCAAATCTATGTCTGATTGGTATACCTGAAAGTGACGGGGAGAATGGAACCAAGTTGGAAAACACTCTGCAGGATATTATCCAGAGAACTTCCCCAATCTAGCAATGCAGGCCAACATTCAAATTCAGGAAATACAGAGAACGCCACAAAGATACTCCTTGAGAAGAGCAACTCCAAGACACATAATTGTCAGATTCACCAAAGTTGAAATGAAGGAAAAAATGTTACCCGCAAAGGGAAGCCCATCAGACTAACAGCTGATATCTCGGCAGAAACTCTACAAGCCAGAAGAGAGTGGGGGCCAATATTCAACATTCTTAAAGAAAAGAATTTTCAACCCAGAATTTCATATCCAACCAAACTAAGCTTCATAAATGAGGAGAAATAAAACACTTTACAGACAAGCAAATGCTAAGAGATTTTGTCACCACCAGGCCTGCCCTAAAAGAGCTCCCAAAGGAAGCACTAAACATGGAAAGGAACAACTGGTACCAACCACTGCAAAAACATGCCAAATTGTAAAGACCATCGAGGCTAGGAAGAAACTGCATCAACCAACAAGCAAAATAACCAGCTAACATCATAATGGCAGGATCAAATTCACACATAACAGTATTAACCTTAAATGTAAATGGGCTAAATGCTCCAATTAAAAGACACAGACTGGCAAATTGGATAAAGAGTCAAGATCCATCAGTGTACTGTATTCAGGAAACCCATCTCATATGCAGAGACACATACAGGCTCAAAATAAAGGGATGGAGCAGGATCTAACAAGCAAATGGAAAACAAAAAAAGGCAGGGGTTGCAATTCCAGTCTCTGATAAAACAGATTTGAAACAAACAAAGATCAAAAGAGAAAAAGAAGGCCATTACATAATGGTAAAGGGATCAATTCAACAAGAAGAGCTAACTATCTTAAATATATATGCACCCAATACAGGAGCACCCAGATTCATAAAGCAAGTCCTTAGAGACCTAGAAAGAGACTTAGACTCCGACACAATAATAATGGGAGACTTTAACACCCCACTGTCAACATTAGACAGATCAATGAGACAGAAAGTTAATAAGGATATCCAGGAACTGAACTCAGCTCTGCACCAAGCAGACCTAACAGACATCTACAGAACTCTCCACCCCAAATCAACAGAATATACATTCTTCTCAGCACCACACCGCACTTATTCCAAAATTGACCACATACTTGGAAGTAAAGCACTCCTCAGCAAATGTAAAAGAACAGAAATTATAACAAACTGTCTCTCAGACCACAGTGCAATCAAACTAGAACTCAGGATTAAGAAACTCACTCAAAACCGCTCAACTACATGGAAACTGAACAACCTGCTCCTGAAAGACTACTGGGTACATAACGAAATGAAGGCAGAAATAAAGATGTTCTTTGAAACCAATGAGAACAAAGACACAACATACCAGAATCTCTGGGACACATTCAAAGCAGTGTGTAGAGGGAAATTTTTAGCACTAAATGCCCACAAGAGAAAGCAGGAAAGATCCAAAATTGACACCCTAACATCACAATTAAAAGAACTAGAGAAGCAAGAGCAAACACATTCAAAAGCTAGCAGAAGGCAAGAAATAACTAAGATCAGAGCAGAACTGAAGGAAATAGAGACACAAAAAACCCTTCAAAAAATCAATGAATCCAGGAGCTGGTTTTTTTAAAAGATCAACAAAATTGATAGACTGCTAGCAAGACTAATAAAGAAGAAAAGACAGAAGAATCTAACAGACGCATAAAAAATGATAAAGGGGATATCACCACCAATCCCACAGAAATACAAACTACCATCAGAGAATACTATAAACACCTCTACGCAAATAAACTAGAAAATCTAGAAGAAATGGATAAATTCCTCGACACATACACCCTCCCAAGACTAAACCAGGAAGAAGTTGAATCTCTGAATAGACCAATAACAGGCTCTGAAATTCAGGCAATAATTAATGGCTTACCAACCAAAAACAGTCCAGGACCAGATGGATTCACAGCCAAATTCTATCAGAGGAACAACGAGGAGCTGGTACCATTCCTTCTGAAACTATTTCAATCAATAGAAAAAGAGGGAATCCTCCCTAACTTATTTTATGAGGCCAGCATCATCCTGATACCAAAGCTTGGCAGAGACACAACAATAAAAGAGAATTTTAGAACCAATATCCCTGATGAACATCGATGCAAAAATCCTCAATAAAATACTGGCAAATCGAATCCAGCAGCATATCAAAAAGCTTATCCACCATGACCAAGTGGGCTTCATCCCTGGGATGCAAGGCTGGTTCAACATACGCAAATCAATAAACATAATCCATCATATAAACAAAACCAACGACAAAAACCATATGATTATCTCAATAGATGCAGAAAAGGTCTTTGACAAAATTCAACAACCCTTCATGCTAAAAATTCTCCATAAATTAGGTATTGATGGGACAAATCTCAAAATAATAACAGCTATCTATGACAACCCACAGCCAATATCATACTGAATGGGCAAAAACTGGAAGCATTCCCTTTGAAAACTGGCACAAGACAGGGATGCCCTCTCTCACCACGCCTATTTAACATAGTGTTGGAAGTTCTGGCCAGGGCAATCAGGCAGGAGAAGGAAATAAAGGGTATTCAATTAGGAAAACAGAAAGTCAAATTGTCCCTGTTTGCAGATGACATGATTGTATATCTAGAAAACCCCATCATCTCAGCCCAAAATCTCCTTAAGCTGATAGGCAACTTCAGCAAAGTCTCAGCATACAAAATCAATGTGCAAAAATCACAAGCATTCTTATACACCAATAACAGACAAACAGAGAGCCAAATCATGAGTGAACTCCCATTCACAATTGCTTCAAAGAGAATAAAATACCTAGGAATCCAACTTACAAGGGATGTGAAGGACCTCTTCAAGGAGAACTACAAACCACTGCTCAATAAAATAAAAGAGGATACAAACAAATGGAAGAACATTCCATGCTCATGGATAGGAAGAATCAATATGGTGAAAATGGCCATACTGCCCAAGGTAATTTATAGATTCAATGCCATCTCCATCAAGCTACCAATGACTTTCTTCACAGAATTGGAAAAAAACTACTTTAAAGTTCATATGGAACCAAAAAAGAGCCCCCATCGCCAAAAGAAAAAAGCTGGAGGCATCATGCTACCTGACTTCAAACTATACTACAAGGATACAGTAACCAAAACAGCATGGTACTGGTACCAAAACAGAAATATAGACCAATGGAACAGAACAGAGGCCTCAGAAATAACACCACACATCTACAACCATCTGATCTTTGACAAACCTGACAAAAACAAGAAATGGGGAAACGATTCCCTATTTAATAAATGGTGCTGGGACAACTGACTAGCCATATGTAGAAAGCTGAAACTGGATCCCTTCCTTACACCTTATACAAAAATTAATTCAAGATGGATTAAAGACTTAAATGTTAGACCTAAAACCATAAAAACCCTAGAAGAAAACCTAGGCAATACCATTCAGGACATAGGCATGGGCAAGGACTTCATGTCTAAAACACCAAAAGCATTGGCAACAAAAGCCAAAATTGGCAAATGGGATCTAATTAAACTAAAGAGTTTCTGCACAGCAAAAGAAACTACCATCAGCCTGAACAGGCAACCTACAGAATGGGAGAAAATTTTTGCAATCTACTCATCTGACAAAGGGCTAATATCCACAATCTACAACAAACTCCAACAAATTTACAAGAAAAAAACAAACAACCCCATCAAAAAGTGGGCGAAGGATATGAACACACACTTCTCAAAAGAAGACATTTATGCAGCCAAAAGACACGTGAAAAAATGCTCACCATCACTGGCCATCAGAGAAATGCAAATCAAAACCACAATGAGATACTATCTCACACCAGTTAGACTGGCGATCTTTAAAAAGTCAGGAAACAACAGGTGCTGGAGAGGATGTGGAGAAATAGGAACACTTTTACACTGTTGGTGGGACTATAAACTAGTTCAACCATTGTGGAAGTCAGTGTGGCGATTCCTCAGGGATCTAGAACTAGAAATACCATTTGACCCAGCCATCTCATTACTGGGTATATACCCAAAGGATTATAAATCATGCTGCTATAAAGACACATGCACACGTATGTTTATTGTGGCACTATTCACAATAGCAAAGACTTGGAACCAACCCAAATGTCCAACATTGATAGACTGGATTAAGAAAATGTGGCACACATACACCATGAAATACTATGCAGCCATAAAAAATTATGAGTTCATGTCCTTTTTAGGGACATGGATGAAGCTGGAAACCATCATTCTCAGCAAACTATCACGAGGACAAAAAACCAACCACCACATGTTCTCACTCATAGGTGGGAATTGAACAATGAGAACACATGGACACAGGAAGGGGAATATCACACACTGGGGCCTGTTGTGGGGTGGGGGGAGGGGGTAGGGATAGCATTTGGAGATATACCTAATGTTAAATGATGAGTTACTGGGTGCAGCACACCAACATGGCACATGTATACATATGTAACAAACCTGCATGTTGTGCACATGTACCCTAAAATTTAAAGTATAATTAAAAAAAAAAGAGCCTGGGAAGAAGCAGTCAATGGAGTAGGAGAAAAAAAAAACTTAAGAAAAAGTATGGTTTATTCAAGTGTTTTACTTTGCTTTCCTGAACATTTGCTTATGTGTAATTAATTGGTATTACTTCTCTCCCAAGACTATGAGCTCCAATAGGATAAGAACCACCTTTGTCTTCTTTCCAAGTGACTACCACAGTACCTGGCACAAAAGGCCTTCAGTAAAGTGTTAGCCTCCTTTCCTTTCTCCCTAAGGGCACATATAATATTTTATAAGAAACTTAATAAGGCACCATCTTAGCTCAAAATGAATGAGATCATTTTAAATATATATAAGAGGAGCACATTGCTGAGGACACAAAATACTGGTTCAGTAAACCATTTGGAATAGCATTTATGGCTATTGTATTTATATTTTTACAAATATTTTTCCTTAACAATATACTGCTGTAATTTAGAGATTTGTGTTTTTTACTTCACAAAATACAGGCACTGTCCTATAAAAGTATATATTGATATTATTCATTAAAATGAAAAAAATCAGAAAAGTATTAAGTATTTAGCTCTTATGAGTTTTTATTGTTCTGGATTCAATAAAAATAAGTAACACTTGGCAACCGACAAATTCAGACAAATAAGGTCAACATAATATTCACAGATAGAAGAGTTAATACTGCCCCTCATATATATAAATGGTATCACTGATCCTTCAACAGATTGAGTACAGTTTTTCCAGCAATGGTTGATTAATGTTCATACAAAACCACATACTTAAGTTTTAACTTTTATAACCAATCACAAGCATATCTAATATGAAAGGATATTTTCTGTGTTCATTAATTCAAGCCAACTATGCTAAACAGAATATCTTCTCAAACTTGAAGTCATGAATTTGGAGTCAACAAGTAACATTCTGCTACAGGTTAACCAGCTTAGAAGACAAAAGGCCTAAACATACACACACACACACACACACACACACACACACACACACACACACAGCAGCAGCAGCAGCAGCAGTGGAAGCAGCATATCTAGCTACATGAGGGATGAGAAAATTAACTGCAGTCTCATCCCCTAAGTTTTAAAAGAGACCTCAAATTATATTTTTTTGCCAACTCACCAGAAAGACTATCTCAATACCAACAACCCACATTATTTCTCTAAATGAAACCATACCCACATGGTGCAGCTCCTGCAATCCGGGCTGAAGAAGATATTCTGAACTATCTGGCACATGAAATTAAGCATTACCTCTTGCTTTTCAAGGATTGATTTGCTTCAACTGATCTATACACACTAAAGACCTTGCTGGTAATGAAGTTAGAGGTGAGATGGAAAGAAACCTTCAACGATAAATGTAGCTCAGACCAAAATTATTTATCAAGCTACAACAGATACTTCCTTTGGCATCAGCCCACCTCATAATAACCCCATTTTCTCTGAGAACAGCTCTCTCAACATCCCCGTCCATGGGAGAAGCACTTGCCAGCCATATGTGTGTAATGTGAACCCACACCTCTGATTAGTTTGTTGACCTGAAGGGGAACATATGACTCAGACAGAACCAATTGGATTTTTTCACCTGGGAATTTATAATTGTAACACAGAGTATAATCTGTTTGTGGTCAGAGTGTTTTATATATAATTAGGAGAGAAGTGCCTATTCTATTTCACCATGGAGACAAAATACAGCAAATGAAGTAGAGAAATGGAAGGAAACCCATCTGAGCTCTCTACATTTTCTGTTTTAATTATTTTCTGACACCCAATGAATAGCTAATATACTATTAAGAAGGTAGTAGGAGAAGATAGATTGATCGATACATTATACAGAAAGATCTAGGAACCCTGAAATACACAAGAGTGGAAAATCCAGTCAAATAAACCAGATGTAGAAATCGTGGGTGGGGAGGCAGAGTGGTTTTGAGTACAGAATCATGACCGACACTCAAAACTGTCCCATCTCAATCACCACGGCTTTTGTGTGCCCAGAAATAAATAATGTATTGAAAATAAACTGTAGGCTGGGCACAGTGGCTCATACCTGTAATCCCAGCACTTTGGGAGGCCTAGGCAAGAGGATTGCTTGAGCCCAGGAGTTTGAGACCAACCTGGGCAGCATGGCAAACAAAATCCCATCTCTACAAAAAATAGAAAAATTAGTCAGGCATGGTAGCATGCACCTGTGGTCCCAGCTACTTAGAAGACTGAGGTGAGAGGATTGCTTGAGCCCAAGAGGTCAAGGCTGCAGTAAGCTGTGATCACGCCTCTGCACTCCAGCCTATGTAACACAGCGAGACCCTGTCTCAATCAATCAATCAATTCTATTACTTGGCATATCACCAGCTCTATAATAGGGAACCCCCACTGCCACCATGTTTAACATGCACATTAATGGAAATCGTGTTGCCCAGATGCTTGCAAATAAAAATAAACAAAAATCTAACCCAAATTGGCAGAAATCATGAGGGATTTCATCGGTCTAGAAAACTAAAAGTATAGAGTGAGTATAATGTTAGTTACCCTTGACATAGCTGCTTAAACAGTTTTACAGAAGGCTTCTTCCTCTCTGCCTCTCCACCCACAGATTTTGCTTCATCTTGAGTTTCTTTATGGTGAGCACCCTCAAAAACTCTGCCTCAAGTAGCACAATGGCTGCTGTGATTCAGTCCACACCACTCAGAAGAAGAGAAAGTATCCTTAATCCAGTCTTTACAGAGGAAGAAAAACTTCTCTCAGAAGTCCCAGAAAACTTCTCTTCATATTTTATTGACTTTATTGGCTTAAGAGTCCATACCTAAATAAGACTATGGCCAAAACATGAGGTATGTTGACTGGTTTAAGCCAACTAGGATCTGTCTTCCCAAGGGCACAGTTGGCTATCAGTGTGGCTAACCCTGGACCCAAGGTATGCCCATCTGACTATAGTCAGGTCAAAGAGTTATAAATCTCATGGCATCTCCTTAAAAATATTTGTGCTAAAATTTCTCCTGTTCCCACCATCCTCTTTTTTCCTTATGGGTTTCTAGAGGAACCTTAGAAGCCACATATCCAGTATGGTACAGTCTCCATGGTAGCCCTGGGTTGTTCAACTCTTGAAGGTATCAAAAAGAAAAAGAAAAATGTTATTTAAGCCACTGTATATTATGGTCTCTGTTGTAGCATTTTGGCCTGTTCCCTAAAAACATAGTTTCTTGACTCTTGCACTCTTTTATCTTTTATACTGCTGCCAGAGTGTATAATCTAACACAGAAATACGACCGTGCTATCCCAGCTTAAAGCTCTTCCATGTATCCTTGCTCCTCACAATAGTGTTTCTAAAATTTTAAAAGTGGTCTGCGGATACTTCCATCATAACCATGGAAGAGGAGAAGGCAAACTGCTTCGATGAAAATGAAGATTCCCAAACAAGTTGAATCAGGATGTCTTGGATATCTTTATTTCTAAAAGTTACCACAAGTGTTTGTTTTGCATAATGAATATTGAGAGCCACTGACCTTTTCTCTGTCTCACACCATCAACTCTAGTGCCACTAACTCACCTGGAATCCTCTGATCACAGTGTTGTTCCATCACTTCCATAACTTTATACTATTTCTCGCCCAGGTGAGAATACCCTTGACATCTCTCTTCTTCCAACCCTTCTACTAAACATTCTATCATCTTTCCATATTCAGGTCATTCTTTTCTGAGGGCCTATGTTAGAATTAACCAATCTCTACTTGAATCCCCATTCAAACCTCTTCCAATCAGTATCATATCCTGCAGAACTTTTTATAATTTTATTTCATATCTCCTTCTCTCCTCTAAACTGTCACCTTCTTGGGGACATAGACCATGTAATATTCCTCCTTTATCCAGCAACTAACTGGTGTTTGTTAAAGACAAACAAAAAAAGCATGAAAAAAGTTCAGTCATCTGTATTAGTCTATGAGTTGCCTTGAAGAGTAACTAAAGTTTTTTTTATTAAAACAGATGTTCATGCCAGGCACAGTTGTTCACACCTGTAATCCCAGTACTTTGGGAGGCCAAGTCAGGTGAATCACTTGAGGCCAGAAGTTTGAGACCAGCCTGGCCAACATGGTGAAACCCCATCTCTATTAAAAATATAAAAATTAGCCAGGTGCAGTGGTGGATGCCTGTAATCCCAGCTACTTGGGAGGCTGAGGCATGAGAATTGCTTGAACCCAGGAGGCAGAGGTTGCAGTGAGCCAAAATCATGCCACTGCACTCTAACCTGGGCAACAGAGTGAGACTCTCTCTCAAAAAGAAAAGAAAACAAAACAAAACCCAGATGCTCATAAACTAGATAGATTTTTAAATATAAGTAAAACAAGATTTTTTCCTAAAACAAACTTGAAAGTGGTATGCTATACAAAAAATGTCCCTAGAAAACTTTATGTTCAAATAAGCACATGTTCCCTTAGAATCACTTAAAACTTCACATTAACAAAAAACAAAAAAAAATCCTTTCAAATTTCTTGAATTTCGAGATTTAAAAAAAGAATACAGGAAGTTCTCATCAAATAATTAAATAGTGATAGCGATAGGAGGCAGACAAATTCCTAGGTAGACAGGGACAGGTCCCCAGTGAAACTCAACCTTCAAGCCAAGGACAGCCTGAAGCCTGAACACCAACATACCAGTTTGGAATAGAGTCCACAGACTTGAGAACTTCCAGTTTCGTTTGGTGCACTCAGCCCCTGATTGGTCCTGGGCCAAGGTCCAAGACCAAGCCTCAGTTCCTGATTGGTTCTTTACACTATCATACCTCATTCTGAATGATGCTTTTTTCCAAGCCTACCCATAAACCAATCGGCATGCATTTCCCTATTCTAAGACCATAAATACCCCAGACTCAACCTTGCAGCCAGCAACCCACTTTTGTGTCTCCTCTTGCTGCTGAGGGCTTTCTTTCTGTCACTCAAAAAAATTCTACTCTGCCTTACTCACTCTCCAGTGACTGCATACCTCATTCCTCTTGGTCATGAGACAAGAACTCACAACTCACCAAACTGTGGGAGTGAAAGAGCTGTAACACTCACTGAACTATGGGAGCAAAGAAACTGCAACAATAGGATAGCAAATAAACACATTGTATTAGTCCATTTTCACACTATTATAAAGACATACTCAAGACTGGGTAATTTGTATAGACGAGAGGTTTAATTGACTCACTTTTCCACATGGCTGGGAAGGCCTCAGGAAACTTACAATCATGGCAGAAGGGGAAAAGGCACGTCTTACATTGCATCAGGCAAGAGAGACTCTGTGTGTCAGCTCAGGAAAAACTACCATTTAAAAAAACATCAGATCTTGTGAGAATTCACTCACTATCACGAGAACAGCATGGGGGAAACAGCCCCCATAACCTAATCACTTCCCCCCAGGTCTCTCCATCAACACCTGGGGATATCAATTCAAGATGAAATTTTAGGTGCGGACACAGCCAAACCATATAATTCCACCCCTGGCTCCTCCCAAATCTCATGTCCTCACATTTCAAAACCAAACATGCCTCCCAACAGTCCCCCAAAGTCTTAACTCATTTCAGCATTAACTCAAAAGTCCAAGTCTCATCTGAGAAAAGGCAAGTCCCTTTTATCTATGAGCCTGTAAAATCAAAAACAAGTTAGTTACTTCCAAGACACAATGGGAGTACAGGCATTGGGTAAATGTTCTCATTCCAAATGGGAGAAATTAGCCAAAACAAAGAGGCTACTGGCCCCATACAAGTATGAAACCAGGCAGGGAAGTCATTAAAACTTAAAAACTCCAAAAAGATCTCATTTGACTCCATGTCTCACATCAAGGTCACACTGATGCAAGAGGTGGGATCCCATGGTCTTGGCCAGCTCTGTCCCTGTGGCTTCACAGGGTGCAACACCCCTCCTGGCTGCTTTCACAGGCTGGCATTGAGTGTCTGTGACTTCTCCAGGCTCATGGTGCAAGTTGTCAGTGGATCTACCATTCCAGGGTCTAGAAGACTGTGGCCCTCTTCTCACAGCTGCACTAGGCAGTGCCCCAGTGGGGACTCTGTGTGGGGGCTCCAAGCCCACATTTTCCTTCTGCACTGTCCTAGCAGAGGTTCTCCATGAGGGCTCCATTTCTGCAGCAAACTTCTGCCTGGTCATCCAGGCATTTCCATACAGCTCCTGAAATCTAGGCCAAGGTTCCCACTGACTTTCCACCCACAGGTCCAATACCACATGGATGCTGCCAAGGCTTGGGACTTGCACCCTTTGAAGCAACAGCCTGAGTTGTACATTGGCCCCTTTTAGGCACATGTGATGGTTAATATTTAGTGTCAACTTGACTGGATTGAAGGATGCAAAATATTGTTCCTGGGGGTGTCTGTGTGGGTACTGCCAAAGGAGATTAACATTTGAATCAGTGGACTAGGAGAGACAGGCCCACCCTCAATCTTGGTGGGCACCATCTAATCAGCTGCCAGCATGGATAGGATAAAAGCAGGCAGAGGAATATGGAAGGACTAGACAGGCTAAGTCTTCTGGCCTCCATCTTTCTCCCATTATGGATGCTTCCTGCCCTCAAACATTAAACTTCAAGCTATTCAGCTTTTGGACTCTTGAACCTACACCAGTGATTTGCTAGGGGCTCTGGGGCCTTTGGCCACAGACTGAAGGCTGCACTGTTGGCTTCCCTACTTTTAGGTTTTGGGACTCAAACTGGCTTCCTGGCTCCTCAGTTTGCAGATGGCCTATTGTGGGACTTCACCTTGTGTTTGTGTGAGTCAATACTGTTTAATAAACTCCCTTTTATATATACATCTCTCCTATTATTTCCCTCTAGAGAACCCTAATATGCCATGGCTGGAGCTGGAGCAGCTGGGACACAGGGCACCAAGTCCTGATGCTGCACACAGCAGCAGAGCCCTGGGCCCTACCCACTAAACCAATTTTCCCTTGTAGGACTCCAGGCCTGTGATGGGAGGGGCTACCGGGAAGGTCTCTGACATGCCGTAGAGACATTTTCCCCATTGTCTTGGTGGTTAACATTTGGCTCCTCATTACTTATGCAAATTTCTGCAGCTGGCTTGAATTTCTCCCCAGAAAATTAGTTTTTCTTTTCTACCACATTGTTAGGCTGCAAATTTTCCAGCATTTTATGCTCTGTTTCCCTTTTAAAGATAAGTTTCAATTTCAGATCATCTCTCTCAAGTTCAAAGTTCCACAGATCTCTAGGTCAGGGGCAAAATGCTAAAGCATAGCAAGAGTGACCTTTGCTTCAGTTCCCAGTAAGTCCCTCATCTCCATCTAAGACCACCTTAGCCTAGACTTCCTTGTTCACATCACTATCAGCATTTTGATCAAAACCATTCAACAAGTCTCCAGGAAGCTCCAAACTTTCCCACATCTTCCTGTCTTCTTCTGAGCCCTCCAAACTGTTCCAACCTCTGCCCATTACCTAGTTCCAAAGTCGCTTCCACATTTTCAGGTATCTTTATAGCAGTGTCCCACTCTCCATGGTATCAATTTATTGTATTCATCAATTTTCACACTGCTATAAAGACATACCCAAGACTGGGTAATTTATAAAGAAAAGAAATTTAATTGACTCACAGTTCCACATGGCTGGGGAGGCCTCAGGAAACTTACAATCATGGCAGAAGGGAAAGAGGCACATCTTGAATGGTGGCAGATAAGAAAGAGAGAACAGTGAATAGTGAAGGGGGGAAAGCCCCTTATAGAACCATCAGACCTCATGAGAATTCACTCACTATCATGAGAAGAGCATGGGGGAAACTGCTCCCATGATCCAATCACTTCCCACCAGGTCTCTTCCTAAACACTTGGAGATTACAATTCAAGATGAGATTTGGGTAGGGGCACAAAGCCTAACCATATCACACACTATTCTAGTTCACCCAGGAAATAGGTAAATTATGAAATAGGAGACCACCTCTGAAACTACGCTAACCTAAAGACTGAAATTCAAAACAAAGACATAAGGTGAAAAGCACTTTGAAATTGGTTACATGTCTTAGAGAAAAGTTCTGCTATTATATCTAAATACATTAAATACTAGCAAGTACCTGGTATATAGCAGGCTGTCAAGAAATGATATTT
The DNA here is from genome assembly GCF_028858775.2 of Pan troglodytes. Taxonomy (NCBI): domain Eukaryota; kingdom Metazoa; phylum Chordata; class Mammalia; order Primates; family Hominidae; genus Pan; species Pan troglodytes. The sequence continues at coordinate 97,056,851 of NC_072412.2, read as the reverse complement.
GCTTTCCTTATACCAACATAAATCTTCCATTTTAAATAAAAAATAAACAGTTCATTTAAAAATTAACAGTCTACTTAGATATCTTCCCTTGATTCAACTGAGCTACCCTATTTCTACCTGCAGCCTTCATTACACCCCAGATTCTAGTATTAGTTGAATCCTAGTCAAGGATTTAACTAAGTCCCCAAAATTAATTCTGTATTGGTTCAACATTTTTAATTAGTACCTTTGCTTGTCCTGACTTACTCTCTTACCTGAATTCCAGCAAGTACATTATGTTCCTGCTCTCTCTTTCAGTTCCAGCAATGGGGTCAATTTCTTCTCCCAACCCATACCAGATTGCCAGCCTTCACACTGGGCCCAGTATTTCCTAAGCCCTTGGGATGCTAGTCATGGCTATGATATCCAGCAAGGGTAACCACATTCTTAGTGTCTTTAGAAAGCACTGGATTTGGCCGGGCACGGTGGCTCATGCCTGTAATCCCAGCACTTCGGGAGGCCAAGGCAGGTGGATCACCTGAGGTCAGGAGTTCAAGACCAGCCTGGCCAACATGGTGAAACCCCGTCTCTACTTAAAAATACAAAAAATTAGCTGGGCGTGGTGGTACATGCCTGTAATCAATCCCAGCTACTCGGGAGGCTGAGGTAGGAGAATTGCTTGAACCTGGGAGGCAGAGGTTTCAGTGAGCCGAGATTGCGCCATTGCACTCCAGACTGGGAGACAAGAGCAAGACTTCATCTCAAAAAAAAAAAAAAAAAGCAGTACTGGATTCTGCCAGTCTTCAACCACCAACCCCACCCCACCACCACCAAAAAAAAAGTCATTCTTGTCCTAAGAAGGTCAAGGAATGTCATGACGAAATTGATGTACTTGCCACCATGTGTCCCCAGGATCCCGTAAATCCTCAGAAACCTGCTCTGGATAAAAACCTATCAGTTACTATGAGGTCCTATCCTGATCCACTACAGTGCAAGAGTTCCACTTCCTGATTACCTCCAGAAATTCAACATCAGATTTATGATTTAGAATCATTTTTCAAAACAATTACATAAACTTGAGATCAGGAATCTTCTTTGTTTCCCAAAATAACTAAAATGACCTGTTTTTCTTCTGTCACTGGTCACTTTATTCCAAGTATGCATTGTGAATGAATATTTTAATTGTAACTATTTCTCAGTTGAATTGGAAACTTTTAAGTTTAAAAAATAAATTGTATGCATATAATAGACTTCTTTTATTTTTATCTCTAATTGAAAAATAGTAATTATATATATTTGTGGGCTGCAATGTGAGCACAAAACATTCACATACCTGTATACATTGTGGAATAATTAAATCAGGTTAATTAACATATCTCTAACCTCACATACTTATCATTTTTTGAGGTGAGAATATTTAAAATCCACTCTTTTCCCAATTTTGAAATACACAATACATTATAGTCCCCATGCTGTGCAATAGATCCCTAGAACTTATTCCTCCTAACTGAAACATTGTAGCCTTTGACCAACATTCTCTCTTTCCACATTCACACCCCACACCCCCGCTCTACTGGTAACCACCATCCTACTCTCTATACATAGTAGGCTTCTTAAGCCTATGTATATCCAAGAATGCCTACTGTCATGTATATTTCCCTTCCAAAGTCTGTATCTCCCAGTTTACAGCATTGTGGAGAAGTCCAATATCAACCTGGCTTTTGGCCATTTAATAACCTATTTTCCTTAGACTATAAGCCTTAATGATTTTTTAATCCTTTAAATTCAAAGATTTTACCAAAATATATACCATTTCAATAATAAAAACAGCCACAAAGCAATAATACAAATGTCTACTAAAAAGCTGAGACATGAGCCCTGGCAGTGTGGCTCCAAAACTCATGCACTTAACCAGTACACTATACCATTTCAAGTCTGATTCAGTAATGTGTCTTCTATATTTCTGAGAATAGTTTTTATATTTAGCCTACCTTTCACAGACTTCACTGTATCAAGAAATCCATGATTTTTACCAAGAATTATTTCTTGTTCCCAGATTATTTTTCAAGATGGTGCAGTTTTGTCTTTATGAATCCAACATAAGGTGTGAATTCAAGTTAAGGAGGTACTTTTTTGCTGTGCTTTTCTGCTATAGTTTGAATGTCCCCTCTGAAACTCATGTTGAAACTTAATCTGCAATGTAACAGTATTAAGACATGAGGCCTTTAAGAGGTGACTAGGTCATGAGAGCTCTCACCTCATGAATAAATTAATGTATTCATAGATTAAGGTGTCAATGAATTAATGGACTATCATGAGAGTAGGTCTGTTATAAAAACCATGTTGGCTCTCTCTCATGAATCCTCTTGTTATGTGATGACCTGCAGCATCTCAGGACTCTGCAAAGTCCCCACCAGCAGGAAGGCCCTCACCAGATGCAGCCCCTCAAGCTGACTTCCCAGCCTCCAGCACTGTAAGAAATGTTTTTTTTTTTTTCTTTTTTCTTTTAACTGAGTCTTGCTCTGTTGCCCAGGCTGGAATGCAATGGCGTGATCTGGGCTCACTGCAAACTCTGCCTTCTGGGTTCCAGCAATTCTCCTGCCTCAGCCTCCAGAATAGCTGGGATTACAGGCACCTACTACCATGCCTGGTTAATTTTTGTATTTTTAGTAGAGACGAGGTTTCACCATGTTGGCCAGGCTAGTCTCAACCACCTGACCTCAGGTGATCCACCCACCTCAGCCTCCCAAAGCGCTGGGATTACAGGCATGAGCCACCATGCCCAGCCTAAATGTCTTTTCTTTATAAATTACCTAGTCTCGGGTATTCAGTTATAGCAACAGAAAGCAGACTACAGCGATATCTTTAAGAGTAAAATACTGAGTTTGCTTTTTACAAATCCAATTATTTTTCTATTTTTATACGCACCTTACCAAAGCTAGCTGTCTTACAAAGTATTTGGAGTTGAGATTGAGTTTGTCAGAATTTGTAGGTTGTCTATTGTCAGCTTCTAGGCCTAGAAAGGCATATTAAGTCTTTGTTTTTTGTAATGCTTCTGTAGCGCTGAGAGACTCAGGAGTCCCAGTGGTATAGGGAAGGATCATCATCAGAAAGGTGCTGGACGTTTCAAGGCTCCATCCCATTTTCATTACTGTGTTTCTGTTGGCTCCAGGGTGATGCTTCCTTCTCCAGCTAGTACTCCTGACTTCATTGTGGGCAATTTTAGCAGGAGACCTGCTTTACATAGCATGCCAGCCTTGTTAGAGTACATATACTTTGTAAATTCCAATATATGGAGCACTTTAAAAGACATCAATACAGTCAATACTTTCCACTCTTATTGTCTCATGGCCCACCCTCTCTACAGGCTTCTATAATTCTGAGCCAAAAGGTGTTAGTAAAACTGTACTGAGGGTGACAGTCCTTATTTCTGGAGCAAGTTTTCTTTTACAAGCTACAGCCAACTGTAAGCTTATTAGTTTTTCTCTCATTATTTTCTTCCATGAACTTTATCACACAGACATTTGTCAAGCATTGACGAATATTCATTGCAATTCAATGCAATATTGTTGGCCAATATTCCATTGCAGTGTTCAACAAAGGATTTTTTTTTTGTTGCATTCCTTTATTCACTTTTATCATCACTTGGAGGATGAGGAAGGAAAAAAAGAGAGTTAAAATATTAGTCTTCTGAGTTCCACATTGGTAAGTATTATTATTCCCTTCATAATAATAATTAGGATACAATTATTATCCTAATTATAAAAATGTGCTCTTTTATAACTAGAATACAATTTCTGAAGAGGCATGTCAGCACAGTATACAATTGTTAAAAGAGACCATCACATCCCAAAATAACTGTGAGGAGTTCTTTATAACCTTTAGAGAAGTTTCTACCCCAGGCTACACAAGGAAATAAGCTAACAGATTCTGTGAACAGAAGCTAAGAGAAAAAGGTGAATGATGCTAAAATCCTTGGAAGTGTTTATCAGTTCACCTCCTGGTGACTACGGAAGATGATGTTAATTTGTAATGATTGGTAGAAATATGCTCCTGATAGCATAATTATGCCTCATAGAGTAGCTCATGAGTTGATTTCCAAGATAGCAAATTCTCCATTTTAAGACACCAAAAGATGCCAACATAAATTTATTCACACATTATTTTGAGGGGGAGTGTGTTAGTCCATTTTCACACTGCTGTAAAGATACTACCCAAGACTAGATAATTTATAAAGGAAAGAAGTTTAATTGACTCACAGTTTCACATGGCTGGGGAGGTCTCAGGAAACTTACAATCATGGCAGAAGGGGAAGCAGGAACCTTCTACACAAGGCAACCAGAGAGAGAAGAGTGAAGAGCTCCTTATAAAACCATCAGCTCTTGTGAGAACTCACTCACTATCTCTATAGCATGGGGGAACCGCCCCCACCATCCAATCACCTCCCACCGGGTTCCTCCCTTTACACATGGGGATTAAAATTCTAGATGAGATTTGGGTGGGGACCCAGAGCCAAACCATATCAGAGAGGAAATAGATTTTATTAAATGCATACATTGATAAGGTTATTTCACAAAATATCTGAAGGTAAATCGAAAAATAATCGCAGAAAGGAAAAAGTAATGGTAGTTAAGCTGCTGGCTCTGAGGGTAAGAAATAAAATAAAAAAGAATAAACAGCTTGACATGCTGAAAGCCAGGAGTCCCCAAAACGGAGACTCCTTGGTTTCCTAATTTTGAAAAGCAAGGGTACAAAAGAAGTGTGTGATCCAGGAACTATGAGGAGTACAGCTATATTCTCATAAAATATAAGACAGACATCCATCATTCACTATGGAGAACGGTTATTTTATAATTTACATGGCAAAAATAAAATTTACTAAAGGAATAACAAAGGAAACCCACAAGAATGAAAGCTCACTAGGCTAGAAACAAAGCTCACTAGGCTGAGATAACAAAAAGGGTTGGATTGCCAAATCTGATGCACAGAATCAGAGATCTTACCCAGTATCAGAGTTTACTAATAATCCTTAGGATACCAGGATCATGAGACACAGGAAATGCAAGAAGTCTGAGGCCATCCCTGCAGCTCCCCAGGATCCTTCCTTGCTACTTTGGGATAAACCCAGGCCCAAATTTAACCACTCACCTGTTCATTAAACAAGAAAGGCCATTTGGTCATGAAACATATTCTGTAGTCTAACTGTGACATAACTAACAGTAACAATTTCATGTGGTCCATGACTCATAAATCCAAAAATTCCAGATTTATTTACCATAAGCAGCAACCAACTAGGTACATCCTGCTAAAAGCATTCCATAGGTAATGGCCATCAGGAGGATCAATTCACATGTTTAAAAGTTTTGATCTGATCGTTTTTTCTATTCTAACAACATATCTCAATTTCATCTAATATGCCTTATTACCAGGCACAATTTTATTTCTCACTGCATAGAAATAGTTGCCTCTGCAGTTTGTCTCTTCCTGGCCAGGATAACCACAATCCAAATATTCCACAGAGAGTCTTCTCTCAGTTAAAGAAAATTTACCTACTGGCTTATTAGTAGTATCATTATATAATCTATTTTAGAAGAATCCATGAAAATTTTCTTGTTCCTTTCTCTTTCTAATAATGGCTGTGAATCACGTTGTTGACTGGATTATTCTTTGTAATAACTAATAGCAAACCCAGAGCCAAAATTTTCAGCCTAGCAGAAAGTGTTGAGGCGTTATTCTGCTAAAATAAAATGTACGTGTATTTTGTGTCCTAACCTTATACCTAATTCCATATTATTTTTACTACTCTTAGTTTGGGGATTATTTTTATGCTTGTGCTCATATTCACTGTCTCACTATTATTATTTTCAGATTATATGAATCTCTGTACATTCATTTAAACTAATATCAAAAGCTAGAATATAAATACACATAAAATAGAAAGCTATAGCTAACTGGAAACTATGAAGACATTGAATTGCTTGATTCCTTCTTGCTCAAATTATTAGCTATTCTTGAAGTTTTATAACTTGCATAGTAATAAAAGGGTCCTACAGCATAAGAATATATTAACCAGGTAATAAGCAGTATACATCATATGAATACCTATACAAAACACACGATATAATTAAGGTCATTCAAATTATCATGAATGCAAGGTCAGTATGCACCTTTTGTCTTTCAGGACTGATTTCAGCTGTATGTACAACTGAAAAGATGCATCAGAAATATCTTAACAGGTTCCTGTTACAAGACAAGCAGAAGAAAATAATCATAATCATACTGATTCTACCTCAAATAAGTTTGGAATCCACTTATTCCTGTTGGTACTACAACCACTCTAATCTCACACCTGGAAAAGAAGTATTAAAGGGCTACCCTACAGAACAGAAAGGTCTTTTTTAAAATGCAAATTTGATTGTGGCACTTCTGCTAAAAGATCTTCCAGGGCTTTCTACTGCTCTTGGAATAAAGTCCAAAACCCTTAACATAGCCAGAAAGTCTGCCTGTGACTGCTGCCTCACCCGTTCACCTTTCCTTCCACACTCACCCCATCACTTTGTTACCTACAGACATATTTCTGAAGTGTGTACTATGCAAAACAAACACACACAAGAAGCACAATCTATACTCTAGCCTTTTCTTTCCTGCAGAATCAAGCTTCTTGAAAGGGTAGTCTGAATTCGCTGTTTCCACTTCATGCTTGTGTCAATTCTACAATCTAAATTCTGAGCCTAGCACTCCTTGGTAAATGCATATACCCAGATAAGTGGAGAACTCTTACTTGCCAAATCCAAGAGACGTTTATCCATTTCTAAACACCACTGACATCTTTGTGGACTCTGACTCAATTTACTCCCCAGTTCTCAAAACCCTTTCTTCTTCTTAACTTCTAGAATATGGCTGGATTATCTTCTGCCTCCTATTCCTTTAAGACTCCTAGTGGCTGCCTAAAACCATTCATAGTACTAAACCCTCTATATATGACATGTTTTAAATCTGATAACAACTCAGCGACTACTAAATGACTGATGGGCAGGTGGTACAGACAGTGTGGACACATTGCACAAAGGGACGATTCATGTCCCAGGCAGGATGGAGTTGGAAGGTAAGAGAGATCATCATACTACTCAGAACAGCAAGCAATTTAAAACATATAAATGTTTTTGTCTGGAACTTTCCCTTTCATATTTTTGGACCACAGTTGATCATGGGTAACTGAAACCTCAGAAAGTAAAACCACACATAAGATGTGTGAAAAGTATCAGAATAAAAATGAAGTCAGTTGCGTCACACCCTAACAAAATAAATAAAGCCAGGAGTTTCTAAGGAGGGCCTTTGTGTACACATGCCTATGATAAGAACTACTACAAAGACTACCCGAAGGGCTTGTGGGCATATATGCTTATAACAAGAACTTTCGTTATGGACTCCTAACTGCTGCTTGCTACATCAGTCCCAAGGACAGCTAACTGGATGCACAGGAACATTTACCTGACACATTGTCTCCAGTAGTAAACTGGTCAACTCCTGCCAGAAGTCCCTGTATCCAGTGTTCTCTTTGTTTCAAAACAACTTAGTGTACTCCTCCTTTTGCTGTTAAAATCTTTCCCTTACCTCAACCTTCTCAAATGCACCCATGGTTGCAGCACACATATTCTGCCTGCAAAGCTTCTGCAGAGTTCAGAATAAACTCCTTGTCTTTAGAGAATCTACGTTTTGTGGGCTGACAGCAGGGGCTACTGTATTTGTGTTATCTCGAGTTCCATCTCCCAGTTCTGTCCCTGAATTATTTTCTACTTCTAGAAATTCACCTACACACCCAATGATCTCTAAATCTTTTTCTGCTGCCACTCTCTCAAATGATATTTGGACCCATATGTTTAACTATCTACTACACATCACGACCTTGGTATGACACAGTAGCCTCAATATTGACATGCCCAGTGTTGTACCTTTCTCCCTACAGAGTGCCTTATATTCCCTGAAAGCTATTTAAAAACTGGGAATCATACTGGACTCTTATTTCTCCCTCAAAGGTTCTAACAATTCTGCCTTCTAAATACCCCCCTCTGCTCCATCCACCCCACTCTGTTCCATCCACTTTTTCAAGAAGTGCCTCTGTAATTGGAGTTAAGTAAAAGACGTAAAAGTAAAAAATGTTTCAAGGGAATGGTAAAAGGCGGGCTAAGTCAAAAAACATTTTCCCTATGAAAATAAACTGGTTTTCTCGATGACTGAAGCACTGTTCACAATAGCAAAGACTTGGAACCCACCCAAATGTCCATCAATGATAGACTGGGTTAAGAAAATGTGGCACATATACACCATGGAATACTATGCAGCCATAAAAAGGATGAATTCATGTCCTTTGCAGGGACATGGATGAAGCTGGAAACCATCATTCTCAGCCAACTATCACAAGGACAGAAAACCAAACACCATATGTTCTCACTCATAGGTGGGAACTGAACAATGAGATCACTTGTTCTCATTGGAACAATGAGGGAACATCACACACCGGGGCCCGTCAGGGGGTGGGAGGCTGGGGGAGGGATAACATTAGGAGAAATGCGTAATGTAAAGGACGAGTTGATGGGTGTGGCAAACCAACATGGCACATGTATACATATGTAAAAAACCTGCACTTTGTGCTCATGTATGCTAGAACTTAAAGTATAATAATAATAATAATAATAATAATAATAATAATAAAAGAAATGCATTCTCTCAAGTATAGTACTTCTCAGAGATTTAAAATGCTAATATATATTGTGACTCTTTAAGAAACATGTTTAGGATGCAGCATTTCTCCCAAGCTAGTGAGACCCTTTTTCCTAAAACACTATTAAACAGCTAGTAGAAGTAAAATGCAGCAGCACACAGTTTGCGTTTTGCTAGTTATTCTTTTTGAGGTCAGCTTAATGAGGGTTCTTAAAAATGGCATCTGAAGGACTCATAAATTTATATGTTTCTACATTTTGGGTGGGAATGGGCAGCCCTATACTGTACATGGACTCTTGCCTCCCTCCTCAAGGTACTTCTCAGGATATGCGGTCTTCCTCCCACCTCTGCTACACTGCAGGGTAATTTCCTGTTCTTTGATTAATAAATCAAATAAATTCATCAAATATTTATTAAGCACCCGTTCTGTACAAGACACTGTGATAGTTATTAAGGATACCAAAAATGATAAAATGCAATTTTCCCTCCAGGGCACAGATTAGTGGGAAACACATTTGTAAAAAAAGTAATGTGATAAAATGCTATAAAAGATGCACTAAGTTTTGTGGGAGCACACAGGAAGAAATGATATCACCTTCTTGGAGAGACATGAAAACGGATCAGAGAAGACTGAGCAACATCTTTACATTTGGTTAAATAGATAGTTTATAGTCTCCTTACAAGCCCCCACCCCCCCACACCCCCGCAAAAAGACTTTTACAAGGTAGAAAAATATTCCTATTTTATAAATGAAAACTTTTGTTTAATATAGTTAAATTTCTCTAAATTCACAAAGCTGATAAGTAGCAAAACAAATTTGAACTCAGATTGGTCAGACAAGAATGGGGGAAGAGAAGGAAGGAAATTATATTCCATAGAGAGGCAACAATAGGCAAGGCGTATAAAAAGGTGCGGCTCATTGGGGAAACCAAAAGCACTGGGGAATGGGTGAAGTGAAACACCAGGTCTATGTGTGGCTGTGGACTGGGGAAAGTTGTTGGGAGTTGTGAAAGGTCTGCACATTAGCCCTACTTGCTGCTTCACGGATGCTGGCATAAAACAGGAGACTCACAGCAAACAGCATGAACATCACGTTAGCACCCTGCTCCACAAGGGTCTAGATAGTTGCCTGCACATGTAGGGGATTGTGTTACAGGGGAAGAACACTGAACTTGTTGGGGATTCACCACTTTTACAGCAAGCCTAAGCAATCCTTCTCTTTATTATGGGGGAGACCGTCCCTCAAAGTTGCTCACTGCAAACACAACACTGACACATGGCCCAAGCAGAGGGAAGTCAGAGCCTTCAATTGTTAGCATGCCCAGTCAAAACACACAGGGATGCTCAAGGCCCATGGTGGGTTATCTCCAGCAACAGGGAGGCAAGGTAGGAAACAGTGGATAGGCCACAGCAGACAAAGACTGGAAAAGAAGGCAAGGATTATATCCCTGAGAAATGTAAATGCAAGACATGGAAGTTTGAGCTTTTGCCATAGCACTAGAGAACCATGAAGGGTGTCTTAAGATGTGTATTAAACCCCTGTGGATTTATGTATATGACTTGCACAGCTTTTCTAAGACCTTCTCCTCCACCCCCCAACCCACCTTCATAGTTAGTTGGAAAATAGCCACACTTTATAAGGCGACACCCTCCTTGAAGTTTTTAAACTCATGACCAAGAGAGTATGGTCAGTTTCTCCCTTTTGGTGGAAGCGTCATAGCAGTCATATTTTCTGTTACGTGAAGCAAATCACTCTGCAGCAGAAAAAACTATGCAAAAGCCAAACAGAGAGATTTGTAAGCACTCTAGTCCCAACTGTCATTGCTTTAGCCCATCTGCATCCCTCCCCCTCCTTTGTCTTCATTGTCCCTTGAGATGCACTGACAATGTACTTCACTGGCCTGCTGTCACTGAAATCTTAAAGTGTGAACAGTTTAGAGAGGAAATGGAATCAGGTTTTCCATATGGAAACATCACTGTATTAGTCAATTTTCATACTGCTATAAAGAACTGCCCAAGACTGGGTAATTTATAACAGAAAGAGGTTTAACTGACTCAGTTCTGCATAGCTGGAGAGGCCTCAGGAAACTTACAATCATTGCGGAAGGCAAAGGAGAAGCAGGCATTTTCTTCACAAGGTGGTAGGACAGAGTAAATGCTGCGCAAAGGGGAAAAAGCCCCTTATAAAACCATTAGATCTCGTGAGAACTCACTCACTATCACAAGAATAACACTGGGGTAACTGCCCCCATGATTCAATTGCCTCCCACTGGGTCCCTCCCACAACACGTGGGGATTATGGGAACTACAATTCAAAATGAGATTTGAGTGGGGACACAGCCAAACTATATCATTGAGGCAGTAGGGGCAACTAGACCACTGGGGCAGTGGGGGAAATGGCTTCCAATGAAGATAAAACTGCAAATAAAACCAATACGCTATCATGACAGTCCAAGAGAGAAATGATGTTTCTTTGTTCTTAAAGATATGGCCATAATTAGGTATTCTGATTTGAAGATGACTTTAGAAATAATTCCTGGCTCTGAAGTTAGTTTAGATCATCTCAGTGTTTCCAGGGATGATTTTTGAGGAATAATTTCATTTATGGTAGCTCAGGAGCAAAAACAGACTCTTCCAAATGGGGAGAAAGAGCACGTGAAGTTAAAAAAGAAGGGGCCAGATCACCAAGGGTCTGATAAGCTACATCAGAGCCAAGATGATCAGGATAAAGAACAGTGAGAGTGACTATTGTTTTGCTGCTATTGGACTCAATCCCAGGAGCCTGGAAAGTCTTATCACACAGAGAAGCTCAAGACGATGGGATGGCAAGGCCTTCATCTCAGTGCTCCTGTAAGTGTGAATGACATTTATAAATACTAATCACAGGGTAACTATTAAATCTGATTTAATTTTTAAATATCTTTTTTAAGAATTCAAACATAGAAATTTGTAAAGTATATATTTTCACTTCTTCACTGCTTTTTCTCCAATGAATTCTATTCTCCAATGCTATCTACGACTAATGGCATTCTGTCCACATTGTTTGGGATTTGTTAATACATAAATCGATATGTAAGTAGTTTTTTTTTTAAGTGGGGCCACATTTGCTTTTTCCTTTCAATGATGTCTTAAGTCACTTGTTCATTTTGGTTTTTCGTTTTGTTTTGTTTAAGACAGAGTCTCTGTCACCCAGGCTGAAGTGCAGTGACATGATCATAGTTCACTGCAGCCTTCACCTCCTGGGCTCAGGCTATCCTCCCACCTCAGCTACCTGATTAGCTAGGACCACAGGTGTACAACACTACACCTGGTTGATTTTTTAATTTTTTGTAGAGATGGAGTCTCCCTATTTGTCCAGGCTGGTCTTGAACTTCTGAGCTCAAGAAATCCTCCTGCCTTGGCCTCCCAAAGTGCTCAGATTACAGGCGTGAGCCACCAAGCTAGGCCTCTACTTTGGTTATTTATACAGCTTTACCTTTATTCATTTAATGTCCACATAATTATCCATAATTTATCATTTAGTAGATGTTTACATTACCTACAATGAACATGCTTATATATAAATCAGTTTGAATTTTGTCCAATTACTTTCTTGGAATACGTTCCTGTAAGTTGGGCAAAGGGTATTCAGCATTTAAACTTTGATTCATACTGCTGAATTCTCCAGAAGGCAGAGGCAGTCTTTATCAGCCTTCTTTTTCAGTGTTTGTAGATGAGAATGCTCTGTTTCCTACAGTCACAGGAACATTAGATATTTGTATTTCTAATCTTTGATAACGTCATATTCCTGAGAAATTATTTTTCCTCTGTTAAGTTCACTAACTTCACATATCCACAGTAGTCATTTACATTATTTGAGTTTCCTCTTTATGTTCTTTTTTCATTTCACATGGTATATTTGTGTATTTGTTACCAATTTATGAGGGTTCATTTATGATTAAGGATGCTAACCTTTTGATTGCTGTGCATTACAGATGCAATGTCACAGGGCTCCATTTCACTGTGGTATTTCATTTTATTTTATTGTACAGAAGTTATGTATTCAAATACAATCATGTTCTTTTATTTTTAAGAAAGGCAGTGAACAAGAAATAAAGATAAGGTTTGGATTTTATTGGGAGCTTAGTTGGGAATCTATTGGCAAATGGACTAGCAAGGGCTAAGAACAGAAATAGGCTGATTGAGCAATTCAGCCACGAAAAGGCACTGGGTTAAAACAAGGTGGTAGCAATGGTGATACGCAGAGAATTCACAAAGGCATTTGTGAAACAGAATCTAGGAGAATTTGGTGATTGAATTGACAGCGTAGGTGGGGATTAAGCTATCATATCATCATGGGGTGTTATCCATGCAGTCACATTTTCAACTGAAGCCTAAAGAGCTAGCTGCTGCCAATGCTCTTCACAAAAGGGGTGAGAGGAAAGGGTGGGGAAGGGAGGGAAAGGAACATTTAACAGAAGCATGATTATGAAGCAACTGAATGTGAGTAAAGAAAGTATTGACTAGAACTTCTAAAAACTTTTATAAAGTAACTCTAGAACAGATTTGTGTTTCTATACATTTTAAATACAAATCAAATTATCTTCTGAAAGCTGTGGCTTTACGTATTTAAAGTATATAAAGTGTTATCATACAGAATCCTGGGAGAAAATAGACTGGCACCGTAAAATTAGATTTAATAAAATTTTTATAAAGAGCAGGATATAGGAAAGCTATAAGGATCATGCAATATTCCCTAGCTAATAACCGAGGTGAGGTCACTGATACTGCCCCTTAGGGAGCAAAGAGAGAAAGTAGTTATAAGGATTCAGAGACTTGTGAGGACACTCAACAGGAGCTATGGTTTTATGTAAAGGGTCATAACCAACCTGTAGTGACTCCATAAAGGTGAGACCTATGTCTGCCCTACTCCACTTGCCCAGTCCTTCTGTAGCTACTGCCTCCCATTAACTGCCAGAGCCAAGAATGCCCACTGATAGGGCCCAGGAACAAAGGGTAGGGTGGAGAGACCTTCTGAAGGGGCAGACAGAGATTTGCCAGCACACTCCACCCTTGTGCTTTTCACATGGAAGATAAGTTCTTATCTCCAATATAGGGGACTTGCCAAGACCCTCAGCACTTCAACACGCAAGAACACAATAAAGTAGAGAAGTAACTCCTACTCACTTGATGAAGCCAATCAGACATTAGAGAATCTATCCCTACTCACATTAATTCAGCCTTAAAACCATCTTATATTTCCAGGGAAAGTAGCTCCCTCTTTATCTTAATTGAATTAATTCAAATAGCATTATTTTGCAGAAGTCCAGAGTTTTTTTGTTTGTTTGTTTGTCTTTTTGAGACAGAGTCTCGCTCTGTCGCCAGGCTGGAGTGCAGTGGCACGATCTTGGGTCACTGCAACCTCCGCCTCCCAGGTTCAAGTGATTCTCCTGCCTCGGCTTCCCGAGTAGCTGGGATCACAGGCACGTGCCACTACGCCCAGCTAATTTTTGTATTTTTGGTAGAGACGGGGTTTCACCATGTTGGCCAGGATGGTCTCGATCTCTCTTGACCTCGTGATCTGCCCACCTCAGCCTCCCAAAGTGCTGAGATGTGAAAAAGCCCAGTCTTTAGTTCTTAAACCTTGTATATGAATAAACAAATTTGATTTTACCATATGAATGAACTACAAATAATAAAATATTTAGTATATTAAATAATGAAAACATGGACTATGTTCCTAAGAGTACAGGATTAATACCTTGAGAGTGAGTGATGGGAGGCAAATATTTGAAACTTTGGTATTCCATTAAGATGAAGGAAGGCTGGGCGTAGTGGCTCACGCGTGTAATCCCAGCTCTTTGGGAGGCCAAGGCGGGCGGATCACGAGGTCAGGAGATCAAGACCATCCTGGCTAACACAGTGAAACCCCGTCTCTACTAAAAATACAAAAAAATTAGCCGGGCGTGGTGGCGGGTGCCTGTGGTCCCAGCGACTCAGGAGGCTGAGGCAGGAGAATGGCGCGAACCTGGCAGGCGGAGCTTGCAGTGAGCCGAGATCGTGCCACTGCACTCCAGCCTGGGCGAGAGAGAGAGACTAGGTCTCAAAAAAAAAAAAAAGAATGGAAACGATTCTACTATGATTTCTCTGTCTGCTCCCTGACCAAGCACAAATAATTATTTAAATGTATCTAAGAACATTTTGTAATAGAATCAATTATGTCACATTCGCAGAGACTATTACTATTTACAAACTGCCTTCCCCATACCACATGCTTCTCAAAAACCACTGAAAGGGAAAAGGGACAAGCCTGTGAATAAAGAAAAATACTTTCTGAGAGGTTGGGTCATTTGCTAAAGGTCACATAGGTAGTAAGTGATGGAGTGAAGACTAACCTATTTCAAAACTACAAATTCATCGTTATTCACATTATTCACTAAAATATGTGACCACAGGCCATTATCCTAAGCAAATTAACACAGGAATGGAAAACCAAATACCACATGTTCTCACTTATAAGTGGGAGCTAAACACTGTGCTCTCATGCACATAAAGATGGGAAACACAGACACTGGGAACTTCTAGAGAGGGGAGAGAGGGAGGTGGACAAGGGTTGACAAACCATCTGTTGGGAATTATGCTAAGTAACCAGGTGATGGGATCATTCATATCCTAAATCTCAGGATAACACAATAAACCCAAGTAACAAACCGGCACATGTTCCCCCTGAATCTAATATGAAAGTCGGGAGAAAAAACAAATAACACAGGCATCTTCCTCGTCCCTTGACAAAAGAAAAGAAAAGAAAAGAAAATATGTGATCATAATATGCAACAAATAAGGCGACAAGTCTGCTTTTCCCATTTATTTATTCCATGACATTTTCATGGTTTGTCATAACTACTAGTTTTCCTTATGTAAGATATTTCCAAAGATGAATTGAATAGGAAATATTTTAAAACCTGAAGTTTTTTGTGTGCTTCTGAACTTATCAAAGGAAGAAGTAAAATTTGGTTCTGCTCTTGTAATGAAAACTCTTAACAATACAAACACAGATCCACATAGCTTCACCTAACAAATAGTACCCTGAAGAACTCATTGATTTCTCAGCTTTTTTAGTTTTGCCATGTTTTTCTTATTCCCTTTACCTTTTAAGTTGATCAAATACCTTTTTAAAAAATGACTTTTTCCCCCCTAGAGTAAAATGAATTCCAAGCCTGGTGAGAACAGGCTGTTAATCTCTTCATTTTATTGACCTACTTCAGTTTTAGCTCATTAAACACAGACATCTCAATGATCAAAAGAAAATGAACCAAATGTAACTCGCTATAACCTTACCGAATAAGAGAGTTATTCAAAGAGCAAATAAATCTGCACAAGTAATTTGATATTGACAATCTTCCATTTAAAGAATATATATGTAATGAACAAGGACATCCAGAAATAATTTTTATTCTCATTTAATCAATGAAGACACACTCTTGGTGTGCTTTTTAACCAATTCTCTTCTCAGATTTTATCTTCTCCCAAGGCAAATATTGAAGAAATCATGAACTAGATTCTCTTGAAACTGTAAAACAAGGAAAAGCAAAAGACTAACAAAATAGCTGTGAAGATTATTTAATTATGCTGCCTATGAGGAATTATAAGAACTGAAATAGATTTGGTTATTATAGCACAGAGGAGAGAAAAACTAGTAATTTAAACCCATTATCCTAATAAGAGTAATAAACAATTTAAGTTATGAAACAATATTTACTAGCTTTTAAATACAACTACATTTGAAACATATTTAAGTTAATAGCTGGACCATATCTAATTATGCAGGTTCGTTTCATTAGCATTGACTTAAATAGTCTTTCTACTTAAGTAAAATTTCCTAGCAGCTCTTGTAAAATATCCTAAACAAATAACCAGCCACAATTCATACAGGAAAATTATAATTTTCTATGCTACCATTGAAAAGAGGTCTTAAAGACTAGATAAACCTAGGTATCCATCAGCAGATGAATGGACAAAGAAAATGTGGATATGATAGAGTACTATTCAGCCATAAAAAATAAGGAAATGCTGTCATTTGCAACAACATGGATGAACCTGGAGGACATTATATTAAGTGAAATAAACCAGGCACAAAAAGACAAATACCACATGATCTCATTCATGTAGAATCTAAAAAGGTTGATCTCATAGAAAGAGAGAGGAGAATGGTGATTATCAGGAGCTGGGGCTGTTGGGGAGGAGGAAGAGTTGGAAAGATGTTGATCAAGGGACACATATTTACAGATAGATGAAAAGAATAAATTCAAGTGACCTATTACATAGCATGGTGACTACAGTTAATATGATATGTTGTATTCTTGAAAAATGCTAAGAGAGTGAATGTTAAATGTCCTCACCACAACAAAATTGGTAACTAGGTGAGGTAATGCATAGTTTAATTAGCTAGATTTAACCATTCCACAATGCATCTGTACTGTGCTTCAAACCATCATGTTGTACATGGTAAATACACCCAATTTTATCTGTCGATTTAAAATAAATTTTTTAAAAAGATTAGATAAATATTTCTAAAATTGGAATTGTTGGAAATATTTCAGAGACAGATTATACCTGCTACAGTATATCATGTTTTGTGATTTAATAGCAATTATTTGTTTCCTTATTCTGAAAACTGTGGTCCATCTGGTTGATCCACAATAGAGAATGAACTCCAAGTCAGTGTCCTTTAACAAACAATGATCAGCTCAGGAATAGTTCCACAGATGAGTGATGTATACTCTACTCCTGACATGGGATTAACAAGGGTGAAAAACAGAAAAGCTGAATTATTTTCTAGTTCCTTACTGTTAATTTCCTCCTAGAAAAATACTATTTTGCAGAAAAAAAATCAAGTAATACACAAGCCAACCATTCCAGAGCCAAATGCAAATTATAACTGCTCATCTTTATTTTTCTCCATTCTCTCAACAACAGATCAATGCTCTAAGGCAGATCAGTCACCCCGCTACATGACGATAACAGCTGTGCAAATTAATCCTTTAGATGTTAAATAATTTTCTTTTCCTTACAGGACATCTGAGAATACTCCTTTCTCAACCTTTGTCTGGCAACTCATTTACTCCATTTCAAAAATGTTAGATAGCAGATAAAAAGTCCTTTAAATTTAAAAGGTTTGGTCACTTTATAAAATTTGTGGCAGTTATGTAAGCAAAAATTAACCCCACAAAAACAATTCATTCAACACAAATGAGCCCACATACATTTTAAGGAACTTCACTCTCTATATTTCTCATTCTACTAACATTAAGCATAAAAAATAATTAAAAACAATAAATAACCTATTAGGTATCTACGAAAATAAGATTCAATTCTACAAATCACTATTTATTCATAAATGTTGGCCTAATCACAGAACCAAAAGGGAAATCAATCACAGATCCTGCTCTCAAATAGCCTATAGTCTAGTAAAAAGAAAGAAATATATTTAAAATCAGTATTGCTACTTTGAGTCCCTACCTTCCATTAGAAATAAGTATTGACCCATACGTGGTGCGTTTCAGGATGTCAAGGCTAATCAAAGAAAATACAGGACCACAAGAGGGCGGTAGTACAAAAGGAGCTTTATTTGGGTGGTGCTTTGACAGGTTGCCAAGAGGCGAAGTCCCTCACAACAGGAGACCTTCCAGAGACAATGGTGCCTGGCTACCACCCAGGAGAAGATGACAAGCGAACTCCCAGGAGAAGGGGAAATTGGAGAGGGGGCTTGCACGTCTAGGTGATATCACTTACTAGAAATTGGGAAGTGTCTGGGTCAGAGAGCTTTGAAGGGTATCAATGGCTTGGGTCTTTTAGTGTCCCAGAGTTTACTTTATCTATGGTTAGCAGATGTTCAGTTAAATTTTATCAGGTATGCAAAGCAGGTAGGCTTTAAATGGCTAAAAATACATTTATTTGAGCTATATTTAAAGCAACTGGATGTATAAAAATCGGAGTTGGGTACCATTTGGCTTTGGGCTAATGGTCCTAGCCTGCTGTGAAGAAGTAAGAAAAACATGGGGGTCCATCTTTAACCCATTTATATAACATCACAAGACAAAAAAAATCATTGTACACAGAAGCAGAATCTGAGATACTCAGTATCCACAGGCCTATGTCTAGAGTTTAACTTAAGAATCAGAGTTCAAAAGACATATCAGAATACTCCTTAAAGCTTTATTAAATTATTCAACAATCATTTAAACTCTTATTCTCTGCCAAGCCCTGTTCTATGCACCAGATACTCCACAGTCAATAAGGTACACGTTAGGACTGGCTACATAATTTGCAGAGACCAATGCAAAAAGAAAATGCAGGGCCTTTTGTTCAAATTTCAATTAGGGCCAGGCATGGTGGCTCACACCTATAATCCCAGAATTTTGGGACACCAAGGTATGCAGACTGCTTGAGCCCAGGAGTTCAAGACCAGCCTGCGCAAGGTGGCAAAACCCCATCTCTACAAAAAATACAAAAATTAGCCGGGCATGGTGGCATGCACCTACGGGCCCAGCTACTCAGAAGGCTGAGGTGGGAGAACTACCTGAACCTAGGGAGGTCAAAGCTGCAGTGAGCTGTAATTATACCACTGCACTCCAGCCTGGGTGACAGAGTGAGACCCTGTCTGAACAACAAAAAATTTCAATAGGGTGACAAGAGAACATTAAACCAACCACACGGTTCATCGGAGTGTAGGATCCTGCTTGACTGCACAGATCACATGCCCAGGAAAATGGCCCTAGCAGGTATGTTCTCTGTCTCCATTACGTACACAACCTAGTGGCAAAAGACCCAGAGTTAAAACAAAGAAAAGGAACGTGGCGCCGTGAAAAGTGCCACACAGGAAACAAAAAGGATTCCACAATAATAAGTGGTGTAACCTAGTTTCATGAACTTGAGAAAGGCCTCTGTGAAGAGCTGACATTTAAGCTAAGACATGCAAACAAGCCAACTACACAGTCTGTGTGTGTGAAGGACCCACAGGTTGAAGAGTTCACACCTGTGGTTTTCAACGAGGACAAGTTTGTCTCCCATGGGACAGTTGGCAAAGTCAGGAGTCATTTTTGGTCATCACGACTTGGTGGAGAGTGATAATGCTATTGGTATCTAGTGGATGGAGGTGAGAGATGCTTCTGAACATTCTACAATACACAGGACAGCACCCCACAACAAAGAATTGCCAATCCCCCAATGTCAATGGCACTCAGGCTGAAAAACCCTAACGTATAGTAATGTAAATCATGTACAAAGCCATGAGTTGTGTAGGAGTTTGGCACATGTGCCTTTGATGTCCTCAGCCATGTGACTTTATGGTAGAGAATACTGGAAACCTACAGTTCTAACGACAAAGATGAATTTAATTTATGCTACAGAGATTTAATGCAATACTGCACAGCCACTTTAAAAAATCAGGCTTAGAAAGATATTTAACAGCATGGGAAATGGGAAATAAAGACACATTCATAATTGGAAAAGCCATGTTTTTCAAAAAGGAAATTATTCTATATTCTTTCAAAAAATAGTCATGCTTAGCAGGGGGCTGATGAGCATGCTAAAAAGACAATGCAAAGGCATTTCGGTGGTTATTTCTGGATGGTAAAATTATTTTACTTTATTTGTACTTTTCAGTTTTATAAATTTTTAAGAAAACATACATTCTTCCATAAAAACGTGGAAGTATAACATCTTCTTTTCTTTCTATAAAGGTACAGTGCACATTCAACTTACATAGTAGCCATATGTGGCCCTGATGCAGCTAATCAAGGGCTGTGCTGTTTGTGGTGATTCACAGAGGAATGAATAATCATTTTAGGATAATTTGGGCAATCTCATTAGTGAAATGGAAGATTTACTAAAACTGAAAAGTTCAAGAATTGAGAGCACAATCAGTGCTGCCTTTTCTTCTAGTTGAAGGTCAGGACTTTATAAAAGAAAGGTAGATATGGAAAATGGCTATTATCTATTAAAGTTAATTGCTATTGTTACTTAACCAAGTAGATCAGATACCACATTCACAGAGAATATATTTCAACAGACATATGTTTCAAGTCTCTCATGACTCCATTTTAACAAATCAGATCTGTTGTTTGTCGGTTGAACAGTTATACCAAGAGACCATTCATCTATAAATTATGTCTGTTTAGTTGAGGCACCTAGCTAGAATGTTGTTCTTGGTCTTATCAGGTAACTATAAAAGAAATGTGGTAGATTTAGAAAGTGTTCTTATCAAATATAAGGACAATGTGAAAGTGGATTATACACACACACATACATGTACACACCAAAAATACCCATCTTCCGGAAAGCCTTAACAGGCTGGAAACAAGGAAAAATAATAGGGATTGGGGGGTGATAAGTGGAAAATATTATTCTTAAATTCCTCAAGTTGTACCCCTCCTAAGCCAATTTTACAACTATAGGATGTTGGACACTCGGCAAAATGGAACTTAAATTATGGGATGGAGAGAGAATGGGGACATATATAATATTTGTAGTTGATGCACTAGATTTATAGTTGACAGCAATAGTTATAATTAACCCCATGAGGGAATATGTGTGATCAGTATAGTTCAGCACCTGATGAGCCATTGGATTCTATGACCCTAAAGTAGAACATCAAACTCACTTCTCCACCATTAAGATGCACTAAAGGCCTAGAGAAAAATGAAACACGTGATTCTCTTAGACATCAAAGCACAGACTGGACTTCCCAAGGGAAAAGGTGACAAACTGTCCTGGCAGTGGAACTGGGCCTTGATGCTCACAATTCAAGATAAATAACATGCACAGAATTAGAAAACAATGATGAGGCAAGACCACTTGGGACCTGTGGTATGAAAGGATGAGGACAAAGGCACTCTGCAACCACAAAAATAACTAAACATTCCCCTCTTTTAACCAACACTAGCTACTACTGCTTCTTTATTTATGACAACTACCCCTACCTTAACCTTTCTAACACCTAGATAAAAGTTACCAAAATAGCCAATTCCTGAATTGCCCCACTTCATTAAACCTTCCTAATAATAATAGCCCACCACAAGCCCAAATCCTATAAAAAGCCCTCCCAACTACCTACTACCAAACTCTCCAGAGTCCCTTTGGTGTGCAATCTCCCTTGCTGCAACAAACAAAATGAATCTAATTTTATTACAATCTTGTTTCCAGTGGTTCCTGGCTGGTGGGCTTCGACCCAGGGCAATCCTGATGTTAATCATCTGCCCCAATGTCAGACGACGGGTCCCAATTCTGGCTTTGGAAATTTGATCCCCATAAACACGTTGTTCAAACAGCAAAATTGGTTTCATGAGAAATAGAGTCCCAATTTCAGATTACTGTCCATGAGTGACTATGGCCACCAACATTCTAATTGTGTGAATCTGTAAACCACCTTAGAAGCACTATTTTACCTCCCTACAGACAGAAGAACGGTGGTGTGGCAGTGGAGACAGTGGTTATGGGCATTGCAGCTAGCAGCAGCGCAGCCTTGTTTCATAGAGGTTTATTAGTTCACAAAAATAAACAAAATATTTACCATAATGTAACGGATATCACTTTAGATAAAAATACATTTCCCAAATTTAAAAATAATCATTTCTGACTTGAAACCAACTCATTATTGTAAAAACGTCTTTGATATATAAAGATCTAAAATTAAAATGTCATCCTTAAAAATCAAGTTAAAATCAAGACAGTAAACAAAAAAATTATAATGACAACAAGAACATATTTTCAGCACTTACTATGTGCCTGGATTTGTGACATTTTACATTATTTCATTTTATCTATGCAAACACTTTTTAAGAATATTCCTATTTCTAAATGAGAAAACAGAGGTTCAAGATGATAATTTGTCTATGAAGCAGAACTACAAGTGGTAGAACCAAGTTTTGAAAGCCAAATGTCTATCCAGTAAATCCAAACTCCAAGGTTACCAAGCAGATCATTTTTCTTAGGTGTGAGAATGAAACTACACTGTCCTTGGAGCAATAATAAGATTTGATTATAATGAAAGCAGTTAAAAAAACAACAACAACTTCAGAGCACTGCTTACAGTGTCTTTTAGTATTAAAATTTCACTTAGCCATGTCAAGAGTTTATTTTTATTACTCTATTTATAGCCAAAATCTACCAAGGAAAAGTTACTTTCACAGACTACTTGATATCGAGAGTATACTTGCTATAGATTTCTATATCAACAAACATGCATATTTCAAAAAATAGTTGGTATATAAATTATCTAAACGTATTATTTTTTATGAACTTCCCCTTTCTGAACTACCCTCTAAAAGAGGAACTACCGCATGTGTGAACAATGCACAATGCATGTGCAAAGAGAATTTTAATAGAAAAGCATTATCCCCATCCCCAATAAATAAAATAAAAATGAAAAGACCTTTAAAAGACACTTTCAGTAACAGTTCTTTTCTGAATAAAATAAACAAGAGCAAAGGGCACCTTGACTACTACTTAGAAAATAAAATCGGAACACAGGGAAATCTCTAATTCTAATCACATTTACACCTTCTCTCCTTTTTTACATTTCTCATCCAAACATCCTTAGGAGCTCAATAGGCTTAAAAGAATTGGAGCAGGGTAGAGAACAAAGGTGAGGGGAATCTGAGAAACAGTTTAAATCACTGCTCTCACAATTTTAATAATTTCAATTTGGATAACATTTTTATCAGAAAAAGTAAAAGTCACAAAGGTAGGAAGAAACTAAAAACTTATTCTACCTGCTTATATTATACAAACTGCGTTTTGGCTAGACATCTCAGGGATTAACCACTGTGAACAAGAAATGCAAGAAAGCAGTAAAAATACGTACTTCCAAAAAAAAATCAAATTAAATGTGTTTGTTTTAGTCAGTGAAAGGGTATGTGCTAAATGAATAGATTTGTTAAAAGATATTACCATTTGTATTCTCATGGAGAAATGACTAAATTATGTTCTCTCTTGAGATTGAGGATAATCTTAGAAAATATGATAGTCAATTACCATATTCAATCATGTTAAATGTTGTAGATCATATATAAATACAAAAAGAAAGAAAAGTATTTATTAAGCATGTGGTATGTTTGGTTTACTCAATTTGGGATTGAGGGGTTTTTTTTAAGAGAGATGAGAGGAATCAGTGTTTAAAAAACAGTTTAATATTTTGCTGAATTATTTGTGAAAGAATGACCAACAATACAGACACAAAACTTCAGAATTATATCAAATTCCTATATGAATGCCTTTTTTGGGGGGTGGATCTAAATCAGCATAGCACTTTTGTGTGACTTTTTCTTAGTGAAAATATTAAAGGAACTTAGCATTTCTTTTCACCAGTACCACTGATGTCTCTAGGCCTCTTCTGTGAGTGCTCCCATGATTCCTCCATCACCTTCAGCCACAGATTTAAAAAATCTACTAGCAATGGGGAAACAATCCAGAGTGACTTAGAAAAGAAAGATTCCTTGTCGTCATGGAACTTTTTTGTGTGTCATGTGTATCAAATGCAAATAATTACAGTCATTTCCCTCTCCTTAGGACAGAGCTTTAGTTTTCCCTGACATCCTGGTAAGACACTGTCTCAGTGACTGATACTCTGGAAAGTTCATCTTCAAAAGAGATGAACACCCAATCAATGTGTTGCATTCAGCAGATACCAGAAATACTGAGATACCAGAGTGGAGTGAAATCAGGGCCTTACTGGGGAGAAGGGGCTGGCCATCAACATTCGGTGAACATAGCAGGCAAAGTTACCATATTTGGGGACTAAAAATCTAATAATTCAGGTGAAGATCTCACATCATAACACCCTCACCACCCACACGCACAAACTCACTTTAGTTTTATCAGCAGCCAATAAAGTGAGATTTATTTCCTAATGAAAAGAATGCACTAAGAAAAATACAGATCTATAAGGCGATATTTTGTTTGGGGATAGAAGAATCGCCCTAAACTGAGAATGTCAACTTTGTTTCAAGTAATACAGAAAAAGCACCTAGTACCAAACAGGTATACAAACAAATAACTGGGTTTAAGACTGGTCATGTAAACTCAAATGGAGTCAATGTTCCCGAATGCCTAGATTTTCTTTCTGGGATGACTTAAAACTGAGCAAAGCAATCAAGAAAAGCGGCTACAGCTCACACCTCCTCATTGCTACAAGCAAGTCCCCCAACCCTGGAAACTCGGGACTTTAGACTTAAGCGTCCTCCACAAGTTCTTTGTTCAACCAGTAACCTCACAGATTCGTCTGTGTTGGCTTCATAGTCACAGCTAAAGGGGTGCACGGCTCTAGTGAGATCTTACTTAGCTCTAGACACCTGCTATTGCGTTTGACAGCTATGACCTATTCTTCCAGACAGAACCTACACTGGAACTCCCACCAGCAGAAGGAAATTGGTGCGGTGGAAACGGGGAGCAGGGTTCGAAAGCACAGGCAAAAGGCGCTCACAGGAAGCAAGATCCACGCTGGCCACACAAACTGTATCTTTCCCTTTGAAACGCTGGTACATCTCATCCATGTCAAGTGACTCCCCAGTACGTTCGGTTTGATCGCCTGTTGCCCTAACACTTTTCAGGCTAAAAACTACCTTGGTGCTGGGAGACACACTGGGTGGTTGGGTTTCCTCCAAGCAGGGCTTGATGCGAGGGCACAGAAGGGCAGCTAAGGGTCACGTCTCTGGGTGCACAGGGTCCAAGTCCTAATTACAGAGGAGACCGGCTGCCCTTGTCTGTGCCCCATTCTCCAGCAAAGGGGTATATCGCAGGTTTGTGATTTTTAGTACCAAACTTGGAGCGATCAATTCAATTCCCTCCACCTTATGAGAAAGCAGTAAACCGAAATCCCCGGTGGGGCACTGGGGAAATTCCTACTCGGAAGAGAAACGCAGTTAGACTGCGTGTCCCCCACGCCCTGATGTCTGCTTTCCTGGTTCCTTCCAACTCATCCTCCAAGGCGAAGGGAGCCGGGCGGGAAGCAGATGCCCAGAACGGGGCTTCGTCGCAGGCTTGGTTAGGGGTCCCCAGAGCTGCGCTGCGCTGTACTCAGGCTACACGCACCAAGCATCGCCGGAGGCCTCCCCGGGATTCACCCTGCGCGGCTGCAGGGCCCGAAAGGTCATCTTCCCACGAGTGCCACCAAGGGAGCCTGGGGGAGCGAAGGCCGGGCTCGGACGCCCCCAGTCCAGAGACCCCCTCATTGCCCCTTACCTGCCCGCGGCGAATCCGGCAGCCCCCTGACAGCTCCCAGCAGCCGCCACTGGAAAAGTTTCCGAACTTCTTCGCAGGTCTGCACGCCCTCGCTGCGGGCGGACCCAACCAGGGCCAGAAGGAGGAGGCAGCGAAAGCCCACGGGCCAGGTCTGTGCGTCCATCCTCGCCGTCCTGGTCCCCTTTACCCGCCAGTGGACCCCACTCGCCCTGCGCGCCCTGGCTGAGCTGCAGACGTGGAAGACACAGCGGCCGAGGCTCTCGAGCGGTGCGAGCCGGCTGCGGGGTGTACGGACCGCCCGCGGGCACCGGCTTCACCTGGGAGCACTTAGCTCTTCCCGGAGGAGGCCCTAAGCTGAGACACCAGAGTTTTCCAGCTGAGCACCCTCTGGTCTTCTTCCCCAGCCGAAACGAGTGGGCGGCTGGGCGGGGCGAAGAAAACTAGTGGAGCCGCAGGGAGCCCGCAAGCATCCGCTCTGGCCACCACAGCTGCAACTGCTGCAGCTGCCGCCGCTGCCGCCGCTGCCGCCACTGCCGCCGCCGCCACTGCCGCCGCCGCCGCCGCCTCCGCCGCCCGGCTCGGCTCGCAGCCGCTAACCTGGGATGTGCCCGCTCGCTGCGCTCCGCGGAATCCCCGCCCCGCACTCCCCGCCCCGCGGACAGGCCACGCCCCCGCCACGCCCCCGGCGCGCTGTCCCGCTCCGCACCCACTGAGATGCTGTCATACTCGGCCCAGTGCTGAAGACTCGGAGCGACATCGATGCAAATAAATAGAAGGAAACCCGGACCTCGCTCTCCCAGTCCGTTCTGGGGAAGAATCATCTGATAAAAACAGAGAATGTATAAATAGGATCAGAGAAGACAAGAGATGAGAAACACCAACTGGAACTAAGAAATATCTCATCTATGTAATCAAGGTCCTCAGTACCTAGGAATTTGTATTCTAATTGCATTAAATAGGATCTGGACATAATACAAAAGGCAAAAACTATTTACGGTTAAAGATCTCAATTGAGAGACTTCATAACACTTAGGTTGTTAAAGAGTGCACATGAGAAGTTATTTTTTAAAATTGCTTTGTTTTACTGCTTAGGAACATTTTTCTATAACATGATTTTCTGAAAGGAGGTATAAGAATTACAATCAAACTTTATCACATTCTTATCACAATTAAATCTAGTTTTAAGTCTCTTATCACCATTTAGCATCATATTTTACTTCAGCACTTTGTATCTGTGGGGCTCCTCTGAGCTTTACCACTTCTGGAATTTCTTTAAAATATTTTTCAGAGAGCAACTAAGTTAAGAGTGCTCAGGGGAGTTCCTTACAAGGAATATAGAAAAATAAATACTTTAAGCAATTTTAAAATGGCAAAGGAATTTTGTCAATTTACAGTTTATAAGAGGAATACATTATGCACCATAAACCAAAGGGCAGGTGCATTTTGTAAATGTGATTGACTCAACAACTAAGCCTGTAAGAGTGTCTCAATCTACGGCCACTTGAAGAGAGTACTCCTTCTGTAAAATAAACTAGTTAAAAGCATCAGGCAGAGGGGACAATGAATGCTTTAACCACTTTAAGGAATTTCATCTCAAATTTGAACCCTTACCAAGAGATAGTAGTGAAAAACTTTATGTCTTAGTGAAGATTTTTAGTGAACATTTAATATCAAAGGCAGCACTTTCAGCAGTATATCACTTGCTTTAAAACCATTCCAGGGCAACGGCTGAAACACTGCTTCAGAGTGAAATCATGCTACTTGGTGTTTGGCATCAGTTTTCTGAATATGAGATTTTGTTTCAAAGGGCAGTGCTCTTCATGAATCTCTTCTGCTCTAACCACCAAGTATGGAAAGATTGCCTGGAAGCCAGCTATATCTATGAAAAGAAACAAGAAAAACTATGAGAATGTATATAGTGCTTATGGGCCAGATAATATTCTAAGTATTTTATGGAAATGAATTCACTCATGTAATCTTTATAACAACCTTATAAAGTAGTTACTACTATTATCATTGTTTTACAGATGAGGAAACAGGAACAGAGAGGTGAAGTGACTTACTGAATGCCTAAGGTAAGTGACAAAGCCAGAAATCAAACTGAGGCTTCCAAATCCAGACCGCATGCTCTTCTCCAGAGGCTCTCCTTGACTGTTCTGTGGTACACAAAAACCCGTCAGGTTTCACCAAAGGCATTTGGGCAGCAACACCAAGGGCTGTTTATTCATTTAGCAGATTTTTTACTAGTAAATATGCATAATTTCTATCTATATAACTGTATTCTACTAGAATTATGTGTATCTCTATATAAGCCTAATAAATTCCCAAGTTTTTCTAAAACATCTTTATTGTTACCAAGATCTCTCCTTGATAGATTTGATCATCATAGACTCTTAGCATCAAAAAGATCCTTAAATTACCATCTAACCCATTAACTGGAATCTCTAAAACAGTGTGTCTTGCAAGGATAAAAATCATAAACACAACTGAGTATTGATGGTTCAGTAAAAGCTAATTGACTAATACATATTGGTTGAAAACATGCAATTTTTTTAACCACCATTCTAGGCTTAACAGGAGTTTAAAGAGACACGCAAGCAAGTTTTCTCAGTGATTTTATAAGTTAACAAAACAGGTGGGAGGTCATTTGTAGAAATGCCGTAGGAACTAACGAGAATATATTTAGTCTGTATAAAATATCCCCATTAACAAAAAATAAATATATTTTCCTTCTACCTCTTATCCATAACTGCTAGCAAAGTGGATGAGCCAGCATGTGGCCTGGAAGGGCATCTTGTCCTATTCGTATCCCTAAGCCCACCACGCAAGGCAACAGTATGCCTGCTACTGAAGCTACCAAGCTTCAAGACAAGTTTTCTAGTTCCACCCAGAACACAATGCCACGATCCCTTTTATAAGAACATTCTAGAGCAACCTCTGCAAATTATACCATAACTAGCCTTTTATTCAATTTACTGGTAAACATTACAAATGAAGCTAGGGAAAACTTTCCATAATTTGATAGTTATAATGCCTTACTTTACAAAATGTATTTTAAAAATGTATTGAATGTCTTTTACATAATAGACATTGCGCTTTGCTTTCAAAATACCAATACCCTTGGATAGGAGAATCTTTAAATGGTCATTATTTGAAATACAGCTTAGTAATATTCTAAATCCAAAACTTCCCTGATACTTTCTATGTAACTGTTTATATGTTTATAGTTTGTCAACTTAGGACCTTGTAAAGAGAAATAAAAAACCTCGGCCGGGTGCGGTGGTTCACGCCTGTAATCCCAGCACTTTGGGAGGCTGAGGCGGGTGGATCACGAGGTCAGGAGATCGAGACCATCTGGCAACATGGTGAAACTCCATCTCTACTAAAAATATGAAAATTAGCTGGGTGTGGTGGCCCATGCCTGTAATCCCAGCTACTCAAGAGGCTGAGGCAGGAGAATCGCTTGAACCCAGGAGGCAGAGATTGCAGTGAGCCCAGATCGCGCCACAGGACTCCAGCCTGGGGGACAGAGCGAGACTCCATCTCACAAAAAAAAAAAAAAAAAAAAAGAAAACCTCCAGTGTGGTTTAGGTGATTTAATGATATCACAGGGTCTTCAACCCTGACTATTCTTTTAGGCTAAGACTGGCCACTAATTAGTTTACCCTCAGAAGCTGATTTTGGTAACTTTTATACCCAGTCAATGACAAGAGCTAAGATTTATTAAGCACTTACAGATATTATCTCATTTAACATTTCAACCATTCCATGAGACAGTTACTATTATACTACTGAGAAAACTGAAGTACAAAGAGATTAAATAACCTTCCAGAAATCCTGATAAGAGCCCAAATGCAAGCCAGGCTTCATAACTTCTGTACTCCTTTAGTCACTACACTCGCCTGCCTGAAAAGCCAGACACCTGGTTTGTGGCCCCTTGAACTCAACCTATCATATAAATATAAACTCTGGTACTCACAGCTATCCATGTGGACAACCTGCTGAACACCTTGGTTATAGTGGCCCAGAGCCCTGCATTGGCTTCAACGATGGCCTGATAGTACCTCACTGACGTGCGGCTGGCCAAGGTACTACCTGCTCCTACTTCCTACCTCCACTAAGCTTTTAACTAGGAGAACTGTTTTGCAAGCACTAAAATCCCACGAACTGCCTTGACATCTTTGAGCCTCACAGGTACCTAGTCATGAGTTCTCCTGCTCTGGCCAGCTATGCCCCCCACCCAGATGGAAAGGCTTGCTTGCTGGCTACCTCCCTTAGCTGGACCAGCTCCATCCCACCCTGTCTTCAACCTAATGGCTTTCACCTCCCTTCAGAGCAATTAGTCCAACAAGATAATCACATCCTCCTGTGGGAACCAAGGGGTCCTCCCCACAACACACCATCTTCTTGTTACTACAAAGCTTGCCTCCCACAACTCCTGCAGGTTCACTCTGCTCCCAAATGAAGCCCCTCCTCCCCTGTATGGCCCTGCATGGCATGTGGTAGCCTCCTCCCCTGGGCTATGAGTATGTGTGACTAACAAACTGCTGTAAATCTCATCTGTCCAGTCTTGTGTGTTTGATCATCCCGTATAATTTACAAAGGGGGATCCCTCTTTCATCAACTGGGTGAAAAGGAGGTTGTCAGAGAAAGAATATCCTTAATACAAATAACTTCCACTTCATTATTTCCAAAAAAGTGCTGACTTTCGTCTTGCCCTACCTTCTCTCTCCCTCCGATGTAGGCTCTAAGCCGTTGGTTGCACAGTAAAGAGAACCAAGTTGGATGTCAGCCCGAGCTGCCCCAGTAATGAATTTCTGCCACCAAGTAACCAGGAGAAAATTGAGTGATACTCCCCTGAAATCTCCTCTAGTGAAGATAGTAATGGTTCTGTTAAAAAAAAAAAAAAAAAAAATCACCACCGGGCACAGTAGCTCTCGCCCGTAATCTCAGCACTTTGGGAGGCTAAGGCAGGAGGATCACTTGAGCCCAGGAGTTTGAGACCAGCCTGGGCAACATAGGGAAACCCTGTCTCTACAAAAATTCCAAACAAATGGCCAGGCATAATGGCACATGCCTGTAAGCCCCAGCAACTTGGGAGGCTAAAGTAGGAGGATCGCTTGAGCCCAGCAGGTTGAGGCTGCAGTGAGCCATGTTCGCACCACTGCATTCCAGCCTGGGTAACAGCGTGAGACCCTGTCTCAAAAGAAACGAAAAAAGAAGAGAGGAGAGGCGAGGAGAGGTAAGGCGAGGCGAGGAGAGGAGAGGAGAAGGCAAGGCTGCCTAAAGGAGAGACCACACAGCAAATAAAATATTACATAAAATACTCAAAACCAGACACCAAACTGAAATTAACATGACAGTCAGTGGGAATCTTTGATCAGCAAACATTTTCAAAAATCACACACACACACACACACACGTGTCAGTATACCACTAATGTGTATATATATACACACACATGTGTGTCTGTATACCACTAATCTATATTTTCAGTTTGAAAATCCTCATAATCATCAGTACATGTTTATCAATGATTTTTAAATATTTTAGATGTACTTACGTCATTATCTCATAGTGAGTGTGCTTCAAGGCAAAGACAATGTTAACTATTTCACAAAAAGCCTTAAATAAATACTGTTACTGTGTGAAAATTTCAAAAGCATTTTGTACTATCTTTAATTTTATGTGTTTCATATTTGCAATTTCTAATGAAAGACATTTCATTTCTTTCAGAGAACTTATGAAGAAATAAAAATAATAGTTGCTTTCAAAAAGAGAATGTAAAGTATTAGAATGAAGACTAGGAAAAGAAACCAGCAACACTCAATGATTTTATGAAGCCAAATGTCTTCAAATAATTTTCTTCTAGTCTATAATGTAAGAATGTGAAAACCGTGTCCCTCAAAGTTGCAATATACATTGCATGTGTAAATTGTATGTATAATTACAACATAATGGAAATGAATATACTACACATTTCTCTCACTTTCAAATGTTGGTTTTGCACCAACTATTTTTGGTTTCCAAATAGAGTGAAATTTACATCCAGAATTTCATTGTATCATTAATTATATCAACAGCTTAAGGAAAAATAATTATATTAACCAATAAATCCAGTTGTTAACTACATGAAATACATAATCTTGCTTGGTGAATGTTTTCCAGAAATTAAACTAGGGAAAAAGTCTCTAACCTTTATAAGATTGTATACCTAATGTTGCTGGCTGTTTAACCTGAGAACTAAGGGGCCACAAGAGTTTATCTGCCAGATGATAAGCCTTCTGAGGTCAAGTGAGCCTGCGCATATCCACCTCTACCCTCTGTAGTCATTGCATAACTTTATTGAATGAATTTGGCTGCTATAAGGTTGATAATCTCATGTGTCCTATGTTATCTTTATTAAAATCTTTGATTCTTTTTTAAGCAGCAGTCCACTTTTTAACTTCACTTAATCCCTAAATTATTATATTACTCTCAAAGTGGAAAATTCACTATCTGATAGAATAGTATCAATAAACATCTTCAAAACCAGGTTGTAATTTCTCAAGCTATTTGTGGATCACTTCATCTTCCAGATTTGACTTTCAGTAAATCTTTAATGTCTGTTTCACTTCTTGTCATTACTTTTTATGATTAAAAATTTGAGGTAGATGTTTTAAAATGTTAATGTTACCACTAAATGAATTATTGAATCAAGAGTTAAAGAATTATTTTCCTAATTGATTTCCTGCAACTTTGACATTATAATATCTTAAATATTTTCAGATAAAATTACTTTTAATGCTAGTTATCAAATATTCTCCAGAATGGGCATTCATTATCTGTGTCGCTTTGGTGGTTGTTAAAACCACTCTGATATTCCCCTTACTTACTATGTAAAATGAGGGGAAAACACAACATCTATGTTATAATGTTGATAGGGTTAACTGAGATAATATATGTGAAGTATTTTGTACAATTCTTGGATTATGTGACCACTTAATAACCAGACATTATTCTTCTTCCCCACTTGAAAAAAATACCTGCCATTAATTTGTGCTCTATTAGTTACATCCTAGAGGTATTTAAGGTAATAAGCCCTCTCCTCTAAACTCAATAACAATTCAAAAGTAAAACCTCTTGCCTTCCCCATATTTGTAATATGGTTCTTTCATGTCGTATAGCAGTTATGCACCTATCAAACTATTTTTTTGAGTAATGGAACAAATGAGCATCATCTCAACTCAACGTAGGTACAGGAGATTTTAAGTTGCTCAAGGTCATGAGCTAAAAGTCATTTTTAAAGGTAAAAGAGTCACTCTTCTCTGAACATAATGAGCACTTAGAGCAGGATCTGGAAACTAATTATCATCAGCTTTTTAAGATGCAAAATGTAGACTCTCTCCTAATAATTAAGCCTTATAATTGATAATTATCTTTGATTAATGAGTAGGAAGTTTTTCCAGAGGGTTTCGCTGCTGTGTACCATTGTCATAATTGATCTTTAATTGTTCCATGTAAGAATCCCTTTTATCATGTTTAATCTCTGCTATTTATAAATAAGGACCATGTACCACCCTTATTAACTCTCCCTAGATGTAATATTACTTTACAATTGTCTTTCCAATTTAATTAATATTCGGCTTAATTCTTTACATTTGCATATGAAAAGGTACAAGCAGTTCATGCTCTCAAGCAGAAGGGAGAAACCCTTTGCTCTGACCACTTTTGAATTCTCTTCTTGATCCAAATTTTGAGAGAAGAGAGAACAATACTCTCTCTGGATATGCCAGAGGAGACTGTACATCATTGCCATCTTTCTGCTTCTGGATAATGTATTTAGGCTCTTCTTATCTTAGGAAAATATGTATCATTTCATCTGGGCTGTGTTTCCTATATAGCATCCTAGTTTTTCCTTACTTTCCTTTTCCTGCCAATATTTCCAAATGACCTAGCTACTTTCCTGATCTCTGTATATCAGATTAGTCCAAAACCACACGGCCAACTTTTTTCATATATCTGCTGAGTCTGACATTGCTAAACACTCTCGTAAAGTTTCTGTCCCCTTCAGCTTTCCTGAAAATTCACCGTCCTCAGTCTTCTCCTAGCTCTCCAACATTTCTTTGTCTATTATTTTGCCTATTTTCCACCTTTCCCCTGCCTCCAAATTTCCCAAGACTTATGCCCTAGGTCTTGCTTTTCTAGTTATTCTTCCTAGGAAGGTGTCCTGGGTTGAATAGTTTCCCCTCAAAATTCATGTCCACCCATGCATTTTGAATATCAGAATATTACTTTATTTGGAGCTTGGATCTTTGCAGGTGTTATTAATTAAGGATCTTAAGATGAAATCATCCGAGATTTAAATCCAATGACTGGTGTCCTTATAAGAGGAGACGCAGACAGAGAAGGAGGAGATATGAGATGGAGGCAAAGATTAGAGTGATTCAGCTGCAACCCAAAAAAATGCCAAGGATTGCTGTCAACCACCTGACATTAAGAGAGGAATGAGCCTGATGTGGTATTTGGTTTTCTGTCCCTGTGTTAGTTTGCTGAGGATAACTAGGTGATGGGTTGATAGGTGCAGTAAACCACCATGGCACACGTTTGCCTGTGTAACAGATCTGCACATCATGCACATGTAATCCCAGAACTTAAAATAAAATTTTTAAAAAAGAGGAATGAGATGGCTCTTCCCTCAGAGCCTCCAGGAGGAACCAACCCTGCTGACATTTTGATTTCAGACCTATGGATATTTCTGGAAACTTGAAAGAATACAATTCTGTATTAAGCCCCCAAGTTTGTGGGTTTGGCAGCCCTAGAAAATGAATACTGAAGGCTTATGCCTTCACCTCTAGCATCTGTGCTAAATATCCAGAGATGTTTCTCTCTAGGTCTGGCCTCTTATCTACCCCATCTGCTTTTTAATTTGGGTATTCTACCATCATCTCAAACTCTATTTTTAACAAAGGGATGTTATTATCTTCTCCCCAGTTCACACTCTCCCTTATCCATTGTTAAACTTATTGACAAATACAAGAGCCTGAGGTCTGTTCTTTTTGTTAATAAAATCATCCGTGCTAAACCAGAATGTTCATATTCTTTCTCCTTTATTACCTCTACGTAATATAAATTACATGACTTATCAAGTTATCCACACTTCTCTCATATTCATCTTCTTCATTCCAACTTCCCCACCCTTTCTCTTTAAATTACCAGTGGATTGCACTAGCCCCAGAGTGGGGTCATCGCCTACACTGTCTTTCTGGTCTAAATCATTCTCCATCCTAGGCCCATGTCAGTCCATTTGCATCAGGCTTTTATATTAATATATATATGCTACATAATATATTTAGTATATTATAAATATACTGAAAAATGCTAATTGGTTATTTCTAGTTTATTATATACAATATATATTATATACTATATATTATATACATATGTATATATTAGTGTAATGTATATTGGTGGCAAACCAGAGTCTAGCATCTACCTCTGTATTTCTTCAAATATAGTTCATGGAATGCCAGTAACATATTCACTTGGAGTATTAGAATGCAGATTCCTGGGTCTTATCCAAAATCAGATTCTTGGTTTGGGATCCGGGCTATTCTCATAAAATTCTCATGAAAGCTCAACATTTAAATGTATTGAGTTCCCTTTACTTTTATTTAAATTCACTCTTCTTCCTACATAAACTCTCTGTTTCTTCTGGAGGCAGAAAAATCCACCACTTATCTTCCCTAAAATGTACCTTGCTCATTTCAACTTGAAGCATCACTTAAGCCTGGAATAATTCCTTCTTGCTCTCCACCTCTCTTTCGTTAAAAGCTCCACTCAAGTTGCTTACTCATCACAAGGAATTTTCCAGCCATGCAACTCCACACTATTCTCTTCCACCTCTGGGTTCCTATCACATGTTATTGTGCCAGTTACTATGTACTGATGAATTATATGTCATTATTTAGGTAAACATGCCATTACAGGTTTGTTTCCTTAAGAAAATCTTAAGCTGCTCCAGATTCTGCACAGGATCTAGCGCATAACAGGAACTCAGTAAATGTTTTCTAAATTAGTGCTTGAAAGAAA
Source organism: Pan troglodytes (assembly GCF_028858775.2). NCBI lineage: Eukaryota > Metazoa > Chordata > Mammalia > Primates > Hominidae > Pan > Pan troglodytes. The sequence continues at coordinate 97,020,863 of NC_072412.2, read as the reverse complement.
GGCCAGGGGCAGCATCTTGAAAAGCTCACAAATGCATATAGGACACTCAGATGTAGACCACTTTGTTAGGAAGTACACTAATGGGGATGAATACTTATACTCCTATTCATTCCACTTGAGTACAACTATGAAGGTTGACTGATGATAATGTAACAATGATACCATGTCTTATATTTGATCTTCAAGAATGTGAGAGCAGATAACCAGGCTTAAACTATTAAAGTTATATTTTCTACTAGTCTAATAGCCACTGAATTATTGTTAATACAACAAAACTGGATGAACAAGCTAAAGAAATAATTATGTTGATAAAAGTACAATTTAAAAATTAAAACCATATCTGGATTCATTATTCACTTCTAAATATAAATCACTGCATTCACTCTGACTGATATTTATTGAGCATTGTTATGTATTATGCAAATCAAAATATTGATTACCTGGCCCATGGCACACTAATCATGGAAATCAAACATAGAATGATCTCTATTGCTCTTTATGAAGAATAAAGCTTAAATATTCTGCAGAGAAATATCTACAGTATACACATTCTACCAGCCTGCTTTATTTTCTTAAATCCATATCAATGTAAATAGACACAATGATACTTTAAGAAACTTTCTTTTTTTCTGAGACAGAGTCTTGCTCTGTCACCCAGGCTAGAGTGCAGTGGCATGATCTCAGCTCACAGCAGCCTTCATCTCCCAGGCTCAAGTGATCCTTCTCCCTCAGCCTCCCAAGTCACTGGGACTACAGGCCTGCACCACTACACCAGATAATTTTTTTTTTTTTTTTTTTTTTAGTAGAGACTAGGTCTCCCTATGTTGCCCAGGCTGGTCTTGAACTACTGAACTCAAGTAATGTTCCCACCTCAGGCTCCCAAAGTGCTGGGATTACAGGCATGAGCCACCAAGCCTAGCAAGAAACTTTGTCTACAAAGGAACATATGTTTTTAAACTGCCTTGGCTTTCACTAATTAGCATATTCCTCTCTAAGAAAAAAGGTGTAATATATATTACAAACTTCAGAATTCAAAACACATTCCTCGCATTCTCTTGTCCTTATTCTCACTTTGGAGATGTTACATGCAGAAAATATGGAAAAACAATCATATTAGCTCTCCCCAATATCACCTCTGCTCACACATTTAATATAGTGAATGTTTCCTCAGAATCCAAGAAGGATTACCTAAACCGTTCATTCAGAGCAAACCCCACTGACTTCTGTATCAACTCTCAGTATGCCCTGAATCACTTCAATGATACATTGAAACATCAAAGCACTTATATACCTGCCAAGCTCTATTCCAAGCACAGAATTAGGGATGCAGAGCTGGATCAAATATAGTCCCTGCCCTCAAAAAAAGGTACAATTCTGAAAACTAGAAAGGCACAAAAACAAATACGGACCACAAAGGGTTACAGATGTCCTAATCAGAATACTCGAAGAAAGGCTGCAACACCTTCACAAAGCATGAAGCCTGAGAAGTAAGCTGTGTTTCTTGTGTGATTGCTTAACCTGTGTTCTTGATATTTCAAAATGCAGTTAAATAGAAATGTTTAAATTAAGAACATATATCTCCTTACAATAAGTCATTTATATAAGGGGGAATGTTGAAAATCATAGGGTTTGGAAAGTCCAGACTCATGTTTTCACTCACAGCACTTATAAAAACAGTCCACATACCACATCATCAATATGATGGAAAGGAATGTAGTCAATAAAAATTACATTTTGAAGTTTCTAAAAACTTGAGGGCTGTCAGATGAGAAAACTAAGATTAGAAACATATACAGTCCCAGCTAGTCAGGAGGATGAGGTGGGAGGACTTCTCAATGTAGCTGACTCCATCTCAAAAAAAAAAAAAAAAAATAGAAAAGAAAAAGAAGTGTACATAAAGTATAATAGCTGCTGCACTATCAACTGCATAGAAAAAAGGGGTGATTAAAATATACTAAAAATGCTAATTGGTTATTTCTAGTTTATCACTTTTTTTATACTTTCAAGTATTTTCCAAATTTACAGTTAAAATCTGAAAATGGACATTTTATGCAAATAAAATTCTACACTGTCTTTTAAAAAATCCACCTTTCCCAATACTATAGGAAGAAAAGGCAGCATATACAAAGATGAGTGGAAGAAAAATGCACTAAAAAGAAGGCTAGCACTTGCCTTCCCTCCCCATCACAAGAGATTTTAGTGGGAGCTTATGACTGCTCATTGTGCAGATTAGTATATTTCTGTTAAAGATGAACCCTTATATCCAAATTAACTAGTATGCCTTAATTCGATTTCAGGAGCTGAAGTCAGTGGGCAGTAGTAGTTAAGTGGAAGCCCACCAGGCCCTTCAGATTATTAAACAATGTGAACTCCCCTCTCTGCCTTTCTTGCCTATGGTTTCCTCCACTGCTCATGTCCCTTGCTCCTATTCACTCAGCCTCAGCATTTCCCCCTCCTCCAGCAACTTGGCTTCCTAGGAGTCAGTGAGGTAGGTGACAGAGAGGAGGTAGAACCAAGTCAGTCTAGACAGCCAGTGGTGGAAATATAAATAGTGCATATCAACAATTATTCTAGAAGAGCCAAAGAGACCAAAGGATAAGTGTTATTGACATTTGTGTGCTGTTTGTATGTTAATTTGGACAGTGCTATAAGTAAAATAAAATATTGTCCCTTGCACTTTATTACCACGACTAAAAAATCTTCAAAAAAAATAATGATGGGGAGGGAAAATTATCAACCTTGGATATAATCAAAATTTTCCTCCATTTTCAGTACTTTGTAATCTCGAGCCATTCGCCAAGCTCTCAGAGCTTCCAGTTTCCCTAGAGAGACTGGGCTAAATGGTCTGTTATGTCTCTTGCAGCTGTGAAATTCTACAAACTTTAATAAGAGAGATAGTTATTGATTTTAAACAAGGGCTCTTGAAAAAGAATAAGCAGAAAAAATTTAATTGCTCAAAATGAATTAAGGCACTTATTCTCACTTATTTAGGTAGATTTTTAAAATATCATATATAATTAATTTTTTAGTCTTCATATTCTACAAGTATATAAAGACAGTCCCAAAACTATATATAAATCAAAATAAGACAGACAACCTCAGGTATAAAATAGAAAATAAGTTTAGCTCTGCAAGAGAATGATGGGGATGGTTTTGCCTCCTGATTTGGGTAATTTAGGAATTAAGACAATTTTGCATAATGTAAAAGTTAAGACTATTTTATTCTATCTATTAGTAATAGCATTTTGTTTTACCACTTACTATATATACCACAGTCTGTGGTAAGTGTTTCAACACTCATTTTTTCATTTGATCCACATTACAGCTTGTAGGTACAATTATAATCCCTGTTACACATGAAAGAAATCAAGACTCAAATAGGTTAAATGAATTGCCTGAGATCACAAAGCCAGCAAGTGTCAGAACCAGATCTAGAACACAGATCTAGGTTTACAGATTAACCAGAAAAATAAATGAGAGTAAAAATATTTAAGTGATTTTTCTTGATGAAACTTTAACATTATTAAATATAATATTTTATCTGTGAGAATCAGAAATGTAAAATAAAAAGTTCCATGGACGAAGTTGACTTTCTCCATATTTCAGTGAAAACTAACGAAAATTTAAAAAATAATCTTCTCAGCTCTTCTTTAAGAGCCGGTGGGGGGCGGGGAGGGAGGGGGAGATTTTCCTGTGCCCCTAACCACTTTCACTCTGCCCAATGACACACCATTGTCCATTACTCAACCTACCATTCCAGGTCCTTCTTGAACTGAGTCCAAACCTAGCTCTTTAGAATTGTTTTCCACTGTTCCCTTTTATATGAACTTCATTCAAGCCAAACTGAATCATGTCTTCTTCTCATCTTTGTGCCTTTGCCTAAGCCGTTTGTTCCTAGACCTTTATTCCCAGTCCCTAAACATGTCTCAAATTATGTTCATTAAACCAGCTTGTCCTATATGAAAGCCATGATCCTCTCCTCAATTCTCATATCACTTCTCTTCTATGGCATTTATCACCTCATTATTGGCTATTATAGTTCATGTGTCTTGATTTATTACCTCTGCTAAAGTCCTTGTATACAGAATCAATGAAGAGTTCATTTGTGTATCATCAAGGAATTTAGCACAAGAGGGAATGTGTTTGGTTTAGAATACAACTATTTGTTCTCAGACTATCAGAAAGTTTACAAATGGTTGTTTTGTTTTAAGGTCCAGTAACACGTAATGGAAACTGGAATTCCTCTCATCAAGGAATCATTGAAGAGGGAAAGACATACACACTCTCCCTCTCTCTCTCTCTCTCTCTCTCTCTCTTTCTCTCCTTTCCCTTCCCCTCTCTCTTCCTTCCCTCTCTCTCCCTCCCCTCCTCTCCCCCACGCCCCCCCACCCCACCACTTCTCTCTCTTCCCCACTTCTCTCTCCCTTAAAGAAAAGCTGAGAAGACTATTTTTAATTTTTTGGTTAATTTTCACTGAAATATGGAGAAAGTCGACTTGGGCCATGAAACTTTTCATTTTATATTTCTGATTCTCACAACAATTATTAAGACCTTGGATAAAATACTATATTTAATATGTTAAAGTTTCATCAAAGAAAAATCACTTTAACATTTTTACTCTCATTTCTTTTTCTGGTTAATCTGTAAAACTCAAGGTAAAACTGTGGTAGTGCCTGCACAGTAAAAACATCTATACATAAATTATTTTGAAAATTAAAACTTTGTTTCTTACCATAAGATTTTAATTACAAGCAGAAAACATTGATCAAACAAACTTTCAATGTATTCACAGAATTTATCTGTCCTCACAGCCATGAAGTTCTATTGTGGGGAGTCCATAGCCCGTAGTTAGGGCTCACAAAAAAAATAAAAATAAAAATAAAAGTATGTTTTCAAACAGTGCCTTGGCTCTTTCTGCTTATAATATGTTCATTTTTACCTGCCTGCCTGCTTCACTTCCCTAGAAGCCTCTTCAACAGCTGAATCCATCAGACTTTTACTCTCCAAATAGCAATGCTGTCATCATTAAAAAAAAAAGAAAACGATCTTATCCAAATGTCTTGGTTTTCACACTTTTCACCACACTATATCTGATACTCATTTCTCTTTTAATATATGTAGTCAATCATTGTCGTCAATTCTCCCTCCCAAAGTTTTCTGAGATTTACACTTTCTCTTTCTTACTACACTACCTTCAGCCTAATTCAAGCTTCAACTTCATAGGCCATTCATTCTGCAAAGACTTCTGTGAGCTACAACATGAAAATTGCCACTTCAAAGAACGTGATGGTTAAATACAAAAGAGATGCAAATATATCACAAGAAAGTTAAAAGATCTCAGGTGCCTCCACATTGTTGGATGTAGAGATATATAATCTATTCATTAATATTTTAATGAAATGGAGAATTAAAACATGAATATGGTATATATTTATAATTTTATCCTAAGTTAGTGTACCTGATATACTTCATAATATGTTTCTTGTCCCTAACTTATTCCACATTTTTACTGTTCATAGTATATCTAACATCTGTGGCCACAGAGGGTAAAGGCTTATCAGTTGAAAATCCCAGATTCTGATGATTACACACATATTCTTCTAGTAGTTGTTTTTGGAATCGTTACCAACTTATTGGTTTTCATTTTTTTCCTTCCCAGATCATTGTTCCTAAATTAGAGTTTGGCAGATGGTACAGATTACTTGTTTTTCCAGATGTTCTAAATTTTCTTAATGTGAAAGCTGGTTTACAATTGAGAAAGTAATAAACATTCTTAACTAGCTTCAAAAACGTGTTCGATTTTGATGAGATTAAGCAGCAACTGGAGACTATGCTCCAAGACTCAAAACTACTTTGCTGTGCTTAAACTTTTTAAATGCTTTGTTTTCTCTGACATTCCAGTACCACAACCATATCACAACCATTACCCGATAAATATGTTGTATAGCTGTACAGACCAGCTACACTATAAAATGGTTCATTTTTTGCCTTTCTTAGCAACAGAATAGATACTATATAATAACAAATGAACAGCTTTAGAGGAAATCATGTATTTGGTCTCAAACAGCATTTTCCAGAAAGCTGTTCAGAGCCATGCATCTTAGTTCCTGTGCTTTTCAGCACTTTCTTAGTGAAATATTCAGAAGATTCTACCCTCTACTCTGAGGAAAGACAACCTAGACTCCATTTTATTAAGTTAACTATGTAAATAAGAAACAACTTTCAATGAAATGACTCACTCTGCAATAAAAATAAAGGCCTGGTGTCAAGTCATTTTATTTTATTAAATATGACAAAATTGATAGGAGGACAATAGTACCTATTACAGAATCTACACATGTGCAGGTTGGTGTTTACTGTGTTTATCATGTACTAGATATTTGGCATTAATACATTTGGTTTATCTTCACTAAAACCCAGGAATCAAATATTATATTTTCTACATTTTTTAGATGTTGAAGAATGCACAAGTATGTAAGTGGTCCAAGGTCACACGGCTTGTCAATGGTGGAGCCAGGATTCAAACCCAGGTAGTCTGATTCCAGAAGCCATGTTCTTTACAATCTAGATGATAACAGCAGCCAGTAAAGGGTAATCACTAATGCTAGTACACTTTGTAATTCATAAATAAAAAATATGGTAAGTTAAATTCTGGAAATGTGAAAGGAAAGAACCAGAAATGGAAGTCAAGCATAGGATAAATTGTATGATATGTCTAAAATATTAAGATAAAAATGGCTCTACAGAGATCTAAGAATTCTTTAGTAATGCAAAGCTCTTGAAAAGCTAATACTGCAATACTAATATGCTGCTAGCTAAGCCACATGTTTCATTCCTATGTCATCAAAATTGTAAAGCAAGCCTTCTGGATGATTTTCTATGGGAAAAGAATTTCAAGTTTAGAACCAAAATTGGTGCAAAGAGTTTCTTTACAGAATTTCACTTATAAAAATTACTCTCCATCAAATATTAATAGGATCCATCTAATGTGAATAGAAGGGTTGCCACTTGCTACTTTAGATCTGAGCTCGCCAGTATTGTAGCCACTAGCTGCAGCAGCTATTGAGCACTTCCAGTCCAATGGACACATGCTATAAGTATTAAATTCACATTGGGTGTTGAAGACTTAAGACTAACAAAAGAAAAGCATATAAAACATCTCATCAGTAATTTTTACATTATGTCATTGAAATAATATTTGAGGCATACCATATTAAATATATTATTAATATTAATCACCCATTCCTTTTTATTTTTTACTGTGGCTACTAGAAAATTTAAAATTATGTATGTGGCTCACATTATATTTCTATTGGAACGCTTTAGATCTTTTAAGCGCACACAGTGAGGGTTGTAATATGTATTCATATTACCTAGTCTGAAGCATACGTTAGTATTAAAACTTTCCTTCTCAATTTATATCTGATAAAACTTTTAATTTCTGATAAAATACACTATATTTACTCAAATGTATTTTGTCATTATCAACTTCTGCAATGAAGAGTTAGAAGAGAGCTACTTATTTTTGGTATCACACTTGCAAGACAGTTGCAAAGCATTGGAGCCACCAACTGTTCAAAAGTGGCAATACCCAGCTAATTGACTCACAGAACAAGAAATAAATATCTGTAAGAAACACAATTCTGTGAAGGAAAAAATGTTGAATAACATGTAGACAATATGTATTATTTATATTTTAAAGCAATGTGATTTATCCATTGAGGAAAAAATATATTGGCTTGCATTTCAGTAAGTTCTGTTTGGAAAATAGATGGAAATATTTCATGATAAAAGAATACTGATAAGTACATTAAAAACCATATAAAAATCAAAAAATTTCTAGCACATATTGAGTAACATATAGTTATGCTATTTGAAAATTTTAATTAGCAGAAATCAGAAAATAACATTTGATATTTTACATAACAGGAAATAAAGCAGATTATGCATATTTTTAAATAAATACTTATAAGTTTGAGAACTTTTTTATGATTTAAAAAAAATGGATCCATGTCTATGGGATATGGCTCTCCAAGGCCCTTTCTAATACAGTAGTGTTGCTAATGACAATTATGACTGTTATCAGTTCCCCCAAATTCTAGCTGGTGCTTCATTTAGGACTCATAGCCAATCCATGTGACACCTGAGGCCTAATGGGCCCTCTTGGCTCCCATGAGAGATGCAGAATCCCTTGACTGTCTTGGTGGAAAATTTTTTAGGTAGCTTTGTCTGAAGAATAAGGAGATACATGCTTTCTACCAGGGGCTGAAAGATAGAGGGAAAACAACAAACTTAGCAAACCTAAACCTTCAAATGTTAAACCTTAGGGCAGAGTCCCTGCAATAGAATTCACCTCATCCAGTTTGTCTTTCATGGTATTTGACAAGTGTAACAAGAATGTCACCATACTTCTGGGGAATTTCCTACAAAGAAGGGCAGGCCATTATTCTTATCTGTGGTAGCTATGGCCAAAGAGAAACCTGAAATTCTCCAAGAGTGTCCAGATACGAACTACTGCCAAACACTACTCTTATTTTTTTGCTAAGAAAATGAACTTTATAGATGTGGTGACATCTGAAAGAAATGTCCCAGTTGCTGTGCTTAGAGAACATCAAAATGAAACATGATGGCATTAGACAAGGTTTGCAAGAAGAGGTAGCCTGGGTTCACAAGCCTGTCCAGGAGAAAGGCATGAAAACTTATGCAATCTTTATTTTGAAATTTACATACCTGTAGGCAAACCAAAGAATTTTAACATTTAAAGAGATTTTTGCAGTTTTAATAATACTGTATGAACTTATGTTTTCCTTTGTGGACTCAAATCAAGTTTCTGGGAAATTTAACATTTTAGGTTTTCTAATTCTAGCTTGAATTACATGAAAAATAAATCTTCCTTCAGAAACTTTCTTAGAACTATCAGTTTGTTGCTAACAGTCTATATTCAAAAGTACTTAGTATGTTTAAAACTGGATGCCATCTCAAAGATGGTCTTCTGATTTAATATATTTTAAATGTGTCATTTGAAACATCTTGTTTTAAAATGTTTAACTTACGGTGTCATTTTGCAGTAACAATTATTCTTATTAAAAAAATTAGCTTATAGGTAACCAATACTTGTGAAAGTTTTGCAACATATAACAAGTTACCCATCAATACAATTTCAAATGGAAAAACAATAAAGTATTGAAGTAGACTTTACAGGTGGAATAGAGAGCCCAGGCTTCTTGTGTCATACAGAGGAGTAGAGATTTGATTTCTACCTTAATGAAAATTACAGACTAGTTGTAGAGACAACACTGACACCTATAGCACCCAAATGAAAATTACAGAAAAAGTGCAGGTGTTAAACTTTGTAATTAGTGCCAACCAGTTTGAAGAACCCTTGATGTAGCAGGGAAGTTTTGTACTAGAGGGGATAGGCCTGTGAGGGCTCTGAAGTATATACATATATATATATATATATACACATACATACATATATATATATACACACACACACATATATACATATATATACACACACATATATATACACATATATATATACACACACACACATACATATAATATGAATATATATAATATATAACTTGGATAAATACAAGAGAAACAGAGAGACATTCCAAGAAATGGGAACAAAATGAGAGTAGAAAAACAGAAATTTGATTTGCCTGTTGGCTAACGAGTACAAGAGTTTGACTATCTGGAAGGAATGTTGAGCAATGGTAAAATGACAAAAATAATACTGAATGATTATCCTTAAATGGAGTCAGGATCTCAACACAGGCAATCTGGCTTCAGTGCCTGTGTAATTTCCACCATATTAAACATAACCAATAGGTTGAAAAAGTCCAAATGGAAAATCAGCGTCCCAGAAGGAAGAGGAAGGCAAAGTGTCCACCTTTTTGCCAGGGCAAAAAAAGAAACATGACTTGTTCATTCATTTATTTACCAAATGTTCTTGAACATCTACCATGGAAAACTTCTACGCTCCACATCAGAAAAATGCAAGTGAAAAAGATACACTCCCTGCCGTCAAAGAATTCCTAGACCCACTGAGGAGACAGGCAAGTAAATAGGCATTGGTTCATTTTCAGAAAGGAGGAAGGCTACTACTTCCTCAAATACAATGTTCTCTCTTTTCTTTTTCTCCTTCTTTCACTTTTTTACCTCTCTCCCTTTCTTCCTCCATCCCTCTCTCTTATCTTTCCCCCTTCTCTTCCTTCCTCTCTTTCCTTTTCTTTTCTCAGTACTTGCCTCAAGTAGTATATTAAGTTGCAGGAAAGACAACGTATTACAAAATTCTTAAAACAACTGCAAAAGCAAGTTTTCAAGCAGCGATTTCTTGTAGTGGCATGATGTAAATTTGAAAACATAATATTTAAACCAAAATTCAAGAAGGTGATTCTGAGGAGACACTATTATTGATATTAGAAGAATAAATGTGGCCCTCAGAAGTTTGCTATTTGTCACTACTTCTTTATTGCAAAGTCTGTATAGTAAAAATTGATAGTAGTATACCAATTTTCTAAAATATTATGCTTTAGTACATAAGTAACATGAATCATACTAATTTAATCACTAAGAAGGAATTTAAGATATTTCTTATGGAGGAATCAATATTCCAGAGACAATAGTAAAAGCATTTACTATAGGGAGTATAATTATTCATTGAACACTAATATTCACAAACCAGAAGCATATATCATATTCAAAAATAATATTTGTTCTGAAAGTTGACAATTTTATATTTAGCTAAGTAAAATTATCAACCATTCCAAAATGATTGAGTACATGTTTATGGTATCTCAAGGAGATTTGCCATATATCTCAAACAAATTGAACATCCTTTTATATTTATATAAATATCAAAACTTTCTGCTAATAGTCTCCCCCTTTGCCTTCCACTGTGACGTAAGCTTCCTGAGGCCTCCCCAGAAGTGGAGCAGATGTTGGTGCCATGATTTCTGTAAAGCCTGCAAAACTGTGAGCCAATTTAACCTCTTTTCTTAAAAAAAAAATAGAAACGATAACAAAAAAATTATTATATTGTCTTTCCAAGTACTTTATTTGAAATTGTCATTCTATAAACAGTCATTAAATTTTATTAAAATAGTTTAGTTGAATTCAGTCAAGTCATGTGTATGTACTTAAGCATAATCAAATTATAATATTTGCATATTTTAAATTTAAATTAATTTTAGTTATTGTTATTTTTCCAACTTACAACAGGATGAAAACATATTAATAGTGCAGTCTGCTCCTGGTTTTGTCCATGTTGAGGCTCACTATTGGTCTGCTTGACTCTGGTTTTTTCTACATGTAAACTTCTCTGCCATCTCCACATTGTGGAAAACATGACCACCCACAGCTCAGGAACCTCAACTGAAAGACCTAACACTTCCCCAACAGTTGTGGAAGCAGAGTCTCGTGAATTCTTGTGTCAAATGCTTATGCCACTACCCATCATTCTCACTCAGACTGGTCAGATATCCACTGTCATGACCAGAGATGATTGGGATGATCTCTGTCTGTCTCACTCATTCCCCACATTTAAATGGAGTTCTCTTACCAGAAATCAAGTAGGAAAAGTACAGATGTATCCACAGTCTACCTAGGAAAAACACACCCTTTTTTTTTTTTGAGACGGAGTCTCGCTTTGTCTCCCAGGCTGGAGTGCAGTGGTGCAATCTCGGCTCACTGCAAGCTCCACCTTCCGGGTTCACGCCATTCTCCTGCCTCAGCCTCCCGAATAGCTGGGACTACAGGCGCCCGCCACCACGCCCAGCTAATTTTTTTGTATTTTTAGTAGAGATGGGGTTTCACCGTGTTAGCCAGGATGGTCTCGATCTCCTGATCTACTGATCCGCCTGCCTTGGCCTCCCAAAGCAAGCACAACACAAGGACTGTGATCACAGTGAAGATTAAGTTGCATCTTGTACCCTGGTTTAAATGTAATCAGTTTAGGTTTTCTTCCCTTATCCTGAAAGAATACTTGGGCAGGCCCATGATTTTTGTGGTTACTCAGAAAACAAAAAGTTCTTCAGTTAATGGTAAACACAGTTTTGACTTAAAAATTGGAATGTCCAGTATAAAATATTAAACACAATTTCAAACTTGATTTATCATCAAAAGTTCTTTTATCCTAAGCTTGGAGCCTCTCTCTCCGGAGGTATGCCATAGGGAAGCCGAGGTGAGGAGAAGTGGGAGGAAAGAGGGTGTGTCCTTCGGCTCTCTGCCTTCACCCTTTTTCTCTTCAGGGAGTCCATGACAGACTGTCTCCTACAGTGCCCTGTTCAGGCAGATGTCTATTTCACATTGTCTTCTGCCATTGTTTCAATAACTTTAGGCCTATATGTGTTCATCTTCATTCTTTTTCTTTTTTTGTAGAAAGAGGGACTTGCTGTGTTGCCCAGGCAGGTCTTGAACTCCTAGCCTCAGGCAATCCTCCTGCCTTGGCCTCCCAACGCACTGGATCCCAGGTGTAAACCACTGCACCTGGCTGCTATCTTCGTTTTTTTCTGCTGAGGTTTCTTGGCTCTTATTAGACATGATCCATGACATCCTACACATGTCCCACTTCTGTACCGTCTGTGCATATTTGTTACCTGGCCTCTTCTGGCCAATATACATAATAACAATTCTGTCCAGTAAAATCACTTAACCAATTTTACTCAGTAGAGCCCTTTTCTTTCTAATTCTGCATATGTCAGCTTCATGAGGGCAGAAAGCTTAAACAGGTTTGTTTATTGCTCCATCCTCAGCACATGGACTAACAAGTGTCATGTAATAGGCACTCCATGTTGAATGCATGAACATGAAGTTGGGATCGTCTGCTCTCATTAAGATATCCTGATATTGATCACTGATGGCTCTGTCAGAACGGAGACAGGAAAGATCCAGTTTTAGCATCATTTTAGACATGCACAAACAATTCCCACATTTCCTCTGCCTAATATAGTAAATACCATTATCCCACTTATAACTGAAAATCTGCTTACACTTCCCCAGAGGCCAGCAACACAAAATCAAATCCAGCTACTCTGTAAAATTGTATGTCCAGGATCTCTAGAGAAGCACATTTTTCTTATTCTGATGAGCATGTGACTTGTCATGTGTGGTAAAGGTTGACTAAATTGTAAGTTTAACCCTCCTGTGTTCTGGTTATCTATTGTTGAGTCACAGGCTACTCTAAAACTAGTGACTTAAATCAATGACATTCATTCTGTTCATAAATGTGCAATTTGGGCAGGGCTTGGTGGGGACACGTTATCCATGCTCCTGTTGGAGTTAGCTGAAACAGCTTGAAAACTGATGGCTGGCATCATCTGAAGGCTCAGTTATTAACATTTAGTTGATGCTGACTCTCAGTAGGACCTCTGCTGCGGTCATGACCAGAATCCTAGCACACGGGTTCTTCATGTGGATACTTAGCTTCCTCAGCGCATGGTGGCTTGGTTCCACCTTAAGAGAATCAAGCAGAAGCCTCATCCCTTTTATCTCAAAAGTCACACAGTGTCACCTTTTCCATGGCCACTGACCTACCCAGATTCAAAGAGAAAATATAGACCTGTACACCTACTGATGGACAAGTGTCAACATTGCACCATAATAAGAGCACAAAGGATGGGATATAGATTATTGTGATCACCTTTGGAAAACATACTCTTCTACATTCCAAAATACCAAACATGCAGTGATGAAGACAGGCAAATTAACCAGTATTTGAAAAAAGTGAAAGTAAGACAATAGTGGTTTCATACCTTATACCACCACCCTGTGGCCAGGAAGAGCAAGGCCCATATTTCTGATCACTGTTCCTCAGCCTGCCAAACTTGGGCCACCAGTTATACTTCCCCAAACTCCCCGCCACCCTCTACAGCCTTGTTAGAGAGCAGTTTAAGGAATAAGTCTCCATCTTTGACAGCTCTCTTTTTGTTGTTGGTGGTTCTGAAGCTCTGAGAATGGACTTAAGACAAGTGGAAGAAATTAATCAATACAGTATTACCTAAAATCTGAATTGCTGGTCCATTAGTTTTCTCTTAGTTCCACCAATTAAAATGCTGGTTCATGGCCTGTTTGCCCTCAGAAATGCTCGTTGCCTTTTTGCTCTTCTAAATTTGGTGGTCTCTTCATCAGGATCCTACGTCATCTACCTTTTGTTGGAAGCAAGGAGCGAGGGTACTCCTCCCTCTGCCTTGGGTAGAATCTCTGGCCAGTAGCTGCATTTCCTTCATGACCCTATCACCTGGGTTTCAGGAACACTCCATTCTCCATTCTCCCTTTCTTCCTCCATTGTAGGGAGATGGTGCCCCACCCCCCGCTGTTGCTAATTTCTGGGTTGACATACCATCCCATCTGACTTCTCTCAACTATTCCACCACCTAAACTAAGTCCATGGTTAAATGCCCTCTGTTTCAAAACCATAAAGTTACTCTAGTGTTATTTAAGTATTCCAGTATTATTTTAGCTATCCTATCTCTGTTGCAGTTTTTGTGTATTTGTAGCTGAATCTACAAATTTTTAAAAATCAAACTAAGTCTATGTCACGTTCTCTTTCCTTTTAAACTGTGGCTTCTCCCATTTTAAAGTAAGTTAAGAATGTATTAATTTATAATTTATTCACTTTCAGACAAGACAGGTATTTACTGAACACATTACAAACTATACACATTTAATAAATAATTCTCACAACTCAATGAAGTTGGGACATGACCCTGCTCTTATAGTGAAAAACAACTGAGATTCAGATAAGTTAATAAAATAGCTTATCCAGAGGTCTTTTTATTATTCTTCCCACTAAAATACACTGTGTCACTGCATATCTTATTTTCACTCATTGGTCTTTATCCTGGTTTAAAATTAGCCATTTGGAATTTGGTAATAAATTTCTGGGTGTTTAGTGAGCTCCTCCAAAGTCCTTATTTATGTTCTTGATAAGTATTTTTTTTCATCGATGCTTTGATAAATCAAAGCTTTTGGCTCAGAGTTAGTTACTATAAGAATCCAATTGGTACTAAGGTAAGGAAGGGGAGTTAAGGCATTTCAGGATAGGTGGACACAAGCAAATCACCAATAATTATTTCAGTTTTTCACTATTTGCATACTACTCTCATAGAACCCAAAAAATTTAATTTGTAGAAAGAACGTCTACAAATAAATAAATATTAGCATTGAAATAAACCTGTTACTTGCTTACACAGGAGGCCTGTTATTAGGAAGACATTTCATTGAATTCATAATATCCTCATTATTATAACTATAGTCAGCTATTCTCATGTCACAAAAATGCTTCTTCATAAAGTGATGGTTTTGTTGAAGCCATGTATGCAATGAGCCAGATGAATAGCATCAAAGTT
Source organism: Pan troglodytes (assembly GCF_028858775.2). Taxonomy (NCBI): domain Eukaryota; kingdom Metazoa; phylum Chordata; class Mammalia; order Primates; family Hominidae; genus Pan; species Pan troglodytes. The sequence goes on along the minus strand of NC_072412.2, from coordinate 97,005,504 downwards.
TATTTGGTATCACCTTGAAACATGTTTGCAGGCTCAGAAACACGCATCTTTTATGTATATGTGTATTCCTTTACACTCTTACATGTAGACTAATTTTGTGACAATTGGAGTTTTTCTGAGTTTCTTTTGGGGAAAAAATAGAGAAAAACGAAAGGTTGAATGTGAAGACAGAACCAAAGAAATGTGAAAAGCTGAAAGTGAAAATAACAGGTCTCTATCATAGGCAGGACTCTAAGATGTCCCCCAGTATTCCCTGTCCCAGGTGTACTCACACTACATAATCCTCAGAACTGTAAATTTGATGTCTTTTACATGATTAGGTTAGGTTAAATGATACCATTAACCCTGAGATGGAGAGATCCTCTTGGAGGTTGAGACCTCATCAAATGACCCTTTAAAACAGTTTTCTCTGGCTGGTCATAGCAGGGGAAGTTGGAGAGATTTAAAGGGGAAGTTGGAGAGATTCAAAGGGCATTTTAGTTGCTGAGACGGAAGGGACCTCTTGGTAAGGAAGTGAGAGTAGTCTCTAGGAGCTTAGAGCTGGTCCCAGCTGATAGCCAGCAGGGAAACAGGGATTTTGATGCCACAACAGCAAAGACCTAAATTATCCCAGTGACAACAACGAATTAGGAAAAGAACACTCAACTCCATGTGAAAACGCAGCTGGCTGACACCCTGATGTTAACCTGAGCAGAATCCAGCCTTGAATTGCCTGGACTTCTGACCCACAGAACTGAGCTAAATGGATGTTGTTACATGTTGCTCAATTTGTAGTCATCCATTACCTAGCAGTAGAAAATGAATACACCTCCAAATGTGGCCAAACAAATCCCTTTCAGTGCACTGGGAAAGCATGGGTTGACAGAACATAGAGGAGTTTTTGGGCACAGACTTGTCCAATAGAAGTCATACCGTACCCTGAACAACTCCTGTGGGTTCACAAAGTATTCAGATTTATGGAGTACTGAGGTTTTATCATTCAGCTTTAGTATGTTAAAAGCATGTATAGTGTCCAAACTCATCAAGCACATTTGATCTGGGCAAAACTCCAAGAATTCTATGAGTTTGAAGCTCAGTTCCTCTCAGCATTTGGGTCCATAATCATGTTTGTAAGCAGATGGTAATCCAAGACATTGTATGATAGAAAAACCCTACCTCAATATTTTCTCTCTAAATCCAAATCACTTCCCTAAGATGTGTAATAGTCAAATAAAATGGTAAACTATATTTTGTGGAATAAGCTGGCATTCTTATTGTTGTACTTACTGACCAACAAATGGATTTGAATTTTTGAGAATTCTTGTGTGCAAGTGTAATTTACAAATACCTGAAAAGCACAAACATAATCACAAAAACCTAAAAAATGTGTTAAAGACCATGCTGATAATTATTTTCTCACAAAGATAATTGTAAAGTATATTATTAAATTGTGTTGGGCAAATATAACATTCCTGAAAAGTTGGGCATAAAAAAGTATTTTTAATAACATAATTGCTACTGAACATATTAAATTTTAGAGATGGAGTTTATTGGTAGCCCTTACCATTTGCCTTTATCTCTTTAACTATGATAAATGTGATTTCTGAGCATTTATTTAGGGAGTGAAGTTAACCTTATGAATAACAGCATACTTCTGTACACAGTATGAGTTGTATTGGTTTGCTCTAGAGTGTTAGTATCTGAAAATGATGAAAAAGAGACCTATTACATACTTATTGTTAGCACTGACTGATGGACTGAGTAGGGCATGAACACACTTTTGCTGCAATGAGACTTTAAGTATAGATTTTAAATTTATTGATGCCCTGAATACTAGAAGATTTTATATACTGCAATGCCATCTCAATCATGAATCAAAGTGTGGTATGTGGGCCATGTGAGATGATTTTATAGATAGCACATCTAAGAACATTTTTACTTAAGTAGGTATTTATTTGAATGTATATAAATGTGTCTGTCCTTTCTATTTAAAGAAAATGATATGTGTTGAGTATTTATGTCAAGTAAAGCCATGACGCTATTTTCTAAAAAATCAAATATATTTAAGTAAAAATGAAATGAAATATAATAAAATGATTATTTTAGGTGTTAAATGGATATGGCAAAAATTGTCGAAGTGGTTTAAACATTTAAAATATGTTTTATTTCTAATTTTTTCCTTAATTTGATTCCCAATTCTAGTATTAATTATAACCCTTTACTTTTCTAAAATATGTTTACAAAAGGCATTAAGTTAATGTCAGCAATTAAATGTATTTATTTTAGAATTTAAAGGTATTTATTTTAGTTGTGCAAATAATTTTTCTAAATTATTCACAAACTACTTTCTCCTATATAAAGGTTCTAAATCCAAATTTCTCCACATCTTGTGATATGTGTTTTAAAATACAATTAAGATAATCTATTTTCAACCTTTGCTTCATATAATAGTTTTGAAATACATATTTTTTAATTGGGTCAATAAAATAGTTGATCAACAATCACTTTTATAATCACTGTTTTTGTATGCATATTTTAAAATTTTAGTATATAGATGTTTATATTAAAAATGGTTTTAGCATATTTATATAAAGGATTTTTATACGTGTTATACAGTTAGTTGTTAGTGGTTACATAATAACCGAAACTAGTATCTGACACTTTGTTCAGTATTTGTGATATAACAGAAAATACTGATGTTGTGTAAATTGTCCGTGTTCAGTATAAAACAGAACTAAGTCACAGTGCTTTTGAAGATGAACAAAAATGCTATTTCATTATGAAATATTTTGCACACCTCCAAATTATATTAGAATTTTCCCACTCCACCCTTAGGGCCTCTATATTATCTGAATCCTCCCCAGATCATCAGCAATGAAAATGGATAATGTTTTATTCTGTACTCTGCCTCATTTAGTGTTAGTTACTACTGCTATTGCCTCTGTCTATATCTTACCATGTGATTGACACCAAAAGCAATCTTAGGATGGAGAAGCAGAGTCTTCTTATTTAGGCGCACCCTGGAATGCATTATAATTACATACTCAAGGGAACTTATGCAAAACACAATTTTACATTTACATTATGGGCTCTGCCTGCAGGCAATGACAGTAAAGAGTAATGAGATGAAGCCAAAGATTTCTGCAAACTCTTCTCTCTGCAAAAAAATGGGAGGAGGAGGCTCAAGGGAAAGAAATCCTGTAAAAGTTGCATGTCATAAATAAAATACTTTATTTGAAAGGAATATGAGAAAGAAGACTGTTTTAGTTAGGGAACAGGTTAAGCTGATATAACAAAAAGACCAAGAATACAATAGCTCGAAGGAAAAAAAAAAAAAAAAAAGAATTTTATTCTCTCACATATCGGTCCAGAGGAAGGCAGGGGATTCAGGGCAAGCAGGAGACTCTGCTTCCCAAGGGTACAGTAAGGAACCCAGGTTTTCTATGTGGGGCTCTTTGAACCCCTCAAGAGCTTCCTCTTGACTACATATTAAAAACTGGCTCACCAGCACTGTGTCTACCCAAAACTAAGGAAAGGAGAAAAAAGAGAGCAGGGAGCAAGACTGGGATATTGCATATATCAGTTCCCCTTACATTGCATTGTCAAGAACCCAGCCTTACATATCCACACAGAAAACTTGGAAACTATAGTGTCTTGCTGGGCAAACACTCAGCAAGAACTTGAGAAGCTTTACTATTAAAGGAAAACAGGGAAAGTATATTAGAGAAAGACTAGAAGTCTCTGCCTTTGGCCTTGAGCCGCCAAGGATCCACATGCACCATCTTCCCATACAAAGAACACAGCAGGTTCTCTCCTAAAAATGCAATTAAAGCTTATCCAGTTATTGTTCCCAGATCAAAATCTGAGATCTTTATTTCTCTCCACCTGTTCTAAAACTAGCTCTTCAGAAATTAGTGGTTTATTATCTAATATACAAGTTACTTACAATCCCATATATCTCAATGCAAAATGGTGGAGTAGGATAAAGAAATGGAATAAACACTACAATTCTGGAAAGAAAGACTAGGAAACATAGTAATCACTATGACATTGTTTGGCAGGAATTCAAAAGGCTTCCTTCCCAAGAATAAAGTAAATTCCTTGGTTAGGCTCTGGTTCTGATCTCTGGAAGGAACTCCTTTATCTACTGTGCCCCACCCCCATGGCCAGTGGGTTTACCCCTTGTGAGTCATTTTTGCCCATTATCCATTTTCTACTGTGGTGTCACCTTATATCAGTCTGGGTCTAATCAGAAGAGAAACCACAGAGTAATTTGAACAAGGAAAGTTTACTATAAATTACTAACTATAACAGGGATTTGTAATCACGAGAATTTGGCTAATAAGAATAAAAGAGAACTAAATAATAGGAATTGTTTATATAACGAGCAGTCACTATCCTTAGGGCTGAGATAGAACTCCAAGGAAGAAGCCCCCAGGGACTGAAATGTAGACCTCAGTGGAGAGACCATGGCTCATTGAATGTCAGAGAAGCCACTGCAGGGTTGACTCAGTGAAATTTACCAGAAATCCACCCTCTAGGGTGCTAAAAATAGCTGTTCATGAGGTGGTGTCTTGCTATAGGAACATCACTATGAACCTGCCTGAGGAAGCTGCTGCCTCTCAGTACTGCTGATTGCCATACTCCGTAGGAACCAAGCAATGGAGAAGCCACACGTGCTACAAGAGCCTGCCAGTTGAGCACACCAAAGCTGGAAAGAAAACCCTTTCCTTCTGCAATCTCTTTCCAGCACCTTCTATTGACAGAGTTTAACACTGTACCAACTGGCAGGAGAAAAATATTTAAAGGGTAACCTCCATTTCTGCAGTGCAGGCCATAAAAGATGAATTTATTAGAGTGGGGAGGCATAAGATGGTAAGTGGCACACATCTGAAGTGAGTGGTTGGGAGTTACCCTGTTGGTGACTGCATGGCTTTTGCAGTATGCTTTCTGCTGGTACAGTTTCCAGTTGGAGACTGCTGGGTCAGGCACCATGTTTGTGATTTCCTTGGCAAACAATGTTCCCCCAAATTTAGTAGGCTCCTCGTCTCCTTGTTTCCACTCATGTCCATGTTAAAGAGGCTTCAGTCAAAGATCACATGTTGTTACAGTTCTTAAGTTTTCAGACTCTATTTTCTGGTTGTTACATTCAGTATACCCAGCTCTCCCTTAATTTAGAGTGGCTACCTCAAGGCCACCTAAAAAAAGAAGACTTAGGTGAGAATGGAATGCCCTCAGTCTATTGTTGTAGGGCTGGCTCCCACTTTCTGGCTGGGAACATATATAGGAGGCTCTTGCCTGAGGGACAATGTTGTCTCCTGTGGTTTGGGAGAAACAGAAAAAGTTGGCTTTGCCAAACCTGAAAGCCCCCTAATACTGTCAAATTAGAAAAATATGAATTTATACTATATATAAGAAAGCCTCCATTTTAACTATATTCCCTTTCACTTCTGCTTGCAAAGTGACTAATTCTTATCTGACAATCACTGTCAAACCTGCCACATCTGTTTCTTTACTAACTACTTTCCAATCAATCAGTCATTACCTCATATTGTAAGTTTATGTTATAGCAGCACCTCATTTCAGGTAATAATGTCTGCATTAGTTTGTTATACACTGTAATAAATAACAGCGATTCAAACAATAAGTAAGTGTGTATTTCTCTCACATAATAGTCTAGATGTAGGCAGACTGCCTCCAGGAGGTGTACTGGTCCCCTCTGATATACCAAGAGACTAGCCGACCACTTGGGAGACAAGCTGATTGCCTTGACTCAGACTTTAACTCTTAACGGAGCAACAATATGTCCTCAAGCAGACACCTTCCTTAGATAGGAGTTTGCTGTCTCTGCCCACAGTTTCACCATGTCAAGTCTTACAGAACATCAGATTCAGCATCATACCTCATTCATTACTCAAACCAAGAGACTTACTTTACAGCAAAGAAGTTAGGACCACTGATACATTGTCCAATGGTCTTAAATACTACACCTCACTGAGAAATCTAATCATGATGGTAAAAATAAACATAATAACCTGTTTAAGGCCCAGATAAGTTCCAGCTCAAGGCACAACCCTTGATGGGTTGGGATACTCCAACATGAAGCATGTGTGCTAAATCAATGGCTAATATATGGTGCTGTAACTCTGAAACTAGAATACACATTGCTCAGAACATGAGGTGAAAGTAGGATTTCACCAAGAAATCCTCAGAACATGAGGTGAAAGCAAGATTTTATCAAAGGGTGAAAGTAGGACTGACCCCTCAAACCATTACTCCCTGTGACCCATTTGCAGAATTTGCGCTTTTGACTTTGAAACTTTATGTCAGCCATATTTGAGGTCCTGGTCTGGAAGTGGGGTGGGATGAGAAATGCTTCTATCAGGACACAACGGTTACAGTGAACTTGATGCTACAGTTACCACCTAGTAACCTGGCTCCTTAATGCTGGGAACAAATTGGCCAAAAAAGAAAGTTATTGTAATGCTGAATGTAATTCTGATCACCACAAGCTATGGTAGCTGGTGTACAACGAGGAGAGTGAAGAGAATATATTGAGTGCAGGGGATTCACAAGGCTGTTACTTTGTGCCTTTATGCCCACTGATCAGGACAAATGGGCAATCATAGCAACTGCAGGCCAAGTAGGATATGGCAAGTAAGGGGTCTCTCAGGGATGAGGGCCTGGATGATTCCATCAAGCAAGCAACCAAGATCAGCTGAGATGCTAGCTGAGAGAGAGGGAGATCTAGAGATTTTAAAAACATGGCAGAGGAAGGAAATGTTGAATGTCAATGACAGAGGTAGGATTAGCTACAGTAATAGGAACATAATATTAATATTATGCGCTTCTTAATATTAAGTGCTTGCCAAGATTGTGGCCAGCCACAACTCGAAGGGAACTCTGTAAATGAATGCAGGATACGAGCAGATCTGAGTGGTGGAAGCAGAAAGTGTGCTGTGTTAAACACCATTGTGCACCATTTTAAATCTCCATGATCACACCCCTTATTCCAGCCCCTTCTTAGGCAACGTGTTCTAGACGAAATGACCAGGCTTTACACTGCACCCAGACAATGCCTAACCTTGGATTTGTGCTGTGTATCTCTCTGCTCAAGGAAACTCAAAAGGTACAAATGTATGTGTGCAATCCAAAGTGTGGGGTAGTTAGCACCGGGGAACCATTTTCACCAGTAGGGAGATGAGAACCAATGGAAAAAATGATATCCCCTTTTCAGCCCTAGGTAGTTCTGGCTACCTATAAGGGTTGTCAGAGGGTTTCATTGGATGGAACACCAGACAACTATAGCAGTGACTGTAACTTGATAACTTTTCCTATTTCACATTCCTTCTCCCTTATTCCTGCTCCTGTGATAAGTTCTAAACTACTTCCATGTAGGTATTTGACTCAGATTTGATTATCAAGGCAAATTTATTTAAGGTAGGAGGCTCTGCTCCAAAAGGTCATCTAGGAATCAAGGTTCCTTTCACCCTGTTGTTCTCCCAACCTCCCAAGTTCCTCCCAAGTTCCTCTCTGCTCCTCTGCATAGTTAAAGCCAACTCCCTAGCACCAGGTCCATATTTCAAAAAACAGTGAAAAAGAAATCGAGGAAGACAAGAACATTACTTCAAATGAAGTGACCTGGAAGTTGCTTTTTTTTTTTTTTTTTTTTTTTTTTTTGAGAGAGGGTCTTGCTCTGTCACCCATGCTGGAGTGCAGTGGCATGAACAGGGCTCACTCCAGGTTCAACCTCCCCAGGCTCAAGCAATCCTCCCACCTCAGCCTCCCAAGCAGCTGGGACCACAGGCACACACCACCACACTTAGCTAACTATTTTTTGTAGAGATGGAGTCTTGCCATGTTGCCCATGCTGGTCTCAAACTCCTGAGCTCAAGCCAGTCCTCCCACATCGGCCTCCCCAAGTGCTGGGATTACAGGCATGAGCCACACCGCACACATCCCTAATCACTTTTTTAAAATTCGCTTTAGCAACAAGTCACATAGCCACTCTACTGCAAAGGAACCTGTAGTCTAGCTGGATAGCCCTGTGCCCAGGTAAACCTTTGTTGATCCTGTTCCTAAATGAAGAATGGGAGAAGTGGATATTGACAGCAGTCTGTGCCACAAAAACATATAGAAAATGTAGTAGTATATATTGAAGAATTTTCAAAACATGTTCCCTCTACCAACGAGTAATAACCGCTAGGTATCTGGTCATGTAAGTATGCCTCAACATTTTATCTGACACTAATTCTGCCATTTTCAACCAACGCACTCTGTATCTGCCATCTGTATTTCATTTTCCTTGTATATCCACACCTGTTTTGCCTATTCACTTAAGAGAACGTTGATTTTTATTAATTATGATGGCTTTATGTATTAAAATTAATAATGCTACTTCTCACATTTACTTCACATTTTCGTTAGTGTATTTTAATTTTGGTTCTGGTATTTTAAAATTATTTTGGGGCTTAATATACAATGATGGCTGTTTGAGGCCTATTCATTTTGTCCCATTGATTTATCTTGATTATTGCCAGGGCATTCCATTTTATTAGTGTAGCTTCAGAAAACATTCAATAGCTAGTCTAGTCCTTATGTTATTTAACATCTACTCATCTTCTCACCTGTTTGTTCTTCCAGAGAGATACTAGAATTATTTTTTTCCAAGACCAAAAGTAAATTCCACTGACTTTTTATTGTAGCAATGTTAGCAGAATAACATAGTATGGGAAGGCTGACATAGTACTGTTTTCTCACACACACAAAAAAACCTGGCTAGAATGCATAAACTCTATTTATGCACCTTTTTTGAATTTCATTAAAAGTTTATGAAAAAGTGAAGTATAAATTTTTTACCTTTCACTCTGCATATGTCTCAAGATTTTCTTCTAGGTGCTTTATAACTTAATATTTTGCAGTCTTTTTGTTTTATTGAGCAACTTATATTTGTTAGTATCAAGGAAAACATTGGTTTTTACATTTAATTTTTGTGTTAAATTACCTCACTGTGGTCTCTATCAGTATTAATTTTTCTAATAATTCTTTGGGTTTTCAAAGACAATATTTTTGGATGTTAGCAATAATTATGCCAATTATTTCTGCATTCTATTTAATTGAGTTTCTTAACACTAGCAAAGCAGAGCTAACTCACGGTGGGGACAACAGCTATTTTAGTATATACTATTACTATTATTTCTGTTATTTGCATTTTTTATGTAGTTCTTTTGCATCTGTCATAAGTGAGATGACCATTATATTTTTGCTTATTTCTCAGATTTTAATGCTAATTTAAGGAAATGCATTAGGAAGTTTTTACTTTTTCAAGAGTTTATAACATCATTTGAATTGGCTCATACTTCAGAAATTTAAAATAATTAAATACCCCAGATTCTCTAGGCCTAATGTCTTCGATAGAATCATTTAATTACATCTTAAAATATTTTTTGGTAACTCACTTAACAGTTTCCATGTTTTCTGAATCATTTTGGTAAATAATTTCTCCAGAAATCAGTGATTATATAAAGATGATTGTATATTTTTTAGCATTTAAAAAAAAAACTACAGGTTTAAAATCAAATACCAAAAAATAAAGTACAGAAGAAAAAATGACTGAAAATTTCACTACACAGGTAACACTGCAACAGACCTTTTTGCATGTATTTCTCCCAGTCTTTCTTGTGAGAATATTTTATGTAATTCTCTCCCTAGTTTTCATAAAAATTATGCTCATTTTAAAGTATTTTTTTCTGATCGTAACAGGAATGTGATTATTCTATAACATTTGGGAAAGGTATAAACTCAAAATACTAAAACTCCAAATTTTTCTGTTCAGTGATAACTAATGTTAATATTTTGTTGCTATTTCCTTGGATTTTGTTAGCATAGTTATCAAAATGTATAAGCTGGACTGAAAGGCAATACAGCAGTTAAGAGAACTTGTGCTAGAGCCAAACTACCTAGATTTAAATCCTGGTTCCTCTGTTTTATCAGCTTTGTGAACTTGGTCCGCTACATCTCTCTCTGCCTCAGTTTCCTTATCTGTAAAATGGGAATAATTATCATAGCAATTACCTCAGACTGGAGTTAGGATTAAATGAATACTCAATGCTTGACAAAATTGTTAGCTACCATTATCATCTTTAAATAGTTAACAAGGACATTCACAAGTCCTACAGGAAGGATGGAGGGCTGAGTAAATCGTAACAAAATTACTCAGGCCACTCAATAAGATTTTTTAAGGTTATAAAAAAACCATTCTCCAGGTTTTCACCCAATAAAATTACCTTCATGTTCTCTAATGCAGTTCTGCAGCAGGGCAGATTTATTCGTCTATTACTACTTTGTTTCTGCTAAGGAACTAAACCAGTAGGGACAGCAGTGATTCAGAGGAGGCGGCGGCATAATTAGCTGGGTTTTCCTTAGCAGTATCCACTATTACTGTCAATAGGGATCAAACCATGGTCTCCTCTCACTGTATTGTGGCAGAATTTAGGGTTCTTGTTAGCAACAAACACGGTTTCTTAATCCCATCTAACTACCACCTCCTTTTCTAATCCATACACTATTAAATGATTCTGGACCAAGCACTTCCAGTGCTTTCTTATTGCCTTCTGTCTCTAATCTCCTGTACACAGTTACAATGAATTTCAGCCCACATATTCAGGGCAAGGGTAATGGCTTTTTTTTTTCTATGCTGGTCTTTGGACATCAGGCCATGAATGTCACTGCTATGTTGTCTCTTGTTCAAACTGGAGGACTTTTCAAGCATGACTTTCAGGCATATAGAGATCCTTATGCAATCATTTAAATTTACTGTATTGTTTATGCACATGTTTTTCATTTTCCAGTAAGGGAAACAGTTGAAATCCAAAAGCCAAGCAAATTCCTTGTTTTTCTTCCTTTTATGAGACTGAATAAGAACTGAAAAAATGGAAGAAAGGACATGAGGTAAAGGGAGGTATCTGGGGAAAATCTTCAGGTAATATTTAAAAATATATTGCTACATACACATCCTTACTGTTCTTTGGGCATGGATTCATGAGATTAAAAAATATTTGAAAGACCTTTATTTAATGCTCAAACTAATATGGCTTCAAGATAAGTACCTTACAAATTCCTTTTAATTTGAGGTGACTAGGAAATAAGAGACACTGTTATGAATATAGACCAATAAATAGGCAGTTAAGTTTAGGGGGCAGTAACTTAATAAATCTGCTAGAAAATAATTTGGCCTTGAGCAATTGTTTCAAAGTATGCCATTATTTAAAATAATTACTTTTGCCCCTGAGTTTTCCATATGAATGTAAAACATCCAACTGAAACTCAAAATGTATTCTGACTACCTAGATAGGTCTACAAATTCTTAAAGTGTTGTAAGAATAGATAGGGTTAATAATTACTAAATTCTTAACCATGTACATATTATTTAGAGATACAAATATGGGGGGGAGGGGAAAAAATGGAAGCAAGCAAACATGCATTATTGCAATTCCAACAATTCCTCAAAAAATAAAAACCCCAAAACTACTAAAGATCTATGAAGAGTGAAGCTGTGATGTCATCAAACAACTTTTCTAAAATATTATTTGTTGTATTCCCTGTGATTGTGTACAGTGATCAAATTTGCCAGATAATTGCTTAACTCCACTTCAGTTTCCCTTTGTAAACAAAGTCATTGAGTCAACATAAAAGACTCAAACAGTTTCAAAAGTGGAACATTTTGAAAGCATTTTGTTTGCTAATACAAATATACCTTATGGTTAACTATTTAGTAGAAATTGATTTCCTCAAACTTGGTCCAATTATTTGATGAGTCTAAGACAGAACAGCGTCAGTAGCACTTAGGCTGTTACAACATGGTTAATGTGTAAAAACCAATCATTAATCTCATAATTTTCTTCAGCATCTTTGTAGCATGTGCTCTGTGCTTAGCATTGTATTTTTTTAAAAGTGGGCAAAGGTCATGGCTAACTCATTCTCAACAATAGGCATTATATAACATGCCTGCTTAATTGCTGCAATGTAACCTCATTGAATTATCAAACTTTAACACTTTATTGGTAGTCTTTTTTCATTTTAAGGCTCATCACTACTTCCATATCCTAGATCCTATCATTATCCAGAATCAGATGTGTTTTAAGAAACCTATAATTTAAAATTGAATTACATGACTGCTAAATGGATTGTTGTCCCTAATTTTTTAATAAACCAAATCAATACAAAGCAATAACCCTATACAAAATATGAAAATTACTTTTAGATGACATCCTTTTGGAGACAGACCTCTGATTAAAATATTAGACTTTAAATATCAGCAGGATTACATGTCTTTAAAATGAATAAAATGTATTTAGGGTCTTTGATATTCCAATATTCCATCATCATTTTAAGAAGGCACAGTACTTTACAGCAGTGAGATGCCTCAACTCCTATATAAACAAGAAAACCAATAATTTATTCTGATAGTAATATTAATCAACCAAGACTGAATGGTTTCACTTGGTACTAAACTGTACATTCCATTTTGGGGTGGAAAAAATATTAAATATTGGATTCGTCATACTAAGGATCGTTCTGTGACAAAATTGCTTTTTTAAAAAAAACAACCTAATTACTGTATTTATGTATGCTACACTAGATGCAGTAACAAGACTCTTCTAATTACCTACCTGTCATAATGTGTATCAAGCACACACAGTACTGCAGCAGTTATTTCCCCCTCTGAACTCACTTTCTGAGTATTGGTTAACACTTCATTTTATGAATTCTCACTGTGCAGACATGAGACTCATCTGAAAATCACCTGCAATCTTCTTGAGGACACATATGCTTTGTTACAGGGTCATGCATGTTTATTTTCATAGACATCCATCAGTTCACTCTGCAGCTTACTTCCCAAAGAGTGATCTGGTGAAGAACATAACAGCCAAAAAGTGAAAAAGACAGATTGCGGTCCTGAGGTAGGACTCATTTCTAATTTCCTAAATTATAAAGACAAAAACAAACAAAACCTAATTTGAGATCTGTTCTGAACTCTTTTATCACACTATGACCAACCAACAAAGTTCCCGGAGCTGACCAGAACCACTATCCCACCCCAGCCAACCATTCATTGCCACCGTTACATATTATTATGGATGTGCAAATAACCTTTTCTTTATATCCACTGCCTCATTCCCCGCTACACACACACTATTGTCTTTATACTCTCCACCAAAGCAAGCATAACCTTCAGCCTCTACCTCTAAACAAAATTTGGCATCAGGAGACTGAGAAATTTAAGAATGGCATGAAAATGTCTACTGCAGTACATCAAAGAACAGTTGAATTGTAACATGATGTTTAGGAGAAATCTCCAATCCATTCAACAGCTATCTATTGAATGCCTACTTTGCAGTCATTTTGGGGAATACAAAGTAAGATTTGTTCCTTGTTCAAGGAGCAGAGGTTTAATAGAAGCTCTTACTGCTGGGCCAGAGTATCAAGGGCCAGGACTTCCCACTGACTAGGGGCAAACCACCAGTTGTCTACATTTCCAATCACTAAAAATAACCAGGGCTTGCATGTTATAAAATTTAAGTAAAACTGACTTGAATACAAACTACTTAAAATTTTTCTGTGCTTAATTTTAATTAAAAATGTTCTTATTTCTGTCTCCTCCTTTTTGTCTTTTGCTTTGTGGGCTGTTTTCCTAGCCTTTTTCCTGGTGATTTCAAAGTTAAGTATAGTCTTTTATTCTGCTAGTGGTTGCTTTGAAATACTATTTCTGTACTCTAACAAAGTAGAGGATAAATTGCTTATTTACTTTTTACCTGTATTTAAAAGCCCATTTTCCAGTTCTGGCTAATTTTGAGGTTTTAGACCCTGATGGTCTCTTCACATTGTGTCATTTCTAAAAGCAATTCTTTAATGTTTACTTACATAGGTTAACAAAATTTCACTTATTTTGTGGTTTCCCCATTCTGAAGGTTGACTGATAAGGACCTACATTTTCTAGAATGTTTGCAAGAAGTATATTATAAGCTCTTCTCGTCTGAGAAAATCTTTTCTTTAAAACCTCCATAAACTGGCACTTAAATACCGTAGGAAAACATTGAGACAGCCCGAGTATTTTCTATTTTTTCTTATTGGATTAAGTATTTTCCTTAGCTCATTCATTTCACTTACGCTGTCTGAAAACAACTCTAAGCAGTTATGTATGCCTGGAACTATAACCATGTCCAAAACCAACACAATTCCCTAAGACAGGCAGAATGACCTCCAACAATATCCAAGTCCTAATCCTAGAACCTGCAAATGTGAAATGTTACAAGGGGAATTAAGACTGCCAATGAGCTGACCTTAAAATAAATTATTTCTAAATATTTGGATGGGCTCAATATTAATCACAAGGGTCCTTAAAAGTGAAAGAGGGAGGTAAGAGAGGTCCAGTGTGATGCAGACGCCACCTGCTGCTGCTAGGTATGAAGATGGATTAAGAGACCGTGAGCCAAAGGCAGAGTCTTCAGAAGCTTGAAAAGATAAAAAAAAAAAAAACCTTGCCTCCCCTAAAGACTCCAGGGACTAATACAGCCCTGCTGACACCTTAATTGTAACCTAGTGGGACCTGTGTCAAGACTCCTGACCTACAGAACTGTAAGATTTCAAGCCATTAAAAGTTTGCAGCCTTTGGGAGCCCAAGGTGGGCAGATCACAAGGTCAGGAGTTTGAGACCAGCCTGGCCAACATGGTGAAACCCCATCTCTACTAAAAATACAAAAATTAGCCAGGCGTGGTGGTGCATGCATATCTGTAATCCCAGCTACTGGGGAGGCTGAGGCAGGAGAATTGCTTGAACCCAGGAGGCAGAGGTTGCAGTGAGCTGGTTGGGTCACTGAACTCCAGCCTGGGTGACAGAGCAAGACTGTCTCAAACAACAAAAAAAAATGTGTGGCAATTTGTTAAAAGCAGTAATGTAATGAATTCAAAATAACAAAATATCCAAATACACATAACTACAAATTGTAGTTAAGTACTTTGAATAAAACATGGCAGAGATTAACTGAATAGGGGAGGGCAGTCAGAAAAGGCTTTGAGGAAGTAATATTTTAGCCAAGACCTATAAGCAGCAGCTGCATCAGCCCTGCCAAGTGCGGTTGAAGAGCAGAGGTCTGACAATGTTTGCCTTAGACTTGTGCTCAAGTTATCAACTTAATGAAAATCCTCTCCCTTCCTCTCTTCCATCTCTACCCTCACTAAAATCTATGTGCCCCCAAATGTTAATATTGTATTCTCATCTTTCAGTTATCCATGCCACCAACCTGCCTAGGTATCCTGTGTGCTTCAGGAAGGGAACAGACTTTCAGTGGTACTGTCAACAGACATGGTACACAAGGCTCAAGCCTGAATGTAATCTTGTTCCTCAGACCGAGTTGAGGTGGGCAGAATGGAGCTGAAAATTCACTTTGAAGATTGAGGAAAGGTTTATTTTCCAGCTGGATGTGAACGTGATAGCTACCTTTTTGATCAAGATGGGAAAGCCTACCTAAGCTTACAATTTTTGGGGAAAGACAACACACTTAAGTTGCCTAAGCTATTAATGGAGGAAACTGGTACTTGAACCCAGAATTCTCCGTCCTAAACATTACACTGTAAGACTTCTTAAATAGTTCTTTAAGCTTCTCAACCAATTAACCAAGTATTACATGACTCAAAAAGAATAGAATTCAAGTTTTAGTTTACATTTGTTTCCTAAAATTAATCTGAGGTGCCTTTCTCAACTTCTCTTTACCATCATCCATCTTCTCATGTCACACACTCGAAGTAACTGGTTTAACACGTTGTTTTGTCTCAGGAAGCCAAAGGGACAACTCAAAATTTAATTGAGGCACCACGATTCAGTGCAGGGCTTCTTGTACTCCTGAACCTTCTGCAGGGAGTGAACCTGAGTTAGAAAACTATAGTATTCTGGTACTTGATAGTCTAAATTTCAAAGTAATACAGAGAACAAACCAAACCGAAAAAAAAAAAACACCTGACTATAATTATTAGCAGAGCCTTCTCACATCCACGCAACATCATGTTGAAAACTAATCTGTCACTAAGCACAACTTCTCAGCACTTTTGTTAACTTTGTTGAGTGCTTTCACGTTCACCCTATTGCTGCTGTCAGTTGCTGAGATTTAGAAGCTGCGTTTTACATTTACTTCCAACAGATGAAAATTACATATCCACACAAACGGAGCATCTTTCAGTTGGTTTTTTTCTTGATCCCTCACTTCTAGGCTTTCCTTCATTTTTGCTGGGATTACTGTACACAGCAAATCCTTTTTACTTACTCTGTTTTCTTGCTCCACCAATGTTGCTCTAATGACTTTTTACCACATCGTCAATAATGCACTTTGCCCCCATACTAGTCTTGTTTTGCTTCTTTCAGACCCTGTCTCATTCTAGAAGTAACATTCACCCACGGGCATTTCCACTTACCTGTTCAGTCTATTCAGTGCCTTCTACACACCAGGTACCATTTTAGATGTTGAATAAGCATCCATGAACCACACATCTTCAAATCTTTGCCCTTGGAGGCCTTGTATCTTAGAAATTAATTGGGGGGATTAAAAAACGAAGCTCCCAATTCAGGTTTGGAAGGGGGTGGGAAGGACCTGCACTTCCAATATCCCAGGTGATGCCACTAATTCAGGATGATGATGCAGAGAACAGGAACAGAGTATGCAGTTTAAGGGAGAGCCAGTCTGACATCTGTGTACAAGGACTACAAGGAAACAAGACTAAGTCATAGGTATCCGGAGTGGGGAGTTCCCAAACTAAGGGAAGAGCAAATGCAGTCTGAAGTGGAAGTCTGCCTGGAGAGGATAAATGACGGGAACTGGGGGAGCCAAAACACTTAAGTGGAAAGGCAGTTGTATTAAGACATCAGTTAATGAGCTGGGGTCTCAATCAAGTTTCGTATTTTAAAAGGAGTATTCTTAAGTGCAGTCAAGGGCAGAATCATAGGTTATAAACACAAGACACTCAGAATATGGCATAAACATCTTTTCCAACTTGAAATTTAGATGCAATCTTAAGAGTATGAGAAAGTACAATTTTGACAATTATTCTGAGGGTAAGACTAGAAAACTGTGGACTAAGTTTTAAACACAGAACCAAGGGAGTTTTAGATGAAAGCCTTAGAGGAGAATCTAAATGCTGAAGATAACCTATGTCTAAAGACATGGCTTGTACCTTGTGCACCTTACTTGTTCAGAATGATGGTGGCCGTGACAGTAGCCAACCAAGGAAATACAGGTATAGCACAAAGACAACTACACACCTGGCCTGTTAGGTGCTGTTACCAAAACAAAGTATCATTGGAGAAGAAAAAGGGAAGTTACTGAAATTGAAGAGTAAGGAAAAGCCTGTGGATTTAGAAATAAATGTGGGGTTGGGGCACATATTTTGTCAGTCAGCTATAAAACTGAGTAATGACTGCATGAACCATAAAAATAGTTTACTGGTCTCTTTCCTGCATATAAATTCTAAGGTGTTTTGATGTTCTTCTGCATTCCTATGGCTCAGCATTTCCAACAATTCAGGGTAGTAGATATATTCTTAAGTATATACAGCAAAATTAACAGGTGTTTCTCAAAATACTTGTCTGCGCAGCATGCTGCCCCAAAGACTCTAATATAATGCAGCTAGATTAAAGATTCCAGGTCTTTATGTCTTAATAATTTTAAGACAACTGGTTAAGAACCTTTTCTTGGTAAATGCATAATCACTTTAGAATTCCTAGCACCACCTTACAGGACCCCAATTTTCATCTACTCTTGGAACATTCACTAGTCTCATCTAGTTACCCCAACCTGCTGAACAGTGTGGTATTCCATCTGGATCAGTACATCTCAATAAGTGCAGAACTGATGTCGTCGAAGTTTTTCAATCTTTTTCAGTCTATGTAAGTTGAAATCAACATTAAATGTACTAAAAACTTCACAGTATATATGCTTTTATAAACAAGTGTGAACAATTAGTACATGCTCACCTCTACTAATATACTGACAAATCTAGGTCTTAAAAGTAAACATGCAGTTATTAAGGATGTATATTCAACCTGAGATCTAATTACTAATCACTTAGGAGTATACTAACATTTCATTTCGGGGAACTTACTACCAAACTCAGGTCTTTGTTATTTACCTCTATGACTAACGCATTTATGTCGGCACTTACTTAAGTTAGCCCTATGTATCTGTGGTTCCTGCATCCAACCACAAACAGACTGAAAATACTCAGGAAAAAAAATCTCACTAAGTCCCCAAAAGCCAAACCTGAATTTGCCACACGCAAATACTATACTGAATCTACATGAATAATATGTAAGGCATTTTATCAGATTATTTAAGCAATATATAGACAGCTTAAAGCATACACGAAGACATGTATAGATTTACATGCAAACACTGCACCACTTTACATAAGGGACTTGAGCATCTGAAGAATTTGGTATGCACTGAGGGTCCTACCAATCCCTCCACTGATACTGAGGGTCAACTATGCTAAAACTCTGCATGAGCCTAGATTTCTTGTGTTACTGGCCATAGACAGATACAATCTCGTACCTCATTTAAAAAATATTTACAATGATTTTTTGAACTTTTAGAAATGGCTGAACTTTGAGGGCTGGTCAGAACATACCATTCTTATTTAATGTTTTAGAGTTAGTACAGATCCATTAATAAACACTCAACCCAGGAGCCAACAAGTATTGGACATTTATGAGAAGCAGGAGTTTAAGACTTTTTATATACTTTGGCCTCCTCTCTTAAACTTTCATGTTATCAACTGGCCAAAAAACACACACAAAAAAGAACTCCCACCTTACTAACATGTGTATAATATAAACAAAATGAAGATGCTTCAGACTTATCAAGATTTAAGGAAACAAGTGTGATCTGAGAACTTGTCAGATTCCATAAAAATACTAGGCAGAAGATAACCTTTTAAAATACTGACATATTTTAATTCAGAGTCCATTTACCACCTTTCCATTCTGCTTGAAAATGAACTTCTGATCTCATATATATGTAAAGTAAGAATACAAATACATATTTCACAGGTAATGAAGATTAAATAAGAAAATCCAGATAAACTTTGGTCCTTGTCTCCACTTCCCCAATTAATTAATAAGTAACCTTTAGACCATCTGTAGTGACAAAACAGAAACGCCATAAAAACTGCGATAATAACCTTGAAGTTTTTATTTCAATATTCTCGTTCTGGACAATTTCTTAACAGCTTTAAAATGCAGTATTTTATTTATTAACATTAAATGCGCTAGAACTCAAACAGCCAGACCAAACTGTAAATACAGAACTAGGCACATCTCAATGTTGTGTCTGTGTTTACATTACTGGATAAGAAAATTAAGCATTCTTCAACTTTTCTATGGGTCTTAAAATTCATGGAATATGTGCATTTTCCTAATGACCCTTTAAAACTAATACCACATATGAAATGTATCAAGGCAGAAAACTACATTAATTTCGACTTTAGTAAGAATGTAACTCATACAACCACTAAGCTAAAGAATAATCTGAAGTCTCAAGTGGGCATGATGATCTTATTTCCATCAAACACTAAAAACTGGCTCTGTGTAGATTGAGCTCTCCTTACCTTTACTGCTCAGTTGAGAGGCTCTTAATTCTCTAAAGTTAGACAAACTATGCAGAACTGTCAATTAAACAGTGTATCATTAAATACATAATAAACTTTAATGTGACACTGAGTTGTTCTCCAGGAAGTTGCAGGCCGCATTTTGTCAGGAGTCAGTGTGTCTTCAAACTACAGGAGAAAACCCAAGTCTGGCTTGTAGTTAGACAGGTCTGCCTGTAAAATGAAGATCTCAAAAGTTTTCAGTAAAATCACCAATACTTTGCAAGCAGCTTTAAAAAGAATTCCTAAAATGTTAAGTGCTTTCTTTCCAAATATAGGCTAAAAATAGAAAGTTGTACATGCAAACGCCAAAAAAAAAAAAAATGTTGACCCATTTTTTCCCCTCCAAATAGTTAAGGCTATTTATTAAACCTAAAGCAACATGACCTCTTAAGTCTCAAGCAACTTCAAGGTTAAAGCATTTTAAGAACAAGGGTCAAAGCTGTTTTTTCTCAGGTCAGAGATGAGGCCATTATCAACTTGCTCACTCATCTGAATTTCAAAATGGCTAAATTAACAATGTGAATCTTTTTATACAATACTTACATGGCTTTTTGTTGGCATGTTAGCATGCCTAAGAAAATCTTAATAGAACCAAGAATGTAAAATTTGCCTCACATTCTAAAGCCAGAAACAAATCAAAAGCAATTCCTATTAAACCCTATAGAACCACAGATCACTACCAAACCCACAACAAAACATACACATTTATTAACTTGCTTATTAGATTTAAATCTCAGTTCAAGCCCAATTAAGTTCTGAACACAATGAATACTAGTTTCAGTCTCTAGGGAGAAAAGACATTTAAGTCTTTGTTATTAAAACATATTTGACTTACATTTTAGAATATTTAAGGAATCATCCAGCAGGCTTCCTATCACACTGTTCCATTTTTTAAAAAAACTGCTAGTGTATCTCCCCAAAAGCTTTAAAATAAAATGATATAGTCTGACAAATGTAAAACAAAATACTTTCCTCACTTATAACCACAGCACACCATTATGCAAACTACCAGACCATGCTGTATTATGAAACTTTTTTTTTTTTTTTTGCGTTGAAGTCTTGGTCTTGCACCCAGGCTGGAGTGCAGTGGCAGGATCTCAGCTCACTGAAACCTCCACCTCCCAGGTTCAGGTGATTCTCCTGCCTCAGCCTCCAGAGTAGCTGGGATTACAGGTGCACGCCACTGCACCCGGCTAATTTTTTATATTTTTAGTAGAGACGGCGTTTCACCATGTCAGCCAGGTTGGTCTCGAACTCCTGACCTCAGGTAATCCGTCCGCCTCAGCCT
The DNA here is from genome assembly GCF_028858775.2 of Pan troglodytes. NCBI lineage: Eukaryota > Metazoa > Chordata > Mammalia > Primates > Hominidae > Pan > Pan troglodytes. Next base: position 96,984,542 of record NC_072412.2, on the reverse strand, counting down.
CCCCAAGTGCTAGGATTGTAGGTGTGAGCCACCGCGTCCAGCGGGAACTTTTTAAGCGTAGTTTTAAAGCCACGCTTGTCACTAAATAACCAAAAAGACACAATTATTAGGTCTCCTTCAATTCAAAAAGCTTAAGAACTCTGCTAATGTACAATTTGATTTCCATTTTATAAATCACTGTTCATTTCACATCCTGAAAATTTATCTTTTTATCAACTCCAGAATGATGGAATTCTTACCTTTCTATTCAGGAATCCAAGATTAAGTTCCTTAAATTTCTTAAAGAACACATTAGAGGTGAAAACTTTTGTTAGACTTCACACAATACTTTTAAAAGCTGATATCTAGATTTATTGGGTGGTCTAACTTAGTGTTATGGAAGTTTATTTCTTATTACTAAGATAGCCTCTTTTACTCCAAAATACAATGACATTTCTCAAAACTTATCTTTCAAACATCAAGTTTGCCTGTACTTCAGCTTGGGTCCAATTTACCACTTTGTCCTTTTAAATCTATTATTCAGGTATCCCACATTATTCTATACATATACACATAGGCTAGAGACAAAAACACATGAAGAAGAGAGAGAAGGCAGAAATGTTGGATAAAACACTAACTGCCACTTCTTAGTTTCCACTTCAGTGACTTTAAGTCAAATAAGCCTGGAATCAACTATCACTGTTGCCAAAGTCTGGCTTACGTAGGGAGTAGGGAACATAAATGTTAACTACAGACTTAGAAATAAATGAATATCTGAATCTCACCCCACCGCTGCACTCTTGGCATTTGGGAAGAGGGTACACATACATTTAACTGTTACTCTATTTAGCATTTGTTCTTTTTCTAACTCTCATTTTTTTACAGTCTGAGGACCTTGGTCATTTATAGCTTATAAATCACTGACAATCAGAAAGAAAAACTAGTATACAAGCATTTAACAGTTACACTTCAGTTACTTATGTATTGGTAAACTAGTACTTGCTTAATAGAAACAAATTGTACCCCCACCCTAAATTCCATGCTTTAAAAAACCCATCTTTACACATTGCTTTAAACAGAGAGGCATTCTCTCTAAATTTAAATACTTGAGTAATATATGAGCAACATAAATTAACTTTTAGATTAAGTAAAATATCCTGGAATAACACTAACTCCAAAGATAGCAAAAAGGTATATTCTAACTTTACAGATGATCATTAGGTATACAGTATGTTTAGTCACATTGCAATACTTAACAGCCAAATAAATCTAACAACAAAAATATAGCCAGAATTTATACTGCCAAATCTGACACGCAACCCCAAAAGTGAAATGTTTTTGAATGAAAACAAGACAAGATGTATTTAAACAAAAAGTTACACATTTTCTTTAATATTTCATGTATCTTGTACATTTAACAGTGGAAGTCGAAATCTTCAGTAATATTTAATTTTCAAAATCTTCTGGTCACAATCCCCACCAAACTCAACAGGCCGGGACAAGTGCAATACCATACAGAAACACAGCATTGCAACCGATCCCAACCTGTGTAGAAAGGGGTTTGAGTTTCCCTTACTTTTCTACAGACTTTTCACTACCACAGTCAGTTTTGCATGGATTTGCACAGCAGAATATCACACAGCTGGATGCAAACCTGCAAAACTAACCATAGAACAGTGTTCAGTAACAGGACAGTTTGATTGGGCGACAGGCCGAAGCTGGAGTTCTACAGCTAGCAGTACTTTAAGTGCTCATAATGCAGTAGATAACTAAACACTACCTGCACTATAAGCACTTTAGTGCTACAGAAGCTGTCACATCAGATACACCAGGCAGATTCTACATCGACACAATAAAAGTACACAAAATTAGTAAAAATCATTCATTTGAAGGAAATAGCAGGCCACCATCAGTTTTGCATAGATTTGCACAACTACATTCTTCTTGTAGTGCAACTATGCAAAACTAACAGAGGACTGCAAACAAAAACTATTAAAACACCTATATACTTGCTTGGCTTGAATTATTGGATGAATACATAACTTCTTATGCCAGAAGGAGCACTTAGGGCAGTAGATGCTAATCTACTTCACTATCTGCACTAGATGCACCTTAGAACAAAAAGCACTCAACATCAGCAGGCCCTGCACTTTAAAGCCCAACTTGGCTTCCCGAGGCAGCTGTCACCATAATGCTACAAGTGCCTTCACTGCAGTAGATGCACATATCACTACCTGCACTGTAAGCACTTTGACATTATTCTGACTGGTCACAATCTTCCGTTTTACAAGGTGATGTTCTCTTTTTTCCTGCTAAATTTGAAATAGATAATTAGAATTAACACCTCAAACTCTAACAACTATAAACCATACAAATTCAGCATAATCCCTAATGGGGAAGAGAAAATTAGTTTAATTATCTCAAAGACATGAGGTCCATTTAGACACGTATTTATGCCTTAAGAATTCTTTACAGAAGGCAATCATAACCAACCATCCAACTAGCACTGGAAGTGGTGGCTCTTCCAATGGCTGGCCTCTCCCAAATGGATTGACACATAGAGAAAAAAAACAAAACAAAATGAGACTGCAAATAAATGAGAACTAATTTTGAAACATTTAAAGGCAATTTAGTCCATGTGTACCTTTTAGAGGAAATCTTCACATCCACGTGGCAAAACATTTTCCTCCTCTTCTGGCTTCCACTTAGCAAATACTTGTCGAAATGATTAACAAAATTACTGTTCAGACTACATTTTAAGTGTTATCAGTCAATTGTAGCAGAACGTAAATATCCTGTTTAAATCTATCATCTCAGGTTATATCTACTTTATCACCCAACTTAAAAGAGGGTCTAAAATTATATTTCGTAAACTGCATAAGCCAGTTTCCAAAAATGTACAGGAATATTTACACTGTAATTTTACCACCTTAAAATTAGCAAATCCGTACTTAATGAGTTAGTTTTTCAGAAAAGGTACATTGTCTAAAGTAAGAAACACCTACTTTTACTCTCTAAGAAACCAATCCTATTTATTCAACTTTAATAGCAAGAAAAATTTGTTTTTAAGAAAAGTTCAAGAAAATCAGAATACACTTACCCATTCCAGAAAACTTCCTTTTCAGCAAGTATTCTCAGAAAAGCTACTGGTGCAGTTAGGTCCACGTGTATGACTGGAGTAGGGAAAAATAAGGAAAAAAAAGATAAAACATTATTTGCTCAAAATTACTACCACCGTCCAAATCTATATTTGCTATTTTCCAACCTCCTAACAGCAATTAATTCCATCCATTTGTGAGAGTAAGAGTCGAGCAATACCAGCAGGATTTAAAAGCCCAATAATGTACAGTTGAAAAATGCGTAAGAGAATAAAGTTGAAAAATCCTTAACTATCAGATACATGTCTAAATAAGCTCCTAAAATACTTGATTATGATCAGCAGCAATCACCGACTCCACTGTACAGCTCCAGTAAAAGGAAAAAAAAAAAAGCAGCCCACAGACTATTCTTCACCACCCCTCCCCCAATCAAGACCTCGTGGCTGCAAGCCGGGATAAAGAGTTGTTTCTTCAACTGCTGTGGTCCTGATGGCATGCCGTTAATTTTCTCTTTTGGTGATATTGCAACGACGAGCCTGCCTTTTTCAGTTCCTTTTCCCTTTGCTGCAGTTTAGGAACAGAAGACCAGGCAGGAACACCCGAGACTGCAAAGTGCCCGCCACGCTCATGGAGCCCGGGCCGGCAGCACATGTCGCACAAGGGGGAGCGCGGCCCTGCGATTCTCCGCGTAGCCGCCAGGGGGCGGCGGGTCAGAGTCAGGCCCCGCCGGACGCGGCAACCCCCCCAACCCGTTTCCCGGCGGCAGCCGCGCGGCGACCGGCGGCGCCGAGGCCCGAGTGCGGCGGGGACGCGGGCGCGCCGCCCCTCCTTTGTGTCCCCCAGCCCCCCCGAGCCCGGCCCAGAGGGGCGGGGGCTCCGCGGCCGCGGTGCCCGTCGCACGCGGCCCGAGGCCTAAGCCGGGAACAATCGGCGGCGGCGCGCAGTCGCCGCCATGTCCCCCGCCCTCACCCCCGTGCAGCCCGCCCCGCAGGAACATGGCGGCGGGGACGCCGCTCCCGCCGAGCCGGGCCGGCCCTCCCGCGCCACACTCCCAGCAAGCGGCCGGGCGCAGGCTGCTCCACGCCGCAGCTGAGGCCGACTGCGGCCTCCTCCGAGGGCCACGGCGGGGAAGTTGCGGGCCCCGCCCCGAGGCTGCCCACGCGGGCTAACAAAGCCCACGCGGAGCGGGGGTGGCGCCCAGGCCGCGCCGATCTCGGCGCCCCTCCGCCCACCCTCGCGCGTACAAAGTTTGGGGAACCGCGGGCTCCCGCCCACGCCACGCCGCCCGCTGGCGCGCAGGTACCTCGTGGGCGCGCCCCCTCCCGGCCCGCGGCCTGCCCCATGTGCCGCCGCCGCCGCCGCTTTGTTCTGGAGGCGCTTTAACTCTCGCCCTCGGGAGAAACTTTCCTACCCAGAGACCCCACGCCCCGCGCGCGCCCCGGGCCCCGGAGAAGGCACGGGCCTCGCACGTCCTCTCCCCGAGGGGCCATTGTGTTCGCCGTCCGCCCACCCGCCTTCGGGTCGGCCCAGGCAGGGTCTGCGCGGGTCCCGGGCGCGGCCGCCACGCGCACGCCGCCCCCTCCCACCCTCCCGCCCCGGCCCTGCCCTGCCCTCGGCCGGCCCGCGGGCGAGCGAGGGGGCAGCCAGATGCGGCTGCCACACGCCGGGGCGGCCAACGGCCGAGACCCGCCCCGGCCACGCCGCCGCCGCCACGCTGCCCCGGGCCAGTCCGCCCCGGGCCGCTCCGCCCCGCCCGCCAGACCCGGGCCGCACACAACAGGTTTCCCTCCGTCGCCGGAGGGGCGGGCAGACTCACCAGGAGGAGTAGCCGCCACCATCTTCGCCTGGCCGGCCGCGGGCTCCTGCTCCGGGCTCCTGCTCCCGCCTACCCGCCCGCCTGCGCTTTACTACGACCGGAGGCCCCAGGCCGGGGGTGCGGCCGGCCGGCCCGCCCCGCGAGGAGAGCTTCGCGGAGGAGCGCGAGCCCCGGCGGCGCTGCGGGAGTCGTCCCCACCCCCTCGGCCTCGCCCGAGGGCGCGAAGTGGCGCGAAGGCGCAGGTCGGGCGGCGGCGGCGGCACCTCGAAGGACCATGTGGGTGAATGAAGGGCGGCGGCTCCCGCCTCAACGTAAATACGGACAAGCCCCACTCCCTCATTAGCATAAAAAACAAAGTACTTCCGACCTCCCCGCCCGCCCGCCAATCACCGCAGGCCCCGCCCACGGCGGCCCGTTCTTGGCGGCCGGGAGAGCGGGAGCCGGGAGCCGCTGGCGGCGCCGCGCAGCCTTCCCCGGGCCGCGCTCCCCCGTGGCCCGCCCACCGCCGCCTGCCTCGCGGAGCGCCTCGCCCGAACACCTCGCGCCACGCCTCCGGCACGCCCTCCGTTAACAAGCTCTGCGCGCGTGCAGACCCCCGCGCGCCGCACACCCTCCTGGAAGCGCACGCTTCCCGGGGCTTCCTGGGAGCCCTGCTCTCCCTGGGACTCGACGTGTACGCGATGCGATCACAGTTTATTACTTTACCGGCCCTTGGTGGGTTTCCGAGGTAATTAGGGGCCTGCTCCAGGCCAACCGGAACCAGAGAAGTAAAATCCAGTGACTTTAACATCGAAACAGAATTACTCGCTGCAAAGATCGTTTGAGACCCAGAAATAAATACATTACACCCGACACTCTTGTGAATGCACACTTCGTGGCAATGTGTTTCCTTAACCTGGCCGCGTGTAAACCAAAACGCATGCCCGAGCAGAGGTTTCACAGCTGCAGTACCTGAGCCTCCCCTCTCATGCCCAGCTGCATTTAGTAAGAACTCTGGGTTCTCCAGTAGAAATAGCATAGCTCGGAAAGAACCTCATAAACAACCACAAAGCTGAGAAAAGAAGCCCAATCAGGAGCACCTCCTTCTTCACATTGTGGTTCAGGAAATTCCGGAATTCTCAGAAACATAATTGTTAAAAGTGAGGATTCATAACATTTACGAGAAATACAGCAATTATAAATTGGTTTAAATCTAGTAAGTAGCTACTGCAAAGCACATATCACTGGTTCGTGATTGTACAAGTCAACTGTAAAACACACATTACCAAAGGATGTCTTTAATGCCCCAATGTTAAAATTTTTGACATTCAAACCTTGACAGTATTGTCATTTACTGTCTTTTTGACTCATTTTATCATGCTTTGCTTAAATCCAATTGTCAAACTAGTGATGACATAAAAAATAGTGGATTAAAGTTTTGCTACTCTTTTTTTTATTGAGTCTAGTTTCTAGACATTCCTTTCTTCGTAAATCAAAATAAAAGGCCAAATCTGAAATTTTACAATATCTAATATTTCTGTAATATAGTCATTTATGAACGTTTCAAAGAGGAAAACACTGCTAATTTTATTACAAGTCTAATTTTACGTTACTTTTGGTCGGCATTGACTAATATGTCAAGACCTTTTTCTTTAAAACTTTATCTTCTGTTTCAAATTAGAATGGTTGAGGCGGGGGGATGTTGTGAGTAAGATTGTTCATCACACTCTCTGAATCATGGGAAATCCCACCTATATACAGGTTTCTTAGCAGGAGTTATTCATCTCATAGTTTCCTTCCAATTAAAGTCAACATTGAAATACTACTAGCTTTAAAAAGCTGTTTTTAGATATCTCACTATATTTCTATGGAAATCTGACATACAAGCAACTATTTTCTGTGACTACAGTATAAGAAATAATTCTTAATGTATACACATTTTTTATGGTAATCAGGATTTTGGAAGACGCAAATTCATTTAAACCTACTGACTTGGAAATTCCAGAAAGTTTCAGAATTAGTAGGTTGCATTTTATTTTTAAGGGTTTCGCTCATACTTCCTTTCAAAATTAATAAATTATCTTAAGTATAATTACAATAATTGAAAACGTTTTAATCCCAAATGAATTTGAAGCTTAGCCAACTTGATGTTTTTTGGAAGTCACTACTAGTGAGAAACCTATCTTCCCCGATTTTAGGGGCCACACTTGGGTATACTTGATAACTAAAGGGAAGATTTTTGTGGTTATGATTTTGAAGATCACAAAAATATGTGAACTGCTAACAAATGCCTTCTGCAACCAAGGAATGTAAAAATAAAGCAATCTGAAATGCCAAAGTGAGACACACAGCCTTCTCAAGTCAGCTAAAACACAGTACTGTTTTACACAATCCAGAACATTCAGAACGTTTTAGATAAAATGAAAAGCTCAGTTCAACGTCAGAGTTCTATATAGCCCTCAGTTTACATGATATATAGAAAGTAATAGAGAATATCTGTATTTTTTACTTTTTACCCATGTGTTTCGGTCTTATAGATGTTATGAATTAAGAAGATCTGAAAAGTTATTGACCTTGTAAATAATATTGAGGATTTTATTTCCTACCTTTTATTGTTTAACTATGTCAGTATCAACTGAGTTAAATATGTTGAATTTTTGAAAGATAAATTCAGTTAAAATGTTATGTTTTAGCGTAATTATAGGGTTTAAGAAACTAATAAAACAATAATCACATTCACATTATAGATGTGAAAACATAGGAATGATGCAAGAATCTAAGTTAAAGACAACTTCTAGTGTTATTTTAAACCTGTATTTATATATAATTTAAATAGTAATTCAGAGGGTCTAAAAATTGGCTAAGCAATTATTTCATATTTTTGCGAATTGGCATTTTTAACATAGATGCCTATAAGTATGTATTATTTTCCCACAGCATTTGTATTTTACGGAAAAGGAATACAAATTTAAACACCACTTTGAGTTCAGAAAGTGAACTGGTTATAAACCGAGAACATTTTGGACTCTTGTAATGTAGCAAACAGTAATCAATGACACACATTCAATGATGAAATTTGGGATTTTTTACAATATATATCTATAAATGTCTGAAAAGACACAGTCTAGTCCTCCCATATTAATTATGTTTTCCATTGAAACTGTTCGGTCCACTTTAGCAATTATGTATTATGTGTCTGCTATGCTTGCACTGGTCAAAGATATAAGGAGGGATAAGACAGAACCCGTGTCCATGAAAAGTTTAGGAACTCCAGAATATTATTGATTACCACGAATCTTTCACAAATAAGCTGAAGATTTCATGTCTTCAATCTTTTTTTTTTTTTTTACTTGTTCCAATGTCTAATCCAACTGTTATTCTGATGGCAGGTTATTTTACATCCTTAATTTAGAATTTAGAACATCTGCATTTTGTTTATGGTAGTAGATAATCCTGCATAACATGAATATATGAATTATTCACTACAAATGGCATTCCAAGATGCTACTAATGACAATAAATTTATAGTGAACACAAAGACCATAGTCATTTAACCTGATAGACTTAAGGTTTTGGAATTAAGAAATTATAAATTATAGAGGGAAAAATGAACGTGTGTGGTTTTGTATAAAGAAGCAATTTGAAAAAATTACTGTGTTTTCATATCTTTGAAGTTGTTACTGTGGTACTCTGTAGAACCAGATGGGTATAATTATTATTTAATTAAGAAAAATAGACAGAATAGGTATTATTTGTCACAATAAAGAGGATACAGTCTCTACCCTTAAGGAAGATTGCTATGCATTGATGTCTATCAGTATATGTAAAGTGGTATGGCTTTTATAAAACTAACACATTTTGAATTTAAACATTTAAAGGCAATATATTGTTACGGTACATCGTGGTAAAGTGTTTCACTAGTTTTTCATTTGTTTTCACTAGAAGAATGAAACATCAAAATTGGAAATGGCTTATTTTCAATTTCTTGTTCTTAACTCAGTGGTTCCCAGCCCAGCTGTACTTTACAATCAACCAAGAGCCTTTGAAACATGCAAATGTGTGACCCTTACTTGCAGATATTCTAATTTAGGTGGTAAGAAGTGAGGCCAAAATCCTTTTCAAAAAATTCCCTGGTCATACTTATATGAATCACGACTGACAAGCTCTGGTACTTAGTTCTTGAATGAAATAAAAATGTTTGATTAATCATTACTATTAGCTGATTAATCTTGATAAATGTTTGTGCCTGTTTTTATCTCTATTGCATATGTATGTTATTAATTAACACATAAGGAAGCAATGAGAAACTGGCCCAGGATATTGCAACTCCTTCATCAAGGAGTTATGGGCATAAAGTTTAAAAAAAAGAGAGACAGAAAACCTTCAGAAATAATTCTGAAAACTTAATGCCTTAAACTGTAGTAACCTTGTTTGGGAAGACACATTGGTAATTAGAGTACTGTTATATCTTTGCTATCTGGGGTTGAAGTTTAATTTAACTAACAAATATACTTAATCGTGGAAAAATTATTCCTCACATGGATTGTGATATGTTTGAAAAAAATTCTCTGGAGTGGACATGTTTAGATATGATAAATTGAATTTGTTCTCAATCACTTAGCAGTGAAAAAGGGCTACGTAGAGATCACCTGGCTCATCCACAAATTTTTTTTAAATAATGAAAGACAACAACAAGAAGTGTCCAGGGCAGAGAAATTGCCAAATACTACTGATTTTAGTTAATTTCATTCAATTTGCTAAACTCTTCTTAGGTTTTTCTTGTTTGTTTGTTTGCTTGTTTGTTTGTTTTAATATTCTTGCTTTCAAATGTAGGATTTACCTTCAGTTTTTCCCAGAAGAAACAAGTTGATTCAGCCTATTATCTGGCTTTATTCTGCTAGATAATAGTTCTAGAAACAACTTAAGATATTGATTATATAATTTGGTCCTTAAGATTGCTCAAAATAACACAGATTTGACAGTTGTCATACTATTTCACAAAACTATACTTAAGTACCAATATTCATCTTAACCATCAAGCCTAATAATTTCTATGTATATCAAGATGATGAAAATTTATTTTTATTTTGTGTAAATTGTGATTGGTTATTTATGTCTTTAATAATTTGCCTTTCTGGGGGCACTTTAAAAGTTGGATAGCAACGTGTTCAGAAGGAATATTTATGAAGGTTCAATTGCTGTATTTCTAAAAGTGTGCAAAGAATAAATAAACTGATAAAATTATAAAAACTCAGAAGTATTATTTACATGAGACTACAGTGAAGGAAATACACGTTTGATAAATTTTGCAAACCAGTGCACCTTAGTTCCCCTAAATACCAGTTAATTAAGCCTTTCCCCTATGCAGACAGTAAATTTTAATATACCAGCTTATTTTTCACATACTCATGTTCAAAACAAATAAGTATATTACAAAGTTTTGACCAGGTAAAACCAAGACTGAATTTGAACAGTACTGACAAATCATGTCTGAAATGATAAAACTGTAAGGACCAATTAACATTATGGAGAATAAGTGGGAGCTCTGTACTGCAATTGTCCGGGGAGAAATCAGTACCCACCCAAGTCACAGAAACCATCCTTGAGAATGTGAATGATTTTCTTTGTTCTCTGAGAATATATGCATAATGGCATTGTGTTAGTAGGAAGACCAGCTATGTCTGACATATTTGTTTGTAAGAATTTTCCAAAATTATGTGGGTATAAATTAAAAAGCCAATATTTGATTTAGCCATACATGCTTACATGTGCCCAGTGTTAACATTTGCTTGCAAGATATTTAGAGCAAATTGTTCTCCTTCTCTGGCTGCGATGTCATGGTAGCTGTTATTAAGAGCCACAAGTAAAATTTATCCAATGAAGTATTTAAAGCCAAGTCAAGATAGGAAAGGATGAGGAAAACTGAAGCATATGAGTCATAAAAACCCAAGCAGGATATTGAAACAAGGAGGAAGATGGAGCCCGAAGGATGGGAATAGGGTATAGAAAATAGCCTAGGAAGGTGGGTGCTGGAAATATTCTATATTTTGCTCTAAGTGGTTACATAGATGTAAATGAAAGTCACCATTACACACTTATAATTGGTGTACTTTATGCCTTTTTTTCTGTGTGTGTTACTTCTCAGTTTCAAAATAGTACTAACAGCAATAACAGCAAGCAGGAAGAAATCAGTGTAAGAACCCAAGGTAAACAGAAGGGCAGGGATTAATGAGATACACACAAGGGCAATGTAGTTAAATTCTTACATATTTGCTGTTGCTGGCTTTTATGTGTTCTTTGCAATTAAGGAATCGTTAGCAGAATGGACAAATCATCACAGTTAATATTTAAGAAACTACTTACTAATGCCCAGCAGTCAGAAGAGGTGGCTTTTATGATGCCAAATATTTAAGAAAAGACTAATCTCTAACATTAGCCAAGGGAATTCTCTTTTGCAGTACTACATGGTTAAGAGATGACTGACATCTTACATTATCCAGGTGAGCTGGATGTTTTAATATACATTGTTTAGATCCTCATTGAACATTAGCTGTAGCAGTTGGTTATTTTAATAATCAGTGTTCAAGAAAGATTAGTGCCTAATATTGGTAAAAAAAACATTGGACTATTTTAAAATCTAATACATGTTCACTTAAAATAATTGCCACAAAGTGTGTACTCAAAAATTGTTTGTTGAAATAATTAATGAGTATGAAAATCCTATCTAAAGAATTATGAGTGCAATTACCATTCTATTAATGTATCCTTAGAGACATATTTAATAAATATGTCTTATAATCTTATCTGAAATGGGAGACACATTTGGGTTTAATTTACATTCATGTAGTATTATACAAAGCTTGGTAAGCCTTGGTAAGCTTTGAAGCTTTGAAGCCTTGGTAAGAACCAGTGGGATGCCAGAGATCAGAAAATACCAGAATAAACAGATGACTGAGATACTGATATAAGAATCTGTTAAGATTGTCAGGCTTTTGAGTTACAAAATCAGGAGGGAGTTGAGACCAAGGAATAAAATATTAATAATGGCTGGGGGTAAGGGGTATAATCAAAATGGCAGGGAAGCAGAAAGATATAAACAGGATATAAACACTCCGAATCAGAGAAACAGAAACAAAGATGAAGCTCTGAACAAATTACTGGTGTCATGAGTGGGTCTTAAGAAAACACATTTTATCTGGGAAGGCTCAGTGATTTCCAAAGCATCTCTGGCCCTAAGCAGAAAGTTTTCTGTCTTAAAGAGCATTAGACACTGCCTTCCTCCATTGTCCATGTGTCATTTGAGTTGTTCTAATATCAGAGTGACTACTTCACAGGTAGGCCAATGGGGAATTTCAGCTGTGTGGGCTAGATATAGGTTGATTCATTAAATTTCTAGGGCACTATATATTGTATCACATATCCCTGACATAAAAACTAAAACAGGAAACTTCCAGCTTCAAAAATGGTGGTGTAGACACAAGCCAGCTTTGCTTTCCCCCATGGAAAACCAAAAACAAATATACAGCACTGAAACTGTCACCAGGAATATCCCAGAACTCAAATATGAAGATGAGTCAGTTCCTGGGGTCACACAAAAAAAAGTAAAAACAAGCAAAAAACCAACAACAACAACAACAACAACAACTCTCCAACCAGACTGTGAGAGAATCAGATTTTCACATATGCATATGCAACACTCCTTATCCCAAGCTGACTGGCACCAGTGTGCAAAAACTTGTCCTTGACTCATGTTTTCTACACTAGAAAAAGTGAAATTGAGGTGGACAAGCAGCTTCCCCACCATCTTTTCTTTGGCGGGAGACCTGTCCATGCCTCAAACCACAGGAAGCATCATGATTGCCTGAAGAGAGATATATCTCTAAGGACAGCCAGTGGCAAAGGGTGGAAGCTAGACTAGCATCTCCACCCCTGGAAACTCTGCTGTGTAGCTCAGCCAAAGGAGACGCCAAATTAGAATGGCTGTTCGGCAGCACCATGCTGAAGTGGGTATGTTCCACAGGTCCCCTGGGCACAAACCCCTAGCAAGTCTTTCAACACTACACAGATATCCCCTCTGGGATCTTTCCCACTCTGAATGGGCAGTGTTCTGATTATTTGCCAGAGCTGAGACAAACCTGGGCTTTAGGCACCATTTAGCACCAAAAAGGAGGTAGTGACTTAGTGTGGGAAAACATAAGAAACTCAATAGGTAAATTATGAAGAATCTCTAAGCAAACATATTCAATGAAAAACAAACAAGGCTGGGCACAGTGGCTCATGCCCGTAATCCCAGCACTTTAAGAGGCCAAAGCAGGAGGATCACTTGAACCCAGGAGTTCAAGATCATCTTGGGCAATATAGCGAGACCCTGCCTCTACAAAAAATGAAAATTAGCCAGGTGTAGTGGCACGTGCCTGTAGTCTCAGCTCCTCTTGAGGCTGGGGTGGAAGGATTACTTGAGCCCAGGAAGCTGAGTTGGCAGTGAACCATGATTGTACCACTGAACTCCTGCCTGAATGATAGAGCAAGACGCTATTTATTTGTTAAAAAATCAAAACAAGACAGACCAGAAGACTGAAATAAATAACTAATTTTTCAATGCAAAGACATAAGAAATGATAGCAAATAGGGAACTATGACCTTCCCAAATGGACAAAGCAAGAGCCAGTGACTGACCCTAACAAGAGAGCAATATGTGAGCTCTCTCACCAAGAATTATAGCAGTATAAAAATTTATAGCAGTATAAAAAATTTACAGCAGTATGAAAAACTTAGTGATATCCAAGATAATGTAGAAAAACAATTCAGAAATATATTAGAGAAATTTAACAAACAGGTTGAAATAATAATAATTACAAGACCCAGAAATCTTGGAACTGAGAAGTACATTCACTGAACTGAATAACACATTGGAGGATCTCAACAGCAGAGTGGATCAAGCAGAGGAAAGAATAAGTGAACTTAAATGAAGGCTATTTGAAATTATACAATCAGAAGAGAAGAAAATAGAATGAAAAGGAATGTAGATTGCTTATAAGATAAAGAAAATTACCTCAAAACACCAAGTCAAAGAATTGTTGGTGTTCAAGAAGGAGCTGAGCAAGAGCAAGGGGTAGAAAGCTTAATTTAAAAATAATAATAACAGAAAACATTCCAAAACTTAAGAAAGATATAAATATACAGGTACAGGAAGTTCAGAGTACACCAAACAGGTACACCAAACAGTACGCCAAATAAGACTACCCCAAGGCATGTAATAATCAAACTCTCAAATGTCAAAGGCAAATAAATTATTCTAAAAGCAGCAAGATAATAGAAGCAAATAATATAGAAAGGAATTCCAATTCATCTGGCAATAGACTTCTTAAGGGAAACCACACAGGCCAGGAAGAATGACACTTTCAATGCACTGAAAGAAAAAAAAAACAAACCTGCCAGCCAAGAATACTTTGTCCAGCAAATCTATTTTTCAACTATGAAGGAGAGGTAAAGTCTTCCCCAGACAAACAAAAGCTACAATAATTCATCACCACTGGAGCAATATTAAAAAGAAATGCTACAGGGAGTTTTACAATCTAAAAGGAAAAAAAATACTAATGCCCAAAAATAATTTTGAAGGTTTAAAACCCACTGGTAAAATTAAGTACAGAGACAACCCCAGAATATTCCAATACTATAGTTGTTGTGTGCAATCGACTCAGAACTCTAATATTAGACCTAAAAGACAAATCTATCAAAAACAATAATAGCTACAGAAACAAGTTAAGAGAGATAGGCATTATAAAATATGCAAATTGAGACAAGTGAAAGTCAAAAAGTGAAAAGGATGAAGTTAAAGTGTAGAGTTTTCTTTAAAAGCTTTTGTTTGTTTGTTTTGTGGTGTGTGTGTAATGTAAGATAAGTTGTCATCTCTTTAAAATAACTTGTTTTATCTATAAGATGTTTTTGTAAGCCTCATGGTAATTACAGTGCAAAAACCTGTAATAGATACACTAAAAATAAAAAGCAATGAATTAAACAGTGCTACTAGAGGGAATCACTTAACCATAAAGGACGATAGCAAGAAAAGAAGGAAGAGAGGAATTACAAAACAATCAGAAAATAAGCAACGAAATGGCAGTAGCAAGTCCTTATTTATTACACTGAATGTGAATAGACTCAATTCTCCAACTAAAAGGCATAGAGTAGCTGAATGGATAAAGAAGTGGACCCAACTATATGCTGCCTACAAGAAACCTACCTTACCTGTAGAGAAACACATAGACTAACACATAGAGAAATGATGGAAAAAGTTTTTCCAGGCAAGTGGAAACAAAAAAGACCAAGAGTAGCTCTGTTTGTATCAGATAAAATAGACTATAAGTCAAAGATTATAAAAAGAGATGAAGACATTCACTATATAATGATAAAAGTGTCAATACAGTAAAAGGGTATAACAATTATAAATGTCTATGTACCCAACACTGGAGCTCCCAAGTATATAAAACAAGCATTAATAGACCTAAAGGGAGATATAGACTGCAATACAGTCATAGTAGTGGAGTTCAACTTCCCACTCTTAGTAATGGACAGAGTACCTAGACAGAAAATCAACAATGAAACATCAGAGTTAAAACCTCACACTAGACAAACTAGATATTCATAGAACATTTGTCCGAACTTCCGTAGAATACACATTCTTTCCATAAGCACATGAAACATTCTCCAGAGTGGAACATATTTTAGGCCACAAAACAAGTCTCAATAAATTTTAAAAAGTAGAAATGATATCAAGTAGCTTTTTTTTTTTTTACTGCAAAGAAGTAAAACTAACAATCAATAACAAAAGTAATCTTGGAAACTACACAAACACACAGAAATTAAACAACATGCTCCCAGATGACCAATGGGTCAACGAAGAAATTAAGAAGAAAATTTAAAAATTTCTTGGAACCAATGAAAATGAAAATATAACATACCAAAATCAATGGGGTACAGCAAAAGCAGTACTGTGATGGAAGTTTATAGCAATAAATGCCTACATTAAAAAAGTTGAAAGTCTTCAAATAAATGACCTAATGATGTACCTCAAGGAATTAGAAAAACAAGAATGAACCAAGCCCCAAAATTGAATGAAAGAAATAATAAAGATCAGAGCAGAAATAAATAAAATTGAGATAAAAAACACAAATTAATGATATAAAAAGTTGGTTTTTTGAAAAGAAAAAATCCATAAACTTTTAGCTAGACTAACTAAAAAAGAAAAGAGAGAGAAATAAACAAAAATAAGTGAAATAAGACAAAAAAAGGAGAAACGACAACTGAAACCACAAAAATATAAAGAATTATGAGACCACTACAAACAATCATATGTCAACAAATTAAAAGACCTAGAAGACTTGGATAAATTCTTAAACACATAAAACCTATCAAGATTAAAACCTGAAGAAACAGAAAAATTTAACAAACCAGTAATGAGTAATGAGATCAAAGTGATAATAAAAAGTCTCCCAAGAAAGGAAAGCCTAGGATGTGATGGCATCACTACTGAATTCTACCAAATATTTAAAGAAGATATAATAGCAATTCTCCTCAAACTCATCAAAAAAAATTTAACAGGAGAGAATACTTCCAAATATATTCTATGAGGCCAGCATTACTCTGATATATATATATATATACACACACACACATATATATACATATATATATATAACACACACACATATATATGTGTATATATACACACACATATATATACATATATATACACACATATATATACACATATATACGTATATATACACACATATATATACATATATACACACATATATACATATATATACACACATGTATATATATAAAACACACAAAAAAACCCAAGGACACAAAAAAACATAATACTACAGGCCAATATCCCTAATGAACATAGATGCAAAAATTCTCAATAAAATTGCAGCAAACCAAATTCAACACATTAAAAAGACCATTTACATGATCAAATGGGATGCATCCAATGGATGCAAGGATAATTCACTATAATCAAATCTGTAAACGTGATACATCACATTAACAGAACAGAGAACAAAAACCATATGATCATTTTGATAGATGAAGAAAAGGCATTCAATAAAATTCATCATCCCTTTGTAATAAAAACTGTTAACAAACTTTGTATAGACAGAACATACTTCAAAATAATAAAGGCTATATATGACAAACATATAGCCAACATAATACTGGATGGAGAAAAATTGAAAGCCTTTCCTCTAAGATCTGGACCAAGACAAGGATGCACTTTCACCAGTTTTATTCAACATAATACTGGAAGTCTTGCCTAAAGCAATTAAGCAAGAGAAAGAAAGAAACAACATCCAAATTGGAAAGGAAGAAGTCAAATATGCTTTGAATGCAATGACCTGATCTTGTATTTAGTGAAACCTAGAGACTTCACCAAAAAATTGGTTAGGACTGACAAATAAATTTAGTAAAGTTGCAGTATATACAATCAAGGCTGGGTGCAGTGGCTCACATCTGTAATCTCAGCACTTTGGGAGGCCAAGGCAGGCAGATCACTTGAGGCCAGGAGTTTGAGACCATCCTGGCCAACATGGTGAAACCCTGTCTCCACTAAAAATAGAAAAATTAGAGGGGCGTGGTGGCATGTGCCTGTAGTCTCAGCTACTCGGGAGGCTGAGACAGGAGAATCTCTTGAATGTGGGAGGCAGAGGTGGCAGCAAGCTGAGATTGCACCACTGCACTCCGGGCTCAGCAATAGAGTGAGACTGTCTCAAAAAAAAAAAAAAAAAAAAAAAATCAGCATACAAAAATCAGCAGTCTTTGAATACAGTAACAGTAATCAATCTGTAAAAGGAATCAAGAAAGCAACCCATTTTACAATAGCTACAAAGAACATAAAATATTAGGAGGCAATTTAACCAAAAAGGTGAAAGATCTTAACAAGGAAATCTATGAAACATCGATGAAAAAAATTGAAGAAGAAACAAAAAAAAGGATACTTTATGCTCATTGATTGGTAGAATCATTAATATTGTTAAAATGACAGTAGTACCCAAAGCAATTTACAGATTCAATGCAATTTGTATCAGAATACTGATGACATTCTTCACAGAAATGGAAAAAAATAATCCGAAAACATAAATAGAACCACCTAAGACCTCCGATAGCCAAAGCAATTCAGAGCAAAAAGAACAAAGCTGGAGGCATCACACTACCTGACTTCAGAATAAACTACCAAGCTATGGTAACCAAACTATCATGGTGTAAAAAAAATAGCTGGCATGAAAACAGACACATAGACCAATGGAACATAATACGGGACCCAGATATAAGTCCATACGTTATAGCCAACTCATTTTTTGACAAAGGCACCAAGAACACTCAGTGAGGAAAGAAGATTCTCTTCAACAAATGGTGCCAGGCAAACAATAATCATATGCAGTAGAATTAAACTAGACCCCTATCTCTCACCATATACCAACATGAAATCACAATGGATTAAAGACTTAAATCTAAGACCTGAAACTATGAAACTACTAGAAGAAAACATTGGAACAATGCTACAAGACATTGGGCTACACACAGAATTTTTGTGTTAAGACCTTGAAAAGCACAAACTACAAAGCCAAAAATAGATAAATGGGAATGTATTAAGCTAAAAAGCTTCACACAGAAAAGGAAATAATGAAAAAAGTGAAAAGACAACCCACAGAATAGAGAAAATATTTACAAACTATCCATCTGACAAGGGATTAATGACCAGAATACATAAGGAGCTCAAACAACTCAATAGCAAAAAACAAATAATCTGATTAAAAAATAGGCAAAGGATTTGAATAGACATTTCTCAAAAGAAGACAAAGAAATGGCCCCCCAGGTATACAAAACATGCTCAACATCACTAATCACAGAAATGCAAATAAAAACCAAAATGAGATATTATCTCACCACAATTAGAATGGCTTTTATCAGAAAGTCAGGGAATAACAGATGCTGGTGAGGATGTGGAGAAAGGGGAGTCCTCATACACTGTTGGTGGAAATGTAAATACACTGTTGGTAGAAATCAGGCTGGGCACAGTGGCTCATTCCTGCAATCTTAGCACTTTGGGAGGCTGAGGCAGGTGAATTGCATGAGCCCACGAGTTCAAGACCAGCCTGGGCAACATGGCAAACCCCCATCTCTACCCAAAATACAAAAATTAGGTGTGGTGGCATGCACTTGTAGTCCTAGCTACTCAGGAGGCTGAGGCAGGAGGATCAATTGAGCCCAAGAGGTTGAGGCTGCAGTGAACCATTTTCATGCCACTGCACTCTACCCTGGGAGACAGAGTGAAACCCTGTCTAAAAAAAAAAAAAAAAAAGAAAAGAAAAAAAGAAAAGACATCAATATATCAAAGAGATTTGCATTCCCATATTTATTATAGCACTGATATGGTTTGTCTCTGTGTACCCACCCAAATTTCATCTCGAATTGTAATCCCCACATGTCAAGGAAGGAAGCTGGTGGGAGGTGATTGGATCATAGAGGTAGTTTTCCCCATGCTGTTCTTGTGATAGTGAATGAGTTCTTATGAGATCTGATGGTTTAAAAGTGTCAGTTTCCCTTCTGTTCTCTCTCTCTCCTGTCGGCTTGTGCAGAAGGTGCCTTGCTTCCCCTTCGCCTTCTGCTGTAATTGAAGTTTCCTGAGGCCTCGACAGCCATGTGGAAATGTGAATCAATTAAACTTCTTTTGTTTATAAATTACCCGGTCTCAGGAAGTATCTTTATAGCAATGTGAAAATGGACTAATATAAGCACTATTCACAATAGCCAAAATATGAAATTAAACAAAGTGTCCATCAACGGATAAACAGATTAAGAAAATGTTGTAAATATACACAATGGAATATTATTCAACCCTAAATAAGATTAAAATCTTGTCATTTGCAGCAACACGGATGGAACTGGAGGTCATTATGTTAAGTGAAATAAGCCAAGTACAATAGACAAACATTGCATCTTCTTACACATATGTGGGAGCTAAAAAAGTGAATCTCTGGCTGGGTGCAGTGGCTCATGCCTGTAATCTCAGCACTTTGGGAGGCCAAGGCAGGTGGATCACCTGAGGTCAGGAGTTCCAGACCAGCCTGACCAACATCTCTATTAAAAATACAAAATTGGCCATCTCTATTAAAAATACAAAATTGGCCGGGTGTGGTGGCACATGCCTGTAATCCCAGCTACTCAGGAGGCTGAGGCAGGAGAATCGCTTTAACCCAGGAGGCGGAGGTTGTGGTGAGCCGAGGTCGTGCCATTGCATTCCAGCCTGGGCAACAAGAGCTAAAGTCAATCTCAAAAAAAAAAAAAAAAAAAAGTGAATCTCATGAAGATAGAGAGTAGATTGGTGGTTACCAGAAGCTAGGAAGGGTAGAAAAAAGAAGGGATGAATAGAGTTTCATTAATGGGTACAAATGTACACTTCACAGAACTAAGACCTGGTAGACCTGGTGTTCAATAGATGAGTAGAGTGACTATAATTAACATCAGTGGATTCTAAGGCAAGATGTGGTGGTTTATGCCTGTAATCTCAGCACTTTGAGAAACCGAGGTGGGAGAATGGCTTAAAGCCAGGAGTTTGAGACCAGCCTGGGTAACAAAGCAAGACCTCATCTTAAAACAAAACAAAATATTAATCAAGTGTACTTTCAAAAATAGATACAGGGGACTAATTCAAACACTCCTAGAGTAAAGAAAATATAAATATTTAAGGTGATGGATATCCCAAATTGGCCTGATCTGATTATATGAATGTATCAAATTATCACCTGTAGCCAAAAAATATGTATATCTGAGCCAATAAAAAATAAATTACATAAAATTTTTTTCTAATTTAAAAAAGACCAAGTAGATATGGGATAGAAATGAGCATTTCTAATCAACATAGTTGATTAGAACACTGAACAGTCTTACAAAATTGTAGCAGATTATACTGTAATCATTGACCAACTGAATGTTGTGTTAATATAACCATTCATTCACGTGTATGTGTTTGTGAAGCTAAGTGGATGCATTATCTAATTGAAGAAGCTGACACACGGGTAGTGATAACCACATATTATATGCATGCATGAAAACAGAAATCAATAATCATTATCTGTGAATTATATCTAGTTCATCAAATTGGGGCCATGGGGAACGCAAAGGTGATATTAGGATGAGAAGAGTCCTCCAACCTTGCCCCCCTGCCAAAAGGCCTGCCCTCCCCTGTAGAACAGTGGAAATCAGGTGAGGATGACAGCATGAAAAAAGTCAATGCAAAGCACCAGTAATCATAACAGTGTCTGGTAAAAACCGATATAGAGGTAAAATTCTGTTCCACCTAGGAGTTTCTTAAGTATTTCCTTTTCAGGGAGTATACTAACCACTGGCAGTCCTAAATCAGTAAGGAATAGCAGGTATGTGAAGTTGAAACTAAAGGTGTTATAAGAAACTAAGAGTGACTGGACTCTAAGCTGAGACGTCAGGGGCCACCTTTCATAAAACTCCCCTCTATTTGTGCTATTCCTTCTTTGACCCTAGAGGCTGGATTCCCTCCAGCTTCTATTACTGGTCTCAGACAAGATTAAATGATACATTTTAGCAGTACTTTACAGGTAGACACTATTACATTTGATACATTTTAGATGACATTCGAATAATGTCAGCTAAGCTAGAATTAGAGACTTAGAGATTCAAAACATTCTGTATACTTTTTCATTTTCATTTTCATTTTTCAGAAATATCTTGTGGTTTTTTAAATCTAAAAACTGCCAAGCTAGGTAGAAGGGTATTACTACTTTTATATGGGATTCTTAGTCATTCAAAATTTGTCATATGAATATATTAAAGAAAAATTAAGTCTTTACATTTCCAAGACACCAAACCCTCCTTCAGTAATCCTTTAGAAAAAATAATAAAAATGTACTCATTTCAAAAAAATCTAACTTTCTTCAGTTCCAATAGATATCCAAAGAATAGCAAAGTTGTGATTGTTCTGATTACTAGTAAAAGACAAGGATTTTCCTCACATTGCCATTTCTAGATAATAGAAAATTGAGAATATAACATAAATTAAGTAATCTCTTTCTGTTTCTCCTGAAGTCTCGGGCGCATCTTAAAATATCTGGTTCATAAAATAGCTGGCATTTCCATAGCTCTTTGTGAAAGCAGGGAAGGCACAACATAGTACAATGTTTGATGAATAAAATTTAGAGCCATAGAGATCAGTGTAGGGGTTTTAGATCTTTTACTTACTATAATCCTGGACAACCTTCTACCTCTCAATTTCCTCATTTTTAAAAAGCATAACAGGCTGGGTGCGGTGGCTCGCGCCTGTAATCCCAGCACTTTGGGAGGCTGAGGCGGGTGGATCACGAGGTTAGGAGTTCGAGACCAGCCTGGCCAACGTGGGGAAAGCCCATATCCACTAAAAATACAAAAAAATTAGCCAGGTGTGGTGGCACACACCTGTAATCCCAGCTACTCAGGAGGCTGAGGCAGGAGAATTTCTTGAACCCGGGAGGCGGAGGTTGCAGTGAGCCCAGATTGTGCCATTACACTCCAGCCTGGGTGACAGAGCAAGACTCTGTCTTGAAAAGCAAAAAAATAAATAAAATAATAAATAAAATAAAATAAAAGCAGATTATTAATATGTGTTTCATTGATTACTTCTAAGAATTAAAGATAATATATGTAAGTGGTTGAGTGTCATAAAGGTATATACAAAGACTCAATAAATATTAGTTATTATTACTAATAATAATGGAAAGTTAAAATACATTGTAAGATTACAACATGTAGCTTTTTATTGTTGAATAGATGCTAAATCATATATATATTGAATCAGTTTCACAATATTCCATTTTCTATGAATAAATTGTAATCAAAGATGCTATAGCAATATTTTCACCATAAGCATGTCCATTCTACCATCAAAGTACTAGAGATCTCTCCATATAGGCTCATGTCTACATACCCAACCACACATACACACACATTCAGCAGATGCAGAACTGAACAAATTATGTGTTTTTGAAGCAAAATACATTTGCATCTAGTTACGCAATTAGCACAAAGGAGAAGAGAAACTTACTCTTTTACAAAGTCTTTTCTCCCTGGTTTGAGATTTATGAGAGTAAATAACAAATTTTAAAATTACCTCTAAACTTATACACTTGCTCTATATTGAATATGGTGGTGTCTTCCTTTGGAGCATGATAGGACATTTTTTTTGTTTTCTTTTTTCCTTTGGCTAAATCTAATATATTCAATAATGAATGAATGAATGAATGAATGAATTTAGATCTTATGTCATTCAACAAATAATATTTCAGTAAGATACAGAAATGTATAACATAGCTTGTTTTCAAAGAGAAATATCCATATGATGTACATGTGTGTAAGTATTATATAGGAAAAACAGCCAGCACAATACCTTGCAGTGAGATGATGCTGAATACAGGGATTCTTTGTATGTGTCTATACATTAAAAAAAAAATGTACCGAAAGTGGATCTTCACTGATTTTCTATCATTTCAGCATTGTTTGTACAGAGAACTGAGATTAAGAGAGATGTCAGCGTTTGTCCGTGGATGAGTGAAGGGAAAGCAGGACCAAAGCAGAGAACACTAATTTCTTTCCTTATTTATTTAACAGCATAGTGGTCTCATCCAAAAATCTCTTGAGGTTCTTTTACCAGGACCTGTCTCTATCTAACACCCCCCCACCCCACCTCTACCCCAATAATTGCAGCCAAGTCCCGTTTTCCCATGTTCTTTGTAGAATACATTTAAAAGTGCAAATGTCCCCAACCTTCTCCTTGTTCTACAATTTTTAAGCACTTATCTTAAAATATTCCACTTAATTTCATATTTTTATCCATTGTTAACTTGCTGCCTCTCTCAACTAGAATATAAGGTAGTCATCTTTTTTAGATTCTTCACAACCTAAAGATTCTGGTTTATTGACTCCTCTTTTTCATAATCCCAACTTTATTTTACTCAAAGTGATTTCTACTCCAGTCTCCCTATTACCCTTCACATCAGCTCCTCTCTTTGCCAAATAAGGGCATAAAGGATAAAAAAAAAGAACAAAAATTCTGAATGTTATTTAAGTTAAATCTTCTTAAAGTTAATTCATTTTAAGTGGTGTATGCATGTGCGTGAAGGAAAAATCTCTACTATGTCTAAGATTCTAATCTTTTTCTGGTAGATGTTAATTTATTATTACTTAAACGAGCTATGGAAAAATGGAAACATGTCAGTTAATTGTCATAATTACGCAGTATGTTATTTCTATTGGATCCTCTGATTTTCCAAGGGTTAATGTATTTATTCAATGAAACAATCAGAGACAAGAACAACCCTGACAGGATGCAGAAATCTGAATTAACAAGGCTTTTAACTGTCTTTTTGTATTGATAGACCCCTAATTAAGTATTTTTAGAAACATAGCACTTTTACCAATCAAAAGCCTTTAATAGTCTTCTAAAATGAACTGTGTATATAATCAGCTATCTTTGCAAACCTTGCTTACAAACCATTAGTAAGCAGGCCATCAACCACAGTGTCAATACATTTTAAAAGAGGCTTTAGAAAACACCAATTTTATAATTCCCTTTAGTGGTTTACACTGAGGGAAACATATAATCTTTCTCTAAGGCTTCAAAACTTAGAAAGTAACATAGCTCAGAAGCACACTTTGGTAGGTGCCTAATTACTAGGACTGACTTTTAATTCCTTGCATGGATGACATACCACAAAACTATCTACCAAAGAAGCAGGATGGATTCAAATATTATATTTAAAACTACCAAAAAAAACCCTCTTGATTTTATTTTGATCCAGAAAGTCTGTATATACTCATATGCATATTTTTGGCATGCTTGTTAAATTGTAAGTTTCTGATGGACAAGGACAAATGAAAAATATTTTTAAATTGGAAAAGTAAGAAGCTGGAGGCAATTCTAAAAGTAATTAAACAATGGAAAAAAACTTTTGAAAACAATCCACTTTAAAGAGGTAATGATGACACACCATAAACGTGATATGGTCTCAGTCAAAATTTGTAGAATCATTTTTTTCTTAGATTACAAATGCAGTTCAAAACTTGAAAGCTAAAGGAAGAAAACAAAGCTTCAGGAATGCTTGCAAATTACTGAATACATGGGATAAGATATGTACATTCTCCATTAATGTAGACATTATCTCCGACATAACAAAGATTTAACTGTGCTTGCTCTAAATGGCCATGGCCTAGGACTGAAGGTTTCCTACCTCTGATTTTTGGAGTTTGGGGTAGGGAGTGGAGAAAGGAAGGGTTTCAGGCAAACTCTAACTTTTGAGGGAAACATGGTGCCAGTGGCTTGTGGGTTATAGTTACCCAGATGCCTATTAATCAGGGTGTGACTCCAGCCATTCTATTAAGAATAACCTCTTTGGCAGGACCTAAAATGAGATCAGTACTCCTCTGGAAATTATATATAGCATGCTCCTTTTCCATCGGAAACTTATACTTTAACAAGCATGCCAAAAATATACATCCACACACAGGAGCACACATACATGTGCGTGCATGCAGAGACTAACTTTCTGGATCAAAATAAAGATATTTTTGACTTCTGGTTGCAACTTGTAAATTTACCCTGCTTCTTTGGTAAAAATGGTTTTATGTCTTTGATGCAAAAACTTTAAGAGCCTTAATGATTAGAATGATTAGTCGGCTTCTGTAGTATTAATTTTTAAAGAGAGCTAAAAAGTACAGTCATCGAAAATTCTCTTGTAACTCCTAAGTCTTCCACAGCATCTGTTAAAATCCCTACTATTAATCACAGCTTTTTTTGGGTGAGAGATTATCTCCTTAAGATTCCTACAAAAATTCATCTGTTGGTAGGGTAACACAGTAACTTATGAGCATATGTTACACATTCATGGTATTAACCCCATTGAAATATTCATGTTAATTTAGCTTTTTAACTACTTTAACCAAGCATAAAACAGAATCTGAAGAACTACAACAGCAAATAGTTAAGTTTTGATGTGAGAGAACTTTGAGGAGGAAGAATTTTGGAGGTCACAAATTAAGGGCACTTGACCAGCCAGGAAACAGCTCTAAAATATTTATTATGGAATTAAAAGAAGTCGTAAGAGAGAAGGAAAATACAAATAATGATTTTCCAAAGAGGAATTGGGGGTGTGGGGAACGGAAGACACAATGTTAGTTTACTTTATGGTTTGCCTATGATTAGCTTGCATACTTGAGTAAGGAGTAGGGCAGCTCTAATACTGATGCCCTAGACCTATAGTATCTCTTGTTTAAGCCAAGATGTTTCATACCTTTGTTTTTAAAAAATTATGTGGTTTGTAAAGAATATCATTGTTATAACTTTATCTGTGTCATTTAGGAAGGACGAGGCTAAAATGTTTCTATTGTTTTCATGATTAACTTTTCTAATAGTTAATTAAATTAAATGAGAAAATAGTTAGCTTAAACATGTTTTCTTGTACTTACTAGATTAATCATACTCCTCTTTTTCCTCCGCAAAACTTCCGGACCCAAGGCCACAGAGTATACACTAGAATTAGTAGGCTTCCTTCCAGTATGCATTAGCTTTCCGCTCCCCACAATCAGAGTTGGGGTCTTGCCAAGTGTCAGTTATGTTTGCTCTCAAACCGGTTTAATTTAGTTGTTATTGGAATTATGTAATTGCATTAAATGTTACATAAACTGATGCAATAAGAGTTGGAAGAAAATTTTTTTTTCTAGGAAAATTGAGTTGAATGTTTTAGAAAGACTCTCTAAAGACAATATGATTTTTTTAAATGCTGTTAAATTAGGTGTGTGTAAAAACTATAGAAGACTTTGAGGAAAATAAAACAAAAACTCATAAAGATTCTCATTATTTTGCTAAAGTTTTATTTTTATTTTTTTCACTTTTAAGGAAGCCAATATTAGAAATCTCAGAAGATACATTAGAAGTATGGTGTGTAGGCTGGGCAAGGTGGCTCATGCCTATAGTTCCAGAACTTTGGGAAGCTGAGTCAGGCCATCTCCTTGAGCCCAGGAGTTTGAGACCAGCCTGGGCAACATAGGGAGATATTGTCTCTACAAAAATTAGCTGGGCGTGGCTGCATGTGCATATGGTCCCAGCTTCTCAGGAGGCTGAGGAGGGAGGATCGATTGAGCTTGGAAAGTTGAGGCTGTAGTGAGTGGAGATTGCACCACTGCACTGCAGCCTGGGTGACAGCATGAGACCCTGTCTCAAAAAATAAATAAATAAATAAGGAAAAAGAAGTATGGTGTGTATGCAAAAGATATGATATGAGCTAACTGAAACAATTCTAATCAATAAACCTGTACTTGAGGAACAGGCCTTGGTCCTGCATCAGAGATTTCAGAATAAAATGCACACAAATGTGTTTCGGTAATATGTCAATGTATTTAAAATATGTAACATGAACACAATTAGAATGCAAGTTAGCCATTTTGTATTTGTTTGTGTATGAATGCATACTATTTTCCTTGTTTGTTAATTTACATGTCAAAATTTTATGAGACCTATTTTCAAGCATGCAATAAAACAGTGATTACCATAGCATTTAGTAAGTTTGTTGGCAATATCTGATGTCTTCTAAAGAGTTAGATTAATTTGAGTCTTTAAAACAGCATACTGATTCCTTGTACTATTTTTTTTTTTAAATAGAGGTCGCTTTGTAAGACTTGTATCTCTGGCAGAACGGATGAAGATGGGAGTGTTCAGGAGATGTGAGGCTGTCTGTGTTTAAATTGTGTTATCAATAATGTGGTCCACAGCAGTGTCTCCCACATTGGTCTCTGAACAGATGATACAGTGTTTCCTAACCCATGATGAAATGAGGAAAATAAAAACAATGCAGTTATTTTAAAAGCCTAAATGTATTTCATGTTAAGGACTGTATTTATTCTTAAACATGTCCATTTTCTTGTTTTGTGTTGAAATTGACTATTTTTTTGAAATTAAGATAATGAAAACTTAAAAAAATCTTTAATAGGCAAAAAAAAGTTTTGGAGCCTCCATATATCCTATGTTGAAGTTTTTCTTTTTTATTTTCTTTTGATTGATACTTATTCCAACCAATAGTAGAGAGAAGGGAGCTAACAGCTCTCTTGGAACAGTATATAACCTGTTTTATCTTTCTTATTTATAGGGAATCGTATGGGGGAAAAAAATGGATATAGGCCCATGGGGATCATCCAAACAGGTAGACTAGACTCTTGGAAAAGTTTGATTAACCCTTGTTCTGCAATCTACAAAACAGAAATATGCAGGGAGCTTTGTACAGCTTTGGTTGCTCGTGGAGGAAGAGGCATGATGAGGCTTTTGCTTTAAGAATGAGCATAGCGGCTGGGCGCAGTGGCTCACGCCTGTAATCCCAGCATTTTGGAAGGCCGAGGCAGCTAGATCACCTGAGGTCAGGAGTTGGAGACCAGCCTGGCCAAATAGTGAAACCCCATCACCACTAAAAATACAAAAAAAAAAAAAAAAAAAAAAAAAAAATTAGCCGGGCATGGTGGTGGGCGCCTGTAATCTTAAGCTACTCTGGAGGCTGAGGCAAGAGAATCACTTGAACCCGGGAGGCGCCACTGCACTCCAGCCTGGGTGACAGAGTGAGACTCTGTCTCAAAAAAAAAAAAAAAAAAAAAAAAAGAATGAGTATAGCTACTGTCAATAGATAGACAACTATGTGACCTAGGTACAAGTGAGGAGGAGGGAGAGGATCAAAAGGTAATTCTCTGTTCAGTATGAAGTTGAACAGAATGAAGTTAAATGAAGAGGCATCTCTGTGGAACCGCATCCATCCTCAGTTGGCTGTGGGCACTATTGATAAAGATTATCTATTACATCATTCATATGTAAAATAATTATAACAAATATAACACATATCAATGATTTCTATTCTGAGATGAGAAACTTGAGAAATCAGTAGAAAAACCAGACTGGATGGAGGTTAGGCTAAGCTTTCTCATAGTTCAAAGCATACTTACGATTTTCTTATAGTTCTCCTAGGAATAAAAAAGCTAATGCAAATACCAAAACAAAACAAAAATGACCTTGGCAATTAGATAAGAGACGCTTAAGCATTTCATTCACTCAATCATTGCATAGCTTTCTTAGAAGAGTAACTCTTTAAGAAAAATTATTTATCAAATATTCACATAGTGCTTACATTTCTGTAGGTGCTTTGCAACTATTACCTCATTTAATTCTCAAAAAAATGAAGCAGGTCTTAGTATTGTTACAGTCCATATTTTATAGACAAGGAAACTGAGAGAGATTAATTAACTTTCCTGAGGCTATACAGTTGAGAAGCGGTGGAGCTGAGATTCACACTCAGGCAGTGTGGCTGAAGAGTCTGCACTCCTGTCCGCTACATGTTGCTGCTTCTTTAGCAAAGGATGTGGTTGTTGTGGCTGCCGTTATGGCTCACATGTTCTTCTTGCCACCACCTTTACCTTTATATCATTAAGATTCCAGAAAACCCTGATAGTGCTTAATGAACAGTGTTGTCTCTGACAAACCTGAAAATGAGTCCTTTCCCAAGTGATAGTGCACAGCGGCCAGGGGAAGCCAGAGGAAAGCTACTGGGTCATGGCCCCTGGAACAATTATTCTGGTGTAAAAGAGACAGGCAGGAGCCATCCTCCCTTATTTTTTTTCCCCTAAACTGTAAAGGGAAGTCGGGAACTACTATAATTTACTCAACTCTTTTAAAATCTGTGGATGCACATATTTACCTGCATCTCTGAGAGTTCCTCTTCTTCTGGCCTATAACTGTTCATGGTCTCTGGCCAAGGAAAAATGTGAAACCCAATTCTTTCATCAAGGCCAGGATAAGAAAGCCTGTTTCCTAAGACTTCTATATACTTCCAATTCAGATATACAATCATATCATGTGCAGGTAAAAGTATCTTGCTTCATACTTTCTAATGTTTATAACACATTGATATGGTTTGGCTGTGTGCCCACCCAAATCTTGTCTTGAATTGTAGCTCCCACAATTCCCACACGTTGTGGGAGGGACCCGGTGGGAGAAAATTGAATCATCGGGGCAGTTTCCCCCATACTGTTCTCTTGTTAGTGAATAAGTCTCATGAGATGTGATGGTTTCCCCTTTGCTTGGCTCTCATTGTCTCTTGTCTGCCGCCATGTGAGACGTGTCTTCTGCCTTCTGCCATAATTGCAAGGCTGTCCCAGCCATGTGGAACTGTGAGTCTATTAAACCTCCTTTTATTTATAGATTACCCAGTCTCTGGTATGTCTTTATCAGCAGCATGAAAACGGTCTAATACACTCATTCTCATGTCTAGTTAATTATGCAAATATATATAGCTATTTCCTCTAATATATTCATGTCAAGAAAATATCCTTTCATATAACAGCAGTTTTAATTCTCACAGTGACTTAGTAAAATAAAGGTTACTATCACTGATTCACAAAAGATGAAACAGAGGCTCAGAGAAGTGACAGAATTTTATACAAAGTCTCAACAGGTTCAAGTGACTGAGTCAGATCTGTCCAATTCCATTATACCATACTAATTTTAATATTCAGCTCATGAAGTCAACATGCATAAAGAAAGAAAAAGAATCATTTATGATCTACATCTCTACTATAGGGGTGGGTTACAATATTACTAGATATCTAGTCACCTTTCTCCCCTGAACACATGGCATGTTGTTGAAATATCCCAGAGATAAGACCTTTTTCTTTCCACTTGCACTGCTCAAGTGGCGTGCTACCCTGCCATACACTCTTCTTATCCCAAACCAGAACTTGCCATTATGGAAAGAGGTGCAGCCACAATACCCTAACAGCAATTTCCCATAAATATGCTTTTCCTCTTAAGCACACATCCTCTAGAAGGCAGACTTAAGAAGAGACCTCTGAAGGTAGCCTAATTGTTAAGCTTTTTCATATTCATGGGTAGCATATATGCCAATATCTAGGAAAGACGGAAAGGGAGCTTTCCCTCAGTGAGGTTGGCTGGCAGATGAGAGCAAGGATGGAAGTGTGCACCCCAAAGTGCTCTTGCTTTACATATTCAGCCATCAAAGTGATTTAGGAGAGTGTGGCTCATAAACACCCATCACACTGGTGCCATTCCATACCAATGTTTGCATTGGTTACGGCAAAAATAGTAAAAAAAATAAATAATAAATAAGCATAACACCAGTGAGTTCTTTTGTAAATTTTGGTGTCTAACGATTTAGTGTGTTAGATTTTATTGTGAGGTTATAGCCAGCTTATTTCTGAGGGGTTAAAACACCTTTTAAGAAAGGACAATAATGGTGATGACTGGCGAATGGCATTTGTTTTTACCAAATGAATAAAATTAAAATAAAAATTTAAAAATCTGAACATTTTAAATTTTAATTTTATTTGTTTGATAAAAATTAAAAATGTAAATGAATAAAAGATTGGAGTGTGAAATCAAAATGCCTAGGGCTGTTCACTCTAGTGATTCCAAACCTTGATTCTTTTCTCCCCAAACCTTGATTTTAACAACACAAGCCTGTCTCTAGTTATTCCAGTGAATGTGAAATTCTTAAAACTCAATAATTTTAAAGTTTCTTTCTTTCCTTTTGTTTCTTTCTTTCCTTCTTTCCTTCTTTCTTTTTCTTCTTTCTTTCTTCTTTTCTCTTTCTTTCTCTCCCTCCCTTCCTTCCTTCCTTCCTTCTTTCCTTCCTTCTTTCCTTCCCTCCCTCCCTCTTTTCTTTTCTCTTCCTTCCCTCCCTCCCTCCCTCCCTCTCTTTCTTTCTTTCCTTCCTTCCTTCTTTCTTTCTTTTTTCTTTCTTTCTCTTTCCTTCCTTCCTCTTTCTTTCTCTCTCTCTCTCTCTCTCTGTCTCTCTCCTTCCTTCCTTCCTTCTTTCTTTCTTTCCTTTTTTCAGAGTCTCAATCTGTCACCGAGGCTGGAGTGCAGTGGCATGGTCTCGGCTCACTGCAACCCCTACCTCCTGCGTTCAAGCAATTCTCCTGTCTCAGCTGGTCTCAAACTCCTGACCTCAGGTGATCTGCCTGCCTTGGCCTCCCAAAGTGCAGGGATTACAGGTATGAGCCACCACACCCAGCCTTAAAATTTGTTTCTAAGGAAAGCAGAACTCTATGCCATTCAACATTTTTAAAAGTTTAGGGGAGGAAAGCATTGAATCAGTCAAACAAAGATAGTTTGTTCTACACATCTGGTGGCAGGTGTGTTATCGGGAAGTTTTCGTTTTAAGCTGGAGTTCAATTGGCCAGTTATAGCCGGCTCACAGCAGTCTGAGAAAGACAGCAGAAATTCCAAGTCTCCCAGGACATGATCCTAGGTGCAGGTTCATACACAGTCCATAAGTAGCATTCATCTCTTTACATCTATGGAAAACACCATTGCATTGCAACCTCCTGAAAAAAACAATAGCAAAATTAAGGTAAACTGTAGAGACCATCATTGGAGGATCTGCAGGGAAATAGCCTGCCGAGGTGAGATGTGTGAATACCTGCACATGCCTACACCAGGTGGGTAGAAAATGACCTGAAGGGAAGAAATAGTAAAAGGAAGCTATAAAGTTCTTTTAAAAAATCTGGGTTCAAGTACTTCAGGAGAAATCAAAGAGTATTTCAACAACTCAAAGCAGGTCAGTGAAAAAAGGTTCAGTGGGGTGGGCAGGGTGAGAGGAGAGCTGGAAACCTGTGCAGCTTGCGCGTGGTGTGCATCCGGGTCCAGCACAGTATTCGGACACAACTAGAGTCCACCAGTCTTCAGCCCCAAGGGATGAGCCGGCGGAACAAGACTTGAAGATTCTGAGAGGTGGGGCTTGCAGGCCTGGATGGTTAGGAGAATCCATGGTCCCAGGCACAGAGGCAAGCTTCGCTTCTGGGCCAGGTTCTCTTAGAGAACAGCACTGGACCTCGCTAGGCACAGCTGGGCACCTCCTTGGCCAGAGTTGCACCTGTGCCCTTGGCCATGGGAAGCTCCCGGGCCCTCTCCCTTCTACCTGATCCTGACCAGGAAAAGGGGCGTGTGTGTGTGTGTGTGTGTGTACCAGCCTTGCTTGTTTTACTTTTATATGGCTTTATTTTAAAATTTATTACAATACTGTTGGCCCTTGAACAAATGGGAGTTATGGATGCAGAGTCCCACAGACGTGAAAATCCCTGAAGAACCTGACTCCCCCAATTCCTTAAAGGTAACGTGAAGAGTCCACGAACACATAATTTGTATGCTATATGTATTATATACTGTATTCTCATGGTAAAGTAAGTTAGAGAAAAAATGTTATTAAGAAAATCGAAAGGAAGAGAAAATGTATTTGCCATATTAAATGGAAATGGGTCATCATAAAGGTCTTTATCTTCCTAGTCTTCACATTGACTAGGCTGAGGAGGAGGTGGAAGAGGGGAAAGGAGAGGTAGGAGAGGCAGACACACTGGTGTAACTTTTATTGAAAAATAATCTGCATGTAAGTGGACCCCCGCAGTTTAAACCCCTTTTGTTCCACGATCAACAGCATATTCATTTCTATTATTTTATTTTTGCATTTCACAATTTTATTGTTTAACCAGTTTCAAATAGATTTCTTTTCAGAGAAATCGTAGCCCTAGCATGCTCAGGGGTGTCACCCCCAGCTCTGGCTTGCAGCTTGCCAGGGAGTGTCCCGCTGCTGCCCAGCCCATTACAAGGAGAGAGTGTTTGTCTCAGAACCAGTGAGCCAAGAGCCCTTCCACTTCTGCTCCTCTGGGCCCACTCAGGCCCCTTTTTGTTGCATGTTCCCTGGTTGGTGCCGCCTGGAGCAACCCCTGTGTCAAGTATGAACCTTTGTTTGGGGTCCACATGTCTGCACAAAAGAGCATCAGCACTGCCGACTCTACAAGACTATTGTGAAACTTGAAACTTAACTTTTGGCTATGTTCTGGTTTTTAGAGTGTGGTTTAGGACGACGTGGGTTTTCATTCTTCAATGTGCAGTTTTTAATAAGGCAATGCCAATAGGTTTCTGACACTAATTTTCTTGCAGTAGCTAATCAAAGCCATTCACTCTTCCTTGGGACCCAAGGAAACAGTGCCGTTCTTCTTGCTAACTTTAATGTGCTAAGGACTTTGCACCTATTAAAGCGGTTCACACACCAAAAGCAACTAGGTTTTAGGACAGAATTTAAGTCCCCCAAACAGCATATCAACTTAATTGTAGAGGTTAATATCTTCCATGCAGGAATCTTCTTTCCACAGTGTTCTCCAGAATGCGTGTTTCCTGGCCCACAACACTTTATTGTTGTTGCTATTGTTTTGATAGTACTCGTTCTTTCTCATAACCTGCCTCTTCTTAACTGATACTGGGTTAACAGAACCTTTCCATTTCTTTCATAAAATAGGCTGACTGTTGCCAAAGACACTGAGTGTTTAGGAATAGTGGACTCCTCTCTGATAGGTTAGTCAGCGCATTTTTGACCCGAGTAGTTGAGTTATATACTTATCAACAACCTTAGGGTTACAACCTTAAATCGTATTACTTCCCAAACCTGTTTATGTCCATTTTAGATGTTAGTTTAATTATATAATTTAATTAAAAATTATATAAATGATGCAAGATAAGTTTCAAAAGAAAATACCAGCATGTGACATGTATACATATGTAACTAACATGCACATTGTGCACATGTACCCTAATACTTAAAGTATAATAATAATAATAATAAAGAAAATAGATACGTATAGGGAAGCTAAATAGAATATTTTTGAATATTCTCTGAAAAGCAAGTGATAAAATTACTGTTAAACTAGTTGTGGGAGACTGACAGTGGAGAAAAAAGTTATGAAAACCCAAAAGTCAGTTCTCAGCTGGTTATAGTGTCTTTAACTGTAACTTTGAGCTAGTCTTAAGTTCTTGTTCCACTTGAAAGAAACTGAACCTGGAAGTTGTACACAATGCATTATGTGAATGGCTTAGGTAAGAAAGCTGATGTAGAATTCCAATCAAAGGGTTCATATTTAAAGAAAAGGATTTGACTCTATACCAAAAGATTGGTGAATGAAATGTGGGTGTCTGTGTATTTGTAAACATTATGTGTTTTAACTTAAAATACATAGATGTGTTTTTCCATTAATAGACTAACCAATGGTGTTAATACTATTAGATAAGTGACTTGTACTTTATTTAGATGTTTTTGAATGTCTTGAATTTTAGGTTTTAGTTTGTTTTGTTCACTGCTTTATTTGGAAAGGTGCCTGGCACCTAGGCTCTCTATCAATGCTTGTTGCAGGTGTGTGAATGAATGTGATGATTGGGTTCTTCAATTTGAATTAACAAAATGTAAACGTAAATATATATAACGGTGTCCTTCAGACCACCTTAAGAGTCAAAAGTTGACGGTTGCTGGAGGTGAAGGAGAAGGCGAGGAAGAGAATTGCGCCCTTTTGAAGGGCCTAGTACAACTGAGCGGGGTGGCTTTGTCAAACTCTACCCCACCAGTCTGACATGTATCCTCAATGTATATCCTTCAAATTCTTCCTGTCTTTTCTTGGCTAAGATCCACTGCAATTTCGTTAAGAACTACTGCCCCCCTAAACTGTTATCTGTATTGTAATTTGCCTCTGAAACATTTAGATTTAGTTCTTTGTATGTTAGGATTGATGCGTCTCTTGGTTTGCTTTGAACTTTAACACACACACTTTTATTGCACATTTGATTATTGGTTGAGAGAAGACAAAGAGTTAGCCAACAGATTGTTTTGAAATTAATGAGAAATTACCAGCAATTTGCTAATAGTTATGTGACTTAACTTGATTTCGTTATTATCTTTGTTATGTTGTGAAATATGGTACATATAAAGAAAACCCAGTAACATTATAAAAAACGAAAACCAAAAAAACTGAAATCTTGTGTGCCTGTCATTCACCTTGAGAGAAAAGACAGTACAGGCACCTTGGAAGTCAGCTGAGTGCACACCCTCCCACCTTATGTCCCTTCCCATAGTACCCAGGAGTTGCCTGTACCCTGAATTTGGCGCTAATCCTTGCCTCACTTTTCTTTATAATTTTAGTGCATTGGGTGTCTTCTTAAGCAATCTGTTGTTTCATTTGCCTGTTTTGGAAATTGAAATCAATGGAATCATATTCTATTCCTCTGTTACTTGGTTTTTCATTTAACATTTAGTTTTTATTTTAAGATTCTTTTTCACTGATACCTATAACTATAGTTCATTGATTTTCCATTCCATAAAGCATTCCAGTGTACAAATGTGCCACAGTTTACTTATCTTATCCAGTGTTATTGGACTTTTGACTTATTTATATATTTTTTGCTACTGTGAGCAACATCGCTATGAGGTTGGACATGCCTCTTCTGCTCAGGTGGAAGAATTTCTCCAGCCTATAGTATTATACACAGGGATGGTCATATAGCATGGATATACTAAACTTTACCAAGTAAAGTCAAATCATTTTCCCACATTGGTTTTAGCAGTTTACACTCCCACCAGCTGTGTATGGATGTTTAAATTCAACTTTTCAAAACAACACAGGCATGTGTAGATTTATATATGTCTTGAAATGCTGCTTAATGGCTGCAGTTGGTATAAAGAAGAAGCTTGATGTGCACTTCCTTTAAAGCTTACATTCCCCAAAAGAAAAGGAAAGCCAGGGAATATGTATGATTCTGTTTAGGTTAATTTATATTGGCTTATATTGGCTAAATAAAGAAAAACTAAGTAGTAGACCTGAAAACGAAAGGAAAACATTTTCTTGTTTCTCTTAATTAGGTCTTTGAACTTAATTGCTTGGTGTGAAGGGTAAATTCCTGGAATATATACTATATCATATGTATTATAACACAACCCAGAGTCATTTTGTCTTTATTTTGTAAGAACTTTAATAGGATACAATTAACAGTTGACTACAGATTTTCTTGAAAATATTTTTGTTAATTCTAGAATTATTTTGCTTTCATTTTATGACTATTATACATTTTCTAATTTAACAGTTACTTGAAGTAACATTCCCTCTATTCTGTGAATTATTTTTTATGTTTTGTGATTTAAGAAATGAAAATATATGCAAGTTTTACATTTTAAACAACAAACAACTTTTATTTCCTTATTATATCAAATTATACTATGGAAATATTTTTAAATCATTTGTGACACAGTGACTTATTTGCCACATGTGAAAAAGACACTTTATTCAAAAGACACTGAATTTCATTGTCCTATCAAATACTTTTAATTTCAAGTTTCAACATATTTTAGGTATACAGTATTTTGATCCTAATTTCCAAGCTAACAAAAATAAGTGACTCCAAGAAATGTAGAACTTACAAGAAAATGACAAAGGAAATATTTTATATGACCAAGTTGAAATCAATAGAATGTATTCTGTTATAAATATATCTTAATTGTTATTTCTGGCACACATAATTAAATGCTATTATTTCTGAAAATGTAATAGCCCTTGAATTTGGCAAATAATACTTAATTTTAAAATAGTTATTAATTACTAGCTATGAGGAGATTATTTAACAAATTCAACCATTTCTTCCTATTTTGTATAAATCTAAAATTCAACATGAATTTATTATTTTGCTATAGAATTTTGAAAATAACGATGGGAACTATGGAATAAATGTTAGTATATATTAATTTATATATAATCAGCCAATAAATGTTACTCCAGCTATTCAGTTTTGTTTTGTACTAACATTTGTAATAGTATAAAGAAAACATGTTTATGCTTGACAAGTATTTGGGAATTTACTGTTTCTTAGTAGTACCCAGGCTCACATTGTGACAATGAATTAAGACATAAGATCCTATTGAACAATTATCTTTTAAAAGGGAAACAATAGTTTTACTACTTGTTTTCTTTTACTTGTGCATTCTGTCCTTAGCTACAGCATGTACACCTTGACTATTTTAAGGAATTGAACAGCTGCTAATTAGTGGTTTTAATAGTCAAGAAAAGGGTGAAGCATGTTGTGGATATAAACCCAACCTAAATGTTTTCTTCTGAATAGGGTTGCACAAAAAAAACCCTTTTAAAACTGCATTTTCTTCATGATCCAAAGTAATATAACCATGTATATCTGCACCCACTTCTCTCACCATGATCCACAATAGATATGCTTTAAAATAATTTTTTAAAAAGTTTACAGACTCTTAAGTTGTGGGCACACACAAACAAAAGTGAGAACTGTATTATACATCAAGAAACCATGTCTAACTTATATTTTAAAATTCTTACATCTGTATGTTCGGGAATTATATTCCTAACGGTTTTCACCTTAAACAATATTGCCTAAACCCCTCAAGTAATGCTAATGAAAATAGGTTATAATTGAAAAGTTTGTTTGCCCAGAATGATCAGAACTAATCTATTCAGAATTAATAGTGATTCTGAAGTTTAGAGAACTTAAATGATTGAAAAAAGATATTTTAGTCCCCAAATGTGGTTTAAGTCAGACATAGGATATGGTACTAAATACACCAGCTTTAAAATCAGAGATGCCTTAGAAAATTTTATACAATGTAAGTAGTTGAGGGACTATATTGAGTTATTTGTTGTTATTTTGTCTCAGTTGCAAATATTTGGGTTTATCTGAAAAGGGAAAAAAGCTTCCTGTAAAACCCTACACATTTGATTATGAGAGAATATTTTATTTACCATTTCAACAAAATCGAAATTTGCCATGGTAACAATTTGCAAAAATTTAAAAAATGACTTAAAAAGGAGCTATCATCCTTCAATAACAAATATCTTAACATTGTATTTACCTGAAAATCTACGTGGATCTGCAGATAGGAGTGAGGCACAATCCCTCCATGTCAGGATGGGTTGAGAAGCATCTGCAGAAACCAAAGGAGAGGATGACGGAATATCTTTTTTTTTTTTTTTTCCCCAAGGACCTACTTGTGTCCTTCGACTACTCTTACTAAGTTTTTATTTTCAAACTTCACTTGTTTCTAGTTTGTACAGGTGGAGTTTTTCCTCTTGCTCAGTGGTAATGATCTTAGTCCTATTGAATGTGTGGGCTTTTTTATATATAATATTCTCTGAAAGGGCCATTTTCGTTCCATCAATTATTACCCGTACCACACGGTCCATATTACAGTCTGGCTCTCACTGACGTGGCATTTGCAGCTTTACAGAGACACCACAGGAAATTGTTCTTCAAGTGTTAACCAGCGGGATTTAAAACAAAACAAAACAAAACAAAACAAAATGCTTATTAAAAAAAAATCCTTCCAAGAAAATCCCATATGAAATGCTTCCCG
Source organism: Pan troglodytes (assembly GCF_028858775.2). Classification (NCBI taxonomy): domain Eukaryota; kingdom Metazoa; phylum Chordata; class Mammalia; order Primates; family Hominidae; genus Pan; species Pan troglodytes. The sequence goes on along the minus strand of NC_072412.2, from coordinate 96,945,369 downwards.
TATTTAGATTCCCAGGATTTAAAAAAGCCATTTGATTTCAAATAATTGAGAAAACTTGCTTTATTAGAGTTTGCTGTTATTGTAAATTGCATCAAGCGTGAGATGTATGATTTATGCAGATTTGAAAGAAATATCATGCAGAAGGAAAGAGAAGCAGCAGAAAAATAGGCTCTTCGTTCCTTTCTCTTCACTGTCATGATCATGCTCATTCATTAAAAGGAAGATTCTGAAGACCATACATTTGTAAATTGTTTCTGCTGTTGTCCACTGGACCAGCAGAGACTCTAATTAATAGTGAGTCGTCTCAGCTACTTTCTGAAATTTTTGCCACAGCCGCTTTCAAGTAGCAATTTTTGGTTTCACTGATTTGCCCTTATCCTGCCTACCCTCTGGTGGTGGTATTCAGTAACAGTGAAATGGCTACACAGGGAACCACAGAGAAGAAAAGCACGGGAAATACATCACATTCCCAACGGCAAAATGAGTGCCACGACAATTAAAATTAAATTGTATCATAGATACCCAAGGAAAGATTTTAAAAATATCAACAAACTCACAGTTGATGGTGATAGTTTCTTGAGAAAATATCTTTTCTCAAGAATTGGGTTTTTTTTTTGGCCATAATTCTCTTATGTTCAGCCCTTAGACATATTTTAATACTTAGAGCAGTGTGTTGTGAGCAGAACTAAAGTTTGTTCTGCTGTACATAAGTTTGAAAGGCTATCTGGATTGTCTGAAATTAATTATATGACATTAAAAATTATTTAAACAAGGAAAGAACTCATTGACTCGGGAAAAATAGCAGGCATACCAATACATAGCAAACAGAATTATTTGTGAATTGTCAAATTTTGCTCTTGTATTCTCTGTCAATTCTTTGTAAAATTGATGTATATTAACTCTTTTAGCTTAAAAAGGTTTATTTTAAACTTTAAAAAACTTAAAACAATATTTTAAATTTAAAAAGTTAGCCAAGGGTTGTTTTTATAAGGTTTAAAGATGCTCACAGATAGACCCAGGAAGTTTCCATGATAGACAACACTTTTGTGCCCTGGAAGTTTGTGTGTGTGTAGGGGGCGGGGAGGTGTGTGTAGAGCAGGAAGAAGATGGGGATTCTCTAGCACAATTGCAGAAGAAGGAAGTAGCTACTGTCTCTATGATTTACAAAGATGCTAGACTCATAGAGTATACTCTTAATTGTTTGCTGATAGAGTCACTTGCAATTTGCAACACGTTTTCAAGTCATGGGACTCTGAGACAGCTGTAGTCTAATTTCAATGCCAGGTTAAGTACCATAGTGCTAGTCATGAATTTCTAAGAATTTAAAATGCAATCCTCTGATATTCACTACCTTTGGGACACTTGGTAAGTCTGTTAGTTAATTCTTTTGTTTGTTTATTTGAGACGGAGTTGCTGTGTCACCCAGGCTGGAGTGCAGGGGCACACAATCACAGCTTACTGCAGCCTTGACCTCCCTGGCTCAAGTGATCCTTCTGCCTTGGGCTCCCAAAGTGCTGAATTACAGGCAGGAGCCATTGTTCCCAGCCCGAGTATAATTCTTTACACCCATTTCTCTCCTATCTATTCCTCTCTTCCTGCTATACCATACAGCTTCCCAATTATAATGTTTTTCTTAGTACCTAAGCCAGGGTTTACAAGGCCTTTCTTAAAGCGGATACTTCAAAGATACGTTTGATTGCTTGCTGTGCCAGTCATTCATTTATCGCCTCTCAGCTCCAAATTCACCCTTGAATATCTGTTCTCAGGATCTGTATTGAACCCTTGATGGTTTTTTTTTTCTTTTTGAGAGCATGTTGTAAATTTAGCCAGTGGGTGTGGGAGGGAAATTGCAGGAAGAAGTTAACTTTTCCTGGTTCCTGTGTGTATTTTCATTCTTGCTTCTGCTGCCTGGTTAGTCAGTGGTGGGAAGACATGCAGTGCTCCTCTACTGGACCATGCGACCAGTGTGTGTAGTTCCTGGAACTACCTTGTATCCTTGGCCTGGGCCAGGTGACCTGCTTCCTGCAGGACTCTCAATGTTGACACTGCATGCTCCAGGCTTCTAACCTGCAGCAGCTCTCCTACACACTTTGCGCATCTTCCTGCTAGCTGTGACTCCCTTGCACCCTCAAGGATTATTTCATGTTTTTCTAGCCTCTGGTGACACAGTAAACTTCTCTGCCCTCCAGTGGGCTACAATAATATTTTCTCCAATTACGTCTGAACCTTGACCTTGAGAAGAGGGCCCTCCTTCCGAGTTCGTCCTTCTTTCGTCTGCTCCCTCAGTTTTAGGGTACACTTCAGTGTTCTCTTTACATCTTTGTAGCTGCTTTCCTCTCACAACTGAAAATTCTTCATTTTAAACATCTCCTGCTTAAATTACTGTGTGATTTTTGTCTCCCGATTGGGCCCAGACTCATACATTGACTGACAAAGTATGACATTATCATATAAAAAACTATGATAGTTGTAATTGTACCCTCAGTTACACTTCTTATTTATATTAACATATTCAATGTTTTAAAATGTCATCAAGTTTCTTTGTGCTTACTATCATCACAGAAATAAATTATATAATGTCACTGAGCACCAGTGATATAAATGGTATTAATACCATAGGTTTGTTTTCAATTTTATTCAAATTTCTACTTTGCTTGTAACCTGATTTCTATAAGACCAACATTTATAAAACAGTCAATAAATCATATTTGTAAATGTTTCTATCTCAGCTGTTGAGCTTTTAAATTTTGGGAGATAGATCTAAAAAGTACAGTGTAAGTGATAAAATATTTTCTTGTATCTATAGTGTTACATAACTAGGAAGTATTTTTTTATTCCAAATAGTAACCATTTATAATTTTTACTACCTTGGGATCAAGGTGACATTGATTTCTATTGTACTAGTCAAGATTTTTTACTTTGACCACAAGACAGCAACTCCTTCACAGGTAAAACATGTGATGAACCATCGTGCAGATAACAGGAAAATAGTAGATGTCTCCATATCAAAAATATCTGTATATCAAAGATGCCATTGGCTGAGAATCACAATGTAATTATTTATGTAATGTAGGAAGAAAAGAAAGTGCTGAAACTAATTGTAAGACACTGTAAATTGTAAGGCACTGTAAATGTAAAATATTCTGATTTCAGAGATGTTAAAATGTGAAAAAATATGTCTCTTAGAGTTGATGAAATATGGTAGAATTCTAGATAATTTTTAGAATCAATATCCTTGGTATTGCTGCCTTTACAAAATTATCAATATTTTAGCTGAAGGAAAAACTACTTTGTGAAAATTTACCAAAATATATGCATTGCAGATATTCTACAAAAGCCTTCTTAAGTCTCAGGTCCAAGGTCCTCAAGTACGGTGGTTCTCAAATTATTTTAACAACAACCCACAAGCAATAATTTTTACATATTGACCCAATACAGATTTATATATAATAAAAACAAAACTTTTGCAAAATAATATTTAGTGTTACTATGTATGATTATCCTGATGTTTTATTTTTTTCTTTATTCTATTCTGTTTTATTCATCTAAACTATAAGGCACAGAGCATACATTCTATTTTTCTTATGTACTCCCACTCTCACCTTAGTTTTGCATCTATACCTTAGTTTTGCATCATGAATTTCTAAGCAATAGAATAGAAATAGCATCATGAATTTCTAAGAGATAGCATATTATGCTATCTCTCTTGTAAATATCAATTAGTCATAGTTGAGTAACTATATATTTAATGTCACCATTAGTTTATTTATTTTGTTTTTTTAAATTTTGATGTCTCTCCATTCTTTTAAGATATCTGAAGTTTGTTCTCTGGATCATTACTTACGAAAGGTACAAGAATTTTCTCTGAATTCTTGCATATTTGTATTAATTTGTCTGACACTTTTATACTTGAAAATCAGTTTGGCTACAAATAAAAGCTGTGACTTTCATTTTTTTTTCCTTGAGGATTCAAAATACATTACTCTACTGTGTTTTGGCATAAAATATTGCTGTGCAAAAGTCTGGTAGCAATCTGATTTTCTTTCCTTATAAACTACTTGGTCTTTTAAATTCTTTTTTTGCCTCGAAGGCTGAAAATTTTTCTGTTTTTGTTCTTTCAAGCCCAGTAGCTTCACTAGGATATGTCTACCTTAGTCCATTCTGGATCAGTTTTCCTAGGTGTGATAGGCAACCTTTCAATATTAATTTCAAAGGGTCTTTTATTTCAGGAAAGTTTTGTTAAATTAACAAAATACAGTTTTGTTAAATTAACAAAATACAGTTTTGTTAAATTTTTCAAAAAAGTTTTCTAAGATTATGGTTTGTATTATTTGTTCTAATTAATGCATTATATGTATTTTGGATATTCGACGTTCCATCACCTTCTTTCAAATTCCTTTCACCTTTTTTATCTTTTTAACTTTTAAAAACATTCCTCTTTCTCTTATTCGATTTTTCTCAAGGTATTATCTGTTGTGTTTGTTCTCTTTTGTGTTCCATCTAGTTTAATCTTTATTTATCAAAGTATATTTGTTTTAATTTTATTTCTTTCCTGTGTTCTCTTTTCAAATTATCTTTTTCTTTTCTTTCTAAATCTTCATTTTTTTCCCCAATCACCTCATTAGTAAGTTTTTATAATTCTGACATATGTTATCCTTTCATAACTTTTATTATTTTATTTTTTCTTTTATCATCTATCGAAATATTAGGTATATGTATAAATTATATATATATAATTATATATATAAGATATATATATATATGTATATATATATCTTTTTTCTGGGGACGTGTTTTTCTGGCAGGTTTTCCTGGACTGTAGGAAGGTAATTTTGTTCTTTCAAGGAGGGAGAGTAGGTCAAGACAGTTTTTTTTGGCTTCTTGGCTCTAGAGCTCCCTCTTTGGTTGAGACAATGATAAAGACTGTATCTCATGCTTTTTGAGATAGGCATCCTTTGTTCTTCCCCTCAATTTTTATCAAAACCTTCTTTTTCCTGTGTCATTCCTGTTTCTCTCTCTGTTCAATTTGGATTCTATTCCCATTGAATTCTAATCCTCAGCAGGGGAATTTGTCTCTAAAATCAGTATGGTATATTAGTTTGGTACTCTACAGGATTCAGAGTCCTTGGGCACCATTAGACCACATCATACTTTAACACTCTGTATTTATTCATGAACTGAGTCCCGTAGAAACCCATTGTGGTTTTGGATTCTGTCCTCAAAGTGGCCTGCTGCAATTTCCAGTGAGTACTCTATGGCAATTAGATTGTTCATTATTCTTAGGACTATCAAGCCAGTTCCCTTCTCTCCACTTCCTGCCAGTCAGATGGTGATTCCCTCTGTGTCTCATAGCTCTTTATGGTCTGTCCCCATACGCTCACACTTGCATTATAGATTTCTAAAGTTTTCTTGTAGATGTTTCTGGATTTGCTATTCTTGCTTGCCTGTCTATTTTCATGGAGAAATTAAAGGAGATTCCAAAACTGTATTGCTACTGCCAAAACCTTACCAGAAGCATTTTGCTTTGTAAATTGCCCATTCCAGCCCATCAGAGTGATTTCATCAATTTCTGATAGGCTTGGACCTGCAGTTTGAAAAGCTGAAGTTTATGTTTGTGCATTGTGGAACTTTTGGAAATACCTATGCAAAATACTGTGCTTATGTGCATTTCTCTATGGTGATATTCTATTCACTCTCCAACTCCCTCACCTTCAATTCTCTTCAGTGTCTGATTTCCAAAAAAAAAAAAAAAAAAAAAAAACCTGCTCTGAAATATATCCATGGATTCAACAACACCAACAAAAATTTATATGTGGACTATATTGTTTTCTAAACCCGTTAATCTCCAAAGGATCTCTTTTATGGAACATTTTTTTTTTTTTTTACTATGTAACCATTTCATTACATTGAGGGATGTTAAAAGAAATAGCTGTATTTGCTGTAAGGATGTTTTAAAATGCATGCTTTTTATGTTGTTATTTCCTCTTAAGTATCCACAGGAAAAATTTCTGTCATGTCTCAGTATCAGGAATTGTTAAATGTTCTTCATTGTCTTTGAAGAACACATAAAGAAATAACTTATGAGTATTTTTAGTATAAAGATAATTAAAGAAAATACATGGCTAATGCTTAAACTCTAAAATTTGATAAAAGGCATAATTATTTTAATATTGTGTTATTAACAGAAAATACTATAAATTTGCCTGCCTTGATAGTACTATCCAACAATATTCTTTCTTCATTTATTCTTTTTGTTGTACACTTCTGGGACTCTTCTAACTCACGTTGAAAATAAGAACCTTGATATAATGTATTACAACATGGATAGATAATATGGTAGTTTCTTTACTTGGTGAAATGTCTTTATGTTCTCAATTATAAAAAATCTAGACTCTCCATCATGTCAAACAACTGTACATACTTTCATTTTTGTTACTTGTATTATTTCCTGGAAATAACAATATTTCTTAAAGACATTTTAATATTTGTTAATGCTCTTTACAGGGCAACATTTCTATCTTACTGTCTTTAAGACAATGAGATTTCAAAGTGGTTGGTTCTTTTCTTCTATTTTGAATATAAATACCCCATTGATTTAACTTGAGCTAGTGGAACTATTATCCCAATAAGTATATAAAAAGTTGAAACATTGTTTATATTTTTCACATGTTCTATTAGTCCATTTTCACACTGCTATAAAGAACTACCTGAGACTGGGTAATTGATGAAGAAAAGAGGTTTAGTTGACTCACAGTTCTGCAGGCTTAACAGGAAGCATGACTGGGAGGCCTCAGAAAACTTACAATCAGAAGGCAAAGAGGAAGCAAGGACCTTCTTCACATGGTTTCAGGAGAGAGAGAGAGTGAAGGGGGAAGTGCCATGCACTTTCAAACAACTGGATCTCATGAGAACTCACTAACTATCATGAGAACAGCAAGGGGGGAGTCCACCCCCATGATTCAATCACCTTCCACCAGGCCCTCCCCTGATACATAGAGATTACAATTTGAGATGAGATTTGAGTAGGGACACAGAGCCAGACCATATCATTCTGCCCCTGGCTCCTCCCAAGTTTCATGTCCTTCTCATATTTCAAAACCAATCATGCCTTCCTACCAGTCCCCAGAAGTCTTTATTCATTTCAGCATTAACTCAAAAATCCAAGTCCAAAATCTCATCTCAGACCAGGCAAATCCTTTCTGTCTATGAGCCTGTAAAATTAAAAACAATTTAGTTGCTTCCAAGATATGACAGGGGTACAGGAATTGGGTAAGTATTTCCATTCCAAATGGGAGAAATTAGCCAAAACAAAGGGGCTGCATACCCCAGGAGGGTATTCATTAAATCCTAAAGCTCCAAAATGATCTCCTTTGACTCCATGTCCCACATTCAGGGCACACTGATGCAAGGGGTGGGTTTCCAAGACCTTGGCAGCTCCACCCCTCTTGTTCTGCAGGGTACAGCTCCCATGGCTGCTTTAATGGTCTGGCATTAAGTGCCTGTGGCTTTTCCAGGCACATGATGTAAACTGTCTGTGGATATACTATTCTGGGATCTGGAGAACAGGGGCTTATTCTCACAGCTCTACTAGGCAGTGCCCCAGGGAGGACTCTATGTGGGGGCTCCAACCCCAAATTTTCTTTCCCCACTTCCCTAGTAGAGGTTCTCCATAAGGGCTCCACCTCTTCAGCAGACTTCTGACTGGACATCCATTTGTTCCCATACATCCTCTGAAATCTAGGTGGAAGCTCCCAAACCTCAACTCTTGCCTTCAGTGCACCTACAGGCCCAACACCATATGGAAACCACCAAGGCTTGCACCCTCTGAGGCAATGGCCTGAGCTATACCTTGGCCCCTTTTAGCCATGGTTGGAGCTGGCGTGGCTAGTATGCAGGGTGCCATGCCCTGAGGCTGCACAGAGCAGCAGAGACTTGGGTGTGTTCCCTGAAACCATTTTTCCCTTCTAGGCCTCCAGGCTTGTGATGGTAGGGGCTATCACAAAGGTCTCTGACATGCCCTGGAGACATTTTCCCCATTGTCTTGACTATTAATATTTGGCTTCTCTTTACTTATGCAAATGTATGCAGCAGGTTTGAATGTCTCCCCAGAAAATGTTTTTTTCTTTCGTGTAACATGGTCAGGCTTCAATTTTTCTAAACTTTTATGCTTTGCTTCCCTTTTAAACATAAGTTCCAATTTCAGACCATCTCTTTGTGAACACATATTTCTATATGCTCTTAGGAGCAGCCAGGCCACATCTTGAACACCTTTCTGCTTAGAAATTTCTTTTTCCAGATACTCTACCTAAATCATCTCTCTCAAGTTCAAACTTTCACAGATCCCTAGAGCAGGGGCACAATGCCACCAGTCTCTTTGGTAAAGTGTAGCAATAGTGACCTTTACTCCAGTTCCCAATAAGTTCTTCATCTCCATCTGAGACCACCTCAGTATAGACTTCATTGTCCATATTACTATCAGCATTTTGGTCTAAACCATTCAATAAGTTTCTGAGAAGTTCCAAACTTTTGCACATCTTCCTTTCTTTCTCTGAGCCCTCCAAACTGTTCCAATCTCTACCTGTTACCCAGTTCCAAAGTTGCTTCCACATTTTCTGGTATGTTTATAGCAGTGCCCCCACTCCAATTTTCTGTATTAACACATTTTCACACTACTATGAAAAACTACCTGAGATTGGGTAATTTATGAAAAAAAAGAGGTTTAGTTGACTCACAGTTCTGCAGGCTTAACAGAAAACATGACTGTGAGGCCTCAGGAAACTTACAGTCATGACAGAAGGTGAAGAGGAAGCAAGGACCTTCTTCACATGGTTTCAGGAGAGAGGGAGAGTGAAGGGGGAAGTGCCACACACTTTCAAACAACCAGATCTCATGAGAACTCACTCACTATCATTAAAACAGCAAGGGGGAAGTCTGTCTCCCTGATTCAATCACTTCTCACCAGACCCCTCTACTGACACATAGGGATTAAAATTTGAGATGAAATTTGAGTAGGGAAACAGAGCCAAACCATATCAGATATCATTACCACTTTCTTTTCTAATTACATCTTTTGAAAAACACTTTGAGTATAAAAACAATATTTCATTAGGAATTTGGTGAATAATGTAAAAATTGCATTAGATGTTTTGATTTTATAATTTTATAAAGTCCAGTAATATAAAATTATTAGAAACCAAACATGGGTGGGCGATGAGGCTAATTTTAGAAGTACGATGCTGTGATCATAAAATTTTCCAGATTTGCCTGAGTTCTCTGAATGTTTTCCTAAATGTGTTACTATTCGATGGGCAGCAAAGATCCAAACACCAGTTTAGGGAAAGAAATTTAGGGAAAGGACTCCAGATTCTAGGACAGGAATTGGTAAGGGCTTGGAAGAACATCAGTTCTATGGGGCACTGAGTTGTAAGCAAAACTGGAAATCAGAAAAACAGAAGCAAAAGCAGGCCCTGATCTATCAGACCTAGTGCACTGTGTTAGCACTGGACTGCTGCCCATAATGGTGAGTCTCAGAAGGTGTGGCTGGGACCATTTACATATCTGTTACTGAAACACCAGGGATTTGGTCTAGGTGCTGCTGCTCATTGCATGGAAAGCCCATCACTGACACAATACACTACTGACAAGGAAGAAGGCTTTAATTGGGCGCTGCAGCTGAGGAGTTGGGAGCTCAGTCTCAAATCCATCTCCCTGATGGACTAAAACTAGGGGCTCATATAGCAGGGAAGAAATGTGACAATGTGTAAGAAAACAGGAACTATTGAAGGGCAAGGAAGCAATCATGACGATTGAGGGGGTCGGCATCTGATGTGGTGATCTCGTGAGTTTCAGTTCTTTGACACTTTTTTTAAGAGAGGCCTGAAGGTTGGTTTTCTGAGGAAGAAATTTAGATAAAACAAATGTTAAGTTTCAAATTTTAAGATCATATGAGTCAATTTTTAAGTTTATAAAAAAACTATGGGACTACTGGATCAGTTACATATCCACTGTTACGCATAACTGCTAATCCTCAGAACCTTGGGTGTAACCTATAGGTGGGCATAAACGATTATGGGGGAAAAAAGACAGATGGATTTAGAAATAAGTGTGTCGGATAATTAATACAGTTGAAGTAGTGTGTCATCACTACATTTCTATAAATGAATTAGTCAAGGAGAAAAAATGAAATTATTATAGGAAACACAGGGAAAATTAAGATGATCATCATCTAAGAGTACATGTAACAAGGGCAGTTTTCTAAAAAAATGTCTTTCCTTCAAAAACTTGCCTATTTTTCAGCTAAGCGGCCTCTGCTTGACTCCTTGACATTGGCTGCAAGAGTTGGCCTAATGACATGTTTCGTTTAGTTCCTGGAGGAGAACAAAAGATCTTTCTTTGTGAAAATCCAAACCATCCAACTTTAGGCCTATCCTTAGTATTCTCCCTGTGTGAGAGTCTGGGCAGAGGGGAGGGACTTGGCTGATTTCAGGGCTCTGAGACTCTAATAAATCTCAAATCTGGGATTAAGTATAGTATTAAGATGAGTCACAAGAGTCCAGTGAACTTATTGTAAAATAAACTAATTGTAAGAGTAAGTCTAAAACAGTTTAGTGCAGTCTCATAAAAGCAAAAAAAAAAGGACAGTTCTATAATTAACAAAATCTGTTTGCAACACCCAACAGGAGAGAACAAGTCTTCTGACAGTAGCATTTTTATCTCTCTAAAGACAATACTTTATGATAGTGAAAATCTACTCACTGACTACTGAGACTTATTTAAAAGAAAAGATGTGTATTTATACTCATGGAAATGCAGTTAACTTCTCCTGGCAAGCTCTCTGGGTATGCCAGGCATTGATAGGAAATAACAACAGAATAGGTTAACCTTCCTCCTTAGTAAAGATTTGATTAATAAGAATTTCCTCAGCTGGGCACAATTGCTCACACCTGCAATCCCAACATTTTAGGAAGTGGATGTAGGCACCTTGCTTGAGTCCAGGAGTTTGAGACCAGCCTGGGCAACATGAAGAACTCCATCTCTACTAAAAGAAAAATTAGCTGGGCATGATGTTGCATACCTGTAGTCCCAGCTACTTGGAAGGCTGAGGTGGGAGGATCACCTGAGCCCAGGACACAGAGGTTGCAGTGAGCTGAACTCCAGCCTGGGCCACAGACCAAGAGCCTGTCTCAAATTAAAAAAAAAAAAAAGAATTTTCTCAAAAGTGATGTCACAGGTCTCCTGCAATTCAAATGAAACCATAAAACATACAAAAAGTTTCCTTTCTCACAGCAAATGATAATTTAAAATTAGACTACAGAAAGGGAGGCTGAGACATAAAACCATGTACCACCTTTACTTTGCAGGCAGATTAGTGGCATGGCTTCACTGCTGTCTTTCCTGTTGCAACTGAATTTTACATTAAACTCATAAGAGAAATAATTATATGTATACTGCTTAATTTTTCTTAATGCACTTTTGAAAAACCTGGCATTAAATTTCTTTTGTTTTTTTTTTTGGCTGACTGTCTTTACAATTGCACTGGGGTATTAGATCTATAAAGACAGGAACTTACTGTATTCCCATGTTTGAAATAATGCATGACACATAGTAGGTGTTGAATAAAAGAGTTGAGGCTGGGTGAGGCAGCTCATGCATGTAATCCCAGCACTTTGGGAGGCCAAGGCAGGAGGATTGCTTGAGGCCAGGAGTTTGAGACCAGCTTGGGCAACATTGTGAGACCCTGTCTCTACAAAAAAAAAGTTTACAAAATTAGCTGGGCATGGTGGCATGTACTTGTAGTCATAGCTGTTTGGGAGGCTGAGGCAGGTCAATTACTTGAGCCCAGGAGGTCAGGGCTGCAGCAAACTATAATCACACCACTGCACTCCAGCCTGAGTGACAGAGCAAGATCCCATGATATGGTTTGGAGCTATGTCCCCACCAAATCTCATGTCAAATTGTAATCCTCAGTGTTGGACGTGGGACCTGGTGGGAGGTGATTGGATTATGGGGGTGGAGTTATCATGAATGGTTTAGCACCATCCCCTTGGTGCTGCTCTCGTGATAGTGAGTTATCGTGAGATCTGGTTGTTTAAAAGTGTGTAGCATCTCCCCTGCCCCCCTTTTCTTCCTGCTCTGGCCATGTAAAATGTGCCTGCTTCCTCTTTGCCTTCCATCATGATTGTAAATTTGCCAAGGCCTCCCCAGAAGCAGAAGCTGCCATGCTTTCTCTACAGCCTGCGGAATGGTGAGCCAATTACACTTCTTTTCTTTATAAATCACCCAGTCTCAGGTATTTATTTATAGGAGTGCAAGAATGGACTAATACACCCTGACTCAAAAAAAATGAATCAATGGATGAGTGAACAAATGGATATTCTAAAGGACTGTTTTTCTAATTGGGTGTTTGTACTACAATCTCATGAAGGAAAATTTATCTTACAGGAGAGTGATGACAAAGGGGACAAAGCTAAAGGAAATGGTGGTCTTTCTTTACCTAGCAGGCTCATGTACTCTAAAATAAGAAATAGTGCCTGTAATCCCAGCACTTTGGGAGGCCGAGGTGGGCGGATCACTTGAGGTCAGGAGTTCAAGACCAGCCTGGCCAACATGGCGAAACCCTGTCTCTACTAAAAATACAAAAAAAAATTAGCTGGGCATAGTCGGATGCCTATAATCCTAGCTACTCGGGAGGCTGAGGTAGGAGAATAGCTTGAACCCTGGAGGCAGAGGTTGCAGCGAGCCGAGGTTGCACCACTGCACTCCAGCCTGGGCAACAGCAAGACTCCAACTCAAAAAAAAAAAAAAAAAAAAAAAAGAAAAAAGAAAAAAAGAAAAAAGAAAAAAAAAAAAGCAGAACCCCAGCCATTTCATGTCTCTGATTTCCATCTTTGGCTTATAATTGGTTTATATTTTCTAATGTGGGATGTTTGTTATGGGATAGTATTAGAAAGTAATGTGTTTCAATAGATAAGCTATCAGTTAGATGAAAGTTCTAGGCAGAAATATGCATTTTATTCAGTAGTTTGCAAGCTGGAGGTTTTCCCCAAGTACTAATGAGATCACAGCAGAAAACCCACTTAATTTCCCTCTGGGTTGGGTCACTTCCATAAGCAGAAACTAGTGCACTTTATGGGGCTCTTAGAAACTTGTTTTGATTATTTCACTTCCTATTTTGGGCCTAGGTTATTTCATCAGTGAAACAGAATTATGGAGGTAAAACTCTCCTGAATGTACACCTACACTTGATATATGTATATATATTTTAAATATTGAAATACGTAGTTTCTGCAGATAATCTTGAAATTTGGCTGAGGATACACAATAGAAGAGTTCTTGGAATATAGTAAGCACTATTTAGATATTAGCTGTTATCATTGTGATTATTATTTTGATGATACCACTCAGTAGCTTAAGCGCTTAATAAAGAATTGATTTAGGCCAGGTGTGGTGGCCATGCCTATAATCCCAGCAATTTGGGAAGCCAAGGCAACAGGATCTCTTGAGCTTAGGAGTTTGAGATCAGCCTGGGCAGCATAGTGAGACCTCATCTCTACTTAAAAAAAAAAAAAAAAAAAGTACCCAGGCATGTGGTGGTGAGTGCCTGTAGTCTCAACTATTCAGGAGGCTGAGATGGGAGATGGCTCGAGCCCAGGTGGTTGAGGCTGCAGTGAGCCATGATTGTGCCCAGAGAGCGTGTCCCTAAGAAAGAGAAACAACCTGTAATGAAGCCTTACTGCTAAATAGCTCACACTGGAGAGGATATCACGAATTCTTACATTTGATGTCATGCCTTGATAAAACAATAAAAAGTTCGACTCAGGTAGATATATGTAGACATGTGAATGTGAGGTTTGTTTTGTTTTGTTTGAGACAGGGTCTCAATCTCCTGCCCGGCTGGAGTGCAGTGGCACCATCATGGCTCACTGCAGCCTCAACCTCCCAGGCTCAAGCAATCCTCACACCTCAGCCTACAGAGTAGCCAGAACTACAGGCTTGCACTGCCACACCCAGCTGATATTTGGATTTTTTTTTTTTTTTTTGAGACGGGGTCTCACCCTGTTGCCCAGTCTTGGATGTGGAGTTTCAGGTTTTTTTGAAATGTTGGACCCTTATAGGAAATTGAGGCATCATCTGTGAAATAATTTTTCCATCACCAAAAGAGTTATACCAATCTCCTATTCTTTCAAAAAATGGTTTGCTAAATTGATCTTAACTATGTAAAGAAATGTCTTCAAATATCTGATGGCCTCTATGTACCACTAAAGAGTACCATCATGGTGTAAGTATAGCATATTTTTAAAAGTTTTTTAGGGGTTCAGAAAAGCTCTATAATATTTTTACTATTTGTATAAAATCTCAGTATATATGAGATAAACTAGAACTAGGTGTTGCTTACACACTTAAGCCAGATCTCATTTAGTCAAAGAATGAATTCAACTGTTTGACATAAAGTAGCTAGTTTTCATCAGTTATTACAAATACATTTAGAGAGCACACCCAACACTCAGATATTGGTGTCTAATACTATTCCACAAGAAACCAGGGCTCTTTGGAGAAATGGCTGATCTCTAGGAGAAGACAGAGTAAGTATAAGATGAACCTGGCATGAAAATCCTATTGTGCCAGAAGGTAAGGAGGAACTAAAAACAAACAGACAAAAGCCAAAAAGAAGTACATGCCCAAAACACCAAAAGCAATGGCAACAAAAGCCAAAATTGACAAATGGGATCTAATTAAACTAAAGAGCTTCTGCACAGCAAAAGAAACTACCATCAGAGTGAACAGGCAACCTACAACATGGGAGAAAATTTTCGCAACCTACTCATCTGACAAAGGGCTAATATCCAGAATCTACAATGAACTCAAACACATTTACAAGAAAAAAACAAACAACCCCATCAAAAAGTGGGCGAAGGACATGAACAGACACTTCTCAAAAGAAGACATTTATGCAGCCAAAAAATACATGAAAAAATGCTCATCATCACTGGCCATCAGAGAAATGCAAATCAAAACCACTATGAGATATGATCTCACACCAGTTAGAATGGCAATCATTAAAAAGTCAGGAAACAACAGGTGCTGGAGAGGATGTGGAGAAATAGGAACACTCTTACACTGTTGGTGGGACTGTAAACTAGTTCAAGCATTGTGGAAGTCAGTGTGGCGATTCCTCAGGGATCTAGAACTAGAAATACCATTTGACCCAGCCATCCCATTACTGGGTATATACCCAAATGACTATAAATCATGCTGCTATAAAGACACATGCACACGTATGTTTATTGCAGCATTATTCACAATAGCAAAGACTTGGAACCAACCCAAATGTCCGACAATGATAGACTGGATTAAGAAAATGTGGCACATATACACCATGGAATACTATGCAGCCATAAAAAATGATGAGTTCATGTCCTTTGTAGGGACATGGATGAAATTGGAAACCATCATTCTCAGTAAACTATCGCAAGAACAAAAAACCAAACACCGCATATTCTCACTCATAGGTGGGAATTGAACAATGAGATCACATGGACACAGGAAGGGGAATATCACACTCTGGGGACTGTGGTGGGGTAGGGGGAGGGGGGAGGGATAGCATTGGGAGATATACCTAATGCTAGATGACGAGTTAGTGGGTGCAGCGCACCAGCATGGCACATGTATACATATGTAACTAACCTGCACAATGTGCACATGTACCCTAAAACTTAAAGTATAAGAAAAAAGAAAAAGAAAAAAAAAAAAGTACAGTCTTCTGTCCATATCTGCGGGTTCCCTATCCACAAATTCAGCCAATGAGGATTGAAAATATATTTTTAAAAAGGATGGTTGCGTCTGTGTTGAACATGTACAGGCTTTTTTCTTGTTATTATACCCTAAACAATACAATATAACGACTACTTACATAGCATTTACATTGTATTAGGTATTATAAGTAATCTAGAAGTGATTTAGAGCAGTGGTCCCCAACCTTTTTGGCACCAGGGACCAGTTTTGTGGAAGACAATTTTTCCACAGACCAGGGTTGGTGGAGGGTGGGGGTGGTGTATTTTCAGAAAGATTCAAGTGCATTATATTTATTGTGCACTTTATTTCTATTATTACTACATATTCACTGTAATGTAGAATCAGTGGTGGCCCTGAGCTTGTTTTCCTGAACCTGGATGGTCCCATCTGGGGGTGATGGGAGACAGTTGATGGATCATCAAGCATTAGCTTCACATAAGGAGCATGCAACCTAGATCCCTCGCAGTTCACAATTGGGTTCACGCTCCTGTGAGAATCTAATGCTGTTGCAGATCTAATAGGAGGTGGAGCTCAGCTTCACCTACTGGTCTGCAGCTCACCTCCTGCTGTGCAGTCATGTTCCTAACAAGCCACGGACCAGTTCTGGTCCATGGTATGGGGGTTGGGGACCCCTGATTTAGCATAGACAGGAGGATGTGCACAGGTTATATGCAAATGCTACACCATTTTGTAGTACCAAGGACTTGAGCATCCATGAATTTGGTGTCCTCAGGGCTCCTGGAACAAATCCCCCAGGGATACTGAGAGATGACTATGTTACAGGGACATAGGATCCAGCTTGAGGGGGCTGCTACTGATCAAATCTGGGAAATTGGAGCAGCAAAATAATGAAGTGCAGGCATGAATTATAAACCACAAAAACCACAATGAAATGTCTTCCTGCACCCTGATAATCATTTGATAGATGAATGGATACATAATGGATACATAAAACAAAGATACATAAATGGATACATAAAACGAGGAAGGAACTCAGGAGAGGGGAGGCTACTGATCACAGTAGCATGCTCAGGATTGACTGATAAATGTTGAGGAAATGCTGGAGTTGAAAAATCAGGCTTTTGCAGCCATCATAGTAAAGATCTGCTGAGGAAAGAATCATCAGTGAATACTACATTTATATGATCAGGATTATCTTCATGGTCTTGAAGAGTCTCTTCCTAGACTTCATCCTAGATTCAGGGGGAAGATTAGTAATTGCGCAGTGAAGAAATCAGAAAACACCTTGGCTAGAGACCCAGATTAACTTCATTAGTAAGGGGCAGATGAACATTGAATACCACCTGAGAGGCGATAACATCATCAATGCAGTATCCCCACCTGGGGATGTATAACCTGAATCTAATCATGAAGGAGTGTCAGGCAAACATGAAATGAGGAATATTCTGTTAGAATATAGGACTTTATTATTTATAAGTGCCAGTGTCATCAAAGAAAAAGGATGGCTAAAGAAATGTTTCAGATTAAAGAAGGCTAATGAGGCTTAACAATTAAAAACAATTCCTGAATCTAGACTGGATCCTGTACTAACGGAGAAAAATAATATAATGGATATTATTGGGTCATGTGAGAAAACTGGAAGCATGGTGCTTGACTAAATAAGGGTGTGTTAGTCTGTTTTCACACTGCTGATAAAGACATACCCAACACTGAGTAATTTATAAATGAAAAGAGGCTTAGTGGACTTACAGTTCCATGTGGCTGGGAAGGCCTCACAGTCATGGCAGAAGGTGAAAGTCATGTCTTACACGGTGGCAGGCAAAGAGAGAACGAGAACCAAGCAAAAGGGGTTTCCCCTTATAAAACCATCAGATCTCATGAGACTTATTCACTATCAGGAGAACAGCATGGGGAAACTGTTGCCGTGATTCAATTATCTCCCACCTGGTCCCTCCCACAACACGTGGGAATTATGGGAGCTACAATTCAAGATGAGATTTGAGTGGGGACACAGCCAAACCATATCAAAGTGTTAATTGCTGAAGTTAATAATTGTATTAAGTTATTGTATTGTGGTTAAGTAAGGCTATCCCTATGTGTAAGCAACATAAGCTGAGATGCTTAGGAGGAAGAGTCAGGAAATATATTACTTACCCTCAAATGTTTAATAAAACACACATATACATCCAATTAGAAAACAAATAGAATAAAATGTTAGTATATAAAGGAATATATGGCACTTTTTGTACTAGTTTCCTTTTTGTTTTTTTGTATATTTGAAATTATTTCCAAATAACAAGTTTAAAAAACACATTTATATCTTAAACCTATTTAAAAAATTTAACTCTGCCTGCCAAAATTATTTTGATGAAATAAAATTTTAGACCAAAATGAATATTCCTATATTAAATAATTCAAATTTGATAATAATTAGCATGTAGTATGCTACTTATGAAGCCAATTTTATTGCTTTTTAAATATTATTTTTAGCTTTCTAAAAATACACCCTTGGAAAAACTTTATGTGTCATCTATGAGTTTTATATAGTATTGGAAAAACACTGATTAAAGAATAGATAGACCAATAGATCAACTGATAAGAAATATTGTAAGGAAATCAGCAAAAGATTTTATTTAATTATTATTTCTCTTGGAGAACCAGCAATAAGATGATATTTTAAAAGACAATAAAAAAATTAATAAAAACTTCACTTTTTAACTTTATTTTCACTTTATTTACTTCACTTCTGCTTTTCACTATTTGTTTCTCGTTTGAAAATTATTTACTATTGCCTGTAATAAGTGTAGTTAATATAACAGCTCTTATCTTAAACAAACATTGTACTGATGGTTGCAAAGGTACTAAAACATAACCTTTTTCACCCATAGACATAAGATTCCTTATCAGTTGTAACAAATACATCTTTTGTTCACAGATACTCCGTTAATAAGTGAATGTTTCTATTCCATTATTTACATTAAAAAGTTTCATTTGACTTTGCTAAATGGCACCCTGTGCTGACCCAAAGATGAAAGCCTTAATGTGTTTCCTGCTTGGAGAATATGAAAAATTAGAGCAATTCTGGAATATTTCCACTTCATTTTCAACAGGACATCTAAAGTATTATCAGTGGTGTAATTTTAAAAATATAGATCAACGATGGTTAAGCTCTTTAAATCCTTAGTTATCCTACATCCCACAACATTAATATTTTAAGGGGCAGCCATCCGACAACACATTTTGTAGGAAAAATAACAGATTCATAATGTTGTATTATTTATGTACAGTAGTCATCACTGTGAATTCTGTTAATAAAAGCAAATAGCATGCATTTATAGTAACTAAAATATTTTATTTATGAAATTATATTATAAAAATTCTCTAACACTATACATACACACAGTTAATTTTGTTAAAAAATGCTAATTGAATTCAATTAGATTATATTATGGAAATTAGTAATAGTTAACATTATTTAATAGTCAATTCCTTGAAATAATTTGAAATCCTATTTGCCTTGTATAGCCATTTTCGTTTATTTAGTGTTGCTATAAAGGAATACCTGAGGCTGGGTAATTTGTAAAGAAAAGATGTTGATTTGGCTCATGCTTCTGCACATTGTACAAGAAGCTTGGCACCAGCGTCTGCTTCTGGTGAGGGCTTC
The DNA here is from genome assembly GCF_028858775.2 of Pan troglodytes. Lineage (NCBI taxonomy): Eukaryota > Metazoa > Chordata > Mammalia > Primates > Hominidae > Pan > Pan troglodytes. The sequence continues at coordinate 96,925,952 of NC_072412.2, read as the reverse complement.
AGTCTCCTTCCACTCATGGTGGGAGGTGAAGGGGATCAGGCATATGTAGAGAACATACAACAAGAGGGGAAGCAAAAAAGAGGGGAGAGGTGCTAGGCTCTTTTCAACAACTAGCCCTCCGGGGAATTAGCTCTCCTGGGAATTGAGAACACACTCATTACCATGAGAACAGCACCAAGACATTCATGAGGGCTTTGCCCCCATTACCCAAACATCTCCCATTTGGCCCCACTTCCAACACTGGAAGTGGCACGAACTGCAGCAATAGCTAACATTTGAAGCTATTTCTATCTAATCCAAATAGTCAGATAATTTAATAAATAACTCAAATAAATAAATTATTATCCATTTGATTCTAAACAATTATATTCAGTATTTATAAATCTCCAGATAATTGACAACCATTTTTATATTCATTCTGATCTTTAACTCTTGCATGCATACAATGTTTATAGTTTAAATTAAATAGTTTAAGTACATAGTAAGAAAACCTAATTGATTATACCTATTCTTTCTAGGCATTTATAATATGTCATCAATATTATCCATGTGTATTTACTTATATCAACTAGCTTTTAACTGCTTTTCTGACATTTGAATGGACACTATTTCTACTAATTCTCCAATTCAGAAAATTGAAACTTTTATATATCCATCAGTTACCTTGCTTAGACTCCAACACAATTTTGTTCATTGTTCCAAGGATCAAAGTTTCCTTGTGAAATGCGATTGTTCCCTGACCCACCTCTCAGGATGTGTGACAAGGGTGTGGCTCATCTGTTCGGTTGCTGCCGCTGCTAAAACCCCATATAGGAGGGGGAGTATGTAGACGGACAGGTGCAGGATCCCAAGTGGGTGTGTGTTACAGTGCGCTCTTTTAGCCTTGCTGTCCTTGGATGCCCTAAGTGTTAAGCAGCTCAGTGGACCCTCTACCTTTTTGCTCGAGCAGAGGGCCAGTGTGACAGGTTTCTGTGTCCTGAATTCTTGTGTAGCATCCCAGAAGAATCAGGTCACACATGGACTTGAAGGATGGTGAGTGTGGGGGTTTTATTGGGTGGTGGAGGTGGCTCTCAGCGGGATGAATGGGGAGCCGCAAAGGGAAAGGCATAGGAAGATGATCTTCCCCTGGAGTTTGGCCATCCAACAGCTGATTCTCCGACCATCCCCAGCTAAATTTCTCCTGATGTTTCTTCTCTTCTCTCCTCTGCCGCTCTTCTGCTCTTCTCTTTGCCTGCTCCTCTCCTCCTGGAGCTAGGGGTTTGAGGTTTATACGAGTACAGGATGCGGCGGGGTGCAGGGGGAGGTTGTGGTGGGCCAAACCTTTGGGGCACAGAAACAGGAATGCCTGTTCCCATCAAGGGCTGTGGGTATCCAGGCCTGAGGGTGGGGCCTTTCCCGGGGAACAGCCCTCTTCTACCCAGTATTTCCCTGTCTCCTGTCCATATCACTTGTTGTAGAAAAAATAATCCCCCATTAAATTAACTAAAACTAAATGTTGATATTCAGAAAACCTACAGTGGAACACTGCGTTGTGCAGTTTTTATTAATGAGTCTCTCAGTACTGCTGAAATTTACTCCAACTGATATGGTTAGTTCCACTGTAGAGTTAACACATTTTATTCTATGGTTAATATTAAAGATGAGTTGAGAAGAATCTAAATGAAAGAATTAGGAGTTAAGCCATAATCTGGCACTATTGAATCAATAGATTTCAAACTTTTTTGGGTTGCAACTCGCAAGATATTTTTTTTTACATATGATCACATACACGTATGTAAAATTGAAATAAAAGTTTCATAAAGTAATCCTTTTAATAGCTCTTTTTCACTCTGAAGTTTCATCTTTTCTGTTTACACGCACACAAACCACACATGCTGGTCAAAACCCACCGAACTGATTTCATGATCTGCTGATAGGTTGCAAATCACAGTTTGAAAAACACTCATGGGAGATCAACTCTGTTGTTTATTGTTTATTAGATATAAAATGATTAAACACATAATATTATTTATAAAATGAGATGACTGTACTAGTTACTGTCTGAATCGCTTAAATCAGGAATCTACTTTAAAAATCAATTTAAAGTCCCTGCTCATGGATGATTTTGCCTGCCTCCTGCACTATTTCAGAAAAGCAGATCAAAACTAGTTCGTTCGGACTTTTTGATTCCTGGGTAATATTGTGAAGACTGGATATTGTGAAAAATTCCAAAGATAGATACATAGGCAGATAGATCAATAAATTAAAAGTATTTTTATTACAATGTCTGGTTTACTATATATGTGGAAACACTGACGGATATGCATATATGTGTGGGTGTCTAGTGAGTTCACACACTCATTAAACAAATGTTGATAAATTTATACCATGTGCCCATCACAATGCTAAAAAGTAATCACTATGTGGGCTGGGCGCAGTGGCTCACGCCTGTAATCCCAGCACTCTGGGAGGCTGAGGCGGGCGGATTGTCTGAGCTCAGGAGTTCGCCACCAGCCTGGGCAACACGGTGAAACCCCGTCTCTACTAAAATACAAAAAGTTAGACGGGTGTGGCGGGCGCCTGTAGTCCCAGCTACTCGGGAGGCTGAGGCAGGAGAATTGCTTGAACTCGGGAGGCGGAGGTTGCAGTGAGCCGAGATCGCGCCGCTGCACTCCAGCCTCGGCGACAGAGCGAGATGTCTCAAACAAACAAACAAACAAACAAACAAAAAAACAGGCAAATTTTTGAGCACTTCAAGGGACTCCTATATGAAACTAAGACGTCTAAGGACCATGATTTCTGGAAACATTCTGGAATTGACATTTATGCCCTCTTCTGGAGAACGTAGTTTTACCAAATCTGGTCTAAGTCCAGCCTTGTTTTCACCGGTCATCTTTAAGGGTTTAAGCCAGGGGACAGTTTGGGGGTGGGAGTTGAGAGTGGGCCTGAGGAAAGCAGAAACTTTTTGAGGAACCGTTCACATTATTTTCCCTTAGTAACTTTGTCCCATAATTGCTCTAACATTTTGGAAATCTTTCTTCCTTTCAAGTACTTTGTTTTCACTTTTTGTAGATAGAGAATCATGAGAATTTTCAAACTGGAAGGAAAAATGCAAATCTTTCCATAAGCCTCTTTCAGTGCTTAATATTATGCATATTTCTATTTCTGCTACTTATAAATTATTTAGGTATATAGAATATTATTTTATGGTTCACAAAAAAATCAGATTATTTTCTTGACCCCTTCTTTTATTCATTCATTCAATATTTAGACAGCCAAAGAATTGTAATAGCCTGGTTAATGAGTTTCCTTGTCAATCTATACTTCTAGGGAAAAATCAGTGAATACAGGCTTTTTCATCTTTTCTTATTTTAAATTTGTTTATTTAAAAAGTCTTTCTTCTGGCTGAGCACAGTGGCCCACGCCTGTAATCCCAGCACTTTGGGAGGCCGAGGCGGGTGAATCACAATGTCAGGAGTTCGAGATCAGCCTGGCCAATATGGTGAAACCCTGTCTCTACTAAAAATACAAAAAAATTGGCCAGGCGTGGTGACACGCACCTGTAATCACAGCTACTCAGGAGGTTGAGGGAGGAGAATTGCTTGAATCTGGGAGGCAGAGGTTGCAGTGAGCCGAGATCACACCACTGCACTCCAGCCTGGGCGACAGAGTGAGACTCCATCTCAAAAAAAAAAAAAAAAGAAAGAAAAAGAAAAAAAAAGTCTTTCTTGAGCACCTACTATGTGCTGCTTGGAATAGAGTACAAAAAGAATAAGCTAAAGTCTGTGTGTAAGGGCCCATTGTTTACAAATACAGTGTTCTGGCTCAATTTGCCTAATAATGCTGTAAAAATGCTATCTAGTTCTTACAGAATTGGAAACCATCACTCTTTTTAATAGTTCTTAATCAATATTGTGTAAGCAAAGTTGTCACATATTGATGAAAATCTACATAACATACACTAATAGTTTAACTCACTTTGGAATTACACAGAGAGCTTGTTAAAACACAGATTGTGGCTTTACCCCTCAGTTGCTGATTCAGCACATATGGGGTGGGATCTAAGAATTTATATTTCTAACAAGTTCCCAAGTGAGCCTGATGTTGATGGTCCTAGAAACACACTTCGATTTAAATCAGGGCTCCATAAACTAAAGCCCAGGGGCTAAATCCAGCCACCACCTGTTTTGTAAAAATAGCTTCACTGGAACACAGCCACGGCCATTTCTATTGTCTCTGATGGCTGCTTTTGTGCTGCTGTAACAGAGTTGAACAGTACGGACAGAAGAGACCTTATGACCTACAAAACCTAAACTATTTACTACCTGGCCCTTTACAGGAAAAACGTTGCCAACCTCTGATTTAAATGATCATTGTATTTTCATGTGGGATTCTTATTTAAAACTACTTCTGTGATTTTGAGTTAAATGTTGTCTTGACAATCACAAATTCAAAGCAAGAATTACTTGTTTAATGCTTGTTTGAGATATTGAATATGCAGTTTTTAAAAAAAGATTTAACCAGTTTCCATAAAATGTTGACTAACAAGTAAAATAGAAATTCTTTTTCACTCCTACAAAAGGCGACTATGCCAGTAAGAAAAATAGAATAAATAATACAATTTGAAGAGTGAAGTAGTTTGATAGCCAGACCTAACTATATTATTTGACATATCAACCTCGAAATTCTAGATGTTTCATCAACCAACATGTTCTCAGTTGGCAAGAATATTGAGATAGTGGTTGTTTTCACAATTTTTTTCTGAAATGAATAATGGTTCTATTTCTTTCAGAATAAGTGACTTTCAGATATTTTTTCAGATATCGTTCTTTCAGATAGAAAGTGACTGTATGGTATCAGATGTGAAATTTGTTCTTTTAAAATTAATCAAGAACCAAGTATAATTCATAAAGCTGTCAGCTTTGAGGGAGTACCACAGCTAACGAAACTCTCCAGGAGGTCCTACCAGCTCTGCCACTTGGTGGTGGATCAGTGATGCATTGTGTCTGATCTGTGGTTAATTAGGGTGCTGAATTGAGGCTATTTAAGACCCTCGAAGAGGCCTCCTGTGTTCTTGGAGAGGCCTTGACTGTGTTCTTGGAGAAAAGCTGTTACTTCCAGCAAGAACTTATTCTCTTTTTGAGGAACATTTTCTAGCTTTACTATTAGACCTTTATTGGTTAGTTTGAGTGCCTGACTATGGTGGTTTTAAAGTATGGCCACAGGTTATTTGATATTCTTCTATTGAAAGGTGGTGTCTATGTCCCTTCCTCTTAAATCTGAGTGAGCTGTGACTGTGTTGACAAATAGAGATTAGTGGAAGTGATGGTATGTAATTTCCAAGACTAGGTCATAAAAGGTCATGCAACTTCTGCTATGGGGCTGGAGCACCTGCTCTTGGCATTTTAGCCTACCACCTAAGACATCCAGATTCACCCAGGGTCCATGCTTGAAGAAGCCCAAATCACATGGAGAGACTACAGAAAGCACTTTTGTTAAAGTCCCAGCTGCACCCCAGCCTTCAAGTCATCCCTGCCTAGGCACCAGACATGTGCATGAAGAAGCCTCTGGATGATTCTTGCTTTGAGCCGTTTGTGTATTCTTTGCTATTCAAACATTTTCAGCTGAGATCACAAGCATTATGGAGAAAAAAACAAAACAAAATGATTCAGTATATATCCAGTATGAATGGTGTCCTTATAAGAAGAGACACCAGTGATGCAAGTGTACAGAGGGATGGCCATGTGAAGAGGCAGCAAGAGGGCAGCCGTCTGCAAGCCAAGGAGAGAGGCCTCAGAGGAATCCACCCTGCCAGTGCCTTGTTACTGGACTTTTAGCCTCCAGAACTGTGAGAAAATAAATTTCTGTTGTTTAAGCAAACAAATAAACAAAAAACTATCTAAACTGTAGTCTCTGAATTCTTGAGCCATAGATATGTGACTATTCACAGGTAATTTACTAGGTAGCAATAGATAACTGGAACAAAATTTGGCATTAGGAGTGGGGTGTGATATAAAAAAGACAAAGCCAAATAAAAAGAAACCTAAATGATGGGGCATTGTTTTGGGGATAGTGCTGTGGATGGAAGTCTGACAGGCATCAAGGAGGCTGTTTGTCAATGTTTCACGAAAAGCAAGGAAATTTCTACAGAAAGTGGAAGGAAAAAGGACCCTTGTTACATAATGGTGGAAAGTTGTCAACACTGCTGTTTGCAGCGTTGTGGAAAATTGATGATCTAGCTAAGGAGATTTCCAGGCAGAGTATTGAAGCTACAACCTGGCTTATTTTTTCTGCCTATTATAAAATACAAGCAAAGAGAAATAAAATAAGGAACACATTTTCATTTTCAAATATAATTTAGAAGAAAAATGGAGGGATCAGAATGGTCTTTTCAGCCAGTAAAGGGAAATACAAGGAGGAACTTCAGGGCAAAAATTAAATCTAGTTTAATTTTTACATGTTGTCAGTAAATTGCAGTGTCAGAGTAAAGAGAAAGGAACAGTGGAAGAAGCAGGAGAATGATATGGCTATAAGAACAGACAGGAATGATCCTTGACTTATTTTAGCAATAACTCATACATTGCCCTTATTCTTGCCTACTACCATTTTACGCTTGGTAAGTTTTTGCTTTTGTAAATGATAATTTCACTAGCTTTACTTTGAACTCACTTTTATTATCCTGGAGATGTAGAACCAACAGGGAAGCCTTCAAACTACATGTATTTGTATGACTTATGGTCTGACTATTTTAGGGAAGGTAGTGTTAGAACTCAGACTGAAGCATCTGAAAATTGGTTGGCCATACTTCAGTTTTCTCAAGGGAGTGGATAAGGTTATGACAGCAGTTATTTGGAAATCATGTTTCTTTATCTAAATCGTTTTTAAAAGGTTCATGAAGGATGTATGCATTTATTCAGGAAAGTAAAAAATATTTTAAACTCCACAAAACATATCTTTTTCCTCCCTTCTCTTCTCTACCCACTTTACAAGCTAACAAATTACATGTAAAAGACTGTGATAATGAAACTGAAAAAGTGTGTGTTTGTGTGTGTGTGTAAGACAGAGAGAGATAGAAAGTGTGTGTGTATCATAAAACACTAGTTATGTTTTTATGGCAATGATTAAAAATAAGCATTTTGTTGGATAATTAGTATAGGAAATATTACATACTAAATATGTAAGATAGTTAATGCTGTAATCAGATATCTCATCTTTGAAAATTTCTTTCCTAAATATTAAAATGTAGAATCAAAAGAAATGTAAATTCTACATCCCAAATAGCAGAGACTTACAAACCAGCAGTGCAGTGCTAACCTTAGAATTCTAAGCATTTTAAAGTTATTGAATAATCCTGATAATATCAATGAGTTGTGTAATTGATTAATATATAGATGTGAATCTCAAATCATTGATGATTTAGTAAGAGTTCTCAATGTTCAATTTAGCAAGTAATAATGGACCGAATTGGTTAGTCATATTGTCATTGGACCATTCACATATATGATACTAGTATTTATAATATAATAACACAGTATCTGATATCAGGTATTAATAAGTGCTTTTTAAGATAGGTAATTTAAAATTGACATTAAGTAACTGATATTTAATGGTGAAACTCATTAAATTTCCATTAACTGAGGAAACTTACATTTTGCTTTGCATGTAGAAATGAATGTTCTAAGTACCAGTCTACAGCGGTCTTCTGCCAAAATTATCCATGATTAATATGTTTGCAAACCAGTCCACCATGTCAATCACAGTAAAATGAGGTTAGAGATAAAGGAAACAAAGAGATTATCTTGTTGAAATGTTTACAGCCCTAAGCTTTAGAGAGCCTAAGTGATTTGTTTGAGGTTCCTCAGATAATTGTAATATAAATTCCTTAATTTAAAATTAGATTGTATTACAAAACATTAATCTTGCTAATTTTATTGATTGAAATATAAATTTAAAATAATGTAAAAAGTGTTCTCATGGTGGACAGAAAAGGAAACAAACAATAGAATACATTATGCTCCACCTCGAGAACTTTGTATTTGAGATGAAAACGTAGAAAACTATTTTTAACATGGTAAATTTTAAAAATAGCAAAGCAATATTGTCTCCAGTTTGTTTTCTGTTGTCATAATAGATTACCACAGACTGGATAATGTATAATGAAAGAAGTTTATTTGGTTTATGGTTCTGGGGGCTGGTAAATCCAAGAACACAGTGCCTCATCTGGTGGCCTTTGTGCTATGTTGTAATATAGAGAAAAGCATCATATGGTGAGAAGGCAAGAGCACAGGAGACAGAGAAAAGGAAATCAGGCTAAACTCATCCTTTTATCAGAAGCCCACTCCTATGATAATGGTATTAATCCATTCATGAGAGCAAAGCCCTTGTGATGTAATCATCTCTTAAAGATCCACCTCTTAATATCCTCACAATGGCAATTAAATTCCAACATGAGATTTGGAGGGGACATTCAAAGCATAGCAAATATTACATTTAAAAAATGTAGCATTACCTTGAATGTTTATGCTTAATCTGAGGAGTTCCTAAGTTAGCACCTTCTTTCTTGCCCATGGCTCTGAACATTTTGATAAATAAAACGACAAATATTAAATCAATGTTACTGATAGAGACCAGGTTGGAAGATCTGCTCTGGTGTGAGATGCAAGTGTGATTTCTAACACTGAACAGTAGAATTAGACAGTCTTACAGACCTAAGCACTAATTCCTCCTACATTTAAGAAATTTATGGCAGGGTACAGTGGCTCTTGCCTGTAATCCCAGCACTTTGGGAGGCTGAGAAGGGTGGATTGCTTGAGTGCAGGAGTTTGAAATCAGCCTGAGCAATATGGCAAAACCCTGTCTCTACAAAAAAATGCAAAAATTAGCTGGGCATGGTGGCATGTGCCTGATTCGGGAAGCTGAGGTGGGAGGATTGCCTGAGCCCAGGGGAGGTCGAGGCCACAGTGAGCCATGATCATGCCACTTCACTCCAGCCTGGGTTACAGGGTGAGACTGTCTGGAAAAAAAAAAAAAAAAAAAGTGCAGAGCCCCCATAGAGTCAGAAGTACCAGGAAGAGTGTGCTGTAAATATGCATATATTTCCACTGAAACAGAAAATTCCTCCACTATTTTATATATCCCAATGTGCAAAACATTATTGTAGCAATGGAATCCATAGAATGCTTTTGTACGGAATAATAGATGACAAATCTAACAATAGAGGTTTGTAGTTTCCTATAGTACTGGGTACCTGGGACTATAGGCTTGCACCATCATGCCCTCCTAAGCTTTGTATTTTTATTTATTTATTTATTTATTTTTGTAGAGACAGGGTTTTGCCATATAGTCCAGGCTGGTCTTCAACTCCTGGGGTCAAGAGATCTGCCAGCCTCAGCCTCCCAAAGTGCAGGGATTACAGGCGTGAGCCACCAGACTCTGCACTTTTTATTGCCATTGATCTGTGTTGCAATACCTTTGTTGTAGATAACTGATAGCGATGCAAAATAATTCTTGTTTATAGCCATGCAAACATATTCTATTAGGTGATGTTAAAGAGATTTTTTTTTCTCTGTACTATGGAAGAAGCAATTTTGCCTTTATTTGCATGTTCATTTCAGTATTTCTGATTTATAATTGTGATTATTCTTTGGATTATCTGAACAGATTTTAACATCTTACCAGCTCCCTCATCAATAATGAGTTACATAAAAATTTCCACATATGTTCATTTTTTATCTGCATAAGACTCAGAATTTTACCTTTTAAAAAATCCTTTAAAATAGAAAAGAGTTTTCACTTTTGTGATTCTTAAAATATCATTTTCTCCTTTTTTCAAAACAAAATTATTTTAAAATATATTTTCTACTGGGAACGTGAATTAAATACAAATAAATGTAGGAGCAATAAAATTCAAATGGTAATGAAAAGATATAAGTACAACTTTAAATCACTGAGGGATGAAAGAGGCGTAACACTATCTCTGCAACTCTGCCAGTGAACATGAAGGTAAGGAGCAACCAACGTATGTACCAATGTACATACATTTTACCTTGTAACCAATGTAAGCAGAATCAGTGCAACATATACATGCCTATTTTAAGTGTAACTCTTATTTTTTGAGATGCAAATGAAGCTAGACTTTATTTTCCCTTGTGCAATAAGACCTTAGCAATAATCAAATACAACCATTGTTCTTGAAAAGATATTTGAAAACAAACTATGAATATTTTAAAGGAAAGACAGTGGAGATTTCATATCAAAAAGGAAAAAATAGAGGGGAAGCCTTGGTTAGGAGGAGTAGAAATAGACAAGTAAATAACTGGATCACATTATCCTTGCCCTAAAGGATTGGGAATTTAGCAGGAGAGAAAAACATACAGTCATATATCACTTCATGATGGGGATGCATTCTAGGAAATGCATCATTAGGTGATTTTATCATTGTGCAAACATCATAGAGTGTAGTTATACAAACCTAGATAGTATAGCCTACTACACACCTGGGCTATATGGTAGAGCCCATTGCTCCTAGGCTAAAAACCTGTGCAGCATGTGTCTGTACTAAATACTGTAGGTAGTTGTGACACAACGATATGTACTTGTGTACCTAAACATATCTAAGCACACAGAAAAGGTACAGTAGAAATACGGTATTACAGTCTTACAGGACCACTGTCATATGTGTGATCAGTTACTGACCAAAATGTCATTATGTGGCAGATGACTGTACCGAGAAATAATTACAAAAAGGCAAAATATTGTATTAGTTTCCTGTGCTGTTGTAACAAATTACCAAAACTTAGCAGCTTAACATAAAATTTATTATCTCACAGTTTGATAGATCTAAAGTCCAACATGGATCTTGCCGGGCTAAAATCAAGGTATTAGGAAGGCTGCATGGTCTACTGGAGCCTCTGAGGAAGAATTTGTTTTAAAATGGCTTCAAGTTATTGGCAATATTCAGTTCTGGGTGGCTGTTAAACTGGGATTATTTTTCCTTGATAGCTGGCAGCGGGGTCTTTCTTAGCTTCTAGAGACCACCCACATTCCCTAGCTCATGGCTGCCTTCATTGCTAAAGCCAGCAATGGCAGGTCAGGTCCTTCTCACACTTTCATTTTCTCTGATCCCTCCTGCCTCATCTCTCCTGCCTTACTTTTCTACTTTCCTCCTTGGCTTTTAAGATCTCATGTGATTACCTTGGGCCCAACCTACCTTGAGGTCAGCTGATAGTAACCTTAATTACATCTGCAGAGTCCCTTTAGCACAGTGCCTAGATTCATGTTTGAATAACTTGCTTTGGGGAATCTTGGGACAGGAGACATCTACATAGAATTATGACTACCATAGATTGTGTCGATACTCATGTTATATATAGGGCACATGCAAAGCTCTACGCCAAGATGCTAGTGACTACACTGAGGTCACTGAAATTGTCATTGCAATGCCTGTCACTTCTAGCAATCTTTTTGCCACCACCGGAGTGATTGTCTTTGGCACAATTATGCCTATCAAACTAGTATCAAGAATTTTGATATTTTGGGTGCTAACCATCCTAGGGAGGGTATTTAGAAAATGTCCATTTTAGCTTTACTCTTTCTTTTTGCAGCCTCCTTGTTCTTGAACTCAGGCAGGAGTCCTCAGGCATTTGGCCAGAGAGCAATCTAATATAAAAATCCTACGCATAATGTTTTGCCTTTGACAACAAGTCCATTATACTTGAAACAATCTTCTACTGAACTATCTTTTTTTCCCCTTAAGAATGAGTTCGCCAGAGGCTTCTTAGACTTTCACGTAAACAGACTCGTGCCATTCCTACCACCTAAGACCTATAGGCTCTGCCAGACAAACATAGATCCAGGACAAACATAGATCCATCTTAAACGGAAATGCTTGTTACACAATGCTGCAAAGACCTACAATGGAAGCTCCATTTTCCTCAGAATTGGAGTATAGTTTCTTCGAACTTCCCAATTCATGGTCTGTGAAAAATTCAACACCCTCGCCATGATTTCTGCAAATTATCTTCCAGCTTACTTCTTCACGGTCCGTCTCTTCCCTCTCCTATGTTTGGGTATATTGATCAGTTAGGACCTGCTTTAGCAGCGTGTAACAGAAATGCAACAGCAATGGCTCAGTCAAATAGGGGAGTATTTTTCCCAGTCTAGCTCCACAGGGTCATCGTTGACTCAGACTCTTTTCATCTTTCTGGTCCTCTATTTTCATTATCCTCCTGCTTGCCAGGTGGCTGCTGCACCGGTAATAGCCTGATCATACTATTGGCAGGAAAACGGGAAAAGGAGGAATTGAGGAGTCACCTACATTAGGAAACCCAAATCCCTATCAGTCCATCACTCGCGTCTCATTGATGAGAACTGTGTACCTGGGTACAATTTCACCCTGAACAAATGAGGTTCTATTAATAAATAAGAACGAGGAGTGGGTATTCGTCAGGTATTCGTAGTGGCTGCTCCAATGGGTGCCTTCTCACTTCTAATTTAAACCAACATACGCAAACAGGCCTGTCATGTGTCAGTTTCCACTAAAGGTCGCTCCGCGCCAAACATTCCAACTGTCTAATAATTTTGCTGAAGACCTGAGGTTTCATCAGGAATGAGGCAGTTTCTCAAACATCTTGTTGGCTCCACTTACCATGCTTTCTTACCCCTCAATTCACACAAACAGAGCCACTCCATCTAACACAGGGTTCCTAAAATGAAGGCCTATGCCAGCCAGACATTAATAATTCCTCACTCTGTTGCATACATGGCACTTTGATATAAAAATATATTTTAACAAGGAGGAAATATTCATACTCTTCATATACATTCTCAAACAATGTATGTTCCACATTCACATAATTGCTATCTCCAGGAAGTTGATCTCACAGTCCTATTGAGAAAAACTGTTGTCATGTCTTAAAGGAAGCAGCTTCTTAAAACTATTTCCTTGAGCTTAAATAGATTTTTTTAATTCTGGAAGAATAAGGTTGTAGCAGCTTGATCGTAGAGAATCTGAAAGTATTACATTAGAAGTTAGGAGACTGGGTCCTATTTTTTGCTGTAACTGCTGTAAGAAGTTACAGATGTTGTGTCTGTTTTGATCAATATGTGCCTTTTCTGTAAAATAGAGTAGGTCAGTGTGTATAAGTTCCAAAAAGTTCTGAGTTGTGAGAGATCAAATACTTGTATTATTATTACTATTATTATTATTATTATTATTATTTTGAGATGGAGTCTCACTCTGTTGTCCAGGCTGGAGTGCACTGGCGTGATCTCAGCTCGCTGTAACCTCTGCCGCTCGGGTTCAACCAATTCTCCTGCCTCAGCCTCCCTAGAAGCTGGGATTACAGGCGTGCACCACCACGCCCAGCTAATTTTTGTATTTTTAGTAGAGATGGGGTTTCTCCTTGTTGGCCAGGCTGGTCTTGAACTCCCGTCTTCAGATGATCCACCCACCTCAGCCTCCCAAAATGCTGGGATTACAGGCGTGAGCCACTGCGCCTAGCCAAGATCAAACTCTTGTAATCAGCTGTTGCTTTAAGAGAAAGGAGGAAGAAAATAAGCAAAGGAAGATGGGGATGGGAGGAGAGAATAATAGGGAAGCAGAGAGGCAGGCCAGGAGAGACAGGAAGGGGGAACAGAATGAAGGGGCGGTGGAGAACCCAGTTGCTCAGTTGTAACGTAAGAGTAGGAATGACCAAATGAAAAATGCAGCTACCTTGTATTCTCCTTTTGACTATGACTACATAGTTATTTCTGTCTTGCTCAATTTCTGAAAAAGACTTTGATACACCCACTCTGTGCCATTGTACATGCTGTTTCTTCAGCATGAGGACATTAGTTCATATCGGCAAGCATTCCTTCCTCTATCACTGTGCCTGGCTTATTCCTAGCCACTCTTCCAAATCGGCACAGAAAACACCACCTCAGCAGTGGAGCTTTCAAGCCTTTGACTGCCCCCTAAATTCATACCCATTTTGAGCTATGAGCTTCTCTATGTGCTCTTGTAGTTCCTTATGATAGCTTCTTCTATCAGACTTACCTTTATATACAAGTGTATTCATTTATTCTGTAAAGCATTAGGTCAATGGAGTTTATTGAGTAGATATTATGAAGGAAAGCACTGTGATAGGTACTAGGTTCAAAGATAAATAAGATAGTGTTGCTTCCAAGGACTGAATATTCTACCAGGAGAAATAACTTAAAGGGAAAGATAAATGCTGTAATAATGATATGCATGTAATTCCATGGAAGCTAAGAGGAGAGGTGCATAGACAAAGCTAAAGGAGTCAGAGGAAGCTTTCCAGAGAAAACTCCTAAAAATAAGAATAATCTAGCAAAAGAGGAAGCACTAGCAGCAGGCATGCCAAGTAGAGGGCACAGCATAGGCAAAGGATGAGAAAGAGAGAAAAGGCACAACTCGGGCTGTGAGAAGTCACTCTACTGCAGGAAAGAGCTGTCCTGGTAGCGGTGAACAAGGGACATTTATGGCAGGGTATGTGTACAAATTCCAAGTTTATCCTAAAACCTATGGAACCCACAGAGAGGTTAAACTGTCAGGGGTGTGACATGATCACACTACAAAACCATGGATGCTACAAAACTCATTTAATTTTTTTTCGAATTGTTGATTTAAAAAATACTGAATTAGAAACACATATTTCCTTCTATGTCTTGCCTACTATACAATGAATTTCTTTGAAGGCAGGGATAATGTTTTATTTGCATCTTTTCGCTCAGCAAAGCTTCAGCACATAGTAGGTAGGCATTTAATAAATGTTTGTTGAATGAATAATAATAAGTGAAAATAAGTGAATTTAAAAAATGAATAGGAGAATTTGGGTGAAAAGTAATATTGTTAAATACACTCAGGGATGCTGTTAAATTGCACACAGGATGGGAAAGGCTAAGATACTTCCATCTATCTAAAAGCTAAAACAACTCTGAAGCTGCAGTGACTTGAGTCATGAAGCTATTTTTTAAACCGTTAATTTCTTTTTTAAGATGGGGTCTTGCTCTGTTGCCCAAGCTGGTGCAGTGGTGTGATCATGGCTCAGCACAGCCTAGACCTCCCAGGCTCAAGTGATCCTTCCACCTTATCCTCTCTCAAGGAGCTGGGACCCCAGGCGTATGCCACCACGCCTGGTTAATTTTTAAATTGTATTTAATTTTTTGTAGAGATGGGGGTCTCCCTATATTGCTGAAATTCCTGGCCTCACACAACCCTCCCATCTCGGCCTCCCAAAGTGCTGGGATTACAGATGTGAGCCACCATGCCTGGCCTATTAAAGCCTGAAATCTTGAAAGTAAATGTCTTTACAATATGGTGAATAGGAATTGTTAATGAGTTTAGAGAAGAGGCAGATGTGAATTGTTAGAAGGTATTTTCTTCCTAATGCTAATAGGCAAATACTAATATGTAAATGGCATTTAATCAGTAAACTGTAATGTTAACGATATCATTTTTAATTAAGGAAAAAAGCATCCTTGGCTAGGACAGGTGTATTTTTTGAAATATTAATCCTACAGTTTATGTCACATTTATATTCTAGATTTTAAATCAGCCGTATGACCCATCTTGTGCTACTTCTAGGATGGTGTCTAGGAGTAAGTAGTAACCAGCTTCCATGTTTTAAATTTCAACCATATTTCAGGAAGGATAAATGCAGGCAAAAATAGTAAGTGGAGAATTGCTATCATCTCTCTTAATTAACTATACCAACAGAAGCCTAGTTATTGAAGACTGTGGATCCCTAACTAAGATTGAACCATGTATTTCATGTCATAGGATATTAAACTGCAGGCCTAATTCTTAGGGAATAAACAGTTTCAAGATAACTGATCTTGAAAACTCACACCTATAAAATATAGTAAATTTTATGCATGGTTTTAATCTTTATTGCAAGGATCTCCAAATGCATTATGGACAGATTAATCCTCATAACCTTTATTTGGGAGATGGCAAGTATTGTCTTCATCTGATAGAGTGAAAAATTGAGTCATCTAGGATCTTGGCTTGCATCCAGTCGCAGAGCTGAAACGTGAAGAGGAAGGAGAAAAGGATGTTAGATCTGCTGCCACTTGGTTTAGAGCTTTAGTCACTAAAGTTTGGCAGCTATCTAGGTGGTAAATTATAAAATTAATTTTCTTCTGAAATTCATTCTTGACAGATGTTTTCCCATTGGTAGATTTCAAAATGTATACTGCCTAGGAAATAAATATTTTTTCTCCTCCTAGGATTTCTTCTAGTTGAATTGGAAAATGTTGTTGGTGAAAACAACTTTGCTGTTTCATTTTTTTTAAGTTAAATGAATGCAACATTTAACAAAGCTTGTGTTTTAAAAGCCCACTTTTCATACTTCAAGCTAATATTTTGTTTTTTTTTTTAAATTAACTATCTTAATTAAAATGCCTAATAAATTACATAGTTAATTGCTGTGCAATTCAATATGTAGCTAAATACTATGTAATTTAACTGTAAATATGATATATGTATACATGTGATGTATGTTATATATATGTGATTTAATTTTATTTAAATTTAATAGTATAAATTTATTTCTTATTTATAATTTTATATAAATTAAATTTCAACCATATTTCAGGAAGGCTAAATGCATGCAAAAATAGTAAGTGGAAAATTGCTATCATCTCTCTTAATTAATTAGCCTAGTTATTCAGGACCATGAATTCCTAAGATTGAACCACATATTGGGTTTTTTTTTTTTTTCAAGACAGGGTCTCATTCTGTTGCCCAGGCAAATATATGTAACCATATTCACATATAACTATAAATGTAATATATGTATGATGTAAAGATGTATGTGTGTATGATAAAAAACAGTAAAACCAACACCCATATATCGAGCATTCAGCTTCAGAAATGCATTACCAATAACTCTGAAGCCCTCTTTCTTCATTTCTGGGGGTAACCACTGAATGATGTGTTTATCATTTCCTTGATTTCTTTATAGTCTTTCTACATATGAACCTATACCCTAAACAAAAAACAACATATTGTTGAGTTTCATCTGTTTTTGAATTCTTTATAAACGAGATTATACTATATGTATTCTTTGACGTGTTTATGCCATTTTAACTCCAGAACTTAATTTCATTACATATATACCACAATTTATTTTTTCATTCTTGTGTCAGTTGCCATTTAGGTTATTTCCCTTTTTTTTTTTTTGCTATTGCAAACAATGCTGCCATGGAAATTTCTGGAAGCAATTCTTGCCTTAGCCTGTGTTCTCATGAAAGCAGAACTTGATCCACTTGTATACAGATAGTTTATTTGGAAAGTGATCTTAGGAAATAGGAGTGAGGAACCAGGGATATGAAACAGATGAGAGGAAACTTATAGAGGATGTTGTCTTTATTGACTGAATATGTGTGTCTTTCCAAAATCTGTATGTTGAAGACCCAACCCCCAGTGTGACTATATTTGGAAATTGGGCCTCTAAGGAAATAATTAAGGTTAAAGGAGGTCATAAGACTGAAGCCCTCATCCTATAGTATCAGTGTTTTCATAAGAAGAGACAGCAGAGAGTTGTTTCTTTCTCTCACTCTCTGACATAAAAGGATATAGTAAGAAGGTGGCCATTTGCAAGCCAGGAAGGAACCAAATCAGCAGGCACCTTGATCTAACACTTCTAGCCTCCAGAAGTGTGAGAAAATAAATTCCTGTTGTTTAAGCCACCCAATTTATGGTGTTTTATTACGGCAGCCTGAACCAATTAAGATATTGTCCATTGCAGTGGACACAGGTGTAGTGGGTACTTGCAATTTTATGTTGGCTCTGAATCCATTTTGAGTATAGGGTTAACTGTCTTCTACTAGAAACAGGATTTAGTCACCCTTGATGCAGTTTTCAACTCTCTGCCTCCTGCCAGTTCCTCAATGTGGTCGATCTAGATATCTGCCCTATATACCCACCTCCTGTTAACCACTTCCCTATGAAACAGAGAGATCCAACCTACTGGACTCATCACACTGACACTCATACCTCTCATGGAATATGCAGATGTGCCACAGTGATCACTTCTAAGTCACGGTGTGTCCTCATGAGTCTTATGTCTAATTCCATCAATTAGAATTCCTCATGGGAAATCTGCTTGGGTACCCTGCACCCCAATAAAGGCCTCAGCCTGCATCAAGGGTGACTAAATTCTGTTTCTAGTATGAGACAGTTAACCCTATACTCAAAATGGATTCAGGTCTATACTTAGACCTTATATAGTTAGCCATATACTCAAATGGATTCAGCCTACAGATCTACCTCTCTCTGCCTCTCCGTCTTCTGGTTGAGCACAATTCCCCTGAGATCTTCCCATAAGCCTTGATTAGTAACCCCCTTCTCTCTTGGACCTGTAAGTAATAAACGACTTCTGTTATTTCGTGTATTTTGTTGTGTGTCTTCTCTGTGTCTCTCCTGACTGACACACTTGGATGCAAATTTCCTCCCAGTCATAGTTATTTTTCTAGAGATTGGCTATCTTGGCACAAATATTATACAGGTCAGACAGGAGCCACATGGTACCTGCCAGTATAAACAAGTGTCCTGTGAGGACATCTGGTCATGGGCTAGACATTAGGCAGTCCGTCAGGATAAAGAAGTATCTGGGAAAGGCACACTGAACTTCTATAACCAAATCCCTGGGGTCTCCATCAGGATAGGGCTAGAGTTTATGGCTATTCTCAAGACAGGCACCTCAAGACCAAATTAGGAAGAAATGAAACAAAAATGTTTCATTTGTGTTGATATTCTCTGGAGGGAATTTTTTGAAAGACTAAACTGCATAAAATAAACACAAATACACGTATATTGTCTTTTATGTTTACCTGTGTATTAGTGTTATTGGCATTCTTTCTTCATGTGAATTAGAGCTAGTCTAATATCCTTTCATTTCAGCCTGAAAAACGTGTTTTTGTATTTCTTATAGGGTTGGTCTGTTAGAGACCAGTTTTTAAAGTTTTTGCTTATCTGAGAATTCCTTAAATTACCCTTTGTCTTTTCAATGTTAATTGCGCTGAACATAACATTCTTCACTGACAGTCTTTTTCTTTTAGCATTTTGAATACAATAGCCCTCTCTTATCCATGGTTTCACTTTTCACAGTTTCAGTTACCTATGGTTAACTGCAGTCTGGAAATATTAAATGGAAAATTGCAGAAATAAACAATTCATAGGTTTTTAATTGCACACCGTTCTGAATAGAATGATGAAATCTTGCACCATCCTGCTCCATCCCACCCAGTACACAAATCATCTTTTTTTTGGAAAGTATCCATGATGTACACAGTACCTGTTCATTAGTCACTTAGTCGCAGTCTCAGTTATCAGATCAACTGTAGTAATAACGCAGTACTTGTGTTTAAATGACCCTCGTTTAACTTAAAATGTTCCTAAAGCAGAAGGGTTGTGATGCTGGCAATTTAGATATGCTAAATAGAAGCCATAAAGTGCCTTCTTTAAGTGAAAAGCTGAAAGTCCTTGACCTGATATGAAAAGAAGAAAAATTGTGTGCTGAGGTTGCTAAGATCTATGGTAAAAACTAATCTACCTATGATATTGTAAAGAAGAAAAGAAGAAATTTATGCTAGTTTTGTTGTTGCATCTCAAACTGCAAAAGTTACAGTGCTTAGTTAAGACAGAAAAGGTATTAAATTTGTGGGTAGAAGACATGAACAGAAACGTATTCCAATTAACAGCAAGAGAGTTTGGTATTATTTGCAGTTTCAGGCATCCACTGGTGGTCTTGGAATATATCCCCTGTGAATAATGGGAGACTGCTCTGTACAATTCCATAGTCTCCTGGCTTCATGATTTCTGATGGGAACTCATCTGTTAATCTTCTTGAAGATTCTTTGTACATGATGAGTTGCTTCTTTGTTTTTTTGACAGTTTGATTATGATGTGTCTAGATGTGGATCTCTGAGTTTATTCTACTGTGAATTTGTGGAGATACTTCTATTAGGAGGTTAACATTTTTCATTAAATCTGGGAAGTTTTCAGCAATTGTTTCTTCAAATATTCTTTCTTCCCATTTATCTCTCTCTTTTCCTTCTGGAACTTTCATTATGCATGTGTTTGCAATGCTTGATGGTGTCTAACAGTTCTCTGATGCTCTATTCATCTTTTTAAAAAATTCTTTTTAATTTCTGCTTCTTAGATTGGATAATCTCAATTGACGTATCTTAAAGTCTGCCAATTCTCTCCTGTGTAAGTTGAAATCTGCTGTTGAGAATCTCTAGGAAATTCTAAATTTCAGATATTTTAATGTACTTGTTTATATTCTTATTTCCCTCACCAGAATGTGAGCTATTTAGAGAAAGGACTAGATCATATTTGTTTTCTAGCCCTAACATTGGGCACACAGAACATACTAAGTGCTCCATAGATAGAATTGAATTGATTAATGTAAATCAAGTTTATATATGAATAGTGTATACCATGCAAACACAGCTAGATCCACTAGATTCTCTCAAGAATTCTTTCAGCATTTAGATAAACTATTTTTTATTATATAAAACCAGTTCTAGAATAAATAGAAAGATCAGAAATTTCTTGATTTATCCTGTATGATAGCATAGCATTGTGGTCAGAGTGCCAGCTTCTGAATGAGACAGACTGGGTTCACATTCTTTCTCTGCCACTTACTGACTGTGTAGCCTAGGGAAAGTGGCCACCTATAGGCTCAAATTTCACTTTCTGTAAAACAAAGAGTTGCTATAAGCATGAAGTGACATATAGATGGATAGAAAATAATTGGCACAGTTTTAGACACATAGAATACATTCAGTAAATTATATCATCAATAAAATGACCAATATTCCATGCTAAAGAACACCATACATCAATCTCATCAATGTATAGAGACATAACATTTTTCAATAAAATGCTATTTCATATGATTAATCATAAGTATAAAAATATTTCCTTATGACTAGATAAACTTTTTCCTGAACTCAAGAATGTGTCAACATATGGGATTCTAATAATAGACTGAATTTCTTTGCCTAAGATCTATGGTAAAAACTAATCTACCTATGATATTGTAAAGAAGAAAAGAAGAAATGTATGCTAGTTTTTTTGTTGCGTCTCAAACTGCAAAAGTTACAGTGCTTAGTTAAGACAGAAAAGGTATTAAATTTGTTGGCAGAAGACATAAACAGAAATGTATTCCAATTGCCAGCAACAGGTCAATCTTTCCTTTATAATTGATAGGATGTTGATAGCACTACCAGATTTCTTTTCTTAAATTATTATATGTATTGCTTTGTTAATCTATAAGGTTTTTCTCTAGTGGATTTACATTATCTATAGAATCAAATACTTATTTCAAGCCCCACCTTCATATTTTGCTTCTCCACATTTATTTTTTATTTTTTTTAATTTTTTCTCCTGACATTTCCCCATGCTAACTTTGGACTAGAAATAAAGTGGATCATCTCTCTTTTCAAATGTCTTCTGCTTTTCTGCCTCTTTCTGTGTGTTCATTTCATACCTTCTCCCAAAACAGTAACTTGAATCTTTTCCTCAGGTTTAGTTAAAGTGTGCATATATTCACATAATAATCATGTCTTTTCTGAATTTTCCTATATATTTTTGTGTTTATTATTAGGTGAATGCTATTATTACCTAAAATAGCTTTATTGTCCTTTTCTACAACTAGATTACAGTCTTCTATAATAGAAAAGTCTAGTTACTTTTGTAGACTCCATTAGCAATGCTTATGATTACTGAGAAAATATTTGGTGATTTCGAAACCAACTTTACACATCACGCTTTGTAAAAATTCAGTTTTAGCTACTCATTTTTTTCCAGTTGTGAAGAAACAATTTCATGTCACTTTTTAGAACATTTAATGTGCTCCGATCAAATGCATCTGTTTAAAATTTTGTTTTTATATACACACAAAAGTTTAAACTATATGATCTTTTACAAGTTGAGTTTACCAAGGAGTAGATATGTCTATTCCACTGTGTGATGGTTGCCATAGAAATGAATGAATGAGGATGTTATTAATTTTGTGATTTTAGGGCGGAGGAATACAGTTTAGAGTGAGAATACTCTGTATATGAAATAAATATAGACCAGCAATTGCTGCAGAGAAAACTCAATAGAGGCAAAAACAATTGCTGATTTTCTGTGGTGTTTATTTGTTTGTTTATTTATTTATTTACTGAGACAGAGTCTCGCTCTGTTGCCCAGGCTGGAGTGCAGTGGCGCAATCTCGGCTCACTGCAACCTCCGCCTCCTGGGTTCAAGCGATTCTCCTATCTCAGCCTCCCTAGTAGCTGGGATTACAGGTGCATACCACTACGCCCAGCTAATTTTTGTATTTTTAGTAGAGATGTGGTTTCACCATATTGGTCAGGCTGTTTTCAAACTCCTGACCTCGTGATCTGCCCACCTCAACCTCCCAAAGTGCTGGGATGACAGGCGTGAGCCACCGTGCCCGACTGTGGTGTTTATTTTTTGCCCAGCATAAGCAGGCTGGAGAGAACGGACTGTTGAGGAGAGCTCTGGTTTTCGGTATCTACCTAACATCCTTCTGGGGCAGCTGTTTTGTGTTTTGTTTTTGTTTTTGTAATGAATAGAACCAGGAAAGACAAATAAAATGAGAAAATGTAGCCTATCTCTTTTTAGCAAGGGAAAAACCAAATGTTTTTGTAGTCACATAATAGCAGAGTTTTGTTTGTGACCTGACAACAGAGAGAGGAGGAAAAACTGTTCTGTTCTTAGCAAAGGATAGAACAGGAATTTGATAAAGCCTGACTAATAATTGAAGATAAATAAAGTGAGTGCCTAGTGTTACCTTTAGTTTCCTTTTTAACCTCTTCAAAATATGCTTCATTCATGAATGGCTATGCTTCTCTGATAGCATAAATAATTATTTAAGGTAGACATATATCATTGTGACTTGTTTTCCAATTACCTTATGTTATAGAAATGTGGATGTTGAATCATGAAAATTTTAGAAGCTACCACTTATTGTGTGACAGTCCCCAACTTATGGTTCAAGTTATGATTTTTTCCAACTTTAAGATGGTACAAAAGTGATATGCATTACACAGAAACAGTGCTTTGAGTATTGATGTTTTCCCAGGCCAGCAGTATGTGGTGCAATACTCTTGTGATGCTGGGCAACAACAGCTGTCAATCAGCCACGGGATCCCAGGGTTAAACAACCAATATGCTACGTTGCCCCATGTTGCAAGATGATTTTGTCCAACTCTAGGCTAAGGTAAGTGTTCTGAGCACGTTTAAGGTAGGCTGGGCTAAGGTATGATGTTTGGTAGGTTAGGTGTATTAAATACATTTTTTTTTTTGAGATGGAGTCTCACTCTGTTGCCCAGGCTGGAGTGCAGTAGTGCGATCTTGGCTCACTGCAACCTCTGCCTCCCAGGTTCAAGTGATTCTCCTGCCTCAGCCTCCAGAGTAGCTGGGATTACAGGCACTCTCCACCAGGTCTGGCTAATTTTTTGTATTTTTAGTAGAGATGGGGTTTCACCATTTTGACCAGGCTGGTCTTGAACTCCTGAGCTCAGTGATCCACCCGCCTCGGCTTCCCAAAGTGGTGGGATTACAGGCGAAAGCCACCGTGCCCAGCCTTAAATGCATTTTTGACTTAGGATATGTTCAACTTATGATAGATTTATCAGGATTTAACCTTATCAGAAGTTGAGCAGGTTCTGCATTTTAAACAAGGGCAAAAGAACTGAAAGGTAAGCAGCTTCTAGAATATTGAACTTGTAAGTCTTTATCTATTCAGTCATAATGTCAACATTCAGCAACACTGACAGGAAAGCTATCTCATATTTAATTGGAATCCTTATATTTCAAACTCTATTCCTCAGTTCTTGGTGCTGGTAAAGAATGCATCCTTTATCAGAGCTAGATTTACCAATGGAGTCTAGCTTCTCAGCTTCTCACTTGCAGGGGTCCCTTACAGGGCCTTGGGAGGGATCCCAGCATTGTGTTGCATGGACGTATATTTTCATAACATTTGCAAAATTAAGATATTTTAATTGTGCTTAGTTGGATTACTATCACTCATCCATACTTACTGTTATCATGCTTTCTCTTGGTGCTAGATAGCAGGAGAATGGTCATGGGCATTTGCGGATCAGCTAAAGGGAAGTCTAATGTTGAATACGTGTATTTTGGTGTGGTGGACATATTTTTGTAGTTCACAGACTCACTTCTATGTGTAGTTCAGTTGTTGCTAGTTATCCCATGACAGGAATTGTTTCCAGGAGTATTACTACTTGGTACCCACTGGTGACTTACATAGTGTCATGAAATAAAGATGTAGGACCAGACATTTTAAAATCAAATGAGCTTGTCCTGTGACACTTGCCACTGGACCTACATGGGAAGTGGGAACAAATAAGGGTTAAAGGCTTTGCAGATGCCGCCGCCGCTGTGAGCCCTGTACTATCAGCCATGGTCAACCCCACTGTGTTCTTCGACTTCACGGTCAACAGCGAGCCCTTGGGCCGCATCTCCTTCGAGCTGTTTGTGGACAAGTTTCCAAAGACAGAAGAAAACTTTCAGGCTGTGAGCACTGGAGAGAAAGGATTTGGTTATAAGGGTTCCTGCTTTCACAGAATTAATCCAGGGTTTATGTATCGGGGTGGTGACTTCTCATGCATAATGGCACTTGTGGCAAGTCCATCTACGGGGAGAAATTTGATGACGAGAACTTCATCCTAAAGCATACAGGTCCTGGCATCTTGTCCATGGCAAATGCCGGGCCCAAAACAAATGGTTCCCAGTTTGTCATCTGCACTGCCAAGACTGAGTGGTTGGATGGCAAGCATGTGGTCTCTGGCAGGGTGAAAGAAGGCATGAATATTGTGGAGGCCCTGGAGCACTTTGGGTCCAGGAATGGCAAGACCAGCAAGAAGGTCACCATTGCTGACAGTGGACAACTCAAATAAATTTGACCTGTATTTTATCTTAACCACCAGACCATTCCTTCTGTAGCTCAGGAGAACAGTCCTCCACCCCATTTGCTTGCAGTATCCTAGAATCTTTGCCCTGTCTCTGCAGTTCCCTTTGGGTTCCATGTTTTCCTTGTTCCCTTCCATGCCTAGCTGGATTGCAAAGTTAAATTTATGATTATGGAATAAAAACTAAATAACAAAAAAAATGAGTGTTGAAGTGTTCAGATCTAGAAGCTGATCTATGGAAGATTTTTCTATTTGTCAGACATGTAAAATTATAGGCAGAGAATTGGTTCTCATCAACACCTAATCCAATACCTAATCAAAATGGAAAATCTCCCTTATTAGGAATATTTGATAATGTAGCATATACAATGATCAGTGTATCATATATTTTTTCATTTTTGGGGGAATTATACAATGGAGAATTGATCAGAATGTGTTTTTATAAGGCACAAACCTATGGGTACTAAAAAAAGCACATGTGTGTATGAAGTTATATTTTTGTGCATCCTAACTTCATTTTTAAAAAATTCAATTGACCATCCT
The DNA here is from genome assembly GCF_028858775.2 of Pan troglodytes. NCBI lineage: Eukaryota > Metazoa > Chordata > Mammalia > Primates > Hominidae > Pan > Pan troglodytes. Next base: position 96,900,470 of record NC_072412.2, on the reverse strand, counting down.
AGAAGGCAGATTGAATTATCTCTCTATTCTTTCTCTATAAAGTTACATAGAACCATTGTCATATGATGAGGCAAAATATGGAACATATAAAGGTACACTACACAGTCAATAAAAATATTTTTTGAATGTTTGATGTTTGTGATAGTTGTCAGTTTTTTAAAATTTTGCAGTTTATTGTGATTTCATTTTTCATTCTGAAAATACTGTTCTCCTGAGTAACTAATTTGTTACTCTTTTCTTTAAGTATCCCCCCAAATTATATGTTTAATGTCTCAGAACATGTATATTTGCCCTTCTGCACTATGTAATGATATTTAAAGCATCTTATCAATTTAGTTAAAAAATTGAGTGAGACACTGAAACCATTTTTTGAAACTATATAGAAACAGCTTAAAAATTTTCACATTGTATGCTCATTTCATATGCTCATTCCTTTTTTTCTAAGAACAACAATCTTAGTTTTAAAAATATTTCTTTGTGTGTTATATTCTGAATACCATTGCTGTCCAATAGAACTTTCTGTGATGATGGAAATGTTCTATATCTAGACTGTATAATATGATAGCCACTAACCATATGTGACTGTTAAGCACTTGAAATGTAGCTGGTGAGTCTGAGGAATTAAGATAATAACTTTATTTAATTTACATTTACACAGCCAAGTGTTTGGCTATGTAACAGAGTTTATACCTTTAATCAACTTTGGGATTAATCCTTCATGTCCTATCCACATTTCTATCTAGTCATTGAGTATAGGATTCTATGTCTCTATGAAGTAAAATCCTAACTCATAACTAATATAACATGTATTATTCAGAAGATTGTGTTTTATTTTTCAATATTTCTCAAATCAAATATTCTTGTATTCTGATTATGTTGTAGACATTTTTATAGACAGGTCTTATTTATTTTGTTTATAGTTTGCAGATACTGGAAAGCTTAACACAGTTTTGTGGAAATTCCCCATTAAAACATGCTTTTCAACATGGTAAAATCAATCAACTCAAGGATGCTTTATTTGGGGGAAACGATGCATGGAATCCAATCAATAATGACATTCCGTTTGCCTAAAAGTTGTGCTTACTAAACTGAGCTTGGCAAAAGTTTGACACGTTCAATAAATGGAGACTTTGTGCTATATCAGAATTAACAGCTCTTAGCTGGATATTTCATATATTCTACAAATATAGAGTGATAGACAAGGCAGATGCAGCCATGACCTGCCCCCTGGAAGATGACTGTTTATACCCAAGAACAATTCCTGGAATGTAACAGGAAACGGCACATGACCATATATCTAAGCTGGGTATTTCTCTGGCTTCCTGTTAGAGAAATGACGGATTTTCACTCCCCTCCAGGCACAGAAGAAAATCACTCTGAAAACCATACAGAAGAAAATACGTATTTAAAACAAATGTGACTTCCCAATATCTGATTCTTAATAGAATAATCTCCAGATAGCTATTGAAACAGTAGGAGTTGGAAATCTAAAAAAAGCTTCAGAAAAATCAAGAGCAGTCTAGAGTTTCAGTATAATGCAAAATTATTCTGAAATTCAGTAGTAGTACTAAACAATCTCTCAATCTTTAGGCCCACAAAAATTTACAGGAGTTTGCAAATTTGAGTCAAGACATTTTTCCTTGTTACTTCTTCTCTATTTACATAATATGCCTATGTTTTAGTCTACTGTTTTCATGCTAATGATTGAAAAATCACAATTATTCTATTAATACCCTGTATGCATATGTAATGTTAAGTATTGGGTTAAAACTAAAATGGTTAGGCAAACATCAACATATTTTCGTTTTAGTTAATTGTGTCCTTGAGGCAAGTGGGTGATGAGGCATTTTTTTCAATTTTCTCTTAGAATGGACCCTAGTGCTGGGTGCACACAAATTCAGTTTGCTTATAAAAAGGAATGCTTATAAAAACCCAGAGTAATAAAAGATTTTTTAGAGGCTCCATTTGCTTTATATTTTGATATTTAGGTTCTCAGCATGTAAGCATTTGCTAATTTTTTGAGCAGGGTTCACAGTTTATGTAGAGATATAATTACTTTCTAAAACTTACATGTCCATATAAGAAAAATCCTGACTTAGCATTTATTTAATGGATTTAAAGGCTTAAAAACATTGGGACCCCTTTCCAATATAATTAAATAATAACAAATTTTGAAAGAAGAAATGAATATTTGTCAAGCTGAGGAAGATAAAGCCACCTAGGATTACAATGTACACTTTAGCAGTGGAGTCATAGTTTTACATAAAGCTGAGAGTTAATTCATGGACCATGAAAAAGTAAGTTTAAAAAAAAAAAAAAACAGAGAAAACACTATGAGAAAACCTCAGGAATGAGAGTGTTTATAACGTTCTTTTACATGATATTTCAAAGTTATTAAAAAAGTTATAAGGAAATATTATGAGCCACTTTATGCCAATGGACTCAACAAAACAGATAAAGTGAGTAAGTTCCTAGAAAGGTAAAAATTACCACAGTTCACTCAAAAATAAATTGATACACAAGTAGCCCTGCCTTCACTATAGAATTGAACTTTTAGTTACCAGCCTTTCTGTAAATATAGTTCCAGGCCCATAGAGCTTCACTGGTAAATCCTTCAAAACATTTAGAGAGGAAATGCCATCTACACACAGGCTCTTTCAGAACATTGAAGAGAACTGAAGAGAAGAAACACTATCTTTAGCTTTTTAGGCAGTTATGCAAACATCTTGTAGCACCCTTTCTTCAGATGGCCTGGACCGTAAAAATATTCTTGGAGAATTGTCTCCCAAAATATATTAGTAATGGAGACTTGGAAATTAAAATTAAAAAAATTATTTTCATAATCGCAATACAAGTTGTTTATGTTTAAGGATAAACCTGAAAAAGGTGTGCAAGATCTGTACACTGAAAACTACAAAACATTATTGAGATTATTCTAAAATATTTAATAAATGAAGACATATGCCATATTAATGGATTGGAAAACTCAAGTATTATTAATATATCAGTTCTCCCTAAACTGTTCTATAGATTCAACATTGTCCCACTTGAAGTCCTGGAGGCTTTTTTGTAGAAGTTGTTAACCTGATTCTTAAATTTATATGAAAATGTAGAGAACTAAACTCTTTGAAAAAGAACAAAGTTGGATGGCTGAAATTACCTGTCTTCAAGACTTAAAAACGATAGTAATCAAGACAGTGTAGTATTGGAGTAAAGATAGACAAATTGAATCATAATACAGAATAGCGTCCAGAAATACACTCACACATATTATCAACTGATTCTTGAAAAAGTTTAGAAAGGATAGTCTTTTCAAAAATTAATACTGAAACACATGGATATTCCATAGGTAAAAAATAAGAAAGTTAAGTATAATCTTACCTCATACAATTTCAAAATTTAACTCAAAATTTATCATTGACCTAAATATAAGTTCTAAAACTATAAAACTTTTAGAAGGAAGCACAGGAGGAAATTATCGTACTCTTGACGGAGAGAGTTTTTAGCTGTGATATGAAAGCACAATTCATAAAACAAAAATGTGATAAATCGGACTTCACCAAGATTAAGATCTTCTCCGCTTCAAAAAACATGGTAAAAGAATGAAAAGATAAGCCTCAAACTGGAAGAAAATATTTGCAAATCTTATGTCTAATAAAGATATGGATCCAGAATATTTAATGAACTCTCAAAATTCAGTTGGAAAACAAGCAAAAAAGCCCCGATTTTATGGGCAAGAGATTTGAACAGACACTTCACTAAAGAAGGCATATGGCTCTGTACAATATGAGGACACAGGTAGAAGACATCTTTTATGAGCCAGGAAGACGGCCCTCACCAGACACTGAATCTGCTTGGAAATTGGACTTTCCGGTCTCCTAAACCGTGGCTTACTAGAGACGTTGTATACCAGTTGTCAGAAAGAAGGTCTAAAGTTACGGGAGAATGATCATGGCCTGAGTGGAGTGCTGAGGGAAGAGAGTTGGAACCCGTCAGAGAACTCACAGGAAGAAGCTGAGGTGCAGAAAAGCAAAGCAGCAAGAATCTGGCAAAGATTAATCCCTGAGGAAATTGGAGTCCCATGGAAAGGGTAGATGGGGGTGTATGTTTATTCCCACATCCCAGCGGTAAACTGCTGACTGCTGAATTGTCAGAGAACCCCTCTGTCCCTGAGAGGCACTGCTGTGAGTGGCAGTTTGTGAACTTCTGGAAAGCAGATCACAGGGCAGCCATCTTGCACAAGTTTGCTGGCTCTTCCTTCAAATGCAAGGTGAGGTGACCAGTGCCATATTGCTGTGCAAACATTGTGGACCACTATCCTGCCAAGGAAATCTCAGCTCATGTTTCTCTGCGTCACTAGATCCCCCACAAACACTTCTCAGAACCCACTCTGACTGTGGCAGCCACAAGGGGCTGGCAGCACCCTAGGGAGCTGTGGAATCCCCGGAGATCTAGCTCTCAGCATGGGCTTCTCCTAGGGGAAGGGGAATTGCAGTCCACTAAAAGACCTCTTGAAACAAAGGAAACCAGATTGTCTGCTCTTCCCTGCATGAGAGCCCTCCTGCTTGTGACCAGACAGTGACTGGACCCCTCCCAATGGAGACATGGGTGTGGTGCTAATCTCTGAAGCTGGGAAGGGTTGTTCTGCCTCAGCAGCAAGCAGCACCATTGGCCAGGAATTAACATGGAGAGGAAGTCTTCTCCTGCTCCCCCTGTCCACTGTTATGGACACAACTGTGACCTCTCCTACTGGGAGCTGGCATGGGTGGACTTGGAGAAAGTCCTTCCAGTGCCATGCAGGGTGATGTACCCCCACTGAAAGTGAGCCCACTGGCCCAGGCTTGCACAAAGGGAAGGATTCATCTCTCCCTTTCTATGCAGAGTGGCAGTGTTCCTGCAGTGGCATGCAGACCAGCTGAGGGCTGTCTGTTTTGGGCTGAGGAAAGAGGTTCCAGCCTGAAGCCATTTCAGTGGTAGTTGTGGGATACGCATTTTTCACAGACCTCAGTTGCACTGTGGCCTGGAAGTAAAAGACAGTACTTATGTGAACTGAAGGTTGTAAGCCCTGGGATGGGGTCTGATAGGGAAGTGGATCATGTTTCTGCCTGGCAGGATGAGAAACTGATGCAGCCCCCTCTTGCACACCCCCTACAAAGATGTCAGAGCATCCCACCAGGAGGTATCCCCCCAATCCCTGTCAAGACAAGTGATTTCATTCATTATTGGGGTATCCGAGGAAGAGTCAGCTCTTACTTGTAAGTGCCACATACTGGGCTGGAGACTGAAATGCACAACCAAATGAAAAACCTACTGACACAAGGGCATAGTGCTAAGGAACTAGATAAGCTTGCTGAGACATCTGCAGCCCTGTGGAAGACAGTTAGTTGGCTTATACACTCCATACATTGTTACAACAACCAGAATTTGAGAAAACCACTTATGCAAAAGTCAGCTACAACCAAGGAACTCATAGGGAGCCTTGGTCCCCTGAAAGTGCCCAGTCTTGAAGCCAAATGATGACACACAACATACATTACAGTTATAACCTCAAGGGAGAGGATAATACAAATTTAAAAATCCAATCCAAATGAAAGCAAATTCAAATATAAGAAGTGACAGCTTCTTCAAATAAGAAGGAATCATTGTAAAAACTCTAGCAGTACAAAAAGACAGTGTGTCCTGTGAACTTTGAAAGGAGAGAGGGTGAGAGAGGAGTTAGGGTTGAAAAATTACCTCTTGGATACATGTTTAATATTTGGGTGATGGGTGCACTAGAAGCTCAATCTCCACTATTAAGCATGTACTATCCATGTAACAAACAAGCACATGTATCCCTGAATCTAAAATAAAAAAAAAAGACAGAGTGTTTAGACGCCCCAAAGAATCACACTAGATCTCTAGCAATGGATCATAAGCAAAATGAAAACTCTGAAATGACAGATAAATAATTCAAAATACAGATCATAAGGAAGCTCAATGATATCCAAGACAAAGTTGAAAATCAAAACAAAGAAATTGTGAAAACAGGATAGGAATGAAAAATTTGCTAAAGAGATAGATACATAAAAAAACAGGACTTCTGGAAAAGAAAAATTTATTGAAAGAATTATAAAATATAGTAGAAAATTTAACAACAGAGTAGACCACGTGTAGGAAAGAATTTTAGAGTTTGAAGACCCATTATTTGAATTAACCCAGTCAGACAAAAATAAAGAGAAATGAATTTTAAAAATGAAAAAGCCTTCAAGAAATATGGGATTATGTAAAGTGACCAAAACTATAACTTATAAGCATTCCTAGGGAGAAGAAGTAAAAAATAGAAAATTTGGAAGATGTATTTGACAAAATGATCAAGAAAACTTCCCAGTTCTAGATAAATAATTAGATATCCAGATACGGGAACTTCAAAGAACATTTGGAATAATCTCTGCAAGACAAGGCTCATCAAAGCATATATTTGTGAGGCTATCCAAAATTGACATGAAGGAATACATCCTAAAAGCAGCTGGAGAGAAGCATCAAAGCACCTATAAAGGAAATCCCATTAGACTAACAGTTGACTTCTCAGCAGAAACCTTAAAAGCCAGAAAGGACTGGGGTCCTATTGTCAGCCTCCTTGAAGAAAACAATGCCAGCCAAGAATTTCATATCCTGCTAAACTAAGCTTCATCAATGAGGGAGAAATGAAATCTTTCTCAGATAAGCAAATGCTAATGGAATTTATTACCAGTACACTGGCTCTCCAAGAAATGCTCAAATGAATTCTAAACATAAAAATGAAGGGAAAGGATGTACTCAGAATTATAAAAGCACACATAAGTACAAAGGTCACATCCTACAAAGAAATTACACAATCAAGATTACAAAGCAACTAGGTAACAACATTATGACAGGAACAAAACCTCACATATCAATATTAGCCTTGAACGTAATGGCCTAAATGCTCCAGTTAATAGGTATAGACTGGAAAATTGGATAAAACAAAACACAACAAGATTCAACCATTTGCTGCCGACAAGAGACCCACCTAACAGATAAATACACACACAGACTCAAAATAAAGGGGTGAAAAAGATATACCAGACAAACATAAAACAAAAACAAGCAGGAGTAGCTATACTTATATCACATTGAACAGACCTTAAATCAATGAAAGTTAAAAAGATAAGATTATTATATAATGATAAAGGGTTCAATTCAACATGAAGATATAACCATTATAAATTTATATGTACCCAACAGCAGTCCACCCAGCTTCATGAAACAAATCCTCCTAGACCTAAGTAAAGAGACAGAGAGCAGTTCAATAATACTGAAGTCTTCAAAACACCACTGAGAGCACTAGGCAGATCACTAAGGCAGAAAATCCACAAAGAAACTCTGGACTTAAACTGGTTGCCAGACCAAAAGGACCTAATAGACATTTACAGAATATTCCACCCAACAATTGTAGAGTAAACATTTTTCTCATCTGGGAATGGAACATTCTTGAAAATAAACCATATGCTTGGCCATAAAGAAAATCTCAATAAGTTTTTTAAAAACCTGAAATCACGTTGCATATCTTTTTAGACTACAGTGGAATAAAATTAGAAATCAATACCACCAGAAACTCTGAAAGCTATAGAAACACTTGGAGACCAAACAACTTGCTCCTGAATGATCTTCAGGTAAATGATGAAATTAAAGCAGAAATCAAAAAAATTTTTGAAATGAATAAAAATAGAGACATAACATAGCAAAACCTCTAAGATATAGCAAAAACAGTGCTAAGAGGAAAGTTTATAGCAAAATATCTACATAAAAAAGATAGAAAAAATTTAAGTTAACAACCTAATGTCATACTTCAAGGAGCTAGACAAAGAAGAAAAGAAATAAAAAAGATCGGAGCAGGACTGAGATTGAGACAACAAAATACAAAGGATCAATGAAATAAAAAGTTGTTTCTTTGAAAAGATAAAGAAAATCAATAGACTGCTAGCTCTACTAACCAAGAAAAAAGAGAGAAGATTCAAATAATATTCAACATCGTACTGGAAATCCTAACCAGAGCAACCAGGCAAGGGAAAGAAATAAAACAAAAACAAAAACAAAAACCAAACAAAAAACATCCAAATTGGAAAAGAGGAAGTCAAATTATCTCTGTTCACTGATGACATGATCTTATACCTGGAAAACACTAAACACCCCTCCAAATGACTCCTAGACTTGATAAATGACTTCAGTCAAGTTTCAGGTTACAAACTTAATGTACAAAAATCAGTAGCATTTCTACACACCAATAACGTTCAATCTCAGAAGCAAATCAAGAACTCAGTCTCATTTATAGTAACCACAAAAAATTAAATAAAATACTTTGAAGTACAGCTAACCAAAGAGGTAAAAGATCTCTACAAGGAGAATTACAGAACACCAATAAAAGAAATAGTAGATAACACAAATGGAAAAACATCTCATGCTCATGGATTGAAAGAATCAATGTCATTAAAATGGTCACATATTCTAAAGCAATGTAAGACTCAGTGCAATTCCTATCAAATTACCAATATCACTTGCCACAGAATTAGAAAAAATAATCCTAAAATTCGTATGGAACCAAAAAAGAGCCCAGATAGTCCAAACAATCCTAAGCAAAAATAACAAAGGTGGAGGCATCACATTACCTGATTTCAAATTATGCTACAAGACTATTGTAACCAAAACAGCATAGCACTGACACAAAAGTAGACATATAGATAAGTGGAACAAAATAGAGAACCTACAATAAAATGATCTTTGACAAAGCCAAAAAAAAAAAAAAACACAATGAGGAAAGGACACCCGGTGAAAATTGGCATATGCGGAAGAAAAAAAACTGGATCCATATTTCTCACCATATACAAAAATTAACTCAAGATGGATTAAAGCCTTAAATGTAAGACATGAAAATACAAAAACCCTGAAAGAAATCCTAAGAAAAACTCTTAAGACATTGGACTAAGCAAAAAATTTAAGACTAAGACCTCAAAAGCAAATGCAACAAAACCAAAAATAGACAAGTGGGAGTGAACTAAACTAAAAGGCTTCTGCAGAGCAAAAGAGATAATCAACAGAGTAAACAGACAACCTACAGAATGGGAGAAAATATTTTCAAACTGTGCATTGAACAAAGGACTTATATCCAAGGTTTACAAGAAACTCAAACAACTCAACAAGAAAAAACGCAATCCCATGAAAAAGTGGGCAAACGACATGAACAGATAAGCACATAACTAGATGCTCAACATCATTATTCGTTAGGAAAATACAACATAAATATGCAATGTACTATTTCTGCAAACCCATTACAATACCTAAAATTAAAAGGAATGACCTTATCAAGTGTTGGTAAAAAGATGGAGAAACTGTAAACCTTACACATTGCTTATGGGATGTAAAATGGTGAAACCACTTTGGAAAACCATTTTGGCAATTTCTTAAGCATTTATAGATATATCTGTATATAACCAAGCCATTTAAATTCTAGATATTTCTGTAAGAAAAATGCAAGCCTCCATGACTTGTGCATTAGTGTTCATAGTAGTCTTATTTGTAACAGTCAAAGCCAGGAAACAACTCCAATGTCCATCAACCAGTGAATGTATAAACAACTGTGGTTTACACAATAAAATACTACTCAGCACTAAAAAGGAATACATGCCTCAATGCAGATAAATCTCATATAATTATGCTGTCCAGCAAATACTGGATAAATACAAAAGGTATCTCAAAGAAGCAAATGATCAATTTTGAAAAGTGTGATAATAGAAACCAGGAGTTGTTGGGGGAGCAAATCAGATGATGTTACTTTGCTGTCTCTGCGAATGGTATCAGTCTTTATTCATTTTCTGAAGTAAAATACGTGGACATCCTCTTAGACTTATTTTATCCCTTGCTCTTTCACCCAATTAGTTATAGTTGCTTTCCTCTCCTATATTAGATATTTTCGAAATGTATCTTATTTCTGTCTTGTTTTCTCTGATTCATCATCCACTACTTTGGTCAGCTCTTAATTATTTCCTACCTACAAGTACTTTGTAACCATTCTCTCTACTTCCAGTCTTCTTTTACAATCAATCTTCATGCAACGAAGGGAAGCAGTTACCTGAGGGCAGGGTACCAAGCACCTACCACAAGTAGAAAAGAGAAAGTTCTAGCTATAGGAGGCCAGGTGACAAGAGCTGTAGTCTTTGATACAGACCATGGTTCAGCACAGCCATTGCTGAACCATTGCCTGGAGGGAAATGGGGAACAAACACTGACTTCACCTTCCTCTCACTCTTCAGTCTCCTGCCATTGTCTTTCATTGGACAAACCAAAACTGGAAGCCAGGGAGACCAGTTGATGGAGTCCACAAAGGTCAGCCTTCCCGGGCACAAAGCAGGGTGGAAAAGACATAGAGTGGATTTGGAGAGGCAAACAGAGGCTGTATCAGTTCATCCTTCTAAAACATAACCCTGATGGTATCATTCCCCTTATGAAAATAGCCTTGTGCATGTTTCGGAGCAGGAGCAGATCTTTGACCCTTCCTTCAAACTTGAAGGGTAATACCTTGTTGTTATCATTAATATTTATTTGTAAGAAAAATTATGTGCTGAACTAAATTAATGATAACTATAATTTATTAAGTGACTACTATGTGACAGGCACACTCTTAAGTATTTTATGTATATTGTCTCATTTAATCCTCTCAATATCTCAGTGAAAGAGTTGTTACTTTCATTATTTTACTGTTAAGGAAGCTTGTCTGGCTTTACCATGATGTGGGATTACATGTGCATAGTCAGTAATCTCACATGAATTCAGTAATACTTGTAAGGAGGAAGATGTGATAAAGCAAAATGACAAATTAAATAATACAGATGATTCCACTCGCCTTTCCACTGTCAACACTGAGTGAAAAACTAGAGTTTATTTATTTTTTAAACATACACTAACTAGCTTATCTGGTACTCAGTGGAAGAAACAAAGCAGGAAAAAAATTGGAAATTATGATTTATTAAGAGGTAGTGAGTTGTTTTCCAATGTGGCTTAATTTGCATACCTTATTTTCATCTTATTCACTGACTTTGAAACCTAACCCTTTGATAAGCTGGCTCCACTGTTAAGAATTAGAGCCTAGATTAAAACCCAGGCTGATTAGCAAAGTCTGTCTGATGATCAACCCTGTGCTCCTCAGCACTGCTGTATACAGCCTGGATAAATAAAAGGATAAAAGCTGTCAACTTTTTTTTTGTTTCTCCTTGCAGAATTGGGAGCTCAAGATTATTTCCCTTTCCCTCAGTTTGCTGTTACTTAATATTTTCGAATGCCTGCAACTTGAAAGGCAATGGAAATTTTATATATCCTGCCATTGTCTTTTATTAGCATGATTTTTATGAAAGGGTACACTTATACAATAGTATTCATATTTTAGAGTATAGGATATGTCAAATTTCTATTGGATATAAAAAGTTTATTTCCATAACTTATACAATATATGTCAGAAAAATGCTAGTGTTTTCAAGACTGGTAGCAGTTGTTTTCTCTTTCTGTTGGCTTTCTTTGTCTAAATATTGTGCAGAAATATTTAGTACTCATAATCTAACACTGTTAGAGATTCAAATACGTCAATTTTTTAAAGCAGAAGATACTTTTTTAAAAAAGAAACTATTGATGAATACTACACTCTAGTTGGAATAATCATATATTTCTCTTTGAGTCCATATTCCTGCTTTCAAAATACCTTTCTAATTCATAAGGCATATCAACTTTATTGCTATTTATTTTTAAGCTTTATCTTCTGTGTTAAAGATTCATGTATTTTTTAATTTGAATTTTGAGGGTGCCTAGTATGTCCCTGCAAATAAGATACTCAGCAATGACTGCTGAATGAATGAATTTTCTAGATGACAGCTACCAAGATTTATTCTGAATTTCATTAATTTCATTTATAGTTGACCTTGAACATCTGTAATATTTATATATAAGAAATGACATAAAATTCTGATACAGTTATCATCTTTATATTTTTATACTTTGAAATAAAATGTGTTTATTTTAAGCCAAAAACAACAATAAGAGCAACAACAAGAAAACTATCAAAGGCAGAAAGCAAAAAGTAGCAGTAAGTGTTCTGTTGGGTGTGCATAGAATTTTTTTCAAAGTTTTTGAGTCAACAGTTTAAAGTTAGATTATTTGAAATAAAAATTGGGATTTCTAGATTTTCTTAAAATCTGAAGATAAGCCAACACTTTCTCTTTTCCCAATGCAGCCTTTTAGACCTGGCCCTTGGCACCCTCTGGTTCACCACTGGCCCCACCCCTCTTGCAGTGCATGCATCTTCACTTGCAACTGGCTCCAGTCATCATTTATACCAGGTGCCTTGAGACTGAGAGTACATGAGAAGAATAATCAGGTTGAATGGTTTTAAGGAAATCGGTTTTTGGATTATCAAGTTCTGGTATTCTTTCCTAAATTAGTCTCACTGAGAACCTGCCTGAGTTCATGATGGAACTCAGTGGAACCCTTCTTCCACTATGGAAAACAAGGTGTGTCCTCTTCCATCCCAAATCTATCTGTGGAGTAGGGCTTTGGGGCATACAATTTATTTTATACAAGCCTCTCGTAATGATTAACCAGAGCACCACAGAACTCGGGAGCTGCTTGTCCTTCCTGTATTCCATTTTTGGGTTCTTGGAGAAGCCAGGCGTAAGAAAGGAGGTCCCTATTTGATGCTTTAAATTCAGATAAATTCTTTAATAAGGTTATGAGAACAATGTTTATTTTACTCATTTGCTAACTAATTAAACTTATTTTGAACAAATATATGATTCTATTGAGGGAAAGTCTCTCTATTCATACAACTAAAGAGTATTTATAAGAGACACTGAACTAATAAAAACCTACTTATTTATTTAGTTTTTAAAATTTAATTGTACAAAGTTATCTTTAGTCAATCTTAATTTTCTTCTTATTTCAGATTGCTATCCAGGTATGATTTAGCAATATATACCTTTCTCTTTTATAAATAAACCGGAAAAAAATTATTATAAAGTCCAATGAAATTAATGGCTTTAGCTATAACTTTGATACTCAATTATTATTTTTAATTGTTCCTCAAATCTGCACACCAGAGGATCACTACACTGTGTATTATCCTTCTCAGTCTATATATAACTTAAAATTTTAGCTACACACCTTGGATTGCATTATTACAAATTAAGTATCCGTCTTGGTCAGTGTTTTTTATTTATATAATTCCCTGAAACTCCTATTATATATATTTGAATTGAAAATGGTGTTCTGACTTTTTGTTTTTATAAGAATATAAGTCTAATTTTGTTGCTTCATTTGACAGTGAGGATGGTTCTATCAATTAGATATGATACGTATTTTCTGTAAATCATGTGAGCTAAATCCGCAGGTCCAAGTTGCGATGAAAATATATTTTAAAAGTATAATAATATAAAACTTTTACTTAAAACATTGTATGTGCAATTAACATTATATTTGCAAAATTAACAATATTTTTATTTTCTCAACTCTTCTGAGTCTTTTGGGCTAAACTAAATATTTCCAGGTGAAAGAACGACAGAACTATTTAATAATCATTTGATAAGTGTTGGCAAAGACTTTTTTATTTCGTTCCTAGAAATTGAGTAAGGGAATGATAGGACACAAACAAAGTTCTATTTTTTTTTTTGAGACGGAGTCTCGCTCTGTCGCCCACGCTGGAGTGCAGTGGCCCGGCGAGATCTCGGCTCTCTACAATCTCCGCCTCCTGGATTCAATTGATTCCCCTACTGCAGCCTCTCTAATAGCTGGAATTACAGGCGCCCACCACCACACCCAGCTAATTTTTGTATTTTCAGTAGAGACGGGGTTTCGCCATGTTGGCCAGGCTGGTCTCCACCGTGTGATTGGCTTGCCTCGGCCTCCCAAAGTGCTGGGATTACAGGCGTGAGCCACCGCGCCCGGCTCACAAAATTCTTTTACGCTTTAGGTGGTTTCCAATTTTTTGCTTTCAACAAGTTTGGAAGAGAACTTAATAAAGTAGACAGCTGATAGCATATAAAAAAGTAACTTTTAAGGATAGATGGTTATGTGATTTTGACAGAGAGCTCATAAACGTTTTAAAAATTTAGTGACACTACAATAACAAAACTTGTTTATATAAGGTTTCTCAGAGATTACATTAATTAAAATGAAAAATTGCAACGGAATTGATACTGACCCCTTTATCAGTCTGGCCAGATGAAATATGGAATAATTGAAAAAAGGAACCCTAATCCCATCTATGTCATGCAAGAGATGCATTCACAGTAAAATTTCGTTTTATGTTCATTGTGATTTGTATTGTATTTATGTTGTTTTAATCAATTGTTTATAAAATATAGAATATATTAAAATTTATATACATGTATTAGTTATAGAAAAGCCTGATGCATAATCATTAAAATACTTTGTGATTTTTAATTTTCAAGCATAATACACTACATACAAATAAAGTTCGATGGAGAAAACAAATGGAAATACAACTTAAAGGAAAAGAAGAAAATGTATAAAATTTCTAAATGTTAAAGATGAGCTTTTCTTTGTAATGGTGATGGTAAATAACATCATTAAAGTGTTTAGCTTCCACTTGATAAATTTAAAACCATGATTTAACTGCTTTGTTAAAAATGTTTTATTTATGGCCAGGCGCGGTGGCTCACGCCTGTAATCCCAGCACTTCTGGAGGCCGAGGCAGGCAGATCACGAGGTCAGGAGATTGAGATCATCCTGGCTAAAACGATGAAACCCCGTCTCTACTAAAAATACAAAAAATTAGGTGGGCGTGGTGGCGGGCGCCTGTAGTCCCAGCTACTCGGGAGGCTGAGGCAGGAGAATGGCGTGAACCTCGGAGGCGGAGCTTGCAGTGAGCCGAGATCGTGCCACTGCACTCCAGCCTGAGCGACAGAGCAAGACTCCGTCTCAAAAAAAAAAAAAAAAGTTTTATTTACAATATGCTGAAAAACAAATGCATTGCAATTATTTAAACGCATAATGAAAAATTTTAGATGACTTAAAAATACGTGAGGGATGCATAGTTTTTCCGAAATTACTTTAGGGGCTATATGAGCAAAACGTTTGTTCCTGTAGCGTTTGAATTTGTAACTTCTGCTCTGAGGTAGGTTTGTGTGCATAATAGAAAACGTCTTCATTTGAGGGAAACGGTTCCAGAATATTTAAATTAATCTTAAGTAACTGGAACTAAATATTTAAAAGAGCCTCTGTAGTTAGAATGCACACTGCTTAGTGAGAAAGAGAAAAACTCTCTAAGAGAGGGGTGTCCCATCTTTGGGCTTCCCTGGGCGACTTTGGAAAAATAATTGTCTTGGGCCACACATAAAATACACTAACACTAACGATAGCTGATGAGCTTTAAAAAATCGCAAAAAAACCCCTCATAATTTTTTGAGAAAGTTTATGAATTTGTTTTGAGCTACATTCAAAGCCATCTTGGGCTACATGTGGCCAATGGGCCGGTTGGACAAGCTTGCTATAAGAGATGAAGTGGATTTCAACACACAAGGTGCACGTGTTTCACAGCTAAATGAACATTAAATTCATACCAAAGAATGGAAAGAAATTAAAAGTTCTCATCGTGTACATTGAAGTTTAAGATGCTACAAACCTTAGAGAGCTATCAACAGGTTTACGTAGTGTAGGATAAATAACCTTAATTGTCTTATATTAGTGAATTTCTTATCATTGTCTTCTGTTGAGTGAATTTTAGTATTTAAAAAAGATTTTGGAGGAGAGAGTTAGCTGAGTTAAATTTTCGTGTTTATATTTATAGGTTAGTGTAACTATTTAGTTCCAGAAAGGTAAAAAATGATAAATGTCATAAATAGAAAATAATTTTTGAATATTCAATTGACACAAACAATTTTAATGAGTTAAATAACAGACGTTTAATGGTATTGGTGTCTTCCTTGATTTTAATTTTTGCTTTTGACACCAGAAAGGAAAAACAAAGAATAGTCTTTGCTTTCTCACTTTCAACTAAACGTGATTTTAGCAAAAGGTACGGAGGGAAAATAAGTCATCCCAAAATGAAGAGGATATTAAAGAAGTAAGGAAGTGATATAAGCTTTTCTCTTTTTTGATAATGCTGTCTTCACATACACCAACTCCAGTACAACAATAGGAACAAACTGAAAAAATGATGATGAAATGTACAATGATCATTGATTAAGTTAAACCCACAATGAATAAAGGCACTATGCATTACAGCAATATTATCCCTAGTGATTAGCAAATTTTCTCAAAAAATCCAGTGCACTCCACAATGCAGCTCCTTCTTTCTCCTTACATTCATGACAAAAGGACGTCAGTGGCACTGAAAATCACAGGGCACCTTTGCTAGCTGAGATGGAGGAAAGTCAGAGCTGTAGAAAGTTGTCCACAACAATAATAATCTCCAGTCCATAAAATGACACAAATTCTGCCCCTTTGGCATATTTTGTGAATGGGGCCTGGCTTCCTGTGAGCTGGCAACATGCTCCAGACTGGGGTTCTACCAGTGGTATAGAAGCTTACGTGTCTCTGTTGCTCAACTATATTCACTTTACAGATAAATAAATGGAGGCTTAAAAATATAAGTAAAGTACCCAGAGTACATGATTTGTAGGTGGCTGAAACTGGAATTTTACATGTCTGACTCTGTGTTCTTTATAAAAATTTTAAAAACAGATTTATAGATTTGGGGGTACAAGTGCAGATTTCTTTTTATTTCTTTTTATTTTTTGAGATGGAGTCTTGCTCTGTCGCCGAGGCTGGAGTGCAGTGGTGCACTCTCAGCTCACTGCAGCCTCTGCCTCCTGGGTTCAAGTGATCCTCCTGCCTCAGCCTCCTTAGTAGCTGGGATTACAGACTCCCACCACCACACCTGGCTAATTTTGTTGTTGTTGTTGTTGTTGTCGTTTTTAGTAGAGACGGGATTTCACCATGTTGGTCAGGCTGGTCTCAAACTCCTGATCTCAGGCAATCCACCTGCCTGGGCCTCCTAAAGTGCTGGGATTACAGACGTGAGCCACCGTGCCTGCCCCAGTGCAGATTTCTTACATGCATGTATTGCATAGTGGTGAAGTCTGGGCTTTTAGGGTAACTGCCACCGGAATACCGAACATCGTACCCAACAGGTAGTTTTTCCACCCTCACCCTGCTCCCACCCTCCCACCTTCCTCCCCTTAGTAGTCTCCAGCGTCTAGTGTTCCACTCTGCCTGTCCATATGTACTCATTGTTTAGCTCCCACTTATAAGTGGGAACGTGTATTTGACTTTCTATTTCTGTGTTATTTCGCTTTGGGTAATGGCCTCCAATTTCTTCCATGTTGCTGCAGAAGAGGTGATTTCTTTCTTTTTTATGATTAAGTAGTATTCCATGGTATAATTATACCACATTTTCTTTAACCCTCCATTGATGGACACTTGGGTTGATTCCATATCTTTGCTATTGTGAATAGTGCTGTGGTAAACATACAAGTGCAGATTTTTTTTGATATAATGATATTTTTTCCCTTTGGGTAGCTAACCTGTAGTGGGATTGCTGGGTGGGATAGTAGTTCTATTTTCAGCTCTTTGATAAATCCCATACTGTTTTCAATAAAGGTTGTACCAAGGTTCCTTCCCACCAACAGTGTAAAAGCATTCCCTTCTAAGTTTGTATTCCGAACTGCTCTATTATACTATCTTTTATTAAATTTCAACCTCTCAGAAACCCACAGATCTTATTTATAAGTTTTATCCAGTTCCACCTTCTGGCTCACCTGTGTCTTGCTCGTTTTGAGGGATAACCTCCAGCCTGAGGTTCTGCAATTCCTCCTGCCCATCTGGGTACTTTGAGGTATCCTTCAACAATGTCTACCTAAGGACAAAATAATAAAAACAAAACAAAACAAAAACCACAAAAACCACAAATGAAAACCCAAAACAAACAAAAAATGTTTTAAGGCATACATAAAATTGAAATTGATCATTTTACATTTTTATTACATGCGAGAACCTTAAAATCACTTAAAAGATGTATCTGTGTTAATATTCAACATACATTAGGTGTAAATTACCTTGGGCTCAGTTCTGTGATCCACACTTAGGAAATACTAATTCATGTAGCCAAGGGAATGCAATTCTCCTTGGGACTATATGATGTGGGGGAATTAATTCTGATTTCTTCTGCCACAAGCAAAGTAAGTTTCCGGAAACTTGCTTTACTCTTGAAATCCATGACATATTCAGAAGTATTTAGGGGCCTTGCAAATTCCCTGCACAATTTTTTTAAAACAGGGAAAATCATAAAATCTCTAAGTAGCCACAATATCTGTTTGTTTATTGTTGTGGCTGTTTCACACTGACCTTAAGAAATCAGGCTCCCTTATAGTGCTTACTTTAATTAAAATTATTATATTAAGAAAGGAAAAGAAAATCAGTCTCTTAGATATTATCACACAAAAGGCAAAATTGTTAGAACTCAGTAATTTGGTTGAAAATTTTAATAACTAATGAAAAATTTAAAAGAAAATTAAAATTTAAATACACAGTGATACACGTTGTTTTTAGATACACCTGTGTCTGCATTATGCGTCTGAGATTTTAAGTCTATACTAGACAAGATTTTTTAAACTTGTTCAATATAATGCTCTCAATTTTTGAAGATAATAAGATTGAAAGTTCATGCTTCTATATCATACTGTACTTTGACAATTAGAAAGACTAATAATCAGAATCCAATTTTTGTGTTTCTTAATTGATACAAACCTTTCCACATAAACTCTACTAATTTCTTTAGAATTTCCCTTCTCATCTAGATATTAATAATATTTGATTACATAGAAAATCCCCATTATATTATGGTTTATAAATGCATGGACTCAGATAATGCCACATTTTCTAAAATGTGTTTTTTTAAAAGCATGATCTAATATATTAGCATGTTAATTAGGGTTCTTCAGAGAAACAGAATCAATGCATTGTTTATTAATTTATTTATTATTAGGTACTTGTTCATGCAATTGTGGAGGCTGATTTATCCCAAGATCTGCAATCCAAAGGCCTAAGAACTAGGAGAGTTGACGGTGAAAGTTCCAGTCTGAGTCCAAAGTCAAGTGATCTCTGATGTCCCAGCTCGAAGACTGTCAGGCAGGGAGAGTGAGTTCTTTCCTGCTCAGCCTTTTCTTCCATCCAGGCCTTTGGGGATTGGAGGAGCCCATCCACACTGGAGAGGACAATCTGTCTTACCCAGTCTACTGATTCAAATGTTAACCTTATCCCTGAAACATGGGGTTTTTAAAATCAAATATCTGGGCACCCTGTAGCCCAGTCGAATCGGTACATAACATTAACCATCACAATTACCTCTGCGTGAATTTCAGCGATGTGCCTATGGCCACTGCATACAATTTGTGCAGGCTGTGTACTTCACAAATTTAGGAAACATTATTCATCAAATTATTCATCCAAAAGTCTTAAAGGTGTAGGCATTCTCCCCACTAATTTATGTAAAATTAATGTGTAGGCTAGATAGAGGATTGCCTTTACCTATCAAACTGTTATAAAAGGGTCTCCAAGTTATGATTTAAAAACGGCTCAGTGGCTCACGTTTGTAATCCTAGCACTTTGGGAGGCCAAGGCAGGCAGATCACTTGAGATCAGGACTTTAAGACCAGCCTGGCCAACATGGTGAAACCCCCATCTCTACTAAAATACAAAAATCAGCGGGGTGTGGTGGCACGTACCTGTAGTCCCAGCTACTTGGGAGGCGGAGGTGGAAGAATCTCTTGAACCTGGGAGAGCGAGGTTGCAGTGAGACATGATTATGCCATTGCACTCCAGCCTGGGTGACAGAGAAAGACTCTATCTCAAAAACCAAACAAACAAAAAACCAACAAAACAAACAAACAAAAAACTCTGCTCCTACACAGTTAATAAGATAATTAGGTAATCATCTTTACAGTAAAAAATATTCCCATTTCCTTTAAGACATATTGGAGATTGAGTTGCTTCTGTTCTTCATTTACTCATTCCTAGCTTAGTGATTAGTTTTTGAAATGAAATTGTATTCTTAATTAAGTATACAATGTTGCAATCTCAAAAAATATATGGTAACTTGTAACTTACAATATTAAAATGCTTCTAAAGGGCAACAACTTAAATATTTCCAAATAGAAAATGAAGAGAAAGAAGGAAAAATTAACTAAAATAATTTTACAGTTATTTTTTCAAGTCATTAATAATCAGTTTGCATAAACTGTGGCAACAACGAGAAAAATCTAGTTTAATCAATTTTGAAAATTAGAGTCTCTCTCGTTTGTTTTGTTTTGTTTTTACAATAAACTTTTTTCTCAAACTTGTTTGCCATGTTAAAATAACTGACGATTTGGAGTTCATTTTGTCGTGAAAATCATTGCACCGAGAAGAAACAGTGTCTGGCTTGTCAGAGTATAAATAATGCAGTAATCTGGAATTGCCCTCCACCCCTTTGCGTCTAAGATGAAAGTTGTTGAATAGAAATAAAATCAATGACTTTGAATTCAGACTAATGGCTTCAGAAATCTTTGCAAAATGACCTCTTTTAGTGATCCAAAGGGTCTTCTGAATTTTCATGGGAATAATATCTAGCAAGTAATTCCTAAATTTGATAACAAATTATCTTACGTTTTAGTTCCTTTCTCACCTACTATCACTTTTGTTGAAAGATGACCCTAAAATTAACCTAAAAATAATCTGTCCTGCATCTCAGTGATGTGTATGTGTACCCTCACCTCATGCTCAAGATTTTTCTTTCTCTCTGGACTTCCTTACTTTCTCAAACTAACAAACTATCCTTGTTGTCATTCTGACTTAAGAGGTTTCCTTTATGCCTTTTTCTCATCTTCTCCAAATCCAGTAAGGAGAAACTCACAGTTATTTTTCCTTGTCATTGATACCTCATTTTAATTCCCACTGTTATCATCTTGGTACTAGAACTCATTACTTCACGGCAAGACGATTTTAATAATGTCTCGGCTGATCTTTCTTGATCTTATTTCTGGCCTCTCCAATATTTTCTGTACGCCACTGCTTGCTTTATTCAGTTCATCTTTCTACTCAAAATCCATCCAGATTTCCTCATAATTAATAGAATAGCTTTCAGATTCCTTTCGATTTTCTTTAAGATTTTCCACACTCAGACTCCAATCTACTAATCTAACATATGGTTTGGCTCTGTGTCCCCACCCAAATCGCATCTTGAATTGTAATTCCCACAGGTCAAGGGAGGGAGGTGGTTGGATTTGGGGGACAATTTCTCCCAGGCTGTTCTAGTGATAGTGAGCAAGTCTCAGGAGATCTGGTTGCTTGATAAGTGTGGGGCTCTTCCCTCTTTGTGCTCTCTCTTCTTTCTCACCTGCTGCCATGTAACATGTGCCTGCTTCCCCTTCTGCCATGACTGTAAGTTTCCTAAGACCTCCCCAGAAATGTGGAACTGTGAGTCAATTAAACCACTTTTCTTTATAAATTACCCAGTCTTGGGTATTTCTGTACAGCAGTGTGAAAATGGGTTAATACAGTAACATCATTGATTGGCTCACTCAGAAGACATTTTTAAGAGTTACTCTGTGCCAGGGGCTGGTGCTGGGAACTTGATGCATAAAGTTAAGGTGTATGATTATTGGTCTTGACAAGCTCACAATGCTTCTCAGCAAGAGGACCTTAGAGGCTGGTAATGCTTTCCATTACCCCCTCCCCAATTTCAAGTGCTATTTTTTCATTTAGTAACTAGTTCATTTCTCATTTTTTTCCATGAAACCTTCTTTTACTATCCCAGTCCATTTTGATTGCTTCCTCCTCTGAACTTTTATCTTATTACATTTACTTATGATAATCTAGATCACTTGTTCTTAACTGGGGTGGACTTTGCTCCCCAGGAGATGTTTAGCAATTTCTGGAGACATTTTTAATAGTCAGAACTGAGAAGGGGTGTGCTATTGGCATGTAATGAATAGAGGCCAAGGATACTGCAAAACGTTCAAAACATGGGGACAGCGCCCCACAACAAAGGATTATCTGGCCCCAAGTGTCAATCAATAGTGCCAGTTAAGAAACCCTGATCTAGGTAGTTGTTATCTATATATAAGCCTTATTTCCAATTATGCTGTAAACTTATTGAAGTAGAAACCATTCATTTTTCCATATATTTTTCTTTCTTTTTAAAAACATAGTGTAGGCTGGGTGCAGTGGTTCACGCCTGTAATCCCAGCACTTTGGGAGACCAAAGCGGGAAGATTGGTTGAGCCCTAGAGTTCAAGAACTGCCTGGGCAACATAAGGAGACCCCATCTCTACAAAAACTTAAAACATTAGCTAGGCATGGTGGCATGTAGTCCCAGCTACTCAGGAGGCTGAGGTTGGGGGATTGATTGAGCCTGGGAGGTCAAGGCTGCAGTGAGCCATGTTTCTACCACTGCACTCCATCCAGCCTGGGTGACAGAGTGAGACCTTGTCTCAAAAAACATGGTGTAGTGGGTTGGATGGTGGCCCCCCTCCACAAAAGATATGTCCACATTAAATCCCTGGAACATGTGAATGTTACCATATTTTGAGAAAGGGTCTTTGTAGATGTAATTAAGTTAAGGGTGTTAAAAATGAAGATATCATCCTGGATTATTTAGACAGGCACCAAATTGAATGATAGACAATAAATAGAAGGACAATAAATGATCCTTGTAAGACATGCAAAGAGGAGATGCATAGACAGGAGAGACACACACAGAGAGAGGAGGAAATGTGAAGATAGAAGCAGAGATTGCAGCCATGCAGCCACAGCCCAACACAGAGGTGAGGAGAAAAGAGAGACGGAGATGGAAATGATGTGGCTACAAGCCAAGGAAGACAAGGATTGCCAGAAGCCACCAGAAGCTGCAAGAAACAAGGAAGGAGGATTCTCCCCCAGAGCCTCCAGAGAGACTGCAGTCTGCCAAAACTTTGCTTTTGAACTTCTTGCCTTCAGAACTGTGAGAGAGTAAATTTCTGCTATTTTAAGCCACCAGGTTTTCAGTAATTTGTTATGACAACCTCAGGAAACAAATACACCTAGTAGGTACAATGCATTATTTACCCATAGTGGGTGGTTAATGAATATTTCATATTTATAATGAAAACCATCTTTCTTCTTTGTAGAAGTTTAATTATGCATTTTTACAAAAATTAATCAAATTAATATTCTTGTACTTCGATATAACTTTCCTCAGTTAAACTGCTAGATGTATCAGCATAGGCATACCACCTGCTCACATGAGAAGCCACACAATGCAAATATCAGATGCCAATGCAAATCCATTTGTGTAAGTAGTCATTAATTTATTTAAAATATACTCCATGTAGATATACTTTAACGAAAACTTAACCTACCCTGCTAAACTCATTAGCTATAAAATATAATGTTATACTTTAGAAGCTGGTTGTGTTTAATGTAGCTTGTAGCAACATCAGCTTTAATCTCTAGATGGCACTATGTTATAAGGAATCAACCCAAAATCTGATATTACAATTTTCATATAACTCTTCCTGGAAATGAAGAAAACTGTCCTGCTAAAAATCTGAGGAATTATATACCATACACTGAAAGTCTCATTTTACTAAGTATGGTTAGGTTTCTAATTTATACATTACTGTGGGATAAGGAAAGATAATAGGAGAATTGAGTTCTTAAAACATGAGAGTCAACAGTAAAAAATATATCATAAAAGTTGTTCACTTATGCTTTTGGATTATTTTGTGTACATTTTGTTGGAAAATTGTATATAAACAACAGAGCCAGCACTGGGGTTCTTACATGAGAATGTCCATATAACCTAACACTTTATCTTTGATAGTTATAGGTGAAGATTAACGAACTACTTTTCACTTTAGCTTAAAATATAAACAAGATAACACTTTTGCTTTTTTAACTCATTATTGAAATTCCAACTTTGGTCTCAGTAGAAAGAGAAAAAGCTACTTGTATCATCTTTTTCTTAATTCTCTTTTTTACATTCCTGACCTCTCCTCTGAAGAATATATTTTGCCTTGAGTCTCCAGTGACTTCTAGGGATTTAAAAAATTCTTTTAACTTCCTGAAGCCTTTAGTAATGAGATTTTTCTCTATTTGCATATGTGGTAAACTCAACGGAGGCAATCAATAATCTCTTATCTTGGGCTTCTTCACTTTCACAGCATTTTGAACCACTCCTAAAGTACACCTATTTATTTATTGTTTTGTATTTTAATTATCTGCAAATAGGCCTTACCATCTCTACAAAATTATACATTCCTGGGGAAATGGCATCCTGACTACCTTTATCCACATGCTATGTGCTTAGTAACTTCCTATTGAATTAAATGGATTTAGTAGCATACAACATTATCCTATTCAAAGTAAAAATAAAAGCTAATTTGTAAGTTGACCTTCAAAACCCCCCAAAACATCAGAGTATCTTTTATTGAAGTATAAAATGAAGGTTTCAAGTAAAATTACATATACTTTTCTTCGTCAGATCAATGATTTATGGATTAGTTTTTGGGTAAAATTTGAGTACCTTCAAAACCAGTTTGTTTGAATTTTTGTACTCTCTAAGTACAAATAGAAAAATAATCTCTATCATCACCCCTACCAATCCCATTCCCTCAACCTTTACTCTCCCTTCAGATCTCAACTTATCTGCCAATTCTTGCAGGAACAATTCTTCCGTCTTCAGAGAGATGCCACGTTTGTGTGTTCCTAAGTCACACCACCCTTCCCCTATTATAGCACAAAATTAGACTTTCATTGCTTATTTCTTGGTCTATGTCTTTTACTAGTCTTAAATTTCAAAAAACAGGAACCATGTGTATTTTATTTACTCTTACAAGCCCAGGAGCTAGCACAAAGCCTGCTGCATCTTAATCCACACCTGTGGATGAGGGCAGACGGAATGATTTCAGGATGAAAGGAAAACCTTTACATTGTTTACTTTACAAATATGTTGGGATATTTATGAAGTGCCAAGCACTTGTGTATTCTGGACACAAACGATAGAGCATTGAGCAAGGCAGAAACTTCCTCAGCCTCCATGGAGCTTCCATTTTAGTGGGGCAAAGACAGGCAAGTCAACAAATAAATACATAAGTAAGAAAGTGAATACAAAATAATTTGTATTAAAAAAAGCTAAAAATATTAATAAACAAATAAGTATGTAACATATATAACTTAGTTAAGTACATGTGATAAAGAATGATGGAGGCCAGGTGTGGCGGCTCATGCCTGTCGTTCCAGCACTTTGGGAGGCTGAGGCAGGAGGATTGCCTGAACCCAGGAGTTTGAGACCAGCTCATGATAATTTGAAATAAAAGATGATGGTACTTAATTATAGCACATTGAATTAAAAATATGCAGGGATATTAGTAATACTTGGTAATAAGAAAGAAGGAGAAAAGAAAGAGGGGGCCAGGCAGGGTGGCTCATGCCTGTAATATCAGCACTTTGGGAGGCTGAGGCAAAAGGATCTTCTCAGCTCAGGAGTTTGAGACCAGGCTGGGCAACACAGCAAGACCTCATCTCTACGAAACATTAAAAAAAAAAAATTAGCCAGGTATGGTAGCACATTCCTATAATCCCAGCTACTCTGGAGGTTGAAGTGTAAGGATCACTTGAGCCCAGGAGTTGGAGGGTGCTGTGAGCTAAGATTGTGCTATTGCACTCCAGCCTGGGTAACGGCGTGAGATCCTACCAAAAATAAGTAAATGAATAAATAAATAAAAGTGATGAAGGCCTTTCCAAGGAGATACAATTGAGGCAGAATCTGAATGAAGTGGATGAGGGGAAGGGTATCTGTGTGTGTTTGTGGAAGGACATCTCCTTCAGAGGGCAGTTAATGTGAAGGGCATGGAAGCAGAAGTTTGCTTGGTGTTTTCCAGGAACAGGCGTGAGGCTGGAGTGCATGAACAAGAGCAGCAGAGTGTGGTTGGAGATATGGCTGAAGAGGAAACCTGGTGTCAGATAATGAAGAACCTTGTAAAACCTGACAATAACTTTGGATTTCACTGGCTATGGGAGGTCCTTGTACTGAGGTGGTGGTGATGGCGGTAGTGGGCATAGCCAGATTTGGTTTATATTTGAGTTGGAGCTGTCAGAATTTGCTGATAAATGTGGAGTATGAGGGAAAGGGAGGCATTAAAGATAACTCCAGGTTTTTGGTGAAGGCAACTGGAAAAATGGAGCTGCTGTTTATTGAGACAGATAAGAAGTAGAGGTTTTAACTTTCTGAAGCAGACATAGGGAGAGGGAGGCTTTTGCTTTGAAGGTAGGAGCTATATCAGTGTGTGTGTATGCTAAAGGAAGTGATCCTCAAGTGTGGGAATGATTAAAGGTGCAGAAAAGAGGGGATAATTACAGGAGTGCTCCTTTATTTGGTGAGAAGAGCTGTGAACCCATACAGGTGAAGTGGTTGCCTTAGATAGTTCACCCCATGTGCAAGGAGGAGCTGTAAGGGTATAAAAGTCAGATGCAGAAAAACTGGTATATTTGAAGCTGGGAGTACATCAAAGCTGTTTTTGATGCCTTCTATGTTAATTGATGAATCAATAAAGATGTAATGTTTCTGAGTTATTGCAGGAGGCTATGAAGAAACCTTGAGTAGCCTGGCAGCCTAAGGGTAGGTTCTGAAGCCAGAGAGATTTAGGAATTGATTCTCAGGTCCTCCGCTTAGTGGCTGTGCAGTTTTGGAAAAAGTAATATCTCCAAGTCTCATTTAGAAAAAGAGAAAAAGAAAAGGCCACCATTTATGAGCCAGTCGACCATCTGAGAACCAGGAATTTGTGTTAAAGCTTTACGTGAATTATTTCATTTCATCTTTATAACATATATATAAACCAAGTATTATTTATCTCCATATCTTGATGATGTGAAAAACCAAATTTGGGAAGGCTATAAGGATCTTGATTAGGACCACATATCAGATGAGTGACAGAGGCAAAATGCCTCTGGGGAGGCAGACCCCAGATCTCATGCTCTTAAATACTAAATTAAATTACTCATTAATAAACATCATGGAAATATCAGCCTTTGAATGAAATATCTGAAAATGTCTAAGACAGCTTTGGGTCTCCTCCATCATATGCCGGTGCTAGGCAAAATTCTGAGATGGCCCTCAATGTTCTCTGCCCTCTGGTGCATGTAGCCTGTATAGCCCCTGGATTTGTGAATACGAAGATTTCGGTCTGTAATTATATTATGTTCTATGGTACAGTTGACCTTTAAAAAGGAAGATAGGCCAGGTGCGGTGGCTCACACCTATAATCCTAGTACTTTAAGAGGCTGAATAGGAGGATTGCTTGAGCCCAGGAGTTTGAGACCAGCCTGGACAACATGGCAAGATCCTGTCTCTACAAAAAAATTAAAAATTAGCTGGGTGCAGTGGCACATGCCTGTGGCCCCAGCTACTTGTGAGGCTGAGGCAGGAGGATCACTTGAGCCCAGGAATTCAAGGCAGCAGTGAACTATGATCACACCACCGCATACCAGCCTGATTGACAAAAATGTACGTGGCCTCAAGGACCACACAATGGCCCTGGGTGGCCTCTAGGAGCTAGAAAACCCTCGGCTGACAACCATCAAGGAAACGTGGACATCAATCCCACCGCCACAAGTAGCTGAATTTTTCCACTATCCTGAATAGCTTAGAAGTGGAATTTTCCCCAAAGCTTCCAGATAACAACTCCATTTGGCCAACACCTCAATTTCAGTCTTGTAAGAACCTGGAAAGAGAACTCAGTCACAGACTTCTGACCCACAGAACTGTGAGCTAATAAATGGCCATGGCTTCAAGTCACTACAATTGTGGTAATTTACCACGCAGCAAGAGAAGCATAATACAATATCTCAAAGATTGTTGTGATGATCAAGTACCCAGTATTCCTACTTACTTATCAAATGGAGGTAGGAGACCAGCAGCACTTGTTTTCTGGTCAGAATTCTGCTGACCAAAACAGGATCTGGTCTAGACAGGATGAAATGAACAAACTGGAGGAGCCAAGATGGCCGAATAGGAACAGCTCTGGTCTACAGCTCCCAGCCTGAGCGACGCAGAAGACGGGTGATTTCTGCATTTCCAACTGAGGTACCGGGTTCATCTCACTAGGGAGTGCCAGACAGTGGGCGCAGGTCAGTGGGTGCGCGCACCGTGCGCGAGCCGAAGCAGGGCGAGGCATTGCCTCACTTGGGAAGCAAGGGGTCAGGGAGTTCCCTTTCCGAGTCAAAGAAAGGGGTGACTGACGGCACCTAGAAAATCGGTTCACTCCCACCCGAATACTGCGCTTTTCCGACGGGCTTAAAAAACGGCGCACCACGAGAGTATATCCCGCACCTGGCTTGGAGGGTCCTACGCCCACGGAGTCTCACTGATTGCTAGCACAGCAGTCTGAGATCAAACTGCAAGGCGGCAGCGAGGCTGGGGGAGGGGCGCCCGCCATTGCCCAGGCTTGATTAGGTAAACAAAGCAGCCAGGAAGGTCGAACTGGGCGGAGCCCACCACAGCTCAAGGAGGCCTGCCTGCCTCTGTAGGCTCCACCTCTGGGGGCAGGGCACAGACAAACAAAAAGACAGCAGTAACCTCTGCAGACTTAAATGTCCCTGTCTGACAGCTTCGAAGAGAGCAGTGGTTCTCCCAGCACACAGCTGGAGATCTGAGAACGGGCAGACTGCCTCCTCAAGTGGGTCCCTGACCCCTGAGTAGCCTAACTGGGAGGCACCCCCCAGCAGGGGCACACTGACACCTCACACGGCAGGGTATTCCAACAGACCTGCAGCTGAGGGTCCTGTCTGTTAGAAGGAAAACTAACAAACAGAAAGGACATCCACACCAAAAACCCATCTGTACATCACCATCATCAAAGACCAAAAGTAGATAAAACCACAAAGATGGGGAAAAAACAGAACAGAAAAACTGGAAACTCTAAAACACAGAGCGCCTCTCCTCCTCCAAAGGAACGCAGTTCCTCACCAGCAATGGAACAAAGCTGGACGGAGGATAACTTTGACGAGCTGAGAGAAGAAGGCTTTAGACGATCAAATTACTCTGAGCTACGGGAGGACATTCAAACCAAAGGCAAAGAAGTTGAAAACTTTGAAAAAAATTTAGAAGAACGTATAACTAGAATAACTAATACAGAGAAGTGCTTAAAGGAGCTGATGGAGCTGAAAACCAAGGCTCGAGAACTATGTGAAGAATGCAGAAGCCTCAGGAGCCGATGCGATCAACTGGAAGAAAGGGTATCAGCGATGGAAGATGAAATGAATGAAATGAAGCAAGAAGGGAAGTTTAGAGAAAAAAGAATAAAAAGAAACGAACAAAGCCTCCAAGAAATATGGGACTATGTGAAAAGACCAAATCTACGTCTGATTGGTGTACCTGAAAGTGATGGGGAGAATGGAACCAAGTTGGAAAACACTCTGCAGGATATTATCCAGGAGAACTTCCCCAATCTAGCAAGGCAGGCCAACGTTCAGATTCAGGAAATACAGAGAACGCCACAAAGATACTCCTCGAGAAGAGCAACTCCAAGACACATAATTGTCAGATTCACCAAAGTTGAAATGAAGGAAAAAATGTTAAGGGTAGCCAGAGAGAAAGGTCAGGTTACCCACAAAGGGAAGCCCATCAGACTAACAGCAGATCTCTCGGCAGAAACCCTACAAGCCAGAAGAGAGGGGGGGCCAATATTCAACATTCTTAAAGAAAATAATTTTCAACCCAGAATTTCATATCCAGCCAAACTAAGCTTCATAAGCGAAGGAGAAATAAACTCCTTTACAGACAAGCAAATGCTGAGAGATTTTGTCACCACCAGGCCTGCCCTAAAAGAGCTCCTGAAGGAAGCGCTAAACATGGAAAGGAACAATCGGTACCAGCCGCTGCAAAATCATGCCAAAATGTAAAGACCATCGAGACTAGGAAGAAACTGCATCAACTAACAAGCAAAATAACCAGCTAATATCATAATGACAGGATCAAATTCACACATAACAATATTAACTTTAAATGTAAATGGACTAAATTCTCCAATTAAAAGACACAGACTGGCAAGTTGGATAAAGAGTCAAGACCCATCAGTGTGCTGTATTCAGGAAACCCATCTCATGAGCAGAAACACACACAGGCTCAAAATAAAAGGATGGAGGAAGATCTACCAAGCAAATGGAAAACAAAAAAAGGCAGGGGTTGCAATCCTAGTCTCTGATAAAACAGACTTTAAACCAACAAAGATCAAAAGAGACAAAGAAGGCCATTACATAATGGTAAAGGGATCAATTCAACAAGAAGAGCTAACTATCCTAAATATATATGCACCCAATACAGGAGCACCCAGATTCATAAAGCAAGTCCTGAGTGACCTACAAAGAGACTTAGACTCCCACACATTAATAATGGGAGACTTTAACACCCCACTGTCAACATTAGACAGATCAACGAGGCAGAAAGTCAACAAGGATACCCAGGAATTGAACTCAGCTCTGCACCAAGCGAACCTGATAGACATCTACAGAACTCTCCACCCCAAATCAACAGAATATACATTTTTTTCAGCACCACACCACACCTATTCCAAAATTGACCACATAGTTGGAAGTAAAGCTCTCCTCAGCAAATGTAAAAGAACAGAAATTATAACAAACTATCTCTCAGACCACAGTGCAATCAAACTAGAACTCAGGATTAAGAAACTCACTCAAAACCGCTCAACTACATGGAAACTGAACAACCTGCTCCTGAATGACTACTGGGTACATAACGAAATGAAGGCAGAAATAAAGATGTTCTTTGAAACCAATGAGAACAAAGACACAACATACCAGAATCTCTGGGACGCATTCAAAGCAGTGTGTAGAGGGAAATTTATAGCACTAAATGCCCACAAGAGAAAGCAGGAAAGATCCAAAATTGACACCCTAACATCACAATTAAAAGAACTAGAAAAGCAAGAGCAAACACATTCAAAAGCTAGCACAAGGCAAGAAATAACTAAGATCAGAGCAGAACTGAAGGAAATAGAGACACAAAAAACCCTTCAAAAAATTAATGAATCCAGGAGGTGGTTTTTTGAAAGGATCAACAAAATTGATAGACCGGTAGCAAGACTAATAAAGAAAAAAAGAGAGAAGAATCTAATAGACACTATAAAAAATGATAAAGGGGATATCACCACCGATCCCACAAAAATACAAACTACCATCAGAGAATACTGCAAACACCTCTATGCAAATAAACTAGAAAATCCAGAAGAAATGGATAAATTCCTCGACACATACACTCTCCCAAGACTAAACCAGGAAGAAGTTGAATCTCTGAATAGACCAAAAACAGGATCTGAAATTGTGGCAATAATCAATAGCTTACCAACCAAAAAGAGTCCAGGACCAGATGGATTCACAGCTGAATTCTACCAGAGGTATAAGGAGGAACTGGTACCATTCCTTCTGAAACTATTCCAATCAAGAGAAAAAGAGGGAATCTTCCCTAACTCATTTTATGAGGCCAGCATCATTCTGATACCAAAGCCAGGCAAAGACACAACAAAAAAAGAGAATTTTAGACCAATATCCTTGATGAACATTGATGCAAAAATCCTCAATAAAATACTGGCAAACCAAATCCAGCAGCACATCAAAAAGCTTATCCACCATGATCAAGTGGGCTTCATCCCTGGGATGCAAGGCTGGTTCAATATACGCAAATCAATAAATGTAATCCAGCATATAAACAGAGCCAAAGACAAAAACCACATGATTATCTCAATAGATGCAGAGAAAGCCTTTGACAAAATTCAACAACCCTTCATGCTAAAAACTCTCAATAAATTAGGTATTGATGGGATGTATTTCAAAATAATAAGAGCTATCTATGACAAACCCACAGCCAATATCATACTGAATGGGCAAATACTGGAAGCATTCCCTTTGAAAACTGGCACAAGACAGGGATGCCCTCTCTCACCACTCCTATTCAACATAGTGTTGGAAGTTCTGGCCAGGGCAATTAGGCAGGAGAAGGAAATAAAGGGTATTCAATTAGGAAAAGAGGAAGTCAAATTGTCCCTGTTTGCAGACGACATGATTGTACATCTAGAAAACCCCATTGTCTCAGCCCAAAATCTCCTTAAGCTGATAAGCAACTTCAGCAAAGTCTCAGGATACAAAATCAATGTACAAAAATCACAAGCATTCTTATACACCAACAACAGACAAACAGAGAGCCAAATCATGAGTGAACTCCCATTCACAACTGCTTCAGAGAGAATAAAATACCTAGGAATCCAACTCACAAGGGATGTGAAGGACCTCTTCAAGGAGAACTACAAACCACTGCTCAAGGAAACCAAAGAGGATACAAACAAATGTAAGAACATTCCATGCTCATGGGTAGGAAGAATCAATATCGTGAAAATGGCCATACTGCCCAAGGTAATTTACAGATTCAATGCCATCCCCATCAAGCTACCAATGACTTTCTTCACAGAATTGGAAAAAACTACTTTAAAGTTCATATGGAACCAAAAAAGAGCCCGCATCGCCAAGTCAATCCTAAACCAAAAGAACAAAGCTGGAGGCATCACGCTACCTGACTTCAAACTATACTACAAGGCTACAGTAACCAAAACAGCATGGTACTGGTACCAAAACAGAGATATAGATCAATGGAACAGAACAGAGCCCTCAGAAATTACGCCGCAAATCTACAACTATCTGATCTTTGACAAACCTGACAAAAACAAGAAATGGGGAAAGGATTCCCTATTTAATAAATGGTGCTGGGAAAACTGGCTAGCCATATGTAGAAAGGTGAAACTGGATCCCTTCCTTACATCTTATACAAAAATCAATTCAAGATGGATTAAAGACTTAAACGTTAGACCTAAAACCATAAAATCCCTAGAAGAAAACCTAGGCATTACCATTCAGGACATAGGCATGGGCAAGGACTTCATGTCTAAAACACCAAAAGCAATGGCAACAAAAGCCAAAATTGACAAATGGGATCTAATTAAACTCAAGAGCTTCTGCACAGCAAAAGAAACTACCATCAGAGTGAACACGCAACCTACAAAATGGGAGAAAATTTTTGCAACCTACTCATCTGACAAAGGGCTAATATCCAGAATCTACAATGAACTCAAACAAATTTACAAGAAAAAAACAAACAACCCCATCAAAAAGTGGGCGAAGGACATGAACAGACACTTCTCAAAAGAAGACATTTATGCAGCCAAAAAACACATGAAAAAATGCTCATCATCACTGGCCATCAGAGAAATGCAAATCAAAACCACAATGAGATACCATCTCACACCAGTTAGAATGGCAATCATTAAAAAGTCAGGAAACAACAGGTGCTGGAGAGAATGTGGAGAAATAGGAACACTTTTACACTGTTGGTGGGACTGTAAACTAGTTCAACCATTGTGGAAGTCAGTGTGGCGATTCCTCAGGGATCTAGAACTGGAAATACCATTTGACCCAGCCATCCCATTACTGGGTATATACCCAAAGGACTATAAATCATGCTGCTATAAAGACACATGCACACGTATGTTTATTGCGGCATTATTCACAATAGCAAAGACTTGGAACCAACCCAAATGTCCGACAATGATAGACTGGATTAAGAAAATGTGGCACATATACACCATGGAATACTATGCAGCCATAAAAAATGATGAGTTCATGTCCTTTGTAGGGACATGGATGAAATTGGAAAACATCATTCTCAGTAAACTATCACAAGAACAAAAAACCAAACACCGCATATTCTCACTCATAGGTGGAAATTGAACAATGAGATCACATGGACACAGGAAGGGGAATATCACACTCTGGGGACTGTTGTGGGGTGGGGGTAGGGGGGAGGGATAGCATTGGGAGATATACCTAATGCTAGATGACGAATTAGTGGGTGCAGTGCACCAGCATGGCACATGTATACATAGGTAACTAACCTGCACAATGTGCACATGTACCCTAAAACTTAAAGTATAATAAAAAAATAAAAAATAAAAAATAAAAAAAAATAAAATTACTATCTCAAGTTGTAAAAAGAAAAAAAAGAAAAAAAGAAATGAAGAAACTGTCAGGAACCAGCAGATGATGAAAAAAGAGATCCCAAGGTGCTCATTGCTCATTAGCATAAGACACTCCTATTAGCACCATGAAAGTTTGCAAGTGTCATGGCAATGACCTGGAGTTACCACCCCTTTTCGTGGCAACAACCTTGGCATTACCACCCCATTTCTAGAAAGTTCTAAATAACTCACTCCTCAATTTGTATCAACCTACCCCTTAATTTGCATGCAATTGGAAGTGGATTTACGTGACTATAAATGCGGCTACCAAGAGCCCATATGTGGCCAACTCTGGGTGCATTGCCTCCGAGTTAGCCCTGCTCTACAAGGGGCAGTACCATTCAGTGAAAAAGTGCTCTCTAACACCACTGGCTTACCCTTGAATTCGTTCCTGGGTAAAGCCAAAAAGCCTCCCTGGCTAAGCCCCAACTTGGGCTTGCCCATCCTGCAACAAAACCATAGTAATTTTCTTGAGAAAGCATTCATTTTCAGTCAGATTTCATTCACTTGAGAATGGAGATCTAAAATAGCAGAAGAGCCTCAAAAGAGCAACTGGTTATGGGAAGCTGAACAGATCTGGAAGAAAGCCCAGATGTGAGGAACACAGGAGGAGGTGGTGTGTTGGAAACCCACACATGAGCCATGGGGAAATAGGAGTGGCTATTAAGGATCCTCAGCAAGTTCACACTCCAGAGGTTCTTGCTGTGGGACCTAAGGCTGAAACTAAAGGGTGGTTCTTACCGTGGAAGGAAGGTATTTAGGGTGGATAGAGCCAAAGCAAACTTGTGTGATTGCATTTCACACTGGCTTTGCCCTTAATATATATTTTTTTCTAATTAGACTCTAATATTTGGTCACCTAGGTTCAAAGCAATGCCATTATTTTTGTTGCTGTTGTTGTTTTTGAGATGGAGTCTTGCTCTGTTGCCCAGGCTGGAGTGCAGTGGTGCGATCTCGGCTCACTGCAAGCTCCGCCTCCCGGGTTCACGCCATTCTACTGCCTCAGCCTCCTGAGTAGCTGGGACTACAGACACCCGCCACCACGCCTGGCTATTTTTTTTTTTTTAGTAGAGACGGGGTTTCGCTGTGTTAGCCAGGACAGTCTCAATCTCCTAACCTCGTAATCCACCCGCCTGAGCCTCCCAGAGTGCTGGGATTACAGGCGTGAGCCACCGCGCCAGAGCAATGCCATTATTTTTAAGTCAGTCCTTCTACAAGTCATTGAGTCTGATTAATGATGCCTTCAAATATTTCTTACATTTCCTTTTCTTCTGCTTGCTCCTTATATTAAAACTTTGTCTTCTGGTAATTGGCTTGCTGTTGCAAACACTTCCTTGGCCATTACCCAGGCCATTTCTGTGCATCAGACTGGTCTTACCCAAACCTTTCACTCCTCGTGGCATTTCCTTGCTCGTACCTTCTCTGCCCAGGACTCTATCTTGCCTAGAACTTTGAGTCTTTTGGTCTGTCTCGATTCATGTATGAGGAAACTGAAGTCAATGCAGTGCACTTGTTAGAGCAGCAAATAGGGCCAAAGGAAGGCCTAGAACAAGATCTCCTGATTTAGCTCAGTGTTTTTCTCCATTACACTATTCATACTTCTCACAATGGCTTCAAGGCTTTTCTCATTTATTTCTAGCCTTACCCCTCCACCTTTGCTGTCTTTACTCCTCATTGTGAATCATCCACTCCAGGCAGCCCCATTTCCCATCTGTCCTGTGAATGTGTCAGACTTACCTTATTCCACCCAGTGGATGCCCTCTTTTCTCCTTTGCCTTTCTAATGATGGTGTTTATGCTTGCCTGTCACTCTACCAACACAGATTTCTTCTTTCTCTGAATTCTGCCAGCATTCACTGTTTGTATCACTCATTAAAACATAAAGTTTACAAACCACCTTATTTGGTTGTAAATGTTTCATGGGTGCCTGTCTTATTTTCCAAGAAGATTATACATTCCCAGACGATATCCATGGTTTCCCTTTTATTTGTCGCCAGCTCTATGCCTTGTACAGCGTAAATAAATAATATATTGAACTAAATTAGTCTTAGTGTTCTGCACTGTTTACAGATTAAATCATGAACATTTACTGAGGGCCTGTTAGGTATTAGTCAGGGGATAAATCTCTCCTCAAAAGGAGCCCACACTCTAATGGGGAATTTAGGCAAGTGAATTGCTCCAAAGTTGTATGATAAACACATTGTGTGGAGAGTTTTGAGGTTATGCTACTCCAAATACCAATCCAATTATTACGGAAAAGTGAGATGTCATGGCTGGTCTTGCTCTTGGCATGGCTTTTCTCCAGATGAGACTGATGATTCATGCAGGGATTTTATCCATGCTACATGTTACATTAGTTCCATGCCGTAGAGAGTTGAACATTCTCAGAGAACTAAAATATATTGCAGCAAAGCCACATTTTAAGGACTTTGCTGTAGCGTGGATTCAATTATTCTGGGTAAATAACCTATCTGATTAGATGCCCTATTATATTTTCATTTGAAAAGTTCTCTGATCCAGATCCAGTTAATTAAAAATCGATTTTCAACCTGATCTTTTTCATTTTAAACAAATATGCCCTTACCATATTGTGAACAATTTAAAGTTTGGAATGTTGGCCCTTCAGAAACATGTTGAACTTCATTATAATAAATTATGTTGCTTTGACACTGGCTACAAATGACAACAAATCTTTTTCACATAATACTTTCTAAAAAAGCAAAATAAATAAATAAATAAATAAATGAGAAAGACTGAAAAGTCCAGTTGACAAATTGCAACCGGTCTGCACTAGGATAATTTAGTACATCATTCAGTATCACTGAAATGTAAAGGAGCTTTGTTAGGATTTAAAAAATTGAGGACTTGGATTCCTACCCAGTTGCAGTAACACAGGGTAGCATTGTTAGTTCTGATTCAAGTGCAACTGATCAAAAGGTTATTGAATATTCCTTGTCTCTCTGCCAACTCTGAATGTCTTCTCCCTGACTGGAATATTTGGATCCTGTTGTTCATTAATGCTTATCTTACATTCCACTCACTATCATTATCTACCTTTCTCAGTAATTAGCTAATTATATTTTGAGATAATTAGTTTAATGAAAGTGTGGGAAGTATGCAGTAAGAATCTAAGTGATACTGTCATGACCTGTACATGTAGATTAAGCAAAAAGTAAGGGACACAAAATATACAAAAATAAGGAACACTTACAATATTATGCATGTTCGAACGATGGTATGTACTTTAGTGAAATATCTCAGATAAGCTCTAGTCTCCTTTTTGTTTCAATGACTCCTTGAGAGTATATAATGGTCCATTGCATGTTAGAGATATGAAATTATTGTTTCAAGACATTAAGGCAGCTTTTTGGCCCTATAGTGGTAATTTATGTGTTTTGTTTATGGATTTCTCAAATACAAATAAAGAAATGCAGGAATTTAGGAAAATGAAGTGAAATAAGATGAGTAAAGTAGTTTTCTTAGTAGAGGCAACATAGCCTCAGTCGTAGAACTCTATTTTTTAAAAAAGAACATATTAAAAAAAAGAGCAAGTTGAAAGTAAAACTAAATGCTTATTTATTACCTTGTGATCTATTTATTTGTAGCTGTGTATGTATGAATTTATGTATGTATGTCCTTGAATGTGGCACTTTGCAGTTTGCTATGGAAGAAAAAAAGAATATTAGACACGATTTCCATCTATAAGGAGGTTATTCCTCCTTAATGGCAGTTATGAGAATGTGCCTCTCAGTTCTCCAACTCTGGGGGTATTGAGTATGACTGACTGTGTTAGTCCATTCTGTCACTGCTACGAAGAAATACCCGAGACTAGGTAATATATAAAGGAAAGATGTTTAATTGACTCACAGTTCCACATTCCAGGGGAGGCCTCAGGAAACTTACAATCATGGTGGAAAGCAAAGGAAAAGCAGGCATCTTCTTCGCAGGGCGGCAGGAAGGAGTGAATGCAAACAGGGGAAATGCCAGACGCTTATAAAACCATTAGGTCTCATGAGAACTCACTATCACGAGAACAGCATGGAGGAAACTGCCTCCGTGATCCTATTATCTCCATCTAGTCCCACCCTTGACACATGGGGATTATGGGGATTACAACTTGAGGTAAGATTTGGGTGGGGACACAAAGCCAAACCATATTACTGACCAAGGACCTCTGCTGTTGTGCTTTGAAGGCCATCACTGCCACATTTGCACTGTGCATAAGGAAAATGATACACTTATCACAGCCTTCCAAGCTACACTTAAATTCTCTACACTTCCTAGTGACTGTTCTCAGCCGATAACTGAGTACAGTTGAGATACTAAAACAGCTTATTCCCAGAAGACATGAGACTCCTAAGATAGCCCAATTTGGATTACGGACTCTCCATGAATATTACTGGACCTTCCTCTGACTGCATCACAGTCTAAGACGATTCCACCCAAGCTTCCTTCCCACTCTTCTTCCTTCGGGATCAGACTTGCATTGTATGTGAATAGTTCTTCCAGCCTCCCCTGGCTTGCCCCTTATTTTCCTGTGCAGGCACATTTTCCCCAACAAAAATCCTCACTTGCTTAATCTTGTCTTGACATATTATCTTGGAGGACACAGACTAACATGCTAGATGAAGAAATCAAATATCACTCAGGAAAAAATTAAAAACAACATTATCAGTAAGTACAAAAGAAGAGGAAATGGACAACACAGTGGAAGAGGTCACAAAATGACATAAAGTACTTGATTCAGATAGGTAAAAAGGGGCTGATATAGAAATTATAATGCATAACATATTTTGGGAATGGTAGGCATCCTAATTGAATGGAATACGGAAGAACTGAGGATATGTTGGAAAGGTTTATTGAAATCAGATTATGGAGGAACTTGAATACCATGCTGAAGAATTTGGCTGGTCTTTTTTCTCTACATTTCTTTTGAAAATGTGGCAGCAGTGGAGCTCCAAGGATTTGAGAATGCTGGACACCAGCTGGCATTTTCTTTCTCAGACTATCAGTATAGAGGCAGGACTAATATCTAGTGGAGTTCAGCAGCCCAGGAAGAAAGCTGTGAAAAGGAATTTTAACTCTGGACTGGGATTTGCAATCCTAACCCCTTTGTAGTTTCCCAGTGAGCTAAAAACATAACTACACATGCGTGCAACAGATTGCTTTTGAGAATCAGATTTCAGTTCTGCACAAGAACAAGCAAAGGAGCTTCTTTCACTTCTTTCTTCTAGAAATGGGGTAACAATGAGCAGTTATGGGGCTAGAGTTGAAAGGTTTTGATTGGCAATCCAAAATAGGGTTTGTTTGGCAAAGAATGTGCTTAAAAAATGCAGAAATTTAACATTAAAATACAATTTTATGACCGTCCTTGAATAATGAGTTTATGTGAACAGATTTTTATTCTTGCATGGTCACAAACTAGATTTGAGTAGCAATCCCTCTGTTTAGATAGGGTAAGCGTTCTTTGGTGCACCACAATCCCCACTCAACCCTATCGTCTAACATCTGTTTCATGTTGTAAATCTATAGTCCTGTCCAGTGTTTGTAATTTTTGAGTGTATGACCCCAATCTAAACCTACACTTAAACTTCCGCTTTTTAGATCCTCCCACA
Source organism: Pan troglodytes (assembly GCF_028858775.2). Lineage (NCBI taxonomy): Eukaryota > Metazoa > Chordata > Mammalia > Primates > Hominidae > Pan > Pan troglodytes. The sequence goes on along the minus strand of NC_072412.2, from coordinate 96,860,709 downwards.
TTAGTGTTGAAACCTCATACCAGCTCAGTCACATGGGCAGGGTGTTTTGCTTTTGGGCAATTACTTTGTGTATATGAGTTAAAACAGCTGAATTGCATTGGATGCCAGGGAAATTTGCTGTGAGATTTTCTTGTAGATCAAGACATAGACGGCTAACATTTTCTACTAAGCTCCAAGAGGAATGAATTGACGATCATGGCAACTGAGCTTCCATGCAATGATTGTTGAGAACAATGGCTGGGGAGTCTCGCTCCAAGGAATAACCTGAGTACTTTCTTCCTCTACAGGTGCTGAGGAACATCAAGCATTACCTGAAAACAAGTGCTCTCAAACTATTCAATATGTTATCACGTTATATGTCTATGTTATGTGAGAGCTGGCATAATCTTCCTCTAAAGGTTCAAAAACTTTTATTTAAAGACCACAGGAGCCACCTACTCTGTGTCTCAAACCACGAGGCTCATACTTGATTTCTGTAGTCATGGCACCTACGTTACAGTTCCATAGATTGGAAATCAGCAAACTTTTTCTATGAAGTAGCAGATAATAAACATTTCCAGTTTTGTGGGCCATACAATCTTTGTCACAACTATTCAACTTGGCCCTTGTAGCGTGAAAGCAGTCATAGACATTATGTAAATGAAGGAGCGTGGTTGTGTTCCAATAAAACTTTATTTACAAAAACAGGCCGTGGATAGGATTTGGCCTGCAAATATAGTTTTCCAACACTGCCACGGAGCATAAGGAAAATGATACACTTATCACAGCCTTCCAAGCTACAGTTAAATTCTCCAAGAATTTAGGAAGTGTTAAAACTCCAACCACCACTCCATGTATTCCAGGTCCCTTCCCTCTCTGGTTAAAATGTAAGCTTCTCCATATTTCTAAAATCTGCTTTCAAGAAAACTCTCATTTTTTTCTTCCTAACTTGCTCATGAACTCTCCAAGAATTTTGTCCTTCCTAAGCCTCTGTGGTTTCTTGGCCTTACCAAAAGCCTGGTTCTCCCCCTGAGCACACCACCTCTATAGCCTGTGTAAGTGAATGGAACATCTGGAACCTGGACTTTCAGGTCATTGACCCACTCATGCTCAAATAATTGAGCTCTGGCGACTCCTGACAACCTCCTCTGACATTTCCATTGCCTATATTATTTCCACATTTCTATCTGCAGTCCTGACAAGAATTTCAACTTGTTTATCCTACTGCATGACTGATATCCTTTTAGAGACCTAACAAAGAACCCAAACTTAGTATTTCCAGAACAGAATTTATTATTGCTGCCCCTAAATCTGCTCCATCTTTGTCTTTTCGCCTCTGAAAATGACTTCACTTGACCCTCATTGCCTTAGTCCCAAGCTTATCTTGTTCTCTTTTTCTTATCTCCCACCTCCAAGTCATGAAAGCATATTCCAGCTCTCACCTTGTCATTGTCACTCTTTAGACTATTCTACCTTCCTCTCTTCCCTGGATCACTGGAATGACTACCAGCAACCTGATATCCCTGAGGCCTACTGTTCACAGTCTACACAAAGCAGCCAGAATTGACTTTGAAAGCACGAAGTAGATCACTCCTCCATTTTAATCTTCTGACATGAAAAAAAAAAAAAAAAAGGAGCAAACTCCATGTATTTTTCTATTAGGCTGTACACAATATGGCCTGTGTCACTTGGATGTCATTCTTGCTTATTTTATTTTATTTATTTATTTATTTATTTGAGATGGAGTCTTACTGGTCTCCCAGGCTGGAGTGCAATGGTGCAGTCTCGGCTCACTGCAACCTCTGCTTCCTGGGTTCAAGTGATTCTTCTGCCTCAGACTCCCGAGTAGCTGGGATTACAGGCACCCGCCACCACGTTCGGCCAATTTTTGTATTTTTAGTAGTGATGGGGTTTCACCATGTCAGAAAGGCTATTCTCGATCTCCCGACCTCAAGTGATCCCCTGCCTCGGCCTCCCAAAGTGCTGGGATTACAGGCGTGAGCCACCCAGCCTGGCCGCATGTCATTCTTAATCACTCTTCTCCGTGTTTGCTCACCCTAGTGCCATGGGCCTTCTCTCCATTCTAAGCTCATTCTCAACTTAGTGCATCTGCACTTTTGCTCTGTCATCTTTCCAAATTGTTTTTCCCTTCATGTTTCAAAGCAGAATATTCCTTGTCATTCAGATTTTAACTTAAATGGAGTCTCCCAGAGATCCTGATCCCTCAATAGGAAGTAGGCACCCTGTCCTTCTGTATCCCTTCACCGTGGTTTAATTTTCTCTGTGGTATTCATCACGCTCTTCGCCATTTTATCTATGTTTCTTTTATGGCTCCTCCGGTAGAATGTGAGCCTCAAAGGAACAATAATTGTCTGCTTATTCAGTTACGTTGGGTCCTTAGTCATCACCCCTTCTAGTTTTCTCCCCTTGGTTTTGGTTGTAAATTATCTTGATGATCATTTCAGCAACTTTCCTGCCAACTGTTCAGGCCTCTTTCTTTTCATCACACCATTCTGCCAAGTCGTCATCCCTGGATAATCTAACTTCTACCCACTCTGTGCCACTAGTCTGCCTGATAAGACTTGCTGTAGAAAATTACATAACCAAGATTGGTACCATTATAAATTTACAGTCATCACTTTTCCTGGGCTCTCATTGTTTCCTTGCATTCTTAATATATTTCCCAATTGGCTCATGTTGGTGTGCATCACAACAGTTATTTCAAATCTCCACCCCTTCACTCTCACCAAATGACCTCACCCCGATTCCATTTAAACAAAGTCCCAAGAGAGGTGCTTTTACACCTTCCACTACCAAACCTACAAATCTTCCTTTCTTCCTTCCCTCCTGTCATACTGGCAGAGGTGGTTCTTTCTTGGATGTAGCTGCACTTTTATTTTTGCTTTGGACACTATCCTTTCCCCTCTTTCAGGATCTTGCCCTATTAGTTATTTTCTGCTCTGTATCAGACACTTCCCCCTCTTACTGGCCCTTCCTCACTCATTGTTCTTGATAGGTTGAATTCATTTTCAGTTCCTGACCTCCATCAACCTTACTGTCTTTCTCGCTCTTTCCTTTTTCTCCCTCTTATGGGATTTCTAGCAGCTTCCTCTGCTTGCATCATTCCCTCTTCTGTTCCTCAGTGCCCCTTCCCCTCATATCATATGGCTGATTCCCTTTCCTGCAGATTTTAGCTTAGATGCCAATTCTTCAAAGTGGTCTTTTCTTTCTGCAGACTATATTAGGGCCCTTATTATTGCTTCTATCACATTTTTATTTTCCTTTTTAAACCCCCATCATAGTTGTAATTATTTGTTTAATATCAGTTTTCCTTGGTCAGGGAATCAATGCTCCATGAGGGAAGGGACTGTGAGTATCTTGTTCGCCACCCGATATTTGTACCTGACACAGCACTGGTATTCACGCAGTGGCTATTTTTTGGATGAATGAATAGAAGAAAAAGGAAGGGGAGGAGAAAGAATGACAAAGGAAAAGGAAGAACAACCAAAAGAAAAGCACACCCAAAAGCCTGAAGTTGATAAGACTGTATCTATTTCATACTTCCTTTCACTAGAGTCACCCTATGGCTCCCAATAGATGGGAGGCCCTGGCCTTCCTATCAGGTAGGTGGTCCAGTCTCACTTCATTACCCATATGGGTGATAAGCATTCTAAGGTAGCTCCAAGCTCCTCCAGCCTGATGTGCTTAATACTCCATCTCCTAGTATTGTTGCCCAATGAGTCTGATGTGTACTCAGACCTCCATGAGGGTGGATTTGGTGTGGGGATAGGGAGGAGAATGTTGTGCTCCTCTTAGTGGTCATGACCCCTAACAAGGAAGTTTTGGGTGGAGGGGAGAGATAAAAGTTTGTAGGGGTAGACTAGGCTAATAGGAGGATATTGCAATGATGAAAAACGAGGTGATAAGGATCTATGTTAGAGCAGTGAGAACTCTGGCTTTATACTGCTAATCATGTGTATACTACTGAATATTAACACACAGCTTAAAAATCACTAAAAACAGAAGACTAATTCAAACAGTTGTGTTCTTGTGTGTTTCCGCCTAGGGAGATTAGGCTAAGAAATTAATAAAATAAAAATAAAAAGCTAATTTGAATATGTCAAATTGGGTTAGTGAATAACAAGTATACCTTGTTTTAAACAAAGGAGGATGTATTCAAAATATCAGATTACTGTTTTAATTAGTAAGTAGGGTTAAAAGAAAAAAAGAGAGAAAAGAAACAAAAAAAATCCCTTTAGAATTCAATTATAGAATCTTCTTAGATAAATGCTATGTGAATTTGATTTTCCTTTTATAATCTTTACCGTGTCACATAAAGAGTAGCAGATGACATAAGCAGATGGACTTGTGTTATCTGCTACTGCTTAAAACCTTCTCTAACATTTTTTTGGCCATATTCATAAACATAGGGTATGGTAGAACTAACTTACATCTGTTTAAAATCCTTAGTAACTTCTGTTAAAATTTATTTTAGTAAGTTATAACATGGCAAGGCTTTTCTTTTTTTATTATGGACAATATTCTATCCATTTTAGAAATAAAGTCTGAGGTATATTTCAATACTTCTAGATAACTATAAGTTTGAAAAAGGAAATGTGCCTTTACTTGAGCTTTCATATGGGTGAGCATTCCTAAGGAAATCATTGATTTTGGATGGCAGTTTCAATTCATGGAGGAAAGGGGAGAAAGCGATGGAGATTCTTGTTTTAATTCATAATTTCTACAGCTTTTCACAATTTTCAAAGCATTTTAGTACCATCAATTTCATTCTTTACCTAGGTGTGGCATTTTGATAAGTAATATGTTTTTCAAATGAGCAGAAAACAAACCACTCTCTGTTTACATTACCTTCATTAACTTTATCTGAGAAAAGAATGCAACAATCACCACTCCTTACTTGGTAAGAATTTGCCTGATCATAGTTAAAGCAACCACAGGGAATTTCTTGAGCATTATACCCAGGAAATGTCACACAGAGTCTTAAGAAATCTTAAATAATTAACCTTAATGAAAGGAATAGGTTAATACTTTTGTAGTTATTGTTCAGGTTATGACCAAATTCAAATCTAATGAAATTTATGTTTACTCCAGTTAATTTTTAAAGAAAATTATTTCTTAAAACAGGACCTGTAATAAATGTAGTTAGTTGTAGAACTAAACAGCAGTAAGAAATATACTTTCTGAAATAATAGTCATAACTTTCAAGTTCTGATTATATGACTAGTTTTCTTTATTTTAGAACGAATCTGATGACTTTCTAAAATTGTCTTAAAAAGCAGGATTTAAAAACTAGAAGCTGAAAGCCTCAAAGAAGCTCCAGGTCAGATGTAGTTAAACACAGAAAATGTGTTAGTGAAGTATACATTCACTTTCAGGCAAATACTCTTAAAAGAGTTTCTTTAGCAGGAATCATTGAGGAAGGACAAATCCTTCAGTTATGTCTGGATTGTTGCAGCAGGTCACTGATTTCAGACTGACTTTATGGAGTCCTAGAGTCCCACAGAATTCCCTTAGAGACTCTCAGTGGGTAGCAGGGAGATGAGAGGGGGTGGGCTACTTGGAAGATATCCTAAAGCATGTAGTTGAAACACAAATCCAAGAAAGTAACCACATAAACCACATTGACTCGGTACTTTTTTTTGTTCTGGCAGATACCTAGTCAGAACAGAAAGAAATAAAATAATGATAATAAGAATAATATCATGAATAATTTTTGTGGAGAGCTTACTAGGTCCCAGGTACTAGAATAAATATCTTACATATATTAATACATGTAATTTTCACCTCATCCTCACTAGGTGGCTAATATTATTATTATCCGCATTTGTGTTTGAGGAAACTGAGGCAGAAAGTAATGAAATACCTTGTTCAAAATTTATCCAGGCAGCAAGTGGTAGAGTCCAGATTGAGGCTGACTCTAAGCTTCCCTGAACTTCGCCCTTCTAAAGAGCAGCTCTGCCTTTATATTTGATTTATTGAGGTTTCACCTAAGATGTTTTACTTATTTTTTTATTTTTTATTTTTTATTTTTTTTATTATACTTTAAGTTTTAGGGTACATGTGCACAATGTGCAGGTTTGCTACATATGTATACATGTGCCATGTTGGTGTGCTGCACCCAGTAACTCGTCATTTACATTAGGTATATCTCCTAATGCTATCCCTACCCCCTCCCTCCACCCCAAAACAGGCCCCGGGGTGATGTTCCCCTTCCTGTGTCCAAGTGTTCTCATTGTTCAATTCCCACCTATGAGTGAGAACATGCGGTGTTCGGTTTTTTGTCCTTGTGGTAGTTTGCTGAGAATGATGGTTTCCAGCTTCATCCATGTCCCTACAAAGGACATGAATTCATCATATTTTATGGCTGCATAGTATTCCATAGTATATATGTGCCACATTTTCTTAATCCAGTCTATCATTGTTGGACATTTGGGTTGGTTCCAAGTCTTTGCTACTGTGAACAGTGCCACAATAAACATACGTGTGCATGTGTCTTTATAGCAGCATGATTTTTACTCCTTTGGGTATATACCCAGTAATGGGTTGGCTGGGTCAAATGGTATTTCTAGTTCTAGATCCCTGAGAAATCGCCACACTGACTTCAAGCTACCAATGACTTTCTTCACAGAATTGGAAAAAACTCCTTGAAAGTTCATATGGAACCAAGAAAGAGCCCGCATGGCCAAGCCAATCCTAAGCCAAAAGAACAAAGCTGGAGGCATCACCCTACCTGACTTCAAACTATACTACAAGGCTGCAGTAACCAAAACAGCATGGTACTGGTACCAAAACAGAGATATAGACCAGTGGAACAGAACAGAGCCCTCAGAAATAATGCCACACATCTACAACTATCTGATCTTTGACAAACCTGACAAAAACAAGAAATGGGGAAAGGATTCCCTATTTAATAAATGGTGCTGGGAAAACTGGCTAGCCATATGTAGAAAGCTGAAACTGGACCCCTTCCTTAAACCTTATACAAAAATTAATTCAAGATGGATTAAAGATTTAAATGTTAGACCTAAAACCATAAAAACCATAGAAGAAAACCTAGGCAATACCATTCAGGATATAGGCATGGGCAAGGACTTCATGTCTAAAACACCAAAAGCAATGGCAACAAAAGCCAAAATTGACAAATGGGATCGAATTAAACTAAAGAGCTTCTGCACAGCAAAAGAAACTACCATCAGAGTGAACAGGCAACCTACAGAATGGGAGAAAATTTTTGCAATCTACTCATCTGACAAAGGTCTAATATCCAGAATCTACAAAGAACTCAAACAAATTTACAAGAAAAAAGCAAACAACCCCATCAAAAAGTGGGTGAAGGATATGAACAGACACTTCTCAAAAGAAGACATTTATGCAGCCAAAAGACACATGAAAAAATGCTCATTATCACTGGCCATCAGAGAAATGCAGACACTTCTCAAAAAAAGACATTTATGCAGCCAAAAGACACATGAAAAAATGCTCATTATCACTGGCCATCAGAGAAATGCAGAGATACCATCTCATACCAGTTAGAATGGCGATCATTAAAAAGTCAGGAAACAACTGGTTCTGGAGAGGATGTGGAGAAATAGGAACACTTTTACACTGTTGATGGGACTGTAAACTAGATGTTTTATTTGTTAAATAATGTTTTACTACTAAACACAACTAATAACCACCATACAAGATAAACAAAATAATTATTTCTAATTAAGGATGTTAAAATGATGAGCTACATCAAATAGCAATCAGATAGATCAGCTACTATTTTCTGAGCATTTGGGCAGTTATTTCTATTTGAATTCCACCCAAGAATCCCAGTATAGTCTCAATGTGTTTTTGAGGTTATTTTGGTGTAACATATTGGCATTAGAATATTTATAACATGCTTTTCTCCTTGATTCTTAATCGTCCTAAAAATCTTCCTTGTACAATTCAAAAATTTGCTAACAAAATTTGCTAATCTGTTCATTTTCAAGATAATGCAAAATAATTATTCAATATGTAAATGCATTAAAATGATGTCAAGTCACTTTTATATGACTAGGAACTAACAGCAGGGGAGTCTTAGCTAGTAGCAAACATAGATCCTGAAGTTTATACCTGTTTTGCCATTACTGTACTCAACAGCTACAGATGCTTAGAATCAGGTCATAGAGAAAAGTCCAAGTTGATAGGTCAAATGAAAAATGATACTTTAAAAGATTAAAAGTCAAGAATTCCCAACCAAGAACAGAAAAGATTTGTTGAGATATGAATAGCAGTTATTTTGTGTGTATCAGATATTTTTGGTTTCTAGTACCTGAGGATAGAAGAGTCAGTGATACCCACAGACATACCTACTTATATTCCACACCAATGTGTTTACTTCCAGCTCTTAATGATGGGGCTGAAGGCCTACAATTCAACAGGGCCATTCAATTCATAATGTCACCCAGGGAATACATTAATGCCAACCACTATTTCTCAGCAGAGAAACCTCATTCTGAATTCCTGTGAAGCACTTTCCTTCTTCGTTGGCCACACAGTCTGAAATATTTAGTTCACAATGGAAAAAGATAAAAACTTCAACTCTATCCATTTTTTTTCAGGCTAAAGAGAAATAAACCTTAATGCCTCTCAAGCTTGTGATAGGTGACCTTTGTTGTCTGACAGGAAAATGAAAAGCCCCCTATTGTTATATTTGGCTTAATAAGGTGCTTGAGGTAGTATGCTCAGTAGCCAAAACTGACTGGTGATTTCCTTTCTAGATGACCCATTAAAATTGGCTGAAGATAATGAATTCATCCATCACTTATGACTAAGTGTACTGTCCCCTGCATGCACTCAGGATAATAGCATTTCAAAATGAAGGGTATTAAAATCATCAGATAAATCTAACATCACTGAGGAAAGTCATTTCAAAATGATCACCCGGAGGTCATCATTATGCACATTGATGCCAGTTTCCAACTGGTTGAGGCCCAAAATTGGAGAAGGGAACAGGGCAAGGAGCAGTTTCTTGTGAGTGACATCACTATTTTTTAGCTACTAGGTTTCTCAGCCTTTTTCAGGAAGAAAGAGACTGAGACATAGAGAGGTAAGAATGTTTTTCAGTTCCAGGTTTGTAGGAAATTTTTCTGCATTTTACAAAACTGAACCTTTATTTATTTTATTAATATGAAGCCATATGAAGTCATAATATTTCCAGAGAATAGGATGAAAATGTGATGAAAGACACGCAGCTTTGACACAGCTCCAGGAGAAGCTGTCTCTAGCATATGAGTGAGGGCTAACTCAGCTTCATTCTGGACTCTACCACTTGCTGCCTGGATAAACTTTGAACAAGGCATTTAATTACTTTCTGCCTCAGTTTCCTCAAACATAAATGGGGATAATAATAATATTAGCCACCTAATGAGGATGAGGTGAAAATCACATGTATTAATATATGTAAGATATTTATCATAGTAACTGGGACCTAGTAAGCCCTCCACAAAGGTTATTCATGATATTTTTCTTATCATTGTTTTATTTCTTTCTGTTCTGACTAGGTATCTGAAAAAAAAAGTACTGAGTAAATGTGGTTTTTGTGGTTACTTTCTTGGATTTGTGTTTCAACTAAATTCCTTAGGATATCTTCCAAGCCATCTTGCATTTTCTTTTATTAACTGGATTTCATAACACTCATGATCAGAAACTACTCTTGTTTAATCCAACTTACCTATTACTTTGGGAAACGTGGGATACTGAAAGCATAATATTGGACTTAGTTTGTTGGTGGGGGGTGGTAGAGCAAGGAGTCTGGAATGATAAGAACCCTCTGGAACATGAATGGTCTGATGTTCTTTCATTGTGGAAGGTGATAAAAAGACAGGATAGGAGTGTCAATCTATCTCAACCAAAACCTTCTATCATTCATTATGGGTGACTGTTGTTATGGTAAAGGAACATAGTGGAGCAGAATGGATGTTGGAGAAGATATTACAAACAGTTTACCTATAAAGCAAAATATGCCAAATTCCCCTAATCTACTTTCTCCCTATTACCCTGGGACCCTATAGGAGCTAAAGTAGGATCCTCCTTCCCACTAAACCTGTAGGGAACATTCTCATTTGTTTTCTTTTTATCAGATTAAGAGACTATAACCAACTACTGTGTACAGGGCAAACTTGCTGATGAAAAGTTTAACTTATTTGTGGCCCATCTTTATTAAGAAATATCTACTTAGCTAATTAACTCTTTGTTTAGATCCTAGGACTACAAATATAAGTAAGATATAATCCTCGCCTTCAGGGATCTCATAGTCCAACAGAGGAAAACCCTATGATAGAATGACTCTAACAAGTAACAAATCATTTAAGCACAAAAATTGTTCTAGAAACTGAGAGGAGGAAGAAGCTGGTTGACCAAGTAATCAGTTGCTGCTGACCAATTTTTATAGCATCAGTGAAAATTCATTCATTTAAATGAAGCTCATTCAAAGAGACAGATGGTCTCAGAAATTAAAATATCCCTAGATGCTTTCCTGAGTTAACATATTTTGATAGAACTGAATAAAAAGAAGACTTCTTTAGGCTTTAATGTTTTCTATGTTATAGCACTGAAAGAGGTGATTCTTATTCAGCAAGGACTTCTTCTAGGCATTCTTGGTCTCTATGTTTGCAATTTGATTCTATTAATATTTATAGAACAGCCACAGGGTGCTCAGCGCAGTCACCAGTTATATAATTTCATTGAGTTTCACTCTTAAAAAGCAATGTTGGAGCATCCAACAGGGATAAATATTTAGTGGTGAAACTATGTATCAGAAGAAATCATTTAAATTCATTACTCACCATGCCCCTGAGCTATAATTCTATAGTATTGGAGGCAAAACTAAGAATAAACCCCCAAATGCCATAACTTGGGTTTAGAATTCAAGACAATGAATGTAGCTACGTAAATTCTATATTTCACAAATAAGATTATTATTCCTTACCATAGTAAACTGAAATGTAAAAGATAAGGGAAGAGTGAGATTAAATGTCTTAACCTGATGGTTAATTGATTTATAAGCTTCAAGTTTCGTGGGCCACTTCTACTAAACTACATACATTGGAATATTTTTAAATATAGTAAAATTTTGGTTGCAAGCTAATACATAAAGGTCAAATAGAAATTAGATTATATTTAATATATGTATCTATTCATCTTTTCTTGTAGATATTTTTAGATTTATACCTCCTTACTTTACCATTTATCACTCTTTCCGCCAGCACCATTCCTTGGATGGATTCAGAGTTCCCAACTTAAAAATTCATTCTCAATTGTATGACTCATCTTTTTAACAATTCTTATTATTTTGGTAAAATATATATATAACATAAAAATTACTATTTTAACCACTTTTAAGTATACAATTCGGTGGCATTAAGTATATTTACAATGTTGTGCAAACATCACCATTATCTAGTTCCAGGAAACTCCATGCCCATTCAGCAGTCACTCCTTCCCTCCCTCCTTCCCCTAGACCGTGGAAACCACTAATATGCTTTCTGTATCTTTGTATTTGTCTATTCTGGATTGTGTGGCTAATTGAGATGACTGGTGCTGACCTGGGAACAAACATTTTAGTGCCTGGGATGCTGACCTCATTCTTATTCTGGGAAATGCTTTCAAAATTTTACTTCTTTTCAACTTTGGAATGCATGTTCCAACACTTACCATTACTTGCCCCGCTGTAGGATACTGACTTTTAACACTGTTTTGCCTTTGGGCTCACATTCTGTTTATATTAGACACCCAAGTTGTTAAGAATGCCATCTGTGAATGGCATGTAAATGTAAATGGCATGAGTGTAAATGACATAGGTGAATGAATGTAAATGGCAATAGGATAGTAGAATGAGTAATTAATTCAGAGCTACTACTTGGGGTTTACTCTCCAGAATGATCTAAAAATTCAACACATGTTTATTGAGTCCTTCCTAAGTGCAAAGTGCTGTGAGTGTGTGAAGGTAAAAATTTCAGGGGACTATGGATGGATGCACAACACTCAATCCCTCCAATGATAGAAAAGAAAAAAAGGACCATCTCTCAGGCCTCACCACCAAACGAGGCCCAGCACCTTATTGAGCTATGGGATATTAGAGACAGTATGTCTCAGTTGGCCATTCTACTTGATCCTTTATATCAGCTATTCTGCAAATCCATATCCTTTGAATAGTGCTTGAATCAATGGGCATCTCTGAAAGTTGTCCAAAACGCTTTGACTGATGACAATCCACATGAGTGGCAATTTTGCCTATTATAGTCTCTGGGAAAGGGAGGCCATCTGAATCACTTATGCAGATGCTTATGGTAGGTGTCTGTTTTATGATGAAATTGACTGCTGTGAAGCTGCTGATCAAGCCTGCACTGCCCTGGGTGACAACACTAATAGCTGGATCTTTCAGTGTATCAGAACTCATAACCCATTGACCATCATAGACTAGGCACAAATTAAAAGACTTTATACTTTGAATGCAGAGCTACCACTGCATGGAAGATTTGTGACTTTCCCCAAAAGTTGATGGGGAGGCCACTTTGCATGGGCTATGACCTCTGCTTACTCCTGGGAGTCTATCAGGCATATGGCTCCTTTTGGGGCCATAAAGGTGGCCTGATTGCTGTTGATACTTGTCAGGGTATGGAGTTGTTGCAGTCTGATCAGCTGACTCTGGTCACAACATTGTGGCCCTTGAACTAATCGAATGTGTCATGTTTTTGGCTTTTCAGGCCATTTTTAGTCCGACAATTGTGAGCCTTCTAACACAAAAGCCACATGGCCATGGACTGATAGTCAAAATATTCAATAGCTTTTCATGCTCTGTGCTTTCCACAGGCATCTGGTATTTGGTGCACTGGAATGGCCCCCTCAAAAGTTGACTCAAAAACATTTTGACTCTACCTCTCTCACCTTCTTCTGATCCATACACCTTCGTGAAGCAGTTTGCTCATTGAATGCACTGTTCTCAGAAAGGGATTATCGCCTTTAGGCCACTTCCTGGGTTATGATCAAGGCAAAAAGCATTGGATTGGGAAGTTATACAGACCTACTTTGAAAAATTTGGGATTCTGTTCCAACCATGCCTGGGCATGATTCTTCTTTCTTTTTCCTTAATGACATCACCATTTTAGTGTGGTTTATGCCTCCATTGGATAGTAGCCTGGTCTAGGAGATTCAAACTTTATTTGATTCAGCCACCTGGATTCTATTCTTGAATTGACATGATCCAAGATCATATGGCTAATGACCACTTGGCTTAGTACATTAGTCATGAATTCCCACAAAATGGCCAACATAAGACAAAATAGAGAACATAATGGGTCTTTGAAAGATTTAGTAAAATGCCTTTATCATTCCTGTGGCTGGCTCTTCCTGATGAAATGTCTGGATGCAACTAGGAGGAGATTAGAAAAAAATGTAAAGCTATAGCTACTGGACTAGGACATGCTTTTTTGGGGAGGTTTTGCAGGGAGGTGAAATGTGAGCAATGACCTGGAGGGAAACACTGTAGACCCTGAGAAGTACAAGAGAATGAGGGACATTAGTGATCACTGACTTTCAGAATCAACACTGGAACTTTTTTCACAAAGGAAAATACTCTGATAAGGCTCTCTGAAAGTTTTGTAAACACCTCGAAATAGTTAACTAACGGTTGGTCTGTCATCTTCTGCCACATGATTTTGACTATGATTCGATCTGTACTCCCTAAAACTTTACCTGGGAGTCTGTTGGAAACACCAGGGAGGGCCGAGCTCCTGCACTTATAGTGCAAAATACCCCATCAGTACCTCAGAATATTGTTTCTAACCCCATTCCTGCAGCCATTGGAGTGACATGGAAAAACAGGCAGGTTGGACTGATATCCCGAGGCAGTCTCTTCAGAAACAAGGAGTAGATTTAATTATTTGAACTGAACTGGAAATCTAAGCCCTGCCAGTTATCTAAGAAATTGTGTTGGAAGCACTGCCTCCTGTTTCCTTAATTGATATAGGTCCCAGTTAGGAGGCACTGACATTTAATTTGGTTCCAGCCTCTGTTCAGATTAAGTACTGTGGCTGATGAAGTGGTGTACTCAAGAGAAAATTTACCAAAAGACAAGAGTATAGAAATGAAGAGGAAATATCATTGGGAGACAGTTCTCCATGGGTTTCTTCCTTTTCTGCACATCTTGCGAGCAGAGGGACTAACTAACCTTTGTTCAGGGCTCTCTTTTAAAGGATTTTTGTGTGGCAAACAGCCTCAGAAGTCGGAGCTATTTTCACCAAGGACGTGTTACTGTATATTATAAAACACTAGGATTTCCTAAGCTTAGGGTAACTCTGCTGTAATTCCATTCACTCCATATGCAGGTGTCACCAGACCCTTTTTACATTGTCTTATGGGAATTGGGATGTAGGGGTCAGCACAAGAAAATTGACACTCTAACCAATGCTCTTTCTGCAAGTAATAAACTGTGCTTTGTTTCTGACCCAGGAGTCTCTTATCTTCTGCCAGCATCCATGGAACTGGCAGAAGCTTGCTCAACTTGCTAGCTTAAAAGCAGGTTAAAAATTTTAGACTCTTTACTATTTCTTAAGAAGCCTGCCCTGATATAGGGTCTAAGCTGTGATGTGGATGATGCTGTTTGTGAAAATAAAATTTCCAAAGGTTGAAGCCAGATCCACCAGCCAGAATTGCTAATGAAAATATAGATCATTCTAATATGCTTTGGAAAATCAGAGAAATGAACTTGAGGTTTGATGATTGGCTTTACTTAGAAAGTATTAATTTTTGGTGGGCTAATCAACTGCCTTTCTATTTTAGCTAAATTGACTAAATAATATGATCCCATATTAATCATATTCCTTAACCAAAGAGCCAAAACACTAAATGCTTCTTGGTTATAGAAACTAAGCATAAATAACTGCTAATTCCTGCATACTTGAATAAGTAACTAGAACACAACTCTCATAATATAAACCAAGATAGAAAGAAACCTAATTTTGCAAACTGGGTTATAGTTTTGAAGTTAAAGGAAGGTAGGGATCAGGTCCCCCATTTTCAGAAAGAGGCACCATTGTGATAGTGTAAATTGATTTGAGAAACAATGCTGAAAGCCCATGGTGAGTACCGAAGGACACTGGGTTAAGGTCACAAAGACGATTCACAGCACAAATGGGGAGTTTCTGGTTGGCAGAAAGAAAACCCTTCGAGATGCATAATGGAGAGAGTGACAAAACTAAGCCCCACAGAATGTGGAAAGCTGGACAGCTTAAATGTATCTTTTCAAACTCATGCTAGCAAGGAATGGATTACTATATTGCTAAATCTGAAGGTGTGGTATATTGGAGCTAGGAGGTGGTGTGCATTCTGCAATCAGTGGGTTGAAAATGTTGGGAAAATCAGGGAATGGGAAATGAGTCAGGGAGCTGCTGCCTTCTGGAAACTTAGTATCTATGAGAATAGTACACACTGAAGGAGCTGAGGGAGTGGAGAATGGAAAACAGAAGACTGTGCTCCAGGAACTGGGAAAGATTGCCTGAAGGGGAACTAGGATAGTGCCAAAGCATACTTTTCTTTGACCTTATAATTGTTTTCTTGGAGCTTCTAGCATGCTTAGTTAGGAGACTCATCTCCGCATGCGAACGACAGAATGTTTATTGTTATTATTGGTGCCATTATTATTACATGAATATAAATGATTATGTCACACTAAAATATGTCTTTGGACCAAAAAGTAATAAAATTTTGTCATTTTATTACTTTATCGAGTTGAAAGTCACATGAATTCATTTTATTTCTATTTAGCTCTGAAGAATAAATTTGAATTCTTTCCTTCAGTGGCAATATTGCTTTTAGTAATTTCTATCAAAAGATGACAGATGAAATAATTTTGGAAAGATGGGTAGGACTAATGGTTTTATTAATGGGGTCTACAGTATGCATTTGCATCATGAAAATATGAATATGTATAAAACATACTTGTAAATTCTGATTTCCTAAATCACACCAGCCTTGGGGAGGGATAGGAAGATAAAACTTGGGTAACCTTCAGAGTGGCATTACTCAAGTCTCAAGTCAGATCTTGAAGTTTGTAACTATACTTATTTTAGATTGCAAACTTTATTATGTTTCCTATTTTATAGGTAGGAAAAAAAAGCAGATTACTTAGGGAAATATAACAGATACTGAACCAAACTCCAACTGAGTGTTGGTTAGAGAAAAGCAGGGATCAGGAATCCTATTAGCAGATGAGGGCTTTCACGGATCTTGGTTCCCTTTCACCTCTATTTCTCCATTATTTGCATCTTATACATACTTTGTGCGTCCAATAAAAATACGTCTCAAATGCAATGTGACATTCCCCAAGTGAGGATCATCCCTTTCCATTTTGAAGTAGGATGGCTTTGTTATTGCAAGAATGACTTCCTTCCCTTCGTTGTGTTCCTCCTGTGATAATAATGCCAAGACACAATTATGATTATTCAGCAAACAGATTTAGTTCTGGTTTCTGCTACAAACTAACACAGAAAAAAAACCCCAGAAAACTGGCTCAGTCATTCAAGGTCAAGGTTAAAGAATTCTTTTTTCTAGTTTTGATTTAATTTGGATGCCACTGCCATGTGGTCACAAAGATCCTTTGCTTGGCCAAACTTCAGTCAGGCTTCTGAAATTTCTCCTCAGCCCATCTCTGTACTTCCTTATAACATCCTGGCTTAGCAAGGCAGTTTAGCTCAATATCTGCTCACACCAGATATCTGATCGGATTCTTCATCCTTCACCATCCCCCAGGTGACGTCTCATTACCCTGGCCTGCATTCAGCAAGAATCCTGTTAGGTTGGTTTAGCCAGAATCCCCCTTACCTCTGATGTTTCCTCTTAGTAATTTTCCATCCTTTGACCCCCTACTTTGCTCCTTGGATATAAATTCCCACCTGCCCATGCTGTATTTGGAGTTGAGCCTGATCTCCCCAACCACAAGACTCTATTGCAGTGGTCTCTATACCTATTGCAATGGTCCTGAATAAAGTCTTTCATACTGTGCTTTAACAAACATCATTAAATAATTGTTTCTTTTTTTTTTTTTGAGGCAGAGTCTCGCTCTGTCGCCCAGGCTATAGTCCAGTGGCACGATCTCGGCTCACTGCAAGCTCTGCCTCCCGGGTTCACGCCATTCTCCTGCCTCAGCCTCCCGAGTAGCTGGGACTACAAGTGCCCACCACCACGCCCGGCTAATTTTTTGTATTTTTAGTAGAGACAGGGTTTCACCGTGTTAGCCAGGATGGTCTAAATCTCCTGACCTCGTGATCCACCCTCCTCGGTCTCCCAAAGTGCTGGGATTACAGGCTTGAGCCACCGCGCCTGGCCTAAATAATTGTTTCTTTAACAATGGTGTCACTTTTTTTTTTTTGAGACAGGGTCTCACTCTGTTACCCAGGCTGGAGTTTGGTGGCTTGATCGTGGCTTACTGCAGCCTCAACCTCCCCAAGCCCAGGTGATCCTCCCACCTCATCCTCCCAAGTAGCTGGGACCACAGGTGCACACCACCACACCCAGCTAATTTATGTATTTTTTTGTAGAGACGGGGTTTTGCCGTATTGCCCAGGTTGGTCTCGAACTCCTAGGCTCAAATGATCCTCCTCTCTTGGCCTCCCAAAGCGCTAGGATTACAGGTGTAAGCCATCGTGCCCTATCTATGTTTAATAAACAATCTTGCCATGCCACTCATGTGGCAGTGCAGGGAAAACATCTTGGGTGTCTGGAACAGGGTAAGTAAACACCACAGTGAGGCAGAATCGGTGGCCACCACCTGGTGTGAACCTGGATAGTGAGAGTTAAGGCCTCTCTGTACAGTAGCATCTTCCCAAGTCAGGAAAGGGCCACAGATTTGACATCACAGCTTTCTCTCCCTGGATTCAGAACACTGTTTTCTCCTTAAGAACCTCACAGGAAGGCACAAATATACTTCTAGGGTAATATCTAGCAAGAGAGAATAAAATAACAATCTCAAGGCTGCCTTTAAGGGGCAATAGTGAAGTTATTCCCAAACTGAGGGGGAAACATTTTTATCCCCAGCTCACTTATTGCCTTATTTGCTGGGGTTGATTCCTTTGTATTCCTTAAGAATTATTAGCTAATATTTTAATGAGGGTCACTGGGAGATGGGATGTGATCATTAAACAGGGAAAAGATGAGCTACACACACAAGCTTTAGTCTACTTTTCAGTTTTGCCCAAAGTTGGATAGGGTCTTGGTTCCTCCCCACCTTCACATTTCCACTATTCACATCTCATGCACACTTTGTGCATCCAACAATAATACACCTCAAATGCAATGCTGTTTCCTGAGCCTCTTAAGGAGCTTATTTTTATCATGCCAAGAACTTTCTGCTTTCCATGAAAGTAGTTCTTTTAGTTAGCACCTTGAATATTCCTTTTTCTAAATTCTTGCTCTCAAATGAAGAACCGCTTTGAACACTACAAAAAATCTAAGTAGAGAAGAGGACTGGGAGAAAAACAGACAGTGGCCATCTGTTGCTCTGGCTATCCTTGTGCAAATTGGGAAAGCTGTTTCTTTTCTTTTTTTAAAAGACATGTTTAATTTTGAAATTATATAAATGTTTAAAGTAGCTAAAAAGCCCAATATTAAACTAATAATTTATCTCAAAGTTTATGAAACATGATTGACTTTACTCACCTTCTAGCACATAAACATACCTTCTAGCACATAAACATCCGAATAAATATTATCAAAATCAGATTACAAAATGGGGAGCTTTATTCTTACTCAATTGGTAGTATCATTTTCTAAAACTTTTTAGAAATAAACTTTGGCAATTGGCTTCAAAACTAAATTAAAATTAGACCAAACATTATTTTTACTATATAATCATATTTTTTCTTTTCCCCAACTTTTCATAAGACTTGAAGCTATATATCTCCTAGCTGTTTTCAAAATTCAAATCTGTTATCAACACAATTTGTTATATTTTATTTTTCAAGACATTTTCTTTTAGTTTCAGAAAAGATCCCTGATTCTATAGAAGTAACAATGAAAAAAATGTCTAAAGCCACCAATGAAAACCAATATTAAAAAAGTATTATAAAGAGTCAACAATTTTTGGGTGTGTGGCATATGGCAGGTTTGTTTTAAAAAGTCACTTTTCTAAATGTTATACCCCATATTTTGTCTGGTTTCAAAACCAATGTGATTGAGGAAATCAGCTTTGAGTGTCATAATAACTTCCTGAGTTTTCGTTCGTTTGTTTCTTTATTGTCGCGAGATTGCTTATTGCTCACATTGAACCATTTATTTATTCTTCTATAAAGATGCCAATGCCACAATTTCAGCAGAGAAGCAGTCAGTAGATGTAAGAGGTTCTTTTCTGAAAGAAATAGATTCATGCTTCTTGTCTAGCATTTATGCAGTTATTCTGATAATGAATTTCTAGGTCAATTTTGTAAGTGGAAGGTATACAACTCTCACAACCAAATAGGCATTTGGAATCTGTAGTAAGAAGCACTAGACAATTTGAAAGAAGCACTAGACAATTTGAAAACAAAGTCAGAAACAGGAACTCTTAATGAAATTGATAACGAATATTCAGTATATAATATGAAAGATAGCTAACTGCAGAAATCATACACTAAAGAAAAAATAATAAAATTCACCCACTCTAAGAAGGCATTTGTAAACAATTTAATAACACCAAGTTGTTGTTTTAATATTTAAACCTCATCAAGATAATTACAGCAATTGAATTCAGTGGGTCCAAATGCCAGTCCATGGATAAACTGCATCAGAATTACCTGGGGAGTTTTAAAATTGTTTCCACTTTGGAAACTTTTGATATAGTCCCTAGGGCCTTAATTTAAAACTATTGAAACAAAATTGCAAAGATCAAGGTATCTTTAATTTAAAAAATATCTCAGGTGATTCCGATACAGTTTAGCTATGGACAGGACTACATTCAAGAACTCCAGGTGCAAAGGAGAGTATCCTTAGCAGTTGTCTCAGAGAAACTGCAGAGTAGAATAACCTTTATTGATCAGAGATGAACAACACACGACTCCTGCTTTAAAAAAGCTCTGTTAGGGGAAAGGAGTTGGAGGTTGCCAAGAGTGGGTTCTCTGCAGACGCTGAAGAGAGAGAAACCTGAACAATTCTGAAGAATCTAGATGGACTTTGAAAAATGTGGAGGCTTTTACTGAGTAATATAGGATGTTAAGTTCAGCAGGTGATGGAAGATAGGGGCAAGACACTACGTGTACGAAGGGATAGGTCTGTAAGAGAACACGTAATGATCTCTTAAAATGTTTGCTGGGCCTCTCTCCTTAGAGTTAAATTTCCCTGCAGGGGATCTTTGGCAGATGTCCTTTGAGCTGAGAGCAGAAGGGCAAAGGGCATGACCCTTGCCCTCTAGCTGGTCCGTGTATTCTCTTATGCAGCTGTTAGAGATGCTTATCAGCCTTCAAAGGTTGCCCGCAGGGAATCCCTGCTGGTGCCTACTGGCACGTAGAAGTCCTTTTCTTTAGGGAGTCTCCTTCAAGCTAGAGGCAAATCTAACCAACACATGTTTAACCTAGGACAGTATATAAAACCCTTTTTGTATGCACGATTTCATCTAATCTTCACAACGATCCTGCAAGCCTAGTGTTATTTCTCAACATTTTTTTTCCTTAGGGGATTAAGTCACTTGCTTAAGAACATAAACAGCTAAGAAGCCGTGCAGCAGGAACTCAAACCTATGTCTTGGACTCAGAATCCTGTGATCTTTGCTCTACATTTATAAAGCCTCTCTGCTTCTGGGTAAACTGATGAAATTGAGATTCTGGGTTTATAAGGCTGAAAGCCACACCCGCACTAGTCATACTTCCACCTTGAGATTTTAAGTTTCCTTGGAGTGTTCTTCAAAAGGACTATGTGGATCTCAGTAAAATCACAACAAATATTTGTTAAAAAATAAACGGATATATTTTATACTTTGAGAGTCTTTGCAAAGTGTATCGAAGTTAATCTTCCTTAAAAGCTTAATTCAGAGGAATTTTATTTCTTCTAGGTCTGAAAATTATGCTCCCATGCGTTTAATTAACAGAGGACAATGCCTTAAAAAGAAGGCTTTCCCAATGCAGAGAGCAACATACTAAGAGATTGAAATAAGGTAAGCTACGGGTATAAGGGTGTAATGTTGACATGAGAAGGGAAAATACAAAATAGTGGGTATCAAGACCTGTGTGAATAGAAGGGGAACTAGAAGACAGGCTTACAAAAGTGACAATGAGGACATTTCTTTTTTATAATGATGTCTAGGGTTTCCCCAGTCTATACCTGCTATTTTTGTAGTTTCTTTATGAAATACTTTGAGCTATTTAGCAAATTATAGATCATTCATACTCTTTCACTTAGTCCCCTGACTTCTATTGCCAACCTAGCAACTGTTGTTTTCCTCAGTAGAAATAGATATAAAAATAAAGCATCAGACCAAATGTGCTTAAATGCAGTGATCAAATTCTCTTAGAGAGTGGTTTTAAAATCTGGATGCAGCTGAGCCCATTCCTTAAGCAAAAACATGGAAGCCCAATAAGTAAAACAAAAGCAAAGCTGATGTCATAGAAATGGGGTCAGGGGGACAAACCTCTATTTCATCACATCCTTCGGGGCAACCTTTCGACTCCTCTGGCAAGGGAGATCCACTTCTGGGATTTGAAAGGAGGTGAATTATCCTGTTTTGTTTTTGTTTTACAACGGGACCTAGAATCTATTCTTTGCATGTCTTTTCTGGCTTCACTAAAAAGTAGAGTTCAGGACAGTCAGGAATCTGGGTGGCACATAAGCTAAGTCCCATGAAAATGGGAAGTGGGAAAACTGACATATATCTAGTAACATTTCAATAGCAACAAAGAACTATTTTTCTTTGAAAATTTTCACAGTGAATATAATCTCATGAAAGAATAAATGTTCTGTCATTTTTGGAATTTAAAGAGTGGGATGAATAACTTTTAAAAATACTGAAAAGTGCATTATATCTCTTTGACTTGCGGTTTAGCTCCACCATCCATCATAATTGTAGGCGATAGGAAGAGAATCTTGATCATCAATCTACCCTCCTGCTCTTGTCAGCGCTGCTGTCCTCAGATAAACATAATTTGTTTCTACTGTTTTTATTTTCTGAAAAGATTTGAATAAATGGAAACATACAAGCTTTTATTTTAGGCATTGTCTTTTGTAGAACTGAGTGGCTTTGGAGCTTGTTTAAAGCTTGGCCAACCAAAAATGGAGAAAGGAAATTATATGTACATTTTATGTTATATAGTAAACTTTAGGTCATCTTGCTTTCTACTGGGCTAGAGGATATTAGATCTTGCGTGCTTTTGTAAATCACAGGATGAGATATTTATGAAGCTCTTATGAAAATTATATAATTTTCAAAGTGCTCTTTCTATTAAGGATATGTATAGTTTTTTCACTGAGTAATGTTTCACAGGCAGCATTCTTCTGCCTATGTGCAATAGCTAGAAATCTTGAAGAAAGGAGATTCAACTGAACTTGGACCTGCCATTGTTGAGTACTTCTCACTTATAAATTAGATTTACCCTCATATGAGATACAATTTCTTTTTGTATTCAATCCAATTCTTCATTCACTTTATGGCATTTCTCTACTCTTGGCCTTTTAGGCATCCAAGTTTTTCAGAACTTTAGTCCAATTAAACATCTCTGAGAATATTCATAGGTATACACCAACTATCTCTAAATCCCAGAGAAAATTAGGAGATGCTCGGCTTATTCTCTTTCTGTAATTATCTCTTTAGAAATAAGAAGTCTTCTAAATTTATCTCCATTCTATATTGACTTGAAAGGCCATTACATACACAAGAAAACTTAGAGGTATAAATATATAATGTGAAATGTCTGTTTTTTGAGTTTTTTCTTTTCTTTAAAGTAACTTATTTAGAGATTTTGGGGTACAGAAGACTAAGGAAGACAGCACAGATTCAGTAGCAAAAAATGCCTGCGTATCAGAGCATTTCTTTGAGGAAATATCATGGAGAGGATGTATGGAAATTTTAGTTGACTACCTAAGAAAGAGCTACCCTGTTTTTATACACATGGACTCAAAATAAGTTTGGCCACCAATTTTAATTCTCCACATAGTCCTTTGGCATTAGGTGGCCAGTCAGATGATCTTGTTGCTAACACTCTCCTTTTTGGTCCTTACAATAGAGACGGTAATTCCTAAAATGGCTACGTAAAGAGGGTGTCGTGAAAATAACCTTAAAAATGGGTGCAAAGGTTGAAAAAAAAACTGAATCCAGATTATGAGCTCATTCCACAAGAACGAATCAAACAGGGATGATATTCTTTTCTAAATGCAGATGAGTGTTGGAACAGCATGCACATTCTTACAGGCTCAGACAACCTGAAATTCCAGTTTTTTTGAGCCCTTCAAAGTTTGGCTTTTCAGAAAAAGACTGAAGAGAGGAAACGACTCAGCATCATTGAAAAAAGGAATAGATCAAACTTGAACTCAAAAGTTCTATTTTCAGTTGAGGAAGTCTTGTTGCTAAAGCATGGATCTGTTCGCAACTTGAACACACTGAACAAGCCCCACTTCTTTTGCAACCTCTAGTCTTACAACAGAACATGTGTAGATGTGTACCCCTTTATAATGATTTTGTTTTGCATGCAATCAAATGGTTATGAAGTTTTTGTACAAGAATTTCCGTTTGAGGCCAAACTTTATTCCTGAAGTGTCATATATAGTTCCTCTTAAAATATTTATTGCTATTACTTTTGATTCCTTAATGTGAGGTTTGGTAGAGCAGTAACTGCCATCTCTTACCATGTTCTTATCTCAGTTGCCAACTATACTTTTCTATTTTTTAGAGCACTTTTAGATTCCCAGCAAAATTGAGCAGAAAGTACAGAGTTCACATTTACTCCCTGCCCCTGCAAATGCACAGCCTCCCCCACCATCAAGGACCCTCACCAGATGGTACATTTATTACAATTGATGAACATACATTTATATTTCTTTATCACCCAAAGTCTATAATCTCCATTAGGGTTCACTCTTGGTGTTGTATGTTCTATGGGTTTTGACAAATGCATAATGCCATATAGTAACCATTAAAGTATCATATAGTATCATCTTAAATATTCTCTGTGCTTCACCTATGGACATATGTGTCTCTCCTTCTCCCTCCTCCCAGCCCCTGCCAACTACTGCTCATCTTACTGTCTTCATACTTTTGCCTTTTCCAGAATGCCATGTAGCTGAAATTATATAGTAGCTAGCCTTTTCAGAACAATTATACTTTTGGAAAACTGAAAGTATTTAGTTGCAAATCATAGGATTCATTTCTAAACCCATGGCTATTTTTAAGATGAAAAAATTAGTAACAATTGTAAATATAGTTATTTTAATATAAGATATAAATATATGTGTTTTATATAAAATAAAAATATGTATGTATTCTTTGCATGATCACTGCATCCAATGTCAGGGACCATTTTCAGATCCTGAAAGAGGCAAACTATTGTCTTGACTGTATTCATATGTAATTTCCAAGTCTCCTTCTTTTGTATTCTTAGATAAGATACCTGCTGAGAAAAAAAGACAACTAAGGCTAAAATACTTGATAAAGAGAGATTTGCCTTTTTCACTTTAAGATTCAGTTTTTCTGTTTTCATCTACTTTTCCATCAAAAAAGGAAATCCTGACTTCTACCAGGGTCATAACTTCTTAACATATTTCCTGCCTGACTAGAATTTAGAAGACTTGAAATTTTCAAAATGGATTGCTGGAGGCTTAATTTTTAATTACTATTTTAGGTTAGCTGTCTTGTTCCTCCAAACTAAACCCTGAGTAGTTTGTGTTTATGATTACCCTGGCAGCTGTGAAACAAGGTGACAAGGAGGTCTTGTTTTTGTTTTGTCAGAAGTAACAGTTATGGACCTTGTTAGGCTATAGCGATTTCGTCCCTCTACATCGATGGTGTTAAAGTCTCCCCATAAAGTGAAGTTTTAAAATCTCATAGTAAAAAAATCAATTTTCCTTCGAACTGCCAACCAAGTCTCCATGTCACAATTTGTAAACGTCATTATGGTGTAGTGAAAACTGCTTGAGAAGTCCTAGAGAACTGTGGAAAGAAACACTTATGTGTGAGTTTTGCTAGCTGTCAATTCTTACATATGGAAACCTAAGACAAGAAAGTGATAATATTTAAAGAAGAGGAGGGATACTGAAGGAACAAAAAGAGTGTGTTAAGCTTTGTTCCATGTGTTAATAATGTTAATGCTTTTTAATTGTTATTAAAAATTTGGTAGTTGGCTCTTCTTTTTATCAATGAAATGTCAATTAATTTTGAGAATAATTTTCAACCCCACGTGAGATAAAAAAAGTCACAAAACCGAGAGACATTATTACCTGAAGAGGAAGTGGTTTAGGAAACTTGTCAATCACAGTCATGACTAGGGAACCACTTTGGTCACCGCTTCCGATCTTAACTAGCTGTTATTTGGAGAACAGTTGGTGGCACCCAAGCTAGATGTCACATTCATGACAATTGCTTGCGGTGGGGATGAAGGAGATGGATTTAAGATATATGTCCATGGAGTACGTTTTATTTTAAAAAATCAACTTTAAAAATTACTTGTAAAATATTCTAGTAATCAGCTGACCCTAAAATGTAGATGTTCTTTAATGGAAATAATATTCTTGATAAAGTTTGCATAAAACAAAGAGTGTTAAACTCTGTTGAAAAGTAAAGCAGATTTCTAATCTAAAATAAACCACCTTTGTTATATGATATGCTGATAGGCAGATTGGTTGATTGAAAGTTATAGAAGAATTAGATAGGACATTAAACACATTAAAAACGTATGTCTGGACAAATGATAATTTGTTGGAATATGGTCAAAAGTTAAGCATGCAGTGGTGCAGTCTAATAAATCTTAACTTTCAAATCAATTTTCAATAGATGTGAGTGCTCTCAAAATTCTCAATGTATGAGATACCTTTACAAGAATCATTACTTACTACAAATCCTGGCATAGTTCTGTTTCTTTAAAATGCAGCAGGGTGAAAACATGTTATCTTAACAGCTGCCTCCTGAACTCCTTTCTGGGCAGTACTGTTTTGTTTATGCAACATTCACTAGGACAGGGAGACCCTGAGGGAATGGGTATTGGCAGGAATGAAAGTAAAGAAGGAACAGTTCTGCTTCTGTGAGCCAGATGGAGAAGAGAGGGTAGGACCAGAGAAGTAGTGTTGGAAGTGAGGTGGGTGTCAGAGATGCCAGAAAGGTTAAAGGCTGGAGTGCTACATGGCATAAATCTGTCAGTGAAAATTTCTTGGGGGAATATGCTGGAACCTCTTTGGGACCCCCAAGTCTCCAGCAGAAGTTTTGTTATAGTTAATAGGCTTGATTTCGTTGTAGCTTTTGGGAGATGGGTTAGAAGAGGGACCTTTGCTCCATATTTGGGATGATCCCAGGATGAACATATAAAAATAGGCATGAGACACAGGGCAGGGGTAAAAAATTCAACCTGAGGAAGAAAATCATATCATAAGAGATTATGAGAATTTAAGGCATACCTCCACCTTCTCCATTCCCGGGAATTTGAATATAATTAGGGAAGATTTTGAATTTCCACAATCCATGCAATTGGGTGTTTGAATTAATCTTATTTAGATTTTAAGTAGTGAGGAGACCAGGTGACATCATGATTACATAATAAAGTGTGATTCCTTCCATGGTGTTTGAAACTTCAGAAGAGGTCTTTTGTCCATGTTTTTAGTGGATTTTATTTTTCATATTAACATGTAGAAGTTCTTTATATATATGAATACTAATCCTTGGGCAGTTATGCATGTAGCTAATATTTTTCTACTATATGGCTCTTACTTTATTGCTTTTACAGTATCTTTTGATGAGCAAAAGTTTGAAGTTTTAATGAACTGTTTATTAATATTTTTCTTTATAATTGGAACTTTCAGGGTCTTAAGAAATCTTTCCCAATTCTGAAGTCATGAAGATAAACTGTCTTCAACAACTAAGTTTTAGTCTTGAATCCATTTAAAGTTAATGTCTATGTATGATACAAAGTATGGATGCAATTTTACTTTGTTTTACTTTTTTGCCATAGAAGTGATAATAATGAATATCTTTGTCATTAAGCTGCTTTATCTTAAAGCAAATACTCTCAATGTTTTGCCATTAAGTGTGGCATTTATTTTACTGCTATTTTTATACATGTTCTTTTTCAGGTTAGGAAATTTCTTTCTTGTCATTTTCTTGTTAGTCTCCTTGCTTGGATTTTTTATGAGTGACACGGAATTTCACCACCCCCCTTTTTTTGTATCCATTGAGGTAATAACATAATTTTCCTTTTTTATTCTTTTAGAGTAGTAACTAATTTTAATACTTTATTGTTATTAATTCAATCCTATCTTTCTGAAATAATTCCAGCTGCGTCATGACATATATACACTTTTAAACAATGCTGTGCTCAATTTGTTGAATTTATGCCCATAAGTAAGATTGATAAGTAATGTTTTCCTTGTTTTTCCTTGGTATCACAGCTTGAGTGCTCCATCTCAAGCTTGAGAACTACATTCAAAATGTATTGAGGAGACTATCACTTTTTTCTATTCTCTGAAAACTTGTGTAGGATTGGAATTACCTGCTACAAAGCCATTTGGAGCTGGTGTTCTCTTTTGGAGAAGATTTTTAACTGCTGATTTAATTTCTTTAATGGCTCTAAGACTATTAAACTTTTACTTGCTTTTTGAGTAAAGTTTGGAATTTGTATTTTTAAAGGATTTATCTATTTTGTCAACATTTTCAAGATATTTGACATTACTGTTGCCCCTAAAAACTTGTCACCTTTTAAAATCTCTGTAGCATGTAATGTCTCTTTTTTATTACAAATATTTTTTATTTTGTGTCTTCTATCTGTCTTTCAGTTGATCTAGCCAGAAGTCTTTCTGTATTATTAATCTGTCCAAAGGCTTAATTTTTGGCTTTGTTGATTCTCTCTATTGTATGTTTTTGCTTCTCATTGTTATGATTTTATTTTAAATATTTCTTTCCTCTTATTTCCTTTGTTTTTGATTTTCTGTTCTTTTTCTAAATTTCTGGGTTACACACTAAACTTATTAATGTTGAGCATTTCTACTTCTCTAATGCAGGTATTTCATGATACATATTTTATTCTATGTATCAATATAGCTATGTCAAGTATTTTTTGTTGTGCTGTGTGTGTATATATTTCTTTCATTTTTTGTGTCTTTTTTTCTTTTACTTTTTTCTCCTCAACTTGTTTAGCAGCTATGTGTTCCACATCTATTCTTCTAGAAGTATCAAAACATTTACCTTCATCCTGAAAATTACAAGAACCTTAAAATGCTTTAACTTTGATCATACTTCCTTTCTAATTTACGTACAGTGGTACCTGATATTTTAATTCTGCTAATCTTTAAAGACAGAAATTAAATGCTACTACTTTATTCAATCATTGTTGAGATTTAATAAAAAATTTAATGATATCTCTGCTTATGATCCCTTCTCATATTCAGACCTTCTCCCTGTTATTATCTTTATTCTGCCTAAAATACATCCTCAGACTTTCCATTATTAAGGATTTGGTATGACAAAATGATTTTTAGTTTGTTTCTCTCCCAGTTTTTGTTACAGAAATTCAGTTTTACTTCATTTACTCAAAGGAAGAAAGTAGTAGTTTAAAAGACAGGCTGTGGGACTGAGGGAGGGAGAAAAGAGAATTCATCTTAAAAGGTAGCAAGTTTCTGTTTGGGATGATGAAAAAGTTGTGGAACTTGATAAGGGTCATAGTTGTACAATGTTGTGAATGCACTTAATGTCACTGAATTGTATACTTGAAAATAATTAGAATGGTTTTATGTTATTGTGTTTACACACAGACTCGCACACACACACATACACGCACGCACACACACACATGTGCACACACAGCTTCTGTGTGTGCATGTATAAATGTACCTGTATTCAAATAGCCCATCTCTTGCTAACAGTGATTTTCAGGCAAGTAAATTAACCCTGCTCTGCCTTTCTTATCTGTCAAATGGAACTGTACATGAGGTAGACTGCCTACCTCAGGGTTTTTATGAGGACTAAATGAGGTGGTATATGTAAAATGATTAAAACGAGGCTGGTTTATATTCACTATTTAGTAAGCATTAGCTATTATTATTGTTCCTTGTTCCTTATATGCAGAGATCACTATGCAGTGATAACAAAGACAACACAGGCCTAGGGAGGCCATGGAATTCACTCCAAGCTTAAACACAAGCTGAAAAACGTCTATGCTGCTTCCCCTGAAATCACGGCTGCATACCCAATGGTCTTACACAATTCAGACTTACTTCCACTCACCTTTTTCTGGGATATGAACATGTGACTTTAATTTCATCATTTAAAAACTAAGTTTCTCCAGGCGTGGCGCCTGTTGTCCCAGCTACTCGGGAGGCTGAGGCAGGAGAATGGCGTGAACCCGGGAGGCGGAGCTTGCAGTGAGCCGAGATTGCACCACTGCACTCCAGCCTGGGCGACAGAGCGAGACTCCGTCTCAAAAAACAAACAAACAAACAAACAAACAAACAAACCAAGTTTCAGTTTAATAATTTCGTGTTTAAGATGGTTTATGAAACAAAAGTAATCATCCTGTGAGGGTAACTGTCATACCATTTCATGTTAGTATTAGAGTACTTGAGTACTTGTTAGAGAACAAATCTTTGGCTGCCTTTCAATTCTTGTAATAGCCTGAAGGTGCTGGTGAGTAGGATGATTTTTGGCTGTTTTATGTATTTGTTTGTAGTTCTGAACAAAGATATCTGTTTAACCTGGATGTGAAGGCCTGGTCTATTTTCATTCTTTAAATGTTTTTTTTTCTTTCTTCTTTTGATGTCTTGAAAAAAAAAATTAAAGATGTCATTGTAGTTTATGAAGAAAAATAATAGGAAGTTACACAATATAAACGTAGCTTATTTCTTAATCTGCAGATTTTATTGGGCATACAGTATATATTTTTGAATACAGTTAGGAAATTGCTAAAGATTTAATCAATATGAAAGAATTAATGTTATCTCCATTCTTGTAAGAGACATATTCAACTGCAGTCATTAAAATTGCTAACCTTATTTATCAGGCAGTCCAAGTATCTTTTAAAGGTATGTAGAATGTTTAAAATACTTATACATGCATAGACTGGAAAGAGTTTATATTGAAATTTACCCAGTTGTTTGGTTTGGAAAAAAATGTAAACCTCTGTAATCACATTTGTAATATGAAAATTATTAGTGAAGACAGAAAGTATCTAACTGATTGAGAACTCATAAACAGAGAAAAAGCTTCTTTCAGGCACCCACGGGATATCAGAGCTCTGCAGCCCCTTGACGCTGAGAGTCCCTCCCAGGCACAGCCACTTCAAAGCCTCCCTTTCTCCCAGCTGGCTCTCCACTTCGTATGAATTCCTCTAGGAATATTTCACCAAGCTGCAAGATAAAAATACCTTTCAGTGTCAAAACCTCACAATTTTTAATAATAAGGTGTATTAATTGGCTTTTCTGCTTTTGTTTTTTAAATAGGGCAGCACGGCCTAATAACTCAGAGCTGCCATATCTTTTGGTGGTCAAATGTAAGAAATCCACGAATTCCTACTTTTTAATGTTATAAATAGAGCAAGATCTGGTGGCCGTTGATTTTCGAACCAATTAAAATTATGCCACAAAAAACTTAGTGATGACTACTGTATACTGCTGGTTTTATGTCATATTTTAAGGGCAAATTAAATTAAATGTCTCTAGGAGAGATTTCATATTCATTGTTTGTTCGTAGTTTTTGTTTGTTTTGAGGCACATGGGACCTGGAAGAATAACACTCACTTTCAAAATTAGCATCTTCAAAGATGAAGTATTGGATTTTAAATCCCCAAACTGCTGAATCATAGGGCTGCAAGGGATCTTGTTTTGTATTTTTATTCAGTTATTTTGCCTTTTAGAAGGATGTATGTAATGTAGTCAAATAAGGTTATAGTCCGTGTTGAAAGTTTCTCCAAAGAAATAAATGTAATATACAGTTCACTTTTTCCACTAGTAGACAGAGCTATTTGCCTTACAGAAATAGAGAAATCTAAGTTAACGGTTTACTTTCTCCTCACTTTTGAATGTAATGTCTTCTGTCTTTTATTGTTCAGAAGTTTGTTGTCAGTCTATTGTTGATCCCTTGTAAATAATCTGTCCTTTTTTTCTGGTTGCTTTAAATACCTTCTCTATAACTGTAACTATACAGTTTCAATATTATTTGTCTATCTATCTATCTATCTATCTATCTATCTATCTATCTATCTGTCTATCTATCCAGATACATGTCTACCTATGTATCTATTTATCTATCATCCATCTATTATCTACCCACCCATCTATTAATCTTGAGAGGATCTTTTGCTTTTTGACTCATGAATGACAGCCTGAATATATTATCAATTAGTAACATTCACAGCCGTTATATTTTTGAGTAATATTTCTACATTCCGTCTGTTATCACTATCCAGAACTCCAAATAGCTGTATATTTGAACATCTCATCTTGTTTTCTTTGATGCTTAAATAGTCTTTTATTTTCCTAATTCCTTATCCCTCTTTGATACATTTTAGGTATTTTCCTTATCTTTCAATTTGTCAATTGTGCCTTATATTTTGTTTTATCTCCTGTGTCATCTGCCTATTAAGATTTAATTTCTATGATTATATTTTTTACTTTTACAAGTTTGAATTGTTCTTTCTCAAAGCTACAGTATTTTTCCATTGTGTCTTGTTCTTTTTAGAGGTTGATTTCTCATTCAATAATTTTAAACATCCTCATTTCCAGAGGGTTTATCAGAGTCTTTTATAATATAAAGTTTGTGGGATTCTAATCCTTTTGGCTGTCCCTGCTAATCATTGCTCATAGTGGAATATTTAAAAGTAACTTTAAGTATATCTTTGGCATTGCAATTTTAGTGTACTTGTAGGTATGTAGTGAGCTTAGGTGGAAGTCGTGGCACTCCAATGCAGATTTGCTTTTGCTTCTACCTTTGGCATTGCAATTTTAGTGTACTTGTAGGTATATAGTGAGCTTAGGTGGAAGTCGTGGCACTCCAATGCAGATTTGCTTTTGCTTCTACCAGATACCCTACAAGCTATCAACACTCAGAATCATTTTGCTATTGTTGCTAATATCTTGGCTTGGGAGTTCCTAAACAAACTAGTAGGAGAATTCTGAACTGCAAATCCATGCAAGGTGCTGGTCAATGGTTTTTGATACTCAGGGGAGAGTCTCTCTTTTTCCCTACCTAAGCCCATGGCAGAGACATAGCTTCCTTTTTATTTTGTATGTGAGTATATTTTTGCCTTAGTCTACTTGTCATTGATAGTGAAATATTTTGAGGTCCCAGATTTCGGTAGGGGTTTTAGTTCTAACTTCCTCCTCCTGTTTGGGCCCAAGGCCTCATTTCTTGTCACTCATGGTATTTAAACCCAGGCTGTAAGTTTATGGAAGCTGTCCACATCTATCATCCACGGCAAGGATAGCTGCCAGTATATTCACATACTGCTTTAGTTTTTCAACTCTCTTTTGTTTCTGACTCCTGAGTATTCCTATTCTTGGACTTTCAACTATGGATTTAGGTGGATTTTATCCAGCGTTTCTAGGTGTTTGCATCCGGATAATTTTTAGTTTATCATTTTCCACCATCTTGTTAGAATATGTCATATAGCTACTAAATGCTGCTCCCTCAAAAAGCCAGCTGATGCTTTAAAATGACCTCTTCCTAAGCAAAATGCCATTTTTCTCCATGGCTTCTCTTCGAAGTGAGTATAGTTGTAGTTATAATTTGTTGAATTATTACCATATATTTATGCTTCAATTATATTATTTAATGCTCACATAAAAACCTGAAAGGTTTGGTTTGTATGCATTTTATAAGTGAGGATATTGAGACTCAGAGAGGTTAAATGACTTGCCCAAGGTCATGTAGTAGAAAAATATCACAGGCACGATGTCAGTGGAGGTCTATTCAATGCAAAAACATTGCTTATAAACATTTACAGGTGGAGTATCCCTTATCCCAAATGCTTGGGACCAGAAGTGTTTCAGATTTCAGGTTTTTTGGGGGTATTTTAGAATATGCACATATACATAATGAGAAATCTTGGGGATGGGACCCAAGTCTAAACACAAAATTTATTTGTGTTTCATACACATTTATACACATAACCTGAAGATAATTTTACACAAGATTTGTAATAATTTTGTGCATGAAACAAAATTTTGACTGCAACCCATCACATGACGTCAGGTATGAAATTTTCCACTTGCGATATTGTGTTTTACCGAAAATAGCTTTGGATTTTGGAAGATTTTGGATTTCAGATTTTCAGACTAGGGATGTTCAACTTGTGTCTATGTGGCCAACAGAGATAATTAGTTTCAAGAGATACTATTTGATATGAATTATCTGGTATGCTCCTTGTAAAAAGTTTTATAGCCATTAATATTTGGCTTTAGAATACGCTATTTATATGTATATATTCACATGCACACATGGAATTTTTTAATTTAAATAACGATCCCTTCCTATTAATGTTTGACTTTAGAATGCATTTTATGATTTAACAAATTTTCTCCCTGTTTCCTAGCCAGACATTAAAATTAATCAGAGCCTATTTATCACTAATGAAAATTCAGAGTGCCTTATAAATATATTCTTTCATTTAGCTATATGACAAGGCAATGCTAGCAGTGACTGAATGGCACAATTGTCTATAGGATAATGCCTACAGTTTTCAGCTTGTCACATGAAACCTTTGTGAACTATTCCCATCTTGTTATTACTCACCCTCCCAAACATTGTCCTATGCTTTCAAAGTGAGAGGTGAACTAGGAAGTGACCCACGGAATGCTCCTTCTCATTCTAATTTAGTAACTAGATGGGTTGGGGCCAGTTGCTTAGACAGAGAATGTTGGAGGTGAGGATCTGGTCTGGGGACTGGAGGAGAAAACAAATAAGCATTGAGCCTAATAAGTTTTAGCTCTGGTGGGACATCCAAGTGAAGATGTCTAGGAGGCAGTTTGGTTGTGGAAAAAAGGGGAGAAAGCTTTGGCCTCTATCTTCCCAATTACAGTGAATTTTCTGGGCAGCAGGGGTTGAATTTATATTTTACAATGTCCCAACACAGTGCCTTGCTCAATAGGCCCTCTTGGTCTAGCATCTGAGTCCTTGAAGTTATTTAGCTACATTATCTCCATGCATTTCCGGAACACTCTATTTACCTAAGCCTTAGCCCTTTTCACATTACATGCCTTAGATACTATCACACTGTTTTGAAACCTTCTGCTTAATTTGTGTTCTCCCCACTGGACTATAAGCTTTTGGAGAACAGGGACAGCTGTCTTGTCTATTGTCACAAATAGTACCTGGTGCTAAATACACACTCATGGACTAAATGAGTAGATGCTGACTAATTATAGTTCTAATTCAATACAGCATTACAAAAGCACAGCAGGTAAGGAAGGAAGCCAGGGAATTGTTATGGGGGAATGAATAGTAAAAAATTAGGGCATTCTCTTTGGGCTAGGTCAGAAGAAAAGTGCCATGAAAGATAAGCTTCATGAAATGCACTTGTTTGGAATTATTTCTTAGTATTTAACTCGGGAATAAACTGGAGTAAGCTCACTTATTTCTGCTCTTATTATACTTTGGTGTTCTATGCACTCCAGTTCCTTATTCATTTTTCACAAGTTAAAAGGGTTATTGGGAATTATACAGAGAGGTCTTCCATTGCTATGAAAGGAATGCGTGTTGGTAACTTCCATTAACATTTATCAAAGTTTATATATCCTTAACTCAATGTAAACAAAATGCTTCAAATTTATGTCTCTTACAAACTTTATCATTAATAATTTTCCTATTTAAATGACACAAAAAGGTACATGCTTTAAAACTATATTAGTTGTTTAAAAATGTCAAGAAAGTTAAAGTTTATGTAGTCTGCCACCTGCTTAATGCCTGTAAAATCATTCCTGCTGGAGATACTGAATTGTTTTCCATTATATTAACACCGCATGAATAAAAATCGAAGCCTTTTAAATCACAAGTTTCATAAGGTGTTGATTGGCCTGGAGCAGGATAAATTCAGACAAATATTTATGGTGCCAAGAGTTGTGTATATAGATAATCTTCCTTGAAAATGTTTCTAGTGTACTGTTAAACTGCCAAGGTGATATAATTTAATAGTTAAAGCAGTGAATAGAGAGCCAGGGGTCACTGAGTTTGAATTCTTTCTTCATTCCTACTTTAATATTTGATCCTGAACCATTTGGACCTTACCAAAGTCAAACTTCTACTTTGTGAAATGAGGAAAAATTAACCGTTCAGTTGCTGGGGCATGAGGATAGGGTCCGTGGTTAAAGAGACTTTGAAAATATACAATTACTATTAGAATGTAGACAGTCACAACATTGCTTTAATAGTTCATTCAGGCTGGTATAACAAGGGCATTAAACCAAATCATGACTTAATCACCTCCCAAAGTCTCCACTTCTTAATACCATCACCTTGGCAGTGAGGATTTCAACATATGAGTTTTGAGAAGACATAAACATCAGACCATAACAATTGTAATATATGAGGGAATTGGTTTGCATTTATTAATCTTCACAAAGCATCATCAAATTAATTTGCAGTAACACTTATTACTATTTACTGACTTCTTGCTGTTACTCAGACACTGCCCTAAGTGTTCTATGTACCCCGTTTACTCCCTGTAACAAGGAGTTAATAATACCTTTGAGGCAGGTATTATTCCAATATTACTGAGAGTAATATTAAAGGAGGTGAATGAGCTCAACATTACCCAACTTGAAGATGGCAGAATCACATTCAAACCCACGTGATTCTGAAGCCAGATGTCTGCATTTTTATATTCCATGCTATGATGTCTCCATGCTTTGCAGATGAGGTATCTGAGGCTTAGAAAGGTCAAGCAGTTTGGTGAAGATCACAAGCTAACATACTGGACTGGAATGAAAGCCCTGATGTGTCTGACAAGGGAGCTCTAGCTATTTGTATTATTGCTCCTCTAATATTATTAATGTGCTTGGTATCTTTTGCACCACTTTTCTCTCTTGGATTACCAAGATAATTAGAGTCAGTGTTCTGCTGAATGCCTTGACCTCCCTAATCTCAGAAGCCCAATCTTGCTAATGAATTCTACTTTGGGGGATATGAAGGTGGATTATGCATCAAAGGTGGAATCAGTTGCATTTAAATCTTTTGGAATTCAGTTCCTTATTGCTTAAATGAGGGGTTAGGATAGTAGAATCTATGGGTTTTTACCTCCATTATAGTTTAGCATCTTTGAGTGCAATGAACAAATGTGGTCTGTCTACTGAGGCCCTGGTGCATAACTTTGTAGATATACCAAAAATATTCATTGGCTTTAATGAAGTTGCATTAAATTCCTTGATTTTAAGACTAGGTAAAATAAAATTTCTACTCTATTTCATTGCTTTTTAAAATGGCAAATATGTTATTTTCTTTACAAAATGAAAGGAATTAATATAGTGGCCAAATGATTTACTTAAATTGTTTATTACATCTTTGTTCGTTAGACAGAACATGTGAGGTAGTGGCAGGATCAAACTACTTAGGTAGATCCATTTAGAATAATTCATTTGCTTAATCCAGACGAAGCTGCCAAACCAGTCATGCTGTCTTGCTAAGACTATCGAGAAGAATATACACTGTGGAGAAGAACATTCACAGAGAGTGTAAAATGGTTAAACAGTAAAGCCCCAGGTAGTTGCAGCCATGGGATATATTGATTAGGGACATGAAAGTAGTGTCAGAGAGCCCAAGGATCTCAGCATAAATGGGCTTATTTTTAATTCTGACTTTGCACTGCTCTCTTAAGACAGTCGTAGAGCGTGATGATTGCTTCTAACTTAACAGCATTTACACTAACACGATTTCACATGGGTAGAGGAAGAATGGAAAGTTTCTTCAGCATTAAGTTACATGTTTCTAAGGAAGTCCAATGCCAGCAGCAGCAATAGTTACATCTGAGATCCTGCCACTTGTTGCCACAATACAGGACCCTTCCAGTTGGTCCCATGGTGCCTTTAGTAGGTAGAATAGTGCTGTCTAAATATGTGCGTGCTCTAATCTTTGAAACCTGTGAATGTGTTACCATGCAGGGCAAAAGGGACTTAGCAGATGTGATTGTTTCCAGACCTTGAGATGGGGGAGATTATCTTAAGTTATCTTTGTGGGCCCAATGCAATCACATGAGTCTTTAAAAGCAAAAAACCTTTTCTGGTTTTCTGGTGGCCAGAGAGATGTGATGAGAGGACTCAACCCATTGTCGCTGGCTTTGAAAATAGATGAAAGAGGCCACAAACCAAGAATTGTGGGTGGCCCCTAGAATATGGAAAAGGTAAGAAAACAGGTTTTTTTCCTCCCTAGAGTGTGCAGAAAGAAGTGTGGTTCCTTTGATTTTAGCCTGGTGAAACTTGTGTTGTACTAATGATCTGTAAAACCATAAAATAATAATAAACTTCTGTTTAAGTGGCTATATTTGTGATAATTTGTTAGTGAAGCAATAGAAAACTAAGACAGTGTCATTGTACATGATTATTTCCTGAATCACAGCAATGAGATTCAATAAGAATTGCCTTTTGAAGGATGTGTTAGGTATGGTGTTAAGCTATATGTGTGTGTGTGTATAATTATCATGCAACAACCACCCCCTAAAAATCTACATTATTGTCTCCATTTCATAGATGAAAGAACTTACATAAGTTCTTTTTTGAAAGAACATAAAGTAACTTACATAAGTTCTTTTTTGAAAGAACTTAAAGTAACTTACATAAATCACATAAGTAACTTACATAAATCACATATCTAGTAAACGATGCAACAGTTACTTGAAACCAGGTCATTCTGGAGTCAAAACCCATAGTGGGTCTACAATACCCTTCATATACAAAATGTTAGGATTATTTTTCTTTATCAGAAGGTGTTTAAAAGCAATCATGTTCATGTAAAATAGACTTTGTTACGTCAGATCTTTACTTTAACCTTAGATGTCAAGTTATTTTCTCCAGAAGAGTGCCTGGTATATTATAGGCATTCAACATGTGGTGATAGAATGAATGATTGATGTTTAATAGACATGTGTGATATACGTATATATTATTACGTTTATTGTATTCTGTGTATATATTATATTACACTATACCTGTATATGTATAGGTATCAGCTTTTTTTTTCCTCTGAAAAAATAGGAGAGAGATGTTACTTTTGCCACTGAAAAATCAGGGATTCTAATAGGTTTCTTCTACATTTATAACATTTGAAGTTATAATTACATATTATTTTTAAGAAGTTATTTAGGCCAGGGGTGGTGGCTCGTGCCTGTAATCGCAGCACTTTGGGAGGCCGAGGCAGGCAGATCACTTGAGGTCAGGAGTTCGAGACCAGCTTGGCCAACACAGAGAAACCCTGTCTCTACTAAAAATGCAAAAAAATTAGCCAGGCGTGGTGGTGCACACCTGGAACCCAGCTATTCGGGTGGCTGAGGTACCAGAAATGCTTGAACCCGGGAGGCAGAGGTTGCAGTGAGCTGAGATTTTAACAATGCACTGCAGCCTGCGTGACAGAGCGAGGCTCTGTCTCAGAAAAAAAGAAAAAAGAAAAAATGTGATTTGGAGGCCATGTGTGGTTTATTTTCATAATTAGAATCAGTAATGAGAGTATATTTAATAAGGTAAAGAGACTAAAGTGGAGGGAATCTTTATGAATTTAGATATTAATGTTATTTTTCATTAGAATATTTTTAAAAGATTACAAACAAGGCAAGGAAAGTTAAATGACCTTTGCTTTTCCAGGCCAAGGGTTTCATTTTCTTTTTAAAATTGCTGGTAAAATTAGAAAGATAATAGCATCTAATTAAACTATATTCATTTTATTTTAAAGTGTACACTAACAGCACAAACTTACCAATAATAGTGCAACCCAAACTTCATTGTATATTAGTCCATCTTTAAATGATTACTAGATGCCTTAAGGAAGAATCTAGATGCTACAGAAACTTCACTTTCATAAGGGCATCAATTACAACTAAATTGGTAAAAAGGATTGTTAATTAAGAAGCAATCATTCATATAACCTTTCTTAAAATAACCTTTCATTGTACATTTCCTTCCAACTATTTTGTAACAAATTTCAATGAAGACTCCCAAATGAAAATAGGGATTCGTTTTATTAATTAGAAAAGTAATTCCTATCCTTTTATTAAGATGACAAATGTTAATACTTGACAACAAAATAATCTTGGGAAATTGGGAATGCTATTTTGCATTTAGTAGAAATTTATTGAGTAGCTAGGAGCAGGATATACTTAACCAGACACTAAAGTAATTTTTAAAATACTTAGTTTTCTATCCTCTAACCTACATCTCCTCATTTCCTCCCCCTCTCCCTCCCACCCTGGTAACCACTGTTTTGTTCTTTCTCTTATATTTGAATTTTTGTTTTAGATTCTACATATAAGTGAGATCATGAAATATTTGTCATCTGTCTGCATAATGTCCTTCAGCTTCATACATGTGGCAAATGGCAAGATCTTGTTCTTTTTTAGGGCTGAACAATATTCCATTGTATGTCTGTACCACAGTTTCTTTATCCATTCATTTGTTGACAGATACAGGGTCATTTACATATCTTGGCTATTGTGACTACTGCTGCATTGAACATGAGTATGCAGATATGTTCATGTGCTAGTGACTTTATTGCCTTTGGGTATACACCCAGGAGATGGATTGCTGGGTCATATAGTAGTTCCATTTCTAATTTCTTTAGAAATCTCCATATTGTTTTCCATAATGGCTGTAGCAACCTAAATTCTCATCAACAGTGGACAGGAGTTCCCTTTTCTTCACATCCTTGCTGACATTTGATATCTTTTGTCTTTCTGTTATCAGCCATCCTAACGGGAGGTGAGGTGGTATCTCATAGTGGTTTTGATTTGTGTTTCCCTTTTATTAATGTGAAGCACCTTTTCTCATACCTATTGGCCATTTTTATGTATTCTTTGTAGAAATATCTAGTCAGGTCTTTTTCCCATTTTTTAACTTGGTTATTTGTTTTTTCACGATTGAGTTCTCTGCAGTCTAGAGATCTAATTTTGTAACACGAAGATCATGGGCAGTAAATTTGCACTGTATGCGAGTCTCATGCTAAATTAGTAGATTTTACCTCTATTGCCACCAACACACACATACACACAATATGTAACTGTGCGAGGTTATAGATATGTTAATTTGTTTCACTACAGTAACCTTTTCAGTGTCTCTATATCCCATAACATAATGTCGTAGACTTTAAATATAAACAATGAAACAAAAACTATGACCATTCCGAATTGAAGGCAGAAACTTTAACAAATATTTGTACATCCACATTCATAGCAGCATTGTTCATAATAGCCAAGAAACCACTTATGTGTTTATCAATGGTTAAAAGGATAAACAAAATGTGGTATGTGTGTATATGTAATTTTTATATGCACACACACACACACACATACAACGGAATGCTATTCAGCCTTAAAAAGGAAGGGAATTCTGACACATGGGAATTCTGACAGGTACTAAAACATGAATGAACTTTGAAGACATTATGCTAGCTGCCATAAAAGAGTCATAAATGGACGAATATTGTATGAGCCAACTTATATGAGGTAACTAGAGTAGTCAAATTCATAGAGATAGAAAAGAGAATGGTAGTTGTCAGTAGCTGGGAGGAGTGAGAATGAAAAGTTAGAGTTTAGTGGTTACAGAGTTTCTGTTTGGGAAGATGAAAATGTTCTGGAGATGAATGGTTGTTATGTTGCAGAACAATGTGAATACGCTAATGCCACAAAACTTCACACTTTAAAATAGTTCAGATGGTATTTTGTATTATGTATACTTTACTAGAATAAAATATTTTTCAGTTATTAACAAAATCTTAGTTGTGATATTAACATGCTGATTTATTAAAAGCCTGTAACACTATTATTAATATACATAAATTATATTTGTATATTTTAATCATATAGAATTACACATAAATTTTAAAATTATATATTCTATAATGTATTAGTGCCTAAATAATAAGCAATGTGAAATTCTTCACATTGAAGACCAAAGGTATGAAACGTGTGTTTTATATGACAACAATCTAGATTGTGGCATATATCAAATATATTGATTAGCCAATTCAAATATTTTGTAATGACTAAATAGTTACAGCCATGGAAGTAGGGGTGGATTTTGTCAGAAGAGTAAAAAATAGGGAACATTGCAGATGGTAATATTCATGGTAATTTAGAGAATTCAAATCAGAAGTCAATCAAGGAACCCAATCAGATCCATGGAGTACCAGTACCCGGAGGGCGGTCATCAAAATTGAAATGAGACTTGGGGCACAGGGAGAGAGATTTGAACCACGTGAGTTCAGGAAGCACTTCCTCGTACCAGTGGCCCAGAAGGAGTGGTTTAGAAGGAGACAAGAACGAATTGAAGCCCATGAAAAAGCAGCAAATGTCTTGGCAACTACTAGAAAATTACATTTGCTTTCACCTCTTCCCCTCCTGAGGAAAAATTGCTTCTGTGCATTTTCAGGGGAATCCCTTTCCATGTGAGAGAGGAATTCTCATGGCTTTCACCTGCTTTGGGATGTTGCTTCCTAATTATCCTTTGCCATCTTTCTCCCCACTCTCTCTTTTACAGCCTTCTCTTGATTATGACGAAGTCAAGTTTATCCACAAAAATACTTCCCTAAGCCTTCCTGCTAATTTTTATTTTAAAGTTATCTAGTTGATTCCCTTTTCAATCTTATAAATTTTTTAATTTCCTGAAAATAACCACATGCATTGAACTCAAAATGTCTTATAGTTTCTGTAACTCTTGGTTTGCATAAACCCTAAAATGAAGTAATGTGTACATTAATTATATGCTTTGCCATTTACTTGTGGTTTCTGTGAAAGCAAATGCCACTATTTTTAGTTCCTGATCTTAAAATTACTCTTTCTCAAATGCTGTTAAACCTTAATGAATATCCAAATTCATATAAATTATTTAAGCTATAATTTCCTATACTAAACAGTCATTAGATTAACATACATCCTTAGAGCTCTTCCCAGCTGTACCAAATTAGCTTTTTTTGAATACTTTTAGATTTGAAGCAATGCAGAAAGTATTGCTCTTCTAAGTTGTATTCTAAGGTTACAAACAGCAATTTGACTTAAAAATGCCATTGAGAATGTTTCCTCCAGTTAGTATTCATGCAATACAACCTCATGTTTTTCCCTAAGAATTATTGAATTTTAAAACATATCCTAATCTTTTCATTTACATACAAGTGAGGAAACTAAGATATAGAAAATTTTGATGAAGTCCTCAGCATTTCAAAGAAGTCTGTATATTGAAATGTTCTCTTCCTCCTTTCTTTCCTCTTCTTTTTTTTTTCTATTAAGAAAGCAAGTACGACAGAACCATCTTAGTTTGGATAGTAATTCTCACTTACAAAAAAATATAAACTAATTGAAATGATGGAAATAAAAAATGAAAACATTCGTTTAAATCTTTATTTTTTAAAACTAACACATATTTAAGAATGTATAAATTCCAGTGTGTATCTGTGAAAGTATTCCTGATTTTATTTTTCACTACACTCTTTTCCTGAGTGTTTTCATCCCTAGAAGACATACTCACATGGAGGAAGCATCTTCATGTTATTCCAACAAATGCATTTTCTTTTTCTTAAATTTCCCCTTTCTAGCTTCTAGATATAGGCTGTCTTCCTGTTTCTATCTCACACCTTTTAGAGATTCTTTTCACATACTTCACTGTGTAGTTATTAATGTTTCCTCTCTGACAATTCTTTATTTCTCTTCCCTTGAAAGAGAACCCTGCTGCTGTCATTACTTTTTCTTCAGATTTCCTTCAGATCTCTCCTTTTGCCAGCTACCCAATTCCCAGTTTACAGGGAACCCGCTGATGGCAATATTTCTTTCCTTTATTTTTTTTGATTCAGAATACTCAGACTGCTGTTTGAATAATAATGATGATAGGTATATTGTATTTACAAATTACTGGTGATTTGGTGATTTCAATGTAATTTATGTGCATGAATTCATTAGTAGTCTCAATTTTCACATGACGTGTTGGAACAACTGTGTTTTTTCTCAGTGAGGAAATGAAGGACGAAAGGAAGACAAGATTAGGGACTAACATTATCTATTAGCGTGATGTAGGCACAGCGTCCAATAGAATAGGGTTTGTCTTAGTCCATTTTGTGTTGCTATAAAGGAATACCCGAGGCTGGGTGATTAATAAAGAAAAGAGATTTACTTAGCTCATGGTTCTGCAGGCTGTACAAGAAGCATGGTACTCACATCTGCTTTGGGGGAGGGCCTCAGGAAGCTTCCATTCATGGAGGAGCAGAAGTAGGCATTACATGCCTCATGGAGGAGCTTCCATTCATGGAGGAGCGGAAGTAGGTAGTAGGAAGTAGGAAGAAGCAAGAGAAAAGAGAGAATGGTGTTAAGACTCTTTTTAAGAGCCAGCTCTTGTTGGAACTTCTAGTGAGAACTCACTTAATCCTTTAAGAATGGCACCAAGTCACACATGAGGGATCCGTCCACACACCTCCCGCCAGGCCTCACCTCCAACACCGTGAATCAAATTTCAACATGAGATTTGGAGGGGACAAATGCACCAACTATAACAGGGACTTTTTTGCGACAGTA
The DNA here is from genome assembly GCF_028858775.2 of Pan troglodytes. Taxonomy (NCBI): domain Eukaryota; kingdom Metazoa; phylum Chordata; class Mammalia; order Primates; family Hominidae; genus Pan; species Pan troglodytes. Next base: position 96,816,847 of record NC_072412.2, on the reverse strand, counting down.
TAATAAACATGTATTTCAAAAATTTGATAATTTTGGTAATTTTAAGAAAATGATATTAAGTGAAGACAGATTACCAGGATTTTAATTTTATTCCATGAAATTCTACTTTCAATTTTCCTTCCCCTACTAGCATTTCTAGGTGCAGACGAGGCATTTGGGGTATAGAAGATCACACTCTTCTTCCGCCATGTCTTAAAGTGGGTTTAATTTTATCTTTTTGGTTTATTACGTTGCCCTTCATATTTGCATCTCAGTCTTTTATCCCAAGTTGTGGCCTGATTATAATTATGATGGATACCAAAGAAATTTTAGGAGCTTTCTTACGTTTCCTAAAAGCAGAACTTGGCATAGTGATTTTTGTGCAAATGGTCTGTTGGAAGAGTACACGCAGGAGAAAGGAAGAAAGGGAAGCAAAGCAGGGCAGGGAAGAAGCTCCCAATCAAAGCAAGATTTCAGAGGGAAACTCGGAAACTCACTCCAGCTCCCCAAAGAGAGCCCGCAACACCTGAATTGCACCCATTTTGCAGTAGGGGTTTGACCTGTTGTACCTCCCTGTCAGCCATTTATTGTTGACTGCCTTGGGGGCAGAGTGTAATCTCTAAGGTAAGGCAGTTCTCTGAAGTAGGAGCAGCTCAGGGCCCTCAGTAACCTTACAGCAGCTGGAGAACAGGTATTTTAGACTGGAAAAGAAGATTAGAATGTGTGTATGGTTGAACTTTGGCAGTGTAGCAAACCACCTAGAGGCTTAAAACTGCAGTGACTGAGTTCATTTCGGATGTCTTCAGGTTGTTCATGTAGTGGGGCAACTGGACCATCCTGTAGGTCTCAGGAGGTTTCGGCTGATCTAAGCTGGGCTTGCCCCCATGTCTGGGGCCTTAGCTGGGATGGCTGGGGCAGTTGGCACGGCTGAGACCTCTCTTCACATAGTTTCTTATCTTCTATCATAGGGATCTGAAACTGTGACCCATGGGCCAAATCCAGTTTTTTTTCTTGTTTTTGTAAATAAAGCTTTATTGGAGTACATTCTTTTATATATTGCCTGTATCTGCTTTATCAGTAAAATGAAAGAGTTAGGCAGAGACTGTACAGACACCAAAGCTAACATATTTACCATCTGACTCTTTATAGAAAAAGTTTGCTGACCCCTGATTCATAAAGGTAGCTCAGGCTTGCTTGTGAGGTGGGAGAGTTCTCAGTGCAAGAGTGCAAGCTGCAAGGCTTCTTGAGATCCAGGCTTGGGGCATACACAGGTTACTTCTGCCACATTCTGTTGGTCAAAGGAAGTCATGAGGCCAGTTCAGTGCCAAGGAATGGAGAAATAGACTCCACCCGTTGATGGGAAGAACTAAAAAAAAAAATGTGTGGCCATTGTTTGCTGTCTACCATGGTGAGGCCCCAACAACATCCCCTACAGAATTCAGCCTTGTCCCTGTCCACTGCAGGTAAGGAGACTGAGATGAAGACAGGAGATATACGTCAAATATCATACAACTTGTTAAAGGAAGAACTCAAACTAGAATCTAGGTCTCCTGATCAATATCCTGCTACTATTTGAACTCTGTCATGGTGACTTTACTATATCATTACCTGCCAGAAGCATCTATTTTTGGCTATTGAATGTTACTCCTCAGAACTTTAACAAATTCTGCAACACACCAAAGAAAAATGGAATCAAACTCATGCTGAAATCTGCTTCCCCACATCCTGGATTGATGTACACCTACTCTTTGTCTCGTATTGTTTTCAAAGCCAGCTGCCTTCATTAATACTGTTTATGAAATGTATCTCCATAGATTTCAACACAAATTTATTGGCAAATTCTATTTATCTTCATTTTTTTTTCTTTAACAAGTATCTGTTAAATAGTTAGAATAAACCAAACCCTATGCTAGGTCATGGGAAATAAAAATACATCAAAATGCAGTCTGAGACCTCAAAGAGCTTTATAATGAAAAGTAGTGGTTTCCAACCTGTGTATATTACAGACCTCCAAGGATGATAGAAATGAGAGTTGCATTTTCTGTAGATTGACTCATGCTTCACAAATTACCTATATAATTACTTTCCAAAAAGGTGTGTAGATACTTTTATGACTAATAAGATACAAGTGTATGAATGTCTACTTGTTTGTCATGACATTTGCCACTCAATATTGTTAAGAGTGGCAAACTCTTAATATTTTTGAGCATGAGCCCTGAATGTCCCCACACACTGCAAGGTGTATCCCACTACTGGTGACCCATTTCTGTAGCTAGTAATACAGGCAACTGGTAGGTAAAGGGATCATAGTCTGACTTCCCTGTAAATGTGTGCTACTTGGAGAGAAGAGGACTGACTATTATTTGCTACAATGTTTGCTACTTGCTCAAAAATAATGCTGGAGGCTCAGGCTTGTAATCCCAGGACTTTGGGAGGCCAAAGTGGGCAAATCACTTGAGCCCAGAAGTTCAGGACTAGCCTAGGCAACATGGTAAAACCCTATCTCTACAAAAAACAAGCACAAATTAGCCAGGCATGGTGGCCTGCACCTATAGTCCCAGCTACTCAGGAGGCTAAGGATTGCTTGAGCCCAAGAGATTGAGGCTGCAGTGAGCCATGATCATGCCACTGTACTCTAGCCTGGGCAATAGAGCAAGGCTTTCTCAAAAAAAAAATTAAAAAATAATGCTGAGATGATGTGCCATATGATCCAGCAATCCCACCACTGGGTCTTTATCCAAAGGAAAATAAATCAGCATATCAAAGAAATATCTAAGCTCTCATGTTTATTGCAGCACTATACATAGTAGCAAAGATATAGAATCGGCTGGGCGCAGTGGCTCACGCCTGTAATCTCAGCACTTTAGGAGGCTGAGGCGGGTGGATCATGAAGTCAGGAGTTTGAGACCAGCCTGGCCAACATGGTGAAAACCTGTCTCTACTAAAAATACAAAAATTAGCCGGGTGTGGTGGCACGTGCCTGTAATCCCATCTACTCAGGAGGCTGAGGCAGGAGAATTGCTTGAACCTGGGAGGCGGAGGTTGCAGTGAGCCGAGATCGCGCCACTGCACTCCAGCCTGGGTGACAGGACAAACAAACAAAACAAAAAAAAAGATATAGAATAAAAAAACAAAAAGAAAAGATATGGTTGATTCCATTAACAACAATGTATTTTATATTTGAAAGTAGTTAGAAGAGATGACTTGAATTGTTCCCAACATATAGAAATAAATACTTGAGGTGACAGATACCTCAAATACCATGACTTGTCTGTTACATATTCTATCTTGTAACAAAATATCACACAAACCACATAAATATCTAAAATATTATGTATCAATTAATAATTAAATTTAGTAAAAACATAATGCTGAGCCCTAGGCCCTGGATTTCTCATATGTGAGCAAACTCAGTGGATGTGAAAGACCTATCTGGGCCTGTAATATTGCTCTGGTAGTACGGGGTACAAGGGCTATAAGCCTCAATATCCTGATGTGCTTGCTGCTTATTTCGTTACCAGGATGCAAAAGTCCTTTGTCTTTGGTCTAGGAGTCTCCCGCCTCTGCCAGCATTAATGAAACAGTAACAGGCTAACTTACTAGCTTGCAAGTAGTTAAAATCTCAGACCCTTCACAGTTCATGACAGACCTGGAAATCTTCAACATTTAATTTTTTTAGCATTAAAATGATCTCTAGTACTCCATGGGCTGGAAATCATTGGTCTGAGGTCTTAGATAAATAGAACACTATCAATTAAAAGATTTATATGAGCTAAAAAGAAAAAAGGAAGGGCATTGGAGAAGAAGAGAGTAACCATGAGCAAAGGTATGGTGTAGAGGAAAAGATCAAAAGTGTGGAGTAAGAGAAATGTGCCTACTTCATTGGATAAAGAAGGGATTGAGTGAGAGAATTCTGAAAAGGTTGGTTGGGACCAGACCTTGGAGCACACTGAGTATCAGGCAACAGGGAACTCTTAAAGCTGTTCTAGCAAGAAATGACATAATTAGTTTTTCTCGGGGAAAATTAATTTTTAGTAGGGAGAGACTGGGCATGAGAGAGCAGTAAGGAAGGTATTAAAAATGCTTTAGGCACAAGTTCTAAACTATTAGTATAAGAGGAATAAGAGGTGGACAGATGAAGATATTCCATGAAGAAAGATAAAATGGTTGGCCAGGTGCAGTGGCTCATGCCTGTAATACTAGCACTTAGGAGGCTGAGGTGGGAGGATCACTTGGGGTCAGGAGTTCAAGACTAGGCTGGCCAACATGGCAAAATCTCTTCTCTACTAAAAATACAAAAATTAGCCAGGTGTGTTAGTGCATGCCTGCAATCGCAGCTACTCAGGAGACTAAGGCAGGAGAATTGTTTGAACCTGGGAGGTGGAGGTTGCAGTGAGCTGAGATCGCACTATTGTACTCCAGCCTGGGCAACAGAGCAGACTCTGTATCAAAAAAAGAAAGATAAGATGGTGTTCTAATGGATTGCCTTTCAAGGGATTGAGCAAGAAAGTCAGATAGGACTGTGGGTTTAAAGTGGGAGATAGTGAAACCACCGAAAAAAAACAAAAAACAAGCAAAAATAACCCTCATATAAACCTAGAAAGAGAGAACTCCAGGGAGTTTCAGTTGTGGGGGAAGATAATGGGCTCACTTTTATTCCATTTTGATGGAGGTTGGCAATACAACCAGCCTTCCTTCTTTCCTTTCTCTCTCTCTTACTCCATCCTTCTCTTTCTTCTTTCTTTCCACCCATCTATTATTAAATATTTAGCTTTTTGCCAGTCATGTGCTAAGACTTCAGAATAGAAATAAATATTTTACAATCTAAGAGTGTAAAAAGGTGGATTTAAAACTTCAATATAAGGCGATGAGTTAAATAATAGAGATAATACATGCGATGAGTATAGAAAAGGAACAGCAAGCTCTGTCCAAGGGAATTGAGGAAACCATCCCAGTGGAGGTGATAATTGAGTTGGGAATGAAATGCTGGGTAGGAGCTTATCAGTGTGAATAGGGATAAGAAGAGGACATTCCAAAGCATGGGAATAGAGAATATGTGCTTGGTACAACCAGGTAGAAAACATATTCAAGGAGTCGATGATGAAGGATTGGAAAAATAACTTGACATGTCATTCTATGATATTATACTAGCTCCAACTTGGACACAATGATAACAGCTTATCTTTCCATGTGTTTACTATGTGCCATGCCTCTTATTTAAAAATGTTTTACAGGCATTACTTTTTCTAATACTCAAAATGGTGGTACAGGGTTACAGGTGAAGAAACCGAGACTAAGAACTTGACCAAGTTCATGGAGTTTATGAATGGTGGAGGTGGATTTGAACCACATCAGAGCTAGGATACCATTCTCTTTATCCTCCCTCTGTGTGGAGCTGTGCACAATGACCCTGAACCATCCAAACCTGGTTCCAGAATTGCTCTTCATCATCATGTTATACATTATCACATTCCCTTTTTATCCTGCTTATCTTATTCCTACCTACATTATCACCTTCTTAAATTGAATAAAACTTCTGTGCATTTTCTGAAACATGCAGAACTGAAGGGAACATAAGTGGATTTTTCCGGAGAGATCATCAGATTCTCAAAGGGATATGTAACAAGAACAACACTACTACTATTACAAAGATTAAAAATCATTATACAAAATGGTCAACTTTAATTATTGGATGGATATTTCTGTTTTTTTTTTTTGACAGAAAATCAGGAAAACAAAATAAGAGGCAGTTTTCTCAAAACATGGTCAATCATTACTCAACATAAAACCCCAATGTATATTTCAATTTGTGGTAAATGATTCAGGGTAGCAGAACTTTTCAAGTTATCTCTGCTCACTTTTCAAGTTAGTTTCTGTCTTTCGTGAAATCGAAAGAGTGATGAGGCTTCACAGTCCCTTACGGCCGATGACATTTACTATCCTGAACAGGCAGACAATCGGTAAGTGGTTCCCCCCACCCCCACGCCGTTTTATTCTTTTTTTTCAATATTTCCACGTTATTTTTGAAGCTGAATTAGAAATGCAATGCTGACTTTTTTCCTGAGTATTTTAGATATTCTTACCAAAAAGTGGAGAGAGCTTTAGATACTAAAAACATTAGCTGGCAAGTTTTTTCTTGCACTCTTCACATTAAGCGTGTGATAAAAGGCCCACTTGAGGGCTGTGTTCAGTACCTAAAGTGAATGCTTTAAATTTAATGATACAATCAAAATCATTTTTCCCTAGCAACTACTATTGTGTTCATTTAAATGGATTCCAGAACATTATGCTTTGTGTATAAATATAAGTGAGATGGTTTAGTTCATGTATAACAAGTATCCAGCTAATAATTTACTTTGCCCGTTATTTATCTCTGTCAGGATGAATGTCTGCCTCTTTTCTGTCCCTGGTTCATAGCCATTATTATAATAATGTTAGTTCTGCATTTTAAGAATTCCACATGTAGTTGCTGAAAAGTGCTCAGAAGTACTTCATACCAGAAGGTTAAATCTTAAAGAATTTTGGTTTTGCATCTAGCAAGCTAAATTGCTCCTAACAACATTATATTAATTAATGTCAGGTCAAGCTATTTCTTTTCCTTGTATTCAATTCCAAATACCCCAGCAAATGGTTTCAGCTGTGCCAGCAACAAACTGATTTGAACAGTAGAGGCTGAATGGACTCAAATCACTTGCTATTCTGAAAATAGCTATACATTTGAAATTTGACAGTATTTTATCAGTTTTCAAAATCACTTTTAATAATAATTCAACTCTTTCTTAAAAACTGGCTTGAAATTGCATAAATACCATCTTTTCCTATTTTGTCTAAATACATGCATGAATGTCATAAGATGGAATTCGTCAATATGTAGGGACAGATCTATCCCTGGATGGTTTTCTGCCCTTTATAAACAGTCATCCTACTTTTAAATTTTGTCAGCCTTAGAAGAGTGACAAAGCAAGCAGATCTAAGGGCAATGGGGAAAGGAGGATGCTCGGTGGATAAATCATGGCAAGTTCATCTCTTACTTAGGGATCCTCTTTTCTGGCCCTGAAATTTTGTCCTGGGCACTGCTCAAATTGTCTTTCCATATGCCATATGGGATGGAGCCATGTCTCAGGCCCACTCATGATGTGAGAACTATCCTTGTGAAACTGATTAACCAATGGGGTCTACTCATGGTTTAGTTATACTAACCAAAGCGTTCTTACTTTGGGGAAGTTGGGGAAGTTGAAGGATCAAATGAGCCTTAAGCCATGAATTGGATTCTTCTAGGTGTAATATGTATGTGGTTATTATAGCACTAGTTATCTAAAACTTGCTCAATCATGTTGACAAGAATGAATATATCAGTTTTGTTTTGCTTTTTCTTCTTCTTCTTTTTTTTGGAGACAGAGTCTCTTGCTGTATACCCCAGGCTGGAGTGCAGTGGTGCCATCTTGGCTCATTGCAACATCCACCTCCTAGGTTCAAGTGATTCTCATGCCTCAGCCTACCGAGTAGCTGGGATTACAGGTGCCTGCCACCATGCCTGGATAGTTTTTGTATTTTTAGTAGAGTTGGGGTTTCATCATGTTGGCCAGGCTGGTCTTGAACTCCTGACCCCAGGTGATCCACCTGCCTTGGCCTCCCAAAATGCTGGGATTACAAGCGTGAGCCACCACGCCCAGCTGAATACGTAATTTTTGGAAGTCGCGCTAAGAGGAGATTATTAGTTAACATGTAGATTATAAAAATGTAATAATTTATAGAACGTTTTAAATTTAAGTAAAGATTAAATAAACATGTAAAAACTACGGGAACTTTTCAGGAAGAGTCAAGGTTCTTTAACTTAACAATATATAAATTACCATGAATAATTTTTCTTTGCATCTTTTATATCCAAGTTAAAAGGATCCGAGGGTCACCCAATCTTCTTGTTACCAGGAAATAATTATCAATCAACTATCAAGAAATAATCCAAGAGAGATAAAAGTAGAACAGTGTACACATTTACATTGATATATGTATGTAAAGGTGAAAATAGACCATACTCTTTTTTTTTTCTTTTTTTTAAAGATGGAGTCTCACTCTGTTGCCCAGGCTGGAGTGCAATGGTGTTGTCATAGCTAACTGCAGCCTCAAACTCCTGGGCTCAAGTGATCCTCACTCCTTAGCCTTCTAAGCAGCTGGGATTACAGACGTGAGTGAATCGTGCCTAGCATAGATTATACTTTTCTTTATGCATACAGTACCTGGTCTTTTTGTCACACTTTAGACTTTGTTTAGCTTCTGCATTTTTATTTGGTATATTTCTCCAGGCCAAGGAAAGACATGTTTTATCAATACACTTCTCAAGAAGAAGCAAGAGAGGAAAAAAAATCTAAAGAGAGTTAGATAGAAAGCAAAATAAATATTGATTATTTCAGTAGGGTTTTACTAACAGTATTTTGTGATGTTGGTCTTATACCTTGTGGGAGGTTATAATGAAATCAGTTTTTGTAATGACTATGCCACCATACCCTGAAACTAAGGTGCCTAAAGCTGGACTGTAATGCTAAAGAGCCACAGTCTCTTGTTACTTTCTAAAGTTTATCTCACAATGATTGATACAGTTATAGGATCCTAGTTGATAATACAATTTGTGCTGCCATTTCTGTTAGTAATGTTGGAGGACAGCACCAGGACACATTCAGTCTAAAATAAATTTGGATTTCTCCATTGGGCATTAGATGGCAGTATTAATCAAGACATTCAGAGCTGACTTACGTTGCAGCTATTTCTAAAGATACTCATAATTCTCCTATGAGCGTTTCATGAAATAGGTATTTATCCTGCATTTTCTACTTCTGCAAAGAGAAAGCATAAAATGGACTTCAGGTCTGGTTTTGTAATCTTTTGCATCTTATATTTATTTTTGCTTTAGGGAGGTTCCTAGAGGACAAGTGACTTTATTTCCAGTTAATTATCACTAATGTGTCCAAAATGTTTCTTGTACAATTTTTAGTTCTTCTTTTCTTGTGCATATAAATTTATATATGTCAATGATTACAATTTCAGAGTTAGAGAATGCTCAATATTAAGAAGTATTTATAATGGTTACATAAACATGGGTTTATCATGCCATTTGAAAGAGAGCAGAGCACTAGAAGGCGTGCTCAGCAGCTTATTAGCCATGTCTATGGGCAATCTATTTAACCCCTCTGTGCCTAACATTCCTAACCTATAAAATGGAGATAATACTGGTTTCCATCTCATGGTGTTGCTGTTGAGGACTGAGTGAATTATTACATGTAAAGTGCTTAGAACAATAGCTCGTATTATATAAATATAATATAGTAGCTTGCATTATATAACACTTAGAGCAAAAGTGTTATATAAATATTTGCTGTTTTTAAGGGGAAAGTGGGATGGAGGTGCCACTGTGTGTGTAATAGTAACCCTTCTAGAGTGTGTTTCTGTTCTGCAGTACACAACATGTCAGGAATGCAGTTCATACAAAGTGAGGTCTTGTGGCTGCTGTAACCAGGCGGGTTGATGTTCAATGGGGCTAAGCAGGTGGCAACATAGCTTACTTGCCAAACAATGGGGGATTCTTTTTGGTGATGACCAAACTCAGAGGTGACTCCTCCGACCAGAAGTGTTATGGAATCAGGTTCCCTCCATCCCTGCCACAACACAGAGCAAACGACACAGATCTGGCAGCGCTGAGGGGTGTCAGGCTCAGAGCCCTCCCAGAGGAACAAGAAGCTACGGTATGCACACATTGAGAGAGAAGCCACTTTCTGGGACATGAGTAATCCTTGGCAGGCATTCAGAAGAGCACTTTGGAGGAGAGTTTGAAGATCATTTACCATGGTATACAAAGACTCGGATATTGAAATGTGAACTTTTGAGATATTGTAGATAACATCTGAGACTTCTCAGCCCTGATGCTGGGAGGCATTTGACAACCCCCTCACCCTGAAGGGCAGAATAAGAACATTGTGGGGAACTTGGAAGATGGTAAGCAAACCCCAGAGATCCAAACAGAAGAACTATAGTTCAGATCCTTAGCATCGTACATGGCTAAGGGTTTTGACCAATCCTCCGTGAGGAGAAAGTATATTTTCTATAATGTGCATGATAAAAAATAATAGCTAACACTTTAAAAAACTATGTGCATGCCAAGCACTTTGCTTGCATTATTTCATTGAATCCACATTAACATTAAGGTATGTGTTTTTCCATTACTCTCCTCAGGAGAAAACTGAAGCTAAGAGATGTTAAGTAACTGCAGGTTGTATAACTGAATTAACTAATTCAGTGCCAGTACATACATTAACTGATTAGTAAAACAGAATATAAGTCTTTTATCATATTAGTTCAGTCCTTCTCCATGAAGTCTTTTATAGGTTCAGAAAACTCTAAGTTGAGGGACCCCTCTAGGTAATTTTATGGATACCTTTGGATTGCTACAGATGCAATAGGCCTGAAAGGATTTTCCCTGGAGATCTCAGTAAAGGCACTGGGTCCCAGAACAGACAAAGGAAGCAGCTTTCTTTATAGAATATTAGGTAGTGCTACATGTATGTGTCTCTGTATACAAAGACACACACACATATATTTGTATGTATATGTGAATGATTGTATTCATTGCGTATGGAACTTGCCTTCTTTATGCCTGATATGTCATCCAATCAAAATTAAATGTAGGATAATTTTCACCATTCAAATGCTGGGATTTTAAGAGCTCTAGACTTGACTTGAAGTCTTATGTCTTTTAATTTTCCAAGATATAGCGTTCACTTTAATGTATAAATTTGACCTCGTCTAACCTCATTACTCCCATCCGTCTATATTATCAAATGGAACAACTTCAGATTCCATCGTTAACATCTATTAATGGAATTCTGGTTTTTCATCTAAATGCTCCCAAGTTAACCTTTCTAATAAGGTGTTAAGCACCTCATTTAAGCAAGAATTTTTTAACTTCAAGTGATCTGAATGAAAATATCATTTTAACTCTCCCTGACATCCCCTTTCCTTTTATATTCCATAAAATTTATCATTAGCTTTCAATGAAGCTTCCAGTAATGTTTTTTTTTCTTGTGCTTGCATCTGACACTAAATACAAAAAAAAAATGTGACTCATCTGCCACAGTGGTTGGGTATAATGTCTGAAACCACTGTTTACAAGGTCCATTAGTGTTTACAGCCCTGCCACTTTCCTTCACGGTCTGCAAAGCATTTTAGTTCAGACTGAGTTATTCTTTCATAGCAACAAATTTTCTATATCTCTTGGATATCTCTTCAGTGTAGAAAACTCCAAAGGGAGTTCTGCTGTCTTCTGTGTGAAGGCCAGGTAATACATTAATGTTGCAGTTCAGCACAGCCCAGTACACTATGATTTGTTTGTGATGCAAGGTGAGCTGTGCATCCGGAACTCCAAAGTCAAAATGGTATCAGAGATGATGCTGTCTAATTTCTACTAAACTGTCCAAAAGCTTGGTGTATTTTTTCCTATCACACAATTCTGTTTTTCTTTAATAATCTCTGGTGTCATCACCACTTCAGGTCCTCCATACTCGTAAATATGCTATGCATGAACATGTACACACATGGTAAAATGTGATTTGGAGGGAGACAGATCTTGGGCTAAAACTTTGTCTACAATATTCATCTATAAAATGAATAATATAATACTTAGTACCCAAGGAGTCAAGCAAGGCCAGGACTAGAGCGAGGGAAGAGAGGAGCCGATAGAGAAGGCCCTTGCAGGATCTTGAGTGAATTCCTCCTTACATTGTGTGCCCAAGGTGCCTCTCGCTTTGCCCTGGTGCCATGATGCTAGTGTCAAGAAACGTGAAGGGTCTGAGATTTTATCTTATTTGCAAGCTAACAAGTTAGCCTACTTCGGTTTCATGGATGCTGGCAAAAAACAAAAGATCCCTGGGCCAAAGACTGAGGACTCATGGCATATGGAGAAGCCCGAGCTTCACATTCGTTCTAGTTCCCTTGCCACCCAAGTCTGCTCTGTAATGGTGAGCAGCCTAGGTGGATGCTGTGTCCTAAGTGGGTTTGTCACATAGCTCAGGAATTCCAGGCTTAAAGAATCCACATCTTTTATTATGGTGTGCAAGCAAAGCTGCCTGACCTTTGTCCCAGACTAAGATATTATCTTCATTATATTGGGCAGTAGAAAAGAAGAAGAAGAAAAAAAAAAGCAGCGACAACAAAAACCAACCAAACACAAACCCTGCCCTCCGCTCTGGAAGGAGACACCATTTTATCTTTCAAGGCTGTTTGCTATACGAAGATACTCTGGAACTAAAGCTGTGAGTGACTTTGCTCATAACATGTTTACAATTATCAGAGACTCATGGAGAATTGTCTATTAACATAAGGTTTTATATGACTAAATGAAACAGTGTTGATAAAGCCCTCAGTACCCATACTCAGTATGGGTAAATAGATGGCACACCGACATGGCTAGCCTAGGGAACGTAATAGGAGCTCAATAAACATTAGCTCACTTTTTATTCCTTCCTCTCCACTCTGAAGCACGGTGCCACTTACATCATTTTGCTACAGCCAGAGGGTTAATTGAAGGTAGGAACCATATTTTGTTTCTTCTACTATGGAAAATCATTTTCAGTTGGTTTCTGATTACTTTATTTCTGCATATGAATCCAGTCGAGTCAACCACTACTGAGTTCATGTGAATGACTGATATTCTCTATTTCAGGACCAATCAATTGAATCATTGATTATGAATCAATCCTCACTAAAGCAGACCATGTTGGAGTAGTCTTGACCTACCAGGCTTACTGATGCAGATCTAGTAACCAGTATCAGAGACTGGTGGATTACTGGGCAACTTATTTGCTCTCTGATCCATTTCCCTCCCTTTGCCCTGTGTAGTACAATATTGACTCCTGCCAACTGCATTTCTCTAGCTTCTTATCCAATCAGCTTCCGGCTGGGTTTGGCCAGTGGGAAAAAGAGGCAGGAGATAGAAGGAGAGCAAGAGAGTAGAAGCCAGGGAATTTATCTCACCCCTAACCTTCCTGTTTTGGATGGATTTCTAACTATAGTTGTATCAACTATACTTGTAGCTTTGCTAGGCAGCATCACCCTCTATAATCCCACATCCTCATGGGCAGCCCTAACTCTTATGTTCTATTAGCCCTATCTTCTCCCTCTGGTTCTTCAAACCCATAGGTGGTAGTATCTCCCTGCTATTGCCTGGGTTGCCGCTCCAATTCCACACTTGACCACTTTTTTTGCCCTGTGTAATTATCTCATAGAGGTTCTATTTCTTGACTGGTTTCTGTTCTGATAAACCTAGATATCTATACATTTTCTTATAATACTTTCTTCTAGACTTTTCCGAGGTGGTCCAGCCTGTTGACCATGATTCCATCTTGAATCCTTTATTGCCTTGGGAGTTATTTGGTTGTAGAAAAGAGAAAGGAATTTAAGCTAGCTTCATTGAAGGGGAATATATTGTAAGGATGTTGGATATTTTTCCAGAAACACAAAGTGGGACATGCAATCAATCTGCCTTGTCTGCTCTAATAGCTGATTTTCTTGAATGGGGATAGATTTAATCTGGTCCTTTGGGGTTGATTTTGAGGAGGAGGGCCAAAGCAAGGAAATCTTTCAACCTAGAATTTCATTACTGTTCAGCTGAACTATATATACTAAGGAGCCAGTCCAGTATGGGAACTGGGTAGGTGTTGACAGGAGCATCAAGAGGCAACCAGGGAAGGCCCAACATGCTAAGTAGACCTGATTATGGGAGTAGTTGGCTATATGTCCCAGCTAGGAAGACCCTTATCTTAGTAATATGCACCCGCAGGGGGCAAGCATGGCCTTTAAAAACATTCATCAAACTAATAACTATAGGAATATTAATGTGATACTAGTGGCTACAGATACCTAGGAGTAGATGGTGACTGAGAGTTTGAAATAGAGGCCTGGATCTGTATTGACCTCGAGGCATATTCTGTATTTTTTTAAAGGTACATCTTGCTTTCTGCCACATTTTTAATTTAATTTTTTTGTAATTTGCCTCTTCCTTGGGAAAATGGGGTGCAAACATGAAGCAAAACACCATGATTAGCATAGGTAAAAGCTTTTGATCAAAAGAATCTGATCAGACCGAGCGTGGTGGCTCATATTTGTAGTCCCAACACTTTGGGAGGCTGAAGCGGGTGGATCACCTGAGGCCAGGAGTTTGAGATCAGCCTGGCCAACATGGTGACACTCTGTCTCTACTAAATATACAAAAATTAGCCAGGCATGGGGGTGCATGCCTATGATCCCAGCTACTTAGGAGGCTGAGGCAGGAGAATCGCTTGAACCCTGGAGGCGAAGGTTGCCGTGAGCCGAGATCACACCACTGTACTCCAGCCTGGGCAACAGAGCAAGACTCTGTCAAAGAAAAAAAAAGCATTTAATCAAAAGCATTTGATCAAATTATTTAGAGCAATAATTTTATATTGTATTTGTTTTGTGGGACTTTAATAAAATTACGGTCTTTGCTATGTTTATTGGTGAACTTTTACACTTTAGCGGCATTTTAAACATGTTATGTTTTAGCATTTGCAAGCATCTCAACCTCCTAGGTAGCCTCAACTATACTTTCATACATTCATATTGTTTTCATAAAGGGACACCGGTATTTGGTAATTTTTTTTATTACTGTGCAAAAGACTCAAGTCAGCTTTGTGTTTTTACAATCACGTGTGTAAATGAGACTTCATAGGCTAGTTGCTTTCCACTGGATTTAACTAGGTACTCTATACTTGAACAAGGTTGAATTTTTACATCTTTAAAAACCAAGGTGCTGTGGACTGAATTGTGCCCACCCCCCCATACTTGTATGTTGAAGCTCTGGCCCCACAGTGTGGCTATATTTGGAGGTAGAGCCTTCACAAAAGTAATGAAGGTTGAATGAGGTCATAAAGGTGGAGCCCTGATTAGATTGGATTAGTATTCTTATGAGAAGAGACCTAGAGTTCGGGCACAGTGGCTCACACCTGTAATTCCAGCACTTTGGAAGGCTGAGGTGGGTGGATCATCTGAGGTCAGGATTGTGAGACCAGCCTGGCCAACAGGGTGAAACCCCATCTCCACTAGAAATGCAAAAAATTAGCTTGGCCTGGTGGCGGGCACCTGTAATCCTAGCTACTTGGAAGGCTAAGGCGGGAGAATCACTTGAACCTGGAAGGCGGAGGTTGCAGTGAGCCAAGATTGCACCACTGCACTCCAGCCTGGGTAACAATAACAAAACTCTGTCTCAAAAAAAAAAAAAAAAAAAAAAAGACCTAGACTTTCTCTCTGTCCCTCTCATCTGTGAGGACACAGTGAGGAGGTCACCCTCCACAAACCAGGAAGGTGGCCCTCCCCAGCACCAGCCCATGCCGGTGCCCTGATCTTGGACATTCAGCCCGCAGACCTGTGAGACAATAACTTCTATTGTTTAAACCACCCAATCTATGGTATTTAGTTATAGCAACTTGAGCTGACTAGTACACAAGGTTTCACTCTAGTAGATTACGCTGGTGTTGCTACATCTGTTCTTAATTTAATGGCAAGTGAGGTGTCTGAATGACTTGAAGTGGCCTTGAAACATGAGATAGGAATAAGTTTGAGGAAACAAATATTTGTTTGTGAATCAATAACATTTTTTTTCATTGTCAGAGAGAGACTACCCAAGCCCCAAATGATTGCCTTTTCCAAAAATTACAATATGAGGTTTTTGGCAAAAATTTTTGTTTATTAAAGCACACAATACAGTACTGAAATGCTGTAATTTTGCATTAATTCTGGATTAAAAGAATCACATATTTTTAAACAGATTGAATGCTAAATGGAGAGCAACTTGTGAACATATCTGTTACTTAGGATTTTCTCTTTTAATAGAATTCATTTTAGCCCCACTACAGCCAAGTAGTATTAGTAATGGCTGGGATCCAGTCCTGGAAATAGTATCATTCAATCAAAATGGATGCTGTAAGTCTAGTTTTTAAAATGGAAATCCACATGTATACATTTAGTTTGCATACCTTACTAAGAATGATGAGCAGGGAGCTGACCCATTATTAGGTGAAAAAATAGCACTAACATTAACCAGCAATAAGCGTTTCCAACTTTTTTGAGTGGATAAAGATTGATCCAGTTTATGAATGGTTGCCCTGTTGTATCAAAGATGGGCATTATTTCTTTTTGCAATTAGTAAAATATAATGTTCGCTATTTTGGATGCCTCATAGCCTTTATTACATATTTTTTAGCCTCCTCCTTATCTGACAGTTGGTGTAGTTTCCCCAGATATCTAACCTAGCACATACGTGAAGAGTTGGCACTGTTTCCTACAGAGAACCATGCATGGGAATTTTTAAATAAACATTGATTGAAATGTGCATATCTAAGCACCTACTCTGTGCCTGTCACTCTGCTTCAGGCTCAACCTATCACAAAAATTAAGCTTCTATTTTCTGTCTTCGAGGCACTGAAGGGCTCCTAGGGAAAGCAAACCTACACACAAACAGCTTTGGGTAGAGGTAGGGCTGAGGGAAGTGGACTAAAAATGGAACTAGCCTGCTTCAGCTTCTACCTGGAAGACTGCTGTGGCTCACATATGCCATATGAAAGACAAATCCTCCATACTTGTTTGCTTGATGCTTATAAATTATGCACATCTACAGAAAAGAGGGCAATCTTGCTTTGACCTCCAGTGATTTTAGCAAATCCCTTAAGCAAGTGCCTGGTTTTATATGAATAAGAAAAAATATCTTTCCCTCTCTCTACTCTTGACACCTTCCTATTCTCTTTCCCTACATTCTCCTGTCTCTTACTAATTCACAAAACTTCTAAGTACTCTCATACTGCCATTGTCTGGTAGGATAACAGGGTCCTCCACCATATGACCCTCTAGTGTAGAATGGAATCTTTTTTTCTGTAAGGGGCCATCTAGTAAATACTTTAGGCTTTGTGGGCATAGCCTTATCTGTTTGCTGCTTATATATAGTTCTTTTAAAATATGCATATTATTTTAGCTCTGTGGATGATATAGCATGGTGTAGACCAGACAACCCTCATTGGTTGTCAAACTTTAGTGTGCATCAGAATCATCTGGAGGGTTTGTTGAAACACAGATCACTGGGCCTCACCTCCAGAGTTCCTGATTCAGTCTGTCTGGGGTGTGACCTGAGGATCTGCGTTTCTCACCAGCTTTCAGGTTATGACGATACTGCTGGTCTTGGAACTGTGTTTTGAGACGGCTTTTAGCCCCGCTTCTTAATCACAACGGTATCTTAGAATCACCAAAGGAATTAAAAAAAAAAAGCAAAACAAAACTCCCCAAATTATGTCCAGGCTTCATCCCAGAGCATAAGAATGGTTTTTATATTTTTAAATGATTAATATATATCCAGGTCCTATCCCTGGTGCTGTGTGTACACTTGCGCTCATGCGCGCGCGCGCACACACACACACATACACACACACACACACACACACACACACCCCTACATGGCTCCCTGGTGAATATTATGTGCAGTCAGGATGGAATACCATTGCTCTCTACCTTGCTCTAGAACCCCTCCTTCCTACAAAAGATATCTACTAAGTACCCTTTCAGGGATACCCTATGCTGTGTGCTGGGCAATACCTGATAAGCTGAGACATGTTTTTAAGTTATGGGTATAGAGGTTTAACTTCTATTACTCCAGGGTCTAGTCTGATCCCTTTCAACACACAGGTGCCCCCTGCCAGCAAGATCTCAAAGTCAAAGGGTCCTCGGGAGAAATAGTGGGATTAATAGAGTATATCTGGAGGCTCTATGGTTATTAGCACACTGAGACCTAAAGAGAAGAGAATTTTTAGCATAAAATAACTACGAGAAGTTTGTGGACTCCTTTTACTTGTTTTTAATGAACATATCCAAAAATGAAGGACAGGGTAAGAGGGGAGATCTGGTAGGAGAAGAGGGAGAGACAAGGGCAGGCTTAGGCTAAGTGGAGGTGGAGCGGATATATCCCAGTCACCTGGCAGGCCCTGGCGAAAACGAGACAGGAGAGTATCCATTTGATGCAGAAAGACATAGCACATATGTTTTCATTGTTCATTTCTCGGGGGAGGGATAGCATTAGGAGATATACCTAATGTAAATGACGAGTTAATGGGTGCAGCACACCAACATAGCACATGTATACATATGTAACAAACCTGCACGTTGTGCACATGTACCGTAGAACTATAAAGAAAGACATAGCACATAAAATGCCATCTGTGGGGAGCGGCTGGGTCCCGCAGAGGGTGAGCACATGGATGTGCGCATGCCTGCTTGGCGGTGTGTGTGCGCGATCTCAGAAGGGCAATGATGTAATCACTTGATAATTTCGCCCAGGGTTGATGTTTCTCTTGGACTACTGTTTCCAGGTGTGCATGTGTGGGAGTGAATGGGGTATGACTCTTTCTAGAAGCCCGATCCTTTGATTTTTCTTTTCCAACCCAGCTTGGAAGGGGCCATCAGGAATGTTCAAAGTCAAAAGGGCGGCAGGGCGGTGGCTCCTCCTCCCACTGTTTCAGTGAGTACCTGGGAGGAGAGCTGCAGAAAGATCGAGAAGAGTGGGAAGGATGGAAGGATCGAAGGGGAGAAGGAAGAGGAGAGGGAATGGGATAAGAAATAAAGGGGAAAGGAAGCCCAGAGGTGCCTGCACCCCTGCGCCCCGCCCTCCTTCCTGGGTTAGCGCGTCCCTTTCGCTTGGGCCCGCGGCTCCCGGCGCACAAGATTGCGCTGAGCTGGGTGAGATCCGGCCAGCGGGGACCACCAGTGCCGGGCTTGCCGTTTCCCCGTGGGAGTCTGGGAGGCCCCAGACTCAGTTGTGAACGCAGATTGTCCGTTCCTGGGCGGAGGGCAGTCCCAGCGTCCCCTCGGGGCTGGGCACTGCGCGCTCGCGGAGGACGCGCCTGGCAGTGGACATAGAGGCGCTCCCAGGCCCGCGGGCACCGGGGCAAGCGCCCGAGGAGAGGCGCCGTCCACCGGACGTGGAAAACAACAGAAGATCGGCCCTTTCGCTTCTTCTCCCTTCTTGCTGGCCCTTTACCCTTCCTTCCGGGTTGTGCCGGAGGAGCTGGTCTCCCTTGTCAAGGCGCCCGGGGCCGGCGAGGGACAGTGCACACCGGGGGTTCCCGGGAGGGGGCTATGAGTGGGTGGGGTGACTGGGCGGCTCTGTCGGACTCTAGCTTAGGTTTGGCCCTGGCCGCCAGCTCAATGCTGTGGGAGTGAAGCCAGAGCCTTTAATTTCGGCAAAACTTGACTGAGCCACTTTGGAAAGACACTGGGGATGGGGTGGGGTGGAGCTGATCAGTGGCTTCGGAACAGAAGGCAATGCCGCTTGCCATAACACCTCCTGTTCTTGGGCTCACGATGTGTAACTCTCATCAGATCATTGTCATCAGAAGATGGAAAGTAAACGGGACATTTGGGGTTTAAGATCGCCAGTCTATAGTCTGTAAAAGCCCACCTGACGTTGCCTTGTCCATGGTCACCGTCAAATCCTAAAGCAGCGTAATAATTTGAGAGGCTGCTGAAAGGGCTGTGTGGAAAGCCTTCCCACAGTGAGGCTTAATCCTTTCTTCCTCTGGACTATTATAGTACGTTGTTATTCTTTCCCGATGATACCATGCCAAATTAGAAGCTCACTTCCAATTTATCTTTATAGACAGAGTGCCTGGGCACAGGAAAGACTCACAAAATATCGTGGAATGACTGTCCTCTTGCAGTGGTTCTCAAACTTGAGCATTCGCGTCAGAATATCCTGGAGGCATTGCTAAAGCAGTCCTGGGCCTCACCTTTGGAATCCTGATTCAGTAGGCTTGGGGTGGACCCTGAGAATCTGCATTTCTAACAAGTTCCCAGGTGATCCCGATGCTGCTGATTTGGAGACCACATTTTGAGAGCCACTGCCCTAGGGATTGATTTGCCAGCTTTGCTGCACATTAACATCAGAATCACCTTCGAAGCATTCAAACCAAAGCAAACGAACAACAAAGTGTGCCCAAGCCCCAGTGCCAGATATTCTGAATTAATAGTTTTTGCTGGCTAGAAATTGGATTTGGTGGCTGGGCGTGGTGGCTCACGCCTGTAATCCCAGCACTTTGGGAGGCTGAGGTGGGCGGATCATGAGGTCAGGAGATTGAGACCATCCTGGCTAACACGGTGAAACTCCGTCTCTACTAAAAATAAAAATTAAAAAAAAAAAAAAAAAACTTAGCCAGGCGTGGTGGCGGGCGCCTGTAGTCCCAGCTACTCAGGAGGCTGAGGCAGGAGAATGGTGTGAACCCGGGAGGCAGAGCTTGCAGTGAGCCGAGATGGCGCCACTGCACTCCAGCCTGGGCGACAGAGCGAGACTCCGTCTCAAAAAAAAAAAAAAAGAAATTGGTTTTGGTGTCATCCTCAGGTGATTGAATCTGCTTCCAGGGCCGAGCACCCATGCCGTGGCGTCAGCAAGTGCCACCATTAGAACCACCTGTTTAGATTAAGAATAGAGTTAATAGATACACCCACTACCTCATTAATAGGGATAAGTTTGATTGATTTGCTTATCCTGAGAAAATGGCAAATGGTACAAATGCAGTCTTATGTGAAAGGCGTTGTGAAAAGAAGCAAGGTCTATCTTGCAGGCAGATGATCCGAAGAGGGGATAAAGTAAGGAGAAGGATACTTAAGCAGAGGTGACCTAATTACCAATGATATTCTCGTGTGGGCCTGCAATTCATCCCAACTGCATCCCGACTCCTTAAGCCTTCTCTTCCCAATTAGCCAAGAAACCTGGTTTATGGAGTTGTGATTTAATTCTAGCAGAAAGGAAGTCATTATTTGACAGTGGGCGATATTTCTCTAACATCTTATGTGCCTAATCATATTTGAAGTAATGAGCAACAGGAAGGACCTAGAATCCCAGGTAGGAATAGCAAAAATAATAGGTAACTGTAGGTGTGAATTAAAGGCACATCTAAGCCCCAAGGTTTAGAACACTGGGGAGACTTAGAGATTCTGTAGGTCTGTAGAAGACATGCTGCTGTCGTGGCATAGGTGGTCCCAGTGGGAGCGGAGTTCCATAAACCTTAATTTGCATTCACTTTTCCAATCTGCAAGTTGCCCTGCTATTGCAATGTGTTTTCTTACCAATCTGATAATTGACATATAACCTCTCATTTCCGTTTTGAGTTGAAATTTTGAATTGCTACTGAAGCTGAAATCTTTATATGCCCACTGTCGATTTTGACTGATTATGCTATGATGTGATTATTCTAATCCTTTATTTATGTTTCTATTGGTACCTCTTTTTCTAAATAACTTGTAAGAACTTTAAGTGTCTTAAAGACATGGATATCTTCTGTATATGTTTGTATACACTTGTTGCTATGTATGCCAATGTGTACGTTGACTTTTAGGTGTCTTAAAGACATGAATGTCTTTTGTATACATTTTCCACATTTTCATCACTTTCCTGTGATAAATGCTCTGATATTTATTTATTTTTTTCATGTGAGCCATTTTTTGGTCTGGAAATAATTTTGCTATATAAAATGAGGTAGAGATTTGTTTTTGCTGCTTTTTCCAAATGGAGAACTAGTTATTCCAGCACCATTAACCCCTAATCTTTTTTCTTGATCTGAGATGCTGCCTTAACCTATACATATATACATACATGTATGTGTATATATATATAAAATTTGTGTGTGTATATATGTGCATATATATGTGTGTGTATATGTGTGTATATGTGTTTATGTGTGCGTATATGTATGTGTGTTTATATGGGTATGTGTGTATATCTGTGTATATATGTGTGTGTATGTGTATATATATGTGTGTGTGTATGTGTGTGTGTGTGTATATATGTGTGTGTATTCTGTCTCATCTTGTTATCTGTCTGTTCTCTGGCCAGTATCTCCCTTTAAAAAACGATTGTAGTTTTTCGAAAGCATTTTAATATTTCAAAGGGCAAGGACCTCCTTATTATTATTTTTAAAATTCTGGTCTATTCTAGCTCACTTATAATTCCAACTGAAATAAGAAATTGCTTTGCCATATACTCTCTCCTCTCAAAACTTATAATTATGATAACTTGGAACAACTGCAAATGTTCAAGGATGTCATTCAGATGAAGGGAACAGCCTCAAGGAAAATATATCACTGGGAAAGCACAGCTCACATAAGTTTGTTTAACAGGTACAAATGAAATTTGCTTATTTTTGGTCCAGAATGGCAAGGTATTGAATATTCAAAGCTGTTTTTAATTAATAAATTAGTATAAAGTTAATTAACTGACAAATGTGGATATCTAGGCTGTATAGGGCATATTATTTGGGATAAAACTAAACTTCAAGAGACAGTCTTAAAGAATATAGAAGATGGTTCCTTGCTCAGAGGATAGTTGCAGGTCAGTAGGGTGACTCTACTCCTTGAAGTTAATTTGGTATCTAGATTTCTGCTAATTTCATGTTCCGGCATTGATATTGTTTGGCTCTGTGTCCCCATCCAAATCTCATCTTGAATTTTAAGCCCCACATTTTCAGGGAGGGAGGTGATTGGATCATGGGGGCGTTTCCCCTCCTGCTATTCTCGTGATAGTGAGCTCTCATAAGATCTGATGGTTTTATAAGTGTTTGACAGTTCCTCCTTCATGCTTTCTCTCCTGCCGCCTTGTGAATAGGTTGGTGCCTACTTCCCCTTCTGCTATGATTGTAAGTTTCCTGAGGCCTCCTCAGCTATGTGAAACTGAGTCAATTAAACCTCTTTCCTTTACCCAGTCTCGGGTATTACTTTATAGCAGTGTAAAAACGAACTAATACAGGCATCCTCTGGGGCAATCACAATGCTGAACTGCTGCCTTGTCTGGGTTGCAGCAAGAAGAAAAAAGAAAGAGAGCATGGAACAGATATGTTCATGGTTTTAAGGCACAGTCTTATTTCATTATAAGACTAAAAAGACATCCATCACTTCTGCCTACATTGTTTTGCCAAAAGCATAGTGATATGGCCACACCTAAGTGTAGATAAGCCTAGAACCTAGAACCATGGGAGGGGACATGCTCAACACTGTCTACACTGTGTAAGAGAAAGATCAGATTTTGTGATCAGCTTGCAGTCACCATTCAGAGAGCAAAGAGACAGCCAGTGTATCAGCACTAGAAAAAGCATGTAGTGTGGTAATGTCTGATCATCTAAATTCCTTTCTACCCACAACTGCTGTCAATGTCGCAAAGAGCAAAAGCCAGTTCTTTAGTTTGTCAACCCATAGTTGCCTTCGATGTCACCTTCTTACAAGAGCAATTGTAGGAGCAGCTGTATAACAAGCTAGGGATGGCTAGTAAAAGTCGGCTGGGGTTATTCAGAGTGATAATTTTCATTTCTCCAGACATTGTAGAACCAAACTACTGAAATCACTGTAGTTGTTAGATTGGCTACAATGAATTTTTCTGTCTAGCGTTTCTGAACTTTTTTCCTAATCACATTCTCATGTCTGGCACTGTCCCTATCGATAACTATGGAGCATCAGGAAAGAACAATATGGTCTCAGATGCTACAGCCACATTCTGAAGTCTCAGCCAGCCCACCTCTACTAGGCTGAAACATCTAGTGTGCCAATAGGCAGCGTTTTGGTTAAGAGTAAGACATCTCCTTTTCTTTATTTTTTCTTTTGTAGAGACAGGATCTTGCTATGTTGCCCAGGCTGGTCTTGAACTCCTGCCCTCTGCCTCCCCAGTCACTGGGTTACAGGCATGAGCCACTGCAACCCGCTAAGACATCTCCTTTTCTTTAAGTGATTGATGGTTGGGAAGGTTGCTTTCATATTTGATGCACTCATAATGGGAAAAACAAATCCACAGGCTCTGGAGCTGAGCAATAAGGCCATAAACTAAGATTTAGACCTACTCTGTTAGCAGCCAAGCTAATACTGGTACTGGATATAGATTTAAACTTCATTTTTATTCATTAGAACTATGGCATTTACTGTTATTTTGCAAGAAAAGATTTATAGTTGTTTAGGTAGATAGTATTTTCATGCAGCTTTAGTGGAATTATGTTTGCTGCTGTGTGAAATTCTTCCTGATAATCTAAAATTAAAGCCATTCTTTGGCAATTTTCACATTTTTCCCCTAGAGAGCTTTTCTGATTTTTTTTTTTTGATCATGTAATGAAGCCAATTGCAATTTAGGACAGATTTATTCTAATTAGCTTGAGTGTCATAGATTCCTTAAAGACTGAGACCTTTTGTCTGACAGTAGGAAAATAAGATTTGATCTCTCCTTTTTTTTTTTCTTTTTTTTTTGTTAGCAGTGAAGCATAACAAGCTGTTTGACTTTTCTTTGTTTCATTGAAAGGATTTTCCTTTCTTGGCCCGTTGCCTTATGTCTCCAAGAGAAAAAAAAAATCCCCTCTTTAACCACATGGATTTCTGGGTGCCGATGAAAAACTTCTTGGTATTTTCTTTTTAATGGTAATGGAAAACCCAACCTATGTTATGTTTGATGATGGGATTACAAAAAATTTCCTAGAAAGGGGCTAGAATGGGGCTATCTGATATCAACTGAAAACCAGAGTCAGGGATTATGGACCGTTTTTGCCTGCGAGTGTATTCATTGCCATGTTTAAATACTGTTTTTCTTGAAGATTTAGCATGGCCAAACCAGTTTTTCAAGTAAGCAGATTATATATGTGTGTGCATGTGTGTACTAACCTGCCACCAAGGATCCCGAGTACACTTCTGGATTAATTTTTCTCTAATACCACTTTTCTTGTATGTTTCTCTTCTTCAAAACTTTAGAACAGTTTCTCATGAGCCACTGACTTCTGTCTCTCCGGGTGTCCAGATATTTGCTCTCTGTGTCTGTTTCCTAACAACTCCTATCAGACTCTCTGTTCTACCAAGTAAGCTTCTTCGTTGTCATTGTACATATCATGCTTACTTCTCTCCCTACCAGAAATCTAACACCTATTACATTTGCTTGGTTAATGAATGAATAAATG
The DNA here is from genome assembly GCF_028858775.2 of Pan troglodytes. NCBI lineage: Eukaryota > Metazoa > Chordata > Mammalia > Primates > Hominidae > Pan > Pan troglodytes. Next base: position 96,791,852 of record NC_072412.2, on the reverse strand, counting down.
AATTCTTGACTTAAGTGCTTTGCTCAGGCTGATACCTAAGAGACCTGGAATGAAGTAAATGAAATTCACACCCTTTTCTCCATTTTGCTTCAAATCCCTCAATGCCTGTCTCTAGTCAACTCTTCCTTCATGAAGCCTTCCTTGATAACTGTCCAGCTCTTTCTTTTCCCCTCAGGTCATTCATCCTGAAATCATGTAGTATATATTTGGGTATTTAATTTTATGTTTAATTTAGCATTTTATTGTACAGTTTCTTATATTCTTTGGCTCTTTGTTTCAGAGTAAGTATTAACTATACCATACCAGAGATTTCTAAGTGCTGGTACTTTGCCATATATTTTTTTTCAATCCTCTAAGGAACATGCACACACTACCAGACACATAATACATCCTTAAAAAAAATACTTTGAGAATTGAAATGAATGATATTGATATTCAAAGAGAATGTGATCAATTTGTGCTATGGCTACAATTCAGTTCAATTCAGTTCAGCACCTGCCCCTCTATACTATTACCATTAAGCCAGTGAATCACATTTCATGTGTATTTCTTACACACATACACACCCAAAACCAATAGTCTACTGCAGGATTAATTTTAAGTGGTTTTGATCTTATGCAAAAGAAAAGGAAGTAATTCACTGATCTCTCCATTCATTCTCCTTCCCAGTCATGGGAAACCACCACAAACGGTTGCAACTGCCCTTATTCTCTAAAACCTGGGCAAGGCTGCGTTGTTAAAACGTTGCCCTGAGTTTAATGGCAGCTCTGCCATTTACAAACTGTATGACCTTGGGCAAGTTATGGAAGCTGTCTGAACCTTGATTTCCTCCTTGTAAAATGAGGATAATCATGGCACCCTTTCAAGGCCACTTTTGGGATTAGCAGTAACGCTTATAGTAGTCACTATTTATAGAGATTACTATGTGCTTGGCAGTAGACTGTGTACATAAATTTTCTCCTTTAATTGTTATGACATTTTTGGCATCTATTAGATGCTCAGTAACAGTGGCTATTATATTTCATGCTTTGGCTTAAATGCGCACTGAGTCAGACTGGAGATTGCCAAAGGCTCATTTCTCATTTCCCAGGCTTGGCAGAAAAGTTTAATAAAGTCAGGCTACCACCAGGGACTTGTGGTCAGTGTAATGGTTACTCTGAGTGGAAACCAAAATGTGGGGTCCTGCCATCCCATCCACCTGACGGCCCTTGGAACAGAGATGCTTGCTCTCACAACAGAACCTGGCTTAGGAGACAAGATGGATGCTGCTTTGAGTGGCTCGTGAGCTGATTCCTAGGACAGCCTGGCAGAAATGGTGACACAATTTCATTAAGCATGAAAGGAACTCACCTTATGTAAACTTGGGTGACACTTCAAGAGAGGGGCAACATCTGAGTGTTGCTGGCAAGTCTTATATCCTCTGAGCTAAACAGGCTGTGAGCTAGAATAATGGAACTTATCTTTCAATAGAAGGGATTTAGATTAAACTCTAGTAAGAGTTTCTTAACTGTAAAGGTTTTGAGCTATTGGAAACACATCAACAATAGAACCCATAAGAACTTGTTTAGGGTTTTTATCTTTCTGCATGGATTTCAGAGTATTTCTAGGAAGTGGGCAAATGATCTAGATGATCTCGATCAGTAACTTCCCTGGATAGTGTTTCCTTCTCTCTCTGCCTTTCTAATATAAAATTATATTTTAAATTATATTCATTTTCCCTGTTAATGCAGTTCCACATTAGACTTCTGATGATGGGGCTTGGAGATTGATGTTTTTGAAAAAGTCTTCAAATGATTCCATTGTCTAGCCAGGTTTGAGACCATCTCTTTGGAGAGGACACTTCCCAAAGCCTGGGAGAGCCTGGGCTTCAATCCTGTGTGGGTTTGACTGTGATGTTGTCTTTTTCCTGTCATCTTGCTGTTATATCTCCCATTATGATCCACATGGTGCTGGCTGAGGTTGGAAGAGGGCTTTCTCTCCATTGGTCTTACAATAATTTTATAAAGTGCCTGAATGGAGTGATCTTAATCTTAGTTTCTTACAGAGTCACTAACCATTATATCTTCCATTAGCTTATTGTAACCTCTGATCAGATCACACCATAGAGCCTTTTCCATTACAGTATCCTGACAGAAGCTTCGGGCTACTCATAGTTAAGTGCACTTATTGAGATAACAATCAAAGGCATTTTTAACGTGCCAGATTCACTAGCATCCTTATTATACAGATGATGCCAATGAGTCCTGGAGAGGTTAACTAACTTGTCTAAGGTCACACAACTTATGAGTAGTAGAGGTTGATTCAAAGCCAAGTCCATCTGGCTTCTGAGCTGATGTCATGGTAGTAGGATCCAGTCACTAGGATGCTTGAGATTGGTGGCAAAATGGCTTACAAGATAAAACAAAGCACTAGTCTTAGAAAGGGCTGTTGGGGTGTGTTTCTTTTAAACCAAATATGGAACTCAAGAATACAGATGAAGGCAGAATTTCTTTTATTCACAAGATAATATGTTGAGGAGATGGAGTCTTAAGATAAAGAAGGGTAACTAGACAAACTCCAAAAAGCAGTCAAGATCACTGGACACAGAAGCCTGGTATCAAGATTCTCCTCAGCTCTGGGAGAAAGAGGAATATAAAAATTTAGGCATTTATTCAAAGTAGCTGTCCTGGTAATGCATGTGTTGGCACCACGGTAGGAGGAAAGTGGAGCTGCATAGTCTAAGTGGTAATAGTTGCTGACACTTTACGAGCACTTGCCCATATTCCAGGCAACACGTTAAGGGAGTGATATGCATTTTTTCATTTCATCCTCAGAATAAATCTATGAGGTGAACAGCATTTTTATTTTTGTTTTTGACATCACCAATATGAAGCTGTAATAGATTTACCCAAGTTCAAAGATAGTAAATGTTGTAACTGAGATTTAAATCTTGGACTATAGAGCCTTTACCATTAGCCCTCTCCACCTCAATTTTCTCCTTCCCCAGCCATCACCCTACATCTTCGTTTTGTGATGGAAGATCAAACAGGAAAACTGAATTCTAGCTATTTCCATTCATCAATCCAACTAAATTAAATTGAATGCACTGTCAAATATTCTGTTTTCATGGAAGCTATTTGATGAGTCTTACTTGGTGGTGGGGGCAAGGAGAAGGGGCTTCTGTATTTGAGGAATCCTCCCCAGGCCCCCAACACACACACGCACAGTCTATATGAGCTGTGGTAAGAGACATGGTTGTTTCTCTCTTTAGAACCAGTCATGTGACATAGGCTCATCCCATGAAATGTTCTTGTCTGAGACTTTGAACTTTAAATCTCAAGAAGAAAAGTGACTGGTGAGAAATTTTCCAGAGTGGTGGTAGAAGCATCGGAGGAGACTTGAGTGCCCATTGGGGGTGCTCCTAAGACAGCATCCGAATCACACTTTTCAGTGGTAAGTCTTTAGCCACCTCCTCTCCCTGGGTAGTACCCATTTCTGAAACTCATTCTGCAGCGCCCTCCCCTCAAATCAAGTCTTTGAGATATTGGATATCTTTTAGTAAATTTTATTTTATTTTTTGCTTAAAGTTGAGTTGATTTCTGTTGCTTGCCACCTTGAATCCATACTGATTGACTGCTACACTTTAAGACAACTTATAAATACACGAATTAATTATACATGGGAAATACATAGACTCTTGATACAAATGGGTATTTTTTAAAAAACTATTGTCATCTTACATAGCTGGCTCCCTCAAAATCTTGGTCATGTTATATAAAAGGTTTTTTTCTTGTCTTTTAATTTACTTACATTGATCTTACTCTCAAAGTTTCTTTTTGATCTACTTTTCTGATTTATTCATTTGACTGTTTCTCCAGATTTTTTTCCCCAGCCAGGTGGGCCACATATGGAGTCTTTAATACTTCCATCAGCGCTCTCTCTGGGTGTTCTGCACCTAAGCTTCTCTAATCATAGCCATGATTGCCTTGTATTTTTACAAGCCATTTGCTTATTTAATTTATTTAGTGTACTGTTCCATTAATGACTTAGTCACAGTCTGCTTAAAGCTTCTGCACATCTCCACCTTGGAACTGGAAAAAGAGAGTGTTGCCTTTTTAAAATCCCTGAATTACATTGCAATAGAAAATGAGTATTTTAATTCTTTCATCACTGTTGTATTTCCTATAACCCCGAGTTAGGTTGTTATAAATCTCTTCTCTTGCAAAAGCACTTCTAAAGCTTAAGGGTATTCATTGAGTCTTTGGTTATGATGACCCTGATGTAAAGGACTACATTCGTTGTTGAATAACATAAAGTAACAGAGAGAAAAAAAATGCTAGTTAAAACTACAAATAACATAACTGCCTTTGCCCCTAAGGAGGTGGCATAATTTTTCTCTGGAGTCTTTTGTTTAAGAAAATACGTTAACGGTCTAACCTTGGGAGTTAATGCATATAGGATTTGGAAGGAGACAGCAAAACAGAAGATTGGTAAATTGGCTTTAAACAAAATAAAAAGAAAGTAGACAGCGGGGAGCTGCCTGGAAGTGAGAAGGACAGATGAGGCCTTGCAATAAGGCAAGAGTTTGCCCAAGTAGAGAGGACACTCAGGAAACAGCCTCTTGAGATAGGGAGGGTGAAAAGAATTTTGAGGATAGAATGTTTAATAGTTTAAGTGTTTTTTTCAATTCTCCAGTAAAAAATGTTATACATAACCTTAATTTAATTATTTTTGGGGCTGTGAATGGGTGGAGGTGATTGCCAGCCAAGGGGTAGAAGTCTCTGATGGGGTTAGGAAAGAAGTGCAGAATAGAAATGACTCAGTAGGAAACAGAACTATCTTCTCTTTCCCCCAAATAGACCAGAGCTAAGAGAATCCTGCAGGAAGATGACGGTGGGCTGATAGCTTTTGGGTTTTAATTGTTACTGCATAGACAAAATTTTGGGGAAAGAATTGACCAACTGGGGAGGCAAAAAAGGAGCTACAAGAACAGTTATCACAAAGAAAGAATCAGCCTGATGAATAAAGGCAGGAAGAATTGAACCTTCCCTTATTTTTCTCCCTACCTTTTGTAATGCTGAAATGTGACAAGGTCTATTGTTCTTTGTAAGTATCTCTCTTAAGTCTATAGCCAAGTGGCATGAACTCTGTTTAGCACTGTCTAAAATGAGACGAGAAGAATCAAGTTATTTCCCCCCCAAGACCGTTAGTCAAAAGCAGAAGATATTAAAAGAATATCCAAACATCTAACAGAAATGTAACTAAGTAATTATTTAGAATGTAAGTTTTTTTTTTAGTGAGAATGTTTGTGTAACGGAAGTGATTTCCTTACAGATGATGGGTAGAGAAGTCACTGTCTGCTATTTTGCATTTATGTTTTTGATTCCAAACATGTAAAATTTGATCATAGCCATAAATGCTTAATATAGCAGGCCTTATTAATCATTTTATGACTGAGAACAACTTTCAAATCTAAAAAAAAATGTGATTACACTCCATGGGAATGAACAATTCCCCAGCTAGGATTTCTAATATCTATAAGAGAGAGATATAATGATTGAGAGGGAAGAAGTAAGGATCTTTTACAGAATTAAGACAGAAAGAGAATGGGGAAGAGGATAGGCTAGGGAAAGCAAAGGTATTGAGAAAAACAAAGTTGGTGAGAGTTACTTTTCAAACCATCAGAAATATATTTTCTTCAATTTTTATTGTCGTTGGGGTAAGTTCTCACCTTTAGGAGGTAAATACAAAAAATAAAATTTCTACTCAAAAAGTAAAAATGGCTGCTTATTTCTAAGTTAACCCATTACAGCAGCTGGTCAATAATCTTAAAAATCTATGCTACAGTAATGATTTGTAGCCACCACCACAGTCAACATAGAACTTACAGTAGTTTTGAAATAAATACTTTGGTTTAATGTTTCTGTACTTGAAAACATTTGTAAAGAAATTCATAATTCTTAAAACATTCCCCACTCAATTCAGTTTTAGAACTTAGAATTCAAGTTGTATCATATTTTTAAGAATGTGTAGGTTCTCATAGGCTATTGGTGGCCACCTGAATCTGAATCTTCCTACACCTTCTCTGAAAAGCCATACATATCAAAATAATAGCAAACAAATCATCCATAACCCACATGTAGAGCATAGCTAGGATATGGTGATTTCCACCAACTTATATTATATGTAAGTAGTGAAGGAAATACACAGTTAAAATTAGAAAATCCAGGTTCATAGCCCACAGTGAAATGGAGAGTTCCTTGGAAACTGACTGGAAAAGTTATCAGAGACTTGGCATAAAGTCTGCCCTAGAAATAAAGAGTTATTTGAGTCTTTTTCCAAAAGAAGGCATTTAGATATTTTTCAAAATAACATTATTTTTTCTAATAGGATTACTATGCTGTGTGGGGACTTGGTGGAGAAAAAAACAACCGGTAGGCAGGAAATGATTAATTTGTGTGAACTGAAAGCTGTTCATCATATTCAACATCATTCTGCTTCCTATTCCTCATTTAAAAGTAAAATATAAGAGGAAAAAAATAAATATGCAAAAACATTATTCATTAATGTAAACATTAAAAGCAATCCAATATAGTGAAAAGATAGAAACCCAATTAGATAGAACCATTGAAAGGAAACGTATAAAAATCCTTACGTAATTAGAACTAAAGAGTTGGGATGTGGACGTGAATGTAAGTCAAGTGTAAATCAGGAGGAGTTTTTATGGGACAGTTACAAGTGAGGGCTCACCAGTATCAGGCACCCAGTCTAGTTACCTTTGATGACAGCCCAAGTCCAGGCAGCTATAAGGCCCCCAAATGGCATACTGTCATTTCTAGCTGACATAAATATAAGTTCTGCCACCTGCAGGATAAAACCTGCCTGCCAGTTTTTAGGTAAAGACACCTGTTTCTTTCTCCATTGGTAGCAGGCTCCTGCTACAGAAACACTTCTCTTGCTAACTCAGGTACTTGAACAGAAATCACGGAGGTTCCTCTGCTCCCAACCCTGCCCTACTCTGTTTAATAGGTCTTGTCCTCTAGGTCTCAGCTGTGACTTCCTCTGCAGAAGACTTCCCAGAGCCCAAACCCATTTCCCACTCCCATTCCCCTGCCCACCACCTGCCTCTGCTCATATCCCAGATAGTTCAGCTGTCTTTTCCCATATCTGGTGTTTACTGAACTTACCCTCATCCTTCCCCTTCAATTACATTATTATTTCCTGTTGACTTATCTTCCACTAGAGTGTAAGCCCAACTTTTCCCCCTCTTTGAACTGTGTCTATCACTGTGCATATTGTGTATATTCAACAAATATTTGCTCAGAGAATACTTTTGTTCTTCACTATGAGAGAAGAAATTGAGTATAATGGTGGAAACTTTCAGAGGTGCATAGCAAAATATGATTACAGTTGTGATTGCTCTATCATATGCCTCACGCACGTGAATGAATGGAATAACCCTCTACACAGCTTTCCAGTGAGAGCCATTCCACTTGCATTTTTCTGTCAATTTAGGCAATATTATTCAACTATACAAAAAAATAATGAGTCATTCTCTGCAAATTATACCCCCACTGTAGATAGATTAGATGGATTGGTTTGAGTATGTCACACGACTTTCTTAACTTCTGACATTCAGTCTAGCCTTTCCGTGCCTGTTGCAGCTACCAGCATAGTTTGGACCTTTATAGACCTCTGCAGAACTAGTTTTTAAATTGTGAAAAGGTAGCTTTGCTCCCTGTCACTTCATCCAATCTCTGCCACACATTGCAGCTGCTTCAAACCTCCCCCAGCATAGAGGTGATCATGTCACTCTTTTAACCAACAACCTATAGTGAGTGACTCTCCCTTTCATGTTTGTCTTATTGGCAGTGAACAAAAAGTTATCCAACTTACCTTCGATTTTAAATTTCTCCCTCTTCTTTATTTTTTTAATCAAGGTGCAATTCACATAACATAAAACTTACCAGTTTGAAGTTAACAATTCAGTGGCATTTGGTACAGTCACATGTTGTTCAACCACCTGTCTCTAGTTGCAAAACATTTTCATCACCCCGAAAGGAAAACCATACTTACTGAGCAGTTACTCCCTGTGTTAGCCTGTTTTTGCTTTGCTATGAAGAAATACGTGAGGCTGGGTAATTTATAAAGAAAAGAGGTTTAATTGGCTCATGGTTCTGCAGGCTGTGTAAGAAGCATGGTGCCAGCATCTCCTTCTGGTGAGGCCTCAGGAAGCTTTCACTCATGGTGGAAGGTGAAGGGGGATCAGGCACATCACAAGTTGGGAGCAGGAGCAGGAGAGAGAAGCAGGAGATCCCAGACTCTTTTAAATAACCAGATGTCCCATGAACTCAGAGCGAGAACTCACTCATCACCACCGGGATGTTGCTAAGGCATTCATGAGGGATATGCCCCCATGACCTGAACACCTCCCACCAGGCCCCATCTCCAACACTGTGGATTACATTTCAGCATGAGATTTGGAGGGGACAGACATCCAAACTTTATCACTCCCCATTTACTCCTCCCCAGCCACTGACAATCACCAATATCCTTTCTCTCTCTATGGATTTATCTATTCTAGATGTTTCACATAGATGAAATTATACAGTTTTGACTGTTTAAGTCATTATGCAGGTCAAATTATTGACCTTTGTCTGACTTTTTGATGCAGGGCATAATGTTTCCAGTTTTACTGATGTATCAGTAACTTCATTTCTTTTTATGGCCAAACAATATTCCAGTACATAGATATGCCACATTTTGTTTAAACATTCATCCATTGATCGACATTTAGGTCATTTCCACTTTTTGGCTATTGTGAATAGAGCTGGTATGAACATGCATGTACATGTATTTGAGTACTTGTTTTGTATCTTTTGCATATATAAGTAGGAATGGGATTGCTGGGTCATAGGGCAATTCTATGTTTACTTTTTTGAGAAACCACCAAGCTACTTTTTTAACAACAACTCAAAGGTTTTACATTCCCTCCAGCAATGTACAAGGGTGCCAATTTCTCCACATTCTTGCCAACATATATTTATTTTTATAGCCATTTTAGTGGGTATGAAGTGGCATGTCATTTTGGTTTTAATTTGCATTTCTTTAATGGCTAATGATCTTGAGCATCTTTTTATGTACCTTGGAGAGATATTTATTTAACTCCTTTCCCTTTTTTTTTTGTTATTGAGCTCTAAGTGATTTGTATATTCTAGATACCAGACTTTTGTCCGATATATTATTTACAAATATTTCCCTGCCTTCTGTAGGTTCTTTTCACTTTCTTATTAATGTCCTTTGATGCACAAAAGTCTTTAATTTTGCTGTAGTCCAATTTATCTATTTGTTGTTCATGCGTATGTTGTCATATCTAAGAATCCATTGCCAAATCCAATGTTTTGAAGATTTGCTCCTACATTTTCTTCTATGTGTTTGATAGCTGTCAGCTTTTGTATTTAGGTCATTGATCTATTTTAATTTTTGTAAATGGTGTGTAGTTGTGGTTCTTCTCTTTTAAAAATATCATCTGTCACTCAGGCAAACAGAAATAAAATTATTTCAAATAAATTCCTGTTTCTGAGCCTTTCTTATTTCTTCTGTCTACACTGACCTTCCTTACTCTCATCCTTACCTGAGCTAGTATTACCAATTATTCAATGTTGCACAAACACCAACTCTACCTTATATTTTATCTTAATCTCCTGTATCCGTTTTCCATTTCCCATCTCATCAAAATTATAAGTAATGTGTCTTTTCTCTGAACCCCCATGACCTCTCTTATGGCACTCCATCATATATTCATGTATTCATTTATCCAAACAATTACCTACACATTCAAATATTCAAAAAATAATTATTGAACACCTGTTCTGCTAAGCTCCGTACCCTTTTCAAATTCTGTTATATGTGTTGTGTTTGTGAAGATATCTTCTTTCTCCTACTGCTGTGAAAGTTTCGAAACATAGAAATACCATCTCATTGATCTCTGCATCTCTCACAGTTCTCAGCTCAGCAAACTGAGTGAATTAATGAATGCAGAAATACAAGCATTTTCTAAACATTCTACCACTGTCGATGTAGACAACTGCCTCTAAATCCTTGACCTTGACATATCTTCAGCTAACGTGAAGTATTGATCTCAGCCAAAGCTGGGGAAGTTTGTAGAAGTACTCTTTCTCCAAACTTATCAAATTTACTGCACCATCTCTCCTTTGACCCACTACGCATTCTTTCTTCATAAACAGAATTGTCAGTTTCTCTGGGGTGGGAATTGTTGCATCAAGATAACCATCAGCTATTTCCTGGCAGTGAAACCAAAAGAATACAGGACTACTTCAACTTGCTTATAAATTTTATATAAATGTTTGTGCCAGACTCATTTGAAGTTTTAGTAAAGCCATTTAACAAAATCCCAATATAAGAAGTGTTTCATACATTTTTAACTATTTCTTTCCCAAATATTCCTTATATGAAGACAAGAGGAAGTTATGATAGTCTTGTTATTGTGTATGTGTGTCTGCGTGTGTGTATGTGTGAGATATGCTTCTTCTACCTCATTCATTATAAACAGGTTTTCAAAATTTTTCTAGTCTTGAAGCAATGAAAATGGCCATGGTGAATACAGGATTGATAGCTTCTAACAGAACATCTGACATTTTAATCACATCCAATGTTGAGTAAAGACAAATTGTTGGATATTTTCTAGGTCTAGACTTTGATTACTTATTTTCTCCAAGCTACAAAATAATCCTAAATTAGCAAATTTCTGAATTTAAATACTATTTCCTACACAATACTGGTTAAAAAAAATCTATTATTTAAAAAATGAGAAAAGATAGTGTGGCAGGTATTCTGTAAATAAATTCAGTTGGTGTGCTAAAAAATAATAATAAGACCCAAGAACTATGATTCATTTAAATACTTCATTCAACGTAATTTGAAGTAAAATCCTGATGATGGCATTTCTAATTAGGTGGTTATTTTCAATTTCTCTTGTTTTCCAATGTTAAGTTCCCAAAATACTTGCTGATTTTAAGTAATGCATTAGATGGCACTATTCACATAGTTTAGAACGGCAGCCACTGCAGTCGTTTTCAATGCACAGACCCAAATATGCACCTTCTTTTTGGATTTTACACCTTTCCATCTCTGTCTCTAACTGTTAGTTTCCTGGCCTCTTTTTATGCCTTTGGTGCAACTAGGGAAAAAAAATTAAAAAAAAAACTTATATAGGAAAGTTAGTAATTATGAATATCCCATGACAGACATAAGAGCAGATTCTGTGTCTTTTGAATCTTTATAGCTTACTTAAGCAATAAGGAAATATGGAAGATCATAGCTGTTTCTCATTCATGGCTATTTATGGTTCACAGAAATACACATCGCTATCTTTTGCTAATACAGTGCCAGCCATGCTCGCTTAAAAGTAATGGGATGACTTTGTTATTAAGAAAATGTTCAGATTTGAGTCACATTCTTCATTAAAAATTGTTACTAATTTAGAAGTCTTATTAGATTTTACTATTTTTTCCTCATTATTTCCTCTTTTGCCTTTTCATAGATTTTGACCATTTGGCTTTTTAAAAGAAAACCTCTATTCTAACCCTCCTTATGTTTCTATTTATTTTTATCCTCAAATCCAATAAGGATAATTTGGCAGGTCGAAGCCTGACTTAACTCCATTGGAGCAGAGTCCACATGGACCAGATGCCAAATAATTTAATATATCTTAGAGCCATCAGGGAAATATCTCAAAAGCCTAAATCAAGATGCCTTTTAGCATCAGGGCATAGCTTTCTTTTCGAAATTTAGCTTGGAAAAATAAATCCTCAAGTCACTGTTTTTCTTCAAGTAGCTGAATGGCCTACCCTCTCCAATTTCCACCACCCAGTAAAATCTGTTTTCCAGTTTTCCAGAAACCCTGGGACCTCTTGACCCAGGAAGGTATGATGCCATATGTTAAATCCACTTAGACTAAATTTAGAAGCATCTTTTCCCCTTCGCCAAGTGAGATCAAGCAGTCTTTGAGGAGAGGCTAAGCATTGCTTCCGGAACTAAGGGTTGCAAGGTCAGAGGAATAAAGGGGGCTTTGTAATACCTGAGATTTAACCCTTCTTATTCCTTCCAAAAACACCACAGATTTTGGATATATATAATGATAAACTTTCAAATGAATAAAATCTTTTTTGGGGGAATGAGCATTGAAAATATATTTGTTAAATGAATGCCATCTGATGGAATAATAATGTAGATCCAATTAGAGTTACACAATTCTTTCTCACATAAAAACAGAAGCTCATAATTTCTATTATCCTATGTTATTGATGAGAAAATTGAAAAACAGAAAGACACGCTTCAAGTTCACAGATCTAAGACTCATTCATACTCATCTTCTGATTCCTGATTTAGTATACTTTTAATCAAACTTGGAAATCTCAACTAAATTCCATGTTATTTTTCTGTTTAGCAGTCTACATTATGGATGTCTCACTTAAACATTGGCTTAAATTTGTCTTAATTTATTAACTCAGGGCAAAGCTATAGGTTATTCCCTTTTCTGGTCAGGAAACAATTATTGGAATAGCTGGAAAGTCTCCACTTACTTCTTGGCTAGCTAAATTGCCCTATTACTCCTAAGTTAATCTGAATACTTTTAGGAGCCATGTTCTTCTGGGTTTAAGGATTTTTGAAAGGGTGAAGAGTGTTTTAGAGAATTTATCTCTTAAAGGAAAACTGAAACAGAGAAATGACCTTTAAGTGAGAGTTTTCATGAAAAGACAAACAAAAATTTAGGAAATTGTGATAGACTACATTTGCTTTTTAATACCCACCATGTGTCTGATTTTATTCAGGGACTAGAGGAGTGGGTTAGTGCTTATTTTCACAGATTGTATAAATAACAGGCCTGCTATTGCTTCTTTCTTCTAGGTGATAACATTTTGGGTTGTACTGAAGTGCTAGGAAAAAAACTTAAAACCATCACTAATTATTAATAGAGACAGTCCACTTTTAGGTCTTTGGTTTTTCTGTAATGCTGTGGGCTGTGAGCTTTTACAGTGGGGGTTGTTTTACCAACCAGAGATAAAGGCGATTGCCCTCAGGCATTTCAATATTAATATTTCATTTCTTGTTGTTTATTTTTCTCTCTGATTTTTTCAGGTTTTGCTTAATGATCTATACATCTAAAAGTAAGTTTTAAAATAAGGGTCCAGTAACATCTTTTTTTAATATATATTTTTACTTTTGTATCTATTCCCTTTTAGGACACCAAACACCAACTTTCCTACTTTCCTTTTCCTGTGTGTCAGTGGTAGGAGGGTAAGTAGATCTTGCTTACTCCCATGCCCACAGGAAAGGAAGCACTAACATTTGCAGAGTGCTCTCTGGGTCCAGGCACTGTGCTAACCTGTTACATATGTGGTGGTATAATATTTCAAAGTGCTAATTGTCCGGTAGAACTGCCAATTCTCCCAGCTTGGCAGCTAAATGGAAAAGCAACATGGCCGTGGGGACGATTTACAGTGGGGAACAAAGTTCTTTAGCTTTTAAGTTCAAAGGGCACCATCTGGGTATGAGACAGGGAAATTTCTGAAAAGGAATGCAGTCAGGGAGAACAGGTTTTTCTTCCTAGTTTGAGACTAAAGAGATAAAAGAGCCTGGAGTTTGCAACCAAGTTATCCCCAAAGTCATTCAGTTCTAAAAACACTGGAATTGATGGTACTTTCTGCTTCCCTTCCTTGAAATATGTCTGTGGCTTCTTCATTTCAGAGGCCACCAAGAATCCGCAGTTTCTCAAAGGATAGCAGATTGAGGTTACTTCTTTGGGATTTGTAACAAAAAGGGAACAATCGAGCACAATGGACTGTTACAGAAAAATTCATTAAACATTTTAGTGGACAAGTTTGCAGATACTGCTCTTTGGTAGTAGACATAAATCTCCCTATTCTTCCTCATTTCTAAGTTAATAACAAACAGGTCTTGCCTCAGCCTTACCCTTCTTGCTGCTGCTTCTGTTGGGTTTCAGAGGGCGTGCAGACTTCTGCAATGACTTCATCTGTAAGTATTTTCTAGCCTTTGTGGCAAATCTTCGTAAGTTCCCCATTTTCTTTAAGCCCATCCCTAGGGCCTCCTCGTTGGCCACTGGCTTTCTGTCTCTCACTTGCGTTTCTCTTCTCTGTATCTTTGTCCTAACGTATCCAGTGTCTGAAGCACACTAACACTACTCTGAGTTATCTTATTTTTCCCCCATGAGTTTTTGTCAATATGCAGAATGAAAAGAGCTATTCATTTCCTTTAGAAAATTGTCATTTTGTAATAAAAAGTTTGACTTCCGGTAGTGAAAAATTTAGCTTACCAATAGGAGGAATCCTCTCCATTTCCTCCTTCTCCAGAAAATAAATAAGCCACACCCCTTTCTAGTTACTTCCTCAGTTTCTAATTGTACAGCATCCCCGAAGCAACCATGCTCAGAACAGCAGTGACCAGCAGCTGCTGGAATTACAGAAGGGAGACAAAAGCTTTCAACTCTCTACTGCACGTGGTATGTTGGCTACTTCAGCAGTGTGGCCACTGTGAGAGAGCTGGGCTAGATGTTTGGGTTTTAAGTTCGTGCATAGCTCCTTGTACAGATGTCACTTCAGACAAAATCATTTGTCTTAATTCTTCATCTGCAAGACAGATTTCTACTACCACTGAGTTAGGATAAAATGAGATGAAATATATACAAACATTCAAGATAAACATGCTTTTATAATGCAGAGTAGTGGTGGTGTTCTTTGGAGATAAGGTGATAAAAAATTCACTGTCTTTTGTTAAAGACGAATAGACTCAAAATACATGTACTGTTTAGATAGGATTTTTTTAAGATTAGATTTCAATGCAAATCTGTTTTGAAGATAAGTACAATCTGAACTGTTTTGGACATCTTTGTTTTGTAAATTATTTAAATGAAACAATTTTTGTAAAGCTGAGCAAATTATGCCACTTATAAGTCAGATTTTTTTCTTTTATTTTAACATAACAGCGAGGCAAATTAAAAGTCATTGTGCAGAGTGAATACAAAGAACAATGACTGTGAGATTCTTGCTGCTTAATAAGAGTTGTTTAGTTCCAGACTTTAGAAAAAGTTATCACTTTTTATATTTGCTGGTGGCAATCAAATGCAAGGAAAAAACAGTTTTGAAGAAAAAAAACTAAATAAATATTTCAAAGGCTATGCAGATCTATTTTCATTTTCACAGATGGAAATACTGCAAAGTTGATTATAGTATATTTATTTTATTCAGAACAATCTCAGTTGGATCTTTCCTTCTGTACAAAAAAATGTAATTTAAATGAAAAAGTGTGCTTTCATGTCACATTGATGTCCTATGTGGCCGGCATTTCAAAATTGATAGATGATATACATAATCTTTTCTACTTTGTTAAAAACAATACTCAAATTTTAAGTTTGTTTCTCTTCAATTGCTGTGATATGGCAGGGAAAGAGTAGAAGATTCGGTCAGGGCTGAAAGATTGATGTAGTCCAGATAGTTGCAACATGAGAAAGCAAGAGGGAAATAGGTGACTGCAAAAATACCGTCTTGCATTGCTGAAGGAAGATGATGGAAAGTGGAAGAAAACCTAATTTGCATCAGAAATGCAAAGCCATCTCAGGACTCCATTAACTACATTCCTGGGATGAGATTCAGAAGTATCACATCTCTCATTTCACCATCCCCTTCCAACATTTGCTCAATTCTGATGGAATTTTAAAGCTGCATGCATCATCAGGTCAATATTTGAACCTGGAATTTTACATCTGGTTAAAGACACAGCACTCCCTTCCTTTCACGTTGTACCATGCACTGGTGTCTTTTTGTAAGCATTTCTGTCTCCTGCACAGGACTAAGAATAACTTTGAGGTCAGGGAAATCTCCCTCTCTCTATTGCTAAGTGTATCTCTAGCAGGACTTACCACAGTACTATGCTTTTAATTAAATTTAAGAAATAAAATATATCCAGTTTACATAGTGTTTGTTTACTGATCAAAAACTACAATACATCTTTACAACAAATAGAATAATACTTATCATAGGACCAATTAGGCAGAAGCCTACACAGACAACTGAAAAAAATGTGAAATTTTCAGAAAAATAAATACTACTATTAAAAGAAAAATTTTGCCTGAGAAATGCAAGAAGAAAGTATTTGCATATGGCAGAAATGGACAGGTTTCTCCATTTGCCCCTGACTCTCTGTTCCCATGTCTATTCTCCGCCTTGGTCTGTTTTCTAGGAATGCAGCTTCTGTGAACATTCACTTACAGGGTTCTTCATGATTGTATGTTTCTATTTTTCTGGGATAAATGCTCAAGAGTATATGATTGCTGGGTTGTACGGTGAGAGCATTTTTGGTTTCATACATTAGTTCCACTTTTAGCTCCCAGATAGCTTTGTAAATACTATCTTTGCAGCTCTTCAAATTGGCCATCACTTTCCTGTTGAGATGGAAAGACTGAAATTAGAGAAAAACAAAATGTTGGAAATATAAGAAATTTCTAAATTATGTAGAATATGTTTAGTCATGCACTCTTTGCATATAAATATATATACCTTCTTTGTCTTACATTCAACTGCAAACATGGGACAAGAAAGATGGACAAAGAATAATAATTGTCTTCCACCTGTCAGAGGAAATCCAAGATAACATTATTTTCTGAAATAGATCAGCAGAAGTTTAATTTGGCTATGGTTATATCTACTAGCTATTGTCTTCCATAAGGCTGTGTGTACTCTTCATAATAAAAAATAAACTGGAAACATCAAAAAGTTACAAAGCTCAAATTAACACTAAAAATGAGAATCACCCACATATATCTGAATGTGTAGTAGCAGGACTGTATCTCACATTGCCTGAACACAACAATTGCATAAGTTGTCACAAAGGGCAGAGAAAATATCTTTTGTCTGAGGTATAATTGTGAGGTACAGGATGCTCTGAGCCTCTCCCCAAATCAGAGTGCCTCATGTCACTAATGATTCAGTTATTAATGCATTCTAAAAATATTTCTTGGCCACCTACTGTGTAAAATGCATGTACAGGAAGACAAGCTATAATTCTATGCTCCAAGTTAATTCTCTGAGGACAGCAGGTCCTCAGGAATTGCTTGGGATAGCATTCAAACACTAGTAAACATAATAGCAAACTTGAACAGAGGAACGCTGAGTTTTAATAGCTGCATAATATGCATAACAAAACAATGGAATCAGATAAACTCACCCCAAAATAAAAATCTTGACTTTATAAAGTATTGGAGGTGATCATAAAGATGTGTTGTTTTATTGATTTTATTTTTTTCTCATTGTCCTTATTGTGCAAATGACACAAACCTAGATTCAAAATTGTTAGATTTTGTAACACTGAAATTTCTGCTCTACAAGTACAAAAATCATGTATTTTTCAAATAAAATCAGAAGCTCGACATGCTTTGTTGTATAAAAGGGTAGTGTAGATAAGGAAACAGCTCAAAGAAGAAAAATAGATACAGATTCTCTTGTTACTCTCCAGGATGCACAGGAATGGAAAGTGGGCAGGAATTGAAAGACCTTGGACAAATTCTGCCTCTAGCATATTCCCACTGTGTGTAACCTTGGTAAATAAATCACTGTCTAGATTCTCCTATCCTCCTCTATCTTTCTCTTTCAAAAACTTAAATAAAAATGGCAGGATAATAATGCCTGCCTTCACAAAGTAATTACAATGCTTACTTCACCAGAGTGCTGAGGTAGTAAAAATATAGTAGGAAAGCACTGTTTAATAAATGCTTACACACCTATGCGATCAAATAGTATGATTTCATACAAACAAGTGCTGAAATTCAAATAGTCATTCTTCTTCCTCCCAGTTTTCCATTGTTTAAAATTTTTGGAAATCCTCCTATGACATGTTATTATTAAGATCAGTTTCTCAGTCTCATAAGAGCATCATTCCCATTATGTTACAGCCGTGTGTCCTGTTTGGTCAGACAACCCCTTCTTCTTCCTTGGCTTAATAACCTACTTTATTCATCACATGGCATCAAAATTACCTTTGAGTTTTCTTTTCAAAATGGTGAATCAAGTCATCAAAGAAGGGACCATTCACCATGAGTGAAGGTATCTAAAAGAATTTGTCTCAAGCTTTTAAGTAGATTCTGTAGTTTAAATAATATATACTTACAGAAAGCTGCATAAATTAGGTGTAAAGCTTGATCAGTTTTCACAAAATGAATACATTGGCTAACTATAACCTAGGTCAGGAAATAGAACATCACTGGCAGCTTAGTAGCCTCCTTTTTGACCTCTTATAGTCATTAACAATTTCCTATCTGCCCAAAGGTAATTACTATCCTGATATCCATCTATACAATTTATGGAGATAAAGTTGTTATATACAGGATGACAAAATATGTACATTGTGTCATATTCACTTAAAATTAATAATGACCCACATCATTACATATATCTGTAGTCAATTTTCATGTGTTAATACATTGAATAAATATTATGAATATGTCATTATTATTCATTCTGACATCTTGATGATGATTTGAGAGAAATATTAACCAGTTTCAGGCTATTTCAAATAGTGTGGCCATAAACATCTTTGTATATGTGTTTTGGTGAACATAAATATTTCTGTTGAGTGTATTCTTATGAGTGGAATTACTACATCCATGGACACATATGATTTCCATTTAATTAGATACTGCCAGTTTTCAAAAGTAATGAAACCAATTTAGACTCCCACCACTATTATATAAAATTCTGATTTCATTTTTTTAGGGAATATTACTTAATTTCTAGACATAAGGTGATTTTATAGTGATTTTGCTGTTATTAATTTCTAGTTTTTTATAGTCACTGAAGAAATTCTCTCTGATTAAAATCCTTTGACATTTGTTGCAGCTTACTTTATAGACTTGCATATGGTCAGTTTTTGATAACTACTCAACATTTCCTTGATGTATTAGTCAATTTTCACACTGTTATAAAGAACTACCTGAGACTGGGTAATTTATTAAAAAAAGAGGTTTAATTGACTCAGTTCTGCATGGCTGGGTAAGCCTCAGTAAACTTAAAATCATGGCGGAAGGTGAAGGGGAAGCAAGGCACATCTTACCATGGTGGCAGGTGAGAGAGAGAGACAGAGAGAGAGAGAGAATGGGAAGGTGCTGCACTTTTAAACCATCAGATCTCATGAGAACCCACTCACTATCATGAGAAAGCAAGGGGGAAATCCACCCCCATGATCCAATCACCTCCCACTAGGCCCCTCCCCTGACATGTAGGGATTACAATTCAACATGAGACTTGCATGGGGACACATGGCCAAACCATATCACTTGATAAAGAATGTACATTCTGCAGTTGTTGGTGCATTGTTTTATATTTGGTCAATTAGGTCAGATTAGTTATAAGCGTCCAAATCTTTTATAATCTTATAGACATTTTTGGTATGATTTTTCTTTCTGTTACTAAGATGGGAATGTTAATATCTCCCATTATGGGCCTGGCGTGGTGGGAGGCCAAGGCGGGTGGGGAGGCTAAGGTGGGAGGCCAAGGTGGGCGGATCACAAGGTCAAGAGTTCAAGACCAGCCTGGCCAATATGGTAAAACCCCATCTCTATGAAAAATACAAAAATTAGCTGGGCATGATGGTGCATGCCTGTAATCCCAGCTACTCAGGAGGCTGAGGCAGGAGAATCGCTTGAACCCAGGAGGTGGAGGTTGCAGTGAGCCAAGATCACGCCACTGCATTCCAGCCTGGGAGACAGAGCTAGACTCCATCTCAAAAAAAAACCCAAAAATACAAAAAACAGAAACAAATATATATATATATATATGTGTATATGTGTGTGTGTGTATATATATATATATACATATATATATCTCCCATTGTGATAATTCAGCTTCCGTGTATACTCTTGCATTTTTTGCTGTATATATTTTGAAGGTACATTATTAGATGCATAGAGTTTCTTTTTTTTAATTTTTTTTGAGGAGGAGTCTCACTCTGTTGCCCAGGCTGGCGTGATCTTGACTCACTGCAACCTCTGCCTCCCGGCTTTAAGCAATTCTCCTGCCTCAGTCTCCAGAGTAGCTGAGATTACAGGTGTGTGCCACCACGCTTAGCTAATTTTTGTATTTTTAGTAGAGACAAGGTTTCGCCATGTTGACCAGGCTGGTCTTGAACTCGAGACCTAAGGTGATCTGCCCACCTAGGCCTCCCAAAGTGCTAGGATTTCAGGTGTGAGTCACCGCACCCGGCCTAGAGTTTTGTTTTAATCTTCTTTGTGGAGGAATGTGAAGGATTATTCCTAGTAATGCTTCTTTCCTTACACTCTATGTTTTCTGGTATTAATTTATACGCATTAGTTTTCATTGGATTAGTATTTGCATGGAATAGCTTTTTTCCATTCTTTTACTTTCAACCTTATTTTGTTCCTTTATGTATCTTTATGTCTTATATGCAGCATTTATTTTGGATTGTTTTATACAGTTTGATAATTTTTAAAAATTAGAATATTGAGTCTATTTATCTTTGTGGGTATACTTTCGTTTTTTGCTTGCTTTTAATTTTTTTACTAAAGTGAAATTTTCCTACAGTGAGACCTATACATATATCTTATCTATAATATGATAACTTTAAAAAAGTATATACTCATACAAACCACTCAATCAAAATATAGAATATTTCCATCTTTCCAGAAAGTTCCCTGGGTCACATTCCAGGCCGTCTCTACTCCCATAGACAACCATTTTTCTGAGCTCTAACTCCATAGACTGGATATGTACTTCATATAAATGAATCATACAGCATGTAAATTTTTGTGTGTATGGTTTCCTTTATTTTGCAAGATACATGCTTACCATTTATAAGTTTTTTTTTTATTGCTGAGTAGTGTTATATTGTATGACTGGTTCTTTTTTTTTGGTGATATACAGTTGAATTGTTTCCAGTCTTCATATATAATGAATAAAGATTCCATAAGCATTTATATGTACATACATTCTTATTTTTCTTAGGAAAAATTCAATGGGGTGTAATTTCAGGGTCAGAGAATAGATGTATATTTAATTTTACATAAGAAACTGTGAAAAAATTTTCCCAAGCCATTGCACTACTTTACTAAGCCATGTGTATGTGATATAATCACTGATATATTTGACATTAAATCCATCGTCTTACTCCTTTCTACTTGTTCTGCCTGTGATATTTCTTTTTTATGCAAGTTTTTTCGTATTTATTGCATTTCATAAAATATTTTATCACTCCACTTTCCTTTCTTTAACTTTGTAGGTAGACATTAGTTACAAACCGTATTAGAAGTCACTATATGTATCCTTAACCTATAAGACTCTAATATAAATTGTATCTTTATCACCTCTTATACCTTATGGAGATCTTAGACCCTTTAACACCAGTTACAGTCATTCTTGCTTTTTGGATTATTATAATCATGCATTTTACTTATATAAATATTTCTGCCACATAAGGTGAAATTATATTTATTTTCAGTCAATATTTATTTAAATTTACCCACATATTTAAAATTTCTTTTTTTATTGTTTCTTGCATTTCTGTGCTTCTGTTACAATTTTCCTTTTGCTCAAAGAAACATTTTAATATTTCTTGTATGCAGATGTGTTGGTAAAAATTTGTTATAGTTTAAGTTTGCGTAGAAAAGTATCTCATTTTAGAAGACTATTATTTCTTGGCATAGATTTCTAAGTTGGCTGTTTCTTTTTTCTTGAAAGATATCATTTCGTTGTTTTCTGGATTTATTTATTTCTATTGAGAAATTTACTATGAAAAGTATTTTGCCCCTTGAAAGTAAAAACTTGTAATTTTTCTGTAGCAGCTTTGGAGGTTACCTCTTTTCTTTTTTTTTCAGTAGATTTTACTAATTTACTGAGGCATGGTTTTCATTGTATTTACTCTACTTTGGGTTCATATCGCTTTTTGAATCTGTGGGTTGATAACTTTTATTAGTTTTGAAGAGATCCTGGCTATTATATTCATAAATGTTGTCCGTTTTACTTTTGTTCTTTCTCTCCTTTGGGACTCTAATCACACACATATTAGACCTTGGCATCTTGTCTCACGTTCTCTGAAGTCTTTGTTCTGTATATTCTAGCTTTGTTCTCCCTCTGTTTTAATCTGGATATTTTTTGTAGTCACCTGTTTTCCAGATCATTGTCTTTTCTTCAGTTGTGTCTAACCTGTCATTATGGCGATCTATTGCATGTTTATTTTAGTTTATTTTAATTTTTAGATCTAGAGATTTCTTCTTCTTTGAATAGATTTCAGTTTTCAAATGCAATTCCTCATTTTGCCAAGTATGTTCTTGAGTTATTGGAAAGTCTGCCTCATAACTCCGTTATATCTATTACATCACCATCTGTTTCTGTCATCCACTTTCTCACTGGGTCTCCTTTCAAATTGTTCAGTTTGTGCTTACCTTCTCTCCAATATTATGGCTCCTTGGGGGTTGGACTCCAAGTTTTAGCTCTCCAGTTTGGTGAGACTGCAGGAAACTCTGGGATTGCTTAGGGAGAAAAGTGGCATAAAATAGGAGACTCATCACAATGAATTTCTCTGATCTTTGTGATCTTGACTCCTTTAGGTCGGGGCTGCTCTGCTAGCTCTCTAAAACTTTCAGGCAAATTCTAATTTTTTTTTTTTTTTTTTTTTTTTTTAGACATTGTCTTGCTCTGTTGCCAAAGATAGAGTCACTGGCATGCTCATGGCTCACTGTTAGCCTCAACCTCCCGGGCACGGGCTATCTTCTCACCTCAGTCTCCTGAGTAGCTGGGACCATGCCTGGCTTATTAATTTTTTTCTTTTTTTTTGTAAAAACAAGGTCCCCCTGTGTTTCCCAGGCTGGTCTCAAACTTCTGGCCTCAAGTGATCCTTCTGCCTCGGCCTTCCAAAGTGTTGGGATTACAGGCATGAGCCACATGCCTAGCCTCAAGCAGATTCTTGAAAAGTATTTTGTTAAGCTTTTCTAGTTGTTCTGGGTATGAAGACCAGTCAACACTAGTCTGTCATAGCCAATGGTATGTACCTTATGCTTTCATAGCGAAGCTAAATGATTTAATAGCCATAGTACCACTGCGGTTGCACTTTAATCCAAAGGCCCCTGGGATTTTTAGCTTCAGGAGAGAGGCAAGCTGCCATCAGGAAAAAACCGATCAGCTGTTCTTCCAAATCAGCCACAAGCAAAGCTTAGAGAAACTGAAGTAGTATGTCCTTGGCCATACTACCTCCCAGACATATTTCTGGAATGAACAGACACAGGATAAAGTCTGGTGTCTTTATCCAGCTCTGATCTATTCATGAAAATTTCACACCTGAATTTTCACATTTTTTGCATGATTACTATATTATGGAAACAGTAAAAAAATGAGGAAATCTCCTTACACTTACAAGCAGAAGTGGAGACTGATACAATTATGACATCAACTTGTGCAATGACTGTGCAATTAGTTGAACTATCTTAATAATCAAGTCCATTGCCCTCCTCCAAAGCACACCACACACACCTCCCCTCACCAAACCCCAAACCAGTATGCGTTAATTTAAATTTAGGATAAATCAAGAGAAATATTGTCAGCTTCTGTTTCAACTTTAATTGAACTAAAATACCACAAGGATTACTTTTTATTTTCTAAATTTTCAGATTAAAAAAATTTAGCAAAAATGGAACTAGTATGACTAAAAGACAAAATGCAAAATTAACAAAATAAGTACTATAATAAATCAGAGTAATGAAATTAGAAAATAAGTTTATAAAGACAAATATAGTTCACTCATTTCCTTTCAGTTGTAATGAATTTCATCCTTTACTACTGCGACTGTATTATTGCTGTTTACATTGTAACTGCATTATAATGCATTTCTGTACAGGTAATTTGATTTTCTTTCTTTTTAAAAATCTAGTCCTATTTTAATTGTGGTAGGGGAGTTCATTATTTAAATGACACTATAAGGAATGCATAAGGAAAAATAATTTATTTGGTAAAGTCAACTCTTCCTTCTCATTTATGTTTTCCAAATTTGAAATATCCATTATCAATTTTTTAAAAAATGAAACATAGGTGTTTTAGAGTGGATATAAATTATAAGTAATTCTGGTTCCCTAGTCAAGAAAATGGAATTGTATTTGAGGTAATATGACAGATTTTGAAAACACAATTAGAGCCTTTGATATTAATAAACACATATTTATCTAAATTAATGTTTGATACCTGAAATCTTTTATGAGTACATTGTCAAGAGACTTACTCCATAGGAGGAACACCTGTATTCCTATGGTTCTGAGGCCATATTTAATACTCAGCATGCCCTTAAATGTTACAATAATATGAATTTATGTTTTAATCAGAACAATAAATGTAGCCTTATATGTTCCTTAAGTTCCCATTCTCTTTATTCGCTTTCCTTTGGTAGTTGTCTAAATGCCAGAACCCTGCATGTTAGTTTTGCTTAGAAATGTTTAAACCAGACTGCCAAAAACCTTTTCCTACAGCTTTAAAAAACCATTTCTCAGACGTGTAGGAATTCTTATTTGTTGAAAATCTGCATGAATCTAAAATTAAACACAACAACAGCAATTCATGTTGAAAAGAATTTATAAAGAAGGAAACCATGGCAACAGAATCATTTATTTTTAACTGTACCAACCCTTATCTCTACTTTCACCCCCAAACTAAGCACACTGAAGCCATAGCCTTTTCTAGACTGCCTTATCCCCACTGTAATTTTGCACCAGTCAAAAATAGCAACAGGAATTGTCATATTTCCATTACTAAGTACTGTGCATGCCATGCTTCTCTTCCTCTTTACTTGCTCACATTATCCTGTAGACAGCCTTTGAAGAACTTTTGTGGTTGTCAAGGGGAAGCTCAGCTATTGCATACTGCACGGCCAATGTCACTGCTAATGCCAACGACAGGCTCTCTAGTGGTTAGATTGAGGTCCTGACTTAATTCCTCAGAGATCCCACATCTTATCAGAAGTGAGCTGACCACACAGGGCAAGAGCAGATGTAACTGCAGCATATCACAACACAGCATCCCTTGGCTCCCGGGGATCCTGTCTGTACACATATCTGAATAGCTCTGTTTTGCTACACCACTGCCTTTTATCTTCCTGGTCATACTTACACCGCAATGCCAGGAGAACTTACACTTATAACACGCATGCTTTCCTTAACCAAAGGCTTACATACTATAGGAAAAGGTTATTTTTGTTAAAATGTCTTAAAAGTGATCATCAAAACTTTTCACGGGATTGATAAAGTTGGAAAATGTCAACGTATTTTCCCATTAGTAATTTCAAAAACAAATTACTTGTAAGACCAGTCTAAGTCTGAAAATCTAGTCACCCGTTTTATTAAAATATCAGCTGATAGGATACGGTATTTAAAATGTGTCTTTTGCAATTCGTTTGTCTGTTTTGATTTCTGTTAGCTCACTTGCTGAGGAACTTAGGGTGTTCAGAAATAAGGGTTCATTCCTCCTTGATTCGGTTGAGCTAGTCATCCCAGAAGGGCCCTAAGAGAAACACAGGCTTCATTATGGAAGATCAAAGACTTGGGTAATACAAATAGGTACAAGAATATGTTTGAAGGCATGAAGGGCACTAACCCAGTAACCCAATTAAATCACATGGAAAATTGATCTTATATTTTCTGAAATAAATGGAAAATCTGATGGTTAAAAGGACACTGGCCCATTTATCTATGAACCATACTCAGGGTTAAATAAGAGACCAAGAGAAGGCTACGTCTAGTAATGTGCTGATTATAGCAATAGGAGAGCAGAGGCACTGACTCCTTTTTGGTTCATTTACACTTCTTTTTTTATCTGTTCCTGTCATTTGTTCCCATGGCCCATTTCTCCGAATTGCTCCCATTAGACTGGTCTGTAGGTCAATTTGCCTGACTTTTCTTCACCAAAGGCTTTCTGGAGGATGATCCAAGGTTACCAGGGCTATCTGCATAAAAACATTGACAAGTTCTCACATAGATACTTAACAAAAAGAATGAATATCTACCAACGGCAAAGCGTCACGTTTTCTCTGAAGTAAAGGAAAACAAGAAAAACGTTGTTTGGAATTCTTTGAAATCAGACGAAGACAAAGCTACGTTGCTTTTCAGCTTCAGTACAGAAAACAAAATCTGCCTCTCTTTGGAGGAATTATGAAGAGAAAAGCAAGAATATCATATAGTTTTTCTGTTTCCACAGCTGCAGTTACTTTATTTTCTGTGATTGCTTTTTTGTTTCCAAGATTTCCCATTTTTGGTAGCAGCTCTGAGGATTTATTCAGCAAATATTTATTTTGCCCCTACAAGGTATGAATCACTGCCCATGATACATGATAGCTGTGGAAGTCTGGCCACGGAAGCACAGAAACATGAGGGAGTCTAGGTGTAAATAAGGTTTTGAATAGTCATCTCTCACCATCCTAGAGACACGAGAAAGAAAGCTGCTTATTCAGCAAAGAAAAAACAATAAGAGCACAAAAATAAGAGAGAGGACACAAATTTTTTTTTCCCCACAATTTAGGAGTATTGCTAAATGACTGTCTTTGAAAGAAACCACATTTTGACACTATAATTTGATAAAGAAATAAGAAAAAATAAAAGTTTATTCTTTCTGAGCCTGTGGCCAGCCTTGTAATAGTCAAACTGATCAATTTGGATACCTTTGCATTGAAAAAATACTAAAAAGTTGATAAAGCCCAGGCTAACAATTTTTGTGATTTGAATATGAAATTGGACATTTATTACACATATTAATTAGGTAAGCAAGTGGTAAAGGAAATTTTGAAATATCTGAACAAATTGCTCTTGGATCTCCGAGGTGCACCTATTCTCAGGAAGATACAAGTATTTGAATTCTTTGTTGCTGTAAGGAAACAGTAATGAAAAGAACAATGATGTTAGCTTGAGGAGAATAGATTTATACTTTGATATTTTGTTTATAGCTAACTCTTAAATGGATGTTTTAAAGTGTCTGATGTATATAATAGGATAACAATAATAAATACATGAGGCAATCAAGGCAAGGGAAAAAGCAGGGTGGAAAACAACTGAGGTTAAGCCAGAGGAGCAGGAATGTAAAGCGTCATTGCCGTGGGGCACTGCCTGCTTACCAGGAGAGAGCCACTGTTTTGTTCCTGACCTTTCTGGCCACTGTTCTAAATAGGAACCACGCAGTTACATGTTTCAGAGTGTCCATGAGCTAAATCCCAAAGAGTCATTCAGAAGAAGCGTGACTATTCCCAGTTCTCAGGCTTGAGAGAACTTTCTCCCTCCCATGGGTCCTCATAAAAACGTCAGTGCATCATCTGGTGCAGCTCCTGGAGAGGGTCCTCAGCAGCAGCCAGGGGAATCTCAAGGAGAAGCTGCCTCCCAGCATGTCCCACACAGCCACTCCATAAACAAAGCCACTTCACCTCTGGGTGACCAGGATGGTTCAACTGGAAAGGCTGGTGGCCTCTTGGGCTCCATCCAGCAGTAAAAATCTATTCCTTGGAGTCTGATGATTACATTAGGTCTTTAAAAAGCTCTGCTTGCTAACATTTTTTTTAGCCTAGTAAGGCAGAATATTCTTGAATTAAGACTGAGTAAATGTCCTATGTATTCAGACTTCTTACTCATTGATTTACTGTACGAGACAGAGTCCAAAAAGGAAACAGAATCAACACCAGTAATTGATCAGGGAATATTTAATAGAAAGAAATACTAACTGGTAGCAGGTGAGTAGCCACTCAGAGGGTATAAAAGAGAATTCAGGGAATTCCTTGAATTCTCTGAAAGTCCCAAATGAAGAAATACACTTGGAGAAGGGGGTTCCTCTCCAGCACTAAGATTCAGACTTCATTGGAGTCTAAATTCATTGTGGCTGGACCTACTGGATGGCAGAGAAGTTGGATTGCTTCAGGCCAAATCTGGTCCATGGCCAGCTGGCTGGGACTGGTGAGCTGGGAAATCTGGGTAGGAACTGGCATTCAGAAAGCTTTCCACTGGGGTCCAACAAAACTGGCTGGAGGGCATGTGCCACATCACCTCTTGGACACACACCTCCAACTGCTACACTCTAGAACAAGAAGACAGGAAGCAAACAAATCAAGAGAAGTCTCTTCCTCTGGCACTGTCCCTCCTCTGATGTCTTTCACGGACAAAGATTAACGTGATGCTGATTAGCAAACGATAAGTCTTTTAGGGTTCCATCTCCAGTGTTCCAAAGCAGGGCAATGAAGGGTGAATTTGGAGCACAGGGGCAATAAATGGGTAACTGGCATACCTACTGTGAACTCCCAAAATCTGAGATTGGTCTCAGTAATTAAGAAGTTTATTTTGCCAAAGTTAAGGACGAGCGCCCGTGACCAGCTTCAGAAGGTCCTGACGACACATGCCCAAGGTGGTCAGAAACAGCTTAGTTTTATACATTTTAGGGAGACATGAGACATCAATCAACTTGTATAAAATGAACACTGGCTCTGTTCAGAAAGGCTGCGACAACTCAAAGCAAAGGTGGAACAACTTGAAGTGCAGAGGGGGCTTCCAGGTCATAGGTAGATAAGAGACAAATTGTTGCATTCTGAGTTTCTGATTAGCCTCTCCAAAGGAGGCAATCAAATACGCATTTACCTCAGTGAGCAGAGGGGTGACTGAATAGAATGGGAGGCAGGTTTGCCCTAAGCAGTTCCCAGCTTGACTTTTCCCTTTAGCTTAGTGATTTTAGGGCCCGAAGATGTATTTTCCTTTCACACTACTTTTCCCCAAATCATTAAATTCCAAAATATGTAATGCACATTTATGAATGCTCATTACACATTTTATGCTACAATAAATAAAGTGATGCATTTTATAGTTTTCAAGGAATTGCAGTAAGAAACAGTGGCAGTGGAGTCTAAGGCATCTGTAGTTTTTCTAATAGCCCATAGGCAGCTGACAATGAATGTTTGTCAAATAAGCATGCTGTATTGCTATATTGACTTTCTGATATTCATGCATAGAAGCTTGTGACTCAGACCATTACAACATCATTCAGTAAGCCAGTAATTGTCAGAAAAAGGATACCATATTTTGAGTGAATGCGAATTCATTTATTTGGTCAGTCAATAAATATTTGACGAATACCTACTGTATGTTAGGTATTGGGGATATAGAGCAAGGCAAACGTTTAATACCCTTAAAGACTTTAAAGTGATAAATGTCTTGAGGAAGATGCGTAAGTGCTATGACAGCAAATAATGGGGAGACTTCATCTACTCAGGAAGGTTGGGAAGAATTTATAATTGCAAGAGGTGCAATTGAGGTTGAACTGAAAGAGGGAGTTAGTTGCCTAATGGCAGGGTGTAGTGGGAAGAGGTATTCCAGGACTGGGTAATATCATGTGCAAAGATCCTCTGATGAGAAAGAGCCTATGTTCAAGGAAATGAAATAAAGTCTGTGTGGCTGAAGCATGGGGATAATGGAAAGGGATCATTGAGGGACATGAATTCTCCGGCAGATTTCATTTGCACCATTGATTCTCCTGGGTCTCCAGTTTACCTGTCTACACTGCAGATTTGGACTTGCTAGCCTTCATAATCATGGAAGCCAACTCCTTATAACAAATCTCTTTCTCTCTATATATGCATATCCTATTGGTTCAGTTTCTCCGGAGAACCCTGACTATTACAGACCTTAATAGGTAGGAAAACACCTTAAATCCTTCTTCAGGATTTCATTCCATCTAACTGGTTTATCACTGAGGGCAATTTCCCCCTCCTGGAAACATTTAGCAATATCTCAAGATGTTTTTGGTTGTCATCACTTGGGGATAATATTCCTGGCATCTAGAGGGTAGAGATTAGGCTAAGCCTCCTAAAATAAAAAAAAGACAGTCCTCTCCCCACCCCCATAAAGGATTATCCCACAGTTGAGAAACCCTGCTCCATCTGAATGGATAGCCACTGAACTATTTTATGCAGGACTCTGGGTGGAGAGTTAGGGTAGGTTGAGGGAGGGAGGACAGTGAGAGTGATCTTTTGCATTTCAAAAGTATCTTGCTCTGGAGAAAGCTAATAGTAGATACAGGTTGACATCAAAGGGTTCATGAAGAAATTACTGTCACTATTAGCCATGTGAAGCCTAAAGTAAAATTTGTTTACTATCTTATATAGTAGTATTAATTTTTTTTTTTACCATGACTATAAAAACTGCACCCATCCCTCAGGAGGATGGAGAAAGTCAGTGACATTATTCATTCAAATGGCTTAACATAGGGGAGAAAATTAAAACATGGATAATATTCGTCGTTTAGTTATCTCATTCCGATGACGTGTGTTGCAGATTTTCATGAAATTAAGGAATCTATTTTCTATCAACTCAACTTTCAGGCCTGTAAACATTTTCAGGTAAGAAAGCAATGCAACAAATTCCCCCAAATTTCCATATGGTTAAAAGCTATTGAAGTCTAGCTCTACAGGAAGTCATAAATATTCTAGTGGAAAGGTAATGAAAACTAAATCCTGAGAGTTTTAATTGGAAGCCACAGGACCCTTAGCTGAGATCTGAGGGGAAAGAATTTTGACTGCTCTAGGAAGTATTTGGTATTGTGGTGATAGATCTGAAAATGAGGAAAAAGTACATTCAGGCAGCATAGGATGTCACAGGCTGGCCACTGTTAAGTATTTTTTTCAACAGTTATCAGCCCATTCAAACGACCCTACCTCTAACTCAGGAAGGGTAATATTTTAATCCTCTGGGCATCTTTTTGTCTAATCTTTTTCTGTGTAGCCACCATAAAAACTATAGGCTGCAGATACACTGCTATAAACAGATTTATGTAAGAATTTTAGAAGAGATTTTGTTTTCAACCCTCTTTAAAATGAATCACAAATATTGAAAGTCTTTGTTGCAAAGGCTTTAACTAAATGAGTATTTATTTGGCAAGCTCTTAATTTTCCTTTTAAATTCTGATTGAACCAGGTGTATTGGCTCACCTAAACTGACTTCATTAAGATGCCAATTTTCACTGTTTTCGAAGAATCAAACACATGTTTTGAGCTTCAGAGAAAGAGAAACTGCCAGGAAAAAACAAAACAGTGGATTGTGAATGAATGCAAAAAGTAGGTGGAAATAGCTAAAAATAAAACTATTCCCAAAGCAAATATTAAAATACTTCTGTCTTGGTGCAAAAAGAAAAAAATAAGAATCTCCATGCTGGCTGGGCAGTAAAAATAACCACAAAACATCCCATAAATAGACAAATCCTAAAGTATTATGATCCAAGAGATTTCATTCATTCTCATCTTGGTGAAAATGTATACATCATTCTTTGTTGTGCCGAACCTTCTAGACACTTTAATTAATGTATATCTTCAAGCTTTTTTCTCCTTATTACTTGCTTAAAACAAGCAAGCAAACAAACTTCAGTATTAGAAAGGAAAACTTGTGAAAACTCGAAGCATGTGTTACCAATCAGCAGTGTGTATTAAATAGATTCTGAATAATTGCTATTATCGTAAAGACTAAATAAGGTTTGGGACTTAGAATTATATGTGTTAAGTGGTTGAATATTCTACCCGGAGAGCTTCTATGTACGCTTTTGCAAGCCTGGTTTCCTCTTCTGTACTTGAGTTAGCTCCAACACTACATTTTATTCCCAAAGTTTGCACATATTTACCTTTCACTCACAATCTTGTAAAAAGGAATTGCATTTCTTTGGAAATGGAAACAATCTAGAAAGTGAGTAAAAGGAGGTATTGATAACACACAGCTGTGAGATGATGTCTGCAATTTTTAGTGACTAGAGTGCAAAGTACAAGAAGTATAATTTATTGAAACACCAATCTTTTCACCTCTTACTACATTATATTTTAAATCAAAGAAAGTAAAGATTTTTAAAAGAGGGAACATGAATCCAGGTGTTTACACTGTAGTCATTGAAATCAATCTACGCCACTGGAGGAAACTTTATATGTTAGAGCATTTTCCTCCATGCTTTGTAATTTTTTTTTTTATACTTATTCTCTCTTTGCCTGATGGTTGGCGGACAAACTATTTGCAAACATTTATATGACTTCTGCTTATGTGTTCCAGAGGGGAAAAGGTCTTTTGTTGTAGATAGTAAAAATCAAGCGAAACAGATAGGGTCATGATTTGCCAAAGGTCAAAGGTCATGACAAGTGAGTGACTCAAGAAGCCTTGAGGTCAAAGGTGCAGCTGGAATCCCATAACCTCCACTCCGCTTTTTACATGACAAAGGAAAGCTGTGCTTTCTTAACTTCTGTGAAGCAATCTAGCTACACGTTCACATTTTTCCTTGAAAAATTATTTTCAAATGATTCTGCCCATGATTATTTTCTCCCTTGAAATCAAGTGGCATGAAATAGGCTTTTATATAAATTGAATGTCTCCTTAGCCTTTTATTAGTATTCTATATCGGAAACCTAGAAGAGGAAGAACTAACAGAGATTAATACGTGTTTTTTAAATTGAAAATAAGCACATTTTTTAGATCAACACAGACTAAAGAAGTACATTTATCCTCTTTGTTATTTTCTTTTTCAATCCCTTGTGTATTTACTGACTGTACCTAAAAATGTTTTTCTTGCAAAAGTAACTAAGAGTAACAGTGATCTCTTATGCTTTCCATTTGGAACAGGTTCTTCTGGTAAATCCTTAATACAGCTCCAAAAATAAGGTTTTGTAACAAGAACCATTCTGGTGTTAATGTCTTTTTTTTTTTTTTTTTTTTTTTTTCTGATTTAAAGCAATTAAAATTTTAATGATGCCAGGAGGCCACTGTTTAGGTCAGAATGTCTATGGCAGATCTCAGGAAATCTCAGTAGCTGCCTATATCTCTACCATGTGAACTGGAGGAAAAATGCAGAACCTTGCTTTTCAACTCCATTGGTTTCTAACCTCTCATGAGCACTTAATTCCTCATAGAGAAGGAAATAGTCATGCTGTAGAATCCTGTGGCCCATGAAGGGTAATTGGATAACATCTTTTGAAAGATTTACAAGGCTGCCAAGGATTTTGCCAGCTTTAAACCTGATTGATTCAGTGTGAAAAGATCTGAACAATTCTGACCTAAAAGTTTAAAGACAGACCTTTCCTGTGAAAGTATAATTTAGAGCCTGTAATAAAATTGTATTGGAAAACACCACATTGAAGAACACAGCCATAAATTGCATTATGTTAAAGGACCCTTTCCCCTTAAATCCTCTGAAAGAAGCCTAATTGTTCACCAGATACTTTAATAATGAAGTGTTTTTGTTTTTGCTCTCCTACCCCCTAAATAAGTCCCTAAAGAAAGACAAACTTGCCAACTACTTTGCCTCTCCAACCAAAAAGTTTGACTTCTTGGTTATGTGTACAGATAGAATTTATGTACCTTTTTTTTTCTCATTAGGTACAGTAAAGGAAAGCAAAATTTCATTTATCTTTAACAAACAAAGAGTAGACCAAACAGACTTGTCCCGTATTTTAATTTTTCAAAGTGCTAATTCTCATCTCATATTAATTTCCATCTTGACAAAATATACACACTCATGATTAGTGGAATATTTTATGGGTAAGCTCAAATGCTTCTGATGACTCAGACAAATTAATGATTAAGCATCTTCCAGCTAATTACTCCAGGCCATTAATTATTTATCCAAATCCATCAGTCTATCATCTATATTAGCCTCTCTTTTCTACTGCCCATTTTAGAAGAGACAGGTTTGGAAAAACTAAAACATAAGAATTTCAAGTAAATAAAATTAAATAGAATACTTACTTTTTTTTTCTTTTTCTCTAGAATCTGGGAAATTGAGACCATGGTATTTAGACAAAAGCCTCTTTATCTTTATAAACAATACCTGCTTTGTCACACGCTCACTAACTTTGTGTTTCCTCCTCAAATTTCAGTTTGAAGGATTTAGGGAAAAATGCCATGTGCCCACTTACCTGTGATTTGGGTGCTAGGCCATTTTGCCTTTTGAAATTTCGAATCATACAAACTAGTCTTAGATGTTTAAAATAGGAAGACTGATACGCGTACTAGGCATATTTACAAGTGACCAAGAATGATTGCTTTTTATAGAGGTTGGTGAGAACAGAAACTTTCCAACAAATTGAAAGCTTACTTCCCTCTCATTATTAAAAAAAAAAAAAGACAAAACAAAAGCAGAACTGTGACATTAAGAAAAAAAAATTGCTTAAGAAATATGTAAAGGAGAGAGCCCTCAGCAGTGTAAAGTAGTTGATAGCATGAAAAGCCACTTGGAAAGGAAAGAGGGGACACAGTGCTGTACTCTCACATTTCTTTCCTGAAGAATTAAGTAGTAAGTTGGCTCAGACTTTCATTTCCTTCCACATCCTACCTAGAGTTAAGCGTCAAGAAGGTTATTTAACCGGCCACCTGACAAACCTCTCCGTCTTGTGAACTAGAACAGCTCCCCCGTTCTGGAAGTCATCGAGGGTCGAACAAATTCCACTGTATCAACGTCCAGCTGATCATTAGCATTTTCTGTAGGATGTGTTGTTTATGATTTTGGTCTACAATAGTCTCTAAACTGGCACAGTCCCCAGAAGTTCTTCAGAACGTTGCAGTCAGTTAAGATGAAAATTGTTAACTCCTGGAAAAATACACCAGAGTGAATGAAGAGGCCGATTAAAAATTGTTAATAAAAATATATTTTGACATGTTCACCTCACAAGTATCTTTATAGGAGTCATCCTACAGTAAAGGCTTGGAACAGTGAGACAACCTTCCAGGGAGTTCTGATTTTGAGTTCTGGTGCCACCTTGTGGACAGTGGGAGGAAGAGAAGATGCAAAAGAGGCTTGACTGAGTCATTCTGCAGTAGATCAAGAATGTCATCTGATTAATTTCCTTCATACCCTTTGTATCAAAAACAAAACAAAAAACTCCAAACCAGAAAAAAAAAAAAAGGCAAAACTTTATCACTTTCCAGAGGAGGAACTCTTTAAGTCTTCCTATCAGTTAAAGGATTAAGAGGATTAAGACCAAAACCCGATTTTGCTGACATTCAGGGTCTCTCGCAATCTGATTCTAGCCGATTTTTGCAGCATTACTGGAAACCACTCTTCTCCATGAATTTCTCATTACAGCCAGACTGGTCTGCTCCTCCCAGATAGTCATTACCTTTGCCCATGTTATCTTCCCATCCAGAATAGACCTTTAGATCCTTTTACAATCTTCCATTTGGAAGGACTTTACAATTGGATTTGATGTCTTCAATGTTGGTGCCTCTCATAAAACTCCCTCCTCAGAAGTCCTTGAACCTCTTCTTGAACATCTCTGGGGCAGTGCATTCAACCTGATTGAGATGACTTATGATTTTTTCAGCGATCTCTAGTAGTAAACGCTTTCTTAAGTTGGACATGTACCTTTTGCTCAAGAGCAGGCTGAGTGCCGGATGTATGAGGACCTCTGTGCACAGACTCTGGACCAAGATGAGTTGGGTTCAAACTTCAGCTTTGTAGCTTTCTAGCTGTGTGGCATTGGGCACATAACTTATCTAGGCCTCAGCTGTTTCTTCACCTGTAAAATAAGAATAAAAACAGTGCCTACAATCAATCATATCAGTTTTGTAAGTCATCTTATATGTATGAAAGTACTTACAACAGTGTGTACCATGTAGTTGATACTTTGTAAGTGCTGGTTTTATTTATAGCTTTGGGAAGTCATCAAGATGTGGGTGATGATTGCAGTAATGGAAACAGATGAAAAGAGAGTATTGAACAACATATCTCAATGTGCACACTTGGAGCATCCAACCTAAAGATGCCACACTAGTTAAAGTCCCATAGGGATACAAGTTTGGGATATGCTGAACGCTATATACAGATGCATACTGTGTGCATGTATGTACTCTATCTATGCAGATATATGATAATTAGCATAATCGAGGCTCCTAATTCTTGACATATAACAACCCACCTTTGTCTAACGGCATTTCCTAAACTTATGTGACCCATGAATCCTTTTCAAAGTAACATCTTAACATCTCATTACATATGTATGTTGTAGAAGAAGAATCCTCAAATCAAAACATTTAGGGACAAAGCAAATAATGTAAATGAGGGAAGAAGGCCAGGTAAAATACAGTATGGAGTAGTGTGAGTTATGGAAGTCTAGAGGACGCATACTTCGCCTAAATGCATTTCACTTTGGCTTGTGAAAAAACACCGTGTAGGCCAAGGAAAACATATCCGAAATCTGAATCTGGGCTGTGTCCAGCAAATTTGTGATTCCCGTAGAGTGAGAAAAGGGAAGTAACTGCATAATCTGGAGAAGAACCAATTTTTAGAGATAAAGAGAAGCCAGAAAAAGAGACTGTGAAGGAAAAGTAGGAGATGTAGCCAGGAAAGAGCAGCATCCTAGAAACAGAAAGAGGCAAAACAGAGGTGTCTCTGGGTCTCGAGAGGTCATGTTGGTTTCCTATTGCTGCTGTTCTTAATTATCACACATTTAGTGGCTTAAAGCAACACAAATTTATTATCTTATAATTCTACAGGCCAGAAGTTTGATGTGGGTCTGACTGGGCTAAAATCAAGGTGTGGTCAGGGCTGCGTTACTTCTGGAGGTTCTAGGACAGGGGTCCTCAACCCCCAGGGCCACGGACTGGTACTGCACAGCAGCAGGTAAATGGCGGGCAGGTGAGAAACTTCATCTGTACTGAAGGCTGCTCCCCCATCGCTCCACTGACATTACCGCCTGAGCTCCACCTCCTGTCACATCAGAGCAGCATTAGATTCTCATAAGAGCCCAAACCCTATTGTGAACTGTGTATCTAGGTTGCACACTCCTTATGAGAATCTAATGTCTGATGATCTGTCACTGTCTTCCATCACCCCCAGATGGAACCATCTAGTTGCAGGAAAACAAACTCAGGGCTCCGACTGATTATACTTTATGGTGAGTTGTATAATCATTTCATTATATATTACAACATAATAATAATGGAAATAAAGTGCACAATAAATGTAATGCGCTTGAACCGTCTTGAAACCATCCACCCTCCACAGTCCGTGGAAAAATTGTTTTCCACAAAACTGGTCCCTGGTGCCAAAAAGGCTGGGGATCACTGTTCTAGGAGAAAATCCACTTCCTTATTTTCCTAGCCTCTAGAGGCTGCTTGCAGTCTTTGGCTTACGGCCCCTTCCCCCAGCCAGGAGTGTGGAGTCCTTCTCATATCACACCATCTGACCTCCTCTCCTGCTTCCCTCTCCTGCTTCCCCCACCCAAAGAAATAGCGTTCATTTTATTAACTCTAAGCCAAATAAATTAACAAGGCTTTCCAGACACATATTAGGAATTATCACAGTAATATGTTATTGACACAATTAGTAATGTCTCAAAATGTATTGAACTTACTGAAATATTGTTATGGTTATTTTAGTTGTTGTTAGTGCTATTAATCATATGCATTATTGTTTGATAGTTTTTTGAACTTATATGAGGCAAGGTATAACATGGAAACAAATTATAATTGTGTAGTAATTAATTTTAGGTGTTGAAGAAAATATTCAAGAAATTGTTGAGCATATCACTGAGGGTGTGTGCAGGCCTCTAATGGCAAAATATTTTGTTTTTATATATGCTTATGATATCTGGTTAAATTACTGCCTTATTAGTAGGAATTTTAAAAAAACTGATACCAGCTTGAACTCAAGCTGTTATTTTTTCAAATTAACACATAAATATAGACTAAGGAAATACATTTGAAATAATAATTGCCAGTTTTCTTTCTGAGAAAGAAAATTGGAAAATTCTTAGTTTATATATATATATTGACTTTTTTTTTTTTACAGATATTACTTTATAGTAATTTATCTTAGTCCAGGTGCAGTGCCTCACACCTGTAATCCCAGCACTTTGGAAGGCTGAGCTGGGAGGATTGCTTGAGGCTGGCAGTTCGAGACTTCTTCCATTTTAAGGGACCTTGTGATTACAGCTGGTCCATCTGGATATTCTAAGATACTCTTCCTATTTTAAGGTCAGTCAGTTGACAACATTAATTCCATTTTCAACCTTAATTCTCCTTTGTCATGTAACACAACATATTGACAAGTTCAGGGGATTAGAACATGAACATCTCTGGGGGACCATTATCCTGCCTGTGACAGAGGGTAAATAGAATACTGAAGAAAGGCCAAAAATCTCTGAGAGCTGGAACTAAGGCTTTCTCGTCCTCTCCTCTCCTCACCTAAACGATCCATCCTCTTACCTTCTACTAATGGGATAGAAAGTTGGGAAAGAGAATAGAATTGAACCCCATTTGACAAGAAATTATGCACATAATTTACAGTGTGTGGCACTAAATAAGGATGGGATGTCTTTTGGTAGGAAGGAAATAGTTCAGGGAAGCAGCTCTATGATGTCTGTGCAAATTAGAATTAAGATGCCCCGCCCCACCCCACCCCCAACCCAGGAAGATGAATAAGAAGAGGGAGCCTCTTCCAGGAAGATAAATGCTGAAAAAGCTACCTTTTCTCCATCTGGGGATGGACGATACCAAAATGATGCCCCCTTCCAGGCTGATAAGGTTTGGCTGGGTCCCCACCCAAATCTCATCTTGAATTCCCACATATTGTGGGAGAGACCCAGTGGGAGGTAATTGAATCATGGGGGAAGGTCTTTCTGTGCTATTCTCATGATAGTGAAGAAGTCTCATGAGATCTGATGGTTTTATAAGGCGGAGTTTCCCTGCACAAGCTCTCTCTTTGCCTGCTGCCATCCATGTGAGATGTGACTTGCTCCCCCTTGCCTTCCGCCAATGATTGTGAGGCCTTCCCAGCCACGTGGAACTATGAGTCAATTAAACCTCTTTTTCTTCCCAGTCTCGGGTATGTCTTTATCAGCAGCATGAAAACAGACTAATACACAGGCCAGTGCAGTCTTCTGAAGGTCTGCAGAAATGGACAAGTGGCACACCCATGCAGCCCTCGGCTGGGTTCCATTGCATGGGGCACAGTCTTCACAACTGTAGGGGCAGGCAGAAGACAGCCCAGGTTCTGGGTTCCCCTGACCCTCCTACCCCTCCAACTAGTTCTTTCCTATCAAAAGACATACTACCATTATTTTCATGCTCAGAGACACACTTTTTCCATGGTTTTCCCCAAATTTCTAGGATTTTCTCAGAGCATTTTGTACAGAGCTCTAGAATAGCCCATGGCACATGTTACTTTGGTTTCTTACATAATTATCTTTCTTCTTGGCAGTGAATTCCCAGAGAGCAATGGAAATTTATTTTTTTTAACCGCAGTAGAGTGTTTGTATTTATATCATTGAATTTACCACTGATGGGGTATATGAAACAATTTTACTTGATATGAAGATAAATTTTAAAATGTTGCTAGTTAAGTATTTAAGTGTTTATTAGAATACGTATGTGGCATCTTGATATTCATAATGTGGTTCTCAGACTCATCTGAGAACTTGTGAGAAATGCAGAAATGGCCCCAACCCAGACTGATGGCATCAAAATCATTTTAGCTTTATCCCAGGTGACTTGAGCTCACATCAAAGTATGATAAGTGGCCACGGGGGCTCATGCCTGTAATCCCAGCACTTTGGGAGGCTGAGGCAGGTGAATCACCACCTGAGATCAAGAGTTCAAGACCAGCCTAGCCAATATGGTGAAAACCCGTCTCTACTAAAAATACAAAAAATTAGCCAGGCATGGTGGCAGGCGCCTGTAATCCCAGCTACTTGGGAGGCTGAGGCAGGAGAATTGTTTGAACCCAGGAGGTGGAGGTTGCAGTGAGCCGAGATCGCACCATTGCACTCCAGCCCAGGCAACAAGAGCAAAACACTGCCTAAAAAAAAAAAAAAAAAAGTATGAGAAGCACTGAGAGCACCAAACCCATCATCTAGCAGGTGATACTGTGTAGAATGGGCCACATTTAAAAAAGATCCATTGATTGAAGTTTCATTTAAAGGAAAATAACACGTAGGTATTGCTTCAATATGACAAATTGTGAAGGAACTAAACAAATGACTGATGTGTGGGAAACAGTGAACTAACGCATGAAGGTGGCCGTAAATGTGTGTGGAATTTGTTGAGTATTTAATTTTCTGTAACTTTTGACAACATATTGATCTACTAACCTAATAGGTACCTAATTCTTTCTTTTTTTCCACCTACACCCAGATTTTTTCTTTTTCCTGCCTAACTCACTCACTTCCAGGCTTTGCCTTATACATTTCTTCACTCAGTCATCAAACAACAGATAGTTATTGAGCCCTTGTCTATGGCCCATCTTAGGTATCCATAAATGAGTCAGAATCCGTGCTTCATCAATATAACATTGTGTTACCATACATATGGTCTCAGAAATCCCTTTAAGCCCTTAAAGTAATTCCTTTATTACTGACAACTTAATTAAGAACAAACCCAACTCTTCTCAGGATTGAGTTAATCACACAGAGCAAGGAACACAGGCACATGTTACAATAGTTACATTGTAACGTGAAGTCCATCAGATTATTACATAAGGAAGTTCTAGCTGCACATGCAAAATCAGCTGAGCCATGTTGGCAATCCGGATTCCACCCAGATGCCACAGGTTTCAGGAATGGAGTCTGCCACTTATTCATTCTAACTTGACGTGCCAGTCATCAGCAGACTTGAGCACTCTCAGGCAAATAACAGCCAGAGGTTAGAAAGCAGAGAAAGAACCCTAGGCTCAGAATTGCTAATTGCTAACTGCTTTGGGGCTACCACTTGGGGCAATAGAGTTTTATTCTTGAGATCCTGGGCGTAAATTGTTCAACGCTATTATACTTAGCCTAGCCCTCACTAAACCAGTAATCTGAGAAGCAAAATGCCCCACCTATAATTCTTCTCAAATTGTCAAAATACCCATACTTTATGTACAAAATGGAAGATGCTTGTTATGATTCTATGTTGCCTGTTTATGGATAAATCTTTTAAGATGTAACATTACGAACACTGTTAGATTGTGTTATGCTGGTTTGACACTTCCAAATGACTGATTTAAGTGATTCATGAGTGGTTTGGTGTGTGGTTTTAAGATAGAGAGGCAAAGAGCATTTGTGCCCATAGAATATGATTCATTTTTAAAAAAACCCTTATTATTTGAAAATTGAGGGAGATTGGCAATCAATACTTTATTCACTGGAGAATTGATTCAACAATCCAATGCAGGTCTAGTATGAATTGTTGATAATTGAAGCATCTTTGTTATCTAAGACACTTAAATGCTCACTTCTGCATGTTATTTTGATGTAAGAGCTATAATTTAATGTTTATCAGGTGTCTTAAGTGCTTTATTTGTATCTTCTCATTTAATCATTACAACTTTCATTTTACAGGAGAGAAATCTGAAATCTGAGGTGCAGTTGATTTGAATCCAGGAAATCTAAGGAAAAAGTTCAAGCTCTTAATCATTTCATACCCTCCTTGTTGCTAACTTAAACTTTTTTTTTAAAAAAGTTAATCTTGTCTATGAAGCATGAATCTATAATACTAGGGAAAAAACTGGCTAACTTGAAGAAAAAATAAATTGAAATGAAAAGCAATTAATTCCTCTTAATATGAATAAAGGATGATCTAAATGCTTTTTGAGAAATGATTTCAAGTAATGAAATTTACAGGAAAAAAATCCTCTTTTCTGAATAAGCAATCATGGTATTAATCCTAAATTCTTTAATCTTTATATTTACATTTGTTCTTAAAGCTTGGTGCTTTCTACCAAAACCATCTGTGTATCTCTGTCTATCTTCACGTGCTCTTTCTGTATACATTCATGCATGCGCA
Organism: Pan troglodytes; assembly: GCF_028858775.2. NCBI lineage: Eukaryota > Metazoa > Chordata > Mammalia > Primates > Hominidae > Pan > Pan troglodytes. The sequence goes on along the minus strand of NC_072412.2, from coordinate 96,750,046 downwards.
CACACACAGAGATTTCATTATTTATTCATAAAATAGTTGAAAATCACTGCTTTGGCCCTTTTAACTGTATATAAATCTCTCAGTTCTCTAGTGCTTGGAAAGGAAGTATTTATTTTATTTTATTTTTATTTTATTTATTTTGAGATAGAGTCTCACTCTGTCGCCCAGGCTGGAGTGCAGTGGTGCAATCCTGGCTCACTGCAGCCTTAATCTCCAAGGCTCAAGCTGTCCTCCCACCTCAGCTTCTCTCGTAGCTGGGACCACAGGCATGCCACCACACCCAGCTAATTTTTGTGTTTTTTTGGAGAGATAGGGTTTTCTCAGTTTTCTCATGTTGCCCACGGTGGTCTGGAACTCCTGGGTTCAAGTGACTGGCCCTACCTTGGCCTCCCAAAGTTCTATGATTAGAGGCGTGAGTCACCCTCCCTCGCCAGGAAGTATGACAAACAGAATGAGCCTGCAGCCAGAGTCTTTGATTCAAACCCTTGCCCACCATGCACTGACTGTTTGAGCCTCAGTATCTTTATGTGGAACATGAGGTCTATAACAGAACTTAACAAACAGGAGATAATTATTAATGAGATTAAATGCAATGAGGAATGTCAGTGGTACTCTCTCTGTAGAGGAACTTAAGGAGTTGAGCCTCCAAGCTTCTTTCTTGATATGCTGATGAAAGACATAGCCTAGTTTATGGTGGGTGCTGCTTAAATTCTAGCCCTCTCTCTTTCAGTCAACAGGCTTGGACTCAAAATAAGCCCCATTCAGGCTGATTTGCCTGCCTATATCAGTCACAAACTGCACCTCTTGCAAAAACAGCTTTCCCTCCAATGTGTACTGGCCTTGAAGAAAACTGAGAAATAGGGAAACAAAGATCTTTAAAATCAAGTTACTGAAAGGTCACTGAAATAATATACAGTGAAAGATGGATGATGCCATCATTGTATAAATAAAGTCAGTACAACCATTAAAGAACTTACAAGTATGGGTTTTTTCTTCTCTATGGTTATGATCATGGATAGAATAATTTTGATATGACCATGATTATATTATATCTGGATGGTTTAGATGTCTTTCAGAAAATTAATATTTATTCTTTGGCATTATATAATTTCTTAAATAAACATGAAGAGAGAAATGTTTTGAATAACAATTCTCTAGTCCTGAATTTTCTATACTTAGCATGTATTGTTTCTTTTTTAATAACTTACAACAACTTTATTTTAAAATTAGTTTAGGCAATGTTTTTTGAAATGGCTTCTTTGAAGTCGCTTCTTGGAATGATTATAGCCATTGTGTAAAGCCAGCAATAAAAGAAGGATTTGAAAGTAGAGAGTAGAACAGTAGTTACCAAGGGCTGGAGGCAGGGGTAGAGGAGATATTGATCAAAGGACACAAAATTTCATTTAGGAGGAATAAGTTAAAGAGACGCACTGTCACATGGTGACTACAGTTAATAACAATGTGTTGTGTTATTGAAAAGCCATGAGGGTAGATTTTAAGTGTTCTGACCACAAAAAAAAGTATATGAGGTAACACATACATTAATTAGCTCTACGTAGCCATTCTATAATGTATACATGTTTCAAAACAACATGTACACAATAAATATATATGATTTTTTATTTGCTAGTTAAGAAAAGGGTTTGACACTTCAAAAAATAAAATACTTTTGGCAGATGAAGAGTCATTTACAATCACACCCCAGACTTTGTTGTTAATATTAGCAGGGATAGTCATTGCTTATAAGGTCTTCACACGCTTATAAAAGAAGTTTCACTAAATCTAGTTAGCATTGAGAAGTGTTGACAAGAAGAGTTGAAAATAAACCTCAAGACAACTTTCTGATTTAAAATTCTATTTCTTGGTGTGTGAATGTTATTTTTGAGGAAACATACACTTTATTGCAACATAGTAAATAAATGAGAAAATAAGACAAAGAAAATGTTATTTCACCCAATATAGCAGGGTGGTCTTTAAATAAGTGCATAAATAGCCCATGAGATAGTTTGAAGCTTTCAGCTTGGTCACCCTGTTGGTCTAGTCAAATGACTCACATATTAGCAATTTGTTTGCAAAACATCTTCTTCTTATAGTTTCCATTGGATTACATAAGATTGTTTTATCCTGATAGATAATCTGGACTTTCTTCACCAAAAGAAGGTTAATATTCCTACAAATTTTAAACCAAAACATTAAATTTTATACTGAAAATACATCTTCCTTGAGGTCCAGACTGTAGGGGAAGGCAGATTTTTGGTGTCCTTATCGAAATGATAGCCTTGCAAACCAGGCTGTTTTCATGAGAGGATTTTCTTACTTTATTTAAATCTTCTCTGAGCGTAACAGGAAATAAATCTGGAGACTCCAGCTTCTGGAGCTTTTCCACAAAGAAGATAATCTTTCTGATTTAAAGACGCAATAAACCTTTCTTTCTCCATGTTCTTCAAAATCCATAGAGCTCAAATAACCACTTCTTTTCATTCGCTATAGAACAGCATTATTTCCAAAATTGCATTTAAATCATCTACATACAGAAGGTTAAATTTGTTTAAAAATGAATAATTACATTCATTTCTTTACATTTGTACTCTGAATAATGTGGAATTTAAACTAAGTGTGATTGCGCTTTAGCTATGAGACATTGGGCAGGTCACTTATTCTCTTCAGAGGATTAAAAGGGTAAAATATTTTTAAAAACTATCTATCTATCTATCTATCTATCTATCTATCTGATACACACACACACACACACACACATAGAGTTCTTATACAAACCCTCATTAAATGTAATCCAAGTTGTAGACCCACAGTACTGATTTAGGTAGGCAAAATATCAAATTAACAACAACAAAAAAATACCAGACATAAAAACTGTGTCTCATATTCTGGACACATCATTATTCTCTGAAATATCCACAGACCACTCTAATCTGAGCACACCCTAGTTGGACCAGGAACACAAGTAATGTGAATGACTGCAATAATAAAATGAGTATGTTAAACTATCAATTACTTGGCTTTGATTCTATGCTTGAAATATATTCAATGAGCCTCTGCTGTGTGCCAGACAATGTTCTGGGCAGCAGCGACACACTGGTGAACAGTCCTTGCCTGTATGGAGCTTACATTTTAGAAGGCAAAGACAGACCAATAAATAAGTCAGCAAACAATTCGTCAATATAACTTCAAATAATAACAAATACTTTGAAGAAAATCAACTAGGGTCGTGCCTGAGGGCTTGGGAATTAAATGTACTTTAGTTTGGAAACCAGAGAAGTCATGGCTGAGGGATTTACATCTTCACTGACAACTGAAGACCCAGAAGAAACCAGCAAGGCAAAGGCTGGGAATCAATGTCTCCAACTGTGTCCTTGAGGAAGCAGGAAATGCAAACGGCTCTGAAGGAAGAAGGAGCTTACTTATTTGCCAAACAGAAAGAAAGTTGATGAGAGCAATGAAACCGCAGTAAGTGAAGGCAGAGTGGGAGGAAAAGGCTGGGTCATTAAAAGCCTTTTTAGTCATTTTAAGAGTTTTGAAATTTTTAAACAGGGGAATGAGATCATCTGATTTTTGACTGAACAATGACGCTGGTTGCTACATGCAGAATGGCAGCAGGGAGATAAGGATGTAAACAGAAGACTGATTGGGAAGTTATTTTAATTCAGGAAAAACATGATGCACTTGGATTGAGGTAGTAGCTACAGAAATGGAGAGGATGTTATAGGTCCTATGACGTAGAAGAGAATACTCTGGAAGCAGAATTGATAGACTTCATGATAGGTTATGTGAGGAAGGATCAAAAAGAACCAAGGACAGCTATACGGTGCTTGGTTTGAACAATTGATGGTTCATGATGCCATTGCTGAGATACGGATATTTAAGGAGGAAGATGACGCAGTGAGGAAACTTTTTAGAGCAACTAGGTGAACCTTAGCTGTGGATATTGTCCATTTCTCTAAATGTGATGCAGTTACTGGGGAACTGAGAAAAACTACTGCTTTCTCCATCTTTCTAAAATATAATTCACTTTTTTCTCATGTCTAAAACTCTTTGCAAAACCTAGATTCTTTGTGTCTAATATATGTCCACAACACCATATCTGCAATTCCAAATTCCATTAGCTTGGAAAAGTAATAGATTTGTGTAACCTACTTGGCAGCAAAATTCACCTTATCTGGTCTAATTTGGTGGCAAAATCCAGCTTGAATTTAAGGGATGTCATTGATAATGTTAAAGAAAGATTAAAATGGAGACTGCCTGAAGAATGCCTTACCAAACAAAACCAACAAGGCTTTAAAGAGAGCCTTAGCCTTGCTTAAGTTGCAAACATAAGCAAAAGTTAACTCGGATCTTTTCGGGTAAATGCTTATGTTATACAGAGACAAAACTTAACCTAGCCAATCATGAGCAGTCTACTAAGATATGATTATGTGACTAGGGACTTTCCAACAAGGTAAACCATAAAAAGCAATTTGTAACTGCCACTAGTCAAATAACTTGTTTTGTTTTCTTATTCACCCTATAAATATTTGCCTCTGAAGCTGTGTCATTGGAACACTAAACTTCATTTAGTCTGGTGTTCCCCAATTCATGAATTATTTCTTACTCAAATAAACTCTTTAAAATTTTATTGTACCCTAGATTTTTCTTTTACAAGAAACTTTATCCCTTTTAATATTACTATTTATACATTTTGGTGTAGAAATGTTAGAGTTTGATTTCAGAGTGCCACTCTAGACCCCACTGGGGTTACGTAGGATATGGTACATGTACTGTATAATCTTTATGACTTTTTTTAAAAAATTAAGAATTCTGAAACTCATCTGTCCTCTGGTCCTAGAGAAGAGATATAGACCTTTAACTTTAAATTGGATAGTATTTTATTATGTGTTTCACTGCTTGGTATAAAGAAATATTGGATCCTTTTCTGAGAGAAGTGGTTTACAAAGTGTCCTTCATGAAGGGAGGAGAAATTCGGAGAGCAAAATTTGCTGATATTACAAACTCTAGACCCAGGCATAGAGGGCAATGTAGGTGACTTCAGTGTAATGGATTATGAGGGCAGGAAGGATGGGTTCTTATGAAAGGGAAAGTCACATAGACAGACAGATTAAATTAATCAGCAGTCTAATGACTTAACAATTGTGTCAAAATTCCTAACTCTGCTTGCCCAAATTAACTTGGGGCAGCTTGAACACTTAATTTTATTGATTCTAGGCTGCATAGTTTCCGCATTTAAATTTTTCGGAAGTTGGGATGTGTCTTATGATTGATGGAATCTTAAAATGGACTCTGATTGGGTGGAAGTGATGATATGTTATTTCCCGCCCATGCTTGGCCTTGTCTGTTGCTTCTGTACCATATGGCAAATAAAAACTTTGATATCTCAATCATAAACTATTTGAGAGCATTTATAGGAAAGTTTATGTCTTTTGACTGTTACCCAAACTTTTCCATTGTCAGAATTAATTAAGATCAAGAAAACACTAACACCAAAACTCAAAGGAAGCTTGAAAGAAGACCTCAAAGACAATATTTGGGCATATTTTAAGAGCATCATCAATACTCTGTATGGCACCGAGGATGACTTATGGAAAAACAGAGTTATCAATGACTTTTTGTTGGAAATTATCCAAAAGAGTAAGATTCTGCAAAGAAGTTTGTGAATTTCTTTACCAGTTTATTTTTATTTCTATTTTCATTTTACGAGTGCCTGAGAGTGATATTTGAAAAGTGTTATATTCATATATGTCTAAATTTTTCAACAAGTATCAAATAAAGATTCTAAGTTATAAGAAAGCATTGTGTCAGTTTAATTGTATGATTTCTTAAAATTAGCTCCACATGAATGAACGGTACATCTAAAATTGATAATTTGATAATTGTCTCAGATTTGAGGAAATACTATCCTCCATTATAGACAAAGGCTAGAAGGACCTGGGAATGGGGAGGGGGACTATGTAACAGACAAATATTCCAATCTCAGATGATTATTCTTCCACTCTCCTTTTTTCTCTGAGTCTAAGCTCATCTTTTACTGTCCCTCTGGACTTTAACAGGCACTCTGCTATTAATGCTTAAATGGAGCATCTACTTAATTAGATTACAGCATTTACAGGACATAAACCTTTGGGTACATGTCAAAGACCCTGGACTTTAGGCCACAACCAATGTAAGTGGATGATTTCCCAATGATAGCATATGCCTAGAAAGGTTAGGCTTTATTTTCCATGAGTTCTTATCTAATGCAAAATAAACTTTGAATTTATATTTCTTGAGTTTTCCAGCACACAATGTTTTGCTTTTATAACTTCTATTATTAAAAGAAGAGTATTAAACCATTTGTAAATATTTTTGATGTGCAAAATTTTATACCTATAGGTTGCAAAATCTGTGCATTGCACTAGAAATTTTGCTGAGTTTTCAGCTCTTAGCCACAGCATTTAAGTAGTACAATTCATTTCATGTTTAACTTTATTTAAATATCATAGTGAGTAGACCATTGGTTTTCAGATTATTTTAAATTTCTTTGTATAATCTGAGTTGATTTCCCATTGTGTCTGCCAAAGTACTCTTCTTTCTTCTTGAGGACAGTGCACATTTAGAAATTACCTTTTTGAAACATCTTGAAAACTGACTTCAAAAATGACTTTCAATACTTAAGAACATGACAAAAATATATTTATAACATATCTTTTAGTTACATGTTATGCCGTATATAAAACTATGTACTTGTGAATGTTCAACACCTATCCCCCTCCCCCCAAAACAGCAACTTGTTTTGTTACATTTGCTGATTTATATAGTATAAATACTCCCACATGTCCAGTTTCAAAGTACCAACTTGATGTCACTGGACATACAGTTAGGAAGGGTATCATTATAAAGTATTTTTACAGTAAAGAAGCAATAAATATAAGCAACTACAAAAGCACACATAATAGTGAAATGCATTAAAATAATTGGGAAATACTAAGTTTTGAGTATTACTTCGTTTGCTTATTTTGTAATTTATTTAATTGTAAGTTTATATAATCCAATTTTTGGCAATGGCTGTATTTAACAACTGGTTTCTAAATTTACAAATGTACTCTTTTAGGCCTACATGAACTGGGTGTAGTTCAGCACTCCTGTATATATGATATTTGATATTGCCTATTATAACACAGGTTAAAAATAGTGAAGCTTAAACTCATTTGAGACTTCCTCCCTCCCTCTTTTCCTTCCTTCCTTCCTTTCCTTTCCCTCCTTCCTTCCTTCCCTCCATCCTTAAGTTCTTACAGATTTGCTAGACATGTCAAAATGAGTAGAAATCAGTATGAACAAATTAAATTATAAAGTTACCTATTTATGCTATTGATATGGGGACAGACAGAAATAAGAAGCTTATACTTTTCTAGGATTCTATAATATACATTTTCTTTATATGTCAGGATATATGTACGTATCCAGTTATATATCTTGATACAGTTATTTTTGTTTCTATGAAACCATGTTGAATGCTATGAAAAGCCTTGATAATGGTAAGTTACTAAAAAAGGCTCTCTAGGTATGAGCAAGAAGGCGAAAGACTGAGATAAAAAATACCAGCCGTTAGTTTCTGTATTCTGATTGCTTTGCTAGTATCTTTATATTCTCGGACCACTTTAAAGAAATAAAACCCAACATTTTAAATAATGAATTTCTGAGAAATACTTATCTACTGATTTGTAATTAACAAAAAGACCTATGTTAAAAAAAAGTAAGTAAATGTGTGCATTTTTGCTAAAATAAAAATCAATTTTAATTATTTTTAATGGTTATTTGTATCATTTTTATTTAGAATTTTTTGTTTTGTTTGTTTTTGCCATTAACTGATAAAATATTACCCTAAACACAGTGGATATTAGGGCTTCACTTATGAATATACTTACCATTTCCAAAATTTATACTTACTACATTCTGAGAAATGCAGAGTTAGAATGTAGTAAAGTAAGGCAAGACACATAATTACTAGCATCAGGTGTTAGAAGGTCCAATTAAATTTCACAGAATTCAAGAGAAAAAAAATGAATGTAGTCAGGTAATCTCTCTTGTTGAAATTATGACACAATTTATTTAGTTCATAATCAAATTGCTGATTGCTAACAATTTTTATTGACTTTTTGTTATGTAGCCCTGGCATAAAAGGTAACTATAAGGAAAAAAAAATCCAAATTCTCTTTAACCTAAAAGTCATTGTCTTGAATTTGACTTCATTGTTGCTTTTGAGGATTTTTTAAAAACTTGTGTGTATCTGCACACAAAATGATTATTCAGAATTGTTTCTTTTTCATAATTCTGGCTGCTGTTGAATGGTGATATTTTGTTCTAAGCATACAATGCTTTCCTGAGCTTTCTAGGGATTATGAAATCATTTGAGAACATTTAATAACTGCAAGAAATTTGCACTATCAAAGTAAAGAATTGAGCAAACTGCCAAAATAATATGACAATTAGGGATAGAAAAAGGGAGGAGAATACTTTCACCCTAATTCAGATTTCAGGCAAGAAGAATAGTCACTTATAGAATTATCTGGAAAATTACTTTCATACTTTTATTCACTCAGATGGTGAATAAAAATTTTGGCCTCTTTGATAGTTTTTATTATGTACACTAACATTATGATTAAATCTGATAAATCTATATTTTGGTAAAAGTGACTTTTAATGACAGAAAGCCTTGCATTCTACAGTTTTCATCTTTTTTTAAACTTAATTTTCCTTTTTGATTATTACTGAAACCAATAGTCTGCTGTGATTTGAATTCATGCAGTGAATGCTTAACTATGTGGTACTACTCAAGTGTGAAATTAATAATGGAGCTGGGTTTGTTGTGTGGCCTCTGACTTGCTTCCCACAATTTGAGAAGGTGTCAGAATTATGGCTTCTATTAACCTTCCTTTGTGAGGGATTTGTAAACCTATCAGATTTGCTTCCAGCTTGAATCAGTAGAAGTAAAGTGATAATTTTTGTTGTTCTTCATTTTGAAATGAAAAAGGCACATCATGTTGAATCATTTCGAGCCACCCATTGATTTTAATGTGTCCAGCTTGAGACCCTGTGCACTGGCTGTGATTGTGGCTAAAATAATTGAGAGCTTAGAAAACAAAAATGGAGCCAATAGAAGATACTTCATTATGATGAATAATCACATCCTCAACTTCCAGAGAAATTTGTTTCTATTTTCCAGGAAGCGCAAGTTAACACCATATTTATGGTAACTCTTTTACTGCAGAATACTTACTGGTGGATTTAACCCTGAAGGCAGGCCAGTGACATTGATAGTAAGTATAATAGAGCAAACCATAAATATCCTTTTGTGTAAAAAAATCCTCGTTTTATTTGTATATTGTTACTTGTATGTCTTATATATAGAACCTTTTAATTTTTATATTATAAAAATAATATAAATATAAATAATATAAATATAAAAATAATATAAATATAAATTATATATAGATTTACATAAATATAAATTATATATATGGAAGTCTAAAATCTTAGATCTAATGCCAAACTTAACCATAACAGTAGAGAGGAATAACATTACTCTTAAAAAATATTAATTTTGTCCATCTGACTTGTTTTACTTAAAAAAATCCTCTCTCCTGTAGTAGACTTTGAAGCAGAAAAATACAGCTTAAAGCATATTCTTAACCACTATTGTAGTGGGTTTTTACTATCTTTGTTTTTGTTTTAGCTTATGTTTCCCTAGTGAGAAGTATTTCAGTAAGTTTCACCGTTAAATCAGTTCAATGTAGAGCTCTTCATCCACTGAGAGAGAAACATTTTGATTGAAGATTTTTCTCAACCTTGAACGGGTCAGTTAAATTTTACCCCAGCCACTGGCTTTATTGTCTGTGTTGACTTGAACTGTGTTTCAATTAATAGAGTTTCTGCTATACTTTCAGTCTAGTACTTTCTAGTGTGCCTTGCTTTTGTTCCTCCTAGGAGGAAGAGTGCTGAAGGCAATTATTAAAGAGAAAAATAAATTTTTCTGTGAGAAAAATAAATTCATAAACATAAAATAAACCTTAAGAATTGTTGTTATTATTTTTATGCTACAATAGACATACTTTTCAGTTCATAAAGAAAAACATAACCAATTTTATTGGGTAAAAGCTTGACAACTCATTTTTACTTTTACACAGAATTCACTTGAATCAGGATGCCTGGACTTTATACCAACCAAGGGGCATATGATACAAAAGATAGGCTTCTCAGCTAAATCTGTATTCTCTGCTTCCAAAATATGTGTGTGTGTGTGTGTGTGTGTGTGTGTGTTTAATAGAAAATATTAACGCTACCAACAGAAGCATAAAACCCTCTTTCCCTTCTCCATCTTGGTTCATCTTTCCTGAAGGCAATCATCTGAAACTCTACCACTGAAGGCTTCAATTTCAACCATCCTATTTTCAATGATACCATAATTTTCCAAATTTTTTGTTGAAAAGAAAATTCCTCAGGGAGAGGTAATATTTTAAAAGTTACCAGTCATCTTTAACTATGTCAGAACAATTTTGGATCCATTCCTGAGATTTTATATTGTTCAAAGAAGGAAAACCATGCTGAGAGGAGGGTGGGAAAGATGTTTGGGGCTCAAAAGACCAAAATTTTATTAGTAATTGTAACCAGTTGCAGCCAGGTATCTTAAGATGTTTACAGGAGGGGGTATGGCATGAATGTTTATTCAGAGAAAAGATTTCCTCTTCCTCTTGACCTGAGCAAGAGGATATCCAGACTATGCTTTAGATTTAAGGAAGATAGGGTGGTGTTTCTTAACCAGAAGCTATGTTGGCAGTACTAAGACAGAAACATCACATTATTAATATCTATTATTATTTTCTAGCTACATATGTCTTCAAGCCAGTCATCAATGAATCTCCTGTTTCCATGAGAAGACCTACCCTGTTCCATGTAGATGGAAGTGTAGTTAGAAGTGTCTAAGGAAGTTCTTCTTAGGGCAGAGACAAAACACCTTACAGCAATAGTCATGGCATTTCTGATTGCTGGATTGCTGGTGGTACTTGGGTATTTACTTTTGTTTCTCCTCTCTCTGGATGACCTCATTCACTTTCTTTCCTTTAAATGCTATATTGTGCAGATGATTTCCAAATAAATCCCTTAGCCAAGGCATCTTTGATCTCCAAATTCGCATATAAGACAGACATGTCCACTTGGACATCTTAGGTATCTCTGCATGGACATAGCTAAAATTGGGCTATTGATTCATACTCCCACTCAAACTCGGTTTTCCCTCCCTTTTGTTACTTTCCCCATATTAGTCAATGGATTAACTTCATCTAGTTTCTCAAGACTTGAACCCAAAATTCAGCTGTTTCACTATTTTCCTCATTTCCATCTCCACCATCCAATTCCTCAGCAAATGCTGTATCATCAAAGAGCTCCATGCTTCACTGTCTTCACCACCATTGCCCAAATTGAGGCTGTCATCATCTCACATTAGAGATGCTGCATGGCCTGCAAATTGGCCTTCCCACTTCCACTCTCATTTCCCTAACACTTAATCTTCACATGACAACCAGGAAGTGTTTTATACATATATATTTCCTCTTTAAGTTAAATTAAGTACTGATATCTAATGCAATTGGAAGAGTTGTGAAATTCTTCCATTGCACTTGTAATGAAATCCTTATCTTGGTGTTCAAGGCCCTACAATACCTTGCCACACCTTTTTCTTCAATTTTCCTTCTGCCAACCCCCCCTCTCAGTCCTCCAGCCTCACTGACTTTTTTTTTTTTCCAGTTCCTTGGACATTCCAAGCTTTCTCTCACTTCAGGAATTTGGCACATGTCCACTCTGCTTGGAATTTATTTTTTTCCACTTTTGGAAAGAATAGATCTCAAAATAAATATCTCTTCATGGAAATCCTAGCTGCCTACTCCGCTCCTTGTCAACCCCTTGTCCATCCATTACCATCTACCGAAGCACAATGTTCATTTCCTTCACTGTGCTTTCCACAAGGCAACACCTGCAGGAGGTTAGGTGTTTGTCTTATTCATTGTCACTCAGTGTTTGTTATGTTTCCTGTCACTTGACCAATATTTGGGCATTGAGTGAAATAAACTCTTACTTTGTCTGGATCCTCCAATTGCTGCAACCATCCTGAAGCCCATCTGCCTCTTTTTACTTTTTAGGGTTTCTGTTGTTTCTCACTTATTTTCCCTACTGCATTCTGGATACTATCTTCCTTTTTGGTTTCTGTGCATTACCTTGACCTTCTGTTCCCTTGCTTGGATTCCATGGGTGTTCATGTGATCAATTCATTTAAACTTATTTGTGAGTCCTTTAAATGAAAGACAATTTGTTGAATACTGCAGGGCATAGAACCTTGAAAAAAATGCCTACTCTTGCGCGATTGGCTCATTTTTGGTATAAGCATGGGGCAGAAAACAGGGAGGAAAGGTAAGTAAACAAACAACTTATATACTAAGATCTAAAAACTTTCCAAGCATTTTAGCTCATTGGTTTAAGTGGCAGTAACTTTGATAAAAAACAAAAGATCCAGAGAAACTAGTTATATAATTTCAATTGCAAAGATAATGGAAAAGTCAAGTGGTTGTGGCATGTTATTAATTATGCCAGATTCACCATCTCAAAATGCTGATGTCACCCTGAAGACACACCCTTGACAATCATTCATAGCAGCAGAAACAATATAATTTTTCATTGAATTATTTCATTCACTCTCTTATAAGTAAAATTTTGTTAAGGTTTTAGAAACAGTAAGTGAAGTAATTGCTCTTGAAAGAGTAGAATAGCATATATAGGAAAAGTTCTACTAAACTTTTCTTTAACATAGTTAATAGCATGCTTTTTCCTTTTTGCTCTTTATAAGGAGAACAGCTTAGTATTATCAAAATTCATCATCACTTCACACTGGTCTCTCTCTGAGTATTCAAATAGAAATGTTATTAGGAAATCAGCCCAGAGTGTCTACCAAATCTTGGCTCCAAAATCAGTGGGCCAGTAGTAATTAAAGACTAGTGGAAGCTTAATTGCATAGCCAACTTACTCCAGCAAAAAACAAAAGCACACAAACAAAAACAAGGCAGAACAAAACCCAAAGAATAAAATTCTAAGCATTTGAATTCTGCAAAATATCAAATTAACTTTAATAGTAAAAAGATGAACATTTTATTTAAGTCTATCCAGGCAGACACAAAACTCTTCCCATCACTAACAAAAAATGTCTAATACCTTGTGTTTGGTCAATTTAATATTGCTAGGGTGAAAAATGTTTATTTAAGCAGCCATCAAACAAATATTGAATACTGGAAAAGTTTCCAAAGTTGCACAAAACTGGTGCTTGAGACCAATTCGCAAAGCAATTTGTCAGTTCAAATGTATTATTTCCATTTTTAATTCATGTTTGGTAGAATGAGCATCTGGTTGCCAGTGTGAGTGTAACTCACATGAGATGGTGTTGACTAGACAGGTGAGAAAGGGAAATTTTATAATTTATCAAAACAAAATATTAGGAACCAAAAAGAAAACTCACTGAATAATCCCAGCGCCATCAAGAAAGGTACATATTTTAGGAAGTTAAAAATAAGTGACTAAAATTCATTTTTATTCTTAGACTCTTTAAAAAAGAAATAACATTGGGAACCATAAATACAGTCACTTCTCTATTTTGATAATTTTTTTTTTGCTCTGTGATCTATGCTGTACAAAGGGGGTTAGTTATGATTTTTTTTTTAGACGAAGTTTCGCTCTTGTCTCCCAGGCTGGAGTGCAATGGTGCAATCTCTGCTCACCGCAACCTCTGCCTCCTGGGTTCAAGCAATTCGCCCACCTCAGTCTCCCAAGTAGCTGGGATTACAGACACCAGCCACCATGCCTGGCTAATTTTTTTTGTATGTATGTATGTATGTATGTATGTATATATGTATGTATGTAATAGAGATGGGTTTTCACCGTGGTGGCCAGGCTGGTCTCAAACTCCTGACCTCAGGTGATTCTCCTGCCTCAGCCTCCCAAAGTGTTGGGATTACAGGCATGAGCCACCGTGCCCAGTCATCATTTTGTTTGTAACAAAGAACTGAGAATAATTATAAAACAACCTCCTTTTTTTTTTTCCCTGAATGTCAGCATGAGTCTGACATTGAAACAAACACAATCCAGTCCTTATCCAGAAGCGGCACTCATTGAATTTACAGAATTACCTGAAATACAATTTATTACTCTGGACTGAACAAAATAACATTTTGATAAAGCTAAACTCCCAGAATAAATGTTTGGCACTGGCAAACCTCAAGGAGAATATACTGCTTTCAACATGTGATCCTAATGTGATATAATGTAATTGTATTATTGTTATCTTACAATTATGATGAGATATGCTATGCATTTAATAAAGAAAATTGAGAAACTTCATAAAGAATAAAGCCAGTTTGTGGAATTTTGAAGACATAAAATTATGGTAAATGGTTTGAGTTACAGTATTTTATTATGTAAAATAGGTGTCAATATAATGATTACTTCACTTTCTGTGGTACTTTATGAGCTCGTTGTAATACAATTTAGTGTAGTGGAGTGCACAGTGAAACAAGTATTCTCTGTTACTATACAACTAATCTTCGCAACAGCTGTGCTTTTACCATCCTCAGCTGTTCCGGTTACAACAATCATCCTTTTAACAGCTCGACACCTGTCTCTTATTATATTTGAGAGCAATTATTAATTTCTTTAAATTTTCCATCCCTTTTCGTGCCTTTGCGTTGCTTTATATTCTGATGCACATTTACATGCCCTATTATATTAATTCTCTCATTTGATCTCAAAAACCTAAAAATTATTAGGAAGTTAATTGTGCAGGGATCAGAGGTTTTTCTCACAGTATAACTCTGTTAAATGACACAGTTTGTTCCAGCTTCTTGCTGACACTGCAAAGGATTGTCTAGAATGAAGAGTTCAATTACTTTCACAGTGCTAATCATATATCATTATGCAGAGGCATGAATCCTTAATTCCCAAGCCAGTGCCCCAAGCAGCGTGACAGCAATAAAAGACACATTCCAAATTCCTCTGTCCACTGCAGCATGCAGGTAATAACTGAAGAATACAATAATTGTGTCTACTTGGCTATGTTCTTCATTAATTTGAATATTTAATGCCCGTAATGAATCACATTCCATTAATCTTTATTCACCCACAAAAAGGAATTGATTTCAGATGCATTTTTCAAGGCCGAATATGTATTTACATTTTTTGAGAACTTCCCCCTACAATTTACTTCTCATCATTTGTCTTTCTAATTTTTCAAGGTACAAATAAAAGTCACAAAAACACTGAACCGAGTTTTCCAGGTGAAAAATTCCTCAGTGCTAGTAAAGCGTGACTAGTCCTTTTCTCCACACAACCTCAGACACATAGGTTAATGCGTAACCAAGACTATTCTCTTGTTTAGCTTTCCCAAGGTCAACGAAGAAATGAAATCGGAGAAAAGAATATTTTGTTTGTTTCATAGGTAGGAAAATGGCTTATAAAATCTCAGAGCAGGGTGTCATCTCATTAAGATAAATGTAAAAGTAACTCACCAATCACAAGTTATGAACACGGGAAATGTGTCATCATCAAAGCCTGTGTTTAATAACAAAGGTGCTGGTACATTTCTGGCATAAAACACTTTCAGTTAACATTTTCTTTCCTCTCCTCCCATTCTTCTCCTCCCTTTTCCGCTCCGTTTGCCTGGGCATGAAGCTTGTTGGCTCCCTCTGGTGCTGTTGCCAGTTTGTTCTATAATCTGTGCAGCTGTAAATTCCCCCCACACCCCTTCATAGCTTCCAAATCTGGGATAGGGTTATAATCAGATTGCCCCTTTGAACAGAAACATGGATAGCATAGTCCTTACTCTTAAACATTTTTTTTTCTTGCTAAAGCTTCTACTTATTTTATACCTGCTGTTCTGTGGGGCACTCTTAACTATAGGAACCTTAAAGATGTTTTACAGTTGCAAACACATCAATTTATTAACAAAAAATAACTTCAAATGGAATTTTCTAATGAAATCACTTCAATCAAATAGTAATGTTGGCAAGTAGTAAGTTTCAAATGGTTTCCTTGTTTTCGTTTCTTTAGCTTTCTTCAAAATTGAAAAGGAAAATAAAACTTCCCATTTTCCCTTTTACTTCCTTCTATCTTTTCTTCTTTTTTTCCTTTTTCTTTTTTTTTTGGAATAAAGGTTAGTCTTGTGCCCTTTTGTAGTCCATGTACTAAGTTCCTACACCTGAACTTCAGTAGGTTTTCAGCAATGTTTTCTCTGTGACCATTTTCTATATAACCTGTAAATACAGCTTCAATATTATGCCTTTTTTTTGACAACACATACTGTTTTTCAAAAGTTGATTATATGATATAGTGGTTCTTTCTGTTGTCCAGTCTCTTCCATATCATAATGCTTACACTAAAAAAGTTCTCTACCTCATATTATTGGAAACTAGTACTTTCTGTGTAAACAGTGATCTCTATAGATATAGAAGATTCTTTTTAGGGTTAACTGGTAATGTTTTGCCTCTGTTTGTTATGTAACCCACTTTGACTACTGGGAGGTACAATTTGCAAAGATGCCACTGTGTTACTTTGAACATATTTTATAACACGATGGTTCCTATAGATTTTAAATATCAGAATAAGAAATAGATTATTAGAAGGATCAGAATGATTATAAACAGATGATAAGAATTATCAGACCTGCTGTGGTTCAATGCAATGAGACTGGGAACAGCCAGGGATCTGGAGAGTTGGTAACTGTCATGAATCATTTTGAAATAATGGACTTACTTATATTTTGAAAAGGACAAAGTAGTGATGATTATTAATCCTAGTCACACTTTGAAATCATATAGAAATCTTCTAAAAATTACTAATATCTAGGCTGTAACCAAACCAATTAAATGAAAAGCTCAGAGATAGAGTTTGGGCGCCTCTATGTTAAAAAGCATCCCAAGTGATTCTTATGCAAGGAAAGGTTGCTGATACTCGGGCTGGAGTCTTGGGTTAAAAACACAGTGCTGCCAAATCAAACCAATACTTGCTCTCATAAAACTAGTGCCTGGCTACCTTTTGGACATTGGTATTCATTTCAAAACGTATTTCAAATTAGCTTTCTTAAATATCCCATACCCAAATTGTCATTCTGAAATTCACCTTAAAACATCTATAGTCATGCATCGCTTAACAGCAGGGATATATTCTGAGAAATGTATCATTAAGAGATTTCATCATTGTGCAAACATCATAGAGTGTACATAGACCGAGATAGTATGGCCTACGCCTAGGCTACATGGTATCGTCTATTGCTCCTAAGCTACAAACTTGTACAGCATGTTACTGTGCTGAGTATTGTAAGCCCAGCTTGTGCAATCAGCAGCCCACGGGCCGCATGCAGCCCAGGACAGCTTTGAATGTGGCCCAGCACAAATTTGTAAGCTTTCTTAAAACATTATGATTTTTTTTTGGAGGGTTTTTTTTTTTTTTTTTAGTACATTAGCTATCATTAGTGTTAGTGTATTTTATGTGTGGCCCAAGATAATTCTTCCAATGTGGCCCAGGGAATTCAAAAGATTGGACACCCCTTCTGTAGGCAATTGTAACACAGTGGTAAATATTTGCATATTTAAACATATCTAAATGTAGAAAAGGTACAGCAAAAATATAGTATTATAATCCCACCAGACCAGCATTGTTTATTTGGTCTGTCATTGATCAAAATGTCATTATGGGGTACATGATAGCATTTACATTTTAATATTTCATATTAAGTCACTGAATTCTATGGTTTTACTGTTGGAAATTATGCTTTCTTTTGTTTTCTTCCTTCAAAACTGAGACATCTCTTTAATTTTAATACATTAAGATATTTTAGGCCAGGCATGGTGGCTCATGCCTATAATTCCAGCATTTTGGGAGGCCAAGGCAGGCAGATTGCTTGAGCTCAGGAGTTTGAGACCAGCCTGGGCAACATGACGAAACCCTGTCTCTACAAAAAATACAAAAATTAACCGAGCATGGTGGCATGTGTCTGTAGTCCCAGCTACTCAGGAGGCTGAGGTGGGAGGATGACCTGAGCCCAGGAAGTGGAGGTTGTAGTGAGGTAAGATTGCACCACTGCACTGCAGTCTAGGTGATACAGGCAGATCTTGTCTCAAAAAATAAATAAATAAATAAATAAATATGTATTTTTAATAAACCTGATGTTTAAATTTATAATTTTATAGAATAATTATTAACAGTCATTCATGTTATATTGTCAGGTACTATTTCCATTTCATTTAATTTTTTCTTTTAAAATAAAATCAGTTTTTAAGTATATATTTTAAAGTACAATTTTGTATCTTTGAATTTTTTCCAGGTAAATAGAGACTGAAACTAGAAAAGATACTGTTAGTTCATATATCTATATTTAGAAAATGGTCACATTACATGTATCTATTCTTCTTTTTCTTTCCAGATTTTCAAGAATGCCTATCTTTTTTTTTTCTTTGTGTGACAGTCTGCAATCTCTTTTCTTTTGTAGATGTGGGTTTTTTTTCCACCCACTGTAATTTATGTGTGGTCATTGTCTGGCACACCAACATGTATTGATGAGCTCTTGCTGCATAACAAATTGCCCCAAAGTTCCATGGCTTAAAACAGCAAACATTTGTAACTGTTCTTGCTTCTCTGAAGGTTGGCTGAAGTTCAGCCAGTGTAGGCTGAACTCAACATATGGCTTTGATGATCACCCTTCACAAGCCTATGGAATGCCTGGGGTGACTCCATTTCAGGCTGTGGGAACAAGGGGTTTATGTTTCATATATCTCACATTCTTCTCCTGGTACCAGAGTGTCACCTGGGGTATGCTTTTTTCATGAGAATGACAGAGGCACGTGAGAACAAGTGGCAACACAGGAGGACACTGAAGTCTTGGCTCAGAAATTGCACACTCTACCCATGTGCTATTAGCCAAAACAAGTTGCAGGGTCAAGCCTGATTGAGGGATGGAGAAGCACACTCTGCCCTCCCTCCATGAGGCCCAGAAAAAGTGTGGATGCAGAAGAAAGTTGGAATTGGGGTGAGTAAGACAGTCTGTTACATAGAACTACCCCTCATTCTTGTGCTCCTAGCTGGTATCACTGACCTCTTAAATCACTCTTTTCCACTGAGTTAACACTGGCATCAGAATTCTTCTCAAGTCAGTGTTCAACGAAGCTATGTGAAATTGAATCATTGGATAGACCCTGTTTTCTCTTCGTTATCTAGTATCCACTTTTTTCAAGTCTAATATTTCTTTCTCCTTTATATTAAAGTTCAGACTTGACATAGCTTGGACAATTGGTTTAAAACATTAGTTACCCAATATATTTTTTATTTGATCAATGGTTCCTTTTTGCCTTCTGTTGGGATAAGATTGCAAGGGAAGGATGACACTTACTCCTCTCTCTTGTTGAGGTTTTATGCATGGCCATTGACTTATGGTCTTAATGAAATATGACCAGAAGTGACTCATGTTCCTCTTAAGAATCCTCTACTTGTGAGACCCTTCAGTGCTTTCACCCTTGCTATGTGGTTATAAAAGCAAATATTGATATGAAGGTGTAATGCTGAGCTGTTAGAAGACAGAACCCCTGAAGCATCACCCAGACCCATTGCCAACTTCCTTAAGCAAGAAATAAAAACTTTTTCTTAAGCTACTTAGATTTTGGGATTTTCTGTTACCTGCTAACTTAACCTCTCATGAATAAACTAGATTTCTCCAAAACTGGAGCTGAATGTAAAGAAACATATAAATAAATTCAATTCACTGGGGCTGACTCAATATCCCAGATGAACAAGAACAATATAGTCTCACAGATTTAGGAAAGAAAAATCTAGTAGAAAAAATGTGAGTGATTTATAAAAAAGTCTTAGTTCTCTTTTTTTGATCACTGGTTGTGGTTGAAACTGATGCTCTCTAGAAATGTTACCATGCTGGACAAGAGCTGGTAAAGTAGGAGAAAATAAAAATAAGTGAGAAAAGGAGTGGCTTAAAAATGTCAGGTGAAGGGTATAACCTTAGCAAATTTTCCTTTTGTGCTGTCACTCATATCTGACAGCTGAAGTTTAAATATGGAAGTATTGATTGAGAAGGTATCTTTGGAAGAGTTGTCTATTCTGCCTTTGCTTTATATCCAATTAACATTGGACTGAAATTTAAGATACTACTCTTTCAGTTCTCTGCGTTGATTGAATTCCTTACCTACCTTGCAAAATTGATTTTTCCCCTTATTTTGCTGTCTTGGAAAGATATTTTTATTTTTATAAACAAAATATAATCGGGTCTAAGCAGTATATTGTTTCCTTTATTTGGAATATTTTGTCCAAGTACATTGAATATAATATTGATGCAGTTGAGTTTATAGCTACCATATTACAATTTATTTTCTTTTAGACCCACTTGTATTATGTTACATTTTCTTACCTTCTTTGCCTTCAATTGGATGAACGAAATATAATTTTTTATTATTTGATTTTTTTTCCTGATAATTTGTTGGCCACCTAAGTTTTTATTGTTCTTTTAGGCTACTCTAGAATTATGCTCCTCAGCGTGGTGGCCAGGAGCCACAGCTGGCTATTTAAATTTAAATAAAATTAAAATTTCATTCCTTAGTCCCACTAGCTGCATTTGAAATGGTCAGTGACTATGGTATTGTTAGTACATATACAGGACATTTCTACAATTGCAGAAATTTTTATTTTACAGTGTTTCTCTAGAGAGTGGAGCCCATATGTGTATTAGGGTCTATCTGAAATTATTATTCTTACCACTTGCCCAATAATGCTAGAATCTAAGAATAGTCCAGCCCTATATACTCTTTCCATGCTTTGTGTCATTGCCATGTGTTTTAATTCTACATATTTTAAATAAACATTTAATTTTACTTTTTTGATTTAGATTTACAGAAAAATTACGATGATACTACACAGAGTTTCCAAATAACCATATTCACTTTTCCTGATTATCAACATCTTACTTTATTAAGTATATTTGTCAAAATTAACAAACTAATATTGATATATTATGATTAATGAAAGTCCATACTTTTCTCAGACTTCCTTAGGTTTTCACCTAATGATTTTTTTTTCTGTTCAAGGATTCTATCTATGATACCACATTACATTTAGTTGATTAGTAGATATATTTTTTAATGCATCAAGATTTAATATTATTTTTACAGTTAATATTTGTTCATGTTTGCCCACTTTTTAAGCACCTATTTTACTCTTCTTACTGCTTTTGTTTTTGTAAGACCATTTTTCTTTTTCATAAAGAATTTCCTTTTTTATTCATTTCAGTGAAAGTCTTCTGTCAATGCATTTTTAAAAACTAGTATTTGCCTAAAAATGACTTTATTTAGTATTTATATTTAAAGAGAATTTTTACTTGGCATAGATTTTTAGGATGGCAGATATTTTCTTTCTGCATTATGAAGAAACCATTCCCTTGTCTTTTGGTTCCCATGGTTTTGGTAGTCTTGCTTCATATTTGCAGAGCTCCCTGTAGATTTTTATTAATCACTTTCATTAATTTTGTTAAGTTCTCAGCCATTGTTTCTTTAGATATTTTTTCTATTTTGATCTTTTCCTTCTCTTTATATGAACTCCAATTTTACATATTTTAGACCTTTTCGCTATGCTGTTCATGCTTCTCATGCTTTTTTTACTCCACAATCATTTTTCTTTCTGTATTTCAGTTATTATATTTTATTTTGACCTGTCTTCCAGTTTATCTTTCCAATAATCTTATCTTTTACTGTGTTCAACCTGCCAGTATACCCAACCAATAGTTTCTTAATTTTAGATATATTTTTCAGTTCTAAAAGTAAAAGTAAAAAGGCGTTTCAATTAAATGATCATATTCTTTCTCTTTTTCTCACTCATCTATTTATTCCTCTCATCTTCTGTTTCCATTAACATATCATTATTATTTTAAGGTACTTATCTGTTTCTCTGTCTGCTAAATGGAGGAAGATAACCTTATCTTGTGTCTCTTGTTTTTCGTTTACAATGTGTAGCATTAAATCAAAATTATTATACAACAATTAATTGATTACTAAAGAATCCAATTTCAGAAGGTGATCCATTTATTGAAGTCAGCAGACAAAGGTCTTAAAGGGGAAACTCAAGCCTTTAATTTAGTCATGTTAATCCTGCGTGACCACAAATGTCTCTGCTGGTTTCTTTGTATTCCAGATCTTCTCCAGGGACAAGAGTGGAATCCCTTTCTCTGCCCACTGAAAAAATTGAAAGTACATCTGTGGCTCACCAATATATTTCTCCTTCCATGATTTTCTACTGAAAATATGATGTTCACTAGCACCAGTTCGTCTGAACAGTCTTTTCTCTTTAGCATCACATTACTGTGAAACTGTCTGCTTTACTATTTTTTCCAGTTTTAGTGGCTCGTTTTTTTTTAACCAAATAGATTTTTTAAGAGAAGTTTTAGGTTCACAGCAATATTGAGTGGAGGGTACAGAGATTTCCCAAATGCAGCCCTGCCACCACTCCACCCCAAACATAGCCTCCCCTATTTCAACACCCCCTGCCAGCAGGGTGTATTACCACTCTGAACCTACATTGACACATCATTATCACCTTAAGCCTATAGTTTACATTACAATTCACTCTTGGTGTTGTGTGTTTTATGGGTTTGGACAAATCGAAAATGACAAGCATCCACCATTATAGTATCATATGGAATATTTTCACTGCCCTAAAAATCCTCTGGTCTCCACTGACTCCACTCTATGGCTCAAGTTGTACCGTATTTCCCTTCCACCTCCCACTAACCCTAGGCGTCCATTGATCTTTTCAGTATCTCCACAATTTTGTCTTTTCTAGAATGCCATATAGTTGGAATCCTACAGTATGTAGCCTTTTCAGGTTGTTCTTTTTTCACTTAGTAATATACATTGTTTCCTCCATGTCTTTTCATGGCTTGACAGCTCATTTTAAGTGCTAAATAATATTCCATTGTCCAGATGTAATACAGTTTATCCATTCACCTACTGAGGGAGATCTTGCTTGCTCCCAAGTTTTGATTATTATGAATGAAGTTGCAATAAACCTCCATAAACAGGTTTTCATGTAGACATGTTTTCAACACGTTTGGGTAAACGCCAAGGAGCATGATTCCTGAACTTCATTGTATGAGTATGTTCAGTTTCATAAGAAACTGCCAAACTGTCTTTCAAAGTAGTTGTACCATTTTATATCCCCCCAGGCAATGAATGCAATGAATGAGGTTTCTGTTGTTCTACAGCTTCTCCTGCATTTGATGTTATGACTCTTCCGGGTTTTGGCCATCTTAATTGGTGTAGTGGTATCTCATGGTTTTAATTTGCATTTTCCTGATGATATTTGATGGAGCGCATCTTTTTTTTTTTTTTTTTTTTTTTGAGACGGAGTCTTGCTCTGTCGCCCAGGCTGGAGTGCAGCGGTGGGATCTCGGCTCACAGCAAGCTCTGCCTCCCAGGTTCGTGCCATTCTCCTGCCTCAGACTCCTAAGTAGCTGGGACTACAGGCGCCCGCCACCACGCCCAGCTAATTTTTTGGTTTTTTTTTAGTCGATACGGGGTTTCACCACGTTAGCCAGGATGGTCTCGATCTCCAGACCTTGTGATCCGCCCGCCTCGGCCTCCCGAAGTGCTGGGATTACAGGCGTGAGCCACCGTGCCCGGCCTGGAGCGCATCTTTTTATAGGTTTATTTCCCCTGTATTTATCTTCTTTGGCTGCTTTACTTTATCAAGGTTTTTGGATTATCTCTTCTGTCTCTTTCCTACCCAGTTCTGGGGATAACATGCTATGTTGGAGGCCACTTAACTTTCCAGTCTTGTTTTTCCAGCTTGTACAACCACTGAACACTCCGCTGGTTTTGCTCTCCACATAGCGGCCTTCTGCCTAGACCAAACCACATTCTTTCCCTCTTCCTGATGCTCCAGCCTGACATATGCCCTAGTGGTTGCAGATCACCAGCTCATTTCTCCACAGTCTCCCCATGTCTAATATGTTAGTTTTTAGTTTTTAGTTTTTGTTGCTTTCACAGAAATCCGATGTTTTAAATAAGTGATTATTATATTTTGTCTATCTTTCCTACTTGCTTTTTGTGGAGGCATTAGTATGGCATGAACTACTCAATCCTCTCTCAGTTTAGTCTTTCTAAATTTTATTTCTGTCTGAACATTGTGTTTTCATAGCATGAATTTTAGTGTAAATATGGCACACCTTGAACTATTATTTATAAAATTACTTTCAGAAATAAAAAAACACTAAGAAATTCTCCATATTACCCTAAAATGTGTAAATATTTTAACTTTTTTTGTTTTTTATTGTTATTTAGGGTAAAACTCTATAACCAACACAGCTTAGCCTCTTAATCTTCCTTCAGCACATTGATGCTATGTAAGTATTATTTGGAGCATAAATAAACTGTAGTATGTTGAAATAGCCAATGAGTTCATTAAGGCTACAGGTGCAGAAGAACAATTATTTTTGTGCTTTTCTTAATGTCTTTTTGCAAACTTTCTTAGGCATTTTGAACTTGCACGTTTTCTGTCAATGACAACCTCTTCTCAAGCTTTGAAATGCTGTCTTTATTATCCTCAGTTTTCTCCCCAGTAACAAAGTTTATTAGTGAAGCTAATAGCCATGAATGGTGGTTCATTAACTGAAACTTCAGATTCACTGGTTTTAATAAGAAAGCCTACGTTCACGTTTTAAATCACTTCACATGTACTTAATTTCTTCTAATCATGTTTTTTGTTGCTTCTTTTTCTTTGTTTAAAAGTAACTTAAAAAGGATTGATTCATTAATACCAACAAAATGGTTGAGTTTGTAACATTAATAAACTAGAAAAGATAAAATCCTAATATTCTTTCAATGATATAATTTAAATGCTCTTCTGATAACAAGGATTTAAAAATTTTTTTTAAATATTTGTTTTGGAGATTAAAATGTAAACATGTAAGGAGGAACCAAGTATTTAATTTTATGAAGACCTGAATGTGTCAATATTTCCTATTTTGATTTACTTTCTTGGTGTTGTTATAGAGTGTTTTGTTTCAAGACAGCATCATGTAGTCCTGAACCGTTATTTTATTTCTTGTTGCTATAACAATAATTTAAATAAATATCCCAAATATATGTGAAAACTACTTTTAATGTATTACAAATAATTTACCATGTATGTCCATATGCAAATACATATACATATATACATATATTACAAATAAACATATAAATATTATTCCATTATAATCCCTAATAGTAGAAAATATAACGTTTAATTGCCTGCTCTCTTGTCACCTCTTTGTAACGAAAAGTGGTCTTCATTATGTGGTCAGCTTTCAAAGCTGAGTGAAAGTTTACTTGATAGTCACAGTGCTTGAAATCTTGTATCGTGAATTAGGTTCTACAACACTCCCATGTATTTATTGGAGTTTAACAAAATTGCATGATTCTGTACTACTTGGGTACCAGCAGGAAGCAACCGCAGGGAGAAGGAATCACAGCTGGAAACAATTAAGAATGATTAGTTTGTGGCTGAGAAAATCAAAGTGGGAAGAAACTTCTCTTCAGGGGGAATTAGGAGCTGCATTCCCAGGCATTTCTGAACTGAGTACAATTCTCAGAGGAACTTAGGACTGAGGAGAAAATGTGAATTTCAAATATTTGGAGGTTTTCTCAGCTTATTTAATAGCTGTATAACCATTGTGTGTTGACTCCATTGGATATTTGCAAGAAAAAGAAGTTCAAGTAAATTGACTAACTTTTCTTCCTACACAGTTCCCAACTTTTCCATATATCCCAGGGTTTCCATGAAAAATATTTTCATTTGACCTTATAGATAAAATGTAGATGGTTTCATAAATTCTTCCTATTTATTTCATAGAGATTCAGATAGTTGTGGTTTCTGAGAAATTGGCAAAGCACATAAATATCAGTTCTTTTGAAAAAAGTGCACAGTATTGTGCATAAGATTGGTCTGAATTATCCTTTAGAAACTATAAAATTGTCCAGTTGGAATTTTAAGCAACAGATATGCAGAAACTTTATACATCATTTCCTGAAACTGCCATCCTGGATAAAGAATTGGTTTCTAAAAAGCCAGATAAGGGTGTGCTTCATAAAGCAAAAGAAGTGAAATAAAATTCCAATAGAATGCATAGTTTTTCCCAGTTTCATTTGCTTTATATTTGAATTATGGTGATGCACAGAAACACATATTTCCTTTATATAGGCTGCATTTGATGAAATTATAAATATAAACTAAATAGAAAGTTGTTTTCTAGACCTTTTTAGTAATCTATCAGAGATTTATTTAAACATTATCAGTTTTGTCAGTGGTGCTTTGTTGTTTTATGTCGATAAACTTGTTAGTATAGCAAGGCTTCTTAAAAGAAATATGATAATGTGGCCAGGTGTGGTGGCTCACGCCTATAATCCCAGCACTTTGGGAGGCTGAGGCAGGCGAAACACTTGAGGTCGGGAGTTCGAGACCAGCCTGACCAACATGGAGAAACCCCGTCTCTACTAAAAATACAAAATTCACTGGGTATGATGGCGCATGCCTGTAATCCCAGCTACTTGGGAGGTTGAGGCAGGAGAATCACTTGAACCCAGGAGGCGGAGGTTGCGGTGAGCCGAGTTCGTGCCATTGTACTCCAGCCTGGGCAACAAGAGTGAAACTCCATCTCAAAAAAAAAAAAAAAAAAAAGAAAGAAATATGATAATGTAATATTAGGATGTTGTAAGCAATAATGAGTCTATTTCTTTCATTTAGTAGGGCTATTTTTATATGTAATAATCTATCTAACATGATAGTCTTGTGTGTCCAGATTTTTCACAATAATAGTTTTTTTCTTTTCTCTTTCTCATTTCTATTCTTTTCTTTCATTTTCTTTTCTTTTCATTCTCTGCCATTACTAGTCATGCTCAAAATATCACATATGAGGAACAAAGTGAAAGTCAATTTCTGAAATCTATTTCAAATACATCATTTTGAAGGACTGGTGGTTCAAAGAGCCTAAACAATATAGAAGAAGGAATTGTGGTTTGGTGGGATGATAAATGACTGAACCAAAATTGGTTTGGGGTTTTATTTCTAGATACGTAAGTACATCTCTGTGTAAACTCACTTAGGTTACTTCATTTATTTCACTGCGTCAACCACTTTAGAGATGGATTATGCTAATTCTGGATGCCAGATGATTGTCTAGCCTTATTATTGCACATTATTATAAATATATTAATAATAATACACTTCATTTCTAGCCTGGAATAATTATTGATTAAATTACAGAAAATCATGATTTAAAATTTACCAAGCACTGGCCAGAGAATATAGGAAGGGGAAGAAAGTAGAATGGCTGGTTATTGCCAAACTGGCTTTCTATTTCCTAAACTAGTAGCTCTCAACTTTTTTTCTTTTATCTAAGTCCCGTGAGTTCTTCTATGAAAGAATCTAAGTTTCAACACAATAAACACAAAATCTCACTTTTTTCCAAGTTGCACCTGCATATATTTATGTGAATTTTATAATGCTATTTATAATAAGATTTAGAAATACAAATTACTGCACTAATGTCGGGGGTGTATATTTTTGCTGTTAAAGATCCTATATCTAATAACGCTGTTACCTCTTGAACAAGGAAAATCACATTACTGTCATCAGTGGATTAATAGAGCTGCTACCTAGACTGACAAGACGCAGTAAAAACGCCTGGCAAATTGGAGCTGGGGTGGTATGGAATCCTACAAAGAAGAACCACAGAAAGCATCGTTAGAAAGAAAGCCTAGCAAGTGAGGTAGGCAAAAGCCTTCATTTCCAAGTTTATCCTATATTATTCATAATATGTTTCCACTTGCAACTGGACCTGGGAATTGAGTCAGAAAGAAAGCTTAGGGATATTCAGGAAAAATTTTTGTCACTAGTGATCTTCAAACTGGGATTGACATGTTAATCCTGGGAGTGTAAGAAAACTTTCTAAGGGGTAAGGGAGCCCAGATGTTTTAAGGAATATTTTTCAGATTCTCCACCTTTATATGAACTCTTTTCTAAAATTAGTCTGTGACACTTTTAGCGATAATCCTTCCATTTTATCAAAGAAAGGCACCCTACCATACCCCAAATTTTATCATGGTGCTTTAGGCATCCTCGGTACTCTTTGCAGACAAGAGAAAAGGGATGACCCCTTTAACTTTTGACAACTGATCAATGCACAAGAAACCATTAGAGATTTTTATTGTTCTTTCTTCATACGTATTCTCTTAAGCATACAGCATGGCATCAGACAACAGGGTATTTTGATTTGTATGGGATCTTCTGCATTCAGGTATTTGGTAGAATAGAACTGTGGGATTAATGGCCACATTTATTCAAGGATTTTGTTTTGTTTCATTTCATTCCTCTTTTGTCCTATTGTAAAAACTGCAATACTCTTGAAGGAGAGTAAAACACAGCGAAGTAAATATCAGTAAGCTATACTGAGCAATAAAAATGTTTTTCTCATGTATGTAATAATAAACAATTCTTTTTCACTATTCTTAAAATTCACTCTTGGAAAGTTTTTAAAAGTACATTTAAAAAGTCAAAGCAAAATAGATTTTTCATATTGACTTTTTAACTCTAACTGGAATATTTTCAAGGACTATTAAATTTTTCATGATACATTGGCTAAAAGTCCAAGATAAAAATTTATTATGATTTCTTTCAAGTTCAAAATAAGCCATACTATGAAATATTTATTCCAATTGTAGCCTCATCTTATTTCATTTTATTATGTATTTAGTATTTTTTTGCCACCTATAGACAAAGTCTAAAATTATATGCTAGCTCATGGACGGATTCATTTTAACATTACATTCTTTTCTCTTTCATTGGTACATTAGAAAAGTTTGATCATGATGTATAAAGTTAATTATTTCTTACTTGATAGTTGATTCTTACTCAATTATTCTACAAAATTGAATCCAGGACCTCAATCTCTCCATATAAACATTTTTCAAAGAATACCATAACTTATATTTTCCATTTTATTAATACCTTTAATTTTAGCTATATTTCACGTATTAATTTTATATTTTATCTCATTACAAAGTAAAGAGAAACTGTATGTTTTTCTACTTATTTTCTAAAATTATACATTTGGATAAAATAAATATATTGGATCTCATTTGGTTTAATTTTGATGAGATAACCTTTAGTAATTAATATTGCAAGATGATTTATTCTTTAGTCAGCTTTGGCTAATTGTTTGGCAATAAGAATGTTTTTGTCATTTAGGCTATAATGTGAAAATTTTCCATAAATGAAGTAACCAAAGTATGCAAGTTCAAGGCTTCAAAATATGAAAGCATATTTTACAAAAATTAAGATGAAAAAGTTATAAAAATATTGCATTGGAAAAGGGTGTTGAAATAACTATATTTTAATTTTTTCCAACTTTTTCTGACTATACTATGTATGTTGGGGGTACTCAGGACTACCCTCAGATCTGATGATTTAGTAGGATGACTCATAGGACTCAGCATATAGTTGTACTCAGCGCTTTAATATTTTACAATGAAAGTACAAGCACAAACAGCAAAGGGAAAAGGTGCATGAGGCGAAGTCCTGAGAAAACCAGGCACAGCTTCCAAAGTGGAGTCAGACAGGGCACACTTAATTCCCCCAGCAACAACTGACACTAGCTCTTGGGAATTGTTGTTTGCCACGAAAAGCTTCTTTGAGACTCACTGCCCAGGGTTTTTACTGGGGACTGGTCACATAGGTACCTGCGGCCTGTCATGTACCCAAATCCCAGACTACCAGAACGAAAGCAGGTGTTCAGCCTAAGCCATGCTGTTTGCATAAACAGTTTAGAAATCATAAGCCATTATTATCTTCTAATGGTGGTGGGAATCCACTCAAAATCTAAGTTCCAGGTGCCAGTCATGAGCAAATTTTGCAGGCAGACCTTTCAAAGGGATAGCTTTTTTTTTTTTTTTTTGAGACAGAGTCTTGCTCTGTCACCCAGGCTGGAGTGCAGTGTTGCGAACTCTGCAGTCTCTGCCTCCCAGGTTCCAGCGATTCTCCTCCCTCAGGCTCCTGGGTAGCTGAAATTACAGGTGCACACCACCATGCCCTGCTAATTTTTGTATTTTCAGTAGAGACAGGGTTTCATCATGTTGGCCAGGCTGGTCTCGAACTCCTGACCTCAGGTGATCCACCTGCCTTCGCCTCCCAAAGTGTTGGGATTATAGGCATGAGCCGCTGCGCCTGGCCAAGGATAGCTTTTTTTAAAGTTCTATGTCAACTCCTTTCTGCACACTCGCTTTAAAAAAAGGTGTCCCCAAGTGAAAGAGCTACCATTATAAAGAAGAGCCACTTACTAAGTCTTGGTAAAGCTTTTCTAGGATACTTGTCAGATATTGAGAAAGTAAATTCTGGGCAACATATTCTTTTGCAGGTCAGGTGGTTTCAAAATTTGCTTTCAACATGATTAAAAACAAAATATTTGAGTTATTAATTGACATACTATTAAAATCATTCCTGATAATATATCACAATTTTGGTATAACATTCAGAAGAAATTTACAAAGTAAGTGACATTGTTATCAAAATCCCCTCTATTACCACCTACTTATTATGAGCTCATGTAGTTCTTTTTGGTTGACATTAAAAAATTTAAAAAGTTTAAGTAAACAACACAAATACATTCTAAAATCTATAAATCGGTATTTAACAGTAAAGTAAAATTTAATTGCAAATATATCTCTTAGAGAGAAAATTGGACTTTTTTTATTCTTTTTTTTTCTTTACAGTTAATGTATTGCCTCATTCTAGTTATTGGTCATATTCATTCAGTGAGACATGAACTAACTTAAAAAAAAAGCTCACGATTTTCTTTAGGAGATACATTTGCAATAAAATGTTACTTTCATGTCTTATAGATTTAATAATATATTTATGTTATTTACTTAAACTCATTTGAAAAATTTTAGATATAAACCAAACAAACTACATTAAATTTCAAAATATTTTAAAGTGTTAGGTGAGCAAAGATGAAGGCAGTAACTTAAACTACTTATATCTCACTTTATTGAGTTAGAACGATTTCTGTAACACATGGTTATAAAATCAGGAACTGAAATGATGAGTAGAAGGGCAAAATAAAAAAATTTCTGTAATTAAGAAGATATAAGAGAGAAATATAAAATTTAAAATTAGAATCATTAAAAGTTAGAATATTTCTGACCTGTACAGGATAATGTAGATTTTCAAATCTTCTCTCATTTTTACTTTTCAGATAAAATAACCGCAGCTAGAAATGTTGGTAATGGGAAGAATACAAGCTTAATATCAAGTGGACCAAGATTTGAATCCCAAAGCTGACATTTATAATTTGTTTCCTGGGCAAAGTTTTTACCCACTGTAAGTTTTATTTTCTTATCCTATAAAATGCAGCTAATACTTATTTTTCTACACTGTTTTATATGAAATTTGTGTGTTCCTATATAATGCCCGGAAAAAAAATAAGTGGCTGAGAAAGATTCCTTTTGGTTATCACAGAACCAGCTGGTAACAGAACTAAGGCAAGGCTTAATCAAGGTTTTCTGATTTCAGTCCCAGGCATAGTCTATCCTTGAATCTATGATATTTCTAAGTGCTCTCCCAAGTGAGTTGTTTATAGTAGTACTCTAAACATGATAATATTATACGTATTTCAAAGTACTTTTAATATATTGTTTCATTGATAACGCATCAATGGGGTAAGCATGGAATATGGGACTTCTCCTCAATGAAGTTCAGGAAGGTTAAATGACTTGCTCAAGATCGTCTCATTACTAATAATTAGCAATGGAAGGAGATCAAGAATTTAGCTTTTCTGATTTCTAAAGAAGTTTTCTGACCATAGGCTGTTCTCATCTACAAAATGAGATTGTTAGACTAGATTGTTGACCCCTAAATGGCACTCAAGATTCCCTTTTGCTTCTTTCTCTCTGTCTCCTTCTCAGTCCTTTATCAGGGTTAAGTGCAAGGATCTGTTTTCTGGCCACAATTCTCAGGGGTCCAGTTTTCATGTGGTGAAGACAGAGGTAAATAAACATTTTGGGTGTCCCTTTGACTTTTTCCACTCTCTCCAGAGCTGTAGGGTAGGCAAGAGCCTCCCAGAGGCTGTTTCTGGATGGGACCTGGCCCCTGCTTGAGGCGTATCCACACGTTCTTGCTAGCTTTTCCATCTTTTCCTGCCATCTCAGTACTGTGATTCAGAGAGCTGAGATTTGGACTTGGGCTTAGAGGGGAGGAGCAAAGGAGACAGCTTGACTTATTTAATTAAGGGCCATCAGGCCTGGGATGGAGTTCCAACATTTCTTGCCTATAATGACATTATTATAAGGCACCCACGCCTACCTGGCTTGGTCTCTGTGTAAATCTTTTCTTGATAAATCTTAGAGGATAAGGTGGCTGCAAAAGAAACAATCACGTACTTAGGAGTCTACATTTCTACTTGGGTGTGAGTGTGTGTGAGTGTGTGTGTGAGTGTGTGTGTGTGCGTGTGCATGTGTAGGGTGTAGAGAGAAAAGCAGAGGGGAACTTTGAGTTCCTCTTAGATACCAACAGTCAAGTGTAGACTCCTGCACAGATGCACATATTGTTGGCTCAAAAATACATAAATAAGACACATATAAGAGTGCTTTCATTCACTTGCCATTGATTTGCTCAAGCATTTATTCAATAAATATTAACACCCTATATGCTCCAAGCCTTGTACTTGTGCCTTGGATAAAAAATGTTAAATGAGACACTACACCTACCTCAGTGAATTCAAGCCTGTTGGGAGAAATTGGCAATCACAATGTAGTAAATGATATAATGGTAGCATGTACAAGAAACCTGGGTTCACTGAATTACATCACCTGAATCAAAATGGTTTCCCAAAGGTGTTGAGAGAGAATACGGAGAGAGATTCAGCAAGTTCAGTTTTGGACATGGCTTCTTGAAAGATATTTATCTGCAACCTAAATCTCTAAAGGTTAGACGTTTACATCAATGGCCTCTCAACTAGGGAATGAATAAGCAAATTGGGGTACCTCCACACAATGGGGTATTACTCAGCAATAAAAAGAAATGAATTACTGATATGTGCAACAACATGAATGAATCTCCAATGTGCTGTGCTGAGTGAAAGAAGCCAGATGCAAAAGTATGATTCCATTTATATGATCTTCTGGGAAAGGCACAATTATGAGGACATAAAGCAGATCAATAGTGGCTAGGGGTTTGGGGTAGGAGGAATTTTCTTCAAAAGTCATGGACGAATTTTGGAGGAGATAGAATTGTTCTATATCTTGGTGATAGTAACGTCTCAGAATTGTTTCAGAATTGTTTACTAAAAACAGTGACTATTATTGAATATAAATTATACCTTAATTTTTTGAAAAAGAGAGTAATAATTTGGCTGGGCTTGGTGGCTCACACCTGTAATTCCATCACTTTAGGAGGCCGAGGCAGGGGGATCACCTGAGGTCAGGAGTTCGAGACCAGCCTGGCTAACATGGTGAAACCCCATCTCTACTAAAAATAGAAAAATTAACTGGGTGTGGTGGTGGGCACCTGTAATCCCAACTACTTGGGAGGCTGAGGCAGGAGAATCGCTTGAACCCAGGCGGTGGAGGTTGCAGTGAGCCGAGATCGCGCCACTGCACTCCAGCCTGGGCAACAAGAGCAAGACTCCATCTCAAAAAAAAAAAAAAAAAAAAAAAAGAGAGAGAGAGAGCAATAATTCACTTAGCTGTGTCCCCATAGGTGCAGACTTGCACGTGCACACACACATGCCCACCTACGATACTGCTAGGGTGATGCATTCCTTTTTCCTCATGTTTTCCTGTGGAAAGGTCCGCAGAAGTGCTCTCAACAGGAGTGTTATTGTCTTTTAGGTAATAGAGTTCTTCATTGGCTGGGACTGTAGTGTGCTTTGCAGGATGTTTGGCAACTCTAACACACACCTACTAAATTCCAGGAGCATCTCCTTGCATTTCTTCAAGTCTCCTGTGGAGTCTATCTGCACACCAGCTGAAAACCACATGCTAGATCAAAATCCCTGAACTCTCTTCATATGAAGAGAGATGAGTTTTCTAATTCATTAGTGAAAGACAGAACTGGTGTGTTTGACTTATTTTTTTCCTTTTTGTTCTTGAGGGCAGAGGGAGGTGGAAACTGTCTACCTGCAGTGAAAATTAATTGTGGTCTGCTCTCTTCCATAACTGATAGAGTTGACTTTGCTTCTTGCCATGTCTTGGGGTTGGGGGTGTGTGTGAAAGTTAAATTCGCATGAGTGTCAGCAAGCCATCTGTCAGCACACCTGCCATGTGTCCCCTGAGCTAGCTTCTTCCAGTAAGAGAGCTGGCGCATTAGTTTCCATCAATCTGACTCCCATGTCTACCGTATCTGATCTTGGGAAGGAAGAAGAATGCTAATTATGGATCCACCACTCCAAATATAAGTAATGGTAATCCATGGAAGTATCAGATGGGATACTACATATATTCCAACCTTCATTCCCTGCTATAGCACATGCCCTGAATATATTAACCCAGATCCTGGAACTCAAAGTAATACTGAGGGATTGTGAACTTTCTGGAATTAGTTCAGTAGGTGTGTACTAAAAATCGGTGCCGTTTGCTTCTTACAGAACAACAGTGGTTTCTAAGTTCTTCCTCCACCTTTGAATGTAGCAGGTTAAATTTACATAGCAGCAGTCTCTGCCCTGGTAACCCTATGCCAGGTTTCCTAATTGTGTCACTGACAGATCCAGACTGACTTTGCACTGCAATTTGTACTCAGCACACAGTATAAATGAAACCTTTGGTGTTAGGTGGAGACAAGCTTTTGCTTTGAAGTCTGGAACCACTTTTTTTTTTCTTTTTTTTAAAGCAAGAAAGTATTTTGTGAGATAATGGAAGTGTCATAACATGGAACATTATCAGATCTTTTTGTCAGTGGCTTCAAAAGCTAGACACACTACCACATACATGCTGAGGTTGAAAATTCTTGTTTAAACTAATATTGATGGCATTTTAAGATGACAGAGGTGTACTAGCCTCTGAAAAAAAATTAAACAGGCAATTTATTCCTCCCACCTTATAACAGAGTCCTTCCAGAACTCTCCCATTAGTATGCTTGTTCTTTCACTGATATCATCCCACAGAATGTGTCTAAAACTAGTTGACTAATCTAATAAACTGTATGACTAAAGTATCAGTAGGTATTCAAGTATACCTCACCTTGTTCTAAATGGCTAGGTGTTTTTTTTTTTTTTTTTTTTTTTGAGACGGAGTCTTGCTCTGCCACCCAGGCTGGAGTGCAGTGGCCTGATCTCGTCTCACTGCAACCTTCGCCTCCTGGGTACAAGTGATACTTTTTTTCTTTTTTTTTGAGATGGAGTCTTGCTCTGTCGCCCAGGCTGGAGTGCAGTGGCAAGATCTCAGCTCACTGTAAGCTCTGCCTCCCGGTTTCACGCCATTCTCCTGCCTCAGCCTCCCGAGCAGCTGGTATTACAGGCGCCTGCCACCATGTCAGGCTAATTTTTTGCATTTGTAGTAGAAATGGGGTTTCACCATGTTAGCCAGGATGGTCTTGATCTCCTGACCTCGTGATCCGCCCGCCTCGGCCTCCCAAAGTGCTGGGATTACAGGCATGAGCCACCGCGCCCGGCCCCGGGTACAAGTGATTCTCCTGCCTCAGCCTCCCAAGCAGCTGGGACTACAGGTGTGCGCCACCACACCCAGCTAATTTTTGTATTTTTAGTAGAGACGGGGTTTCACTGTGTTAGCCAGGATGGTCTCGATTTCCTGACCTCCTCATCCGCCCGCCTAGGCCTCCCAAAGTGCTGGGATTACAGGCGTGAGCCACTGCGCCCGCCCCTAAATGGCTATGTTTTAATATGTAACACCACCTCTTCTGCTTTTTAAAAATTGCCTTTTAAAAGGACTTTCAAAGATTTAGCCAAGGGTGTATTGGTTGGGCTTCAGGCCCTAGAACAGTTTGTGGGAGGGATATGGTGTTCTCAGAGACCTACAGATAACACTGCACAAACGGTTCCTGGCCTTGTAAATACCAGTTTCTGGAACAGAGTTTCTGAATTTCTGTCTCAGAAATTATGTATTTAATAAATGTGAGAATAATTTGTATCATATTATCTTATCGAGGCTGCTTTGTGTTGTTTTATTTGGCAGAGGCATTTAATTTAACAGATATTTACTGAGTGCCTCCTATGGACTGGGAATAACAATAGTAGTAAAAACATATATAATGTCACTCTGTGCTAGGCATTCTTCTAAATATTTCTTTATATTGATTCATTTTAACCCTCACAGCAATGCTATGATGTAATTACTCTCATTAACATATCCATTCTACAGATGAGAAAAACTGAGGGGTTATGTAACCTGCCCAAGGTCACACAGCTGGTGAGAGGTGAATTTGGTTTGAATTCTCACATTAGGCTCAAGTCTGCTGGTTGGCTTAATGTTGGAAGAGATGATAAGTGGTCCATTTCAAAGATAATTTTGTGTATACATGTAATAAAAACAACAAATGTGAATTAGATTTGTGCAGAATGATTCTAATTATGAAGCAATTGCTTTTTAAGTAGCATTATTTTGTTCACACTAATAGTTTTTTCTCAAAATTAATTATTTCTTCCATAATCTCTTCTGACAAATAATGTTAGTTTTGCATGTAAGTAGAAGCAAATTTTACAGAAATAGAACGTGTAGGTTTTTACAGGACAGTGTAACATTTGTGCTTTTTAATTTATAGATGATTAAAAATCTTCTATTGATAGGGGCCTCTCCTCTCCTAGAAAAGAAGCTTTACAAAAGACTTAAAAACCTATATTTAAGATATGTATGCTATTTAAACTGATCAAAAGTGCAAACATAATTTGATACCTTTTAAATGTACTTGTGAAATATCTTTAAACTTTCTTATTGACATTTCTCTGTGAAGAGACCATCATGTGCTTTGTATTCCTACTTTTAACTAAAAGCCACTAGCGTGCATGTAAACGTTTTAGAATGAATTTTGTAAATATTTCACAATTATCTCAGCCAAAACCCAAACCACACACAATATTCATTGTAACAGATGCAAGTACGCAGGGAGAACTCGTTTTCAGATCTTATGTTTGCTTATTAGATGTTGAAAAATATAGTAATGATGTACCAGTGGAAATAATTTAGGTCCACGGATTTATCAGGATATCTTGTTGAAAACGTTATTTACATCTGTACTGTCTTCTGTGTGTGTAGAAAAAACAAACTATTCTTCCAGTTAATTCATTCTAAATTGAGAAATTGCTTAGAAATTAAGACAGAGAAAATAATCGTTACTACTCTGTAAATGAACAAAAAGAAATGATTAGAGAAGACATTAACTGTTTCAATATTTTGTTTCTTTTGTTGACTTGAATAAATGTTCTACATTTTTGTTATAAAACATGACTTTTTATGTTAAACATTCTCCTTAATACTGTTGATTTGTTGGTGACACGTGGCTCCCTTTCTAGAAGTAGGATGGTGACACCTCAGCCCTTCTGCGAGAAAAACAAGGGTGATCCACATCCCCCATCCCTCATCTTAAAGTCAAGTTCATAACGGATAAGGTAAGCTTTCTAATGACTTCACAAATAACCAACCTCAATCAACTTTGGTAATTGATAAAATCATCACTTAACTTTCTGATATAATGGCAATAATTATCTGAGAAAAAAAAGTGGTGAAAGATTAAATTTGCATTTCTCTAAGAATCTTGAAGGATATTTGAATAATTCAAAAGCGGAATCAGTAGTATCAGCCGAAGAAACTCACTTAGCTAGAACGTTGGACACATGGATCTAAGTCCCTGCCCTTCCACTAACCAGCTGAATGGTTTTGTGTAAACCTCCTACACGCTTGGGCTTGGTCACCTCATTTGTCAAAGTAAAGGCTGAAATAGGAAGATAATG
The DNA here is from genome assembly GCF_028858775.2 of Pan troglodytes. Lineage (NCBI taxonomy): Eukaryota > Metazoa > Chordata > Mammalia > Primates > Hominidae > Pan > Pan troglodytes. Next base: position 96,711,990 of record NC_072412.2, on the reverse strand, counting down.
AACCGTGTCTTTTTGGTCTCTTTTCCATCCATTACTCTGATTTTACAAAGGGGCCTGTATTCCCCTGGTGAGGTTGAAGATGAATCGGGTTTGAAAGCCCCCTGGAAGTGGACAAATGATTATCAGAAGACTTCTCAAAGTGTAACTAGTTCACTGAGCACCTACTACTTTCTTCATAGGTCTCTGAAAGGCCAGCAGGATGCTACCTCCTTATCCCTGTCAGTGCCACACCCACTAGCAATGGGTGATGTGATCTCATTAGAGTCCATAGAGTCTGTGTCTTAGAATCTAATATCTCAACATTAAAAATATGTCAGAGAAAGGGATTTGCTTTCACTTTTCCCCAGAGCAGTGCTTTTTAGAAAATTGATACCAGGCCTAAAATTAATTATATTAAATCACAATTGATCAAAAAACTAAATTTATCTGACATGGATTACTTTTAGACATGTCTAGTCTTTTGCAATGGTTATAAGAGATTTTTTATTTTTGCTATCATTTTATGTTAAAAAAAACTATTTTCAAATGTATGTCATATGATTCCTGACTTAGATTGGGGTTGCTCTGAAGCAGACCCTGAGATGAGAATTTGGGTGAACATGGTTTATTAGGAAATATATCCAGGAAAAACAAATAGATGGGCGGGGACCTGAAACAGAGATGGGAAAGGAAGTGAAGGAAAGGGAAGAAATCCAAACAAGCTTGCATTATATAGTTAGACTTCATGGAAAACATCTGTGGCTCAATCCAGTAAAGAGGATCTGGAGATAAGGCCTGTCACTTCTTAGATTTGTTCCCATCAGAGATGAGGGTGCTGAAGTATTTACAACCACACCGTCAGTCATGATGGGGATATGTACGTTTCTAGGCATGTTTGCTTTTTCCTGTGTGTAGTCAGAGGGTTCTGGCAGATGGAGGTAGGCCTCCAACAAAGAGAGCACGTGCTGCCTCAGAGAATAAAAATGAAAGACATAAGCAAAGAGATGTGAGAGTTACAGGCAGAATACTGACAAGGTCCGCTGCAGGTCTGTTCCAATTACATTCCACGAGCAACCATGAAGCTGAGGAAATATTTAATGAAGTTATTTTGTACAAAGAACAGGGCGGTAGACCCTGTTCATCTGTTTTACAGATTAATATCTGTATTGATGAGGGCATTGCAGGAAGCAGATGGTCTACCACACTGGGTAACTTTATATTATTTTAAAATTTTTTTAATTTTTAATTTTTGTGGGTACATAGTAGGTGTATATATTTATGGGGTACTTGAGATGTTTTGATACAGGCATGTAATGCATAATAATCGCATCATAGAGAATGGGGTATCCATCCCCTCAAGCATTAATCCTTTGTGTTACGAACAATCCAGTTATACTCTTTTAGTTACACACTGGGTAATTTGAGGAGAGTTTAATTAAAGGGCTATTTAGTAAGGTGAGGGCAGAGGGTTAGGAACCCATGAGGGATCAGTGCAGAACTGGTGATGGGCTGAATGTCCATGCTTAGATTGGAAGGGGTAAGGAGAAGCAGCATAAAAATGCTGTGTGAAGAGAAGCAGGGTCTTCCTCAGTTGGCAGGAAGCCTGCCAGGGGAGTGGACACTGTATCTCATGTTCTGCCTTCCTTCCCTTTCCTGCCAGGTCTCTGATCAGCCAAATAACAAGCTGGAGGACTCAGGAGGCCCTTGCTTTGGTTCCTATTGGAACAATACAACATAGAACAGGGCCAAGAAAAGGGCAAAGGAAATACAAAAGGACACCTGGAAGATTTGCACAGGGCAAAGGATGACTTGCTGAGTTAATTTAAAGTGATGTAAATTGCTAAGACAACACGGCAAAGCATTCATATCATTTTTTTTTTCCAGGAAGAAAATCTAAACATTTTCTTCAGGATCTTCAATAATAAAAATCTATTTATCAAATGTGAACTTCTTTTTCTACCCTTTACCAGACTGCCCTACTTACTTGTCTAGAGCAGTTACTAAGAGAGAAATAACCTGATCCTTAGTAGTTCTTTCTTATTACCTGGCAATGAGGCCTTTCCCAGTGCCTCAAGATTTGACCTTTGACTTCATTTCCTGTTTATCTCATAATGCCTGAGTTTTTATGGCCTTCTCAACATAAAACATTTTCTTTGGTCACATACATTCCTTTCTTTTTTCTTAAGATGAAATAGGTTATTTCTTATAATTACATAGTATATGTTTACTATAAATAATACCAATTTTGAAAAATGCTAATAAAATTACCTTTAGTCCACCAACCAGGGAATAATAACTCATAACACATTGCTGTATATCCATCCAATATTTTTCAGTTCACATACGCAAGTGTGTGCACACACAGCCTTTCTTGTAAAAATGGGAATGTTTACAAAATGATTTGCATTATTTCCTTTGATAACTCACAGAAATTCTTCCATATTTAGGTAGTTAGAGCTGCATAAAATTTAATTATTGAAACTTTTTAAAATGATGGAAACATCAAGTAATTTATAATATTTGATGAATTCCATAATATTGAACATGTAGATGATTTCCAATTTTGGGACGTTCTTTACAATGATAAATAATGTGACTATAAACTAATTGTATATATATTTTTTACTTATCCTTGATTTTCTTAGGTTAATTTTCTAGATTTAAATGTCTTGCTGAAAAGTTTTATTCACAGAATTTCTTACAACCCTGAAATTGTTTTTTGAATGCCAGTTCTACGTGATATCTTCAATTTGGCCCAGGTTTTATTTTATCTGCTGGACTGTTAACTATCATTACAACAGAAATATTTCCACTGTGTATTTATTGGTCTTTTCAGGCTGAAATTAAGGGAAATCTCCTGAGGCCAGTGTAAGTAAAATGGGAGCTGTATTTATGGTGCTGCAGAGGAGTTTCATGAAATCCAAAGTCAGAGTTTTAGTTGGGCCCCAAGAACAGCCTAGGCTGGAGACTAGAGAGCTAAAGGTAACCAATAGATATTTTCCATGCATATATTTGTTCTCTCCTTCTGTGTATAAGTTCAATTAATGCCAGTCTTTCTGAGTCTCCTATTCCTTGTTTAAGTCATTCTTTGTTTCACTGAAAAATTCCCTAGTCCAGTTCCTGATTTCCTCAAGAAGGGAACTAATCAACTGGACCAGTTTGGGTTTGAAGGTTCACTCCTGGTCTCTTCCAAACCATGGGTATAATTTAAGCTAAAAATGAAAATAAATATGAGCAACAAAAGTTAAAGAAATACTAGTATGCCAAAGAAAATTTAACAACTCTTTTAAAGACATTTTGGGTCATAAGGAATCAAATTACTGACAATCTGCAAAATACAATCCATGAAGAACTTACGGATACAGCTAAATCAGTGCTCACAGGAAAAATCTATCATAAATAAATCTATTGTTATGATAATAAACAAAAATAATTAAAATCTTTAATCACTAAATACAAGAAATTACAAAATGTAAAAAAGGACATTAGAAGGAATAAAATAAGGTTAAAAATAATAGAAATAGAAATCATAAAAACGGTAAAACTATTACATAGTTTCAAGAGTGCATTGCAGAATTATAGAAAGCTTTTGCTTTAAAATAAGGAATAAGAAGTCCCTGTATATATTACACACTGTAAGTTAATTTAATATGGAGTCATGATTTAATGCAATTAGGTAACAAAAATAATTTTTTAGAAAAGATACTATATTGTTGAAGGCAAAAATGCTATGTGAGGCTCAATAATTGAAGCCCAACCTGATTCTCTGTCCCTATGTTAAACAATGCTGGGACCAAGCAATAATACCTTATCTGCATGCTTCAGAATTACTGGCTCCTGAAAGATAAGACTAGGAAAGACCTAAACAACTTATTATCAAGACTAACAGTTTGCTCCTGAAGACTCCCTTCAAGATCGTCTCACAGCTAAGTTTAGCAATCAAAGTAAACCCTGCCCATTTCTAGCATTTATCTGCCTTAAAGTTACCCAGCCCAGACCCTGAACCTTCCTAAATGTATTTTCCTATTTTTCCAAATTTGGGAGACTGCTAAGAATTGTATTGCAGTATGTCTCATACACAGTTTAGCTCCATTAATGGATGTTTTCTGCTGGTCATATGTGATATTATGGGCAGGCTTAACAAAAGAAGAAAATGCTAACTTGTGTTCTCTGTTTGCCACGATGTCACTCTGGTTTTGTAGAGATTAAGAAACTGAGCTGTGAGAGATTAAATATTCTATCAAGGTCATTGCCCGCAAGCAGGGTAGGAGGATTTAAAAAGGTCTGACACACACCTGAAATTCTACTTGTTCCATTACTACATCCTGCCTGCAGTTGGCCGTCTCTATTTCTGCGTTTTGCTGGAAGAATCCCACCTTGAGTCCTTTTAGCCTGTACTTTTCCTTCAAATTATCTCAATGGCAGCACATGAGAAAAGCCCTTGAATTGCTCTTTTTATTACTTCAGTTGCTATAGAAATTCTCTGTCCTACCTCTCACCTTACCAGAATGATCATCAAAGGATCTGAATGATTGAATTTGAGAAATAAAAGTAATGATGGTTTCTCATGTATTATTTTGTCTATTTATATGTGCCTACTTGAACCTGAACAAGACTGAAGACATTTAATGCACGTTTGCGAAGGCTGTAGAGTGCATCCAGTGGTTTTACATGCATTGTCTTATTTGAATTCGATTTGATTTGATTCTAGTCTGAACTTATTCTCAACATGTTACCATCCACACTTATAATAAAAACCTTATTACTTTCTTGTGTTTTATCTTCCACTTTTGGCTCACATAAATTTTATATTGTCACTGCACTGGTCAAAGTTTAGCCCTGCAATTTGAGTTATAACTATGTATATCTATCTATCTATCTATCTATGAAAACAAAACGTATTTGTTTGCTTTACATGTTTTTAGATAATTGGTGTTCTGCTGAAAAATGCCACATGTGATTATGTGCTATGGATGAATTGCTCGATGCATGACCATGTCAATACCTTCTTCCAATTCATTTTATAAGTTCCAGGACTTTCACTGGTTTATGGTGACTGGCCCACTTTGAAAGCACAATGAAATTGCCTTGCCTACGTGAGCTAGTATTAAAAACTGTAGGTTAAAATGGAGATTTAAGTGAAGCAAAGTCATAACACTGATTAAGAGCAGAGATATCTCTTTTCATTTTTTAATTTCCAATAGCAAGTTAAAAACTGTTAGATCTTGCAATCTTCTCTCCTTTCCGTCTCTTTTGACCCAAGATAAATTTCAATTACCTAAATCCTATTTCCTGTTGCTAATCACCTACTCCAGTCAGTATTCTTTAAATAGTCATTAAGGCTGGGATGAGATCTCTGTCAGTTCTGAAACTAAGAAAATTTGGAGCAGCCCATTAACAGAACAGGAAATTCCCTAATATCCTCAGGATATGTATAGAAACCCATCATGATTAAATACAAGAGGAACTAACATCTCCTGGGGATATTTATTAAATAAACTCATCTAAATACATCTGACAAACACATTATCTTTCCAAAAAAGTCTAATTACCAAGATCCATTTATTTAATTGTGACCCTCAAATACCCTATTTTTTTCTTTTGAAATTCCTCTATAATAATGAATTTACTAATAACGAGCTTCCTAAAATGGGTACCAAGACAATCAACTCATTTGTGCTTCTTTTATGTTTCCTATGTTAGACAAAGGCATTCAGAGAAAAAACAAGCCATTATTCTACCCTCTGAGATTGAATAGAATATCTTTTCCTAAAGAATTTCTCAAAAAAAAAAAAGAAAAACATTGTTTACTTCAATGTTATTTGTAGCAGTAGCAATAAAATGAATAAAAGAAATAAATGGCAAACTGTGAATTATATTTTAACAAGATGAATGTTTAAGTTTTTCTTTTAATGTAGCAAGAACAATAGCATACCATTTTTCCAGATAATCAAACAATAATTGTCTCATAAAAGGGAGAGGGCAAGCATTAAAATATGTATTCATAAAATGAACACTTGCTATAACATCACTTACTCTGTATTGAAATTCAGCAAAATGAAGACACATTCAAGGAGCATTGCTTATCAAAATAATTTAAATACCTTTTGAAGTCGAGGTTTTTTCAATTTAACTTCTCATTAGTTTCTTCTTTTTTATACAGCACCCCCCGCCTCATCCAAGCTGACCTAAATACGTAATTCTCTTCTTATCCAGAAAGAAGAAAGAAACATTCTTCTTTCTTCCTTCTGCATAATTTGGCCATGGCTTCTCCCTGTGTTTAGAATATTCTCCCCATTTCCCTTTGGCCTGTTAATCACAAGTGGCAGTTATAGAAAATGAGAGGAGTGAAGATTTTGAAATTTGGAAGAAGTGGATTTGAATCTAAGTTATCTATCTTACTGACTGAGCAGCAGTAGGGAGAAAGCTTTGAACTTCAGTTTTGTCATTTGTAAACTGGCAATGTATCATCTCGTGGGATTGATCTGAAGGTTAAATAATACTACTAATGTTTTTTTGAAAAGTTCTGTAATACGGAAATTTCTGCATAAATCCTACCCCCTCTGTAGGATTGTCCTAGCAGTTACAGCCACAGAGATCTCTCCAAACATCCTGCACCCAGTCTGCAACTCATTTGGTTCTTTTCAAATACTTTGTGGAGTTAATTAACGTTTAAAGTTCACTGAAAATCAGTTACTGAACACTTGCTAAGATTCATACTGGGTGTTAGATGCTGGTGAAGACAGAAAAAAATAGCCACAAGAATCTCATGTTCTGTGTTGAATGAAGGTCCAGTAATTTGCGCTTTGCAGAGCTGAAAAAGACAACTATTACCAACTATATCTCTCCCCCAATTGAAGCAGTGATGATGGGTGGCTCTGAGCAGGTAGATTTAGTAGGAGGTCACATAAGACTGTGACCCTGGGGTTTTCTCCTGTTGTGTATTTTTGACAGTCAGTAACAGAGATCAGATTATAGAAGCTGCGTTCCTCCTGAAGCTTTTAGGTTCTAAAGGGAGCCAGAATTCAATTGAGAGAAGAGGGAAATTGGAACATCAAAGTGGCTAGTAAGTAAAACTCCTTAGGCTCAAGACTTCTAGAAATTTGATAATAGATACTAACACAAGATATTTATTATCAGCAAAGAAACCAGAAGCCTGACCTAGAAAAGCCTGTGATGATTTCAGCTCTAAATTAACCCTCAAAGACCAAAACCTACTTAGTAGAAAACAGGCTGCAAAAGTTTTGCCCATAAGAAAAGCATACATCCCTTTCTTACTTTTGGTAGGATCACAGAGAATAAGAACAAACAAGAAGCTCCTGAATATAAAATTAGGAGTGCAGGAATCAGAGGCTGCCAGATGGGCTTATCCAGACCAGAACTACACGTCTGTCAGGGCAGCAGTCTTCCCAAGTCCAGTCTTCCCAGCAGAATTTGATTGTTGCTATGTGCCAGAGATTATCTTGTTCCTAACATCATCTGCTGTTGAGTTTGTGAGCACGTGTGTGTAAATAGCGATGGGGGACATATAACTTTCTTTTTCATTCATAGTTTCCTAATCAGGAGAAGCAACATATGGAATTTATGGAGAAGACTATCTCCCAGAGATCCTGGACTTTGATCTGAGAGTAGTACCCATCTGGGACTGGTTTTGTTTTTGTTTTTCCTTTGGACAAGAGGTGAATGTACTTTTCTTATGAAAAGAAAGGTGCACAGCAGATATTTTGGTGGTCAAAAAGTCAGGATGTGGCAAAAACTGCTTGTTGTTCCCTGATATACATTTTACTGATTCTTTTATTTGCTTTTATTAATATCATATTTTTTGCAATGGAAATTCGATGTTTATATTTCCCAGACTCCTTTGCAGCTAGAAGTGATGTGTGCATTTAGGGATATGCTTTGAAAAAGAGAGTACATACTCATCTCACTTCTCTTGGTTTTTATCTTCTTGTTGGACAGAATATGGACATAGCGGTGGCAAATCATCTTAGAACATGTGGATGAGGGAAAAACTCTTAACTCTTACTTTGATGAAGCCAAATAAAGAACCTGGGTTCTTGACAATCTTGGTGCTATGATACCACCACTGGACTACTTATTGCTGGACTGAGGAGACAGAGAGAGAAAGACAGAAAGAGAGAGAGAGAGAGAGAGAGAGAGATGGATCTTTTAACACCCTTGCTTGTAATATTTGGCATATAAAATCATGGGTTGGGCTAGTTCACTTAGGGCAGTGGTTCTCAATGGGAAATAACATTGCCCCTATCCAGAGGACATTTGGAAAAATCTGGAGACATTTTTTGTTGTCACAACTGGACACTGATTGCTACTGTCATCAACTGAGTGGAGGCCAGAGATGCTGCCAAACATCCTACGATGCACAGCAGGGCTCCCCACATCAAACAATTACTCAACCCAAAATATTAGTAGTGTCAAGGTTGAGTAACCCTGACTTAGGTTAAGAATTGATAAGAGTCCAAAGATTGAAATAAATGATTCATTTGCCTAGAGCATATAGCAGTGGCAGAAAAGGACACTGGAAAATTAGGTAGGTCCAAGTTGTTAAGGTTCTTTCTTCTTCTTTTTTTTTTTTTTGAGACAGAGTCTCGCTCTGTTGCCCAGGCTGGAGTGCGGTGGCACAATCTCAGCTCACTGCAAGCTCTGCCTCCTGGGTTCATGCCATTCTCCCGCCTCAGCATCCCAAGTAGCTGGGACTACAGGTGCCCGCCACCACGCCCAGCTAATTTTTGTACTTTTAGTAGAGACGGGGATTTACCGTGTTAACCAGGTTGGCCTTGATCTCCTGACCTTGTGATCCGCCTGCCTTGGCCTCCCAAAGTGCTGGGATTGCAGGTGTGAGCCACCGTGCCCAGCCATTAAGGTTCTTTTAAGCCATGTGAAGAAGCTTAGATTTTATACAAAGGGCATTTAGAAATTGTCGAGGGACTGAAACAGGATAATATGATAATATTTGCTTTTTAATTAAATAAATCTGGGTGTAGTGAGCAAAATGAACTGGAATGAGCCAGTCTGTAGGTTACTGTAGAAACACAAGTTGAGAGATAGTGTCCCTGATTATGGTAGTGCAATAGAAAAGGAAAAAGAAGTAAATCGATTTGGAAGACTTTAGGAGGTAGAAGCAATATATTTGATTACTTTGCCACATTGGTGAAGGAGAGATGGGTTCAAGACTTAACCACATTTGTAGCTTGGACTGGAGGTATGGAGGTGGCGCTCACTGAGAATAGGAACATTTCTCTGCCTTGCATATTTTCTCAGGCATAAAGAAGACATGAGTTATGAGGCAAGAGATTCAACAAATATTGAAATCATCTCCAGAGATTCCTATAGATATTTGGAATTGAAAAGGAAAGCATTATTATTCACATTTACTGGGATAAGCTAGTAGAAATCATCTCTGAAGAACAACAACAACAACAACAACAAAAAGCCAGGATATAGGGTCCTGGCAAACATTTTTACTGAATATGATAAGATTCTATTACACCAAATACATTCTGTCATGTTGAGGGATGGTCTGAGACTGGAGACCTTTGTAGCTAATATAGAACTAAGAAGTAAATAAGAATACTACAGTATTCAAGGCTGTTTGCATATTAGCAACCATACCTTTATAACTAACATAGAACTAAGAAGTACAGTAAGAATACTACAGTGTTCAAGGCTGTTTGCCTCTTAGCAACTGTACCTTTGTAACTAACATAGAACTAAGAAGTACAGTAAGAATACTACAGTGTTCAAGGCTGTTTGCATCTCTGAGTTGCTGTGGTTAAATATATCTTAGCAACTGTACCTTTGTAACTAACATAGAACTAAGAAGTACAGTATGAGTACTGCAGTGTTCAAGGCTGTTTGCAGAGTTGCTGTGGTTAAATACATCTTAGCAACCGTAGGCAACTTTCTTAAGGTCTCCAAGTACCTTCATGTCAATGCCAGAACCAAAGCCAAATTTTAGAGTTATTTTAAATACTTAAAAGGATTTGTTATTATACAATAATTTGTTTTATATATATTAAATATGTATATATATGGAGCAGTTAACTTAAGAAATTCAACATGTCAGTCCTAGTTCTTGGATACATATTGAGAATTTGTAAATGCTAAATGCATCAGGTACACATTTAATAAAGCTCTCCTTAAGAATAGAAATTTATGCTTAAAGCCTATAAGCTTTCTTGCCTTACTAGGGTCTCTCAGAATAAGTAGTCATTAGTTCTTAGGACTATTAATTCATTATTCCTAAAATTATGAAAGAAAAACTAGATAACAGAGGAGGAAAAAACTCACTAAAGAGTTTTTATTTTATTAAGTTCAAAATTTAAAGCCATTTACAAATTATTGAAATGATTTTGGAACTAAATCTAAGAGAAATTACACCCTAAGAATTATGATTTTAAAGTCTAAGTAATTAAATCATTGTAATCCAATGTGAGTTTAATATTACACATTTAACTCACAAACATAGCATATCCCAAGATATGTAACAATCTTTTTCCAACATTTATTTGGCATGTTTCTACTACTATTAGATTTCTAAGAGGGAGTTAAGAAAAAATTCAAAAATAAAAAAACTCTAGAATACATAGTTGTTTAAAATGTACCGTATATATGTAGTTTAGTATTTCAAGAGTTTAAAAATAATTTTTCTTTGTTTGGCTAATATTTAGAGTTACATTTTCACAGATGTAGTGCCTTTAGCAAAATGAAAAGCATAAGACCTACACCTAGGAGTATTTTTTGAACATTTAATATGTACTATTGAGTTGACTTAAATACATTCTTATTACAAATTTATTCTTTAATATAGCATTCAAAGTGTTTTATACAAAAGCACATAGTAAGTCAAAGAAGTTCTTTTGGTAGAAATGAAAATACAAAAACTTACTTGCTCCCTCTGCTGGAGAGATGGGTGTTAATTTAAAGAGACATAATTTTAAGCTCTAGAAAGCAGTGTGTATGTTTGATTTCTTTAACTCGAGAAGTGGCTTAGTAAGCAAATGTAATGGCATCTAGAAAGGCAGAAACGAGGCACATTTTAAATTTACTTGGTACTATTCTATTTCAAAGGACTAAAATAAAATGATGTGCTTTTGGAAAACGTTAACTTGAGAATGAAGATTTAAATGTTTGTTTCTAAAGCTTACTTTAGTGTTTATTGTATGGTTTCTCTTCCTAGAGCTACCTGTCTATTTATAAAGATGGAATAAGTGTTTTCTGTTTTTTTTATAGATGATATGGGCTCTTGAGTACTGTATTTTTATACCATTGATACTCAAGCAATAAAACAACAACAGATCTTGCATGATTTTTAGTACCTACAAGTTTATTTATTTTGGTTTTTTCCTTCTCATTTCTCAAGTAATCTTCGATGACATACTCTGGTACAGTTACAGTGAAAGTGTACTAACTAGCAAAGCTAACCATATACCAACCTGTAGATATAATAACAATATTTAATCTTTATTTTGCCCTAACTAAACAAAACTCTGCTAAATTATTTAGTTGCATTATCTTACTTAGTCATCTCTCAAATGTATGTAGTTGGTATTAAAAATAGACCCCTTTTTTTAAAGATGAAGAACACCGAGGCCTAATAAATAAGAAACTTGTCTTAGTTCAAATACCTAGTAAGTGGCCAAGCCAGGATTTTCAACTTGGTTAGCTGCAGCCTGGAGCCTCAGCATTGAACCATTATAAGAATGTTTAAATGATGTCTGTAATTAAATGTCACATGCAAATTGCATGACGGTTTTTAAACGAATAGAAACTTACATATATTACTATAAAGCTTCCATTTCCTCTTGCCAGGCATCATATTAATGTAAGTTACCCATGAAATGTAGGCTTGTAGGAGACTTATTGTTCTTTCAGACTGCTGCTATGAAGACAACATGAACATTTTTTATGGGGAAATGCATGACACAGTGGACTTCCCAGTTAAGAAGTCTGCCTTTAGGTACTGATTCTCTGGGTCAAAAGGTCAAAATTTCTCAGGTTTTCATACTATAAAAGAAGATGTGCCTCTTGCAGGGAAGTCATAATAATAAATCTGAAAAAAATCTGCATGATGCACTGTGCCTTACAACATAGAATAATATGCTCAATAAATACTCAGTAAAAAGCTATCAGCCCAAAAGCCAACTTGATGTGTAGCTATGCTCCTGTGCATCACATATGGTAATGGAATAGAAAATTACCTGGAAAAAATCTTTTACACTGTTAGGAGATACAATTCAATGCTCTTATGCTGAAGAATTTTGAATTAGAGCGTTAACACCTTATTTAATGGTTTGAATACAGACTTCTCACCAATTTAAAGGAAATGTCATAATGCATCTGCTGCATTTTGATGATATAGTCAAACTGTAATACAAGGCCATTGAATCTATTGCTCCTTGAATAAGCTGGAATTTTCTAATTATTTTGCAGATGATTGCTGATTAATTGGTTTGATCAATTATGTATCTGATTATGAATGACTCATAGGCCTGCTGTATAGAGGAAAAAAATGTTACGGGAATTTTGATTGGGGCCATGAAACTCATAGTTTAAGATACAGGAGTTATGATATTTAAATTGTTTAATTATTTAATCATAAACCATTTAAGGACTGTATGTTTAAATTGATTCAGTTAGCTGGGTAACAAAAACTGCCCACTGAATTGTTTATTGCATACACACATTCTTAAAGAATAAAATGATTCCTCCACCAGAAAATGGTAATTCTATTTTTAATAGCAAAAAGTCTCCAACAAAGTGTGACGACATTGCACAGAAAAATCTTTTCAGGAGAAATTGCACCAGTGGTATTAAAGATCCTTCAAATTCCTCAAAGGGCGTCAGATGGATCTGCCACATCACCTCAGGAAACTACAACTAGAAAAGAGGAGAAAAACAGTTCCTTCCACATTTCACAGAGAAGGCTGTGTTAATGGACACAAGAGGCATGCCCAGGGCCACTGAGAAAAATATGTGTGGGGGTATTTCAAAATTCCGTAATAGAGGCTGCTGTCAGTGGCAAAGCAATTCTGTATTTCTTTTAATGTGATTTTATTTTTATTTTGCAGGTAGCATGGTCTGAGAAAATACAAGTTTATTTGTGTGGGTTACACAGCATATGAGAAAATTGAGACGCAAGGACGTTGTGACATTTTCCTAGAATATTACCACTTTTCATTGGGAAAAATAAACTGTAAATATTATTTTAGACAAGAAAACCCTTAATGTAGTGATTATCATAATGGAAAAAGGTCTGAAACCAGAGTGTCAGAAAAAGTCCATTAGGCTATGTTTGTGAAGAAGGAACAAAACGGGGCTAATTAAATAAACTCTGTTATATCTACATAATGGAATTCTATGCAGTTGTTAAGAAGAATGTTGCAGGTATATTAAAAATCACTAAACAGAAATCACTATAGCTGAATCTTCTGCAAGGCTGCAATCAAGGTGTTATCTGAGGCTGGATTCTCAACTAGAAGCTCAACTAGGGAAGTGCCTGCTTCCAAGCATACTCAGGTTATGGAAAAATTCATATGGAATTACAAAGTATGTTTGAGTAACCTATAAGAAGGAAAGACAAGGAAAACAAATAAATAAAAATAAGAGATCTTAAACAAAACAAACAAAATAAAATGGCAGACAAACCCTAATATATCGATAACTTTACTAACTGTAAATAATCTAAATATACCAATTAAAAGAGAGAGTTTGAGAGAGTGAATGAAAAATATCAAACTATGCAGCCATCCCTCAGTATCTTTGAATTTGTTCCAGGGTGCCTGTGGATCCCAAAATCTGAGGATTTTGCATGTAACGTATGCATATCCTCCTGTAGGATTTAAATAATCTCTATATTACTTTTTATACCAGGTATAATGCAAATGCTATGTGATTAGTTGTTATACTGTATTATTTTTTAATTGCTATTATTTCTTATTGCTGTATTGTTGCTATTATTTTTATTTTTTGAGGGTTCTTGAACAGTTGGTTAAATCTGCTGATGCAGAACCTGTGAATCCAGAGGACCAGCTGTATTCTGGCTGTAAGAAATTCACTCCAAATATAATGATATGGGTAGACTGAAAGTAAAATGATGAAAAATATGTATACCATGCAAATATTAATCAAGAGAAAGCAGGAGTGGCTGTATTAATATCAGATAAATTGGACTTCAGAACAAAGTAAATTACCAGAGACAGAAAGCAATATGACATAATGACAAAGGATCAGTCCACCAGGAAGATATAGCAATGATAAATGTATATGCACTGAACAACCTTCATATCCTAAAACCTCTTGTTTGATAGGAATGCTTTTGTATAACTAAAGATATCAGCTATTTAGAATACCTTAATAATCTTAGTTGTCTATATTTACACTATCAATTTAATGTTGTCCTTGGTCTTTCAAAATTTTCAATGTTTACACTTTTCCAATAGAGAGCAATTTTACCAGTCCTTGTCTGGTATAGGGTCACTAGTTAGTCAGATGGACACTTTCAATGGTAACACTGTTAAGTTTAAATTATTAGCATGTGTAAGGGAAGGAACATAGTGCATTTTGAGAAGCTAGATATGAGATAGAGAATATGCATAATATTCTTTCCTAACACCATTGCTCAGTGTATAGGTTAGCTATATTCCAATACTACATAACAACTACTCTAGTACTTGATGACTTAAAGCAGTAAACAGGTATTCTAAAAGACCTGTGGGTTAGTAGACTTAGCTAATCTAGGCGGGCTTGAGTTAGCAGTCCTTCCTCAGGGTAAACCAGCTTGGTTACCTTTGTTTCTATCTGAAGGCGCATAGTTGCCTGGGGTGGCTTTACCTGTGTGTCTTTTAATCTCCTTGGACAAACTGGCTACTAGGGGTGTGGTTTGTCATATGGAAGTAGCAGAGGCACAAGAGATAAAATGTGAAGTATTTCAAAATTTAGTCTTGTAACTGCCATACTGTTCCTTCTGCCTTCATGCCATTAGCCAAAGTAAGTTACATGACCAAACCCAAATTAGAAGGACAGAGGAATATAACATTAAACTTTAATGGAACTGTAAACTCCCTTAGCAAAGGGCATAGATGTAGTTGGGGGCAATGGTAAAATTTAATAAGCCTGTTACTACCTACTCTATCAATCCCGCTCCCCAAATCTCACACACACACACACACACACACACACACAGCTGACTAATATCTTTCACTGAGTTTGAGTAAATTTCTGGCTGCTTTACATTTAACAGTATATGTTACTCCACATGACCTTGAAATACATTTTATTTGTAAGTCAAAGCCATGAACACTAATAGCATTTGATATGGTTTGGCTGTGTCCCCATCTAAATCTCAACTTGAATTGTATCTCCCAGAATTCCCACATCATGGGAGGGACCCATGGGGAGGTAATTGAATCATGGGGGCTGATCTTTCCCATGCTATTCTCATGATAGTGGTTAAGTCTCATGAGATCTGATGGGTTTATCGGGGGTTTCTGCTTTTGCTTCTTCCTGATTTTTCTCTTGTCACCACCACATAAGAAATGCTTTTCACCTCCTGCCATGATTAGGAGGCCTCCCCAGCCATGTGGCACTGTAAGTCCAAATAAACCCCTTTTTCTTCCCAGTTTCGGGTATGTCTTTATCAGCATCATGAAAACCAACTAATACGGCAGTGAACTTCCATTCTATTTTTGTCTGCCACATAGTTCAGAAAGACATGCACAAAGGGAAATGGTTGGCAGTGGTAGGGGCCATGCCATCAGTGGTGAGAACAATTTTATACTGTATGTTTGAAATTTCCCTTGTCCACCTGGTGAGTGCTCATGGTCTTTCCCCTTTTTTCTTTCTCTTTTAAAGCTGTCATAAAACCATGGCCTGATTAGGCTAGAAGAATCTAGACACTTTAAAAGTGATCCAGTCTAAAAATATTCAATCTGTGCTTCTCATAACTACTGGGTTATAAAATGGGAGGGTAGATATTTGAGGATCTTTCTCCCTATTTAATAAGAAGAGATCTATTTTAACCTCTTTGTCTATTGACCTCACATGTAATGTTTCATGACATAAGATGATTGGATTATCCTCGATCTTATTAAAACCACCCTCTTGTTGAACAGATGAGGATACTGAGGCTAAGATGTGAAGTGACTTATTTCTTCAAGGTACTATGGCTTAAAACATTTAAACAAAGAGGTCAGCCTTGGCTTCCCTAACTTCAGTACTGTATTAGTTTCTTATGGAGCATAACAAATCACAAGAGATTTAATGGTTTAAAGAAACACACATTCATTATCTAGAAATGGCTTAGCTGAATCTTCTGCAAGGCTGCAGTCAAGGTGTCATCTGAGGCTGGATTCTCATCTGGAAGCTCAACTGGGGAAGCACCTGCTTCCAAGCACTCTCAGGTTATGAAAGAATTCATTTCCTCATTCCAGCCAGAACTCATGGTGGTAGGAGTCATGTCAGTTTGCTTCTTCAAAGCCAGCAGCAGGAAGAGAGGGACCTAGCGAGACAGGCACTGCAATCTTATGTAATCATGTACATTTCATGGCCTTTCCAACATTCCATTGGTTAGAAGCAGGTCACAGTTTCTGCCCACATTCAGGAGAGAGAATGACACAAAAGCATGAAGACCAGAAGGAAAATTCATGGAGCTCATCTTAAAATCTGTCCACCATAATATTGTTCAAGCAGTCAAAATGTTACTAAGTGAAAAGGACATTCACTGTAGGTAACTAGGTGCAAAATTTACTATATTCTCCCCTTCAATTCCATTCCCTGGACTAGATTTAGAGACTCATTTAAAGCAAATAGAAAATGGTAGAATTGATGGCGTGTGACTTCTGAGACAGAAGACATTGTGACCTTCTCTTTATGCTCTTTCTTGGATTTCTTACACTGTGGGGAACCAGCTGCCATGTCATGAGGGCATTAAAGTAGCTCTATGAAGCAGTCTATGTGGCATGAAACAGAGGGCTCCTGTCAAAATCCAGCAAGGGATTTCTGCCAACAAACCCCTGTGTGAGTGTTGGCCTTCTGCTAACAACCACAGGGGCCACAGGAGTCAACCATATTGGAAGAGGATTCCGGAGCCCCAGTCAAGCCTTTGGATGAATAGAGCCCTAGCCAGTGTCACCTCATGAGAACCTGAGCCAGAACCAGTCAGCTAAGCCACCTCCAAATTTCTAACCCATGCAAATTGTAAGAGCCATACATTTTATCAATGCAAGTAACCAAGTTTTGGCATTGTTACTCAGCAATAGATAACTCATATAGACAAAAAACCCTTTACTACCTGGTTTCACATCCATCAAGGAACCTCCTGTATTAGGCTATGCTCACACTACTAATAAAGACATACCCAAAACTGGGTAATTTATAAAACAGAGACGTTTAATTGACTCACAGTTCCACATGACTGGGAAGGCCTCACAATCATGGCAGATCACAAAGGAAGAGCAAAGGGACATCATACATGGAGGCAGGCAAGAGAGAACTTGTGCAGGGGAACTCCCATTTATAAAGCCATCCGGTCTCATGAGACTTACTTACTACCATGAGGACAGTTAGGGAAAGACTTGCCCCATGATTTGATTACCTCCCACTGGGCCCCTCCCATGACACGTGGGAATCATGAGAACTACAACTCAACATGAGATTTGAGTGAGGTCACAACCAAACAATATCACCTCCTAACTGTAGGCTACAGAGGACTGTTTCTGATAGACTGTATTTTATATTTTCAAAAATATCCCCAAAATGTTCTGTTTTATTTTTCCACCTAAATTGACATCGACCCCAAATAGAAACATTCACTTGTGTTAGCACTTAAGAGTTCTTTGTAGAATAAACAACATTTCCATACTGTGTCCCAAAGCTTTGTTGGAGGGGAACTTTGCCCTGGAAAAAGCTGTGCTTTAGTTAACATTCAAATCTCAGAGCAGACTTTTCTACCTGCTCTTCTAAGAAGTGTGTGCTACAGAGAGGTCGCCACATTATCTGCAGAGAAATGTTCCAAAGATAAGCAGGAAAGATGAGAACACTTGTTCTTGGACTGTTTCAGGTGAGTGAAGCCTCAGTGCCAATGCAAATGAATTTGCTCAATGGCTTTACTGGAGAGAAAACAGTCAAAAGATAAAATCTTTAGAGGGAACTATAACTGTAACAAACTTCAAAGAGGTGAGGTGCTACTGACAAGAGCCTGTGGATTGTCCCTCCCTCCAGCTGTGAGCACCGGAGCAAAGCAACAAAAAATTCATCAAATTGGATTGGTTTTCTTAATGAGACTGAAATAATATGGTCTAAGTGAAAAAATCAACTCTCTTTGTTAGGGCTTAGTTTAGAAGGCAATTCTTTGTGGTTATCAAAATAACTGGCTTTACAGTGGGTGTTCGTACAGGGTAGCAATTCTTCTTGCCTTCTTTACTATTTTTATCTTCTCATTTTCCTGTTTATCATCTATGCATTACCCTATTTTAGTTAAGAGCTGATTAAGCAATGATAGAATATAATCACTTTTCCATCTCAAAAATTATCCTAGAATACTCTTTTGCCAAACTCATCTATTTCACAAATAGCCTTATTACTTTTTCTTTGCTATTGGTGTTTCTGTGGTCAAATCAAAGACAATTAATGTATATTCCACTGTGGAAGAAGTAAAATGCATATTATTAATAGTTTAATCTTACCCATACTAAATTTTGATATCTGTGCCATAAAGGAGTACATTGAACAAGGTCTGGATTTAATTTATCAAGTATACTGAAGTAGGTAAATAACAGCATGGTGCTTGATGCATCAGAGCTGGAAGTATAATGAGATCAGTAGGTAAGCCCTCCATAAAATTACTCTGGGTGTAGGAGAATCCAGATGTAGCAATTATACTTAGCAAGAAGAAGCAGTTCTAGAGAGTGTGAAGCAATTAGTCAGATTTACAATCTCAAAGCAAAAAAAGAGAAAATTACTTAAGTTAAACTAAGAAGCACTCTAAATCATCACTACACTGTATCGATTTCAGTTGAATGTGACTGTCTAGAAATGCTTGGTTTATCTTTACCATTAAATATGTCTATAGTGTTTGACTAGAACCAAGAATATATGGCCCAATATTTGAACTGTAATAAATTATAAACACATTGGCTTTTGCAACGTGTGCATGTCTTTTGGAGGAAAACTCTGAGAACATTTAGGAGAGTCAATATTGATCTATATGCTAGTTGTATTTTTAACATTCATCAAAATAAAGGGTGGGAATATACATTAAAGAGGATGAAGAAGTATATATGGCAGTGCTTTTAAGTGGGAAATAGTCTGCACTATTTTAGCTGTTTGATTTTATATCGAAACATGTCATTGTCCATTGATTTGTTGAATGGTCCTGAATATTTCTTACCAAGTTTATTTCCAAGGAAGACTTAATGTCCCTAAAATGTTACAAAAAGATTTTGAAATATGCATCCTACATTGAAGTATCTATTATATAGTCAGTAGTGGACACACTGAGCAATATTTTCCAATGATTTGTACAAATACAGCTAAAGATGTCAAACTATTCATAGTAGAGGCATCTGATCCCTTCAATTAAAACTTTAGATTGATGAGAGGCACATAATATCACCCCTGTTTGCCAGTAAAATTTATCCTTGAATTTGTCTTAGCACTACTTGGAAAAATAAGTACTCAAATGTCATCTACGTATTTTTAGCAATGAGCTAAAGATTAGAGATACTCATTTTCTGTACAGAGAAGCCAATTATCATTTCTACTAATGATCTGTTAAGTATGTGGCTTGAAGAGAAAAGAGAAAAAAAGGGAGGGATGTGGTCTAATAGTATCAGTAGGCAGGTGAGGAGGTGTGTATGTGTGTTTTCTCACATACACTTTTGTTCCTTAGGATGTTGTAGTTAACATAACTGGTCAAATACACCCCCCACCCCACCCAGACACACACACACAAGTCAAATTGATCAAAGCTACAGACTACCTGAATTTCCCTTTCTAGAACCAACCACTAAAGTTCTTCTGTAAAAGCAGAAGAGCAGTAACAAATACTACCAGAAATTGTATGGCAGCTTTTTACAGATTAATTAATTTAATATTAAGCAATTTTAAAATTATTTTATTGAGCTGCCTATTTATTAGGATAATCAATTTTTCTAATACTGAAGCCTTGAGAGAACTAAAGGGTAAAAGAAAAGGCAATGTTTGTTAGCCATATCATAGACCAGTCAAAGAATTACCTGCTCTGTGGAACATTCCTATAAGTATGAGGAGAAAGATTAAATGATCTATGATCCCCGCAGAATCTCTCTCTACCCTTACCATTTCTTCTTAATGGGTTATTGGTGGGGAAGGAAAGCCAGGGAAGTTTTCAAACTTCCAAGATTTGGTTATTTTTATTGTTAGAGGTGGATACCAGAGTTTCTACCTTTTTGTGTTCAGTATTTTTTATATTTGTGTTTGGCAAACACTTTTATAAATCCTTATTTATGCAAAAGAAAGGCAGAAAGACATCAGGGAACATAAATAAATTGCAGAAATATCCTTCTTATGCATATTGATGCAAAAATCTGTAAAGTTAACCAATAGAGTCCAACAGCATGTAAGAAAATGATATATTATGATTAAGTGAGCTTCTTTCCAGAATCCTAAGAATGGTTTAATTTTAGGTAGTTTTTACCATATTAATAGGCCAAATGCAAACACAGAAGATCATTTTCCATGGATGTTGAGATAGTGTTACATAAAAGTCTACACCCATGCTCCATGCTATGCTGGATATATTGCATCTGTTCCTCTCAATCTTTCTTCACCTTGCTCTGTCCCTCAGGAAGCCAGCCTGCATGGACTCCGTCAAAGGACAGTCTCAATTTTGGAGGTCCAGCTAAGGTTCAGCCAATGGAGATTCCTGTCCCCCATCTCCCTAGAGGAGATCTAGGGTAAGAAGTCAGAATATTTAGCTCTTGTTTCCCTCTCTGAAGTATTGCTTCCGGCTGACTGTGTCTCTCAAGGAAATGACTCTATTCCCCTTGAGTGGCCTTTCTATGTGACTCTCTTACTCTAAGTTCTGCTAAAGGCTTCAACCCCTTGTCCCTTCTAGCCTTCAAGTAATACCAAGTTTACTGAAATATCTTTTGAGGTTCATTCATTGATACCCAGCCTCACCTTAATAAGTCATACCTTTGTTAAAACCAAATTACCCTAATTTCAGTATGTTACCTGATTTCCTCCTGAGACTTTGCTTGGTTCAGGAGAGACATTTCATTGACATGATCAGGCATTGTAGCATGTCAATAAAGTATATAACTATGTAAAATAAGATAAAATGTTATTTATTTTACCTAGGTTTCAGGCACAGAGCTTCAAAAAACCCTTGAAATTTACTGAGCGATGGGAATGTCTTTGTTAGGCTAACTGTGACTCAAGGTGGGTCACCAGATAGCCTCAGAATGGGGTGTCTTCACCAAAAGCCAATTACATGACCAGAGGGCTAGGGATTTTGAGCTAGCCTGACCTCCAGGGAGCTGATGGGGGCTAGAAATTGAGTTCATTAATCACATGGCCAACGGTTATGATACAAGAGATAGAAAGAAATTATTTAGGCAGACAGTAAGGGTAAAAGAGTCCTCAGCAAAATTTCCCTTTTAACAAAAAAAAGCAGCCCCCAAATCATTTCTTTTCTAACAAAGAGCAGCCTGAAAAATTGAACTGCAAACATAGATAGGCAAGCTTGAAGCTTTCATGGGGGAATGCCGGCAGCTGTGCCAGTAGAAAAGGGCTACCTGAGGGCTAGGAATGTTCAACATGGAGGCTTCGTCTTCCCTTTTCTTTGTCACCATGTGTACAGTAAAGAAACAGGCAGCATGGCACTGGCCAGGTAGAGAACACATCTACGTAATGAAAGACTAGGGTGGGGGTGATCAGCTTTTTGCGTGCTATGCAAATGGCACACCTAGCCCTAGCCAGTTTTTCATGCCCATATGCAAATGACACACCTGGTCCAACCAATCTTTCATGCACTATGTAAATCAGATACCACCTCCTCAAGCTCATCTATAAAACCCTTGCATTTCACCATGGAACCAGAAAACCTGCTTGGGACCCCTCTCTCAGCAGGAGAGAGCTATTTTCTTTCTTTCACATATTAAAACTTACATTCTTAACCTCACTCCTTATGTGTCCATGTCCTTGATGATGTCATGAGACATCAATCAATATTGTTCATGTGAGACAATGAACCTTGGGTATTACCCCAGACAAACAACACCTCTTCAATTGCCTACATAATGAAACTCCAAGAAGGAGCTCAGTAGAACTTCCTGGTCGGAAAACACATTGATGTGTCTGGAGGGTGATGGCCCTGACTCCATGTAGAGATTACATAAAACTCTTCACTCTCTCCCAAGCCTCACCCTATATGTATCTTTTATAAGGCCTCTAATAATAAGTCTACCACTGTGAACACAAATCTCAGTTAATTTAGAATGCTTATTTTGCCAAGTGTCAGATCTCACGGTCTGCGTCCAGCCAATTCTGGAAGTCCGAGGGAAGTGGGTGGATGAGCAGAAAGAACGCTCACAGGGTTGTAGGCAGGTGAAAGATAATTTTATTCAGCAGCAACTGTCATGAACAGCTTTCTCAGACTGTTCACCCTTATCTCAGCTGTCTGCTCTGGCTCTGCGGCTCCTGCTGCCCCCAAGCCTGCAGCTGCAAGGCCCAGCGGCTCTCCCTTGCCTTCAGAGTCAGCAACTTAACCGTTTCTCTCTCTGGGCACGAGTGAGAGCCATGCTGTGGATACAAGACGGACAGCTCTGGTTCTCTCTCTCTCTTTCTCTGGGTTCCAGCATGCCTGCCATGGTAAGCCATGTTGAACTGAGTCAAGCCCCAAGAGCTCCTTTACAGCGTTAGCAGGACAATTATACCTTTTATAGACAATAGTGGCTCAGAGCCAAGTATGAACTTACACAAACAGGTTATATGACAAGTGGAGGTGTGTGCCTGTGCACCAAACTCACTGAGTCATGCAGGCCTGGATATCTGCCTTGGCCTATTCCTTGACCAAAGCACATCCATGTACCTTACACCAAGGTTGAGGACGTGCACCCATGACAGCCTCAGGAGGTCCTGAAAAAAATGTGCCCTACGTGGTTAGAGCACAGTTTGGTTTTATGCATTCTCAGGAGTCATGAGACATCAGTCAATATAGGTAAGATAAACATTGGTTTGATACGGAAAGGCAGGACAACTCAAGGCAAAGGCTAGATGACTCAAGCGGGGAGGGGGCTTCCAGGTCATAGGTAGTTAAGGACAAATGGTTGCATTCTTTTGAGTTTCTGGTTAGCCTTTCCAAAGGAGGCAATCAGATATGCATTTATCTCAGTGAGCAGAGGGGTGACTTTTAATGGAATGGGAGGCAGGTTTGACTTAAGCAGCTCCCAGCTTGACTTTTCCCTCTAGCTTAGTGATTTGGGGGCCCCAAATTTATTTTCCTTTCACACCATTTTCCTGAGTTGTTCTAGCAAATTATCGAACATGAAGGGGTCATGGGAATGCTTGAATTTATAGTTGATTGGAGGTCCAGGTGGCACAGGAGCCCCCCAAATGCAGGTGGAGTCTGAAGAACAGTCTTGAGGAAGACCGAAACTTTAAGCCTGTGGAGTCTGATGTTAACTCTGGGTAGTTAGTTTCAGAATTGTATTGCAGTACATCCATCCAGTTGAGGGTGAAACAGAACAAACATGTACATTACATCAGGAGGTGGCATTGTGTTTACTGGTAAAACATAAGAAATATTTCCATTAAAACTGGAACATCTACTGTTATATCAGTATTTTCTTTTTATTTAATACTGTTGATAAAAATATGAATTTTCATATAGTAGAACACTGGTTTTGCTGAATTTTACAAGTTTTGATTTGTTTCCCTCTTAATATTTTTACATATTCTTCAGTTTGGATGTTGATGTCTTCTTTGATTCAAGAGTTAATACTTTTCTTTTAATTTCAGAAGCTTTGTTTTTGTTTTCAAATTAGTTTTGAAAAAAATACTGTGACTCCAGTGCATTGTAAACAGAGTGCCTTGACTCCTTGTACCTAACTGAGATCTCAAAGTTAAAACAGAATGAGGTAACATGGCTGGGTGAGGGAATGGTCACATGCTCTGTATTCTCAGAGATATGTTATAAAAGTGTCGCAGGCCTTCCCTTTCTACAATCAAGCCAAATCAGTTGGTGTTGAGATAGACCACAGCTGAAAATTCCCCAGCTGTCCATGAACAGATCACCTGGAACGAGCCAATTAAGAAAAACTGATGACTTTGGCTTAAATATCCTTTAATCAAGACACTGTTTCTCACTCTCCTGACTCCCCACTCTTGCCCTGAGGTTTTTGCCTTTATAATCTTTTATTCCCTGAACCTCAGACCACACTTGTATTTTACACCAAGGGCTATGTCTCCCCAGTCTATAGATAATTTTTTTTAAACGAAACTCTCCCTTTTTTCTTTCACAAATCTTGTGGTCTTTTGTTAAAATTTCTTTCTTTTTTTCTGAGACAGGGTCTTGCTCTCAGGTTGTCCAGGCTGGAGTGCAGTGACGAAATCGTAGCTCTGCAGCCTCAAATTCCTGGCCTCTCATGGTCTTCCTGCCTCAACTCCCCAAGTTGCTGAGATTACAGGCATGAGCCACAACACCTGGCTAATTTCTAAACTTTTTTTTTTTTTTTTTTTTTTTTTTTTTTGGAGAGAAGGGGTCCTGCTATGTTGCCTAGGCTGGTTTCAAATTCCTGGCCTCAAGCAACCAGCCCGCAATGCTGGGATTACGGATGTGAGCCACCTCATCTGGCTTTATGTTATGAATATTTTTTGATGATGAGGTGAGGATGGGATCTGAAGGGGACCCCAAGCTCCTTTTCTGTGCCACCTGGACCAATGCATTGGCACCTGTGAGAGTTCTTTGAGCTCAGCCACCTTCACAGCTGCACTGGGTAGGAATCAGGTAAGCCCTCTTGGATCCCAGATCTCCCGTTTTTAGGATGAGGACTTGGAGACTTCATTTTCTTTAGGAAGCCTGCCCATCAGGCTCCACAGGGTACCTATTTGTGGGATATGCTTGCACATTGAGGGGTACACTCAGTCTTGGCGAGGTATGTTCACATTCAATTTTGCAGATACTCACACTTCGATTGCACTCGACGGATGCCTTCATAACGTGCGTGCTGTGGGAAATCTAGGTTCTACGAGAATGGCTTCTGACAGCTGTCATCAGGTAGCTCAGTGGCTCAGTCTCTGATCAAACACCATCAGGTACTTTGATGGTTTTTCAAACGTAACATTTAAAGATTAAGGCTGGATAAAAATTGACCCAAGAGACACATCTAAATTAAACTATCTATGTGCACAATGAAACAAAGAGGGGTCCAGACCTCTCAAAGATACTAACAGAATTTCCTTTAATCAAAACTTTTGAAAACTCCAAATGCAAATGAGAATCCCTACATTTTTAAAGGAGACTAATCTGAAGACTTAACTGTTGTCTCCAAAAACTTGAAAAGCTCTCAAGGTTGGGCATGGTGGCTCAGGCCTGTAATCCCAGCATTTTGGGAGGCCTAGGTAGGTGCATCACCTGAGTTCAGGAGTTTGAGACCAGCCTGGCCAACATGGCAAAATGCCATCTCTACTAAAAATACAAAAATTAGCTGGGCATGGTGGCACATGCCTGTAATCCCAGCTACTCGGGAGGCTGAGGCAGGAGAATTGCTTGAACCCGGGAGGTGGAGGTTACAGTGAGCCAAGATCATACCACTGCACTCCAGCCTGGGCAACAGAGTGAAACTCTGTCTCAAAATAAAATAATAAAATAAAATAAAATAAAAAAGGCTTTTAGATCCTAAAACAGGAATCCCCGTAATCCCTGTATTTCCCCGCCCCCTACTCACATTCTGCCTCCACTTTTCCCTTCTCACCACAACCTTCTCTGTCTGGAACATTGCAGGGACCTGGCCCCTTGGTACCAACACCAGCCCTTGAGGCCTTCCGGCTCCTCCACAGTTATGCCTGGGTGAGTCTCTTTGGAGTCTTGAGCCTTCCACGTGGTTGACAGTCCTGTTTCATTCAGCTAGTTGTTCTCACTCCTTGATGAAGGGGTAAGATATTTTCCACGAGACTTTTCATTTTTCAAGAAGCAGGTAATTACTCTGTGGTTCTCTCTCAAGAGCACATTAATACATTCCTATACCATTTCTTCTATTCACCTCCTTTGTGACTTAATTTATCAACAAACCTTCAGAGGGCAAAAGGAAAGCCTTCCTTTGGGCCCTGCAGCTTTGACACAGTAAGCAAGACACCAAAGACACTCTCTGCTTTTCTAGAAGCCAGGACTTGAGAAGCCAACAGAAAGGTAAAGATTATTTATGATAAAAAAAAAAATCACTGTCTCCTCTGCAAAACTTTTTTTTTTTTTTTTGACCAAGTCTCACTCTGTTGCCTAGCCTGGAGTGCAGTGGCCCAATCTTGGCTCATTGCAACCTCTGCCTCCTGGGTTTAAGCAATTCTCCTGCCTCAGCCTCCCGAGTATCTGGAATTACATGCACGTGCCACTCACCTGGCTAATTTTTTTGTATTTTTAGTAGAGATCGGGTTTCACTATGTTTGCTAGACTGGTCTTGAACTCCTTACTTCAGGTGATCTGCCCTTCTCGGTCTCTCAGAGTGCTGGGATTATAGACACGAGCCACCGTGCCTGGCCTGCAAAATCTTGATTCATGAGAAAGAAAGGATTATTGTGACTGGTCTTGGGTGTAGCAACTCTGGTGTGCTTTTAGTATTTTTTCTTATAAATATTCATATTGCTTGATTCCTTTTCCTTCCCAAAATTGTCTTTTCCTTTGTTTTTGTCTTTCGGTGTTGTTCTGTCATAAAGAAGGGTACCAGAGGGTAGAACATGGACCTAAAACCCCTGTAAGTTCATTGCTCTAGCTGGCTCTGCAGCCTGGTTGGTTTTACAGTTCTAATCTACTATTTTTTGCTCTCAAGGGAGTTTGTCTAAAGATATCCCATTCTCTGGGAATTTTTGTCATCTCAACTCTTGCTACCTGGTAAGTCATGGGAAAGTCCAATCTCAGGAGGGCCTTCTTGGCATCACAGATGAACAGGTCTTTAACTGGTGGCCTCCTACAAATGTTTGGGTCACCAGAGACAGCATATTCACAGACATGATCCTTAACTGTTGTCCGTGGTGACAAGAGTCTTTAGCTATCTCGACCTATTTCTGAGAGTATATTGTGTGTGTGTGTGTGTGTGTGTGTGTGTGTGTGTGTGTGTATGTGTGGATCCTTGGGATTGCCTCTTTTATGACCTCTCAAGGAAACATCTCTTTCTCAAATTGCCTGCTTTGGATCCCCTACAAGATTTCTTAAAAAACACCCTGGCTGGTCGCGGTGGCTCACGCCTGTAAGCCCAGCACTTTGGGAGGCCGAGCAGGTGGATCACGAGGTCAGGAGATTGAGATCATCCTTGCTAACATGGTGAAATCCCGTCTCTACTAAAAATAGAAAAAATTAGCTGGGTGTGGTGGCGTGCACCTGTAGTCCCAGCTAATCGGGAGGCTGAGACAGGAGAATTTCTTGAACCCGGGAGGCAGAGGTTGAAGTGAGCTGAGATCATGCCACAGCACTCCAGCCTGGGTGACAGAGTGAGACTGTCTCAAAAAAAAAAAAAATCCTGTTTTCTAGTGACTAAGGTTCTGTGCTTACATGACTGTGGTACAGGTTTGATTCTAGGTCAGGGAATTGATCCCATTTGTTTTAAATTATTTATAAGACTGTTAACCTTCTGGGGTACCTTTTTGTTATTTACCCTTTTCCCTTTATAGACAGCTTTTAGTTTCTTGTCTTTTTTTTTTTTCTTTCTCTGCAGGGTTTACAGAGCTTTTGGGCCTTCATGCATAGGGGCTCAGCTGAAGAACTGAGATCCTAAAATATAAGGCCAGACAGAAATGTGAGTTGTAGTCCATTTAAGGAATCTTTACTTTCTTTGAGTTATCTTTGAGGTGGTTCTGAATCTTGTGAGGACTTATTTCCACCTCTTTAGAGATACCTTATGTGTCCTTGATTAAGTCATAACCCTGGTTAAGCCTTAGTGTTTTTAGAAGTCACTTGGAAAGGTAACTCTGGTTAAAAAAAATCCGCAAGTCAGGAATATCAGCTGTTTGTTCCAGCTAAAATCCAATAATAAAAAATTTAAAAAGTTTTTTTTAAAACAACCTTATGGTTAGAGGTCAACTTAATTAGAAGCTGATAATCAAGATCCTCTTTCCTATTTACTGTCTTTGGCACCACATAAAGACATCTAGAGGAGACTTCTAGTAGCTCAGACTATTTAAGAAACATAAAAAAGGCACCACTCATCCCCTTTTTGGGGCCTTCTGTCTTCTTGTGGAGCCTAAGGAGTAGTGGAGAGGTGATTTACAAGTCTAAAGATCTGCTTTCTTTTACATTATGTTGCCTCATCTCTTTAGCTTTTAGGGGTACTAGAGATTACTTTCTACTATGAAAACAACCACTAATGGGTCATTGGCAAGGGCTACAGATTTAGAGGTAGTTGACAGTGGTTACAATATATGGTTGTTAATACAATTTCTTTGCATGTTTAGATAAAAAGACAGGTTTGAACACTTAGAGGCTATGAGGGTGGTCACCACTGAGAAATAAGAATCCCATGGGTGGTGGGCTGATCATAGAGTGGGCTGACTGTTGTTGGGTCACCAGCGGCCTCGGGGAATGTCTTTACAGTGAGGTACACTGTAAAACTGGGTACGATCCATTCTCATGGCATTTTTCTCTTCTCAGGGACTGGAATTCAGTCTAAAAATGAGATCCTTGGTTTTTAAAGATCTAGATACACTGCCTTCCTTAAATATTAGGACCTGAAAACTGAAAATACTTTCTTTGCCCTATTAAAGAACTCTACCCTGAAGCCAGTAATCTAATTAAAGAAAAAACAAAGCTAAGTTAAAAAGACTACCTATCTAATTAGATTACTCTCAAAGGTACTTTCTAAAATTTAGCTGACAATTTTAAAACTTGTTGTAAAAAAATTTACATCTATTAAAAATCTCCATTTATACACATAAGCCTCTACAGACTTTTATGATAAAAAAGACATTGGCTTAAAATCTACATAAAAACCTTACCTTAGTCTGAGATACTTTTCCTGACAATCTTGTTTTGACTGGGCATTATGGTTAAGCCTTTCTCTTGTCTCAGCAAATAATGGTGTTTATATCTAAGTTCTGTCTCTGAAATGTAAATTTTAACCTAAAAGTCATGTCTTGTTTTTTTTTGTGTGTCAGTGGTGCAAGTTTAATTTTCAAGCTATTATTTTATTCAATGAGAGGCAGACTGACTAGAATCCAATCTCATTTTTTTTCTGAGACAAGATACTAGCCCTGTGTTGTATACAGTTGCTCAACAATCAAATAAATGAAAGCAGTAGGAGAAACTGCCCCACAGAGTTGCAGTGAAGATGAAACAAATATAAATATGTAAGGCAGTTAGAGCAATGGGTGCACACTGGTCAGTATCACATAAGCATTTGATATTATTTAATCTTCATAACCTCGTAATGACTTATAGAAAATTTAAATTAGAACTGAGTGGAATGCTGGGATTTTCTTTTTTAGATTTTTAAATTGATCTCATTTAAAAACAAAAAAATACCCTTTTATTTTAGGTTTGGGGGTACATGTGAAGGTTTGTTACATAGGTTAACTTGTGTCATGGGGGTTTGTTGTACAGATTATTTCATCACCCAGGTATTAAGGCAAGTACCTTATCTTTTCTGCTTCTCTCTCCTCTCACCCTTCAAACTTAAGTAGGCTCCAGTGTCTGTTGTTTCCTTCCTTGTGTTCTAAATTTCTTATAATTTAGCTCCCACTTTTAAATGAGGACATGCAGTATTTGGTTTTCTGTTCCTGCATCAGTTTGTTAAAGTTAATAGCCTCCAGCTCCATCCATATTCCCACAAAAGATATGATCTTATTTTTTTATGGCTGCATAGTATTCCATAGTGTATATGTACCACATTTTCTTTATCCAATCTGTCATTGATGAGCATTCCATGTCTTTGCTATTGTGAATAGTGCCGCAATGAATATTTGTGTATGTGTTTAAGTAAAAATTTCAGATTGCCTAGCTAACAATTGTCTAGGGCTTGATAGTCTGGTAGACAAAAATATTGAGACACGATAAGAAAATCTTATAAAGCTATAACATCTATTTCTATGTGTATTTCTCTATCTCTATATGTTTTTATGTGTTATGTATATGTAGTATTTCCATACCAAAATACATTTTAAAACCGCTAATTAATTGGCTTAAAATAAGCACATAAATAAAATATTTTACCAAAAAATTTAAAAACTAACTCAATGCGTTTTAGCTCATGTGACTTTAGTAATCTTTGGTAAATAAAACTAGTTTAAAGTTGTTGCCAAAATAAAATTATAATGTGTTCAGAATTGTCATATTGAATAGAATTCAGACATTTTTGCCTGGGCCTACTTTTCAGAAAGGTTTAGGCTGTTTCTCCTAGATGTCTTAGAATCATAACTGTCACTTCTGTAGTATTTTTGATAATTGCTTTATTTGTCTGTGAGTTAAAGCTGTAAGGACTGGCTACTGGGCTTCCTCAAAGCCTTACACACATGTTGCTATGAGCTTGTGTTTGATTTTGAGCCTCTAGAATTTGGGGTCTGGGTAAGGTGCCATGGTGAGGCCTAGGGACATGTTCCTAGTGCCTGAAACACAAGCTACAAGACAAAGCCAAGTCTAATATGGCCCCATCCTTCCTGGCACAGCTTTCACTCCTGGCCACTTGTGGACAGGTTAGATCCTCCTGACATTGCTTTCACAGCTCTGTCCTTGGTCCTGAGCTCTATGTCTGGTATGCAAATTCAGGACTTAGGCCCTGTCCTTCATAGCCACCCTTGGATGCCCCATGGGAACTTAAAACCCAGGAAAATAGAAAAAAAAAACACGAAAAAGAATATCTGCATCACAGTTTTGAAATTCTTGTCAGTTATTTAAACTCTTAAAGTGATGCTATGTTAAATTAAGTAATAGTTAATCATAGAATATCTGTGTCATTTCTAGATGCCCAGCTCCTCTTTAAAATTGTTCTTACCTGCTGTAACAAATATTTTATCAGTTCTCCAACCCAGATTTTAATTATAAGACACTTCCAGGTCTTGTCCAGAGACTTAACTGGTACCATCAAACATCAATAAGAGACACTGATAAATATCTCTAAAGATCTGACAAAGATAAAAAATGCCTGCCTATTTACTTCCCTTCCCTTCTCTTCCCTTCCCTTCCCTTCCCTTTCCTTTCCTTTCCTTTCCTTTCCTTTCCCTTTTCCTTTTCCTTTCCCTTTCCCTTCCCTTCTTTCTTCCTTTTTTTTTTTTTTGACAGAGTCCCAGGCTGCAATGCAGTGGTGCAATCTCAGCTCACTGCAACCTCTGCACCCTGGGTTCAAGCGATTATCATGCCTCAGCCTCCTGAGTAGCTGGGATTACAGGCCTGTGCCACCACACCTGGCTAATTTTTTTTTTTTTTTTAGTAGAGATGAGGTTTAGCCATTTTGGCCAGGCTGGTCTCAAACTCCTGACCTCAAGTGATCGGCCTCCTAAAGTGCTGGGATTACAGGCGTGAGCCACTGCACCTGGCCAGCCTGCCTACTATTTCACCCTGCTTGGCCCAAGTTGTTCAAATTGGCCATGAGTCGCTCAGCTACATGAGTCCCACTAAGAAAACAGATAGATCCAGAAGAGGCAGCCACACCACTCTGATGATATGAGACAAAAGTTTAAGCTGGTTATGAACACTGCCTAGAGCAGGTTTTGACCAAAAGCTGGGGAGATGTCCACATATGCCTCTGGACAGACAAAATGAACTCCTGTGGCTAATCAGGGTCTCAAAGTTAAAACAGAAAGAGGCAGCCATGACAGAGTGAGAGAGCAGTCATGTCCTTTGTTCTCAGAAAGTTACTGTAAAAGTGTCTCAGAACCTCATTTCCTACAGTCAAGCCAAAGTAGTTACTAGTTCCTGTCAGTGCTAAGATAGACCACAGCTGAAAATTCCCCAGCTGACCACCAACAGAACACCTAGAAGCAGACAACTGAGAGAGACTGGTGACTTTGGGCTTAAAGGTCATCCAATCAAGACTCTCGTTCTTCTATTGCCCTCCCCTGCCTGAGGTGTTTGCCTTTAGTATCTCCTACTCCCTGTCTCCTCCTCAGGGTTTGCTTTTGTTTTACATCGCAGGCTGTATCTCCCCAATCTACAGATTACTTTTTAATAAAATTAAAAAAAAAAAACCCGTCCCTTTTTCCTCGGAGGATCTCATAGTCCTTTGTAAACAATAGTATTCCAAAATCCCTCTGGAGTCAGAAAATGTTCCTTGATGAGGACTCAGTTCTGCTCCTTGAGAGTGGATTTCCAGTCTGTTTTTCCTTATGACTTTGGCTCTGCCCTCTGAGGTGTCTTGTCTCTTCCATTCTCTTCTTTCTACCCTTTGAAAAACCATGGTTTTTTTGGGGGTGGGAAGTAGCTTTTTTAGCCTGGTTCCTCTTTTTACAAAGTTTGGACCCTGAGTTGTTTTGCATTTCATATCACTGGTCTCATTTAATCAGTTTGGCAGTGCTTTTTGCAATACAACTAAAACCTCTGTGGGTAGTTTTTGCATTTGAATTTATTTCATGTGTTTTGCTAAAATGCATAGTTCTCTTGTAGGTGTTTGTGTTTTTCTATACTTAATCCCACTACTTTGGGAGGATCAGGCTGCTATGGAACAATACTCTCAAGATTCTTAGAAATCTTTTTTTTTTCTTTTTCTCTATTTGCTGCCTTAATCTTGATAGAGGACCTACAGCTACACCCTTGCTTTGGTCTATTTCCTGAGTTCAGTTCTTTGAGAATTTTTTTCTTGGCTTAGGATTGGAAATAAAAAACAGTTCTATTTTGTAGTGCCAATTTTGTACCTCTATTTGCTCGAAATTCTAGTTTCAAATTGGGCATTCCCACTCCTCACACCCTGCTCCTTGAACTTATCTCTTTCTTGTATTACTTTATAATACACAGATAAATACAACTGTATTTTTAATATCTTGCCTGGTGATTTATTTGCCAAGTCCAATAGCTCATTAGTGCGTCTGTCTTCTATGTTATCACATAAGGCAGTTTTACTAATTGTTTTACCAGTAGATAATATAAGTGTTCATTTTTTCAGCTTTCTGGAACAGTTTCTTTACCATTTTTTCAGCTTCCTCTAACAGTTTCCTTAGACTTTGTCCCAGATTTGTTTCTATATGTTATATATTTTAGATTGTTATTATGCAGTTCCCACTTAGAAGTATAAGGTCTGGGACCACTGGTTAGCTTGAATCCTGCCTGGGGTCTGTCAATTTCCAATAAATAAGAGTCTCTGAAAATAGTCAGGAATCAGTGCCCAAACCTAAGTGTTTGATTTGATACCATTAATTCAATTAAAACAGTCAACATTGGTTTCAAATCATCTAAGCCTCTTAGATAGAGATGAACAGAAGTCCATATTCTAAGTACATGAAGTCCTAAAACTGGGTCAGTAATGATGAATGAAAGGATGGGATTGTTTAATCCTTGGGTCTTAGGAATTAGGCACTTTCTTTTCTTCCTTAACTGAAATAAGCATTTTAGTTAAAGGGATGTTAGAAGATCTTTTCTAGCTACTGTCCCAGAGTGAAGATTCCTGGTTAACTAGCTTGGCCTTACTTGGAGGGGCTCCTATGCAATTATGGCAGTTGGAGGTATAAATTATTTGACCTTCAGAAAACGACAGCAGAGTATTGTAAAATCAAAAGGATCAACAGAATTGAAAATAATAGAGTGGTTATGTACTTTTGTTGGATATGTCAAACCTTTTAAGTCATGTGACTTTAACAATTGCTGGAATAATTGTTACTTTGCTAATTTAATTTTTATTTATTGTATATTTGTAGAAATATTTTGCAATCTGGGTCGTCTTATTTTTTAATAGTCTAATTGGCCTCGATAAACCTTGAAAAAAATGCTTTGCATTTGTAGTAGAGTATGTCATAGAGTTAAACCTATTTAGCAATGAAAGGTTGAAATGAAAACCTAGCCATGAAAAAGCAGTAAATTAAAGACCACAGATGGGCTTTTTGATGTGTAAATTCTGACACCATAAGTTACCATCTATGTAACATTTGGCAAACTTCTGAAACCTCAGTTTCTTCATCTTTAATAGGGAATAATTACAAATACTGTATAGATTTGTAAGTGTGTGAGTGTTCAATGAAATATCTACAAAATCCAAAGCACTGAGCCAGGTACATAGATAGTAAGTGGACAAGAGATGTTAGCCTCTTCCATTCTTTAATTTCCTACATCTATTCGGAGATCTGCGATTTATTTTAGGCATTTAAAGACTAGTCTGTAATCTGATTTGGTTTATATTTTATTAGATTCTCTTGAACATATGATCTTAATCATGAAATAATATTTTTATTACACTTATCCTATATAAGAAACTAGAACATAACCTTCTGGATGTAAATTTGGCTAGAAATCAATGTCTTTTTAAAATTCCATTACCATATGTACAATTTATTTCCAAACAACTATTAGTGTTATCTTTCAATTTGAGTAATATTTAGGATTTTTACATTTATGGGATGAACAAATTGTATGGATTTACTCCTAAATATAACACTCCTCAAATTGTGAAATTAGGTGGGTTTTTGTTGTTGTTGTTAGGATCAAGTCTTTATTTTTGCTACTAGCAAGATAGTCTGGATTATCCTACTTAAAGCCTTGTGGCTAAATCTTAGATATTGCTGGCCTGGAAAACAATGGTGAGCATTTTTCAAGGATCAAATCTTCCTAATCTGATGTGCTAATGACCAAGGTCAGTTCTCATCAAAGTGGAAAAATTGGTCTCAGTTTGCTCCTTCATGATTCACTTTGCATATTACTTTTCTTTTGCAGCAAATCTTTCCTTCTTTTTCTAGCATTTTGCTTTACTCTCTTTCATCGTGAGGTAAACATGTTTAAAGCATATAAGTACGCTAGGCAATGCACAGAAGGAGATATTCATTTCCTCCCTTTGCAAATTTGTTTTTTGGCAAAATGTAGTTCTTGCTGATATTTTGGCCATGTAGGCCAAATATTGTGTTGTTCTTTTTTTTCTGGAATGGGAACAGATGTATATATTCTCTACAGTAAAGTTTCATGCTGAGTTAACTGAAATCAAGTATTGCTTTACACTTCTGTATAGCAGTTTGGAAATCTAAAAGTGCTTTCATATTTTATCTTCTTAATAACCATGTGAGGTAGACAGGATAGGTAGCTTTGTTGTTTGTTGTGTAGATGAAGAAACTGCAAATCAAAGGTTCTAAATGACATACACAGAATCTAGCAGCTTGAGAGGATGGGCTGGAAACTCATCTTTTGCCTGTTGGCTCCATGACCTTCCTGCTAAGGCACCAGGCTTCTCTATTTTTAGCTCAACTAAGCATAAACTGTTTGTACTAAAGAATTTGGGGATATGTGATTACTTATTTTAATTCTGACATACCAAATTATAGAGATGTTTAATTTTTTTGTTCCAGTAATTATAGCGAATTGTGAGAGAGGTGATCTTATAATTCTAGCTTTAGCCATCACATAGTAATTGATAAATGTTAATTCACAGCCAAATAAATTTGCTTAAAATTATTTGTCCGGTGAGTGGACATGTCATGGGCCATGCTGGTCAGTGTCAGGAAATGCAAGGTGACAACATGAATGCACCAGCATTTTGTAATTACATAGTCAGCTCTAGAAAAAATAAGGAAGTAAATGAAGTTGAAATGTTCCCTGACCTGTTGAAAACTATTTTATTTCCAAGAATGTAAGTCAGCAGCCAAAAGAAATATTTCTCTCACATGTAAGTATGTAGATCTAGGTCATTTCATGTCAAACTTCTACGTGGTAGTAATCAGCAAAGAAGAAATTGCTGTCCATTGAACAATTTACTACATATGATTATTCCTTTATTTGACCAGCTCTTTCAATCCTGTCAAGTCTGCAGTGTCTATATTATTGCCCCATTTTATAGGTGAGAAAATTGAGGCTCAGAGAGACCAGTTACCAATAATGACAAAGCTCAAATTTGAAGGAAGTGTTGTCAAACAAAATTTCATGTTTTTCTACTCTCCCAGCAAAACTTATCAAAAACCAAATGTCTACATTTTCTGTAATCTCGAAATATTTGTATTTGTTCAACTCTTATTCTAAACAGATAATTAATTCATAAGTAAATTAGTCAACATTTTTATTTGCCTGAGCAACCAGAACACTTCAAATTAAAAAAAGCAGACAAATCAAAATATGTTCATTAAGATGTGTTCATTTATTGATTTTTGATAATATTAAAATGTGTTCATTAATTGATTTTGATCATATAAGCCAGATAATTAAAACCTCATGTTTAATATGTTTGATTTTGAATGTAAGACATGCCTCTGC
The DNA here is from genome assembly GCF_028858775.2 of Pan troglodytes. Lineage (NCBI taxonomy): Eukaryota > Metazoa > Chordata > Mammalia > Primates > Hominidae > Pan > Pan troglodytes. The sequence goes on along the minus strand of NC_072412.2, from coordinate 96,675,440 downwards.
TGCACTATAGTATTTGTTTCTGTAGCATAAAACATTCTTTTGCATAGGACAGAAATCTCAGCATGGTTAGTGAAGATTAGCCAGCTTAGAAATTTAAAAGGCTTTGACCTGTGTATCTACATGTGAAATAGCTAGATTTAGTACTCAAAAGATTTGTGTGTTCTACTGACAATTTACATTTTAATTACCATGGCACACAATTTAAAAAAAGACTCTTCAATACTATAATTTTAAAAACTGCATAGATTTATTTTCTCAGAATATACATGCATGATTAATTGCATGCAAAACTCCAAGGAGATCCTTAGTACTTTGCCTCAGCATACAAAGTTTTTATTAAAAAAAAGTATAATGACTCATTAAGGATTCATCTGAAAATTTTTTGCATTTTAAATATTGTTTGGTACATTCTAGTTTTGACAGTAGTGAAATAATTTAATTTGAAGTGGGTTCTCAGTCATGATGAAGAACTGTAATAAATCAACTTAGCAAAAAAAAATCAAGTGTACATCACTATATTAGCTCCAGGCCATTCAAAAGCAGTGACGGCTTTGTTCTACTCCAAAAAGGAATGTTTAATTCATTAGAACAGGTAGAAAAACGGTATGTTTATGCTTTTTCTTGGTATTTTGCTTGAAGATTAATCTTTTGTTCACCACTGGATCTGCACAAAAACAAATTTATTTGAAAGGAATTAACTGTCACACAGTGTGTGGGTCTTAGTTTTCTTAGAGGAAATAGGACGTGGCTGGGGCCTAAACAATATTTCAGTTTGAGGGTAATGTGTTTTCTGGTTTCTGCCTTGTCAGATTCTCACCCTGGTCTCCACAAAAGCAAGGAGAGATTGCCTGCTTGACATATTTTGCCTAAAGCAAGTCCTGAAACTGGAATTCATATTCTTCATTTGACTGAGTGCTGATTTCCATAGTTTTGCCAAGAGGCAGAATACAGTATATTTTCTCAAAAAACTTAATACCTTTTTTACAAATCAAGTTGTATTTTGTACAAAATAGTGAAGGAAAGCAGGGAAGAGGGGATGCTGAACTCTGAAACAGATTTTTATTTTTTTATTTTTTTTGGTTCATTAAGCTAGATAAAAGCAGGCTTTTAAATAGGTTTAAAAAATGTTAACTAACTCATTTATTTTTAGAGGTATTTAAAAATTTAGGATTCTGACCCTCCTTTCTGGCCACAGATGAAAAGCAAAATAACCAATATTGGAAAAATAAGTTAGAAATCATGAGATCTTCTCTTTCTTCAACATCTGGATTGCAACAAAGCAATATACGTTTAGTCTGATGAAGTAAATGAAGTATGACTTTTTCTGTCTACCCACAGATGTTAGTTTCCAACAAAAAAAAATCTCCTTAAGTTACAGGCTGCTCTTTTGGAGATGAATTATCCATGGGTCCACTTAATAACTACCAATGATGCTATTACAACCCCCAGAGATTAATAGAAGATCACATTTTGTTAAATGAAGTAGTTTTCTTAAAAATGGGAAATATTTCATAATTTTATTCTAAATGCCATAAATATAACAACATATACTTTGTTGTTCTTCAAATCCAGGGATAAAAGTATACAAAATTTTCCACTCTAGAATTAAGTGAAAAAGACAAAGTCAGTACACAGAGACACATGATTTACCTGTGGCATAGATGAGAATTACTTTTACAAGTAATTACAGAAATTTCAACAGAGAGATTGTGCATTGTAGAATGAATGTATGCCCAATCACTATTTTGAAATTTTTCTATAATGACCACTACAACTATAATTGGTCTTTACATTGACAAGAGTCACATCATAATCTTTCTAACCACTCTCCTTCAAAATGGTTTCCTGACTGGAATTCCCCATGTTTGTTAAAGTGGCTACCAACAGCCCAGGCTTGATGCACTGGAGTATATGTTAACAAATTCTTACATTTCATCCTGTATATTCTATGAAATGTCAATTGACAAATATTCTACCTTTATAATGCCTTCTTTATCCACCTTGTTTTCCCCTAATCCCATTGCCATTACCCACGAGGAACCGGGTAAGTTAATTCAGACTTTGCAATAGAGAAAATAAACATCTTCCATCATTGAAAATTTAAATATCTCACCACCACCATCACCCCCAAACACCCAAGTATCATTCACTCAGGATTGAAGGATTAAACTCTTCCTGCTGTAGAGCAAAGATAGTTGTTTGTTGAATTGATTCTAATGAGCTGTCAAAGTCAATTGAGAACGAACTAGTAGAAATGATTTTTGAACAGCAGTTTTCTCATAGGAGAAGAATGAGTGCTAAAAGAGGTAAGAACGAAGGAAGAACATTAGTGGGAGGCAGGCATATGATAGACTGGATTAAGAAAATGTGGCACATATACACCATGGAATACTATGCAGCCATAAAAAATGATGAGTTCATGTCCTTTGTAGGGACATGGATGAAGCTGGAAACCACCATTCTCAGCAAACTATTGCAAGGACAAAAAACCAAACACCGCATGCTCTCACTCATAGGTGGGAATTGAACAATGGGAACACATGGACACAGGAAGGGGAACATCACACACTGGGGCCTGTTGTGGGGTGGCGGGAGGGGGGAGGGATAGCCTTAGGAGATATACCTAATGTTAAACGATGAGTTAACGGGTGCAGCACACCAACATGGCACATGTATACATACGTAACTAACCTGCACGTTGTGCACATGTACCCTAAAACTTAAAGTATAATTTAAAAAAAGGAAATTACCTAAATAATGAAAAAAAAAAGGAGGTGCTTAGAGAATGAAGGAGGAGAGAAAATACAGGGCCTTTTCAGAAAGTGAGAACCCCTATATTTGTGCTATGATTATTCTTGGAAAAGGACTCCGATGAGGGGCTTTGCTGAAGTGCCCAGGGAGAAGATTTGACCTCCCCTTCTTTGCCTCTCTTTGCCTCAACCAGGTTCTATGTTAGAAATTTTGCTGGATTGGATCCTCCTTCTTATCTAGTTACCTCCTGGGTGAGGAGTAGGAGTGAGCTACTCTATGTTGCGTTACTTTGTTTAGTCCTCATCTCATAACAGCCACCAATATCTTCAAGATCAATAATTAGAGCACTGGGTTACTTGCCTAACCTCTACCCTCCATATATATTTGAGGAGTTGCTGAATGATATGGTTTGATATGTGTCGCCACGCAAATCTCATCTCAAGTTGTAATCTCCACCTGTGGAAAGAAGGACCTGGTGGGAGGTAATTGGAACATGCGGCGGTTTCCCCCATGCTGTTCTCATGATAGTGAGTGAGTTCTCAGGGGATCTGATGGCTTAAGAGTGTTTGACAGTTTCCCCCTCGCTCTCTGTCTCCCCTACCGCCATGTAAGATGTGCCTTGCATTCTCTTCGCCTTCTGCCATGATTGTAAGTTTCCTAAGGCCTCCCCAGCTATGCAGAACTCTGAGTTTATTAATCCTCTTTTGTTTATAAATTACCCCATCTCACGTAGTTCTTTATAGCAGTGTGAAAATGAACTAATATACTGAACTTAATCAGCTAGAGGTACCCAGAGCTCAATGGCGTTTAATGATACCACATTAAGATATGTGGGTCTCAGAGATGGCTTTGCTTGGCTCTGATTTATATCATCTTTTTTCCTCTATCGTTAGAAGATAAATTTGTAAAAAGGCCAAATCCTGACTCTCATAAAAAATATAAAATGAACACATGTCAAAGCTTTTATCTAACTCATGAATTAATGAGGTAACCAGTTAGATGTTATACAACTAGTTCAAACGATAATTCAAAAAGCAGAAACATATAGGTCAGGAAATGATTTTACAGATTGAAGTAAAGCTGACTCTTTTTCTACAAGGGTCGGGGATCTTGAGATAAGGGAAAGAAATAAAATGTCTCTCCATCAGACAGAAATTATTTGCATGCTTATAGGCAGGAACTTTTTGCACTGTTATCAGTTATCAAGAACTTGCGGAGTTTCTAAGCAGCTCAAAAGACTATGAAAGGTGCAAAACCCTTAGATTTAGAAACTGGAAAGGTGTTCCTGTAGACTAGAGGTTTGCAAACTTTTCAGTAAAGGATCAGATAATCAATATTTTAGGCCTTATGGACCACATACAGTCTCCATTACTTATTCATCTTTTTTTTTGTTTGGTTTTACAATGTTTTAAAAATATAAAAACCATTTGTATTTCAGAGGCTATATAAAAGCACGCCTCCAGCCAGATTTGCCCATGGGTCCTACTATGACTGACCCCTGCTCTCAGCATGTGTGTTTAGCTACTGAATTCACCAATAGTCTTTTTGGTCCATTTTAAAGTCTTTTACAATTTTTCCCAACCGTATTTCGACCTGTCCTTCATTTTGGTATAAAATAAATTTTTTAAGTTACTAATTTCATCAAAGCCTTCTACCTCTCAAAAAATTTCAATGGATCCTTGCAGAATTAAATACACACTTCTCAGACCCGGTATTCAGGGCTCTCTAATCACCCATGTGACTGTTGCAGATTTATTCCTTAGTGTCTCTGCACGTATGAATTCTTTACTCTTAAATATGTCTTATTTTCTCCCTTCTGTACCTTTTCTCATGTTTTAATAATTATTCAGATTTCACTCCACATTTAAAAATCCTGGAAATCTTGTTTCAAAAACCATTTATGCAACAAAGTCTTTCCTGATCTTTATTCAGGGAACATATTCTTCTTTGGGCCTTCTTTACATTGAAATTATCATTTAGATCTATTGCACTAATCATTGCTCTCTTAATTCATCTTTATCTGTGTTATTCCCTTACAATACTGACTTTTTCTTCCTTATGATCTAGGTCTTTAAAAATTAGGTGCTCAGTACTTTTGTTGCATTGCATCACTTGTTTCTTCTCGTATTCCTTCGTAATTTTTGATTTGCTGAAGTAAGACCTATTACTGACGTATTGAGATATGTGAAAAGTGTTCATTCCCTTTCTATAAGTAGCCAGGATGGTATCTATGGGAAATCACTTAATATTCTTGCCATAGTTATTTACTGTTGCATGCCAGATTACTCTAAAACTTATTAGCTTAAAATGAAAAGCATATTTATGATGTATGATGTACTGGTTTCTATGTGTGAGATGTCTGGATGTGAACTAGCTGTTTTTTTTTTGACTCATGGTCCATCACAATGCAATCAAGATGATGCCAGGGCCTCAGTGACCTCAAGGGTTATCTGAGGAGGGATCCACTTCTAATAAGCTCACTCCCATGATTTTTAGCAGGATTCAGTTTCCTGAGGGTTGTTGGACAGAGGGCCTTATTTTTCACTGGCTGTTGGTCAGAGGTCTCCTTCTGTTCCTTGCCAGCTCCGTGGCACTCCAGGCAGCTCATAACATGGAGGTGTGGCTTCATCAGAGTGAGCAAGTGAGAACAGCCAGAGGGAGCCTGAGAGCCAGAAAGCAGGAGAAAGAGAGAAAGAAGAGAGAGAGAGAGAGAGAGGAGGAGAGGAGAGGAGAGGACAGGAGAGGAGAGGAGAGGACAGGAGAGGAGAGGACAGGAGAGGACAGGAGAGGAGAGGAGAGGAGAGGGGAGGGGAGGAGAGGGGAGGGGAGGGGAGGAGAGGGGAGGGGAGGGGAGCGGAGAGGAATGAAGAGAGACTGAGCAGCAAGACAGGAGTTGTCTTTTAAAACCTAATCTCAGAAGTAACAATTCTGTTCATTACCTTTGCTATATATTTTTTTATTTGTTAGAGGTGTTTAAAGAAAGAAGATTACTCATGATGTTTGTTAAAACAACAAGGCCGATTTTATTCAGGACTCCCGCCATAGGTATAGAGACTACTGCAATGGGGTTTTGCAGTAAAGGAGCGAGTTTGGGCTCAACTCCAAAATCCAACAAGGGAAAGTGGGGATTTATAGTCAAGGACCAGGGTGGGCAGGTGGGTTGGTGGATGGAAAATTACTAACAGGAAGCATCAGGGGTAAGGGGGCATTGGGGGCTGAACCAACCTAACAAGTTCTTGCTAATGGCAGGCCAGGTGATCAGACATCACCAGTGGGGTTGTGGGGGATGAGGAATTTGATCAGTTATTGAGGGTGATCAGATAATGAGAGTGAAGGATTCTGGCTAAAAGAACTTGACAGAATTCTTGCTAAAATTAGGTGAAGCAAGGGACCCAAATCTAGGCCTATCTGGGAGGAGGATTCAGAGGAGCCTGAGTACAGTTTGGCTGAGGAGAGACTGTCAGAGGCAAGTGTCCAGCTCCAGTCTACAGCCAAAAGAAGGGGATTGCCCCAGGGTGTGGATATTAGGAGGTGGTATTCGGAGGAGGGCATTTTCTAGTCTGCCTGCTCCAAATTCTCTACCCTTCTGTTCTTTACCTCTCAGATGATGGTATAAGGTTGGATATACTGAACTTAGAGAAGTAGGTCAAAATACTATTATAAATTCAAAATAATGTGAAAATTTAAAAGTATTCTCTAAATATAAGAAGACCATGGGGAACCTTCTATCGAATAAAGGAGAAATTGCCAGATTGATGTTGTTTATGGAAAAAGTCAGAATGAATCCTCAACCAAAATTAATATTTACTGAAAATGTTAATAATTATATTGGACTATGCATTTTCCCCTCTATTATCTAGGCCTCCAGCATTTGGAAATCTGGACAGTTTTCTTTTGTCTCCCTATGGTGTTGCATATTTGAAACAGACATCCTTGCATCTCAAAAGAGCCTTTGGAAAGGGAATCTTACCACAAAGAAAAGGTTCTCAAGCATCTGTGAAGGTCTCTAATGCTGGAAGGTATCCGTCCTAGAAATCTTCAAAGAGATGGTTTTCTCTGTCTCTCCATATATTAGATCCCCAGGAAATTATCTTTAAAGTGTCTGGCTAATCTGGTTTAATCGCTCCTGTTTTGATTCTTACTGCTGCCAAGATGATTGCAACTATACTATCTCATTGCTCCAGTAGATGGCAGAAGTATACTGTGCACCAAATTGAAGTAAGTTAGAAAACTTGTATATAAAAGGCATGAGCAAATGGTCTCAACTTGTTTTAAAAATCTGCCTTTGTTGTGTTTGGGACACCGTGGATGTAAAGGGAATTGTAGCATTCCATTACAGACACCTCTGATTCCAACAGATTTTGCTGATACTCGGCAGAATAAAAAAATAGTTCATAGGAATGTGTGAAATAATGTAGAATTAAGTCAGGCCTATATGCTCATCTTGTAGTCTATTCAATAAGGCTTTCTTCCTTGTTTTCATCTTAATAAAGCAAACTGGATATAATATGGAAATCATTTTAATTAAAAGAAAGGCATATGGCATTTTGTAATTAGAAACCATGAGGATCAGTTATTTAGATAGTGGTGTTCTGCAGTGGGAGTTAAAAGACATGGAAAGACAGAAGATATTCACATTCAATAGTTGTTTTTCAGTTATGTGATACAAGTATATTCAAAGAATGTACGTATTGTTGAACATATTGTAGCTTTGAAAGCATATATATTAACCATTTTATTGCTGTTCTTGTCTGTTTATGTTCTTGCTAATTTGACAATACTGTAATTTAAACCAAGGACATTATACAGTGATGTAATTGTATCCACAGAGAAATGGACATGGTGAAATTTATATTCATGTGAAATGAACATAAATTAGGCAAAATTCAGATAATTTTCCTGGCATTGATGCTATATGGAAAGTATGCATACAACTAAATTTCAGCAAGGTAAACCTTGATTTTCTTTATGTTTTCATGATAGAAATGAGATGCATTCTCACTTAAAAAAAAGAGAGACAGAAAATCCCCACAATGCGTGTTGATAATGATGCCCATCGCTTTATTTCTGCTTTTGACCTAGCAGAATTTCATGGCCTGTTCTCCCTGTGAGGGACTCTACCTTTGGTAGGAAACTACTCAGGGCAAAGGGCCACATCTAGACAGAATAGGTATTAATATTGGGAAGTTTGTTGGTGATGCTTTACAGTGGGCAGATGGGCAGGATTTTACCTGGAGATTGCATAGGTTATCAAATCTGAGAGCTAAAGCAGTATCTTAAAGGGAAATAAATACTGAGGTTCGTAGCTGGGAAATTAGAGCAAGACTGGATGAGCTGTGAGATTGATTTGGGCAGTTCAGGAATTAGTTTTTGAATCGAGTCTGCATGCCTGGGTACTTTTTTCAGTGTGGAGTTTTGGAAGACTTTTTTTTAAAGGTGCCAGCTAAAAGGAGCACATTGCATTGATGCCTCTAGGGATTGTCAACCTACAAAGTCCTCTCTGTTTCCTGAGTTTTGCTGATAGCTCAGACCCAATTAGATTGTAAATGAGATTTGGATTACTTTTTGCTTAATATACTATCTTACATATGTTTATAACAAAGCTTAGCTGGCATTTTCCCATCCACTGTAGACATCTTTTGAGGTTAACTTATTTGACTAGGCATTTTATTATCTCAAAGTGCTTGGTTTTGAAGAGCAGTTTTAAAGAACTGATTGTGCCTTTTCTTCTACATTAGTACCTTATTATTACCGTCTTTTCTTGTCCAGAAGAAATGTTGATTTTCTTTTACAGATTTCTAGTGAATCTGTGATGTTTACTTATCCATTTTTTAATCCCACAGAGATTTTTAAAGAGTCATGCAAGTAACTTTATTCAAGGTTTTCTTGAACATAAAGTTATGAGCTTAGAATAAGGCTATCTTGAGAATTAGAATGTTGAAAAATTCAACAAAAGAAAAAAATCAGGTGTGAAGAGCTTAGTCCTTGTCGAGAGAATGGCATTAGAGAACTTACCTATACGGTTTTCACATCTGACATTAGAAGACATCTATACTATTAATTTTGATGTACCATATTCATATGAAGGAAAGCGGTAGGGCCTCTATCCACTTCAATTTCAATGAAATATTTGTAATTGTTTTCTTTGTTGAAGACAGTACTCAGTCAGAAAAGTTCTTTGGTGTTTGTTTCTGTGCCTTGGTCTCTATCTAATTGTGAATACTTTTTTGGATTTTGTTACTTGGAGTTACTGACAACAGGGTTCTGATATTGGTTTTGACTTTCTATGTTCTTTCATAACTTTTCTCATTTCTTTACTTACTTGAATATTTGACTTTCCAAAACCTTTGGGTGACTTTTTTTTTTTTTTTTTTTTTTTTTTTACTTTCTAAGGTGTTTTTCATCTCTTCTTCAATTTCCGTGGCTTTAGGGTCTTGGCTCTGCTTTATGCCAAAATATATGCTGTTAACCCATCTTACCTGTGCCTCAGCTTCCTCCCATCTCACAAATACAAATACCACTGAAATGCAATTCCAAAGCACAGAAGTAGAATCTCTTATCTTTATTTGTTTCTAAAAGATTTATTGAAAAGCCACTCTATTTCTTTGCTACTCATTTTAGCCTCTCTTTCAATTTCTGAATGTCAAGCTCATCTTTCTTATCTCTAACAGAGTTTCATTCAACAATTTAACACAAATTTACAGAACAGCTACACTGTGAATATAGTAGTGAACAAAACTGATAGAATCTATAGCCTCATCAAACTTCCAAACCACAAGGGGATGTAGACATTAAAGACATACTTAAAAGTACTTTGAGAGCTATGTATACCTGTGACAGCAGGACACATAATCTCAGAGAAGGATAAAACATCTTTTCTAACTACTAGAGAGACATAACAAATTAACTTCAAACAAGCATCAGACAAGCACCATTATGTTCACAAATCCAGTGAGTAAAGAATCCAAATAGGGCACAGTGAGATGACTGGTGTCTGCGGACTTAGTGGGAAGATTTATAGGGTAAAGACTGGAATCTTCTGGAGGCCATCTATTCAGTTGTCTAGTATTTGCTACTGGCTGTTGGCTAGGATCTAAGCTAGGATTGCTGGCCAGAGTACCCAGAATACCTACATAAGACCTCTGCATGTGGTTTGAGATTTCTCACAGCATTGTGGATGAGTTTCAAAGATGAGTGTCCTAAAAGAGAGTCACATGGAAGCCGCATCCATTTTGGGACCTAGCCCTGGGCATCACATGGCATCCGCTTCCACCATACTCTACTGGTTGGTGCTGTGCCAAACTAGCCTAGGTTCAACTGAGTGGGAAATAGTCACCACCCCTTGATGGCCAAGGTACAAGGCTCTAGAAAAGTAAATGGTACTATAAATATTGCTGTGCTGTGATCATTTTGAAAAAAAAAATACAACCTGACAGAGTATCTTTAAAAAAGTGTTATTTAAGTTAAAGCTGGTTGGAGGGGAATAAATGTGAGAAGGCATTATAGTCAGAGGAAGTGATATGGGTGAAGATCCTGAGATGAGACAAACAAATGGTTTAGCTAGGAAAATGAAGGCCAGTTTTGCTGGCACAGAGAGGGTGAAAAGGTGAGTGGTAGGAGGTGAAACTAGAAAGATATGGCATTGTAGACCTGAGTCAATTGTTCAGAGTTCAAGCAAGGGTTAGAGGTTATTTTAAAGGTCTAGAAACCTTTTCCCAAGGGAAGTAGGAGACCCTGTGCGGACTTTGGGAATGACATGATCAGGTTTGTGGATGTAGATGCCAGGATCCTGGATTACAACATACAATCGTAGGCAGTGGAGCCAATTATGTAACTATTGCAGTGATTGAGGTAAGAGACAAAAGTGAGTTGGGCTAGTGCAGTGGCAATGGAGATGGAGTCAAGTAGAAGATTCGAGGTATAAATTAGTTGGAATAGGCAGGATTTGGGAAATGGTTTAGCTGTAAAGGGTAAGAGGGTGGTCAGGTTTGAGAAAATGTTCTAGGTGTACTGCTTTGGAAACTATATATGGAAAGATTTGAGTAGCAGGAATAGGCTTTTGGGGAGATTACAAGTTAAGTTTTAGGAAAATTTAATTTGAAGTGCTTTGAAAGCTATGCTGACATGTCCAGTGGAAGGTGGATTGTATGAGTCAGGAGCTCAGCAGAGGTGAAGTGTACATTGTGAACCATCAGCACATGGATGGTACCTGCAGGCATGGATTAGATCAGAAGAGGGTATCAATAAAATTGAAAGCAGATTCACAAATTATATTACTTAAAGATAAAATAGAATTTCATGAAGCAGAAAAGGAAAATTGGATTGGGACATGGATTTTGACTTTTCTTACACTTTAAACTCCTTCAGGGCAGGGGCCATTTCTTTGCAGAACAAATTTGAGATATACTTACAGGTAGAGTGGGTAGGATTTAGGGAATAGTTTGGCTGTAAGGGTCCCTTTGCAGGGACCATTTTATTTTTCCATATTACATGGGAAAATTCATAGGCATGAGGCTGGAAAATATTGAATCCATGAATAGTGAAGAGTAATGAGTATGTTGATCATTAAAAAGTAAGGCATTGTTTTATATAGGTTTAGATTCATGTGTTGTGAGTTTAAAAGTGCTCTGCTGATAGTAAAAAAAAAAAGTAAAATTGGTATTAAGAGTGAAGGTGAATAATGAGAACTTGTTATACAAATTTGTGAGATTGTATTCTAAAATTATACTCAATGAAACTCTGTAGATCTACGAATTTCCTATGGTAGTGATTATTTTCTATTTTCTACAATTTAAAAAGGTGGATTTGAAAAGAATGTGTCCTGGTCTTTGAAGTCCCTCTCTGTCCCTTTGAGGGTGAATAGAAGACTTGTAGGTGTGTGTTAGTAATACTGTAGAAGTTGTTGTGGTGGCCATATCTAACTAATGAGATGTTGGAATTTGTTTGAGAATGTCATCTAATATATGGAGTAAAGAATGACCGCTGAATGTCTCCAGCTAATTTGTCTTATTTCTTACTGCCCTAAGAACATTGACAATAAAGTTAAACTTCCATTAATATGTGTTTTCTTTTTCTTTTTCTTTTTCTTTCTTTCTTTCTTTCTTTCTTTTTTTTTTTTTTTGAGATGGAGTCTCGCTCTGTTGCCAGGCTGGAATACAGTGGTGCAATCTCAGCTCAGTGCAAACTCCACCTCCCAGGTTCAAGGGATTCTCCTTCCTCAGCCTCCCAAGTAGCTGGGACTACAGGCGCCCACCACCACGTCCAGTTAATTTTTTGTATTTTAGTAGAAATGGGGTTTCACCATGTTGGCCAGGATGGGCTTGGTCTCCTGACCTCATGATCTGCCCACCTCGGCCTTCCAAAGTGCTGGGATTACAGGCATGAGCCACCATGCCTGGTCATATGTGGTGTTTTCTGACTCTTGGTCGATTACTTCTAAGAAGCTGCTCATCTTGAAGAGAATGGGCATAATTAGGAATAATAATCCTGTTTAGTAAAATATTTCTAATCTCCGAATCCCCAGAATGTTTTATTTTTTCAGCAAAGAGTGACTGAACACTTTGGTAATAGTATTAGCTAATGTCAATTGCCTTATTATTTTCCAACCTGCATCTGTATCGGGGGACTTCCAAAGACTGAGTTTATTACAGAAGTATTTATAAACTTCAGTACTAAATAATCATAAAGTGAAAAAGTTGATTTTATAGGGTTCATTCACTCATTCATGTAATATATATTAAATACCTTCTACCTGCTACTTACGGTTTTAGGCTCTGAGGTCCAAGAGATGAGCACACATTGCATTAAGGAGCACCCAGTGGAAAAAAGAAGAAAATCTAGAAAATGCCCTACTGCAATTCAGGGTGTTATGAGACTACAAAGAACTGTTATCTAAATCAGAAGCTTTCTCTAATGCCTCTAGTCTAAAATGTAGTTGATTTGAATTAATTCCTGCACAAGACAATAGGTATTACTATCTCTAGCATTTTAAAAAACATTGCAAATATCCTAGAAAGGGGCAGCATAGATCCGTAGTGTAAATAGGATAATGTTTCACTTTTCTATATGATGGATGGGATGTAGCATAATGGGAGATTATATATGAATCTCTTTGCTGACCGCAGCAAAAGATAGAGTTCCCCAAAGGCCTAATTTTCCCTGCTAGATTCTACATTGTGCCAGGTATTGTGCTTTATGTCTGAATGTGATTCATTGCCAGTGATTCTCAAAACCATTAATGAATATTTGAATCACCAAGAGGACTTCTTTTTTTTAATTATTCTAGAGTACATGTGCACAACATGCAAGTTTGTTACATATGTATATATGTGCCATGTTGGTGTGCTGCACCCGTTAACTCGTCATTTATGTTAGATATATCTCCTAATGCTATCCCTACCCCTCCCCCCACCCCCTTAAAGGCCCCGGTGTGTGACGTTTACCACCCTGTGTCCAAGTGTTCTCATTGTTCAGTTCCCACCTATGAGTGAGAACATGCCGTGTTTGGTTTTCTGTCCTTGTGATAGTTTGCTCAAAATGATGGTTTCTAGCTTCATCCATGTCCCTACAAAGGACATGAACTCATCCTTTTTTATGGCTGCATAGTATTCCATGGTGTATATGTGCCACATTTTCTTAATCCAGTCTATCATTGATGGACATTTGGGTTGGTTCCAAGTCTTTGCTATTGTGAATAGTGCCACAGTAAACATACCTGTGCATGTGTCTTTATAGCAGCATGATTTATAATCCTTTGGGTATGTGCCCAATAATGGGATGGCTGGGTCAAATGGTATTTCTAGTTCTAGATCCTTGAGGAATTGCCACACTGTCTTCCACAATGGTTGAACTAGTTTACAGTCCCACCAACAGTGTAAAAGTGTTCCTACTTCTCCACATCCTCTCCAGCACCTGTTGTTTCCTGACTTTTTAATGATCACCATTCAAACTGGTGTGAGATGGTATCTCATTGTGGTTTTGATTTGCATTTCTCTGATGGCCAGTGATGATGAGCATTTTTTCATGTGTCTTTTGGCTGCATAAATGTCTTCTTTTGAGAAGTGTCTGTTCATATCCTTTGCCCACTTTTTGATGGAGTTGTTTGATTTTTTCTTGTAAATTTGTTTAAGTTCTTTGTAGATTCTGGATATTAGCCCTCTGTCAGATGGGTAGATTGTAAAAATTTTCTCCCATTCTGTAGGTTGCCTGTTCACTCTGATGGCAGTTTCTTTTGCTGTGCAGAAGCTCTTTAGTTTAATTAGATCCCATTTGTCAATTTCGGCTTTCGTTGCCATTGCTTTTGGTGTTTTAGACATGAAGTCCTTGCCCATGCCTATGTCCTGAATGGTATTGCCTAGGTTTTCTTTCAGGGTTTTTATGGGTTTAGGTCTAACATTTAAGTCTTTAATCCATCTAGAATTAATTTTTGTATAAGGTGTAAGGAAGGGATCCAGTTTCAGCTTTCTACATATGGCTAGCCAGTTTTCCCAGCACCATTTATTAAATAGGGAATCCTTTCCCCATTTCTTGTTTTTGTCAGGCTTGTCAAAGATCAGATGGTTGTAGATGTGTGGTATTATTTCCAAGGGCTCTGTTCTGTTCCATGGGTCTATATCCCAAGAGGACTTCTTAAAGCAGAGTGCTAGGCCCCAACCCTAGAATTTTTGATTCAACAGATCTGGAGTGGGACCCAAGAATTTGGATTTCTGATCATTTCCCAGGCAATGCTGTTGCTGCTGGTGCCAGAACCACACTCTTAGAATCACTGCATTAGATACACTGCTTGTCCTCAATGAATTTACAGACAGGTGGAGGGGACAGGTAAGTGAGCAGGTACTAACAATACAGTGTCATAAAAGCAAAGGGAAGTGAAGATTTGAGCTGAGATTGCTTAGAATAATCAACCTTCTGATTTGTGTCAAATGGTGACTTAGCGACCTGTAGACAGGCAAAGTGAAGCAAACATTTGATGTAATTATTAAGTTATTCTGTCCCCAAAGCCCAACAGTATAAACCTTTTATTGAGAAAGTAAAATGACAATGCTGCCTTGATTACTTGTCTGTGTTGATTGGTTTCACCTGCTAAATGCTTCCCCTCACAATTCACCTCACCTTTGTAGATTTAACCTTACATCATTTGGGAACTACTTTTCTCTCCAATGTCATCAGATACAGGGTGGCAGTGTTTGTGTTTCTTGACAGCTATATAAAGGTGCAACTATAAGTTTTGGTTTCATCTTCCTTCCTTTTATGTATAGTTGCAAATATAATAAATTGTGTCAGAGCCTAAATAAAAGTCCTTTCTTTTCCTTTTTTTCTCTTTTTTTGGCAAGGTTTATCTTCTGACCCAATTTAAACAATATCAACTGAGAGATTATCTTATTCAATGAAAAGAATGGAGAAATCTAAACTTTTGAAGACAGATTTCATTAGTACAAAGTAGCAGTGTGAATACCCTGTAATCATTTTACTTGAATCATCAGAGGGTGAAAGAAGTTATTTCTTTTAAATTTCACTTTAGAGAGAGATTGAAGAGCAGTGTCAAACAGTGTAGTTATTTTCCTCAGATGTCAGGTATTTAGAATTGTCCCAGAGTAGAGAACAATGATTGTAAAAGCATATTTGGAAACTAATGAATGCTGTTGCCTCATATTTCTGTCTTCTGAATTGCTTTCAGATAATTCTGTGTTCTCATGACTCTCTTCCTCCTACCCCCTGTCTCTTTGTTTCTCATGCACTCTTACAAGATAAAGAGACGTTTCCTGCCAGCTGATGTCTCAGGACTATTTGTAAGGTTTAATCCTGTGTCTGTCTCATCTTATTTTCCTCTTATATAACAGCAAAGTTTGACCTACTTTTCCAATTTATATCACTTAATCTTCCCTGTGATTTTGTCGTCTTCTCCAAAATACCATGGAATAGAACCCAGGCTTCCTAATCCTGATTTGTTTTTAACAGGCACCTAATTACCTTTTTAATTTTGAAAGAATTTACTCTTAATAATTAGAAGAGGACATATATAGATAAGCAAAATTAAAATTTGATCGGGAGGTTATAGAGTCATGAGATGTCTCATAGTGGCCTCTTTGTAACTCTACCTGCTTTTAAAATGGCTTTTCTCTGACTCCCTGATCCATTTGAAGCCCTCACTCCCCATGTCTCTGATTGTTTTGGGAATCTCTAAAAGGTAGTTTTCACATAAGACATAATACTATACCTTCCCCCATTATCTAGCTCTCCTTACCCTTGACCCCTTTTTCTTTCTGCTGATGACAATCCTATATGCCTTTATACTAATGTAGGCATCTTACTTTTCATTGCCTGCATTCAGCATGGCCACCATGGACCACAGCAAAACTTTCCCTACTAAAACTTTATTCGATGCCATAAAGAATATCTGCATTTACCTTATATTCTACTACCAAGTACTCAAAACTATTTTTTCAGCGGTCTGATCTAGATCCCACCAGTTTACAGTAAATAAATCATCAAGTTTCACTGTATACTATAGACAGTTTCCTAGTTCTTCCTGCCTTTTCCCTCCTTGCTTTCTCAAAACAAGGGGCTTTGAGACTCTTTCCTGGTACTATGTCTTTGGTACCAATATCTATTCTAGACAGGGATAATTGATTGTAAGGAACTGAAACCTGCTCAAGATTTCATAAACTAAAAGGAAGGTTTATTATAAAGCTTGGCTGAATATAGTCAGGTCTTATGGGAACTGTCATTGGGAGCAAGGCTTCTGTCTCAAACCATGTTTAGTTTTTCAGTATCCTTTGGGCAAAATGATTTCCTTTAGGTGTTTATTCATGAGCCTGGCCTATTTTGCTCGTCATAATTTTAACTTGACTTTGCTCTTTCACTTGGCTCCCCACAGCTCGTTGACTCCATATTCCAGGGTCTCTGAATAGACTGAAGAAATGGGTAGATAATCTTCATTCATCAGTTGTCCTTTGGGGTGTGGCTGCAGGAATAAGTCAGCCACTCTTTCGCTACTGAAAGGATTTCCTCACACTGATAATTTTTATTGTCAGAACCACTTTTACCAAAAAGTTAGATAGGTTAAGTTACTTTTAGAAACAATTTAAATGAAAATTGTACATGTAAAAGCAAGCTGTTTTGAAACTATCTCAAAGGTAGACCCTTGATAAAGTAAGTAAAAAGCGCACATGTTTAGTATACAGCAAAATGTGCTTTGACAATTGCAATCTCTGTTTTTATGTCTACAGAGCATTTAAGTATTCAGTTTAAGAAGAAATCCGCATGTTAATAAATAATGACAGACCTAAGACAGTGCAGGATATCTGCCAACCAGAGTAGAAATCGATGACTATCAACAACCTCAAAAAAGGGAGAAGGTAAACTTTGTAGCAGGTGCTTTATAAAGCAAGCTTGAACTACAACTTTATCTGATTTGTGGAAAAGTTCTCATTGATCTGCAAATGCCATTTTCTGTAGAGGTTCTTACCTGCAACCTCCTAAATTATTTGCCAAAAAAAGTTTAGGAAGAAAATGAACCAGAAGAAAGTAAAAAGAAGTATTAAAGTATGAAGTAGGGTATTATAATATTAATATTTTTCAACTTTTTATAGGGTACAAATTAAATGCACAATGTTGAACATTTTCTTTCCCTTAGAATTTTTATGCTTTTATTTTAGGGTTAGGGGTACATGTGAAGGTTTGTTAAATAGGTAAACACATGTCATGGTGGTTAGTTGTACATATTATTTCATCACCCACGTATTAATCCCAGTACCCAATAGTTACCTTTTCTTCTCCTTTTCCTCTTCCCACCTTCCACCCTCAAGTAGGCCGCAGAGTCTGTTGTTTCCCTCTTTATGTCTATGAGTTCTCATCATTTAGCTCCCACTTATAAGTGAGAACATGCTGTATTCGGTTTTCTGCTCCTGTGTTAGTTTGCTAAGGATAATAGCCTCCAGCTCCATCCATGTTCCCACCAAAGACATGGATCTTGTTCTTTTTTTATGGCTGCATAATATTTCATGGTGTATATGTACCACATTTTTGTTATCCAGTCTGTCATTGATGGACATTTAGGTTGATTCCGTGTCTTTACTCTTGTGACTAGTGCTGCAGTGAACATTCACATGCATGTGTTTTTATGGTAGAAAGATTTATATTCCTCTGGGTGTATGCCCAGTAATGAGATTGCTGGGTCAAATGGTAGTTCTTCTTTTAGCCCTTTGAAGAATCGTGAACACGTTTTTGTTTTTTTTTTTTAACAAGAGCTTAGCCTGGGCAAAACCTGAAGTCTTTAGAGGATGGCAGTGTGACTTAAACCCCTCCTGAGGAAATCCCTTCCCATAAGGCTCCCCAATCTTTATTCCTTCTTAAAAATGTGAAGCAATCTGTTTTTTAATTTTTGTAGATGGTGCTCCAAGTAAATATAATTAAAAATAATTTACATTCATCTGTTACTTGGACTATGCATTTGTATTAAATTCTAGAGTATAAAGTTTTTCTTTTTCCTTTTAAATGGAATTATGAACAATTTCAGTCAACAATAATTGTGTTGAAGCTGGGTACAGTGGCTCACACCTGTAATCCCAGCACTTTGGGAGGTTGAAGTGGGAGGATTGCTTGAGTCCAGGAGCAAGAGACCAGTGTGGGCAATGTGGTAAAACTCTGTCTCTACTAAAAATGTAAAAAATTAGCCAGGCATGGTGGTGCATGCCTATAGTACCAGCTACTCTGGAGGCTTAGGTAGAAAGATTGCTTGAGCCTAGGACGTTGAGGCTACAGTGAGCTGTGATCATGCCACTGCACTTGAGCGTGGGCGACAGAGCAGGACCCCATCTCTTAAAAAAAAAAAACACATTGGGGAAGGAGGCGGTAAAGGGGGGATGAAATCGTATAATTGGTCCTAAAGAAAAAACTGATTGGGCTTTTTAGTAAAATTTGTGGGCAAAGTCAATGGCTTTTTGTTTCTTTGTCCTATGATTGCTTGGGGAAGCCATAAGGAAGAACAAAATGCAAGATGGAGGTTTAAAAGTAGTACCAGATCAAGCAGAAGGGCTGTTTTCCCTTTCTGAAATGTATTTATTCTACAAAAAAAATTTTTTGGTTCTTTCTATCAAAATCAGTTTTATCTGATACTATGACATAACTAGTATGCATACAAGCAATGCAATTTGTGGCAAAGTATAAGCTGTAATACACTTACCAACACATTTTACACATTATGGCTTTGTGTTAAAAACAAATTGCTCCACATATATTTATTGTATGTCAGATATTTTTCTGAAACCATCACCCAACCCCTAGATCTTCCCTCAAGCTGTTCCTCTTCCCTGTGTAAACATAGATTGGATTTTCAGTGTCTCTGTCTTTAATCCACACTGCTCCCTCCCTTCACACTGAATGAAGCAGCTCTGACAATACAACTTTGGTATCAGAGCCAGGACTGGAAGCTGCCACTCATAATTCCAATCCAGTCTGTTGTTTATTGAACCAGTGGTGAAAAGTTTTTGAAAAAATGAAAAAAAAAATGTTTTCTATATGTATATATGATGAAATTAAGTGACATTTTTACATGTAGTTAAATATTCACAAGAAGGAGCTTTATGTCTGCCATGGAGTTTAAGCCCTGCCCTGGCATCAGGATCAGAAAGTGAGGCACAAAAGTGGGGAAAAGGGTAGTTTCAGTTCAGAGGGTACTATTTTCACATTCGAATCTGTCCATTTTAACTTTTACAGCTACTCTCTTTTGCAGAAAATACTCAAGTTAACGGTATCAGTATATTCAACTGAAAAAGTTTTCAGAACAAGTTTCTCCCCTACTCTAAATAGCTTTGGATAGGAAACAGCATATAATAAGAAATAACTGATCTAAAGTAAAGAGGTAAGCAATGAACCTTCTCGCAACCTGGTGGGATAAACTTGAATATAGAAAGAAGTTATCATGGAATTTCATTTCTGGAAGGCTAGTTATCTGGTTCTCAGGTCAAAATATGTACATGAGAACCCCTGCCAAGGCTGGCTAGTTTAGAGGTTTCCAGATAAGTCCTTCATGGATAATGCAGATTTCATACTTGTACTTGATCTCTGGAGGGAAGCATCACAAACATTTTCTGTGAAGAGTCACACAGTCTGTATGGCAATTAATCAACTGTCCTTGTTGTTGCCGTAGACAATATGTAAATGAAGGTGTTCCAATGAAACTTTCTTTACAAAAACAGTTCGTGGGCAGGATTGGTGGGGGAGGCTCTTCTTCCCTGCCCATGTATGTCTAACTACCTACTGTAACAAGTGGAAGACCTTTACCAACTTCAGAAAACACTTTCCACACAGTTATGGATACTTTTTTTCATGGGTATCCACAGTTCCAGCAGGAGCTGCAGTTTGTCTGGCTTTGGAGCCTTGGTACCAGTCTCCATACCAGTACCATAACTAGCACTAGCATTTGCATTTAGTGCAGAGTGTCTTGACCCAGCAGAACAAGTTGGGTACAGCACAACACATGCACAGTGAGGCTTCAGCAAGGGGACAAGAAAAGTGGCAGTACCTGCAGCAAGAGCAAATGCTGTCAGGGAGTTTTCTGGGCTTGGAGGCTTTGCAGGATAAATTATCACAGGGAGTTGAAACCACAGGAAGTGGATAAGCAGAGGATCTGGCATTGCACGACAGGTGAAAATAAGGTGCTCAGAAGTATGTATGGAACAGATCTGCTGAACTCTTGAAGTTTGGTGGAAGCCCCACGTAATGTGTACATAGTATTGGAATGAGGGATGTACTGTTACTTTCTGAAATTGTGACTTTGTTTTTACTTCCAGGTTAGGATTTAGTTTGTGTTACATATTTCTGAGTACCAGTTTCCAAATCTGCATAAGGGATAAACAAGTTTACTGTAGGCACTTTTAACAAAGATTAAACCAGAGTACACAAACTACTTAGTAGAGCACATGTATAATTCTCAATACATGTGTAATTCAAGTACAAATGCACTTCCCTATCCTCATCAAGCCTTCCCTATCTGTTGCTCTCTTAGCGGTTCCTGTACTCTAATGTTTAAGGGCAATCTGAAGTTTGTCCCTCATGTATTTCCAGAGCTGTCCACTTGGCGGTTGGTTCTAAGTATGGGGTGTTCTTTCTCAATGTGAAGCTCCCAGTCCTGCTGAGGGCTTCTCCGCCACTCAGTCCCATAGATATGGGAAACTTCAGTCTCTCTCTAGAGGCTGAACATGAGAACAAATCAAGAGGTAAATATGGGTAGGCAGTTTTACCTTTTCTGCCTTGTCCTTTAAATTATCTTCCCTCATTCATCACTACAGGTCGGACAGGTAGATAGGCATGTTTTCCTGAAGAGTTGGAATTATTAAAATGGGATTACCGGGCCAGGCGCAGTGGCTCACCCCTGTAATCCCAGCATTTTGGGAGGCCAAGGTGGGTGGATCACGAGGTCAGGAGATCGAGACCATCCTGGCTAACACGGTGAAACCCCGTCTCTATTAAAAATAGAAAACAATTAGCCGGGCGCGGTGGCGGGCGCTTGTAGTCCCAGATACTCGGGAGGCTGAGGCAGGAGAATGGCGTGAACCCTGGAGGTGGAGTTTGCAGTGAGCCGAGATTGCACCACTGCACTCCAGCCTGGACGATAAAGCAAGACTCCGTCACAAAAAAAAAAAAAAAAAAAAAAAAAAAAAGGATTACCACCCTCAAAGTATATTTAAAAATATACAAAACCATGACACCTATATAAATGTAATAGGAATATATTATTGTTTTTAATCTCATTGATTAAAGAATAATCCAGTAAGATGTTACAACTAGTTCAAAGGATGCCACACACATCAAGATTATTCATAAATGCTGAAATGAATTTACAAATAGATGCAAAAGTGTTTGTTTTTTTTTTTAATGGGGTGACAAAAGTATGGGGCAGGAGAAAAATCAATTATCCTTCTGGACAGGAGTTATTTGCATGTATATGGACAAAAGTAATTTGCATTGCTATCAGTTATCCATATTTTACAAAGCTGTAAATAGCTCAAAGGCAATGAAAGAAACAAAAACATACGTTCAGGTAATCCTGAAGGGTGTGCTAGACAATGCTTACTTTTCCATTGAACATACCCAGCAATCTTTCTGTTCTGTTTAAAAGTCTTTCACAATTTATCCCTACAGAACAAAGAAAAGAAATGGTTAAAGCTGTGCATGAAATATGATTTCTTGGGATTCCAAAGAAAAATTATTGAAAGCAGTCATATCCTTAATTTCTATGCTGACTTCCCCCTTTTTACCTCTTTCTATCAAAGATCTTCCTACTTTTATTCTCTTTCGGTACGTCCCTACCCATGTTTCAGGATGTTCAAGACTTACCCAATGAAGTACTTTAACTGAAGGATCCAGTTGCCTCGTCCCATTATATATTTCTCCAGGCAAGTCACTCAAACAGGACCACTTTAGCAGAATCTTTATTTCTGACTGTAAATACCCAAAGTCTATACAATAAACCAAGGAGAGGGGCTTTGCGTGGCAATCTAGCCTAGAGATGCTGTCTTCAAATCTGGTCTTCATGAATTCGCTCCACCTTCATGAGTTTCATTGTGTCTGTTTCTGTTCTCACCTTTTCAAGGAGTTAAGATAAGAATTGTAGGGCATATTTACACGTGTGCCAAGAATAAAACTAATTAACATAGGCAGTAGGCTAAATCTATATTGAGGAGAAAGATAAATGTTATTCAAACTGCTTCATAATTTTTAAGGCCGTTCGTCTGCATAGAGCCAGTCAGTAGCCTGATATTGCATGGTAATGTATAGCTCTTTCCCTGATTGTAATGAGTACTCTTTTGAGCCTTCCGCGGATTAGGAAGGAACCACGTATCTCTTTATGGCAGTACCTTCAGTTTCAAAAATGAAAATTTGAACCAATTGTTCTAATAAGGACTCAAACTCTTAGCTTAGTGTTTGTCAGGAAAAAGGGGAGGAAGGAAGATTAAGTCTTTCATTTTCAAATGTTTGTTCACCTTCCTTTTCTTTTTCAGTCTGGGAGAATAAGTAATACCACTTGTTAGAGCAGTATCTAAAATAGAAGTATATACATAGTGAGAGAGGTTCTGAGGCTGGAGTTGTCAAACTTTTTCTGTAAGGAGACAGGTAATCAATATTTCAGTCTCTGGGGCCATAAGGTCTCTGTCACAGCTACTTGGCTCTGGCACTGCAGTGTGGAAGCAGTCATAGACAATATGTAAATGAATGGGCATGCTGTGATCTAGCACAATTTTATTTACAACAATAGATGGTGTGCCAGATTTGGTCCATGGGCCATAGCTTGCTTACACCCTATTTAAGTGTTGTTAATCCATGAAGTGCTTCAATGGAGTATTTGCGATAAAATTCTTCTATTTATTGAGTTTATTCTAAGTACATTTCCTCTTTTGTTTCAAAAAAGGCACAATGGTATATAAACCATGTTTGAAAAAATAAGAATTTTAAATTAGAGAAAGATATAAAATAATTATGAAATAATAGGATGATGTTGAATTAAACCTGTAAATTGTTCTCCGCAGGGTATCCCAATGTCAGCATCCTTGCCTTTAATGGATTTTTGTCTACGCTGTGTGGCTTTGCCTGTGTTCATTTCACTTTTTAACGTAACACATTTTCATCTGGTGCTAATGGTTTTGAAAATAAAGCTTTAACTGACAGCATACTCTAAAAGCAGGTGTTTATGGCTGTTGGGGAGATTTTGAGTGTGTGTGCGTGTGTGTGTGTGTGTGTGTGTGTGTGTGTGTGTGTGTGTGTGAATTTTTGTTTTTCTCAAGTCGCACTGACTGGGGCCCCCTATCTACCCTGGGTTCTACCTGCTTCTCTCTCCACAGTGCTGAGAGGCTCAGAACAACTATAACTTGAGCTTAACAGAGAAGTCTGAGACTAGAATCTAGTATCACACTAAAAGTCTTCTTTTAACTTGACTTCTGGCAGACTTTTAAAAGAGTCCCTCAGACACTCTGGCATATAGATAAGGAAATAAAAATGTGATGGAAAGATATGCTATAAAGTAAACAAGAGCACTTTCTTACTTTATCTTTGAAGAATCTGTTAGAAAATTCAAAGAAACTTCAGGTGAGTCTGAAGCTATACCTACTCCAAAGAGCTTGTCATTCCTTGACCACCCCTTAAATGTGCTTTAGAAGCCATATAAGAAGTGAAAATAAGTTCTTGAAGAATCATAAAGCTTTCACCATACCATACTTGATTAAAAAAATATGTGGGTTAAC
Source organism: Pan troglodytes (assembly GCF_028858775.2). NCBI lineage: Eukaryota > Metazoa > Chordata > Mammalia > Primates > Hominidae > Pan > Pan troglodytes. Next base: position 96,651,450 of record NC_072412.2, on the reverse strand, counting down.
ATCTGCACTTGATGAAATATCTGTGGCCAGAAATGGCAGGAACTCAAAATTCTACCCAACCTGCAAGATCATTTTCTACAAAGAAGTCTTCTCTCATAATTACAGTACTTAGAAATATTTACTTCCTTTGTACTTTAAACATATTTGTAGGGTTTTTTTTTTTTTTTAGATACATGGCCTCCCTTTGTCATCCAGGCTAGAGAGCAGTGGTGTGATCATAGATCACTGCAGTCTCCAACTCCTTAGATCCTTGGATCAAGTGATCCTCCTGTCTCAGCCTCCTAAGTAGCTGGAACTACAGGTTTGTGCCACCACACCTGGCTAATTTTTTTTTATAGAGATGGGGGTTTATTACTTTATTGCCCAGGGTGGTCTCAAACTCCTGACTTCAAGAGAATCTCCTACCTCAACCTCTCAAAGCTCTGGGACTAGAGGTGTGAACCACCACTCCTGGCTCACATTTTTTGTTTTAATTTTTCACTTTGCTACATATTTGCATTCCATCATTTACTGGTGTCTTCTCTTCCTGAACTCTTAGATAGTGGAGTATTTTAGGACTCAATCCTAGATCTGTTTCTCTTCTGTGAGTATGCCCTCTCCCATGCTGATTCCACCAGATTTTATAATCTAAAACCCTTTCTATTATCTGATGTTCCTCAAAATGCATATCACCAGCCTCGATTTCTTACTTGAACCTCAGGCTTGTATATACTAGGGTCTCTCCAAAATTTTCACTCTAACTTCAGCATTCCCACCCCCTACTCCCTGCAATATCTCAGCCTAACGAATACAAAATATGTTCTGTATCTTGTTTCTGTTACTCCCATTGCTTACACCCTCAAAGTCCTCCATCTTACTTAAGCACCTGACATTCACCTACTTACAAAGGCTAAGATCTAGGAGTCATTGTGACCTTTCTTTCTTCCCTCACTACCCACATTTACTACATTAACTTCAGACTATATCAAATCTGGCCCCTTCTCACAATTTCGACTTCTTTTACCTTAATATAAGCCACCATCCCCTGCTATGAAGACTTCAGCTATGTCTTCCTCCCATATCCCCCAGTTTCCTCCTCTCACTCTCCATGGTCCAGTTTCCACACAGATGCCAGAATGATTTTTTTTCCCTAATGTACAACAACAGACCATGTAAATCTCCTAATAAAAAGTATCTAATGACCTTCCATTATAAGTAGAATAGCGTAAGTTACAAGTCCTTACTGTGGCTCAGAAGGCTATAAGTAATCTGATTTTGTCTACATCTTTGATGTTTTCTACCACTCTTCTCTTTGCTCACCATATAGTACTCACACTGGTCATCCTCCTGCTCCTTTTTTCAAGTGTCATTAAAAACAACATCTCATTTTAACTGGGATTCCTCTATTTGTGAGAATAAGCATAGTTTTAAATGTTTATTGACAATTCGTATTTCTTCTTCTTGGACAAACCCATTCAAAATGATCTCATTTCCTCTAACAAAGGAAAGATCCTGGTGATCCTTGGTTCTGCTCCTTGGTTCTGCCAGTCCTGTTCTTTCCTCGGAGTCTTTACCATTGCTGATGCCTCTGTCTGGAATGGCCTGTCCTAGGTGTTTTATGGTTGGTTCATCCGCATCATTCATGTCTTTGCTCCAGTGTCATCTTCCCTCTTGTCTAAGGTACACACCCCACTGACTACCTAACACTTTAGCTCCTATTTCTTATTTTCTTCATAGCACTTAGAACTTTCAAAATTTATGTCATTCATTTGTTTGTTTGTGGTTAGCTTTCCCTTCTACAATGTAAACTTTATAAGTTTAGGGACTTGTATGACTTCTTACCCACTTCCCCAGGGTACAGCATGTCTGACATATAGTCTGTGCTCAATATATATTTATTGGATGTGTTAGTGTTTTTATAATTTATTAACTGTTCCATTTAGATGTATTTAATTTAACTAAAATTTTCTTAAAGTTTCATTAAAAGCAGCATCTCATTTTAACTGGGATTTCTTTATTTGTGAGAATAAGCATAGTTTTAAATGTTTATTGATAATTTGTATTTTCTCTTCTGGGACGAACCTGTCCAGAATGATCTTATTTATTTCCCCTTACAAAGGAGAGATCCTGATAATCATAATAGTATAAGTGGCAAGACTAGAGTAGAAAAAGCAAATAAAATTAGGATAGCCACTTACTTCACCAATCTTTATTCATGACAACAATTTAATTTCTTTATAACCTATACTTAAAGAAGCTTATAAGAAATAAAAATGTCCTCTGAAAGACCCAACTTTTTTTTTGAGATGGAGTCTCACTCTGTTGCCCAGGCTGGAGTGCAGTGGCATGATCTTGGCTCACTGCAGCCTCTGCCTTCCCAGGTTCAAGCAATTCTCCTGCCTCAGCCTCCCAAATAGCTGGGATTACAGGCACGTGCCACCACACCCAGCTAATTTTTGTAGTTTTAGTAGAGATGGGGTTTCACCACATTGGCCAGGATAGTCTCGATCTCCTGACCTTGTAATCTGCCAGCCTCGGCCTCCCAAAGTGCTGGGATTACAGGTGTGAGCCACCGCGCCTGGCCTCAACTTTTTTTTTTAAAGCAATTTGTGAATCTTGGTATTTTTCTTGAACAAACCAATGTCTGGTTCTGGTTGACTTTTGGCTAGGATTTAACTTTACACAGCTATAACCCATCCTCAAATAACAACATAATTGTTTATATAAATTGATATAGTAGAAATTGAAATATTACACTAAATAATCCAAACAAACCAGGCTTTTCAAAATAAATATGACAAAACATAATTTGAATATGATGTCTTTTCATTTTTTAGGTTTTCACCAATTTTAATTCTAATACTTCAAAAGTCTGTCAATTCTTTATGTATTTAATACTGGACAGCTCACATTATTAAAGGTAATGAAATTATATTGTGCAATATTTGTGTACATGATAGAGCTCATCTCTTTAGTATACATAGTGTCTTTAAATAAACAAACTTATGCTTTGCATACAAGATAACTATTACCTGGTCCATATTTACTTCTTCCTTGGTATTTTTTATACTAGAAACTTACTCCTCTGTGTAAGGTGCTGCCTTGGAAAGACACCCATCCTCCTGGTCAGTGATTTTAAACTCTTTCCTTGGTGTTCTTGGATTTCAGTGGATTCTGGCATTGATCTCCCCCAAAGACAAGAAGCTGGCAGGTTAACAACATTCTCTGGCAGTCACCTTCCCAGGGCATGTCTTAGCCAGGACTGACCCTACCCTCTTTCCAAAAGTGAAGGGGGCAAAGATTGTTTATAGAATCAATGCAGAGGCGAGGAGAAGGAAAGTCTGAGAGAGAAAGGAGGAGAGCAGGAAGTTCTTATTTATTTACCTAAGAAGTAGGAGGGGAGGACTTTAAGTAAGAGGCACAAGCCTTTGTGCACAGAGCACAAGGCTCTGAGTGCCTCAAACACATTGACACATAGTTTGATAAAATGTCACAGAAAAGATAAAATGCCTGTGTGTTGTTTCCAAGAGTACACTCAAGAGTGGCCACTGAGAGTAGACAATAGTGTGGGAGGTCAGATGAAAACAGTCAGGAGTCCATGTCTCTTAACTAAAATCAAATGTGAATTTCTGGGCTTTTCCATGATGATATAACGTATCAATGTTAATATGCAGATCCAGGCAAAGATGACCTCATTGACTTACAGGTCAAGGAAGAATGTGGGCAGAATTCAATTTTGAGAGTGCTGCAGAACTTTGCTATTCCTTTAAACCTGTTTACCCACCCGCACAGGAACAAAGTAGAATGATTTGAGTATATTTCCCTGTATTTATTATTTTTTTAATTGAGAAATAAAATTCTATGTGTTTATCATCTACAACATGATGTTTTGAACTATATATACATTGTGTAATATCTGAATTAAGCTAATTAACATATGCACTATCTCACATACTTTTTGTGGTGAGAACACTTATCTACCATGTGGGCCAGGGCTCTCAGAACCTATTTCCACCAATCAAAAACTTAGAATTGACATTAGCTGTCTTCTCCAGCATTATAAAGACAATTCAAATGTAATGTTATTTTATTTGCATGACTCAAATATTTCTTCCTTTTCTCCTCTTTTTCTCTTACTCTCTTTTTAATAAAAATGTATATTATTTATTTTTGAATGAAAAGCAAGATATTCATGAAAATATTTATGTTCCAGGCAAATGAATCAATTTCCTGTACAATTAAATGAATTTCACTTTTGGCCATTAATAAAATCTGTATGCATTGTTTTCTGGATCAGGAATTCACTTATATATAAGTCAGGATTCTGCTTATTTTAAATGACTAAAAATCGTTATTGCTAACAGGTAAAGTAGAGAAACTATTGGCCAACGTGGCAGGATTTTAAGAAGAGCATTCTTAGTCTTAGAGATGCTTGGAATTAGAAATGCAAATGCTGCCAATAATCTCCCACTTTTCATAGCTCATCTAGTGCCTGAAGATCTTATTCCTTTGGTTAAGTCACAGATACTTATACCCTAGATTATATTGACAGGCAACTCAAATCTCAAAACCAACAGCTCCTGTCTAACAGTTCACGTTAGAAAAATAAAAAGAGGTGGTTGCTTTTCCTTAGGAGGCCATCCTGACAGGATGAGAAAATTTGGTGCAGTGAGAGATTCACCAGCACTGGGAAATCCAGGATTGCATTGAGTTTATCACCAGCAGCAACAAGAAAATTGTAAACTTTCTCAACTTGTTTCATATGTCATGTCCTTTAAGACTCCTAATTCTATATGAGAAGCTGACAGCCCTTGAACGGAGAATAAAATACACTGAAGCACAGTGACGAAAGGTCACTTAGAACAATGCCATGCTGCTGCTTTGTTTTTATATTTATTTATTTATTTGTTTATTATTGTTTTGAGATGGAGTCTCGCTTTGTTGCCCAGCCTGGAGTGCAGTGGCATGATCTTGGCTCACTGTAACCTCTGTCTCCCAGGTTCAATCGATTCTCTAGCCTCAGCCTCCTGAGTAGCTGAGATTACAGGCGTGTGCCATAAGGCTGGCTAATTTTTTTGTATTTTTAGTAGAAAAGGGGTTTCACCATGTTGACCAGGCTGGTCTTGAATTCCTGACCTCAAGTGATGTGCCCACCTCGGCCTCCCAAAGTGCTGGGATTACAGGCGTAAGTCACCATGCCTGGCCCATGTTGTTGCTTTGAAGTCACTTTGCAGAACACAGACCCAGGTGGGAAAGAGTTGGCATCCTTCAGCAACTTCCTCTCTTCTTAAAGATCGACAGGACTTATTCTTGGTTTTCTCTTTTTCTTTTAATTTAAAGTGTGGCCTTTGGGGTCTGCATGTACATATGGGGTTGTGATGTAGCATGTGGGAAGAAGTCCGGGATAACTTTTGGAAAAAACACCAGGCATTTTATCTTTTCAGTGACATTTTATCAAACTATGTGACAATGTATTTGAGGCACTCAGAGCCAAAGGCTTGTGCCTCTTACTTAAAGTCCTCCCCTCCTACTTCTTAGGTAAATAAATAAGAACTTCCTGCTCTCCTCCTTTCTCTCTCAGACTTTCCTTCTCCTCGCCTCTGCATTGATTCTATAAACAATCTTTGCCCCCTTCACTTTTGGAAAGAGGAAGGGGTCGGTCCTGGCTAAGATATGCCCTGGGAAGGTGACTGCCAGAGAATGTTGTTAACCTGCCAGCTTCTTGTCTTTGGGGGAGATCAATGCCAGGCCCATACTTGGTTTGAAGAGACATTGTCATAGTTTTCTTTTTTGTCACTGGGGTGTATCTGCCTCTCATATTTCCCTAATACGCTTTTCAACTTAGAAAAAATTAAAAAAAGGAAGAGAATAATATTAGAAAAAAGCACTGGACCCCTGTTGGGTCACATGGCCATCTCTGCATTCACCACTGTGGCTCAGGGATCCTGTGACAGGAGAAACTGAACAGAAACACTCTCCTCTGCCCTTATCAGTGATTCAAGGTTGGAGAGGTAGAAAAGCCATTTCTGCAAATTGGAGCCTGCTATTTAATGCAGATTAAGCAATGGTTATTAATCAGAAAATCAGAATTGATTGAATTGGTTATCAGATTTTTTTGTGCCCTAAAACCAATGACCAAATATTGACTTACTGTATCAGAGATACTTCAAATGTAGAATATTGTAAATAAAAGTCAAAATGGTGCAGTGGAGGAAGTGGGCATCTCAGACTTTTGCACCAAAGAGCTCTGTTGCCTTTGGTAAATCACTTAAATGACTTACCTCTGGGTCTCTGTCTGTGAAGTGAGCATAAATGACTTCATTATAGTTTTGTTTTAAGGACTGGAGAGGAGAAAACATGTCTGCAAATTGCCTCTGGTGTCGAGTACACAGTAATCGCTTAGATGGTGGTGACCGGTGTTGTTATTTGCTGCTGCTGCAGAATTTTGCAGTGGAAGCACTTTTTGGGGGTCTTCTTATAGCAATGCACATTCCATCTGAACACTCTGCCAAGACTATAACAGTTCTTCATCCCAGCTGGTAGCACAAAGGCAAATGTTCCACAATATACAAAATACACATTTATTTTGTTTCTATTATCTTCCCATCTAGGTTCCTACTTTCTGCTTTCTTTCCCCCTCCCTATTCTTTCATTTCCATCTTAAGTTGATTTTCCCCATCTATCTTCCATCTCTGAGTGCCCAGTGCTGACCCTCTGCCCACCCAGGGACTTTGATGTTTCTTCAAACTTGTGGGCTCAGTTCATCAGAGAATGTGAGGCCCATTGAGCTTCTAGTGGCATGACCAGATCACTAATAACAAAGTTTCAATCTTGACACCGATTGCTCTGGGATGAGAGAAGAAAAATGCTAATTATATGGAAAAGAGTTGTGTACTAAACGTGACCATTTGCTCCTACAAATCACACTGACAAATTGCTATAGGTAGAGTTCACAGCAAATAGTTTTAAACAGGAAAGGTGTATTTGTATTCTGTGCAATGAAGTCTCTGTGAAAGGGGGGGCGTGGATTCAAGATCCGAATTTTTCATTCTTATGTGTGTCTGTGGTGATGGTGGTGGGGGAGGGGATGGCAGACCAAAGTCCACTGTGCCTTTCACATTTGGATGGTATTAGCATATTTTAAAGCATCTTCCTTTTTAATAAGCAGTATGTGTTCTGGAAATGCCAACTCATATTAAAATATAATTAGCAAAGTAATCTTCTTCTCTTCATAAAGATAATGCATTTTAAATTCAATGTACACATTTTGCTACTTGCATCATGCAATCCATTTTATTTTCTGGTCATACACGTTGGCAGACCAGGTCAATAGATTAACAGAAAACCAATATAAATAGCATCCACTTGAGATATCATAGATGGCGGTACAACAAAATATAGCTTCTCTTTAGCTTTGAACTTCACCATAATTTCACCTCATCAACAAATACATCCCACTCTCAGCTTCAGAATGCACTTAACTCTAGATTACTCTCCAATATTTTCTTGACTTAGTATGTTGTTTTTCTTCTTAGCTCCTTTTTCTGTGTATTGACAATTTTTTATTATTTTCAATATGTTAATCCTCCTTAATAAAAGCCATTTATGCAATTCTCTTAGCAGAGTAACTTGTTAAGTACTTTTTTTGATGATGGTGATGTTGGTATAAAAATACCCCACATTATATAATTGAGAGTGTTTGACAGTGATTTATGCATTTGTAACACCTTAAGACTTTGCCATTAACAAGTGTCATCCATGTCAAAACATAAAAAGGTAATTACTTTGTGGAAAGAGATGTTACCCAAGTAATTCCTGAGAAGTGTATGTTACTTCCAGTAGGAATGAAATTACATGTCATGGCCAATGAGAGCACTTCTTGCAGTCACCAATGCATAATCTTAATCTTAATGAGGTTCCAATCACATTTGCCTGTCATAGGCTTTTAAACATCTCCTAGGTCTGTTACTTGGTTCCATTAATTAGTATGTATATTTTCAGGAGCCTAAAATAGATATCATATTAAGCAAAAGATTTTGAGATCTGTTCTTGACATCTTGTTTGGTTTTTATACTATTCATAGGCAAGAGCAGCTTCAGCATTAGTTAAACAGCCTTCCCTATTCTGGTAAGACAGAGAACATATGTTACAGGCATTCAGCCACTCTACAAGAGAGCCTTATTAACATTTTCTTTTTTTCTTTTTTTTTTTTTTTTAGGTTTTACTAGGAATGAAGAGAATTGTCTTAGAGATCCACAATGTACATTTTTGGTATTTTGGAGAGGAGCTGGAGAGGTGTGGAAAGACTGCTACCGACATTGGTGAATTCTATCAGTTCTCTGGGTGATGGGTCACAATTAAAAGCCAGCTTTATAATCTCTAAAGACAGCAATATGCTAATTCTACTAGAAAAGTTAATAGCTATTTTGTAGGCAGTGATGATCAAAGAGTATGTTTCTATTTGATTTTGCAGGAAAGACGCCTTGGAAATTAAAAACAGCTTACCTTGAACAGCTCAGACTTTAAAAGTCTGACTCTGAGCCTTTGTATTCCAATGACATATTTCACTTTTAAATTTGGCTAAGCATAAAGCAGATGAGTGACAAATATGTGGTGGAAACGTGTCACTATAGGTCATGTCTCAATGGTGTTTTTCAACAGCTAGTAAATGTAATATCCCTTTGTACAGTTTCTGAAGCATTCAAGTGACAATAGTAACATAAAGCTCATCTGAGTCATGTAACATATTGCAGATATTAAAATCAGCTTATCTTTATTTAAAACAAAAGTGTTTTGAGACATGCTTTCAAATGGCTGTCAAATATTAACTTTGTACTTTTTATTTCAACAGTTATAAATAGTACTCTAAATAATCCATGGCTCTCAGTGCCATATTAGCATCTTCTATCAAGGTTTTATGCAAATATCTAGCTAATGAAGGAACCATTATTGTAACAATGTTGAAGAAATATTATTTGATGATAGTGATAACTCTTACAAAAGTAGTTTTATTTGAAACATGATACAAAATGAGGTTCCAGAATATATAACTAAAAAATAGCAATAGTTTCAGGATCCTGAATATTTACTTCTCTATATTGGGAAATTTTAATTCTATACATCATAGTTGTATTTTCCACAATCAACACTATGAGGAAATGTATATGAGTAAGATCAACAAAAAAAAGTAAGCATAACTTCCAACATAGTGCAAGTGTGTATTATTCTTAGAGTAAACTTTTTTATCATCTTGACTTATAGATTTAGATAGTGAAATTTAAAAAGTTATATTGATATATTAAAATCTATTAGAGGGGCTGAATTCAGAAATATAGTTAATGAAATAAATAAGATGAAGGTGCTTCATAAACTTAAGTACTGAATAAGCACTGAAAGCTGTAAATAGCTCAAATCATCCTCCTAGCTCAGGGATACTTCTATTGGAACAGCCCAGTTAAAACTGAGCATTCTGTGACTATAATTAGTAAAATATTGTCTTCTTATCCTGAAAATTCAAACAAAATCAACTATTTGGATCGACTCCTTTCCAGCCCATGATATCTAGCCATTTCAGCAATCATCTGAGAACCCTATCTGGAATTCCATCACAAATAATGCTCTGTAAAGCAATTCTAGGGACAAAATTCAAAATACCCAAGTTTAGATGATTAAAGTCAAGATTTTGTTCTTCGGTTCAAAGATTAGTTGTACACATAGTTTGCATTTCAAATGACTACAGTGAGAATGATATTATGATAATGGCAGCCTGGAATGGAGTTGCTAATTACAGAAACTCATTTTAGAGGATCCAAATACCTCTTATTCATGAGTCTTATCTGGCCTGAATAAAGATAGTCTATGATGTAGTATTAGTTACCCTGGGAATAATCAATATTTTAATACATTTTAAAACATTACAAATGTTCAAGTGGCTCTTTTGGAGGAGTAAGTTAGCATTTTTTATTGTTGACTGCTGTTTGAGTCCTTGTGCTCCGGGTGTTAAATAAAATGTTCTGTTACTGAGGAAAATTAAACAGAATAAAGATAAAAAGCTTTAATATAGAGAGTATCCAATTTAAGCATAGGTTATTTAAGTTGGTTTACTGGAACTTGGAGACTGTTTTCTAATAAAAGCTATGCTCTGAATATTAAGAAAGAGAATAAAACTTGTACACACACACACACCCTATCCCAATTTTCCCTGTAGTAGAGCATATACAATGGGGAAAAAAAGAGAAGAAAATGTCTCTGTGTACCTTAAATCCTGGCACTGAGAAGTACTGGTATATTTAGAAGAGGCCATCAGTTTTATGAGGAATGAGAGGGAAATTTTAAATTCCTTGAAGGGCTTAAAATATACTGTATGGTTTTTCTTTTCTTTTTTTCCTTGATGCATCTTGTTAGTAATACTAATATTGTGTTTTATCTTTAATCAGCTATGCTTTTTTTTTTTTTTTTTTGAGACACAGTCTCACTCTATCGCCCAGGCTGGAGTGCAATGGCATGATCTTGGCTTACTGCCACCTCCGCTTCCCGGGTTCAAGCGATTCTCCTATCTCAGCCTCCCGAGTAGCTGGGATTACAGGCGCCCGCCACCACACCGGTAATTTTTGTATTTTTAGTGGAGATGGGGTTTCACCATATTGGCCATGTTGGTCTAGAACTCCTGACCTCGGATGATCCGCCCACCTCGGCCTCCCAACCTGCTGGGATTACAAGCACGAGTCACCGCGCCCAGCCCATTTTTGGTTTTCAAGTGAAAGTTGGTGAGGTTAGGAGACTGATAATGCAGTTAATATTAAGAGGAAAAGAAACGTTTTGTTAGGCAAGGGGCAGCACCAAGAGAAAGGAAGAACTAAAGGGATTTACAGAGAAGCGTATCTCTGGATAAAACAAAGACTTATTGTATTGGAATTAACAAAATTATGGGTAATACATAACAAACAAACAGAAACCAACACAAATAAAGGAAGCTGTGCCTGTGCATACTTTTCTCAGATGAAATATGGGGTCATCCATTCTCATAACCAACCACCAGGTGGGGCCAAAGCCCCACCACAGAGGGATGGAAGATGGCAATCAGCATGGAACAGTGGTTACCTAGAAGACTCTTAAGTTTTTTTTTTTCTCTTGAAAGAATATGAGATTGATGAGCCAGTATTTATGATTGTTTTTTCATGTCTAACTGACTCCATTTGTTCATATTTTAAGACATTAGGATCTGAAAATGGAAGTGGATATTAGCTGTATTATGAAAGAATACAAATTATAAAAGATACCTAATACTTTCCATTATCATTAAGATTTCAAGGCCTCAAAGAAGATAAAAATGTTATTGCATCATTGCTTTTCATATTTGAAATGATTTTGGCATTGACAGCCCTTGTCTAAGAAAAATGGCCAATCACCATGCATCCTTCTTGCAAAAGATTTCATGTACAGCTGCTTGTAATTGAAAACAAAGTGTTAAAACAAGCGGTTTAAAATATAACTAACATATTTCAGATCACTTTAAAACATTTTGGGGTGCACCCAAATAGCACTGATTATATAAAAAGGATTTTGCACTTTACTAATAATAAATAGTTGTGTCCTTTTTCAAATTCGAAAGTAGTATAGGAAGTTAACGCCATCTATTTTTTAGGATACAGTGCGATGCTATCATTTTTGACATTAAGCACTATGATTAGTCCAAAATAGTTTTCTTTAGAAGTGATCTGCTCAAATACATGTTAACATTACCATGTAAATGGTGAGTAGTTAAGTTTGTTATTAGTAAATGGGAAGCCTACCACTGCACACACATAACACTTCTCCTGCAATCTTATCTATTTTAAATGTATTATTTAACATAATTGTATAAAGACAAATTTAATCTTAATGTGTCAGAAAGTATTATCATCTTGCAAGCAGTCCTCCAAGGTTAATAATATCTGGGAATATAGTGTTTTTGACTGTAAGATTAGTCTTCTTATTTGAAAAAGGCTTTACATTTCATTTCAAAGGAGATTTCGCGCCCCATGAAATTTAAACTATGACATTTAGAAAACACTCACTTGATTATAATGCACTGAAAAATTATAGTGCAAATGCTTCTTGTTCCTATCCATCAAAACTGTTGTTAAAAATGTAAAGGGAGCTTTCTTAGGTAAAAATTATGTGATATGCTGGGGAAAAAATGAATGCCTCCAACTGTTCATCCTGAAGTCAGGTAATTACTGCTTCGATTATGTTATTGAGTGCTTTGAAATTAGGTCCTACAGTAGGGTTCAGTAGAGTTTATGTTGAGACAACCTTTTGTTCATTGAATTTTCTGTTTATCCAAATGTTGTGTGAAGGGTTCCACAGGCCTTAAACATAAGTTTTGAGGAAATCTTTTTAAAGTACTCTTCATATTTCTTCTGTGTCATAAACTAATGCTGAGATCATAAGGTGCAAAAATGTGGTACTTTTAAATACTAATGCAAATACTTCATTTATTATCACATAGCATTTTTAGATATTCTGGCTAGAGCTCAACTTTTATTTGTGTCTTCTTTTCAAAACAGACTAGTTTTGAACCATATCAAAAAATCTAAGAAATTAAGATTCCTACAAAATTTAACGCATGATGATAATACTTTCATTCTTGAGTTTTAGATCATGTTTATCATAACCCCAAATTACGCTTTAATGTCTATTTTGCTTTCTTAAAAATCAGAAGCTGACTTAATCCATCAAAATTTCTAAGAAGATCCCAAGAAATACAAACCACACTGTGAGTAGCAATGGTCCTTAGCAGAAACTCAACACATGTTAGTTGAATGACTGCATTGGTGTGTCAATATGTGGCAGAAATTATGTAAATTATACCTACTATAGTGTCAAATAATAATGACTAAAATCACATTCTGACAAAGCATATGTGTGCTTATATTTCACATCTGTAAAAATCTCATTATATTAAATAAGACCAGCTCATTTAAAAATAAATATAAACAAATAAAACAAAAGGTGAAGTATACACTTTGTGGTCTAAGTTGAAAAGAGTTGGAAATAAATCATAGGAGAAAGATAAGGTATCAAAATGTCATCTTTATTACTTTTTTTTTTTTTTTTTTTTTGAGACGGAGGCTGGCTCTGTCACCCAGGCTGGGGTGCGGTGGTGAGATCTCAGCTCACTGCAACCTCTGCCTCACGGGTTCAAGGGATTCTCCCACCTCAGCCTGTAGTTGGGACTACATGTACGTGCTACCATGCCTGGCTAATTTTTGTATTTTTAGTGGAGATGGAGTTTCACCATGTTGGCTGGGCTGCTTTTGAACTCCTGACATCAAGTGATCCACCTGCCTCCCAAAGTGATGGGATTACAGGCATGAGCCATGGAGCCCAGTCATCTTTATGACTTTTGAAGCCCATTGGTTCATGATGAAAAATGTTTGCTAATTTCTGCACTCCGCACTGGCCTATCCGTATTATCAGGAAGAGTTGGGTAACAATAAGCCCCATACCCTGCACCTATGAGCCTACAAAAAAAATGTTCACTTGGTGCTGAACAAATCAGAGGAGAAAATAAGTCTTCGAGAAGTAGCCACAATTAGATTGTTCTTGTGCAGTTTTGTAGCCCAGATTTATATCAACTGTGTTGCACAAAAATCCTGGATTGGAGCCATGAAGTTATTTTGAAAACAATCCCAGACTTGTAGTTTCACTAGGCTGTGGGGAAGCAAATGGGAATCCGATCTGAAAGACGTTATTCTTTTAGTCTAGGTATCAAAAATTCCCCACAAAGAATTATTTTCAACCAAAATAAGCAGGGTTGGTCAAACACACACACACACACACACACACACACACACACACGTACAATGAGAGAATTGGCAGGAAAAAAGGAAAGCCAAAGTAGATCCCAAAATAATATATTAGAATTATGAGACACTGATTAGAAAATAATTATTGTTTCTATACTTAAAGAAGTAAAAAGTATATATATATATTTACATCTGAAGAGAAAATAATAATATAAAAATTGATGAAGCAGATTTGAAAAGGTAGCATATATACCTTTTAGAATTAAATATTACAATAACATATATTGAAAACTCAATACATGGATTTAAACACTAATTACATACAGATGTAGACAGAATTAGATAGAAGAAACATCAGAAGAAATTACCCAGAGCACACTTCACAGAGAGACAGGTTAAGTGGTATAAGAGGTTTAACTGGGTCATAATTAGAAGAAGAAAGAGTGAATGCTCTCTCACAGCTGGTGACTTTCCAGAACTGGTAAGACACCAATCCATAGACTCAAGAAGCTCAGTGAATCTCAGAAAGTATGAGCAAAGACAGCTACATTTAGACACATTATAATGAAATTGAAGAGCACCAAAGGAAAAAAACTTAGAAGTCACCCAAGGTAGGAAAAAAGTATATTACCTCCAAGGATTTCTAAATAGATCGATGGCTATCTTGTCATCAGCGATAATGACAACTAGAAGAGAGCGGGTTGAAATTTTAGTATACTGTAGAAAAAAAATCTTGCAATCCATTAATTCACAGCAAAAAAAAATCTTTCAAGAATAAAAATGTTTTCAGATAAAAAAACTGACAGGATTTTCAATCGGTAGATATTTGCTACAGGAAACAGAAAGAAGGTAGGAGTTCTACAAAGCAGCAATAAAAAATCAAAGTGGCCCCATATTTGGGTAAATCAGAATGATTATTGACTGTAAATATAAATCATAGTAATAATGTCATGGTGGATTACATTGCTAAAAATTAAAACTTATGACAGCAATAATATATAGGTTGGAGTGGGAATAAGTGGAGATAAAGTCAAGTCCTTGTTTTTTCCAGGAAGAGACAAATTGTTTATTGATTCATATTAGAAAAATAAACATGCATGTGATAACTTATAAGTAAATTAGTAAAAGGAATAAACAGACTATGTAACTTCCAAATTATTGGAGGAAAAACAGAAAGATGAAACATATTCATTAATCCAAAAGAAGGAAAAAAAGGATCAAAAGAGCAACATACAAAAAGCAGTAAGATGCTGCCAGATGATAAACTTAAATACAAACAGATTGGTAAATATATTAAAGGTAAATTGTCTAGTTGGCTGAATTTAGAAAGATTGTCAAGTAAAACCATCTGAATGAAAAACATTATGAAAGACACATCGAAATGATAAAGCTGTGTGAAAAGCTATATATAAATATAAGAGTTAAAAGCAAAAGGGTAGAAAAGACAACCATACAAATAATATCCAAATGAAACTTGGTGTATTTATTTGTATATCATACAAAATAGAATTTAAGGTCCACAGTATTACTCAGGATAAAAATGGCCATTTTATAGTAGTAACAGTTTCAGTTTCTCAGGAACATAAATAGTTGTGAATTTGGACATATCTACAAACTTAGTTTCAAAATACATCAAGCAAATATAGTCAGAAACAAAGGGGAAATTAACAAATTGACAATCATAGTAGTAGAATTTAACAATTATGTCTCATTAATTGATAGAAGGCAGGCAAAACCAGTAAAAAAAAAATAGATTTATAAGATGGAATTAACAAATCTGATCTAATAGACGCATACAGAACATCACATCACATAACTATAAAATGCACCTTCTTTTCAGAAACACAGAGAATATTTATAAAAGTTGCCTATACAAAACTTGACCGTACTGCCAGTTTCCACACATTTAAAAAGATTGCTATCCTAACAACTGGAGGATTAACCTAGAATTCAATGATCAATCAATAATACAATATAACATTTCCATCCTTTGGAATTAAAAGCTCAAAATAATCTATGTTCAAAGGATAAATCATGATAGATACAAAAAATATTCTGAAAAATTATACTGCAAATACTATTATGTCAAACTATTGGAAAAAGGTCAAAACATTGCTTATTTAGAAAAGAACTGTAGGGGCTGGGTGTGGTGGGTCATGCCTATAATCCTAGCACTTTGGGAGGCCGAGGCGGGCAGATCACAAGGTCAAGAGATCAAGACCATCCTGGCCAACATGGTGAAATCCCATCTCTACTAAAAATACAAAACTTAGCTGGGCATGGTGATGAGCACCTGTAGTCCCAGCTACTTGGGAAGCTGAGATCATGCCACTGCACTCCAGCCTGGCAACAGAGCAAGACTCCGTCTCAAAAAAAAAAAAAAAAAAAAAAAAAAAAGCCTAAAATTAATCAAATTATCAATTTCATTGTTATTTAAAAATCCAAAGCAATTCCAAATAAAAGGAACATAACAGTGTAACAGTAGTTTAGGTAAAAGATTAAATTAATGTTATAGAAATAAAGACATGCTAAAAATTTTGAACAAAGCCAAAAGGTTGTACTTTGAAAAGATTACAAAATGAACAAAATTTGATTGATGATACTATCTACTATCGACACTATTGATCAAGATGATAAAATAGAAGGCACAAATAACTGATGCCAGAAGTGAAAAAGGAAGCCTAATTTTAGATGTTATAGATGTTTTAAAAAGATAATGTAAAGATTTTACGAACACCTTTAAGTCAACACATTTGAAAATGTAGATAAAATGAGCGAAGTCTTAGAAAAGATGTAGCTTTGCAAATCAGAGAAAAGAGGAGCCTGAATTAATACTTAAATGTCTTCCTGTGGAGAAAACTCCAGGCTTTATGAACTTTAGTGTGCTATTACTATAGAAAAAGATAAAAAATGGCAAAATATGATAAGCTATAAAATAAGACACTTAGAAAGCCTTTCCCATGCTTGCAGATGGTATAATCAGATTGCTGTGAAGTTCCAGGGCCTTGGGCTCTGAAGAAGCAGATGCTTGCTGTCGAATTCATGACCATCTCACCCAAGCATGAACATCTCCATTCTCTGCATCTTAATCCTCAATCTTTTTTTTTTTTAATCACAGCATTAAAGAACGAAATGCCAGGCCATATGCGTATGGGCACGTTCGCCTTTCTTTGAACCTTTACAAGATACAAGAGATGAAAAAAATAATGACGTGTCATACTTAGCATTCAAGTCTGGCCATGTGTGGACATTTGGACTACAAAAGGAATAAAATTAGCAGATTAGAAAGAATGTTGGGTCTTTCTAATCTTTGACTTTTAAAACTGCATGAATGATCATGGTGAATCATTTGTATTTTTAGCATGTCTGCCTTCAACAAGTTTGATCATATGAAGAAAAGAAAATGTGACTTCTTTGGAACTGAAATACATATATATTGGACACCTTTCTATAGGTCTTGCTTTTTAAATTACACAGAAATTTCTATGCACGGGCATCAGCTTTCAATTTCCTTTTTCTTACTTTGAACTTGAACATAACAGCTTAAATGTTACCTGACCTTGTTTCACAATGGCATAATATGATGATTTTATATTAATTCACATTAATAAAAAATGATAAAAATAATAATTCTCCCTACTAGTGGCTAACATTTACTCAGCTGCTTACCATGAATCCAGCACTGTCCTAAGCATTTTCATCACAACTAACATTTATTATTATGTTTCACAAACTTTACATGAATTATAGAAATTTAGTCACTTGCCCATGGTTATGAAGTTATGAAATGGCAAGACTCGGATTCAAACCCAAGAAGTGTGAATCTAGGATAGTGGTTCTCAACTCTAGTCGAGGGCTTATTAAAACACTATTCGCTGGGCACGCCCTTAGTAGGTCTGAGGTGGGGCCAAAGAATTTGCATTTCTGACAGGTTTTTGAGTGAAGCTGATGCTGCTTGTCCATGGAACACACTTAGAGAACCTTTGCTGGAGGACCCGTGCTGGAAGGTACTGTGCTGTCTTGCCTCCCTGTAGCATCTCATTTAATCTACTGACAACTCTGAGATAAGCACTGTAATGATCTCTACTTCTAGATAGGGAAATTGAGAATGAGAAAGATTAAGTATGTAACTGAAGATCAAACAGCTAGTAAATAGTAGAATCAGAATTTAAACCCATGACTATCTGACTCTTTCTATTTTACTTAAAGTGTGTGTAAGTGCACATGTGTAGGTGTGTGTTTAGTTTAAAAATAGTTTAATGTAGATTTTAAATTCTAGTTAAAATCCAACATTGTGGAACCATTATTCTCTGTAGAGCTCTATCCAATGGTTTCTTAGAACATGATTTAAAAACCATTGCAGAGACCAGGCGTGGTGGCTCATGCCTGTAATCCCAGCACTTTGGGAGGTGGAGGCAGGTGGATCACCTGAGGTCAGGAGTTCAAAATCAGCCTGGGGAAACCCCATCTCTATTAAAAATACAAACGTTAGCCAGGCATGGTCGTACGTGCCTGTAGTCCCAGCTACTGGGGGAGGCTGGTGCAAGAGAATCACTTGAACTCAGGAGGCTGAGATTGCAGTGAGCCAAGATTGGGCCACTGCATTTTAGCCTGGGCAATAGAGCAAGGCTCTGTCTCAAAAAAAAAAAAAAAAAAAAAAAAAAACAATAAAAACTACTGCAGAGCCCAAACTTTTAACCATTTCTACCATAAATTAAAATAACTCAGACCCATCTATGAATTTTTAGGGATCACTTAGAGAAAATAAATCGCAACTTTTGCTTTTTTTTCTTTGAATTCTGGATATCTATACTGAGCATTTTCTGGGATATTGTTGATTTTGAATAATCCCTTATTGAAATAAAATGTTTTTTATTCAAAATTAAAAAATAATGTACAGTGGCATGGGAAAGTTTTCTCTCAAAATTATGTTTTTATAGTTTAACAATTCAAATGAGTTTACTAAACTAAATGAATTAAATTTCAAAATTCACAGTGGGGAAAGAACATCATGAAATTGTAGACTGTATGGATCCTATAAATCTAAATTATTGCATATTTCTTTCTCACTGAACATTTGAACCCCAGTTTCTATTTTTTTCTTATATTCCAAAGGGACTTATTCACAGGGATCAAAGGTTTTTATACTGACCACTGCTCTTACCTATTCTTCAATTTTTTACAGTACAGCATTACTTTTAGATCAAAGCCTTCTTTTGGGTGGTCTTCCTGCTTAAGAGGCAGAAACAGTATGGCAGGAGAATTTTAAAATCCAAGGAATGTCCCACTTGAACAAGTGTGGCTATTATAGGGATTTTAGTAGGAGATGGAAAAGCCGTGTCTTAGAATTCATGGTTGCAATGTTTATCTTGGTATTTTGAGATGTCAGGAAATAACTTTGCCATTAATAGTAAATTGTGTGCTGAAACATATTGATTCATATTTCCAGAACTTCTTGTGTAAGTATAGCTGAAAAGTAGGCTATCTTCCCTTTGCTGTTAGGGCATAGAAGGCTTTACGCATTAAGCCCTGGGTTTAATGCGTAAACCCAGAGGCTGGAGCAATGTGCTTGCCTGGCTACTTCCATTTTCTTCTCTCTTTGGGGCATCTTTAGAAATAAGCTTATTTCAGGGAGAAGCAAACATTACACTAAGCTGTTATTGATATTTCAGCATTAAAGTATTCAGAAAAAAATTAAAAATAAAAAAATTAGATTTTTTTTCTTATGAGTAATTTTAGAAGGGTTCTGCTTTTATTAACTGACTCAGTAGACCTACAGACTCAATTCTAAATTATGTAATTAAAAATTATAAATATTGAGAGCATTATAATTAACCTGATCAATTCTCAAGTCTAGATAAATTCACATTATTTGTTCTGGACAGTAAGGGGACTGGAGACTCCTTGCTGAGATATTTCTTCGAGCTCTGTGGAAAAACACAGCTCTTCACCTTTCCCCTTACCTAGTATCAAGAAGACTGTTTTACCTAGGACAGAAAAGTGCCACATTAGTAGGGACCTGAGACTGATTTCTCACAGAAGAAAGAAACTTCATTCTGTCCTGAATTTTCCAAGAAAAGACAACAGGTCAGAGTAGGAATACACATTCCTTGTCCTGGACAATTCTCAGTCTGACTTTCCCTGAATACATTTTTTCCTGTAAAATATTTTTCAACTATTAAAAAACTCTCCTGGTGTCTCTACTAAGATAAATGCTCTCAGTAAGGATAACCATGAGCGGATAAATGGCTAATAGCTACCTTCCCTTTAGTGACCACATAGATAGCCCTTGGAATTTCTTTCCTTATTTCTGAGTTCATGCAGCCTTTTGCTTTGACTGCATCTCTAGCTTAATAACAAAGCTGGTGCTCATTTTTTAGGTGAATAATCATTTTCTTACTTTTGGCTCATTATTGAAGTTTCTTTCTTTTCTAAACACTTTGAGTTTATCGCTGTTGTTATATTCTTCTTCAGTTTTTATTTGGTCTCACTATTGACATTTATTCTTTTCAGTCTTTCTTTATAAATTAATCCTTTCAGTTCTATTGGCCTTTTTGTTACTCATTCTCATATTAAACACTGTTTCCAAAAATATAACCTCAATGCATTTTTGTAGCATAATATACATCTGAGAAAATTAAATATATTTCTGTGCACTTTATGAAACAAGGAACTCTAAGGTGACTCTCCTATTAGTCTTCATGCATTAATTGGGTGCCAGTAAATGTGATATGTGTGTGGATTACCAAACACACTTGAACCTCTGGGAACCGTGTAGTTATTCGGTTAAATCTGTTCTTTCATAAAACTGTAAACACCTTGATGGCAGGAACTATGTCGATTTTCCTCTTTGTGCAGTAACATATTTTGAAATGGGATTTTCCTCTTTGTACAGTAACACATATTTTGAAATGGGATTTTCCTCTTTGTACAGTAACACATAGATTGAAATGGGAAAGAAAGACCACATTTTGAGTTGAAATTGGTAGTTTATGGCATAATGGCTTAAAGTAAAATTTCAATATTCCTAAAAGTGGGTTTCTAGAATTATTTTAGCAGCCAGCGAACAGAAATGTTTGAACTGAAATACTTGAACCACCTGAAGCATCCCTGATTTTACAGTAGTGTTTTATCCGTAAGGAAAATTTGTCTTTTAAAATTATTTTTTATTTACTTTTAGAGATGGGTTCTTACCACTATACCATATTTGATCAAAAAGTATGCAGATTGACATCTGCACTTGATGAAATATCTGAGGCCAAAAATTATAAGAACTCAAAATTCTGCCCAACCAGCAAGATCCTTTTCTATAAAGAAGTCTTCTCCTCTCATCATGCCAATACATAGAAATAGTCCTGTACTTTGGGCTTTAAACATATTTATTGTTCTGTTTTTTTTTTTTTAAGAAATGGGATCTTGCTCTGTTGCCCAGGCTGGAGTGCAGTGGTGTGATCATAGCTCACCGCAGCCTCAAACTAAATAGCTGAGATTATAGGTGTGAGCCACAATGCCCAACTAAAAAAAATCAGTTCTAGACTAAAAGAAATTTAGATGTCGACTAGAATGTGTTAATGTTTTTGAAATTTTATCAGATTGTATTAATCAGCTCAGGCTGCCATAAACAAAACATCACAGACTAGGTGGCTTTAACAAGAGAATTTTTTTTTCTAGCGGTTATGGAGGCTACAAGTTCAAGATCATGGTGCTGTCAAATTCAGTTTTTGGTGAGGGCTCTTTTCCTGGTCTGCCTTCTTGCTTTGTTTTCACATGGCCTTTCCTGTGTGAGTGCATAGAGAAAGGGTATCTCGTGTCCTCCTCTTCTTATAAGGAGACCAATCCTTTTGTATCAGGGCCACACTCTTATGATGTCATTTAACCTTATCCACGTTCTAAAGATCTTATTTCCAAACACAGTGACTTAAGGTTTAGGGAATTAACATATGAACGTTGTGTGGGGGGAGACAACGAGCAAATCTTTCTATAACACAGGTGGATTTTTAACTTAAAGCAATACTCATTACTTACAGTGCTTCATTCATTGCATAGAAGGGGTCTCCAGTGGAAATACAATAAGGAATGATAAAGGCTTCACTAGAGTAGACTTTCAAAACCACCATGCTTAAAGAGTACTGAAGAAAAATCGTCTTAAAAGTCAGACTTTCACTTATGAGGATTAGGCTCTTGAGATAAAAAGGCTCTCTGATTTGCAGGTGTGTTCTATAAACATCAAGAACCAGCACCTAGAGGAATCCAAGTTGTAAGATGTATGTAGCAATGGATGTGAAGGCAGTTTTTCAGACTGAAATGAGGTAAAGGTCTAACCATTTGGCTCAAAGGGAAAGAGCTGGAGAAGGGGGAATAAGATTGAAAAACAGGTGTTTTTGACAGGGCTGTGGCCCTAGACTCTCCTGAAACTGAATCTCTAGTGCAGTAGAGAATATTTGTTCCCCTAATAACTTGGATGATCCTTGAGCAGAAAAGACTCATATTCTAGTTTCTGCCTAGAACCCTGGGAATAGTTGTTCTTCCAAAATTTTCTAAGCCATTGTAGAAATTGAGAATTTTTTTCCTTCTCTACTATACATTATGTGATATTTCATGCTTGCAATTAAAGTTAATTATAAAATTTAAAAAATTCTAAATAAATGAATGTCTTAAATATACTGGAGAAAGTCTAGAATATGGCATGTCTTCCTAATTTCAGCACTTTTCTCGTGCCTTCAGAAATGCTGTTTTTTAGCCCCTCACCCCCTACTTTTTTTTTTTTTTTAAAGACAGGACTGTTAATTTCCTGGTAACAGTTACTAGGGATAAAAGCAAAAGTAGTAAACTGTCTTTCTAGAATGGTTTTGGAAACCTTGAACCCTTTAACAAGATAAAATTGTCACAGTGACTCTCTAATGCTAAACACATAAAGAATCAGACAATGCTTTTACTTTCTAGGACCTGAGAGATGGTAAGGTAATTCAATCACTCTTATAAATTGTATTCAGAAACATCATGTTTTGTAGCCATAATCTGACAAAATGGAACCTACAGAAAATGTCTTCTGATTAATATTCTTAAACTATTAAAAAGAATGAAGTAAATCCGTGGCTCATTGAATACAGAATTATTTTTTCTGAGATCTGGAATCAACCTATGCTATCATATGCAGACTTTTCCTATGTGTATATTATTCATAATTTGGGTCTATGGTTTTAAGATTTTTTAAGCTTTGAAAGATCAAAAAAGGCTAAATATCACTGCTCTGCAGTAGATCCTGCAGACCCTCTGGGGAATAGGTATTAGGAAATAATTGAAAAATCTTGATCAGAAACAAGTTATGATAACTTTGTAAAAATTGTGCTCTCCTGGTTGTAAGAAAGAATCTTCTCTCATAAACACCAGAAAGATTTTTTATATGTTGAGCCTTTTTATTATGTGTTGTCAATGATACTTTTAAATGATAATGTCAGTTGGTAATTTCTGCTTCACTCTTTTATTTAGAATAGTTGAATTTCAGATTTAAAAAGTTCCTGTAGGGATAGGAAATCTTTATTGGAGCTTTCAAAATGAGGCAAAGTAAGGACATCAGCTTTGAATTCACATAATAGTATTACTTTTTGGGTAAAAATCCTCAAAATGAGATCATCATAGTAACTAAAACTATTATGAGGTCTGAGGTGGAATTTCAATATTCAGAATTTCTTAATACTCTTTCAGTGACATTTCAAGGAGCTTTGCACATATTGGGTATTTTCTGTGTGGACCTTTGGGCTCTAGGCTCATGGTAAGCATGGAAGAGGGCCAACATGTTTTCCTTTATAGGGCAACATCAGGAGTGCATATTTGTTGCAACATTTGTTCTGTCTTACCAACTCTGCTGAGTATGCCAACCATGCTGATCACACAGCAATTTAGGTTTTTCGCAGATTTTTCTGCCATTTGTGTTGGGGTAAAGGTAATATTCTGTGTAAAAAAACATGTAGACTAATATGTCTGAGGACCTCTAATGCAATCCCAGGACAGTTTAGATGTTGAGGTGCAGTAATGAAATCTTGGTAAGCACAACATGTTCACTACAAATAGTAATTGTCATCAGCATGGCTAACTACAGCTGTGGTTCAATTTCTTTTCCCTTCTATGTAGTTAAGCGGAGGCTCTGAACTATCCTATAATGAAGAAATACACATGCTGTAGATCTTGACATGTTATTAGGGTTTTACTGTCAAACATGAGTGAATACTGAAAACATCCTATTGGTAAGATGATAGTAATTGCAGATGGGGAAAATGAAATTAAATCTACCTGAATTTTTGGGTTAGTAATGAGTCGAGGGAAGGAAGTATCCATGAACATGCTTTTCAGGGAAGTGGCTAAATAATTTAGTAGAATACTTAAATTCTTGGATTATGCATTTCAATTTGTTGGATTCTAATGAGACAGAGAAAAGCATACTGTAACATTTTTATGCTTGAGCATGATGAAAAGAATGATATTTAAGAAGCAATCATATTGTGGTCTTGCCTTCTTGAATGAAAATGAAGAGAAAACAAATAACTTCCTTTAATACATCTAAATAACATATAATGATACTGTTAATATCAGCAAAATGATAACATTTATTATGTACCAGGTGCTGTCTAACCATTTTACCTGTATTAACTCATTTAATCCTTCCAACAATACTATGAAGTTGGTAGTGTTATTGCTCCCACTTTACAGAGAGTAACTTGCCCAAGTCACACAGCTGGGAAAGGGTTTATCTAGGATTCCAATCCATACAGCTTACCACAAGAGCTCCTTGCTTGCATAGAATACTACACTGACACTGAAGTAATAATAAAGCTATCATTTATCTTATACCTTCTTTACTATAGGTACTGCTAACTCAACCCTCACAACAACCCTAATGAGGTAGGGACTATTACTCTTCACATTTCTCAGAGGAAGACTGAGACTCGGAGAGGTTAAGTGACTTGTTAACATCATAAATGATGGAGCTGTGATCTGTACTCAGAAAATCTAGTAAAAATCTGTTATTAACTATTCTGCTATTTACCTGTCTAATGTTTTCAAAGTAGGCAATTAATTTAGCTATGTCCTAGAGTCATAAAAATTGAAATTGAGCGATTTGTTAAGGTTACTGCTTTTTGAATTTTATGGCATTTAAGTGCTTCACCCAATGAGAAAAACTTACGTTATGCAAGCAGAAATGCTTATTACACAGGAATAGGTAGATGGATACTAACTTTGCTATGGAATTTCTGGGTTGGCCCTTTGGAATAATAAACTTTACAAGATTATCAACATTTTTCCTTTCTATTTTTTAGTGTAGATATAGCCATGATCTGCATTTACTGGGAATAAAAATTATGAAATGAGTAAAACACACTACAGTAGAGTGGTTATGAGCACAAACCCTGGGGCCAAACTGCCTGGGCTTGAATCATCCACTGACTCCTTGCATGAACTTGAGCAAGTTACCTACCTACCATGTCTCACTTTACTCATCAATGAAATGGTTTGTTGGACCATTTTTGCATTGTTTTAAAGAAATACCTGAAACTGGATAATGTATAAAGAAAAATGATTTATGGTTATGCAGGCTGTACAAGCATGGCTCCAGCATCTGTTTCTGGTGAGGGCATCAGGGAGCTTAAATTTATGACAGAAGTTGAAGGTAGAACAAGCAGGTCACATGGTGAGAACAGGAACAACAGAAAGAGAAAGGGAAGATTCCAGATTCTTTTCAACAGTCAAATCTCTCTTGAACTAACTGAGCGGGAATTCACTTATCATCAAGGGGATAGTTCTAAACCATGCATGAGGATTCACCCCATGACCCAATCACCTCCCACCAGAACCCACCTCCAACATTGGGAATCATATTTCACCATGAGATTTGGAGGGGACACACATTCAAATCATATCAAATGGGGATAATGCTAACCTCTATATAATAAGTTGTGAGGACTGAATGGATTTTTCTGTGTAAAATGTTCAGAGCAGTGCCTTGTATATTTGTAAGCATTACATACATCTGGTAGTACTAACTGTCCAGCTCACCAAGCATAATCACACCTCATGGTCTTTGCATGTGCTCTACTTTCTACCTGGCCTCCTCTTTTCTCCAGATGACTGCATGCCCCATTCATTGTTTCCTTTTGGTCTGTGTTCAAATGTTATCTTTGGTGTAGGTCTTCTGTGGCCACCCTTTCTAATATTATAATCCCATCCCCAACCTCTCTATATTTTATCCCCTTTTCTTACTTTATTCTCCAGCCAAGTCACGTGCCCTAGCAAAACTAGTTTGTTTCCGTTATTATTTATGGGTCTCTTTGTATTCCTCCTTATCATTTCTTTTGCTGGTTTATGTTTATGTTCTCTGGCTGCTACTTTGTGTTTTACTGATTTAACCTGTTTACACTCTGTCTCTCCTCACTAGAATGTAAGCTCTGTGAGAACAGAGATTTCGTGATTTCTCTGGGCTGCGTTGCTAATACCTGGATGAGCCCTGGCACAGAATAGGAGCTTAATTAACATGTGTTCTATGCATGCATACATGCACGCATGCGTGGGTGAGTGACTGAATATTTCCTCTCAGTGCTAGGGGGTATCACACATCAGGTGTTACATGATGTATTTGGTTTTATATTCAAAGGAACACAGACACTTGTGTCTTCAGAGAACTATAGAATCTGCCGTAAGCCTTGGTGAAACAGAAAACGATGCTGTTTCTTCCAGAATGGAGCCATGAGCTAGGGCACGTGATTTGGCTGGAAAAGCACAGGACAGATTCCAGGCTCCTCTTGCTGCCACCTTTGTGTTCAGTAGAAGCATAAATTACTTTTTACTAAAGGAATCAACTGAGATATTAGCATTAATGCAATTAATTGAAATGTTTTTGTAAAATAAACTAGTAAACATCAATCTCTATCATCTGTCTAGCTATCATCTATCTTTCTAATCAATATATGCATATCATATGTAGGGTTTGTTTATTTATTTCTTCTGATGAGGTTGATATTTATTTGACAACATGAAATTTTTATGTAAACCTTTTATATTTACTTAAAATAATATAAAGAATAATATTAACAGAGAGCACTGCATTTTAAATTAATAGAAATTGGATTTTTTAATGTAAGGAAATGTTTGCCACTGGGAAGCAGCGTTGCCTTTCTGGTGTTTTAATTAAAATTTGCCTCATTATGGCCTGGTTTTGAAATTTTTACATTAACTCTGTTTTGAATCACCATGGAAAAATTGGATAGGCTCTATAATAGGAGAAACCATTTTCTACCTGGAAACATTTAAAAACAGTTTTCCAGCTTCAAGTTAGAAATACTAGGTGGTTCCTGACACTGTGTTGAAATTTA
This sequence comes from Pan troglodytes, assembly GCF_028858775.2. Taxonomy (NCBI): domain Eukaryota; kingdom Metazoa; phylum Chordata; class Mammalia; order Primates; family Hominidae; genus Pan; species Pan troglodytes. Next base: position 96,624,317 of record NC_072412.2, on the reverse strand, counting down.
CCTACATTAACATGCCTAAATTATGTTAGCAATTAAAGATAGCCCATATATTTCTGTCTTCCCATTTTCCATGCCAGTATATTAACGTTAACTTTTATTTTCCTTTTCACTGTTCCTCCACATACATTTAATTCTTTCACCTGGAGAATTTTTTGTCTGTTACCAGTTTTTCTCAGAAAAAATATTGTAAGTTTTCATAAAATGGGAATGTATAGATTGCAGTGGTGTTCCAGGGTGGCCTCTGAGACCTTCTCTTCCATTCTAGGCTGAGGGTTCCTATGACCTATAAAAAGAGGTGATGGTTATAATCTGGCACCTTAAATAATTTTTGCAGGTTCAGTCTTCCTGTGTATATTCTAATCACTATTTGTCTGACTTGAAGTTGTGATTTCTATTCAGTTGCCTTATACCTAGAGTTTCTCTCTGCAGTCACTTCGGTTTTGTGAAATATCATTTCCTTTCCTATGCTGTTTTTCTTGGATTAACCTTGATGCTGCAATTTGCAGCTTAGGGATCCATCCAACCTGAGCCTGGAACTGAATCTCAGAATTTCAGCACAGTTTTCAGGCCATCTTGAGTTCAGATATATGAAGGAGCATGCACCTAATCTTCCAGGGGGTCAAGGAGCATTCAAAGAATGGGCAATATTTATGTTTATTTATTTATTTTCAATATTCCATTCCCTTTAATTTTTTTCAGTGACACACAATTTACTCATATAATAAATCTGCATATGTATCCCCTGAACCTAAAATAAAAGGTAGAGGGACAGGAAAGTGTTATTTAAATCAAGAGTGGAAGGATGAGTAGATCTACCAAGTAGACGAGGCAATAAGCCTAGGAAACAAAGGGAACACCATGTGCTTTGGTATTCAAGAAATGGGAGGTAGTGGAGTCCTGTATAAGGCGTTTTGGTGAGAGTGCTGAAAGAGTAAAGGTACACTGGAATGAATCACAGTGGCATTTTTGGCTTAATTTCAATTTAATTTGTTGGCCATCATTACCCATCTATGACATAGTCATCCAAAAGCTTATTGGTTGAGAGGTACAAGTCTAGTAATCGTTTTGAAACAAATTATAAAGTACCAAAGTTTACACATAATTTGTTTTAAGAGTTATGAATTAGAAACACATTAAGATTATATGTATATATGTATATAACATACATACATACACATATTTAATAATTTTACTCTCACTTGCATTCTTCCTTGTTTGCTTGGAGGGTAGAATTACAGGCAGTGGTCAGATAATTACATTTATTTTTGAGAATTTCCACAAGAGTGGGTGACTCACTAGTATCATTTGTCAGAGCGAGATTGAGAGCCTCCTAAGAGGAGTGTAGGGAAGATGAGTGTGGGCAGGTTGGCTGGAGACTGATTTTAAGTCTTTGAATGATATATTAAGTAAGTAAGGCACTTGAGTGTGTTGCAGGGACACTTTCAGTTCAGATCTGTGTTGCTGGAAGGAAGAAATTAGGCAGCAATGTAAGGTCAAGAGTTTGGAGCCTAAGAGACCAGTTATAAGGAGGTCGCAATATCAAATAGATGATAACCTGAATTCAGGTCATGTGAACAAGGATGGACGAAAATTAATGAGTCTCTGCAGAGGTAGAACAACAGGATAAGACAACTAAAATTAAGTGGTGCCACACAGTATTTGGCTTTCTCTGTCTGGCTTATTTCACTTTTGCAAATGCCCTCTAAGTTCATCCAAGTTGTTATAAATGTTAACACTTCCTTCTTTTTTATGGCCGGATATATTCCATTGTGTGTGTGTGTGTGTGTGTGTGTGTGTGTGTATAAATCTATACACCTACACTAAAGATAACATTTGAACAAAGAACAAAAGGAAATAATGAATGGGCAATGCAGTTATCTGAGGGAAAGAGTGGGTCAGGTAAACAGTAGCGCACAAGCGAAGACAGTGAGGTTGGATCATGCTTGGTATGTATATCTATCTATATCTATACCTATATCTATATATCTATATCTATATCTGTATCTATATCTGTGTCTATGTCTGCATATCTATCTATCTATCTATCATCTATCTATCTATCTATCTATCATCTATCTACCACATTTGTGGAATTTTTCAAAAGTAGAACTCATAGAAAAACAGAGTAGAATGGTGGTTGCCAATGGCTAGGGAGTGGGGAAATGTTGGTTAAAGAGTACAAACTTTTAGTTAAATACATTTGGAGGTTCTGGTGTACAACTTGGCGACTATAATTAATAACATTGAATTGTCTGCCTGAAAATTGCTAAGACAATCAGATATTAACATTAATGCAATTAATTGAAATGCTTTTGTAAAATAAACTAAAAGTTGATTAGTAAACATCAATTTCTATCATCTTTCTAGCTATCATCTATCTATCTATTTGAAGTGATGGATAAATTAATTAAAATGATCGTGCTAATCATTTTGGATGCATACATATATCAAATCATCATGTTGTACACTTTAAATATATACAATTTTATTTGCCAATTCTACTTCAATAAAGCCAAAAAAAGTAAATGGGAAATTAGGGAGAAGGGAGAATATGAAATGACTCCCTGGGACATCTGTGTGGTTAGGCCTAATGATAATAATTATAGTCAATATTACATTTATCAAGTACTTCCTCCTTGCCAGGCATTGGGATGCATGCATTTTTCTCAACTTAACAATGATGAAAGTGAAACTTATTTAAGATAAATAATTTGGCTTAAGAGTGTTGGCTGGGAGTTGCCTGTAGACACTCTGCTTCCAAAGCCTCTATATTCATACTTAGCTACTGCACCATATGGCCTCTGGAGCTTAGGAGGGATGTCAGCGATAGAAATGGGGATTTGAGAGCTATTAGTTTCTAAGGGATCCCTGCAGTTGTGAAAGAAGATGAGTTTTCCTAGGGAGATATTATAGGAGGAGAATGCTGGCTGAACACATCATACAACTTAAGCAGAATAAAGTGATTATAGATATTTAATGTCGTGCAATGTTGTAAGACTGCTTTACATTAATTTCCTCTTGCAAGCAAACAGCTTTCTGAGTGTAGTGATGTACCTTTGCTCAATGCAGTTCATCTCTCATTTATTTTTTGAGGATGAAGCCAATTTAACAATATGTATGACTAATTCTTTTCTTAAGAAATAGAGATGAAGAGGTGACCTTCTGCACTTCCTTCTGATGGCAGGTTAAAAAGAAAGGATTGGGGTTAGATGAACTGTCTGTATTTCTCTGTTAGGTTATGATTATTTTGCTTCTTTATTTCACACGGTATGGCTAGATTTATTCACTATTGATCAGTATGAAAATAGGAACCAATTACAGGAAATTATAACACAAAAGAAAGAAAACACCCAGCTTTTTGATGTTACTATACAAGACAACTTTGAATTATTATTTATAGTGCAAAATAAAGAGGTAAAATTGTTGTTGCATTGTTCCATAGTGACTTCAGTCTATCTTTCAAGTAAAAAAAAATCTTTTCCCATCATAATAGAAGTGACAACAGATTTTAAATGATCCATAAGTCTCTAATATATATTGTCACTATACCTAATTTTCAATATATTCTCTGGTATAAAACATCTGATATTGGACAATATTTATGTAGAAGGTCAAGATTATTTTTGTTTAGAAGGAAGAAACCCTAATTAAAATGAGAATATCTCTGGAAGGAATAGCTATTTAGTTTAGCTCTTCTCAAACTTGGTTACATGGCAGAGTTACTATCTCAGGAGCATGAAATAATAGCAGTGCCAGGGCTTCACTTCCAGAAGACACCAATTTAATTGGTTCGGGATAGAACATGGGCATTAGTATTTTTTTTTTTTTTTTTGGCTTAAGACAACAGAAATTTATTGTCTCTCAGTTTTGGACAGCAGAAGTCTAAAATCAAGGCGTTGGCAGGGCTGCATTCCCTCTGATAGGTCTGAGGGAGAATTATTCCATGCTTCCTCCAGCTTCTGTGGGCTACTGGGGCTGCATAATTCCAACCTCTCCTTCTGTGTTTACAAGCCTTCTCTTCTGTGTGTTTAATCTCCCTCTGCCTTTCTTTTATAAGGACACTTGTCATTGGATTTAGGGACCACTCAGATTATCCAGGAAAATCTTTTCTCAAGATCCTTAATTTAACATCTGCAAAGACCCTTTTGGCAAATTAGGTGATATTCACCGAGGCTGTAGGCTGAATTTTTCTCCTCCTTCAAATTCATACGTTGATGCCCTAAGCCCCAATGCGATGGTGTTTGGATCTGGGGTCTTTGAAAAGTACTTAGGTTTAGATGAGATTATGAGGTGGGCCCTTCATTATAGGATTAGTGCCCCTATAAAAAGAGATACCAGAGCTTGCTCTCCCCTTCTCTGTCTCTCTCTGCCATGTGAGGACACGTCTAGAAGGCAGCTGTCTGCAAGTCAGGAAGAGTGTCCTTTCCAGGAACTGAATCTGCTGGCATCTGCTTTTGGAATTTCCAGCCTCCCAAACTGTGAAAAAATAAATTTCTTTTGTTTAAGCCATCCAGTGAATGGCATTTTGTTATGTCATCACTAGATGACTAAGTCAATAGTTTGCAGCGATTAGGAATATCTTTTTGGGGACCACTATTCAACCCACTACAACTGGGTATCACTTGAAGCTTTTTGGTTATATTTTCATTTTCACAGCCCAGGATTAAAGTAAGAGAAAAACAAACTTCGGCATCTCTTTTCCCCCTCTCCCTCATATTAGAATAATTCTTGGGCATTAGAATTTTTTTTAACTCCCCATGGGATTCTAATACACAACTGAACTAACATACATGATGGAATGGTCAGATCAGAGTCTCATAAATTGGAGAACTTATCCAGTGTTATGCTTTACTTGAGGCCTGTGTAGCTGGAACATGGCAGATGATGGGGAGAATAGGTGAGACGGGGCTGGAGATGTGGGCTGCAGCCAGGCCAGGCAGGGACTTGTCAGTCATAGTTCTAGGTTTAGATTTTGCTCTCATAGCAATGGGAAGCTATTGAGAGGTATGAGGGGATATTTAAGTGGAGAAGGGAAAGTGGTTCCTGATCCACTTCTCTTAAGTCCCAAATTAACTGGGTGCTTATCCTTTGACAGAGAGCCCTCGTCAGATGTGTATTTTGGAGAGGATTACCAGTTTTCTATCCAGTGGCTATATCTGCTGCCAAAGACTTTGCTGGCTGGGAAAACACTGATTTCTTCAAGGGAAACGTCGTAAGGCAGGAGGGTGCATGACAACTTGTAAAAGTGGGGTTGATAACAGAGATAGAAACACTCGGTTTTTCGCATTGGGTTAGAATTATCTACAAGACGGTTTGAAGATGGGAAAATATTTTGACCCATCTCTGATAGAGTAATATTAAAATTGACTACACAAATAAATAAAATCCATATAGGGATTAAAAAATACCTATTATTTCATATGCAATGTAATACGTTGCTTAAGTTCTTTATTGCAGTGGAAACAAAAAAAAGAAAGAAATACAGTAGACAAGCCAAAATAATTTGCATAAAACACAATGGAAAGTGGCTGAAAAGAGGACAATTTAGGAAAATGATCTCTCCAGGAATGCTGCCAAGGTAAGTAGCAGTAGATATTGATTATATAGACCTGTCATGGATTGGTTTAACCAGTCATTCTGAAAATTGAATTGGATTTTTCTTTCTGAAATGATGTTTTTGAAGCTGTGCCAAATGCAATATCTCTCCCCACCCATTCTAGTTTGTGTCTGCTTTTCAAAGTTAATACTGCTCAGATATTTATAATGTTGGTCACGGAAAAGTCTTTCTCTACACCCAGAGCAAACTGACTATGTTACATCATTTTATGTGACAATTTCCTTCACTTGCAAAAATTATTGTATATTCTGAAATAGTGGATGTAAAATATGCAGTGCAGTGTGAGAACAGGTTAAGCACAGATGAGAAGGGAAAGCAGAAATTCATTGCAAGCTGTAGAGATAAGGTGGCTATATAATGTATCCTCCAAACCTGGAAACTTTTGAGAGTAGCAGCAGATGCTGTAAGTAATCAGTACAACAGGCTTAAACTGGAGATGCTCTGGCCAAACGGGTACACATCACAACCCTGCAAATACGAAGAGATAGAAAAACCTGGGTGAAAGTGGAATGTTGATGACAGGTAGGTATTTGTTTTAGGAACAAGCATCAGAATTCAGTTTCAGAATAAGATGCGTTGTCATTGCTAATGTTTGAAAGAATGGATTGTGGAATGGGACACATAGAATTTTGGAGGTTAATGAGAAAGCTGATGGCAACATCCTTTGTTTTAAAACTATGTCCAGCATTTTGAACGGGACTAAGAAGTTGATCAAGTCTAATCTTGGACTGTATACCAAAACCCCAAAATATGTAAATAAAAGATAAATGAAGCATAAATAGCATCCTGTGACATGGAAAGTGAAAAATATTAACAAATATATCAAGAGATAACAGAGACTATCATGAAACTTTTAGATACAATCTGGTATGGCTCAGGAAGATTTCACGGGCCATGTACGGCTCCAGACAGGGCTTGAAATATGTATAGGCATTGGGGAAAGGACAGATGAGAATGAAGGCTATTTCAATATAGAGAATGGTAAAATGCAAGGTGTATATAGGTAATAATTTGACTGAAGTATATAGTATGTGAATGTGAGTTTTAGGAAATAAGTTTTCAGAAATAGTTTGTTACCAACTCATACAATGTCTCTGAGATTCAAAATGTGCCACTTGTCAATCGTTGGATACTTCACTAAAAGTTATGCCCAATATCCATGGACCTGATATTCATCAAAGCTAAACTGAAACTGGAGATCTTGACTGTAATAAACTGGTTCAGAATATAAAATTCTTATCAGCTTTATTAAATTATTTTCTCTATGTATTGTGCACCTACTATTTAAGTATTTGTTAACTAAGATTGCACTGTCATTTGAGATATAAATAAAATTGACTCAAAAAGAAAAAAGATTGATAGAAGCTTCTTGCCCTACTTCACACAGGAATTATCATGCTCCTCACGATCCCAGCATGGAGTCTGTGTTTCTGCTCAGCTTCCTCTCTTCCACAGCCTGCTGGTCCTCTCAGCTCTGTGCTGGCTCAGGTAGAGATAGCTTCTTTCCCCTTGTTTGTCCCATAAATCAGTTTCCATAAAGCATCTTGGTTTGTTGAAAGCAAAGTCATGGACAGACAAAGCCTTGGTAGAGGGGTTTTGAGGTGGTGAGAGGAGTGGGAGTCAGAAAGGATGACAGGCCCCCATGAGATGTGCTATTGATGCCTCTGTTGTGAGCAGCCAGGGCTCCACCCTACGAGAGCTTCCCAGGCAGCATGCAGAATGTCTGCCAGAGTGGTCCTTTTTCAAGACAGGAGTCTGAGCATATATTTGCCATCTTCTGCCCGCATTGGCTGAAGGTTGAAGTGGCTGTGCACACTCTCCTGCATTCTAATCTGGATTATATTGGGATGAACAAGCTGTTGTGGCATTTGAGAAGGCCCTGGGGCAGAATGCCCAGGAAGGGGGTGCAATCTTGCAGATGGGCACTGGTCAATCTGTCTAGGCTCACTCAGAACTGTCCTCCAAGGACAGTTGGAGGCAAGAGCAACAGGTGCAAGTTTACAGAGTACTTATACAAAATGGATTTACCTTGGTTTTAGAGGATGTTTATATAGCAGAAAATTAGGACATCAATTTAAAAATTAGCTATGAGACATCTCTGTCTCTACATGGTGTCTGATTATCCCAAATTCCTCTTGGAGCATCTTATTTTCTAGACACTTTAAAATTTATTCTTCCCAACTTGCTGCTTCATCCCTTAACTCACTTTAAATCTCAGGTTTCTCTCTCTTTGGGAGTTTATATAAAAGTTCGTAAACTTTTATATAAACTGCTTCATTGGGGCTTTCTTGTGAAATCTAAAGTCCTGAGATCAGGCAGCACAATTCACATTTCTACTCCTAGTTAGGATCTGGACTATCATTTGCATATCCAAAAAATGTGTTTACGTTCTTGTTGAGGACACAGTCATCTACTCTGAGTGCCACCTTAGACGCATCAGAGAAGAACTGAAAAAGATTATGAAAGGTCAGCTTTCTCTTATCCCATTCTCTCTCAGCCAAGGTAAGTTAAATGAAGCAGTTTAGAAATTTATTTCCCCCTTAATATGAATGATGCCTCCCACTCCCAGTCTGACAACTTCCTAATGGCAGAAGGGCCTACAGGCAGTATTGATTTTAAATAGTTTATTTTTTCCCTTGAATCTTAGAGAAGTTGAGTAACTTCCTATTGACACAGATGATGAGTGGCAGAGCTGGGATTTAGATTCACTTATGTCTGTTTGATGCCAAAGCCTCATACCAAATATATAATCATTGCACTAGATTACCTTTCTAAAAAATAATGCCATGCTTATATTTAGTGAACCTCTTCACTCTTTCTCACCTAGCTAGGACTGGCTGAGAAGTTGGAAGTTAAAGACAGGAATTTATAGTATTTGAATAAATTCAATCTAGCTAATTATCTAGCAAATTAAATGCTGAGGAAAACTTTGTTTTTTATAGTTGATATGCCAATTGCTTTTACATCACCTGAGTATTAAACTCAGCTGCATTTTTCTTTTTCACAAATCTGGGCAAAAGGGGTAAAGAAAAAAAATCTAGTAAACTACCTAAAATAGTAAGACCCTAATTAAGAATCTGTGCATTTAGGCCAAATGCAATCAGCATCAAAAATAACATGAGAAGGTAAAACAAAAACATTATGTGTGGGTCTTCAGCATAATTGATCTTGAATTTTTCTGTCATAAAACTCAGACTCACATTCCTCTAGCCTCCTTCTCCCAACTGATTTTTCTATTAAACTTTACAATTATGTATATGCACGCAGTTTATTTATTTACATACAAAATGACTGATGGAGTGGCTAAATTGAATTTTTTTTGGATATGTTTTGTTATCAAAACACAATTTTCAGGACAAGACTAATACAAAATTTTAAACTAATTAGCAAACGTTATATTTTGTTTATGCATTACTGCATTATCATATAGATTTATAGAGAAGAAGCAAAAAATAGTAACATACATAATATGGACTATAAAGCTTTATATAAAACATACATATACCAAAAAAAGAGAATGTGATATTATTATATACAATTTCAGAATTATCTTTACTCTTTTGTTTCATTCCATAGCATCTATGTGTTTACTGAAGAATTTAGAAAGGTATTGGTTCCACATACAGTTTTTAATATGAAGCTTAATATATTTCAGCTGTGGCTGTTTTTGCCCATGCAATTTGTGTCTTTAATTATTAGTATAGTTAACCAGTATACATCGAGCTCTTTAAAAGACCTCCTTTCTCTCTCTCTCTCTCTCTCTCTCTCTCTCTCTGTGTGTGTGTGTGTGTGTGTGTGTAATTTTCCAAGAGAATTCTTAAAAATGCTCCAAACCAGTGTCCTTAGTATTAAGTCCTAAAAGAAAAAGCCCTTATCAGAGATGAACTATATACAGGCTCTGATATTCTAAAGTCATCTTTCATTTCCTCCAAAGCAAAGTAATTGTGTTGATACTGAGATGTCAATGAAAAAAAAATAAGTTTGCTCTTCTAGAAATACAGTTTAATAATTGCCATTGGTGTCATTATAAGGACAATAATGCACTTAGTTTTTCCTCCAAAAAGTTTAAGGACACTGTTACATTATCAAAAGTAGCACTTTCAAAATTGCACAAAATGATACATGTTCTTTTGAAGGCATTTTATCAATGGCTATTGATTGAACCCAGAAACCAGATTTAATAATGACTGCTTTGCTAAGTACTTGTCACAGTGAAGTTTCTCAACCAGCAATCTTTAAATGAGAAGGCTGTACTTGCATTGACACCTCTTCTTAAGACTACCCTGTAAGACTTTAAGTTTATCAAAATAATATTTATTTAAACTGGAAAAAGGCACATTGTAGTAGTTTTATTATATAATTTTCAGCATGCTTTTAAATTTGTACTACGATGAGGATAAATTTTAATTTAATAAACATCAGGTTTTCCTTAGATTTGAGGGTAGAATGTATATCCTTAATCTTTAGAAAAATATATGGGTTTGATGTTTAAATTACACGATTAAGAAATTAATGTAGTAGTCTAAAAAACGATTGAACAATTTGAAGTCAGTGGATAATTTTACTATATTCCTTGTAAATTTTCATCTTTAATGTTTTGTATTAACTATATGCATCTTTATTAACTAACATTTTCTAGGTAAAAGTTTTATCTTGCAAAGTAATATCAAAGTAGTATGTCAAATAAAAATTATTGAGCATGAATTTACTAGGTCTTGTTTTGGCTAAATTGACCAAATTAAATGGTATTGCATAGTTCTATTTCCAAAATAAATTAAGGCTTTTCTGCTTGTGAAACACAGTTGACAAACGAGTAAGGACAGTTTAAAGTGAAATTGTGTCAAGAACTGTGAAGGGTCTGCGATTTTACCCTACTTGCAACCTAATAAATTAAACTGCTAAAGGTTTATGGATGCTGACAGAATATAGGAGACTACTGTGTCAGAGACAAAAGACTTTATTACTTGCAGCAATCTGGCAGTCGGAATACCAGCATTGCCCTAATTCTTCAAGCCCCTGACCACACAGAGTGACACAACGAAGGCCAGGTATTACCTGCAGCCGCACTGGGATATGTTACAAGATGGGGACACTGGAGCTGGAACCTGAATCTTTTCTTATGGACAGTAAGCAAGCCCAACTTGAGAGACAGAGAGACAGAGAGAGAGACTACTCACTTTCCCAGGCTATTCACTATCCAAACATACTTGAGAAGATAGTCTATTGCTTACCAGCAGCAGTGTCTTTCTGCAAGACCTGTAGAAACCTGAGACACTTCTGGAGACTTGTCTCCTAACAGGCTGGTTTCCATGAGTTTCTGATTCACATACGCTGTGTTTTCATTCAACAGAATCCTGCGAAAGTCTGGGTCGGTTGATAAGCAGATGTAGCAATCGCCTAGTTTGTTCAAGTTTTCATCAGTAGGTATGTACTGTGAGCAGGCAAACGATACGGGACTGCCAAAAATTTGCACTAGCATTTTTTTCTTTTTCCTGTTTATTTATGTATTTATTCATCTAATGATTTGATAAATATTTTTACGATAATATATACAAGTAATATAAATAAGACCTGTTCTCAAAAAGTTAACTAATAAAGAAGAAAGAAAATTGAAACATTAATTATAGAGGAATTTATATATTAGATCTTTTGATAGGGATATGGGAACATGAATGGGAGATGTCAAAATCCAGTTATGGAAATTTTGTTCAAATTCACAGATTTTTGAACAGACTATCTTTATTTATCGGAAGCGGCACTTGTACTCTACTATCTACAACATGTTGAATGATCACAGTTGACTTCAGCCATTTTTTGTTAAAATGGGCTTTAAATTTTGTACTTTATACTGTGATTGATGTTGTGATGAAATATACGACTCAGAGGTGTAATAGGTGATTATTAACATGTATTTTTTTAGGTGACTGTTTCTGTTCAGTCTTTGCCATGCCATCTAAAAATTGCCTTCCAGATACTATTAGGATCTGTTTAATTGGTTTTCAATTCAGGATTAATTAATTAAAAATATTGCATTATCTCGACTAGTTCAGCAAGGTCTCTTATAGTTTAAAAAGAATGAACCAGTTAGAGGATGGAATTAGAAAATAGCCAACTGTTGATTCATTTTGTAGTTTGATGTTTTGCACATTGTCACTTAAATTTCCTCATTCTCTAAAATTATTTTATGCCCTCTATCTATATAATATTTATTCCTTTCATAAGACTAAAATTGAAATTTCCTTGGCTTTCATCTTTTCTTAATGTTTTAACAGCTTTATTCAGGGAGAATTTACAGCTCTATAATTCTTTCATTTTAAATGTACAGTTTGGTGAGTTTTACTATTTATGCAGATATGCAACCATCACTAAAATCCAGTTTTAGGACATTACTGTCACCGCCCCCAAAAGTTTCTTCCTGCCATTTTCCAGTCCTCACTCTCATCCCTTTGCCCTGTTAACCACTCATTTGCTTTATGTCTCTATAGTTTTTACCTTTCCATAAGTTTTGAAAAAATGAAATTATATAATATATAGTCTTTTGTGTCTGACTTCTTTTATTTAGCTTTTGAGAATCACCCATACTGTTGCATAAGTCAGGAGTTCTCCCCTTTTTATTTCTGAGTATTATTTCAATGTATGGATGTGCTACCATTTGTTTATCCATTGAGCAGTTTGAAGTACATTTTTGTTGCTTCTATTCTTTGATTATTATGAATAAAGATACTATAAATATTTCCATATAAGCCTTTTTGTAAATATTTATTTTCATACTTTGTAGCCCATATGGTAAGTGTATGTTGAACTTATTACAAGGCTGCTAACCTGTTTCCAAAATGGTTATACTATTTTATGTTCTCATCAGCAATACAAGAGGGTTACAGTTTATCCTTATCTTTGCCAACACTGGGTGTTATCAGTCTCTCTGATTTTAGCCAAGCTAGTGTGTGTGGTGGTATTTCACTGTAATTTTATTTTCAGTGTTTCTAATGATGATTGATGTACATCTTTTTGTGGGAATATATATCTTCTTTGGTGAAATGTCTATTTACCTTTAACCTTTTCTAAATAAGGTTATTTGTCTTCTTATTAAGCTACGAGTATTTCATATATTTTGCACATATTTTCTCCTTGTCTATGGCCTGTTATTTTATTAATGTTAACTTTTGAAGAGGAAAAGTTATTAATTTTGATGAATCCAATTCACTAATTTTTATATTTTTGTTAATTTGCGATATCAGAATATTTGAAGTTCTTTAGCTATAGTCACCAACATTTATCTCTGTCAGTGGCTCTAGGACACTTCAAGCTCCTAGTCCCCTAGACAATGAGGACACAGGCACTAACAACATTCACCTTGGTGACTCCTTCTGCTTTCATAGATGACAAGCACTCCTTCTAACTGACACAATGCTTAGTTAAATATGTAGAATTCCAGTCCTAAATCCTCATTCCAGCTTTCTTTTTCCATTCACTTCCAGAGAGCAAAATATCTCCATGATTTCTGTATTATTGGTGAAGCCACCTCAAAGCCCCTAATAAATAAAATAATTACCTTTATTATTATTATGGTCACATTATAGCTAGGTAAGGACTTATTTTCTTGATCTTAGCTACCTGTGTAACACAAGACCTGCTTAAAGGTAAAAATTTGCTTGATGTCATGATTGATTAAAATATTGTTAATTGGGCAAAGTGATATTATTCAGCCTCAAGGGATAGTAATACAATATTTCATGTTTAATACATTTAATAAAAATGGTATTTTGTCTATAAGAATCACTAGCCTTTCCATTTTTAAAAATTACTTAAATCTCAACTCCCTGTTGACATTTTGCTTTTATTGCAGGAATAATGGTAATGAGAAAGACTAGATCCATGTTAGCAAACTGATACACTTAAGCATGCTATGCCATTTGCTTTAGAGGATTTGTTATTCAAATTTTCCAGCTCTTTAAAGATTGACACATGTGTACATTGCAAAGAAAGGTAAATAGCCTCTGAGGCTCAAGGATATTTCTACAGAGTATTAAGTGCATCTAAAAGCAAGAAAGTTAATAACTTTTATTTCCTAATGCCGAAATGTGAATAAAATGTTTAATGCTCAACCGACCTACCAAGGACCTTTCTATTCTTGTTAAGATTTCTTCCTCTGTGAATATCAACTAGAAAATTCTTATAATTCTACATTATTATTCTTTAATTACTTAGTTTTAAAAATGTGGTTAAAGCACTTCGATGAACTTTCAACCTCATATACATACTTTCATTGTTTCACATATACATAATACAAAGATATATGTGGCAGAGAGTATAAAATATCCGAGGGAAATATATGCCAATCTTAGATTGAATAATATTTAATAAACAGAACAAAACAGAGAAAAATGTTATTTAAAATGCCATTATTTTTCCTCAAATCTACAGTAATAGAAATGAGAATACATGGCTGAAGCTAATAAATATTTTCATTTATATCCATAGAATAAAAATATTTGTAATCTGTTCTCCAGGTTGTTGCCTATATGTCTAAAATGGTAACATTTATCATGTCATTTCCTTGCTTTAGATGTGTTAATGGTTACCTATCAATTGCTAGATAAAATAGAAATTTATCTTCCAAATGTAGTCTTTACTTATCCTTTTCTTACACATCTTTTCTTACTGCTACATAACATCTCCTGAGCAATTACTTATAGTTGATTCTTTTTTTTTTAGTTCAACGAAGATTTGTTGATAATCTGTAATATAGTAGATTTTCACCCCTGGAAATACCAAGATGATTAAGGTTTATTTTAAGCCTTCAATGTTTCATAGAGCTCACAGTCTAGTAATGGAACATTACTATGCTCTTCTTCATCCTCCTCCTCCTTACAGTTACTATAATTCCTTGTTTCCATCGGAGCGATGCTGTGCAATGTTTTATATGTATGAACTCACATAGCCTGTATCGTAACCTGTAAGGTAGGCATATTTGTCTCTACTTTAAGGATGTAGAAATTAAGCCTTAAAGATGTTAAACAATTTGATTCAAGCTATACCGCTAATATTTTCATAAGTCATATATCTGGATTTTTCACCCATCTATGCCCCTGTGCTTTTAACCCTTTCTGCAATTATTCTACAAAGATTCTCCTGTAACAAATTTCAGTACTCTGTGGGAAACACCACAGCAGTAGAGAAGACTATAGAAATGGGGTTGAGGGTGGCCACCATCCTACACATCGTGATAAAGGGCTTATGTTGTGCTTCATAGAGGATAAATCACTTCAGTTGAATCTTAAAGAAAGATTGTGACTCTACTAAGTGGACAAAGAGTGGGGAGGAGAATATTTCTGTTATATGCTCTGTAACAAACAGAAGAGCACAGCTTTGGAGGAGCAGGAAGGAGCATTCAAAATAGCATGGGATAGTCTCAGATTTCTGTGATCCGTGTGTGTGTGTGTGTGTGTATGTTAGAATATCTTAACATAGAATATAGTGTGTGATTTACAAATATGACATTTTTTCTGAGATTTTAGTCATCAGTTCGCTAGAAAGACACTCAATTGGATGATCTTTCATTTTCCAATAAGATAATAGTGTTGACAATATAACCAGTTGTCATACTAATACTGAATTATTTTACCTAATATGATGATATAAGACAAAAATCATTTAAGTTTTTAATTACAAAAGTTATTAAAATTGATATCCCGAACCCAGAGGTTAACAATGATCATGGGACTTTCTGGGGTTCTTCTGCTTATGATTCTTGTGTTTTAGTCTTTTTAACCCTAGGGAATGCTGCTGCATAACTACCAAGAATTACAGTTTTCAAACCAGTGTCTATCCTTCCATTCTCTATGCTGACTATTGCTATAGGTTTGTTTCTTAAGAATTTCAATTTTTTTCTCTTTTATTTGTATGTACATTTCAAGCATCTTCTGAATAATGGCTAATAATAGCTGGTTATAAATTCTCCAGACACATAAATCTTATTACCTAAGCACTTTGGTACTGTTGTGCTAGATGCTTCTTGTATGTGCTTTTTCTTTATACCTGAAGTGGAAGCCACTGCTTGCATTGTACAGTCAGTGTTAATGAGAAATAGCCCAATTCCTTTCACAATCTATATAGGAATGTCAAGAAGGAAATTAGAGACATTGTCTAGGTGTTGGATTTCATCAATCTGAGAAGAAAAACCTATTATTCTGAAAATTTATTATCTATCATACAAGAGATCATCAAGAATACCATTTACTGATAGTCTGACCTACTTTTCACAGGACCACAGGCTGAAACTCTGTGATGTTTAACAAAGAGAAACTGACTGGATCATTTTAGCGTCCCTCAGCATAGGGCTCACTCTGTAGTCATGCGTCAACTTTCTGTGAGTGTAGTAGCTGATTGCACCTCCCAGCTGAAACCTGCCTACTGCTGAGTGCCAGCAACTACCACAGGGAAAAGCCAAGGGGGACCACATCTCCTAAAATGTGCCTTTTTCAAAGTGAGTGCTGTGTTTCCATAGACTCCTTAAGGACAACTTACAGATCAGAGTATCCAAATGGCTGAAAAACATGATACAAAAATGTAAAACTTCACTATTAAAAATTCAAATTATCCCTAGCACATTGGCTTACACCTCTAATCCTAGCACCTTGGGATGGGATTCTGAGGCAGGAGGATTGCTGGAGGCTGGAAGTTGGAGACTATCCTGGGCAACATAGTGAGACCTTCATCTGAAAAAAAAACAAAAAATTCAAATTAAAAGGAAAAAAAGAGTATCCTTTAATGTAGAGATCAATGAGGAATAAAAGAAAAACTAAAATATTTTATTATCATTTCATAAGCATTTAATATGTTTTTTTCTTCCCCAGTATAGTAGTAGGTGGTTATTTTCTAATGTAATAATTGTAGAATTGAGTTGTAGACTAGACACAATCACATCCAGTAAAATCACTTAACGCCCTTAGAGATTTCAGAAAAAAGACCTATTTTTGAAATCATATTTGAGCATATAAACAAATATATTAGTTTGCTAGTGAGCATGAGAAAATGTAGCCTTTCCTGGACTTTTGAGAAGCCCAACAATGAGCTGTTGCAGGGTAGTAGAAGACTCGAGAATTTGGAGTTTACTCAGGTTTACAGCAAACTGGCCTAAACATTTCACTTTAATCATTCTTAAAGGCATCCTTAAAGTCTTTTTAATAAAAAAAAGCCATAACTTGATTTTAGAAACTGTCCAAATATTTCACAAAGCCTAATTAGGCTTTTCTTTTTATACTGTAACCAAATGTCCCCTTTTATGAGCTGTAGTCCTTAATTCAGATACTATGGTGTATATGCCAGGAGTGTTGCTCTTCTTCATTGCCACTCTCCCAAAGCATCTTACATATTTATGTCTGTAATTTTAGCATTTCCACTTTCTGCCTTTTGTTTAAACTATTTCACCAGATCATGTTTCTTGATTTTTATTTTTCCTATTAAATTTTTTTGAATACAGACAAAATCTATTTTATTATTTAAAATTTTGCTTACTTTTCTGATTGACAGTAGTAATGCCTATATAGGTTGTTTAACTATTCGTATATTGGATTTTAAACATGAATACCTCAATATTGGAGATCCAGTATTATCTTCCGGAACTAAATCACTTGAATGGAAGGGATGAAGAGAACAGTCACTCATAAATATTCTTTATATTCAGGACATTTTTCAGGTGGAGTTTTGCAAGTGGTTATTTAAGACTGAAAGTCAACTTGCAGCAACATATTTTCAGCTTCATCAGTTGTTATTTATTGAATGTCCACTGAGTCAGCGGCCTGTGATTAGTATATTTCATAGGCTGTCATGGGATGATTTGCCAGTAACTCTGGATCCCTTGATTTAGACGATTAAAACTTCCAGTGTGGATTTTCAATTTCTAACTTTATTTTTATATCTGGGAGTTATTTCATTTGAAATAATGTTGAAATAATTCATGTTAGAAGGTAGAGTTTTGTTGTTTTAGGGAATAATAATAGAAGATACTTTTCTATTTCTTTGTCTTCTTTTTTTCAACTTTTATTTTAAGTTCAGGGGTGCATGTACAGGATGCGTAGGTTTGTTACGTAAGTAAATGTGTGCCATGGTGGTTTGCTGCACACATCATCCCATCACCTAGGTATTCAGCCCAGCATCCATTAGCTATTCTTCCTGATACTCTCCCTTCTCCCACTCACCCCTTTGACAGGCCCCAGTGTGTGTTGTTAACCACTGTGTGTCCATGTGTTCTCATCATTCAGCTTCCACTTCTAAGTGAGAACATGTTTGGTTTTCTGTTACTGTTTTGGTTTGCTGAGGATAATGCCTTCCAACTCCATCCACGTCCCTGCAAATAGCATGATCTCATTCCTTTTTATGGCTGCCTAGTATTCCATGGTATATATGTACCACATTTTCTTTATCCAGTCTCTCACTGATGGGCATTTAGGTTGATTCCATGTCTTTGCTATTGTGAATAGTGCTGCAATGAACATATGCATGCATGTATCTTTATAATAGAATGACTTATATTCCTTTGGGACTATACCCAGTGATGGGATTGCCAGGTCAAATGGTATTTCTGCCTCCAGGTCTTTGAGGAATCACCTCATGGTCTTCCACCATGGTTGAATTAATTTATCCTCCCACCAGCAGTGTAAAAAGCATTCCTTTTTCTCTGCAACCTCGCCAGCATCTGTTGTTTCTGGACTTTTTAATAATCACCATTCTGAATGGTGTGAGATGGTTACTCATTGTGATTTTGATTTGCATTTCTCTAATGATTAGTGGTTTTGAGCTTTTTTTTTTTTTTCCAAATATCTGTTGACCATATGTATGACTTCCTTTGAGAAGTGTTGGTTCAGGTCCTTTTCTCACTATTTAATGGGTTATTTGTTTTTTTCTTGTAAATTTGTTTCAGTTTTTTGTAGACTCTAGATATTAGACCTTTGTCAGATTGCAAAAATTTTCTCCCATTCTTAGGTTGTCTGTTCACTCTGATCACAGTTTCTTTTGCTGGGCAGAAGCTTTTCAGTTTAATTAGATCCCATTTGTCACTTTTTGCTTCTGCTGCAATTGTTTTTGGCATTTCATGAAATCTTTGCCTGTGCCTATGTCCTGAATGGTATTGCCTAGATTTTTCTTCTAGGGTTTTTACAGTTTTGGGTTTTGCATTTAAGTGTTTAATCCATCTTGAGTTAATTTTTGTATATGGTGAAAGGAAGGGGTCCAGTTTCAATTTTCTGCATATGGCTAGCCAGTTCTCCCAGCACCATTTATTAAATAGGGAATCCTTTCCCCATTGCTTGTTTTTGTCAGGTTTGTTGAAGATCAGATGGTTGTAGGTGTGCAGTCTTATTTCTGAGTTCTCTATTCTGTTCCATTGGTCCATGTGTCTGTTCTTGTACCAGTACCATCCTTTTTTGGTTATTGTAGCCTTGTAGTAAACATTTTGATGCCACGCAGCATTATGCCTCCACCTTTGTTCTTTTTGCTTTGGTTTGTCTTTGCTATTCAGGCTCTTTTGGTTTCATGTGAACTTTAAAATAGTTTTTTCTAATTCTGCGAAGAATGTCAATGGTAGCTTAAGGAAATAGCATTGAATCTATACATTACTTTGGGCAGTATGGCCATTTTCATGATATTGGTTTTTCTATCCATGAGCATGGAATGTTTTTCCTTTTATTTGTGTCCTCTCTGAATTATTTGAGCAGTGGTTTTTAGCTCTTCATGAAGAGGTCTCCTAGGAGATGAAACAAAGCCATCAGTGGAGAAATCTGGTGTGGGTGTGCTGGAGAGGGGGCAGTTTAAGGAGAGGGAATAAAATTTGAGTGGTTAACAACGTCAAATTAACAACTTCTGATTTTTGTATTGTTAACATAGTAGAGGCAATTGTGCATTTGAAAAGGGAGAATTAGTATGCCATGCTTGAGATGATGGATGTAAGTGATCACTTTCTTAATGGATCTTAGTTACTTCTTTTCTTGGCATTCTCTCTCAATTTATTGTAACTTCCTGGAAGGCAGATGTGAATACTTTTTCAGGTTTGTGTTCTCAGGGTGTTTGACAGTACCTGGTATTTAGTGGGAATACTAAAAACATCTGCTGAAGTGAACTAAATTTAATTATGGGGGTTCATGCTCAGGAAGTTGGTTTAATGTTAAGAAATATCCAATAAAAATTAGAAAATGGAGTGGGAAGGTGTATTAGTCAATTTTCACACTGATATAAAAAACTGCCTGAGACTGGGTCATTTATAAAGAAAAGAAATTTAATTGACTCACAGTTCCACATGGCTGGGGAGGCCTCAGGAAACTGACAATCTTTATGAAAGGCAAAAGGGAAGGAAATACCTTCTTCTAAAGGTGGCTGGAGAGACAGAGCAAAGGGAGGCAGTGCCACTTTTAAATCTTAGATCTTGTGAGAACTCACTCATTATCACGAGAATACCATGGGGGAAACTGGCCCCATGATCCCACCCGGTCCTTCTCTTGACAAGTGGGGATTACAATTTGAGATGAGATTTGGGTGGGGAAACAGAGCCAAGCCATATCATTCTGCCTCTGGCCCCTCCCAAATCTCATGTTCTTCAAACATTGCATAATACAATTATCCCTTCTCAACAGTTCCCCAACGTCTTAGCTCATTCCAGCATTAACCAAAAGTTCAAGTCCAAAATCTTATCTAAGACAAGGGAAGTCCCTTCTGCCTATGAGCCCCTAAAATCAAAACCAAGTTAGTTACTTCCAAGATACAGTGCAGGTACAGGCATCGGGTAAATGTTCCTGTTCCAAGTGGGAGAAATTGGCTGCTTTGTGCAGTCTCTGGACTTAGTGCTCTGTGTCACAGCCACTCCAGCTCTAGCCGTGGCTAAAAGGAGCCAATATACAGCTCAGGGTATTGCTTTAGAGGGTACAAGACCCAAGACTTATCAGCTTTCATGTGGTGTTGGGCCTGTGGATATGCAGAAGACAAGAGCTGAGCTTTGGGAGCTTCCACCTAGATTTCAGAGGATGTATGAAAATGTTTGGATGCCCAGGCAGAAGTCTGTAGGGGTGGAGCCCTCATGGAGAACCTCTACTAGGACAATATAGAGAGGAAATGTGGGGTTGGAGCCCCTGCACAGAGTCACAACTGGGGCACTGCCTAGTGAACCTGTGAGAAGAGGGCCATTGTCCTCCAGTTTCCAGGATTGTAGATCCACCAACAGCTTGCACCATGCATCTGGAAAAGCCACAGGCACTCAATGTTAGCCCATGAAAGCAGCTACGGGGGCTGTATCCTGCAGAGCTACAGGAATGGAGCTGCCCAAGGCCTTGAGAGCCCACTGCTTGCATCAGCATGGCCTGGATGTAAGACATGGAATCAAAGGAGATTATGTGGGGGCTTTAAGATTTAATGAGTGCCCTGCCAGGTTTTGGACTTGCATCGGACCTGTGGCCCCTTTGTTTTGGCCAATTTCTGTCTTGATGAGCTGTGTAATATTGTCAGTCGGGTGTTAAATCTCCCACTATTAGTGTGTAGGAATCTAAGTCTCTTTGTAGGTCTCTATGAACTTGCTTTATGAATCTGGTTCCTCCTGAATTGGGTGCACATATATTTAGAATAGTTATCTTTTCTTATTGAATTGAACCCTTTACCATTATGTAATACCCTTCTTTGTCTTTTGTAATAGTTCTTGGTTTAAATTCTGTTTTGTCAGAACCTAAGATTGCAATCCCTGATTTTTTCTGTTTTCTATTTGCCTGGTAAATTTTCCTCCATCCCTTTATTTTGAACCTATGTGTGTCCTTGCACATGAGATAGGTCTCTTGAAGACAGTATACCAATAAGTCCTTGTTCTTTATCCAACTCGCTATTCTGTGTCTTTTAGTTGGGGCATTTAGCCCATTAACGTTTAAAGTTAGTATTGTTATGTGTGAATTTGATCCTTTCATCAAGATGCTAGCTGGTTATGTTGCAGACTTGTTTATGTGGTTGCTTCATAGAATCACTGGTCTGTGCGCTTCAGTGTGTTTTTGTAGTGGCTGGTAACAGTTTTTCCTTTCCATATTTAGTGCTTCTTTCCAGAGCTCTTGCAAGACACTCCTGGTGCCGACTAATTCCCTCAGCATTTGTTTGTCTGAAAAGGATCTTATTTCTCCTTCACTTATGAAACTCAGTTTCCCAGATATAAAATTCTGGGTTGGAATTTTTTTTTCTTTAAAAGTGTTGAATATCTAATGGATGCAGGGCTTAATACCTAGATGATGGGTTGAAAAGTGCAGCAAATCACCATGGCACATGTTTACCTATGTAACAAACCTGCGCATCCTGCACATGTATCTCAGAACTTAAAATAAAATAAATAAAATTAAAAAAGAATGTTGAATATTGCCTCCCCCCTTCCCAGTTTCTTCTGGCTTGTAGGGTTTCCACACAGAGGTCCACATTTAGTCTGATGGGCTTCCCTTTGTAGGTGACCTGGCCTTTCTCTCTGGGTGCCGTTAACATTTTTTCTTTCATTTTGACCTCAGAGAATCTGATAATTATGCATCTTGAGGTTGATCTTTTCATGGAGTATTTTACTGGGGTTCTCTGCATTTCCTGAATTTGAATGTTGACCTGTATTGCTAGGTTGGAGAACTTCTCCTGGATGATATCTTGAAATATGTTTTCCAACTTTGTTCTATTCTCCCTGTCTCTTTTAAGTATACCAATCAGTTGTAGGTTCAGTCTCTTTACATAATTTCATGTTGTTTGGAGGCGTTGTTCATTCCTTTTCATCCTGTTTTCTCTATTCTTGTCTGCCTGCCTTATTTCAGAAAGATAGTCTTCAAGCTCTGAGATTCTTTACTCTGCTTGCTCTATTCTGCTATTAATACTTGTGACTGTATTGTGAACTTCTCATATTGTGTTTTTCAGCTCCATTGGTCGATTATGTTTCTCTCTAAACTGGCTATTCTGGCTATCAGCTCCCGTATTTTTAAAATCATGATTCTTAGCTTCTTTGCATTGGGTTACAACATGCTCCTTTAACTCAACAAAATTCATTATTAGCTACCTTCTGAAGCCTACTCTGTCAATTCAGCCATCTCAACCTCAGCCCAGTTATGTGCCCTTGCTGGAGATGTGTTGCTGTCATTTGGAGGAGAAGAGGCTCTCTGGCTTTTTGAGTTTTCAATGTTTTTGCATCGATTCTTTTTCATCTTTGTTGGCTTATCTACCTTTGATCTTTGTGGTTGCTGACCTTGAATGGGGTTTTTGTGGGTTCTTTTTGTGTTGATCTTGTTATTGTTGTTGTTGTTTTCTGTTTGTTTTTCCTTTAACAGTCAGGCCACTCTACTGTAGGGCTGCTGCGGTTTCCTGAGGGTCTGATCCAGACTCCAGTTGCCTCAGTTTTCCTTGTACTTGGAGATTCACCAGTGAAGTCTTTGAAGAAGCAAAGATGGCAGCCTGCTCCTTCCTCTGGAATCTCCATCCCAGGAGGGTACTGACCTGTTACCAGCCCAAATGTGCCTGTGGGGGGTGGCTGGAGACCCTTGCTGGGAAGTCTCACCTACTCAGGAGGAATGGGATCAGGGACCCGCTTACCAAAGCAGTTTGGCTGCTTTCTGTTAGAGCAGGTGTGCTGTATTGGGAGGACATTTCCTCATCCAGACTGTTTGGATTCTCCAAAGCCAGCAGGCTGAAACAGCTGGGTCAAAACCAAACCTCAGAAATGGCAGTTGCCCCTACCCCCAGGAGCTTTGTCCCAGGGAGAGATCAGAGCTCTGTCTGTGGAACCCTGGCTGAAGTGGCTGAAGCCCTCACAGGGGAGTTCCACCCAGTGAGGTGGAGTGGATTGGGGTCTTGCTTAAAGAAGCAGTCTGGCCACAATCTGGTAAGGCAGCTGTGTTGTGTTGTTGGAGGCCCTTCCTTGTCTGGACCATCTGTATTCTCCAAAGCCGGCAGGCTAGGGCAGCTGAGTCTACAGAACTGCAGAGATGCCAGCCACCCCTCCCCTGGGAACTTGGTCTTGACTCAGGCAGACTTCGGCCTGTTGCTGTTGGCACACTGGAATTTCACACCAGTGGTTCTTAACTTGTGAGGTCCTGTAGAAGTGGGGTCTTCAGAACAACGCTGCTTGGCTCCCTGGATTTAGCCCTCTTTCTAGGGATATGTTTGGATGTATCTTCCACTTTGCCAAGGATCCTGGGGCCAGAGTATTTAAAACTTCTTGGTTTTTGTGTGTGTCTGAATGGCTGCTCTGTCCTAACTCCACACAGCTCTGCCTATCAGACTCTGGTGGCGCAGACTCATGAGGGGATTTCCTGATCCATGGGTTGCAAAGATCTGTGGAAGAGGCTGGTTTATCAGGTGAAGTCACACAATCACTCACCACTTCTCTTGGCTGTGATTGGGGGTTCCTTTGCCCCCATGCTGCTCCCAGGTGGGCAGTCACCCACCCTGCTTTTCTTCATTCTCCGTGGGTCAGATTGCTTGCCTAGTCAGTCCCAATGCAAGAACTTGAATATTTCAGTTGAAGGTGCTGAATTCACTCGTCACTTTCATTCCTCTGTGATTGCCGTGGACACAGTTGCTTCTATTTGGCCATTTTGGCCCCTCCCTCGTGTAGTTTTTTCCATAGCAGATACTTTCAAATGAATAAGAAGAGTCTTGGTAATTGCAAAATTTTCCAATAAAAAGAGTGCAATTAAATGGCAGAAAGTGCAGAAATATTTTAATCTAGTTTTAAACTTTTGAACCTGCACACTCCAGAAATGTTTATATCAGTGATTTTTTAAATGGAGACAAATGATGATCAACATCCCCGGGGAGGCTTTTAGAAACCAGGATGTCTTAATCCATTTGCGCTGGTATGACAAAGTACCCAAGACCGGGTAATTTATACAGAATATAAATGAATTTTCTCAGAGTTCTGGAGGCTGGGAAGTCCAAGATTAAGGTGTCAGCAGATTCAGTAGTCAGGTGAGGGCTGCATCCTCTGGAGGGGAGAAACACTGTGTTCTCACATGGCAGAAGGCAGAAGGGCAAGAAAACCCAACACTGTGCAGCATCTTTTTAAGGGCCTTAATCCCATTCATGAGGGAAGAGCTCTCGTGGCCTCGTCACCTTTTAAAGGCCCTGCCTCTTACTGCCATCACACTGGAAATGCCTGAATTTAGGAAAGACATTCAAACCATAGCACAGGAGCTATCTCAGCTTCTTCTTGCTTGGGAAAGCACAGTGGTTGAAGTCTGCTATTTTGAATCACACAGTGGTTTTATGAGACAGTCACTTTCAGAAATAGGATATGTAAGCAAAATACATCATCTTTAATAAATGCAAAAATCTAGATGAATGTTAGTGATAGGTGGAAGAAGCATTTTTTCTCTAGAGAGATTAAAAATTGGAGGGCATTGTAGCTGTTTGCAAATACTAGGTTGAGTTTTGCCAAAAAAAAAAAAAAAAAAAGAGAGAGAGAGTCTATCTCTGGTCCTTCGAAATCTAGATGGAATTAAGCAATTCATGAGGTATTTATAACTCCGTAAACATTTTCAATGTCCTTAATTCCAGAATTCCATTCATGAAGCTCTCCTTCCTGCATGCATGATTTTAAACGAAGATATCATAGTAACCTCGCTTTGAATTTCTGAAATTCTGTACCTATTCTTTATTCTTTCTTTTTCCTTAGGGTTGAGCTAAGAATGAGTCTCAGACTTTGACATTACTTTTA
Organism: Pan troglodytes; assembly: GCF_028858775.2. Lineage (NCBI taxonomy): Eukaryota > Metazoa > Chordata > Mammalia > Primates > Hominidae > Pan > Pan troglodytes. Next base: position 96,599,001 of record NC_072412.2, on the reverse strand, counting down.
AAATAGAAATGAAGATCAAGAAAGGCTACATTTGGCAAAAGTGCATGGAAGAAGGTAGAGAAATATGACACAGTATCTGAAGTCTGGTCAGCTTTGTAACTATCTCCTTCTGAGTGACATCTTGCGTTTCATCAGCCGTGAGTCTGAAGATCAGCCTCCATGGAAGAATGCCCGAGGCAAGAGTTTGCAGGGGTGTGTGGAGGTAGTGAGAGTTGGCTTTATAGATTTGAATGGATATTGAGAGCAAAAAATAAAAAAAACACAGGTGCAAAACCAAAAGTAAAAGGAAGGAAGAAATTGCCTTTAAATAATATGTGTTCATGACTTGCAGGTTTTGTAGAACAATGTTGTAGGTGTTCTGGAAAAAAATGAAATCAAAATAATAGTTTCATGACTTGTGACAAGAACAAGAAGATTAAAGAGTAAGCTGGGAATGAGTAGGGTAAGGGGGAATGGGCCTATTTGGCCCATACCTTTCTTTAGTAAGGCTTAAGAGAGGACTGAGGCATTTATTTGTACAGATGGCAAATCTGAAATCAAAGGAGCATGACACTTTGGAGTTAAGTTATCCCTGGCCTTACATCATGAAATGCGCTGTAGATCAAAACCAAAGCTCTGCCTAGGCTTAAAATAAACTATTTGCTAGAAGCAAACATTCATATGGCATTTCTGAATTTTGATTAAATTCATGTCAAGAGGTTATGAGTAGTCTTTTGAATCTAAAGACCCTTTTGCAGTTGGCAAGATTTACTGCTTCTGAGGACAACACAACAGTAGACAAGTTAGCAGTGCTATTGATGGCAGTCGATGTGTGCTGGCAAAATAAACATCAATCTACTAAGTAGGATGACAGCATGAGGTACCAGAAGACTGTAACAATAGTCTTAACTGTAAGAAAATGCAATTTCCCCTGCTGTGTTTTATGCCTAGTTTTATATGACTGCAGTGTTATACAAATTAATATTTAATGCAGTTCAACATCATGCTTGTCAAAGAGTAGCACAGGATATAAACTGCAAAATCACACATTTTTTTTTCTGTTTGACAGAGGATAATATCATACCTTTTCCTGTTTTTCGTTGCAGCTGCTTCAAGCTCTGGGGTTGCCTCACCATCAAGGGATCCCCTTTTACAACCAATATTGTTATGTTGATCACACTCACCCAGTGAAGGTGAAAGGAAAGCAGATTTTGTTTTCAAGTGAGAAAAAATACCATGAAATACCATGGATTACCTGAGTGTATTCTGTACGGGAATGGATTGAGACAACATTGGAATTAAAACGTGGACTTCCATTGTTTTCTCTTATTCTAAATTTATATTTGAAAAGTATAATTTCAGAGGGAAGCACATGCTAAAAACCCAGAAAGACATTCCTCGGCTTGTTTTCTTTTTTCTAATATGCTTGTGGCTTGGTCCTAGGGCAGGAGGATGGGGAGGTCAAGGAAAGAGTTTAGTAACCTCCTTTCACCTAAAGGGAAAAGAGACAGTGAGCTCATAAGCAACTGAGTCATGATTTACAACAGACTTCCCACTATCCATAAGAGGTGGGTGGTAGCCCCATCTATTAGGCTTCTTGGGAAAACTGAGACACTTTTTCCTATTTTCTTAATTTGAAGTTAACTTAGTTATTTTTCTTACCCTGCAAATGGGTTGGTGCTTAGTGAAACTTACCTGTCATTTGTCAGAATGGCCATGGGTACATAACTGATGATGACCTGTCATAGGCAAAATAATGAAGCAGGCAAAGTTTATCATTACTCTTCCTCTACTTCTCCTTTCTAAATTCCTTTTCACATTTTCAGGCCGATTTTCTATGCTCATTATCAGTCCTTTGCTCTAACCAGATCAGTTTTCATGTGGAAATACATATTCAGAACTTTTTTCTTTCCCATTAAAATTTTCCCTCAATATCCTTACTTCAACTGAATATTAAAGGAATATTCTGGTGGAAAATTTTAATCTAATTTACTCTATAGTCAAAAGCATTTGTTGTAATTAGCCAGATTTCTACTATTTCCAGGCATTAGGGGTAGCTGGTGAGAAAGTACTATGGTCAGAAGGGGTCTTCCCAATAGCCTCATAATTATCACACATGGAGAGTGATATAACGTAGTCATAAGCTTTTGTCTCTGTATAGCACCTCCTTCCTCCAAGTTTCTCAAACTGGAATACGTGGATTCATCCTTGATGCCATTCTTTCCTTCACATCCCACATCCAATCACTGGCAAATCCGGTAAATTATGACTTCATATCCTGAATCTGCCACTGATCACCACCTTCAGTGTGATTCCCTTTTCACCTGGCCTTTGCTTTAGTCTCCTGACTCAGTCATTCTAAAATGGGTAACACCTTCTTCTGGAAGCAATTTCAAAACCTATGGGGCTGTATTCATTGATTAGAGGGGTTGAAGAAGATATTAATCCTTTACCGAGCAGTGGGGGCTAGTGATGCACAGGAAAGTACACCAGAATAAATAATTATCCTTCACTCTGCTTGACTTTTAAGTGCCTCGCATTCTTGGTCATGTCTGAGCCTAGAATCTCATTCTATTTTACTTACAAACATAAAGTAGGTTGGCCCCATGTTTTCCCCCCTAAAATAGGTAGGATTTTTCAGGAATATAACTGCTGTGTAAATTAAAAGTTTACTCTAAGTGTTGTTTGAAACTTTACTAGGATTATTTTCATCACTTCAGACAATGACATTATTATTGGCCATGCAGTTTTTTTGTCCTTGAGTTGCCAGTATAAGACATCTGGATTGGTCAGCTCTTTTAGCTTTCATATTTTTGGTACACATACACATGAGTGTCAAAATCTGATCACTCATTGTTTTTTAATGTATTTTTTGCAGAAAAAGACATACGTCAAAATAAATGGTTTTTAAAATAAATTGTTTTTCATTTATTGCTCATTTGTATTATAAATAGGAATTTCAATTTTTGATAATTTTTTTTTAATTTTTAGAGAGAGGGTCTCACTATGTTGGTGGGAGTGGTCTTGAATTTCTGGCCTCAAGTGATCCATCTTGGCCTCCCAAGGTGTTGGGATTACAGATGTAAGCCACCATGCCTAGGTTAAATTTTGATTTACTTTGGTAATCATTTGTATAGGTAGTTCAGATTTATTTAAAATGATTTTAAAAAGGACATTTATGTCTGTTAATTTTAAAAAAGCACTGGATTTTATGGGGTTGAGAATCACCCTCCTAATTGGTCTCTTCTTTTTCCTCCCTACTGACAGCTCTCCCCATGGAAGCCAGAGTTAGCCTATTAGCACTGTAGTAGACTCTGCCGTCTTCTTCACCATAGTTCTCAAATGGCTCCCCATATCACTTAGACTAAAATCCCAAATGAAAATCTGTGTGATCTTTCCCTAATATCTTTGCTGCTTCACCACCTCCTGCAACAACCCCAACTCATTCCTCTTTAGCAAATGCTGATCTCCTTGCAACTGTTCTCACACATCTAGCAAACACCCACCCGGGAATATTTGAGCTTTTCCTTTTGCAAGAAATGTCCTTCATCCAGATAGCCTGATGACAGTGCTGGGCTCCATTCAGGTCTCTGCTCAAACATCTTCTTTCCTATAAAAAACAGTGTTTAGACTCCCTGACTCGATCTTTTCCTTCACTTTGATTTTACTTTTTTCACAGTGTCCGTTAGCTCCTAATATATTATGTACTTACATATTTTTTTGTCTCTTCTCCTCAGTACAATATAAGAAATAGGGCAGCAGAAACTTGGTCTGTTTCATTTCCCACTTTATCAGTGATGCCTAGACCTGTGCTGGCACATAATGGTGACTGGATTGCATTGCATGAATAAGTGAGAGTCTGTGCTTTCAAATTCATTCGAATCCTGAATGTGTCATTTATTGAGTGTGAGATCATCCGCAATTCAGCTTCAAGTCTCAAATATTACATCTCATTTAAGATGCCCACTTCATAGGATTACCGTAAAGGCTAAGAAGCGTAATTTACACAAAGCCCTTATGACAGTGTGTGAAATATACAAATATTCAATTTCAAATACCATATACTTATCCTATCTATCCATCTATCTATTATCTATGTATCTAATCTAATCATCTAACCATTTTTCTATCCAACTGTGTATTTGCTTAGCCTCATATTCTCTCTCTCATAACTGTCCTGCTTCTTCTGACAATTCACAGATTTGTCAAATTCACCCCAGTGTGACTTCAGTCATGCAATTATTAAGATTTGTGCACCTTGTGGGTAGGCACGGGGTCTGGAAATGATTCTCTCAAGAAGACAGAAACTTGTATAATCTGTTAGATGTAATAAAAATATTGATATAGAAAAATTATCTGGGAGTAAATAATACATAGTGTCATATTATCATTAGTCTATTCTGGAAAATTTTTTCACCTAATTGATCTATTTTACTGGATCTATGTTTTCTTCTGTGTCTGCAATTATTATAGAAATTTAATTCATGAAAATGTGTTTGACTGTGTTGCCAGATAGGACAAATTGACCATGATAATGTTGCTACTTATGCATATAGGTACATTTATACAATTATTCAAGTAATTAGACAAGTTTATTTTCAGTAGGAGCAATAATTAAAATCATATTTCTAACAAATTGAATGAAAGGATTTGGTCGAGCAAAGACATAGAAGTAATCAGGCACACAGATGACTTCCTCAGTTCTCTCACTTTTAATCCTTCTCTTTTTCTGTAGTTCATCCCGGGATTTTTGCCTTATTTGAGTCATTAAGGTAAATAGCACTTTGTAGTTTATGTTCCTGTTTAGAAAAAGACAGTGCAGCCCGCTGCCAGAGCTCATTTAATTTTACATAAACATGCTCTTTAATAGTCTATTTTGGAAAAAATGGATTCATCCAATAAATCTTCGACCAACAACTGTTCGAGAACAATGTTAACATCATGCACAGGAATGCTATGTTTTCTAGGATTTGCCATTTTCAGCGGTTGAGAATTACCATACTTTGTAAATGGAAACACTACTACTAAAACCAGAATGCTACCAATAGAATAATGTCTTTTGTTTTCAAAGTCAATATACTAGAGAGATGTGGAAATCATAATAAAAGCGAGAGATTTTGTGGTAAGGTTATCTCGGGGTAAATGCTGCAGCTGCATGTGCTGCTGGTGAGTATTCTCGGGGCAAACAGGAAAAGAGATAACTTACTGGTTATATGCAGGCAAATGTCTGGTTACTAAATTATAAATATGTTGCTCCTGTTACTGAAGTTTGGGTTAAAAAGTTACCTATTTTTGCATATATCATAATTAAATATTAAACATAAAAGGCAATGACTATTTTATGCATAAACTGATTTCTTAGAAAAAAATTCAAAACCAATTGCAAAATTATTTGTGATAGTGAGAAAAAGAAACAATTCAGTTCAAAAGGAGATTGTTTTTCAAAAGGAGAAACGCGGCATAACTGTGTATATTCAGTATTCTGTTAATTAAAACATACATATTTACCTCTGTATTTCAAACTGTTGAGTGATTTTTACTTCGAGATTGGAGTTGTGAAATAATTTTATTTTCTACATATTTCAACTTGATAAAGTTTGATCATCATATAATAATAAATCAATGCAGGTTATAATCCTTTGATATAGCTAGATAAACTTTGTAGAAAAATTATACTGGCATTAAGTATACTTTTCTATAATTTCTGAGTTGGAAGAGCTTATAAATTCAGTTCTATACTTCTAGGAAGAATGTAATTTGTAGCTCACATAAATAGAGTACTTGGACAAGCTATTTAACCTTTCTAAGCCCGTTTTCTCACTTGTAAAATGAAGATAATAAGAGTAACTACCTCAAAGATAGTAAAACTGAATAGGAGAATTACTACTCACACTAAATGCCATGTCAAAGAAAACTATTGGCCTGACTTTTAAATCAGAACAAGAAAGCCCTTTCAGAAGAATAGGGGACACAGAAGAAATACTGATTATTAGTGGTTGCAGCCTTTGCCTGCTCTCTAGAACTTCGTGTCTGTTTCTTCTTTCATATACTCAAATGGACATTATTATTCCACAGCAGCTTCTGCTGGGCCTTTTTCCTAAGCTCACTGGAAAATAATATTTTCTCTTCAGAAGCTAGAGGAATTTGTCCAGCTTTCCAGCAAGCATCTAAGAAAGGTTAAATACCGTTGCTCTAGACAAACTCATCCCATCAGGACTTAGTACCAAATGTGTAACAGAGAGGTGTGTGTTCAACATTGAGTCACAGAAAAGACAGGAATGGAGCTGCGTCCATTGTAACCCACTGTGTGTAATCAAAGTCTCCCCAGGTTTTGTGTTTATGTGACTAAAAAAGAATAGTCTCATTCAAACAAGCATCTTTATAATATTGGCTCATTGCCTCCCACTTGAATAAAAGCAGAGCCTTAGCTCCTTTCCTCCCCTAAATCTTACTAATTATTTATGAAAGCCTCGGGGTTTGTTATATATCTATGACTGGCACATCATATTCTTCCACAGCAAAATAACATATTGACATTTACTGCCTAAGTAGTCACTGGTGCAAGCAACTTGCTTTGGCATCTATCCTCTGCAATAAAGAGAAACATTCTCTACAGTTCTAACCTTGGAATTGTATTTCCTGGATTCTGACTCCCTGACTGGCAGGTTTCAAGTTTGATTTAGATTTTGCACTGAGATGTACTTATGGAGGATTTGTAAGGTGAAAGGATGCAAAAGTGTTTTTTTCTCCCTCAGTGGTGGCAGTTGGTAAGTAGACTTCTGCAGACACTGATTTTTGCTATTGTAGAGTTCAGTGTTCTGCTGCCTGGTTTCAGGCTTTGGGGCTGTGGGCATTTGGGGAGTTGGCAGCTATGTCAGGAGGCTTTTTCACCTCTGGGTGGCAGCAGAAGTTTTCTGATCTCTCACAATGGCAGTAGTATAGCTTGAAATCTAATAGAAGCCCCATGACTTCTGTTCACCCAATCCTTCTAACTAGTTTGTACGCATCACCTTCCTTGTAATAAATCTCTTTCCATACAGAAATATTAGAGTCTCTGGTTTTTGCCATGGATCCTAAAAGACATTGCTTTATTTTCATGCCCCCAGCCTGATGGTAATTCAATGTCTCTGCTCCTTCAATTTCTGGTTCTGCCCTTCTCAGAAGCAACAGAAAGAAGAGTATAAACACACAGGAAATTTCTGTGGCCAGTCTGGGAGCAAGCATGCATCATTTCTACTCACACTCCATTAGAAGTCAGTCACATGCCCACATCTAATTTCAAGTGAGCTGGGGAAAGTTAATCTAGCTATGGCCCAGAAAGGAGAGGGAATTAGTTTTATAATCAGCTAGCACCCTCCAACACATAGAGTTTTAATTATTGTGTTTTAGCTGAATTACTACAAATTGTATCTTTAGAGGAAATTTCAATATGTTCAAAATATATTTCTTCAATATCCATTATGGATTCTCTGAACTGCAAATGATATCTTCCCATTAGCTTTATCTTATAACATTGTCTGAAATATACTTCTATGGAAATATGTTCATGTTGGGACATGGTAGTCATATACATCTATAAGTTCATTTAAAACATTACTGAACACTTTTCTATCTAATGTTTATATGAAACAATCACTATTGCAGACAAGCTCTTTATGGTCATTAACTCAAGAAAAAAAGAATAACAAAGTTAATTCAGCCAAATTACTATCATAGTGCAATTTGCTCTGCATATTTCATACTTCAGTATATGAGGTCATGACTCACTTCTGTTTATATGAGACTAGAAGAATACTTTTCACTGACTTTTATGAATATGAAGAACATTAATGTGGCAAATAAGATGGACTCACAAGACAGAGCTTATTAACTTACTATGAGTCAAAAGAGCCTCTCATTTTAGAAGATGATGCTAGAGATAAAAGGATAAGAACAAGAAGAAAATTCACGTTGGAATCAATCTTTTAAAAAATATAGTGACAGAACTCTTTACTTCAGTGACTTTATTTCTGAGACAGAGTCAGGTGTTTCTTGGGTAATAGACACAGTAGATTGTTTCCTGTATTACTCTCCTCTCATCTTCTAAAATTGGAGTGTTTTTATTTCTATTCAGAGAAATGAAGAACTAGCACTGCTTCTGAATCTTTCCACCTTCAGGACCCTGAAGTAAGTCCAAGATGTGCTGGCAGGTGATTTTAGGTCAATGAAACTGTCATTTTCTCGCTAAAGAAAGGAAGAAACTCTATCTTCCTGTGCCACGGTTTTCCTTTCTTGTTAGTGGTTGGCTGAGCATTGTGAACATAACAGTTGGGGAAACTAGGAAGGGAGTGGTAATTGTTGTACATCGTGCCCTTTTTGTGCTTCTTTGTTCCTAGGCTGTGATCTCATGATTTGTTCCAGGGAACATTCACGCTCTCAAAGCTGAGGAAGAAAACTTATGGGCCAACAGGGATTTTAGCTGATGTTTTGAACATGCAAAAATCGTGGCTGTTGGAAATAACCAAGACACATGGAGCCAATCACTGTGTAATATTCATGATTATGTAATAAAGTGATCGTATTTCTAATCAGTTTAGGATATGGGCTAAATGTCTAAGTATAAGGCATCAGGGAGATAAATGACGATAACAAACTTTTCTTCTTTTCACTCCTTTTCACAACCCACAGAGTAGTTCCTTGCTTGCTGAGCTGTGAGGGTCACCTTTCCCTATGCCTTCAAGGGTCCCACCTTTATACACATTGTCACAGTGTGATTTGCTTTACCATGTGGTAACTCACATAGCAAGCCCACCTCATCTTTTCACATCAAGTAGATTGGTGAACCATGAAACAACAGCACTACTATTTCATCTACATGTTCACGAAGGGGCGCTGCCTCTTTGAGGCAAAGTCTAGAACAGAATTTTCCTATGATACCTGGTAGATTGCATAGAACTATAGCAATCAGGTGTGAGACCAGCAAAACATAATGTTCACTTCTTTCTTTTTTAAGAGACAGGGTCTCACTCTGTTGTCCAGGCTGGAGTGTAGCTGTGCAATCATGGCTCACTGCAGCCTTGAACTCCTGGACTCAAGGGATCCTCCCATCTTAGCCTACTGAGTAGCTGGGACTATAGGCACACACCACTACACTGGATAATTTTTAATTGTTTTTTTGTAGAGACAGGGATTTTCTATGTTGCTTAGGCTGTCCTGGAACTCCTGGCCTCAAGCAATCCTCCTGCCTCAGCCTCCTAAAGTGCTGGGATTACAGGCCTGAGCCACCATGCCTGGCCCACAGTGTTTATTTCTAAAAGGAGTCAGGGACATTCCAGTGTAAAACTGGTCATATAGATCTTCAATCGCATAGCTAAGGTACTTTTTGAGTAGCTGGGTATCTCATAGTAGTCAAGGAATATACAAGCATACTTCAAAGATATTGTGGGTTCCATTCCAGACCACCACAAGAAAATGAATACCACAACAAAGAGAGTCATATGAATTGTTTGGTTTTCCAGTGCGTATAAAAGTTATGTTTTGGGGCCAGGCGTGGTGGCTCATGCCTGTAATCCCAGCACATTGGGAGGCTGAGGCAGGCAGATCACTAGGTCAGGAGTTCGAGACCAGCTTGGCCAACACAATGAAACCCCATCTCTACTAAAAATACAAAAAATTAGCTGGGCATGGTGTTGGGTGCCTATAATCCCAGCTACTTGGGAGGCTGAGGCAGAAGAATTGCTTGAACCCAGGAGGCGGAGGTTGCAGTGAGCCGAGATCACGCCATTGCACTCCAGCCTGGGCGACAGTGTGAGACTCTGTCTGAAAAAAAAAAAAGAAAAAGAAAAAAAAAGTTATGTTTTTACTATACTGTAGTTTATTCAGTGTGTAATAGCATTATCTCTAAATAAGCAATGTACATAACATAATTTAAAATGTTATTGCTGAAAAATGCTAACAATCATCTGGGCCTTAAGTGAATTGTAATATTTTGCTGGTGTAGGGTCTTGCATCAGTGTTGATGACTGCTGACTGACCAGGGTGATGATTGTGGTAATTGCTTAATATAAGACAACAATGAAGTTTGCTGCATTTATTGATTCTTCCTCTCATGAAGGATTCGTATATAGCATATAATGCTATTCGATAGCCTTTTACTCACAGCAGAACTTCTTTAAAAATTGGAGTCAGTTCTCTCAAACCCTGCTGCTGTCTTATCAACTAGGTTTATGTAATATCCTAAATTCTTAGTTGTCATTTTAACAATGCATATAGCATCTTCACCAGGAGTAGATTCTATCTCAAGAAACACATTTCTTTGCTCATCTATCAGAAGAAACTTCTCATTCATTAAAGTTTTATCATGAAATTGCTGCAGTTTTGTCACAGCTTCAGGCTCCACTTATAATTCTATTTCTTTTGCTGTCTCCACCACATCTGCAGTGACTCCCTCCACTGAGGTCTTGAACTCCTCAAAGTCACCTATGACGGTTGGAATCAACTTTTTCCAAACTCCTGCTCATGTTGCTATTTTGACCTCCTTCCATGAATCATGACTGTTCTTCATCACATCTAGAATGGTGAATCTTTTCCAGAAAGAAAAAAATATTTTTCCCAGATCCGTCACTATCTATGGCAGCTATAACCTTATGAAATGTATTTTTCAAATAATAAGACTTGAAAGTCAAAATTACCCTTGGATCCACGGGCTGCAGAATGAATGTTGTGTTAGGAGACTTGATAAACAGCATTGATCTCCTTGTGTGTTGCCATCAGAGTTCCTGGTTTACCAGGTGCTTTGTCAATGAACAGTAATATTTTGAAATAAATCTTTTTTTCTAAGCAACAGCTTTCAACAGTAGGTTTAAGATAGTCGGTAAACCATACTATAAACAGATATGTTGTCATCCATGCTTTGTTGTTCCATTTACAGAGCATAGGTGAAGTAGTTTAGCCTAATTCTTAAGGGCTCTAGGATTTTCAGAATGGTAAATGGGCATTGACTTCAACTTAAAGGTTTAACTGCACTAAACCCTAACAAGAGAGTCAGCCTGAGCTTTGAAGCTTTGAAGCCAGGCATTGACTTCTCCTCTCTAGCTATGAAAGTCCTCAATGGCATCTTTTTCCAACAGAACGCTGTTTTATCTACACTGAAAATCTGATGTTAGTGTAGCCGTCAATTGTCTTAGCTAGATCTTCTGGATAACTTGCTACAGCTTCTCCAACAGCACTTGCTGCTTCACCTTGAACTCTTAGGTTATGGAGACACATTCTTTCCTTAGACCTCACAAACCAGTCTCTGTTAGCTTCATAATTTTCTTCTGCGCCTTCCTCACCTCTCTCAGTCTTCATATAATTGAGGAGAGTTAGGGCTTGGCTGTGGATTTAGCTTTGCCTGAAGGAAATGTTACAACTGGTTTGATCTTTTATCCCAATCACTCAAATTTTCTCCGTATCAACAATAAGGCTGTTTTGCTTCCTTATCATTTATATGTTCCCTGGAGTAGGATTTTTAATATTCATCAAAAATGTTTTCTTTGCATTCACAACTTGGCTAACTGCTTGGTACAAGAAGCCTAGCTTTTGGCCTACCTCAGTTTTCAAACTGCCTTCCTCACCACTCTTAGTCATTTCTAGCTTTTGATTTCAAGTGAAGCATGTGTAACTCTTCCTTTCACTTGAATTCTTGGAGATATCATAGGATTATTAATTGGCCTAATTTCAATATTGTTGTGTCTTAGGGAACAGGGAGGCCCTAGGAGAAGGAGAGAGATGGGGGAACAACCGGTTGGTGGAGTAGTCAGAACACATATAACAAGTACTGATTAAGTTTGCAGTCTCATATGGAAACAGTTTGTGGTGCCTCAAATCAATTACAATAGTAACATCAAAGACCACTGATCACAGATCACCATAACAGATATAACAACGAGTTTGAAATATTGTGAGAATTACCAAAATGTGATACAGAGACACAAAGTTGGAGAACTATTGTTGGAAAAATGGCACTCATAGACTTGCTTAATGCAGGGTTGCCACAAGCTTTAAATTTGTATAAAACGTAATATCTGCAAAGCACAATAAAGCAAAGTGCCATAAAACAAGGTGTGCCTGTGTTACCATTCATGGAGAAGCCTGTGGGAAGAATTTGAAGATATTTCTATTTCTTCATGTGCAATAGAATCAAATACCTGCCAGATGGAAGAAAATACTGTTCATTGTTTCCCATCCATTTATCCACTGTACTTGCAGTTATTCACTGTTCCTTTTATTATTTGTTGGTTATATGTTAGAGTCATATTATGTTAGAAAAGTATACACTTAAATCTTTTTTTCTTTTTTTTTTTTTTTGAGAGGAGGTATCACTCTGTCACCCAGACCGGACTGCAGTGGTGCAGTCATGGCTCACTGCAGTCTCAATCCTGGGCTCAAGTGTTTCTCCCATGTCAGCTACCCATATCCCAGTGTGGCTGGAACTACAGGCACGCACCACCATGCTCAGATAGTTTTTTGTGTAGTTTTTGTACAGATGGGGTTTTGCCATGTTGCTCAGGCTGGTCTTGAACTCCCGAGCTCAAGCAATCTGCCCACCTTGGCCCTCCCGAAGTACTGGGATTACAGGAGTGAGCCGCTGCACCTGGCCCATTTAAATTTTCTTAATGTAGATAACATGTAAAGGATATACAGTGTGAGGCTGGTAGGCAGATAGGCAGGTAGATAGATGCAAAAAACTTGTCATAAAATGCCAAGGTTTTGAAGTTGCTACATACCATAACATATCCTGTCTTATATAGCACCAATTTGAAAAGTGAGGTGTTTTGGGCATCTCCATCTGAAACTCAGAATAAATTTTCCCAGAGAAGTATCAGTTAAATAACAAATGACATGATATACCGGAAAGAGAATAGAATTTCAAGCTGAAGAGCATTTGTTTTCATTTCAGCCTGGCTACTTAGTTTTGGTACATTGATTTGCTTTAATCATTTCAGTTTTCTATCTATCACACTGGTCATAAACATCAAATGAGGTGATGTCCAACAAATAATTTAGTTAGCTTTATAACACCTATAAAATTTGATATAATCATCAATTTTTAATTATGTGTGGCATAATTAAAATAATATTTTTATGGCTTTATTTCTAAACTATTTATGACAAACTGTGAATTAAATTGATTGGTTCATGTAGGTGTGATTTAAAATTATAAATTAAATAGCATTAACTGTTGCCATTATCAACCACATTAACATCTCCCTGAAAGTGGAGTCTATTTTCCAACTTATGTTCCTAATATCTATACTAATTTACATATAGTTGATACTAAATAAGGACAATAGGGTAAAAAATGGAGACCTGTCAATGTGTAAAAATATTATCTAGAAAACAAAATGAGTATTTCAGAATATTATTTAAAAATAAAATATCAGTTAAAATAAGCTGACTTTTTAAAAAGTGAAATTTGGATTGTTGAATGATCATTTGGAAACAGTATGGGAACGGTCTTAAAAAGCAACCTAAATTTTTAATGAATCAACAATTCTTTTTATTATACTTTAAGTTCTAGGGTACATGTACACAACGTGCAGGTTTGTTACATAGGTATACATGTGCCATGTTGGTGTGCTGCACCCATTAACTCGTTATTTACATTAGGTATATCTCCTAATGCTATCCCTCCCCCCTCCCCCCACCCCACAACAGGCCCCAGTGTGTGATATTCCCCTTCCTGTGTCCAAGTGTTCTCATTGTTCAATTCCCACCTATGAGTGAGAACACGCGGTGTTTGGTTTTTTGTCCTTGCGATAGTTTGCTGAGAATGATGGTTTCCAGCTTCATCCATGTCCCTACAAAGGACATGAACTCATCATTTTTTATGGATGCATAGTATTCCATGTGAACCAACAATTTAAATATAAAAAATTAAGTCCTAAAATAACTAGCAAAGAGTCCAAGGATTATATAAACTTGGAGAGTAGAAGGCATTTCTAAAGATAATACTGAAATTAAAAGACAATTAAGAAAAGTGATGATATGATTTGACTACATAAAAGTTAAACTTGTATGTATGGAAATTAAACACAGTAATATTCAAAATATGGATTATAAGGTTGGAAATTTTTGCAAGATTTATAATAAATGATGAGGTATTAGTCTTAATATTTATTAATAACAGTAAAACAAAGAGAAATCTCCAACTGAAAACTTATCAATGAACATCGTGTTAATCAGCTTTGCTGCAGTAGCTAATGTTATGGCTTACCATAACGCTTTACAGTGGAACTTCAGGTCTCTGTGGGCTGATACAGGTCTGTTCCATGTTATTTTACCCAGGGATTCAGACTGTAGAAGCAACTTCCATTTGGGATGTGCCATTGTTTTCACAGAAAAAATAGAGCAAGAGTATTTGTGGTTGTATGCCATGGCTTTCTAACTTTCTACTCATACATGAACAACATTATGTCTTTTCATGTAAGAGGGGATAAACTATTCTGAATGCCATCAAGGCAGAGATGTATACAATTTCTGCAGAAGGCTTTGAAAAATCATATGGTATTAGGTGTAGTTGTATAATCCATATATAAAAAGGGGGCAAATATGTGGAACCAATAATAGAGGTTATCATCATAGATACAGACAATTCATAAAAGTATAAATAATAATTGGCCAGTAGTATAAACATGTGTAGCCCAAATAGTAAAAAATGCAAATGATAATATAATGGTGCCTCTTGGTACAGATGAGGAAATAAATAATTTTAACTTCTCTGATGATGATTTGATCATAAATATCAGTAACTCTACTTCTAGCCTCCCTTTGATTAGAATTTAAGATTGTAAGGAAATAAATTTCAAAAAATTACTATGAGGACATTTATCACAAGGTAGCTTATGAAAGCACTACACTGGACATCTACTCGATGTCCCATTGAATTGCTGGGAATTGTTGAAATAAATTATAGCCCACTCCATTTAATAAAATACTATAATGCCATTCAAAATTACAGCCTGAAATTCTATTTATGATGTCAGTAAATTCAAGATCCTCAGTCCGTTTTGTGAAATAACACCCCTGAATCAATGAGTTTACCCATTATATTACCTGTGCTTGTTTCTAATTATTCAAATAATGGATAACTTCTTCTTTGAACAAGTTTGCATTTTTAAAATTATTTGACAATGAACAGACAGTGCATAGGATTATAATATTTTTTTAAAATTGGGTCTAATGCAAGTGCATAAATTTTAGTAGATGTTGCCTTCAAAAGACACAACATTTTGTCTCTGTGTTCAAATCTAAAGAAAAGACAAGTTAAAAACAGTGATCAAAGCTGGCTACTCTGGATAACCCCTTCCAGAGCTTTGTCAAGTGAAGCATTTTCAGACATTTCAGACACACACACTGTGCACCATTCACTTGCTCTCTGTCAGAGTCTTCTGTGTCCTATAATTTTAAACTCTAAAAATACTCAGTGGTGAAATATTGATTTTCTCTCTAATTTTGCTCAGACTTTAGTTGGATGCCTGGTAAGGATTTCATTCTGAGATCAGTACTTGACCCTGCACTTGGTTCTTTAGTAAAGAAACACATTGTATCTTTGTTCTTCCACCTCAGGTAGTCTATGTCTTTTTCTTGGCATTCGTATTGTCACTGTGCATCAAAACCAGGAATCTTATTTTACTTTAAAATCAGCTAATGATAAAATATCCAAGGTGTTTACAGATTTTCTAAGAAAGCAAGCACATATTAGCTATAAGGTAGAAATCATATTTATTATTTATTTATTCATAGGTAAATTGCCATGAACTAAACTAAGCAATGTTTAAAAATGTGTAAAAATTCATCTGAATATTAATTATAATGAGTAACTAAATTACGATCTCCCTGAGGCCCAGAGATGTTATTTGCTCATTTTAAAAATTTATACATCTTATTTAGTATGTAGCTGGTACATTATGGAAGAGAATAGAAAGATCAAGGAACACACACAAGCATATGTAAGAATTTAATTCATCATTTTTTAAAACTAATTTATTTTTAACTATTTTATATATATGTTTTCTTAATAAATATTTACCAAACAGCTATTGTATCCTAGGTATTGTTCTGTTTACTAGGATTATAAGGTTGAGCAAAGTTGACAACCTTTTTAAATTTATTGATCTTCCATTTTAATGGAAGGATATAGAATAAATTCAATACTTTCAATCACTGGAAAGAGTGATCGATGAATAAATGAAATTTAGGTAAATTAAACCCAGTACAAATGAGGCAGGAGTATATTCTGTAGGAGGCCCTGAAAAGTCATACGGCATTGAGTGCCACAGTTTAGGGAAAAATAAGTTTGGGATGGATTAAAACTTTAAACATTTTACAGAATCCTTGGTTTAATAAATTTGACTAGAGATTAGATTAGAATAAATCCCTATTTTCTTTGGAAGACTTCCAATATAGCATGAAAGCTATATATTTTAATAATAAGAAAGAGGCTAAAAGTACCAGTTTTATGGCAGGAGGAAGATTGCAACACACCAGTTGTAAGACGATGCCTGCCTGGGTTAGTATTCCACTGATACTTTTCTTTATCCTCATTGAAGTTTTGGCTTTGTACATTTATATCTGGGTAATCAAGAAGTATAAAAGTACCACATACACCCAACTCCTTTCAGCCAATGACACACTAAGGCGTCTTCTGGATCAAGACATTTCTTGATAGCCTGAATATTGTGTTGATTCCACATTTGTACCTATAAACTTTCTTTTCTTTTTTCTTTTCTTTTTTTTTTTTTTGAGGGAGTCTTGCTCTGTTGCCCAGGCTGGAGTGTAATGGTGCAATCTCAGCTCACTGCAACCTCCGCCTCCCAGGTTCAAGCAATTCTCCTGCCTCAGCCTCCCGAGTAGCTGGGACTACAGGCAACTGCCATCATGCTCGGCTAATTTTTTTGTATTTTTGTAGAGACGGTGTTTCACCATGTTGACCAGGCTGGTCTTGAACTCCCGACCTCAGCTTATCCACTCACCTTGGCATCCCAAAGTGCTGGGATTACAGGCATGAGCCACTGCGCCCGGCCTGTACCTATAAACTGTCTATGATTTCTTGTTTGCTCTGAATTTATATAATATATATTAGAGATAAATTGAGTTTTCGTTATCATACATACACTGATATTGTGTCACTTATGGGTATTTAGGGAAAATTAGGGGAAACTAATATCTAAATAGGAATTCTACTCTTAAAATTAACTACAAATAATATTTTATCTCATATGACAATAGTAATTTCCCTGTTTCATAAATCATTAAATTTGAAATTGTATTAATTCATTTTCTTTAAGTATTATGTTTCCATTTCTATTAATTTAGGTGAGTCTATAGATCTTAAGTAAAACTGAAAACAATACTAGAGGAGAAATTAGAAATTTCTAAGAACTTTGTAACATAATATTACAGTGATGAACAAATTTTAAATTGGTATAAATATTAGTTTAATTTAGCTAGAATTTCAAAGACATAAAAGTCTATGCAAATAGTTAAAATTGAATATAAGAGGCAAAAAAGGAAAATATCCAAAACAGTATGGTATTTAGTTTTTATCACTAAACGATGAGAGAATTGGTGAAATGAGCACATTATTTGTAGGCTAAAATAGAGGAGTGTTAGAAACCCATTCTCCCATTGTTTTCTAAAGTAAATATCGAATATTTTAAAAAGATTTTATACAACTTATTCAGAAGACAACTACTATAAAAATCCGTTTAAAAATTCCGGTGATATAGAATATTATTCATACTAATATTCAAGTAAAAATGAAATCCTCCTTGCTGTATTTGTAGATATTTTATACGTTTCAATATAAATTATTTGGCAATATATAAGTCTAAATATGTCTTTTACGTCTTAATATTTTTCAAATACAGATTTTAAATAATAACAACCTATAAATTACAATTATGTTTGCTTTTTATTTTTTTGCTGTGTCTTTGTATGTGTGTGTGGGGGGGCTGGGGGGGGGAGAGGGAGAGAGACCCAATATCAGAATTTTTAAAATTCCCTATATAACTACATTGCTTTTTTTTTTTTAAATTATACTTTAAGTTCTAGGGTACATGGGCACAACGTGCAGGTTTGTTACATATGTATAATGTGCCATGTTGGTGTGCTGCACTCATTAACTCATCATTTACATTAGGTATATCTCCTAATGCTTTCCCTCCCCCTTCCCCCACCCCACAACAGGCCCCAGTGTGTAATGTTCCCCTTCCTGTGTCCAGGTGTTCCCATTGTTCAGTTCCCGCCCATGAGTGAGAACATGCGGTGTTTGGTTTTTTGTCCTTGCGATAGTTTGCTGAGAATGATGGTTTCCAGCTTCATCCACGTCCTTACAAAGGACATGAACTCATCATTTTTTATGGCTGCATAGTATTTGTGGTTTTTCAAGTTATCATTTGATTATTTCTAATTGTGCTGTTCAAATCTATATTTTCCTGTTTTTTCTATTTGTCCTATCGATAGAGAGAAGTATATTAACATTTCTAAATAAGTATTTAGATGTATCATTAATATTCTTTCTGTCAATTTTTTGCTTTATGTATTTTTAGCTGGTGTGATTAAATTTATACAAATTTATAACATACTCTCTTCCTGTTGAATTGACTGTTTAAACATTATAAAATATTCCTCTTAAATGCATTATCTTTATGTAGAAAGTCTATATATGTTTTTGAAATCCCCTTGTTGAGATATAATTATCTATCCTCATGTTGTGTGTAGACTGTGGTTTACCCACATTATACACAATAAGTGTGGCACAGAGTAGAGTACATATTGGGGAGTTGTTGGTCAAAGGGTACAAAGGTGCAGAGAAAAAGGAAGAATAAGTTTTGAGCTCTATTACACAGCACAATGACTATAGTCAATAATAATGTATTGTATATTTCAAAATAACTCAGAGAGTAAATTTTAAAATCTCCCCATAAAAAAATGTTAAGTGTGGTGATGGATATGCTAATTAGCTTTAATCATTCCACATTGTATAGATATACCAAAACATCACATTCTATGCCATAATTGAATGTAACTATGATTTGTCAATTAAAATAATATTAGTAAACATAGGCTTTATGTAAAATGTTCTCATTTTTCTTCCAAATCATGAGATTTCTTTGTACCTGTATATCATGCATGCTTTGATATGGGTCAATACTTATTATAAAGGAGTCTGGGAAAGGACTTGACAGCCTTAGTTTGGTAATGATGAAAGGATTTATTTTTATTCTAAGGTATTAGAGAAGTGGATATAGAGTGAAGTAAGTAGAGGCTTTAAGGAAAAGAGGTGAGAAGCCCAACCATTCTTTTTTCCATTAGCAGTGTACTTTGGAGGCATGAGCTATTATCTTTACGGATAACTGTGGGAAGATAGTAAGCAGCTGGAGTTGACAGAAGAGGTAGAATTAAAGGCAGATCACAGACTTGCTGAATCAAAGACTTGCTTATAAGTCAGGAGCGAACTGTAGAATACAGATTTTCAGGAAGTTCTGGGACAGGGTTGCTCTTTTTCTCTCCAACACCTATTCAGTTCAGTTTAGAAAACTGATACTTACCACCAACCATGTTCTAAATGTCCCTAGGTGCTGAGATTCAAAGACAAATAGATGCCGTTGCAAATCTTCAGATATTTGTCATCTAGTGAACAAAACACAAATAAATATTTTGAAACAAAGTAAAAGAATATGAGGACTCAGACAATTAGACACCAACAAATACCTGTACACAATCAACTTGTAATGCAAAACAGGGGTCGGTTAAAAAGGGAGAGAGTAAATAGAGGGGTGAGTAGTAACAACTAAGTAAACACTTGTTTATTGAATCTTAAAAATGACAGAGGAGGCTTGGGGAAATATCAGTCCAAGGATATAAAATCTCAGTTAGAAAGGAGAAATAAGTTCAAGAGATCTGTTGTACAATACAGTGACCATAGTTAATAACAGTGTATTATATACTTTAAAATTGTAAAGACAGTAGAATTTACACATCCTCACCACAAATAAATAAGAACGTGAGGCATTGCATATGTTAATTAGCTTTTTTAGCCATTCCACAATGTATGCATATGTCAAAACATGTTGTGCACAATAAATATACAAAATTTTTGTCAATTATAAAATAAATTTAATAAAAAATAAGTTAAAAAAGAAAACTATTTTTTCCAAATGTCCCATTTACACATGCAAGTCAGAATATTAGTAAAATTTCAGGCATTATATTTGAAAAATTTATTTGCATAATAATATAGTAAGAATTTTTTGTAGATTTCAGGATATTTTATGCACTACAGCCTCCTGAAGTTTGTTAACTCCTCTGCCTCAAATCAGTAATTTAGTGTCTTGTGGCAGGCACTTATTTGCACAAGGTTGCACTAGATAAAATTCTATGACCCTTCCATCTTTGTAGGTAGTATTTTCATGAGAGATGGTGTATAGCAAGCACCTTCCTATTTATAGAAGGAAAACTAGATCTTTTAGATATCTAATGCTAATGGAGAAAAATTCCACTGAGCTAAATATATTGGAAATTCAGCCCTGACAGCGGAACACATAAATGAAATCCAATCTTGCAGCTTGAGTCATAATTGAAGTTTCTGCTTGGGGTTGAGAGAGGCCTTGAAGTCATCACCTTAAAGACCATCTCCCTTGCTCCTAGATGCTTCTACATGTACTGGGAACATGTGCTCCAGCATAGATGATTTATAGGGGATGATGATACACTTTGCATGTGCTGTAAATGCCATGAAATTATATCAGGAAATTCAAAGAGCAATGAATTTAGAAAAAAATTAAGTACGTGGAGGATTTTAGAAATCCTAGAAGTTAATAATAGTACACTTCCATTGGGAATGTTACAAAATTGAAGGGCCTAAATATAACTTTTTGAGCAACTGCTCAAAAATCTGACTTTTAAAAATTGTCAGAGAACAGAGAACTGGAACAGGAATCATCTGATGATACATATGTCAAAAGAATTAGAGTTGTGTTGTGTAATTTTCCCTTTGGATTAAATGTCATACAGGTTTTAGTCTTGATTTTCTATGTAAGTGTATACAACTCATTTTTATGCCTAAATAACAAGGGAACAGCTCAAATTCATATTCTGCCATTGAATTAAACATGATAATAGATGGACCTTTTATTGCAACTTACTTATAATAACCCATGTTAATTGAATACATACATATTATGTGCAAAGCACTGAAGGAACTAAATAGATGAGAAGTAACAGGATCTACTCTTAAGAAATTTTAATCTGGTAGGAGACAGGAGGGAAACATTCAAGAAAAGATGGTGCACATTCCAAGTAGTAAAATATAGGCCATGAATGAGTGATAAAATCATGCTAGAGTATCTAGAAACCACAGCATTTCCAGCACAGTTAGTCAGGGGGCTTTTACCAGAGGTCATAAAGGCAATTATATTTGAGCTTGCTCCTGAAAAATAGGTAAGATTTGAATAGATGTAAATTTGTGGAATACTTTTTCATAGAGGTGTACTATTATTAGTAAATACGTAGATAGAAAAACACAGTTAAGTAGACTGGGTAGTCTGCAGATGACATTTCATGAAAGACAGTTATGGGAAAAACTGTTAAGGGGGGTTGGGACCCTCTTTGTAATGGGCACTGAAACCTGTGCCAAGAATGTAGATTCTAATAATCATAAAAATTGTCTTTCATTGTAATCAGTAAAGGAGTTTTATGATTGAAACAGTGCTCTAATAGTTCTAGAAAGAATACAGGGAGCAGCAACAAAGCAAAAAGTCTAGAAAGATGCTGTTATAAGTGCCCAGGCATCACATCTCAAGGCAAGGGAAATGGGGGCAAGAAATTAGTTAGATCTCTTTGTACAAAAAATGAATAGAATTTAGTGAGTGATTAGAATCTGTAGGACTTAGGAACAATAAGAAGAAAAGTAATAGGTCCATGAATAAAAATATGTACTTCTAGGGAGAAAAAAATGGAATGAGTTATACAAGGAGAAATTCCCAGCATGTTGGTTCTTATAGGAAAAAGAATTTTAGAGCTGAGTCATTAGAGCTAACACTTTAAATACTGTTTAAAGTTTAAGATTAAGCTAAGACTTGAAACATTAATACAACTGTGAACGTGGAAGCCAAGAAGATGAACAGGATTCGTATGGAGATTATCCAGGATGAGAAGGGTGATATAGCCAAATCCCTGCTCAGGGTACATCCACAATTAGTCCTATCATGAATCCGGTAAAGGATGCGGGAATGAGTTTTCAGATAGTTGAAAGGGGACAAAGGGTGATAGAATATGACTAAGTGGAATAAAATTTTAAAAAGAAAGTCCGTTGTTATATAAGGTAAAACAGAGAGATGGAAAAGAATAAAGACTGGTAAGCAGCCATTCTAATAACATTTGTAAGGTACCTAGTGGATTTTTAAAGTGCGGGTTTCAAAAAGTGAAAAATTCGTGGGAGTACCAATATAAGGAAGGCATGTCAGGTTATCAGTTTTTGATTCTTCTCCATTCACTTATTCACAACATATTTTTGGAACACCTCCAATGAGTTCTAGGTGTTGGGAATATAGTAGTGGGAAAAACAAATTCCTTCTCTCATGATCCTTACATTCCAGTGGGAGGAAACTGTTAATTAACTAATATATATATCAGGTGCTGATAAGTTAAAGGAGAAAAATGAAGGGTGGGAATAGCTGGAGATTCATAGTTTCCCAACTTCAAAAAAGAGGCTTTCTCTTCACTCATGTACCAGTGTTCTACCTTTAAGTCAGACACATTCATAACTACAGATTAATTTTATTATTTAAGAAGGTGGCAAAATGTCAATGGAGAATTGAAAAAGTCACTCCCTGTTCTTGCTCTCCCTATACAACACAATCCTTAGAAAGTATGAGACACTATTCATGTTGTTTTTACATGATAGGAATAGTGCTTTCTGCAAAAACTTAACAGCTTTGCAGACTCCATGGGTAAAAAAGAAACAAAACTGAGATAATAAAGTGGTAGTTCCAAGATATCGTTCTCCACGTGTCTGTCTTAAACAGATCTGGAAGAAGACCAAGTTATGATATTTTAAGGAATTGGTTGCCTTAAATGTGTTAAGGGCCTTATTAACACAGTATATGTGTGCATGTGCCTACTACTGACATGATTTGAGCATCTTTTCACCTAAACTCAGTGAAATGAGCAAATAAAATGTGAAATCATCTATAATAATGCATGGTTTCATGTTGGAAGAGTTACAACCTAAAGTGTGTACATATAAAAATGCATAGGCAAGTTTTGATTTAATTTAACACTTTTGCAAAGTCATATTGTTTAATCGAATAAGGAAATCAGGCTGTAAGCAGGGCAGAAATCAATGCTAAGCATTGGGGAGAAGGTTTCCCTTTCACTATCCCTATGACCCTTTCACTGTTTTTCTTAAAATGAAAATGTCTGGAAATGTAGGAAATTTCACTCTTCCCCAAACACACAGTAATTAAAATTGCCTTATGTGTCTGTTTAGGGAGGATGTGTGATGATATTCTGCCTTTATTTAAAACCATCTTTGGTATTAAATGTTATCTTACCTAAAAAGTAATATAGCAGAATGACTTTTATTATAGATGGTAATTTATGAAAAATGTAGCCAACGGAATTGATGTCAAACTTTTATCCACAAGTGCTATTTACTTTAGTATTGCTCACTATTTACCAAGGTTTGTTACATCAGTAGTCACTATCTCAGTTGGCATTCGGTCTGTTTATATTTTTTAAAGTGGCATTGTGTTTTATTCTCATGCAACATTGGAGCTAATTACAGCGGCTTACTCTTCTATTTCAACCCTCAATGCTCCCAGTTTTCTCTGGGGTTTGCTTTCAGCCGCAGTCATAATATTTTTTCCATTTTGTGTTTGATCCTCTTTCATATACAGCCAGGAAAGGAGCATCCAACACCACAAAGAATGAAAAGGCTTTTAGAACTAATTTTCATTTTCTGTGCAATGCCCATGGCGATCTCTGAGTGTGTGATGTGCCACCATCAGGTTTTGATTATGCAATTGAAATGCAAAAAGGTTAAAAGCTCAGCTTTATTGGCCTTATCAGCAGTTTGCACTCTCCCAAAAGCTCTGTTAGAACAAATACTTGATCACT
Source organism: Pan troglodytes (assembly GCF_028858775.2). NCBI lineage: Eukaryota > Metazoa > Chordata > Mammalia > Primates > Hominidae > Pan > Pan troglodytes. The sequence continues at coordinate 96,574,878 of NC_072412.2, read as the reverse complement.
TTTGCTCAAAGAATACTACAAGTTTTAAGAAGAGGAAGCTCATAGATGATGCTCAGAGAGAAATGGGTGTTTTGAAATTTTATACTACGTTTTCTCATGCCAATTTTATTGTTTTATATCAAAAATTGTTTTCAAATGTGATTGAAGTTTCAAAAGTGACCAAATATATCTTATTTCTTGATTTGCTGGCAGAGACTTGGAAGAATAGAGCTTTATAACAATATTCTACACAGAATAAAATACAGTGAAATACTGGCTGTTCATATTTCTACACCATCAAGTCTTCCACTTTGATTAAGTAGTTTTGAACTGGAGTGGATGCTGTATTATTGCAAAGAGCACAACAATCTGACTTGCCTCAGGAAAAAACAAAAAATCTGAGTGTGTGTGTGTGTGTGTGTGTGTGTGTGTGCATGCGTGTGTGTCAATAATTCTAGGCTGGTCAGGACGAGACTTCAGTAAGCATGCGGAATCAGAGAAATTCCAGCTAGATTATACCAGTCTTGAGGTCGCATCTTTGAGAGTTGGCTGGCACTATCATATGAGTTGTACTGTGGGGAATATGACTTGCTGTATTTTCTCTCCCTCCACTGATTCAGATATTGTAGGGGCTTGTAGTAGGAGATAAAAGGAAAAATCCTGGACTATAAGAAACAAAAAATAGTTTTATTTTTTAGTTTTCAGGCTCTGATGTTCACATTAAAAATGATTTTGTGCTCATTTTAGAAATAGGAGAGTACATAATGAATTATAAGATTATTGTCTCACTTATATTTATATAAAATATCATGCCCAACTTTGTATCTTCAAAGAACCCATATCACGTTTGCATTGGCTAGATTAAGCACTTCTGAAAGGATAGCGATCACTTTAACCTCCCATGAAGCACAAATTTAAATCCCTGAATTCATTGAGCAATGTTGACCTCACTACATTACATTCTCCTCATGAAAATGAGATCTATATGTGACAATGTACTAGTACCAAAGAAATCTGAGAGAAAACATGAACTTCAGATTCCTTACAGAATCAGAGATCAAAAGATCTGTTCCATTAAACTTTAAACCCAAGAAATTCATCTGTCTGCCCCAGTGCCTAGTGTCAATCAATGACTCAGCTTTAGCTGGATTATGGTTAAGCCTGAATGGTCATGCAAGAGAGAATTTCAGACAACCAGTCTCCAAAGAGATTGATATTCTAAGATTCAACATGAAAGAGAAATATGCTTAGGTTTTAGCTATATAGCAAATAACTCTTACTCACCTTTAATGATACAGGAAAAGAACTGTATACCAAATTTGCCATACTCACTCCTAATGAAACACACAGTGTATTCATTAGTAATGTGACACAAATCAATAGATATTTTATTTCCTGTATTTATTTCTAGAGGTTTGGGGACCTTCCCTCTTCGCCATTTGCTGAACATAATCTGACCCAAAATTCCTGCTGGCTCTGATATTAAGCAAACTGGTGAGAAACTAGTCTTATTTTATATAATTATAAACAGTTTATTTAAAAATTCCAACTCATTGGGATAAAAAGAGGAAATAGTTTTTTTCTAGTAACTTTTTACCACCACCTCTCATTGAATTCCCCTTTCCCACTTAGTCAATTTCTTTGCAAAAACATGGTCAACTCCTGTAACTTTTCCATTACATCACTTGTAAGAAGTCTTATTCTTGTTATTAAAACCAAGTCCTACTCATTATAAAAATTCATTATCATAGGTTCCAGTTTTATAGTTTACTTTAAAAATGCAGGATCAGTATGTCAAATTAAAGATCATGTTTGTAAATAGTGTCTTATAACCCATTATTTTAAAATTATGACAATGTAACACTGATTGCCTAAATAAACACACAACTAAAAAGAAAATAAATAAAAACTCTACACTTTAACTTCATGCCCCCACTTTTAGACTTTTTCTTATTTCGATTTATGTCTTATTGCACTGTCTATGTCTTGAAAAGTAATTGTAGTTATTATTTTTGATCGGTTCATCTTTTAGTCTTTCTACTCAAGGTAAGAGTAGCTAACACACTACGGTTACAGCATTATAATATTCTGAGTTTTTCTGTGTACTTACTATTACCAGTGAGTTTTTTATCTTCAGCTGGTTTCTTACTACTCATTAATATCCTTTTCTTTCAGATTAAAAAACTCCCTGTAAGCATTTCTTATAGGACTGGTCTGGTATTAATGAAATCTCAAGATTTTGTTTGTCTGGGAAAGTCTTTATTTCTCCTGCATGTTTGAAGGATATTTTTGCTGGACATACCATTCTAAGATAATAGTTTTTTCCTTCAGCACTTTAAATATGACATGCCACTCTCTCCTGTCCTGTAAGGTTTCCACTGAAAAGTCTGCTTCCAGGAACACTGGAACTTCATGGTATGTTATTTATTTATTTTCTCTTGCTGCCTTTAGGATCATTTCTTTATCCTTGAACTTTGGGAGTTTATTAAATGCCTTGAGGTAGTGTTATTTGGGTTAAACCTGCTTGGTGTTCTGTAACCTTCTTGTACTTGAATATGGATAACTTTCTCTAAGTTTGAGAAGTTTTCTGTTATTATCCCTTTGAATAAACTTTCTACCCCAATCTCTCTAGTTCCTCTTTAAGGCCAATAACTCTTAGATTTACCCTTTGAAGCTATTTTTTACTACTTGTAGGTATGCTTTATTCTTTTTTCTTTTGTCTCCTCTATGTATTTTCAAATAGCCTGTCTTCAAGCTCTCTAATTCCTTATTCTGCTTGATCGAGTCTGGTATTAAGAAACTCTAATGCATTCTTCAGTATGTCAATTCCATTTTTCAGCTCCAGAATTTCTATTTGATTCTTTTAAATTATGTCAATCTCTTCACTAAATTTACCTGATAGGATTCTAAATGTTTTCTCTGTGTTTTCTTTAATTTCATTGAGTTTCCTCAAAACAGCTATTTTGAATTATCTGTCTGAAAGGTTCCATATTTCTGTCTCTCCATGATTGGTCCCTGATACCTCATTTAGTTCATCTGGTGAGGTCGATTTTTTCCTGGATGATCCTGATGATTGTGGATGTTCATCAGTGTCTGAGCATTGGAGTGTTAGGTATTTATTATAGTGTTCACAGAGTGGCCTTGTTTGTACCTGTCCTTCTTGGGAAGTCTTTCCAGGTATTTGAGAGAACTTGGGTGCTGTGACCTAAGTTTTTGGTCACTGAATCCATAGCCATATCTGTCCAGTAACACTGTGGCTTTTGCTGACTCACGGAGGTAATACATCAGTGGTCTTGGATAAGTTTCAGAAGAATTCTCTGGATGACCTGGCAGAGACTCTTGTCCTCTTCCCTTACTTTCTCCCAAACACATGGAGTTTCTCTTTCTATGCTGAGCTGCCTGGAACCGGGAGCTGGGTGACAAAAGTACCCCTGTGGCCATCATCACTGGTTCTACACTGGGTAAGACTTGAAGCCAGCACAGCACAGGATCTCACCAAGTAGTCACTGCCTGGTTACTGCCTACATTTGCTCCAGGCCCTAGGGCTCTATAATTGGCAAGTGGCAAAGCCAGAAAAGCTTGTGATCTTCCTTTTAGGGTGTTGAATTCCCTTGATCCTGGATTCATCCAGAGATGCCCTCCAGGAGTCAGGGCCTGGAGTCAGAAACCTCAAGAATTCACCTGGTGCTGTATTCTACTGCAGCTCAGCTGGCAACCAAGCCACAAGCCAAAGTCCTTCCCAATCTTCCCTGTCTTTTCCACAAGCAGAGGCGTCTCCTCCTCATGCCACTACCTCCCCAGGCCAATGGCAAGAACTGCCTGGCTACCTCTGATGTTCAATCAAGGCCCATGGACCCTTCAGTCAGACCCTTCAGTGAACTCATGGTGCGTGCTCCCAGGTCCTGGTCTCACCCTTCAGGGCAGTGGGCTCCCCTCTGGCCCAGGACAGGTTCAGAAATGCCATTCAAGAGCCATGGCCTGGAATCAGGGATCCCAAGCGCCTGCTTGGTGCCCTACCCCACTGTGGCCAAGCTGGTACTTAAGCTGTAAGACAAAGTCCCCTTTATTTTTTTTCTCAGGCAAAGGGAGTGTTTTCCCATAGCCACCACAGCCAGGAATCTTCTTGGTCATACCTGAAGCCATCACATCTCTTAGTCTCACCCAAGGCTCATGACAAGTACTGCCTTGGTACTGCTGCTGGTTATTCAGGGCCCAAGGGCTCTTTAGTCAGCAGATGATAAATCCTGCCAAGACTAGATCCTTCCCTTTAAGGCAACAGTTTCCCTTCTGGCCCAGGGCGTATCTAATAATGTCATCCGGGATCTAGGGCCTGGATTGGGGGCCTCCTTCAGGACTCTGCCTCATGCCCTATCCTACTATGGCTGAACTGATATCCAAGTTGCAAGACAAAGTTCTCTTTACTCTCCCTTCTCCGCTCAACAAACAGAAAGAAGCAGTCTCTCTCAGGGGTGTGAGATGTGCTGCCTGGGGTTGGGGGAGGGGTGGCACAAGCATTCTCTTGGTCACTCCAGCCGGTATCTCACTAGGTTGTGTGTGCCCTAAGTCCACTGGCTTCAAACCCAGTGCAGCATGAGGACTTGCCCAGGAATTGCAGTCCCTGTGGCCTAGACTGCCTTTCAGATTTACTCAGAACACCGGAGCACTTTAGCCCACACTGACGAGGCTTACTGGAGCTCAGGTTCTAACCACTGGGTTGGGCAATTCCCCACTGGTGAGGGCTCATCTAAATGCTTTCTCCATGGGTATCATCTGAGTTCTGTCCCATGTTGCTTTCCACTGTGACAGGGAAGCAGTGAGTTCTAATGCAAAGTCCCACAATCACTATGCTCTCCCTCCCCCAAGCACACAGATTCCCTCCCTGTGCGACGTGGCTACTGCCAGGGCATGGGGGAGGAGTGCTGTAGGCATTTCTAGACTGTCTCTCCTACACTCTTCAGTGCCTCTTTCAGTGATATGAAGTTAAAACCAGGTACTGTGAGTGCTCATCTGATTTTTGGTTCTCATGAAGGTGCTTTTTTTGTGTGGATAGCTGTTAAATTTGGTGTTCCTACGTGTAGGATGATGGGTGAAGAGTTCTATTCACCCATCTTCCTCCTCTGCCTCCTCTGACGTTCATGTTTACTGGTGTCATTTGGGGAACTGATCATGTGACACAAATTGCAAAGTACAAAAAAATGACAACTGAATTAAAAAATTGAATCTTAACATGAAATGAGTAAAATAGTTTAAGTTCATATACATTCTGTTGGTTACTTGCTATTTGGTTTTTCACATGTCTATCGGAAGAAAATTTTAATTTGGAGGATACACTCACTAAGATTACCTTTCATTAGAGGAGAAATTTCAAGATTTGTGACTCCTATAGCGATAGTTACATATTAAATCCTTCAAATCTATTTAAATTTCTTTCTTAAGCAGAGTGTGGGGAGAGTGGAAAATATATGTATTGTATTAGGTAGTTTATTTTAAAAGATGAGGTTTACTTTGCTCCCAGTTCTGCGGGCTGTACAGAAAGCATAGTGGCTTCTGCTTCTGGGGAGACTTCAGGATGCTTCCAATAATGGCAGAAGGCAAAGGGGGCGCAAGACTTCTCACATGGCTGGAGCAAGAGCAAGAGAGAAGCAGCAGGGGAGGTATCACACTTTTAAACAACAAGATCTCACGAGAACTTACTCATTATTGCGAGGACAGCTTCAAGGGGATGGTGCTAAGTCATTCAGGAGAAATCTACCTTTATGATCCAATCACACCCACCAGGTCCCACTTCCAACATTGTGGATTACAATTGAACATAAGATTTGGGTGGGGATACACATCCAAACCTCGTTTTTTTATATATCCCCATCTATCTATCTATCTATCATCTATCTATCTATCTATCTATCTATCTATATACACACACACACACAAACATATATGTATGTATTATAATATATACATGTATATACACGTGTATATACATGTATATACACGTGTATATACATGTATATACACGTGTATATACATGTATATATTATAATACATACATATATATGCTTTCTGTACAGCCCACAGAACTGGGAGCAAAGTAAACCTCATCTTTTAAAATAAACTACCTAATACAATACATATATTTTCCACTCTCCCCACACTCTGCTTAAGAAAGAAATTTAAATAGATTTGAAGGATTTAATATGTAACTATTGCTATAGGAGTCACAAATCTTGAAATTTCCCCTCTAATGAAAGGTAATCTTAGTGAGTGTATCCTCCAAATTAAATTTTTCTTCCGACAGACATGTGAAAAACCAAATAGCAAGTAACCAACAGAATGTATATGAACTTAAACTACATATAATAATATATACATATATGTGTATATATATAATATATACATATATGTGTGTATATATAATATATACATATATGTGTGTATATATAATATATACATATATGTGTGTATATATAATATATACATATATGTGTGTATATATAATATATACATATATGTGTATATATAATGTATACATATATGTGTATATATAATGTATACATATGTGTATATATAATGTATATATGTATACATATATGTGTATATATAATGTATATATGTATATGTAATATATACATACATATGTATATATTATATATACATGTGTCATATATAATATATACATGTGTATGTATATATAATGTATATATTATATATGACATATATGTATATATAATGTATATATTATATATGACATATGTATATATAATGTATATATTATATATGACATATATGTATACATAATATAAACATATTTGTATGTAATGTATATATAATGTATATATAATATATACATATATATAGAATGTATATATAATATATACATATATGTATATACAATGTATATATAATATATACATATATGTATATACAATGTATATATAATATATACATATATGTATATATAATGTATATATAATATATACATATATGTATATATAATACATACATACATGTATATATAATGTATACATGTATATATAATACATACATACATGTATATATAATGTATATATGTATATATAATATATACATACATGTATATATAATGTATATATGTATATATAATATATACATACATGTATATATAATGTATATATGTATATATAATATATACATACATGTATATATAATGTATATATGTATATATAATATATACATTATGTATATATACATATACATGTATATAATATATACATATGTATATATACATATATACATATGTATATATAATGTATAGAGTATATATAATATATACATATGTATATATAATGTATAGAGTATATATAATATATACATATATGTATATATAATGTATAGAGTATATATAATATATACATGTATGTATATATAATGTATATATGTATATATAATATATACATGTATGTATATATGTATATATGTATATATACATACATGTATATATATGTATATATAATATATACATGTATGTATATATAATACATACATGTATATATTATATATAATATATACATACATGTATATATGTATATATAATATATACATACATGTATATATACATATGTATATATAATATGTACATACGTATGTATATATAATATGTACATACATATGTATATATAATATGTACATACATATGTATATATACATACATATGTATATATACATACGTATGTATATATAATGTGTATATATAATATATACATATGTATGTATATATAATGTATATATAATATATACATATATACATTATATGTACATATGTGTGTATATAATAGATATACATATATGTGTATATATAATAGATATACATATATGTATATATAATAGATAAACATATATATGTATATATAATAGATATACATATATGTATATCTATAATATGTATATATAATATACATATATGTATATCTATAATATGTATATATATTATGTATACATATATGTATATCTATAATATGTATATCTATTATATACACATATATGTATATCTATTATATACACATATGTATATCTATTATATATACATATATGTATGTCTATTATATATACATATATGTATGTCTATTATATATACATATGAATATAATAGATATATATGTGTTACATATAATATTCTCTAATATATATTTTTTAGAACTTTAGGTTGGGCACAGTGGCTCAAGCCTGTAATTCCAGCATTCTGGGAGGCTGAGGTGGGCACATCACTTGAGGTCGGGAATTTGAGACCAGCCTGTCCAATATAACAAAACCCCATCTCTACTAAAAATACAAAATTTAGCAGGGCATATTAACATATGCCTATAGTCCCAGCTACTCAGGAGACTGAGGCAGGAGAATTGCTTGAACCCAGGAGGCAGAGGTTGCGATTAGCCGAGATCAAGCCAGTGCACTCCAGCCTGGGTGACAGAATGAGACTCCATCTCAAAAAAAAAAAAAAAAAAAAAGAAATTTAATATATATAATTTTGTAGTAAGTCAATGACACTGAAATGTCAGCCTTTAAGGTGTGACTCAACTTTATTAGAGACCCTTGGTATATCAAAATATTAAACTGTAGAAATATTTCAGAAACTGGATGACATTTTCCTGTTTTGAAAGGAGAGCAAATAATTATTTTCTAATAGAATACTGGTCAAATATTAACATTTTTATACAAATTGCAAAAACATTGATGAGCTGCAAAGCATGTTGATCTGAGTTCTGGATCATGGGTTAGAGGAGGAAAATAGATGAAGGATAACTAGAGATCATGGTGAGATTGAAGTGCCATCTGTGTATCTCCACAGCGTCTGTCATTGTGGCAACTGGGCGTGACAGGGAAATCTGCATGTACACATCCGTAGGACAGCTTTGAGGCTCAGAGTCCTCGTGACCTCAAGGATCCCAGGAATTGAGTGGTTTTATGAATTTCCCTTTTCAATCTTTGGCTTAGCTTCTAATATAACTCATTAACAAATAGTAATCAAATAATGGCTTTCACTTGGGTGCTTACAACAAAATGACCCTCTCAACTTTATAGCCTCTACTTCAAGACAAAAAGTCCTAAATGTCAAAGTAGAAATATAGCCCCTGTTCACTGCCTTTTTGCATATAAGGAATGAAACTGTGACTGATGTTTATAGCTAAGCCTTTTAATTAAATAACTGTCTTTCTTTGAGCAATGGAATAATTCGAAAGGGAATTTGTGTTCATTAAAGAACATTGCCTGACTTTCTTCCAAACACTCTCTTGTTCTCTTCTAAAGGAAACGATGTTGCTTGGAAGCTCTGTCATCTTGATCTGTTTTAGCATTCTAATTATTTTACTTTAATGGAAGAAACTCTGATAACAAATTCATAAATAAATGCTTATTAAAACAGCTCATTTATCAGTGCCTCTTTATAATCAGTTCAATTGGGTTATGATTTAGGTTGTAATGCCTGCAGCATATTAATTTAGCTATTCAAGTGCAATAATCAGTAATGACTTGTATTTGAATTTTGACCTTCCTTCTAAAGATTTAATACCACTTTCAAAACAGCACACTAATAAGATTATATGTGAAGTTTATTTGAGCATTGTATTATGAAAAGTATCTGCAATTTGACCCAGTAGTAAGCCAGAATAAAATATTATAAATATAAGATATAATTATCTAATTATATCTTTGTTTTTGTGGAGTAAGTATGTTGAAAATGGACGCAATAACTGTTATCCCTTTAAAATATAAGGTTTATAAACTTTCTTAAGAACTTATTCTGCATCTATATAAGGTACACTAACAAATAAGTTAGTGTACAGAAAAGGGATTGCATTGTCCACTGAGACACAGAGTAGATAAAGAATTGTTTAGCAAGGTAGCTTATTAAGCCGCATTATTCCAAAATTTTTCAGTTTAATCTAGAGTCCTATTTTTCAAAGATTTTCCACATCTCTCCACAAATTGCATTTTTCAGCCTGATTCTTCATGGCTGCTTTCTAAATGCTCACCATTTTCATAGCAGAAAGCTAGTTATACTAAATTGTTCTAATTATTTGATGTGAATAATATATTATATAAAAGCACTTACTTACACAAGGCCTAGCACATAGCACTTAATATCTTTTAGGATCCTCTTTTCCATCTGTAGACACCGAGATATGGTTCAACACTTTACATGCTTAAGATGCTCTGGGATGTTCACTGAGGAATGCAAAGATGAATGAGGTGTTAATGAGCTTGTGGGAAAATGCACATGAAAAATGCTTAACGAGGGGAGAGACTGTCTTTTCTGTGTGTAACATCAGTACCTAGCCCAGTGCCTGCTCAATATTTAGTGCTGAAAATGTTGATGGAATCAATGATTTCAATTTGGAATAAATAAATAATGTGTACAATGAGTAACATATTGTAAATCTTAAGATAATACATTTTATTTGAAAAAAGGTGCTGGAAAGGTGCTATTTGTTATGGGTCTTAAAATATTGGTAATCTATGGAAAGGGGAAAAGCGTATTTGAGGCTGAGGAGAGAGTATGAAAAAAAAAGAGACCTGTACACTTGGGAATATTGGTGTAGTTTTGTCTGAGGTGGTTAGATTTGCTGTCACTGAAGCTATGTATGTGTGCAAAGACAGCGTGAAAGATGAATCTGGAATGACATGTTTAAGTTAGTCACTAGAAGGCCTCAAACCACCTGCTTCCCCTAACCCCGGTTCTGTAGATGTTGAGACTGGTGGACCAGGGGTCTGCTCTCTCTGAACCTTACTCCTGATTTCCCTATGAAAGCTGGCTTTGCTAGGTGTCCTGTGATATATTTGGGTTTATTCCTACTTTTGCAAAAGTAGGAACATTGTTTCCAGTTTACCTCCAGTGTCTAGAAAAATATGTGGCAGAAAGCATGACTTCAATAAATATTATTTTAATCATTATTTCCACAATTCCACTAATTCTACATGACTTTGTGAACTATTGTACATTTTTAAATGGTGAAAAAGTACTATCTTGCCTTTATTTTATGAAAACAATATTAAGAGTTGGCCTGAACACGTCTGTTCATCCATTTGCATTTGTGCTCATATACTCATATGCCAGTCACTGTGGATGAACAGAATGGTCTATCATCTAAAGCCAATATTTCTTTTTCCTAATTTCCTATCCAAGAACATTATTCCAGAAATACTTCTTTGTATTTCCTACATTATTAATTTTGCCATTTCTTTGGACCATTTCCATTGGCAAGCAAACATGTTATTATTTTTTTTCCATCTTAGAAAACATTAAGCACAACTATCTTGACTATAGTTCCTCTGTAACTATTTACCTTTTCTCCATTCCTTTTTTGAGTGAAGCATCTTGAAATTGTTTCCTATACTTACTGCATTCAATCCCACTACTTTGTTAGAAATCCCTTTCAATCAAGCTTTCTCCTTATCACTTCCCCCAAAAACCTTCCGTGAGGTCATCAGGGATAGCCAATTTTCTAAATCCAATGGCTGATTATCAGGTCTCACTTTATGTCCACTTTCTGCAGCATTTGATCAAGTTGGCCCCCAGTTTCTCGAAATAATACCTTGAAGACATTATTTCATTTCCTTTGGCTGTGTGGACATCATAATCTTCTGTATCAATTGCTTTCCAAAATCATTTTCTGGCTCTTTCTCCTACTGATACATGACTTTTGGAGAGCTTCAAGGCTCAGTTCTTTTACCAACTTTCTACACTATCAAGACTTGTTTCTTTAGTGATCTTATCGTTTCTCATGGCTTTTTATATCATTCATACATTAATGACTTCCAAATTTATACAGGTAACCAAGGCCTTTTGTCTGACATTCAGACTTGTATGTCTGATGGCCTTTGCAATGTTTCTTTATTGATGTCTAGTTGGCAGTCAAGCATCTCGAGTGAAATATAACCCAAACTGAAAATATGTTGTTCTGATCCTTACAAACTTTCTCATCTCAGTATAGTCCACTTCTTAGTTCTAGTTGACCAAGTTGAAGGTTTTAGAATCTTTTCTGACTCATTTATTTCTTTCACAATACTCATCTAATTCAGAAACATGTAATGTTGGCTTTTCCTTCAAGAATATTTCTCACCACTCAACTACTGCCCAATCCAAAGTACCCAGTTCTCTAAAACAGATGATTGAAATGACCTCAACATGTGTCTTCCTTCACCCATCTCTGCCTTGCCTTGAGTCTATTTACATCTCCAGCACAAAAGGGAATGTTAAAATTGGAGTCAAATTATATTACTTCTCTGCCAATATCTTCCAATGGGTTTCTGTATTGCTTAGATAAATTGCCAAAATCTCTACACAACCTAGTACCTGTTATTATTCATCTCTATTTTCATCTACTCATCCTCACATTTATTCAGGTCTTCCTACGTTCACTTTTAATTCCTAACACACACTAGTCATGCTCTTACATTAAGTCTTGTCTCAGCCCTCTTCCATCTCTCTTCCCCTTCCTTTCATGACCTTTTTCCACAGCATTTATTATCATCTGAAACACTGTATCTTTTACTTATGTATTGCATTTCTCCTCTCATTGAGTGTGAGCTCCAATATATTTAATAGGATATATTGTGAGCTCATGATATTTAATAACACTGTTCACTGCTGTGTACCGTTTTTGGCATATAGTAAGTACATATGTAAGAAATATTTAATAAATTGATGATGCAAATGAACATCTTATGCATACTCCAGACCGCAAGTAGAAAGCAATGGGATGACCATGATTGTTTAGGCCAGTTGGTATTCCTCTTTTAGGGCTGGGTCTTATTGCCACCTGAACAAAATTAGGATTATTTTAGAAAGGAAGATGGATAGTCATGCAATTGTCAACCAAAAGCAAATATCACTCAGAGAGTGAAGCAAAAAGGTGGCATTTAAAGTACTCAAATGTGTTTTTATTTCAAAAACTACAAGTTAAAATATAAGTAATTTGTTTCTGTGTATATAAAAAAGTTCTTTTGTTTTTGTACTCTATATTTTTTGTGAATTTTGGATTCTTAGAAAGCAATAGAAATCTTTGAAATATCAGGAATCCTAATTAAAAATCTAGTGGTCTTATATTATCAAAATCTCTATAGCATCTTGTAAAGACAGAGTTTTTATTGTTATTCTTTTTTCTCTAGACTCCTTTCTTCTCTTCTGTATGCTGATGATGTTGAGAGTTTGTCCGAACTTGTACACTTTCAAGTCAATTTTGCATGACTGTACTAAGAGTCAGAAATAAAAGAGAAAAGATAGACTAGTAATTCAGACAAAAATGCACAATTATATAAGCATTTTCATTTATTTCATATATTTGTAGTCTCTCAAAGTCCCAAATGGTATGGTAAGGTGAGTAATGCCCCACGAATACACATGTGTGCACATTATCTAAAGTCCTGGGCTCTATAGTTACTTGAACACTCAACTTGCTGGAACAATTTATAGCACAAAATGTTAGTTATGCAGGACATTTTATTTGAGTATGTTTCATGTAAATGTATAAAAATGCATCTATACCCAGTACAATAGAAATGGAAAAATTCTCGTATAAAAAAGATATAAACTAGGTGTTATAGTAGATGCATATGGGGAATATATCCACAAGAGAAACTTCACGCTGGATCAAATAGTATCTACATAGGACATGAACCAGAAGACGTGTGTAACTCACACCTTTAGTTTCCAGATTTTTAAAAATAAGACAATGATTTGCATTTCCACAAAACAAAAAATAAAACAAATAAAATAAAAAAGAATTCTTTACATTTTCCTGTTTTCAAGAGAGAGATTGACTAACATTACATAGGAAACATCAATATTCAAATATCAGTATCTTTTATAACTTGGAATTGAGCCTTTATTGCAAAAGGATTGTGGTGTCATGGAAGAGACAGATCACAAAATCTCCTGGAAAGAGAGAAAGGTGCACTGAGCTGAGGTTGGTTACCACATTTGTGGGTAAGAAGTATCTAGTGGCAAGAATTTGCACAGCAAAGAGGAGGTATTAACACTTGTTTTACAATGCAATTGATGATAACATATGAATTGTTAGTAAGTCCATATCAAGATACCAGTAATTCACTTAAATTATTTATAAATTAGTAATTATTAAATTATTAGTAATTATTAAGTTACTAATTTATAAATGTCTTGATAAAAGTTGAATTGTCATTCACAAAAATATGGCACTTGCATAATGTAAAATCTGGACCCTAAAGGAAGATACTGAGACAAACTTCTAGCCACACATATCAATATTAGGAAATTTATTGATTAGAAAATATTGAAAGTTAACTTTGAAGTTCCTATATATATTATTCAGAAACATATTTCAAATGTATATAAAAATACTTGAATAAAAATAAAATATATCCCTTGGAGATTGAAATGATAGTAGACAGTTTTAGAAGAAATCTAACAGATTTTTCTTTTCACCTTTAGGATTTATTTCTCCATAATGTAGATATACATGCTATATCTATGTATGTGTATGTAGATATGTATGTGTACATGTATGTGTGTATATATGTGTGTGTATGTAGATATATACATTTCTCATCTAAAACTTATTCTCAGGATACTGGAAGACTGCAGGAAGAACTAAAAAACGTATTTACCTGACATTGGAATACTAATCCTATGGGGCACCTGCCATGCTGAACCCACCTCCACTGTCTTCTACTAGGCAGACCCAGTTTTCTTTTGCTGAAACTCTGGTGTGCTGTTCTCGACATACTACCTCAGGCTTTGGCAAATGCACCACCATGGGTTATCGCCTTCCTTGTATTTTCCTGGATGAATAAGATTAAAATCTGTGAGATAGAAATGAGCATTTCTTAAATAAGGTAAACTATTTGTAAAAGGAGAGGTTGAGGAAAAACTCTCTCTTTGATGAGAAGGAGGGAGAGAAAGATGGATTTTGAAACAAAGAAGAAGAGCAGGAACTAGGTTATATGAGGTTTATGTATGGATGATGCAATTTAAATAATGTATTCTTTGTTTTCTGAAAACTGTAGTATTAACTTCATCTTATATTTGTTTTGCCCTATATTATAATTCCCTCTTGCCCCAGTCTTCACTGAAGTCTGGTTACATTTATAATAGTTTTGTGTTAGGGGCGGTCAAAGAGGTATGAACTTTCTTGCACCTGCCTCTGCAGAGGCCACTGCAGTCACATTATATTTAAGGAGGTCAGAGGTGCCAGAATCCTAGGGAATATCCCTCAGTGTGGTTAGCAGTGGAGTACAAGGTTACATTTCGGACACTTCCAGCAGAGGATAGAAGAGGAGATAGACTGTAGACTTTTAAAAAGGGTGTCAGACAACTCGATTTGCATGTATTTATCAGTGTTTTTCACCTCAAAAGCATAAGAGAATTAACGCATCCTCTCTTGAATTCTACCAAAGAAACAAAGGAGTTTGGAATTTATCAGTAATTTGTTTTATTTTAAACATTAATGTGTCAGGGAAGCAGAGAAGCAGAACCACAGTGGATGATATTAAAAAGGCATTTGTTAAAGGGATTGATTGACCAAATGCATTGTGAGTATTTGTTAAACAGTCTATTGAAGGCTGTTGTTTCTGCTCCTAGGGTCAGGTCTGAGGTTGGCAGAAGAGGTAGGTAGAAAAGTCGGATGGATACGAAAAGGGGAAAACAATAGTAAATTGGAACCATGTCTCTTATTATCTTTATCTTCGCAGATGCAGGTGCCTACAGGGTAAGTCGGTGCTCTTGATCATGAAGCCGCATACTTACCTGGACCAGTTGCAGGAGAAGCTGAAAGAGGAGATCTGGCAGGAGCTAGAGGAGTCTGGGGCCTGACTGCTACTCCAACAACAAGATAAACCAGCAATTCAGCAACAACATGCATAAGCTGCAATAGATCCTGAACTCACACTCACCTTTCTAGGACAAACAGGGTGTTGCTCTCCTGTCAGTTAAAAAATCATTTGCAAATTTTATTCGTGGCCAATTCTCACTTGGAAAGATAAATGGAAGACAAATGTGGCAAAGGGAGTTTCAGTTAAGCTAAATTGAAACAAGAGAGAGCAACATTTCATTGAATTTTGCAACTTTAATGTAATTGTGCTCTAAATTGTGGAGTTTGGATTAACAGCAAAATTCCAAGTTGTGGAATATTATCTTCTGGTTTTGAATACATCCTAGAACTTTATCATATTCCATATACTAACATTATATAGTGCTTATTATAGAGAGTGGGTTTAGTAGTCCCTAATATTCATGTCTTTATAAAAGCTGAATTTGTAATATTCTTTCAAGTATCATTGACAATTTCCTGTACCAAGTAAAATGATATCATGATAATTAAAATTAAAATTCTGACATCTGGAACAGGAAGCTCAGTTAAGCAAAATTTATTAGGAAAAAAGATGTCTTACCAGGGCTGTGTATTAAACTTTATTTTAGGTTAAGAGAAAAATATGATTTACAGGTTTCCTGAGACTAAATCGTTAACACAATATTACATACTATAAGCAGATAAGTTCCAAGCACAATTCTTGGCATAGTTTAAGGAGTCTAACAAAGAAAGAAGGAATGGAATTAATGGTGATGTTGATGAAGAGGGAGGTTGTGATGACAGTGATGTGAGAACACAACGAGCTGTAATAAATAAAGAAAAATCATCCACTACTGTTTTTAAGGCATAAATACACAGTAGGTCTTATAGAAAACTGGAAAAGTCACCTATTAATTGGCAACTCTAATGATCAATTTATCTTGTAACCTTAAGGTGTGATCTGTTCTGTTCTTCGAATTTATCTTACTCTCTCCACTCGTGCTCCTTTGTGAGTTATCATACCCTTTCATTAGCTCACCTATCAAATGTCAGTGACCTCTGTTCAATTAAGGACTAGAATAGAATAGAATAGAACAGAACAGAACAGAACAATTTGGCTTTCAGGCTTACATGGCAAAAAGCATACTATCTTTGGGTAGAAAGAAATACCTTTATTCAGCAAAGACCTATAAACATAGCAGACTTTTTGGTGTTGCCGACTGAGCAGTATAGACCTGTATCTGTTTTAGATGATTATGTTACTCTTGCCCATAATGGTCCTAAATAGGAACTTTTTTTAAAAAAAGATGTTGAGAGAGGCGAGGGATTTGCACGATGCGCCACAGAGCCGTTTTGTTTTGAAAGTGTAAAAGAAGTATAATAAATAATTTCTGATTAGTTTTTTTAAAACTACAAAATGTTGTTTTTTCCACTATTCTTCTGAGGGATGTTCACCATATTCTGGTTTTCCTCTGGACACATGGTTGAATTGCACTTCCTCACTCCCCTCCCCATAGCCTACCATGCTTGCAGTTAGTTAGGCACAACCAATGACCTGCTGTAGCCAACGAAATGAGAGCAGAAGTGAAGTGTTCACTTATGTTTGTCCTACTTCTTGCAATAAGTAATTTGAGGCAGTTGTGACCTTGGCCATGGATATGGTGGTACATCATTTGCACTGTTAAGATTATGACAAAAACATTGCACATACTCAATTTATTTCATATTAAAAACAAATACAATATTTTGAACTCACCATAAAATTGCTTGATTAAAACATGGCTACTATGTACATTCTAAATATACTTCTCTTTATTGGAAAAAATATTAATTAAAATAATTATTACTTTAACAGAAACTCTAAGTGATTAGTGCTTCATAATTATTGCCCACAGATTTAGAATATTTATTAATTCTATAATAATGTACTCTTAAGAATTATATATGTTTAACTTTTTCAGGCTAAAATAATGTGTTATGTATAAAAATTTAATTGTAGCCACATGACTCTGAACTCCCTTTTCCCAAGTGTAGAGATTGTCGTGACAAGTCCTGAAATGGAGCCTCCATCAGCCTGAGTGACTACAATGAGCTGAAATCAGTGCTGCTCCATTTGGACATTCAAGATGAGTGAGATAAAAAAAAAATTGTTTTGTGTTAAGCCACTGAGAATAGGGTGGTGTTTGTTACTGCAGCCTGACATAGCCCACCCTGACAAGTACAGATGGTGGCCTGTAGTGCTTATATACCAAAAAAGAATAATCTTAGAATGCACAGTGTAAAGCCACTCAGTCACTTGTCATAAAATTTATACGACGAGAAAGAGGCCACACAGATCCGCAGATGGTGGGCCAAACTCCTTGGTTGGTTGGTATTGGGAGAACAAGTGTTAGGCCTGGGGAGAATGTGTGGGTATCCATCTGTCTTTGGCCAAGTGAACACGCTAGTGTTCCAGGTCTTTAGGCAAAAGCAGAAAAGAGATGACAGCTTTCAGCTCAACAGATAACTTAAGATGCCAAACTTTTTTGCTGTGTGCCTTATTTTTTTGAAGAAGCCCAGAGATCCCCAGTTCAACAAGTAACTATATATAATAAGCATGAACTTATGTTTGTCCTACTTCTTGCAATAAGTAATTTGAGGCAGTTGTGACCTTGGCCATAGTGGTAAATCATTTGCACTGTTAAGATTATGACAAAAACATTGCACATACTCAATTTATTTCATATTAAAAACAAATAAAATATTTTGAACTCACCATAAAATTGCTTGATTAAAACATGGCTGTTATGTACATTCTAAGTATACTTCTCTTTATTGGAAATAATATTAATTAAAATAATTATTACTTTAACAAAAACTCTAAGTGATTAATGCTTCATAATTATTGTCCACAGATTTAGAATATTTATTAATTCTACAATAATGTAGTCTTAAGAATTATATGTGTTTAACTTTTTCAGGCTAAAAGAATGTGTTACGTATAAAGTAGCGTAATAGGGTCACTTGGCATGGTCCCTAATCACTTTACCAGCCCACTTATTTAAAATTATCTGGCATATCCTTAAGGTTGATAGGAAAGAGAGAGGTTTCTGAATTTCTCAAAGGGAAGTTAAAAGATCTCCTGTAACTTTTATTCTAACACCTAAGTCAAGAACAGCTTCATATCAAAATCAATAAATATTTATTATGAGCACATTATTTATCAAAGACTGCTCAATTCAAAGGCAGTGAAAAGCACTAAGAGGACCTGCCTGAATGTATTTTACAGTCTCTATTAATTAAAATTACCATTAAGCAAATAATTTGTTATGATCCTAATAAGTGCAACAAAGGGGATATTTATTTAGGCTCTTGTAAAAGTAGGTAATAGAAGGACATAATCTTATGTTAGATCAGGAAAGTTTTGTAGAAAAATAAAATCTAGGCTGGAAGAGAAATTTGAATGATAAGTAGGGAGAAAGTAAGGGAGAAGAGGAAGAACTTTTCAAATAGCAGGTAACAGGAAATGGTGTGATTCATTCAATAAATAAAATGAAGATGAGAGTACAAGAAAAAGAGAGGACAGGAAGGAAGAACACTGGAAATTGACTCTTTTGGAAATAGAACTTTTTGGGTTGTTTCTCTCTCTGTCTCTTTCTCTCTGTCACACACACACACACACACACTCACACACACACGCTAGTCCCCCACTTATCCAGCGTTTCACTTTCAGCAGTTTCAGCTACGTGAGGTCAACTGCAATAGGAAAATATTAAATTGAAAATTCCAGAGATAAACCATTCGTAAGTTTGAAATTGCACACCATTCTGAGTAGCATGATGAAATCTCGTGCTGTCCCACTTCATCCTGCTCAGTGATCAGATTGACTTGTGGTGTCTCAGTGCTGTGGCCAAGTCATCCTTGTTTTACTTCATCATAGTCCCAAAGCCAAGAGTAGTGCTGCTGGCTATTTAAATGTGCCAAAAGAAGCCATAAAGTGCTTTTAATTTAAGTGAAAAGGTAAAACTTCTTTATAAGGAAAGAAGAAGAATCCCATGCTTAGGTTGCTAAATGCTACTGTGAGAATCAATCTTTTATTTATAAAATTGGAAGAAGGGAAGAGAAATTTATGCTAGTCTTGCTGTTACATGTCAGACTGCAAAAGTTTCCAACACATTGTGGGATAAGTGCTTAGTTAATGGAAAGGCATTACACCTATGGGTAGAAGACATGAACAGAAATGTGTTCTGATTGACGGCAATTGGGCCTGGTACTATCCATGGTTTCAGGCATTCACTGGACATCTTGGAACATATTCCCTGAAGATAAGGGAACCATGGTACACAATATATAAAACATATATTGTAAGAGTGATTGAGATCTGCTTAGGAAAAACATTTGGGATAAGAAAAAGAACCTTCTGGCCAGGCATGGTGGCTCATGCCTGTAATCCCAGCACTTTGGGAGGCCGAGGCGGGTGGATCACCTGAGGTCAGGAGTTTGAGACCAGCCTGGCTAACATGGTGAAACCCCGTTTCTACTAAAAATACAAAAAAATAGCCAGGTGTGGTGGTGCGTGCCTGTAATCCCAGCTACTCGGGAAGCTGAGGCAGGAGAATTGCTTGAACCTGGGAGGCAGAGGTTGCAGTGAGCCAAGATCACGCCGCTGCACTCCAGCTTGGGCAACAAGGGTGAAACTCTGTCTCAAAAAAAAGAAAGAAAGAAAAGAAAAAGAACCTTCTTCAGGACCTAGAACAGAGTCCTGAGGAGTAACAACATTTAAAGGTGGAAGAAGTTGGCAAAATGATGGGAGAAGAACCACCAGTGAATCAAGAAGAAAACGAAGAAGGTGTGGTGCCCCCCAAAACAAAGGAAGCCTTCAAGAAGAGGGAATGCTGGCTTCCACCTTTATCAAGCTGATTACTGTCTTAGAAGAATGGAGACCCTGTGCTGTGAGATCTGATTTTATAAAAACTCTGAAATTTAAATTATTTGACATCCCTCCACTGTGTATTATTTCTTTCTTTTCTGTCTTATTGAAAAATCTTTATTTTACTGTAAGTTCTGGGATACATGTGCAGAACGTGCAGGTTTGTTACACAGGTATACACATGCCATGGTGGTTTGCTGCACCTATTAACCCTTCGTCTAGGTTTTAAGTCCTGCATGCATCAGCTGTTTGTCCCGATGCTCTCCCTCCCCTCCTCCCACCCTCACGGGCCCCAGTGTGTGCTGTTCCCCTCCCTTTGTCCATGTGTTCTCATTGTTCAACTACCACTTATGAGTGAGAACATGCAGTGTTTGGTTTTTTGTTCCTGCTAGTTTGTTGAGGATGATGGCTTCCAGCTTCATCCAAGTCCCCGCAAAGCACATGATTTCATTCCTTTTTATGGCTGCATAGTATTCCATGGTGTATATACACCACATTTTCTTTATCCAGTCTATCACTGATGGGCCATTTGGGTTGGTTCCATGTCTTTGCTATTGTAAATAGTGCTGCAATAAACATACATGCACATGTGTCTTTATAGTAGAATGACTTATATTCCTTTCAGTATATACCCAGTAATGGGATTGCTGGGTCAAATGATATTTCTGGTTAGATTCTTGAGGAATTGCCACACTGTCTTCCACAATGGTTGAACATTCCCACCAACAGTGTAAAAGTGTTCCTATTTCTCCACAGCCTCACCAGCATTTGTTGTTTCCTGACTTTTTCATAAGCACCATTCTGACTGGTGTGAGATGGTATCTCGTGGTTTTGATTCACATTTCTCTAATGATCAGCAATGTTGAGCTTTTTTTCATTTTTTTTTGGCCTGTTTATAATTTTTTAATTTTAACTTTTATTTTAAGTTCAGGGATACATGTACAGGTTTGTAATATAGGTAAACTCATGTTACAGGTGTTTGTTGTACAGATTATTTTGTCACCCAGGTACTCAGCCTAGTACTCAATAGTTACTTTTTCTACTCCTCTCTCTCCTCACAACTTCCACCCTCAAGTAGGCCCCAGTGTCTTTTGTTCTCCTCTTTGGGACCATGAGTTCTCATCATTTAGCTCCCACTTATGCGTGAGAATATGTGGTATTTGATTTTCTGTTCCTGCATTAGCTTGCTAAGGATAATGGCCTCCAGCTCCATCCATGTTCCCGTAAAAGGCATAATCTCATTCTTTTTCATGGCTGCATAGTATTCCATGGTGTATATGTACCACATTTTCTTTATCCAATCTGTCACTGATGGCATTTTTGTTGATTCCGTGCCTTTGCTCTTGTGAATAGTGTTGCAACGAACATTCACATGCATGTGTTTTCATGGTAGAATAATTTATATTCCTTTGGGTATATACTCAGTAATGGGATTGCTGGGAAAATGATAGTTCCATTTTTACCTTTTAGAGGAATCAACACACTACTTTCCACAATGACATCCCTCAATTTTTAAATGAAGACTTAATTGTTAAAACGGTACAAACCCTGTCAATGGGCTGGAAAGAATGTTATTTTACAAACTCTGTGTTATAATACATCAACATTTGTCACCAATAATGATAACTATTTGGTTTAATTGGACATCTAGAAAATTAGCAAAACATTATGCCATAATTCTTAATTTAGCAAGCATTGAAATGTCATACAGCCGTAAGCAGGGACATACAAAAAAGAGAGATAGTCGGCCGGCCGCGGTGGCTCACACCTGTAATCCCAGCACTTTGGGAGGCCGAGGTGGGTGGATCACGAGGTCAGGATATCGAGACCATCCTGGCTAACATGGTGAAACCCCATCTCTACTAAAAATACAAAAAATTAGCAGGGCGTGGTGGCAGGCGCCTGTAGTCCCAGCTACTCGGGAGGCTGAGGTAAGAGAATGGTGTTAACCTGCGAGGCGGCGCTTGCAGTGAGCCGAGAATGAGCCACTGCACCGCAGCCTGGGTGACAGCGCAAGACTCTGTCTCAAAAAAAAAAAAAAAAAAAGAGAGAAAGTCCATGGTAGTTTTACAACCAAAAGTATTCAATTCAATTCAGATCTCATGGTTAGAGTGCATATACTGTACATGCAAGCAAAAATGTAGTTAGTTGTAGTTTTCAAACAAGGGAAAGAACTGGGCATGAGCAACAATGGACACTACTATATGTTGTTTTCATGTTTGTTCTACTCTATGCATAAGAAAAGAAACTCTTTCATCTTCCCTGATTCCGATTTCTCCAGACATTCTCCTACAAGAAAATTTGTTGACATTCTTGATGACATCATTGTTCTCTCCTCAATTAGGTGGTCAGCATGATTGCGCACAGCCTGCATTTCTACAAGGAAGTACTGTAGGGAATGCTGTACAAAGCTGCTCTCAGATCCAGGGCTGTCATGTCTATTGGGGAATTGTGCAGTGGCCTCAACTGAAGTATGACCCCTTCTCTGGAAGTCTCAGTATTTCTTGTTTTCCTTGACACTGGACTGGTGGCTTTGCATGTATACTGGCTCTTTCTTCTCTCCTCCCTGCTGATGTCTGAAATGCACATGAAAGCACAAGGTAAGCCTGCCAACGTATACTTAGATTAGATTACTGGACGAGGTTGACAAAGGAAGTATTTGAATGGGAAAGATAACTAAATTAGGACCCTTTGTCAAGAGCAAAATCATTTCTCCTCTTCTGAATCTGAATCTTGAAATAGTATTTTTGGCATTCCCAGAAGCTACAAACAGCCTGCTTATTAATTATGGTTCTGGAAATTGCAATCTTTTTTGAATATAAAATTACTTGCCATGTATTAGTATTAGAAGAGAGAGATGATAATAGAACTTCACTACATTCTTGATCCTTTTGTTACGTTAGACTCACCCCTGGACATTATAAACTATAATTCTGTGAGCATGTCTTTTCTTTTACCTTTTCAACATTTCTTGTTTCCTAGTATGTATGACAGTGTAAGAATTATGGTTATCAAAGTCCTCTTTTTCATAAAATAGAAATGAGTTTTCAAATGAGGTTTGATGTTAAAATAATATTTCTAATGTTTATATTTTAAGTATTTTCACATCAATGAAATTTAAAATACTTTCATTTCATTGAAGGGTAAATTGAATTTTCTGAAAAACCAAAAATTTAGTGATTCTATATAGTGAAGCCAGTGAAGGACAGATTATTTTTCATATATCACATATAACTAAGCAGTTTATATGTTATTATGCCATTGAATAAAAAATATAACTTGTATTCCTGCAAGATAAATTTTCCCAAGACAGTAGGATGTGCCTGGAACACCTGTGGCCTCAGTGAAAATCCCTGGGGGTTTGACTCCTTAAAAAGGTGCCCTTTCTCTTTCCTCTGGACTCCATTCTGGTTGGATGTGTGGGGTTTTGTCTGTTTGTTTCTGAAAGTCTTGGCTTGGAAAAAGAAGGGAACAGTTCCTGACCAACAGTGATTGGTTAGCTTGCTACAAACTAACTTCATTATGAACACATTTCCCCAAATACCATCTTACTAACTATAGACTACAATCAAAACTCTGGGTTCCAATGAGAGGAATTTAGCTGATGGTTCAAATGCAGGTAATTTAAGGGAGGGACTATGTTTAAAAATTGTAGGCAGTAATGAAGGGACTGCTTGAGAGAACAAAAATGGGTATCGAGGGAGGTGTCCAAAGAATAGCAGTTGAAGCAGTTGAAGGGACTAAAGGAGGAAATAGAGTCACTTCTGGAGCCCAGACAGACCTGGAGCAACTCAAGAGGCGTCACCCATCAGGAGCTGTGGTTACAGAGGAATAGTTCTGAGCAGTAAGATTGCTGGGGGAGTAAATATCCTCTCACTCCCCATCTCCTGCTGATGGTGACTAGTGGTGAACTCAACAAGCAAGGGAATGCGGCCAGCAGAGCGCTGAGCAGGGTGGAAAGAGTCAAGAAAAGGTCTAAATCGGAGTGCAAATGGAAGATACTCAGCACAGATCAGAATCCTGAGGGGCAGGGCGGGTCTCTAGCATGATCTTGGGCAGGTGTTTAGGACTGCGTTCAGGAAGTAAATCAGAAAGCCTGGGAATGCCAGGTAATTGTTTGGAGAGGTTCCTAAGGAAAGGTAGCATTCTGAAAGCTGTGGTACCTAATGTCCTCAAATATCACTATACCAGGAATGGCACTGAGCCCTCCAAACCCTTTGTCTCACTTCTTATAGACAACATTTATCTCTGGGAGGAATAAGTACCAATAATCTATCAACTTAAAAAGAACTGATTTTTGAGATCTTACATAGCTGGTAATAGAGAGAGTGGTACTCAGGCTGCATTCCCGTCAAGTCTTCAGCCTACATCTTTCCTTTATCCCATGCTTCCCTTTGACATTTGAAAGCATTTGCTTCACTCAAAGTCAGGTAGGCAGCAGAAACCCTTCATCTTCTTTCCTGGTGGTAACAGTGACCATATCAGTCAGCAGGATCATCACCGGGGTCTTTTACTTCAGACCTTCCAACTCTGTTGCTTTTTCAGATCTGACTTCCCCCTAGACCTAGGACTAATTCTTACTTCTGCACCATCTGGTCCCTTCTTTCCTATTTTATTCTGGCTTCAGCCCTTAGTGTCTAGTCACCTACTTCCCACAAAAAAGAAACCTTCTTGTGTTTGGAAGAAATCTGGAATCAAAGGTGAAGAAAGTGAAGGAAAAATTCTGGAAGTGAGTAGAGAAAAGAGGATAGGAAATGTTCGTGGAGATACTGGCACTTGTTCTGAAGTGGGCGAAAGGAGTCGGGCTGTCCAGGGACTGAGTTGCGTCTCTGAAGCTTTGGACACGCTGTGAGCCCAGAGGAGAGCATGCAGCTGCTTTAGTTTGTAGTTTTGAGTTTAAACCTCAAAAGAAACTAGAAGAAAGCAGAGCAGGAGTGGACTGAAGTGAACCTGGGAAGAATTACACTTCTGCAGCCATGTGTTTTGTGAGCTACTCTAGCTGTTTTTTCCTCAGCTGGATTTTTTTTTTTAATAGAAAATTAAAAAAAAAAAATCTAGCAGGACTTTACTTGCTGGAGACATTGAAGTTATATGAAATCTGCTTTCCTAATTCGGGATGCTACTGAAATCTGGAAGCTCTGCTTTACAATGGAATCTATTAAATTGACGTTTTTGCATGGCTAGCATGTGGACGAATATGGCCACTCCCTGTCTACGGTGCCTCCAGCCTCTCTCTTTCCTGCAGGGGTAAAAGTTTATTCTCCTGAAACGAATGAAGTTTAAATCTCAGGACCCCTCAATTGCCCGAGCTCCTCCAAGACCATATGTCTAATTTTGTATTTGTAGTTTTGTCTTCTTTTTCTTAAAGAGGGCCCCTCAAATTTTATAAGCTTTAGACTCCACAGAAACTGGTTACTGGGGTGGGGGGCGGTGTATAGGGTTGGGCTTCAGAAAAGGGCATGATGTGGCAAGACTACAAATCCTTTCAGCACCAGCTGGCAGATTCTCCACCACTTGGTAAATACCCTGTCAGCATTATCACCCTTGACTTCACTTTACTACTCCCCAACACATCTAAAAAAGAGTTAATCAGTGACAAATTCTTCTGTGATAAATTGCTTCCAAGGTCTTTTACACAACACTCGGGCCAAGTAAACTTGAGAGGTTTAATACGTGCATGTATTAAGTGCTGCAAGACTTCAAGGAAGCTTTCAAGCCAATGAACTCTAAATTGTATGGAAAGGAAAATGCAGGATGAGTTGTCCTTCTGATGCATTATTGTTCTTTAAAAACATTACTCATCAGTAGTGTTGGAATAAAATCGTCTTTCTGTTTTGTGGATACACTTTGTGTTTAGACCACTTCTATGACCACAAGCATGCATTAATGGGGAAGTAAAAATATATACCTTGGGTCTGCAAACTTTTTCTGTGAGGAGTCAGCTCGTGAATACTTTCAGCTTTGTAGGTCATGCAATCTCCCTTGCAAATACTCAACTCTAATGCTGTAGCATGAAAACAGCCAGAGGTGGCTGGGTGCTGTGGCTCATGCCTGTAATCCCAGCACTTTGGGAGGCTGAGGTGGGTGGATCACTGGAGGTCAGGAGTTCGAGACCAGCCTGGCCAACATGGCTAAACCCCATCTCTACTAAAAATACAAAAATTAGCTGGGCATGATGGCACATGCCTGTAGTCCCAGCTTCTCAGGAGGCTGAGGCAGGAGAATCGCTTGAATCCAGGAGGCGGAGGTTGCTGTGAGCCGAGATCGTGCTGCTGCACTCCAGCCTGGGTGACAGATGGAGACTCAGTCTCAAAAAAACAAAAAACAAGAACAGCCAGAGGCAAGACTTAAATAAGTGGTTTTGGTTGTGTTTCAATAAAGCTTTATTTATGGACTTTAAAATCTGAATTTCAATGTGTCAGGAAATAGTATTCTTTTGCATTTTTAAGAAATTATTTAAAAATGTAAGACCATTCTTACTTCATAGGGTAAAGCAGTCTAGATTCAGCCTATGGACCATACATTCAAACCCTTGATATATAGTAATAGTGAAAAGAATAAAAATTTTAGAGCATTCATACTTGGTTTTCAATTTTGAGTCTGTTGCTATTAGGTCAATGAAATTGTGCATCTGTGTTTCAACTCCCCGGACCCAGAGCTTTCTCGTCTATAAAATGGGCTTAACTTGTTGGCAGGATTACATGAAACATGACATTTCAAAGCACCTAGCATAGTCTCTATGGAGTTGTAGTTCATCAATATATTCAAATTCTTTTCTGTTTTTTTGACTATTTATTTGACTGACTGACCGATTTGTTAACATTAGTATCTTGAACAGATATTGTACAGTCACAAAAACTGAAAAGAGTTTTGAAATTAAACATGAATTTTTAGGTATGCAAATTGGTGGGATAATATGACAAAAATCTCATTCATATTTGAATCAAAGTTTGTATCACCTTTATTTTAACATTGTTATTTGGGGTCATGTCGTTTTCTTTGCATTCTTAAATTTTTTATGTTTAAATAAAAGTATTTTACTTTTTTGTATTTGGCTTAATTCGTATTATAATAATTAGGTGCTTCTCCTGTGAGTTTTTACCATATCTGCTCCAATGGGTTTACCTTGTATATAGCCATGAGGACCTTGATAGTTGAGGACTGCAAATGCTACATGCCACTCTAATAGTGTATGTTTGTATATTATATCAATGTATGTGTCAAGGATGTAACTACATTAGTATACACTGAAGGTTTACACTGTTGACCAAGGTCACAGGAATCCATAGGAAAACTGGATTACTTCTAGACAATCTGCATTCAATTAGTTTTTAATAGGAGATATAATTTTCATATTATTAATTAATTAAATAATAATATGTCAAATTTCTAGGACAAAGGGAAGAAGTAATGGACTTTAGACTCATTCAGGGAACTTTTTCAAAATACACATTCTGATTTTTCACCACCAGCCTTCCCCATCTTTTCAAAATACAAAGAACCATGGGGTGGGGAGAGTGATTATTTGTATTTTGAATACCAAAAACTCCTTAGTTGAGTTGGACACACACACACACACACACGCACATAGCACTTTTGGAGGTAAATGACACGGCTTTTCTATCTGTTTGGGTTCCTCCTAGTCGAGTAGTTATTTTGCTTTAATTCTTACTTTAGACGTGGAGGATTATTACCAGGGAGTTACATTCTATTTTCTCCAGGGCAGCAGTCAGAATTTCGGTAATTTTTTCTCCAGTCTTTGATGCTGGAAAAAGTTATTGAACATTCACTGAAGGTAGGACACTGCCACACACCGCGAGTTATAAAAAAGGATAAATGCTACTCCTCATGTTTGAGGAGGTAAAATGTAATACCTAAGACTAGATGAGACAGGTACACATGTAAGCACATGCCACAATGTTAAGTGAGAGGTATGTGAAAGAAATACAATGTCCTATTGGAAATTGGATGATTGTGATATCATGTATGATTTCAAAAGCCAGGAAAGGTTTTATATATAATTGGAATTGCCATTTTAAAATGTTGCCAATGTTTAAGGAAATGAGTAAGTGGGCATTTCTTTATAATCTAGTGTTGCTCATAAATTCAGATTCTATTCATGCTATTGAAGTGTCAGGTACATCTTTATTTAAAAACGTTTGAATCATTCTCTTAGGAGTAGCATCCACAAACATTTCAACGCATTTGAAGGTGACAGATTTCCTAAAGCATTTTCTATCATTTTTTAAGAGCCTATAGCTATAAAATCCAGAATTTATTTAACATAATAATTCATCATTCCAATGCAAATTCCTCAAATGGATCAAGCCATATTAGATTTAGCTTTTTTTCCCCCAAATGAAGGATTTCATTATGGCACATTCTACATTTTCTGATTTTCATTAAACAGAGAGGAAAGAAGAAAAGCACTGAAAAATCCACCTATATCTATAATTTATGAAATGAAAGGAATAATCTCTAGAATGCTTACAAAGCATGAAAACCTAAATAGATTCAATGGATTTTGTTAAACTTTGTGCTCTTTAAGCAAGAGTTGCCTTCTGGCTTGTACATATGAAAATTATAATTTTAACAGTAAGATGTATTTTAGGAAAACTGAACACCAATGGGAGATTTTTAATTTGATGCTAAATATGTTTATCAATGTCTTACATTTGTGTTTTAAACTCTTCAAATTCTTTAGCAAGACATTTTGATCACTTGTTAAAGTCTAGTTTGTTAGACTACACAGAAAAATTAGATAAGATTTAGTTCAATTTCATTGTGGGCAGCCCATGAAATATTTAATTTATAATAAAATGAATTTTGTTTCTCTCCAGATCCTCATTTCACATTTCACTGGAGAGACTTTAGTCATAGAGATAGAGTGAGTGGAAATCCAAATTGCCTTTTGGAAATCTTTCAGTAAGGACAGAGTTTTAAAAAAGTAAATGTTTGAGACACATATATTGAATCCAATTTCAATAACTATTTGAACTTAAGAGATAAGTAAGTCAAATCAAAAGGCAGAGAACTGGATGATATTTGCCCCGATTTTGTAACTTTAAAATTTTTGCTGTAAAAACTTTTCTAATTACTTAAGAGAAACGCAATTAAGAGATGATAGGTTTGGGTAGTTGCTCTCAAAATATATGTTTTTAAAAAGAAATCATTAAATAAAGTTTTGTTATCTTAATTTGAACAGTTCTCTCACAGTTAAGAGGGTTTCTCTACCTGCAGGATTTGCTCATAGGGCACACGCACAAAAGTGTCACCTGTAGCATGCCAGTGACTCAAGAACTTCAAGAATCATCATCATATGTGATGAGAATGAGACAATAAAATGGAAATTCCAGAATGAGCATACCTTAAAGCTTAATAGTGCTGTTACATGAACATTAGTAATTTGAGTATATATGTATATATGTATTTTCTGCACTATGTTTATTGACATAAATAGATGGGGAAATTTTATCTCTAGTACAAATCAATGGGTCCTGGGTAATAAAAAAAGAAATATTATACAAGCAATGGCCATATCCACAGCACTTCTATTTTCCTTGCATTGAACAATTTGTGTCAAAATAATTATTTTAAATTTTTCCTGTTATCTCAAATTAGTGACATATGTGAAGTAAATTGATTACTGTTTCCAAATTCCTTTCACATTTTTAAATTCACATGCTCATTTATTTCAAGAAGTAAATTCTATTGTATGCAATGTTAGGGTAGGTACCAAACCAAAAGTTCTAGCTATTCTAAAACTAGGTGTTCGGAGTGTAAAATTTGGTCACTATTAGAAACCAAACTGTAAAGCATAACTATTGAGCATACATAATGCTGGTTCCCATAGTTTAAAACCTACCTTTAATGATCTAAGAAAGAGTTTTGTAATGTAAGACTGAAAAAAATCGTTAAATGAAAACTTATCAAAATCTATGATGAGTTTCATCATAGATTTTGTAGTAGATTTCATCAAAATATACTACAGGCAGCTTACCAACGGCTAACCTAAGTCCTCACAATCATATTGTGTTATGTTCTGGCTAACACAGAGTTATTACTAAAACGTGGTTCTAGTATTAACCACCAACCTACCTGTGGATTGGGGGAATATTAGCTAGAAATATGAGTGGCATAGCTGTCCTTATCTCATTTGCTTCTTCACTCATTTTAAAGCCTTCTCTCTGCTTTTGTATTATTGCCTGGTCCATACTCTTGTGCCTTGGACAGAAAGTTTTTTCTTTCTTTCTTTTTTTGGTTACCCCAAATTCAGTCTTATGTAACAAGCATTCTTTCTTAGGTGTATAGACAAATATATATTTATATCTGTTTTTCTTATTTTTATTTATATTCATAACTGCTATTAAGCAACTCACATAATGCAGAAACTACAGGAAGTAAAATTTCAAGTGACAGAATGCCTGAAAATATCTATGAAAGCTTATGCTGTTCCTTTGAAACTTTTTTTAAAAGAACATTCTAATGTTAGACAGGAAAAAAAAAATGATATCTTCCAGTCCAAATAACTTTCTTCCATTACTCAAGCACTTTTCCTTCCTTTTACGGCTGTTTCTTATCTACAGCTGCAGTGAATGGGGAGAAAATTCTAAGTTTTTAACCTTATAGTTCAAGGGTTGTGGTTTAAC
Organism: Pan troglodytes; assembly: GCF_028858775.2. Lineage (NCBI taxonomy): Eukaryota > Metazoa > Chordata > Mammalia > Primates > Hominidae > Pan > Pan troglodytes. The sequence goes on along the minus strand of NC_072412.2, from coordinate 96,543,544 downwards.
TCTTTCATATCTGTTAGTATTGGATACATTCTGCTACAAAAAGAATTAATTCCACATGAACAGAGAGCAAACCAGAAAAAAAAATATTTGAACCATCCAATCTGTGGGCCCAAATTTTATTTTTAGTATAAGTTTGTCATTTAACTTATATATTTAATACATTTAACTTATATATTTACTTCTGAATGCATTAATTGAGCAATATAATTATAATTATCCATCCAGTTCCCTGCAACTTTCACCTATTGATCAGACCTATTGCAAATGGCAATAGGTCTGATCTAAAGACATAGATTTATAATAGCTCCAAATAACTGGAGAGAGATGATGATTTTAACAATTACTCCCTTAAAACCCTTATTATGCTCTCTTTAATCCCGAAAATAACACCGACACAACGATGGAAAGATCATATTATTACCTTACTTTTACTGAAGAAAAACTGAAACACAAAGAAATTAATCTGGACCATATCAGACAATGGCAATGGTAGAAGTAGGATTTCAATTAAGACAGTCTAGCTCCAGAGTATATGCCTGAAGGCGCTGCTACATGTGTATTCTGCGTTCATTCAACATTTAATAAAAGCCCATGTGTTAATCACCAACACAGACACAGAGATGCTCAGTTATAAAAATGAAGAAGAGGTATCCCCAAGGCACCCTGAGTATAAAAGTGACATGCAAAAGACAGTAAAAACGACAAAAATTAGTTCCATAAACGTGTGTGCAGCGTACAATGGAAATAAAATGAAGAGATAACTGATTTAACTTTGATGTAAGAGTGAAAATTTAAAAAGCCTTCCTAGAAGGCATGAATTCATGAACTGCGACTTAAAATCAGGTTAGTCTTTCTCAGGAAGACCAAGGAGAGTCAAAAGTGGAGTTGCCATATGAGCAAAGGGATAAAGAAATGAAGCCCAAAGAAATCACAGGAGGTTCCTTGCGATGGTATAGTAGGGCTTGAAGGCTGAGGGCAATACAAACTAACTCGTGAGAGTGATGGGAAAGCAAGTCTTGGAGGACTGTGCATAGCTTATTGAAGAATGTAAAAACTTTCTTACAGAAATTGGATACTCACTGAAGATTTTAAGCCCAAAAGATCTGGGGTCGAAGGCTGGACCCCAAATGTGCACAATGATGTGTAAGGCGCTGGAGTCCTGGAAGTCTCAGTTCTGTCACTTGTGAAGTGCAGATTATTCATACCTACTTCATGGTGTTTTATTTTTTGATACAAGGTCTTGCTTTGTCACCCAGGCTGGAGTGCAGTGGCGTGATCTTGGCTCACTGCAGCCTTGATCTCCCATGCTCAAGCAATCCTCCAGCCCCAGGACCCACAGTAGCTGGGTCTACAGGCACGTGCCACCAAGCCAGGTTAATTTTTTTTTTTTTTTTTTTTTTTTTTTTTTTGAGACGGAGTCTCACTCTGTCACCCAGGCTGGAGTGCTGTGGCTCTATCTCGGCTCACTGCACGCTCCGCCTCCTGGGTTCACGCCATTCTCCTGCCTCAGCCTCCCGAGTAGCTAGGACTACAGGCGTCTGCCACCACGCCCGGTTAATTTTTTTGTATTTTTTGTAGAAACACGGTTTCGCTATGTTGCCCAGGCTGATCTCAAACTCCTGAGTTCAAGCGATCTGCCCACCTAGGCCTCCCAAAGTGCTGGATTACAGGTGTCAGCCACCACTCTCGGCCTTCATGGTCTTTTGTGAGAAGTGAGACAATCATATGTAACATACATCTGATTCTTTATCCCCGAGTTGAGAAGGAAAGGAGAAGCAGAAAGAAGGTAGGCAGGTAGGCATGTCTGTGTGTGTTGGCGGGGGCGGGGAGAGGGTACGCTCCCTAGTTGTTTCAATGGTTGTGTAGTGTAGATTAAGGCAAATGAGGGCTCCTCCTTATGCGTTAAGGCAGGATTGCACTTCCTTACTCTCCTTGAACCCAGACATAACCATTGACTGGCTGGTCCAGTGAGCTGTTAGCAGAGGAATATGTCTGGCTTTAGATGGCAGCACTTAATTGCCATGATAATACCACCCAGCCCTCTCTTCTGCTGCTGCAACGTTCATGGAAGCTTCTTTGGAGGAAGGTCTGTGTCCTGCTGGGTCCCCAAGTGATTGTGTGCTCCACTCTTGGCTCCTGCTGGGCCTGTATTATGAGAGGAGAAGTTCTTGTTGAGATAAGCTGCTGTGAATTTGAGAGTTGTTCCCAAAGCATAATGTATTCCATCTGATTATACAGAGGTCAAACCGCTTCGTAGAATTGCAGTTGAGTACAGTGTCTCTCACTTGGGGACATGGGAAAATAGGATAAGTGATTGCTGAGGGATGAATGCAAACTGAAGTTTCAATAACTGTGAAAGGCAAGAGAACAATTCCAAACTGGAATACCTACTTCAAAAGAAAATAAAAATTACATTAATAAGCTGGAAGAAATCTAAACCAGTCCCTGGCTGGCTGTGTGCTACCCCATGATGGGGTTAATATGTGTGTCTGAGGAACATCTGGTTGAAATAATCTGGTTGAAACTAACATGATGCCTAGCATATAAGGTAAGCTTGACAAATAGTAGTTGCTTTATTCATCTTCCAATTTCTTCTTTTATAAGATCCCGTTTGCTACTTATTTACCAAAGGGCTAGAATTGTTTGACCTAAGAAACCTTAAAAATGCTGTCTATGTAATGAGTTGCTTCTGCAATTTAGTGTTCCTGGAGTTAAGCACTTCACATGCAAACTTAAGTGTGCTGAGTCATTCACTTTCCTCCATTCAGTATTCAGTAGTGAATAAGCCATGAGCTCATGCTTTTCAACTTAGAAAAATACGAGTACCAAATATCTTCATCCCACATAGTTTTATTCCTTCATTGCTGCATTGTACAGATGTCTACAGGATGTTTCTAATCACAGCATTTCATTTGATTACTATATGGAGGCAGACACTTTGACCTTATTAACATACCTAAATTGTTGGCTCTGATGACTATACAGTCATTGAAGGGCTGTACATCTGATTAGCATGTGTAGTGGGAGTATTTTTTTGTGTAACATATTATGATGTGTTAGAAAAATTCTAGGAGACTATGGAATAGTCTATAGAATTTCTATAGCTTAATTTATAGAATAGATTGTGGAATGACATCTAACACTCAGAGATGGACAATCAGAAGAGAAGTCACAAGTCATGACGGGTCCAGAAACATATGTAAATGTGCAGCAGAAGGAGTTGAAACTTGAAGTTTTATCACAATCAAGTATCCAGTGATTTAGAGAAAATACAACTCACCGGTAACTGGCACCAGAATCTCACTCATTCTTTGCCTTTCTTTTTGTGTGTGTGTGAAAAGGGATTGGCAGGAGAGATTTTAGAGGATTGTACTGAATGCTCTATGAGGGCAAAAAGATGAATTAGACATAATCCAAAAGTTCACAGAGTTTAAGCATGACAGTTAAATTAATGTATAAGAGTATCCTAGCATGGGATGGGGTTTTGGAAAAAAAACAGAGGTTGAAATGAATACTAACAGTTTCAGTCTGAAGTAATGTGAGGAGCAATAATAACATCATGTAGTAGAGGTTTTAGCACTAAAATAGTCCAATCTTTCAACTCATCAAGAATAATTTACAAGGCTAAACATCCCTCATGACTTGAGAACATGTTATATCTAAACTTTATGATAAGGTTACCAAGTAGTTTATTAACCTTAAATCTTATATTTAGCAATCATCTTTTCACTAATGAGAAAGTTCTAGGTACATTATACATTTGAAGTCATACACTAAAAAAATGTTTCTTAATGTTTAATAAGCTGAATTCCATCAATGTTTACATGACAAAATAAAAATAAGGGCAAACATAAAAATTGGAATAGATATTTTTCCTAGAAATTAATTTTACATCTATTCAAAATTAAGAAGCTCATTGTATAGTGTAATGACCTTTCATAATAGCAATATCTAGACTCTATGTGCTAAGAGTGTAAGGTTAGAGCACCAGGATTATAAGCCTGATCTAAGCTTGTGCCTCAAATTTCAGGAATCCTAAATATCATCCACAAAACTTTTTAATACTGCATGATAATGAGAAAACAATACTTTGGTTATCTAACTAGTTTATTTACAAGTTTAGGGACATTCAGTACAGTGCTGTCTCAAACATATTATGTTTCATAAGTGGATCAAAAGTGGATGCCATAACACTTGATTTTACTGTCATCATTGAACACAATTTGTTGTTATTTTGATACATAATATAGGTGATCTATATTTTTTAGTGTTTCCATCATAAAAAAATATATTTTAAATTGACCTCAAATTATTATTATTATTATTTTGAGACAGGTTATTAATTATTATTTTGAGACACAGTCCTGCTCTGTCACTCAGTCTGGAGTGCAGTGATACAATCATGGCTCATTGCAGCCTCAGCCTCCTAAGTTCAAGTGATCCTCTCGCCTCGGTCTTCCTAGTAGCTGCGATTACAGGTGCAAATCACTGCTCTAGGCTAATTTTTTATTTTTATTTTTTGTGGAGACTGGGTCTTGTTATGTTACCCATGGTGGTCTTGACCTCCTGGACTCAAGCGATCCTCCCGTCTTGGCCTCCCAAAGTGCTGAAAACATTGTTCCCTGCCGACCACGAATTATATTGTAAGTGACAGCTATGGAGAGAATTTAAAGGAGAAATAAGAAAAAAAGGTTGCTGAGAGGTATTAACTACTAGAACAGGTGACATATCCACTCTTCGGTGTCTTTATAAAACAGAAAACTCGTGCAAATTCGGATTAGGTGGTAGTGCAAAAGCAATAAAGTAATGTCTGAAGATGTAAAGGCAAGTAAGAATTTTAATGCAACTTTAAAATAAGGTCTGCATTTACACTGAGTCATTAATCTCTATAAGACAGTTGACAGGTTTGTATAAAAAATAGAAGCCACATTAAATTGTGTAGATTCAGAAATATTTAGAGGTCAGATTATTTAAGATAGTAATGTATAAGGCATGGCTCTATTTCTATAAAATATAAACTTACTAAACAGTTTTCCAAAAAGTCTCTTTGGCAGAATGTATACTCTTTTGAAGATGATTAAAACATGGCTTTTAATTTTTATAACTCCTCTCATTGAAATTGCTTTCACACTCAGTTTATAATGCACTTGAGGTGAAATAAGAATCATTACTAGGTAGTTAGATCTTCTTGACATCTGAGTTCTCTCTAAAGAAACACACTTATTGTCAAAAAATAAAGCTTTGCCAACACTGAAGATATTAAAAAGGAAATGCTGCTGGTCTAGAGGTAAGATGAAAGAGGACCAAATAAAGTGTTTTGAGCAATGACAGCATCACTGAAATAAATGGACATCTTTCCTTGGAAATTCTGTGTAGCGGACAGTGTTCATTTGTTCAGGGAAGAAGGGTCTGGCGGGTGCAAAAAAAAGAGCTTCCATACATTCCATTCTCTTTCACAGTTGATTCTTTTTTATCGGGAGCTTAAATGTAGTGTCATCTAAGGTTCTGCCTTCTGCCCTCATTTTTTTCCCATTTGATAATGTCTCTTGTATATCTCAGCGATGTCACTGGCTACAGTTGTCACCGTTATGACCACCAAATTTATACCACCAGGGCATATCTTTTTTCTTGATTTTACAACAATGCATCCAGCCTCTTGTTGGGCTTCTCCGAACACTTGCATATTCTACAAATACCTCCAGTTCAACGTGACTGAAATGAAGCTCATCATTTGCGATCTTACAAGACCCTCAATGTGTTTTTATCCCAGTTCAGTGGAGGCAACCACCATGTGCCCCATTAGTCAAGCCAGAATGAAGCACACCCGACATTCTTTATTCACTCTTCTTCCCTGCCTCAACAGGCCATCCAGTCTTCTAAAATATATCCTCAGCACCCTTCTTTCCCAGTATCACTTCTTGATTCAGGTCCCTGCCATTTCTACTTGATATATAACAGACTTTGGATGGGTCTTATTGGCTCCTGCTTCTTTCTTAACCTATTTTCAACTGTTACTAACTTTTCTAAAATGAAAATAATATCACATCATTCGCCCCATTACTCCAAAACAAAATGCTAATGTGTTTCCTTGAACTTTGGCAGGAAGTTTAGGTTTCATTTCCTCTGTGTGAAATGGCCTTCCTCTCTGTCCACTATGTGCTGTCCTGTTGGTTGTGTAGTGAACTACCATGCACAGTGGGCTAGCTTTTCTCTGATTTCTGTTTCCAACTTCCATGAGACTTATGTTAGTGCCACATCATGTGAGATGCCCATCTTGTGTAACAGGGTAAGTTACTGTTAGGTAACCTTCCATGTCTGGAATTTGCCTGTTTTCTGTAATAGACTGGGCTTTTCTTTAGGACAAACAAAATCTCTATCTCTCTAAGACCTAGCAGAAAGTCTTCAGGTGTTCAATGACTGGTTGAATTAATGAGGGTCTCCCATATTTTAGAAGCTGTAAAGAAAAAAAATGAAAAAGACAACCCCCTTATTGCCTGCTGTGAGTGGTATAATTCTGCATTTATTTCAATGGATACAGTGGAAGTTAAAATTATATTGTGGTGACAATCTACTATTTTAAATACAGAGGGGATTAAACAGCCTAATTCATTTAAATAATCTCCATGCAGAATATCCATCAGAGCACTTAAACATTATGAACAGGTTTAAAGGTCCCATTAGCGTTTTAAAATACAGAATTCAACAAAAGCATGGAAAAAGGCTACATTTTACTGTTTTTAAAGTTTAAAGAACAAACATAATTTACATGTGAGTACTAGCATAGCTAATACTATCGTCTGCCACTGACTAGTGCTTAGAATAACACATTTTTAAGAAAATTCTTATAAGCACGGATCATGGAGACCTCCAAAATGAAAAAAATAGTAAAACAAATATATATTAAAACATGAAAATTTAAGATTTATAATTTGCAGTTCCTCCTCAAGTATCCTCATAATAGCACCACGATTAACTAAAATCTGAAAACAAGAAAATGACTTAGCTGACTTTAAGTTATGTGGATTTCAAATATGCCTGTAGATCTCATTTAAAAATATATTTATATAAGTATTTTAGTAATTTTTCTCTGAGTTTAGATGATTTTTATAAAAACAATTTCAATCAAATAATTCAGAATAAAGCCCATATACATAAAACATGTCATTCAACGAGGTAGATAAAATTTTACCCCTAAATCCAAAATATCCGCAGGAGTACTTCATATTTTAAAAACATACATTTTACATTGTAATGTTTACATTTTGTATCAGAATTATAAAAACTAAGGTTAATTAATAAACATTGGAAAACCCAAATTTCAAGACTTTAAGATATCTGAAAATGAACCTTAAGATCATACTTCTCACTTATCAATTTTCATAGGTGTATTCTCCCAAAGTGTCAATAGTGAAGTAAGGCTTTAGTTGATATTTTAAAACTGGTTACATTAGGCAAATATAAAATATTGCAAATACAGAACTGTATATATTTGAGATAGATACAATGCTTCCTGGGCCTCAGGGGGCCCCATTTTCCAACACCTAGAGATAAGTGTCCACCCTCCTCTGTCATTACAGATACGTATGTGAACAAATTTGAGAAGAGTTTCAGGCAATTTAAGCTGAGTTGCACATTGCAAATCCACCCAAGGCTATTGTTCAATTATTCATGAGAATAAAGAAGCAGGCGTACAACTTCTCTACTTTATCCCTGGCTAGGTGACTTTAGATGGAAGAAACTGGTGGAAACTACTTCCATTTCACTTCACAGAAATCCTTAATATATTGATAGACCCTCAAGTACCTTGTCCAAGACTAGAAACATAATAGCACTTGCAACAGCACTAATTCCCTGAGTGACAATCAACTGTTTAGAAGTTGCCACTTAATTATCATCACTACAGTAGTGTATTACTTGTATGATACTTCATAAGTTCTTGTTCCTGATGTTTCAAAACCTATATATTTACTAAGTTTCCATTTTTTTCTTATTTCATTACATAATTACTGTTGTTGATATTATTACTAATATCAATTTAGGATTTGATTTTACATTAAAGAAATGCAAATTAAAATCACAATAGACACCATCTTACACCAGTCAAAATGGCCATAATTAAAAAGTCAAAAAACAACAGATATTGGCAAGGCTGCAGACAAAAGGGAACATGCATACACTGCTGGTGGAAATGTAAATTAGTTTGGCCACTGTGGAAAGCAGTTTGGAGATTTCTCAAAGAACTAAAAACAGAACTACCACTAAACCCAGCAATCCCATTACTGGGTATACACACCAAGTAAAATAAATCACTGTACCAAAAAAACACATGAACTCTTATGTTCATCCCAGCACTACTCACAATAGCAAAGACATGGAATCAACCTAGGTACTCACCAATGATGGATTGGATGAAGAAAATGTGCTACATATACACCATGAAATACTCTGCAGCCATTAAAAAGAATGAAATCATATCCTTTGCAGCTGGCGATCATTATTATCCTAAGCCAATTAATGCAGGACCAGAAAACCAAACGCTACCTGTTCTTACTTATAAGTAGGAGCTAAACGTTGGGTACATATGGACATAAAGATGGAAGCAATAGATACTGGGGACTGCTAGAGGGAAGGGGAGGGGGTTGGGGGCAAAGGCCAACAAGCTACTTATCAGGTACTATGCTCATCACCTGGGTGACAGGATCATTTGTACCCCAAACGTTGGTATCACGAAATATACCCATGTAACAAACTGCACAAGTACTCCCTAAACCTAAAATAAAAGTTAAAATTATTTTTTAAAAATATTTGATCTTATAACATAGCAACATTTTTAGCTAAATTAGGAATATACCTTGTTCATAATATATCTAAGAACAATAACTAATTTTAACTGTTTTTAAAATCTGTATGTATGGTAAGCACATGTACTTAATGAATGAGTTTGGAAGGATGAGTTGAGCTGCGGAACAAGACACACAATAGATTTTCACAATTTCTAAAATTCACATTTATCTCATATATGTATAAATACATATATACACACACATACACACTATGACATATACACACATCCACACATATATATCATGTATACTCATATCCACACATATATTATATATAGTTTTATAATGTATTTTTAAAAGATCTCAAATTACATTTAACATATTCATTATAGATAAGAAAATGATACTAGCAATACTTACTGTAATTCATTGTTCCTTGGAAAATCTTTAGGGTCAATTGAAGATACAAATTTATGCAACTGAAGATACAAATTGCAGATAAAAATTAATTGTAACACAATACATTTAAATCAATTTTACTTATTATTACGTATTTTTAGTATATTAAAAATTGATGACATTGAAAGCAGTAGTATAATTTTTTCAACATCAATTTCTATATAATGGTAAAGATTAACTTTATAAAACACACAAAATATCCGCTGTGATGTGATCCTTATGAATTGGTCAGCTGTAGATCTTCCTGAGCTATTTATCTACACTATATATCTGAGTTAACCTTTCATGTCTATTTGTAGAAGGAAGCTAAAACCACCTCTTAAAATTTAAAACAAAGAGAAATGAAGATAAGCAATACAAAGGCATACGTTGGAAGAAGCTGGGTTTGAAGACAGACGAAGCTGATTTCTGATTTTTTCCTCGGCCAATTATTTAATACGGCATGACTACATAAGCCCTGAGATTCATTTTGCTGATTTATAAAATGGGGTTTCAAAGCCTACCTCACATATTATCTGGATTTGGAGAGGTCAATGGAGTCAGAGCTTAAATAGTGCTAGGATCATAGTTATAGGCACTCAGAAAATTATTACTATTTTATAATAATTATGAAACACTTCAGAGTTTTGAATAACTTTCTATTCGTAATTTTTCCCCAGTAGAAGACTCAGCAATTATTTTGCTCTAAGTATCTCAACTCTAGAAAATTTTTGAACCTGATGTTTTTATGTCTTTTTTTTTTTTTTTTTCTAGAAATGGGATCTCACTCCATCACTCAGGCTGGAGTACAGTGCTGAGATCAAGGCTCACTGCAGCCTTGAACACCTGGACTCAAGTGATTCTCCTGCCTCAGCCTCCTGAGTAGTAGAGACTACAGGTACACACCACCACACTTGGCTAATTTTATTTCCATCTTTTATTCTTTTAGAGAAAGGGTCTTACTTTGTTGCCCAGACTGGTCTCAAACTCCTGGCCTCAAGCGATCCTCCCACCCCAGCCTTCCAAGTAGCTAAGATTATAGGCGTGAGTCACTGAGCCTGACACTTTTATCTTTTTATGGTGATTCTGTAACTAGCTCAAGTTGGAAACACAACAACAAAAATCAATAGATGACATTTATATGAACGTGTCTTCCATATTATGCCTTAAATGATCTCAATGTTTCCTGGAAATGGTGCCTTTTATAAAAATATTTTGACTTTAAATGCAGAGGTCAAAATTAGATAATTTGTAAAAGGAAATTTATTTTAGAAGACTCCAACATGCAGCTTAATAAACGTGAATATAATACATTTTTATGAGGTTGTTTTTATTTGCTCTTGGGTCTATAAAAATATCTGTTTTTTCTGTCTCGACCTATGAATATTTATCGTATTCTCTTGAATAATCTCACAAGGATGCTGGGTCCAGGTTCACCCTGGCAATGAGCACATGCAGGACTGCTTAGGTGGTATGAGAAAACTGGGCTTGTTTCATGGTGAGTGTATACATAAATATCCTAAATCCTACTATTTAAGCCCATCAAAATTGGTCAGTGGAAGGTTCAAAAAGTGCATTTAAAACCCTTAAAATGTCATACAATGACAAAAATAACTTAGTGTTCAAAATAAATTGTTTTTCATCTTTTCTTTGATTTAATGTTTGAAAATACTCTGTATCTGAACAAAAAAATACTGAAAATTTGTTTTACCAAGGCATAAGGAACTAATTATTGAGCATCAGGGTCTAATGATATTAGAAGAGGAGGGGAACAACAGAGAAACAAAGGGCATTGTGAAATCTTGTTCATGAGAAAAAAGGTAGAAAATGAGAAAATGTGTTTTGCATTACTGGTTATATGGATCTTTGTATTTACGTACTTGTGTTTTAAGTTGTCCTTGTGAAAATTGATGATGATGGCTTCAGATACAAAAGCTGGTGGAAGAGAGTGTACTTTACATTTTACTCACTGATGTTGCAAGTTATCAGATGCTATTAGGACCTCTTTTAGAAAGATATATGATAATACGTATTCATCACAAAGCCCATCATTCTGGAGAACAAAAAGTGATGCTGCATTCATTTTGTGTGATTAATGATTTGCATGTAATGAGGAAAAACGTTCAGGACTAATCTACAATTGTAAATGAAAATGAACTTTATAAAGAGATTTTTCTTGTTAATGTCAACAAAAGAAAGAAACCCTGCATATGTGCAATATTTGCAAGTATTTACATCAGGTAACAAGAACCATTATATCAAGCAATAAGACTATCTGTTAATTTGTATCATAATTAAAGATTCACATTCTGTAATACCTCAGACCTCTAAGCATGTTTAATAAAATTTAGGTGGTGTATTTATTTTGCTATCCCAGATAGGATATTAATGAATGGGCTGATTCAAACCTAATTTGCATAGTAAGTGAATATAATTAAAACCAGTCTTTCATTAAAATTTCACAAGAAAATATTTAATCTGTAGCATATTTTCAGGAAGGTAAGTAGCAGAGCTTATTTTCAGGTCTAGCACATTCTATAAAATCAGTCGAATAAGAAAACAACTTAGGCATATTGTTTGGTTATTTCCTTGCCACTGGGCTTTGGCATCATAATCACTTATTTTGGGCAAGTGTGATCTAAACTTCATTATGATGTTAAAACCCTGTAAACATAAAATGAGAAAGTTGTTTTTATTGCTGGCGTAGATATTTGTTTTCCTTATTGACCTGTGGGAATTTGCTAGTTTGAATTGCACCCTCAAATTGGAGAAGCATATAGTTCATGAACCAAATCCATATCAATGTTAAAAAATTTGGTTCTCATGGTATCAAACTAATCATTACCTTAAAGTTTTTCAACCTTGAAAATATTATGAAATACTCATTTTTGTTATATAAAACAAAATAACTTTTATTTCATTTAAAATATTGCTGAGACAAATTCCTTAGAAAATTCAAAATACTATACTCTTCACTAATAAAACTGTTCTATTTTTTCTGACTTCTTTTTGATATATGGATCAGCTCCGTGTGGTTGATCTTTCCTTCTCTGAATATGGCCAAATCACTTTCAGTATGCTAATTAACTGGGGTGGGTTAAAACAGGGTCATTGATTGCCTGTTCTCTGATTAATTTTTAAAAGCCGTATTTCTCTGGGTCTCATGATAAAATCTATATCCTTTAGTTATCCGATGCCTCCTTCTAAATACTGGCTTTCTTTTCCTTTTTTTCTCTTACCTTTTCACTTACCTTTCATGTCTTTATTCTCCAGTGGTCTCCTTTCCCTTGAAACACCCTTTCCTCTTGTTTCATATTGATTTCTAGTTTACTTATGGCTCTGTATAGATTAAATACCTTGAGGAGTAATGGATAAGGTTTCATTGACTGTTTGACTCCAAACCCTTCCTCTGCTACATTCTGATCCTTGATCTTTCTTTATCCACTCTCTAAAATTGACCTATTATGTGCATTCAATTAGTATTTTCCTGCAACTTGAAGTATTAAGTTTAGTGGAACAGACTTCTCTCTTGGTGTGGTAAGAAGTGTTACAGCATAATTACATACAAATTAGAGCTAAAATAAACAAAAAATACAATGAATTACACCACAGAGACCTCTTACACTCTTAACATTAAATACAAGGGGGAAAAATTCTTCCTTGGTACATTATCATATAGGGTCTTCCTTACAACTTCCTGACACAAACACAGATGCTGTGTAGCCTAATGGCTAAGATGCCGAGCTGTAAGGCCACACGAGTGGGTTCAAATTCCAGTTCTTCTATATGAAGGAGTTCTTCATAAAGCTCCATGAACTCAAGTTGCGTTGTCCAAAATTAGAAAGGACTGAAGTACTTCTGGTATCTTACCCTGTTGGTACCTACCTTGTAAAAATTACGGCATGCAGAAAAAGAATATTTGCTCCAGGGGGTGGATACATTCATTTGTAAAAGGAAGTAGGGAGAAGGACTAACCCCCAAAGCCCACTTTTCCAAATTCAACAGTCAGATAAATCACTCCTATCCCATGGAACACATGTGTATAAGGATAGGGCAAGAGGCCTAGAGTGTTATCCTAGAAGAGTTACTGCAGAGGGAAGCATGGAGCTAGGATAAAGCAGGTTCTCACATGAATTATGCATGATGATTGCACAAAATATTTTCTCTATAATTTATCCTTGCAACCTATGAAACCATTAATAATATTATTTTAATTAGCCTCCAAAACAGTTTATAAGTCTTTTTACTATCTTAAGTATTTTTATTCATGATATCTTATTAATAGTGACAGGAGGCAGAGAAATTCTATGCAAAAAAAAGGTAGGGTCCCTGGCGAAGCTCCACCCTCAAGCTGGAAATCCTGAGACCACGGCCCAAAGTGAGAACTTATATCCCTTTTCCCCACTTGAATGTTGCCTTTTCCTAAGCCATCCATGGCCCTGCCCAACTCCATCCTGTGCCTATAAAGACTCCAGACTCAGCTGGCAGAGAGGAAGAACAAGCTGGACATTGGAGAGAAGTGGCTTGACTTCAGAGGGAGAGCTTGACAGCATAACTCCTGAGAAGAATCCAGCCAGAGATGGCTGGACTTCAAGATAAGATTAACTGCACACCTCCCCACTCTCATCATCTTCTTTCAGCTCCTCTTCCCACTGAGAGCCACTTTTGCCAGCAATAAAATTCCCCACATTTACCATCCTTCAATTTGTTCCTGCAACTTCATTTTTCCTGGATGCCAGACAAGAGCTCAGGAGCAAGTGTGGATACAAAAGGGCCCACTAAGCCATTAACACTTAAGCTGTCTGTGGACGGCAGAGCTAAAAGAGCACTGTAACATGCCTACTGGGGCTTCAGAAGTCACATGCACCTCCTCTAGATATTACCATGGGACCTGCACCAAGTTTGCTCCTGCTGGTGCCTAAAAGTGCTTGCCCCGGCTCCTGCACTCACTCACCTGCATGCTCCCTCCCATGAGGGGTGGAACATAGCAGGTCAGAGTGCATGGAGTTCGCTCCTGCCAGTGCCAAAGCAGCCAGCTGGTTCCAGCGCTCGTGTACTCCAGTTTCTGCTTTGTTGACTCGCAAACTCCCTCCTGCAAAGAGTTGAGAGTGGTAAGCTGAGTAAATGGGGCACTCATGTCACAAGTCCCATGAAGAGGTCAGGAAAATATCCTGCTTCATCATTATGATAAAAAAACTATCATAACCCCAAATGCAGAAATACCAATTATATATAGGTTAAAATACCATTTAACAAAAATTTTAACATTGTATTTGAAGAAAAATTTGACAGAACTGAAGGAAAAAATAGCAGCCCGATAATTGTAGGATCCTTCAACAGATCACTTCCAATCATGAGATCAATCAAGTAGTAGAGGACCTGAACAACACCATAGACCAGATGAATCTAACAGACATATACAGAACACTCTACCCCAAAACTGCAGACATTATATTCTCCTGAAGAGCACCTGGAACATTCCCTATGATAGAATACATGTTAGACCAAAAACAAGTCTTTACATATTTGAGAAGATTGAAATCATACAAAGTGTATGTTATAATAACAATGGAATAAAACTAGAAATCAATAGTGTGAGGAAAACCTGAAAATCTACAAATATGTTGAAAATTAGGGACACTCTGAAACAACCAATGGGTCAAAGAAAAATTATGAGGAAAATTAGATAATGCGTTGTGACAAATGAAAATGAAAATGCAACATAAACGTATGGGATGCAGTGGAAGAAGTATAAAGAGAAAAGTTTATAGCTGTAAATGCATACACTAAAAAAGAAGAAAAATATCAAAAAAGAAGAAAGGTTTCTCTCTCTACAAAAACTTGGGAAGTTTTCAGCTATTGTTTCATTAAATACATTTTCTGCATCTTTTCCTGTCTTTTCTCTTTCTGGGATGCCCATAATATGAATATCTGTACACTTAATGGTGTCCCATAAATCCATAAATCCTGTAGGCTTCTTCATTCTTTTTTATTATTTTCTCTTCTTGTCTGCATGTGTTATTTCAAAAGATCTGTCTTCAAGTTCAGAAATTCCTTTTTTTCTTGGTCTTGTCTGTTGTTGAAGCCCTTACTTGTAGTTTTATTTCATTCATCAAATTCTTCAGCTCTAGGACTTCTGTAGGCTTCTTTTTATGATGAAGTACCCTCACTTTCCCTCTACTACAATTATTAAACCCTGTGTTTCTAACAGCAACACATCCACTTGTGCAGCACATTCTATCCTTCCTCACCTACCTAAAATCATTGAAAAAAAAAGTTGCTTTAAAAAAAATCATTGCTCTGGCAACTTGATTTTGTGTGTTAATTATTGTCAAATCCCTCTCACATCATTATTTGCATCAGTATATGAACAACCTATTTCTCTAATTATTTTAACAAGCAAAAGCAGAAACAAAACGCACTATGTCAACGATTTTTAAAATTATATGTCTTTATATGTCTATTAAAAATCAAGAAACAAACTAAAAGATACTATTTTATTTACTCATAATCCTATTTTTATTATTTGTCCCCTCAGGGGTCTGTTAATGTCAGTTCTCCTCTGGATAGCACCACTTTACTTTACTTCTATTTACAAAACTCCTTGGAAAAGTTTTCTATACTAATTTAATTCTACTTACACTTTTCTCTTGAACTCACTCCAACTGGGGCTTTTTTCTCCACAATTTAATAGCTTTTGTCAAGGTTCCCATGACATTCCTGTAACTATTTCCATGGTGAATTCCCAGTTTTCACCTTACTTGAACTACCAGTAGCATTTGACATAGTTGAGCACATTCTTCTTCTTGATATACTTTCCTTTGCACAGTTACCAGAATATTACACTAATCTCCAGCTAGAATTCTGGATATTTCAGTTTTCCTTGAGTTTTATTAGTTTTTGCTTCATGTATTTTGTAACTTTGTTGTTTGCATAATTCAGATGTTATTTATGCACTGGTTTCCAATAAGCTAGATATGAATCAACTAATCATTTTGTATTGTTTTTACGGTGTTTTACAATGATTGTCATGCCCACCATTTTTACCCATGTTTATTCTTCCTGCATAATTTATGTTATTATCTACTTAATTAAAAAGTATTTTGTTATGTAATTGAGTGGGTGAACCTTGATATAAACCACTCATGATTCTTTTAGTCTCTGGAATATTTCTAACTTAATTTGAAAATAGCTATTCATTTTATTTTGATTTATTGCATTTCTTTGAGTTTTATTTCTTATGTGTTTAATATTTTCAGACATGATTGACTTTGCTGAATTTACCAAATAAGTCTCTTTTCCCACCTAATTACTCTACCTTTTAACTTCAGGTGAATTTTAGCTTGTGTCCAAATTTTTTTTCCAACTAGATGTTTACTATCTTGGAGGATGGAGATTTATTGAATTTATTATAATCACTGTTGATTGGAACAAATCTTACTTTTACTCTTTATTATTCATATTTCTGTATTGATTTTTCTTTCCTGACTTTTTATATTTTATTAAATTTTTATTGTAGTTGTTTTGTTATGTCAAGAAGGATGTATATCTCACAATCTTTTAGAATCTAATAATTTATTTTCCTATCAATGACTAGATAAGATTTTCCCAAAGAAACAAAAAAAGTAGCAAATTTCCACTTAATTTACTTTTCTATCACTTTCCCTTTCAGACTGAGCATATTCTGAATACCAATGATAAATTCTCATATTTAGAAGAATAATTGTTTTGATAACACATTTAATAATTTCTCAGTACACTAATTTTTTTAAATTCATGTCTTTATTTGTATTGAAATCCAGTTTTACAAAGTTGGAGTGTATACTTAAGATCTTCTTTCATAGTTTATGGAAAGCAGTCATTCAGAGGCTTTGTATATTAAAACAATCTTTTTATTCTCTCTTAATCATGAAAATTTGGCTAGTAATATAACTCTACGCTCATATTCCACTAGAGGTTTAAAATAGTCTCTCTTTCTTCTAGCATTAATTATTGCTGAATGAGAAGTTAGAGTCTTCCCAATAAGATCCTTGTTCCTTTATCTGTGACATTCAGAGTTTCCATCACATTATGTTTAGGTTTTATTAATTTTCTTTATGGAATAGTTTTGGTGCCCATTCAATTAAAAGGCTCATATATCTTCTCTGTTTTTTTATTTTTTCATCTAATTATCTTCTTCAACTTCTTTCTATTGATAACTTCTTTCACTTCTCTTAGATGGGCATGTTAGTCCATTTTGTGTTGCTTAAAGAAATACCTAAGACTGGGTAATTTATAATGAAAAAAGGTTTATTTGGCTCATGGTTCTTCAGGCAGTAAAATCATGGCATTGGCATCTGCTTGGCTTCTCCTGAGGCCTCAAGAAGCTTTTATTCATGGTGGAACGTGAAGGGGGAGAAGGTGTGTCACAGGGCAAGAGAGAGGTGGAGGATCCCAGATTCTTTTTAGCCATAGATCTCTTGGTAACTCATTACCATGGGGAGGGCACCAAAGCATTCATGAGGAATCCACCTTCATAACTTAGCTCCCATTAGGCTTCACCTCCAACATTGGGGATCACATTTCAACATGACGTTTGAAGGGAACAAAACATCCAAAATATGGCAAAAGGTATTGGGCTCCTGGTCTCTTCCTGTCTCTCAATAATTCTTTCATATAATTTTCACTTTATCCTTTTTATTTTCTCTTTGAGACAGAGCCTCATTCTGTTGCCCAGGCTGGAGTGCAGTGGCATGATCTCAGTTCACTGTGACCTCTGCCTCCCTGGTTCAAGTGATTCTTGTGCCTCAGCCTCCCAGGTAGCTGGACTAAAGGTGCGCCACCATACCAAGCTAATTTGGGGTGTGATATTTTTAGTAGAGAGAGGGTTTTGCTGTGTTGGCCAGGCTGGTCTGGAACCCCTGGCCTCAAGTGATCCACCTGCCTTGGCCTCCTAAAGTGCTGGGATTACAGGTCTGAGCCCCTGTGCCTGGCCCTATCCTTCTAATTATGATTTTTCAGCTTATTTAATACTAATACAACTTTCTTCCTTAGCTATTTCTATTTTCCATTAAATTAATCACAGGTAGCTTCTCCTCATCCCCAAAACCTATACATTTACTTTTCATGACCTTTAATTGATTAATTTTGTAATAGCTTGTGCATGTGATAATTCCTTTAATCTCTCCTAAATTTTTTTCAATTAATTAATTTATTTATTTTTAGAAATGGGGTCCTGCTTTGTCTCCCAGGCTGGAGTGAAGTGGTGTAATCATAACTTTCTTCAGCCTAGAATTCCTGAGCTTAAGCAGTCCTCCTGCCTTAGTCAACACAGTCTCTCCTAGAATATTAATTTTACTTATCTTACAGTCTTTTTCAGTTTGCTTTATTAGTTCTACTGCTTTGGTGCTGATTCTCTTGTGGTTTTTTCTTTTGTTTGTTTTCTGTTTCTGTTCAACTGAACACCTTTTAAATATGTTTTATTTCATGTTTCATGCTTGTTATTGATTATTTATTCATTTGTTTAGATATCAATTAACCTATTTGTATTTGCCGGTTCTTCTTTCATAATATTACCTTTGGTGATTTGGGCAGAGGAGTGATATATGCTGTCAGAAGTGGCATGGTTTATCTCCTGAGAGGTGTCCTCCTGGAAGAGGGTTCTTCACTCTTGACCATCGATGACCTGCTGCATAGCCCTGCCTTTAGGGCTCCAGGACTGGGTGGCTTTAGGGCTCCAGGACTGGCTGCCTTAGCTTGTGTGCCAGTGTGATGGTTGCACTCAGCTTAGCAGAATAGCACAAGAAGAGAGATGCTGGTTTTCCCAGCATCCCTAAAGATATTTTCTCAAATAAGCCTCATAGAGCCCTGAAGAACCCTTCTGATTACGATGCTTGGACACATCTCACAATACTCCCACCTCCACAGCAGCTCTCCCCAACACCATATCTTCATGAGACTTTTCTTAGTCTTGCCTGATTGTCAATCCAGTCCTGTCTGCTTTCTCTTGTTAAGAATTGTTCAATATTTTTCTTACATTTCTGGTACTATTTCTTGCTGCCCAGCATTATTATAGATTTATACATTTTAAAGTACTTTTTTTCTTTTCAAGGGAATTTATGCAGAAGGCATAAAAGATACATGCACTTAGTTTGCTGTGATGTTCAAATTCTTTCCACTGACCTTTTATTTTAAATATACTTTAATATTTTTCCTTCCATTTGAACTTATTTGAATCAGTATTATTTTATTGGATTTGGGTTGTCCTGGGTTTTGTGGCAAAATATAATATATAATAATAGCTTTTTGCTTTTCATATTTTCTTTTTTTGCTGTTGAACACTACCTTCTGAAACTGACTTTATACTTTTTTCTTTTAACAGCCATTTCCACCATAACTTACTATTTTATCATTCCCTCTCTTTCAATTTTGTTGTTAACTCACATCTCCCGTCAATATATTGTCTGTTAGCAAAATTATCTTTAAAGTATTAAGTTACATCTTGAATTTTATGCTTATTGCAATACTATTTCCGTGTAAATAAGTGGATCTAATTTCTTTAAATCTTTTGACATCCTGAAAACTTTGCCTAGGAAGATAAAGATTAAAAGTAACTTTATTAGTATAGTGAAAACAATTTAAATAAAAATCAAGCTATTAAACTCTGGAAAAGACAACATGAACCAATTGTTTACCCCCAAAGTATTTGAAGCTCCTTCATCTCAAATTGCAAGCCCTGCCACATCCACCAATCTTAAACCAGTATATTATAATATTTAATCCTAATCAAGCCCATTCCTCTCCCCATCCCATGCCTCCCACGCTTAATGAAAGACCTGCCTTAAATCAGATTCCAAGCCTTACTGATACCCTGACTTTGTTCTTCTCTTTCCGAGAGGCTACTACAACTGTTTTGGTAGTGTTCTCCCTTGCCGAGATAGTGTGTATCTAGCTTTGTGTGATTAACAGGTTGTTTGTGTTTTTTTTTTTTTCAGGGATCCAGCTTTCAACAAGTATGTATTATTTACCTGATTTTCCGATTTGGAGAACTGAAATGTTGAATTTGTAAGAAAAACATAAAATTATTTAAAAAGACATGAACCACACTGTAATAATAGCATATAAAATGACTATATAGATGCTTAAGCACATTTTACATTATGGGTATGCTAGCCCCAATTCTTGCTCACTAAGAAAGATAAAACTCCTAGCCATGGGTGCCTAAGGAAAAATTTCTGTTGATCTGCTTTTGTCTGAAAAAGCATTAATTTCCTTTCCTTTCCTCTTTATGTATCATTAATTCATTAATTTCCTTTATAATCATTATATCATTAATTTCCTTTCATTATATCATGAATTTCCTTTCCTTTCCTCTTTATGTTCAACACTATGCATTTAAATGATTATTTCAAAAGGACATTTAAAGGGTTATTTCAAAAGATTTTGTTCCTTTTTATTGCTGTGTATTATTTTATGGTGTATATAAATCACATTTTCTTTAATCCGTAATTGATGGATGCCTGTGTTGATTCCATGTCTTTGCTACTGTGAATAGTGATGTGATAAACATATGAGTACAGGTGTCTTTTTGGTAGAGTGATTTATTTTCCTTTGTATATATAACCAGCAGTAATTTATTTTTAGCTCTTTGAGAAATCTCCAAAGTGCTTTTGCCATAACGTGGATGTAGCTAGAGGCCATTATCCTAAATGAGTTAAGGCAGAAGCAGAAAAGCAAATACTGCATGTTTCAGGTATAAGTGAGAGCTAAACATTGGGTACAGATGGACACAAAGATGGGAACAATAAACGTTGGGGATTCCAAAAAGGGAGAGCGAGAGGAGGGGGAAAGGGTTAAAAAATTACCTATCAGGTACTGTAGTCACTACTTGGGCAACGGGATCATTAGGTGCCCAACCTCAGCATCATGCAATGTATCCATGTAACAAAACCTGCATATGTACTCCCTGAATCTAAATTTAAACATAAATAAATAAATAAAGTTCATTGTTTGTGAGTCACCCCCCCGAAAAAGTAAATAATTACTTCCTTGTTGTAATATTTATTTATTAGAGCAATGTGTTCCTCAATAAATTTACTCCAAGTTGTTCCTCAAAGTACAAGATCTTTATCAATAATGGTTTTAAGGACATGTACTTTCCTTTTTATACAATGTCTCCTTAGAGTTCTATGCTCTAATTTCCATATTTTTTCCTTATTTAATCTCTTATCTCTGGGTTATGGTGGCAGAGTTGGTAAAGTTTAGAAGAGGAAAATTTGTGTTTAAAAGCCACTCACTTATTAAGAGAATAGGGTAGCTTTCAGATGAAGCGTATCCCTAGAACGTAATATCTTTTGGGTAAAATGTATTTTATTAAGAAATTTGTGTGTAATATTTATGCACATTCCCCTTGAATAGGAAAGGTAAAGCTCTTTAGGCCTTATTGGTGAAGTTTTATGTTGTAGTGAGTCTCTTTCTATAGTAAGAAATTCAAAATGAGAAGGAAGGGTTTTTTTCTCCACCTTCTTCACTCAAATAAACTGTTTTGCCCATTGAGGATTATTAAATTGCTTAAGAAATTTCATTGCCAGTTAATCGTTAGCGAGAATTAGGTGCTAAAGTTAATATATTAGCTTCACACTCTAAACATACCCTTTGTACAGTTACCCATCTGATGTTATTAGAAATGGAACAAAATGATTACAGAGACTTAGTTAAACAAAGGTAGAAAACCACAAAGTAAAATGCAGAATTAACCAAGCACTAAACCTATTAAGCACATACTAATGAATTAAATAGTCTTAAATAGACTTCCTAATAGAAGACTAAAGTATGATTAGCTAAAGGCAATCAAAAATGTAATTGGTACTTGGCAAGGATCTTTAGAATTCAGGCTGCCCTGAAAATGGAAAGTATAGGTGACAATATAAGTGACTGTATTACTTTTTACACAAAAATTGCTAATAATTTTAAAGCATATTTGCCTATTTGATGCCTTTTTAAGTTCAATAAACATTTAGATTTTTAAAAGTAAACAATTATAAACCACATGTAAACATTCATGTAAATAAAGTTTTAAAATTATTTTTGACAATTTAGCTGTATGGGTAAGTATTACTAAGGTTGGTGAACAAAATTAATTCACAATACCATCATTTTGTTTATCTACACATTTTTCTTAACACATTTTTTGAATACCAACTCTGTAATTTCACCTCATAGCTTTGGAGAGACTGAAGAATGCAGTTGGATTGAGAGATAAGGGATAATATGTGTCACTGACTAGTAGGAAAAAACAGAAAAAGAACATGATGGAAGGAAACAATAATGAATTAAATTTTGGACTTTAGAGATGGTTCTAACTTCTGATTTCATTTTTGTAAATAAAAACCTAGAATTTGAATGTGAATTTTCTGCTGGAGATATTTTTGAGGGGATGATCAGACTATGGCTCACAGATAACAGGAGAAACTTAGGGTGAATATGGCCTTCTTGTTACAGCATGTAGAATGAGAATAGATGAAGGCTAATAAATAACAACATGAGAGATCCTGGAGAAGAGAAACAGAAGCAGACCTAACACTCCTGAAAACAATGAAAATGTGTTATCATGTTAGTTAGATTTCACACTGCTATAAAGAACTACCTGAGACTTGGTAATTTAAGAAGGAAAGAGGTTTAATTGACTCACAGTTGCACATGACTGGGGAGCCTCAGGAAACTTACCATCATGGCAGGAGGCGAAGGGAAAGCAAGCACCTTCTTCACAAGGTGGCAGAAGAGAGAGAGAGCACACAGGGAAAATTACCATTTTCAAACCATCAGATCTCATGAGAACTCACTCACTATAAGGAGAACAGCATGGGGGAAAACGCCTCCATGATTTAATCACTTCCCGCCCTGTCCCTCCCTTGGCATATGGGGATTACAATTCTCTAGATGAGATTTGAGTGGGGACATAGCCAAACTATATCATTTATGAATGTGCAATAGATACTATAACAGATTAATGCATTGGTATTTACTAATCATTCTGTCTATCCCAGATATAAATTAATGATCCAGAGTTTGGTTTTACCTATTTATGTAATTATTAGGTTTAATCTTGCTTAACAGCTGGGAGTGTATACTTCCAATTATGAAAGAGAAAAGATTCCTTTTGCCTTTTGTCCTAAATTCAAACAGCCTGACCCTAACAGCTTGTTATTCTAAACTTGGCTAGGCCTGAGTCATAAAAGAGGGGCCATGAAATTTTGGAGAGTTGGATATTGCAGTTCTGTTAGTCTTTTCTGATAACCAGCATAGTTTCAGGAATAGAGGAGGGATTCAGTAAATCATTGCTGTAGGTTAAATGAATCTTTTGGGAGTTGCATAACAGTCTCTATCTCCTGTATGTGCCTATATCACTTATACTTTTATTGAGTGGATGAGAGAAAGGAAGAGGAAGTGTAGATAAATAATATTTAGGGTTTGTTAATGCATTAATTGTTGCTGTGATAATATTTATTTAGTTCATAGCTTTCTTAGGATTTCCCAGAGATTTAAGTAAGTTTTCCCAAGGGCTTCATAATTAGTTCTTCTATAGCACATTGAGAATTCCCAGATCAACTGATACCCAAGTGTTGACATTTAATTTATAATGTAAAAATGTGAAAGAGATAAAAGCATTGATGTTTATCTCCCTGTCTCTGTATTTCATATTCTGTTAAACATACCCATTTTAACCAATATTTTTTTCTTTATGATTTATTACACTCTAGTGTGTTGTGCAAAACTCACAAAAAGATTTTTCAAGTTTGTGGTATGAAACTTTTTCAGTTTTGCATTTGTTTTGTGTAAAAGATTTTTGACTTTTAAATGTTACCTTCAGTGTATAAATTGGAAATAATGGATTTACAGTCAAATTTTCAGTGCATTAATGAGATCCCATAAAGCTTTAGAAAGTTTAGACTATCTAACTTGGTTTTAAACTAGTAAATATTTTATGCTTCCTCTGGGGTTATTTTTCAAGCATTACATTACCAGACCTAAGCTTAGATTGTTTCTTATTTCCTAAGATATTTTTGTTTATTTGTAGACTCACCAAAGAATGGGTATTTAATAAATATTTAATACATATTTTAAAATGAAGAAACAAACTATAAAGTGTTTGCAACAAAAATTTTGACTGTGTGTAATTGATATCCACATTATGCTAATGGCAAAGTGTAATGTTTCATTTCACTTTTGCCCCTGGCTTCTTCGCTTTTATTGTTATTTCAAACTGAAAGTGATGCCAGTTTGAAGAGTCTTAGCAAAGAGATAGAAAAAAAAAGATGCAGTGACTTCTTTGGGGATCAGTTTTTGAATATCACTTGTCTAGGTTTTATAAGGAGAGATGAAAAGCAATGCCAATATATACTTAATAAAAATCTACTCAATTCTTCCTATTGACTCAGGCTTCAAAAGAGATACAAAAAGAACCTTGATCACTACACATGAGGAGCTCTCTTATTAAGACGCGGTGCGTCTAGGCTAAGGCAAATGAAGCACTTATGATTCTGTGCCTTTGTGCCTCCGAGGCAGGAGTCCAGTGACCAAACTCTAAAACCATTAAAAAAAAAAGAAAACAGATTATTAGGCTTCACCCAAAAGATACTGGGACAGGGTTATTGATCCAATACAACAAATACTATTAATTACCCACCTCAGGTGCAAAGTTTAGGGCACCAAAAAAACTTAGTAATCAAGATAAATACTATTTTAATGCAATCTTTTTTAAAAATAAAAATTACTGCAAAAGGCAAAAAGTGATCAACGAACTAATACATTTTTAAATAAAGACGTGATTAGTATTATTGATCTTTCCTTTTGTCTCAGGCTATGATATGGCTCAATGGGGCATTGTATCTTAAAACCACAACACAACTGTGAAATATTATCATTTATAGGCCAAAGCCCTAGAGCAAATGATTCCTTCAGTGGCCTGTGTTAGCTGCTTTCGCTTCCCTCCTATCAGGGAGTTTCTGCAGTTATGGGCTGTTTATTTGCTGCAGCTGTTAGACTCTGTCCTCTCAGCCAGCACCAGGGATCACCAAACTGGCAGGAAGCAATTGGCTTGAAGACAATCATCTTTGGAAGTGCAACTTCTGGACCTCATTTCAACAGGGCTCACAAATTTCCGTTATAGGCATATACCTATATTCACATTCATCATTGCTTTAGAAGAACTGGAAATCTGAGGAATGATTCAGATCGAAATTCAACAGAAATCAATAACAACAAAGCAAATATGTTTATTTCTTTGAGATTTTGTTTCCTTCAGGTTCAGAATTCAGGTTAAACTACGATCAGACAGTATATGCCTCCTGTTTTTAGATGGTTTATGCTTACTAAAGTGAATGGTGATAAGTTAATTGACAGTTTTCTTTTACATACATTGAGCAATACCAGTTTAAAAGTGTGTGTAAAAATACTTTGGTAGGAGTAAAATACATTGTATGCCTTTGATAATCACTATAAATATTTTCAGAAGGATAAAAAAGTAAAGTAAAACGTGTCCTGTTTCTCATGTAGATTTTATTACCTTTTTCTTACTTATTCTGCTTGTGTAAGGTGTTATTACGTTTAAGAACAATTTTTACTATTGCTTACCATCTACATGGCATGTATATATAAAATGGGAAGAAAACAAAGGGAAATTGTCATGACGTAAATATTCATTTGTGTCTAAAATAAGTTGTGTCCTATCATAATATAAAAAATATGATAGAGGAATTATCTTGTAGATCAATCAAGAGAACTTTAATATCACCAATCCCCAACTCTAAGAAATACAGAGTAAGCTGAAATGGCAACCATTCCACAGTTTTATTGAAAAGAATGGAGTAATGTATACATTTCATTCATTTATCTGACCATAAAAAGAATGCATGAGTTCTATGCAGAAGACGACAGAGAAAAACACTCCATTTAGAATGAAAAATGTAACCTTTCCTGTCATTCTGTGTGACTCTTCCTACAGGTTATATTATGCTATGCATGATACAGCATAATAGTAATATTCCGTAAGTGCAGCCATTGGCAACTAACAAGAATTGTACAAAACCATGTCTCATGGCAATTCATGAACTTTACCTTCAAGTCCCAAGGATGCAAATGTCTAAGCATATGAAACTAAGTTAACTGATACAGGGTTTGATTATCTGGATTCCCCTTAGGTAACTGCTGATAGTCTATTAGAAATCTACTAGGAGGATGGAAGCAAATAGGGCAAATAGGAGAAACTGAGGAAAATAGAACAAAATAAAACTTTAAGATGTAACAGGTGGGGGAGAAAAACAAGAGAAGAAATAAAATCAGCAACTGTAATTCAATCTACAGACATTTGCTATGGGGAACAAAGAGTTCTTTTCTGTTTAATAACTTCACGGCCCATTATTGAATTTCAGCCTAGTGAAGCAAAAATCATCAAAATAATGATCCTGGTTCATCATAAAGAAGGCAGAGTATATTAAATAAATCTGGTGAAAAGATAAAATTTTAATATAAGTTTTAAAGTCCTCTCTCAAAGTTGTGTGTGCATGTGCTAATAACTGATGTGAAAATAAGTAAAATAGTCACTTTAAAAATTATCTCATAATACCATCTCATCGCATTATGATAACATATGTTATGAAACCTAGCTATCTCTCTATTTTGAGTATTCTCTTAACAAAATGTTAGGAATAGTGTGTATCTCTTGGAGGCAATAATAAAAATAATTTCTTTTCCTCTGTCTGTCTAAGAAGACAGAGTGGTTATAGAGGAAAAAAAGGCTACACTTGATATTAGAAGTCCTTGATATGAGACTCTGCTCCATAATTTACTTATGCTGTAATCATGAATAGAAGCCTTTTAAACTTACATCTATTGAGGAAAATGATGTCTGTCCTGTCAACTTTGATAGGGTGTGGATCACATTGGATAATGAACCTGTAAAAACCCGTAGTTCTCCTGGATAATACACTGAAGAGTGTTTTCCAACTTGGTTCCATTCTCCCCATCACTTTCAGGTACACAAATCAAACATATGTTTGGTCTTTTCACATAGCCCCATATTTCTTGGAGGCTTTGCTTGCTCCTTTTCATTCTTCTTTTTTCTCTAATCTTGTCTTCATGCTTCCTTTCATTAAGTTGATCTTCAGTCTCTGATATCCTTTCTTCCACTTGATAGATTTGGTTATTGATACTTGTGTATGCTTCACAAAGTTCTCATGCTCTATTTTTCAGCTCCATCAGGTCATTTATGTTCTTCTCTAAACTGGTTATTCTAGTTAGCAATTCCTCTAACCTTTTTTTTCAAGGTTCTTAGCTTCCTTGCATTGGGTTAAAACATGCTCCTCTAGCTCGGAGGTGTTTGTTATTACCCACCTTCTGAAGCCTACTTCTGTCAAATCGTCAAACTCATTCTCTGTCTAGTTTTGCTCCTTTACTGGTGACGAGTTGTGACCTTTTGGAGAAGAGGTATTCTGGTTTTTGGAATTTTTAAACTTTTTGCACTGGTTTTTCCTTATCTTTGTGGATTTATCTACCTTAGGTCTTTGATGTTGGTGACCTGTGGATGGAGTTTTGGTGTGGATGTCCTTTTTGTTAATGTTGATGCTATTCCTTTCTGTTTGTTAGTTTTCCATCTAACAGTTAGGCCCTTCTGCTGCAGGTCTGCTGGAGTTTGCTAGGGGTCCACTCCAGACCCTGTTTGCCTGGGTATCGCCAGTGGAGGTTGCAGAACAGCAAAAATTGCTGCCTGTTCCTTTCTCTGGAAGCTTTGTCACAGAGGGGCACCTGCCAGATGCCAGCCGGAGCTCTGCTGCGTGAGTGTTGACCCTTGCTGGGAGGTGTCTCCCAGTCAGGAGGCACAGGGGGCAGGGATCCACTTGAGGAGGCAGTCTGCCCCTTAGCAGAGCTCAATCACTGTGCTGGGAGATCTGTTGCTCTCTTCAGAGCCAGCAGGCGGGAACATTTAATTCTGCTGAAGCTGCACCCACAGCCGCACCTTCCCCCAGGTGCTCTGATGGGAGTTTTATCTATAAGCCCCTGACTGGGGCTGCTGCCTTTCTTTCAGAGATGCCCTGCCCAGAGAGGAGGAATCTAGAGACATAGTGTGGCTCCAGAGGCTTTGCCGAGTTGCAGTGTTGGAACTTCCCGGAGGCTTTGTTTACACTGTGAGGGGAAAATCTCAGTAATGGCAGATGCCCCTCTCCCCACCAAGCTCAAGCATCCCAGGTTGACTTCAGACTGCTGTGCTGGCAGCAAGAATTTCAACCCAGTGGATCTTGGCTTGCTGGGCTTTGTGGGGGTGGGATCCACTGAGTAAGACCACTTGGCTCCCTGGCTTCAGCTCGTTTTCCAGGGGAGTGAACAGTTCTGTCTTGCTGGCGTTCCAGGCACCACTGAGGCATGAAAAAAACTCCTGCAGCTACCTCAGTGTCTGCCCAAATGGCTGCCCAGTTTTGTGCTTGAAACCCAGGGCCCTGGTGACCCGAGGGAATCTCCTGGTGTGTGGGTTGTGAAGACCATGATAAAAGCATAGTATCTGGGCTGGAATGCACCATTCCTCATGGTAGTGTCCCTCGTGACTTCCCTTCCCTAGGGGAGGGAGTTCCCTGACCCCTCATGCTTCCCAGATGAGGGGACACCCACCCTGCTTCAGCTCACCCTCCGTGGGATGCACCCACTGTTTAACCAGTCCCAGTGAGATGAGCTAGGTACCTCAGTTGGTAATGCAGAAATGACCCACCTTCTGTGTTGATCTCCCTAGGAGCTGCAAACCAGAGCTGTTCCTATTCAACCATCTTGCCCACCTAGCAAGACAGGCCAAGATTCAAATTCAAAAATTACAGAGAACACCACAAAGATAATCCTCGAGAAGAGCAACCCCAAGACACATAATTGTCTGATTCACAAAGATTGAAATGAAGGAAAAAATGTTAAGGGCAGCCAGAGAGAAAGGTTGAGTTACCCATAAAGGGAAGCCCATCAGACTGACAGCAGATCTCTCTACAGAAACCCTACAAGCCAGAAGAGACTGGGGGCCAATATTCAATATTCTTAAAGAAAAGAATTTTCAACCCAACATTTCATATCCACCCAAACTAAGCTTGAACCAGGTTTTCTCTCTGGTTGTAGTACACTCTTGCTGTCTGTCTTTCTTGCCTTCTTTCTGCACATTTTCCTTTTAGGAAATCAAGACATATTTCACTTCCTTGAAGGGGTTTGAGATTGATAAAAAGAAATGTGAAGAGAAAGAAGATAATTTTTTTCTTTTTCCGGTCCACATAAAGATGATGCTCTAACCCTCCTCCCTTACAAGCATGTGTACCTATCAAAAGAAAACTTAGAAATTTGAATCTTGAGTTTACATTTAAGTCATAGCATGGAGAGGATTGAGAATGTGGCACAATGGAATTCTCATCCCTACTATTTCTACATCACTCAGCAAACTGAAGCTAGGTCTCTTTGCATGGTTTCCAGAGGCGTCATGATGGAATGGATACAGAAAATGGACAAAATACTTAAAATTTATGTCTTGGTTCTCACCACTCACTCATGGTTGAGACTCATTGTCTACCTGTGCAGATACGGCATTGATGGAGGCTGGTGTGTAAGTGAAAAAGCCACAAATAACGATACTTCCCTGTTGAGTTCTATTAATACACAGTCAATCTGTAAGTTATTCAGTAACACCACTGAGGGAGCAAAAATGTAGCTGAGACAAGAGCTTTTATGCCTCCCACTAAGCTGCACTTTCAAGGGGGCAAGGTAACCCTGAAGGTGGAGTAGGAAATTAGACATTTTAACTGAGGAACCATGCAGATTGTGCCCAAGAGTCAAAGAAGTACATTTTCTGCTAATAAAGAAATGGAGACAATGAATCAGGGAAAACAACTATGATCCTGGGAGCTAATAAAATCACAGACTGCCAGTGCTAAGACAACATCCCACATCTTTCAACAGCCTCTAAATTCATCAGCAGGAGGCCACACCAGGTACACAGGTTGAGCAAAGCCAGAGACTTACACTCAGAAAATGAACTGTGACCACATTTTCTTCTTGAAATTAGATGCCATATTAGGGAGTAAGAAAAGTTAGGGAGAAACAACCCTGATAGGAACTTGAATTTTAAATGGTTTGAATACTAATACAAAAGAGATTAAGTTAAACATTTTTTTAAACAATGATTTTCACTTTGTCTTATCTTTCTTATAGGTTGGTGGCCTCTGATGAAGGTATTCCAAATATAGACATTAAAAAAAAAACTTTTGTGTTAGTGATTTTAGTTGCTCGATCCTGCTATGTTAGGTAGGAACTCAACAAATATAGGAAAAATTGAAGAAATGATGTGTGTCCTCATTTACATATTATTCCTCATTTTCTCTTGAGCACCTCTTTCAGGATTCAATTTCCTTTTTAAATTTTAAGATTTCTCTAGGCCCATGACCTCTAGAGATCAGCTGTGACATTAAGTTGTAATACTGTTAATATTAACTAAACATGCTTGTGAAAAGTCTAGCCAAGCAAAACTCACTTACCTAAGAGCTGGAGTAAGTTCCCAGTTTATACTTGTTAAAGTCAAGTGGCCATTAAGAAATCAGGAGTTAATCCAAATGACTATGTCATCATTTTAGGACCTACTGGCTCCTCAGTTGCCAAGTATATTCATGTTCTTTCTATTGGGAGACACATTACTTCATCAACATAATTCCCATGTCTTGTTCCAGGCTTAGGACCAAGCCTGACTTTAGTTAAGAGGGATTTAAGATGCTCCAACAATCAGGAGACTCAGGAGTAAGTTAGTCTTTCTACTACACTAATTCCAACTCTGTCTCCAGTTTTACATCTCTTGTGACCTTTACTCAGACTAAGTTCTCCTTCCACATCCTCTTTCCGTTATTTTGAGTGTCCAAACTCCTGCTTTTGCTATCTAATTAGTACCAGAGTCTTCTAAGGCTGGATTTCTGTTTTGCTCTTATTTGTCTCTCCTTCTAAGAATTGGCTAATTCTTCCTGAATGCTGGCTCTGTAACTGGGATGGAAAATTGTGACAGATTTATCATTTGCTCCACTGAGTTTCAGAGTACTGCCTGTAGAGGCACCTTCATTACATTGTGTTGGGCAGTCAGGAGGCCAAATGTTTTCCTGCATTACCATCTGTTGTCTGTATTCTTCCTACTGAGTTTTACTTCAACTCATCAGGTGTCATTGACTCTTTCTACCTAGAGCTGGTTCACAGTTCCAGGTACTTGCCTCTTCCTGTCTAGACTGCACCACTTGCTTTGGGACATAATGATTATTCATTTGGGAAAAAACTGTAGACCAACTAGGCTATATGCAGCTTTATATAATGGAAAATATGTCTCAAGCTGGCACATACAATGAGAAATGTATCAGTTTTCAAATTTTGAAGTGCAGAGATACATCGACTTCGAGGTTGAGATCAACTAATGTTTCCTTATTTATGCATGTAGTTATGGAGACATGCAGTGCCAAGGTACGATTTTAATACATCACTCAAGAATAAAAACTAGGTTCCAAAAATAAACTATATCAAGATTACCTACTTTTTAGAGAATATGGTGTAGTTTCTTCTTGTCATTAGTATACACAAAAAGAGTTGGAGACAATCATTTCTATAACTCACATTTAGATTTACTGAATGAAATAAAGGTTTTAAAATACAAGAAGCCAAATTAATAGTAATATAAGCACAGTTTTTATTTATTACCTTGACTTGGGAAAGGGTGCTTTAAAGATAGCCAATAGAAAAGGATAGACTCAAGTAACTTTTCTTGGGAATATTTATTCAGAAGGTTTTCTGAAAGAAGATAGTATATTTTCCTTAGTTCTCAATCTACACAATTCTGTATTCAGGTACATTTCTTTGGATTCAGCATTTATTAGATTAATCCAGATCAGCTGGCTCTTTCTAAACAGGACTTTCCAGGATAAGCTTATTTTTGATAGAATTTATTTTTGCCTTATTCAATTTTACCTTTAAATGTACTGGTCTTAAGCCAAAATTAATATTTATTATATCACCATTATCTTGTTTTCCTGTTTTCTTCAATTATACGTACTTCTCTCAAAACACCCATTGCCCAGGTCCCGCCACATACATATATATTTTTATTTTATTTATTTATTTATTTATTTATTGAGACAGAGTCTCACTCTGTCACCCAGTTTGGACTGCAGTGGTGCAATCTTGGCTCACTGCAACCTCTGCCTCCCAGGTTCAGGTGATTCTCCAGCCTCAGCCTCCCAAGTAGCTACTACTACAGGCACACACCACCATGCCTGGCTTTTTTGTGTTTTCGGTAGAGACAGGGTTTCTCCATGTTAGCCAGGCCTGTCTCAAACTCCTGACCTCAAGTGATCCACCTGCCTTGGCCTCCCAAAGTGTTGGAATTACAGGCGTGAGCCACCATACCCGGCCACACCACATAATTATTTAGATTAAAGGTCATTGTCATATTTTAATTTCGATATTTTGAAAATAATAACGTTGACCTTAATAGCAAGTTTTTTTTTATTTTATCACAAAACTATTTATTAGGGGCTGGAGGCAAGGGCAAGAGACTTTCTACGAACCAGAGTCTTGAATAGTCTTATGTGCAAAAACCACTTTCATGTGTATCAGTTCTTGTGATCTTTACAACAATGCCATAAACTAAATTCTAAGTTTGGAAGTTATGTTGTATGACAATGAGATATAATAAAAAATGTGCTGGAGTTGAATTATAACACATTCTCTTACATCTCTAATCTGTCTCTTACCTGCATGAAGACTTCAGATAATTTTCTTAATCATCTATGGCAGAGTTTCCTCAATCTAAAATGGGAATCAAAACAGATATTTTGTTCCATTTCTAGGAGTTGAGTGAATCAACTGAAATAATAACAGACCTTAGTATCAAGGTATTCTACTAATGTAAATAAGAGCTTTACACTGACGGAGACCAGACATGCATGACTGAGGTAAATCAAGTATGTTTGCTTATTTAAAGGATGCAAGAAGAAGCCAGCTAGTTGGGATATAAAGCAGGAAAATCCACACTATTTTAAGTGATAGACAGAGGATTAAATTCATAGGCACCCTATAAAGCCCTCAGAAGTAAACACACAATTGCAAATGATAAGTCTGAGTGAACGACAACCATATCAGATCTTTTGAGAAAGCTCAAAGTCTTCCTTCTGTGGCCAGGCTTATATACAGATGGCTGCAGATATTCATTGCATCTACTGGGAGCCATCTTATTTTAGGCAGGTACACCTTACAGGTCTTGGTGTAATACAATAAACATTGTGAACACAGACTGGTTGACCACAGGGCAGTGCTCTCAGGAACAAATGGTCCTCATTTATCCCCCAGTATTCCTAGTACTCGCTTAAACTTAGAACTGCCAAATTAGACATAGACTTAGTTACCAAGATGTCCTTACTCCACAGCCTCTTAGATTAGCCCCAGAATATATTTTTCAGTTCACCACGTTACTTAATATTTTCTGTGTATGTGGTCTTAACCAATCTAAAGAATTTGATGTTTAAACTTTCTTCTACACATCATGTTCTCTGTGTCAGGGAGTCAGATATCTAAATTAGGCCTCAAGGGTTTCAAGAAGCAATAAGGGACAACTGTATCTAATATCCTGTTACCTAACTTACAAGATGACAGTTTCTTCTGAATTCTTGCCTATTATGACAATTAAAATACAGAACTTTTGGAATCTCCATAATTAGGTAGGCAGCCATTTTATCCTATTCAGTTTATAATCAATTCCTGTTGTGCCAAATCACTAGAAATTGGAAGTTCATTGAAAATGCAAACGGTTGCATATCTATCCAGATAAGGCTGCAAGATGAAAGATATTATAGTGATTAACAGTATCTAAGTAACTGTACCGGAATTCTTGCTTCACATATAAGATACTTACATGTCTTGAAATCCCAGACAGGAACCTCAGCTACGGTTCAAGTGAATGATCCCAATAACCAACGCTAGTTCATTTGGGAGAGAGGGAGAACTGTGCTTCTGGACGTTGTGAAGGGCAGTACTTTTATTCCTCCAAGTGAAGTCATTCTCCCTCCTCCTCCATTCCCCAGTATAATGAAATTTCACAATATCTGTCAAAAATATTTTCACTAATTGATTTGAGTAGTAATTTTTGGTCAGGTCAGCTATAATGAGGAAGTAATACTCTAACTCCAGATTTAAGAGGGCTCAGGGTCTTAAAAAAATTCTATATTGCTGATCAGATTAAGCCTATTGTGTATCAATTGAGATCTAACCTCTTTCTCCAGGCTCTTTCCTTGAATAACTATGCACTGTAAAGTAATTACCATCATTGGTCAAACTAACCATGGTCAGTCAGGTCCTTCCACAAATAGGTATTTTACTTGAGCTGCTTTTTTTTGAGACAAAAAAAAAATTAAAATTTTATAAGTGTCTATATTATTTCCTATGTTTTATTTCATCTTAATAATCTAACCAAAGCTTTATATTTTTCTGATTTTTTTCAGGTAGTTCTAGAATACTGCTAAGGAAGGTACATGTTTGCACTGATTTGGGATGATCTATTTACTAGTAAACAAAGGTTGGAATATAATAAGGCAAGCCAGGCCACAGGACATCAATAGCAGAATTTTAGAGCTTCACACTGCATTTCAAACACTTTTACCAGTACATTTTTAATAGTAATGGTAGAGGAGTCTACTACTTATTGAGTTCCTACTGTATCAGGTACTTAAATGTGCATAGTTACTCAAGGAAACGGCCTTGTAGGAAGAGGTTAGATCCTAACTGATACATAACATGCTTAATCCTATAAACAATAAAGGCATTTTAAAATAAACGATTCTTTGTATTTTCTTTTAAATTATCATGAAAACCCTATGAGTTATGTGTAAAATTATCCCCCCTTCCTTTCTATTTCCATCCCTTCTCTCTTATCCTTCCTTCCTTCCCTTACTCTTTTTCCATCTTTCTATCTCTCTCTCTCTTTTACATTTTAGTTGAGAAAATTTGGCCACTCTAGACATAGCATGTAAATAGATCTCATCTCTTTATACAACTGCTTTATGGAAACTGAGAGGCTTAAATATCACTATGTGAAGGACTATGGTAAAAGTGAAGTGGGTATCATTGAAAGGGTTCAAGATCTCCTTCCTGTGGGTGACTCTAGGAGCTAAAGCTAAAAATATTAGATTCATTAATAATCAAGGTGTATGTATAGATGATATGTATAATGATTGATATACATAGTTGTAAAGGAAAAATTCAGAGAAAATATATTTATATTGCTTTTTCACATTTTATTTTCAAGGGCATAAATTCTAATTAAGCTAAAATAAAATGAGTATTATCATTTCCACTTATAGTAATTATATCTTTGAGATTATTGTATTAATTCTAACAAAATGATCTATTTTTATTTATGATCAAGTTTAAGGTTCTATTAATGGCTAGTAAAGCAAGAAATCTAGCTTGTTCTTTCCTCTTTGAAAAATCAAATAAGGGGCATGAACTAAGTTACACTCATGGAAATATGTAATGCAGTAATAGTAATAAAAATGACATATTTTCAGTAAAGATAACCTTACTAAAATATTACAGGAAAAGAAATTAGTAAACAGAATGTAATTCCCTCCTGATATTGAATCCTTTACCTAGTTAAATGCCTAAAACATTGCCACAGAACATTAATACCCAGTTTTGACTGTTCCAAAAATTCTAAAAAATTACGGATCAAATCACTGCAGTCAGCCATCTGCAGCAGAGCCTTTAAAAGCCTCTTAAACTGGCAAGAGACCACATTAATCAATTTGTGATTTATATTGGAATTATAATTGATTTCATTTGAAATCATAAATATAAAATAGTTTCCATTAAAATAGACATACACTCCTAACACTGTAATAATGCACTATTCTGACAATATGGAATTGAAGTTCAAGTTCATAAATGAGAGAGCTGGGTTCAAGTAGCTGACAAAATGCAGAATGAGATTTGTAACTAGCTCTTGAAGGTAGGGCTGCAAAGATGAATAGAGACAATTGAAAGTACTTTTGCATCCCAAATAACTTATTTTAAGTACAGTTCTGGAGGAGACTCTTTCTTAAATGATGGCTTTTATTATTTAAGCATGATTTGTAATATAATTCTCTTCCGTTAAACGTACCATTCCTCTTTTGGGGCCAGTATAGAGATGATATATTTGAAATAGTATTTTTATTGTCCTACATTCTAGCATTGTCTTCTGCTTCTACGTCTTAAATATTATCTGTAAACAATCCCAATGAACAGATAATGAGTGAGCAAGTGGTGATATTAAATAACCAAACAGAATTGTATTACATTAGAGTAGAAAAAGTTAGATAGATAATCCAAAAAATAGTAAATTTCACATATTATCACATTATTATTCAATAGTATGATTGAATTGCACAAAACAGAATGTTGAAAAGGCTCAGAGTAACGAATATAGTCAAGAATATTTTTCAAAGAAGGATGATAAATCTAGGTAAAAAGTGTGTATGGTTTCACTTCAAATTTTATTTCTAATCATCTTCTGACAGCATAAATGAAAAGACATTTTGAATACAGAGGTGATGATGGGGTCTCTTAATATTCAGAAAATTTCATATTTCTTCAGAATGTCTAGCAATGAAAATGTCTGAGCTGCTATTTCCATGTTAGATCAAGCAGCTGCTACAAGTTGGTTCCGGTGTTT
Organism: Pan troglodytes; assembly: GCF_028858775.2. Lineage (NCBI taxonomy): Eukaryota > Metazoa > Chordata > Mammalia > Primates > Hominidae > Pan > Pan troglodytes. Next base: position 96,506,599 of record NC_072412.2, on the reverse strand, counting down.
TGAGAGCCCCGTTTCCCTACCCTTTAGTGAACATCCTCCATGCTAAGAGTCCTGGGAGCTGAAGGCCCTCTCTCATCCATCTCATGGAAATCTTAGCCCTTCTCCCTTTCTCCCTTGAGCCCACGAGAAGCCCTTCTGACAAGGCACTGAGTCTCAGCTCTTCAGAAGGCACCCGGATCCCCTCTTACTTTGGCAGAATCCTCATTTCCTGTGCCAGTCCAAGCCTGACTCTCCTCTCATGTCCTGTTCCAAATCCAGCATAAGAGAACATCTGTAATGGCCACTACCAACGGAAGCCCTTGGCAAGTTCATTCGGCATAAAGGGGAGTGAGAGATGCTTATTCCACAGGTGTGTGTGTGTGCGTGTGTGTGTGTGTGTGTGCTTGAATGTGAGAGAGTTCCTCAGCATACCTTACCTCTTCTGAACTCCTAAGTAAATGAATTAACAGCAATTTTTTTTTTGTCTGAAATCAGTCACTAACTACTGTTTAAACATTTCTATGGGGACATGTACATTGTATTCCAAGAAAATAAAAAAGTATAAAAGTTAAATTGTGATGTTTTACTGCCTTGGTACATCAGTCTATAGATACTACCAATAGATTATCAATTACAAAAGAATTACAACATTTTAAACATACTTAATATGTAAGTGGATATTATAAATTTAATTTTCACTGATGCTCTTTAGGGTTATCATTAAAAGTATCATTTTTCAAGGACGGGAGATATGTTATAACTCCTACTAATATTATTATTATTATTATTATTATTATATTATTATAGCAGTGTCATCTAGTGGAATGAGCATGAATGACAAAAATAACCTACATCACTGGTTTTCTGGGAGGAATAACTGAGTGAATGCACCTAAATTTCCTCTCACAGTTCCTGGTATATTTGTCAATGCTCATGATAGGTCTTTTTTTTTTTTCTCGATGTGGACAATTATGGGTACTTTGGATTGTGCCATTCACTTATTTGCATATATTTTACATTTTCCAAAATAAATTATTTCTTCTGGTAATCAGAGAAAAATACTCAGTACAATGTCTGGCATGTAGTAAGCACTCCACAAACGTCAGATATTGGTATTTATATTAATTATACATGTTATTTTCAATTTGCCTTCCTATCCAAGTCTAGGTTGTGAGCATTTTCTCACTTTACTAAATATTTCTCAAAAATAATTTTACAGGTATATTAGAGATTTAATATTTCTTTATTTCAATTTTAAAAATGCCACAATGAATGTTCTCATACATAAATCATTTTGTAGTGTTCTGAATTTTATCCCTGAGGATAAAATTCCAAAAGTCAAATGGCTTTTTAAAAAATCATTATTCCTCAGCATGAGAAATTCAGAAAGAATAGGAAATTTCTTTAATAAATTTTTATTTTCTGATAGTTACTGAATATTGTATGTTTAAATTACATTTCTACTCTAACTTCTTTCATTCTCATTTATCTGTTTCAAAATAGACCTCACAGTTTTCTTAGCAGTCTATATATTTTAATTTTGGATAAACATGATTTGAGTAGCTTGTTAAAAAACAAACAAAATTCCCCCAAAATCATGCACCCAAAATACAGTGTTTCAATTGAATATAAAAGCTATCTCTAAGCTCCTTGTCGGACTAAGAGAAGAAGGAAATGTTATAGTAAAATATGATAAAGTGTTCAATAACAAAATAATATTAGGGTATTAGGGGAGACAATATTTTTATTGGGTTCAAGCTGCAGAGAATATTCTCATGTGGACAGTGCCATAGGCCGTGCCCAGACTGGCTGTGATCACTTCTCTCTAGACCTTCACACTATAGCTCGTGTGGCTGCACGGGCCCACAGGCTGGTCCTCCACACACAAGGTAGTTGCATTGTGATTGGCCACGCATGACTCCTAGTCATAGTTACATAATTTGTGGTCCATGAAGCATGAAATAACTGGAAGTAAAGTTAAAAGTTGTACCTGATATCTAAATCCTTTGATCCCAGTTGCTATGGCTTGCTAAAGGCTGGAGTTCCAGGTGACATGGTTGAAAGAAGCAAGGCAAGCTCCTTCTCGGGAGGGGGATGTGGCAGAACTCCTTGGACAGGAGGAGTGCCATTGCCACCAGCAAAGCATGTGTGCCCAGGAGGACCTAGGAGTCCTGAGAAGCCACACGCAACCCACATTGCTGAGCCTGCTAGACTTTGTCGAGAATACACTCTTTCAGCTCATCCCAATAAACTGGAAGTTTACATGTGAGACTGCCGATTTTCTCCAGGCCTCCAACCAGGTCCTCTGTGAATTAGTTCAGATGCGCTGCGGGATATAGTAAATGGTATAACACATGAAGTCAAAGGCAACAATTTTATATAACTGAAGCAAGAGTACACGTGTAACTTTTTCTTATAAGGATCTTAGTAGTGTTAGATGACAAAAATAAATTTATGGATGAGTCCTTTTAGGATATATTAGATTTACAAGTTTAAACATATTTATTTATGAAACATACAGGACTCTTGATATATGCTATTATATATTGTGATTGTACACTTCCAAAACTTTTAAAGAAAGTTCCTTCATCCCCACCCTCTGTTCCTACACCTCCACACCAAGGAATTTACTGGGATTAATATTCTATAGTTTATCATTTTGGGATTAATGCCACCTTAGGAAACATATTTTTCATATTTTGTACATTGTTACAGATAGTTGAAAAAAGCCTCATTGTTAAATAAGATGCAGTGTGTGTGTGTGTGTGTTTATATACACATGAAATGAAAGTGGGGTGATTGTGTTAGGCCGTTCTTGCATTGCTATGAAGAAATAGCTGAGCCTGGGTGATTCATGAAGAAAAGGGGTTTAATTGGCTCATGGTTCTGCAGGATATACAGGAAGCATGGCATTGGCATCTATCTGCTCAGTTTCTGGGGAGGCCTCGGGAAGTTTTTACTTGTGCTGGATGGTGAAGCAGGAGCAAGCAGTCACATGGCTAGAGCAGGAGCAAGAGAGAGTGAGGGGGAAGATGCCACATACTTTTATAAAATTATACTTTAAGTTCTGGGGTACATGTGCAGAAAGTGCAGGTTTGGTACATAGGTATACACGTGCCGTGGTGGTTTGCTGCACCCATCAACCCGTCATCTACATTAGGTATTTCTCCTAATGCTATCCCTCCCATAGCCTCCTCACCCCCTGACAGGCCCCAGTGTGTGATGTTCCCCTCCCGCCACACCCTTTTAAACAACCAGATCTCATGAGCACTTACTCACTATCACAAGGACAGCACCAAGGGTATGATTCAAAACCATTTATAAGAAATCTGCCCCCATGACCAAAACACGTCCCACCAGGCCCCACATCCAACACTGGGGATTACATCTCAACATGAGATTTGGAGGGGACATTCAAACTATATCAATAATATTTGTGGATTTGTGGAAGGCAGGCTCATATGGCCACTTGTTGAGGACTTTTGACTGGCAAGGCAGAAAGCAATCTGGGTCCTTGATTGAATCAAGAAGAGCAGAGAAGGAGGCAGCACATGAGGGGAGACTTTGCTGGAGCCGAAGGACAGAAGACATTGAAGATCGCGGTGTCTGTTTTGCTAGAGCACACCCATTCCACTTTAAGAAATGGCATGTGCCTGTAGTCTCAACTACTCAGGGAACTGAAGCAGGAGGACAAATTGAGCCCAGGAGTTTGAGGCTGTGCGATGATTGGAACTGTGAATAGCCACTGCACTCCAGCAAGACATTGAAGGTTGAGATACTGTTGAGACATGGATTGACCTGATATTGTAGGAATGATAAAACATATACTCGAAATTGTCAGTGTGGAGTGACTACAAAAGTGAAAAAGACAACAACCAGGACACTTTTCTCTTATTAATGTTATTTCCAAAATAAAGAAGAATTCCTGAACTAAAGTCTTGCATGCTTTATTCTCCATTTAAAACCATTGCTAGACACAGCTTGGATGCATGCAATAAGCACACACACATTTATATGTACCATATATGCATCATTTGCCATTTTTCTAGAACAATAGATGGCTATGTATCCATGGAAATGCAAGCACATTCAAATTGATCGTAAATCTACAAACTGTATTTACTGAATAGACTATGTATGTTATGCGCGCATGTGTGTTGTGTTGTGTTGTGTGTGTGTGTGTATGTGTGTATGAAGAGATAAACTTACCCTTTTATTATCCAGTATGAATTATTCAGGATGCCTTGTTGATAAAATATTCTGGGTATGGTTTATGGGTTTAACTGAAACATAAGTGAAAAAGTAAAATTAATCTGAATAAATATAGTCAAGTTTAAGAAAATTTAATGGCTACCTTACTCAAACAATGATTAAAAATGAATTGTTGATTTATTTAAGGAAACCAACACATAGGTTTATTCAAATTTCCATTTCTGAATGCTCTCTATATAATTTCTTGCTAGTTATAATATCCTTGCTCATTTTGATTATTTGGCAAACAAGTGTTTTTGGAAGGCACAACTTAAATATACTAATATGCATTTATATGCTATTAATTGAGAAATAAGACATTTCCTCTCTCTCTCTATATATATATATAGAGAGAGAGAGAAGATATAGATACTACTGTAGTCCTACATTTATATATTTTCACTTTTTTTTAAAGAGATGGCTTTAAGTTCTGTTAGTATAAATAATATATAAATTTGATATAAGATAAAGATTATATTCTTATTTCTGACTGAAATCCCATTTATATTTGACTTAGATATAAAAACTTAAAGAACATGAACTATTGTTAAACACAGTGACTTCTTATTTAGCAATTATACAAAATATTTTTCTCTTAGGATAAGAGGCTCTTAGGATAGACAAGGGCTGATTTTGATCATTCAGCCCAAGATGGGAAGAGAAGATTGTGTGCAGGTGAATAGACAGAGGGACTTATCTATCTGTTCTCTCAAGTGCACCCATGTAATGGTTTTCAACCGTGGTTCAACACTTAAATCAGAATATTTGGGAGCATAACCAACTTTGGTATTTTTAAGCACTTCTTAAATGGTAGCAGTTATGTGCAGACAGAGGTGAGATGCTCTGAAAAGAGAAGCTCCTTCTCACCAGCACCCTGTAATTCTGAAGGGAGGGAATGCCTACTTTATAGGCAAAGATGGAAATCTTGAGGTAGAATAGTTTTTCCTATTATACAGACTGGATCATCACATTTTTGTTGTTTGGGCATGAATCTATTTGACAGAGAAGCCCTGAAATTTTTTTCTGCTAAAATTCAAAGCTTTATAACCAATATTGACCTGAAACAAGCCCAGGGGGTCAGGGGAGAGAGAGTTCATATATTTCAAGAAAAAGTATTTTATATACAGGAAAGGCGGCAACAAAGAGTAGAAAAGACCTTTGAATTTGGATGGAGAAGGCTGTAAGTCCGAGTCCCACGGCTGATTCCGACTAATTGTACTAATTGTGTAGAAAATCCCTAATGTTTTTTCTACTTCTAAAACTTCACAACTCTCATTTGGTTTTAGAACCCTCTTAATTCGGTTTTAATTTCCTTTTCTCTTTTAGCCTCACCTTTCTCTTTGCTCTCAAGGTGTTCCCTGCAATTATTTATTGTTTATTTTAATAGCCCTCTCTAACCTTTCCCTTTGTGCATTTAAACTTAGCTCTTGAATGTGTAACCCATAAAGTGACCTACTTGCTTTTAGTTGTAATTTTATACATAATCAGTTAATAATAGGGTTTTAGTATCTAACACACTTCCTTTTTTTGACATTTTATTCAGTTGAATTTGGAACAGTTCTTTCATCCAAATGAATGAATGGTAAACTTTCAGTTCTCAATGCTAGGTCAGGAAAGAATAAAAATTATGAAAAGATACCCTTTCCAAACGTTAATAAGTATATACTTAATTTATGTATCAAAGTATGTATGGCCTTAGATAATGGGTATTTTAAATAATACCCTCCCATAATTAAGCTAGTGCTGGAACTTTCTCTCCATATAATTCCCAAACCCTTTCAATATACCATAATTCAACAATATCAACATGTTCAAGTTCCATCTAAATAGATATCCTTCTTGCTACTTGTGATTTAAAAAATGTGTTTCCTGTGGTTAGTTAATAAACATATAAACAGTTTCAAAAGAATAAAAATATAATTTTATATATTGTGTGGAAATCTAAGTACATAAAACCTAATGCACATGTAGCATCTAATGTTCAACAGGAAACACACATATATCTATATCTAGGAACTAAAATTCACTGTGTATCATAGTGTGTTGAGACCTTAGGAGTCACATAATTCAAAACACAAATAAACTGTCTTCTTTGACATGTGAGCAATTCAATTTATCCAGTCAATGAAGAATAACACAGAAATGGAGTGGGAGGTATATTTCCTCTCAATTAACTGTTTTCTGGTTGTTGGTTTTAGATTGTTTTCTAACAACTTGATGTTTCTAATAAATTGTATTCTGCTGTGTTCAGTTGTGCCCCTTCTAATCTACACTGCTGACAGATATTTCTAAAAAGGCAAATCACATCATGTTACTTCCTAATTATTATCTTTATGCAGCATCTCGTTGCCTGAAGCATTGATTTTCAACACTGCCTACATATTAGACATGGAAAACAAAACAAATTAAAAAAAAAAAAACTATTGACGACCAAGCTGCTTCCTAATCTTTACTGTTAGAGCCTGGCCATAGTCATTTTAAAATTAGAATCCCCTGATGATCCAAATACAGTTATTCTTGGGAACAAGAGGCTACATCCTCAAACTGATTTCTTCTGCGTGGCATGTAAGTAGGATGCTGACACCAGAGTCCACCTCTCTTGTCTCCAGATTTTCTTCCCAACTGCACTTCATTTTCAAAAGTACATGAACACACACAGGCACACACAAATGCATGCATGCATGTGCCAACATCCTACATTCAGTTGCTTTTAAACTCCTTCATGTTTCACAAATGAGCCTCAGATGAGATTTAAAATCTGGGTAAATGTGGTCAACAGAAGTTCTGGATCATCCAGCCACTCAGTCAGAGGCAAGTCCAAGAGGACTCTGCTTTGTTCAAATGGCTTGTTCTGGTAGAAAAGAACTCTGCCCCACCTACCCCTCCCTTCCCTGCATTGGAACCCACCTGGAGCCTTGATCGCACCAGAACAGGTAGTGGACTGACCACACCATCCCGTGCATGCTCAAGACAGCCAGTTGACTGGACTTGTAGAGTAAAGCTGCCTCTACACCCCAGGGAAGGACCACGTTATGTTTCCTTACTCTGAGCTGCAATCACCTGAGGACCACATAAGAAGCAAAGCCCAGATGTTTATTTCCAGCATCCAATATTTTACATGCTGCTAGAATTCTGCTAGTCCTGCTTATCTGCCCTCCTCCACAGATCAGTTGGAAAAAATATCCTCCAAGATTCATGTCCTGCTTTGCTCTAGAACTAGCGAAGTGCTTTGTTAATATTAGGCTCTAAAATTTGTTGAAAATGAATAACAATAACAGTAATAATAGCTTCTTATGTACCAGGGAGTGAACTACATACACACTCTTAATATGCCATCTTCTATATTGTAATTTATTATAATTTTTATTTTTAAAAAAAGTCTATATGTGAGTAGTATTATCTCCATTATACTAATCAGAAAATGGAAAAATTTAGGAAAATGAGGTAACTTGTCCATGAAAATTATCATCATTATCATTGCAAACTAATATTGACTGAGTTTTCCTTCTGCTAGCTACTATACCAAGTGCCTTACATATCATAACTCATTTAATTTGTATGACTCCTATAAAATTATGTACTAATATTATCCCAGTTTTGTAAATGGGGAAATTGGGACAGATAGAAGAAAACCTGCCCAAACTCACTCAGCTATTAACAGTCAGAGTTTGGGTTTAAGCGTAGCCAGTTTGGTCTCTGACCAGGGTCTTAATTATAATGTAGTGCATTGTTATTTAAACATAGTACTATGACTTTAACTCTCTTATTTTATCCACTATTTAATGAAATAGAATCATTATCTGACTCACAAAAATTATTTGTCTTCTGAAAATTGGAAGTAATCTTTTTTAGTCTTTCATGTAACACACAAAAATCTAGATTTCAGAAATGAATATATGGAGAAAGAAATATATCTAGGGTATATTGAATTCAAAAAAGTGAACATGAGTTTTACTATGACCTGAGAATTGTAAATACATTTAATTAATAAAACTAATTTAATTAACAAAAGGATTTTAAAAAACTACACTGTATTAGTCCCTTAGAGAACTTTATTCATTTGCACATTGGTGCAAGCCCATTGCCCTATATTTGGGGGGATATTTTAAGAAACGATCCCCGTGAGTCTCTGTGCTTTGCTTGTGCATTTTTGCTGTTAAGGTGGTTGTTTATGATATTCCAGAGTGTTTTCTTAATTGGAACCATTGGGGAAACATCTTTCTCATCTCATTTTCACTGAAGGTTGTGCCTCCCCTGAGAAAATGAGTTGCTTTAATCTTATGAACCTGTGAATGATGTAGCATATTTTGATTACCCCTTTATTCTGGCTAGTAAAAATCACACAGGCAAATTTATGACATAGCTTAAACAAATATTTAGGGAGTTATATCTCAAATTTGGCATATTATCTTCAATGCAATCTGTATTTTGCATTCCTACATCTATTTCACTATGGATGTTAAAATTTCATGTAAGCTAAGGCTATGTAAATGTAATTATTAGTGTCCATATTGGCAGATAAATTTGCCTTATTCTAGTTTGCTTTGATTCTATCACACTGGAAATAGCACAGTTTATTTTTTGGAGATTGAAAACACTTAGTATCTAAACTGGAAATAATCAAAATATGAGGATTCTTAAATTTGCAGGATACAGGAAAAGGAAATGTTATTTTGCCTGGAGGGACTAAGTGTGCAAGTATGACAACTATATTCAAATAGTAATAGCTGTGACCATCAACTGGTTGTTAACGTCTAAGTGCACAAACTCTGGGGCCAGATCCTTGGGTTCAAATCCTGCCTTTTCCTGTTATTGAAGGAACCCAGTGAGTTGCTGAATGTCTCTGTATCCCAGTTCTTTTGTTTGTATAATGGAGATAATAGATCCTACTGTACAGGGTTTTTGTATCAATCAAACAAGTTTATCTATATAAACTTCTTAGAACTGTGTCTATAAGCACTATAAAAGTGTTGGGTATTATTATTTGTTGAATTTTTCCCACCTGTTGATATTATCAAGAATGATAATATGAGTACGAGTAGAAAGAAAGGAATGAAGAGGAGTTAATGTTTTCAACAAATAGAGAAGAATTACTGGGAGGTCTGTTAATTATTGCTTCAGGGAGCTATAGCCAAGTAAGTCCTTTAAGACAATTTGTAATTTAAAGCATGGGTCCCCATCACTGGGCCTGTTAGGAACAGGGCCACACAGCAGAAAGTAAGCAGCCTGACAGACAGCATTACCAACTGAGCTTGGCCTACTCTCAGATCAGCGGTGCCATTAGATTCTCATAGGGGCTCGAACCCTATTATGAACTGCGCATGTGAGGGATGCAGGTTGAGTGGTCCCAATACGAATTTTACTAATGATGATCTGAGGTGGAATAGTTTCATCCCAAAACCATTCCCCACCAAATCTCCACTGGTCTGTGGAAAATTGTCTTCCATGAAATTGGTCCCTGGTGCCTAAAAGGTTGGGGTCCACTGATATAAAGGATAAAAAAAAAGATTGGAAGTCATAGTAGGACCAAGCATGACAATATTCCCACCCTCAAGTTCTGACATACAGAGGTAAGAAGAAAGTCTAGCTTCCACCTAAGGGGGCTGCAGGGAAACAGTATTCTCTCAGAAACCAGTTTTCAATTAAGAACTGGTGATGCAAAATTAAACAAATTTGAAGATTGTAGGTATTTAATATTACCTAACTACCTACTCAAACTTACAGTTTTCAAACTACCTTTCATGCTAACCTGTCATTCTCGGTGCTGACAGCTGCTATAGGTGTGTTTCTTAATGATTTCATTTCTTTAATAATCCCTCTTTGGTTTTCATGTACATTTCAATCTTCTTCTGAATAATGGCTAGCTGCTTAAGTTTTTCAGGTGTTAACTCCTCTGACCTTCTGCTATGGTTGTGTTTGGTGCGCCATGTAAGTGTGTCCTTTTTATATCTGAAGTGGAAACCACTGCTTATTTTGTATAGTCAGTGCCAATGTGAAGGAAGCTATTCTTCCCTAGTCTGTATTGGGATGCCAAAAGGGGAATTATTGAGGTTATTGCTTGAATTTTATCCACTTGAGGAGAAAAACATATTACTCTAAAAATTCATCATCTTCTAGATGCCAGACCTCATCAAAAACACTACTCAATTTAGAAAGAATTGTGGAGTAGAAGAGAAACTAAGAGATTGCATTATTGATTGGGAGGCATTTAACATCTTCTTCCCTTTTCATACCATAGGAAGCTGAGGGAAAAAAACAACAACAACAACAACTATGGGTCCACATTGATTTTATTTGGTGTTTGGGGCATTAAAAAATCAGAGATGCTGAAAATATTTAAGACACCTGGAGGCCATACTAATCAATATCCTCCATTTCATTGTAATGTTTACTAAATATATCCTTAAAGCCATAACTCAATTTTGGGTATAAGCATGAACACAGCTCCACCCAAGAGGGCTGCAGGGAAAAGGTATTCTCGTGGGAGCTAGGTTTCAGTTAAGGTAAAAAGGTGGTAGAAAAACTAAAACGTATTTGAAGGAAAATTATAGGGACTTGGTGGTGGTTCCACAGGAGTTTCAGAGAGAACAGTGGAAAAGTTTTACAGAGCTCAGGTTAGAAATACACAGAAGAGTAAAGTCGTAAAATACAACAGATGCTCTGGGAATTTTGGGCTTCTGGAAGTCAGATATGCATAGCAAAAAGGCATGATGGAATTAGTCTCAAAAATTGTTTAAAAGGAGGCAATCTATCAATTCACGGTAGATTGAATTGGCTTCATGAAATGGGGCTTCTGAACAAACTACTGCCTCCTGGGACCCTGGATCATGGATGGAGAGGAAGAAAGACAATCTCACAAGGAACACTTGGTAAGGTGAAGACATCTGTGATATTGTTTTCCTAGGCAGATATAGAAGTTGTGGCAGCACCAGAGAAACATGCTAAGTGATAGTCCTTCAGAAGATTTATTTTTTTCTCTTCTGTTCATGTTGTTAAAATTAGAGAGACAGCTGGACATCGTGGCTCACATCTGTAATACCAGCACTTTGGGAGGCTGAGGTGGGAGGATTACTTGAGCCCAGAAGTTGAAGACTAGCTTGTGTCAAATAGAGAGACTCCAGTGTCTACAAAAAGTTGGAAAAAAAAAATAGATGGTGTGAACGCTTGAGCCCATGAGTTCAAGGCTGCAGTGAGCCATGATCATACCACTGTATTCCAGTCTTGGTGACAGAGCGAGATTCTGTCAAAAAAAAAAAAAAAAAAAGAAAAGAAAAGAAAATGAGAGAGAGCATACATGAAATGAATTTATCCTTTAACAGGCCAGAGACACAAGGAATAAATGGATCTATTACTGAAAACTTGCCCAATTATGAAATACATGCCTTGCTCTTAGTAAGTTTCCTGTCATCTGGAAAGAAAGCTGAGATGTAAGGAAAAGGCTTAAAAGCATCAGATAACAAAAGCTGATGGTATTCGAATAATAGCACAGACCATGGTTCTGAGGTGTGAAGGAATTTGCACAACAGAGAGCTTGAGAGGTTAAAGTGACTAGACTACAGAGACACAGTTGTGAAGGAGCTAGAGGTGTATTCAGAGACTTTATCTCAAGAGTGATTTTAAGCCACTGACACATTTTAAGTTAGTGGGTTAAAGTAATGTTTGCTTGGTAATGAGAGAGAAGTGTAGGTAAAGAAATTATAAGGCTGTGGCAAGTCTAGCATATAGGAATTTGCAATAACTGTGGAGTGCAACTATCATCTCGGATTATCCTGTCCAAGTATCCATGTCTTATAGGAAGTCAGTATATCCTCCACAATTTCTTTGAATGCTTATGTTCTGATAGTCATATTTGGATTGGATTTCTCACTGCTTTTGGATTTTTGGTCTGTCGCATTGGATTTCCCATTGCTGAGTCCTTTTCTGCCCTGAACTACATGTATAACAGCTCATTTTCCATGCTTTCTTCAATACAACATTCCCACAAAACGTTTTTGATTTGGTAACTTTTGCAGGGGTTTGTTTAATGGTAGGAAAAGTGGCCCATCACACAATAAAAATAACTAATTAAAATTAGACACCATTGTGTGTAAGAGTATTGGGCCATCCATCCCCACAGCCAGGAATTTTATATTAAGAGGCATTTCCCCTATCTGCTACAGATTGATTGCATCTACTTCCTAGCCTCAGTGCTCTGCTTGTATCTCCCAGCTCCTCAAATGCTTTCAAACTTCTGAATTTAGATTAATTCCATATGCGGAACAGTTTAGCTGTCACTCTGTCACTACTATATTATCTCCTTCCCCTCATGGAAATATTTTTCTGAAAAAAGAAATCAATTCACAACAGAAATAAATTATAACAATATTGTAGTGCACAGAGGATTTGTGTGGCTTTAAACAGCATATTTTTGTACCTGTAAAAAACCACAGGCAACTATTGCCCATTTTAAAACAGGGTTCTTAGTTCTTCTGTTGTTATGTTGTTTGAGTTCCTTATATGTTTTGGATATTAAACCCTTATCAGATGCAGTTTACAAAAAATATTCTCCTATTCTGCAGGTTGTCTCTTTGCTCTGTTGTTTCCTTTACCATTTAAAAGCTTTTTTGTTTGACGTAATGTCATTTATCTATATTTACTTTGGTTGCCTGTGCTTTTAAGGTTTTATCTAAAAAAAAAAAATCCTTATCTAGACCAATGTCATGAAGCTTTTCCCTGTGTTTTCTTCTAGTAATTTCATAGTTTGGGGTCTCACATTTAAGTCTTCAATCCATTATGAGTTACTTTTTGCATACGGTAGGAGATAGGATAGGGTCTAGTTTTCTTGTTCTGCCTGTGTATATCCAGTTTTCTCAGCACCATTTTTTGAAGAGATTGCCCTTTCTGCATCGTGTGTACTTGGCACACTTGTCAAATATCCACTGGTTTAGATGTATTGGTTTATTTCTGGATTTCCTATTTCGTTCCACTGGCCTATGTATCTACTTTTTATGCCAGTAGCATGCTGTTTTGGTTACTAAAACTTTGTAGTATGTTTTGAAGTCAGAAGTATGATGCCACCACCTTTCTTCTTTTGCTCAGGATTTCTTTGTCTATTCATGGGCTTTGTGGTTCCATATGAGTTTTAGGATTTTTTTTTATGTCTATCAAGAATGCCATTGGTATTTAGATAGGAATTGCATTGAATCTGTAGCTTGCTTTGTATATTATGAATATTTTAAACAATATTACTTCTTCCAAAAAAAAGAAGACATACAAATGGCCAAGAGGCATATGAAAAAGTTCTCAACAACACTAATTATTAGCAAAATGCAAATCAAAACTACCATGAGATATCTCCTCACTACAGTCAGAATGGCTACTATCAAAAAATCAAAAGGTACACAAACAAGCGCTAGCAAGGATCTGGAGAAAAGGGAACCCTTACACACTGCTGGTAGGAATGTAAATTAGTACAGCCATTATCAAAAACTCAGAAAAAAAACAGAACTACTATATGATCCAGCAACTCCACTACTGGCTATTCATCTAAATTAAATAAAATCAGTTTGTCAATGAGATATCTATATTCATGTTTATTACAGCATTATTCATAATAGCCATGATATGAAATCAACCTAAATGTCCGTCAATGAATAAATGGATACAGAAAATATGGTATATATACATAATGGAGTACTATTCATCCATACAAAAAATGAAATCTTGTTATTCGCAGCAACATGCAAAAACTTGGGAGACGTCATGTTAAGTGAAATAAGCCAGGCACAGAGGACAAATACTGCATGATCTCATTCACATACGGAATCTAAAAAGTTGTTCTCATAGAAGTAGAGAGTAGAATCGTGGTTAACAGAAGAAGGGGAAGGACAAGGGAAGGTGGGATGGTGAAAGATTGGTAAATGGGTACAAAGTTACAGTTAGTTAAGAAAAATAAATTCTGGTGTTCTACTGCATAGTAAAATAACTGGCATTAACAACAATATATTGTACATTTCAAAATAGCTAGAAGAGAGGTTACTGAATGTTCTCATCACAAATACATTATAAATGTTTAAGGGAATTGATATGCTAGTTACACTGATTTGATAATTATATAATTTATACATGTATCAAAACATCATGTTGTACCCCATAAATACGTACAATTATTATATGTCAATCACAAGTTTCAGATAAAACCCCACAGAAAGCTAGTGCAGTTTCCTGAGGAAATAAAATATCAAAGGAGGTTTGTAATAGAGATCGGGAGTTGCATTCAAATGGAATAAATCATATATTCTATTTCTGCCCACTAACATCAGGGAAATTTTCCAATGCAATAAGAATTCAATAAATTTATAAACTATTACTAGAGCATGCAGGCCTCTTGTTTTTAAGTGTGTATAAAGATTGTTTACTAGCTGGAAGAGGTAACTCATGCCTGTAATCCTAGTATTTTGGAAGGGTGAGGTGGGCAGGTTGCTTGAGCCCAGGAGTTCAAGATCAGCCTGGGTAACATGGTGAAACCTGGTCTCTACAAAAAATGCAAAAACTAGCTGAGCATAGTGGCAGACACCTGTGGTCTCAGCTACTCAAGAGGCTGAGGTGGGAGGACTGCTTGAGCTTCAGGAGGTCGGGGATGCAGTGAGCCAAGATTGTGCCACTGAACTCCAGCCTGGGTGACAGAGCAAACCCTGTCACAAAAAAACAAAAAAAGTTAAAAAACGATTTTTTACTGGTACTTAAAATGTAAAAAATTAATAACTTAATAACTACAATTTTTGTAACTATTTACTTTTACTGATTTTTATTCACCAGTCCAAATATAGCACATGGGGAAAATAGATAGATGAAGAAATATAAAACCAGACTTTTAAGTTTGTTTTTAAGATCTGCAGCTGAGATGTGAGATAGGGGAGCTTAGCCTAAAGGAAATGCATTTGTTTCTGTGTCACTGCTCATAAATCTAGTTATACTTTTCTTTTCTTTCATTCTCAACTTTCCAGATGAGAAAAGTTTTACTAAGATAAGAGAATATATTTTTTATGTATCCTTTAGAGCAGCTTTCTGGATAGAAATATAAGCAGTTGCATTTTTAAATAAGTGGTTTTGTTAAACAAACTATAGTCATCAATAAATTCACCTACGTTTGCTTAAACTCAGCATCGTGCAAAGAAACATATTTGGTTTCCAATGCCAACTATACTTTTGAGTTCTTGAATGAGCAGCCATTGATTCTAGAATCAATCCTTTGGGCTGCTTTATTGGAGTAATCACTTAAGGCTAGGACAGTTTGTTTTTTCCAAGTTCAGGATTCATCCAGGCAGGTTTTAGGAATTACTTCGTATTATATTGAGTATACTCATATAAATATATTGCAAATAAAATATAATTTGTAATTCATTTCTGATAAAGTTCATCTGAAGATAAATTACCCTTGAACAACATGGGTTTGATCAGCATGGGTCCACTTATATGCAGTTTTTTCAATAAATATATTGGAAATTTTTTGGAGATTTGTGACAATTTGAGAAAACACGCAGATGAACTGCATAACCTAAAAAGTCAGAAAATTAAGAGAAAGTTAGGTATGTCATTAATGCATAAAATATACGTAGATACTAGTTTATTTGTTAAATTGACTATGTATTTGTTAAATTGACCAGTAAATCTTCTGGTCAACAGTGGGCTATTAGTTCTAAGTTTTGGGGAACTCAGAAGATATATACAGATTTTTTACTGCATAAGAGTGGCACCCCAATCCCTGCATTGTTCAATGGTCAACTGTATTGCTATTTTACTATTAAAATTATCTCATAAATATTGATGAAATCATTGATTTAACTGATAATTCATTGTACATGGCATCAGAGTCAGTCCACAAGGGGGCTCCCTTGCTCTAATTTTCAGAATTTTCCCTTAAAATGGATTATGACACTTTGGAAGATTTTTTTTATCTTTGCAAAAGAATTTAATAAACCAATTTTAAATGCACCAGAAACTCTGAAATATATTAATGGGTCACATTAACCTGAAAGAAAGAAGTACAGCCTCCACACTCTCTGGGGCATGTCATTTTCCTTAGTGAAAAACTTTCTTCACTGAATGTCATCTTGGTAGTCAACTATGACAAAGTTGTGCTTCTCTAAGTTGTGCAAAACCAACTATATCACTGATTGCCTAAACACTGCAAGACAAATAACATAATTGCAATGGTTAAGATCTGTAAGACCTTCAGGATTTCCAAATGACAAATGCTATTTCAAATGGGCAGCCACATAGCACACAAAACTAGACTTTTGGTTTATAAAAACATTTTTATAACATCTTTTTTAAAAAAGAAAAATAATCCTATTTATTCCTTCAATAAAATAAGATTTGAAAGCATTTGAAAATATCTAGTCAACTAAGCATCTGTTAGTTACTTTTTCAGGAATGCCACTGTTTATTCTGTTTGGTTCAGAAAAATATTTGAGTGCTGGTTTCATCGCAAATACTGCTTTGAAAACCAGAGAAGTTTTTAAACTTCTCTGATATCCCAAGCAGCTCACAGTTTCCAAGTGGAGAGTGAAACAGAAACAATCATACAGCAAAATGATGGGGGTGCTGAATAATACAGGGGGTTTTGCATCTTGATAAGCCAGAAAAGAAGACTGAATTTACCTCAGGTTTAAATATATCTGAATATAATGCATTATTTGACCTTTTTTAAGGCAAATACTTGTTGCTTCTTTTGCCTTGTACCAGTTGATGTGCTTCATAATATTTGCACATCCTCTTATATCATCCTTCCTCATACCGTGCAGTGGGTGTGACCATTAGCTTCCATTTCAGGCCTTTGAGCACCATTATTTCCCCTGTCAACAATGGAGGACTGATTAATCCCGACGCCCAGTTCGGCCTCTAGGTGGTGCACAAGTCTTTTTTGTTGTAAAGCTGACATCACACCTCTGATTAGTCTCTCTTTTCTTAACAAAGAAATTTCTCAGAAAACACTGCTATAGGCTTTCAAGTCTCACAAGATTCCATGAGTAGCAACCAATTCACAGGAGGAATAAAACATATGATGGGAAGGTTTTTGTTTTTGTTTTAGGATGGAGTCTAGCCCTGTCACCCAGGTTGGAGTGCAGTGGCACCGTCTTGGCTCACTGCAACCTCCACCTCCCGGTCCCTGTTCAAGCAATTCTCCTGTCTCCCGAGTAGCTGGGATTACAGGGGCCGGCCACCATGCCCAGCTAATTTTTGTATTTTTAGTAGAGATGTGGTTTCGCCATGTTGGCCAGGGTGGTCTCAAACTGACCTCAGGTGATCCACCTGCCTCGGCCTCCCAAAGTCCTGGGATTACAGGCGTGAGCCACCGCGTCCAGCCTGATGGGAAGTTTTGTGTTACCAAGAGCAACACTAAAATCACTGAAATGTTTTTAAAAGGGGGGAAGGATAGAAACAGGGTAGAAGAATGGTTGCTAAGACTGGTGGAAAGGGAAGTGGGGAGCTGTTTGTCGAAGAGTACAAAGTTTCAGTTGTGCAAGATGAATCAGCTCTGGAGATCTAATGTACACAGAGTGGTGACTGTAGCTAACAATACAGTATTGTGTACTTGACATATGCTTAGATCTGAAGTGTTCTCACCACACACACACACACACACACACACACAGTAACCATGCAAGTGACAGATATGTTAATTTGCTCGATTGTGGGATCATTTCACAATGTATATGTTTATCAAAAGGTCAAGTTGTAGATCTTAGATATACACAATTACTATTTGTCAATTATACCTCAGTAAAGCTGAACAAAAAGAGGGGTGTTGGGGGATATTGAACTTTTGGAATGATAGATATGAGCTGACCATGGAAGGTAAGCTCTAGAACGTCAAGGATCTTTGTCTTTTTCTTTCCCCATTTTTGTATCTCTAGCACCTAGTTTATAGTAAACATTCAAAAATTACTTGTTTAATAATTTGCATCCCTAACACATTTCCTTTTAAGACTCAGAGAGTGAATATTTTTGAGTTTGTTGGCCATACAGATTGTATAGCAGCTATCCAACTGCAGTCTTCATGAGAAACTAGCATAGCCAATATAAGAAAATGCATCGTTCTGTTCCAGTAAAACTTCTTTTACAAAAACAGCTGGCTAGCCTACTAGCAGTGGCTTGCCAAACCCTGGTCTGGACTCTTCTACTTCTGCTAATGCAGTTCCTTGGGTGTTCAACATTTTAGAAATTGATACTTCAAGCTTGTGAAAAAGAGATACTATGGCCGTGTGGAATCATGCCTTGAAAATTACATTAGAACTTTTTGCTTATATGAGAGATCAATAGAAATGATGAATTCATGATTATTATCTATATTTCTCTCTTTTGGAGGTTGTGATTCTTTTGTGAGCACCACTAATTATATTGGAAGAGTCTCTCCAATCCCATATTTCATGTTGGTCATAGCTTTGGGAATAAGCAGTAATCTCTCGTGGGGTAGAATAAGTAGAGGTCTTTCCCATCCGCTTGTTTTCAGTTTAAATGTTTATTTGCCCTATAACTGTAATATTTTCATTACCAGAATCACTTAGAAAAAAACATACAATAACAAAATCTGCCTCAAAACTTTGCTCTATTTATTTAATTCAGCAAGAAAGACTATGAGCCTCAGGATACGTAAGTTTTACTGTACTTCTTAAAGAACTAAACTTTAGTTCTTTAAAGTTCAGTGGCAAACCCTGCTTTTGTGATTCCACATTCTCTCAGCCACTGCATCCACACCTTCAACCCCTGCATGTCACTGCAGTAAGTGTTGATGAAGAAAAGGTGCAACGACCACAACAACAACCCTCCACAGACAGAGATACCCTCGAAAAGAGAACAAGGATGCACTAAGATCCTCTGCTTCTAATTTATTAATGTTTTTTACATTGTATCAGTTAAGTTTTCTGTGTCAACTTGTCTGAGCCATGGGATGTCCAGGTATTTATTTGAATATAATTCTGAGTGTTTAATATTTGAATTGGCAGACGAAGTGGAGGAGATTGCCCTTTCTAATGTGGGCGGACCTCATTCAATCAGTTGAAGGCCTAAATAGAACAGCATGGCATAAGTTCTACCTAGTAACACCTGAAGGCCTTCAAAGTGCGATATCAGCTTATTTCCTGCTTTGGACTGAAACTAAGCCATAGGCACTTGTGGGTTTCCAGCTTTCTAACTCACCCAGCAGATCTTGGGACTTGCCAGCCTGCATAATCATATGAGTCAATTCCTTACAATAAATTTCTTTCTACATCTTATTGATTGTTTCTCTGAACAACCCTGACACATCATCTCTCTTTAAATATAGATATGTTAAATATATTATATATATATATAATACGTACATATATACACATATGTGTGTGTGTGCATGTGTGTGTGTGTGTGTGTGTGTGTGTATATATATATATATATATATATATATATATATATATGAAAGGAACGTGCTACTCCCATGGAGAGGAAAATGTGGTTGGTATCCTAAATTGGAACATCAATGTTTTCCTAGTATACTCTGATAAAGCCAAATTATAAATATGTTTATTTAACATTTTCATATTTTTATAGAAAATAAACATTATAAAAACATTTTCAAAATAGAAGAACATTCAACCTTCCACACAATTCGCTAACAACCCTTGGGAGACCATACAGAAGCAGTTTATACATCACGATCTCCCTCGTTCTTTTTAGCTTGTTGCCCTATTTCTTAAGGTTTAGACTGATTTTTTTTAAGTCTCTGGCTTGTGGATATATGCTGATTTGTTTCATTTATTTAATGGAAATTAAACAAATTAAATAAACAGAAAGACATTGAAAAGCACTGACATTAGTGATGAGCTTAAAGAAACCAAGACATTTGGTTGAAATAAGGTGCTATTGAAATATCTGGAACGAAAAAACACTTTGTATTTCAAGGCTGTTTAGAAAACAAGGCATAAATCTTTTCTTGATAAGAGGAACAAATCAATAGAAAACAAAACACATGTATATGTTTCTGATAGCATTACAAATGGGGACTAGAACACATAGGTCAACCTATTGTTCAGGAAAAGCCATTCAGCTCTGTTGTGTACAGAGAATATAATTCAGGAATTTTCATAATGTTTGAAGTACTTCTTTTTTTTAAGTATCTCTAACCTCTCCTCTGAGTTGAAAATTTGATAGGTTATCTTACTTTTTAACAGTTAGATTTCCCTGCAAAGTGCTGAAACAGAAAAAGAGCACATTGTCTCTACTTATAATTGAGGAAAAACTATGTTGACATTCATTGTCACTAGACAAAGTCATTTTTTTAAGAACAAGTAAATAACTAGAAAATATGGAACTGTAGCAACGAGGGAAGAAAATAACTGTGATCCCACATATTGAATATTAAACCAATAGGTAAGGATAAAAGAGTTATGAGCCTATAGATTATGCAGTGAAGCAAATTTCTATCAGATCTTGACTTGGTTTATACCTTTGTTAGTAAGAAAAATAACAAAAAATTATCTTTACATTATACTCTCTCTTCTATTATAATGGAGAGTTTCTTTTCTTCTTTTATAGTTCTGCTGAAAAATCATAGTGATTTGCTACTTGAAACAGAATTAACATTGTGAAAGAATGAATTCCTCACTAAAACTTTTTTAGCTCCATACTATGGATAGACATAATGTGTGTGGTTCTGAAAGCAATTGTACATAAAAGCAGAGAAAGGCGTGTGTCCTACTTTCCCTCTTCTGAGGCCCAGTAGAGCTCAGCCTTGCAAAGCAAGCCTCCATCACTTCACTTCATGTAGTTACTTGTTTTTAAATCTATACATAATAATTTTACATACCTATAGGGTGAATGTGATATTTCCATACATCTGTAGATGGTATAATGATTAAATCAGGGTAATTAACACATTCTTTACCTAAAACATTTATTAATTCTTTGTTCTCCATAACCTCCTTTTAAAGTGGATTTTGGGAGGCTGGGCGAGGTGGCTCATACCTGTAATTTATGAAGGTAATTTTTATAAAGGTAAAATTTATAAAGGTAATCAGAAGAGTGGGTTTGCAAAACCATGACCAATTCTTAAGAAGTTCTCTTCAGAAATCAGAAAGGTGACTGAAAGATGGTCTATATGGAGCAGTTTCAATATGCTAGAGGAACATCTGAATGATCTCTAACTTACTGATTTTGTAATATTATTCACAGGAAGAAAATTATTTATGTAATGGCTTTTTTCCCCAAAAGGGTGAACATTTCCACCTATCTTTACAATGTCGCTTTAGTAATAATAACTAAATTCCCACATTTAATAGAAGTGAAGGGCAACATACAGGCCCAGGATCCATCTTTAGGTGGTAACACGTCTACATTCATCAGTCCTCTGCTATATATAACGGTTACCTTATCATACCAGAGTTTGTGTAGACACCTATAGGATGCTGTGGGAAAGGGGATGTTAGACTGAGCACAAGGACACCTGAATTCTGGTACTGTATTCACCTATTTTTGGACTGTGGATGACCAAAGGTAACTGAAACCATGGAAAGCAAAACCCGTGGATAAGTGGGAAACTACGGTTCAGGTTCTTCTAACTTGTTCTGTGACGCTTGGCAAGTTTACCAATTTCTATGAGACGATCAATTTTTTTTTCTTTTCTTATTTTAATACAGGGCTTGGTCTTGTCTTGAGTAATGGTTTTCAATCTTTGACGTTCAAGGCCCCTGAAAGTTCTTCAGAAGTGTCTTGAAGATGAGCCATTCTGGGGGAAAATACATCTGGTCTGCTTGAGCCAGAGTGATTCTACTTGTAGTTATTTTTCATATTGGCATCTATAAAAGGAATAGATTGGAATCTATAATTGGAATAAGCAATTCACTAGTAAAACCTTCTATAGTCACTTTTTCCATAGTCTCTGTAGTCTGTTTAGCTGTATGAATGTGTTAATTATTTCCTATATTGATGAATTTAGAAATAAAGTAAAACAATAATAAAAAACCAGTCTACATAGTACTTACCAAATGCAAGGACTCTTTTTAAGAGCTTGAAATAAGGTAACACACTTATATTTCACAGAAAACCTACAAGAATAGTCTTATACATATTCCCACTTGCAGATGAGAAAGTGGAGTGTTTAATTTACTTGCTTAAGTTCAAATCCAGGCCTGCTGCACCTATATTCTATCTCTTAACCCTACCCTGTTGCCAGGACCCGGCTGCATTGCAGCTGGACACATATAGGATGGTAGGGACTGGAGAGTCCATTTCTAACCATACAGGTTTATTTAACTCAAGATTTTGTTTTTGTGTTCTTAGGGTTTGTGTACATTATTTACATTAGAGAAAACAAAAATGGAAAGATTTGTGTGTGGAGCCATTTCTCTGTGACATAAACATTTGACACCATTTGTCTCATCTTTGCTGCAGCTGAAGGAACAAATGTTTGTGAAGAAGCGGCTTTGAAAATCGAAGATAATTCGGTTGAGATTTTCATAGATGCCTTATTTCTGACACTTTAAAAAATCTGTATGACCTTGGACAAATTATTTAATGTCTCTGAACTTATATTTCCTCAGCAATTCTATCTTGGGATTATATTTGAAAAGTCCACCTACTGAATTTTCTATAATAAAATGAGATATAAAAGTATACACTATAAATTGTAAAACTTTAATATTTCTTATTCCTTTTCCTCCTCTCCTCTTCCTCTTTCTATTCTTTTCTCATTTTGACTATGATGGTGACGTGGCTAAAAGTAATTTTTCTACTTACCAGATATTTATCTTGAATGGATCTTGTTTAAAAGCACTTAATTTATCCTTCAAAACTTTTCTTGCTGAAGATACTAATGCAAAGTTTGTGTGTTAGAGATAATTTGGATATCCTTCTAGCAAATTAGTCAGCTTCATGTCCTCTTCCAAGTAACTGGAGAAAACATCCTAAGAGTTGTATTAAGGCCATGGGCTAGGAATCTACTCTTTTGAAACTATTTCCTCCTCTTTTGTTAGTCAGAGATACTTGACAGCCATTTAATAATCTCAAAAGAAAAGCAAAGTTGGTGGATTGATAATAGGTCCACAGAGAACTTTTGACATCTTCCTAGGATTCCTAATATCCCTCTATTGTTGAAGAGTGCCCATGGTGTGAGGGCTTAGCAATAACTCATGCCATGCCTTACCCTTTTTCCTTTGATTATGCTTTCATTTATTTTTGTGATGTGCTCCTCTTTCTCTTATTCCTACTAATTCTTCAAGGCGAGTGTTTTCCTTTCTGACCATTCCTAGATTCTCACAATTCAGGCATGGTCTCAAGATTGAGGTCTCAAGACTCCTGGATGGCCTCACAATCCTTTTGTCACATTTCCTTTATTGAACTTGTCACATAGTATTATAATTACCTTATATTGAATATTTCTCCTGAAACTGGCCATTTGCTTCTCAAGAGAAATGACTATGTCATAAATATATTTGTGTACTCTCTTTGCATCACATAGTGCCTGATACCTAATGGAAGATCAGACAATGTGTGAATCAGTTAATGGTTATGTCAAAACCCAAACCCGTTACCTCCACCAATTCCACTTGCTTATTCCATTGCTTACTCTAGAGCAAGCATAAATGCTCTGGAGTTGTTTTACTTTTAGACTGAATTCTACTCTACAATGTTGGCACTGATGGATGCCAGACTATTTAAGAAAATAATGTTTTTTGTGTCTGCTCTGATGGCACTTGAACTTTTTATTAATGATTTTAATAAAATTGAAACAAACAACCAGTAAATAATTGGTGATTTGAGAAATTCCTGACTTCCCATTTTTTTCAGTAATTTAAATTATTGATATTATTTGCTATAGTGCTGGCAATTTAACCAAGTGTCCTGCCAAGTTAGTAATTAAAATATAAATTGGTTTTATGAATCAAAGTACTTCCTTTCTGGATAAATAAATCCTCAGAAACACTGGCAGTTGGCATCAACTGTATTTGTAAAGTCAAATGAGAAAACATTAGTTGCAATTGTAGAAAGACTAACGATTAGAGGTGTTCAGGTTTGTATTGACAGAATTACTCTAAACAGAGATAGTCTAGTCTAAACACTGTCATCTATTGTGATAAAATTTGCCAGAACCCTGCACTATCAAGCATTTTTTCTTCATATTCATCCATTTTAAAAATCAGACAATCTAGCATCCAAATGCTTGTGTTGATTTATAAATCTATTATTTCAAACTCAGGGAAATAAGCATGTCTCCTAATGGTCATGTTATCTTTCTATCTGTGTCACGCTTACGTTACATAGATGACGCGTGGTAGATGTACTACACTAAAAACATTGGATGACCTCAGCATCAGATGTAGGATGATACTGCCTCAAAACGTTAACTTTAAACACTCAACATTCGTGTTCCACAGGGAACTAGGTAGAGTTTCCTTTCCTCCTACCTATTAGATAATGGGAATGGAGACAACCTTGAGGCATTAATTCCTTAGAAAGAAAACCAGGTTCTAAAAGGAGGAGTACTAGAGAGTGAGTAGAGAGTGAGACTTTTCAGAGGGGCTTAGGGTAGGGATTCGTAGTGAGAATCTGGAGATGTGAAAAGGGAATGAAAGCTATAAGTATCAGAACACGAGACACGGTTCACCACCATATGAATATAGTTGCTTTTTAAATTTTCCTAACATTTCTCTTCGCCCTTACTAAGAATAGAAAGGGGAAGGGATAAGTGACAGAACAGGGGATCTTTCTCTCCTTTTCAGTCATATCCTTGTTGAGGTTGATTTGACCGAATATGACTCTTGTAAGAATAGTTCTAGTTCATGGTGTATGGATACTTTCCTTCCCAAAATATCATTTAGGTCTTACCTTTTCCTTCTAGTTTTGCTGAAAGTCAACTAGAACATTCCAACTACCTCTCCTTTTAAATAAAATGAGATTCAGACCCTTTCTTCTAGTCATTAATGTGCTATCTCTGGTGGCCTGGTGTCTCTTCTGCAAATTGCAGCCTAAATATGGAGAGAAGAAGCTGGCACTCTTATGGTGAGATTGTATGCAGGGCTTTTATACCTGGACCAGAGGTTCTCTATCCCTACTCCTTTATTTAATCTTTTATAGTTTAGGACTAGTAACCCATGCACATAGTATATGATTTAGTCCACGTGTGTTTAAAAAAAATGTTTCTCAAATTGATTAGGCTAGGAAAAGTGATGAGATTAAAAATTAAGTTCACTTCAGAAAACAGAAAGGGAGGATCCTGACTGGACTATTGTCATGGGCCCATTATCTGGCAACCCAAGTAGACATAGGTGATTAGATTCCAAGAGTGAAGTATGAATCCAAGAATAAAAGTGTTAAGGAAAATAATCCATCTCTGTTATTTATCAAATGTTGACATCTTGGTGCAATAGCTCTTTGGATGTAGAACCAGCTATGTTCACCTGGCTGCAGAGACTAACACCCTAGAATAATGTGCTACATGGCTAGGCCAATTGAAGCCTGCAAAATGCCAGAGGCAGTGTTTGTATGTAGGGGTGTGTGTGTGTGTGTGCACACGCATGCGCATGTGTGTGCATGCATGTGCACACATTATAGCATTTTAGGTAGGTGTTGTGCTCTTACAGGAAGAGAGAGAAAAACAGGGATAGAAGACAATGGCAGAGAGAACAGGGAGCAGCAGATTCCATTGTGAGGTCATCATAGCTGAGTGCTAAAGGGATCTAAATATTGAAGTGAGGAAGACAAATGATAGAAGGATGAAGGTGCTCTTCTTTTCTGCTAGTTTAAACTTATCATTATAGCTACACAAATGCTGTCATTGAATCTGGATCTTAATTAAAGAGAGAGAGAGAAAGAGACAGTGACTGGATGTGGGGTATAGCAAAGAGAGCTCAGTAATATGAACTCGAATTGCAAAGTTAGTGGATAGAGGGTAAGAATTCACTCTCTCAGATACCCAGAGATACAGAACTGTTCATGCAGCTGCAGGATAGAGATGTCATTTTTAGGTAACATAAATCTAGACAAATGGGAGAGATGGCTTGCAGTATCGAAATCAGAAGTAGTTTCAATAGGAGGAAGCAATATTACATTTTTCCTTTAAAATAGGCTGTATTTACTATTTAAAAAATGTTTATTACTATTAATAATAAACTAGGTGAAGATATGCATATTCTTTGGGAAACCTGTCAAGTTTCCTACCCTAAACTATTATAATTCTCCCCCAAAATTTCTTAACAAACTCCCTTAAGGTCAAATGGAAACCTCCAGAGGTCTCAAGCCAACAGAAGCAACATATATGTGAAGAGTTATTTCAGAAAGGGGGTTTTGGAAGGGGTTTTCAAAGAGGTAAGGAATATAGAAGGGGAAAGGGTAAAATCTATGCACAATATGAAATGACTCCACCCTGGTCTTTCAAAATGTTAGTGAAGGTAATACACTCACAGAATGTTATAAGCAAGTTTTTTGAGGGAAGGAAAGTGTTAAGCTTCATTTTTAACTTGATGCAGGTGAAATTGTGTCAGCATATTTGGAGCAGAAGTACACAAAAAGGGTGAGAGAAGGAAGTGTACAAAATTTGAAAAAGAAGCTGTGTGGAGATGGATAGTGAGTTCGAGTAGGACACGACATTGGGCGTTCAATCCAAATTTAATCTTATCTCCAGTGGGCTCTCAGCTGGCAGGTGGTTAACAGTAAATTTGGAGTCACATACTTATTTTTGTTTCAAATGTATGTGTATGGATGTACACTTATATGTAGCTGAGGCCTTCTTACTAAATACAAAATATCTCATTTTCATGACACTTATATTTTATTCTAAAAAACCTAAAAACATAGAAGCAAACTTAATTTTAATTTACTATTTTATAAAATGAATGAGGGATGTTTTATCTTTCAATTTCCCTATTTGGATTTGTTTTCAAATTAGTTTGGGTTTACATTTCACATTGTAATAAACAACCATGCATTTACATAGTTGTAAGTCTGATGATCTCCTTTTCAGAAATTCCTGGAAGTATTACAATACATAACGTTTTTTAAGTTCTTGATGTTTATTGACAAATTACTTTCCAGAAACTTACTGCTTTCTACTCTCACCGGAAACTGGAAACTATTTTTATCCACTTGTCATTGAAATGGGACACTATCTCATTCTGATATTTGGTAAATTAATATGTTTAAATTTATATTTGCGTATTAATAAGCTCATGTAGTTTGAGTGAGTTTGTTAGTTTTTCAAATGGTCTTGGTAGGTTTATAATAGATTTGTATGAGCTTTTGTATATTAATGGATGAATATCACGAAAGGTTTCAGATATATTAAATAGGGATATCTTCACATAACTGTCTTTGAAAGTGTTTCTGTCAGTCTTAAATGAAATAACTTCTTTATAACCCCTGGAAGAGTTCCTTGCATTTAGAAGTATTATATGTGTTAGCTTTTTATTGCTGTTAGTACTTCACTTACAAATTCATCAACTATAAAAAATAATTCACAGATGCTTATAGCTAAAAAGAGCTTAGCAATTATGAAGAAAAGTGGTAATAGAAATTTTTACTGGTGGATCGCTTATTCTAATGATATAAAATGCATTTTTAAAAAAGAAATACAAGTATAACCCTTCTGGCTCAAGTGGGCAGGGGTTCCAGGGTACCACCAACTTGACTTGGCTTTTCCTTTGTTCCCAGAGTGACCCATCTTCAAAGCATCTCTGAAGGGACTTTAGTGCCATTGAACATCAAAGACTGAACACTGTTACCACAGACCAAGTCCCTTATTTTTTTAAAAAGACACAACCAACCCAGAGAGGCAAATTAGCCCTTGGTTATACAAGAAGTTGTAAGAAGCAGCGTATCTCTTACGTCTTTTCTTTGCAGTTGCTACAAAGTAAAAGAAAATCAATTCGGTGTATTCTCCAGGAGTATGAAGGAAAACAGCCCTTATTTCAAAAAATTTTGGATGGAAGAAAACCAAAATAATTTGTGTGGTTATTGTTTTGTAATACTGATGGTGAAATGCATGTGAATTATCCAGACACATCTTTATTTCAGCCATCCTAAAATTTTGACTAGAATTACATATTAAACCCTAATTGCATAAATGTAATTAAAATATCAGCTTATCAATGATTCATATTTAAAACACACAAATCTTTCAAAGAAGCATCAATTATATGAACTTACATGACAAGAATAAAAAAATGACAATTACATATCAGAAGAAATCTCAAAGTCACATGAATGGTAATATTTTTCTTTCCCTAAGGAAGCTAAGAATATTTATTATTACCTGATTACTAACCTTTTATTTTCATGACTTAGAAGAAAACTAGTTAAGAAATCATAGTACTTTTGCTTACTCTTCCCAAACACAGTGTGTCAATAAACATTTATTGCTATATTTCTTACATAAAAGGGATATTTTAGGTGACAAGTGTTTGTTTTAATGTTGCATACATACACAACAAACAAAATGCTAATTTTCAGCAAGTTTGATATGCTTTATTTTTGCTTCCTCCCCTGAATTTCCTTTGTGAGATTATTATACAGGTTATGATTTTAGGGGCCTTGGAAACCTAAGGAGGACTTTATTCTTTTCTTTGAATTTGAGAGTTTAACTACATGTACATAACAATGTGCAGTCCATCTTTATGCAAATAGTCTAAAAAGGCAATGTGCCTGAAGGGCTGTTTTATGGCATTATTTGGTTTTATATCTTTGCAATCAACACTATGCAGCTAACATGGCCATGTAAATTCATGAGAGATTTTTCTATTGAAACCCAAACAAGGTCACCTGCTTTTGAAGATCAGAGTGAGATAAAAGTGACACTGTTTCTACAATGGTACTAAAAAATAATGTGTAAAGCCTCTTTTAAAAAAAAATACTATTGATTTTGCCTGTGAAAATATGTCATTGATTTTTTTTTTTCAAGTTTGGATTTTCATTGCTAATTCTAATGAGGGAATTTGAGATGAGTTCTGCAATGAGCTATTTATACTTATTTCCTTTTACATAATATTCCCTAAAACATTTAAAAAGGTTCAAAACCTGTATTCTTTTCAATGGCCACAGATTTTTCAGGTACCACATTTATGCATGAAGGTGAGTTTGCATCTTATATGACTTTATGCGTCTTTAGGATATATTCTATGATATATGCTACCGGACAGATTTGCAACATTTATAAAAATCAACTGGCCAATATACTTAATGAGATTTCTTTTCTTTTGTCTTTTATTTAGAGGTGGAGTGACTTCCTTTGTCTCTCCTCTTCTTCCCTCTTTTCATAGTGTCATTTTTTTCTTAAATGTATACAAAATGAAGTTCACATTCACTTACATGTATGCTTTGTATTGCACCAGCATATGGGTTTCTGCTAATCTATCTACTGAATGTGTGTTTTGCTCCATCTTATGTGGGTAGCTTTTAACAGACAGCATAAACTAGCTTACCCAGAGATTAAGCTCAAGACTTTCTCCTTATTATCCTGGTGTATTTATCCACTAGAATGCTCATCTATTATCCCACAATTGTAACACTGATAGTTCTAATAGGACCTATGCTAACCACTTTATGGATTACCTAGTTCATTCTCAATAATCTTATGCCAAGGTACTATTATTTTGTAATCTTATCTACAAGAAAACTGAGGCAGAGCATATATAAGTAGCTTGTCAATGTCCAGGATGCTAGAATGTGGCAGAGCTGGCAATACCAATCACGGCTTTCACCCTCATCTACTGCATCATAAAACATCACCTAAATTCATGAGCCCCAGGCCCTCAACTATATTTAGAACAAAATAAATTGTAGAGATGGGAAAAGAGAAGGGCCACATTGAAATTTAAGTGTTTTTTGCCAATTCTGGTGAGCTCCGTAGAAGTTCTCACAGTGCTGACAGAGCCCTTGCAGGAGAATGAGAACCACTTGCCTGAGTGTCAGAAATGCTGGGATTGAACTTCCATCTCAGTTTTTAATAATTATAAGGAAATGTTGGGGTAAGGCACTTCACCTTTTTGAGACTCAGTTAAGAATAAAGACCTTTACTTTTTCCCATCTAAATCATAAGGAGGTTATGAGGCAATAAATATATTAAGTGCAGGCAAAGTATAAAGTATAATATAATTATAAGGGATTACAAGTGAGGAAAAAAGTCTCTGTCAGGCCTCTGAGCCCAAGCCAAGCCATCGCATCCTCTGTGACTTGCACATATACGCCCAGATGGCCTGAAGTAACTGAAGAATCACAAAAGAAGTGAATATGCCCTGCCCCACCTTAACTGATGACATTCCACCACAAAAGTGTAAATGGCCAGTCCTTGCCTTAAGTGATGACATTACCTTGTGAAAGTCCTTTTCCTGGCTCATCCTGGCTCAAAAAGCACCCCCACTGAGCACCTTGCGACTCCCACTCCTGCCCGCCAGAGAACAAATCCCCTTTGACTGTAATTTTCCTTTACCTACCCAAATCCTATAAAACGGCACCACCCTTATCTCCCTTCGCTGACTCTCTTTTTGGACTCAGCCTGCCTGCACCCAGGTGAAATAAACAGCCATGTTGCTCACACAAAGCCTGTTTGGTGGTCTCTTCACACGGACGCGCATGAAATTTGGTGCCGTAACTCGGATAGGGGGACCTCCCTTGGGAGATCAATCCCCTGTACTCCTGTTCTTTGCTCCGTGAGAAAGATCCACCTATGGCCTCAGGTCCTCAGACCGACCAGCCCAAGGAACATCTCACCAATTTTAAATCAGGTAAACGGCCTCTTCTTACTCTCTTCTCCAACCTCTCTCACTGTCCCTCAACCACTTTCTCCTTTCCACTCTTCAATCTCTCCCTTCTCTTAATTTCAATTCCTTTCATTTTCTGGGAGAGACAAAGGAGACACGTTTTATCCGTGGACCCAAAACTACAGCGCCGGTCACGGACTGGGAAGGCAGCCTTCCCTTGGTGTTTAATCATTGCAGGGACACCTCTCTGATTATACACCCACGTTTCAAGGGTGTCAGACCACGCAGGGATGCCTGCCTTGGTCCTTCACCCTTAGCAGCAAGTCCCGCTTTTCTGGGGGAGGGGCAAGTACCCCTCAACCCCTTCTCTTTCACCCTTAGCAGCAAGTCCCACTTTTCTAGGGGGCAAGAACCCCCAATCCCTTATTTCCGCACCCCAACCTCGTATCTCCGTGCCCCAATCCCTTATTTCCATGCCCCGACCCCTTATTTCCATGCCCTGACCCCTTATTTCCATGCCCCAACCCCTTATTTCTGCGCCGCATCCCTTATTTCTGTGCCTCGAACTCTTATCTCTGCGCCCCAACCCCTTTTCCCACTTTCTGAAAGGTAAGAATCCCTGAACCCCTTCCCTCCGTTTCTCTACTCTCTCTTTTCTCTAGGCTTGCTTCCTTCACTATAGGCAACATTCCACCCTCCATTCCTCCTTCTCCTCCCTTGCCCTGTGTTCTCAAAAACTTAAAACCTGTTCAACTCACACCTGACCTAAAACCTAAATGCCTTATTTTCTTCTGCAATGCCGCTTGACCCCAATACAAACTCAACAGTAGTTCCAAATAGCCAGAAAATGGCATTTTGAACTTTTCCATCCTGCAAGATCTAAATTCTTTTCGTAAAATAGGCAAATGATCTGAGGTGCCTGACATCCAGGCATTCTTTTACATATCAGTCCCTTCCTAGTCTCTGTGCCCAGTGCAACTCGTCCCAAGTCTTCCTTCTTTCCCTCCCGCCTGTCCCCTCAGTCCCAACCCCAAGCGTCGCTGAGTCTTTCTAATCTTCCTTTTCTACAGACCCATCTGACCTCTCCCCTCCTCGCCAGCCCAAGCTAGGTCCCAATTCTTCCTCAGCCTCCGCTCCTCCACCCTATAATCTTTTTATCGCCTCCCCTCCTCACACCTGGTCTGGCTTACAGTTTCGTTCTGTGACTAGCCCTCCCCCACCTGCCCAGCAATCTACTCTTAAAAAGGTGGGTGGAGCCAAAGGCATAGTCGAGGTTAATGCTCCTTTTTCTTTATCCCAAATCAGATAGCATTTAGGCTGTTTTCCATCAAATGTAAAAACCCAGCCCAGTTCATGACTTGTTTGGCAGCAACCCTGAGATGCTTTACAGCCCTAGACCCTAAAAGGTCAAAAGGCCATCTTATTCTCAATATACATTTTATTATCCAATCTGCTCCCCACATTAAATAAAACTCCAAAAATTAAATTCCAGCGCTCAAACCCCACAACAGGATTTAACTAACCTCGCCTTCAAGGTGTACAATAATAGAAAAAAGTTGCAATTCCTTGCCTCCACTGAGAGACAAACCCCAGCCCCATCTCCAGCACACAAGAACTTCCAAACGCCTGAACCGCAGCGGCCAGGCGTTCCTCCAGAACCTCCTCCCCCAGGAGCTTGCTACAAGTGCCAGAAATGTGGCCACCAGGCCAAGGAATGCCCGCAGCCCAGGATTCCTCCTAAGCCGCTTCCCATCTGTGCGGGACCCCACTGGAAATCGGACTGTCCAACTCACCTGGCAGCCACTCCCAGAGCCCCTGGAATTCTGGCCCAAGGCTCTCTGACTGCTTCCCAGATCTTCTTGGCTTAGCGGCTGAAGACTGACGCTGCCTGATCGCCTCGGAAGCCCCCTAGACCATCACGGACGCCGAGCTCCAGGTAACTCTCAAAGTGGAAGGTAAGCCCGTCCCCTTCTTAATCAATACGGACGCTATCCACTCCACATTACCTTCTTTTCAAGGGCCTTTTTCCCTTGCCTCCATAACTGTTGTGGGTATTGACGGCCAGGCTTCTAAACCTCTTAAAACTCCCCAACTCTGGTGCCAACTTAGACAATACTCTTTTAAGCACTCCTTTTTAGTTATCCCCACCTGCCCAGTTCCCTTATTAGGCTGAGACACTTTAACTAAATTATCTGCTTCCCTGACTATTCCTGGACTACAGCTATATCTCATTGCTGCCCGTCTTCCCAATCCAAAGCCTCCTTTGCATCCTCCTCTTGTATCCCCCAACCTTAACCCACAAGTATAAAATACCGCTACTCCCTCCTTGGCGACCGATCATGCATCCCTTACCATCTCATTAAAACCTAATCACCCTTACCCCACTCAATGCCAATATCCCATCCCACAGCACGCTTTAAAAAGATTAAAGCCTGTTATCACTCGCCTGCTACAGCACGGCCTTTTAAAGCCTATAAACTCTCCTTACAATTCCCCCATTTTACCTGTCCTAAAACCAGACAAGCCTTACAAGTTAGTTGAGGATCTGTGCCTTATCCACCAAATTGTTTTGCCTATCCACCCAGTGGTGCCAAACCCATATACTCTTCTATCCTCAATACCTGCCTCTATAACCCATTATTCTGTTCTAGATCTCAAACATGCTTTCTTTACTATTCCTTTGCACCCTTAATCCCAGCCTCTCTGCACTTTCACTTAGACTGACCCTGACAGCCATCAAGCTCAGCAAATTACCTAGGCTGTACTGCTGCAAAGCTTCACAGACAGCCCCCATTACTTCAATCAAGCCCAAATTTCTTCCTCATCTGTTACCTATCTCGGCATAATTCTCATAAAAACACACGTGCTCTCCCTGCCAATCGTGTCCGACTAATCTCTCAAACCCCAGCACCTTCTACAAAACAACAACTCCTTTCCTTCCTAGGCATGGTTAGCATGGTCAGAATTCTTACACAAGAGCCAGGACCACACCCTGTAGCCTTTCTGTCCAAACAACTTGACCTTACTGTTTTAGCCTAGCTCTCATGTCTGCGTGCAGTGGCTGCCGCTGCATTAATACTTTTAGAGGCCCTCAAAATCACAAACTATGCTCAACTCACTCTCTACAGTTCTCATAACTTCCAAAATCTATTTTCTTCCTCATACCTGACGCATATACTTTCTGCCTCCCGATTCCTTCAGCTATACTCACTCTTTGTTGAGTCTCCCTCAATTACCATTGTTCCTGGCCCGGACTTCAATCCAGCCTCCCACATTATTCCTGATACCACACCTGACCCCCATGACTGTATCTCTCTGATCCACCTGACATTCACCCCATTTCCCCATATTTCCTTCTTTCCTGTTCCTCACCCTGATCATTCTTGATTTATTGATGGCAGTTCCACCAGGCCTAATCGCCACACAACAGCAAAGGCAGGTTATGCTATAGTACAAGCCACTAGCCCGCCTCTTAGAACCTCTCATTTCCTTTCCATCGTGGAAATCTATCCTCAAGGAAATAACTTCTCAGTGTTCCATCTGCTATTCTACTACTCCTCATGGATTATTCCGGCCCCCTCCCTTCCCTACACATCAACCTCGAGGATTTGCCCCCACCCAGGATTGGCAAATTAGCTTTACTCAACATGTCCTGAGTCAGATAACTAAAATACCTCTTAGTCTAGGTAGATACTTTCACTGGATAGGTAGAGGCCTTTCCTACAGGGTCTGAGAAGGCCACCTCAGTCATTTCTTCCTTTCTGTCAGACATAATTCCTCAGTTTAGCCTTCCCACCTCAATACAGTCTGATAACAGACGAGCCTTTATTAGTCAAATCAATCAAGCAGTTTTTCAGGCTGTTAGTATTCAGTGAAACCTTTATATCCCTTACGGTCCTCCGTCTTCAAGAAAAGCAGAATGGACTAAAGGTCTTTTAAAACACACCTCACCAAGCTCAGCCATCAACTTAAAAAGGACTGGACAATACTTTTACCACTTTCCCTTCTCAGAATTCAGGCCTGTTCTCGGAATGCTACAGGGTACAGCCCATTTAAGCTCCTGTATAGACGCTCCTTTTTATTAGGCCCCAGTCTCATTCCAGACACCAGACCAACTTAGACTGTGCCCCAAAAAACTTGTCATCCCTACTCTCTTCTGTCTAGTCATACTCCTATTCACCATTTTCAACTACTCATACATGCCCTGCTCTTGTTTACACTGCTGGTTTACAGTTTCTCCAAGCCATCACAGCTGATATCTCCTGGTGCTATCCCCAAACTGCCACTCTTAACTCTTGAAGTAAATAAATAATCTTTGCTGGCAGGACTATGCTCAATCTCCTTAGGCACTCTCTAATCAGATATCCTGAGCCGTCCCAATTCTTAGACCTTTTGTACCTGTTTTTCTCCTTCTGTTATTCCATTTAGTTTCTCAATTCATCCAAAACCGTATCCAGGCCATCACCAATCATTCTATATGACAAATGTTTCTTCTGACATCCCCACAATATCACCCCTTACCACAAAATCTTCATTCGGCTTAATCTCTCCCACTCTAGGTTCCCACACCGCCCCTAATCCCGCTTGAAGCCGCCCTGAGAAACATCACCCATTCTCTCTCCATATCACCCCCCAAAAATTTTCGGCGCCCCACCACTTCAACACTATTTTGTTTTATTTTTCTTATTAATATAAGAAGGCAGGAATGTCAGGCCTCTGAGCCCAAGCCAAGCCATTGCATCCCCTGTGACTAGCACGTATATGCCCAGATGGCCTGAAGTAACTGAAGAATCACAAAAGAAGTGAATATGCCCTGCCCCGCCTTAACTGATGATATTCCACCACAAAAGAAGTGTAAATGGCCGGTCCTTGCCTTAAGTGATGACATTACCTTGTGAAAGTCCTTTTCCTGGCTCAAAAAGCACCCCCACTGAGCACCTTGTGACCCCCACTCCTGCTCCCCAGAGAACAAACCCCCTTTGATTGTAATTTTCCTTTACCTACCCAAATCCTATAAAACGGCTCCACCCTTATCTCCCTTCACTGACTCTCTTTTTGGACTCAGCCTGCCTGCACCCAGGTGAAATAAACAGCCATGTTGCTCACACAAAGCCTGTTTGGTGGTCTCTTCACATGCACGAGCATGAAAGTCTCTTTAAAAGATGATTTGAAAAAGTGCAAACAATTTTAGAAAAGTACAGAGATTTACAGAAGTGCATACTCATGACCTAGGATTAACTATATTTATATTTTGTCATTTTTGCAATAGTTTAGAAATAAAATAGAATCCCTTTTTTTCCTATCTTAAAGTTCATTTCCCTATCTTCCCACTCTGAGTGAACCAATGTGATGAATTTGATGAGTGTTCCATTAGACCATGTTTGTACTGAAATTCTGTTTCTATAAGTAATGTGTTTCATTATGTTTTTACAAAGTTATATAAATGCTGTCAGTCAATACAGAGCAACTTATTCTTGCAACTTAATTTTTTATTCCACGCTGTGTTTTTAGCTCTTCTCTGTACATTTCTATATCTCTGATTCAAGTGTATGAACATTTCACAAATATTTATCCATTCTCCTACTGATGAACAATTGATTAATCCCAAATTTTGTTATGCTTTAACATGCGTACATCTCCAGATACACCCATGGAAAAATCTCTCTCTTCATTTACCCTAGATTGGAGGCACACCAAGGTTTAAGACCCAGTGCCCTGATGTGATAAGCACACCTCATTTGAACTAATGTTTCATGTTTATTTTCTTGTTTTCTGCACTGAATCTTTTGTAAGTTCACATTTCTAAAGGGCACAATGAAACAAATATTTTGAGTTTTAGTACTTTGGTTTAATGGGATCTTGAAAGATCTCTGGGTAGTAAAGAAGTAAGCACTTAAAGTCATCTGTCATTTGGCCACTGGAATTCATTTTTAAAAACACGCATTTAATCATCAAATTCTTTAGTGTAAAGCATTTCAATTAAATTGACATTCTATGACTACCAAGTAGGAAACAAATTCTTAGTAAGCCTGAAAGAACCTTCAATGGTCTCAACACCTATTTTCCTCCTTAATCTCTTGATTTGTGCCCCTGACTATGTTTTATCTACACTAAAACCCTTGCAGTTCCCAATCTGCTCGTTGTAGTTTAAAACTTTCATGCTTCGTTAATGTCACTGCCTCTGTCATCTTTGAAAAGACGATAGTTTTGTGCCTGCTGAACATATATGAAATGCATGCAAAAAGAGTTTGTTGAAACTCTTTGTTACGACTTGCTCTTCCCGCTTCACATTCTACCTGGCCTCTAATTTAATATTAATTGTTTTGGAAATCAGAGTCAACAAAAAGACCCACAAGACTTAATGGGGTCCCATCAGTCATCATAATTAGATTTGAAAGGCTGAAAGCGGGTAGCACTCTCATTCATAGCCAAACAGTCCTATTGAGAGTTCTTGGACTATCAGGCCAGCTGTCAGACCACTCCATGCACTGGGTGTGCTCTGTTGGTCAGGGACTGGGAGGGAAACTACCTCTCCTTCCCTTAACCAAGCATGTATTATGTTTGTTAGCAAACCTCTCTGGGAATATATTTCAAGCCACATTCCTCCTGGGGCAGCTGCAACTTCAGGGCTTCACAATAAACAGTTCTGAAAACCAGATATTATCTGCAATTTAGCATACAGCATGGAATTATGATACATAATTCACTATGCTTCAGAGAATAGGGCTGCAAGAAGATAAAATCAGGGTTTTAATTCCCAGCTATCTCTCTCAAATTTTAAGAGAGATGTTATGGACTGTGCTCTCCCCACAACCCCGCCCATAAGTCGCATGTTGAAGTTCTTACCTCTAGTACCTTGGACTGTGACTATATTTGGAAACAGGGCCTTTAAAGAGACAGTTAAGTGAAAAGGAGGCCTTTAGTATGGGCCTAGTGTAATCTGACCAGCCCTTATCAGATTAATAAAGTTAAATACACAGAGAGATACCAGAGATGCATTAGCGCAAAGGAAGGACCATGTGAGCACACAAAGAGAAGGCAGCCATAGGCAAGCCAAAGACAGTGGCCTTAGAAGAAATCAACCCTGCCAGTACCTTGATCTTGGACTTCCAGCTTCCAAAATTGTAAGAAAAGAAACTCCTGATGTTTGAGTCATCCCATCTGTGATATTTTGTTATGGAAGCCTGTGTTAGGTCACTTTTGCATTGCTGTAAAGAAATACCTGGGAGTGTATAATTTATGAAGAAAAGAGGTTTAATTGGTTCACGTTCTGCAGGCTTTACAGGAAGCATGGTGCTAGCATCTGCTCAGCTTCTGGCGAAGCCTCAGAGAGCTTTCATTCATGGCAGAAGGCAAAGGGGGAACAGGCACATCACATGTGGAAAGCAGAAGAAGGGGAGAGAGTGAAGGGAAACGTGCCACACACTCTTAAATTACCACATCTCATGAGAACTCACTATAAGGAAGACAGCACCAAGCCATGAGGGATCCGCCTCCATGATCCAAACACTTCCCACTAAGCTCCATCTCCAGCACGGGAGATTACAATTCAACATGAGATTTGGGCAGGGACAAATACCCAAACTACATCACAGCACTAGCAAGCTAATACAAGGTAACTGGGATGTCATACTGCACTTTTGAAAACTTATTGCACTTATTCTTTTAGAAGTCTGTTTTGAAAAAAAAAAAAATTCTGTTTCATTCATTAGACAGTGGACCTCATTGACACTTTCCTGACTATTCATTATAAAATTGCATCTATCTTTCCAATGTTCCCTACCACCTATCATCCTCTTGCAAACTACATGTTTTTCATGTATTTGTTTATTATCTGGGACCCTTACTGTCCTTTCCCCTGCTCTATATTCCATCACTTCACTAGAATTTATACTGCTGGAGAGCAGACATTTGCATTTGTTTTGTACATTGCCCAGTGGCCAGTACCTAGAACACTACTCAGCTTAGAAAGGCTGTAAATAACTATTTACATGACAGCAAGAACAGTTTAAGAATTAGGTAATCTGCAGATTTCTATGCAGAGCAAATGCATGGTGTGACATAGGTATATAATTTGTAGATATTTAACAAATGTTTCTTGAGCAAACACCAGCAGATTTCAAATATTTTCTTCAGAAAACTTAATAATTGCAGAATTTTCATTCTTTCCAAATTCTGTTTTTACTTTAAAAAACTTTACATGCTTCATTTTAAATTTAACAAGCCATATATATATGTGTGTGTGTGTGTGTGTGTGCAATGCTCTAGACATAGTGCTTAAAGTTTTACTAAATTTGACACATTTAACTCATAACAATTCTTTTTTGGATTTTTAAAAGAAAATTGTAAAAGGTAGAGTTGGTGGGAGAATCTGGGGAAGAAAGGATCCTAGTTTGAGCTCTGGCCTGCTAAGAAAGAATTCTAGTATGAATGTGAAGATCAATAGAGCTTTGAAACTCAGATTAGAGCAGACCATAGGAGAAGCGGGGGTCATTGTTGCTGACTGGATTTAGTACACAGGGAATGTGTAACCCAGGGTTATGTTTTAAAAACCATTCAATCAGTGGCATTACTAATGGTAATTTTCATGCGCGTCCATGTGAAGAGACCACCAAACAGGATTTGTGTGAGCAACATGGCTGTTTATTTCACTTGGGTGCAGGCGGGCTGAGTCCAAAAAGAGAGTCAGTGAAGGAAGATGGGGTGGGGCCATTTTATAGGATTTGGGAAGGTAATGGAAAACTACAGTCAAAGGGGGTTGTTCTCTGGTGGGCAGGGGCGGGGGTCACAAGGTGCTCAGTGTGGGAGCTTCTGAGCCAGGAGAAGGAAATTCACAGGGTTAATCACTCAGTTAAGGTGGGGCAGGAACAAATCACAGTGGTGGAATGTCATCAGTTAAGGCGGGGCAGGGCCTTTTCATTTCTTTTGTGATTCTTCAGTTACTTCAGGCCATCTGGGCATATACGTGTAAGTCACAGGGAATGTGATGGCTTGGCTTGGGCTCAGAGGCCTGACATTCCTGCCTTCTTATATTAATAAGAAAAATAAAACAAAATAGTGTTGAAGTGGTGGGGTGCCGAAAATTTTTGGGGGGTGGCATGGAGAGAGAATGGACGATGTTTCTCAGGGCTGCTTCAAGCGGGATTAGGGGCGGCGTGGGAACCTAGAGTGGGAGAGATTAAGCCGAAGGAAGATTTTGTGGTAAGGGGTGATATTGTGGGGTTGTTAGAAGAAACATTTGTCATTTAGAATTATTGGTGATGGCCTGGATATGGTTTTGTATGAATTGAAAAACTAAATGGAATAAGAGAAGGAGAAAAACAGGTATAAAAGGTCTAAGAATTGGGAGGACCTAGAACATCTGATTAGAGAATGCCTAAGGAGATTCAGCATAGTCCTGCCAGCAAAGATTATTTATTTACTTCAAGAGTTAAGAGTGGCAGTTTGGGGTTAGCACCAGGAGATATCAGCTGTGATGGCTTGGAGAAACAGTGTAAACCGGCAGTGTAAACAAGAGCAGGGCATGTATGAGTAGTTGAGAATGGAGAATAGGAGTATGAATAGACAGAAAATAGTAGGGATGACAAGCTTTTTTGGGGGGCATAGTCTAAGTTGGTCTGGTGTCTGGAATGAGACTGGGGCCTAATAAAAAGGAGCTCAAATAGGCTGTACCCTGCAGCATTCTGAGGACAGGTCTGACTTCTGAGAAGGGAAAGTGGTAAAAGTATTGTCCAGTCCTTTTTTGGTGGCTGAGCTTGGTGAGGTGTGTTTTTAAAAGACCTTTAGTCCATTCTACTTTTCCTGAAGACGGAGGACCATAAGGGATATAAAGGTTTCACTGAATACTAACAGCCTGAAAAACTGCTTAGCTGATTTGACTAATAAAGGCTGGTCTGTTATCAGACTGTATAGAGGTGGGAAGGCTAAACTGAGGAATTATGTCTGACAGAAGGGAAGAAATGACTGAGGTGGCCTTCTCAGACCCTGTAGGAAAGGCCTCTACCTATCCAGTGAAAGTATCTACCTAGACTAAGAGGTATTTTAGTTATCTGACTCAGGGCATGTTGAGTAAAGCTAATTTGCCAATCCTGGGTGGGGGCAAATCCTCGAGGTTGATGTGTAGGGAAGGGAGGGGGCCGGAATAATCCATGAGGAGTAGTAGAATAGCAGATGGAACACTGAGAAGTTATTTCCTTGAGGATAGATTTCTACGATGGAAAGGAAATGAAAGGTTCTAAGAGGCGGGCTAGTGGCTTGTACTATAGCATAACCTGCCTTTGCTGTTGTGTGGCGATTAGGCCTGGTGGAACTGCCATCAATAAATCAAGCGTGATCAGGGTGAGGAACAGGAAAGAAGGAAATATGGGGAAATGGGGTGAATATCAGGTGGATCAGAGAGTTACAGTCATGGGTGTCAGGTGTGGTATCAGGAATAATGTGGGAGGCTGGATTGAAGTCCGGGCCAGGAACAATGGTAATTGTGGGACTTAACAAAGAGTGAGTACAGCTGAAGGAGCCGGGGAGCAGAAAGTATATGCGTCAGGTATGAGGAAGAAAATAGATTTTGGAAGTTATGAGAACTGTAGAGAGTGAGTTGAGCATAGTTTGTGATTTTGAGGGCCTCTAAAAGTATTAAAGCAGCGGCAGCCACTGCACGCAGACGTGAGGGCTAGGCTAAAACAGTAAGGTCAAGTTGTTTGGAAAGAAAGGCTACAGGGTGCGGTCCTGGCTCTTGTGTAAGAATTCTGACCACACTAACTATGCCTAGGAAGGAAAGCAGTTGTTGTTTTGTAAGGGATTGAGGTTTGGGAGATTAATCGGACACGATCAGCAGGGAGAGCACGTGTGTTTTTATGAGAATTATGCCGAGATAGGTAACAGATGAGGATGAAATTTGGGCTTGACTGAAGTAATGGGGGCTGTCTGTGAAGCTTGCGGCAGTACAGCCCAGGTAATTTGCTGAGCCTAATGGGTTTCAGGGTCAGTCCAAGTGAAAGCGAAGAGAGGCTGGGATGACGGGTGCAAAGGAATAGTAAAGAAAGCATGTTTGAGATCTAGAACAGAATAACAGGTTGTGGAGGGAGGTACTGAGGATAGGAGAGTATATGGGTTTAGCACCACTGGGTGGATAGGCAAAACAATTTGGTTGATAAGGCATAGATCCTGAACTAACTTATAAGGCTTGTCTGGTTTTAGGACAGGTAAAATGGGGGAATTGTAAGGAGAGTTTATAGGCTTTAAAAGGCCATGCTGTAGCAGGTGAGTGATAACAGGCTTTAATCCTTTTAAAGCATGCTGTGGGATGGGATCTTGACATTGAGTGGGGTAAGGGTGATTAGGTTTTAATGAGATGGTAAGGGGTGCATGATCGGTCACCAAGGACGGAGTAGAGGTATCTTATACTTGTGGGTTAAGGTGGGGAGATGCAAGGGGAGGATGCAAAGGAGGCTTTGGATTGGGAAGAAGGGCAGCAGTGAGATGCAGCTGTAGTCCAGGAATAGTCAGGGAAGCAGATAATTGGTTAAAATATCTCGGCCTTATAAGGGAACTGGGCAGGTGGGGATAACTAAAAAAGCGTGCTTAAAAGAGTATTGTCTAAGTTGGCACCAGAGTTGGGGAGTTTTAAGAGGTTTAGAAGCCTGGCCGTCAATACCCACAACAGTTATGGAGGCAAGGGAGACAGGCCCTTGAAAATAAGGTAATGTGGAGTGGGTAGCCTCTATATTGATTAAGAAGAGGACGGACTTACCCTCCACTGTGAGTTACCTAAAGCTCAGCGTCCGTGATGGTCTATGGGGCTTCCAAGGCGATCGGGCAGTGTCAGTCTTCAGCCATTAAGCGGAGAAGATCTGGGAAGGAGTCAGTCAGAGAGCCTTGGGCCAGAGTTCCAGGGGCTCTGGGAGTGGCTGCCAGGTGAGTTGAACAATCTGATTTTCAATGGGGTCCCACACAGATGGGACGTGGCTTAGGAGGAATCCCGAGCTGTGGGCATTCCTTGGCCCAGTGGCCAGATTTCCGGCATGTGTAGCAAGCTCCTGGGGGAGGAGGTTCTGGAGGAACGCCTGGGTACTGCGGTTCAGGCGTTTGGAAGTTCTTGTGTGCTGGAGATGTGGCTGGGGTTTGTCTCTCAGTGGAGGCAAGGAATTGCAACTTTTTTTTTATTATTGTACACCTTGAAGGTGAGGTTAATTAAGTCCTGTTGAGGGGTTTGAGGGCCAGATTCCAATTTTTGGAGTTTAATGTGGGGAGCAGATTGGGTAATAAAATGTATATTGAGAATAAGATGGCCTTTTGACCTCTTAGTGTCTAGGGCTGTAAAGTGTCTCAGGGTTGCTGCTGAACAAGCCATGAACTGGGCTGGGTTTTTATATTTGATGAAAAAGAGCCTAAACACTTCTGATTTGGGATAAAGAAAAAGGAGCATTAATCTTGATTATGCCTTTGACTCCAGCAACCTTTTTAAGAGTAAATTGCTGGGCAGGTGGTGGAGGGCTAGTCACAGAACGAAACTGTAAGCCGGACCAGGTGTGAGGAGGGGAGGCGATAAAAAGATTATAGGGTGGAGGAGCGGAGGCTGAGGAAGAATTGGGACCTAGCTTGGCCTGGCAAGGAGGGGAGAGGTCAGATGGGTCTGTAGAAAAGGAAGATTAGAAAGACTCAACGACACTTGGGATTGGGACTGAGGGGACAGGTGGGAGGGAAAGAAGGAAGACTTGGGACAAGTTGCACTGGGCACAGATACTAGGAAGGGACTGATGTGTAAAAGAATGCCTGGGTGTCAGGCACCTCAGATCATTTGCCTATTTTACGACAAGAATTATTTAGATCTTGTAGGATGGAAACATTGAAAGTGCCGTTTTTTGGCTATTTGGAACTACTGTCGAGTTTGTATTGGGGTCAAGCAGCATTGCAGAAGAAAATAAGATGCTTAGATT
Source organism: Pan troglodytes (assembly GCF_028858775.2). NCBI lineage: Eukaryota > Metazoa > Chordata > Mammalia > Primates > Hominidae > Pan > Pan troglodytes. Next base: position 96,462,732 of record NC_072412.2, on the reverse strand, counting down.
TTAGGTCAGGTGTGAGTTGAAGAGGTTTTAAGTTCTTAAGAATACAGGCTAAGGGAGAAGAAGGAGGAATGGAGGGTGGAAGCTTGCCCATAGTGAAGGAGGCAAGCCCAGAGAAAAGAGTGGAGACACGGAGAAGGGGTGGGGATTTCTTGCCCTCCAGAAAAGCAGAGAAAGGGTTGGGGCATGGAAATAAGGGATTGGGGGTTCTTGCCCCCTAGAAAAGCGGGACTTGCCGCTAACGGTGAAGGAGAAGGGGTTGAGGGGTTCTTGCCCCTGCCCCAGAAGATCAGAGAAGGGGTAGAGACACAGAGAGGAGGGGTTGGGGTACTTGCACCTCCCCCAGAAAAGCGGGACTTGCCGCTAAGGGTGAAGGACCAAGGCAGGCGTCCTTGTGTGGTCTGACACCTTTGAAACGTGGGTGAATAATCAGAGAGGCATCCCTGAAATGATTAAACACCAAGGGAAGGCTGCCTTCCCAGTCCGTGACCGGCGCCGGAGTTTTGGGTCCATGGATAAAATGTGTCTCCTTTGTCTCTACCAGAAAATGAAGGGAATTGAAATTAAGAGAAGGAAGAGATTGAAGTGTGGTGGTGAGAATGAAAGGAGAAAGAGGTTGAGGAATAGGGAGGGAGGTTGGAGAAAAGAGTAAAAAGAGGCTGCCTACCGGATTTGAAATTGGTGAGATGGTTCTTGGGCTGGTAGGTCTGAAGACCTGAGGTCGTAGGTGGATATTTCTCATGGAGCAAAGAACAGGAGGACATGGGATTGATCTCCCAAGGGAGGTCCCCCGATCCGAGTCACGTCACCAAATTTCACGCGTGTCCTTGTGAAGAGACCACCAAACAGGCTTTGTGTGAGCAACATGGCTGTTTATTTCACTTGGGTGCAGGCGGGCTGAGTCCAAAAAGAGAGTCAGGGAAGGGAGATAGGGGTGGGGTCGTTTTATAGGATTTGGGAAGGTAATGGAAAATTACAGTCAAAGGGGGTTGTTCTCTGGTGGGCAGGGGCAGGGGTCACAAGGTGCTCAGTGTGGGAGCTTCTGAGCCAGGAGAAGGAAATTCACAGGGTTAATCACTCAGTTAAGGTGGGGCAGGAACAAATCACAATGGTGGAATGTCATCAGTTAAGGCGGAGCAGGGCCTTTTCACTTCTTTTGTGATTCTTCAGTTCCTTCAGGCCATCTGGGCGTATACGTGCAAGTCACAGGGAATGTGATGGCTTGGCTTGGTCTCAGAGGCCTGACAGTAATTTCCATTAGATTTATAACTATATGGTCACTTTTAATTTTTTTTGGGGGGGGACATCAGCTTAGTGCATCCTTGTGTTAAGAACTGTGAAAATTCTGAAAACTTACTCAGTTTGCAAGTGAACAGTTTAGACTGCCACCGTTTTATATATACTGGCAGGAGATACAAGATTCCTGTGTCAGAGATACTGAACTTTATTACTTATGGCCCTGAAGGCAGCATGAGCTCAGGTTTGCATCATTCTCCTTCCCCTGCAAGCCTATGGGGTCAATGTGAGGCCCAGGTGGATGTTGCATATACAAATTTGTGCCACAGATGAGGAATTCCAAGGTTAGGAGGTGTCCATTCTTATAAAGGGAACTTCTAGCAAACCTGCCCAGCCCTTTCCTTGGAGGGAAACATTATCTGTATTATCCTAAAGAGCAAACAAATCTGCTCTTGGTTCCAAATAGAGACACTATCTCTATCTTTCAAGACAATGCCTATGCAAATATCTTAGAAAAGATAGTCTAGGAGAAACAAGCTGCCACAAGAACTGCAAAAATGCAAACAGCCTATAAAGAATTGTCTCCCAACATATTGATCTTTTATATTATTCTCTTTATGCATTGTCATAAAAAGTTGAGAGACTGCAATCCTGCACCTGAAATCCTCATTTCCCTTCTTTTCAGTGTTCTTTATCTGATTTTTCAAAATTCATATACTATTTGTACAGTTTCTATTGAACCTCACCTGAATTCCAGTTTTATTTACATGTTAAATGATTCATTCAACAACTATTTACTGAGTATATATTGAAGAGATAGCTGAACTCCCATGTTTGTTGCAGCACAGGTCATGATAGCCAAGATTTGGAAGCAACCTATGTGTCTATCAGCAGATGAATGCATTAAAAAAATGTTGTACATATACACACAAAGTACGATTCAGTGATCAAATGAATGAGATCTTGTCATTTGCAACAACATAGATGGAATGGAAGTCATTATGTTAAGTGAAATAAGCCAGGCACAGAAAGACAAACATTGCATATTCTCACTTATTCATGGGATGTAAAAATGAAAATCATTGCACGTCATGGAGCTAGAGAGTAGAAGGCTGGTTACCAGAGGCTGGTAAAGGTGTTGAGGGCATGGGGGAAGGTGGGATAATTAATAGGCACAAAAATATAGTTAGAAAAAAATTAATAATACCTAGTATTGGATAGCACAACATGGTAACTATTAGTCAATAATATTTTGTACATTTTAAAATAACTGAAAGTATAATTGGATTGTTTGTAACACAAAGGATAAATGCTTCTGGGGATGAATACTCCCATTCTCCACAGTATGATTATTATGCATTGCATGCCTGTACCAAAACATCTCACGTACCCCACAAATATACACACCTACAATGTACCCACAAAAATTAAAAATTAAAAAATATATGCCAGGCACTGTACTAGCAATGAGGAATACAATAGTGAACAAGACAGATGAAACCTTTTTTATCTTGGGGGTGGGGAGGTCTGGAAAATTTAACAAAGAAATAAATTAACACTGTTATAATTTTAGAGACTGTTAAATAATAGTAAGAAATAACAAAGAGTTATATAATAGAGAATGATTTGGCAAATGGCAGCATTAGATGAGAGATATTGGCAAAATGTCCTCTGAGAATATGATTTTGAAGCTGAGATTGGAAAGATGACAAGAGGGTGGCAGAGATTAGGGGTAAAGGACATTTCAAGAGGAAAGAAGAGCTAGTACAAAGATTCTGGATTGGAAAAAGTAGGGTGTTTGATGAGCAGAAGGAAGGCATCTGTGGCTGGAACATACTAGGAGAGGTAAAAATGATCAGAAATGCAGTCTGCAGTAGACAAAACCAAAAACAGGTAGGTTTCTCTTGTAAGCCATAGGGAATAGTTTAGATTTTATTATAAGTATTATGGAAATAACTTTTCTAAGTACATTTTATACATTTCACCTTGAGCTGGCTTAGTCTAGGGTAATGGGTTTGAAAATGGAGGAGGGTAGACAACTTTAAGAGTTTTGAAACTAGAGAGAATATAATGATTTTATGTGTCTCTGCTACTTCATATACTCAAGTTTAATTTTATCAAGATTATTTTGTTTTATAGAATGTAATTTGTCATATTATCTCAAGTACATCAACATAAGGAGGGAAACCAGAAATAATGGAATAGTCTTGATAAGAAAAGAATATTTTTGATATAATTAAATGATTAACAGTCTCTAACGGTAGTAAGGAAATTGAAAGTGTAATAACTTAGCAATTTCTGTTTAGTAGCTCTTATTTGGTTTTACAAATGATATAATGACTGATATGGTTTGATTTAATGGTTTGATACTGATATAATGATATAATGATATGATTTGATACTGATATAATGACTGATTTGTAGCTCCCATAATTCCCACTTGTTCTGAGAGGGAACCAGTGGGAGATGAATCATGGAGGTGGGTTTTTCTCATGGTGTTCTTATGATAGTGAATGGGTCTCATGAGATCTGATCATTTTAAAAATGGGAGTTTCCGGCCGGGTGTGGTGGCTCATGCCTATAATCCTAGGACTTTGGGAGGCCGAGGTGGGTGGATCACCTGAGGTCAGGAGTTCGAGACCAGCCTGACCAACGTGGTGAAACCCTGTCTTTACTAAAAATACAAAAATTAGCCAGGCGTGGTGGCGCATGCCTATAATCCAAGCTACTTGGGAGGCTGAGGCAGGAGAATTGCTTGAACCTGGGAGGGGCAGAGGTTGCAGTGAGCCAAGATCATGCCATTAAACTCCAGACTGGGCAACAAGACCAAAACTCTGTCTCAAAAATAAATAAATAAATAAATAACATAAAATAAAATAAAAACAGGAGTTTCCCTGCACAAGCTCTCTTTTTGCCTGCTGCCATCCATGTAAGATATGACTTGCTCCTTCTTGCCTTCTGCCATGATTGTGAGGCCTCCCCAGCCACTGGAACTGTAAGTTCAATGAACCCCTTTTCCTGTATAAATTATCCAGTCTCAGGTATGTCTTTATCAGCAGCATGAAAACAGACTAATACAATGACTATCATATACATTTAGGACAAAGCAACAATTCTTCTTAACATATATGTCACTACAGCCATGAAATTTTAAATATTTCTTAAATCTTCTTGGGTAGTCAGCTCTCAACTGAGGAAATAAATCTTGTTTTCTAAGATTGTTGCTCAGGCTAAAATATGGGAACAAGATTAGTAGAAATGAAGAAATAAAGGTGCTGTCTAAAAATATATTTACCCCAAATATGGAATTGACAAGGAAACCTTAGATTCTCATTAATATAGTCTTAAAATATTTAATATTGAATATATTCTGTAACAATTTATGTTTTTTTCTTCATCTTGATTTGAAAACACAGATATGTGTCCAGAGAAACAGAAAGCTAAAAACTTTTAAGTGAAAAAAATTTGTTTCATTATCTAATTTGGTTTAGTCTCTATAAGTGGTGACTTAATCCAGAAGCAAGATGATTGCATGAATTTAGGGATTAATTATTCTAAACATGGTCCTAAGCGGCAGAAACATGTAAGATAAATGTTTTAAGGTCATCATTGTTATATACTATCCAACAGATTTTATCTGTTAACACACTGATAACCTATTTAGGATTTAAGTATAATTTTCAAAATTGAATTATAATGTGGACCTATACAATTCAATTTGTTTTCAGTTTGGCATATTCTTTTAAAACATGATATGAGGGCATAGATACAGAATAGGCAGATATTTATAAATGTTGTGCCAGGATCTTGAGAAATTTTTAGTTCCTTTATATAGGAAGTTCCTTTATATAGTTCCTTTATTTAAATAGCAAGAGTTGGTTTGATAAACTGTGTCCATCAGCCACAATTAATGAAAAACATATTCAGTCATCTTAATGTTAAAAAAAAAAAAGGAAAAAAGAAGCTACTTGTTAATATCTTGAAATGCTCCTGAGAAGTATGAGAGAAAACAATGATACAATTTATTTAAAAAATATTTTAGCTATATCTATTATATTTAATAGAATTAACCATATAAACATATAAGAAGAAATCCACTTCTATACTTCTACAGTTTATTGCTAATATTGGGCCCAACCAAATAACTCTTTGGGCATTAGAGAAACTGACTTTACATACTTTTTTTCTTTTCCTTTGCTTTGCTTTGCTTTTAAGGAAGTAGATCTTTCACAGTAAGAAATACCCTAAATACAATTTGTTAACTGATTTCAAAAAAGGCTACAGTGGTGACATTTTTACATACACTACAGTGTCTGAGAAACCTGATAAGCCAACTGTCCATCCACACCATATAGGTACAAGGCCACTGATTCTTGGTACATTAGGGTTTACTGTCCACTGGGCTTTGATTTATGCACCTTTGCCTAATAGTACCTTCTGTATTATCTACGTATCTGTTGGGTAGCTAGTCTGTCTCTCATACTCTCTTTTATTTTAAGATGCTTATTATTATATCCTCAAGGTTTTTCTTCAGCATTCAGTTTGTAGTTCATTATCCGAAGTGTTGTATGACATAAAAGTTAGTACCAGCCGCCATGTACGTTCTGTCCCACAGATTTACATTGGATTACACGTCATACTTTGTTTGTAAATGGGCTGAATTTTATTAGCTTGTTTCAATGATTTTGTCTCCTTATTCAGTATGAAGTATGACTCACAAGTGACATTACTGAACCTTCTTATAAAGACTTTTCATTGCAATGTGTCCTGGGGAACATAATGTGAATACTACAGAAACTGCCTTATTTACATCTTCAGCCTTGTTCTTTTTTATTGTTCTATGTTCTATTTTTTTGGTACAGGTATCAAAGTATTTTTTTTTTTGGTACTGGTATCAAAGTATTTTAACTACCTACATAGTTTTAAGAACACTACCTCTCTCTTTCAAATTTTTTCTGCCTATAATTGTAGGTAAAAAAATTTTGACCTACAATAGCTTCTGACAAATTCCATTCTATTTTCTCTTTTATCTAAAATGAAAATTATTTTGCACCCAATTCAACAGAATTGCATTTTCTTGGCTTAGTCTGTAGAAATCCAACTTGCTAATTGTTTTATATATCTTTCTAAAAACAATTTTGAGGAACAGATGGCTACAACTGCCCAGGTTCAGCAGCCAAAACCACTACTCAACCAGCAACAATCTTTGGCACCTATACTAGTTCCTTGTTATGAGATCCCTGGGAACAGGTTGATAGAATTAGGACAATTCCTGTATATTATAGTCTTTTAAGTCTGGTGTTTTCTAAAATAAAACATACCTACACTGTCCATAGTCACAGTTATAATTTGAACACCATCATGGCCATTCCCAATGGGAGAACTGTCAACATGAATCCTTGATAAGAACATGAGGACTTTTATTGTTGCTTTCCTAATCGGAGATAATTACTGCAGCAAATAAATGTTCACAGGGAATTACAACTTAGGCTATACCAGACTTCCTTTGGTTTAATGTGATATGCTTCCAGCAGAATAAATTACATTTCACACTAGGAAATGTAGCAGAATTTCTACAGATATGCCTGCCACCCATTTTATTATCAGATTCTATTTTTCAATTGCTCTGTCTATATTGAGAGCCAAATTAAATAAATTCTCCTTACAAAACACATTTATTGAGTGCCTGTTTTAAGAAATATAATGACACGTGATCTACTATAATTTAAAAAAAAGCCCACAGTGCTGTTAAAACATTTTTTGGGCATTATTTCCTTTATATTGATGCAATACCTGTTGGATATCCTCCTTCTTTGTGTGACATGTTTTAACACTGGCTAGGATGTTCCTCTTTCAAAATTCTCCAATTTGGGGGAATATTATCTGTGTGAATTTTCTTCTAGACAGAACAAATGTGATTATGATCAAATTTATCAGAAATATTAAAACAATGTGGAGCTGCATGTATATACTTGTGTTTCACCAGAATGAGGCAAACACAACTGGCAAGTGATCAAATTCGGAAGCCTTCAATGAGTTTCCTTACATGTTTCCTTGTCCTGTTATAATACCACCATCAATTCTGTTGCCAAGTGTCTCCTCCTTGGCATAACACACATCACAGTATGCTCTCAGAAATTTCTTTATTTGAACCCTATACCAATATCTGTTGATCAATGACCATTTTTGCTCAGCATGGAGAAGCAGTGCCCTGCATGAAGGGTAGTGAGAATAAGAAGGATCTTATCACCTTTATCATGAGGGTGGCTTTGCTCTCTCCATTCCAAGTTGTTCTCTGTTCTAGAAAGCAGATGTAGTAGACATCTACTGTTTTCGCCTAAACAGAATCCCTTTTTCCTTTTTTTGTTAAAAGTACTCATCCCTAATATTACACTGTTCTGGAAGGACTGAAAATAACAGAACTCAGCACCATGATCGGACCCGGACAATCAGATTATTTCATTCCTCAGCAAATGGAGATCGATCTGAAAAGTGGAAATATGAGCTCTTCTTTGGTGTTGGCATATGGACCCTGAGAGAAAGAACTTTAATTTTTTCTCTTGGACTGCAATAAAGTATAGCTGCCTAAAATATGTTTCCTGACACTTGGAGGTTTGTTCACAATCGGTGAAATAAAGGCAAGATGTAACACTGGATGGAAAAAGAAAATGAACAAAAAAGAAGCAAGTGTATTGAAAATGGTGCACATTGTATCATGGTGGCATTGAATCCGAGTAGAATTAGCAGAGGTCCTTCCACCCTGTGATCACCCCCACTGTCTTTCCCAAGCCCAGGAATCCCTCTTCCCTTTTTTTCATTCCACTAAGTTATTTTGAGTTACTGTTTTGTAAAATTGCATATAAAAAGTGTTGATTAATACAGAATAGTTAATAAGGTGATATTATGTTTAAGTAATTAATAAGAACAATAATAGCTAGTATTTTGCAATTACTGTACATTAGGGGCTTTTCCAGAGGTTTTATAAATGTTAACTTAATCTTCACAATAAACTTATCAAAAGTTCAAGGCGTGGAGAAGTTAACTAAATTGCCTGAGTTTTCAAGGGCAGAGCTGTGATCTGCCCCCAGGTATTCTGACCCCCAAACTGGCTCTCAACCATGTTTACACGATGAAAAGAAGAGGTGACTGTTGTATCAGCTCTAAAGGCCTCACTTTTGGTGAAATGGGACCTAAATTTGATTGCATACTTGATTACTTGCTGTCAATACTGAAATTGGCACTTCATAATTTTAATACTATTGAACTTTCACCATAACCCTGTCCTATAAAGTTGACTTGCAAATGAAGAAACTCTATCTCTTCAATATTATAAAATATATCCAAGAGTCACAACTAGTGAGAAAAGGAAAGGATCTAACTAACTATGTGAGGCTGTGTCTTCACACCAATTCAACAGAGTATCTTGTAAATGTTGAGAGGAGAGGTACTTTAGGTCATGGGTGTCTTTCAATAAGTGCTTTAGAAAACAGGTGACAACTGATTGGGCCTTGAGGTATGAATGGATTTAGCCAGGCAATTAAATAGGAAAGCAGATACTCAAGACAGATTAAAACAGCTTGAGAGAAGTGAAATGAGCAAGTGTAAGACAATTGATACTGTCCATGGATTTTAGAAAGTGTGAAGTGGAGTGATTGTGATGAAGCTTGAAAGATTGCCTAGGGCCAGGCTGTTGAAGGCTTGGTTTGCTTAGATAAGTCAAATGCAGTAGACAATGGATAGTCATCACAGATTTCTGTACATGGGACTTCACATACATTAATTGAATATCCATCATGTACAAAATATTGCTCAAGCAGTGTAGGGATCAAGGGAATAAAAGCTTATTCTGATATTATAGAGCATACAACCGCCATGTAAATATGCATGGTATAGAGAAATCAGTTCTACGATGGATGTACCAGCAAAGTTGCAGAGCGTTATATAGAGTTGCTTTTGATATGAGCCCTAGAATAAATTGGGATAGAGAGGGAGTTGGGGGGAATTTGAGATAGTTTTTCAAAGAAAATAAAATATGGGGACAAAAACAATAGACAACAATCAGTGATAAGCTATATTTTGAGTTTTAAAATTGTTTTTACAATTACCCCTGTTTTGAGTATATATCTTATCAAATCATTCTAATAAATATTTGCTGATAACTGTGTGGAATACATAAATAAATGGTAGGTAGAAATTTGGAAGAATCACTACATATTTTCAGTTATCATTCTGTGTGTAAATTCATGCTTTAAAAATATGAGAAGTTAAAGTGCCTTGGATATTATTTTATTTTCTATATTTTGTCCCATATTGTATTGTCTAATTTTCATTGAAACCACATAACATGCTTGAATAGGCATGTGGTAACTTCTCAATAAATATTTGTGGAGTGAATGGATTTTATACATCTTTTTTCTCTAAACAAAAATGCGTTTAGAATCATTAGTGCACACACCACCATAAATGTTTACTATAAATATTTAAATTTATTTTCTTTTCTCTTATTCTATACCCAGAGTTGATTGCTTTTCAGCTCATAAGTGAAAGGTCACCACTTAGAAGTAGAGGAAAATGAAATTGGTGACTCATAAACACATTTATTTAAATGGAATTGGGGCAGCAAAATGTAATTCCATATATAGCATTGTGAATTATTCATGTTTTTTATAGAAGTGGGCCACGAGCACTTGATGACATTTTGTAAATTCTAACATTTTTATTATGCAGAATCCCATTGTGCTACAGATTTCCAGTGACTTCACAGGTGTCCTAAAACCCATAAACATCACGACATTACCCTCTCAGTACATATTGTTTTAATTACAATTGTATTTTCAAATAGCCTAATTAGTTGACACATCTTTGAATTACTCAGAAAACCAAATAGCTGAAGTATTTTTGGTTATTGGTTTAGTAGGAACAAACAATGATTATAATGACAAAAATGCTAAGAGAAAATGGAACAGAGCTGACTTATTTATAAGATTGTTGATTTGAATTCAGACTGATTCCAAATTTTTAAAGTTACTAAAAGCAATGTCAAGGTTCTGTAATCCTCAGTGGTTGTTAATTATATAATTGACCTTATTCTCCTAACATGCATAGAAATGCTATTTTATATACTTACTAAATTTAATTGGAAAGAGGAATTAAAAAGAAAACAAGGTCGCCATAGCTCAGCTACTTAAAGGAAAGCCTCTGTTTACATAGATCTGATTTACATATTCATCCTAGTGGTTCTATCATGATCACATTTATTTTTGGTGACTTTCATTCTTTCCATCAACAATGGTTATACTTGGAAGAGTGAAGACACAGAATAAAATGAGATGCTCACTAAGAGTAAATAGAAACTAGAAGAAATAACTATTTGAACTTAAACTCTTCATATATCTGTTCAATCATAATGACCCAGATATCATAAATTACTTATGCTAGTTTAATAACTGGGACAAGTTAATGTTAAGAAATTTGGAATTCAGTAAGTAACTCAGTAAGTTGAACTTTTTCTTTGTTTATAAGGCTGAATCTATAATGAATAAATGTATTTTCTGTTTCCTAAGGATGGCAAATGCATATATTTATGTAGTTTGTGACCATTATTTTGTTACTCTGTATACATACATACAGGCATTTTCTAAGAGCGTAGTTTAGGAAAAGAGCGCAGTACTAGAAGTTTTGGTTCATCAAGTCACGTTTCTATCAGACCAAACTTCTCTGGACATCAAAAATGTAATCCATAAAAAGCAAGCATAATTGCCATGCTCATGGGGTGGCTGTGAATTAATAGATGGGAAATCACTTTTAAAAACAGTTTTATAAGTATGCAAATTCAAGGTGTTAAGAGATTGTTGTATAAAAGTGAAAGATTGGCCTACCATACCACAGAAATGATAAATTTTAATGTAAGTTTTATGTTAATGATCTTTAGATGTTTAGCAGGCAAAGGCCTAATCTTTTTGACCTATTAATACCTCCCTTCATGCCAGCTTAAAATAAATTTAAGAAGGCTTATGAATTAAAAAAAAAGTAAACCTGACCTTGCCTTACCTTGCTTTCTTGAACTTTAATGTTATCACACTACATGCCTTTCTAGAGCACAGCCAATTGAAGTTTTTTTGAAATAATCAGGACATAGATCATATTTTCTAAGAAATGGCAATATTGGTATCTCTCATTTCAATAGTTTAAGCCACTTGTTAAAGAAGAAACAGCCATATGAATCTTGCCTTTATAGAAAAATGAAGCTGTTTAAATTCAGGCAGAAAGTCCAGTGAATAAAGCTTTATGTCACTAAAAACAAAAGAAAAAGAATGGGGGCTAGAGAACAGCCTTAGTTGCAAATTATTTAAAATAAGTGTAGCTACAAAAAAGTATTTTTATATCACGTTTTTTCCATGAATGTTTGAAATGGTAAAGTGATCCAAAAGCAATTGAAAATACTTTCAGAAGTAGGGTTGCTAGTGAGTTTTCTTGCAGCTTTAGTTAATAATGTAAAATGTCAATATTTGCAGACAAATTTTCAAAGGCGTCAAACAGCTCTATGAAGTCCAAGTTCTCGCATGACATTCTAACTCAATTTTTTTTGATAATAGATTACTTTTATGGCACTAATCTGCATGACACCAAAACAGTTCCTTGATTAGTTCACACGCCAGTTGTCTTTTTCTAGCTATATCAGCAATGTTCTTACAAGTAAGTGAATCTCTTATCCAGTATTCCCTCAAGGTTTATAGGGGTTTTACAAACTTTTTCAGTGATCAGCAGGTCACATATAATTTGAGAACTTGATAAAAATTTTGACCACACTGTACAATAAATACACACACAAATCTCATTCTGTGCCATCTCCTGAGATTCACAAACCTGTAAAGTATACTTTAGGGTAGGAGTAGAAAAATATTTCTTTAAAGGGCTGGAAAAATTTTGGCTTTATGGGCCAAAGCATCTCAGTTGCACTATTCAACACTGATGCTGTAGTACACAAGAAGCCACAGGCAAAAAGAAAACAGATGAGCATGACTATGTTCCATTAAAACTTCATTTACAAAAGTAAACAATGTGCCATATCTGGTCATGGGCAACAGTTTCCTGATCATTGTGTTTGGGGACCACTTACATCAGATCGAAGACTTGTTGGAAGGGCATAGTTTTAACTGTTAGGATTTCAGCCATCTTGTGTGTGGAAGCCAGTACTTCCAGAATCAGTGTAGTTCATTTTTTAGCTGCTGAGATTGTAGGATGTCCCCTAAAATTTTATTCTGTATATTTTTTTCTTTGACTGTGAGTGCATTCACCCAAATCAGAAATTGCATTCTTACTAGAGACTGAATTGTGCCTTACCCACTCCTAACCCCACAAATTAATATGTTGAAGCCCTAACCCTCAATTTTATGATATTTAGACATGAGGCCTTTAAGGTAATTAGGTCTAGAGGAGCTCCTAAGTGTAGGGCTCTCATGATGCTGTTAGGCTCTTGTAAGAGGAGATGCAAGAGAGCTTGCTCTCTTCTCATCCCCCGACTTCACCATGCATTTAGAAGGCAGCCTTCTACAAGTTAGGAAGAGAGCTCTCATCAGAACCTGACCATACTGACACCCTGATCTGAGAATTTTGGTCTCTATAACAGTGAAAACATAAATTTCTGTTATTTAAACCCGTCAGTCTATGGTACTTTGTATGGTAGCCCAAGGAAACTAAGACAATTCTCCAGCTGTTGCTGTTACTGGTCATGGTCTTGGACCATGAAGATGAGGGCTATAGCCTTTTGGATAGCAAAGCAGAGAGCTAGAAGGAGACATAGGTTTCCTGATGATTTTGTAGAGTGGACATTGTGTCATTCTTGGACCAGAAAAGCTATGGATTTTATGTTAGAGAAATAATCCTCTATCTTGTTAAATTACCAGATGATTTAGTAGTTATTTCTGTTTTTCTCTTAGGTACAATGAAATCCACTTTTAACTAGTAAAGGAAATATGAGTGGATTCCTCCCACATTCTTCAGTGTATGGGGTTGTGGTTATTTGGCCTAATCTCTTCGAGCAATTTATTGAGAATTTTGTCAAGATTCACTTGTTGGGGTTCAACACCATAGATGCGTTTAAAGTTGTCATGCATCTTGGGATGGTGATGAAAACCAGGCTGATCTAACCTGTGTAACTCTTAATCCATATCCTGACAGTATCTTACAATATGTGTAATATATGATGGATATTAGTAGGACTACACACATTGATACAGTTTGGCTCTGCGTCCCCACCCAAATCTCATCTCAAATTATAATCCTCCCATGTCGAGGGAGGGACCTGGTGGAAGGTGATTAGGTCACGGGGGAAATTCCCCCATGCTGTTCTCATGATAGTGAGGGAGTTCTCATGAGATATGATGGTTTTAAAAGTGTCACTTTCCCCTGCACTCTCTCTCCTGCCACCTTGTGAAAAAGGTGTTTGCTTTTCCTTTGCCTTCCATTATGATTGTAAGTTTCCTGAGGCCTCCTCAGCCATGCAGAACTATGATCAATTAAATGCCTTTCCTTTATAAATTACCCAGTCTCAGGTAGCATCTTTTTAGCACAGGCCCAGAGGACTAGGAGGGGAAAAATTATTTCCTGGGTCAGGCCCAGGGCCCTGCTGCTCTGTGCAGCCTCGGGACTTGATGCCCTGCATCCCAGTTTCTCCAGCTCCAGCCATGGCTAAAACAGGCCAAGGTACAGATTGGGCCATTGCTTCAGAGGGTGCAAGCCCCAAGCCTTGGCAAATTCCATGTACTGTTCGGCCTGCAGATGTACAGAAAACAAGAGTTGACCTTTAGGAACTTCTGCCTAGATTTTAGAGGATGTATAAAAATGCCTGGATTTCCAGGCAAGAGTCTGCTTCAGGGGTGGAGCCCTCATGGAGAACCTCAGCTAGGGCAGGGCAGAGATGAAATGTGGGGTTGGAGCCCCCACACAGAATCCCCACTAGGGCACTGACTAGTGGAGCTGTGACATGAGGGTCACCATCCCCCGGACACCGGAAAGGTAGATCCGCTGACAGCATGCACCATGTGCCTAGAAAAAACTGCAGGCACTCAACACAGCCCATGAAAACAGCCTTAGGAGCTATACCCTGCAGAGCCACAGGGATGGAGCTGCCCATGGCTGTGGGAACCCACCCCTTGCATCAATGTGCCCTGAATGTTAGATATGGAGCCAAAGGAGATTTTGGAGCTTTAAGATTTAATGACTGCCTGGCTGAGTTCTGGACTTCCATGGGGTCAATAGCTCCTTTGTTTTGGCCAATTTCTCCCATTTGGAATGGGGACATTTACCCAATTCCTGTACCTGCATTGTATCTTGGAAGTAACTAAACTGCTTTTGAATTTACAGGCTCATAAGTGGAAGGGACTCACCTTGTCTCAGATGAGACTTTAGACTTGGACTTTTGGGTTAATGCTGAAATGAGTTAAAATTTTGGGAGACTGTTGGGAAGGCATGATTGGTTTTGAAATGTGAAAAGGACATGAGATTTGAGAGGGGCCATGGGTGGAATGATATGGTTTGGCTCTGTGTTCCCATCCAAATTTCATCTCAATTGCAATTTCTATGTGTTGAGAGAGGGACCAGGTGGGAGATGATTGGATCACGGAGGCGGTTTCCCCCATGCTGTTCTAGTGATAGAGAGTGAGTTCTCGTGAGATCCGATGATTTTAAAAGTGGCAGTTTCCCCTGTGCTCTCTCTTTCTCCAGCCACCTTGCGAAGAAGGTGTTTGCTTCTCTTTCGCCTTCTGCCATGATTTTAAGCTTCCTGAGACCTCCATAGCCATGTGGGACTGTGGGTCAATTAAACTTCTTTCCTTTATAAATTACCCAGTCTCGGGTAGTATCTTTATAGCAGTGTGAAAACTAATGCGCACCTCTTGTGATAAGCTTGTCCATGAATGTAACTGATGTGGTCCTCACTCTTTTTGTTAACTATGCTTCCCCCTGACTTTTGCAATCCCCTATGACCACCTTTCTGGTACGATATATGGTCTCGTGCCAGAAATAGCAACCTGGGACCTCACAAGATTTATTTTTATCTAGACACTATAGAAAAAGACCAATTGAGCTATTGTACCATTTAGAAAGTTTCTGTTCTTTTTATACCACTGCCTTCTCCTGTTAGTCTACATTAATTTGTCTGCATTTCTCCCTGGTACAATGTCTTGTTGTTAAAGCCAGAAAGGAAAAGCTTTACATGAGGCATCGTAGAAATAGATGGCTTTGCAGTTAAGGAGACTGTTTGCTGTTGCTCTTGAATCTACCATTCTCTTAGGTGGGGCAGAGTGGTACAACCTTATGATGTCCATAGTAGCAACCATTGGAATAAGAAGCTAGAATTAATGGCAGTTAGAAGAATGTTGTTCAAAACCCCTCATTTTCATTCCTTCATATTAGTATCTGTCATTAAGTCCCAGCAAAATTAGAGTCCTTCTCTTTCAGTTTTTGCCAATTGTTAATTGAGCTACTGTTTTGAATGTGAAGAATATCAAGGGGTAAAGATCAGAACGCCTTTGTGTAATTGCTCTTTTAAAAGTCCATCAACCACTCAATTACTTCCTCTGCCTAAAGGTAAGATAAGAAGTGAAATTCCAGTTATGAGGTCACATTCTCAACATTCATAGTGGTGAAATGAGTTTCTTAATCAGCAGCAATGGAAACATGTATCCCCAATGCCAAGAATAGATCATGAGTACCCCTAAAACTCATTGCATACAAGATTTTTCTTGACAGTCTACCATTGTTTAATTCCCATTGATAATGTCCAGGAATTGGTACAAGTTCAGTATTTCCCTATAAGATTATTCATCAGAGGCTCTTGTCCTTACTAGGCTGGAATATTGGTTTCCTATATGTCTCTCATCTTCTTGAACGTCCTCCTATTAGTTTGCACTTCCTTATCATCAGTACTACTGCAGGCAGAGTTCAAGCAAGGGCTGGGAATGACCTAAGAGAATTATCCCTGGTGCTGTTGCTCACAAGAGTCCTTTTAAATTAAAATGTATTTACTTCAAACATGAAATTCACTTTTATAGACCATTTCTATGGAAGCATTCAGCCTCCAGAGTAATAAAGAGTGACAAGAAACTAAAACCCAAACCACACTTTAACCTTTCATGTTTATTTCCTTAAACACTTACAGGTCATCAAATGCCAAAAATTCTTACAGGCAATTCCTGTTCCAGAAGGTTTTATCCCTAACACTGTCTCCAGTCACTCTCAGATTAAATCACAAAATCAACGAGACAGATCCTTAGGAGTATGCCAAAGGAGTTAGACCAGGCTCACAGGGTTGATTCAGGCTTAGGACAAAAAGGAATTCTTGAATCCAGCTGCAGTTACTTTCACTTAGTTTGACTACCCAACCAGGAAATAAGCAATAAAAAAAATATACAGGTGGTAAATCCTACCCCTTCCTATACTTCCCCTGTTCCTCCTCATGGCACACCTAAAGTTTGGAGGTCTTGGTAGTCTTAGTGGTCTCAGAGGGAGATGTAGGTGATTAGAGAAGCCCAGAGACTAGGTCTAATTTTATTTTATCTTTTTCTAGAGTGTGTTTTTGCCCTAGGGTCCATCATATTACAATAGAACTATTTCTTGCTGTGCTACAGGTATATGCATGTTTTATTTCTTGATCTTCCATCAAAACCACACAAGCTATCAGTTTGGCAACACTGGTATTACTGCAGCTCAGAGACTACCTGAAATTGTACATAAAATTTTCTGTATATGATTACATATTTATTTTTTCTGAAGAGAAATGTCATCCCTTTCATCAGACTCTCAAAGTGGTCTGTGATCTAAAATTATGAAAATAAAACAAACAAAACCCCACTATTACAGAAAATGCCATTCAAATGAGGAAATAAGTGATATAGTAGCTACAGCATTTATTACAAAACAATTGAGATAAGATACCAAGTTATTAATATTAGGAACATTTCTAATCAAATTCTTATTGATGAAAATGTAAATTTACCCATATTAGTGAATACCAAGGACAATTCGATTTTTAAAAACTTATTTATCCATTTAATATTTAAACAAGTATTTCTGTGAAGCTTTCTGTATGAAGAGAACTAAATCTGGTTAAATGTAAGATGCAAAAAACAAATCCCAATTTGACTTTTCTTTCATGAATGTGATTTTAAAGTTTACTTGATATTATAACCAAATATTGTAGTTTTATAATCATCACTCATAAATTCCAAAATGAATTATTGAGAATCCAGTAGTTATTCACTAAACAAGTATATATTGAGCACCTGCTGAGGGCCAGGTCCACTTCTCTGTCCAGGAAATTCAATGTGGAGAAAGACAAGTTCCTTCTCTTATGGGAGGTTAGAAGGAGGAGGTGATAGATTGGATATAGAAAATCTTAAGAGACAAAAAAAATTAAAAGGTAATTTTGGTCTATTAAGAGAATACAGCAGAGTAATTTGCAGGAAAAAAGTGACATAGGGGAGAAGGCTTTATTAGGTTAGATCATTGGCAAATGTCATGCTATGGAGATGGAGAGTAGAAGGATGGTTACCAGAGTCTGCGAAAGCATGTGGGCAGGTACTGTGGGTGGAAGGAGTGAGAATGGTTAATGGGTACAAAAATATAGTAAGAATAAGTAAGATCTAGTATCCGATAGCACAACAGGGTGACTACAGTCAACAGTAATTTATTGTATATTTTAAAATAACCAAGAGTATAATTGGAATTTTGTAATACAAAGAAATGGTAAGAGAGGTGATAGAAACCCCCATTTACCCTGATAAGATTATTACACTTTGTATGCCTGTATAAAAATTCTCATGTGCTCCATAAATATATACATCTGTTATATACCCAATAAAATAAAAAAAGAAAATTAAAAAAAGAAAATGCCATGCTAGGTCAGTATCTGTATTTAAAAGAGCTGCTGTCCTCAAGAAACCCACAGGCTGGAGAAAGACATACACATGAAATGAAAAATAGTATAATAAAATTTGGTAAGTGGGGTGATTGAAATATGAGCTATAGAAACCTAGAGGAGGAAACCAGGAATTCTCCAAGTGTAAGAGGCCTATTTGTCTGTTTATCTATATGTATTAGCTTCTTGAAATAGAGTTTTGAAAATAGTGAGATAAAATGTGCAATATAATTTTTAAAATGCTGTTGTAATATAATTAAACTTTCTATTTGTTATTTCAACTTGTTTATAACACATTAATCCTACAAATTAGCTTCTTATGAATGTACTTATCTAAAGTTAGTTGCAGACAGAAGAGTTATACATTTCAGAAAGATTAAAGGTCAGGAAGAAAACGATAATTATTCAGAAACAGGAAGCAAGATTGGTCGAATGGCGTCATACAATTAGATGTATTTTGGGCTGGAATAACATGATAAATGTTGGAAAAACCAAGAGATAGTTACTTGGTTTGGAACAGTATTGACGGGCCATACATAGGAAGCACACAGGTTAAGTTCAAATCATACATGTGGTTCAATTCTATTTAAAGATCCTTTGTGAGTATATATATGTACTCACTATATCTATATATATATATACTCACTATATCTATATATATATATACACACACATACACACATATATGTATATATATAAAACATAGAAATAAATTTTATATAGAGAGAATTAATCATAATACTATATCTTTATGTTCAGCATAATGTGATAGCATAGGATGTGGATCAAGCTTTTTGGGTTCCAATCCAAATTCAACTCCCCATGAATACTCTCTCTGCCCCACTTTCCTCAGTTTTATATCTTTCTCTCTCTTTTTTAATTTGTAGGGGTTACATGAGATTGAAAACAATGAATAAACAACTATGTATGGAAACTAGTAAGCACTAGATAATCACTAACTAGCTTTGCTATAGTTATAATGCCACCTCTTAGGGAAATGCAGATCTGTGGAATTCAGGAAATGGGGATATTGCTTTTAAGATACATCAGGAAAGGCATTTGAGCTGTACCTGGAAAATAACTGGAATTCTATCATGTAGAGGTATGGACTGTGGGATGCAGGGAAGTGGAAAAGGAAGACTTCTTTAGAAAATGTCAGATGAACTCATTTTTCTAGAATGTTGATTTTGACCTGACAAAGTGTGAGTGTTATTTATTCATTCCTGAAAGGTTTCATTAATTCATTTATTAAACTAATTTATTTTGCTAACTCTGTGTAAGGAATGATGAAATATACAAAGAGAAACTAAAAAACAAAATCAGGATGAAAAGATGGTTTGGATACATGTTGCAGATTGTTTTCAGTGACTGAGAATTTAGTATTATTTATTCTCTAGGTGAAGAGGAACTGTAACCCACATAAAACCAAGGATAAGAATATTAAACACTAGCATAATGAGAGAAATTTGTCTAAAAATGTTTAATTCCATGCATCCCAGGAGGACATGAAAAGGGACTCTCCTAGACAAAAAGAATTAAACACATTCTCATTCTCATGGTGTATGTAACATGTTAGAATGATTACATTAAAAAAGATGATTGATTAGATATTTAATAAAATTTAGTAGAAAACTCACAATCACCAACCAATATGACTATTTATTTTCCATTTTTCTAGATATGATTTATGGGAGATGAAATATTTCCTGGTAAGAAGAAAATCTAGAAGTGAGGTTACTACCTACAAAGAGATTTACAAAAGCTTGCAGAAAAGTTACTCTAAAGAAGACAGGTTAGCTAAACATCCACAAATCTAGAAAGACTATAATTATAACATAATACTGAGCAAAACTAAAATGTCAACAAATGTTATTACTTAATATGACCTTTGTGTATTCATAAAGCATTCTCCACAACTGTAAGGCATTTAAATTTTGGCAAAAATGGGTAATATGTAATATATTTCTCAGGTAAATCAATGCCATGCTTATCTCAGAGGAAACTACAACTATTTTCAAATATTCAGGAATATAGGAGTATAATTACATGCATAATATCATAAAAAGATTTAATTTAGAATATGGTAAAAAATCAGATTAACTGCAGGGATATAAAAATCCAGTTTTCATGTGAAATGAAATAAAATGTCTGGAAAGATTTCTTTAACTACAAATATTTAAGCATGATTGCTTCTAAATAGTATGTTTTCTAGAGATTTCTTTGAAGCATCAGATTCATGTTGAGAAACACTTCTAAAGCCTCCAATTTATTCTCCAAAAGCTGATGTGCTAAGAGGACAACTGAGGCCAATTTATTTCCACAGGGATATAAAGGTACCTTTCTGAAAAAGCCAAGTATTTCTAACAAAGTATAAAGGATCTGCTAAGGGGAAAGATTAGTGAGACAATAAAAATAAGAGAAGACAAGTTATAAATACACAATTGCAAAAGAAGAAATAAATGTCAACATATAAAAAATACTCTCCCTCAAGCATTAATGTATTTTCAAATATATTCAAGGAAACAACACATGTACTTGTTTTTCCCTTTAAAACGATAGCGAACCAGGGTGAGTGGTTTAGAAACTCATGGATTTAGCAACTATTTGGCAACCATATATAAAAATACACTGTTTGGTTTCTGACAGGGAGCTTGTTTTGGGGTTCGATTCATAGCTTATGAGAACATGGAGAATTTTAGTTTGGTTAATATTAGGAAAAGAATGAAACAACCTTTTATCCTACATTTAGCTCTTATAAGAATTCAGTCCTTACCAGGGCAATAAAAATAAGCAAATACATATGTAAAAGCAGGAAACAAATCACCAAACAGATATTTAAGGCATTCAAACACAGAGGGTCTGCATTTCTTATTTACCATTGCCTTCCAAAATTCACTTTAAAACAAGTTTATTCAGAGCAGAAGAAATCTATCAAAATATTAAAATGACTAGAGACTCAATTTTATAAAGTGAGAAAAGCAGACATAAATTTTGCCATTAAAATACTGTACAGAGAGTCGTTGTGCATAATGGTTAGTTTTCTTGCCTAAGACAACTGAAGTACTAAAAGAACAGTCCATCAATTTGGATGACAGTGCTGAGAAAGGGTGGTCTGCGCACCACTCCAGCGGTCAAGTGAGGCAGGTGAATGATCCTGACTACAAATGTAATGCCCTGATTCACTAACCAGTTCACAGATTATAATTTAGAAAAAACAAACAAACAAACAGGAGCACATTCATCAATAAACTTTTTTTTTAATTTTAAATAGTTGCTTTATTAGCATATCTTTTTATTTAATACTTTGAGTTCTGGGATACATGTGCAGAATGTGCAGGTTTGTTACATAGGTATACATGTGCCAAGGTGGTTTGCTGCACCCATGAACCCGAGTCATCTACATTAGGTATTTCTCTTAATGTTATCTCTCCCCATTTCCCCCATCCCGTGATAGGCCCTGGTGTGTGATGTTCCTCTCCCTGTGTCCATGTGTTTTCATTGTTCAACTCTCACTTAAGAGTAAGAACATGTGGTATTTGGTTTTCTGTTCTTGTGTTAGTTTGCTGAGAATGATGGTTTCCAGCTTCATCCATGTCCCTGCAAAGGACATGAACTCATTCTTTTTTTATGGCTGCATAGTATTCCATGTTGTATATGTGCCACATTTTCTTTATCCAGTCTAACATTGATAAGCATTTGGGTTGGTTCCAAGTCTTTGTTATTGTGAATAGAGCTGCAATAACCAACATACGTGTGCATGTGTCTTTATAGTAGGTTGAT
Organism: Pan troglodytes; assembly: GCF_028858775.2. Lineage (NCBI taxonomy): Eukaryota > Metazoa > Chordata > Mammalia > Primates > Hominidae > Pan > Pan troglodytes. Next base: position 96,440,801 of record NC_072412.2, on the reverse strand, counting down.
TTATAATCCTTCGGGTATATACCCAGTAATGAGATTGCTGGGTCAAATGGTATTTCTAGTTCTAGATCCTTGAGGAATCACCACACTGTCTTCCACAATGGTTGAACTAATTTACACTTCCACCAGCAGTGTAAAAGTGTTCCTATTTCTCCAAATGCCCTGCAGCATCTGTTTTTTCCTGACTTTTTAGTGATTGCCACTCTAACTGGTGTGAGATGCTATCTCATTGTGGTTTCGATTTGCATTTATCTAATGACCAGTGATGATGAGCTTTTTTTCATATGTTTGTTGGCCGCATAAATGTCTTCTTTTGAAAAGTGTCTGTTCATATCCTTTGCCCACTTTCTGATGTGGTTGTTTGTTTTTTTATTGTAAATGTGTTTAAGGTCCTCGTAGACTCTGGATATTAGCCCTTTGTCAGATGGATAGATTGCAAAAATTTTCTCCCATTCTGTATGTTGCCTGTTCTCTCTGATGATAGTTTATTTGCTGTGCAGAAGCTCTTTAGTTTAATTAGATCTTATTTGTCAATTTTGGCTTTTGTTGCCATTACTTTTGGTGTTTCAGTCATGAAGACTTTGCCCATGTCTATGTCCTGAATGGTATTGCCTGGGTTTTCTTCTAGGGTTTTTATGGTTTTAGGTCTAACATTTAAGTCTTTGATCCATCTTGAGTTAATTTTTTTATAAGGTGTAAGGAAGGGGTCCAGTTTCAGTTTTCTGTATATGCCTAGCTGGTTCTCTCAACACCATTTATTAAATAGGGAATTCTTTCCCCATTGCTTGTTTTTGTCAGGTTTGTCAAAGAACAGATGGTTTTAGATGTGTGGTGTTATTTCTGTGGCCTCTGATCTGTTCCAGTGGTCTATATATCTGTTTTGGTACCAGTATCAAGCTGTTTTGGTTACTGTAGCCTTGTAGTGTAGTTTGAAGTCAGGTAGCATGATGCCACCAGCTTTGTTCTTTTTGCTTAGGATTGTCTTGGCTATATGGGCTCTTTTTTGGTTCCATATGAAATTTGAAGTTGAGTTTTCTAATTCAGTGAAGAAATTCAATGGTAGCTAGATGGGAATAACATTGAATCTATAAATTACTTCGGGAAGTATGGCAATTTTCACGTTATTAATTCTTTGTATTCATGAGCATGGAATGTTTTTCCATTTGTTTGTGTCCTCTCTTATTTCCTTGAGCAGTGGTTTGTAGTTCTCCTTAAAGAAGTCCTTCACATCCCTTGTAAGTTGTATTCCTAGGTATTTTATTCTCTTTGTAGTAATTGTGAATGGGAGTTGTCTCATGATTTGGCTCTCTGTTTGTCTGTTATTGGTGTATAGGAATGCTTGTGATTTTTGCACATTGATTTTGTATCCTGAGACTTAAGCTTAAGGAGTTTTTGGGCTGAGACGATGGGGTTTTCTAAATACACAATCACGTCATATGCAAGAGATAATTTGACCTCCTCTCTTCCTGTTTGAATACCCTTCTCTTGCCTGATAGCCCTGGCCAGAACTTCCAATACTATGTTGAATAGGAGTGGTGAGAGAGGTCATCCTTGTCTTGTGCTGGTTTTCAAAGGGAATGCTTCCAGCTTTTGCCCATTCAGTATGATATTGTCTGTGGGTTTGTCATAAATTGCTCTTATTATGTTGAGATTCATTCCATCAATACCTAGTTTATTGAGTGTTTTTAGCATGAAGGGGTGTTGAATTTTATCAAAGGCCTTTTCTGCATCTATTGAGATAATCATGGGCTTTTTGTCATTGGTTCCGTTTATGTGATGGATTATGTTTATTGATTTGCATTTGTTGAATCAGCCTTGCATCCCAAGGATGAAGCCGATCTTTATCATGATGGATAAGCTTTTTGATGTGCTGCTGGATTCAGTTTGTCAGTACTTTGTTGAGGATTTTCTCATCAATGTTCATCAGGGGTATTGGCCTGAAGTTTTTTTGTTGTTGTTGTGTCTCTGCCAGATGTTGGTATCAGGATGATGCTGGCCTCATAAAATGAGTTAGGGAGGAGTCCCTCTTTTTCTATTTTTTTTTTTTTTTTGAACAGTTTCAGAAAATATTGTACCAGGTTTTCTTTGTACCTCTGGTAGAATTCAGCTGTGAATCCATCTGGTCCTGGGCTTTTTTTGGTTGATAGGCTATTAATTACTCCCTCAATTTCAGAACTTGTTATTGGTCTAATCACGGATTCAACTTCTTCCTGGTTTAGTCTTGGGAGGGTGTATGTGTCTAGGAATTTATGCATTTCTTCAAGATTTTCTAGTTTATTTGTGTAGAAGTGCTTATAGTATTCTACGATGGTAGTTTGTATTTGTGTGGGATCAGTGGTGATCTCCCCTTTATCATTTTTTATTGTGTCTATTTGATTCTTCTCTCTTTTCTTCTTAATCAGTCTGGCTAGCGGTCTATCTATTTTGTTTGTCTTTTCAAAAAACCACCTCCTCGATTCATTGATTTTTTGAAGGGCTTTTTGTGTCTCTGTCTCCTTCCATTCTGCTTTGATCTTAGTTACTTCTTGTCTTCTGCTAGTTTTTGAATTTGTTTGCTCTTGCTTCTCTAGTTCTTTTAATTGTGATGTTAGGGTATTGATTTGAGATCTTTCTAGCTTTCTGATGTGGGCATTTAGTGCTATAAATTTCCCTCTTAAGACTGCTTTAGCTGTGTCACAGAGATTCTGTTACATTGCGTCTTTGTCCTCATTGGTTTCAAAGAACTCATTTATTTCTGCCTTAATTTTATTATTTACCAAGTAGTCATTAAGGAGCAGGTTGTTCAGTTTCCATGTAGTTGCGTGGTTTTGAGTGAGTTCCTTAATCCTGAGTTCTAATTTGATTGCACTGTGGTCTGAGAGACTGCTTGTTATGATTTCCGTTCTTTTGCATTTGCTGAGGAGTGTTTTACTTCCAATTATGTGGTCAATTTTAGAATAAGCGAGATGTGGTGCTTTGAAGAATGTATATTCTGTTTATTTTGGGTGGAGAGTTCTGTAAATGTCTATTAGGTCTGCTTGGTACAGAGCTGAGTTGAAGTCCTGAATATCCTTGTTAATTTTCTGCTTCATTGATCTGTCTAATATAGACAGTGGTTTGTTAAAGTCTCCCACTATTATTGTGTGGGAGCCTCAGTCTCTTTTTGGTCTCTAAGAACTTGCTTTATGTATCTGGGTGCTCCCGTTTTGGGGGGACATATATATTTTGGAGAGTTAGCTCTTCTTGTTGCATTGATCCCTTTACCATTATGCAATGCCCTTCATGTCTATTTTGATCTTTGTTGGTTTAAAGTCTGTTTTATCAGAGACTAGGATTGCAACCCCTGCTTTATTTTGCTTTCCATTTGCTTGGTAAATTTTCCTCTATCCCTTTGTTTTGAGCCTATGTATGTCTTTGCAAGTGAGATGGGTCTCCTGAATACAGCACACTGACGGGTTTTGACTCTTTTTCCAATTTGTCAGTCTGTGTCTTTTAATTGGGGCATTTAGCCCATTTACATTTAAGGTTAATATTGTGATGTATAAATTTGATCCTGTCATTATGATGCTAGCTGGTTATTTTGCCCATTACTTGGTGCAGCTTTTTCACAGTGTCTATGATCTTTACATTTTGGTTTGTTTTTATGGTGGCTTGTACCAGGTTTTTCTTTCCCAATTTAGTGCTTCCTTCAGGAGCTCTTGTAAGGTAGGCCTGGTGGTAACAAAATGCCTCAGCATTTGCTTGTCTGTAAAGGTTTTATTTCTTCTTCACTTATGAAGGTTAGTGTGGCCTGATATGGAATTCTGGATTGAAAATTATTGTCTTTAAGAATGTTGAGTATTGGGCTACACTCTGTTCTGGCTTTTAGGGTTTCAGTAGAGAGATCCACTGTTAGTCTGATAGGCTTCCCTTTGTGGGTAACCCGACCTTTCTCTCTGGCTGCCCGTAACAGTTTTTCCTTCATTTCAACCTTGGTGAATCGACAATTATGTGTCTTGGGGTTACTTTTCTCCAGGAGTATCTTTGTGGTGTTCTCTTTATTTCTGGAATTTGAATGTTGGCTTGTCTTTCTAGGTTGGGGAAGTTCTCCTGGATAATATCCTGAAGTGTATTTTCCAACTTGGTTCTATTCTCCTCATCACTTTCAGGTACACCAATCAAATGTAGGTTTGATCTTTTCACATAGTTCCATATTTCTTGGAGGCTTTGTTCATTTCTTTTCATTCTTTTTTCTCCAATCTTGTCTTCAGGGTTTATTTCATTAAGTTGATCTTCAATCTATGATATCTTTCCTTCTGCTTGATTGATTCAGCTATTGATACTTGTGTATGCTTCACGAAGTTCTTGTGCTGTGTTTTGCAGCTCCATCAGGTCATTTATGTTCTTCTCTAAACAGGTTATTTTGGTTAGCAATTCCTCTACCCTTTTTTCAAGGTTCTTAGCTTCCTTGTATTGGGTTAGAACATGCTCCTTTAGCTTGGAGGAGTTTGTTATTACCCACCTTGTGAAGCCTACTTGTGTCAATTTGTCAAACTCATTTTCCTTTCGTTTTTGTTCCTTTGCTGGCAAGGAGCTGTGATCCTTTGGAAGAGAAGAGGTATTCTGGTTTTTGGAATTTTCAGCCTTTTTGTGTTGGTTTTTCCTCTTCTTCGTGGATTTATCTACCTTTGGTCTTTGCTGTTGGTGACCTTCGGATGGAGTTTTTGTGTGGTCATCCTTTTTGTTGATGTTGATGCTATTGCTTTCTGTTCGTTAGTTTTCCTTCTAAGAGTCAGGTCCCTCTTCTGCAGGTCTGCTGGAGTTTTTTGGGGGTCCTCTCCAGACCCTGTTTTCCTGGGTATCACCAGCAGAGGCTTCAGAACAGCAAAGATGGCTGCCTGCTCCTTCCTCTGAAGGCTTCATCCCAAGGGGGCACTCTCCAGATGCCAGCTGGAGCTCCCCTGTATTAGGTGTCTGTTGACCCCTGCTGGGAGGTTTCTCCCCATCAGGAGGCATGCGGGTCAGGGACCCACTAGAGGAAGCCATGTGTCCCTTTGCAGAGCTCAAGCACTGTGCTGAGGGATCCGCTGCTCTCTTCAGAGCCAGCAGGCAGGAACGTTTAAGTCTGCTGAAGCTGCCCCAACAGCTGCCCCTTCCCCTAGTTGCTCTGTCCCAGGGAGATGGGAGTTTTATCTCTAAGCCCCTGAATCCTGGGGCTGCTGCCTTTCTTTCAGAGATGTCCTGCGCAGAGAGGAGGAATCTAGAGAGGTAATCTGGCTACAGTGGCTTTGCCAGTGCTGTGGTGGGCTCTGCCCAGTCCAAACTTCCTGGCTGCTTTGTTTATACTGTGAGGGGAAAACCACTTACTCAAGCCTCAGTTATGGCAGATGCCCCTCCCCATACCAAGCTCCAGTGTCCCAGGTCAACTTCAGACTGCTGTGCTGGCAGTGAGAATTTTAAGCCAGTGGATCTTAGTTTGCTGGGCTCTGTGGGGTTGGGATCCACTGAACAAGATCACTTGGCTCCCTGGCTTCAGCCCCTTTTCCAGGGGAGTAAACGGTTCTGTCTTGCTGGTGTTCCAGTGCCACTGGGGTACAAAAAAAAATCTCCTGCAGCTAGCTTGGTGTCTGCCCAAACAGCTGCCCAGTTTTGTGCTTGAAACCCAGGGCCCTGGTGGTGTAAAGGCAATCTCCTGGTATGTGGGATGCGAAGATCATTGGAAAAGCATAATATCTGGGCTGGATAGCAACCTCCCTCAAGGCACAGTCCCTCACAGCTTCCCTTGGCTAGGAGAGGGAATTCCTTCTCCCCTTGCATCTCCAGGTGAGGCGACACCCCACCCTGCTTTTGCTCATCCTGCATGGGCTGCAGCCACTGTATAACCAGTCCCAATGAGATGAGCCGGGTACCTCAGTTGGAAATGCAGAAATTACCTGTATTCTGCGTAGGTCTCACTGGGAGCGGCAGACTTGAGCTGTTCTTATTTGGCCATCTTGCCCTGGAATAATAAACATAATTAAAATTGCTACAGCAAAACACTATTCTCTTGTGCGATTTTTGTCAAGATATTGATCAAGTCTCTTCAAGACATGTCTTGTATTTACTTCTTATCTATTTTGATTAAGAGGCATTTGATCTTGTCACGAACATGGAACCATATTCCTTTCATTACTCCATTCAGCTCAGGTCCTTCTTTAAAACTGACATAAAATAATTAGAAGGTGTGTATATGCAGTATGTCTCAATCCCAAAGAAATAAAATGGTGAGGTTATGTTTCTTACACATTTCTTTGCATGAAAAATGCAAAGCAGCAGAGGTGAAAGACAATCCTAAACTAGTTGGTGATTCTGGCTGAAAATTCTGAGGTCTCTGAAATTAAATTATATTTCTAATTTTATTCTTTCATCACCAAATGGGGAGCATTTTTCAATGAATTAGCCAAAACCTATAAAACATTTTACCTGACAGTGCACAGTGTAACAAAACAAAGGGACTCGTGTCTATCCATTTTTCTTTCTCTTGCTCTTGGTCATTCTCTCCCTTTTTTTCTTATTCTGATCATCCCTTTATCTACTGTGTATTTATCAACACTTGTTCATTTATACTAAGCATGTTTATAATATGAAATGTGACTTAAGGTCCATTCTACATAGAATTCCATGATTCCACAATAGACTCTACAAATACATCCCAACACTACACAAGTACATATTTTTGCATTTACATTTTTGGAGTCATTCATTACATTTTAGGTTAAAAATAAAACTTATTTCAAGCAAATGGTGCTCGAACTCATTTTCCTATTGGTGCTCCAAATTTGCATCTGCTTAGGAAAATGTAGATGATGGCAATACTCTCTGGAAACATGAATTTCTTTTTTAAAATAGAAATCTAAGCTATTTTGTAAGATATGGATAATTATGATGCTCATGACAAGGTTACATATGAAGAGCTAACCTAATGCACCATGATATATATAGTTCTTACTGTTCCTTATGTTTCAAAATCAAGCATTTCCAAGTTTGACTTGGGAGGCAGTGTGATCAGTGGAAGATCTGTAGTATTGAGAAGCCGTAAACTTGGGTGGCTGCCACAATAAGTAATTTAATAATTGTGTGCTTGTGGGCACTCACTGAACTTTCTGAGCCTTTGCTTCATATCTGCAATGTGATGATATTAAAACTTATCTTAAAGAACCATTACTGAGGAGCAAGATGATAATGCATTCAGGAATGCTATGTAATTTATTATGCATTGCATCAATGCTAGCTTGAATTATTTATTAAATGTATTAATGAGTTTAATGGAACTGAATTGAAAAGACAGAGTGGAGAAATGCAGTTTATTCATACATGTTTGAAAAATTACTTTTTATTCTTCACTTTCTTTGTGTTTTTTCGTTTTTCTTTTTTTTTTTTTTTGAGACAGAGCCTCACTCTGTCTTCCAGGCTGGAGTGCAGTGGCACAATCTTGGCTCACTGCAACTTCTGCCTCCTGGGTTCAAGTGATTCTCCTGCCTTAGCCTCCCTAGTAGCTGCGATTACAAGCATGCACCACCACACCCACTTAATATTTTGTATTTTTAGTAAAGACGGGGTTTCATCATATTGTCCAGGCTGGTCTTGAACTCCTGATATCAGGTGATCTGCCCACCTTGGCCTCCCAAAGTGCTGGGATTACAGGTATGAGCCATGATGCCAGGCCCCTCACTTTCTTTTACTACCCACAACTAATCTACCGCAGAGTCCTATTGTTTGTAGATATAAAATACCTTCCAGCCTGGGCGATGTAGTGAGACCCTTTTTTTACAAAATATTTTTAAAAATTAGCTGGGCGTGATGGCATGCATATGCAGTGCTAGCTACTCAGGAAGCTGAGGCGGGTGGCTTGCTCAAGCGTAAGAGTCTGAGGCTGCAGTGAGCCATGTTCACACCACTGCACTCCAGCCTGGGCAACAAAGTCCGACCCTATCTCAAAACAACAAAACAAAACAAAACAAAAGCAAGATATATATTGACTTCATTCTGATTCTTCTATCTTTACTGTTTGTCACTTCTCATTCTCTGCCTCTATCCAAGCTAAAATCATTTTTGATGGACTATTGCAAAATCTTTATAAATAATCTTTCCATCTTTACTATTAGTCCCCTGAAAAACTTATTCTTTCTTCAGAAGCCAAAGTTATTTCTTTGACATATAATACAAAATACTTTACTTCTTAGCTTAAAACCACTCAATGATTTCTCTTTGTCTTAGAATAAAATCTAAACTATAATAGTGGCCTCTACCTTCCTATCCAGTGTCAATCCATGTGCTATCCTCCCCTTGCAATATATTTTAGTCATATTGTTTGTGTATATCGAGATGGTGGTAGTGGTGGTGGATGGAGATAGGCTATTATATGATCCTAAACTATTGATCAAAGGATTTAAGAATACCTAAAAGAGTCCAATTATGCTAAGTGAAATAAGCCAGGCACAGGAAACAAATAGTGCATGTTCTCACTTGTTTGTGGAATCTAAAACAATCAAACTTATAGAAGATGAAGTAGAATGATGACTACAAAAGGCTGGGGAGTGGGAGGAGTGGGGAGTACAGTGCCGAGTGTACAACATTCCAGTTAAACAGGAGGAATAAATGATAAATATTTGAGACAATGACTACATTAACTGGCTTGATTCAATCATTCCACACTGTGTGTATAGATAACATGGCATCACTTTGTGCCCCGTAAGTATATGCAATTATAATTTGTCCATATTCAGTAAAATAAATTTTAAAAAAGAATGAAGAGTCTGCATATCTTCTGATGCTTAGCAAACCTCACATCTCTGAAATAAACACTAGCAAGTTTGAGCTGAGTAGTACAGGATTATGGTTTTCTCCTCAGCTGATAGCTTATAATGCAAATAATCTGTATTGGCAATTGTAGTTGGACCTGTTTGCTTTGGAAAATACATAAACATAACTCTTGTCTGAATGGAGAGGCAGTCTACCTCCCTGTAGAGGAGACCCTGGTGAACATGGAGAACAATGCATAAAGATACACAAATGTATCATTAACATATTCTACATCTACCTGTTCAAGTTTTCTATCTTTTGTTCCAGAAAAGCAGAAACTAGTTCTGGGTAATTTGAACTGGTAAATAAATGCAAGGAGTCCTGACACTTGGGACAGATGATAGGTGGCAAGTTTGGAAATCAAGATTTTTTTTTTTTTGAGACGGAGTTTTGCTCTGTCATCCAGGCTGGAGTGCAGTGGCACGATCTTGGCTCACTGCAGCCTGCACCTCCCGGGTTCAAGTGATTCTCCCACCTCAGCCTCCTGAGTAGCTGGGATTACAGGCGCCCGCCACCATGCCCAGCAAATCTTTGTATTTTTGGTAGAGAAAAGGGGTTTTGCCATATTGGCCAGGCTGGTCTTCAACTCCTGACCTCAGGTGATCCGCCTGTTTCGGCCTCCCAAAGTGCTGAGATTACAGGCGTGAGCCACTGTGCCTGGCTGTCTCCTCTACTTTTAAAATTCAAAGCACACATATGTAAAATGATTAATATTGTTCATATTTCGTGGCTTTTTTCAATTTTCCTCATGTTCTTTAGATTTATCAATTTCTTTTGATCTATTTTTAGCTTGAGCTTCAGATTTAATACTTTTTTGATCTATCTGTAGTTAACTAATTTTTTTCTCTGCCATCTCCTGTCATCTCCAATCTGATGTTAAGGGTATCTACTAATTTTTTGAGATATTTTATTATTGATTTGTAATATAGAAGATGTACTTTAATATTTTATAGATGATTTCTATTATTGCATTACAATTTATTAGAACACATTTCTGTTAAATCATGTAATACAAGTTAGTTTAATAATCCTGACAGTTGATTTTAAATATAGCAGTATCACTTAAATATATTTGCTGATTTATTTAATGGTGATGCTGAAAAATAACACATATAGGACTTTCAGCTGATTTTTTTTTGATGATGAGAGGGAGATTTAATTTGAAATAAAATAATTAGAAGTAATAATATTTAATGGAATAAGTGTGCTAATAAAGAGCTGATGAAAAATTATGTCTCATTCTAATATTTTTTAATAGGCATTATTCAGCATCGATAATTTAACCTTAAATCCTATTTAATTTCTTATTCTTTACCATATAGTAACAGTATGATATTTGGTAAAAATATAACGAACAATCAGTGATCAATTTTAAATGTTATGTTGGTTTTTCAAGAATGGGCAGCTGTTTTTCTGATTGTATATTTCCTTTGGTAAGTCAGACATTGAATGTGGCTTCCTCTTTAATGACATTCTCCTATTGCAAGTAACATAATTATTGAATGCTAGTAATTTCATTGTTGTTGTAGACAAGCAGTTTATTTGGTTAAACAATAAATATTACCATAATATTTTAAAACTGGAGCAAGAAAATCAGGTAAAATATGATATGTCTTTAATAAAAATCTGATTTTAATAGTAATTTATAGTTATTTTAATAATATACATGATTGTTATGGTTTGGCTGTGTCCCCACCCAAATCTCATCTTGAATTTGTAATTCCCATAATCCCCACATATCATGAGAGGGAACTGGTGGGAGGTAATCAAATCCTGGAGGTGGTTCCTCCATGCTGTTCTCTTGATAGTGAGTGAGTTCTCATGAGATCTGGTGGTTCCATAATGGGTTTTCCCCCACTTTTCCCCGCTTTGCTCTGCACTTCTCTCATTCTTGTCTTTCCTGCCACCATGTGAAGAAGGCATGTTTGCTTCCCCTTCTGTCACGATTGTAAGTTTCCTGAGGCCTTCCCATGCTAAACTGTGATGACAACGCTAAACGCCGACGATAGTTGTACGCAACTGCCACAGTGTTTTCACAGAATCTAGCCTAGAACCAGCAACAGCGTAGTTAAAATAAACAAACTTCAGTTACCTTCTAAGCTTCAGATAAAACCTGTATAAGTTACTTGTATGTGAACATGTATTATTTCCTTGAAAGAGTTATTATTTATATCTGTAAGGAAGAAGTATAACTTGGATATTTTCTATACAGTAGTAAAATGAGAGTTTTTAAAGATTGCTTTAACATTTTATTCCATGTGCCCTTAAATACAAGAATATTATATTCATGATGTGTTAGTTTTAGAAAGATGTTTCTTCACCTGTCATTAGATAGAAGAATAATTTATTTTTTTTTAATTTTTTGAGATGGAGTTTTGCTCTTGTTGCCCAGGCTGGGCTGCAATGGCGTGAACTCGGTTCACTGCAACCTCCGTCTCCCAGTTTCATGTGATTTTCCTGCCTCAGCCTCCCGAGTAGCTGGGATTATAGGCATGCACCACGACGCCTGGCTAATATTGTATTTTTGGTAGAGATGAGGTTTCTTCATGTTGGTCAGGCTGGTCTTGAACTCCTGACCTCAGGTGATCCACCTGTCTCAGCCTCCCAAAGTGCTGGGATTACAGGGCTGTGCCACTGCCCCTGGCTGCACTTGATTCTTCTTAAGCCAAAAGAAGTAAACAAAGAAACACAGACATTGTAAGAAGTCTCAAAGATGGCCTCCTATGATCTTGGCCTGCAGATATTCTTTCCTTTATGTAATTGTTTCCTGTTGAATGTGGTCTAGATTTACTTCTGAAAAATGAAGTATGGAAGAAGTGATGGGATGTCATTTCTAAGCACAGGTTCCAAAAAGACTGTGGCTGCTGTGGAGGGTGTTTCCTGGAGCTCTCTCTCTCATCACCAGCTGCCACGTTGTGAGGTCACTCAGGCAGCCTACAGAGAATTCTATGTGGTGAGAAACCAGGGCCTACCATTGTTCATGTGCCTGAGCTTGGAAGAAGAGTATTATTCAGCTGCACATTAGCCTGGAGATGCCTGCAGTCCTGCCTAACAGCTGAACTAAAACCTCATGAGGAACTCAGAGCCAGCTAAGCGTGGCCATATAGCTGTCACACAAACACGATGAGGTTATAAAAGTTTGCTGTTTTAAACCTCTAAATTTGGTGGTAATTTTTTCTACATGCAATAGATAACTGTTATGGTAGAGTCGAACAGCACAGAAACTAAAACTCAGGAGTATCATTATTATTTTCTTTTCCATTCCAAAAGTATTGCTTTGGGGAAATAGCTTTCAGCTGAAGGTCAAAATAAATCTTGGCATCCCTTTTAAAGACTTTCTTCTATTTGCTTCCCAGAAGAGCATTTAAATATTTCCATAAATTTTAAGGCCACACTAAGTTTCATGTATGTTTTAAACAACAAAATCCCTGTGAAAACTGCATCACTTTTTATTTCTTCTAATCGCTTGGGAAAATGGAAGAGAAATTGTTTGCCAGTTAAGTTTCCCTCATAGTAACACTCCACAGCTAATCAGTGTTCTCACTCTGTAGTTACAGAGAGATTGTTAGCATGGGGTTCCGCTTTATGATGCTGCAGGGCAACTATTATTCACCCCTGGTTTAACACCATGTAGAGGTGGTGATAGGAATCTAATGAACAAAACATCAAGCCTGTAGTAATTTCAGGAGAAATCATGCATGGTTGTTTGAATAGGGTTGAGTAAGAATTGACATTTTATGTTATAGACTATTATATAGGTGCTTTACCCTCTCATCTTTTGAACATTTATGCCACTGTGATTCCTTCTGTTTTAGAAAGCAATAGAGCATATCTTAACCAGAGCCCTATCTTTGTGCCAGATTTTCCTGCAGCTGTTCCAGCTATAATTCTCTTACTAAGCAACAATCTTTAAAAAAAAAGACTGAGAATCTTTGTTACTGTTAAGCTGTTTGATTATTATTATTATTATTATTGTTTTCCTATAAAAATCAGACACCCTAACTTAGAATTCATGGACACATAGAGGGCTTTTTTTCCTACTAAACTTAAATGTCTGTTTTTTCCCCCTTAATTGAAACAAAGTAGAAACTGTTATGTACTTTATGGAGTTGTGATAAATACATACAGTCATTCTCTGCTTTTATGAAAGGTGAGCACAGACTTGTCAACAAGATAGAAATAATGCCATTATAAGCACATACAATCTCAGGGTAATTTATCGTGTCTTTCCTGTTAAAAAGTCTATAATATATACCTGAACTTCAAAGGTAATCTAAGTATAGAGGTTATGGAACTCAAAACACAAAATTTAAATTTTAAATGTTTTGGCCTGGTTATCTGTTTTTATGTTTATAGGAAGAGAAACTATCACATGTTTAGAAAACAAAGTAATTTATCACACCTTTGCCTGTCTAATACAAATGATAATATCCTTATTACTTTCATATATCCTTTCTTAAAAAACATTTATAGAAATATAGATGTATTCTGTTTTATCAAGCTAAAGAGGATATTTCTATTTTAGGGATTTAAAATGGTGTATCACTGGCATAATATAATTGCCTGAGAGTAATACTTCATCACCAACTGAAATTAAACTTTACAATCTTTAAAACTGTGTGATTCATCATCCTTGGTTTAAAATCTATAGCTGAGGTAACTATTGTTTATTATTTTCCTCCCTAATTGAGCACTCCTGTTGAATGCTAAAATAGACTTTTTAAAAATGAGCAGTAATATTCTGGAGAGAATTTAACCACAAATCACATACAATCAAATGAAATTTTTCAAATACTTGAGAGCAAAATTATTCCAATTCTTTAGGATTTTGTATACATCTGAAGCCTAACTTCCATAATTATGTTCAAACCTTAGTTGCCCCATGGCAAGGACACTAAGACACTTCATTTAGCTGATAGGTCTCTGAGAGACCAATTGAAGCTATTCCTCTCAAATGATATAAAAGAATTCAATCCATGTGCCTCACTGAGTTATATCTTGGCTTAATCAAGAGGACTGGAAAATGAGCCTGGTGACATATCATCTGGGATATAATTGTTGAGGAAATAGACTCGTGGGTGAAGATGAAAGAGGCACTGATAGAATACTCTAATTCCTTTGGTCTCCCATTTAAATATATTTCTCTTTATGGCCTATTTCTATCAATAGCTGGAAAGAAGTAAATATTCCCAGATTGCTCTTTACAGTAACGTTAAATTTAGAATATTGCTTAATAAATCTGTCCCCAAATTTCACTAGCCTTTTGACTACAGAAATAAACATTTTATTTAAATTATAAACACTTTCAGAGTTTCCACTTTTTAAACCATGTGAAGTCTGAAGTTTGTTCTATTAGGTTTCCCTTCAAAAAAAGTGTCAGCATGTTATTGAACAATGCTTATGTGCTCCACATAACTGTCCTGGTAATTGCACTCATTCATCTGTTTGGGAACTGCTACTGCTCCTGCTGCAGAACTCACCAAGCCTTTGAAACCAATTGTCTTTCTTCCCTGTGGGTGTTTTCTCCAAGCCCTAGGCAGATTCTTCCCTCAACTCACCTGACTACACTAAATCTGGCCTTGGCTATGTGTGTGACCATAAGATAAAGGAAATGCCTGGGAATAAGAGAGAAACAATGATAGCATGGTGCACACTGGCCTTCCATGTAATTATTTGTTCCAGGCTGTTCCCGTTTGCAACCTCAGATTTTAGTCCAAGTCCCAGAATGGTAAGTCAGCCTCCCTCTACTCAATATAATGTAGTAGTTCAGGAAGAAAATGATGGTGGCTGAAATGCAAGTAATTTCTGTAATGGATAACTGGAATGATTTGGAATGTGTTTAGGAATAAGATGACTGGATTTATTGATGGATTGGATATGAAGGTAGTGAGAGATGATCAAGTTAGGAGAAAATTTTATGATGAAATGGTTGTGGGAAATAAGCAAGAAAAGCCTTTCTCATGGTTTTGAAAATGTGGAAGTCCTCTTTCTCTCATAGCGAATGAAATGCATTGCTATTCCAGTTTTTACCTAACGTTGCACAGGCTCATTAAGGGCTGAGAGGAAATGCAGCATTCATTACCCATCGCTTCATAGTAATTTGGTTTCCTTAAAAGCTAAAATGGTCACATCATAAAAATTCTTGTTTAAATAGACAGCTTATAATTTGCTTCCTTAGATTAACAAAGTTGCTTAAGTACAGAAATTCTAACATAAAAAGTCGATAGCCTGATGCTTATTTAAATGGATTATATAAAGCATAATATATAAAACATAGTGCCTAAGCCACGAACACCCGAATCTGTCTACATTTTGTGAAACAGCCAGACAGATTTTCGTTGTATTTAGAGGGTAGGTAAATAAAATCTCTTTGGGGGCCCTCAGGGTCTCCTTCAAAACAGAGGCAGACATTCTTTAGCAAAGTTATAACTGTGATACGGGAGAGACCTATATGACTAAGTCCTCATCTTCTCTGTGATGATTTCCTCAGAGACCTTCCTGACCATGATTTCTAAAACAGCACCTCTCATTCTAGTCTCTCAGCTCACTTGACTTTTCTTCACACTTATCTGACCATGTTAGGTATTTAATTCTTTACTTCTTATTGTTTGCCTCTTCTTCCCCAGACGCAGAATGAAGGATGTGTTTTTCTCTGTTTTGTTTATTACTGTAACTCCTGCATATAGACTAACACGTTACACACAGAAAGCTAGGACTTATGATCACTTGTGGAAGGAGTATATGGATAATAAAATGTGCCATGTTTGCCGCTGGCCATGGTAATCACCTGAAATCTGCCATTTAGCTTCTATTTCAGCCCTAGCCTTTTGAAGACAAAATAGGGAAATGTCAACTTCATTGTCATCTCTGACATTCCTGAGCTGGTGTGTGATCAGTGATCATGTTAGCACACTGGCTACCATCATATCTCATCAGTAAAATGTCAGTAATAAAAACAAGGCCTGAATACAAAATATTCACTTTTTTAAAGTAAGAATTATAGATGTACCCTGCAGTAAAAAATTCACTTTATGTGCTTTATGTTTTGAAATTCTATTAGTCTGTTAAAGTAATAACAACTATTTTGAATAAAATAATATAATATTTAATTATGGTTCTGTTCATAATTATCTGTAATAAAATATCTATTAAAAACTTTAGAACATTTTAATAATTAGAATAATAGATTGCCAGTTATTATAAATAATTAAAAGATAATGTCTGCTAAATTTATTCTGAACATATTTTTATATGAAAAATTGTTTATAAAAATTAAGCAAAATATGAATAATTATAGTGCTTATGTATTATATTCTAATTCCTAACATTTAAAAAATAACTTTATAATGATCTTAAGTAGACAAGGAGTGTTTCAAGGAAAGTCCTACTAAAAATTCTTCACCTATTTGAGGAAGAAATAAAATTAAAACAATAACTGGATCCAAAGTTTTTTGAAGAGAAAGATCTTAAAAATCGCCTAATATGTACAGTAAATCATTTTCCATGCAGTCTAAAGAAGAACATAGAAAGTATAAAAAAAAGAAGTGTTAAAGTATACGAGGTGCCAACAACATATTTTGTTTTTGCAAATCAAACTTCATAACAACAGATTTCTCAAAGAGACATTAAGTGTAAAATTTTTTTTAAAAACACAAGAGTAAACTTGTTCTAAAACAATTCCTTACAGTTTTAAGTATATGGAACATAAAGACTAAATCAAGTTTATTGAAAATGAGTGCTGAAACACCAAATGTTTTTAGTAGTTGAAGACGAAGTGCTTTTGAGAGCTCACAAAGGCATGACTGAGAGAAGCACCTGGTTTTATAAAACAGAAACAAAAAAGAAAACAAACAATGAACAAGAAAACATGCTACTGAAAAAACTTTCACTTGAATTATGTTCTTCTACAAAAAATTAGAGATAAATGTTACTAAATCATGAGCAAATTGCAAATTAGCTTCTATTTGGATATACAAGTATAAAAGGCATAGTAGAGAGTAGATAGCAGAGTCAGTACCTGGCAGCATAAATAACTTAATTTTTCATGACATATTGTCAAGATTTTTATAATTTGACTAACATTTTAAATATTAAAAGTAGAATTAAAATTTTTGACAAAATGTTATGTATTCTTTATCTTAGGTTTTAGAAAATGGGTATATTAAACAATACATTGATTCTGACATGCAAACATTCAGCTTTCAGCAAAATGTCTATTGGGTAAACCATTGTTTTGTGACGATGCCTTAGATACTTAACACAAAGAGTAGTTTCGTGTTTGTGCCCTTAGATCCTTAGCACAAGGGGGATGCTCTGAATTTAATGTACTGAACTTTGATAATCTGCTCTCCCATCAGGAGAACTCTATTTAGTTTGCTTCGTGGTCAATAGCAACACGTGGGATTTATTTATTTAATAATACTTCAAGATTCTTTATTGCAACAAAAGAAGGCCAGCTTTAATACAACACTGACTGCCCGTTTTGAAGCATCAGTTTGACCCACAGTTTGCCACAATAGGAAAATCCTTGATACCTGGTGGTTTCCGATAAATGTATTATGAAATGGTCTTTGCAAATGGCACCGTTTCTTTGGAAAGGGCACAGGTTTCCAAAATGCAGTTCTTAATTTGTCTTGTTTTCATATACACCGTGATACAAGATAAAAGGTGGTAAGCATAAAATACTTAAGAAAATCTGTGTAAGAAAGCTTTTAAATTAGTATTTTATGAAGTAAATAAAGTTTGCTTCATTTTCTCTTACTCACACTTCAACTTAACCAGTGATGACAGTCTTAATCAACAACTTAATAATTCTTTATGTATCATTTCCTTCCAGCAAAACAAAAAGAGGACGTTATGTAAAATTAGAATTCTTGTTTGAAAGCACTTAGTGAGGTAATAACATTTTTGTTGGCTTTGGCTTAATAAGAAATAGATGATATTGATATATTCATTATTTTTTACATATATATATAATATACATAGGAATACATTAGAAAAAAATCTAGAAACTAAGGATAAATATATTCTGTAAATTCCATGTAATTATATTAAAAAATATCTACAAATTATGTAAGAAAATAAAACATTTTTATGTGAAGGTTTTATAGAACTAATAAAATTTTGAAATCTGAAAATATCTGTATACATTGCATAAAAAAGAAAACTTATAGTATTTTCTGTCTTTTAACATATTTATACTCTTTCATCTTTATATGTTTATGGGAAAGAAAATTAAACATCTAAATAAAAGAGTTTTTAGTTTTGCTCCTTATTGCAAATCAAAATCATGTGGAAAGCTAAACATATTTTTGAAAATTACTTATATTTTCTACAGAATGTGTCTCAGTCATTATTATTGCCTAGAAATATGAAACCAGTATTCTTTTAATGCAAAGAATGTTATAATTTTTCTCTGAAAGCTGTTGCAGGCTGGATTTGACTAGAAAAGCAAAACCACTACAACTATTATGGAAATAAGGAGTTTTGTGTAGAATTAGGCTTTCCACCAGTGTGGAGGAAGCTGAAATTCTAAAGAACCAGGAAGACTTCAGCCAGAATCAGACGCTGTAACAGCATGCTTAGTCCAATAGCAGGACATCATACAGTGGAGGAAGGAAACGATATAGCTTGGGGAAGGCTGCAAACCCCATGGCCAGAAGTCCCTGGCAGCATGCCACGTCCCTCTGCCCTGACACTGAACATCCTGGCATCTGTTTCACTTCCATCTTGCAAATCTCTCATGGGCCCCTTTTATCAGCAAATTACCATTAGTAGTACAAGGGAGGAATTCTAAGAAAAGCAGTTAGATTTTGAAAAGTCTATCAATGGTGCCGAGTTGACCACAACCAACCAAGTCATTTGACACTATATCAAAGCTTGAAGTGAAAACTTTTAATTTCCAACATTATCTAGTCTTTTCACAGAACATGAAGGGGTGGACATTTTGGCCTGCAGGACAGGCAAATATTGGACCTTAATCCTTTCAATTTAAAGCTTTTTATAGCTTTTTATCCCTCCTTCAAAATAAAAACTTCCTGTGATGCATATTCTTGAAATATGAGTTGGCTATAACATATTCAATTAGGAAACTTAGAGGAGATTTCAATTTAGGAAATGAAAAATGTGAATGGAAGAGCATGGGCCCATTGAATAAAGAGCAGGGAGGAACTGAGACAGAGATCCTTGAAAACCGATTTCATCTACTTTACAATAATGTTTGAAACGAGTCCCGGGGTTCTTTCAAATGTTCTTTCAGAAGAATATTTCTATTCTTTTAAAATATAAACTATGTATTTCAAAAATAACCATATAGTGGCATTACTGTTCTGACTTGTCATATGTATATGATGTACATCTCTATCATACATATGAGGTAGAGATATGATATATACCTAGATATGATATAGATTTATGATATACATCAATATCTAGATATGATATAGTTATATATACACAAGTGTATCCTGATTTAAAAATGATACTTCAAACAGTGGTGTTAATTTACCAACAGTGCAGCACATTTGGTTTTTTGTTTTTGTTTTTGTTTTGTTTTGTTTTTTTGAGACGGAGTTTCACTCTTGTTGCCCAGGCTGGAGTGCAATGGTGCGATCTCGGCTCAATGCAAACTCTGCCTCCCAGGTTCAAGCTATTCTCCTGTCTCAGCCTCCTGAGTAGCTGGGATTACAGGTATGCGCCACCACGCCCGGCTAATTTATTTTTAGTAGAGACAGGGTTTCTCCATGTTCGTCAAGCTAGTCTCGAACTCCCAACCTCAGGTGATCTACCCGCCTTGGTCTCCCAATGTGCTGGGATTACAGGCACGAGCCACCGCACCCAGCCAGCACATTTGGTTTTTAAGGAACAGTGATGGTCATGATCCTGTAGAGGAAGAATATCAGCTTTTAAACTTCCTCTAGCATAAACTTAAACCTAATAATCTACTTACGAGGTTATAATAGTGTAGTGTTTTCAAATTAGGTGGAAGGTCTGTGGAAACTTTCAGTAATGCATCTCACTGATACTAAAATTATATTACCTATTATGAAATAACCATACACAGAAGAGCTATAGAGGACACAGTTAATGGAACTGTATTTCTAAATGTTGCACATATGTAGAACATTCACCCGCTTGGAACCCTGGACAACACATGTATCTAAAAACACTTCTTCTAGTTAGAAGGAGAAGAAGAAAAAAGAAAACATATGAAATAGGATCTGTTCCATATATAATTAGTGCATTTACATAATTGAGTCATCCAGTCCCAAAATTTCATTTCTCCTTAAAACTCATTTCCAGAGGAAAAAAAAAAAGCCTCAAGGGAAATAAATATAAATAGGACTTCTTCCTGGGAGTTTTTCCTTTTACTAAAGAGAAAGTATTTGTTTCTGTAATTGCTTTGCTAGATCCAGAAAATGTTTCTTGTCTTGGTGAGTAATTTGAGTACAGTTAAAACTTAGAGATATTTAAAAATGCATTAATTAGATCTGAGCTTTTATACTCTTGGTCCTTAGATTAAAAAAAAAATATCTATCAAGTTCTAATTTTTTTCTTGGGTTGTTCCTTACTGCTTAACAAGACTTGTGATATGGTTTTTCAAACAGTTCCACGACAGAAAACAGCTTAAGATGTAGAAGTCTGAGGCTCATTTTCACCGTATGGTGGAAAGCACACAGAACTAAAGTTAAAAGCAGAAGTTCTCTTATGCTGATTTTGTTCCTTACTAAATGTATGGCTGTGAGCATTTCATTCAACTGCTTTAGGCCTTAGGTTGTTTACTTGTTAATTTATAAGGACAGCCAGTGACCCCTTTTAGTACAAGATTTTATGAGTCTGTTGCTTTGTGTTATTTGCAGAATCAACACTATTTGTGTGAAAAATAGTTTTGTGAAGACTATGCTCCTAGGTAGAGAAGAAGGTAAGTCTGATGCAGCCCTATCGGTTAGGATTTTGAGGAATAAAAGAGAAAATCTCCTAGATGTATTTAGGCAACAGATTCCTACTGATTTACAAGGAGGCTTAGAATATCTCCCTTGGGAACCATTTACTCCAACCCCCTCCCCAGAAAAGCCCTTTAGTACCTGACACCTAACAGAAAGTCAAGTTTATAATCAGTTGAGCCTTCAGTGACGCACCTGCTCACACTTGGAGAGGTGCTACAAAGGAGGAGTAGTGCTTAAGAGCATGGGCTCTGGAGCCTGCCTTTCCAGGTTTGTAATCCCAATTCTACCACTTACTAATGGAGGCATCGCATCATGGAAAACTTACTTAACTTCTGTTTCCTCATCTGTATGTTAAGGGACAATTCCTCATGGCACCCCCACACGTCTGGTGACAGATTTTGTCTTGGCAACTTTTCAAGGATATTTAGAAAGCAAACAGTCTTGCAAAATAGTGACAGGGTCTCCCTGTGGGTCATAAGGCAGATTTGTTTCCTGATTAGAACAACATAGATTAATGACTCCCTCCCTCTCAAACCTTTGGGCAGGTTTGATTGCAGTCACAAAAGTCATTGTGGTTTTTGCCATTACTTTTGATGGCAAAAACTGCAATAACTTTTGCACCAACCTAGTAAGACAGGTTTTATGGAGCTTGGTGCTACTTATTTTTGATCCAAACCCACTGTGTACAGTGTTTGCCTGGTCCCTGCTTAACCATCTCCCTCATGGGACTTGGGTTGGGGAGAGCAAGTGAAACTGAGGTGAACATGAAGTTCTTGCAGCTGCCGCACCATTAGTAGTGAAGTTTTCTGTCTCTGACCCTTCACGTTTGTGTTTTCTGTCAGCATCTATGAAACTGGGCAGGCTAACTAGAAAGCAAGATAAAATCTCCAGTGCTTCATAGTTCCTGACACTGCAAAAGAAAATAAAACAACAATACCTTTCTCATCAAATTGTTACAAAGATTATATTACTAGCACTTCTAAAAAGCTCATAAAGGTCGCTTGTATATCATATAAATATTTGCTATATAAAACAAAAAATAAAGGCTATAATTTCATTTCTCAAAAGTATCTTCTCTCACAAGACTATGAATTCTCACATGTATATATTCTTATATTCAAAAGGACTTTAGGAATACACATAGATGGCAAATGTACTTGGCACAACATCTATATTTTCATTATTCCCATATTAAAGACTCTATGAAACTCAAAGACTTAAATGTGAAACTCGGCTCCACTATTGACTAGTTTTGTGGATGTTAAGCCTCAGTAATGAGTACTTATCTCAGGCCCAAAAGCAAGTATAAGTTGACTTTTTTATGATTAAATTTAATTTCTTTTATGATAAATATTCCATGGGATGTTAAAAACCAAACTCTGTTAATGCAGGGTTTTTTGTTTGTTTTTTTCTTGAGACAGAGTCTTGCTCTGTCACCCACACTGCAGGATAGTGGTCTGATCATAGCTCACTGTAGTCTGGAACTCCTGGGTTCAAAGGATCCTCCCATCTCCGCCTCCCTAGCTGCTGGGACTATAGACACATGTGACTATGCCCAGCTAATTTTCTTTTTCTTTTGTAGAGATGGGTTGCTCTATGTTGTCCAGGCTGGTCTCGTACTCCTGGCCTCAAGCAATCAATTTTCCTGCCTTTGCCTCCCAATGTGCTGGGGTCTGCCTTTGCCTCCCAATGTGCTGGGGTTACAGGTATGAGTCACTGTGCCTGACAATGCAGGTTTTTTATCGTTATTTCTGAGCACTGAAGATCTATGTGGAATCAAGGTAAGAGGCTTGGGGGAGAGAATATCTTCAGCTGTCATATCATACCAACTGCATATGCAGACAGACTGAAATTTATGTCATCCGGGAGTGAATCCAGGTTTTGTAACTACTGATTATTATACATTCAGTGGAGGGTTTAATTAAAATAAGACAGAATTATGAACATAAAATTAGATCTAAAGGAAAATATATATTTAGAATGCAGAAATATATTATTACATTTTACAACTGTCAAAAAGCTGATCAACATCAGCTTGAATAGCATAACTTCCAGAGAAATAACAACTCACTCTGTTAAACTTCTTGTTGTTTACAATTTTGACTCAGTTTTAATGGAACCCACTATCTTTTTAAAACAAGTATTTTTAAAATATAATTACTGCGGAGGAAATAGGTAACTTGTGTTTCCCTCTTGAATTTTGATATTTTTTATTGATAATTGTGATCACAAAATATGATTTCACGTGAAGAAAAATTCACCGTTCATTATAGTTCTAAAGGTTTGTCACCTACAAATAAAGGGGTTCTGGTAAATTCTATATGTATGATTCTTATAGATCTATCTTTATGTATGACATTAATAAGTATATATACTGCACCATCAAGTACAACTGGAAGAGAAAATCTTCTGATAGAGATGATATCTCATGGAATATCTTATGATTCTGCACATTTCAAATCTTATTTCCACTACCCATATACTTCCATTGCTAGGTAATCTCTGGCAACATACACTCAGGTTATACCAGCTAAGAAAGTGAAGTGGGTAGTAAAATTATTCCTGAAAGTCCTTCACTCACAGGAGGCTAGCAAGAATATAGTATACTTAAGAATCACCTAAATATATGCCAGTGAATTCCAACTATATGTATTGCCAATTTCACTCTCTTTGCCAGGTCCCTAAAATGCCTGCAACCACTCTAATACCACCCTACTCAAGTGGAGATGTGGTAGAGAGGAAGTCAGTGTGGAAAAGGCAGTGTTCTTAACAGATTGCAGCTAAAATATTTCGTGAATTTGTAAAAAGTAGATGACAGGTCTAGCTTCTGGAAATATTAGGATATCATATAGAAAATTAAAGCTTCTTCCAAAGACAATTATGCTTTCCAGACAAATTTTTTTTTTTTAAAGTAACTGTTTGAAGACACAGGAGGGTGACCCAAACTAGGCAGAAACCAAAAGGTATATGATGCTTGAAAGAAGAAAAGGACTGGGTGAAGTGGTGGACCAGCCTCCTTAGGAGGCTGAGGTGGGGGAAGATTGCTTGAGGCCAGAAGTTTGAGGCCAGTCTGGGCAACATAGTAAGACGCTTTTTCTCTCCAAGAAAAAAAAAGAATGAAACAGGAAAGAAAGAAAGAAGAAAAAGAAAAGAAAGAAGGAGGGAGGGAGAGAGAGAGAGAAAGAGAGAAAGAAAGAAAGAAAGAGAAAGAAAGAGAAAGAAAGAAAGAAGAAAGAAAGAAGGAAAGAAAGAAAGATAGATTGTATGAAACCTAGATCTACCCAGCTTTTTTCCTTCCAGACAGTGCCCATAAAATAGCGCTCAAGCAAATCGTGGAGTCATAATGGAATAAGAAGCCAGAGGCCAGAGTTCAAGGTCAACAGCAACTAGAAATTGAGAAAAAAAAAATTAGAGAAGAGGGAGTTACAAATAAGGGAGTCAAAAATCTGCACACAAACTCTTCTTGGACTCTTGGCTGTTTTTTGAACTGTCCATACATGGAGCTAGGCTTTCAAGCTTCTCGGAAAAAGCAAGAGCTTGAAGCCTGACAGCCGAGTAGAAATATCGGCAGGCACTGACTGCTAAGGAGACAAAATGTAGAGTTTCATTCCTGCCAGGTGAAAGTCTTTTTGAAGAAATTATCAAGGTGATACTAAAATTTATATGGAAATGCATACATGTAGGATAGTCAAAACAATCTAGAAAAAACAAGAACCAATAGGAAAGGTATCTGCCTCTGAGTGTAGGATGTACTAGATGAGGTCACCATGGAACTACCTGGGGTGATGGGCATGATCTATAGCTTCATAGGATCGGATTGGTGATTATAGGAAGATACACATTTGCCAAGATTCACTGAACTTGATGGGCACTTTAAACACGTGCATTATACTTTTACCACATATTCTTCAGTTATAGGATATTGGAAAATAATGGGCTGATTTCAACACATCTCATGTCCTTGGAGGAATTCAGACAAGTTAGGAGCCCTGAAACTAAGCTTCAACAGCATCATGAAAACCCTGTCTGGCCAGGCATGGTGGCTCATGCCTGTAATCTCAGCACTTTGGGAGGCTGATGCGGGTGGATCATTTGAGGTCAGGAGTTCAAGATCAGCCTGGCCAATGTGGTGAAACCCCATTTCTACTAAAAATACAAAAATTAGCCAGGTGTGGTGGCTTGTGCTTGTAACTCCAGCTACTAGGGAGGCTGAGGCAGGAGAATCGCTTGAGCCTGGGAGGCGGAGGTTGCAGTGAGCTGAGATCGCGCCACTGCACTCCTGTAGGGGCTACAGAGTGAGACCCTGTCTCAAAACAAACAAAACAAAACAACAAAAAGAAACTCTGTCTTCGGAGTTGTTCTATTGTCTCTTCTGATTTCCCTACATTCAGGTCACTGCTGCGGGAATCTCAGATTTGTTCTGCCCCTCCCACACCTCTTATTTGTTCTGCCATTCCCACCTTTGCATCTCCCCACCTTAGAGGTACTGTGAAGTTTTGGCAGATCCTGTTCTCTCCCAGAGCTCGGAAACTTAGCAGAATTGTGGCATGTTACACCAGCTCTACATTCTCCTTTGGATCAGCAAAAATCATACTATTTTTTACTTGAAATGCTGGAGCAAATGGATGATGTCAACAAGTTAAATTGTGGCCATCTGCCTAGAAGTACCAAATTAACATTTTTTCTACTCCACTTGATAGCATGCTTAGGGAACTCTGGGCTCTTGCAATTTCTCCAGGGTCTAACCACATTACAAGTGCACAGGTTCACCACTGGATCTCCAAGTATGCTGAGTTTTTTCATCTTTAACCCTTAATTGGGTTCATTTAAAAGCCTTGATTATAGAGGAGAAGACTCCCTCTAGTCTCCAATGTCATTTGGTGTGAGGCTGGTTAGAAAGGTTTGAAACCTTACTCTATTTCTTAATATCCAAGTGACCTGAGAGAGATACGGATTTCAGGTCTTTGTAAGATTTTTATAAAATGTCACAGGGAAGTTATCTATAGAATATGTGTAATTACAGCATATAGCTCCCAGTGTTTTTCAGAGGATTAAATAAAATAATGTAGGATATTTGTAAAACTTTCTTATGTTGTAAGAGTTCAACATAATATTTAGTACAGTTTATAGTTAGACTACAGTTTGAGAAACAAATGGAAATTTTTTTTATCAGAAATTACAAAATTATGTGGTATCTTAAATCCCTGAGGCATTGGGCATAAAATATACTAACTGTGGATGAATAGGGGAAAAGTTACTGAGCAACAAGAAATATATGAGGGGAAACACACCACTTTAATATATAAAAATAGTACCCTGAGATTCACTCCTCCAAGCCACAGTTTCCTATGTATAAAATAGAGAAAAAAATTAGAATTATTACATTACATAGAAAAATTATTTATTCTTTTTTTTTAGTGAAATGCCTGACATACAGTAAGCAGTCAACAATGTTAAGTGAATTGACTTGTACAATCAATCATTTCCTATGAACTCAGAGGAGAGGAACACATACAGGAATATATTTATCAAAAATAAAATGTAATAATAGGCAATTTCAAGTTATCTCCAAAGTATTACCTAAGCAAATAAGCCATCCACTATGAATATTGAGCCATAACTTTTCTAACTTAATGACAACTTACACTAATGTACTACATCCTATTTCAAAAAATCCTATTATGCTAATCGTCTGAGGGAATCCTGAAAACTTGTGAGTCTGATATCTCTATTAAGGAGAGGTTACAAGTCATGCCAGAGATGACACACCTCTCAGTGTCAGCACTGGAATAAAACCCTGTGTATTCTGATTCAAAGTCCCTAGGCTCTTCCTAATCCAGAACTTTTTCATACATAAAAACAGAGCAAGCTATTTCTTACCCATCCCAACTTTCCTAATTAGGACCCCCTGAGACTGCTCTCTTATCCAAGTTCTTTCTGGCTTATTCTTCAATGAAAGTTTTTGAGTCTCATCTTTTCTAATTAATTTTGAAACAGAACAATCTCGTGCATTCTTTATACTGGGTCTGAGCTACTGCACAGACTGAAAGAAAGATGGCAATATGTTGTGGGCATGGTAGGTCTGAGAACTTACATAAGATAAGTAAATGGAATTTAGATGTGTATGTCTGTTTAGAAATGGGCAGGAAAGAAAAAAGAACATAGTTTTCATTTATCTTCCTTTTAATCAGAGCGTGAATTTGAGGAGATGAGGTCCATCCCTCAAGGCAGAAGGCTAAGGGCTCTGTAATCATCAGATATTAATCTATGCTAGGACAGACTCTACTGTCTACCTCTTTCCTGAAATGGGGCAAATTCATCATTTCAAGGCATATCTTTGGTTTACCTTATGAATAGATGAAAACTTACATCTAGTAACCCTAATGATAATTAGTGGTATCAAATTTTATATTTTGCCAGTGTTTGTTTCTTTATATATAAATATTATCAAATAATGAAGACATTAACAGGTACAAAGATTTTTATAAAAATAGCCTGTGCACCATGATGATAAGTATAGTACTTACTAGCATAAGAAATACTCTCTAAAGTAGTGTTGGCATATCAGAAGTTAAAATGGACTTTTCATTATTATTCCTTTATGAAATTTTAACATTTTGGTCAATTTATTATGATACTGCAATTTTGGGCGAACTTGAATGAGTTCATGTGTTTTTAGGATACAATATACTTATGTGGAAGCATATGTTTTGCTTGAGTAATATAATTGTGAAATCAAATGCAGATTTGAACATTATTATCTAACAGCAATATACACATTCATGATTGAAGAATCTTGTAGCATCATACACTAAAATCCTGGTATTTAAATTCCAAATTAAGTATTACTAACATCTTTGTTGGAGAGGACAGTGTAAAGTGTCTGAATCATGTCTTGCTGTTACAGGAAAAAAATGCATCCAAAGTAAGTATTCAAGTATCTCATACTTGAATGTTAACAATGACATAAAATAAAGTGCATGGTGAGGTTGCCTGCATTTTACTGTGAAACAAAATATTGGTTGGTACAGCTTACAAAAGGAAAAAAAGGTAAAAAGGAAACCTGCACAATATTGCCTTAAATAAAACGATAATTCTCTAGATGAAGATCTAATCCCTAAAAGGTCTAAGTACAATCAAGAATTATCCCCAAATCAATAATAGGAGTGGCCTAAAATAATGATAGAAAATATTGTTGATTGTGGTATCACTCCCTGGAAACAAATATAAATGTTACGGATGAGTGTCAATTTCAAGGCCTTCCAATGGCCTAAGAATTCGTAATCAGGGCTTACTGTTTTTCACTGAATTGGGAAATAATTCTTCGAATCTGCATGGTATCTTTTGGGTCCCTCCTAGTTTCTTTAGTGAAATAACAGAATTGGTCTAGGATGTGATTCTTGATTACTAAAGAATGACAGGGTCTCTTGGCAGTTTGGGGTAAATCTCTGGTACATGTCGTTGGAAACCACATACCAGACATTTGTGTCTTCTTCCTCCTTCTAGACTTCAGTTACTGGTAATTCTGTGTGACCTCACAGGGCACAGGGGAGATTCTGGGTTTCTCAAGGTCTGTATGGGGCCACAAGGTGTGACCAGCATCACTTCTGGACCTTGTCATTTGTCTCCTGTTGCCTCATGGCTAAGTCATGGGCAGAAGAGAGTTCTTCTCTGGTCTATAGCAAAATGTCCCTTTGTTCCCATGAGGCTTGACTTTTGATATGTCCTAAGGAATTTAGAAAACTATATTTTCCTTCACAAAGCCTGGCATGCAAAGATTTCTCTGCTGCACCTTCAAAAATTCTGTTTTGGATACCAGACGTTAAATAATAAACTCTGCTCTAACAATCCTTATGCCCTGTCCTTCAAAGCCTCCTCCCCTGTACCCTCCTCAACCCTACAGATAAATGCCTCAGGAAAACATGGAGAAGATTAGTATATGAAACTGTACAGGAAAAGAGTATACTAATTTTAAAAATAATATTACCTGTGTTATATATGTGTAAATGATTATTAATGTCTTGGCTTGAATATATTGGTTTGAATTTCTGACTACTTTTACTTGGTCATTAGAAAAATTATTTTCTTATAGTGAACATTTTAATATATTTTTAAAATTATAAAATTGCATTCTGGAAAGCTTGTGTGAGGGAACCAGCACAGCCTTGTCAACCTTATCTTGACCAATGAGAGAAAAAGAAGGCAAGAAAAAGACAGAGAGAGAAAGAAGATGAGAAAGACACACACAGAGAGACATTTGTGCTTCATTGTAGTCGCATAAAATAAATTTAAATATTGGCATCTTTTTTCACATTCATTACTTACATTTTTGTCTATTCCTGAATCTGGCCATTCTTAAGACTGAAATTTCTGTGATTTTGTTATCAATGTTTATGAACTCTTTATACATGGAGAGTATTAAATATCTGTCATATTTATTATAGCTCATTATTTTCCTTTAGTTTTAGATTTTATCTTTCTGATTGTATTGTTTGTTGCAATTGTAATTTCCATAATCCTTTTAGGCTTTAAATTCTGCAAGTAAATGAACCACAATTATTGCATTCTTGAATTAACCCCAAATACTCCATAGCTTCAGATACTTGTTTCTCAATAAATATTCTTCAACAAATAAATATTTGAATATTTTCTAGTCTTAGCTTGGATTGTGTTAGTATAAGTCCTTACAACTATCTAAAGAAAGATAAAATAATCAAAATGGGGAAAAGAAAGATTCAGCTTTTGCCGTGTAGAGTGCTTTGGCTTACTTAAAATTTTTGTTTTTAGTTATAACAGCAAAATTTTTTTAATATAAATCATTGGAAACTTTAAAAGAAAACTGAAAAAGAACACAATTTACCATCCAAAACATTATTGATATTGATATTTTAAATATTTTTAAATATTTTCCCATTTGTGTATAGATGTATTTATGTTTAGTTTACATTTTTATGTATCTGTGAACATAGTGAATATGTCAATGATTATTCCTTTTAAAATTAAATATATAAAATTTGGAGACTGAAGGGAATAATCTTCCAAATGTGTTTCAAGAATGATAATTTCATGTTTGTTTACAAATTGATATTGACAACTCCTTTCTCAAGTATTGTATCCTCTCAGTTGTTAAGATCAGCATTAGTTTTTGACAGTCATTAAACTTAAAAAAAAGCAGGCCTTCAGCTGCTGTTAGTGATTTTAGTAGCCACAGATTAAGAAAACTGATAATGACAAATGCCAAATGAATTTATATTTCATATGTATTTTATAGAATACAAATTCATGTATATTTAAAGTGACATATATACATACATATCAGCACAAACTTGAAAAATGAACTCTTCAGTATATAGTCATGCATATGGCTTTTCAGACCGTTTCTGATACCTGCCTTCATCGCAATATCTAACTCCCACTTGAACTCCTCTATGGCTCACACCGTAGGAACCACTGTGTGAGGATGATAAATACATCTGTCAGTCACCCTCAAAATTTATAATCTCATTAAAGTAAATTAACTCCACTTTAAAAAGGTTGATTCATCTGTATTTTTAAATATAAATTTAAATTTAAATATAAATTAAAGCAGCTTAATTTCCTCATTCTCAAAGCAGACCATTTTGAAAATTACTTCCTACTTGTCTATCTCTCAAGATAAATAATGGCTTGAGGTCACAGCAAAATCCAATGACAATCTGCAGAATTATGGGCTACTTTACCCCAATCTGTGTAGGATATGTTGACATATGTCTCTATGGAGAGGAATGTGGGCATTTTCAAAAGACAAAAGAAGAACATTTTGTTTTTTATCAAGGAGACATTTCAATATTTTAAGTGCTCCTCTGAAATCCCATAAAATGTTTTCTTTCTCTTTAAATGTCAAGGTAATGTTCTTATGATTAATGTAAAATCAAACTCACAGCTCATTCTTTGCACCTTAAATGACATTAGCAGGTCGAGACAAACAATTATAAATAGATTTTCCTGAGGTTAAAGTTAAAACATTACCTTCAGAACTTAAATTCTTAAATAATGAATAATAATTTTTAAAATAGTTTCTGCTGTAAATATTTTTAAGATATGAAATAAATTTCAAAGTACCAAAAGGACAAAAACACTCTCAGATGCTCACAACAAATTTAATTGCATATCCAGCAGAGAGGCAGCTATATTTAAGTTTGTCTATTATTATTCAAATAATCAAATTTATTTAACTATTAAAATTATGCCAGCAATAATGTATGTTACATTTTATCATTTGCCACATTTCCAAATTACACTACCAGGGTTATTTTGTTCACAACACTCCTAGGAAGCATATAGATTAAGTATCATTATCCCCATGAAAAACCCAAGGCAGAGATCACAGAGCCCAACTGAAGATCACATAGGTAATTAATGCTAAGGATAGGACTGAAAAGAAGATGGTTTCATTGTGCCAAATTTTTGTTCAACTAGATTGCCTGTCTCTACTGATAATAATATAAAGTGCTTTATAATAGTTAATATTTATAAGGTGAGCCTTAATTATTCTGTAGTCAATGGTTGGTATGGTTTGGCTGTGTCCCCACCCAAATCTCACCTTGAATTGTAATAATCCCCACATGTCAAGGGTGAGGTCAGGTGGAGATAATTGAATCATGGGGGCAGTTTCCCCCATACTGGTCTGGTGGTAATGTATAAGTCTCATGAGATGTGATGGTTTTAAAAATGGGAGTTCCCTGCACAAGCTCTCTTGTATGCTGCCATGTAAGATGTGCCTTTGCTTCTCCTTTGCCTTCCACCATGACTGTGAGGCCTCCCCAGCCATGTGGAACTGTGCATCTGTTAAACCTCTTTTCTTCATAAATTACCCTGTGCTGAATATGTCTTTATTAGCAGTGTGAGAACAGACTAATATAATGGTCTATATAAAAATGTGAAGAAAACAGATTGTGAGCACTGTAGCCAGGAAAATATAATATTGGTATAGAATACCAATATTAATATAAATAATAATTATGTGCCAGGCAGGAGACATACACAGTCAACTCCACATGGCTCCATTTCCATGGTTCTGATTGGAGGCTGTCCAGCACATTGCAACTGAGATGGTGGCCTTGATAATTCATGAATCATCATGAGAGCCATTCTTCCCTTTTCTTGAAGAATATCACAAGTTTACAGATAAATGGCTTTATAGCCTTGTCCTGTAGGATCTAAGTAGTTTGACAGCCTTCCTTTATTTATAATAAAAATTGCCTTTTCTCTATTGTCTAATAAAATGTTTCCCATTTCTACATGAGGCTTCATCAGAATACCCTTTAGTGCCTACATTTCTTCCAACAGACTATACATAACTATTTATGTATTATTTAAGAAGATGGAATCATTCTCTATAGCCCTGCTTTTTTCCTTTGTGAGTCCTGAACAGAATCACCTTTAAAGCTGCTTCCACATTTTTTAGTATCGGTTATAGCAGCAACCTATTTGTCAGTATCAAAAACTTTCTTCATCAATTGTGGCTGCCATAACAAAATTCTGTAGATTGGATGGCTTAAATAACAAATATTTCTCATATAAATATCAATATAAATAATTATCATGTCAATATTTATATAAATGATAGTATTATTGTCTATGAAACCATATATATACTATCCCATTATAAAATTATCTAATGAAGAGATGTAATAAATGAACAACAAGACTCAGCTATATGCTGCCTACAAGAAACTCATCTCACTTTTAAGGACACACAGAGACTGAAAGTGAAGGGATGGAAAAGATGCTCCATGCAAATGTAAACCAAAAGAGGGCAGAAGTAGCTATACTTACATCAGACAAAATAGTCATTAAGTCAAAAATTGTAAAAAGAGACAAGAACACTATAGGCTGGGTGCGGTGGCTCATACCTGTAATCCCAGCACTTTGGGAGGCTGAGGCAAGGGGGATCATGAGGTCAGGAGATCGAGACCATCATGGCTAACACGGTGAAACCCCATCTCTACTAAAAATACAAAAAGTTAGCTGGGTGTGGTGGCAGGTGCCTCTAGTCCCAGCTACTCAGGAGGCTGAGACAGGAGAACGGCATGAACCCAGGAGGCAGAGTTTGCAGAGAGATGAGATCATGCCCCTGCACTCCAGTGCTTGGACAACAGAGTGAGACTCGGTCTCAAAAAAAAAAAAAAAAAAAGAGAGACAAGAACACTATATAATGATAAAGCAGTAAATATATGTGCACTCAACATTGGGGGCAGCTAAATATATGAAATAAATATTAAAGGATCTGAAGGAGAAATAGATTGCAATATAATCGTAGTAGGGAACTTCAGTACTCCACTTTTAATAATGGATAGATCATCAAGACAGAAAACTAATAAGAAAACACTGGACTTGAACACTTTTCATCAAGTGATAATGGACATATACAGAACATTTTATTCAACAGCAACAGAATACACAGTCTTCTCCAACATACATGAAACATTCTCCAGGACAGATTATATGTTAGAGCACAAAACAACTATTAACAAATTTTAAAAGGCTGAAATTGTGTAAAGTATTTTTTCTGACCACAATGGTAGAAAACTGGAAATCAATAACAGAAGGAATTTTGGAAAATTCACAAATACATGGAAATTAGACAATATACTCTTGAACAACAAATGGGTCAGTGAAGAAGTCAAAAGGGAAATTTACATATATTTTAAGACAAATGAAAATAAAAACACATTATACCCAAACTTATGGGACACAGCAAAAGTGGGTCTGAGAGGGAAGTTTTTAGCAGTTAATACCTACATCAAAAGGGAATAAAAATCTCAAGCAACTTACAGTTACTCCTTGAGGAACTAGAAAAAGAACAAACTAAGCCCAAAGTTAGCAGAAGGAAGTTACAAAGATCAGATCATAAATAAGTAAAATAGAGACCAAAAAAAAGTGAAAAGATCAATGAAACTGAATTGAATTTTTCAAAAGATAAAGTTGACAAACCATTGGCTAGATTAGGGAAAAAAGGGAGAAGAAAAGAAAATTAAAAATGAAAGAGTAGACCTTACAATTGATAATATAGAAATACAAAGGGTAATAAAATATTACTGTGAATAATTACATGTCAGTAAATTAGATAACCTAGAAGAAATTGATGAATTCCTAAACAGGGACAACCTACCAAGACTGAAGCATGAAGAAAGAGAACATTTGAACGGACCAATAATGAATGGGGAAATTCAATCAGTAATAAATAGTTTCCAATTAAAGAAAAGCCCAGGACCATATGGTTTCACTGCTGAATTCTACCAAACATTTAAGGAAGCACTAATACCAATTCTCCTCAAACTATTCCAAAAAATAGAAGAGGAGGGAATAATTCTACACAATTTTTTAGGAAGCCAACATTACTTGGATATCAAAGCCAGACAAGGACACCACAAGAATAGAAAATTACAGGCCAATAGCCTTGATGATCCTCAACAAAGTACTAACAAAGCAAATCCAACAACATTTTAAAAGGATTTATGCACCATAATCAAGTTTGATTTATCCCTGGGATGCAAAAATCATTCAACATACAAAAATCAATAAATATGATACTTCATATTAACAGAATGAAGAACAAAAGCCATATGATAATTTCATTAGATACAGAAAAAGCATTTGACAAAATTCAACATCCTTTTATAATAAAAACTCTCATCAAATTAGCTAGAAAAGGAATATGCTTCAACACAATAAATACCATATATGAAAAGCCCACAGCTAATATTATACTGAATGGTGAAAAATTAAAAGCCTTTTCTCTAAGTTCTGAATTAAGAAACAGGTACTTATTTTCCTTTTCTTAATTCAAAAAGGATACCTATTGCTTCTCTTCAATGTAGTAGTGAAAGTTCTTGCCAGAGTAATTAGCAAGAGAAATAAATAAAAAGCATTCAACTAGGAAAAAAAAAGAAGTGAAAGTGTTACTGTTTGCTGTCAACATCGTCATATATATAGAAAATCCTAGACTTTACCAAAAAACCCTGTTAGAACTAATAAATGAATGCAATGAAGTTACAAGACACAAATTGACACTCCAAAATCAGTCGTGTTTCTATACTCTAATAATGAACAATTCAAAAAAATTCCACATGCAATAATTTCAAAAAATTAAATATTTAGGAATAGATTTAACCAAGGAGGTAAAAAACAAGTAAACTTAAACCTATAAAAATTAATAGAATAAATTGAAAAGAGCATAAATAAAAGAAAAAATGACCTGTGTTCATGTACCGGGAGAAGTAATATTGTGAAAATGTCCATACTACTCAAAGCAGTCCATAGAGCATAGTGTCAATGCAATCCCTAAATTTCATTTTTCTTCATAGAAATAGAAAAAGGAATCCTAAAATATGTATAGAACCACAAAATCCATGAATAGCCAAGGTAGTCGTGAACAAAAAGAACAAAGCTAAAGATGTCACACTATCTGATTTCGAGCTACAGACATAACTTGTTTGTTTGTTTTTTATACTTCACTTTATTGCACTTTGCGGATATTGCATTTTTTACAAATTGAAGGTTTGTGGCAACATTGCATTGATCAAGTCTATCAACATCATTTTTCCAACAACATGTGCTCATTTCAAGTCTCTGTGTCTGCATTTTTTAGCAATAAAGTATTTTTTGTATTGTACTTTTTAAAAGACATAATGCTGTTGCATGCTTAAGAGATTATAGTTTAAATATAACTTTTATAGGCACTCAGAAACCAAGAAATTCATTTGCCTTTCCTACTGTGATATTTGCTTTGATGCTGTGATCTGGATCCAAACCTGCAATATATCCAAGGTATGTCTGTGTACTACAAAACTAATATATTAAAACTGCATGGTACTGTAATAAAAATGACACATAAACCAACAGAATAGAGAGCCCAGAAATGATTTTTGACAAAGGAGCCAACAACATACAATAAGAACAGGACAGTCTCTTCAAAAAGTGTTGCTGGGATAATTGGATATCTACATTTAGAAGAATGAAATTGGACCCTTATCTCATACTATGCACAAAAATCTGCTCAAAATTTAATAAGGACTTACATGTAAGAGCAGAAACTGTAAAACTACTAGAAGAAAGCACACATGACATTTTAGCAAAACTATATGACATTGGCCTGAGCAATGATTTTTTTGGATTTGACCCCAAAAGCACAGGCAACAAAACAAAAATAGACAAATAGGATTACATCAAACTAAAAACTTCTGCACAGCAAAGGAATGAATTAACAGTGTGCAGAGACAACCTGTGGATTGAGAGAAAATATTTATAAGCCCCACATCTGATAAAGGGTTTATATCAAAAATATATAAGGAACTCAAGCAACTCAATAGCAAGAAAACAAATAACTTGATTTAAAAAATGGGCAAGGGACCTGAATAGACTTTTTTTTTAAAAGACTTACAAATGGCCAACAGAGGTATGAAAAATGCTCAACATTACTAATCATTACAGATAATCATTAGGAAAATCCAAGTTAAAACCATAATATCACCTCACACCTGTCAAAATGGTTCTTATCAAAAAGAGGAACTTAACTAGTGTTGGAGGATGTAGAGATCAAGGTACACTTGTATATTGTTGATGAGAATATTAATTAGTACAGCCATATGGAAAACTATACAGAGGCTCCTCAAAAAACTTAAATTGAACTACCATGTGACTTAGCAATCCCACTTCTGGATATTTACATAAGAGATTTGAAATTAGTTTGTTGAAGAGATGTCTGCGCTCCCGTGTTCTTTGCAGCAATATTCACAATAGCCAACCTCAGCGTCCATTAACAGATAAGTAGGTAAAGAAAACCTGGTATATACACATAATAGAATACTCTTCAGCCTTAAAAAAAGAAGGAAATGTTATCATTTGCAACATGGATGGAATTGGAGAACATTATGCTAAGCGAAATAATCCAGGTACAGAAAAATAAATAACACAATGTGGAATCTAAAACAATTGAACTCATAATAGCTGAGAGTAAAGTATAAATTACAGAAGCTAGAGGTGGAGAAATAAGGAGATGATGGTCAAAGGGTACAAAAGCTTAGAAGGGAAGAATGAGGGTTTTTTTCTTCAGATCAATTTCATAGCATGGTGAATGTAGTTAATTACAGTGTATTGTCCATTTAAAAAGAGCTAAAATAATAAATTTCAAATGTTCTCAACACAAAAATAGTAAGCATTTGACATGGGTATGCTAATTAGTTTAATTTATTATTTCACATATTTATAAATCATAGCATCACATTATACCCCATAAATATATATACTTATACATTTTCAATTTATAAGAAAAATTTTGAATATTTAAAAATTTGTCTAATGATCATTGAGACTAATATGACCAAAAAAAAAAAAAGATCTTAAAATCATGCTTGCTTTGGTGGCACATACACTAAAATTGGAATGACTCAGAAGATTATCAGTGTCCTTGCAAAGGATGACATACAACTTCAGGAAGCACTCTATGCATTTTGTGAAACATGCTCTTGGAAATAATTGCTGAATTATAAATTTGAAAGGGATTCTGCAAGACTTTCAATGGTGGGTAACTACCTTTACTGGAAGTAGGTTAGCAATTTTTAAAGTCAGAATTTTCATATATTAAAGTA
This sequence comes from Pan troglodytes, assembly GCF_028858775.2. Classification (NCBI taxonomy): domain Eukaryota; kingdom Metazoa; phylum Chordata; class Mammalia; order Primates; family Hominidae; genus Pan; species Pan troglodytes. Next base: position 96,403,429 of record NC_072412.2, on the reverse strand, counting down.
ATTTTTAAATTTCAAATTACAGATCTTATTTGTGAAAGTAGTCTATTTTACTTCCTTAACGTTACCCTCCCCAATATTCTACTTTATTCTCATCCAGTGAATTTGGGAATGAATAATAATTATATTTTAAAATGATATCATTAAATGAAATATTGAGATATTATTTATAATCCACCAATTTATTGGTACTTTACTTGAAATATCCAGAGATAATTAAAAAATAACTTAGAGGCAAGAAAAGGCATACTAATATTGCAGAAGTACCATACATTTTTAAATTAAATTGTAATAAACTACAGTGTAAAATAATTTAAAAGATGTTTTGATAAGAACAATTTACTCTCTTCTTAACTTTTTTTAGCTGCTAAATTCATTTTTTCTCTCTATATATGTTCACATTTAGAGATGCAAACTTTTAAGTACCACTTTATGATTAATTAAAAACATCTTTCCTACCTTTATAGTTATTTGAGCTTGAAAGTTCCTTTTTGAGAAAACATTACTGAAAAGTGTTAAGGTGAAAGGAAAGAGTGAGAAGGAAAACGGTAATTTTAGGAATATCAGTTTTTTAAAAAGTAAAGCATATTGAAATGCCAGTTTGGAAAAATATGTGCAGCATGGTAATAGAAGACAGTATCTGAAACGATATGTCTAAATTCAGACCTGACAAATTGAATGCATATGCAACTTGATTTAGGAAAAAGCAATTGTTATTTGTTCTCATCAAATGGAGAACTATCACATAAAATTAAAATAGAACAAACAAATGAAGGGTAGAAATGCATCAGTTTAACAGGTGTACATCTTATTTCAAAATTGAGCATCCTAGCAAGAAATAAAGGAGTAACTTTATGAGAACAAAATGCAAATTGAAATTCATATTGGAGTGATCTGCAATTAAAAGATACGTTGAAAGAAAGGCATTCTAGAATTAGTATAGTTTTCCTTGACAATATGCTCTGTTATAGAAAAGTCACAAGTACATATGGATTATAGACGTGCATAGCATAATGACTTTTCAATCAATGACAGAGCATATATATATATATAGGTGGTCCCATAAGATTATACTTTTTCTATGTTTAGAAAAAGCCCATATATAGGTTTGGTATAGCCTATATATACAGGTTTGTGTCCTAGGAACAATAGACTATACCACACAGCCTAGGTGTGTAGTAGGCTATCCCATCAAGGTTTGTGTAAGTAAACTCTATGATGTTCACACAAAAATGAAATATCTAAGAACACATTTCTTGGACTTCATTCCTATTGTTAAGCACTGCATGATTGTATATTTCTTAAGTATCATGTGAGAAATTTAAAAAGAAATTTAAATGCTTGTGCCTAATTTGATCTGCATCCAAAATAATCTTAGCATCCACGATTATAAAGTATTGAAAACACGTTAGTAAAATTAACGTTACTTTATAATAATGGAGGGAAATGGACTTACTCCATTTACACCTCAAAATTTCACACATAAAAATATTCCATTTTTAATGAATTTTTTACAGCATTTAAGTTGATTTTAGTTTTTAAAAAGCCCTATTATAACAGAAACTGTTCATTCAAAATTATTTTGTGTTTTTCCTTCACTATTGTCATTTGTTTCATTCAAATAAAAATGTTAGCAATTTAACTTCTTAACTGATAGTATCTGATAAGTCCATGTGTTCTTCTTATGATAGATATGTTTACTCATATTCCTACCATAAATAGTTCTAACTTTCTCATGCATAATTCTCTTGGTGGCCATATTTTTTATTACATATTGCCCTGCATCCTCTTGGTTAATATTGAAGAATCCAGAAAAAGTGCTTGACTCAGAGGCAATGAACCCAGAGCCAGGCCAGGTGTTTTTGAAATAAAAGATAAACAAAAACATTACTCTTAAGAAATTTAAACTAATTAAACCTGAAAGCTGAAAGAATAAGTTAATTATATAAAAATATCAGATGAATGGGCACAAAGAAGACTTAGGATAAAAATGTACTCAATGGAACATGTTTAAAGTCAAAACTAATCAGAAAAGGAATTAATTTTAAGCAGGGGGATGGTGGTAGAGAAAGGTGTAAAGTCACAAACAGATACCCCTTGAGAGGGAGAAAACTGCACAGTCTTATTGGTTCTGGATAACTTTCATGTCTATTTTACATTTATGTTCAAAATAAAATTTTTCCTTTGGATGGGTGTGTCTTCTTTTTTTTTTTTTTTTTTTAATTATACTTTAAGTTTTAGGGTACATGTGCACATTGTGCAGGTTAGTTACATATGTATACATGTGCCATGCTGGTGCGCTGCACCCACTAACTCGTCATCTAGCATTAGGTATATCTCCCAGTGCTATCCCTCCCCCCTCCCCCCACCCCAACACAGTCCCCAGAGTGTGATATTCCCCTTCCTGTGTCCATGTGATCTCATTGTTCAATTCCCACCTATGAGTGAGAATATGCGGTGTTTGGTTTTTTGTTCTTGCGATAGTTTACTGAGAATGATGGTTTCCAGTTTCATCCATGTCCCTACAAAGGACATGAACTCATCATTTTTTATGGCTGCATAGTATTCCATGGTGTATATGTGCCACATTTTCTTAATCCAGTCTATCATTGTTGGACATTTGGGTTGGTTCCAAGTCTTTGCTATTGTGAATAATGCCGCAATAAACATATGTGTGCATGTGTCTTTATAGCAGCATGATTTATAGTCATTTGGTTATATACCCAGTAATGGGATGGCTGGGTCAAATGGTATTTCTAGTTCTAGATCCCTGAGGAATCACCACACTGACTTCCACAATGGTTGAACTAGTTTACAGTCCCACCAACAGTGTAAAAGTGTTCCTATTCCTCCACATCCTCTCCAGCACCTGTTGTTTCCTGACTTTGTAATGATTGCCATTCTAACTGGTGTGAGATGATATCTCATAGTGGTTTTGATTTGCATTTCTCTGATGGCCAGTGATGATGAGCATTTTTTCATGTGTTTTTTGGCTGCATAAATGTCTTCTTTTGAGAAGTGTCTGTTCATGTCCCTTGCCCACTTTTTGATGGGGTTGTTTGTTTTTTTCTTGTAAATTTGTTTGAGGTCATTGTAGATACTGGATATTAGCCCTTTGTCAGATGAGTAGGTTGCGAAAATTTTCTCCCATGTTGTAGGTTGCCTGTTCACTCTGATGGTAGTTTCTTTTGCTGTGCAGAAGCTCTTTAGTTTAATTAGATCCCATTTGTCAATTTTGGCTTTTGTTTAACAGAACTGTGGTGTCCCAGATCTAAAGAACACAGTAACTTTTAAAACCATATAGGGAAGAAAGTTTCTTTATTCCAGCAAAACTTTTCTAAATAATTTTTCTAAGATCTCCTTTTATCCACAAGTCAGCAAATCGGGCTCCAGAATTATTTGATGCAATAGATATGCAAATAGAATCATGTAGCGCCTGTTTCTTAGGTTGAGAATTCTTACAGGTAGCAGAATTATCCTCATAATTTCCACCAAACTAACCCAATTGTTTATGGCTGAATCCTCTAAATAATCTAGGATGTCAGTCTCCATAAATATATACTCAGGAAAAATAAGTAGTCATTTGTGATCATGTGTTAAAATAAAAACATCTTAATGAGACAAATTATAAAGATAATTGGTAACACAAAAAGACAAACTTGAATATTGACTGCCCTAGTCATCAGAACAGTATCCACTTTAAATTCATTCACTTCAAGGGCCTCTCCTCCCCCACTCCCCAGATTTCAATGGTTAGAAATAGGAACTAGAAACCTCATTGTGACATTTATGTATTATTAAATGATAACACTTAATTCATTTCTTTTTCACGAGCTTAATTGTTAAAGATATTCATTATGCAGAAATCTTAGCCCCATTGATTTAGTGGGTAAAGCTATTATGCTTATTCCAATATGCTTAGCAATCTGTTGCATTTTAATTCTTTCTTCATGATAGCAAATGTTGAATAAAATTGAAATGCTTTAATATATTATTTCAATCTAGAATTCAAAAATATTTTTAATAGAGTAAAAGGGCACCCATATGACAAGATCCACTTATTGTAAGGGAATACCTATCTAGTCCAGGTCCCCAGAGGGACAAAAATTCAAAATGAGTTCACATTTTATTTTTTTCAATTACCCTCTTCTGTTTAGATTTTAAATTTCTGAGTGGCTTTTACTAATCTATATTCAACACTATTTTGTTGGAGTATAAGGGCAATGGTTGTGTGTTAAAATTCACTTGGGAAAGAACAAGATCTACAAAGAAACTTTTAAAAAAATAAAGGAAGACAATATTTATTGTGAGAGCTGCTTTTTAGGCCTCTTTTCTTTGTCCTTGGAAGAATTTTAACTGAAAGGAAAGATCAATTATACCTTTTTGCTATTCTCTTGAGTCCTGTGACAAGATTAGCTCTGGGAAGTCTGGGGGCCGAGTTGAATATGAGGCTCTAAGGGGGAAAGCAGGTCAAATTCAACCTCCAGAAGCTTCTCTGCTGCATTGGCTACCTGCGAGACTGTCAAGATTGTTTTGTGTCTTCTTGGGGTTAAAAGCCCTGCCACCTTTGCCCTTGAATATGGCTGTCCTATGTCTGTGTTTGACCCTTAGGATTTCATTGTGCTTTCTGGACTATAGAAAATCAATTCAGAATTCTCAAGTGAATTATGATTATAAGTAATAATTTTACAAAATTATTATTTTGCTACAATTGAGAATAAAAAATCTGTGATGCGTATTTGGCATTTTCAAAGACATTTAATAAAGTATTACTGCAGTACTTCTTGTTGATACTATTGATAACAAGGTTGCAAGCATGCCAGCTCTCAATTATTTAAGTCAGTGGGTAACTGTCAATGAGCAAAGGGTACTTTCATTTCAACCAATTGTGACAGTTTCCTCTTTTAACTCAACTAATGTCAGAAGGAAGTCCTGGAAATAAATTTGAACTATTGCATTTATTTTTCTTGTATTTACTCTTAATACATCCTGATATAGCTGCCACAGTGAACTCGGACTTGCAAAAATCATCAATGATTTTTATGTTATGAAAGCCAATGGGTATTTTTGGTGTTGTTATCTTGCTGACCTCTCTTCTTTCATTCACTTAATGAATTATTGAACTCTTGCCAGGCACTTGGAAAACAGAGTTGCAGAAGACAGAGACAGATCACGTTTTTATGATACTTACAATTGACAATGAACAAATTATACAGATGCTAAATGTCAGAAGAAGGTGTCAAGTGATTGAGAAGCAATCTCTAGTTTTGTTGTTGTTGTTGTTGTTTGAGATAGAGTTTTGCTCTTGTTGCCCAGGCTAGAGTGCAATGGCACGATCTCGCTCACTGCAACCTCTGCCTCCCGGGTTCAAGCAATTCTCCTGCCTCAGCCTCCCGAGTAGCTGGGATTACAGGCATGCACCACCACGCCCAGCTAATTTTGTATTTTTAGTAGAGATGGGGTTTCTCCATGTTGGTCAGGCTGGTCTTGAACTCCCGACCTCAGGTGATCTGCCTGCCTTGGCCTCCCAAAGTGCTGGATTACAGGTGTGAGCCACCGCGCCTGGCCATGATTGCTCTAATTTTGAAGCTAGAAAGGGTGTCCCAGTGGGAGCAATTTTTAGTTGGGCTCTAAGTGTAAGTAAAGATTTGATTTGTAAAGTGGGGATAAGCAAGGATTTTTTTTAACACGGGAAAAGCAAGTTCCACCTCCTCACCTTTCTTTCAGTTACTCATCTAGCAATAGCACTAAATCTAGTGAGAAATAGTAAGGCTTTAGAATTGGGGATTGAAAAGAATGAATGTATTCAATTGTACTAAAATGAAGATTCAGAAGGACTTAGTGATTGAGTGGATGTGAAATGAGGGAGAGGATGAAGTTAAGAAAGTCTCAACATTCTGGTTGGGTCACTAAGTGGGTGATGGTGCCCTTTACTAAATCTGGGAGCACTGGAAGAGGAGTAGGTTTGGAGAGAGCTCAGGAAGCCAATTTTGCATGTGTTAAGATTGAGAGGCATGAGACGTAAACTAGTGGCAGTGATAGGGAGGCAAATATATGCTGCTCCAGAAAAGAGGCTAGCGATACAGATAGGTATCTTACCCTAAAAACATCCCAAAATCAACTCATCATCACACAAAACAGTATGTGATCTGGATTGTCCTACAGCTTTGTGATCGTGGGCCCTGTATCCACTTTGCTGTCAAAGCCAGAAGCCTGAGATTTACACTTACGCCTCATATTTTATCATTCTCCAAGTCTTATCCATCACTGTGCCCCTCCAATTCTAGTTTTTAAATTTCTTTTGAAGCTACCCACTCAGCCTCATCCTTTTATTTCATTCTTTACTTCCTCAAGCTCTCTCCCGGGGAATGGAAATATCCTGCTAATTAAAGTTGTTTCCTCAGCAGCACCATGTCCTTAAAATGAACATTTATATTGCTGCCAGCATGAGCTATTTAAAATAGAAACATTTTTGTTTCCCTTTTTCTCTTCTTCCCAGTGTCAACTTCTAATAGGTTTCTGTATGCATTTTGATTTTACCATTTTAGTTCTTTATCTCGCATTTTCTCTTTTTCCAGAATATACATGGGCATAATTTCTCTTCAATTCTTTTTCATTTGCCAATTGTTTTGCTTACGGGCTAGCCAAAATACATGTAAATGCATTATTTTCATTATGGAGGCAACAGAGAAGAATAAGACAATGCGTAACAGCATGGCCTATAGAGAGTGAGTGCTTAGATTCAGATACCAGCCCCAATATCAACCCAAGAATTGTCCAAGCCTGATGACCTTGGGCAATTTACTTAACCTGCCCAGTGCCTCTTTTTCTTCACATATAGGATGTGGGTAATGATAGTAAGTATTTCCTAGAGTTGTTTCAAGGATTTGATTATCTAATACATTAAAGTGCTTTAGTATATTTTAATGGTAACTGAAACAAAGAAAGCATTGTATGTTCCTATTTCTATTAACCATATGAAGCATTATTTTGGAATACTAATAAGCAGAGGGATACATATAATATTAATTTACTAAATTAACTCAGTTTTTACTGTAGTCAAGATTCATCAAATACCTGGTGTGTTTCTGGCATTGTCCTAATACTGGTTATGCGGTAACAAACATACAAATCATGGTTCCTTTCCTCGGGAAACTAATCGCCTAAAGGAAGAAATACACCTTACACATTAGTGAGGCGTGATATGTTTATCAACACCTAACCATTATGTGACTACCACATATTTAATATTTTTAAAATAACATTCCTATTTTTTCCCTAAACCTACTTTCCTTTGCTTCTTGTTTTTAATAATGGAAATATGTATTCATTTGCTTTATTCAGAAAGAGTACTGTCCTCCACTCCTTGCCCTAACTTTTATTCAACAAGTACTTATTGGGTGCATTGTATGATGATATAACATTGAATGTGATGGACACAACCCTCCCCTGGCTAGATCCTATGTTATCCTATTGTGAATATCTTACAATTCATGGGCGACTTCCTCAAGGAGGTAGTGGTCTTGGTGGTGGAAAGGGTCATACATTTCTAAAATATTTCATGAAATTGTCAAATCATGCAATGAAACAATTTAAGAGCTGCTGTGAGGCAGCACGTGCTCTAAAGTGAAGAAAACAGGGATGCAGAGATAAAAGAGGCCATCTTAGCAAGGAATGGTCATTGAAGCGTTTTCTGTTAGAGATGAGATTTGAGAGGGTTGGTATTACAGAGCGGTCATTGAATCAAATTCGTTGTTTTCTCATTGCAGCCGATTATTTTCATTTATTATCTGGCCAAATACCTGAATATTGGGACTGTCTCAGCCCCAGTGTGGAGGGTGAGGTCCTGGAAGTAGAAAATAACAAGAAAGAAGACACCCGGTTTTTAAAATAATTAGCATCTACCTAGTCACTTCACAGGGGATTCTAACCCATCTTAACCTATGCTAATCCCTAAACCAGTTTTCATTATGTATTTATAATTTGTCCATTTTATTTAGACTGTGTCTGTATATAATTATGAAAAATGACTGAGATGGCTGGTGGATTTTTTAGGACTTTCAAAGTCCTGGAAAAAATAAAGCATAAGCTAGTTTGGTTTGGAAGTGGAATTGGGGGAAAATCTGGGTGACCCATTAGAAAAGTAGGATTAGACTCACAATCGCCTCTTCCCCAAACCTAAGTTGGCTTTACCTGTTGACTCCATGTTTACCTCCACTAATTCGTGTTCCCATTAGCCATATCGATATATTTATCTATTCCCTTGCCCAACTGACAAACGCTTTAGCTCAAGCTCTGCTGGCAAACTTATTTTACAAGAGATTTTAGTCATTTGTCTAAGTTCTGCCTGCTGCATAACCCTGGCTTTCCAGACAAAATTTGGTTCCCTATTAACATAATTCCCTAATCTGACACACAGTCATTTAATGAAAGGAAAATATCTTAATTAAAATGTATGATTAGCTTTATCAATTCAAATGAAAATGACTCTCTAATTTAGACGTAGGCATAGAATTTTAAAGTTAGAAGAGGCCTTAAAGATCACCTAGTAAATGAATGGTTTTGGTAATTATTCTCCCCTGCTGTGTGCATTAGCATCTGCCCTGCATTCTGGGCTGTCAAATAGATACTTCAGAAAGAGAAAATATGGCCTTAGAAATATGGAAAGTTTTTGATAGTTGGACTTTTTAACAATCTTGCTAAAGTCCTCTGACCCTACAGTTCATGACATAATTATTTATTAGGCTTGGGATAGAATCATGTATGGCTTAGAGTAGATAATAAAAGGGATTACTACACAGGCAGTTTCTCCCTTAAACTCACAGTTTTTGTAATCTCTTTCCCTATGGCAACAGAGCAATTACTTTCCAGCATGTTGGTTCTTTTGTACTTTAAATATACATAAATGTAATCATGCTGAAAACCTGGGGGTTAGCTAGTGCTCCTGAATTGAAATCCCAAACTGCAGAAAAGCATTGCGTTATGGCTTAGTTTTCTATAAGCGGGTTACAATGGTAACCAGTTCTCAGGCAAATCCATAACTACCACAGTTGTGAAGAATGAAGTTTCATATGCCTGAATCTTAATTAAAACATTATTTCCAGAAAATGGAATAACTTTGGCTTGTTTATGTATGTTATGTTTTAGAAATTACAGCTTGATTGACATACAAATAAAGTTAATGAAAAAATGTACTGGCTTGAGATGGGGAAGGAGGAAATCAGTACAATGGAGAAGAATCTCTGGAATTTTGTAAAAGAACAAATCAACTAAACGTATCACAGATAGAAACAAAATTACAGCAGAGAGAATGTGTTTTAGAACTAATATTGCCCAAGTACCCAATGGGCTTAGGGAATTTAAATTTGGGGTTTCATGTGAAACAAGTCTACCTTAATGATTAGAACAACTGACTGAAGAAATTTCTAGAAGAATGGGGTATAAACGTGTCCTAAATGATAGTGAATCCCATCAAAAATGGAAAGTTTATTAAAAACACCATGAGAATTAGTGTGCTTTAGATGAATTATTTTATTTTTATTAGTTCCCAAATAGCTCACAAAACATTCTGAGTATGTAGTAACTGGCATAATTTATGGTAAAAATAATTTGTGTCAGGAGTGTATGTTTAGTATCATTATTGAAACAAACCCTGGATTTATTATCACTTAGGAAGACTGGAGAGCAAATAGTGAAAATATTTGAAGATTTTTCTTCCCATCTTTTTAAGAATAATTTTAAACATATCATTTGCAGTTGTTATAATCTTTAATTCTCTCATCTGAATGATAGAATGCAGTTCATAAGTATCCTTTCATAATTAAAGGGACTAAAGCAAGAAAATGTCTTTCTTAAAACAGGAAGTATGAAGCATTGTGAACACTGCTCTTCAGGAATGGCAGATATGGCATTTTGAGACATTCTAATTTCTGCTGCTCAGCTCCAAAATTAAAAAGCAGTTATTGATGATGGAGTAGGTGGTTAACTTGGTAACATACATTATTATCTATTTTTAAGATTTGCAAATGCTGTTTCTTGTAATAGACTAATGCCACCTTTCATCCAATAGTTAAAGTAGTATTTCCAAACTAAATGTTCAATCATTAACTGCATAGTCACCTTCATCCTTACATTTTGAGGCCCTTGATATACATTGATACAGATATTAATTTGAGTCCTATTGTGCAGAGAAGTAGAAATAAGACTAAAAACTATGTTTAAGACATCATTAAAAGCCTTGACTGTGTGAACCCCAATTATCTGAAACAGTCCTTGGTTAATTTAGAAAGTTTATTTTGCCAAGATTGAGGATGCACACCCATGACACAGCCTCAGGAGATCCTGATGACATGTGCCCAAGGTGGTCAGGGCACAGCTTAGTTTTATACATTTTAGGGAGATATTAGTTATCCATCAATATATGTAAGATATACATTGGTTCCGTCCAGAAAGGCAGGACAACTCAAATTAGGGAGGGGCTTCCAGATCACAGATAGGTGAGAGACAAAAGGTTGCATTCTTTTGAGTATCTGATTAGTCTTTCCAAAGGAGGTAATCAGATATTCATCTATCTGATGAGTAGAGGGATGACTAAATAGAATTGGAGGCAGGTTTGCCCTAAGCAGTTCCCAGCTTGGCATTTCCCTTTAGCTTAGCGATTTGGGAGCCCTAAGATTTATTTTCCTTTCACATTCTTTACCTTTTCTTTTTTCTTTCTTTTTTTTCTTTTTTTTTTTTTTTTTGAGATGGAGTCTCACTTTGTTGCCTAGGCTGGAGTACAGTGGCACGATCTTGGCTGGCTCACTGCAACCTCCGCCTCCCAGGTTCCAGTGATTCTCCTGCCTCAGCTTCCTGAGTAAGTGGGACTACAGGCACGTGCCACCATGCCCAGCTAATATTTTTTTTTTAATTATTTTTATTAGTATTAGTAGAGATGGGGTTTCACCATGTTGGCCAGGCTGTTCTCAAACAGCTGACCTCAGGTGATCCGCCAGCCTCTGCCTCCCTAACACAATTGTGAAAGGAAAATAAATCTTAGGGTCCCCAAATCACTAAGCTGAAGGGAAAAGCCATGCTGGGAACTGCTTAGGGCAAACCTGCCTCCCACTCTATTCAAAGTCATCCCTTTGCTTACTGAGATAGATGAATATCTGATTGCCTCCTTTGAAAAGGCTAATCAGATAAAACAAAGACTGATGTTCAGGTAGCAGACTTTCAATAGTAGTCTTTAAAAAATTAAAATGGTGAATAGCATCAAATCCAAAGCAAAGAGGAAACTGAGGATGAACAGATGATACTTCATTTGTGAATTAAGATACCATTAGTATTCTTAATCCATAATATTATTAGGGAAGAGATAAACAAGCCTAGAAATATTTTAATATTAAAAGTTAATTTCTAGAACTAGAGTTGTATAGAACAGAGGGCTTCAAATTTTGACCACAAACAAATGAGTTAACAACAACAAAAGAGTCCACTACTCGTATAAGTGAAACTATCTATTTATAAATTATATACATTTACTACTCAACTAACATATCAACTACTTTATAAACCATGTAACATGATTAGGCATTTTGAAATTCATTGAATAAAGCAGAGATAAATAAAATTTTGAAAATAATTATATCTCAGCTGATACAATGATGTCGTAAACATGTTGTTCTCAGTAAACAAAAAAAAATGGAAGAGGGAATAAAAACACAATCTTTAACAGTCCTCGCTGATAAGAGAAAAATACTAATTGTTAAGAAGACCTTGCCAAAAAGTCAACCAGGAAGTTTTGTCTCCTTCAAGATTAACTCAAAATTTATGGGCATCCTTCTCTAATGAGAAGTTGCTAGTCTGAATAACAAAAGAAGGCAGCAGTTTATTTTAAAAGGGAGGAGGATTCCTGCTGTGGTTTATTATTCATATTATTTTGATCAAAACAGCTACTGTTTATCACTGAAGGGGAAGGAGATTTCTAAAGTGAATTCTCATCCTAGAAGGGGAAAAAATTCCCATTACAATTATCTCACTACTTCCCAGCATCTCCTCATGTCCCGAGGATAAAGAAAGGAAAACAATTTCAAAAGCTTTCAAAGGCAAGCAGATCATCCTGATAATACAGTAGACAGGAGTGCTGTAAATTCTCTGAACATCGACCACTTCCAGATAACATTACAGTAATTTCATTTGAGCAATTTGCCCTTAGGATTAGTTTATTTTTGCATAGATTATTTGAAAATATTTTCAAGAAATATGCCTCCTTTTAAAAATAGAGATTGATTTGCATTTGCCGTACACACATACGCATTCCAGTGGGAAGGGTACTATGTCACTAAAAATGTTTTTCACTTGACAAAGTTGCTGTTCACATTATTCTTTATTGTTATTTAATTATAAGGCTACTACATCACATTTTTCTCCCGTGTCAAGTAATACATAGATCTGAGGAAATGTATTTCTTCCTCCTATATTGCGTGTCTACATTTTATTTTTCAGTATGTTTATCAGGTGTTTATTTCATCATTAGCAGATTCTTAGTTGCATAATGGATCTGACATATAATTTTAAGTCTGAAAATTAGATAAATTTTAAACATCAGATTTAAGTGGAATATTGAGGTCTTGATTCACAGATGCAAACATATAATTCACTATGAGAGGTAAAAGATAGAAAAATAAACTGACAAGTGGAATCTACCTAGTGATAATCCTTAATTCAAAGGTCTCTACTGTGGCCTTGACTTGTCAATTTTGTTAATCAGCCTCATCTTGAAAAGGGAAGCAAACTTAGCTATATCTCTTTGGAATTTCAGGATTTAATGTTAATTAATATCTGACTACAACATATTCAGAAGAAATAAACACTGGTTAAAAATCAAGCTGTAGGCAAGGTTGCATCTTCTCCCCTCACTAGCCAACGCTGTGACCTTAAACAAGTCACATAAACTCTAGGAGCTTCAGTTTCTTCATCACAGCAGGAGAAATTCTAAACTGCCTTAGATGGCATGGTAGGTCCTCATGGACTTCCCCTGACTAATTTGCTCAGCCTTATCTTTTTTTCCCCCTTCTTCTCACGTCCGCACTCCACACATTCACATCTGATACTCCAAGAATACTCAACTACTTGTAGTTCCCAGAAAATGCTCTATTTTCCCATACCTCCTGCCTTCACATGTGCTTCTCTTTGTGCTCAAAATGCTTCCATCTCAGCAGTCATTTTAAATTAGTTCCCTTCACTTTCAGCTTCCCCTGACGTGCCCCCTCCTCTGAGAAGATGCAGTGTTGTCTTAGGTGTGGGGTTTCTGCTGGCGATGTGGATACTATACCTTTTCCCTCTGCTTTTCATGACTTTAATGACTTGAACTTTATCAAGGATCTGATTAAGGCTATGCTCTCAAGGGAATGAGCTTTTTCTCCCTTTTCATACATAGAAGATGCTTAACACTTTTATTGAATATGCCTACAAAATGGATGTATTGAACGTATTTGTCCAAAAAAGTAATAAAATGTATTTACCATTGCATATTAAATATTGAATATCAAATAACATTCTAAAAATGTTTACTGAGCAACCACTATGCACTTGAGCAATTAATAAGTACTAAAAACATAAAGCTGAATAATGCAGAATCCTTGTTCTAGTTGTGCTCATCACCAGAGGTGGAGGCAGGACTGTAAACAGACAAATAAGAGAACGATCCCGTGAGTCCTTCTCAGGGATAAGCAGAGTTTCTTGTACTATTCAAGGCCAGATATTAGACAGACTAACACTGCCTAGCAGACAAAGGCAGGTTTCACCAAGTCGGTGAAATTGATCTTGAAGTTTTGGTGAGAGAAAGGAAGAAAGGTCATTTTAGAAGTGAGTGGAATGTGCAAAGGTAAAGAGGCTGGAACATATTTTTTGGGGGGGGGGGTGGGGCGGTGAGGACAGTGAGATCTGTGGAGTGGGGCATAACTTGCATGCATAGGGTGAGTTGAGTGGTCAGCGAGTCTACAAATATAGATGTGAGACTTGGTTCTACAACTTTGTTGATCACTAGGTGATCTTAAACAAGCTACTTAAATTTTCTAAGCAGGATCTCATAAACTGCTGTATGAGCAGATCAATTATTCCCCAATATGGAGTAACTTCTAGAGCTGTAGGAGAAGGTTTGGATATAATGAGGCTTCAGGAGGGAGAAATTATTAAGTGTCTGCAAAGATTTGACTTTCATACCTCAAGCAGCCAAACAAAGTGTGAGTAGTCATTGCCACTGCATAGTGATTTCTGTGCTGTATGTGTGGATCTCTTTATTTCCATTAACTTTTAGGGTCACTACATTTTGAAATTTGGTGGGAGTGAAAGGATCCACTCCCTTTGCCAAGTAACAAATTAGCATCTTACATTGTTTAATAACTGCATCCAATTGCAAATGTCACCAAACAGCTATTAAACAGCAAGTCCCATGCACAGAAACTTAATGGTGCATGACACTGCTGATTAGATGCTGTTTTTTTTCTGAAAGGGTGATTATTCTTAGAAGGAATATTTCATTACCCTTAATCTGGGTCCAGTTTATGCACCCATAACCTGAAGCCTAATAAGGTGTGTAACCAAACAAACCTCAATATAAATCTATCAGTGTTTGTGTATTATCTTGGCGAACCATCTGTATGATGGAAATGCACTATTCTAAGTTATGTGTCAGAGCTTATTAAAAGTCTCATCAATTGCATTGTTTAAATTTTAAAAAGGTTCTACTATTTTAAAGCATGATTTGTATTACCCTTCACTTGAAACAAAGCAGAGATCTCTGCAGTTTCCAAGCAACACATCTTTTTCAATTACTATTTAGCACTGAATTCTGTCTCTAGATTTTAAATGCACTTCCCTTGTTCAGTATGTGTATATTTAGAGTCTTGCCAAAGAATAAAACTATTGCGTTACTTTGACCGAATCTGATGTATGTCATGTGTAAACCACCTGTAAGCAAGATAAATACATTAGGACATTCAAAACTGAATTACATCAGTTGAACTTACTTTCAGTGAAGGAAGAATTCAATTTAGTTAAACTTCTATTCAAAAAGGATTTATACTGGTTGGAGTTTTCATCTTATTTAAGAAGAAAATAGACTAAAATTTCAGAACCCAAATACCATGTTCACCCTTATAAATTTTCTAAGATAATAACAACTACATAACAAAAATAAAGTTTGCTTTGATTAAGGCAGCTCATAGATATGATGATGACAACAATGATGATAGATATATGTGCTTATCATGTGATTGGCCTTGACCTAAGTTTTTGACATATATTAGCTTTATTAATGCACAAATTAATGCCTAGATTGATAGGTAAGTTGGTTACTAGCATAAGCCTCACTTTAGAGATAGGAAACAGAGAGAGTTTATATGATATTCCCAAGGTCAATAACTTAATGAGTGGCAGACCCAGTATTTAAACCAAGATAGTCTGATTTGGAACAATGAAATAATAAATTTATATGCCAAAATTAATTGTCATAATTTATAGCCCTAAAGTTAAATCTAATAATCTCTCAAAATAAATTACCAAATAGTTTCAGCATATCCAAAGTTAGTTCTGAGATTTGGAGCAAAAATTGTACAATAATTGCTTTGTTTAAAAAGCAGCTATGATTTCCTAATACACCTTATTGTGGAAGATATTACCAGAAGAAAAATAATATTAGACATATTTTCTTCCTCATGAAATGGAATTTCACACCTACTTTCCATATACTCTCAGTGTTCCAAGGGCCACTCTTAACCTCTTTCTACAGAAGATACACTGCTGTTTTCATGTTACGGAGTGAATTTTCCCTGGAAAAATAACAGATGCAAGGCACAGAAAATGCTCTACAACCTGGCCATTGTGGCAAACAAGAGATTCTCTATCAACTGGTCCTGGAAAAAACATTGTGGATGGAGTCTCTTTCTCATTGTGGATTTCTCTGTAGGTTTGTATGTTATTGGTATCTGTGAGGCTAGATGAAAAATGAAACTTAATCAAAATCCATCAGTTCATCCTGTATTATACTTTCTATTCATTTGCTTTAACAGATATGAGTTGGCTTTTCCATACACAGACAGTAATTTATAAACTTTTTAGCTTCTATAATAAGTGTCCTGTAACACATTTTGATAAAAATGACACAATCCAGAAGACAAAAATTAGCTTCTGAAAAAATAAGTTTAATGCTTTTGGTGAGTTTCTTTGAGTAAGTAGACAGAATTTGTATATAATAAAAAGAGAATCTGCAAGAAATGTAACAGTTTTGATATAATTACCCAGTACAGCAATGTAAACTGCTTAGCAACATCCACTTAGCAGCCAAAAAAAAAAAAAAAAAAAAGAAGAAGAAGAAGAAACAAAGAAAGAAAAATAGATTACCATGGATATATAAAAATAGAGCTGCATGGCTAGAAATTTTTTGTGTACTGGTGTTGGGAATAGGTATTCTATGCTCCACTTCACCAAAGTCCAAAATAAATGGGATAATTCTGAAGTTTTACTTTTGGTGCCTTGAAGCCGAGGATGTAGAGGGGCTCATGCTCACCCATAATATAAATCTATGTATGCTACTCCATTTGTTGCACTCTTAAAAAGTCATGGATTTTCTACTATATGTTTATAACCTCATGTACATGGAATGAAATTCAAAAGGAATAATTTAAATGATTAGGAATGGTATTCCATGTGTTTTGAGGTAGGATCATGTCTATTTCTTGAAGGCAGAATGGTTTAAATAATCTTTTCATTTTTGGCTACCACTTTGTGCCCATGGTTAATCTCAGTGTCTGGTACAGAGCAAATAGGGCATCTGATAAAATATTGTTGAATGTGCTGAGCATGGTGGCTCATGCCTGTGATACTAGTGCTTTGGGAGGCCAAGGTGGGTGTATCACTTGAGGTCAGGAATACAAAACCTGGCCAACATGGTGAAACCCCATCCCCAACTCTACTAAAAAAAAAAAAAAAAAAAAAAATTAGCTGGGCATGGTGGCGCATGCCTGTGACCCCAGCTACTTGGGAGGCTGAGGCAGGAGAATCGCCTGAACCTTGGAGGCAGAGGTTGCAGTGAGCTGAGATTGTTCCACTGCTCTCCAGCCTGGGCAACAAGAGTGAGGTTCTGTCTCATAAACAAACAAACAAACAAACAAAAATTGTCAAATGAAGAAAATAATTCTTTTATTTATTTATTTATTTATTATACTTTAAGTTTTAGGGTACATGTGCACATTGTGCAGGTTAGTTACATACGTATACATGTGCCATGCTGGTGTGCTGCACCCACTAACTCGTCATCTAGCATTAGGTATATCTCCCAATGCTATCCCTCCCCCCTCCCCCCACCCCACAACAGTCCCCAGAGTGTGATGTTCCCCTTCCTGTGTCCATGTGATCTCATTGTTCAATTCCCACCTATGAGTGAGAATATGCGGTGTTTGGTTTTTTGTTCTTGTGATAGTTTACTGAGAATGATGATTTTCAATTTCATCCATGTCCCTACAAAGGACATGAACTCATCATTTTTTATGGCTGCATAGTATTCCATGGTGTATATGTGCCACATTTACTTAATCCAGTCTATCATTGTTGGACATTTGGGTTGGTTCCAAGTCTTTGCTATTGTGAATAATGCCACAATAAACATACGTGTGCATGTGTCTTTATAGCAGCATGATTTATATGCTCACCACCACTGGCCATCAGAGAAATGCAAATCAAAACCACAATGAGATACCATCTCACACCAGTTAGAATGGCAATCATTAAAAAGTCAGGAAACAACAGGTGCTGGAGAGGATGTGGAGAAACAGGAACACTTTTACACTGTTGGTGGGACTGTAAACTAGTTCAACCATTGTGGAAGTCAGTGTGGCGATTCCTCAGGGATCTAGAACTAGAAATACCATTTGACCCAGCCATCCCATTACTGGGTATATACCCGAAGAAAATAATTCTTAAGGGTCCAGCCAACCAGCATAGTCTGCCTTCATGGTAGCAAGAAGAGACATTAGGAAAACCATTATTAACATGACTATCACTCAGACAATGAAACAATGCTTTATCCTAGCCAAAGCAGGCATACTTCTTCTTGGCAAATGAGAAGGAGTGGCAGATGGCTCTGTGTTGTGTATGTGTGTGTATGTGTTTGGGGAGAGGGCAGTTTGTGGGGGAAGGGTGAGCAAAAATAAGGACATCAGCAAAAATCTCTATGAAAAACAATTTTTTCAGTTTGCTTTACTTCCAGATTTACCATCTGTAATCCATTTCCTCTGTCACAGCCAGAGTTAACATAAAATTTATGTTCTGAAACATAAATTTTATCGATATTCTCTCCTCACATAAATTTCTTTAATTTGCACTCCATATTCCTACATTATAAGCATCATCTTTCCCTTTACCACCACCCATGTTACTTATGGTCCAATCATACTAAAAATGATTATGCTTGTATTGAGAAAAATACATTATTAGAAAACTCTGAAATGTTAAGTATCTAAATCTGTCATCATCAGTATATCTATTTTTAGCAGCTTCCCCCCCTATTTACCCAGCGGAAGTGTCTTTTTCAGAAAACATACTCAGTCCCAAAGTACTTTTCTATTCATCCATATGCAATTTCATCTCTTCTTTGCTCCCTTCTCAAGAACTGTATATGCTATCAAATGTGCCCTGTGCTTCCTTGTATCTTCAAACTTTCCCACTTTAGTGCATCCTTCTAGTTATCATTTAAACATAATTTAGTACTTTTCATAAAAAAATTCCTTCCACAGTCCATGTTCTCCTTTTAGCTATGATTCTCCACTTCTTCTCCTTCCATATACTCCACAACTCAACTTATTCCTGAGTCAATAAGATCGATGTGAATTCTTTTGCTTCAGTCATCAATGTCTTCAATCATACTGAGGAAAGAACTGGATTCTGTTGACTGCTTCCTCTACCATGAAACAGTTTACTCTCTGGGTTACTGTAATTTTCATTGTTTATTTATACCCCTCTTATGCTTATTGGTTATCCTTCCTGGATTCTCCATTTCTGTTGAAACTTTAAATACAAAATTTCCTCAGGGTTTTGTCCTACACACTTTTTGATTCTCAAACTATACCATTCTTGTAGAAAGTCTCATAATATCCCATGGAATAAAAAAAATCATATATATGTTGACAGGCTCCAAATTTATAACTCCAGCTGGGGCCATATTACCAAGTTCCATGCACATATATCTGACTGCCTATCCAGCATCTGCACTTGTGCAATACTTAAGCATCTCACACACAATCCATCCAATTTGAAAACTTGGTCATACTTTTCTTCCCCTTTCCCTCCTCAACCATCCTTTCTCCAATGTTTCCTTTCTCCATTGATAGCCTCATTACTCAAGAGTTGTCCTCCATAACTACTTCCTTCCTATATCTAATAAATCACTGAATCTCACTCTTTCTATATGTGATTATTTATCAATTCTGTCTCCTTCTCTCCCTTTCCACTGTAATCACTCCAGGCCAAGCCAATGACAATGCTGTACATATGAGTACAGTGGCTTCTAAGTTTGTCTCCAAACATTTTCTCTGACTTTCTTCTAACCTACTGTTCATAGAGATGCTAGAATGATCTTCAGGAAAGAAAAACCCTGCCAATGTAATTATGCCGGTTCTCCCCTTAATATGTTTTCAGTTCCCACTGGTTTTAAGATGAGATTCAAAGTCTTTCATGTGGCTGAAAAAGGCCATAGCGTTCATCACTGCCTAGCTCATAAACTTAATCAACTCTTACAAATCTAATTGTTGCCATTTTGGTCTCCATTTCTTTGCTTAAATGAGCATTCACCTTCTCTCCTGAGAACATAGCCATACATATCATTTTGTCAAAAGGCTTTCACTATCCCTTTTAACCTTGAAAGTTTCTATGCACCTTGCAGGTCTGAGATTAAGTCCTGCCATTCTGGAAATCTATCCCTGACTCCCAAGGCAATTTGGGGATATTCTCCATTATAATCTCTTACTGTATTTTACTTTTTCTTCATGTTCATCAGATCAATTGTAATGAAATACAAATTTATGAAATTATCTGTTGAATATGTATATATCCTTACCAGCTATGAATTCCATGTAACTAGCAACCTTGACTTTATTTTCATCATTCCTTCCCCAGCATCATTTCTGCCATATAATACACACCAAGTAAAAATCTATGAAATGGATGTTGAATAAATTATGCAAGTATTTTACTGAAGCATTTTTTTCCCTTAGCAGGATCTAAAGAATTTAGCAGAAATCAGAGGAACAAGTCAACTGCAGCATTTAGTGGAGTTTTCTTCTGATTTTCAATTTTCTAGCCTTCAGTGTCCCACAGGTTTATAAAGACTTAATATTAGTGAGTTACTAGATTGGTGGCTCTTCCTATTATGTAGTGCACCAAATATCCTATGAGATATTACTTTTGACTTTGAAAATTAGATGAGATAGCAATACCTCATAATACCTACTTTATATCATGATGAACTAGAAGGTCAGGGTAATGTAAATGTTCTTAGTGTGTGTGTATATATTTAATCTCTTCATTCAAAATTTCAATAAAAGAAGTTAAAGGCTATTGGTATCATTTAAAACATAAAAACAATAACAAAAGGCTGAACAGATGGAACACAAAGCAGGGGACAGGAAGACCTACAGTATAATGGTGTTTTACTGTTGCAAAATCATTCAGATGACAATGTTCGCAAATGTACAACATTCAGGTACAGAGACTCAAATGCATCAAAATCACTTACCTTGAATAACCATACTCTTGACATACATAGCAATATGCCTGTGTGAAGACATTTATCAACCACAATTTTCTGAAAATTGTGGACCGAATAGTAACTTGTACTGAAAGTATATGTTTATACTCAGAGAGACATGATATAATAGAGCTAGAATGGAGTGGAGTAGAGATTAGGAGGCAATCTTTAAAAAGGTCTTTACTCCTGTAATGTATTTGCCTAAATCAATCTATTCCTCCAAAGAGAGTGTGGTAGAGATGAATACAGTGTTCTCCTGGGAGGAGTTAAAGCATTTTGTTCCATTCATACAGCAATTATAATAACATCATTTGGATTCAGTTAGAGACTGTTTAAGCACTGCTTAAATATTTGCAATACCAAAAATCAATTTAAAATGGAAAGACTCTGTTGTATTCAAAATCATTTTAAAAACATACGTTTTTATCAATTTGTAGAATATTTAAATAAATGACTGCATTCTTCCTGATTCCATTAGTGTTTCTTCTCATAAGCTCCGAAACTTAATACACCATCATACACACAGAAGCAGCAGAGCATGGAAGAATGACAAGTACCTACATGCAAATTCTACTTTTAAGAGTGTAAGCAATCTCCATGGGACACATCACTTAACATCTCTGAGATAATTATATATACCTTGCAGCAAGGTTATGAAAATTTGAAATAATAAATATAAATTGACCAATCATGCTTGGCTCATATTGACACAGAATAAATGGCAGATATATTAACTAGAAGGTCAAAAATAATTCTTGTCCATATTTCTGCATATTATTTGTTTTCTGGGGGGCTTTATACACAAATGTGATCTTGCTCACATGGCTTTCAGGGATATCATAGAGTTAGTGCAGTGTCTTTTCCAAGGTTTTGAATGAAGGGTGGCTGGGGAATACTCCTGAGAAAGCTTTTTCCAAGAAAAGAGAAAATTAAATGTCTAGCACAGGGCAATGAGTCATTGATTTTAAGAACAGCTATTTTTAAGTAGTGCTCTGCCATTCATAAGCATGTGGCTAGGCAGCAGCTACAATAAAATTCAAGTACAAACTAAAACAGTTGCATTCATTTACCAAAATTTCACATATCAATAAGGTTACTAATTGGTCTGTCTTGTTCACTTTGCATTTATAAACAGTACCACGGTGCTTACCATAAAGTTGGCACCTCTCAGCTTGTTTACTAAATGAATATGGGTGTTGAGTAAAATGAAGTTTGGGTACGTAGTAATAATTAATCCAAGATTAAAATGCCATAACAGCAGGATCAAGTTAGTCGTTTTCAGCAGTGTTTCCTGGCCTTTGATAAACATTTGTCAAATGGAAATCATAAATACCTATTGTTATCAATTAGACCTAGACAGACACAGAAGACAACATGCTTCAGTGTGTTTACAGCCTTCTCAGGAAACCTTACCACATTGAGATAGACCATGATAAAACAATAATACTGACCAAGCACGCTCTTTTATTATGCCACGTTGTCTGCTAGTATGAGAAATCATAAGCATATTTTAGAGCATGCGAAGGGGTTGGCATTTTTATAGATCAGATGACTTAGGAACTACAGAGATGTCTATTCTTACTATTATTATTAATATGATCTAATTTTCTGTTCAAAATTCGTTGCATAAAACAACATAAGTAACATCTAGGTAACCAATAAAATTGTTCATTTATGTGATGAATTAGAAATTCTGGACCAAGCATGTTGGCTCATGCCTGTGATCCCAGCACTTTGAGAGGCTGAGGCAAGAGGATCACTTGAGCCTAGGAGTTTAAAACCAGCCTGGGCAACATAGTGAGAACCCATCTCTACAAAAAATAAAACAAATTGTCTGGTGTGGTGACATGTGCCTGTAGTCCCAGCTACTCAGAAGGGTGATGTGAGAGGATCCCTTGAGTCTAGGAGTTTGAGGCTGAAGTGAGCTGTGATCATGCTGCTGCCCTCCAGCCTGGATGACAGAGTGAGACTCTGTCTGTAAATATATGTATATATAAAAAAATAAATTCTGGATCAAAACATTTCAAAGAAGAAGAGATCAGTGTCTATACATTCACTCTTTCACAAAACAACACCATATAATGCTTTTCAGTGATACTCAAAATATATAGAAATAAATTTGTCATCAACTTCTATGTGTGATTTGGCAAGGAGTGGGATGGCGCTAGAGACAGGTGATATAGGATGGTTAATGAATAAGAGGCATTTGAGTGTCAACCCTCTTAAGAAAATATTTTCCACCTCTATAAAATAATGGAAAATTATAGAAAAAGAATAGAAATACTTGGGAGAATTGTGGAAGAACAGAGAACACTCCTCAGACAGGAAAATAAAGTAGCAGAAAGGGAGAAGATTAATATTTAAATAGTGCCAGTTTTGTGCTGGGTACTTTATATAGTCTGTAACATATAACTCTCACAAAACTCTCATGAATATTTTAATCCCCAGATCTCTCAAATACAAGAGCTTAATGTCATTGTCTTGTTAACTTCAGAGCTCATGTTCACACAGCCTCAGCCTGGGCTCTAGAATCTCTGTGGATGCCTACCATAATTCAATAAAGGGGCTCACTAGGAAAAGCCGAGATGTGCCTTCTAGTGAAGGGCAGAAGGTAGATTGCAGGCAGATGAAATCTGGGTCTAAAGTACATAGCAGAGCTTGTCTGCAGGTACATGGAACTGGACACAGACTTCTAGTCCAAATCTTAAATGGGGCACAAGATGGCTGATGGAGATGATGCCTGGCAAAACAGAATCAGGATATATTCTGATTCTAGGTCTGGGTGTTTGCTGGTATACAAGCATGGTAAGTTTCTGAAGATATACTCATTTGCATACCTTGAATGTATGTGTTTGTCTATGCATACATAAACAGACATCCATACATACAGATACAAAAAATATCTTATTTCAATGTTTACAAAACAAAAAATTCAGTGTCCAGTGTGCACTTTTATAACAAAAGAATCTGGACCTAGCCCAAAGGGAGTCAGAGAGAGCTTTCCCAGTGAAATGGCATTTATTAAGCTGTCTTTTGAAAAACAGAAGAATCTAGCCATAGTTACACGCAATAGGTAAATAGAAATGTGTACAAAACGGTATAGAGGCAAAGGAAGTGTTCACAAATAGACAAGGATATTGAGAGACCAGCTAGATGGTAGCTTCTCTTGCGAGCATAGTTTGTGAGTGCAATAGAGACATTTATTAAAAATACACAAAGTCAATAACTTCTACAAGGCAGCAAATGGTAAAATCTCTCATCTTAAGTTAATATTAATCATAATGCAACTTTTTGCAGAAATACAAGATATTCTTTATGATTAGATTATTTAAAGGGATGTCCTGCTGTGAGAAAAGTTTTTTTAATTGGCTGTTTTCCTATACTTTGTGAAATGCACTTTTTAAGAACTTGCTCTTTAGCAGTAAAATTGACATTTTGCTATGCTTGCGGAGCCTCTATTATAATGAGACACGAGGACTTTGTCAGAGATAGAGCAGATAGCCTGTTGGAGATTTATGTACAATTTTCTAAACAATTAAATAAGAACAGAATTTTTCAAGCTGGCTCAAGATCTTGTTTCCTCTGATTAAGAACTGGTTGGGAGAGAGAACAAGAATGTGACTAAAGTCTGGACTATTCAATTATTTACAAAATTTACTCTTTTATGGCAATTGTTCTCAAGGCGCCGTCTACCAACCAGCAGCTTCAGAATCACCCGGGAAATTATTAGAAATGAAAATTCTTGGGTCTCACCCCAGACCTCCTAAATCAGAAACTCTTGGAATGGACTCAGTACTCTGTGTTTTCTAGGCCCTCCAGGTGACTCTAGGGATGCTGTTTTGACAACAAATGCAACTGTTCACTTTAACCTCCCTGTTAATTGGAAATTGCACAAAAAGAGACCATAAGTATCTGTATTAGTCAGGGTTCTCCGGAGAAACAAAATACACACACACATCCACAGAACTCAGAAGAGTACCTGGCACAGAATATTGGCTCTTGTGATTATGGAGGTTGAGAAGTCCCATGATCTACCATCTGCAAGCTGGAGGGGGAAGCCAGGAAGGCAGGTGGAGTAGTCTGAGCCCTGAGAACCAAAAGTGAAAGAAGAAGATGGATGTTGCATCTCAAACAGATAGAGGGAGTGTGGATTTAAACTTTCTCCACATTTGTATTCTATTTAGGCTTTCAAGGGGTAGGATGTTGCCTATCCACATTGGGTAGGGCCATGTGCTTTACTCAGTCCATCAGTTCAACTGTTAATCTTTCCAGAAGCACCCTTACAGACACATCCAGAAATAATGTTTAATCACATGTCTGGGCACCCCATGGCTCAGTCATGTTAACACATAAAATTAACCATCAAGGTACCTACGGACCCCTTTAATGCATCTACTCCTATCTTAGTATAGCTTTTGCACCTGCTGTCAGCATTCCTCAGCAACCTGTATATTATATCCTTTCTGTAAATACACAAGGTGCAGCAATTGTGCACGTTCACTTTACTTCACTCCAGCATTGCCTCCTCTTTATTCTTCGATTGAGGGCCATCTGGCTTCTAACCCAGAGAATTTGCTTCACTTAGGTAACCCCAGGGAGTTCCTCATTGGTAAGTGTCAATTTATGGTCTTGAGTTACATGATAGTTTGTTTACTGGCTGTCTCCTATTAGAATTTTATCTCATTAGGAATGTGATTTTTTCTGTCTTGTTCACTATTGTATTTACAGCAAATAGAAGAGTAGTTGGCACAGATTTGTTGCTAAATTTTTTTCTGAATGACTTAATGAAATAACTTTTTCTCCTTACTCCTCTGACTCAACACCTTTGAAGCACTTTGCAAGATTAACAAACTTCAATAAAACTAACATTCAAAACTATCAAATCCCCACATTTGATTTTGAAGGTATTTCAGTCCCTGGCTTTTTGCATATGCTTCTCTGTCTTGTTTTTCATTCCCTTGTGCTGGAGATTCTTTTTCTATTTGTTTCTGGGTAAACTCTTTCATTCTTAGTGCACCCTAACATCATAGAGAGGCAGAAAAAGATAGTAATTTAGGAAGACAAATCCTGAAATTTCACCCCTGGCAAATTAACTTTTATAAGCTTTACTTTTCTCATCTGCAAGTTGGTATCTTTATATTGTTCGTCCTGCAGTATTATTTTGAGAATAAAATGGAATAACATTTGTAAATTACGGCACCTGGCTCTCACTACATTTTTTGTTCTTTATTATTGTTTCTCTACAAATTATTGAAATCACTAACCTCCAACTTTTTTTTTTAGTTTATTTATTTAAGCTTTTTATTTCCATAGTTTTTGGGAAACAGGTGGTATTTGGTTACACGCATTAGTTCTTTAGTTGTGATTTGTGAGATTTTGGTGCACCCATCACCTGAGTAATATACACTGAAGTCAATTTGTAGCCTTTTATCCCTCGCCCCTTCCCACCCTTGCCCCCTGAGTCCCCGAAGTCCATTTTATCATTCTTATGCCTTTGTATCCTCATAGCTTAGCTCCCATTTATGAGTGAGAACATATGATGCTTTGTTTTCCATTCCTGAGTTACCATCACTTAGAATAATAGTCTCGAATCCCATCCAGGTTGCTGCCAATGCTATTAATTTGTTCCTTTTTATGACTGAGTAGTATTTCATCATATATATATATACACACACACACACACACATACACCACAGTTTGTTTATCCACTAGTTGATTGATGGACATTTGGGCTGGTTCCACATTTTTGCAATTGCGAGTAGTGCTGGTATAAACATGCTTGTGCAAGTATCTTTTTTGTATAAGGACTTCTTTTCCTCTGGGCAGATACCCAGTAGTGGGACTGCTGGATCAAATGGTTGCTCTACTTTTAGTTCTTTAAGGAATCTTCACACTGTTTTCCATAGTGGCTGTAGTAGTTTACATTCCCACCAGCAGTGTAGAAGTGTTCCCTTTTCACCGCATCCACCCCAACGTCTATTATTTTTTGAATGTTTTATGATGGCCATGGTTGCAGGAGTAAGGTGGTATGGCATTGTGGTTTTGATTTGCATTTCTCTGATCATTAGTGATGTTGAGCATGTTTTCATGTTTGTTGGCCACTTGTATATATTCTTTTGAGAATTTTCTATTCATGTCCATAGCCCACTTTTTGATGATATTGTTTGTTTTTTTCTTGCTACTTGTGATGGTTAATACTGAGTGTCAACTTGATTGGATTGAAGGAAACAAAGTATTGATCCTGGGTGTGTCTGTGAGGGTGTTGTCAAAGGAGATTAACATTTGAGTCAGTGGGCTGGGAAAGGCAGACCCACCTCTAATCCGGGTGGGCACAATCTAATCAGCTCCAGCGTGGTTAAAATATAAAGCAGGCAGAAAAATGTGAAACGAGAGACTGGCTTAGCTCCCTAGCCTACATCTTTCTCCCATGCTGGATGCTTCCTGTCTTCAAACACTGGACTCCAAGTTCTTCAGTTTTGGAACTCAGACTGACTCTCCTTGATCCTCAGCCTGAGGATGGCCTATTGTGTGACCTTGTGATCATGTTAGTTAATACTTAACAAACTCCCCTTTATATATATTTCATTAGTTCTGTCCTTCTAAAGAACCCTAATTAACACACTACTTATTTGAGAACCTTGTAGATTCTGGATATTAGTAGTTTGTCAGATGTATAGATTGTGAAGATTTTCTCCCACTCTGCATGTTATCTATTTACTTGGCTGACTGTTCCTTTTGCGGGGCAAAAGTTCTTTTGTTTAATTAAGTCCCACCTATTTATCTTTGTTTTCATTGCATTTGCTTTTGGGTTCTTGGTCATGAAATCTTTGCCTAAGCCAATGTCTAGAAGGGTTTTTCCAATGTTCTAGAATTTTTATAGTTTCAGGTCTTAGATTTAAGTCCTTGATCCATCTTGATTTGATTTTTGTATAAGGTGAGAGATGAAGATCAAATTTCATTCTCCTATATGTGGCTGGCCAATTATCCCAGCACCATTTGTTGAATAGGCTGTTCTTTCCCCACTTTATGTTTTTGTTTGCTTTATCAAAGATCAGTTGGCTTTAAATATTTGGGTTTATTTATGGGTTCTCTATTCTATTCCATTGGTTTATGTGCCTATTTTTATACCAGCACCATGCTGTTTTGGTGACTATGGCCTTATAGTACAGTTTGAAATCAAGTAATGTGATGCCTCCAGATGTATTCTTTTTGCTTACTCTTGCTTTGGCTATTAAGGCTCTTTTTTGGTTCCATACGAATTTTAGGATTGTTTTTTCTAGTTCCCTGAAGAACAATGGAGCCTCCAACTTTTAACTGCATTTCAGATCTACATTTGTCATTTCCAATTTGACATCAACTCAGAGATATTACTTGAAAACTTTCTACTCAACTCATCTAACATCAAGCTCATCAGTTTTTCTCCTAACTCCCCAAGGCAGATTACTTAGCATCTTTGACTCAATGTTATTTTCCCATCTTTAAGGTCTGATCAATAATCCATTAGTAATTCATTTTAAATTAGCTGCTCATTATCTTTTTTACACCCAAAATATTTTTCCATTTCCACTGCTACCTCACTATTAAAAATATTTAGATGTGCCTATTACAATAGGCTGAAAACGCTGCATGTGATCTCTCCTTCCTTAAGAGATACTTCAGGATTTTCAGCCTGAGAGCTTCTTTTGAAATACAAATATGATATTATGATTATTTGTTTCCTTCTCATTTCTCATAGCAAAAGTGGAATGTCATGTCAATGATCACTTTTCTAGTCGAGGAGTTTTAAGCTTGTTTAGTGTAGTCCCAATCTTATACTGTATAGGGAACTTTTCTCTCTGAATCATGCTGGAGATACTGGGTACAAGTGCTCTAGGATGGCCATCAAGGGTAGTGATGATGCTCATGCAAATCCCATGGCCTGGAGGAAGGTCAGGTGGCCCCACATTTTGTCCTGATAGGAGATCCTAGGTGTTTGAAGAGGACTGCACTCAAATACATTTGATGAGTTCAACTCAATTATTTCCTTCTAGATTCCCTCTCTCTTTTTGTTTTGTTTTCTTTTTTTTTTTATTCTTTTCCTATTATGTTTTCAAGTTTCCCCAGTTCCCATAATGTAACATCCTCTCCTTCAGACAATTTAGGGTTCCCAGGTCCTCATCTTCTTTATCTTTCCAATTGGTTGTTGGTGGTGGTGGTGATGCGGTGACGTGGAGCCAGGGACAAACAAATAAAAAACCTTGTCATTTTTTGTCATTTCATTAATACCAGAGTATGAATTTGTTCTTTTTCACTAAATGACAGAAAGAGCTTTAACTTTAAATATTCCCAGAATGTGAGAAAAAAGATTTGCCCTATAACTTTCTGATGCATTCATGAAAGGAAAACAAAAATATTGCAAGTGTGGTTGCATGTCCAAATTCTACTGTATTAAGAGAGAGAGTAATTCTTAACATAGTGTACAATATCATTCCTCATCCAGCCCTCCTTCTTATTATCTTCTGAAGTCACTACTGAACTTACCCAAGCATTTCTTAAACTTTCTATGCGCTGTTCTGCCACTGAAATTGTATGCACTCTACCTTGAAATATGCTTCCCTTTCTTCTTCACTTAGTAGTTAACCACTGTTCTTCCTTCTTAACTATAGTTGCTTCTTCTTGACTAGGTTAATAAAAACCTCTATTGTATATGTTAATAGCATTTCATTCTTATGTGTAAGATTTAATAAACACTCAATACATGTGAATAAATCCACAATTAATAAATACTAACTTATTTTTGTGGAATCTGTGGTCTAAGTTTGAAATCTTTAATATTATTGTGTTTTCTTTTCTCCTCCACCATTACTGCTCTGCTGCCAAAAATGAGGCTTTTGTTACCTATTTTGCTAATAAACTTCTTGATTCAAATTTCCTCCCTAGGCAGTTTCTATTTCTGGCTGAATATAGGAATATATGCCCAAACATCAAATAAGGGTTAGTTAGTTTTCTGCTCAAAATATTCTTCATGTGCATAAGGAAAACACACCAATATCTAAGCATGAAATTGCAAGTATTCTTTAGTGTGAACTCTGTCCTTGTCGTATTTACCCTACTTACAGCATCTGCACAAAGTATCTTCAGTGACAACTATGTCAAAATATCTGCTATTCATCAACATCTACTGCAACTTCCTAAGGATTGAAAATTAAATAAATATGCACAATTGAAACTGAAAACCTACTGGACTTAGCGTGGGATGGAATCAAAGAATTAAAGGGACTGAGGGGACATAGTTTCCCTTCATGTCACAATGTGAACTACCCTCCCTACCACACATATTTTACTTCTCTGTCTTCCTCTTTATGTATTATTTTTTATTCCTCTTAATAATCATTCTCTATTTGCATTTTTAAGTAATGTGGATTTATTTGAAAATATGTTGTAAATAAGTGTTATTAATTATATTGCTGATCTTTATAGTAAAACTTCAGCCAGTCAAAAGAGAAATCTGAGTTTATAACTTTATGCATCAAAACAATAACATTAACTGTTATCCCAGCATTTTGGGAGACTGAGGCAGAAGGATCGCTTGAGGTCAGGAGTTCCAGACCAGCCTAGGTAGCATATTGAGACCTTTTTCCTACAAAATAATAATAATAATTAATAATAATAAATTAGCTGTGCATAGTGTCACATACCTGTAGTCCTACCTACTTGGGAGACTGAGGTGGGAGGATGGCTTGAGCCCAAGAATTTGAAGCTGCAGTGAGCAGTAATCGTGCCACTGCACTCCAGCCTGGGAAATAGAGTGAAAATCTGTCTTAAAAACAAAACAAAACAAACAAATCCCAATAACTTTAAAAGTGAAAAATAATTGGATATTTTTCTTATTAGGACAATTGGATATGACTGTAGAGTTAAAAGAATTCTTTGTCTATTTACTTGCTGACTGTATATGAAACACTGTAATGATCAAAGAAAAAAATGCAAAAGTGATTAGAAAGAAACCACTGTCCTCAAGAAGCTTAGTTTCTCTTGAGGGACATGAACAGGAACGTTATTACAGTTAATAAAAAGCACATTACATAAACCACCAAAAG
Source organism: Pan troglodytes (assembly GCF_028858775.2). Lineage (NCBI taxonomy): Eukaryota > Metazoa > Chordata > Mammalia > Primates > Hominidae > Pan > Pan troglodytes. The sequence goes on along the minus strand of NC_072412.2, from coordinate 96,372,571 downwards.
TTAAATGAAAAGGAAATGCTTTGGCAGTGCCTGGAGGAAAAGAGATTAATTTTTCCTGAGATGACTGGAGCTGACTTAATGGTGTAAGTGACATTTGACCTAAGTAAAGCAAGAGGAAGATTTCATTAGCCAGAGATAGGGAAAGAGGTCACTCCAGGCTAAGGGAGAAGGATGAGGCAAAGCACAGAGGTGAACAAGGGCAAGACTTTGAAGGGAGACAGCTAGAAAAACAGGAGTGGGTTTAGATAGGGCTTCTGTAAGAAGGCTGATTCATTTGTGAGATGAGGCTCAAAAGGCAGATTGGGGTCAGATGGTGAACCCATGAATATCATGCAAAGAAACTGTGATTTTATGAATGTGGCAGAGGGCAATGAAAAATATCACTTTTTTTGTTTTGTTTTGTTACATTTTGTTATTATTTTAAAACTGGCCAGGATTTAATTTCTAGATATTCTACTTACTATCTCAGTTACATTGGGAAACACATAAAACTATCTTACTTTCATCTCCTAATCTGTATAAGGAGATCATACCTATTCAGTTACATTTTGGTTTTTGAACATTTACTCTGTGCTAGGCTCTGTTCCGGAGCTGGTGATATAGCAGTGAAGAAAAGAGAAGTATTCTATGTCTAAATCAAGATTAAAATCTTGAGGAGGAAAAGCAATGAAAAAATAAAGACATGCATCTATAGTATATGAGGTGGAGATAAATCTGATTAATGGAACTAAAGCACAGTTAGGGGATAGAAAGTGATGGCGGCATCTATTTTCAATAAAGTGTTTAGTGCAGTCTTCATTGAGGAGAAAACTGTTGGTCAGGTTCCCACATGACTTTGCAGTGGTAAATGTGTAGGCAGGGAGGACAGCAGGCACAAACTACCTGAGCTGGGAGTGTGCTAGGCATGTTCATAGAATAGCCAAGAGTGCAATGTAACCGGAACAGAAAGAGGAAAAGCAGGAGTGGGAGTGGTCAGAGGCGAGATGCCATTGAGCCCTGCAGATGGTGGAAAGAACTTGAATTTTATTGTGGGTAATAAAACAAAACATTAGGGGTTCTGGATATACATGTGATACACTCTTATGTCCGTGTTAATAGGATTACTCTGGCTGTTTTATGGAGAATAAATGAGCATTATATAAATGAAAGTGAGCATAAGGATGCGATTGGGACAATTTATGAGAAGGATGACATGCATGGCCAGAACTAAGGTGGTAGAAGCACAGTGGTAAAGTGCTTGGATTCCATATATTTGAAAGGTACAGGTGACAATTATTTTCATCTAAATTAAATGGGAGATATGTGAAGAAGAGAGTAGCCAGGGATGAGTAATATTTTTAAATTTTTTTTTATTATTTTTATTATTGTTATGATTTTTGTCTGAGCATCTAAAAAAATGGAGGTGCTCTTTTCTAAGAGGGGAATGTAGCAGGAGAAACAGGTAAGGGAAAGAATTTAGACTTTTGTTTGAGCTACTCTTTAGATGTGCAAGCAGAAATTTTGAATAGCCAATTGTTATACAAGTCTTTAGTTCAAGGGAAAGTTGAGTCTGAGTCTACAAATACACAGTTAGGGACCATCAGTGCATAGAGAGTATTTGGAACACAAGACTGTATGAGATCACCCAGAGAAATAATGTAGAGATCTGGGACTGACTGAGTACAGAGACTTGCAGGTTTCTCACACTTTAGTGTGAAGAAAATAAGGAGGGTACAGTTAGCACCTAAGGAGGAATGTCTAGTGATGAAGAAAAGAAAATCAAGAGAGGGTATTCTGGAAGAAAAAATAGAGAAAGTGCTTCAAGAAGGAAAAAGTGCTTGGGTATATCCTGTGCTATGATTATGCAAATAAGGTGAAGAGTCAGTCAGAATTTATCATTAGATTCAGCAACATAGAATTACTAGTGAAAACTAACAGGACAGTTTGAGTTGAAGGTGGCTTTTTACATAAAAATGTGGAAAGCTAAAAATCTTTCTCATGAAAAGTTCCCAGTACACTAAAAACTTTTCCTACCAAAGATCCAAAATATTTAGCAAAACATTTATTTAAACTGAACATGTAAATGTTTTAAAACTTCTTAAATATAATTGAACTAAGTATGAAAGAGAATAAGAGAAGTCTTTGAAGGCAAAAGCAACAACAACAAAAAATACACAAAAAATCAAGATGGGAAACAATTTTTAAAGAGGTAAGAAAGTTTCGTAGTTTGACTTCTTTTTTTTGTTGTTTTTTTTGAGACGGAGTCTCGCTCTGTCCCCCTGGCTGGAGTGCAGTGGCGCGATCTCGGCTCACTGCAAGCTCCGCCTCCCAGGTTCGCGCCATTCTCCTGCCTCAGCCTCCCGAGTAGCTGGGACTACAGGCGCCCTCTACCGCGCCCAGCTAATTTTTTTTTGTTTTTGTATTTTTAGTAGAGACGGGGTTTCACCGTGTTGGCCAGGATGGTCTTGATCTCCTGACCTCGTGATCCGCCCGCCTCGGCCTCCCAAAGTGCTGGGATTACAAGCGTGAGTCACCGCGCCCGGCCACGTAGTTTGACTTCTAAGAGCACTACAGCTCTGCTGAAGATGTGGTTTGTCAGCTGACTAATTATTTTTTGCTGTTCTGGATAGTCTTCTATGTACAAAACTAGAGGTACCGTCACTCAAAGGGAGGGTAATATAGTTAGGAAAATGTAAGAAATTGTGGGAGAATGATTATAATAATTTATTTTTATTTTACCTGACATTGAAATTTATTATCAACTAGCAATACTAATATTTTTCTAAAGGGGAGAAAACTTTATGATAAAAATGTTTTTAAGAAAAATTGCCTTACTATAAAATGTGCCATATCCAATTTGTGGTTCACTGTATTCTCAAGCTATCAGTCTTATGAAGCAATACATTTATGTTGTATACTCCATAAGCTCCTGTGATAACATTTTATATTGCTTGTCTGCTGCCTGAAGGAGGAGGGCAAAATACTATTTCAATGTGCATTTTGCATCCGAGGAGACTAGACTTGTTTATTGCAATAGTCCCATTTCTTACTCTAGGGCAATGGTTATCTGATATGAAACAGAAAATTAGAAGGGATTTGTTTCTCTTCCCCAGGGAAAAGGGGAGAGGAAAGATAGGAGAGGAGAGGAAAAAGGGAGGGGAAGATACACCATTGACATCCTGGAAGATGAGTACTAAGTGGGTGATCATCTAGTGAGTAGTGATTGGTAGCAATTGGCTGAAATACCTTTTAAGAATTAGAAGTTCAAGTAAGCAATGTCAAATGTTAGCTCTGTCATAAATGTTATGATTCTAGCCATGTCACCCTCACATCCTCACTATTGCTTTATGGGGATTATTTTTGTGCATGTAGTCCCTGAGGAAGAGGTTAGATGTCAAGTCTGGTGTTTGGGTTGAATTCTACCCCCACCCCACCGCCGCTGCCAAATTCATTTGTTGAAATCCTAACCGCCAGTACCTCAGAATGTACTCATTTGGAAATAGGATTATTGCAGTTGAGGTCACAGTAGAGTAAGGTGGGCTTCTAATCCAATGTGACTGATGCTCTTAGAAAAAGAACACCACCTGAAGAGAGTGTCATGTACAGAGGGAAGATGATGGGAAGACAGCTAGAACACCATCTGCAAGAGCAAATCTCTGGAGCTGAGCAGGTTTTCCCCCATATCCCTCTGAAGGCACCAATCCTACAGACAGCTCACTCTTGGGCTTTCACCCTCCAGAACTGTGATACAAAAAGTTTCTGTGGTTGAAGCCACCCAGTTTGCGGTGCTTTGTTACAGCAGCCATAGCAGACTAATACATTTGAACCTGGTGAAGAAGAAAATCAGCATGAAGAAAATCTGTTTCTCAGAGGCAGAATGAGTTAATTTGGGTTAACTGATGAGTTAATTTGGGTTCTCTGAGAAATAGACACTGGGTGGGATTAGATGTGGAGGAAATCCCTGTGAAGGATAAAAGGAGGGAACAGGGAGAGTCTCTAGACTACCGTGCAAGTCTGACATCTGTGAAATAGAAGGGCAAGAAAGAAGGACTGAGTAGCAAGAGTTTCAAACTGCAGCACAGGACTATGAACATTCGCCAGGTATATGGGGAATTCTCAACCCCAGAGGAGTCCTGTCTCCTGTAGTAATGAGTTTGTAGAATATCCCTGCCATGTTCCTCCACTGGCTGAGAGCAGCTTGAGGCAAGCGTGGCCTCGGCACAAATATAGAGGGGTGGCAACTGGGGTCTGAACTCTCCTCTCCAAAGCGTGAGATTTGACCTGTGCATTTCCATGGCTGCCATACCTGGGAGTCTAAAGATGCCTTAGGAGGGGAAATAATCATTTCTTGAGAGTTGGATGAAATATGTTATCTGTTTAAGGTACCATCCGGTATTTTATGGTGACAACAGAAGAAAAGTTTGATTAATAAAAATGTAAAGAAAGATATCTGCCTTTAGATCAGGGATTGGAAAAGTATGACCTGTGGACCAAATCCAGCCTCTTGCCTGTTTTTGTATGGCTTGTGGGCTAAGAGTGGTTTTTACATGTTTAAAGAGTAAACATGAAGAAGAGAAGAAGAAGGAAGAGGAGAGCAAAGAGGAGGAAGAGGAGAAGGAGGAAGGAGGAGGGGAAGGAGAATCAACAGAGACTGTATATTGTCTGTAAAGTCTATATTTATTATCTGATCCTTTATAAAAATGTTTGCAGACCACTGCTGCAGGAGAGCAGTCAGTGTCATTGTGATGTCAGGAAAGCTGGCTTAAGAGGATTTACAGATCAGCAGGTTATTCCTTGACCTGTGCCTGTAGAACTAAGCCAAGTTAGGCATGATGAAGAAAGGTGGGAGTAGGTAGGTGGTGCTTGCTCCCTGTAAAAAGAAGGAATGTGGAATAATTAAGCACAAAAGATCTGGCTTCTTTTGTTAGTCATATGACCATATTAGTTCCGGCTTCCCTTCTCTTTTTTGTTCTTTTCAGATGAGTGGACTTTTCATGTGCTGTGTGGTGGATGTGACTCAGGTCATAGCCACTGCTCTGAAAAGTGATGGAGTCAGGGAGCCATCATCCAGCCTAACCTCCTGGGTTGTCAACCTACATTTTTGAAGCCAGCTCATTCTTTGAGGTTTCTCTAAGTCCCCATGTAAGTTTAATTGATCTATTTGATGAAGATCTAATTAAAATTTAAAAGTAGGTTGAGAAAATAATCCTTGAAAATAGATACAAAAGCAATAAGACGTAAAGGAGAAGGGATCTATAAATTTAAACATTTATTATAAAATTAAATATTTTAGAGATAAGATATTCACAAAAGAGTAGGCAGAGAGATATATGGCTTTTATTGGGAGTAAAATATAAGAGCAACGGTTTGAGCAAAGGAATGACATGATGTCATAGAGTATCACTGAAGCTTCTGGGATAGAAATAAACTGTATAGGATGAAGAAACAATATAAAAAGTTCAGAAATAGAGTCAAGTGCACATATGCAGCCCATATATAATAAATTACTAAGCCCAGTTATTAATTATCAGTTCCTACTTTCTTTATCAGCTTTAGGTTCAGCTAGTCTTTGCTTTTTCCTTATATATATTTTTTACTTGGCTTCCAGAAGGAGAAAAGAATGAATTATTTAATAAACAATATAAAAACAGGTGGTCAGGCCAGGCGCGGTGGCTCAAACCTGTAATCCCAGCACTTTGGGAGGCCGAGGCAGGCGGATCACGAGGTCAGGAGATCGAGACCACAGTGAAACCCTGTCTCTACTAAAAATACAAAAAATTAGCTGGGAGCGGTGGCGGGCGCCTGTAGTCCCAGCTACTCAGGAGGCTGAGGCAGGAGAATGGCGTGAACCCGGGAGGCGGAGCTTGCAGTGAGCAGAGATTGTGCCACTGCACTCCAGTCTGGGTGACAGAGCGAGACTCTATCTCAAAAAAACAAAAACAAAAACAAAAAAAAAACAAACAGGTGGTCAACTATTATAAAATATCTTGCTCAATTTCTTATATCAAAATAAATTATAAAACATAATTAATATGTAAAAGAATACCCTTAAAAATCAAGAACATTTTAAAAGCAATACATATTAGTGAGAATGAAAAAAATACAAAAAAATAGAACATATGGTTCACAAATTAAAAAATATAGAGAGATAGATGCTCATTGTTAATGTTCAATCATTCATCAAATATTTATTTTGTGTTTCTTATGTTGCACTTGGGATATATTACTTAATACAGTAGACCACAAAATAGACCAAGTGTCAAGTTTATTTCTCAAGAGATGCCATAAGAGAAGAAGCATAATTGCAATCAAGTAAAATACTTACTATTTTAGACATTAAGTATACATGGATCATGAATGCTGAGGTGGGGATAGGGACTTGCTTGCAGTATTAAGAAGACTGGTGAAGATAAACCTCATAGAAAAGGTGAAGTATAAGCAGATATTGAAATAGAGATTTAGTCAGGCAGACACTTGGTGAGGTGTTCTAGGTAGAGGGAATAGCAGAGCAAAAGTCCTGTGATAGGTCATGTGTGAAGTCTCTAGATAAACAAATGTGGCCTATGTGCCTGGAGCATCATGGTGGAGAGAGAGTCCTTGGAGAGAAGGTCAGAGTAGTAAGTGGGTCAGATAATGATGGGCATTGGAGGCCTTGAAGAGGATTGTGGCTTTTTACTGTGACTGAAACATTCAGCAGGTTTTTGGCTCTGAGAGATATTATCCAATGTGTGTTTTTACAGAATTACTTAGCTACTGGCATGGAAATAAACTGTATAGTACAAGGGCAGAAGCAGGCATATTTTTAAGGAGACTATAGTATTGCAGCAATTCAAGTGACAAACGGATACTTAATTTGAACCAGGCACATAACAATGGTGATAGACCGTTTTTAATTCCAGATATGTTTTGGAGGTAATGACAATAGGATTTGATGACATATTGAATTTAGATAAGAGAGAAAACTAGGAGTAAAAGATGATTCCAAGATTTTTGACCTATGCAGCTGGAAATGTGTATTTGCCATCAATAGAAATGGGGAACGAAAAAGTAAGGGGTGAGTGGGTGTGGAGGGAAGGAGTATGTCGCAGGGATCAGTTTCAGATGTGCTAAATCTGAGATGTTCACTAGGCATTTGGAAATGTGAAGTAGGCAATCCTGTATTTAATCCAGACATTAGGGGAAAGAGGGAAAAATTTGGAAGACAAGATATGGATGGTATTTAAAACTCTAAAAATAAATATGATCCCCCCAAAAGACAGAGTAAATATCAGACAGGAAAACGTGGACAGGGCTTTTGAAAGATTATAAAATTAAGAGCTAGCAGATTATGGAACCAGCAAAGAAGACTGTGAAGGAACAACCACTGAGACAGAAAAAACACCACCAGGAAATCGTGGTGTCTTACAAGATAAATTAAGAAAATAGAGAGAAGGGGAAAGGAAGAGAGAGGGGAGAGAAAGAGAGAATCAACTGGGTGTAATTCTGTAATTATTATGTATCAAATGAGATAAGGATTGAAAATGGACTATTAGGTGAGCAATAGGGGGTCACTGGCAATTTTGATGGGAGCAATGTTAGCAGCTTCTTGGCCTAATTAGAATAAGGTAGGAGAGCCTGAGAGATGAATCAGAAGAATAAGGATTAGAAATCTTTTAAGGAGTTTTTCTGCAAAGAGAAGCAAACAAATGAGGAGGCAGGGAAAGTGGGGTCCGCATAAAGCTCAAAACTCATTTGAGATGGGTCAAATAACAGCCCATCCAATGAGAATGATCCAGTAGAGAGTAAATATATGCATATTTATAAGATACATGATATACATATTATATAGATGTGTGTGTATGTGTGTGTATATATATATGATATATGATGATATATGAGAGAGAGAGAAGGGCATTGATAAAGTGAGGCATTTTTGAGTGGGTGACACACGATGGCTCCTGGTGCTCCTGTCAAGGTGCTGCGTTTCCACAGAAGTTGGCTAAAATCATATCTGATAACAGGTGGGAAGAAGAGAATGAGAAACAGATATGCTGGTGGATGGGGCTGTTCTGTTGGTGGAGTCGGTGACATTCTCTGCTAAGGGCCTCAATTTTCTCAGTGAGGTTGGAAGCAAGGGTATTGCTGTGAAAATTGTATTAGGGTATATGTGTAAAGCTGATAGAACAGTTCCTAATACTTGTAGTAATAAACCTATTAGCACAGAAAGTATTCATAACATATTAGTAATTTTAAAATATGGTTACAAATGGCATGTAGGGTCTAACCGCATTTTCTGCATATAAAATTTTTTGAGGATGAACACTAAAATTTTAACAGCAGAAAGTATCTTGTGTTGTCTTTGACCAAGAGTTAAAGCTGAAGAAAGCAAAGGACACTGTGAACCTCAAATACAGGATTAATTAAGGTGCAAATCAAAGGTAGGATATATGCCAAACTGGAGCACACCAAACATAAATTTAGAAGCAATGTTAGGAGATACTCGAAGGAACCCAAAGAGGTGTATCTATGCTTATTTACCTTTATGCTCTCTTTAATATAGAGTTTGGGAGTGAGGTATTATAGGGGAGAAACTTTAAAGGGCAGACAGATATTATTTTTTCCTTACATAGCTTTGTATTGACTATTGTGTTGGTTGTTACAAACTAGAATACTCAACTCCAGACTTCATGGGTATTTATTTTATTACATATGCTGAAAAACAGCTGCAGTCTGGTGATTATTTGCAATGATCTAGAGAGCTCCTATTTAATGGTCTTTAGTAAATCTTTACAAATTCCTGATTGAGTTCATGACTTGTCCAGAAACTAAGTACATGAGTGTTTTTGAAAGTTTAAAATAATTTCATAACTTGAAAGATGTAGTTCATATGAGAAAATTGTTTTATAATTATAGTGAATTGGAATCAAAAGTATTTTATAAGTCAGAACAATTACTTTTTAAAATAGTTGAAATGTAGTTTAAGTGAAAAAGAATGTTTTTAACATGTTTATTCTTTATTCTTTGTAATATGCATTGCTCTGCAAACATTTTATCACTATTTTCTGTTTTGGCAGGATCATGACCCACATCTATTTAAAACTAATTTGCTTTTTAAAGTTTAAATTCTCCTTTATGACTGCATTTGAATATTTCATTCTATATGTTGTTTTGTTTCAATTAGCTGCTGAACATTCCTAATTGTTTCTTTTTAATATTCTAGCTACAATTCAATGTGACTTTGACAAATAGTGACTAATATAAAGAGTTTTACTTTTAAATATGCCTTTCAATCTCTCTTGGCATTTATTTTTTATGCACATTATGACCACAGCAAGTCACTTTTCATCTCAGAGATTTCAATTTCTCATTTGGAAAAGGTGCACATCAGATTACACAATAGAAACCGTTTCATTGTAAAAGAGAATTTTCATGATTTTCATGAGTATTTCTAATCTTTCACTAACTTTTAAAATTTAGGAATAGCAAAGATTAGATATTTTCCAGTTCACGGTAAGTTCAGGTTTTTCCAGGTAATGTTTAAAAAATTAGGTAATAACTCAGGCTCAGTGATGGGCTTCTAACTGATGGTCAAGTATTAGTTTTTTATGGCTACATATCAGCAACAAGGTATGGTAAATATGGGCAGAATTTTCCCTCTTGCTGAGGGGAGGTCAGTCTTTTGCTCTATTCAAACTGATTGGATGAGACCCATCTATATTATAGAGGACAATATGCTTAATTAAAGTCCACAGATTTAAATGTTAATCTCACCTAAAAACATCCTCATGGCTGGGCGCAGTGGCTCACGTATGTAATCCCAGCACTTTGGAAGGCTGAGGCAGGTGGATCCCCCGAGGTCAGGAGTTCAAGACCAGCCTCACCAACGTGGTGAAACCCCATCTCTACTAAAAATACAAAAATTAGCCAGGTGTGGTGGCAGACGCCTGTAATCCCAACTACTTGGGAGGCTGAGGCAGGAGAATCAGTTGGACCTGGGAGGTGGAGGTTGCAGTGAGCCGAGATTGCACCATTGCACTCCTGCCTGGTCAGCAGAGCGAGACTCCATCTCAGAAAACAAACAAACAAAAAAAGCAGAAAAACATCCTCATAGGAACATCCAGAACAATGTTTGACCACATATCTAGGCACGATGGCCCAGTCAAGTCGGCATATAAAATTAACCATCACACGCTAACTTGCTATTTTCTTCAGAGAACTTCAACAACCCTGAACTCACTTTGTAGGAGGTGAGACACCAAAACATATGAGAAGGAACCCCACTATTCCTGATGACTATCAGATATGTTTAAAAGTAACATAAAGATAAGGGGACAGACGGGCGCAGTGGCTCATACCTGTAATCCCAGCACTTTGGGAAGCCGAGGCGGGTGGATCACTTGAGGTCAGAAGTTTGAAACCAGCCTGGCCAGCATGGCAAAACCCCATCTCTACTAAAAATACAAAATTTAGCTGGGTCTGGTGGCACGTGTCTGTAATCCTGGCTACTCTGGAGGCTGAGGCCGGAGAATTGATTAAACATGGGAGGTGGAGGTTCCAGTGAGCTGAGATCGGACCACTGCTCTCCAGCCTGGGTGACAAAGGGAGACTCTGTCTCGAAAAAAAAAAAAAAAAAGAAAAGAAAAAAAGAAAAAGAAAAAGATAAGGGGTTAATCTTTTCTGACTTTTGAGATTCATGGAGTTATGAAGATCCAGGTTACTAACTCATCACAATAATATTTTAGAATGGTAGTGTGATACTAACTTTATGATAGAATAACTTACAGATTCCCATATCACAGAGAATATTTGTTGAAATATATGAAATTGTCACCTATTTTTCATTACATTTCATTATTTTTAAATCAAATTAAATGTGGCCTGAGGAATTGCAATCTAGCTTAAAACCAAAAACCTAACTTAGAAGTTTGCCTATGTCACAAATAGCTGTCTCAGCAAATCACAGAAGTCGAGCTTCTGTCCATAGCAGGAGGCCAACTGTTCAAAACAGGTTCAATTAAGGCAAAAGCCCAGGTTTAACCAATCAAGCTGTCTCTGTACCTCACTTCCATTTTCTGTACATTGCTCTATTTTCTCTGGCTATAAATATAGCCTGCACATGTGGTGGGGTGGAGCATTCTGAATCATTTTTGGTCCAGACTGCTGCTCGATTCTAGAATCACAAATTAAAGCCAGTAAGGTCTGCAAAACTGGAATTGATGTAATTTTGCCTTTTAATATTATAAAATGATTAACAACTGTAAATGATAATATAAACCAAACATTGAAAAATGCATTTTTATTTACTTTTATTATCCTTCTTTTATAACCTAGAATTACTAGGCACAAGATTAGTCCCATATTTTAAGGTAGTAAACACTAGTAATTTGCATGATAAATTTTGTGGCTAGATAGCCCCTTGATAACTGAAATTAAATTTGATATAACAGCATTTCAAAAGAAATGCCTTCACGCCCTCCTGACACATAGAAATATGATTACTTTGTTAAAGAAAAGAAAAACACTTTGAAGAAAATATTGTTTAAGTATTTAGCTCTAGAAATTATAACAAGTGATTTATTTTTCAGGTTGGAATTTCACATTATACTCTATTCACATACTAACTCTGTGGGCTTGCATAATCACGCATTGCATCTAACACACAGTCACTGTGCTAAGTAGTTACTGAGGCTACAGGTGTGGTAGAAGATGGCTTTGCTCCAATTATATGGGAGAGCAGATTCCAGTTTCCAGATCTAGTTTAAATGAAGCTAAAACAGGAATGAACTTTAAAATTGCTCCCATCAATTCAGGCTGCAGAAAACACTGATGAAGAAAATGGTGGCTCACACCTGTAACCCCAGCACTTTGGGAGGCTGAAGCAGGCGGATCGCTTGAGGTCAGCAGTTCAAGACCAGCCTGGTGAACATGGTGAAACACCATCTCTTCTAAAAATATAAAAAAAATTAGCCGGGCTCGGTGGCGAGTGCCTGTAATCCCAGCTACTGGGGAGGTTGAGACAGGAGAATCGCTTGAACCTGGGAGGCAGTTGCAGTGAGCCGAGATCACACCATTTCACTCCAGCCTGGGCAACCAAGCAAGATTCCATCTCAAAAGAAAAAAAAAAAAAAAAAGAAGAAGGAAGGAAGGAAGGCAGGCAGGGAGGTAGCAAAACCACATTGCACAATCTAGAGAAAGAATGGGCTACCTCACCATCCCTGCATCTAGCAAAAAAGATGAAGTCTCTCCAAACAATTTAGAGAATGTGGGAAAACAGAAGTGATCATTCCAGGACAGACCACAGGAGTGAGACAAGAGCAATGTGGGTTCCAGTGAAGAGGGTAAAGAACAGTTTTTAGGATGCAGATATGTGGATACACATAGAAAAGGTCATGTGAAGACACAGTGAGAAGGCACAATCTGCAAAACAAGGAGCGGCTTTAGATGAAATAAAACCTGCCAACAACTGGATCTCAGGCTTCTAGCCTCCAGAAGTGAAAAAAATAATTATCTATTGTTTAAGTCACTCAATTTGTGAAAGTTTGTTATGGGAGCCTAAGTAAGCTAGTACAGTTATTATTAGTTGTTTGGCGAGAGCAACTTGCCAGAGACATGGCTCAAGAATGAAATGCTTTAAGACACATTGTACTCAACTGCACTGTCTTACTAAAGACACTTTCCCTTAAAACACGTAGGTTTCCATATTTTTAAAAAATCAAATTTTTCAAATTTTAAAACTAGAATTTAAACATTTAGTTTTAAAAATCATTTTAATTATTTGACAAATAAAATATTTACTTATGTGTACACCATAATGTTTTGAAATATGCATACATTGTGAAATGGCTAAATTGAGCTAGTTTACATATCTATCACCTTACGCCCTTATGATTTTTGGCTATAAGAGCATTTAAAATTTATTCTCTTTGAGGTTTTCAAGTATATAACACACTGTTATTATCTATAGTCACCATGCTGCACAACAGATCTCATGAACTTATTCCTCCTATTGATCTGAAATTTAAAATCAATTTTATTTATAATAGCCACCAAAACACACTTAGAAATAAATTTAACCAAGGAGGTGAAAGATCAGTACACTGAAAACTACAAAACATTGATGAAAGAAATTGGAGAAGACACAAATAAGTAAAAAGATACACCATGTTCACACATTGGGAGAACTTACATTGTTAAAATGTCCATACTACCCAATGCTATCTGTAGATTCTGTGCATTTCCTACCAAAATTTCAATGACATTTTTTTCTCAGAAAAAAAATACTAAAATTTTTATGGAGCCACCAAAGATCTTGCAGAGCCAAAGCAATGATAATCAAAAATAACAGAGCTGAAGGCATCATACTACCTGACCTCAAAACCTCATACAACTATATAGCAATCAAAAAAGCATGGTACAGAAGCTCTTTAGTTAAATTAGATTCCATTTGTCAATTTTGGCTTTTGTTGACATTGCTTTCGGTGTTTTAGTCATGAAGTCTTTGCCCATGCCAATGTCCTGAATGGTATTGCCTAGGTTTTCTTCTCTGGTTCTTATGGTTTTAGGTCTTACGTTTAAGTCTTTAATTAATCTCGAGTTAATTTTTGTACAAGGTGTAAGGAAGGGGTCTAGTTTCAGTTTGCTGCATATGGCTAGCCAGTTTTCCCAACACCGTTTATTAAATAGGGAATCCTTTCCCCATTGCCTGTTTTTGTCAGGTTTGTCAAACATCAGATGGTTCTAGATGTGTGGTGTTATTTCTGAGGCCTCTGTTCTGTTCCATTGGTCTATATATCTGTTTTGGTACCAGTACCATGCTGTTTTGGTTACTGTAGCCTTGCAGTATAGTTTGAAATCAGGTAGCATGATTGAAGCCTCCAGCTTTGTTCTTTTTCTTAGGGTTGTCTTAGCTATATGGGCTCTTTTTTGGTTCCATATGAAATTTAAAGTAGTTTTTTCTAACTCTGAAGAAAGCCAATGGTAGCTTGATAGGAATAGCATTGAATCTATAAATTACTTTGGGCAGTATGGCCATTTTCACGATATTGAATCTTCCTATCCATGAACATGGAATGTTTTTCCATTTGTTTGTGTCCTCTCTTATTTCCTTAAGCAGTGGTTTGTAGTTCTCCTTGAAGAGGTCCTTCACATCCCTTGTAACTGTGTTCCTAGGTATTTTATTTTCCTTCTAGCAATTGTGAATAGGAGTTCACTCATGATTTGGCTCTCTGTTTGTCTATTATTGGTGTATAGGAATGCTTGTGATTTTTACACATTGATTTTGTATCCTGAGAGTTTACTGAAGTTGCTTATCAGCTTAAGGAGGTTTTGGGCTGAGACAATCGGCTTTTCTAGATATACAATCATGTCATCTGCAAACAGAGACAATTTGACTTCCTCTCTTCCTATTCGAATGCCCTTTATTTCTTTCTCTTGCCTAATTGCCCTGGCCAGAACTTCCAATACAATGTTGAAAAGAAGTGGTTAGAGAGGGCAACCTTGTCTTGTGCTGGTTTTCAAAGAGAATTCTTCCAGCTTTTGCCCATTCAGTATGATATTGCCTGTGGGTTTGTCATAAGGGGTGTTGAATTTTATCAAAGGCCTTTTCTGGATCTACTGAGATAATTATGTGGTTTTTGTCATTGGTTCTTTTTATATGATGGATTATGTTTATTGATTTGTGTATGTTGAACAAGCCTTGCATCCCAGGATGAAGCCAACTTGATGATGGTGGATAAGTTTTTTGATGTGCTGCTGGATTCAGTTTGCCAGTATTTTACTGAGGATTTTCTCATCGATGTTCATCAGGGATATTGGCCTGAAATTTTCTTTTTTTGTTGTGAATCTGCTAGGTTTTGGTATCAGGATGATGCTGGCCTCATAAAATGAATTAGGGAGAAATCCCTCTTTTTCTATTGTTTGAAATAGTTTTAGAGGGAATGGCACCAGCTCCTCTTTGTACCTCTGGTGGAATGTGGCTGTGCATCCAGCTGGTCCTGGGCCTTTTTTGGTTGGTAGGCTATTAATTACTGCTTCAATCTCTCACCACTCCTATTCAACATAGTATTGGAAGTTCTGGCCAGGGCAATCAGGCAAGAGAAAGAAATAAAGGGTATTCACATAGGAAGAGAGGAAGCCAAATTGTCTGTTTCCAGATAACATGATTGTATATTTAAAAAGCTCATTGTCTCAGCCCAAAATCTTGTTAAACTGATAAGAAACTTCAGCAAAGTGTCAGGATACAAAATCAATGTGCAAAAATCACAAGCATTCCTATACATCAATAATAGACAAGCAAAGAGCAAAATTATCAGTGAACTCCCATTCACAATTGCTACAAAGAACTTACAAGGGATGTGAAGGACTTCTTCAAGAACTATAAGCCACTGCTAAAAAAAATAAGAGAGGACACAAACAAATGGAAAAACATTCCATGCACATAGATAGGAAGAATCAATATCGTGAAAATGGACATACTGCCCAAAGTAATTTATAGATTCAATGCTATTCCCATCAAACTACCATTGACTTTCTTCACAGAGGTAGAGAAAACTACTTTAAATTTCATATGGAACCAAAAAAAAGCCTATATAGCCAAGACAATCCTAAGAAAAAGAACAAATCTGGAGGCATCAATCACGCTACCTGATTTCAAACTATACTTCAAGGCTACAGTAACCAAAACAGCATGGTACTGGTACTAAAACAGATATATAGACCAATGAATCAGAACAGAAGCCTCAGAAATGATGCCATACATCTACAACAATCTGATGTCTGACAAACCTGACAAAAACAAGTAATTGGGAAAGGATTCCCTATTTAATAAATGGTGTTCGGAAAACTGGCTAGCCATATGCAGAAAACTAAAACTGGATCCCTTCCTTCCACTTTATACAAAAATTAACTCAAGATGGATTCGAGATTTAAACATAAGATCGAAAACTATAGAAACCCTAGACAAAAACCTAGGCAATACCATTCAGGACATAGGCATGGACAAAGACTTCATGACTAAAACACCAAAAGCAATGGCAACAAAAGCCAAAATTGACAAATGGGATCTAATTAAACTAAAGAGCTTGTGCACAGCAAAAGAAACTATCATCAGAGTGACCAGGCAACCTACAGAATGGGAGAAAATTTTTGCAATCTATCCATCTGACAAAGGGCTAATATCCAGAATCTACAAAAGAACTTAAACAAATTTACAAAAAAAAAAAAAAAACCATCAAAAAGTGGGCAAAGTATATGAACAAGCACTTCTCAATAGAAGACATTTATGCAGCCACAAACATATGAAAAAAAGCTCATCATCACTGGTCATTACAGAAATGCAAATCAAAACCACAATTGGAAACTATCTCATGCCAGTTAAAATGGAGATCATTAAAACGTCAGGAAACAACAGATGCTGGAGAGGATGTGGAGAAATACGCACGCTTTTACACTGTTTGTGGGAGTGTAAATTAGTTCTACCTTTGTGGAAGACAGTGTAGAGATTCCTCAATGATCTAGAACTAGAAATTCCATTTGACCCAGCAATCCCATTACCAGGTATATACCCAAAGGATTATAAATCATTCTACTATCAAGACACATGCACATCTATGCTTACTGCAGCACTGTTCACAATAGTAAAGACTTGGAACCAACCCAAATGCCCATCAATGATAGACTAGATAAAGAAAATGTGGCACATATATACCATGGAATACTATGCAGCCATAAAAAAGGATGAGTTCATGTCCTTTGCAGGGACATGGATGTAGCTGGAAACCATCATTCTCAGCAAACTAACACAGGAACTGAAAACCAAACACCACATTTTTCTCACTCATAAGTGGGAGTTGAACAATGATAACACATGTACACAGGGAGGGGAATATCACACACCGGGCCTGTTGGGGGTTGGGGGCAAGGTGAGGGATAGCATTAGGAGAAATACCTAATGTAGATGATGGGTTGATGGGTGCAGCAAACTACCATGGCACTTGTATACCTATGTAACAAACCTGCATGTTCTGCACATGTATCCCAGAACTTAAAGTATAATTTAAAAAAAAAAAAGAAATTGAAATGGGCAAATTAAAAATATTTTAATAAATTGATTTTAAAAAAGCATGGTACTGGGATAAAACAGACACATAGACCAGTCGAACAGAATGGGGAACCCAGAAATAGATTCACACATTTATGCCCAGTTGATTTTTGACAAAGGTGCCAAGAACACACAATGGGAAAGGACTGTTTCTTCAAAAAAATGGTTTTAGGAAAACTAGGTATCCACACGCAGAAGAATAAAATTAGGCCCTTATGTTATTTTAAAGATTCTTCTTTACTTGCAACTGGGCTACTTCCCAATAAGCCCACAAGAATATCAAAATACTGTAAATCAAAAATTCACTTAATATCCCTAAGCTATAGAACATCATAGCTTAGCCTAGCCTATGTTAAATGTGTTCAGAGTACTTATTAATATATTAGCCTACGGTTGAGCAAAATCATCTAAGACAGTCTATTTTATAATAAACTGTTAATATCTCATGTAATTTATAGAATAATGTACTGAAAGTGAAAAACAGAGTGGTTGTATGGGTATTTGAAGTACAGTTTTTGAAGAATGCATACTGTTTTTGAACCATTGTGAAGTTGAAAAATTAAGTCAAGGACCATCTGCATTTTTGTTAAGTATCAAGTTAAATAACAAGAGTTATACATATTTATACATTCCTGGGTTGCTTGGTCAATCGTAAATATTTGCTTCAAGACTTTGGTGTTCAGAATAAAGTAAAGCAGGTGTAACACATCTTTGGAGGTTCCTTTTTGGTTATAACATTCCTTGTTCTTACACATGTAATTTTGTAAGTTAAAAATTACTCATATTAAATAAGAAAACTTGCATTGGAGTACACATTAGTCAAATATTCTTGAGATTTAATTTCATTGATAAAATAATGTATTTATCAGTAAAATAAAATTTGTTACCAATTAAAACCTTGTTTTAGATAAAATAGGCATAATATTTATGATCATTATACTGTGATAAATTTTTTAGGCATTGTAATCAGAGCCTGAGTTTGGAATACATCTGTTCACTCAATCTACCTGTATATTCCAAACCTATCATTTATGATTAAGTTATAAATAATAGGCAAAGGGCTTAGTTTTAATACGACAGTTTTGATATTTTGTTACAGACAGAACATAAGGTAATATACATAGGGCAAAGCATAGTCTTGAACACTTCAGTTTTTCAACTGGGAATATATTTGGAGGAGCTCAAAAGCATACATCTGCAAACACTGCACTATTATTTGATCATTTTATATTCATTCAACATGTATTAGTCCGCTTTCACACTGCTGATAAAGACATACCTGAGACTGGGAAGAAAAAGAGGTTTAATTGGACTTACAGTTCCACATGGCTGGAGAAGGCCCAGAATCATGGCAGGAGGCAAAAGGCACTTCTTACAAGGCGGTGGCAAGAGAAAATGAGGAAGACTCAAAAGCTGAAACCCCTGATAAAATCATCAGATCTCATCCCACCCCTGCCCCTCCAAATCTCATGTCCTCATATTTCAAAACGAGTCATGCCTTCCCAACAGTCCCCCAAAGTCTCACCTCATTTTGGCATTAACCCAAAAGTCCATAGTGTAAAGTCTCATCTGAGACAAGGCAGTTCCCTTCCACCTATGAGCCTGTAAAATCAAAAACAAGCTAATTTCTTTCTAGTTTCAGTGGGGGCACAGGTATTGGATAAATACAGCCATTCCAAATGGCAGAAACTGGCAAAACAAAGTGGTTACAGGGCCCATGCAGGTCCAAAATTTTAAATCTCCAAAATTATCTCCTTTGACTCCAGGTCTCATATGCAGGTCACACTGATGCAAGAGGTTGTTTCCCATGGTCTTGGGCAGCTCCACCCTGTGGCTTTGCAGGGTACAGCCTCCCTTCTGGCTTCTTTCGCAAGCTGGCACTGAGTGTCTGTGGCTTTTCCAGGTGAACAGTGCAAGCTCTCTGTGGATCTACCATTCTGGGGTCTGGAGGAGGGTGGCGCTCTTCTCACAGCTCCAGTAGGCAGGGCCCCAGTAGGGTCTCTGTGTGGGGCCTCCAACCCCACATTTCCCTTCAGCACTGCCCTAGCAAAGGTTATCCATGAGCTCCCTACTCCTGCAGCAAACTTCTGCCTGGGCATCCAGGCGTTTCCATACATGTTCTGAAATCTACGCAGTGGTTCCTAAACCCCAATTCTTGACTTCTGTGCACCCGCAGGCTCAACACCATGTCGAATCTGCCAAAGCTTGGGGCTTACACCCTCTGAAGCCACAGCCCGACCTCTAGGTTGGTCCGTTTCAGCCACAGCTGGAGCGGCTGGGACCCAGAGCACCAAGTCCCTATGCTACACACAGTACGTGGACCCTAGGCCCAGTCCATGAAACCATTTTCTCCTAGGTCTCCCGGCTTATGATGATGGGAAGGGCTGCCTTGAAGACCTCTGACACGCCCTGGAGACATTTTCCCCATTGTGTGGGGGACTAACATTTGGCTCTTTGTTACTTATGCCAATTTCTGCAGCAGGCTTGAATTTCTCCTCAGAGAACGGGTTTTTCTTTTCTTTTCTTTTCTTTTTTTTTGAGACGGAGTCTCGCTCTGTCACCCAGGCTGGAGTGCGGTGGCGCGATCTCGGCTCACTGCAAGCTCCGCCTCCCAGGTTCACGCCATTCTCCTGCCTCAGCCTCCAGAGTAGCTGGGACTACAGGCGCCCGCCACCATGCCTGGCTAATTTTTTGTATTTTTAGTAGAGACAGGGTTTCACCGTGTTAGCCAGGATGGTCTCGATCTCCTGACCTCGTGATCCACCGGCCTCGGCCTCCCAAAGTGCTGGGATTACAGGCGTGAGCCACCGCGCCCGGCCCTGGGTTTTTCTTTTCTATCACAGAGTCAGGCTGCAAATTTTCCAAACTTATATGCTCTGCTTCCCTCATAAAACTGAATGCCTTTAACAGCACCAAAAGTCACCCCTTGAATGCTTTGCTGCTTAGAAATTTCTTCCTCCAGGTACCATAAATCATTTCTCTCAAGTTCAAAGTTCTACAAATCTCTAGGGTAGGGGCAAAATGCCACCAGTTTCCTTGCTGAAACATAACGAGACTCACCTTTGCTCCAGTTCCCAACTATTTCCTCATTTCTATCTGAGACCACCTCAGCCTGGACCTTATTGTCCATACCACTATCAGCATTTTGGGCAAAGCCACACAACAAGTCTCTAATAAGTTCCAAACTTTCGCACATTTTCCTGTGTTCTTTTGAGCCCTCCAAACTGTTCCAACCACTGCCTGTTACCCAGTTCCAAAGTTACTTTCACATTTCCGGTTATCTTTTCAGCAATGCCCCACTCTACTGGTACCAATTTAATGTATTAGTTTGTTTTCATGCTGCTCATAAAGACATACCCGAGACTGGGAAGAAAGAGAGGTTTAATTGGACTTACATTTCCACATGGCCTGGGAGGCCTCAGAATTATGGCAGGAGGTGAAAGGCACTTCTTACATGGCAGCAGCAAGAGAAAATGAGGAAGATGCAAAAGCAGAAACCCCTGATAAAACCATCAGATCTTGTGAGACTTATTTACTACCATAAGAATGGTAATGAATTGGGGGATGTATGCGGGATACTGCCCTCATGATTCAAATTAGCTCCCACTGGGACCCTCCCACAATACAAGGGAATTATGGGAGCTACAATTCAAGAAGAGATTTGGATGGGGCTACAGAGCCAAACCATATAACCACACATATTTTATTTGAGCAGCAAAGTACATGCAGTCAAAATAAATGAGCAGCAAAGTAAATGCTTTTACATTGACTATTTTACAGGTCAAGAGAAAGTTAAACAGATCTTGACTTACATAAGCCATATGAATTTATTGAACATGTGCTATGCAACAGTTCTAACTCTAGATTACATTAAGAAGTGGGGGTAGTTGGAGTCATTGTGTAGCTTCTAACTTGTACAGGGAGAATTTACTAATTCAGAAATTGTGTGATTAACAGAAATTTTAAAAGAAACCTTTGCTATAAGCAAGATAGAGGCATAACTCTTGTGAATTACTCACAGTGTAGAAAGACAGATTAGATTAACACATCTGTACAAATGAACCCTGTGAGATCAGGAAACAAAAATATATACCTAAGAAAGCTTCACTACTGATCCTGCCTTAAATGTTTTACTTGCAAAAGAAAACAATTACCATTTTGTTCCCAAGCATACATTTTCAAAGGCTTGGTTCTTGTAAATGTGTATTTTTCTTTGATTTTCAAAATTTTTCACATTGCATGTATCATTATAGTTTTTTAAATGATCATATGTAGATCCAGTGTTCTTTACAAAACATTTTTGAGAGCGTTAATAAATTTCCATCTCACATACATTGCTGATTGTTTCAGCATCATCATTATCTCTTGTATTTTGAACCTACAGGGGAGCTTTATTAAAAATTTAAGAGTTCTGGGTCTTTGAAAGCATAGAAGATATGGTGTAGTGAAGCTGATCTCATTGCTTAGGAAACAGAAATATGCCAAAGGAATTGTTTCAGGGTAATTTACTATTCTGGAGAGAGTTTCTGAGCTACTGACCTGTCTATATGTAAATTAAATTTTATTTATTTTCGAGTTTGTAGAAATACATTTCAAGATATATATATGTATAGAGAAATATGGGAATTTTAGTTTCTATTCTGTATCTAGAATACTTATAAAATATTGTAAAATTATCAAAATTAAGTATAATTATTATTTCCTTGTATCAGTATAGTACATGGAGGAGATTCACAAATTTAGTATTTTTAGTTTCAAAAATATTTTGTCAGAAAAATTCAAACACAATGTGCCATAAAGCTTTTTGTTATACATTGCTTGTATTGTCCATTTATGATAATGTAATTGTTACTTCAAACACAATTATGAACAACAGCATTTCTGTTATTGCTATCATATATCCTCAAAAGTCTTGTCATTTGCAAAAGCCATTGGTAATTTCATATTGCAGAATTGCATCCTTACAAATATTTGACAATATTATTTGGCTACAATTTTGATCACAAATTTAAATTCACATAAAATTGTTATTGAGCATTTTAGACTATAAAAGTGTGATGTATGTACTAAGCTTAATATTATAAACTGAAAGATCTGAGTCAAGAATTATGCATGCCTCTCTTCTTCCAAAATCATTAAAATAAAATTATAAAAGAGCATAAAAGGAAATAAACACATCATGAAATAAAAAAGGAGGCAATTTCTAGTGACAAGAGACCTTGTAAAATTTCTGGAACAGAAAGTGTCTGGAAGTATTTGAAAGATGAAGTGTTTTGTTAGTTTTTTTTGAGACAGGGTCTCATCCTCTCCCAGGCTGGAGTTCAGTGGTATTATCATGGCTGACTGTAGCCTCTACCATTTAGGCTTAAATGATCTTCCTGCCTCAGCCTCCCAAGTAACTGGGACTACAGGAGTGTGCCACCACACCCAGCTAATTTTTTATTTCATTTTAATCTTTTTTGTAGTGATGGGCCCTCACTTTGTTGCCCAGGCTGGTTTCAAACTCCTGGACTCAAGCGACCCTCCTGCCTCAGCCTCCCGAAGTGCTGGGATTACACATGTCACCCACCGCACCAGGTGAGGGATGAAATTGTAGTGATGAGCAGTTATGGTCTGAATTTTCCAGGAAGTAGACAGACCAAGATTAGGCATGCTGGAAGTTTATTAGAGAATGTGCTTAGCATTGACACCTGAGAGAGGAAGAAAAGAAAGCAAGTTTGGGCACACAGAGAAACTCGAGTTGCAATACAAAGGCAGCAGAGGCTTCAGCTGGCCCCAGACAAAAGTCTGAAGCTGTCACGGACCTTCAGATTTGTCTCGTTTTAGGGCTAGAGGATGGGCTTTTATAAATATCAACCAGTCATTGGTGTGGGCTGCCTGGGAAGGACCCTGATCTTTGACAAGACAGCTTAGAGTAACCGAGTGCAGGATAAAGTTTAAGGGAATTGCTGAGGTGCTTCCCTTTGAGAGATCAGGATCTCTAACACTTCAGAGTACAGAGCTGTGGGAAAAAGAAACATATTCTCCAGGAAGGTTACTAGGAGTGATGGTAGATGAAGAATTCCCTACTTTGACTCCTGAATTCCTAGACCTATATAGTCTATCTACTGGGTACAACTCCATATAATAATTGCAGATATGGGAAGTGTACTGTTTCCTGGCAGAAAGTGAATCTCTTCAAAGGGAATTATCTCCAAGGTGGCACCCCAGCTGTGCCATCAATGGCTCCATCATTCCCACAGGCCAGCAGCTTCTGATGGGTGTGGTTTAGGATAGGACCAGTGAATGCCTTGGTCATGGGGCAATTTATGCTTCTGTTCTTGTCATGATTCGATATTATATGTGATGCATTGGCTATGGATCAATCTATAAGCCCTTTAATAGTGACACTTATTGAGGGTAAGCCCTTTAATAGTGACACTTATTGAGGGTTTGTAGGTGAGAAAAGCAAAATGTAAAAATGATAGAAATGTTTATAATCAAAAGTAACTCTTGGTCAAAAGAAGTCCACTGTGTTGATTTGCCACCATGTGGCCCATTGACCTATTCAAAGGATGATGCTGTAATAAGGGCTCAGTGCCTGTCCCTCCTCCTGGCAGGTTGGATGTTTAGTAGAAGCAGTAGACAGATCAAACTCGATGAGTGAGAGCCACCTTGATGCTTCCATTCACAACTGGGTCGCCCAGAGACAGAGACTGTCTGATAACAGTGGGCCAAGTCAATGTGTCTACTTGTTATTCAGTGCCTCTTTCAGAATAATTGCCATCTGGTAGGCATTAGCATGAAGTACAGTGATCTTCACATTACGTTCTACCTCCCATAGGTCCATCCAGACTCTTCTACCCAAGCCTACATCTCCAATCTTCTAATCTTCCAGGGCCCTGACAAAGCCTTTGGTTTCTCCCTCTTAGTTTGTGTAAATTCTCACCTTAGGTAGCTTCAATTTCCACACAAAATGAGAGATCAGGTAAAAAAGTTCTGCTGAAAAGTTCTGCCCATTGGGAAGATTTTCCATTTGTGCTATTTTTCAAGGCTGTCCCTGAGTGGGCCTGTATGACAGCTACATTTTGTTCCAGTTTACTCTGATATATGGAGCCAAATCATATTTGTTTCAATTTGCATTTGAACCAAGATGGGCCATTTTCCTCCATCTTCTCCACAAAAGGAACCCTCCCCTTTAAGGAAAATATTGCATTAGCTATTGTTTAGGGGCATATGAAGAAGAAAGACTTCCGTTACTATCTTCTTGGTTAGTCATTATCCAGGGGTCATTCTGAAGAGTATGACCTCAGACCAAATACTGAGGCATATCCAGAGAGAACTAAAATAGAAAATATCAGCCAATCAATTTTTGCAGCTGGAAAGCAAGGCCGTTCTTGAAGGGTTATCTGACCTGAATATCTTCATTCAACATCAATACATAAAATTTAATTTTGTTTTTATATATCACCAATAAGCTACTAAAAATAAAATGTATATCTTTTTCTTTCTAACCCTGTTAATGATTTCCTCTATCTTCTTGAACATATGGTATATTTTTACAACAGCTACTAATTCCATCATCTGTGTCATGTCTGGCTTTGTTTATATTGATTTTTTTTTTTGTCTATAGTTATGGGCCATATTTTTCCTACTCTTTGCATGCCTGGTAAATTTTGTTTGGCTATTGTATATTCTGAATTTTATATTGCTTGGTGTTGGATTTCACTCAATTAAGTTACCTGAAATTAGATTGGTCTTTTTGCATTCTAACTTAATTCTCAGTTATGTGGGTGTTATGGAATTCTTTAGTATATGGCTAATTTAGCTCTACTGAGATGATATCCCTTTTTAGGATTCTATCCAATATTCTGTGTTTGTAAGATCTTTCTGCTCTGGCTCATAGGACACAAACTGTTTGCATCATGCTTTCTCTAGTCCTAGGTAATTTCTTCTTACACACATACAGATAAGTATTTAACCAAGACTTCCAGGGGTTTCCTCTACAAGTCTCTAGATTCTCTCTCTCTACCACCACTTTCTCTCTAGTATTCTGCCCTATAGACTCTAGCTATCTTGCCCTCCCTCCACTAAGCTACATCGCATGACTCTGGCAGGGTACTGTCTCCCCGCACCTCTCAATAGAGCAATTGCCTCTAAGTAATAAGCTGAAGCAGTTGTAGGCTTCACCCCTCTGCATTCTTTTTCTAAGATGTCACAGTCCTTGAATTACAAGTACTTGAATTAATACAAAATAAAATTAGCACAAAGGATACTAAAGAGATTAATAGAACAAAATAGACCCACACATATGTGAACACTTGACTTATAGTAAGAATTATATTAAATAGGCCAGGCACGGTGGCTCACACCTGTAATCCCAGCTCTTTGGGAGGCCGAGGTGGGTGGATCACAAGGTCAGGAGATAGAGACCATCCTGGCTAGCACGGTGAAACCCCGTCTCTACTAAAAAATACAAAAAATTAGCCAGGCGTGGTGGCGGGCGCCTGTAGTCCCAGCTACTCGGGAGGCTGAGGCAGGAGAATGGCGTTAACCTGGGAGGCGGAGCTTGCAGTGAGCCGAGATAGCGCCGCTGCACGCCAGCCTGGGCGACGGAGCAAGACTCGGTCAAAAAAAAAGAATTATATTAAATAATATTGGGGGCAAGATATTCTTTTCAATAAAAGGTTCTGGATGAATTGGATCCTCTCATGAAAATAAATAAAACTTGACCTTTATCTCACATCATACATAAAGATCAATTTCATGTTGATTGTAAATCCAAAATATGAAAGGCATAACGTTAAAACCTTTAGAATATATTTTAAAATATCTTCATGAATTTGGGGTAGGTAAATGGGACACAAAAGCCCTGAATTAAAGGAAGATAAAAATAAGTTGGGTAATATTAAAATTAAGAATTCTGTTTATGAACTACAAGCATTAAAAGAATAAAAAATAAGCTACAGAGAAGAAAATATTTTCAACTTATATAATTTACAAATGGCCCATATCCAGAATATATAAGAAAATCCTACATATCAGAATAGAAAAAGCAGAGCAAGGACTTGCCAAAAGCGGACATCCAAATATTCAATGAGCATGAAAAGCTATCAAGCATTAATAATAGTAAAATGCAAATTAATATGACAATGCAATATTCTAATACCTATCAGTATAACATAAATGAAACAATCAATAAAAGAACTATGACTACACTCAATAATAATCTCATAAAACCAATGTTGGGTGTAAGAAGTCAGACATGTAAGTATAAATACTGCATGACTCCTTTTACAAAAGTTAAAAAACAAAACAGGCAAAACTAGTCTATAGTTTTAGAAACTGGGTTAAGGGTTATATTGTGTAGGATGAAAAAGTATAGGAATTGGGAATCAACATAAGGGAATTATCCTTATTTATTTATTTTTTTTGGTAATCTTTTTTATTTTGACTTGGATAGTCAAGATATCAGAGACTTGTTCACTTTGAGACATTCATGAATGCTCTAGTTATTGATTTATATACTTCTCCATGTTGTTATACTTCAATTAATTAGGAAAAAAATTAAAAGAGAAAGAAAAAAATACAAGGAAGACACTAAAGGAGAAAAAGAAAATTTCCAGGCTTAATAAATGATACAAGAATTTAAATCAAAGATATTCACAAATTGGCATGCAGAAGAAATTTTAAAAGCCCCACATGTAAGTTTACTTTCTGAATTTTCAATGTTAAAGGAATAAGGAGAATTATTAAAAACTTCAAGATTGTAAAAAAAAAAAAAAAAAAAAAGCAGGTTAGCACCAAAGAAGCAAGGCTAAGACCTATATATATATCAAAAGCTGTGTGTCATGGAAGATAAAGATAAAACAACCTCAGATTTTTAAGAGAAGTGCTATTCAACCTGTTATTTATCTCTGAGACAAACTGTCCATCAATTATAAATGAAAATAAATGCATGTTCGTAAATGATAGCATTTTAAACAACTCTCCTCCATGTACTATTTCAGAAGCAGTTACTCAATCCAGAGGTAAATAAAGAGAGAACGGAGACTGTGGAATTGCAGAAACAGTGACCCTGACAGAAGAGCTCAAGAAAATGAAATCCTAAAAGGACAATTCTGAAAAGGCATTGAAAGTAGTTATAAGACTGAACATCAGTGGCTCTAAAATGCATATCTAAAAGAGACATTGGCTAGTGAACAGTCGAGTAATTATATAAAAAGCTGGAATATGCTAGTGATGTATATATATATTATACATACATAAATGTTTCTTTTTCTCACAAGATAAAATAGTTGAAAATTAGAAAAGTCAGGAAAAACAAACACACAAAACAAAACGACAACAAAACATGAGTAATAGAAAGTCAAGGTCTACATATGAGGCAAGGCAAAATGTGTTATTCTTGGGAACAATTAATGAAACATAAGAAAATAAAATTTTGTTTGTCCTTGGTATTAGGAAAACTCCACTGTGAGCAACACTCTTGTCCTGACCTTGGACCTTATAGAGGCTAGTAAATTGAAGAAGGAAATGCTTCTTAGCTTTCCTGTGGGTTTTGCAATGAGAAATATTTATATACACAGATTTATGTAAATGTTTATTGGTTTTTAACCTTCAGAAATCATCTGTGGACAAAACACTAAGTGCCTAATTATTTTTAAAGGACAAATGACTAACCCTGATAAGATAAGGGTAGGGAGCTGTAACTATTGAAAAATGGAGTGGGTGGTAGAAAAGTGCTAATATTCATACCCAGTAAGGAAAATAAGAGAGAATGTCTAAAGGAGATTCATTAAGAAATAGAGAACATGTATCACTTACAGTTACAAAATAATCTGTCGAAACACTAAAAATAATTAAAAATTTTGATATAGTGGGTATGAGGAACGATAGAGGAAGTGGCAATAAGTTAAATTTATTGTGCCTCCATCTTTCATTGCAAGAGGCAAAGATAATAGAAAAGCTCATATATTGTGAAAGAGTTCTACATGCATATTTTTAAAATTATAGCCATTACTATCAGATAACCAGTAACTGATATGATTAAATGAAAACTTGAAAAGGTTGTGAAGGGAATGGGAACTACTGATTTTGAGAATAAATTCTGGGGTGTTACTTTTCTTCTGTGTTTAAAAATAATAGGAGTTTATAATTTTGAATTATCTGCTTTCCCTTTAATATGAAACATTTAGTAATACTTCTTCAGATCCTCCTTTTTCTGTGTTTTGTCATTGAAATGACCAATCTTCAGAGTAGTAACAAGGTCATTTTCCTATCTGACCATAACAAGATAAACTTCTTAAATTCCCTTTCCAAATTAGTTGGTTGATCTTCTTCATGCTTTAGAAGAATTTTGCCATACTTTGCCCTGGTAGTATTCACACTCTTTTGGGTCAATTAGTGCCTCTCTCCTCACTCATTCCCAAAAGGTGTGGAAGAGAATTAAGCAAAGTCAAAAACAAGAACCTGTGAGTTTGCGAGGTCTTGTTGCAACCAAATTTGTATGATTTCTCCTTCTGGTTGCTGTGATGGCCCTTTCTACCATTATTTAATCAATGAGTCTTATTAATTAACCTAGTCAATGTGAAAAGGGGAAGCTAAAGGGGAATATGTGGAACACACTAAGAGTAAATGTCTATTCATTATGCTGCGTTCTCCTTTCAGTCTGGGACTACATTCCCTAAAACATTAAATGACCTCCATTTCTCCCTTACATTTCACCAGTCAAGTCATGCAGAAATAATTTCTCAATAATTGTCCATTAAATAAGTTGCAATTTAGAAGAAACCAGATATAATTTATAGCTATGAGAGTAAAACAATATATGCAGCAGTTTACCAAATGAGTGCCTGGCAAAAGATAAGACAACATAATTTGCCAAAAGAGTTACTTTCCTTTATGTGACAGGAGACAGTTCATTGTCATATTGCTTCAAAAAGACACTGACATTTTCTTTATAAAAAAATGTTTTTTTTTCTTAAACATGGATTTTACCTGAAACTTTCTTTTACATGTCATTTGTCCTGAACAATGCAGAAGTAGTTGCTGGGGCCAAACACAGTATGATACTGATCAATCGATGGCATTTTTGACTAATGTTGTAAAGTGCATTTCTGACACATTTCCAGTTGTTTCCATTTTATATAATAGCATCATGTGCATTCAGCATAAGAACAGCTTGCTCATTAAATTTGCTATCAATCTTTGGTTAGGTACACTTAAAGATGTTGAGGAAATTACATCTGTAATGATGTAATCTCCCAATTGTCGGTTTTTATCTTCCCTGTGGTGCTACTAGTATTGACATCAGCAAGCTGACTTTAATTTGCATTGTCTAGGTAGTATATCATAAGATCCCTAAAACTGAGGAAATCCCATACACTGTGTTGTTTTCATAAACTGATATAATACTTGTATTAGTCCATTCCACACTCCTATGAAGAAATAGTTGAGATGGGGTAATTTATAAAGGAAGGAGGTTTAATTGGCTCACAGTTTTGCAGGGCTGGGGAGGCCTCAGAAAACTTACAATCATGGCAGCAATCATGTCCTTCTTTACAAGGCAACAGGAAGGAGAAGTGCAGAGCAAAAGGAAGGGGAAAGCCCCTTATAAAACCATCAGATCTCTTGAGAACTCACTCACTATCATGAGAACAGTGTGGGGGAAACCGCACTACTCATTCAATTATCTCCACCTGCTCCTGCCCTTGAAATGTGGGGATTATTACAACTCAGGATAAGATTTGGGTGGGGAAACAGCCAAATCAGGACTCAATGAGAAATTTAAACAATTATTATAAATGTGTATTTTATCAAAATTCCATTAAGGAATCACAATGTGACATATAACAATAAAATTGATTATAGCTAACGATTTTATTAAAAAATGAGTGAGAGACATCTTAAGAAACTAGGTAGTTCCAATTATTCGTTTATTGAACTTAATTCATTCACAGCAGAATAGTTAATAGAAATGACTTGTGTCGGAGTGCCTGGGTTTAAATATTTGGTTGGTAATTTACTAACAATGTAGTACTCAATTTTTAAAATCTGTAATAGGGGAATAATAATTTACCTTTAATAATGAGATTGTTATAAATATTAAATAATATGTAAAATTTGTAAACCATGTAAAGTAGCATATAATATGGATTATGTAAATGTGTGCCCTTAGTCCTTCTTTAATCATCCATGTATTTTATTTATTCAACAAATAGTTATCAAGCATCTGCTATATGCTGATAGGTACTTAATAATTCCTAATCATTTCAGATATTACAAGAATCTCGGATACATTACTTGAGGACAGTATAGATTCCAGAAGTAAGTACTATTTGCTAACTATTTTGTATAAAAAAATTAAGTGATTGTGAAAGGCAAAGATGTTCAATATGCGTTGCTGCCAAAGAGAAAACAGTGTTATTTATCATATTTTATATATATATATATCTCATACCAAATGCAGAAAAAGAGGTTTAGGGGGCAAAAGCAACAGAGTGCTGGAGTGCTTTTATTAAGGTAACAATGACTTTGACAATATATTATTAGCTGTTTCTGCATCTGATTTCATTCTTTCTCATAACAATTTATCCATTATGTCTACAGTTAAGATTCCCATGAGATAAAACTACATGGGTACTTTGTGATGGTCTGAGATATCACACAATGGAAAATCTTGGCATTTAGTAAATAATTTCAGCAATTTTCTATCGCACAACATGAAGATACTGTTTAATCTTTAATATTGTGAAGAATAGATTTGTTCCCAAGTAATAGTCTTTCTCCAAATGTAGGAACTACTAAGATGAATCTGGAGAACTCCAAGGAATCAGCAATAACCATACTTGTTGACCTTCATGCTATAGTGTATGTGAAATATTTCCATTCAGGCAGCCCTCACTAAAACCACCTTGTGTGTTATCAGTATATATCATTTAAGGAGACTTCTCCAACTTTTCTCCCTTCACTGCCCACCTACCCCTGACTCATTTTCCATAGGCAATATCTCATGCTTATTGACCCTTTCACAAGCCTCAGAATTAAAATTACTATTTGGGGTCTTACATCCATGACAATCTGGAAACAAACATGTTGGTGACAGCATAAGGGTTAATGTATGAAGAACTTCAAGAAAATGTTGACTTTCATCAAGAGATGCCAGAGTGACTATGTGAACTTAAAACATTAAATTGAAAGAAAGCTGATATTCATGAGAATTTCAAGTAATCATGTAGCCATTAAGGCAGAGATTTTTGAATAGGCAAGCCACTGAGCCTGACTTACACTGTACCTATCCAGTGTCTACCATATTCTAACTAGTTAAATTTTTGAGATTGAAGAGGGCATTTAAATCAAGCCCTGCATCCTACTGAAATACTTGGGCACATTGCTTTAAACATCCATTGAGTTTTTTGCTCATACTGTTCCCCTATGGCACAATACTGAGCTCATTATTCTCATCTCATTCAAATTCTCTCATTCTTTAAGAAGTAGTTTAATTCTCTTAACTCCCCCAAAGGCCTTCTTAAACATCTTCACCTGAAATAATTTCCAGGATCACTATGCTCCTAGAGTATTGTTACCACGGTAACTAGTATCTTTACGACTATTAAGAAATGGCCTTCTATATCCCATTTGCATTGTAATTGTGTGACATATCACTTCTGTGTCTTATTTCTCCATGAGACAACAGGATCTGTTTTGGGAGACTCTGTAATGTGTTGCACAAAACACTGGAAAATTTTTGGAACCAGAGACGTGCTATGCATTCTCTGAGTGACCTTTAGCAAATGATTCAATCTCTGTAAGTCCCAGTCCTTTTATTTACAAGAATGAGTTGGACATCCATCTTCACATTTAAAAGACTTGGCATAGCCCAGATGGTAAGGGCTCAAAATTTGTCAATCTCAACTTCTTCTTTTTTTTTTTTAATCAGAGGCCATATCTTGTATTGCTTTTTTCTCTGCAGTACTTATATTAGTGTCTTGCCATTTACTTTGAAACACAAGTGTATGGAATTGATTTTGCTTAATAAAGAAAAAGAAAATGTGCCTTGCTAAAGTATGGCAAAGGAACTATGTGAACATTCTTATATATAACATGAAGAATTGTCCCACTGCTATTGATTGCAGGGAAGCTGTATCAGCAGCTAGATTCTGATGGTGCCCATCAATCAGAAATGGTCTGAACTGAATAGATTAAAAACATTAGGCAGCCAATGAGGAAAGAGGCAGAACACTAAACAAATTTAGATTTTTCCAGCAGTATTCTAAGTCTCCAACTGGAGAACAAATTACACATATTCTTACTAGTGAAAGAACTTTAAGTCATGTGGTTGTCTTTTAAGCCTCATTTATTTATACAAATCACACAATCCATTATAATACCCTTGTAGGATAAGAATTGCATATCTTCAAATGCTGAAATAGATTCGAATGCAAACTACAGTGCAGTTTTGCCTCATGCAAAACAGCTCTCTCGATTCACATCATGTTTCTTTCCGCTCCCACTTGTGATTATATTTTCTTGTGCTTGACATACTGAACTGGAAGAAACGGGATATTTTTTATGCTAGAGATGTTGACAACTGATATAATTAGGATGTGGAGTGAAATTATTTTGATTTGGGGTTCAGTTGTTCCAAGCAGGAGGGTCGTGGATGAAAACACAGGAGCTTTTCTTGTCCACTTCATCCACATCGCCTGGAAAAATCAATTGTTTGACAATTGAAAGTGGAGCCCACTCCTGTTCAACAGCAGGTATTGACAGGTAGTGATTAGACACCCAACTGCAACTGTTTTTTTCCAGCCTGACTGCAGGCATTGATTGCTGTGGAATTCTAGCTCTGATTGCAGTGGAATTTGATTTAGATATATGGAATATAGCAAATTACAAGTTAGGTCGGAAAATAAACATCAACTATCCTTTTGTATTTTTAAGGTGGTGTTTTAAGGCCTATAGCCTGAGGTCATAATAGACATTGTAATTACCTCATATTCTTCTTATGTCTCCTCTCCGCCAAGGTAAAGCAATTGGAATATGTTCTTTAGCAAGGATTCTGTTTTTCTAAGTAAAGCTAAGTAATTCTATGCATCATACATGTCTATGAAGTGTATGTTTGGCCTTAAGGTGAATAGGAGTAAACATTTTGGTAGTAATGCAAAAAGGTTAATTTGATCTTGGGCTGGTGAACGTTGTGTGATGGTGGATGAACCCAGTGACCTCTGGGGTCATATGATTTCATAGCTGGAGAGGGGTGAAATTGACATCATTGTTATTAATAGGAAGAGGCTGGATAAAAACGCCAGGGTTCTCTAAGCTGTACATAAGTGAAGAATTTCTTTGTTCAGCAAAACTGCTGTGTGCAGCCAGGGGTGGTTAAAATATATTACACTGAGATTCTGGAAACCTAGGTTCTCTTCCTTGCTGGTTCTCTAACTAGCAATGTGACCTCGGCCAGTCAATTAACCTCTCTGCATTCCTTTCGTTGCATACAAAACAGGGAGAACAATACCTGCTTTTTCTAACTTTCAGGATTGTTTTCCAATTCCACTAAGATAAAAACATGTGGAAGTGTTTTGGAATGTGTTGTGCAGCATACAAATGGAAGTTAATAATCATTGCCAACTCTGTTTATGACTCCTTTTCTTTCAAAGGCTGTCCTTGCTCAAAATGAGTCATTCCTCTTACTGCAATTACTTCAAACTGATTATGCGTTCATTTTCTTTCCCCCAAGCATTCCACAGCCACACCACATCCACTGTAGGTCTCTTGCTTGTGTCCTTACAATTTTTCTTTTGTGTACTGCCTTATGTCTTTCCAATCAAGCTTGCCTGTCATTCAGTAGTTGTTTTTGGACATAGATATTGCCCATTAAATATGTTTTCTCAGCACAGTAGAATTAACTTTTAGTAAATGATGTATCTGTATTTGACACTGCACCATGTTCCCAGACCTTGTTCTTAGCCATATGCTGTTATAAATGTGCTGAATGACACATGGCTCATAGGTGATATTAAGAGACCAGACATGGCTATTCTAAGAATTCCATGTCTAAGAAACCTTCACCTTACTGCAGCTGGTAAGTCAATATTTTATGATAAGAAGTTTGATATTCTGTACATCCCCCCCGATGGTTACTTTATCCTACTTGGTCCCTAGAAAATCAGGCCAAGAAACATACCTAATTGTTTGTTTTATGTACTTGCAGGGCCTCAAACCCTGCCTCCAGATCTATTTCCATTATCTGACTCCTGCTTTTAAATCAGTTATATTTACTATGGAACAGCAGTGTTGTCAGAACTTACCAATATATACCTTAGAACGCTAAACATTTACAACATTAACAGGATTGATAGAATACTGTTAATGACAGGTAAGTTTAGCAGGATATGCAAATGAAAGATTTGGGGACAAGATCTCCTCCCCTTCTAGAGTCCATTCATAAACCTTTGGGAATTTCATTTACCTAAATAGGTCCTTCTTCACCATATCAAAGTATCTGGTGTCAGCCTGCGTGACAGGGCATGAATGATGGAAAGCAGCCCCAGAGTGGGTCTACCTAACATAACAGGTCCCATGAATGGAAATCAGCTGAGGGAAGCACAGAACTTGCTGCTGCTGCCATTGCTCATTCACTACTTCATTTCTTACTCAAACTCTAAACTTCACTCCAGATTATCATAACCAGTTCCACCTAAAAGCTTACCACACGGGTGTTCTGGGAAATTATTAGAAACAAGAGGCTGTGAGTCCACTATATACCAGGGCTGCGTCTGTGCAACTGACTTCATACTAGGCTCTTTGTGTCTGTACTTGGGTTGTAGTTGTTTTTAGAGCCACGGACTCATGTTCTCTGGTAAGGGGTTTTCATGACCAAGCCCATCTGCCATGCCCTGGAAAATATAAGAACAGAGACCTTACCCATGGTCCAAACTGCTAAGTTTTGGGGATAACTGCTAGCTCAGGATTCATAGCCTATGATCTCATATAGGCTGGGGGTTGTTGGCTGGAGGAAAAGAGGTAGTTTCACAAAAAGTAGATTTGAAGATGGGAAGATAATTACTCGAGTATACCTTACGATTGATGTAACATCTGACTGAGAAATGATCCTTGGACTATAAAATATTTGAGCTCTTTCAAAATATAGTAAGTCATATTTTCTCTGACTGACTGAGTACATCATCTTAAAACTACACTCCCTGAGATTGGTTTCACATAAGCCACATTTGGATGGCTTTAGAACTAACTGTAGGGACAGCATTTCTAGACATAACAGAACACTATGTTTATAAATCCAAATGTCAGCTTCCAAGGTTATATTCTTGAAGACCAGATATGAATGAGATTACCAAAGAGATACATTTTCTTAGAAGTCACAAATCTGGGTTATACGGGCATGCAAAGATTTTTGATATTTCATTGATATCTGCCATAGATTCAGACACTACTTATTTAGTCTTTATTACTACCCTAAAGACAGGGAGAGAGTTGGAATCTTAGATATATTTGAAGTACTTTTAGAGGCAAAGGTCTTTTTTCAGTATTAGCTAGAAGACGACAGACTCCAGCTGCTTCATAACTTGTAGGGAAATTAGAAAACTTGTTTTCCTAATCTCTGGCATGTGTGCAGCCTGCATTATCTTTCCCTCCCTCCCTCTCTTCTGCTGGCCCCATTTGGCACTATTATCTATTAGACTTGCTCCATATATCAGTAGGCGTCTAGAAGAAAGTGTGGCAAAGCACATTTGCTTTTCCTTGGCCATTCGCCTCTTGTGCCCAATATCAAAGGCCACTTTATTAAACTGAGACATAAATTCACAAATTTTGGAAAAATATCAGTGTGGTGTTTAATTTTATGTGCACCTTGGCTAGGCCATGGCACCCAGATATTTGGTCAAATATTATTCTAGATGTTTCTGTGAAGGGGTTGTTAGATGAGATTAATATTGAAATCAGTAGACCTTGAGTCAAGCAAATTGTACTCCATAATGTGGGTAGGCCTCAACCAATCAGTTGAAGGCCTTAAGAGAAAAAAAGACTATACTCCCAGGAAAAGAGGATTCTGTTGGAAGATTAACTTCATACTTGAACTGCAACAAAATCAGCTCTTCCCTGGGTCTCCAGTCTGCCACCGACCCTGCAGAATCTGGAATTGCCAGCTTCCATTATAATGTATACCAATTCCTTAAAATTTCCAGATAGATAGATAGATAGATAGACAGACAGACAGACAGACAGACAGACAGATAGATAGATAGATAAAGACATGTATCTAGCTATACACATTCTATTGGTTCTGTTTCTTAGGCAAACCCTGACTAATACAGTCAGGTAATTTCAGAATTATCCACATATAAGGAAGAATATTTATAGTTTTAGTGAACTTAGGTTTTCTCCTTTCCTGCATAGGGGAAGTGAAGATTTGGTCCTTCATGAAGAGCGTGTCCTCCCAGAAGCTTCTCCACTCTTGACTTGGCTCCACCACTGCAGTTTGCCTACCTCACAACATGCAGGACTTCAATTATTATTCATTATCATCATCATTTTGGCTATGAAAGCCAAAATGTAAAAATCTCATGCCTTCTACAGAGGTGGATTTTGTTTCTTAGGTCCTTCCTAGGCTCATGTTTTCAAAGGTCATCTTCTCAACTTTTTCACAAGCCTTCAGAACGATATTGGATTCCTCGCCATGAGAGCAAGTTTGAAAGTAGGTCATTGAATTCTAATTCATTCTCCTCAGTGGTAAGAGCTCTGCACATGCCAATTCTTTTACTAAATGACCTTTTCTAAAATCACATTTACCCAAATGCATTTTTTTCTTGATTAAAAAAAAAGCCTAATTTTGTATTAATAAAATGATGTTTATGGAATTAGGCTCTTAACAGTAAATAGATACCCAGTGCTCAGTTAAGAACACACACACACACACACACACACAGAGACACACACAGACACACACACACAAACCAAACAGAAGTAACACACATAGCATAGTAGTTTTCAGTAACCATCCTTTTGTTGCCATAGAGATGGAGCAGACTTTTTTCATTTTATTTTAATTCAATTTCTTTCTGATAAAAAGCAGGGTAATTTTTATCAATTATTTTCCCTATAAATCTTTTCCTCCACTTTGGCTTACTCTTACTGTTTTGTTATACGGGTTCTACTAATAAACCTGCCTTGTTAGAGGTGGCAATCTACTGAATCTGGGGAGCACATGTGACATTGCAGCAAAGATGGCTGGAAAGTGGTGGCAGAAAGAGGCGGAGACCCTATTGATGAACTTTTCTGACATCCAGATGACCTAAAGTAGGTGGAAGCAAGAGATAATATCTACTACCGATATCACTGTCATAGCATAAAGCTGTGTTACATGACTAGCCTATGTAATGCTAAGTCCAGACACTGTGAAAGTGCCTACTTGTTGGAGCTTGCTTTCCTGGGGCCATGGCCTCAGGTTAGTGGTCTCTGCCTCTGTCTATCTCTTTCCAGCCATCTATACTGCAGTGTCAAATGAGTTCCCCAGATTCAGTAGGGTCATAAATGATCATTGCTCACACACCTCCCACCCTCGCTTGGTTCTCCTCTATTCCATGTACTATTAAATGTTACCACACTTTACTTCATACCCTTAAGTTAGAAACCAGGATGCTATTTTCACTTCCTCTTCTCCTGTGTTCTCCTGTATCTAATCCTTCTACAATTTCTGTTCATTCCTCATTCTTACTGACTCTCAAATATGTCCTCTTTTTATTACATGTCTACTAAATCCATGTTTTATTTTTTTAATTATTTAACTTTATTTTCAGAGCAGTTTAGGTTCACAACAAAATTGAGTAGAAAGTACAGAGAGTTCCCATATACTCCCAGGCTTCCTTCTGCATGACCTCCCCCATTGCCAACATCCCCCACCTGAGTGGCACATTTGTTACAACTGATGATCCTGTATTGATATATCACTATCACCCAAAGTCCATAGTTTACATTAGTGTTCACTCTTGGTGTTGTACATCTAATGGGTTTCAACAAATGTATAATGATGTGTATTCATCTCTATAGTATCATACATCATACGAAATAATTTTACTGCCCTAAAAATATTCTGTGCCCCACGTATTCATGCCTCGTTCCCCCTTAAGTCTTTGCAAACCCCTATCTTTTTTCTTTCTCCATAGTTTTTTCTTTTAATGTTCATTTGTTTTTACATAGGATATGCACGCTTGTTTTAACAGATTTTCGTATCTCCTAACAAATCTCCCTCCTATTAAGTTTTCATATCGAAAGTTTATTTTTTTGATGCGCAATTTAATCATGCCAGGGTCATACTTAAGTGACTTTCATTGTCTCTAATGTAAAGCCCTCATCTCGTAGTGATTTAAAACCCTTGAAAAGCGTTCTGCTTACCTCTTTTCCTTCATTTCATGCAAATTACAAGTCTGAATACTATATTCCTGCCATACTAAAGTATTTAGTATGTGTACATACTTGCCTGTGTACATTTACTGATTATTTTATTTTCCCTTTTTTAGGAATACGTTTGTTCCTTTCATCATCTGAGAAAACTAAACTGATTCTTCAGGTTTTAGCATAGTGTCTCTTTCTCTCAAAGAAAGCCAGGGTAATCTGAGACCTTGAGTTTTTAGATAGAATCCTGCATTTTGTCTCCTTATGGTACAGGAACACTATGTTGAAAACAACTGCTCTCTAATTGGTCTTCTTCATTAAGCCATAAGGTCCTGGAAGGTA
The DNA here is from genome assembly GCF_028858775.2 of Pan troglodytes. NCBI lineage: Eukaryota > Metazoa > Chordata > Mammalia > Primates > Hominidae > Pan > Pan troglodytes. The sequence goes on along the minus strand of NC_072412.2, from coordinate 96,333,783 downwards.
GGGGTTTTATTTTGTTGTTATTGTTGCTCCAGTACCTACCACAAGGCCTGGCTTTCAGAATTCCATATACACCAATTCTTCTTTGGTCTTAGTGAAATTCAAAGCAGCACTAATACAGAAACAATTAGTTTGAGTAATTTGCTTACAGAACTGATGTAAATAGTCAAGTTGCCTTCATATCTTAACATTGCTAGGTTTGGCACTGAAATAAAAATATTCCAGACTAGAACATTATTTCCTTTCTAGCAAATTACTTCTTTGCTTAGAAAACAAGGGAGATTTTTAGAAAATAGATAGAAATAAAGATCGTAGTTGTTTTATAGTGGATCTGATCGTATAGGATATTTTTTACATGTTCTCAGTCAGTCTAAGAATATTCGATGTGCTTAAATCCTAGGGTTACTAATCTTTATATTTTATTTTTTGGAACTAAACATAGCAATTTTTGATGTGGGTTATAAAGGAATGTAATAAATACATTAAATGTCTAATAAACTTTGCTAAGAAAATTGCTAAAATCTAACAGCTACTAGGTTTCTTAGTTAATAAGATTACTTGAAGGTTCAATCAATTCTTCTAATTCAGATATTGAAATCTCCTTGGTGCTATTGGAATGATTCTTTATAATAGTTGAGTTTCAAAAATTGAAGACATACATGGTATATTTATCACTATTACTGGTTCTTTTTTCTTTTAACTCCTTTGAAAATGTTTAGAGAGTTGACTGGATTAGTCTCCTTTTTCATGGTTCAACATCATTATACATTTAAGGTTTCTCTGTTCCTTGTATCCCCACTTATCTTTTCCTCATCTCCTTTCCCACCAAGGCTACCTTTAGAAAAAGTTTTATAAGTGCCCATAGATATGTGTACATGTGTATTTATTTTATGCAAAGTATCATATCATAGAAACATTCATTTTCTTAACTTATACTCAAAATTATTCACAAAAGTAAATATGCATCTTCTTACCTACCAAACTGCTGAAGAGTATACCATAAAATTGTATTTAACTTATCTACTTACCTGAAATACAGGAAGCTGTTCCAGCTTCCCATTAATATAAACAGTGCTGCATTCATATCTTCTTTCAAACGTGAATTGCTGGGTCATAGGGAATGTGCAGTCTCAATTTCTTTGAGCAATGTCAGATTGTACTCTGGATTGGCTACTTTGGTTCATACTCCTGACAGAAGAGAATGCTGGTTCCTATTGTCCACATATTCTCCAGCACTTGATACAGACACTGTTTGTAATAACAGATTTAAAAATATTTTTAAATGCTCTGTGGCACATGACTGAGGTGTGTCTACCTAACTTATTAAAGCTCCCTTTTAGCTCTTCTCTTGTACATTTTCTCATCTACTCATACCTTAATATCTCATATGTCATGTAAGTTCATTTTAATTCTTCAAATACAAATGCATGATAATCTTCCTTAGGGTAGAAACTATATTATGTATATATATATATATTTTTGCCAAAAGTACTTCAGACATTCACACATTTTTCTATTTGTTTTATGATTATTTCTTTTCCCTTTCTATAATTGCTGATCACCTTTGAAATAACAATTAGTGGGAATTTATTATTATCCTAATAGTAGAATAGAAAAGCAAATTTTAACCTTTTATTCAGGTTAATACTGTAGAAGATCACCCTTAAAACTCATTACTGTTTTATTAAACTATAATTTTAAAACATACACGTACACATGCACACAGGTAGAGCGTGCTTTTGTCCTTGAAGAGGATAATTATTTACTTTTGTGCTCAAAAATTTCTGTACACATTTTTTCTCTTTTGTTGTTTCGTTTTATTTTTTCATGTTTGACTTTAACTTCCTACTCTATTTTTTGTTTCTCTAATCTTGTGCTGACTTAGGTTACAAATAATGGAAATGCATGTGTGGTTTCTTCCCCTATTTGGTCATTCTTGAAATAGTGGGTTTGTGTATAGTAACATGCATTCTTCTTTTTCAAGGTAACCATAGAAACAAGATCTGTAGCGTACAATGAGCTTTAGAATTTAGATGATTTGAAACAAGAACAAATATACCCCCCAACACGGAAGGGAATACACTTGACTTTATCCTTCCCCCAGTGAGTTAGGGAAGTAGGCTTTATGTACGTGATACAAAAAAAAAAAAAAAATACATACTTCTCTAAATTATGTGAAAATGTTTTAAACCCAACAAGCATGGAAAACTTGATTGGGTGTTTTGTTGATACAAAGTGATATAGAATCAGTGACTTCAGGTCAGTGATGATAAAATGTGATGTTTCAGGAAATAGAATAAATATAATACCTAAACTAAGTAATGGATCATCTTCCTAAAAGCAGTTGCCAGAAATAATTATGATATGAAACAGGTTAATTTTTATCTGCAGCTAATTGGTCCAAAAGTAATTAGGAGTACATACGAAGCTTAGCCCTATACGGTCAGCCTGCCCTGCCCTTGATCTAACCAAACATTTACATTGCTACAATGGATCTATTCCGAATTAACAAAAGGAGCCTCCATTATAACTTTTACTAATCATTAACATTAATATTGTATTTTTTGTTCTTAAAAATCTTAAATTCTGTTCAATTGGAATCCAACTGAAATCAGTCTCCCCCTTCCTTGTGTTATATTAGTCACACTGATCTTTTTTCCCCTAGAATGTATCATACTCATTTCTGGCTCAAAAATCTTCACTCTTCGCTTCGCACAGTCCACCCTCTAATTCTCTGTAAGACCTGTCTCTTCTCAGTTTTCAGCTGCTGGTTGAAATTAAGCCTAGCTACCAGAAGTTACCCCATCACCATATCTAAATAACCTCATGACCCTCATCTACACAATCATTAATTTTCTATTACATCAACTTGCTTTCATTTCATAACATTGATCACTCTCTGCTAGAATCACTTTTATGTATGCACTTATTGTCTACGTCCGTCTACTAGAATGTAAGCTCCACTAGCACAGGTTTTCTCTCTATTGACTTAAGTGTCCCATCTGCTGTTCCCACTCATAACTGCCAATTTACTCAGCTCATGGGATGGTGCCACCATCTGCGGACAGAAAGATGAAAAATAAGAGGAATTTTCCTGTTAAGAAACTCACAGACTTCACAGACTGAAGACAAAGGTAGTCAAATAAATTAATGATTATAGGATATTATTTATCCTGGGCTTACAATGGTGTTGCCAATAAAATAAATATATCTAAATGAAACTAGCTTGTCAAGGGAGATAGTCTGGAGCCAACTTGCATCAAATCATATTGATAAAAGGTAGAATCTCAAACTTGAAATCTTGCAAAGATGGAAGCCACAGGCAAAAGTAGTCATAGAAGGTGTATTATATTATAATACCTATTTGTTCTTACACAGTTATACTGTCAAAGCATTCACTTCTGAAATTGAAAGATTTTCCATAGCATGGGTAGATTAAATACTATACGAAAGAGGACATTAAATTTATATAGATATATTACAGTCATACCTTAAACTAATGTATGTATATATAAATACATAAATATAATCATTCAGGAATGTATATACAATTATATATACATACATCAAAATGTCCAAATAAATCACACTTAAAATTTAGTCTCTTTTGTATATTTACATACATCCAGAAAGTCTGTAAAATTAACTGTTCTATTTTCTTAGTAAAATACACAAAACTTATGGTTCTTTTGATTAAGAAAGTAATATCCTTGAACAGCATAGTATAGATTATCTAAAAATCAATAGTGCCTTTATTTAAGGTAGCATTTCCTAGTGCTGAGATTGTAGTGATATATTTTGCTGTCTCTATCTTCAAAGTTAAATTTGCAGGTTGTTCCATATGATTTCTTATTGAGTGGATTCACACTGCAAAGACATTTAGAAATTCCTTGAATCAGAACATGAAGTGTGCTTTAACTAGAAAACATTCAGGATACAGGTTTATTTTTGCTAGTGACCAGAGTTTATATTTAGGTATTTGTGATGAAGAGCCCAAAACAATTTGTGTGCTGGTGTTACAAAGCCCTGCCACCTATCGTTCAAGGTAATGGCAGAAAAAGCCACACCTGCTCAGAATCAGAAATAGCTGTGTGTGTTGTAGAAGGAGGGAAGAATGTAAGGTGTCATTCTTTCCTCTGAATGGAAGTGTAATGTGTGGCTCATCTATTCCATGAACATGCCTTGTCTAGGCAACATTGCAGCCAATACAGCATATATATAAACATAAAGAGAAAGAAGATACTAAATACTGTCTTCAACCACAGAGAGCCACTGCTGTCATTCTCTGTCTTGGCATCCGCATAGAAAGAGATGAGATAGAGCAATACATACTTACAGACATGGATAATATTCACATTTAAATCAATGTAACCCACGGGGTATATATAGTTTTTTTTGTTTGTGTAGATTTAGTTTTTTACTTTTCACATATTGTCGGTATATTTAAATGTAGTTTCACTAACAGTATTTTATCTTGTAGATTTAACCCGATGTATTAAATACTGACTTACTTTTGGAAATTTAATGCTTCCAACTTTTAGTATAAGTAATGTTGTCATGAATGGTTTGGGGCATACGTTTTTGAGATACATGTAATTATTCTTTTAAATACAATCACAGGAAGGAGGTTACTGGGAGAACTACTTATATTTTTAAAACTGGTAAGTACAAATAACACAATTTTGACTGATTTAGTTTATTGGGCATATCTGGCTCAGGTATCTCACTAGCTGTCATTAGAGAAAATTTAAACTTAGAGCACCGCAGCAACCAAAAAAAGTAAATAATGATCAAGTGAGAATAAGAGCCTTTAGAGTGCAGCAGAGAGACAAAAATTATCTTCAGGTTGTTCTCACTAGAAGAAAATGATAAATGTTTGAGGTGATGGATTTGCTAAATACCCTGATTTGAGAATTACACACTGTATATATGTAAGGAAACATTACACTTTACTACAAAAATATCTTTTTCACTTATGTGTCAATTAAAAGTAAAATAAAACTTTAAACAACCTTCAGACAAATGAAAAGGAAACTACAACACACAGAACTTATGGGATGTGGCAAAAGCGGTACTAAGCGGAAAACTTATAGTGATAAATGCCTACATTAAGAAAGATAAAAGATCTCAAATAAACAAGCTAACTTTACACCTCGAGGAAATAAAAAAAGAAAAAAGCCTGAAGGTAGCAAAAAGAAGGAAAATATAGCAATTAGGGCAGAAATAAAATAGAGACCAGAAGAAAAAATGCAATAGATCAATGAAATATTTGGCTTTTTTGAAAGATTAATGGAATTGACAAGTCTTTAGCTAAACTAGTGCATTAGGGTTCTCTTAGAGGGATAGAACTAATAGAATATATATATATACAGGATATATATAATAGGATATATATATCCTATTATACTTGAGATATATATATTATATATTTTATATATATATATATATATGTAAGTTTATCAAGTATTAACTTTCACAATCACAAGGTCCCACAATAGCCTGTCTACAAGCTGAGGGGCAAGGAGAGCCAGTCCAAATCCCAAAACTGAAGAATTTGGAGTCCGATGTTCGAGGGCAGGAAGCATCCAACACGGGAGAAAGATGTGGGCTGGGAGGCTGGACCTGTGTCTCTTTTTCATGTTTTCTGCCTCCTTTATATTTTCTGGAAGCTGATTAGATTGTGCTCACTGGATTAAGAGTAGATCTGCCCTCCCCAGCCCATTGATTCAAATGTTAATCTCTTTTGGCAACACCCATACTGACACACCCAGGATTAATACTTTGTATCCTTCAATCCAGTCAAGTTGACACTCAGTATTAATCATTGCAAGTAGCTAAGAAAAGCAGAAGACAAATAAAATTAGAAGTGAAAAATGAAGACATTATGACTGATGCCACAGAAATACAAAGGATCACACTAGAAAATATGAACAATTATAAACCAACAAATTTGTTAACTAGAGGAAATAAATAAATTACTAGAAATGTACAACATACAAAGACTAAAATGGGAGAGAATAGAAAATCTGATCAGGCCAATTACAAATAAGAACATTGAATCAGTAATAAATAGTCTCCCATCAAAGGAAAGCCCAGGACTGAGTGGCTTTACTGCTGAATTGTACCAAACATTTAGAGAGGACCCAATATTAACCCTTCTCAAAGTTTTCTAAAAAAGTGAAGAGAACATATTCAAACTCTTGAGGAGACCAGCATTACCCTAATACCAAAGCCAGGCAAGGGTGCTACAATATAAGAAAATTACAGACTATTATTACCAACAAACATAGTTGCAAAAACTGTTTAAAAATACTAGCAAACTGAATTCAACAGCACAGTAAAAACTATCATTCATGATGAAGTGGGATTTATCCCTGGGATGCAAGGATGATTTGACACACACATATCAATAGATGTCATAATTTCATAACGCCTTTATTTTGTTGAGACAGATTCCTTCAATACTTAGTTTGTTACGGTTTTTGTTTGTTTGTTTTTTGAAGGAGTCTTGCTCTGTTGTCCAGGCTGGAGTGAGTGGTCTGATCTTGGTTCACTGCAACCTCCGCCTCCTGGGTTCATGCCATTCTCCTGCCTCAGCCTCCCGAGTAGCTGGGACTATAGGCGCCCGCCACCATGCCTGGCTAAGTTTTTGTATTTTTAGTAGAGATCGGATTTCACTGCATTAGCCAAGATGGTCTTGATCTCCTGACCTCGTGATCTGCCCACCTCAGCCTCCCAAAGTGCTGGGATTACAGGTGTGAGCCACCGCGCCCAGCCTGTTGAGTGTTTTTATCACGAAAGAGTAATAAATTTTGTCAAGTGCTTTTTTTTACACCTATTGAAATGACTATAGGATTTTTATCCTTCTGTGAAGGATATACATACCTTTCCCTAACTCTAACCCTAACCCTATGCTTCCCTAACCCTAACCCTCACAGAATGAAGGAAAAAATCCTACAGTCATCTCAATAGGTGTAGAAAAAGCATTTGACAAAATTTAATACACTTTCACAATAAAAAACATTTAACAAAATAAGTATAGAAGGAATGTGTCTCAACATGATAAAGGCCACATATGACAGACCTGCAGCTAACATCATACTCAACAGTGAAAAGTTAGAGCTTTTCCCCTAAGATCGGGAATGAGACAAGGATGTCCACTCTCTCCGCTTCTATTCAACATAGTACTGGAAGTCTTAACCGAGAAATTAGGAACGAAAAAAACAAAAAGGCATTTATGTCAGAATGGAAGGACTGTCTTTGTTTGCAGATGATATGATCTTATATATAGAAAACCCTGAAGACATCACTAAAAAAATTGTTAGATCTAATAAATAAATTCAGTAAAATTGAAGAATTCAAAATGAGCATACAAAATAATGTTGTGTCTTTTTAAACTAACAATGGACTATTCAAAAAAAAATAAAGAACATGATCCCATTTACAATAGCATAAAAATACAATACTTAATAATATGCTTATCCAAGGGCTTGAAAAAATTATCCACTGAAAACTACAAAACATTGATAAAAGAAATTTTAAAAGATACAAATAAATGGAAAGACCACCCATGTTCATGGATTGGAAGATATAATATTGTCAAAATGCCCATACTACCCACAGCAATCTACAGATTCAGCGCTGTCCCCACTAAATTCCAATGTCATTATTTTTTGGAAAGAAATAGCAAAACAAATTCTAAAGTTTATATGGAACTACAAAAGACACAAAATAGCCAATGATCTTGAGAAAGAAATACAAAACAAATTCTAAAGTTTATATGGAACTACAAAAGACACAAAATAGCCAATGATCTTGAGAAAGAAGAACAAACCTGGAAGCATCACACTTCCTAATTGTAAACTATATTACAAAGCTACAGTAATTTAAAGTTTGCTGTTGACATAAAGTTGGACATATAGATTAATGCAGCTGAATAGAGAACACAGAAAAAAAACCCACTGATATACAGGCAACTGAATATTGACAAGTGTGCCAAGAAATACACAATGGGGAAAGGACAACCTCATCATCAAATGATGTTGGGAAAACTGGATAATCATATGCAAAAGAATGAAATTTGACCCCTATTTTCCACCATCTCCAGAAGTCAACTGGAAACAGACTAAAATATAAGACATTAAATTGTATAAATTCTTTTTTTTAATTTTTATTTTTAGACGGAGTTTTGTTCTTGTTTCCGAGGCTGGAGGGCAATGGTGCAATCTCCGCTCTCTGCAACCTACACCTCCTGGGTTCAAGCGATTCTCCTGTCTCAGCCTCGTGAGTAGCTGGGATTACAGGAGCACGCCACCACCCCTGGCTAATTTTTGTATCTTTAGTAGAGACGGGGTTTCATCATATTGGTCAGACTGGTCTCAAACTCCTGACCTCAGGTGATTCACCCACTTCGGCCTCCCAAAGTGCTGGGATTACAGGCATGAGCCACCATGCCCAGCCGTATAAATTCTTAAATATATGACATCAAACTGTATAAATTCTAGAAAAAAAGAATGAGGAAAAGCTTATTGGTCTTGTCAATGATTTCTTAAATATGATCCCAAAAGCAAAGGCAACAAAAGCAAAAATACACAAGTGGGACTATGTCAAACTAAAAAGCTTCTGCACCTCAAAGGATACAATCAACAGAGTGAAAAGGCAATCTGAAGAATGGGAGTAAATATTTGTAAACCATATGTATTTGATAAGGTTTTAATCTCCAAAATATTTAAGAAACACCTCCAACTCAATAGTAAACAAGCACACAAGTAAACAAAACAAAAATCAATGCAATTAAAAAATGAACAAAGGGCTTCAGTAGATATTTCTCCACAGAAGTCATAGAAGTGCTCATCAGGTATATAAAAAAACATACTCAATGATATGGTTCAGCTGTGTCCCCACCCAAATCTCACCTTGGATTGTAGTTCTCATAATTCCCACGTGTTGTGAGAGGGACCCAGTGGGAGGTAATTGAATCACAGGGGTGGTTACCCCCATGCTGCTTTTCTCATGACAGTGAGTGAATTCTCATGAGATCTGATGGTTTTATAAGGGGCTTTTCCCCCTTTTGATCAGCACGTCTCCTTGCTGCCACCATGTGAGGAAGGATGTATTTGCTTCCCTTTCTGCCACGATTGTAAGTTTCCTGAGGCCTCCCCAGCCCTGTGGAACTGTGAATCAATTAAACCTCTTTCCTTTATAAATTACTGAGTCTTGGGTATGTCTTTATTAGCTGTGTGAGAACAGGCTAATACACTCAACATTACTAATCATCAGAGAATTTCAGATTAAAACCACTAGATATCACTGCATCTCTGTTAGGATGACTATAATAAAAGTAAAAATAAAAAGTGTTGCCAAGGATGCTGAAAAATTGGGACATTTGAACACTGTAGATGTAAGTGTAAAATGAATCAGCCATTATGAGTAGCATAAAGATTTATCAAAAAAAAGTATCCTATGATCTAGCAATCCCAATTCTGGGTATATATTCAAAAGGATTGAAATCAGGATCTCAAAGACACATTTGCACTTTCATGTTCAATGCAACATTATTCACAATAGCCAAGGTAGGAAAAAAAACAGAAGTCCATTGACAGATTAATGGATAAAGGAAATGTGGTATCTACATAAAATGCAATATTGTTCAGCATTGAAAAAACAATGAAATCCTATTTGTGACAACATGGATAAACTTAAAGGACAATATGCTAAATGAAAGAAGCCATTCACAAAAGGACAAATACTGCATGAATCCACTTGTATGAGGTGTCTAAAATGGTCAGACTCATAGAAGCAGAGAATAGAATGGTGATTGCCAGCGGTTGGAAGGGGAAAGGGGAGTTGTTGGTCAATGGTGTAAAGTTTCAGTTATGCAAGATGAATAAACTCTAGAGATTTGTGTACCACATAGCACCTATAGTTAACAACATAGTATCATGCACTTAAGGAATAGAGTAGATTGCATGTGTTCTTACAAACAAAACAACACACACACACACACACAAAGTGGCAGAAGGACACCTTTGGAGGTAGAGGACATGTTTATTACCTCTATTGTGGTGATAGTATCATCGGTGTATGCATATGTCCAAACTCAACACATTTTCTATTCACCTGCAGATGTTTTTATATATCAATTATATTTCCATAAAGTTTATTTATTTAAAAAATAGTTATCTGAAGGTTTTCTCATTTTAAGTATTGAAATGATGTTGTTTCTGTGGAGCTTTGAGTCCAGACACAGAAGTCAGCAGTTGAGAGGCACATTCTATTTTCTCTCACCTTGTGAATTCGCTGTGAAAACAACATGAGATGGTTTGCAGCTTTTATTGATCTTTCCCTAGTCTTTGACCCCGAGAGACCACCAATCGCTAAGTTGTTTGGTGTCAATAGAGACCAGGCAGAAAATGATGCCTATAAAGACCTTAATACCCCCTGAGATTTCACGATCGATAGCAACAATTTCCCGACAGATCACATAACAAATTTGAGAGACAAAAAAATAAATTAAAAAGAAAACTTGGATTTTATGACTTGATAATTTTAGGTAATCTTGACATGAAAAAAATATGTACATATCCCCTTCAAATCTGTCAAAAATAGAAAGTTGTATTTATTTTTATGCTTTTGTCACTTTTTAAACCATCCTTTAATATTTATATGAATAGCAGTTCATGATCAAATATTTTTAAATTGAAAGTTTTGAATATAGTCCCTAAAAAGTTAATTGGCATTTAATAGAAATTATATCACGTCAACCGATTTACTTCAAAATGGATATGTGTACACAGACACACACATTATGATTACTCTTCATTTGTGGAGTCTATTGAATATTTCTCTGTCATTCTCTTTCTCTGTTTTATACTTAATGGTTATTTTAAGCAATTAATATCATAAGTTGTTCAAAACTATTGTGTCCAGACTTTATGGTACAAAATCATGGTATCTTTGACCCATGCTTTTGTAAATTGATAAAGATCAAATATGTTTTCTAAAGAAAGTCTTAACTTGAAAGTGTTTAGTTATTCAGGCCAATGTTCTTGTTAGCTCCACAGTATTTCTAAAAATTGTCAACTCTAACCTCAGCTTTAATGTCAAAACATACACATTTACTCTTAATCAGCAAAATGAGATGCCTGCACTCCTGTTTATTGCCATTGAACATGATTCCAAGATGCCTTATGGGCATTTATTCTCAAAAGCTGACATGTGAGAAATAAGGATACACAGTTATTTCATTCCTACATATCAGTGTTTATCAAGTGTTAATGGGAACAATTTGCATCAGTCTTTCAAGAAAAGATAATTCGATGTAGGGGTCCAACTCAAACTCACTAAATCAGAATCTCTGGAATCAAAGCCTTAGAAATATCACTTTTCGTAATCACTTCATGTAATCCTTATGCATTCTAAATTTTGGAAATTCTTGCTCTTGATAATCCCAGTTCGGTCTTTAGACGAAATTAGATGATGAGAAAGCTGTGGGCTAGGATTGCGCTCCTTAGTGTCCATGTACTTTTTCTGGTGCTAAATACAGAAAATTGACAAGACATCATCTGTTTCCATTAAGATGTGGTAGAAAAATTCATTTATAAACTTATTACATTTAATCTATTACCATATGTATTAAAGATATTATAATCATAGGCCTGTTATATCCCAAACATAATCTTGGATATTGTCTTAGTCTGTTCAGGCTGCTATAATACAACATCATACACTGAGTAATTTATAAACAATAGAAATGTATTGCTCACAGTTCTGGAGACTGAGAAGTCAAAAATTAAGGCATCAGCAGAGTCAGTGTCTGATGAGGGCTTCATAGATGGCACCTTGTCCTTGCATCCTCACATGTCAGAGAGTCTCAGGGCCAGTGCCACCCCAATAGCTTCAATAGGCATTTCCTGTGTGGGATTCTTTGCAGTAACCCTAACATAATGGCTCCACTTAACATTGCCCTGGTGCAGACTTTCTTTGGTTGCCCTGTGACAGTACTCTGCCTGGGCCCTGATGCTCTCGAGGGCATCTTTTGAAATCTAGGTGAAGGCAACCATGCCCTTAGAGTTTGTGTACTCCGTGCCATGGTAGAGGTGGTATCATGTGAATTCCACCATGGTTTACCATCTGGTCCCTCTGGAGAGGTGGCCACAGCAGCCTGCCCTGCACCTGGGCCTACTTGAGCCACACCTGGGATAAATGAGGAGCACTGTGCCAGAATGCAGGGAGAAGAGGCTTGAATGAGGCTCTGTGGGTGTCTGAGGGTCCTCTTCGACATCAGTCCATCCCCTGGGAGTTGACCTGTAACTATGGCCTGTGATGGGAGGGTCAGCCAGCACCTAAAATATCTGAAATGCCTTTGGGGTCATTCTTTCACTGTTTTGATGAATAGCATCTGGCTTCCTTGTGTTCATGCTAATCTCCTTATCAAATATTTGCTTCACTGTACTCTTGGTATTTTCTCCTGAACATGCTTTTTCTTTCTTTACAAGATGGTCAGCCTGATAATTTTTCAAGTCTTTACATTATGGTCCCATTTTGTGTATAGATTTCATCTTTAATTTGTTTTTCCTTGCACTTTACTGTTAGCAGTCAATAGAGGCCACGCTGCATTCTCAACACTTTGCTTATTGATTTCTTCCACCACATATCCTATTTCACCACTTACAAGTTTCACCTTCCACAAAGCAGTAGGACAGGAACACAACATCTGTAAAAAAGTTAAAGCCTTCTCTACAGATCTCTCTCCTTCTGGGTCCTCACCAGAATCGCCCTTCATAGCAAATACCCCCAAAACTCTTCCAGCCTCTACCTGGTACCCAGTTCCAAAGCTGCTTCCACATATTTAAAAATTTGTTACAGCAGCACCTCATTCCCGGTACCAATTTCTTTCTCTGTCCTTACAGGTTGGTATACCAAAATGCTATAGACTAGGCAATTTATAAACAACTGAAATTTACTGCTTATAGTTCCAGAGGCAGGGAATTCCAAGATCAAGGAAGTAGCAGACTCAGTATCTGGCAAGGGCCTCATAGATGACACTTTGTTGTTAAATCTTCACGTGGTGGAAGGGGCGAACAGCTCCCACATGCCTCTTTTATCAGGTCACTAACCCTATTAGTGAGGGCTCTACCCTCATAATTTAAACACCTCCTAAAGGCCTCACTTCTTAATACTATCACATTGACAATTAAGTTTTAACATATAAATTTCGGAGGCCACATTCAGACCATAGCAGATAATATGGATGGCTTTTGTTCTTTATGAGTTAGTGAGAAAATATTTATCTTAAGTATCATATGTTTCAAGAGGACTTATATACTTTTTCTACATAATTTTCCACACACATCTTCCATACATTTCTACACACTTAGATTTAGCACATAATAGTAATCGTTCCTTCCGTGAAAATGTTTTAAAGTATATATTGCGACCTGGTGTTATGGTAAGTGAAATTTAAAATACTGAGCATTTTTATAAACTATTATTGAAATGAACAATAATAGATTCCATCAGTTAGGGAAAAAAGAAGGGTCCTGATACATCACAAATTCTGGAATAAGTTATTATTTATTTTTCAATACAGAAGGGAAGAAAATTTTTAGAAGGCTACATCTTATTTCACCCTACATTGAAACAATGTGAAGTTGAAAATAGGGACAGGACATTTTCTTACAACATTTTCACAGCACTATATGTTTCTCTGCATTTTCGAACGCTGTGCAGATGAATGTTACAATGTCTTCTTTTACTTTAACCACTGCTGGTGTGGTTATCTAAGAAGTTTGGATTTCCAGTCACCATTAATGGGCTGCACATGTACCTCTGAACTTAAAATAAAAGTTAAAAAACAAGAAGTTTGTTTTTCAAGGAAATACAGATTATGTCTGGTGGAAATTGTTTATGTCTCTCTATAAATATCTAGATGTACATCAGGGCATATGCATATTCATGCATACATACTTAATTATACATACATGTTGCATATGCTCATTTTGAAGACATGCAATGAATATTTTTAAGGTAAAGGAAAAACTAGATGTCATTCTGTATGAGAAGACAAATACTAATTATGGACAATAACTCTATGATTAAATTTAATACTTGCCAAACATAAAAAGCACATGTACCTAAAATTTTATCGGCTGAAACCTAGAAAATCTCCCTTCAGAAAAGGCTAGCTCTTCCACATTTTATCAAAAAATATATTGTGGTTAAGAACTAATATATATTATTTATAGAATTCTTTTCTGGTACTTAGAATTAAATTTCCTTAAATTTTTCTTAAATATATTGTGGTTATGAACAAATATATATTTTTTATAGAATTATTTTCTGGTACTTAGAGTTACATTTTTCTTAGCATACTTCTGGATCATCCATATAGGCTAACCTTTTTTTACTTTCTGCAGATCTATTATTTTCTTATTTTTCTTCTTATTATTTTTTTGAGACAGGGTTTCACTCTGTTACCTAGGATGGAGTGCAGTATGATTATGGCTCACTGCTGCCTCCATCACCCCGGGTTCAGGTGATTTTCCCATCTCAGCCTCCCGAGTAGCTGGGACTATAGGCATGCACCACCATGCCTGGCTAGCTTTTATTTATTTATTTTTTATTATTATTATTATTATTATTATTATTATTATTATTATTTGTAGAAATAGAGGTTCGCCATGTTGACCAGGCTGGTCCCAAACTCCCGGGCTCAAGTGTTACCATGCCCCTTGGCCTTCCAAACTGCCAAGATTACAGGCATGAGACACTGCACCTAAGCTATTATTTTTCATTTGACAAGAATTTTTAATGTTTTTCTTTAGAATTGAAAAAAAAGTGTGAAACAAATCCAGACAAATCCAGAAGGTGACCACCCCATTAGTCCATGGAAACTGAGTGTCAGGAAAGAAAATTCTTCAGTTTCTGTGTATTTTTCTGTGTGTCTTTGTTATTTTTCATATGTACACATTTTCGTGTGTGTGTGTGTGTATAATTTATTTTATCATTGAGGATGATTATCACATTGTGGTGATCCAAAAGATCCCATGGCATTGCCAAGAAGAATATTCTCAGGTGATTTAATTTCTCCTTTTTCTGGGAAACTTAGCCAAAAGAATGAACCCCAAGACTTATTCAGATCTTAAATACAGAACATAAATCCTGCTTTTCTGTAGACATTTTGTTAGATACTGACACCCAAGGAAAATAGAATGTGTTTGAAATGTTGGCTTCACATGCGAAAATACCATTGATCTTATGAACTTTGATTCTCTAAGGACAACATTTGAATTTCTCTCAAATTATGTACAACTCGTGCAGATGGTAGCATTTTATGCTCTAAAATTGAAATAATATATGATACAAACTTAACACTTAAGTGTCCAATATCTAAAAGAATGTCATTTTTCACTTCAGCATGTCACCTGTGGCCCATCCTTTCTTTATAAATGATCCCAGAGCATTCTTTATAAATTGCTCCCAGAGCAATTCATTTATAACTGTCATATGATACAACATTCTAGGCTGGATTGAAAGTATATTAGTCGAGAGATCATAATATATTATAAAGTCCTTGTAAAAAGCATTGCTTTATGTATCTTTGAGGAGACCATAATGGCTACAGACTGTAGCATTATTTAACTTAGACTATTTAAAGGGTTATTTACCTTAGAGTCATTTCCTGTTTCAGGCGCCAAGGAAGTAACCACTGCCTTAATCAAGGACTCCACTCATTCATTTACTCAGGGCTTCTTCTACCAGTACTGAGTATCTTTAACATGCTATACCTTACGCTGGATACTGAGATGAGAGAGAAGGAATCCGTACTGTGTTAAAGAGGTCTGAAGTCTAGGAGGCTGTGGCTTGGAGTGCTGGGAACTTCCCAAATATTCATTATCTCTGCTTCCTTAGTAACAGAACCCTGATTTTCTTCAAGACAATGATATTTTCAGGTAAAATACTATGTTTCCCATCCTTGTTTACAGCTAGGGACGGCCATTTGATGTAAGCAGAAGACACAGGATCAGGATTCCAGGAAATATTTTTAAGGGGTCTGTCTTGCACAGCATCCAGTGACTTTCAGGATGAAAACCACAGCTTTGAGAACAACTGAGTAGAAAGAAAGAAAACAGCCTAATGACTCATGGATGCATTGTATCATCACTGGGCAGGCTACCTTTGGACTACTATTGTGTGAAAAAATAAACCTTTGACTCATTTGAGACACTATACCAAGTCTTTGTTAATCACACCCAAATGCAATTGCTAAGAAATACAGTGGTCAAAACTGTAATCAGGTACATTAAAATGGAGCATATATATTCCTACTTTAGAAGTATATACAAAGTGTGTTTGTTGCAGTTATCATCTCCACTATAATAATACATATATTACATATAATCAATTGTTTTTGATTCTTTGCTTAAATTTTATTGTATCTCCCTCTGTGTTTGCCTCTTCCTGCTAGAAAATAAACTTCATAGCCGGGCACGGTGGTTCACGCCTGTAATCCCAGCACTTTGGGGGGCTGAGCCGGGTGGATCACGAGGTCAGGAGTTCAAGACCACCCTGGCTAACACCCCGTCTCTACTAAAAATATAAAAAATTAGCCGGGCGTGGTGGTAGGCGCCTGTAGTCCCAGCTACTCAGGAGGCTGAGGCAGGAGAATGGCGTGAACCCAGGAGGCGGAGCTTGCAGTGAGCCGAGATCGCGCCACTGCACTCCAGCCTGGGCAACAGAGCGACATTCCGTCTCAAAAAAAAAAGGAAAAGAAACTTCTTAAGGGAGAGGACACTTGGCTGTTTTTTTTGCTAACACACCTCCAGTGCCTAAAACAATGCCTGACACAAAGCCAACATTCAGTAAATATGTCTTGAATGAATGAACAGATGACTTAATGGATGGTGAGGAAATGGATGGATAAATATATGGCACTTTCTCAGAAGATGTAGTAGTTCATTTTATCTGTCAGGAGAGTAAATGATAGCAGAGCAAGGTCTGTCTCTGCTTAAGCAGATAAATTTTGATAAGGTAAGCTTTCTGGGTTCTGAACAAATGTTTCTCTGGTTTACAAACTGAGAGTAATATTTTACTGCCTTATTTTATAAATCAAATACAGTATTAATTGAAAATAACCACCACCCTGACATTGTTGCATACTGTGGGAGTCATTTAGCAGTTGAGATTGGCAATAAAATAACAAAGTGCTGTTATAGAAAAAGCAGGCTTATATATGTGCCTCATAACTTTCATATAACTATAGATAAGTATACATACCTGCATAAGCACACTTATAACCCTATAAAACATTTGTCAATTTTTCTTTCATATGTATCTGGGCATAATTTGCACTTGTCATTGATTTTTCTTTATTGAACCGATGTCTTCTAGCCCTGAGCAGTTACAAGTAGTGTCACTCGTGGTCTGCAACTTTTTTATTTTATCAGGTATTGGATTCTGTGTAATGCTACTGGTCAGATATTTTTGGCAAGTTTATGTGTCAAACAATGTTACTTATAGAGATTCATCAAAATCTCCACACATTTACTGGAGCCTAGTTTCTGAAGAACCATAATCGTAACTACTGCCTTTCCTGTGATTCCCACTGTAGCTGGTAGAATACTTCTGCCATGGTTGTTACATGTAGCCCTGTCTCTTCACGTCTTTTATGATCCTGCTCTTCGAATTAGGGGGAATCTGTTTCATTCTTATTAGAACACAATGACTCCTTTTAAAAATTGGTTACACTTTACACATAGTATGACATATTCTTGAGGGTCTAGGAAATAAGAGAGCCTCAAGGAAAAAGTTATTTTTACTAGAGTGTAACCTCATTTTGGTCTTCATTCTAGGAGCTGCTATTCATGTTGACCAACAGTCTTAAGCAGAAAGAAATAGCTTCTGGAAAAATAACTGTAAGTGTAACTAAATTCTCTGGAGAAACCTATTTCTTTCTTTGTGGTCTTTTTGCATCTTCTTAATTTTTGTTTACATGTATACATTTTTGATATGGTTTTGGGCATTTGTCCCTCAAATCTCATGTGGAAATGTGATCTCCAGTGTGGAAGGTGGGCCTGGTGGGAAGTATCTGGGACATGGGAGTGGATCCCTCGTGAATGGTTTGGTGCCCTCCCCATGGTAATGAGTTACCCAAGATCTGCAGGTTAATAAGACTCTGAGACCTCCCCCAACCCACTGCAACCTCTCTCATCACGTGACATACCTGCCACCCCTTCTTTTGCCATGATTGGGAGCTTCCTGAGGCCTCACCAGAAGCAGCTGCTGGCACCATGCTTCTTGTATAGTCTGCAGAATCCTGAGCCACATAAACCTCTTTTTAAAATATAAACTACCCAGTCTCAGGTATTCCTTTATATCATTGTAAAATAGACTAACACAATTTTGTTTTACACCTGCTTTCTTTCTTTTCCAATAACAATGTAACAGAGGGCACAATACCTAGTAAGAAGGCATGGCTAGTATTTTAAAATTTTGTTTTCTTGGAAGGTGCATATGGATAGTTCTTCTGGTATATACATGGGAGGAAATTTTATATTAATTTGCTTTATTGCAATTTTACCTAAATTCAGTGTGGACCCATGAGGACTTACTACTACTCCAAGATATTCTGAAATAAAATTTATTTATAGGAAATTTAACTAATAATTTTCTATTTGTAAAACAATTACCCTATCTTGTAATCAACTCTCATAATATATTTACAAGTTATTTTCTATTTTGCAAAGAATAAAGATGTATTTGTTAAAATATGGAAACTTGAACATCCAAAATAGTCCAAATAAATGAAGCTTACTACTTGTAGCCTAAAGGACAATCTTTTATCAAATATGTATTAGAGTACTGGTTTTCAGCCAGGGGAACTTTTGCTCACTAGGAGACATTTAGCAAGGACTGGACACATCTTTGATTGCATTATTGTGATGGTATGTGTATGCTACCAACATCTAGTGTGTAGGGCCCAGTGATGCTGCCAAACTTCCTAATAATTTAATTATAACTCATAATCAAATTATAACTAGGAGAATTGTGCCCCAAATATCAATAATGCCTGGCTTGGGAAAGCCTGTATTTGCATAACTAGATGCCAAATAAAACTTAATTATGAGTTATAATTAAATATTTTAATCAACTTTTACATAAGATAAAATATTCTTAAAATGATTTTGTTCTGTGTATCATTAAAATATTTTCATCAGTCAAGACGATGTGAGGATTCAAATTTTTTACTAATAAAATGTTATAGAATTTATACCCAAAAATACAACATAAGAAGAGATCACTTCTATAAGATACTCCATAATAATCATATTACTAACTTGGGAACTTGGTTGGTTTAAATAAAAGAGCCAATCTTTTCTCTATATAATGCATGGAGAAGACCTTTTTATTTCTCTCAGGTTATCAAAATAAAAGGACACTAATTATTTCTTTTATGGCTTAGTGAATTTTTCCATAGCTGTTATTTGTTAAAATCTATAATTCAAATTAAACATAACTTGACATAATATTATGAAGTAGTTTAAAAAACAGATGTCCTGGCCAGGCGCGGTGGCTCACGCCTGTAATACCAGCACTTTGGGTGGCCGAGGCGGGCGGATCACGAGGTCAGGAGATCGAGACCATCCTGGCTAACACGGTGAAACCTGGTCGCTACTAAAAATGCAAAAAATTAGCCGGGCGTGGTGGCGGTCCCAGCTACTCGGGTGGCTGAGGCAGGAGAATGGCTGAACCGGGGAGACGGAGCTTGCAGTGAGCCGAGATCGCACTACTGAACTCCAGCCTGGGCGACAGAGCGAGACTCCGTCTCAAAAAAACAAAAACAAAAAACAAATGTCTTAAAATAATGTTTTAGGAAGAGGTGTTTAAATCATCTAATTTGGCCATAACCCTGACAATGAGACAAAGAAGAAAGCACTAGTTAAGCTAATTTCATCAGACAAGGAATTTGTGAATTAATTGATCATTGCTTTATAGAAAATCTTAAACCTGGAGAGAAAAGGCAGGAAGATAGAATTGATAATCTTCTTTTCTGTTAGTGATTTTGAATACTTTTTATGTTTTGATACTATGAATTTCAAGATGCTATGTTTTGAATCACTAAATATCACATAAACAACTTTAGTCTGTATGTTCTTTTAAAACAAATAACTCAAAAATAATTACTATGGGAGTAATGAGTTGCAACCGGGTCATATGTAATGCAGCAAATAAATAGGTTAATCTCCAAGAACTTCTAAGGTTCATTTGATCTTTATTATCCACATTTTTCCAAAACTTACTCAAGTACTATTCTGGCAGTCACATTATATTAATTGTCACTGTATGAACTATAACATTTATAGCTTTATCACATTTATATAGCCAGCTTCACAGTATTATAAACTTCAGTTATTTCAGAAGGAAGAATGCATCTTATCAGCTAATATTCATGAGAAAGTTAAAAAGAACTTTCATGGTGGTTTAATTACGTCTTTTCTCTAACAGAATTTAAAATTCAAATGTACCATTTTTTTCTAAAGATATAAGAAGAATTTTCTAGTGCTGGTATGAAACTTCATTAAGTAATCATTTATTTTAATTAATCGGACTAATATGCTTCCTTCAAGGTAAGAAATGCAGTTATATCTACACCATAATAGGATATCTTATTCTCTTTTTTGTTCTGTTTTGTTTAGTTTAACAACAGACAAAAATGTAAGAGTATTGCATTGCAATGTAACAGTCAGTCTGTGTATCTCCAATGCTGTACCGTATTAATGGAGCAAGCTATGCTGTAATGATATTTGTCTGAACAACATCATCGAAAACTGTAAATCCCTGTTGAAAACCAACACTATAACCATATGTAGTTGACAGAAAGTGATCTGAATGTGTAGCAAAGCTAAGTTTGAAATTATAACTAATAGTTAGGAAATGCTGCTTCCTCTTGTCATGTTAATCTGCTTGCCCAGAAAGCAGAGGAACACTTTAATCAAATGCAATCTTCTTGAACTATACATTCAATGATCAAAGATGCTGGGTTAAAATAGCGTTCTAAAGACCCAGCGTATCAATCTTCCCCAGTGCTTCCTTCCACCAGTCAGAGCCTGTGGGGCTCCTGCACAGGTGGGCAAAGAATGATTTGAAAGTCACTGCTCTAACCATTTTCAGAGAACTGATACAAACGGAATTGTCTCATAAAAATTTTTAAGACAATTCAGAGAGTTATACAGTATATCCAGAGAGCAGGTGTTTCTGGTATGTTTCTTATATTTTCCTTTTATCTCCTTGTCTAATTTTCTGAGCTAATGTAATTATGTTATATGAAATTGTTTCTAAAAGGTTTCTAGTAGAAATAAAGCAATTTAATTTTCAGGCAAGGCTGCCAATACATATTTGGGATCCCTTTATTACTTACATCCTTACTTGACTGTATTTCCACTTTTTCTGCCAATTTTTCCTATTCATTTTAGGAAGCTCACCTCAAACTCTATGTAATTCTTTTGAGGAAGCTGAAATAATCTCAATGAGCTTTGGTAAAAATACACATTTTAACACACAAATCTTGCTTGAGTTATATTTCACTGTAACTTGGTAAGTGGAAGGAATTAACTTTCAGCCATGAGTGCTGCAGAATATCTGGCAAGGAAAAGCTTAGTGTGTGGAGCTTCTTGAATTTTCCTCATTCCTCACTAGACACTTGCTTAGTTAGTTGGCCACAGAATTCTGCCTTCCCTAGATAAGCCTCTGCCAACTGAAAAAATATATCTGAGTGGGAACATACCAAACTCGTAATGCGTTCCTGAAATATGTACTTTATTTTATCAAAAACAAAAACAGAAACGACTTACCAAGGCACATTCCCTAGACCAAACATAGAATTCTGGGTTCAGTTCCTACCCCATCATCAGTGGCTGATCTTCCAATGGTTATATAATAATATGATAGAGCAGCCCTATGTACTACAGGAGGGGTATTTGTCTGCAAAAATGAGGGACTGAAAACAACAGGCCTCAAATCATACGCATATTGCCAGCTATTGTACTAAACAGCTTAGAGAAAGCTTTGCTTTTCACGAATGTATTAGAAAATATATTTCTAAAGAAATATTCATTTTTCTGAATTCTAGACTAACAAGTAAATAATAAATTACTGTTAATAATTAAGCATCTATTTCACAAATTTTAGTTTCTAGATGGCAGCTCCTCCAGCTGATCCAGGTACTGAATCCACGGGAACAATGTCCAGTGGTGAATTAGCAGGTCTCCCTCCTTTAGCAAGTTGATGTCAAGTCAGGAAACTTGCAAAGTCTGAGACATTATTCTACTTGAACAGTTAGAGGGATAAGTCAATAGATCGATCCTAGCAGAAGCACCATGCCTCTGAATCAAATATCAGACATTTATTTGCTTACAGCAAAAACAGTGACCAGAGTAAACATGTAGCGTTGTTTTCCAATACCAAGCAGCCCCAGGCAACGCTATGAGAGCCAGATGGATTCTGCACATGCAGCGGGTTTGTACTACAGGAAGGGCATCATTTCATGGGTTGAATTGTGTCTCCCATGAAGATATATCGTAATGCAACCCGCAGTACTTCCAAGTGTGACCTTAGTTGAAATGGGGTCACTGCAGATGCAATTAAATTAGCTAAGGTCATACTGGAGGAAGGTATGTTCTTAATCCAATATGACTTGCATTCTTACAAGAGGGAGAAAATAGAAAAAGAGAATGTCATGCACCGGCATAGACATGGAGGAAAGACAGGTGTTTAAAGACTAAAACAGAGATTGGAGTTATGCTGCCACAAGCCAAGGACTATTCAGGGCTACTGGAAGCTGGAAGAGGCAAGGAAGGATCATTCCTTAGGGGCTTTAGAGTGAGCATGGCCCTGACAACACCTTTATCTGAGACTTCCAGCCTGCAGAACTATAGGACAATAAATTTATGTTTTTCTAAGCTACCCCAGTTTGTGGTATTTTGATACAGAATGCCTAGGAAATTAATATAGACCCCAAAATTATAAATGTGAGTACCTACACATTTATAGATATAAAGAGACAGGATATCCACCCTTGTCATCTTCTTCAGAAGTTGAGACTTTATTTTTTCCTATTTTGAGAAAGGAAGATCTCTAGGTCAAAATGTAAGTTTCATGGGAGGTAAGAAACATTTCATTACCCTTTGAAAGGGACCACATGGCCCCACCATAAAGGAATCCTAGCTATAGGCTCTGGAGCTAGGCTGTGTCTCCCAGTTCCTGACTGTCTTATTTTCCTTATCTTATCAGGCCACTCACTTGCAGCATCTTTTTACCTAAGAATCTTGGTGTTTGTTTCACGGCACATTAACAGTGGATAAAGGGACTAGTTCTACTGTGTCTTCAAGGGAATTGCTAGTACCTTAATTTTCATAAGAACTTGGTAAACATTTGTTGGTTGTATGAATAATATCGGTTATGTTTGCAATGGCAGACCAGAAGATGTAATATAGTCCCTCTTATACTTCCATTTTCTCTCAAATCACACAATCTATCTCAAATAACACTTATTTATTCATTATGTCTTCAGACAAAATGTCCTCATAGTCAGAGCAAATCTGATAATTATTTAGGTTGTTGATGTCAAAGTAAAAGTAAGGGTACATTATGGGTTGATGAGAACACAATTCTTTCTTGTTTTCTAGCCTTAAATTAGAGTTAGGTTAGCTCTCTATGTTAAAAAGAAAAGTATGTTTCAATAACACAATTCTCTTTCTACTTTTCTTACTGATTCTATGTCTAAGATTATCATTAACATTTAATAATAAGTAGTATTAATAGTATATTCTATAAAACAGAATTAGATATCAATTTTAAATTCTGAAAAATAATGGGAAAATGTGGAAAATTTATTTCGTATTTTAAGATGTTTCCTTTAGACTAGTCTGTCCTAGGAAATTCGTAAATCATATATGGTACAGCAGCTGATGCCAAAAAGACCATTTTCAGATAACAGGGAAAGTTATTCAATTATTCTTATTAAACCAAGACTGTTTTATGCTTATAGGTTTGAATGCTGTGAAATTGGTAATATTTTAATATTCACCAGAATATTGTCTCTACATAATCACAGGCATTTTATTTTTGGTATAGGTCATTTTCTAGTCATTCATATCTCTAATGAATTACTGCTATTTATTATTCTGAATAGATATAGCTCTGAGTTTCTAGAAACAATCAAACAACCAAACAAAAAAAAAAAAACCTAAACGATTTTATATTCTCCAAGAGCAAAATAAAGGCACACTTTGAAAACAACATTCTAACTTGGAAAAGGTCATATTTGATTAGTGAAAAGATTGAATTATGGAGTAAATGCGAATGCTTGCAGTTTCCCTACAGTAAATCAAACTAGACTAACAAAAAGATTGATAAGTAAAGCTGAGGGGAAACCAACTTAATGAGAAAATAAGAAAGATTTATAATGAGAATATCATTGTTTATATGTAAATGGAATCATAAAGTGCTTAAATCCATTTATTCTCTTGAGTAGGTATAAGTGTATTCAGTAGTATTATTTGCACTCAATATATTCAGCAGATTTTCTTTTGAACCTCAGGTGCAGAGAATTTAGTTAATAATAACCTTCAGTTCATGTCAATTATTATTCATTATAACATCAATCCATGAAAGTCTGCTCCTGTATTCCAACTGTACTCTTGTTACACCTCATAGGCATCATAAAATTCACACAGATATAGTTTGTCTTATGTATAATTTACATAAATTGATTTAGGCTGTAAATCACATAGAGTTTTCTTTCTCTTTTTCATTTTTACTCAATAATATGTTTTTAAGATGTAGTCACATTTCTTTATGCGTATATGGGATATTCATTATAATCACTCCATAATATTTTGCCATTTACATCTACCCTGTCCAATCCCTGGTGAGAGAAACTTAAATGACCTCAGGCCTCTTCTCCCACAAGCGCTACTGCAATGAAGATGCTTATATGTGATCTTTACACTCCTTATTACAGATCATCTCTGTAGTTACTACTAGGAGAGGGATGCCATGTGTCACATGATGTGTACGTTTTTATTTCACTAAATACTGCCAGATCGCTCTGCTGAAAGGGTGCTACTATGGAAATGCCTAACATCAGTCACACATGTCATATTTCTTCACATTTTTTTCCATCACTCAGTATTATCTGATTTATTTTATGTCGATTTGACCAATGTAACATGGTGAATGAGGATGTTGACTGACTGCATTTTCCTGAATTTTAGTTGGTTTGAGATTCTTTTCATATAATTTTAGCTTTTTGGATTTCCTCATGTGCATATTGTCTGTGGATGATTTGCCCTCATTTTTCTTTGGACTTCCTGTTTCTTTTTCTTACACAAATGCAATAATTCTTCACGTATTTCCCGATTTTAAATAACTATTACTTTGGAATATCATAAATATTATAAAATATTTCCCAGACATGTGGATATAAGAGTGTCACATGTACAAGTCAGCTCTGATTAACCTTTCCTTCCACATGCCACTCAGCCCAGGGAAATGGTTAGATATCCTTCTATAAAAACTAGGAAGCACTGATTTAGCAGTAACACTTTGACATATTTTTCGGATATATGGAAATATGTAAAATATGTTTTCCAGATATATGGAAATACGGAAAATATGTTTTTCAAGTATATGGAAGATATATCTGAAAAATATGTCATAGTGTTATCAATAAATCAGTAGTTCTTAGTTTTTATGTAATGATATTGAACCATTTCCCTGGGCTGGGCAACATGTGGAAGGAAAGATTGATCCTAGGTGACTTGTATGTGTGACACTCTTGTCATCTGCTTTCCTCTTGGGACATGTTTCAGCATTGCTTAACATTATTTCCTAGATTCCACCCAGAACCACACTAATACTGTCTTTTTTAAAATTCCACAGAAGTGACACATTGGCCCATGATCTATCAGGGAAATGTGTGTGGGAGTGAAGTGGGGTGGGGATAAAACAAAAGCATCTGTGCTTTCACAACGTATTTCTCACTTATGTTTTATCTGGAATCTGCAAACCTAGCTTTGCCTGCTGTGCTGTCCCCAGGGTCGGCTTCTAGGGATGGAACCAGCAGTAGGTGAGCACCTTACCATGAACCACCATAGATTGGCTTATTTTTTAAACCCACCACTATCAAAGAAATAAAATTTTTCAAGGGATAAGTCCAAATAATGTAATTTTACTATAAAACTCTAGTAATAAAAACACTTTTATTCTTTTATATTATCTCAGTAGAGTTGGTAAAATGGAAAGCTTTGAGATCTAACTTACCAATCAGTTGTCCTTAGTTAAATGTTGAACTTGATTCATGTCAATTTGTCAAAAGCACTTACAATATGAAATGATCTTTTCCCAAAGATATTTTCCATAATGGGACAATTTTAGCATACTAAAATGTTCTGAGTGAAAAATAGGCACATATATATGACTTAAAAGCATAGCATGGAGAAGCATTATTTGAAATCATAAAAAAGGCAAAGCTTCATTTTTATTAGATAATATATAATTGATATACAATAAGTTGGAAAATTTATTTGGCCATTATAGTTTTCCATTGGCACCTAAATAAAGAAAAAAAAACATAATATGTATGGTTATTTAAATCATACCTAACTTGTCTTTAAAGGAAGTAGGCACTAATCTCTTTTCACAGATTATTTTTCTGCCTTTTTACTTAAATCAGTTACTTAGAGATGTTCAATTTATGCTTATTACGTGTTCAAGAAATTGTTCATATTTCTAAAAGGATGCATTTTAATGAAAAATGCATTTGCTAGAGAAATCACATAGAAAATCTGAAGGATTTTTAAAAATACTTACAAAGTTAGAACTTGCCTTTTAAAGTAGGGCAAAAAGCTATTTAAACAGGATGGGAGGCCTTAGGGTGTAGTGAACATTTTTAATTGCATATTTAATTAGATATATACTGAAGAGGTAGTGTTTGGTTTAGCTAAAGCTCATGGGCTTTGAAAAAAACATTTTTTCTAACTTTTTTAAATCTTTTCAAAAATTGGATTGAGCTGAATAGAATTTAATTTTGTTGCTACTCATTATGAAAGGATTAAACCTTTTATTTTCCTATGGAAAATAAGTTGACAAGTTTATTTTAAAGCATTACTTTTCTCTTTTAATTATCCTTGAAACTTATTTAGCACCTGAACATTTGCTTGCTTGACAGTTCAGAAAAAATTAACATAGCATCTAAATTGTGTAAAATCTAACATCTTTTACATGTTTTACCATTTAACCCAGAGCTTCAATGTCTGGGTGGCTATTGACATTAAGTCTAAGAATAGGCCAGGCGCGGTGACTCATGCCTGAAATCCCAGCACTTTGGGAGGCCTAGGTGGGCGGATCACAAGGTCAGGAGATCGAGACCATCCTGGCTAACATGGTGAAACCCCGTCTCTACTAAAAATATAAAAAAATTAGCCAGGCGTGGTGGCAGGCGCCTGTAGGCCCAGCTACTTGGGAGGCTGAGGCAGGAGAATGGCTTGAACCCGGGAGGCGGAGCTTGCAGTGAGCCGGGATCGCGCCACTGCACTCCAGCCTGGGTGACAGAGCGAGACTCTGTCTCAAAAAAAAAAAAAAAAAGAGCCTAGGAATAACGGCAATATTATTCTCGTTCCATATTAATTTTAATATTGCTTCAGGGCAGTATTAAACATGCATGACATGAGTTACAAGAATCTTTTCTTCAATTTCAAGAAATGATTAAACTTATTTTAATATATTTAGTTTAAAACTTGAGATTCCTCTGTATGTTTAAAAGGATTTCCATTTAAAACACTTATTCTTGTTGTTGTTTTGTTGTTTTTTGAACTTCAACCATTTGTAAAACTTAACTTTAGTAATTTCACATTTCTTAAGAATACTTGATTTGAGTTTTCACTGTATTTGAGATTAGGATAGCAGTTACATTCAAATGAGCTACCACATTTACTCCCTAAAAAGATGAGTGTACCCACGGAGAAAGTAGCTATAATTTAATCTATAGAGAGTATATAAATGTAATTTATTTCTAGAGCAAGAAATAAGTCATTGGCTGTAATTCCCTTATGTAATTCCCTCCATCCTCAAGTAAATAAACAAACTATTCAGTAGAAAAAAAAGTATTTAGAAATGAGAAAGGCATGAAGCCTATAAGAAATAAGATGAGCTGTATTATAATGTTTGAAGTAAGAGAGCTGTACTTGGTTTATTAGCAAGAGCTTAGAGAAAAGATTCCTACATATATATGAATATATATAATATTCATACATATGAAGAAAAAATATATAAATAAATATATATTTATATATAACACACTGTACTTAGAGAAAAGTTGTGTCCTGTGATATTATATGCTTAAGGGATGGGTTGTATAAACAGTGCAGAAAAGGGGAGTTGGTTTTTGCTGCTTTGATGATACATGTGTCACACACAAAGTCAGGAAACGTAAACTATTTGAATGAGGAACAACAAGAGCTGAAGTAGCAACCATTTCCAGACTAGAGTTTTTACCGTCACAGCATTTTTTATTCCGGACGTAATAGGATTAGAACATAAAATTACTCATGGGCTTGAGATTGTACCCTTCTGTGTATTCCTTATGGCATCCTGAGACTTAATCATTCACTAAGGCATCTGTGAGTATCAGCTCCTATCATGATGGTCTTTCGGGAGGTGTTTATCTCTTCAAATGCATTTCTCATTGTCATCAGATACTGAGAGGAAGCTGAGTGAAAGAGAGGATACAGTTTGCTTCCATCATTATTGGCATTCCCCTGTCTCTAGAAATGATAAATGTGCTCCTAGAGGGTAATGTAAACTACATGGAATTGGGAGACATCCAACAGGAAATCTGAGAGGTAGTATGCATAGCTATGGCACAGTTGAAAAACGTGGCTCATTTTCAAAGATTAAAATAACAGGGGGGCTTCTGGGTTGCTTAGAATGTGTTATTTTTGGTGGGGGGAGGTTGTTGCTTATAAGAAATAGTATATTAATTTTCCATTGACACAAACTTACCATGAACGTAGCAGTTTAAAACAGCACATGTTTATTAGCTCATGCTTTTGTAAGTCAGAAATATAGGTATGGCATGTGTATCAGTCCATTTTCATACTGCTGATAAAGACATACCCGAAACTGGGAACAAAAAGAGGTTTAATTGGACTTACAGTTCCATATGGCTGGGGAGGCTTCAGAATCATGGCAGGAGGCAAAAGGCACTTCTTAAAAAATGGGGAAAAAGTAAAAAGAGAAACCCCTGATAAACCTATCAGATCTTATAAGATTTATTCACTATCATGAGAATAGCAGGGGAAAGAACAGCTCCCATGATTCAATTACCTCCCCCTGGGTCCGTCCCACAATACCTGGGAATTCTGAGAGATACAATTCAAGTTGAGATTTGAATGGGGTCACAGCCAAACCATATCAGCATGTACCTGGCTTCCTTGCGTAGGGTCTCCTAAGGCTAAAACCAAAGTGTCTACCTACAGGGCAGCATTGTCTTCTAGAGCTTGGGATCCTCTTCCAAGCTCACACAGTCGTGGAAGAATTTTATTCCTCAAGTATGTGGGACTGATGTCACCTTCCTTGCCCTGTGTCCCTCCCCATCTTAAAGACAGCAATAGAGGTTTTCCTTTGCATGTTTAAAATCTCTGTCCTCAGTATGAGCCCAGTCCCTATGAAGCACTCACTTAATTAAGTCAGGCCTATCCAAGATACCTCTTTTTCATAAAGTCAGCTGGGACATATAACATGTCCTAACTACAGAAATGAAACTTATCACATTCACAGTCCTAAGAATTAACAAAAAAAAAAGCATGAACAATAGGGACAAGATATTTTAGAATTATTCCTACCATCATGGGTTTATTGTGTGAAGTTTTATTGACCTATACTCTTACTAACTGTATACTCTGTATTCAATTTAAAAATTTATTTAAAATGCATATATAAGTGTAAAGAAAAGAGAATAGCTGAAGAACTACAAAAGAAGACATAATATAAGTTCAAATTAAAAAACAATATTTTGCCAAAGTTTATGAGCTTTGGTTAAACACTACTAGTCTAGCTTATTGCTAAGTACATGTACAGTAAAAATACCCAACGCTTTGCCCTGGATTAGACTTTGGTTTACAATTTCAATATTGATGTATCTTAGGGACTAGGGACGGCCCTCCTTAGGGCTCCCTAGTCCCTAAGATACATTAGTATTGAAATCAGGCCGGTTCATAACTCTACATTGGCCTCTAAGTATTCAAATTAAAAAAAAAGTTGCTCATCTATCACTTTAAATCAAAATTATAATTTTGAATGTGTGGTATTGAACAATAAGACTTTGTAGAGAATCCATAATTAGGTGCATGAAAATAAGAAATTTTGGTGTATGTTACAAGTGGTAATATAGATCAGTGAGGAAAAAGAAACTTTCAGTACACAGTCCTATGACAATTACTTATATATTTAAAACCAAATTTAAAAAGAACTTACTGAGCTGCTCCAGAGAACCTAAAATTTGCTAATACTCTGAGGACACAGAGAAAGCCTAGGGCTTGACTTTTTAAGAAATTTAAAATTTGACTGGGATAACCAATCATACAACAAAACTCACATGTGCCTAACAATGCAGCACTCACTCTAAATACAGTGTAAAAACAGAAAAAGGAAAGGAGTAATAAGAGTTGAAACAGCTTTATTTCAGAGTCTTTATAGAAAATAAAGACTGTGATCTAGGTTTTGAAGGATGACTGGTACCTGAATAAGAGCAGTGGTGGAAGATTGCCCACCTGTTGTGGGTTTGAACCAGGGCATGGAAGTAGTAGCTTCACAAACAGTGACTGGGGAAAGGGTGTATGCTGTGAAGAAGCGTTCAGGCATATCTTATTTTACTGTGCTTTGCTTTATCGCATTTTGCAGGTACTGGAGTTTTTACAAACTGAAAATTTGTGACAAGGCTTCATTAAGCCAATCTACTGGCAGCATTTTCCAACATTATGTGTTCATTTTGTGCATCTATGTCACATTTGGTAACTCTTGCAATGTTTCAAACTTTAATTACTGTTACTAGATCTGTGATCTTTTGGGATACTAATGTAATTGTGTGGGATGCTGCAAACTGTGCCAGTATAAGACAAAAAAATTAGTCAATACATGCTGTGTGTGTTCTGACTGCCCCACGACCAGCAGTTCCCCTATCTCCCTTCCTCTCCTCAGGCCTCCCTAGTCCCTAAGATACACTAATATTGAAATTAGGCCAATTCAAAACTACACATTGTCCTCTAAGTGTTCAAATTAAAGGAAGAGTTGCTCATCTATCACTTTAAATCAAAAACTAGAAATGATTAAGTTCAGCCAGGAAAGCATGCAGAAAGCTGAGAAAGCTAGGCATCTTGCACCAAAAAGTTAGTCAAATTGTGAACATACTAAGGATAAAGCAAAATAGCCTTATTGCTGGTATGCGGAAAGTTTTAGTGGTCTGGATAGAAGATCAAACCAGCCACAACATTCCTTTAAACCAAAGCCCAATCCAGAACAAAACCCTAATTCTCTTCAATTCTGTGAATGCTAAGAGAGGTGAGAAAGTTGCAGAAAAAAGTTGGAAGATGGTAGAGTGTGGTTCATGAGGTTTAAGAAAAGAAACCATCTCCATAAAAGTGCAAGTGCTGATGTAGAAGAAGCAACAAGTAATCCAGATAATCTAAGATAATTGTTGAAGGAGGGTACATTAAATAATGGATTTTTAATTTAGATGAAACGACCTTCTATTGGAAGAAGATGCCATCTAGGACTTTCATAGCTGGACAGCAGAAATCGATGACTGACTTCAAAGCTTCACAGAACAGGCTGAGTCTCTTGTTAGGGGTTAATGCAACTGGTGACTTTAAGTTGAAGCCAATGTTCATTTCATTTACCATTCCAAAAATCCTAGGGCTATTAAGAATAATGCTAAATCTACTCTACCTGTACTCCACAAATGGAACAACAAAGCTTGGATGATAGCACATCTATCTGTTTATAGCATGATTTACTGACTGTTTTAAGCCCACTGTTGAGACCCACTGCTCAGGAAATAAAGTTTTCTTTAAAAATATTACCGCTCATTCACAATTTACCTAGTTACCCAAGTGCTCCAATATGGATGTTCGTGGAGATTAATGTTGTCATGTCTGCTAACATAACATCCATTCTGCAGCCCATGGATCAAGGAGTAATTGTAACTTTCAAATCTTATATTTAAGAAATACATTTTGTAAGGCTATAGTTGCCACAGATAGTAATTCTTCTGATGGATCTGGGCAAAGTAAATTGAAAACCTTCTAGAAAAAAGTTCTCCATTCTAGATGCCCTTAAGAACATTCATGATTCCTGGGAGGACATAAAAATATCAATATTAATGGGAGTGTGGAAGAAGTTGGTTCCAACTCTCATGACAGACTTTGAGGGGTTCAAAGTTTCAGTAGAGGGAGTCACTGCAGATGTGGTAGAAATAGCATGAGAACTATAGTTAAAGATAGAGCCTGATTATGTGACTGAATTGCTGCTATCTCTTGATAAAACTTGGATGCATGAGGAGCTGCTTCTTATGGATGAACAAAAGAAGTGGTTTCTTGAGATGGAATCTATTCCTGGTGAAGATGCTGTGAGCATTGTTGGAATTACAACAAAGGACTTAGAATATTACACAAACTTAGTTGAAAAGGTGACAGCAAGGTTTGAATGGATTAACTCCAGTTTTAAAAAAAGCTCTGTGGGTAAACTACCACCAAATTGCTTCACATGCTACAGAGTACTCTTTCATGAAAGCAAAGGTAAAATGGATGCAGTAAACCTCACTGTTGTTTTATTTCAAGAAATTGCCATAGCCATTCCAACCTTCGGCAACCACCACCCTGGTCAATCAATAGCCTCAACATTGAGGCAAGACCTTTTACCAGCATATAGATTAAAACTCTCTGAAAGTGCAGATAAAGGTATTTCATTCTTAAAAATAATGATTAATTTAAGGTATGTACTTTTTTTAGACATAATGCTATTGCATTTTTATTAGACTACAGTATAGTATAAACATAACTTTTATATGTACTAGAAAACCAAAAACATGGTGTGACTTGTTGTATTCTAATATTGCCTTTATTGTGATGGTCTGGAACAAAACCCACAATATCTCTGAGGTGTGCCTACATTTGATCAGAATGATTGGGGATAATTTGTGGAGTGTTGAAAATTCAGAGAGCCACTGTGTACCATAGAGAACAGCTGGAAAGCAACATGATGAAAGTGGCACTTCATAAAGATTAATTTGGGGGTGGTGTATACATAATAAAAGATTCTGAAAATGCAAAGGCAGGGAAACCAGAAGGTAATTTCCATAATGCAAGTTGGAAGTTTGGTACGCAGGTGGTGACTTTGGAACCAGAGGAGAGAGGGCAAGTCTTCATGATGCTTCATAGAAACAATTAGAACTGGTGACAGCTCGTTTTTAACCGAGTAAGGTTAGAACTTGTTATCAATGTCTCTGTCTCCCTGATTTTCAACCTCGTTGGTCAGAAGATGGTGAGCATTGTAACAGAACTGAGGAATATCCACTGAGATCCAGTTTTAAAGATAAAGAGACCAGCCATAAGCAGGCATTTTGAATTTGAAAGGATAGCTCTATATCCAAATATCCATGCTCTTTGAAGATTGAAGCAGGCCTGGAAACAGCTCAGTTCATAATTAGATAAAGGTTAAAATAGTGAGAATAGGAGCGTTATTGGAAGCCACAGGAGTAAAAGATTTCACAGTGAACATAAATGAGAGGAGAGACCATCAAAGGCTTAAGAAAAGTGTTTTGGGAAGCCATATCTGTTGTGAAAGTAAAGAAGAGCCTATCAAAGAATCAGAAAGAAAAGAACCACAATTGAAATTAAGGGAACAGCCTAATAGAAGTGAAGAGGTAAGACCCATAGGACAAGAAGTACTCACCAATATCAAGTATGAGAAAAAAGAGAAACTGAGCACAGTAGGGTGATCACAGTTAACAGTAATTTATTATATATTTCAAAATAGCTAGAAAAAGAGATTTGCAATGTTCCTGAGACAAAGAAATGCTATGATAAATATTTGAGGTGATAGTCTAATTATCCTGATTCAATTGTTACGTATTTTGTGCATGTATCAAAATATCACATATACCCCATAAATATGTACAAAGAAAAAATCAGATGTGTACAACCAAGAAAAACCATGTGTTTCAATTTGAAAAAATCAAAACCTTCATCAATTCATTCCATAAATGTTTATTAGCTCCTTGCTATCTACTGTGTATGTTTCTTCCTCATTGGCCCTACAGATTGTCAAGGAACACACAAAATTTAAAAATGATTTTTCAGGGTTCCCTGAGGTGGTGGGTATTTGAAGTAGAAGCAAAGATATTTGCCTGACATATTGTTGCTTTTTGATTTACTGTTACCGAATTTTCCAAAGTAAGGAGCATATTGCTAGATCAATGTGTTTATGAAGTTATTATCCTTCTAAGATTCTTGGTCCATTTTGCATCATGAAGTGATATCACCCTAAACTTGTAAACCAATGTTAGGCTTTTAGTGACTATGAGTAACTTTGAACAAATAGAAGTTTTTATGAATCCTCTATATATTTCCTTTTACTTTTTTAATGCTGGAAATTTTATTTACATGCAATAGGCTACATATTTCATTAGGAAATGTTAAGAACAATTTTATGGAAACTAAGACCATAGATTATCTAATGTCATATCAAGAAACCAAATCTTAAGGCTGTTCATGCACACCCATACACACACGCATGCACACACACAAAAACACAAAGTCAATGTCAAATTTTGGTTATGTGTGTAAATACATAGGTGACATAATAATAATTATAGTAATTAAAATTATATTTAGATATTTAGAGAGCAATTATAAGCAATTCGCTGTTGAAAGTTTTTTTACATGTATTATTTTATTGAATACTATAGTTACACTTGGAACAAGCAACTATTATTATCATTTTTATTATACAGATAAAGAAATTGAGGCTCAGAGAGGCTAAGCAAATTAGTGAAGTTCACACAGCAATTAATCAGAAAAGCCAAGTTTTAAACTATATTTTATTAAGTGCTTTTTTAGTAATGGATGATTATTATTTGAAAGAAATTAGGTATTTTTGTTTTCAAATACCTCTTTTGATATTTACAAAGTCATCTTTATTGACTGAACTCAAAGATATCCCTTGTTTATTATAGTAATTCTGTCTTTCCTTTTGCTTAGACCCAGGGAGAATTTTTCTAGTCAAAGACAGACAAGAGGCAGACAGGTTTGACATAATCAGTTACCCATGGTCACTGCTATACTCTTTGCTTTTTATTTTTTTTGCTAAAGGACTGGCCTGAGAATTATCAAGGCATGACTGAGGAAGACCTGTCTGCCAGCATCAGAATACACTCCTTACAGAAGTCTATCAGAGAATAACTTGCCTTCTGGTCTGTATTAAAAATACATACACAGATAGTAATGTATTCGCTACCATTTTCCATCTCTCAAAATAGCTGTCCAGCCCAAGGGAAACTTTAACTTACTAAAAACACAACTTCTGCACAGAAAGCCTATCTACATCTGAAAAGCAAAGAAAGCTACCATTTTTAAGTTTTCACTTTAAAGCGAGAGAAACAAAGCATACGAATCTGTGTGTGTTAGCTTTGGCAGTTTATTTTGGAGTTTTTGTTGTCACACATAATAAGAAGTGTTGACTGCACCATATTTTTAAAAAATAGGATCTACCCCTGTCTACCTAATACGGTTAGATAGAATTTTCCCTAAAAATTTAAAAGCCTTATTGTTACCACTTTCCCGGAGGGTATCAGATCAGATAAAGAACTAAAAGACAAAACAAACCTTACAATATTCCTACTACCACCTAGAGTTGTAAAGAGAGTGTATATACAATATTTACACATTTGGGTAAAAATGCTTGTAAAATTCTGAAAATACAAAGAATAAAGCTGCCAAATGATTGACTATAACAAGAAATTTCCTAAAAGATTAACACCGTTCTTATTTTTATGCTTTGTATTATCATTGCTAAGTTTTTTTCATTGTCTTTTAATTTTTTTCTAGTCGAAGCTAACTGTGCAGCTTTCCATTTTCATTTGAAAGTTTAAAGCCTCAAAACTGTCCAATTTCTTGTTTGAAGGCAAGACAGTTTTGTATTTGAAATCTATAATTTAAGCTTCCAACAGACTGCAGGCAATAAACATGCTATTCTCTTCCCTGAACTCTCTGCCCTGAATTTGGCTTCAGAAAATTAAGTTTGTCAGTGATGGAGACTGCCCAATGAACTTTAAAGTAGTATTTCTTTCAGGCAACTTTGAGTGCCTAAGAGAAAATCAGACCCCTGCTTCCTCCCCTACCCTCTTGCTGGGTTTCCAAAAAGTCCCACTGTGTCATTCTGAATTGAAACCATTGCTGTCCTTCTAATAGGCTCTTGTCCTTTGACCCATTCTAGTTAGTTACACAGTGAGAAGCATTATGAGGTGCTATCTTAGAATTTCTTTTTTTTTTTTTAATTTTTTTTATTATACTTTAAGTTTTAGGGTACATGTGCACATTGTGCAGGTTAGTTACATATGTATACATGTGCCATGCTGGTGCGCTGCACCCACTAACTCGTCATCTAGCATTAGGTATATCAAATATAAGCATGAACTTGCTAAATGCCTATGTACCTTTAAGTACACATGAAAGCCCTTGGGCTATGCTCATTTCCAAAACTACACATCGAGTTTGCTAGCTCAAGTTAAGCCTAAAATGGTGATTTCCTTCAGGCAATTATTTGAGTATTCCATATCCTGAATAAATAATGACAAATTGCAGCACTTTCAAAATTAGATTTGAGTTTATTTTACAGGGACATCGTTAAAGCCAATCATGGGATGGTATTAAATGATACTTTACAAAAGCCACCAAGCGTGTCTTTTGGAAGGATTATGACTTATATTGTTTGTATTTGCTCATTGTATTCTTTCAGTATCTACTGTGATAATAAATTTCTAAAACTAAAATGTTATTGTTTCATTATAGGAAGTCAAAATATATGTTATTATTTAACTTAGTAGTATTTACTTAATAGATAAGTATTATTGAAAAACTCTTATATCAAGCAGCCTGCAAATGTAAGCAAAGTGCAGTTTTTCTCAGGTCCTTTAACTTGGCATTCCAGTTGCCATGTGACTGTCATAATATTCACACAGTTATCAGACAACAGTTGTGCTGGTATATTCTCCATGTCTAGAGAGCTAAGAGAAATTTCTTGCTACTAAACCAGCAGAAACCACAGCCACTGTAATCTGAGATTCAATTAGTCTGCTGCCACATCTTTCTATGGCAAGACAGGCACACAGATCTCTAAATAGCATACGCTGCTGCATGGAAGGTAGTGTATAGCATTTAAATGTCCCCTACTATATGGACTGAAAACTTATGGCCAAGAGAGTGTTAGATTAAGCTATTTCTTAGGTTTAGAATAGTAAGAGAGTAAGCATTTTCTCTATGCAGAATTTGAAGATAGGATGTAAAATAAACCTTTAGCAATCTTTTCATCAATCTGTTCTTCAGAGACAACAAAATGTCTGTTTCTAAAATAAGAGGCATTGGGGCCAGGAGTGGTGGCTCATGCCTGTAATCCCAGCACTTCTGGGAGGCCGAGGCGGGTGGATCACCTGAGGTCAGGAGTTAGAGACCATGCTGGCCAACATGGTAAAACCTTGTCTCTACCAAAAATACAAAAATTAGCCAGGCGTGGTGCCGGGTGCCTGTAATCCCAGCTACTTGGGAGGCTGTGGCAGGAGAATCCCCTGGACCCGGGAGGCGGAGGTTGCAGTGAGCTGAGACTGCACCCTTGCACTCCAGCCTGGGCAACAACAGCAAAACTCCATCTCAAAAATACATAAAATAAAATAGACATTGGAAACAGTATTGACTATTTTATGTTTAAGGTGTATTTTTGAAGAGTGTTGCAGTCGTTGAGGAAAAAGAGAGAGAAACATAAAAGTAGTTTTCATACTTAAATTTCTGTTTGTTACCTACTCATTAAAAGCTCTCCTGAAAGAACACCCTCCTATAAAATTTTAGTTCCAGAATCTATGAGGCACTTTATAAAAACAGCCAACTAGACCTCTGACATCAAAGCTTTCATCCTGCCTTTTTAGTTTTGTTAAAATGCTAAAAATTAAAAAGACTGGCATTTATCACCTTTATGTTTTAAAAAGAAATGAAATACTTGAAATTCTGGACGCTAATACTTTTG
This sequence comes from Pan troglodytes, assembly GCF_028858775.2. Classification (NCBI taxonomy): domain Eukaryota; kingdom Metazoa; phylum Chordata; class Mammalia; order Primates; family Hominidae; genus Pan; species Pan troglodytes. The sequence continues at coordinate 96,295,437 of NC_072412.2, read as the reverse complement.
AAACTTTGCATGCTTTGCCCTGGCAATGTTCATGTATTCCTAATGATGGTGAAGTATTGCCGGTCAGTTACATATGGAGGAAGAAAGTCTTTGTCTGGAAGACTTTTCCAGCAGATGAGATTTAGCATCATTATTTCTGAAATATGACCTTCCCCAGCAGCATCTCTAATTATGCTCCCAAATTAGAACGAATACAGTCTGAAGACTAGACTTATCATTATGACTTACAGTGTTCAGTTTTATAGAAAAGTGAGCATTAATTGCAGCAAAAAAAAGCATTAAAATTGTGGTATTGGAAAAGGAAGTCTTTTTAATGTAGTCATTCCTCTTCTTAGTAAATAATAGTGGCAGTAATTATGGACCATATGCTGGCCAAGCTCTTAAACAGACTTGGAAAAAAATCTGTCACTGTCAGCACTGTGGGCCTTGGTTACTTGGTTATGTCCTTGCAAGTATCAAGAGAGTGAGTGTGAGCAAAAGTCATCTGTAGAAGCAGAACATGCGCTTAATAAATTTCAAGCTGCTGAATAGCCTCTCCAAGCACCTTTCTAAAAAGTAAATGAAGGACACTGTCACCAAATTAATTATTTACGTGTATCTATCTCATTTTATAAATTGGCAGTCCTTGGCAGCATACATTTGAAAGGAAATCAATATTAATACCAGATGACATCACACAAACTGGCTCTTTACAAACTCTTTCCATATTAGCCCATAGAATTTTGTGGTCTTTTTTATTCTGGATGCTTTTATATATTTTTTCCTTTTCTTTAAACCTTGCCTACTTTTTAAACCTCCATAATTCCAAATGTTCTTTTTAAATACATCAATTTACTATTATTTTCTATTATTTAAATAATTTGTATACCATATATATGAATTTATCTTCATATATAAATTTATATGAATTGATCCAGATTATTTACATTTTAGGGAAAAATCTGTATCATAAAAACAGTCTCCTCTTTAGAGGAGACTGGTCTTCTGATTGCTACTGGTGCAGAGCCATGACCTTCTTGGACTGGGGCAGTGTTCAGAGTATTTCATTCATCATTTTGATACATATCACTCATTTTTCAGAGGCAGATAGGTGATTTCCCTTATGGCACTCTTTTTGGTTTTTTTGTGTAGTGGTTTTCCAAATAAAATAAATGTGCTCAGCTACTAATAATGACACCTGATAACAATTACTTACAACTTACTGTATTCTAGCATATTTATTCATTAAATCTTCACAACAACCCTATGAGGTAGATATTACAGCTATCATCATTTTTCATATGGGGGAACTGAGAAACAAGAAAGGTAAACATTTGTCAAAGGTTGGGAAGCCAGTAAGAGACTGGTTCCTAAACCACCTGTGCTGATATCCCTCATACCACCCAAGTCACATCTTGCGTGTCTCTCTTACTCCCTCCTTATTTTAGGCTAAACTGTCTTCCTGCCCTTACTTTATGACAATTTCCCATGAGTCTTTTAGTCATAATTAGCAAACAAGCTCATGCTGGCTGTCGTTCTTGAGCCACTCAATGTTAGAGCCCTTGTTAATGGCTCTGCTGTGTGGCAGAGACTCTGCTGGACACAGGGCGTATGGGCATAAGTTAAAGACACATGGTCCTTGAACTCCTAGGACCTTGTCTAAAAGCTGTGCATCACAGCTTGTCAGCTTTATCTACCACATAGCAGAATCACTTGGGAAGGTTTTAGGTATTTCTAAGCCCCAGACCACAACTGAGAATAATGAAGTCTGAATCTCTAGGGGTGGGATCTTGACAGTAGAATTTTTATAAAGATCTCTGATCATTTCATGGGCAACCAAGGGTGAGAACCACTAGCTTCCAGTCTATCAGTAAGGCAGATAATAAAATATAATCACAGGACAACTACATAAGTACAAAATGGGATATGAGCTACGAAAGGTAGGAACGAGTGTGAGGAGAGAGTCTATAATAGTTTTGAGATGGATGTCAAAGAAAGATTTCTCCAGAGAAGCATCAATTAAGCTAATGCCAAAATAATGAACAGAATCGAGTAAGATGAAGTCACTCTCATGAGCATTCTCGGAATTAGGAAACATGTGGAGGCCCTGCTGTGTTCCAAGAACAGACAAGGACATCGTTGCTGGAGTACAATGCGCAAAGTGTCAGGTCATGTGAAACACAACTGGATGAGGATTGACGGTGCTTGTTATAGTCTCTGGCATAGAGTCGGTGCACAAGGCATTTTTTTTTTTTTTTTTTTTTTTTTTGGTAAAATGAGCTAAAGGATATCCTGTAGTGTCTCTCCTCTGACACTTTTAAATAATTCTTTGCTTTCCTATAAACTCTGTGAGTAAGTTTGTCCTTCTGCATGCTAAAGGAAGGCATAAGCTCAGCTGGGTTTACTCAGTTTTCCTAGGGCAATAAGTCCCTTTGATTGTGGCATTTCACTGGCTCCACTTTCCAGTGAGCACCGAAGAGGTATCACAATGGGTCCAGGAAAGAGAGAGATGTTACAGCAGCTTGGGGCAGCTTGAGAGGCCATATGGGAAATGATGGGGGGTTGGAATCAGAACCTCCTGTGGACTCCTGACGCTGTTCTACATTGAGTCTTCTTAAGCATCATCTCTATTTATAATTCCTTTCTTCTTGGCAATAGCCATCAGTCTTATTGCTTGATTCTGATATTGCAGTCACTGCCCTCTATCCTTACAAAAATGCCATTTTCTACTAAAATCTTAAATTCTCACTCCAGAGTTTGCCCCAACTAGCTCACTTGGGCAGCCTTGAATTACTTTTGATCACCCAGTCATGTACTTAGATATTCTCAGCCTCCACCTCACCTTGTTACCTTGTAGCAGCAGATATAATTTCTTATGAACAGCAGGGTCATATTGCAGAAAATACTGGCATCTTAAAATGGTCTACATCTTAGGCTCTAAGGTATGACAGACAATTACAAGTCACCTTAACGTAGTATCTCCTTAAATTCATTGGTATACATAATGTGGAAGAATCATTTAAAAATTAAGTACTATAATTTTTATTTTAAATTATAAGTTTATCTATTTCTTGCTATCACATAAATATACATAATACATGTAACTATCTGTGTATATGGATATATAATATATAAATATGTACATCTATACAGTAGGGAGAAGAATTCAGCATTTATAAAGAATTATGTTTTTTGATTAATTTACTTTGACAAAATTGTACATATTTATGGGGTACAGTGTGATGTTTCAATGCATGTATGCACTGTATAATGATCAAATCAGGGAAATTATCATATCTATCCCTTTAAACATTGATTTTTTTTCTTTGTGGTGATAACATTAACCATCTTCTCTTCTAGCTCCCTTGTAATAAAACCTACATTGTTATTAGCTGTAGTCACCTGACTACACAATAGATCACCAGAACTGCCGGGCACCATGGCTCACACCGACAATCCCAGCACTTTTGGGGGCAGAGGTGGGACGATCACTTGAGCCCAGGAGTTTGAGACCAACCTGGACAACATAGTAAGAACTCGTCTACAAAAAAGTCAAAGCATCAAAACCACAGTCGGGCAAGTTGGCACATACCTGTAGTCCCAGTTACTTGGGAGGCTAAGGTGGGAGGATCTCTTGAGCTCAGGAAGCCAAGGCTGCAGTGGGCTATAATTGTGCCACTGCACTCCAGCCTGGGTGGCAGAGCAAGACCCTGTCTCAAAAAAAATAAAAAATGAAAATTAAAATATATAGAACACTAGAACTTATTCCTTCTACTAACTGTAACTATGTACCTGTTGAGCAACCTCTCTTCATTGGCCCTGCTCCCTTCCCCTGCCTAGCCCATGATAACCATGATTCTGCTATTTCTATGAAATGGACTTTTAAAAATTCTTCGTGTTTGTCTTTTTGCCTGGCTTATGTCACTTAACATAATGTTTTTGATGATGCGACCAATTAAGTTTTGATTTTCAAATTATTAAGCAGAAAGGAGTCAAGCATCATGTCCAGAAAACAAATGTGGAACTGACACAAAGTTCAGTGCACTTCCAGAGATTTTTTTTTTTTTTGCACCAATGTATTCAGAAAGCTGGAACCCAGTGAGCAGTATCCACCCTCTTTTGTACTCTCACCTGCTTTGCTCCTTTCTAGACAGAATGTCTTGTTAGCCAAACGTTACTGTATCTGGGGGGTGGAACTTCTGGGGCATGAACTCTACAAACACTAGAAAGATACATAATGACCGGGTTTTGAACATTTAGAAAAGACTTCAGAACTCTGGTGAGAAGCTTTGAGAGGGCCATCCTTTATGTCCTGCAGGGTTCCCCCCCCCCCCCCCAGCTAATTATTGTATTTTTATTTTTATTTATCTATTTATTTATTTATTTTTAATTTTTTTATTATTATACTTTAAGTTTTAGGGTACATGTGCACAATGTGCAGGTTACTTACATATGTATACATGTGCCATGCTGGTGTGCTGCACCCACTAACTCGTCATCTAGCATTAGGTATATCTCCCAATGCTATCCCTCCACCCTCCACTCACCCCACAACAGTCCCCAGAGTGTGATGTTCCCCTTCCTGTGTCCATGTGTTCTCATTCTTCAATTCCCACCTATGAGTGACAATATGCGGTGCTTTGTTTTTTGTTCTTGCGATAGTTTACTGAGAATGATGATTTCCAATTTCATCCATGTCCCTACAAAGGACATGAACTCATCATTTTTTATGGCTGCATAGTATTCCATGGTGTATATGTGCCACATTTTCTTAATCCAGTCTATCATTGTTGGACATTTGGGTTGGTTCCAAGTCTTTGCTATTGTGAATAGTGCTGCAATAAACATACGTGTGCATGTGTCTTTATAGCAGCATGATTTATAGTCCTTTGGGTATATACCCAGTAATGGGATGGCTGGGTCAAATGGTGTTTCTAGTTCTAGATCCCTGAGGAATCGCCACACTGACTTCCACAATGGTTGAACTAGTTTACAGTCCCACCAACAGTGTAAAAGTATTCCTATTTCTCCACATCCTCTCCAGCACCTGTTGTTTCCTGACTTTTTAATGATCGCCATTCTAAATGGTGTGAGATGGTATCTCATTGTGGTTTTGATTTGCATTTCTCTGATGGCCAGTGATGGTGAGCATTTTCTCATGTGTTTTTTGGCTGCATAAATGTCTTCTTTTGAGAAGTGTCTGTTCATGTCCTTCACCCACTTTTTGATGGGGTTGTTTTTTTCTTGTAAATTTGTTTGAGTTCATTGTAGATTCTGGATATTAGCCCTTTGTCAGATGAGTAGGTTGCAAAAATTTTCTCCCATTTTGTAGGTTGCCTGTTCACTCTGATGGTAGTTTCTTTTGCTGTGCAGAAGCTCTTTAGTTTAATTAGATCCCATTTGTCAAGTTTGTCTTTTGTTGCCATTGCTTTTGGTGTTTTAGACATGAAGTCCTTGCCCATGCCTATGTCCTGAATGGTAAAGCCTAGGTTTTCTTGTAAGGCTTTTATGGTTTTAGGTCTAACGTTTAAGTCTTTAATCCATCTTGAATTGATTTTTGTATAAGGTGTAAGGAAGGGATCCAGTTTCAGCTTTCTACATATGGCTAGCCAGTTTTCCCAGCACCATTTATTAAGTAGGGAATCCTTTCCCCGTTGCTTGTTTTTCTCAGGTTTGTCAAAGATCAGATAGTTGTAGATATGTGGCATTATTTCTGAGGGCTCTGTTCTGTTTCATTGATCTATATCTCTGTTTTGGTACCAGTACCATGCTGTTTTGGTTACTGTAGCCTTGTAGTATAGTTTGAAGTCAGGTAGTGTGATGCTTCCAGGTTTGTTCTTTTGGCTTAGGATTGACTTGGCGATGCAGGCTCTTTTTTGGTTCCATATGAACTTTAAAGTAGTTTTTTCCAATTCTGTGAAGAATGTCATTGGTAGCTTTATGGGGATGGCATTGAATCTGTAAATTACCTTGGGCAGTATGGCCATTTTCACGATATTGATTCCTCCTACCCATGAGCATGGAATGTTCTTCCATTTGTTTGTATCCTCTTTTATTTCCTTGAGCAGTGGTTTGTAGCTCTCCTTGAAGAGGTCTTTCACATCCCTTGTAAGTTGGATTTCTAGGTATTTTATTCTCTTTGAAGCAATTGTGAATGGGAGTTCACTCATGATTTGGCTCTCTGTTTGTCTGTTGTTAGTGTATAAGAATGCTTGTGATTTTTGTACATTGATTTTGTATCCTGAGACTTTGCTGAAGTTGCTTATCAGCTTAAGGAGATTTTGGGCTGAGACAATGGGGTTTTCTAGATATACAATCATGTCATCTGCAAACAGGGACAATTTGACTTCCTCTTTTCCTAATTGAATACCCTTTATTTCCTTCTCCTGCCTAATTGCCCTGGCCAGAACTTCCAACACTATGTTGAATAGGAGTGGTGAGAGAGGGCATCCCTATCTTGTGCCAGTTTTCAAAGGGAATCCTTCCAGTTTTTGCCCATTCAGTATGATACCGGCTGTGGGTTTGTCATAGATAGCTCTTATTATTTTGAAATACGTCCCATCAATACCTAATTTATTGAGCGTTTTTAGCATGAAGGGTTGTTGAATTTTGTCAAAGGCCTTTTCTGCATCTATTGAGATAATCATGTGGTTTTTGTCTTTGGCTCTCTTTATATGCTGGATTACATTTATTGATTTGCGTATATTGAACCAGCCTTGCATCCCAGGGATGAGGCCCACTTGATCATGGTGGATAAGCTTTTTGATGTGCTGCTGGATTCGGTTTGCCAGTATTTTATTGAGGATTTTTTCATGAATGTTCATCAAGGATATTGGTCTAAAATTCTCTTTTTTGGTTGTGTCTCTGCCCGGCTTTGGTATCAGGATGATGCTGGCCTCATAAAATGAGTTAGGGAGGATTGCCTCTTTTTCTATTGATTGGATTAGTTTCAGAAGGAATGGTACCAGTTCCTCCTTGTACCTCTGGTAGAATTCAGCTGTGAATCCATCTGGTCCTGGACTCTTTTTGGTTGGTAAGCTATTGATTATTGCCACAATTTCAGATCCTGTTATTGGTCTATTCAGGGATTCAACTTCTTCCTGGTTTAGTCTTGGGAGAGTGTATGTGTCGAGGAATTTATCCATTTCTTCTAGATTTTCTAGTTTATTTGCATAGAGGTGTTTGTAGTATTCTCTGATGGTAGTTTGTATTTCTGTGGGATCGGTGGTGATATCCCCTTTTTCGTTTTTTGTTGCGTCTATTTGATTCTTCTCTCTTTTTTTCTTTATTAGTCTTGCTAGCGGTCTATCAATTTTGTTGATCCTTTCAAAAAACCAGCTCCTGGATTCATTAATTTTTTGAAGGGTTTTTTGTGTCTCTATTTCCTTCAGTTCTGCTCTGATTTTAGTTATTTCTTGCCTTCTGCTAGCTTTTGAATGTGTTTGCTCTTGCTTTTCTAGTTCTTTTAATTGTGATGTTAGGGTGTCAATTTTTGATCTTTCCTGGTTTCTCTTGTGGGCATTTAGTGCTATAAATTTCCCTCTACACACTGCTTTGAATGCATCCCAGAGATTCTGGTATGTTGTGTCTTTGTCCTTGTTGGTTTCAAAGAACATCTTTATTTCTGCCTTCATTTCATTATGTACCCAGTTGTCATTCAGGAGCAGGTTGTTCAGTTTCCATGTAGTTGAGTGGTTTTGAGTGAGATTCTTAATCCTGAGTTCTAGTTTGATTGCACTGTGGTCTGAGAGATAGTTTGTTATAATTTCTGTTCTTTTACATTTGCTGAGGAGAGCTTTACTTCCAAGTATGTGGTCAATTTTGGAATAGGTGTGGTGTGGTGCTGAAAAAAATGTATATTCTGTTGATTTGGGGTGGAGAGTTCTGTAGATGTCTATTAGGTCCGCTTGGTGCAGAGCTGAGTTCAATTCCTGGGTATCCTTGTTGACTTTCTGTCTTGTTGATCTGTCTAATGTTGACAGTGGGGTGTTATAGTCTCCCATTATTAATGTGTGGGAGTCTAAGTCTCTTTGTAGGTCACTCAGGACTTGCTTTATGAATCTGGGTGCTCCTGTATTGGGTGCATATATATTTAGGATAGTTAGCTCTTCTTGTTGAATTGATCCCTTTACCATTATGTAATGGCCTTCTTTGTCTCTTTTGATCTTTGTTGGTTTAAAGTCTGTTTTATCAGAGACTAGGATTGCAACCCCTGCCTTTTTTTGTTTTCCATTTGCTTCGTAGATCTTCCTCCATCCTTTTATTTTGAGCCTATGTGTCTCTGCATGTGAGATGGGTTTCCTGAATACAGCACACTGATGGGTCTTGACTCTTTATCCAATTTGCCAGTCTGTGTCTTTTAATTGGAGCACTTAGTTCATTTACATTTAAAGTTAATATTGTTATGTGTGAATTTGATCCTGTCATTATGATGTTAGCTGGTTATTTTGCTCGTTAGTTGATGCAGTTTCTTCCTAGTCTCAATGGTCTTTACATTTTGGCATGATTTTGCAGTGGCTGGTACCGGTTGTTCCTTTCCATGTTTAGCACTTCCTTCAGGAGCTCTTTTAGGGCAGGCCTGGTGGTGACAAAATCTCTCAGCATTTGCTTGTCTGTAAAGGATTTTATTTCTCCTTCACTTATGAAGCTTCGTTTGGCTGGATATGAAATTCAGGGTTGAAAATTATTTTCTTTAAGAATGTTGAATATTGGCCCCCACTCTCTTCTGGCTTGTAGAGTTTCTGCCGAGAGATCTGCTGTTAGTCTGATGGGCTTCCCTTTGAGGGTAACCCGACCTTTCTCTCTGGCTGCCCTTAACATTTTTTCCTTCATTTCAACTTTGGTGAATCTGACAATCATGTGTCTTGGAGTTGCTCTTCTCAAGGAGTATCTCTGTGGTGTTCTCTGTATTTCCTGAATCTGAATGTTGGCCTGCCTTGCTAGATTGGGGAAGTTCTCCTGGATAATATCCTGCAGAGTGTTTTCCAACTTGGTTCCATTCTCCCCGTCACTTTCAGGTACACCAATCAGACATAGATTTGGTCTTTTCACATAGTCCCATATTTCTTGGAGGCTTTGCTCATTTCTTTTTATTCTTTTTTCTCTAAACTTCCCTTCTCGCTTCATTTCATTCATTTCATCTTCCATCGCTGATACCCTTTCTTCCAGTTGATCGCATCAGCTCCTGAGGCTTCTGCATTCTTCATGTAGTTCTCGAGCCCCGGTTTTCAGCTCCATCAGCTCCTTTAAGCACTTCTCTGTATTGGTTATTCTAGTTATACATTCTTCTAAATTTTTTTCAAAGTTTTCAACTTCTTTGCCTTTGGTTTGAATGTCCTCCCATAGCTCGGAGTAATTTGATCGTCTGAAGCCTTCTTCTCTCAGCTCGTCAAAGTCATTCTCCGTCCAGCTTTGTTCCGTTGCTGGTGAGGAACTGCATTCCTTTGGAGGAGGAGAGGCGCTCTGCCTTTTAGAGTTTCCAGTTTTTCTGCTCTGTTTTTTCCCCATCTTTGTGGTTTTATCTACTTTTGGTCTTTGATGATGGTGATGTACAGATGGGTTTTTGGTGTGGATGTCCTTTCTGTTTGTTGGTTTTCCTTCTAACAGACAGGACCCTCAGCTGCAGGTCTGTTGGAGTACCCGGCCGTGTGAGGTGTCGGTCTGCCCCTGCTGGGGGGTGCCTCCCAGTTAGGCTGCTCCGGAGTCAGGGGTCAGGGACCCACTTGAGGAAGCAGTCTGCCTGTTCTCAGATCTCCAGCTGCGTGCTGGGAGAACCACTGCTCTCTTCCAAGCTGTCAGACAGGGACATTTAACTCTGCAGAGGTTACTGCTGTCTTTTTGTTTGTCTGTGCCCTGCCCCCAGAGGTGGAGCCTACAGAGGCAGGCAGGCCACCTTGAGCTGTGGTGGGCTTCACCCAGTTCGAGCTTCCAGGCTGCTTTGTTTACCTAAGCAAGCCTGACCCAATGGCGGGCGCCCCTCCCCCAGCCTTGCTGCCGCTTTGCCCTTTTATCTCAGACTGCTGTGCTAGCAATCAGCGAGACTCCATGGGCGTAGGACCCTCCGAGCCAGGTGCAGGATATAATCTCCTGGTGCACCGTGTTTTAAGCCCATCGGAAAAGCGCAGTATTCGGGTGGGAGTGACCCGATTTTCCAGGTGCTGTCCGTTACCCCTTTCTTTGACTAGGAAAGGGAACTCCCTGACCCCTTGCGCTTCCCGAGTGAGGCAATGCCTCGCCCTGCTTTGGCTCGCACACGATGCGCGCACCCACTGACCTGCGCCCACTGTCTGGCACTCCCTAGTGAGATGAACCCGGTACCTCAGATGGAAATGCAGAAATCACCCGTCTTCTGCGTCGCTCATGCTGGGAGCTGTAGACCGGAGCTGTTCCTATTCGGCCATCTTGGCTCCTCCCCCCGTCCTGCAGGCTTTTGCATGGAAAACATGTTCTCTAACCTTCTCCCTCCTTTCTTGCTCATTTAAATCCATGGTGTCTTCTGTTGGGAAAGTGCTTTAGATCATGGCCAGTGACATCCTTCAGGGCTTTCAAAGGTCCTAAGCAAAAAGACATAGGATGATTCTTTTATCAGATTGAATATAAGAAATTGCCATTTGTGTTTGGCCACAAGGGTCAGATAACAGTTTCATAAATTTCAATCTACTGATAGCAAATTAAGGAAATATGGAGTTCTTAAAATTTTCTCCTGGGTTTTGTGATCCCAGTCACCAACACTCAAAACAAGTAGAATTCAGAACATAATTTCTACGTATAATGATGGTACAATTGACCAGGACCTCTCAGATTCTAGTGTGCATCTTAAGATCTTGAGGATGCTAAAAAGTCAGGATAAAATTACTGATCCACAATCACACTGTTGCCTTTTTATTCATATATCAGCATTCATAAGTTAGTTGATAAGTTCTGGTCTAATTAAGGCAAGAACCTGAAAAAAAGCAATGAAGTAACCGAAGCAGGAAGGCAAAGGGCTAAAAATTCACAAAGGTGGCCAGGTGCAGTGGCTCACTCCTGTAATCCCAGCACTTTGGAAGGCCGAGGCGGGTGGATCAATAGGTCAGGAGATCAAGACCACCCTGGCTAACACAGTGAAACCCCATCTGTACTAAAAATACAAAAAATTAGCCAAGCATGGGGGCACACACCTGTAATCCCAGCTAGTAAGGAGGCTGAGGCAGGAGAATAACTTGAACCCAGGAGGCAGAGATTGCAGTGAGCCAAGATCGTGCCACTGCACTCCAGCCTGGGTGACAGAGTGATACTCCATCCAAAAAAAAAAAATCACAAAGGTGCAGGTGTGATGACAACTGTGCTTCTTCAGTGCCCTTAAAATGGTGCCATGAAATTTACTAAGCTCACCTGAGCAAAGATGAGGACCCTTTGCAAAGATCTTTTATATTTTTATTTTTTTCCCAGAAAAAGTAAAGATCTATCTTCTATACTCATATAGTAAATAACCATTCAAGAAAAAATTTGAGTTTTGTTAAGTGTTTACAATGTAAGTTTTCTTAGGGGTGTTACTTGTTTAGAATTAAGGTTAACATGTACTTATTCAATTCTCATGCTGGCCCTTTGAAATTGGTATCATTGTCTTTATATTAGCAATAACATAATAAGACACAGACATAGATTAAGTTAGCTAAAACATGCAGAGAGAAGCCATTATTTTTTTCTGATTCTAACTGTATGATCTTTCTATTTTTACCAGTCTAATATTTCTAGAACAGTGCCTGGAACTAAGAGCCATTTGACATACATTTACTAGTGTTAGTCTGCTATCCAGAATTATTTTAAAGATAATTTGTTTGAACATTATGCAAGTGATTCAGAAGTACTGAACTTAATGTATCTTATTTATTTTAGCAGATATTACAACTTTTTCTTAATTTTTAAAAATTTTTTCTTTAAAACCAAGACATTAGTCTATTATTTAAAAAATCTTTTAACTGGCCGGCGCAGTGGCTCACACCTATATAATCCCAGCACTTTGGGAGGCCGAGGCAGGTGGATCACCTGAGGTCAGGAGTTCGAGAACAGCCTGGCCAACACGGACAAACCCTGTCCCTACTAAAAATACAAAAACTGGCCGGCATGGTGGTGCATGCCTGTAATCCCCGCTACCCAGGAGCTAAGGCAGGAGAATTGCTTGAACCTGGGAGGCGGAGGTTGCAGTGAGCCGAGATCGCGCTGCTACACTCTAGCCTGGGCAACAGAGAAAGACTCTGTCTCACAAAATTAAAAAAATAAAATAAAATAAAATAAAAATATTTTAACTATAATGAAAGAGTTGCGCTTTATTTTGTCATATTTCATGAATATTACTCATATCTTTTTTGCTTTCACTTTTAAACCTTTTAAAGTTAGAATCCATGTGCAGAGTATTTCAATATTCAGCAAATATAAAAGTCAGTTTAGAGAGTAACATTTTAGATAATCCAAAAATAGTCTGTGATGTCCCAATACAGAAAATATAAATAAGTTCATCTTTAACATAATGTGAGTTTCCTGTTTTAACATTTAATACCACTCTTAAGTTGGAAATACATGGATACTTTTTACAATCCTTAGAAAAACGTTTGTGTTATATGAGTTGCATTAATGTGAGTATTCTGCCAAACTATTGTCAAAAAATTAAGAATTTGCTTATATTTTGAGATTTGATATTTCTTTCTAGAAATTTTTAGCTAAAATTTTGTTTATTATTTTTTTTTATATTTTTGAGACACAGTCTCGCTCTGTCACCCAGGTGGGAGTGCAGTGGTGCAAACAAAGCTCACTGCAGCCTTGGCCTCAGGTTGGTCTCAAACTCCTGGACTCAAGCAGTCTTCCCACCTCAGCCTCCCAAAAGATTGGGATTACAAGCGTGAGACACTGTGCCTGGCCAAACTTTTTTCAATCTTTTTTTTTCCCCTTCAACTTTTAAGTTCAGGGGGGCATGTGGAGGATGTGCAGGTTTGTTACATAGGTAAATGTGTTCCATGGTGGTTTGCTGCACAGACTATTCCATCACCTAAGTATTAAGCCCAGAATCCATTAGCTATTCTTTCTGATGCTCTCCCTCCCACAACACCCCTCACAACAGGCCCCAGTGTGCACTGTTACCCACCATGTATCCATGTGTTCTCTTCATTCAGTTCACACTTATAAGTGAGAACATGCAGGGTTTGGTTTGCTGTTTCTGTATTAGTTTGCTGAGGATAATGGCTTCCCAGTGCATCCATGTCCCTGCAAAGGACTTGATCTCATTCCTTTTTATGGCTGCATAGTAATCTATGGTGTATGTGTACCATATTTTCTTTATAGTCTATCATTGATGGGCATTTAGGTTGATTCCATAACTTTACTATTGTGAATAATGCTGCAATGAAGATACATGTCCATGTATCTTCAGAACAGAATGGTTTATATTCCTTTGGGTATATATGGGATTACTGCATCAAATGGCATTTCTGCCTCTAGGTCTTTGAGGAATCACCACACTGTCTTCCGCACTGGTTGAACTAATTAACACTCCCACCAACAGTGTAAAAGTGTTCCTTTTTCTCCACAACCTTGACAGCATCTGTTGTTTTTTTGACCTTTTACTAATAGCCATTCTGACTGATGTGAGATGGTGTCTCATTGTGGTTTTGACTTGTATTTCTCTAATTATCAGTGATGTTGAGATTTTTTTCTATCGTTGTTGACCATATGTATGTCTTCTGTCCTTTTCCCACTTTTTGATGAGGTTATGTATTTTCTTGTATATTTGTTTAAGTTCCTTGTAGACTCTGGATATTAGACCTTTGTCAGATTAACAGATTGCAAAAATGTTCTTCCATTCTGTAGGTTCTCTATTCACTCTGATGATAGTTTATTTTGCCATGCAGAAGCTTTTTAGTTTAATGAGATCTCATTTGTCAATTTTTGCTTTTGTTGCAATTGTATTTGGCATTTTTGCCATAAAATATTTTGCCCGTGCCTATGTCCTAAATGGTATTGCCTAGATTTTCTTCTAGGGTTTTTATAGCTTTGAGTTTTAAATTTAAGTCTTTAATCCATCTTGAGTTAATTTTTGTATATGATGTAAGAAAGTGGTCCAGTTTCAATTTTCTACATATGGCTAGCCAGTTCTCTCATGATCATTTATTAAATAGGGAATCCTTTCCCCATTGCCTGTTTTTTTCAGGTTTGTCAAAGATCAGACGGTTATAAGTGTATGTCCTTACTTCTGAGATCTCTAGTCTGTTCCATTGGTCTATGTGTCTGTTTTTGTACTGGTACCATGCTGTTTTGGTTACTGTATCCTTGTAGTATAGTTTGAAGTTGGGTAGCATGATGCCTCCAGCTTTGTGTTTTTTTTGCTTAGGATTGTCTTGGCTATTTGGACTCTTTTTTGATTCCACATAAATTTTAAAATAGTTTTTTCTAATTCTGTAAGGAATATCAATCTTAGTTTAATGGGGATACCATTGAATATATAAATTACTTTGGGCAGTATGGCCATTGTCATGATATTGATTCTTCCCAGCCATGAGCATGGAATGTTTTTCGATTTGCTTGCGTCCTCTCTGATTTCTTTCAGTACTGGCTTGTAGTTCTCCTGGAAGAGGTCCTTCACTTCCCTTTTTAGCTGCATTCCTAGGTATTTTATTTTTTTACAGAAATTATGAATGGGAGTTCATTCATGATTTGGCTCTCTGCTTGCCTTTTGTTAGTGTATAGAAATGCTAGCAATTTTTGCACATTGATCACTGTTTTTTAATTGATTCTTTCTCATCTTTGTGGTTTTATCTACCTTCTTTGAGGTGGCTCATCTTTGAATGAGGTTTTATGGGGTCTTTTTTGTTGTGTTATTGTTATTGTTTTATGTGTGTTTGTTTTTCTTTTAATAGTCAGGCCACTCTACTGGAGGGATGCTGTGGTTTGCTGGGAGTCTGCTCCAGACCCTAGTTGCCTTGGTTTTCCCTGAACCTGGAGGTATCACCAGTGAAGTCTGTCAAACAGCAAAGATGGCAGCCAGCTCTCTTTCCTCTGGAAGCTCCTTCCCAGGGTCATACTGACATGTTCCTGGCCTGAACACACTTGTAGGAGGTGACTGGAGACGCCTGTTGTCAGATGTCACCCAGTCAGGAGGAACGGATTAGGGACTCACTTAAAGAAGCAGAAAGGTTATTTTTTGGTAGAGTAGGTGTGCTGTGTTGGGAGGCACTCTTTTGCATCCAAACCATTTGTATTCCTCAAAGCCAACAGGCTGGAACAGCTGAGTGCACCAAACCTCAGAGATTGTGGCCACCCCCTAGCCCTGCCCCTGGGAGCTTCGTCCTAGGGAGAGATCAGAGTTCTACCTGTAGAACCCTGGCTGGAGTGGCCAAAGCCCCCGGCAGGGAGGGAGGTCCTACCCAGTGAGGAGGAATGGATTGAGGTCCCACTTAAGGAAGCAGTCTGGCCACGATCTGGCAAGGCAACTGTGCTGCGTTCTGGGAGAGCCTGCCTTATTCGGACCATTTGTATTCTCCAAAGCTGGCAAGCTGGAACAGCTGGATCTACCAAACTGCAGAGATGGTGGCTGCCCCTCCCACCAGGAACTTGGACGCATCTCAGGCAGATTCCAGCCTGTTGCTGTTGGCTAGCTGAAATTCCAAGCCAGTGGGTCTTAACTAGTGAGGTGCGGTGAAAGCGAGTCCCACAGAACAATGCTGATCGGCTCCCTGGATTCAGCTCCCTTCCTAGGGATATGTAGAGACAGATTGCCCACCTCGCCAGGGATCCCAGGGCTAGAGTATGTAAAACTCTTGGGTCTCTGTGTGCGCCTGAGTGGCTGCTCTGCTAAGACTCCACGTAGCTCTGTGTTTGGGACCCAAGGTCCTGGTGGCATCGGCTCACGAGGGGATCTCCTGATCCACGGGTTGCAAAGATGTGTGGGAGAAGCGTGGCTTCCTGGATGTATCTACACAATCACTCACTGTTTCCCTTGGCTGAGGATGGGGGTTCCTTTGGCTCTATGCCCCTACCCCCTGCTTTTCTTCATTCTCCGTGAATCAATTTGTTTGCCTAGTCAGTCCCAGTGCGAGAATTTGGATACTTCAGTTGATGGTGCTGAATTCACTTGCCCCTTTTCATTCCTCTCCGTGAGTGCTGCCTACGCAGCTGCTTCTAATCAGTCATCTTGGATTGACAATTGATATTTGATATTTCAATAGAGTAAAAAGTAAGTATTCTGAGGATGTAGAGCAAAACGTGTTTTATAAAACCAGAAATGAGATGCACTATTTTGATTGTGGATGCATGTGATGTTTTATTATTTCTTTACTGTTATGATACTATTTCATTTCCTAATCAACTGTTTTTGAGTTAATATAGATGAAATATAACACCACTGGAGATTTGATTACTATTAATTTCAGTCTTAAAGACAGAGATAATCAACACTTTATTTAGCCTATTTGTGTTGTCATAATTTTTAAAGCAGTGCTTCTCCAATTATGAAAATTATTGCCAGTTTTTTGTGTTTCCTTAGCTCTGAAAGGGTTTTCTTTCACCTATCAATAAAATTTATAACTTTCATGGAAGGCATGCATCAACATACATCAGGAAAATGTTGGATGGCAGTAAAAAACTTCATAGTGCAAACACTGAAAAAATTATTTGCCAGGTGGATTGCTTCAACCCAGGAATTTGACACCAGGCTGGGCAACAGGGTTAAACCCATCTCTACCCAAAAAATATAAAAAAAATCAGCTGGGCTTCGTGGTGTGTGCCTATACTCCCAGATACTCAGGAGACTGAGGCAGGAGAATTGTTTGAGCCTGGGAAGTCAAGGTTGCAGTGAGCCACGGTTGTGCCACTGCACTCCAGCTTGGGTGAGACAGGAAGACTCTCTCTCAAAAATAACAATAATCATTATTATTTGCTGTTATGTTAACAACATAAATTCTCTTAATGACTGTTTGTCAGTTATATACACAGATAAACAAAAATACAAGTAAATTGGCCATGGAAGAAAGCACGTGGTAACAAATGCAAACATATAATTTTATGTTTTTGTTATAAAATTGCTTGTATTTTATTCTGATAGCAAAAGAGCATGTAATGTTTTAAAAAAATCTTCAATCTATAAAGAGCTTCTATGCAAAGATCTCCAAGTTTTTATAGGTTATTTATGACACCAATAGGAGAGTGTGTATGTACATAATGTTTGACATTGAAATCAATGGTAATGATATGGGCTATGGATATTGCCCAAACCTAAATTACATTATTGAATAGTCTGGTTATTGATGATAGTCTGGTTGATTCTTCTTAAATTTGTCTGAGATTTTCTTGATATCCTTGTGTTTTCAATTGCATTTCTTATAAATAGGTTTTCTGGAATAGAAGCATACTCACACATGCATACCTGTCATAAAATCCTTGGATGCAATATAGTTTGGTGATTTAGAACCTTATTTCTTGAAGTGTGGTCAACAACCAGCAGTAGCAGTATCACCTCTGAGATTGATGAAATCTCAAATGTCAGGCTGAATCCCAGACCTGGATCTTTCAAAACCTTTAGGTGATTTCTACACAAAATATTATGGAGTACTGCGATAGAACCTGGGTTCTGGGGGAAGAAAAACCTGAATTTCTCAACCCTGGTTTCCTCATGTATAAAATGAGATTAATAATACTTTCTATATTGTTCTATTTTGAAGAGTAAGTAAAATTATATATGCAAATTAACTAGCATGATGCCTGTCTTAAATATTGCATTTACTAAAAAGCAGTATTTCTAGGGGTCATTAGTAGGTCACGTAGCATGACACAATCACAAGCCTGGAGCCTAAGTACACATTAATTTGTTGAGGAGTAGATAAAATATATCTTCTATTCGTTAGTTAAATAATGACCAGTCACAGCTGAAATAAATTTTCTTCTGTACATCTTGAAAATGAAAACAAATTTGAATATATTCCTCTTTATTTTCATAAATTTAGGATTGCCTTTTCTAATAAACTCACAGCCTTTCCTCTCTTTATATTAATGGTCTACACTCTAAATATAGTTTGTCTCATTTTTCATGGTTTCAGCAAATCAATGCAGTGCTGTGTAAAATGCACTGTTTTAGCCACTATATGACAGCACTGTGCATAATCATATTCTGTGGGATTATACAGAAAATGCTAGAGAAAAAAATAATGGTTACTTCACCTACATCAAACGCATTTATTTCAACACTTTTTGAATATTTGCTAAGTTCCAAGCACCTGTCTAGGCAATGAAGCCACAACATTGAACAGATGAAAATACCTTTCCTCACGAGTTCTACATTTTAGTAAGTCGGCTAACATGTTATGCTATGACTATAACAAATAAACTAAACAGTGACACTTACAACCTCATATATAGTCTTGCATGTGTGATTGTATGTACACACCCACACATCCCCAACCCATTCTTTCTTAGATATTTTGGTTTTCTTTGTTAAATTTTATAATCATTTTTGGTGGTGAGAGTAGAAGTGAACCATGCCCCTTGGCTAAATTGATAGTGTAAAATATAGCACACAGGTAAGCCATGCCGTATTTTTTTGCCATTTTATTTTCTTATGCCATCCTTTATGAACCATAACCTAAAGTATTATGAGGCAGTATAGGTTGAGATTTACCAGTTTTGAGTACCTATAAACCAAATTCATTTTTAATATTGTAATTCTTGACTCTACCACTTTGTAGTCTTTTAACCTCAAGCAATTTAGTTAATATTTGTCTTAGTTTTCATGCTGGATAAATTAAGATAGTATCAGTACTTATTATCAGTGACTTTTGAGTGTGAAGTAATATAACAGAGGTACAGTACTTAGCAGAGATCCTGTAATACTTAGACACAAGGATAAACAATTCTACTTATAATTGTTGATTTGAATACATATTAGGAGTAATAATAATGATTAATCTATTCACCTTAATTCTTATATTTTCACCATAATTTAACCATACGTTGACCTAAACTTTATTATTAATTCTACAAAATGATCCTACATTAGCTATGACCTCAATCTGATAAATGATGCTGCTTTACATACAGTTTATTTGTCATTTCCCACATGTGTATATTCAATCAACTTCCCATTTTTTCACAACCCTTCTTTGGGGGCACTTGTTTTCATCTATATGAATACAAGGGGTTACTTAATCTCTCTGAATCTCAGTTACCTTGAATTTAAACATGGACTCAATGCCAAACTCATGAGGTGGTTGTTTGGATTAAATAACAATAATTATAATAATTATTATAAATAACAATAATTAACATAGTCTCTGGAAAATGGTGAGTGGTCAATAATTTCTTCCTACAAAAACACCTTTAAAATTTCTATGTATTTAAAGGCAAGATTTATAATATAGCAAGAAAATAGGCCAAATGAACCATCTCCTCTCTATGTTTTCAATATGTTATTTTATTGTTAGTATTCTTTATTTTATTTTATTATTATTATACTTTAAATTTTAGGGTACATGTTCACAATGTGCAGGTTAGTTACATATGTATACATTTGCCATGCTGGTGTGCTGCACCCATTAACTCGTCACTTAGCATTGGGTATATCTCCTAAAGCTATCCCTCCCCCCTCCCCCCACCCCACAACAGTCCCCAGAGTGTGATGTTCCCCTTCCTGTGTCCATGTGTTCTCATTGTTCAATTCCCACCTATGAGTGAGAATATGCGGTGTTTGGTTTTTTGTTCTTGTGATAGTTTACTGAGAATGATGATTTCCAATTTCATCCATGTCCCTACAAAGGACATGAAGTCATCCTTTTTTATGTCTGCATAGTATTCCATGGTGTATATGTGCCACATTTTCTTAATCCAGTCTATCATTGTTGGACATTTGGGTTGGTTCCAAGTCTTTGCTATTGTGAATAGTGCTGCAATAAACATACGTGTGCATGTGTCTTTATAGCAGCATGATTTATAGTCCTTTGGGTATATACCCAGTAATGGGATGGCTGGGTCAAATGGTATTTCTAGTTCTAGATCCCTGAGGAATCGCCACACTGACTTCTACAAGGGTTGAACTAGTTTACAGTCCCACCAACAGTGTAAAAGTGTTCCTATTTCTCCACATCCTCTCCAGCACCTGTTGTTTCCTGACTTTTTAATGATTGCCATTCTAACTGGTGTGAGATGGTATCTCATTGTGGTTTTGATTTGCATTTCTCTGATGGCCAGTGATGATGAGCATTTTTTCATGTGTTTTTTGGCTGCATAAATGTCTTCTTTTGAGAAGTGTCTGTTCATGTCCTTTGCCCACTTTTTGATGGGGTTGTTTGTTTTTTTCTTGTAAATTTGTTTGAGTTCATTGTAGATTCTGGATATTAGCCCTTTGTCAGATGAGTAGGTTGCGAAAATTTTCTCCCATTTTGTAGGTTGCCTGTTCACTCTGATGGTAGTTTCTTTTGCTGTGCAGAAGCTCTTGAGTTTAATTAGATCCCATTTGTCAATTTTGTCTTTTGTTGCCATTGCTTTTGGTGTTTTAGACATGAAGTCCTTGCCCATGCCTATGTCCTGAATGGTAATGCCTAGGTTTTCTTCTAGGGTTTTTACGGTTTTAGGTCTAACGTTTAAGTATTCTTTAAAAATTCCCACACTCCATATCTCCTGTCCTCATTTTCAAAATTAAATTATGAATAAAAAATTGAAAATGTTGATAATAGAAAAGAAATGAAAATGTAAAGTAAAAAGCAAAATACGGAAAACCATTGCATAACTATCATGTAAGCAGTTTAGGTAGGAAACACTGCAATGGTTCACAAGTAGGATAGACGCACTATGCAATGAAGTGATTTCCAGAGTGCTTTCGGGAACAGATTAATTATCTTTGAAATAGGTACCCTAACCATGGAAGTACATTTGCATTCAGGAATGCTGCTTGGACACAATTTCTGGGAAGGGACCAGAAAAAGACTGATGCTCCTGTAACAGCTCCTGTACACAATAGTGTTAGTCCTTTTTCACACTGCTAATAAAGACACACCCGAGACTGGGCAATTTACAAAAGAAAGAGATGTAGTGGACTTACAGCTCCACATATCTGGGAAGGTCTCATAATCATGGCAGAAGGTGAAAGGCATGTCTCATATGGCAGAAAACAAGAGAAGAGACTTGTGAAGGGAAACTCCCATTTTTAAAACCATCAGATCTCCTGAGACTTTGTCACTATCATAAGAATACCATGGGAAAGACCTGCCCCCATGATTCAGTTACCTCTCACCAGGCCCCTCCCATATTATTCCTTCCAAATCTCTTGTTCTCACATTTCAAAACCAATAATGCCTTCCCAACAGTGCCGCAAAGTCTTAATTCATTTTAGCATTACCTCAAAAGCCCACAATCTAAAGTCTCATCTGAGACAAGGCAAGTACCTTCCACCTATGAGCCTGTAAAATCAAAAGCAAGCTAGTTACTTCCTAGATACAATGGGGATACAAACATTGGGTAAACACAGCCATTCAAAATGGGGGAAATTGGCCAAAACAAAGGGGATACAGGCCCCATGCAATTCTGAAATTCAGTGGGGCAATGAAATTTTAAAGCCCCAAAATGATCTCCTTTGACTCCATGTCTCACATCCAGGTCACACTGTTGCAAAGATGTGTTCCTGTGGAGTTGGGCAGCTCTGTCCCTGTGGCTTTGCAGGGTATAGCCCCCCACCTCCTTGTTGCTTTCACTGGTGTTGAGTGTCTGGCTTTTCCAGGCACATGGTGCAAGCTGTTGGTGAGTCTACCATTCTGGGGTCTGGAGGATGGTGGCCCTCTTCTCACAGCTCTAGTAGGTGGTACTCCAGTAGAAACTCTCTCTGGGGGCTTTGACTCCACATTTCCTTTCCATACTGCCCTAGCAGAAGTTTTCCATGAGGGCCCTGCTCCTGCAGCAAACTTCTTCCTGGACATCGAGGCATTTCCATACATCCTTTGTAAGACTGGCAGAGGTTCCCAAATCTCAATTCTTGACTTCACTGCACCCACAGGCTCAACATCACATGGAAGCTGCCAAGGCTTAGAGTTTCACCCTCTGAAGCAACAGCTTGAGCTGTACCTTGGCCCCATTTAGTCATAGCTGGAGTGGCTGGGATGTAGGGTACCAAGTCCCTAGACTGCACACAGCCAAGGGACCTGAAACCTGGCCCACAAAATCATTTTTTCCTCCTAAACCCCCAGGCCTGTGATGGGAGGGGCTGTCACAGAGGTCTCTGACATGCCCTGGAGACATTTCTCCCATTGTCTTAGTGATTACCATTCAGTTCCTTGTTACTTATGCAAATTTCTGCATCCAGCTTGAATTTCTCCCCAGAAAATGGGACTTTCTTTTCTATTGGATTGTCAGGCTGCATATTTCTCAAAGTTTTATACTCTGTTTCCCTTTTAGACCTAAATGCCTTTAACAGCACCCATGTCACCTCTTGAATGCTTTGCTTCTTAGAAATTTCTTCCACCAGATACCCTAATTCATCTTTTTCATGTTCAGAGTTCCACTGATCTCTAGGGCAGGGGCAAAATGCTGTCAGTCTCTTTCCTAAAACATAATGAGAGTCACCTTTGCTCCAATTCCCAACAAGTTCCTCATCTCCATCTAAGACCACCTCAGCCTGAATTTCATTGTCCACATCATTATCAGCATTTTGGTCAAAGCCATTCAACAAGTCTGTAGGGAGTTTCAAACTTTGCCACATTTTCCTGTCTTCTTCTGAGCCCTCCAAATTGTTCCAACTTCTGCCTATTACCCAGTTCCAAAGTCACTTCCACATTTTCAGTCATCTTTTCAGTAGCACCCCACTCTACTGGTACTAATTTACTCTATTAGTTCATTTTCACACTGCTGATAAAGACATACCTGCGACTGGGCAATTTATAAAAGAAAGAGGCTTAATGGACTTACAGTTCCATGTGGCTGGGGAGGCCTCACAATCATGGTTGAAAGTAAAAGGCATGTCTCACCTGGCAGCAGACAAGAGAAGAGAGCTTGTGTAGGGAAACTCCTATTTTTAAAACCACCAGATCTCCTGAGAGTTATTCCTATCATAAAAACAGCATGGGAAAGACCTGCCCCCATGATTCAATTACCTCCCACCAGGTTCCTCCCACAACACATGGGTACTCAAGATGAGATTTGGGTGTGGAGACAAAGCAAAACCATATTAACAATCTTCCCAGCCCCTCAAGACATAGTAAAAAACACTTCTTTTTAAAGATGAGAATGTTGTGATAAGAAACCTTTAAGCAGGATGATCAGTGTAACAATTTAGCCACGATTTATCTTAGATCAGTCTGAAGTCAAAGTCTGTGCCTCTTCATTTTACTTTACATTCCTCTAACAACAAAGACAGCTTTGGCATATTACCTAGAGATAATTCTGAGAAAGTTGAATGCAGTTGTATTATAGGTCATTTTGAATGTCCTGTTATGAATTTGGATTTTAACCTGAAGGTAATGTGAAGTCACTGAAGGTGTATGAATTTGGAAGTGACATTATTAAATAAATTGCTTTTATTAAGCACCATCAAAGGTCAAGAGAGAAATGTCTCTTAATTATTTTCTAAGCCTTCTATTCTTGCTTCATTCTGGGGTGCAATAATAACTTTATTCCTTACTTTCTCTTCAACTAAATATACAACTTAATTATTAGAGGCATTTACTATCCTCCTGAGGCAAAATGCCTTTTTTTGAATCCTGACAAAGCCACTAACTAGTTGTGTAACTTTGGGTAAGGTGCCCCAGTCCTCATCTTAAAGTGTGGATTATATCTATTTTAGAATGTTGTGTGAAGTTAAATGAGTTGGTGCATATAAAGTGCTAACAATATGCTTTGGCATATATTGTATTATTTTGTAATATATAACATAATATTTTGCTGTGTTTGTTTTGTTATGTTGTTGAAATTATCCCATTACATTCTAAAAAAGGATAAAAGACATCTAAAAATAGACTAGCAGAAGGAGGAGTTCTGGTATATAGGGTAAGGAATTCCAGTAATAGCCAGTAACTAACATATACTTAAGAAAACTTGCCTGTAGTATTAAGATTGCAATAACCTGGCATAACTACTGTAGAAATAATGAATTTAATTAATGTTCATAATGGGTGGAAAGATGAATAATTAAACAGTTATTTTCAAATCACTATTTTTAGCATTGGCAAGCACTGGTATTATAAAGTTTGTGTTTAGATATTATATACCACCTTTTAAAAGTTGCAAGAAAAAGTGATATATTTTCTGTTACATTATATAGCCTAGAGAGATTGGGGGCTAATAAGCATTTTACATAAATGTCTCAAACTCCATACATTAATTGCACTTCAAAATTAATAATAGAGGTACATCATAAACTCTTGAGATTTGTTTTTTTTTCCGTGAATAAGATTACTGAAGTAGATCCATTACATCCATTCATCCATTCATTCAATCCACAGATGTTTATTGTTATAAAGTAAGAAAGACATAATCCATGTCCTTAAGTATCATATAGTCTGTTAGATAAGGCCCAAAAGAATATAATTTTAAAAGCACATGACAACAATGACAAAAATATGTGCAATGTATCTGGGAAGCGTTGAATAGGAAGACAAAATACAAGAAAAATCAGGGTAGCCTTGTTAGAAGAGATGGTCTGGTAGCTGCCAGTGGAGAGGTAGAAGTGGGATACAGGAAAGATATATATAGGCATAGCAAGATAAGCAACTGAAGCCTGATATAAAAATGGATGGTTCTGGGAGCAACCTTAAAGAAGTCTAAGGATTTTAGACAATTAACGTGACTGAGACAAAACATTAAATTCATAATTACCTGTCAGTTCACCAGAAAGATTTGGTACCTTAAATATACTTGTTCCAAATTGTGTAGACATATGTAATTGAATGTCTCAATATTTGATTTGCATATGAAAATGCATAAAACAATAGAAAGAATAAAATAAGACACCAGATATTTGAAGTGAAGAAGTGGCAGATAGAAATAAACTCAGCAAAGAGAGGAGTTTTGTGGGCAGAGAAACCCGTTGCCAAACTTTTAGAAATTTGATAATAGGATTTGAGAAACCTTATTATTTCTGTACTCAACAGCCATTCCTTCATTATTATTGTCAAATGAATCTGACCCTAATTTTGTTCAGGTGGCAATATATTCCAGACAGGTAGTTTTCTCCACTGCATCAGAGAATGAATCACCATTATATTAAAACTGATTGAAGTACTGTAATAGCATTTGTTTCAACTAGTAAGTAGTTTAGGAATGGGCATGTAACCCTGGCTGGCCAATGAAACTTTCTTCTGAAAGCATAAAAGGTATGATTTCTATGAAAAGGCTTCTTCTGGCAAGGAGACAAATGCAAGGAAAAATCATATCTTCTTTCTTTGGATGATGTTATAAAAGGACACAATGCATAGAAACTCTGTTGCCCTAGTGTGACCAAAAGCTGAACACCCAGAAATGTATCCATACATCTGGTTAAAATGGAGCCTCAGAATTCACCAATGCTGAGCTATCCCACTTTCAAAGTTGTATAAAGTTCCCAGAAAGCTGCATGGAAAGGTAGTGAGAAACAAGTTTATGAGGGACTTTTTATGCCATATTAAAAAGTCTGAACTTCCTGTTGTAGCCAAATGGAAACCACACTAATTTACATATACAAAGTGATATGATCAGGGTTTTGTTTGAGACAAGACAAATAGTGCCTAGAGGGATTTGAAAGAAACAAGATGCTATAGTTGGAGATCTGATTCTCCGAACCTCATGTTGAAATTTAATCCCCAATGTTGGAGGTGGGGCCTAATGGGAGATGTTTGGGTTATGGGGGTGAATCTCTCATGAATGGCTTGGTGCTGTCCTCCTGGTAATGAGTAAGTTCTCTGTTAGTTTCTGTGATTGTTCCCCCATGAGCTGGTTATTGAAAAGAACCTAGTACCTTTTCCCTTTCTCTTACCATGTGATCTCTGGACTCCCTTCCCCTTCTGCCATGAGGCCTCACCAGAAGCAGATGCTGGCACCACGCTTCTAGTGCAGCCTGCAGAACTGTGAGCCAGAAAAAAACCTCTTTTCTTTACACATTATATACCAGCCTCAAGTATTACCTTATAGCAACAAAAATCAATGAAGACACAAGATTAGTGGCAGGGACAACAAAAAAGAAATTGTTGTCAAGTCATCAAGACATGATGAGAGATGGAATAGGAAAGGCAAAACAAATTCTCCAGAATGTTTTAATCATTGCATTCAAAAACTATGCTTCTCTATTACAAATGGAGACTTTTTCAGAGTTAAGAATAACACTCTTCCAAGAATATTTAAATACTTTGAATTATTTTCAAGAAGTTCTGAGGAATGTTATTTAGCAACAACAAAATTGTGACTAATTTTAATCTTTGATATACATAAAATATACTATAAATTTTGACAAAATATAAAAATCACTGTTTAGAAATGTATTGCTTTCAGAAATCACAGCATGCTATATTGAATGCACAGAGAGACAGACCAAATCAAATTTAGTAGAATGAATTTGTCATTTTGTTATTTTATGTAGACTGAAGGGAAAGTTACTCTCTTGATATCATCTGTATTGAAACAGGATTTTAAAATATTGACTTTCAATCAGATAAACTATCTGGATTAATGCTCCGATTATAATATTTAGAATATGCCAGTGGAATCCCATTAAAATATTTAGCAATAAAACTGAGATAATTATGTTTACTTCAAAATGTTCTCATTTTGAATATGTGAACATTGAACTTTTTAATACATTTGTTATACTTTAGCATGCAATAAACAATTCCACTTAGATGCTATGAGGGTGAAATAATACTTCTTAATGTTAAATGAAAAGATAAGAACTGTCTTACATGCCTGCCTAATCCAGCAGAATTTTTCTTAATTATTAATATTTAAAATTAATGAAATGCAGCTAATTTAAGAAAAGCTGCTTCATATTATTTAAAATATAGCACTGGAAGTTTAGTATAACATATTTATTTTAGTACATATCAACATAGGGGAATTTATGAGAGGCAGGGAGAACAAACTCAATGCTATGTTTGCAATTAGAGGAATCCTGAATAAATATAGAGAAACAACCTTCAGGCAATAAGATGTTAAACAGTTTCTGACAAATCAGAGGCAATATTTATTAAGCTCACTTTCTCATGTCAGTGTAAGGAAATGTCTCATTTGTTGGTGATAGCCAAATAAGATTTGTATCTGTTTGTCTACCAGTAGAATATTTGATCTAACTAATAACCATATTCTGGAAGAACCATATAAATTTATTGGATGGTGCCAGCCTCCCTGTGTTAGTGGTTATGCATACATGTGCATGTATTTGTGTATATGTATATGTATATGTATTTGTGTATGCTTGCATCTGTGTGCATGTGTGCATGTGAGAGAGAGAGGGAGAGAGATTTTTTTGCATCCTGTTCAGTGCTAGCACTGAAAAAAGAGTAACTAGCAAGGTATTACATGGTTGCTGCCCTCAGGGTGCTTAGCATCTAATAAAGAATTCAGAGTCACTAATGATATAATGGGGATATGTGGAGCTAGTGCATCTTATAAAGCAGGAGAATACATATTCTGGGATCGGAAAAGTGTTTCCTATAAAGTTTAAGCCAGAAAATTAAGTATCATTGGAAAAAACAGACAAACAAAGTGTGTAGGAGAGTGTTGAGGGTAGGATTAGGGGCTGTGATCATTAATACCGAGTGTCAACTTGATTGGGTTGAAAGATACAAAGTATTGATCCTGGGTGTGTCTGTGAGGGTGTTGCCAAAAGAGATTAACATTTGAGTCCCTGGGCTGCCAAGGCAGATCCACCATTAATCTGGTGGGCACAATCTAATCAGCTGACAGCGGATATAATGCAGGCAGAAGAACATGAAAAAGAGAGACTGGCCTAGCCCCCCAGCCTACATCTTCCTCCAGTCCTGGATGCTTCCTGCCCTTGAACCTCGGACTCCAAGTTCTTCAGTTTTGGGGCTCGGACTGGCTCTTCTTGCTCCTCAGCTTGCAGACAGCCTATTGTGGGACCTTGTGATCATGTAAGTTAACACTTAATAAACTCTCCTTATCATATATATATATATATAAAATCCTATATATATTAGGATGATACATATATGTATCATATATGTATATGTGTGTATATACATAGACACATATATCATATATGTGCATGTATACATATATGTATCATATGTGTATACATATATACATATCAGTATCACATGTATATATACATATATACATATATATACATATATACATATTTATGAGAGAGGGAGAATTTTTTTGTATCCTGTTCAGTGCTATCATCCTAAAAGGATTATATATATATATATATATATATATCATGCTAATAGGATACAACACTCCCCCTGTATTAGAATTATCTAAAGGGACAGAACTGATAGGATATATATATCCTACTAGATCTTATATATATCCCAATACAATATCCTATTGTATTAGGGTTCTCTATAGGGACAGAACTAATTGGATATAGATATAGATATAGATATAGATATTGACATAGATATAGATATGTATATCCTATATATATAGGATATATATAACTAATAGGATATATCCTACATATATCCTATGTATATATCCTATTAGTTCTGTCCCTCTAGAGAAGCCAAACAGAGGGGGCATGTTGGGGGTAGGGAGGTTGCATGTACAGGGCATGCTCTTGTCATGAGAGAGGACATGGTGTGTTTGAGGAATAAAAACTACTTGGAAGTACCTGTCACTTAGATTGAAGAAGATTCTGGAGATATGATGGTGGAGAAGTAGTCATGAGCCAAATTCAGAATGTGAACTCTCTTGTGAGTCATATTGAAGGGGTTCAGTCTTGTTTTAAGGGCAACAGAAGGTTCTGAGAAGATTTTGTGTAGGGAGGGACATAATCACATTCATATTTTAAACAATATTGATTGAGATGGAGGGATGAAATAGAAAGGGGCAAGATCAGACAATGAGGCATTAGTTAGGAGTTGCTGAGGAAGTTCAGAAAGATGGTGACTTGGACTAAGTTGTTAACGGTGGGCATGAATTAAAGAAGATGGAGTCAAGATGTATTTAATAGAGTCAAAGGATCTTTTCAGTAACAGTGACTAGCCTCTGTAGAATCCTAGTGCCCTTGGTGTTAGAATCCGGGCCTTACCTTTTCCTTCATAGCTGGAAAATGGTAAGTTGCTAATAGGGTTTGGCTGTGTCCCCACTCAAATATCACCTTGAATTGTAAATCCCCATGTGTCAAGGGCAGGGGCAGGTAGGGTTAATTGTATCATGGGGGCAGTTTTCCACATGCTTTTCTTGTGGTGGTGTATAAGTCTCAGGAGGTCTGATGGTTTTATACATGGGAGGTCCCCTATACAAGCTCACTTGCCTGCCGCCACGTAAGACATGACTTTGCTCTTCATTTGCCTTCTGCAATGATTGTGAGGCCTCCACAGCCATGTGGAACTGTGAGTCAATTGAACAAACCTCTTTCCTTTATAAATTACCAAGTCTTGGGTATGTCTTAATTAGCAGTATGGGAACAGACTAATACAGTAAATTGGTACCAGTTGAGTTGGGTGCTGCTGTAAAGATACCTGAAAATGTGGAATCAACTTTGGAACTGGGTAACAGGCAGAGGTTGGAGCAGTTTCGAGGGCTCAGAAGACAGGAAGATGTGGGAAAGTTTGGAACTCCCTAGAGACTTGTTGAATGGCTTTAACCAAAATGCTGATGGAGTTATGGATAATAAAGTCCAGGCTGAGGTTGTCTCAGATGGAGATAAGGAACTAGTTGCAAACTGGAGTGAAGGTCACTCTTGCTATGCAAAGAGACTGGTGACATTTTACCCCTGCTCTAGAGATCTGTGGAATTTTGAACTTGAGAGAGATGATTTAGAGTATCTAAAGGAAGAAATTTCTAAAAGGCAAAGTGTTCGAGAGGAAGCAGAGCATAAAATTTTGAAAAATTTGCAGGCTGATGAAAAGAAAAACCCATTTTCTGGGGAGAAATTCAAGTTGGCTGCAGAAATTTGCATATGTAATGAGGAGCCAAATGCTAATCACCAAGACAATGGGGAAAATGTCTCCAGGGGACGTCAAAGACTTTGAGACAGCCCCTCTCATCACAGGCCCAGAGGTCTAAAAGGAAAAAATGTTTTCCTGGGCCTGGTTCAGGGCCCCACTGCTGTGTGTAGCCTCAGGATTTGGGGCCCTGCATCCCAGTTGCTCCAGCCATAGCTAAAAGGGGCCAATGTACAGCTTGGGCAGTGGCTTCAGAGAGTGCAAGGCCCAAGCCTTGGCAGCTTCCACATGGTGTTGAGCCTGCAGGTGCACAGAAGTCAAGAATTGAGGGTTGGAAACTCTGGCCTCGATTTTGAACTATGTATGAATATGTCTGGATGTCCAGGTAGAAGAGTTTGCTGCAAGGGTGGGACCTTCATGGAGAACCTCTGCTAGCGCAGTGGAGAAGGGATATATGAGGTTGGAGCCCCCAGACAGAGTCCCCACTGGGGCACTGCCTAGGGGAGCTATGAGAATAGAGCCACCCTCCTCCAGACCCCAGAATGGTAGATCCATGACAGCTTGCCCAGTGCACCAGGAAAAGCCACAGACACTCCACATCAGCCCATAAAAGCAACTGAAAAGGGGTTGTACGCTGCAAAGCCACAGAGCCGAAGATGCCCAAGGCTGTAGGAGCCCACCTTTTCATCAGTGTGACCTGGATGTGAGACATGGAGTCAAAGGAGATAATTTTGAAACTTTAAGCTTTTATGACTGCCCTATTGGAATTCGGACTTTGGGCCTGTAGTCCTTTTGTTTTGTCCAATTGCTCCCATTTGAAATGGGTATATTTACCCAAGGCCTGTACCTGCATTGTATCTGGGAAGTAACTAACGTTCTTTTGACTTTACGGGATCATAGGTGGAAGGGATTTGCCTTGTCTCAGATGAGACTCTGGACTTCGGCTTTTGGGTTAAAGCTGGAAGGAGGTAAGACTTTGGCGGACTGTTGGGAAGGCATTAATCGTTTTGAAATATGAGCACATAAGATTTGGGAGGGGCCAGGGATGGAATGATATGATTTGGCTGTGTCCCTATCCAAATCTCAACTTGAATTGTAATAACCCTCACGTGTAAATGGCGGGGCCAGGTGAAGATAATTGAACCTTAGGGGTGGTTTTGCCCACACTGTTCTTGTAGTAGTGAACAAGTCTTACAAGATCTGATGATTTTATCAATGGGAGTTCCCCTTCACAAGCTCCCTTGCCTTCTGCCATGTAAGACATGACTTTACTTCTCATTCACCTTCCATCACGATTGTGAGGCCTCCCAAGCCGTGTGGAACTGTGAGTCAATTAAACTTCTTTCCTTTATGAATTACCCAGTCCTGGGTATGTCTTTATTTGCAGCATGAGAACAGACTAATACGGCTGCCTTGTTTCCTTATTAGAATAATGGGAATATCCATAGTGCCTACTTTATTTGCTATAAACGTTAAAGGTGATAGATGTAAACAATTTAGAGCAGTCCCAGACATGTAGTGTGTGCATTTAAACATTAGATTTATCTATTCCTCATGGATTAGATTTGGGGAGGTGAGAGGCATCATATATAGGACTTAGGTTTCCTGAATGCGCACTGGGTGGAAGGTACTAGTGAAGAGAAACTTTGGGAGAAATGCTAACAGTGGCACTCTGAGCGTGTGAACTTTGAGATATCAGACACACATTCAGTGGAAATGTCAACCAGTCTGATGGATATATGAGTTTATAACTTAGAATAAATCAGCAATAGAGATATATATTAGGCATTCATCAGCATATATTTTCTATAAAGGGTGAAGGGCTAGCACCTGCAGTAGAATAAGACAGACCTGGATATAAATTATAGCTCTGTTACTTCCTAGCTGTCCTTGGGAAACTCTTTTAAACTGTCTTTTTATTTCCAAAGTGTGAATAGCATAGTTTCAAATGAGATAAAGTATTTGAATTGGTATGCAGCAATTAATATCATCAGAGCAATCTGTTTCCAGGGATATTGCCTGTTTGTCTTTGACACAGAAGCTTCTGTCATCACTAACACTGCATAGACATCAGCTAATTGCTCACAGGCAGAGCCCAACAATGCTTCGCTAACTAGCCCAGTCACTGAATTTTTGAGGCATGGCAAGATTTGCCTGCATACACAACTGGGAAATACAGGAAAATTGCATTTATGTTCCATCCTTTTCTAGACAAACTGTCCTTAGAAGTAATTGATGGTCTGGTAATATTAAGCAATCAATTTTTCTTGATACCAAACAGTGACTTGTTAAGTAACACACCATTAACTCGGCATCCCTTCTTGCCCAGCCTTGCTTTTTCTCAGCCTTCTGGAAAGTTTTGGCATGACATGTTTTTCCTAAATGTCCCCAGTATGGGGTTTTGTCACAAGATAATACAACAATCCAATGGCAATAGGGATATGGTTGCCTGTGTTAAGTGGGGTGGTCATAACTGTAGTGATGTCATAATCACTAAGAATTTTACCAATGGCTAACTGTTAAAGGTGCATCTATGATCATGGGTGGTAATAAAGATCAAAATGGAATGGGTCAATAATAACAATGGTTTTGTTGGGAGGCAGAGGTGGGTGGATCACTGGAGGATCACTTCGAGACCAGCCTGGGCAACATAATTAGACCCCATCTCTACTAAAAATACAAAAAAAAAAAAAAAAAAGAAATAGCTGGGTGTAGTGGTTCACTCCTACAGTCCTAGCTACTCGGGAGGCTGAGGTAGGAGCATCTCTTGAAACTGAGAGGTGGAGGTTGCAGTAAGCCAAGATTGTACCACTGCCCTCCAGCCTAGACAACAGAGCAAGACTTAGTCTCAAAAATAATAATAATAATAGTGATAATGATTTTGAAATGCACTGATCTCCATTAATGCCATGTTAAAAAGAAAATGGGAGCCAAGTGCTCACAGCACACTGTGTATGCCAGAGGGCTGCTGTGGCAATGCTAAAAGAGACTCTAAAGTCCTTCAGTTGCATTTGAGCTGTGCTCAAAATAAGGCTCAGGATCTAACTATAACAGAGGCAGAACTGCAAAGATGTTTGAAAGAACAATCTCAAACCATCTCCTACACCAAGATTAGAACCTTTAAAGGAAATGAGTCAGACCCAGGGACTTGGAATGTCTGATGTTCTATTGCTTTAAAAAAAAAATGCCTTGGGACATAAGTTGCTACACAGACTTCTCCAATGAAACGTGGGCTTCTTTGTACAGATAGAATTTAGGATCAGTCTTTGAGGCTTTTCCAACTCCAGGAGGGATAGCTCTTTCCCTGTTTCTTTTTTTTTTTTTTTTTTTTTTTTTTTTCAGAATTTCGCTCTTGTTGCCCAGGCTGGAGTGCAATGGCATGATCTCGGCTCACCGCAAATTCTGCCTCCCTGGTTGAAGCAATTCTGCTGCTTCAGCCTCCCAAGTACCTGGGATTACAGGCATGTGCCACCATGCCCAGCTAATTTTGTATTTTTAGTAGAGATGGGGTTTCTCCAGGTTGGTCAGGCTGGTCTCGAACTCTCGACATCAGGTGATCTGCCTGCCTCAGCCTCCCAAAGTGCTGGGATTACAGGCATGAATCCAGTCTTAAACTTTAAGTTTTAAGTGGCCCTCTGTTTCTCCATCTTAAACTTTAAGCTCTCTAAAGCTTTTAGGCTAGCCGCAGTGGCTCACACCTGTAATTCCAGTACTTTGGGAGGCCAAGGTGGGAGTATCTCCTGAGGTCAGGACTTCAAGACCACCCTGACCAGCCTGGAGAAAGCCCACCCCTACTAAAAATACAAAAAATAGCCTGGTACGTTGGCATGAGGCTGTAGTCCCAGCTACCCAGGTGACTGAGGCAGAAGAATTGCTTGAACTGGCTGGTAGAGGTTGCAGTGAGCCAAGAATGTGCCATTGCACTCCAGTCTGGGTGACAGAGTGAGACTTCATGAATGAAAAGAAAGAAAAAGAAAGAAAGAAGAGAAAAGAAAGAAAGAAAAGAAAGAAAAAAGAAAGAGAGAGAAAGAATAAGAAAGAAAGACAGAGAGAAAGAAAGTAAGAGAGAGAAGGAAGGAAAGAAGGAAAGAAGGAAGGGAGGGAGGGAGGGAAGGAAGGTGGGAAGGAAGGGGAAAGAAAGAGAGAGAGAGACAGAGAGAGGAAAGGAAGGAGAAAAAGAAAGAGACAAAGAAAGAGAGAAAAAAGAAATAGAGAAAGGAAGGAAGGAAAAAAGGAAGGAAGGAAGGAGAAAGAGACGAAGGAAGGAAGGAAAGAGAGAAAGAAAGAAAGAAAGAAAGAAAGAAAGAAAGAAAGAAAGAAAGAAAGAAAGCTGTCTAAAGATTAATTTATTGCCCTCATGAAGTTACCGGATCCCTAATTGCTCGCCACCAGTGTTTTCATATTTTCAACAGCAGTCTTCGGTTTAAACTTCCTCAAAGTCTATATAGAGTAACGTCAGTCCCTTTGAGGAGAGCTTTGGCGTTCTTTCACAGCTTGCCTCTCTCCCTGGGAAGAACATTGTGCCACTCTTCTGGAGTAGGGATAGGAGACAGTGGCCTACTTCCCTCAGAATCATATCTTTACCAGCAGAGGCCTGGATGGGGTTTGCAGACTCTAGTCTTGGCTTCCCTTGCCAGTGTGAATCTCCACCTTACAAATGAGCAGGACACAGCTGACTGGGGATAGCATGTTGACGAGAGCCCCAGACTCAAGACCCCTTAGCTTTGGCCTGGAATAGAACTTCTGCAACACAAATGTGGGGAGAAAAATGTGGGAAGGTTGTAAAATATTGGTGGACTGACTTTCCCAGGGACATAGCCTTTGACCAGGAGCTGCGGAAAGAGAGAGCCTCATGTCCATGTTGGTTCTTGCCTGGAATGGAGTTTCCATTTTTCTGAGATGAAAGGGAAGGGGGAGGAGTGGATTGTGATTAAAATGCTACGGACTCCCTGTTCTTATGAAAATTTAGATCTTTTTGAATAACATTTTCTTCTTCTTTTGCTGTATCCCTTTAGGACAATTTCCAGAAACTTTATTTAATTTTTATTTTATTCTTTAAAAAACAATTATGCTGGTTGTTTCGTTGGGGAGTGTACCACTGGAGGTCTTCATATGGCATTAAGAAAGTCATCTTGTACCTTGCATTTTCTGGATGTGTGATGGTGGCATCAACATTAATTTGAACTAAAACTTATGTATCACTTTGTCTTTTTTTTTTTTTCTTTGAGATGGAGTCCCACTCTGTGGCCCATGCTGGAGTGCAGTGGCATGATCTCTGCTCACTGCAACCTCTGCCTCCCAGGTTCAGGTGATTCTCCTGCCTCAGCCTCCTGAGTAGCAGGGATTACGGGTGTGCGCCACCATGACCGGCTAATTTTTCTATTTTTAGTAGAGACAGGGTTTTGTCATGTTGGCCAGGCTGGTCTCAAACTCCTGACCTCAGGAGATCCACCCTAGCCGGCCTCCCAAAGTGCTGGGATTACAGGTGTGAGCCACCGTACCCGGCCCACTTTGTCTTATTAGTGCTCTTATTGCTGCTTTTGATGCTTCAGGAATTTTCTTAAGTAATTACATTTCTTACTTTGTTTCTTTTTTTCTGTTACCTCTAC
Organism: Pan troglodytes; assembly: GCF_028858775.2. Classification (NCBI taxonomy): domain Eukaryota; kingdom Metazoa; phylum Chordata; class Mammalia; order Primates; family Hominidae; genus Pan; species Pan troglodytes. Next base: position 96,259,802 of record NC_072412.2, on the reverse strand, counting down.
ATTTACTCTGAAGGCTCTAACTGCACCATGTGTACCTCCCAGGGGCCAGAATAGGTCCGGCTGACTGCTGACCCAATAACAACTTCATTCTGACCATTATGACTTTTCAATGAGGTTGACTCCTCAGAGTGTATTCTGCCTGCATCATAATCAGTCTATTTTAATGTTAGTTTGCTCTCTTAGAGCTCTTAGAGGCCCTATTATCCTTGGTCATTAGTCAGGGAAATAGTAAACAGTTTCAGGCAGAGGGCCATTCCGAAGTTTGTCCCTTTAGAGAGCATATTCTTCATTTGTCTAAGGTCTCTTCGTGACCACTTCTTTTAAACTTTCCTCTTTAAGTTTTGTCTGATGGAGTTCGAATACGTATTTGCATACATCAAAGGCTGAGTATATCATAATAAACCACACTTTCAATTATCAATCCCATCCTCTTGCTATTACGAGTCATATATTATACTTTTTATTTAAAGTTTATGTATCATTATTCACAGTAATTAATGCTACATTAAATGGTGTGATAATTGCTATGACTAATTAGTTGATAACTTAATGGTTTAGAACAGTCACCAACTGATAAACCTACCATTTTGCCAAATTTTGCCATTTTGTGATGCCACATGGGGTTCCTGAAAAATCAATAGCTCTAGAGATTGTATAGCTCAGAGTGCAAAGGTAATGCCTGCCAAATTTGAATATGCTCAACATTGAGACTAATCAATATTTGGAATGATTGCATCTTTTGTCAGACTCTCTTTTATTATTTTTGTATTTCTTAGTTAAATTGTCTCATACATTTACATTATCTTCAATGCAGTGTTTGTTTCTCCTAACATAGAGCCACCCAAAATATTTTCCTTTCCTCATGCTTTTATGACCATCAACTGAAAAGACTTAACTTACACTTTTTGTCAGCTTATCCAAAAAAGTTCTTTAGTGAAAGGTTTATGAATTTAAATAAGTTAGTAGGGAATTTTAAAAATGAGTTTAGAACTTTAGCAAGGACTTCCTCTAAAATGTCTTGGAATAGTAGCTAGGATTATTCTTTATTTTAATCACTCATATTTGCTAAAATCTATAGGTTAATCCTTTTTAAGAATAAGCATACACTTTAAAAAGATGGCAGAATGGCATTCTCTGATTCTGGTTCCCAGAGGGCATTGTCTAGGAGTTGAACACTGGGACAGAGTATGGCCAGTCATCTCTCGCTGACTTATGGCTTGCATTTACTGACACTCCACTTTTTTTGGACTGGTTTTACTCTTAGGGTATTACTCCTTCTTTTTCATCTCTGAAGAACTCTACTTTTGTATACACAGTCTCAGGTTCAGAGGCACCACTGACTGTGCTCCTCATGTTCTGATGACAAGTTGTCTGAACTGTCCCAGATAGACATGTTAATCAGACTGGCCTCATCATCTGTACTGGCCCATTCCAGACCCCTACTTATTCTTTTTTTTTTTTTTTTTTTTTTTTTTTGAGATGGAGTTTCACTCTTGTCACCCAGGCTGGAGTACAATGGCACATTCTCAGCTCACTGCAAACTCTGCCTCCCGGGTTCAAGTGATTCTCCTGCCTCAGCCTCCTGAGTAGCTGAGATAACAGGCACCTGCCACCATGCCTGGCTAATTTTTGTATTTTTAGTAGAGACGAGGTTTCACCATGTTGGCCAGGCTGGTCTTGAACTCTTGACTTCAGATGATCCACCTGTCTCAGCCTTCCAAAGTGCTGGGATTACAGGCGTGAGCCTCTGTGACCGGCCACCCCTACTTATTCTAAATAAAATGTGGGCTGTTATAAATTTTAATTTCTAGCTTAAATGTCCTTTGTACCGTCTTCAGAAATATCCTGCATCAATGACTGTAGAGAGCAAAGAGACAAAGTAGAATGATAAAAATGCTTGTTATGACTTCTGAATTCTAATACTAGTTTGGCCACTTACTTTCATGTCAATGTGGGAGAACTTTGTATCTCATATTATCCTTTCAACATCTGTGAGGATCTCAGAGAGGAGTTGGAAAAATTAAATCTGAAAGTGCATGTGTGCATGACACAGTTATTAGGACATTTTTGTTATATATTGTTTTCTAGTAAATTTTTATCTTATAGAGATGGGCTCTTACTGTGTTGGCCAGGCTGGTCTCAAACGCCTGAACTCAAGCCCTTCTCTTGCTTCTGCCTCCCAAAATGTTGGAATTACAGGCACGAGCCAGTAAAATTTTTTGATGGAATGAAGTTTAGTTAGTCTGCACAGTGAGAACTGTAGTGTTAATAATGAGCCAAACCAATTTCTTAGTAAGGCAACAGGCCTTTTTAACTATGCAAATTAATAAGCAGGTAAAATGCACAATAAACATCAATAGCCCAAGACAAGTTATAGAAAAATCATATTTAGAAACTAAGAACTAGAATAATAATAATTGAAAAAAAAGTTCTAGAATGAAAGCATAAGCACAAAAAAATTGGAGAAAAAATAAAAACATGATTAACAATTAAATGGAGACAAGCAACTGATGAACTTAACTCATCCTTCCACCACTAGCAGTGATTTACTAAAAATTCCATGGTCAAAAAAAAAAATTAAGAATTAACCACAATGCCTGTGTGCTGAATCATGCACAAAAACAAATCAAAACTCGAACAGACGGCTATGCTTAGGTTCTGGCATGCTGATTGTATCCAAAGGACAAGGTAGAGTGTATATTTTGTATATTTTGACCTAGACTCCTTCAACAGAAGGAGAACAGAAACACAAATACAAGAAACAGAAACACAAGTATGAAACGAATTCCATACTCAACACAGTAGAAGGCCTCTTATCAAGAGCAGGATCTTTTTTTGCTGTTGTTATTGCTAAGATGGCTTTTAAAAATTACTTTTCCTCCTTAAGATTTTTGTCATTCTGAGTATTGTTTTCAGTCAAAGTTAATATAACAGACAAAACTCCAAACTAATTAAGAATCCTTAATTTTGGTAATTCAATGGTATTATTGATAATAGGCATGTGTTTCTCCTTCCCAGAAAAAGGCTAAATATTCCTTTGTGGATGTTACCCTAGTCTGTCATTACATTGGGCTTCCAAAAAGCTTTCTGACATGTCTTTAATCTTCTTATGTATATATAATAAGCTTATTTTTTGAGAAAGAAAACTAAATGTATCAAAAGCCTTTTATTTCACATTTATGTCCTGTCAACTAAAAGAGAAAAATAGTTCAGTGTTTCCAATTAGTTTTGCAGTAAAAACATTGGGAGAAAAATGCAATAAAATATATTAATTTAATTTTAACATAAAATTACATAAACATTTCCAAATAATGTGGTATTCCTCAAAAGCTTTTAACATTGTTATTTTATGTAATCATTTTGTATTTCCTTTGCTGTTTCCTTTTAAATATCCTTTTACGTTTTATTCTTTACTTTTTATTTATTCATAAGCTCAATACTTCCTTTGTCTGGTATCTTTACTCGGAAATATTCAAAATATATTTAAAGACACACTGTAATTATAGGCATTCATAGACAAATATCAAAATATCAGATCACACACAACTGTCACAAGTGCATTATATTACTACTAAGCTGTGTTAGTTTTTGCATTTATAGGGATTAAATAGTATTATTTCACAAGAAGATAAAAGGTAAAATAGAATAATTGATGTTTTGAAATACCAAATCCAAAAAAAAGACAGAAAAGGAATTCTAACTTATGTATTATACTGTTACACACACAATTTGTTACCAGTTAATAGTCAAGGCACTGTTATAATAACTGTGCTAAATTTATGTGAGTTTCTATTTGAGTATGTTCATGATACTTACATTCCAAGAGAGTATGGCATATTCTTGGCCATCCAAAAAGGTGATTTTCCATATGGTCTTGTGGCATTATGGAAACAAGCACAATAGAATGTTCTTCTTCAATCAAAACAACTTTATTTGGGCAGAAGCGCAGTCACAAAGACCCAAAAGGGTCTTGTTCAAGTCTAAGAGTATACATTTGATACAAGTTTTAGCAGCGTTTCTGCTCTCTCTCAATGCTATGAGTGTGTACTCAATGCTATTAGTGTCTTTTTTTTTTTTTTTTTTTTTTTTTTTTTGAGACTGAGTCTCACTGTTTCCCAAGCTGGAGTGCAGTGGTGCGATCTCAGCTCACTGCAACCTCTGCCTCCTGGGTTCAAATGATTCTCCTGCCTCAGCCTCCTGAGTAGCTGGGATTACAGGTGCATGCTACCATGCCCAGCTAATTTTTGTGTTTTTAGTAGAGACGAGAATGAGATCCCGTCTTATGTGGAAATAAGATTACTATCTCCTTACAAGATATCTGGGGGAATCAGTCACTCAAGGGCCATTCTTTTTGATGCTCTTAGCTAAAATTCGTACTATTTGAATATATTCTAACTCCTTGCATGTTATTCTGACTTACAGTATTGGTGCTATACTGAGAATTAGAAAAAGTTCCACCTCACTCCTTGGATGTTGAGTTTGACATAAAGATTAGTAAAAGACACCAGTGTCAATTAATTATAGCTGTGAAACAAACCACCTGGGAGTTTAGGGCTTAAAAATACACCCAATATCCTGTGATTCTGTGGATTGGCTGGGAAATTCCTCAGCTGGTTAACCTGGCTTTCTTCTTGAGAAGGCATTTAACTGGCCTTCAACTGGGCTGAAGTTCAAGCTGGAACTTGAAAGCTCCAGATGGAACTTCTGGGAAGTTCAAGATGGTCTTTTTCAGCTCTCACAATTGGTGCTGGCTGTTGCCCAAGGCAGCTGGCTTCACCTTCATGTAGCCTCTCTTCTCCAACTGCCTAAACTGGCTTCCATATATGGTGATTTTCCATGTATGGTAATTCAGGAGGGCAAGGTGAAAAATTGCAAAATCTCTGTGGCCCAAGTCCTTGAACTCACAAAATGTCACCTTTGCCACGTTCTAAATTGGCCAAAGCAATATACAAGCCCGTCAAGATTCAAGGTCAGAGAAATGGATTTTCCTTTTAATTTGAAAAACAGTAAAATTGTGTTGCCACATTTTAAAATGTTTAACAAACCCCTCTGGGATGACACAGCACTGTGGACTACATTTCATTTCCAAAAAGAGTTTCCTCCCTACAATACACTCATCTGTACAGCAGAATAAAAAATGAAAAGTGGAGTGAGGATGAGCTTCGGTCCTGACTGCCCTCTGGGCTAGACATCTTCATTCAAATGTACAACCTACACAATTGTAAGTAATGGCTCAGATTGCCTTTTAAATTAATTCATGAGAGTCTTGATGGATAGCATTAAAGGAAGACATTTTCATCCGGGGCACAGCTAGAGAACAAGATAACTCTAACACAAAGCATCTGGGTACAAGAGAAATGATAAATTAGCCTTATTTTGTGCTAATCAAATAATAATTGAAATAATATTGTATATATTTATAGGTGTCAAATTTTCTTTACATGTTCAAAGTAGAGAATGAAAGGGCATTCAAACTATGATATATACTAAACAATTTAAAGAATTGAGGCTGTTAAATCTCATAAAAAAGAAGCTGAAATGCTATGTAATATGACTCCACCTACATAAAATATTGTCCTTAGGAAAAGTGATTAGACTAATCTGTGTAGGACCACAGTTTACTAGGAAATGCAAGGTGACTATATGTACAGTATTCCTTAGGAACCCTGATTTTTAAAATTTATTTTAATTTAAAAATTTTTATTATATACCAACAAATTATAATTGGGTATATTTTGGGGGTACGAAGTAATGTTATAATTTTTAAATACAATGTGGAAAGATTGTCACATGGCATAAGATTTATAAAATTATTTGACAATTATTTGGGGAAGGTGGAAGTTTCTCAACACTGTCACATCAATAATTCAAAAAATAAAATCATTTGTTATGAAAGAGGGATGAAAAATAAATGTATAATACTGTATATTTCTACATGCAACAAATTTCTCTAGAAAAGTTAGTAAGCATCTGTTACTGTTAAATTTACAGAGAAAAAAGTGTGTCTTGGAGACAGGGAAGAGACGAAGAAGTAGTTTTCACGTATACTCTTTAGAAACTTGAATTTTTGTATTTTGTTAATGCCTAAACATGTATTATCTAAGCCCACACATATATTAACATGGTGTTGAGATTCTATGGTAGGGAGCAAAGAACATTTGCAATGCATTTTGCAAAGTATTTTATCTCTTGCATTTCCCAATGTATACCTATCCAACTCACAAGCAAACCAACTTCATGTTTCTTTTATTTAAGAAAAAAAGAGATATTTGCCAGCACGCAAAAGAACATGAACTGAAATCCCCCCAGCATCAGCGAATGGTGTAAGGTTTCTGCTGAGTCATTGCATTCTCTAATTCCATCTTAAGAATTTTGGCCCAGGTGGAAACCCAGTGGGCATTCATGGGATAATATTTTTCTGCACCTAAAGCTAATTGGCATGTATGCAGCTTTACTTTGACCCTGGCCTCATTAGAACCAATCTCTAACCACTTTCGTGGGTTGGGTAGTGCTTAGTAAGTGGAACTCTCACTTGTAATGCAGAGTTAAGGTAAAGCAATAACAAATTCTTGACTTTAAGATGGAAAAAAATGGTAAAACCTCAGGATAGGATAGATTTTCCCAATTTAAAATTATTTCCATTATTAGTTCAATTAGACATTGAAAGAAGAAAAAAAGTCAAATCTCAAAGGCTGCCCTGAAAAAAGATAGGAGAAAATTGAAATTCTCTACTTAGCACCCACTCCAAGGATATATTAGAATTCATTTTGAGAAGTTTGAATTTCAACTTTCTTTTCTAGATTGCTTAATAATCCAGATTTACTCTTTGTTTTTAATCAACTAACTCAGTATCTGCTTACTGATCAAATGGATGTTATAAATAAACTGACAACAATAGAGATAAAAATGCCATTCATGCTAACAAATTACATGCTCTACTGTGAACGTTGATGACCACATATCATCACACTTTCTAAATATACAAATTATTTCTGCAAAGGATGAAGCTGCTTACACATGCATGCCACAAATTCAACAGAATATCTCAGTTGCCATGATTACTATAGTCAATACATACAGATTTGTGAAGATTGAGAAACACCATTTTTATAATGTTCACCCATTAGAGTTCAGAATCTGGTGAATCAAACCCACTGACTCTTTAGGAAAGGCTGAGAACTGTAAAGTAGAACATTAAAACAATAATCACAGGGATAGAATTTGGGCACATTTTATCTAAGTCTTTTTCCTGTGTGTACATGTATATATGTAAGCTGGTAATAGTGGGTAGTGGCAGCAGTAGTGGCCTCATACTTTCACTCAATTGTATTAAGTAGTAGTAGCTTCATACTTTCACTCAATTGTATTAAGTATCTTATACTTGCCACTCACAGTACTAAGCAGGTAGGGAAATAGCAGCAGATAGTTTAGCCATGTTATTTGCCCTTGCAGAGCTTACAATGTAAACATTTATTATGATAGAAGATCCTTAAAAGAGTTATATATCTCTAGATTCAAACATTAAAACTATGCCCAACGGTAAAGAATACGGACATCAGAAGGACAGACATCAGCCTGGAGCTTTACGTTATACAGTACCAATTCCACGACAGTCCTGGTTTTGAGTCCTAGAAGTGCTATTTAGCATCTCCGTGAAATTGAAGCTCTTTCCTCTCTAAGACTTGGTTATGTTGTATAAATAATAATAGAATTGACTTGAAAGAAATGTTGTGATTAAATGAGATAAAATATGTAAAATACTTATATTAGTATACGGTTGAATAAATATTAGTATTTTCTATCATATTGCACAATAATCACAAACATCATTTTAAAGGTTTTATATCATTACCTTAAGTGAACACACCATAAATTGCTCAACTATCCCTTTATTATTAATTTCCCAAATGCTTGCAATTCTATGTAACTCTTTGATGAAAATTTGTCTACCATTTGATTATTTCTATGAACATACAGAATCTCTTAAGATTGCATATTGCCCTATAGAAAGTGTAGGTGTGTACGCATGCCTTATTTTCACCAGTTTTGATGATTCCTGTTGTTAACCTCTTCTTTCCCACATCTCATCCTTAGGTTGACAAAATTACGTTCCCGATAATCAAACAATGGCATACCAATCAACATCAGTTAGTGCACTGCTCTGATCATTTTATTTAATTACTGTATTTATTTACTCTCATCTGCCTCTCCTCCCTAAAAACCAGTCATTTAGTATGTACTAGATAAATACATCCCCTTAAAAAATTCCCTGAAAACATATAGTATGTACTGTTTTGTGCTTTGCTATTTTGTCATGCAACATCTTTTGAGATTTAGGTATATTGCAGTATTTCCAACTAGTTCATAGCTTCTGACTGCTTCATATTCGATTATGGATATGTACCATGTTGGACCTGGCGGTTCCTCTGGCTAAAGACGCTGAGGTTGCCCCCAACTCTCTCTCTCCACTATGCTTTGACAAAAGACTCATGGAAAATATTTTTCTGGTGTAAATACCTAGTATTGGGATTGCTAAATTCTAGGGTTTTACATCTAATCTCATTAAGTTCTCAAGAGTGGATACAGTATTTTGTATCGTGACCAACAGGATTCTTGTTTGTCCATATTCTCAGCAACACGCTGTTTCTAAACATTGAAAAATAGAAAAATGTAAAGTGGGTGGGCTAAATGTTCAAATTTCTTCATTACTTGTGAAGTTAGGCATCATTTTTTTTCCTTTTCATTTAGGTTTCTGTCACTGTAATCAACTTCTGATCCATTATCTGTTTTGTTATTGGGTTTCCTAACTTCTTACTGTTGATTCAGGATTTCTTGTTATATTTTAACTATTACATCCTTACCACTTTCAGATGTCACAATCATTTCTCTTATTCTCATTCTTTTAAAATTTTATAGCATACTGGGTTGAAAATAAAACTCTAATCAAAATATTTTTTCTCTCTCCGGTTGTGTATATGTCCCTGATTTTTTGTTTGCTTTATAGTTTCAGCTTTTCATTTCAGGTCATAAATTTTTGAACTTTTTCTTGTGTCTGTGTTAGAAGTCAGACTTTTTTCTCCCCTTAGATGAAGCCAGTTTTCTCATCATTACCATTAATTTGTCCTTGCTCCACCCTGATCAGTGATCTTATACAAATCTCCATGCATACCATTCTGCTCTAGGCTTTCTCTTCAGCTCCATTATCTGTACGTTTCTTCCTTTGTTTATCTAACACTGTTTTTATTCCACAGCTATGCATCATGTCTCCTATCTAGAAGGAAAGTTCTTCTGATTTGTTCTTATTTCCAGCTTATATGTCTGTTATTTTTTTATAAAACTTCAAATTCAGTTTGCCAAGATCTCTAAAATACCTTGCTAGATTTGGAATAGATTTGATTGACTATATAAATTAAAATAGACAAAATTAACAATTTAAAATTAATACCATCTGTTAACATTTGTCTTTTATAAGAGTTTTAAATGTTTCTCAATAAAGGTCTTGTGTCTTCCTTCTTTGTTTAATTCATAAATATAACCTACAGTAGGAATCCAAACTGTTAAATTATATTTTCTAATGTTCATGGTATATAAAAACTGTGCCAACATAATTTAATCTTCTGTCCAGCAAGTTTCCTGTACTGGCTTATTTGAAACATTTTTTGCGTCAGGTCTCTTAGAGGCGTGAGTGGTTATATCACTTAAAAGAATAACTCTTTGATCTTTGTCTTTATATTTTGGTATCTCTTTATTCCTGGAATAACTCCAGGACAATGATCATCAGATCATTTTAAATCTAATTTGATAGTACTTTATTTAGAATTTTCACATCTATTATAGTAAATGGGACTATAGCCTTATACTATCCTTATCCAATATTCAAATTAAGGTCATAAAACCACATATAATGTATATGAGATTATTTTAGCTTGGGTTCCCCCAAAAGCAGAGGTTGAGACAAGGAGGGGATTTAGGTGGCATGCTGAAGTGACCTCAGGGTGGGGAGAGTGAGATAAGAGGAAGAAAAGCCAAAGGAAAAGGGTTTGTTTCAAAGATGCTGCTGTAGGAAATGTGGACTAATTCTCTTGTAGGCCCCCTGAGAGTTATACAGAATACCTTCCAGAAATATCTGACTGTAGGGTCGTCAGGTGAGGTTCCTCTCTGCCAGATCCTTTCTTTCACGGATTTAGGTTTGGTTCTGGGGGCTGCAACTTTCCAACGCTTCTGGGCTGCATTTATGTGTAGATCCCCACATTAGAAAGCAAAAATATGGGGTGAGTCCCTGAGTTGGGAGGTAGGAGTTGAGTCTGAGCTTAAATAAAACTATCCAACATCTGCCACTGATATCAGAGATCAGCTAAGGGAATGCGATATGAGACCAGATGTGTTTGCTAGAGTCTACTCCTTGTACCAAGACCTGCTTGTGTCCATTCTCATTTGCTATGTTACTGAGTATTCAAACTTGAAATCAGCCTTAACACCTATTAAGGACAAAATGAAGGCCAGTTTGTAACAAGCTGCAATCTACACTTCTGCAATGGACTTTGGGCCCTAATTTACACAGATCATCTTTCTCTTCTATTATTAATTCTAGACCTCCACTAACTTTCACTAGCATTTCTGCTGACCTAGGTGGCTTTCCAGGTTGGGACTGCCATGACCTGCCACCCTGAGAAGTCTGAATTCTTGCTTTCGTTAGCGGGTGTTGCTGCAGATGCTGATTCATCATTATGAAAGACATCTGTATCACCAACAGAGAATCAGTGTGACAACTATGTATACTTCGTATGCTATTTTCCAACATGATTTCCACTTAAAGTGCGAGAATTTTCTTGTTATAAAATTTGTTTAGAAAACAGTATACTTAATACCAGCTTATAACATTTACATGAGCCATAATTTAATGAATATTTTTGATACTTCAAATTTAAAATTTTATTACTATAATAAATATTTTGATAAATAAACATTTGTATTTATTTTCTTAGGACAAAAATGAATATTTTATTGTGGAAGTATTGGGTCAAAGAAAATGGACATTTTTATAATTTTTAATATATATTGCAAATATATATCTTTCCAGATTATAAGGAAGATCCCTTGAAATGTGGATCTTTTAAATAAGTAAATAAATAAATTTGACAAGCCAGAACAAAGGAAAGTGGTCTACATTGTAAAAATGATTCTAATAGCTAATTTATTCCTAGAAGTAGATAGATAGATGGATGGATAGATAGATAGATAGATAGATAGATAGATAGATAGATAGATAGATAGATAGCCATAAACTTATTTTTTTCTTTTGGCAACAGAAGATGCACACAGAACTTACTAGTTCTGAAATCCAGTAAGATCTGAAGTCCAATGAAGCCTTAACTTGACACAAATATGAATCTGTATTGATGACCATCACTGCATTGACTTGGCATTAAAGGTTAAATTTACTCCTTTACCACGTCTCATGGATTTTCATGAAAAAGAATACGAGCTAGAAGGACCAGAAGAGGAATTTCAGTTTGCCTTATTAAATTTCCAAGTCTAAAAGTTATTTCCTATTGTCTCTTAATTTTATATCAATGTTATAGGTGAAACAAAATGCTATTTTAAAAAGTAACAATAAAGCAGAAATCTTCACAATAGTGAAAGCTGCAGTTGCATCCTCCTCAATTTAGTCCCCAAGGTCATGCCTATTACATATTCACATAAAATATGAAAAAATATCAATTACAAATGTTTCCAAGTATTTATTTTCACTTACTGATTTTTTTCCCATTTTCATTGGAACACTTTGGAATTTTACAGGCACAAAGACCCAGAATTAATTCGACAGATCTAACTTCAGTCTAAATGTCAATGCTAATTTGAAAAATACTCCCTTTATATATGTTTTGAAACAATAGTAATTTAAGATCAATCCTTCTTGGTCTTTTCAAAAAACCTCTAAGTGTTCCTCTCTCTGTCACTTGGTCAATCAATACATATTGTCATTTGTAAAATCTAAAGCTTTTTAAAAAGCACCTTCCAATACTTCTTGATAATTGTTACAGACAAGAAAAACAAGTATTAAGTGACATGGGTATTTTCTTAAAGCTGGGTAGATATAAAAACAAGACTAAAGTATGATCTTCTAGTATCTTTCTATATTTCCCAGGCTATTTTTAAATTTCAATTGGAACACTGCTATTACAATACATTTGACAAAAACAATTGCTGCTCAAGACATTCTAAAGAGGCATAAAAAACTACTTTCACTGAATTTTCTAACTATCATACTTCATTATCATCAGAAAAGATATTTTCTACCTCAGTTTAAAATCAGTGGCAATAAACTTCTGTTCAATGGTTTATATTGTAAGCTTGATTTTAATGGTCTATAAAAGAAGGAAACATGTCAATAATGCTTAACATTCTCAAATGTACTTTTGACAATAGTATATTCAATATCTACTTTAATATCCTTAAAGTATTCTATTTTAAGGATCAAAATGACAAATTCCATAAATAATTTAATGAATGAAGAAGGATTATTCTTCAAAATACTTTTAGTCTTCTAATTAACAATTTTCTAAATGACCATCATATTCTCCCATTGTCTTGATGTCTGGGAAGAAATAATATTTTTTAAGTGTCCAAGTAGAATTTTGTCCTTAGGCACAGGTTCAGTCGGCTATGACTATAGGTGAAATCCACCTGTCTGTTTTTGTAAATAAAGTTTTATAAACCCCGCCATGTCCTTTTGTTTATGCATGATCTGTGGCTGCTTTAGTGCTACCACTACTGAGTAGTGAAGACAGGGAACGTATACCTGGAAAAGTAGAACATATTTACTATCTATCTTTTTACAAAGTTTGCCAATCACAGCTCTATTTTTTTCCCCTAAAATTTGCCTCGTAGTTGATTTCATTTTATACTGGCATATGTTTATGAAAGTAGTCTTAAATTAAGGTCAGCCTAAAACATTTTTATATAATAGAGACAAATTTTAAGTAAACAGAAATACTAAATTTGATTTCTTGTTTAAAAGCTGTTCAGATACTCTCTAATTATGTTCCCCATAATACTGAGAGGATATTTGCTTCATGAAAATATTGAACAATACATTAATAATGGGAGCATCAGCATACTTGGAAGACCCAGGAGTGGATACCTTCCCCTGGCCAAGGATGACTGCTGGTGAAGTTGGCTTTTTAAAAGCCTTCCTGAATTTAAAAGTGGTGATGGGTTCTTAGAGCTGGAAGATAACGAGTAAGTGACATTTAACTGCCAGAGACAAGATGGTCAAGATTAGTGAAGTGGACCATGGGACTGCAGCAGTAATCACAAAAATTTGACCACAGAGCTCGTTGGTAACTAAAATTCATCATGATATCCCTGAGCTAAAATTAATGTGCAGTGTATAAAATTCCTAATTGATCAGTCTAAGTAAAAAAATTAAAAAGACGCTGTCTTAAATTGCAAAATCTAATTTTCCTAATACATAAAGAGATCCTGAATAAGGAAAAGTCATTAAAATGGCAAAATATACTTTCAAACAGTTCACAACAAAGGAAATGCAAATAGCTGGCCATTTATAAAGCTCCTTGTCAATTATTACAAGTTGTTCTCAGAGCTGTAAGGGCTTCACAGTGTTTTATTAATATTTCAGTTTTAATTAGGTTGATATTCACTTGCTTTTGTGCTATTCACTGATTGATCGAGAAAGTTTGATGGAGGATAAATTCAATTAAAAAATCAAAGTATAGTGGACTATGTATTCACAAAGCAAATAATTATGCTTACACTCCTTTATCTGTATGAAAACCTTTGTTCTGATAATGAGCTCTACCTAACAGCTGAAATAATGCTTTTGTTATTAGGGATAACGGAAAAATCTATCAAAAAGATTCAGGGCATACAAAGAAGTATACAGTGATTAGTAAATCATTGCTTCCTAATACGTAATTTTCAGTTAATTATGTTGAAATTTTACCAAAAAAAAATCAATAACCACACCTTCTCCCAGGTTTTGAACTAATAATGCAAAAGGAGTGGTATAGAGAGACCCCAAAATACTGTCAATACTCTTAAGACTAGAACAGAGAATGTAGTCATATCTGTGTGCAAGAGTGATCAAACTTGGGCATTAGAGAAACTTCACTACCCAGTCTTAAGGTAGTTGTAGAATAAGACACCTCTCTGCCCTGGGGAAAACCTTATCCTAGACCTACAGAAAGGAAGATACTTGGCTGGAACAGAATCCAAGAAGAACTAAAAATGCCCAGTTAATTCTGCCTTCCAAATTCGTCAGTCAGACAAGTCACTCTTCTTCCCCCTCAAGGCCACTCCTGAAATACCAAACATGGCCCCTCAGAAAATGGTGAGCAGCTTAGATTTTGTTCCTGGAACTGTCTGATATGGGTCAATAAAGTGAATTAATTAAATCTACTCAAAGGCACTATGTAACCAAATTTAATGCTTATTTTCTCGTTTTATTTTCTATCCCAGATAATATTGGCACATTTCAGCATCTCAAAGCAGATTTTTGCAAGACGTTAAATGACAACACAAGATATTTCAATAAAATGCCTACATGTTGAAAGACACTCCAACGGAAAATATACCAAGAGCAGAGCTACCTGAAATATAATCTTATTTCATTGACATACTCCCTGGGAGAAAGTAAAGTCCAAATTTTATGTTTCTTGAAATTAGACTTAAGCATTATATCACAATATTTTTTCACCTTTAGAATTAGAAATCCAAAGAAAAGTCCTCCCTCCCACCTTATTTTCTGTCAGTCTCAGCTGGAGGTATGCTTGGGGTTTGGACAGTTTCAAGAATTTTTAATAACTGCAGAACCGCCTGTCTCTTGCACTAAAAGGACTAGCTCCCTTAATATCAGAAGCTAAATTTATAACAGGCAGCCTCTTTTCAGAGAGTTCAAATGGTAAACAGGAAACAAGATTATTACCACACTGGTCTCATATATATCCAACTTAGAAAAGTCACCAGCTGCCTGAAGTTGATACTTGAGGCTAAAGTGTGTTTCCATAATACCCAGTACACCGTCCCATCCCAACTCATGGTACACATTCAACAGAGAAAGAGAAAACCATCTTTTGGACCTTATAGGTTGCTAGTACATCTGCGCCTGTACCTGGAATCAAACCAAATAGGAGAATCCTTCTTCAAAGGAGGTTCTGCAGCATCACTTTGGCATTACTCACGTATCTTATATCAGGGGTGGGGAGGTTGGAGGTGGAGTAAGCAGAACACTCCACATACAATCTCCTCCTTTAGAAAGTGGCTTTTCAAATATTGTTTTCTTCTTGCCATGATTATAAATTGGCAAAGGGCAGCCCCAGTCTCCAGGAGTTATTTGAGATAAATTTTTTTCCTACCCATGATATCCAAAAAATCGGTTTTTTGTTTGAGGTGTTTTTTCTGGCCCCTAAAGTAGTGATCTGTCTAGTAACACTCCCTCTACAATATCTTGGGATCAAACATTACTAGTTCTTTGCCATAGATGCTATTGCCACCCCCTCTTTCTATGGCAAAGTCCAGGCCAGTGGATCTTGACCTGAACTGTGCATTAAGACCATCTTAAAGTCTTTAAGAGTCAGTTTTTAAGAGGCAGACACTTTTTAAGCAACACCAAGCTTACAGTTCTCTGGGTGATTCTATATTCAGAGCAGTTTAAAAACTACCTGCTTAGTCTTATGACTCTTGCCCTTAGCCGAGTTGTTCATTTCAAATACACATTTGTTTCAACTGGAAAAATCATTCTGAATCGATGCCTGAGAAAGTTGCTGTTGATACTTTTGAAGTCTGTATTTCTCAGAGCAGTGATGATCAATATTACTGCTCCCCAAGGCACTCTATCTTTCCTTTTTGAATTCCACATAGTTTCAGGCATGTTTGCTCAAGAAAAAGGAAATGCTTATACACTCACTTATAAAACCTGCATCACATTGATGTCCACAAAATTAGTCACTGTTTTTCATTCTTAGATGTAACCCCTGGCTATGTAAATTCAAAGTTTATTACTGACCAGTTTCTTCTTCAGCTCTATATCTGAAGTCGAAGGGCAGCTGCTCTAGTGTTTCTCTTTCAGTCTTAAACTAGCAATTTATAACTAGAACTCCCTGGTATTGGTATGTGAGACATCTTTTCTGGGGTCTGTAGCAACAAGTAGCAAATATTTTTCTATTTATCTTTCCTAAAAGGACTCCCGACTATCAGCTTTGTCCTCTGACTTAGTGGTTGTTGATTTAGTTTGCACACTAGTATCATCTGGAGTGCTTTAAAAATCTCCATGCCCAGGTGACACCTGACCCATTTAAATCAGAATCTCGGGATGTGCACATGTGGGGGAAGAAGCAATATATTTAATGATTTCCACCCCCCATAAAAACACTTCCTGAATACAGTCCTAAAGTTATTTAATAGAATTTATTCATATATGGGTACATGGTGTGTTTTATAAAGCAAAGTATTACTGGTATGGTGTTACTGGTCTCATCTATGTCGGCTTACTAAAGCCTCCAGCTGCTCTCCTGGTCTTAAGCTGAAACCCTCCTGCAGCCTACATAAGCTTACTAGACCACATACAGCCAGTGCAGCCATTATAAAAGCAATCCTATGGGCAAGAGCCCACACCAGATAAGCTTCGGTCATCTAAAAAGTTAAACTATCTCACATGGCAGGCTTAAAGCCTTAGTGTATTACTTTTTCTATTGCTGCTATAACAAGTTACTTTTAAAAAACCAATAGCTTTAGGCAAGACCAATTTATTTTCTTGCACTTATGCAGGTCTGGAGTCCAAAGTGGGTCTTCACGGGCTAAAATTAAGGTATCAGTGGTTCTGCATTCATTCTAGAGGTTCTAGCGGAGAACCCCTTTCCTGGCCTTTTCCAGGCTCCAGAGACTACTGGCATTCTTTGGCTTATGGTCCCCTTTCATCTTCAAAACCAACCATCACAGCACCCTGATTCCATGTCCATTATTCCATCATTACATTTCCTTCTCTGACTCCTCAGCAACCCTCTTTAATTTCTAAGGACCTCGTTGTTACTTACATTAAACCCACCTGTGTAACACAGGATACTCTCCTGTTATCCCCATATAAAGGGGGTTAGATTATTAGCAGCTTTAATTCCCCCTTGCATGTAACAAAATATTTCATTAAGTTAAACATGTGCTTCAGCATGTTGGAAAGTTTTAATATTTTAAACCCCCATTTCAGAGTTTTTGTTTATTATCTTATAAGAATATTGGATTGCTCCCAAATAGTGTAACTTCTTGCTTCAAATCAATATGAGACTCATTCTATTTTTCAGGATAAACAAGGCTAACTATTCCAATACACAAGTGACACAAGTCTCCATGGCACAATACTGCAAACGTATATATATATATATACACATATATATGTATATATATGTATATATGTGTGTATACATAGTATGTGTATATATACGTATATATACGTATATATGTATACGTATATATATATACATATATACGTGTGTGTATATATATATACACATATATATGGAGAGAGAGAGAGAGACAGTCTTGCTCTGTTGGCCAGGCTGGAGTGCAGTGGCACGATCTTGGCTCACTGCAACCTCTGCCTCCCTGGCTCAAGCAATTCTCCTGCCTCAGCCTCCCGAGTAGCTGGGATTACAGGTGTGTGCCACCGTGCCCAGCTAATTTTTGTATTTTTAGTAGAGATGGGGTTTCACCATGTTCGCCAGGCTGGTCTCAAACTCCTGACCTCAGGTGATCCACCTGCCTCAGCCTCCCAAAGTGCTGGGTACAAAGGTTTATTTTTTATTCATTTTACAGGTGCAACCCTTGTCAGAGTGGGCTCTGCCTTCCATAGTTATTCAGGATCCCCTAGCAGATGAAAGCCTGTTTATCAGTCACACCATCTGGAATATGTAATTACTGTGGAAGAGGAAAAGACACACTACAGTGCATCTTAATTGCCTGGAAGCTGAAAGTGACATAACTCATTTCTGACCACATCCCATTGGCCAATCCTAATAGCATGGCCCCAGCATAACTGCAAGGGAAGCACACGTATTTGGTTAGCCCTCTGTACACATGGTAATTCTAAAATTTAATGTCCAAAATTTTCCTTCTATTCTACGTGAGCAAATCCCCAATTATGTAAATAAAAAACAAAACCCTCCAAACAATGGGTCATCTTTTGTTTCCCACATTATTTTGTAACTGATATTCAATTCATCAGAAATTCTGTTAGCTTGATATAAAGAATATCCTGAATTTGATCACATCTCACAACCTCTACTAATACCAACCTCCTTCCTACTAGCTTTACATACATAGCAAAATTCTTTTTTGTGTTAAAGTAAATTTAATTTAAAATTACTTTTAAATTAAATGCTTTTATGTAACATGCATGTCTGCCTTGTGTGTGTATGTGTAAACACACAGAAAAACATTTCGTGAATACAGTCCTAAAGTTATTTAATAGAATTTATTTATATAGAATTTAATAGAATTAATTTATATATAATATATAAATATAAAATTTATTTATATAAATAAATAAATAGAATGTATTTATATAAATAAATAGAATGTATTTATATAAATAAATAGAATGTATTTATATAAATAAATAGAATGTATTTATATAAATAAATGGAATGTATTTATATAAATAAATGGAATGTATTTATATAAATAATATAATGTATTTATATAAATAATATAATGTATTTATATAAATAAATAAGTAGAATGTATTTATATAAATAATAAATAGAATGTATTTATATAAATAGATAAATAGAATGTATTTATATAAATAGATAAATAGAATGTATTTACATAAATAAATAGAATGTATTTACGTAAATAAATAAATAGAATGTATTTACGTAAATAAATAAATAGAATGTATTTACGTAAATAAATAGAATGTATTTACGTAAATAAATAGAAGGTATTTACGTAAATAAATAGAAGGTATTTACGTAAATAAATAGAAGGTATTTACGTAAATAAATAGAAGGTATTTACGTAAATAAATAGAAGGTATTTACGTAAATAAATAGAATGTATTTACGTAAATAAATAGAATGTATTTACGTAAATAAATAGAATGTATTTACGTAAATAAATAGAATGTAGTTATATAAATAAATAAATAGAATTTATTTATATATGGGTACATGGTATGTTTTATAAAGCAAAGTATTACTGGTATAGAAATACCACATAAAATACATTACATATTTTAAATCTAGCCAAATGTTGAGAACATTTAGACAAATTATTCATTAAATAAGGATAATTTTTTAATTTTTGAGATGAAGTCTTCCTCTGTCACCCAGGCTGGAGTGCAGTGGCGTTATCTTGGCTCACTGCAACCTCCGCCTCCCAGGTTCAAGTGAGTCTAGTGCCTCAGCCTCCTGAGTAGCTGAGATTACAGGTGTGTGCCACCACATCTGGCTAATTTTTGTATTTTCAGTGGAGGCAGGGTTTCACCATGTTGGCCAGGCTGGTCTCGAACTCCTGACCTCAAGTGATCCACCCACTTCAGCCTCCCAAAGTGCTGGGATTACAGTGTGAGCCACCACGCCCAGCCTAAATAGGGACAATTGAACAAAAATTACATTTACTGTCTTAGTTGATAGGAAATATTGCATTTCTGTAAGATCAACAGTCAGTGGAGTCAATTTCGTTATATTAAATAATAAACAGCTAGAAGTGGTTTCAAAAACTAAAGCCTTTTTTAAATTGATAATCTTATTTTTAAAATAGACATATGTCTAATACAATTCCTCCTAAGTATATTTTCCAGAATGCATTAAATGGGAGTTTAAGTGAATTTTATAATATGTAAATGACAACTACCTACTCAAAAGATTTTGGAGGATTAAATTAACCAATAAATTAAAATGCTCCAGGAACAATGCACATATGTAATAAGTACTCAAAACCTGCTATTATTTAATTATTGATATTATAGTAGTTTTCACGGTGTAGTCGTTGGAAAAGAGTTAGTTACTGTATGTTGATAGGAATGGATAGAAAGAAAAATTCTTACAACACATGCGACTCAATAATTAACCACATTTTCAAGAATTTAGTAATGTTAATGAGCCCTGCATAGCTAGGATACTCTTTTGCTAATAATTTATTTCAGCTATAGAGACATGTAAAAACACAGCCAACCTCTCTTGCAACCCCAATTAGGAACAGGGGATGAGCAATGCCTCACTAACGGTACTGGAAAACAACAAAATTAATATCAATTCCTGAGATTTTTAAAAGGAATGCTGAAACCTTATTTTCCAACAGGTTGCTTCTTTCAAATATCTGCAATCGTTGTTCTTTCAAAGGAGTAATAATGGAGGTTATGATGACTAAAATCAGAGTGATTAGTAGGTAAAATTCACTTATGCTACATTGCATTCCATTTACACTAATTCAGTCCTTGTTTACTGCTACTTATAACTGTCTGATAAAGACAGTTATAAAGACAAATGTACTACCTGCTCTTGAAGATCCTGTAGTGAGAAAAAGAGATGCATTTGTTCGGAAATTAGCACACTACATTGTCACAACTGCCATGATAGTGGCATGAAAGGGAAATTTGTCAGGGAGCTATTAACAGGATAAGTAACCTTTGAGTTAGCCCTAAAGAGTAAATAAAATATACACAATAGGAAACACAAAAAAATACAGAAGAAAATTTTCCAAGAAAAAAAAACACAAAGAAAGACATTAAGTTCAAATGAGGTTGTAATTAAGTAACAGGATTCCTCTCTATGTCAGTTTAGAGCAACAACTTTTGTCTAATTTAAGAGTGAAAAGAGATATTAGGATTGTAAGGAAAATGGCTGCACTTAAGTCAGGAGTAGGCCGAGGTGGCCTTCAGGTGCAGCATGAGTCAGCATGTTTGGAGTGCAGGCGCAGGCTACTTGCTGCAGCCAGGTGGAAATGTAGAATCTTTTCTGTTTGATTAGGGAACTGGCTGAGGTGCACAGCTTGGGGGGACATGAGATGCCTGGAGGCCACCTGTGGAATTAGTGATCCACTGGTCCCCCACCAATGTACAGTGAGTGCTGGCACTGATGGATACTGGCACAGATTGCAGCCTTGTTTATGAGAACCTGGATAAGTTTCCAGGCAAACCTGCTTACATTAACAGTTACGGAGGCCAGTCAGTGAAAGTGAATCCTGTATCTCTGCACCTTGGCATTGGCTGTTTTTCTCCCCATTTTTATACTGTTTATGTCTCTCTCATGCTGGAATACATTCTGAGGGTGGACATTTTACATGGCCTGGCATTACCAACTATGACCAGGGAATTCAGACTCTGAGTGTGTGTGGTAAATCTGGTGCTCTGCAGACATACGCTTTATCAGCCTCAGGACCTGCCACAACCCCAGTGGGTTATTTCCACCTGTCAATACCATTTGCCAGGGGCGCATATGGAGATAACTGAGACAATTAAAAAGCTGGAGAAGGTGCAGAGAGTGAGTGGCACCCACAGTCCCTACAATTCTCCACTGTGGCCAGTTAGAAAGCCTGATGGAACTTGGTGGATGAAGGAGGACTATCGGGAACTGAATAAAGTAACCCCCAGCTGTACTGTCAATGTCAGTTATGCATTTGATGGACCATTTGACAATGGAACTGGGATAGTACCACTATGTAGTGGACTTGGCCAAAGCATGTTTCTTCATAGACATTCTCTAGAGAGCAGGAACAGTTCACCTTCATGTGAGATGGGTGACAGTGGACTTTTACAGTGTTGCCACAGGATTATGTGCATAGGCCCACATTCATCATGGTCTAGTTGCCACAGATTTAGCCATCTGGCAATGTCCAGAAGGGGTCTGCCTATTCCATTATATTGATAATATTATGTTAACCGCTGGCTCTCTTCCAAATTTAGAAGTGGCAGTGCCCCTCTTGCGGCAACATTTGGCAGCATGTGGTTGGGCCATCAATGAATCCAAGGTCCAAGGGTCTGTATTATCTGCCAAATTCTTGGGAGTTATCTGGTCAGGTAAAATAAAGGCCATCCCAGAGGCTATTAATGATAAGATTAAGGCATATCTCCAGCCCACCACAGTGAAGCAGCTGCAAACTTTTGTGGGTCCCCTGGGATATTGGCAGACATTTGTGTCTCATTTAGCTCAAATGATAAAATCTTTGCATTGGTTAACAAAGAAGGGAGCTACCTGGGATTGGGATGATGTGGCTTAGACCATCTTCCTGGCAGCCAAGCAATTCAACTCAGCAGGCACAAGTCCTATGGGTAGTTGACCAGGGGCACCTGTTTGAGCTGGATGTGCATGGGACCACCAATGATTTCAAATGGGGTCCGTGGCAGCACAAGGAGCACTTGAGAACACCAGTAGGCTTTAGTTCCCAACTATAGATGGAAGCTGAGCTCTGGTATTCCTTGACAGAGAAACAGCTAGCAGCTGTCTATGCTGCCCTTCAGGCTTGTGAGAGTGTGACAGGATGGGCTGCAGTCATCGTGCGGATGACTTACCCAATAGCAGGATGGGTGCATTCATGGGTAACAACCCCTTAGACTGGGATGACACAGACATCCACTTTGGCAAAGTGGGGTGCCTACTTGGAGCAGTGGAGTACACTGAGTACAAGCCCCTTAGTAGCAGAGTTGCAAAAGATCTTGAAACCTGTAGTCCTAATACAAGATAAGGCCATGAGGTCTGAGGCACCCCTAGACCCTGAGCCTTGTTTAAGGAAGGGCATCCCCCCATTCTCAATGGTGCATGGCACACAGATGGGTCTAGCCGAGGTGCTACTGCTGCCTGGACCACTGTTGCAGTCTAACCTAGTACTGACACCATATCGTTTGAAACTGGGTGTGGACAAAGTAGCCAATGGGCTGAACTTAGAGCAGTATGGATGGTAATCATTACAGAGATGACACCTATGGTAATCTGTACCAATAGATAGGTGGTTTATCAAGGCTTAATTTTCTGGTTAACTACCTGGAAAACACAGAAGTGGCTAGTTAGCCACTGACCCATTTGGGGCCAAGACATGTGGCAAGACCTCTGGGAAATGGGTCTTCAGAAATAGGTAACTATTCATCATGGGTCAGGCCATATGACTTTGGTCACCCCCAGCAATGATAATGGCCAAGGTCCAATGGTTAGAGTCAGCACCTACATGAGATGTGGCCTTGTGGCTACACTAGAAAATGGGACATGCAGGAGGTAAACTGATGCAACAGGTCAATAAGCATTGGGGTTCTGTCCCTGCACATGGAAGACATTTAAAGGCTTGTCAGAAATGCCTGGCATGTGCTCAGGCATACTGTAAATGAAGAGAGCTGCCCAGTGTTGTACATCAAGTAACGATAGGGTGAGTGCCCTTGACCAGGAGGCAGGTAGACCACATAGGGATGCTGCCAAAGTCACAAGGTTATATGCATGTGCTAACAGCTGTGGACATGACCACAGGCCTGTTGTTTGCCCACACTTTAAGGGTGGCTGACCTACACAACACTATCTGAGCCCTGCAACACTTATGTGCCCTCTATGGTTGCCCTCTGGCCACTGAGAGTGATAGTGGAGCACGTTTCAATGGACAAAACGTACAACAATGGATGCAACAAATAGACATAAAGGGGGGATTCCATGTGCCATATAATCCACAAGCTATGGGTAGGATTGAGCAATATAACAGGCTCTGGAAGAATGGGTTACACTTGCAGGTCACACCCATGTCTTTGCAGGGCTGGAGTTCCAGGCTGGACCTGGTTCTCCAAACCTTGAGTGAACAGCCACAGAAAAGTGGCCCGGCCCTGATGGAGGCGTTGTTACACCCAGCCGCTGCCCCCATTCAGTTGTAGATACATACCAAGGATGACCTCCCCTGACCAGGTATGGAAACGAACAGTAACCTGTTGCTGCCTGCTCCAACACCCCTGAAAGAAGGGGAACAGAAAACCTGGCTGTGGCCATGGACCCTCCAAACCCCCTACTGCTGGCAGTTGGCCACTGTAGCTCCTTGCGGGGAGGAACTACAGTATGACTTGCATGTCACTCCTTGGGCATTCAATACATGGCCCCAGTGGTTGGCTGTTCATAGAGGAACGGTCAGGGAGGGAGCCCTTCTCCAGAGGACATATGTACTGTCTGTGTGGCCTATTATGAGCTCCCCTGTGACACTGGCATGGATATAGGACCCAAAAGAACCATGGGGAGCTGAGAAGGTGTGGTGCCATCACCCAGGGCAGAAGCCCTTGGTGAATGCATTGTTATCCAGGGATGGAAGGTTAGCCTGTATTTTGCCTGAGGGATGTGATTTACCTCTGTTAGTACCTGGACCTACTCTGTCATTTTGACTGTAGGTTAACATGCTCCCACTGCATTGTGGACTGTGACCTCACCTATACTGAGGTGACCCATGTTTCCAACTGTTGGATCTGCACTGCTCTTCCAGCAGCAGCTGTGGATGGCTTGCCTTAGCACATACCTTCAGCGTCTGCAGAGAACAAGACATAGCTGGAGACTTGGGGTCCCATGGCCGACGCCTGGAATGCAATGCGGCAAGCTTTGGAGAAAGGACACCACATGACCCACGGCATGCCTGCCCCCTGGCTGGCCTGTAGCATTTTTGATGGGTGGGGCTGGCTAGTGGGGGAACAGGTAATACCCCTAACCCAGGCACCGTGGTGCATAGAGCAATGTTGGGGTAACACGACTGTGGGATGGGTATCCATCAAAACACATGTCACCACACCAAAGGATGGTGGAATAAGTGGCCCAACCAAGGTCGGGCCCCAAAGGATTTTGTGTCCCCTGGGAGTTTATGGGTCTATGGGGACACAGGGTGGCCTTACCTACTAATGTACTAGACTGGATGTTGTACCTGGGGGGGCTGGCCTTATATACCTGCCATTGTTCTCCCCACGTTGCCCAGACACTCACATAACTTGGAGGCACTACACTCTCAGTGACGAGGCCCCTGATGGTTCTATCCTTTGGCAATGACTATTCCTGGAGTGAATGTCATATCTGTAGAAGCACAAATTACTGCTCTTGCAGAGCACACCTCTCAGGCTCTATATTACACCCCAGTGGCACTCCTCTTGTTAACAGATGAGGTTGATCAGATCAGAAAGGTGGTGTTGCAAAACTGAATGGCCTTAGACATAATAACTGCTGCCCAAGGAGACACCTGTGCCCTTTTAGGAACACAATATTGTACCTTTATCCCTGATAATCAGCAGAATGTAACAGCAGCCCTGCAAGTGTTCTCACAGGAGATTAAGGTGGTTGAGAGCCTTACTGATGACCTCCTGCAGAGATGGTGGACATCCCTAGGCTCTGGTCTTTGCTGGGCCCTAATAGTCATAAGTAGCATAGCTGAGATCCTAGTAGTGAGCTGTTGCTCTCTGTATTGTTGTTGTGGGTTATGGATTCAGGTTCCACCCTGTGAGCCCGTGTCCCTGCCCAGAGAATGCCCTCAGCCTAGGGCATGGATTGTAAGGGAAATGGCTGTGCTTTAGTCAGGAGTAGGCCAAGGTGGCCTTCTGGCACAGCATGACTCAGTGGGTTTGGAGTGCAGGCACACACCCTGCACATTATGTGATCATGCTACGTGAGGCGCATTAGGTGATCATCCACGTGAGCTCGTGCTTGGCTCGGAGTCACTGTTGTCCGTAAAAGGTATAATTACCCTGCTAACGCTGACATATGGCTCACTTGCACCCAGCCTCGCTAGCACCCAGAGAGAGAGTAAGGCCACGTGGAAGCTGTCTACGATTCCTCTAGTGTTTTTCCAGCTACCCGCCACTTGTGCATCCATTCCCCTTGGACCTCAGTTAGAACCTGACGAGGATGGATTCCTCTTCAGCTATATTTTATCTCCTATAATATGTTTACTATCTAATTCTGAGACAGAGTAGGAATAGGACTCAGCCTCCCTCCGCCGCCAGCAATACATTTTTTTTTTATCTTTCTTTTGTGCTTTCCTACCTGCTCACCATGGCACCTTGAAGAAACTAAGCTAAGCAGCTTTACCTTAAATCTTACTCAAAGGAGTTAATCCTATCACCCATATGCACTCAAGACGAGAATGACCAACTGTTACCCCTTGCCTCATTATAATACTAAAATCTCTGCTCAAGGAGGAGCTTATCCACCAGTTTTTGATCCTGTGCTGTATGTACTAACATGATTTGTCGCTGCACCTCCACACCCTGAGCTCCACTCTGCACATGTAATGATGTTCACATACCTCATGCTTATTCATATCTTTCTTCTTAAAACATCGCAAAGACCCACCCTTGGGAGTCAGCTAGAGAACTCTCGCTCCAGTGCTGTCTGCCTTGTGTTCCAATATAAGCCCTTAATAATGCCTTGTCTAAGAAACTTGCCTGTCTTCCCTCTGAACTTCTATTGCATGGGAGCCTAAGAATCTATGGTGGTAACACTTCTATAGAATAACGGTTATGATTTGGCTTGTTATGACAACTTTTCTTCCATTTATGCATTGTCGCATCCCTGAAAGTTCAGTTGTGTGGATGCCTTTATAGCACTAGTTGATCAAAGGCTGTTGCTCAAGTGGTGTTGCCCTCTTCAACCATAATGTTGGTTCTTCCATCTGTTTTTTTGGGGGTCAAGGACAGAAAAGCTTACTTGTTTTCATGTCTGTATGTAGAGCACAGACTGCCTGACTCAAATATTTGTTTAAATATGATAAATTATTTGAGACAACTTGTTTGGTTTATTTTCAGCTATGCATTTTTATGTTTATTTATACTCATTAGTTGGCAGCACTTAGGTTTCAATTACTCTTTATGATAACACTAAATATGATTGCCATTTTATGCATGTTTTTCCTTCTATTTGAATTTTTTCTTAGAAAATTTCCTTAGGAAAGAAATAGAATTGAGTCAAATCGTGTGAATATTTTTAATATCCATGGTACATGGTGCCAAATTGCTTTCCAAAAAAGCTGTTCTAATTTCCATTCCCAGTACAGAGGTAATTACGCCTCTTTCTCTGTCCTCTTGTCTCAATAAGAAGTGCTTTTCATGGTCAAATAACCTTTTCCAAGCTCTGAGATTCAGAACAGAGTGTCAGAAAGCTTTTACGTAAAGCAAATAGTTTTTACACTAGTTTACCGATATCTTGAACGATACAGGACAAATATAACAGCGTCATCAAGAGGAATTATGAATAAAATTAAATAGAAAAACTTTCCTTGCAGTTTGAACAGTATAGCAGGATAGGAAAATAAGAACTACCTCTCCTATTTCAAACAGCTAGGACTGCTGGATAAAATGTAACAACAACAACATCAACATTTACATTTATACATCTGGTTGAAATAAAGAGAAATTCCATTTTGCAGAAGCTCCTGAGCTGTTACCCTGGCAGCTTTGGATGGGGAAAGGGAGTCAGAATTTTACCTGGAAATGAGCCTGTGTTTGGTTCTGGAGGAACAAGAGCTGGAGATAGGACTCATGCAGATGATTTATTCAAGGCTTTTCTTTAGGAAAAGCCTGCAAAGATGCATATAAAGCAGGACAGCAAAGAGGAAAGGCTTGGCATGACACACAGGGAGACTTTGGCATATAAAGCATACGGCAGAATAATCCACACCTCGAGGCTAGGGCCTTTTATACTCTGATGTTGGTGGGGCATTGACTGTGGCTTGGGGTGCAGGTAGATAACTTCTTAGGTCAGATGACTTTCCTCAATCAAAAGGCAACTTGTTGGAGAAAAGCGTGGCTGCAAGTCATCAGCAGCCTGCAATCATAGCATCTCAGGGATTGATATCCTGTTGAGGCAAAGGGGATCTTTGTAGGGTACCTGCACTGTCCACTATAAGAACCTAAAGTTGGTGCTGTCAGTTTGGAAAGCATGTTGTCTTATACAAGAAAACTAAAATACTCTACTTATTAATGCAAACAAAACAATGAAGCTTGTCGCTCTTATCTGATTGAAAAGTAAAGAAAAATCTTCCATGAGAAAGATAAACCTGAAGCTGCCTTTCTTGCATGGATGTAGATGACAAATTTAAGTTACTCACATGTTAAGTAAATGCTACACCCAGAAATTCATATAAAAACTGACCCTGCTTTAGTTATGCCATTGGAAAACTTAGTAGAAAAGAATGCAAAATGCAAATGCAAAATGGAAAATGACTTTTCCAGTGCCCAAAATACATGAATGTCCTTTGGTTGCCTGATGATCTGTAGGTAGAACACTGAAGATGAGCTTACTTTAAGAGATAAAATCCACATCAGGGAACATCTACCATGAGATTAGTCAATAGAAACCACACTCAGTAGAAATAGTATCCTAAGGATGAAAAAAAAAATGAACAATTTGAAGAATATGGTAACAGTGATATTTTAATGACTAAAGCAATGAAAGTTATAGCCTTTAAGTATGAAGCCTTCTTCCTAAGACAAAAGAGAGAATTATGAGTAAAATATTAGCTCAAATAGTAAATTATATGCCCCGTCATAAGAAATTTCTGAAATATTTGATTTCACATGCCTCTCTACCATCATTCTTTCTTTTTTAACAAAAATAACTGAGTTATATGATTATTGGATTTCCCATATAGAAAGTGGTATGTATGTCTATTTGTATATATATTTATATAGGTGTGTGCATATATTTTTATATATTCATATTGGTATCTATAGATACATCTTTGTTTTTTACACTTGAGCTAATCCTAACTTAATTGAATACAACTGCTTTCCAACTTTTAGAAATAAATGCACAATTATGATTTTAAATATATTCATTTTCATTTTACATTTTTTTAAATACACCTTAGCCATTTCATTGCCATTTGCTTTCCACTTTCACCATCCAGAAAAATCCAACAGGTAAAGAGGCTCTGTTATTCAGTTTTTTCTTTTTTTATTCATTGACTTCATGCTGAATTGGGTAATGCTTATTTTAAAAAAGTGTTAGAGGGTCACACCAAATTATAGAATATGTATCTTTAATATCTTGAGTAATGTCATATATATACATATATACATCATATATATATATATATATACACACACACACATATGTATATGTACATCTCTCCAAAAGAATTCCTGGAAACTAATAAATAGCATACTCCTGAAGACTGAAGAAGGACTTATTTTGTAAGTAGGAAAGGAATAAGTACCAATGACATGCATGAGATAACAAGGGAATTTAAAGGTTGTCACTGTCTGGGATTGTTCAATATGCATATACAATGCATGCATTAATAATTAACATTTGTTCAGTGCCTTTTAAATATTAAGAATACCTCTGTGAACATGCAGTTAAATTCCCAGCCAATATAAAGTTAAAATTCTAGAGGAAAAAAGACAAATAAATTAACAAAAATAAAATATTTCAGGTGGTGATCACTGCTACTGTGAAACTCAAAGCAAGGTGAGTGCCAGCACAGGGTGTGGTAGGGCAATAGTGTTTCATAGAGGGTGGTCAGAAAAGGCATTCATTTAAAAAATGGTATTTAATAAGAATAAAGGAAATGAGGAAAATAATTATTCAGGAGAAGGAAGTTTTGGGCAGAAAAAGTACTTGGTATTTCCAGTATTACAAATGTCAAAGACAGGGAGTATTTGGTATTTCTAGAAACATCAAGTAGGACAATATGTAAACTAAAACAAGAAGAGGGGCAGGTGATCCTACTCAGAATGGTCAAGATGCCAATCAGTACAGATCTTGAATTTATCACCTTGTGTCAACTGTACCTGCTTTCCCAGAGTCCAGAGCTCCATTGCAACCTTTTCAGAGTCTAGACTTGTCTGAGTGGGGACAGGTATGCCTGACTTCAAGGGAGGAGGAGTAATCTCTTTTCAGCTTCATCCTGCAACAAAGAATCTGAAGCCTCCAATTCTAGGGTCTTCCCAGGGTTCTGGACTGTAAATTAGCCAACTCACATTGGTTTCATCCTTAGCTGAAGTTCCGTATTTCCTTTTTTCTCCTGTTTCAATTACTTTTTGTTCATCTATTCAGTGTGTTTAAAATTGTATCAACATCTCTTGTTTACTGTCTTTTTGCTTGTTCATTCTCTTTGTGTGTGTGAGTGCATATGTGCTTATTCCTTTATTGCAATTTTAGTAGACTTTCAAGAGAAATTAGAGATTAAAACTTGTTTAGTGAGTCAAGGTTAAATAGAGTTCAGTATCTTGACTTTTCTTGGCCAATATTACCAGAGGTTTGGTATTTTATTAATCTTAACAAATAACTAGATTTTGTTTGTGTGGGCCCTCCCCCTTTTTGCAGGTGTTTTCTAATTCATTAATTTGTGATTTTATCTTTATTTCTGCCCTTCTACTTCATTGTCTTTACTCTATTTTTGTTCCCCTAAGTTCTTATATTGAAATATTAGATCATTAGATTTTAGACTTTCTTCTATTTATAAAAGTAATTATTTAAGATGAAAATTTTCTAAGCTATCCTTATGTATCCCTCGGTTTTCTCTATAAATATTTCAACTAGTATTCAGTTCTAAAATGTTCTTATTTCCATACGAATTCTTCTATAGTTTAATAAAATGTTTTAATTCATTCATGTAGTTATATATGAATATATGCTATTGAAAACACTAATCTCTAATTGGTTTGCATCGTGGTTAGAGGTTTATGGATTGTATGAAACTAATGTTCACATTTGTTAAATTTTATTTTGTGCTTTGGCATGTCGTAAAATTTGAATATTTTCCAGTTGTATTTAAATAAATGCATACTTTTTTATTGGTAACGGCTAAATTTTGTGTTTTTCCGCTAAGAAGATGCTTTAATTGTATTTTTCAAAATTGCTAAATCATTACTCCTTTTAAGCTGTTTGATCTATCAACTATCACTAAAAGCATGTAAATATCTTCCTCTCTGAATAAAGATTTGTAAGATTGTTTTTGTAATTCTGACAATTGCTTGTAATTTATTTTAAAGGTATTTTACTAAACCATATATAATCATATTTTTCCATCTTCTTTCAGAATTATTCTTGTTTTTAACAGTGCTTTCTGCATTATTTCATCCTTTTGTAAGCTATGCTAACATTTAAAATGAAAAATCTATGTTTTTCGTAAAAATTACTATATGTAAATGTATATGTATATTTAATTATTCTATGCTCTTCTTTCGGGTGTGTCTTTGTAAAAACTAGGTACTTGGATTTTTGCTACATTCTCTCTGACTTACAAATAGGTCAGGTTAGTCCACTCACACAACTGATTGCTGTGCTATTTGAATATTTTCTACTACATTATTCTGCTTTCTGTTTATTATGACTTTTTTGTTTTCTTCTTTTTTTCTTATATTGTAATTCTATATTTAATTCAATATTCACTATTTCCTTTAATTCTTTCTACTTTCATGTGATTACCTTATTTCCTTCCTTCCTTCCCTCCCTCCTTTCTATTCTATTTCCTTCTTTCTTTTTTTAGTCATTACCCACTACGTTTTGTAACACACCTACCTGACATCGACTTCTAAACATACCAGCATTTCTTTCCACCTTCTAAAATGTCTTTCCACCTCTTAGAAAGTTTTAAATTCTACCATTCTTGTTTCATTTTATATGTTACGTCTATCCAATATATTCATTTTTTCTTATTTTTTTTAACTTTGGCATTCAGATTTGAACATTTTTTGTTAGATTTAAATTTCAGCATTTTGTTTTTTAATGCTATTGCAAATTGTACTGTGTAATTTAAATTCTAATTGTTCAAGTATAATTTTTATATTAAGCTTGTATTTTGTAAACTTGTGAAACTCATTTATTAGATCTAATGGTTCTTTTTTTAAATAGTTTGGGATTCTCCACATAAACAGTCATGCCATTTGAAAATAAGAGCAGTTTATTTTTTTATTTCTAATAGTTTGACCTGTTAGAACTTTTTATTTCTTTTTCTACCATTATTGCAGTGGCTAGGTATTCCAGCTAGTGTTTGTTATTATTTTATTTTTATTATTATTTTAGATGGAGTCGTGATGCAATCACTCCAGGCTGGAGTGCAGTGGTGCAATCTCAGCTCACTGCAACCTCTGCCTCCTAGTTTCAAGCGATTCTTCACCTCAGTCTCCCAAGCAGCTGGGATTAGAGGTGCCCACAACCATGCCTGGCTAATTTTTTGTATTTTTGGTAGAGACAGGGTTTCACCGTGTTGGACAGGCTGGTCTCGCACTCCCGACCTCAGAAGGTCTGCCTTGGCCTCCCAAAGTACTGGGATTACAGGTGTGAGCCACCATGCCCGGCCCCAGCTAGATGTTTCATATGAATGGTGACAGTGGATATCTTTGTCTTGGTTATAACGTTTTGAGGAAAGCATTCATTCTTTTGCCATTAAATTGCAATTGAGCAAAGTTAGCATGAGTAGGTGTTAAATTTTATAAAATGTGTCCTACTCATATGATGACACTGCCAATATTTTTCTTTTAGTTACTTAATGTGTTGAATTACATTTCTAGGTTTTCAAATATTGACCCAGACTTACTTTTTTTTTGGATAAACCTCACTTGATATTGATGTATTATCACTTTCATACATTGTTGGATCAAATTTGTTAATATGTTGAAGAGTTTTGCATCTTTATTAATAAAAGATAGTATAGTTTTCCTTTTAATGATATTTTACCACTTTTGATATCAGAATAATGCTAGCCTCATAAGGTGAGTTGGAAAGTACCCACTATTTTCCCATATTATTGAACATTTCATGTAAAATTTTTATTTCTTTCTATGTTTTTGGTTGAACTCACCAGTAGAGTTCTCTGGATTTGGAGTTTTCTTTAATTGCAGGTTTTTAACTATGAACTGAATTTTTTTAATAGCTACAGTATTACTCAGGGTGTGGTTTCTTGAGTAGGATTTAATTTGTATTTTTTGTTTGTATCTTCTCTTTTTATCTTTTAAAGTACTTGTCCTTTTTATCTATGTTGCCAGATTTATGGGCATAAAATAGTTTGTAATATTCCCCTATCATTCTTTTTAAAATGTCCTTACATCTGCAGTTATAACATTACTTTCATTTCAGATACTTATTATCAATGTCTTTTCACTTTTTTGAAATCAAATCAATTATATTCAGCTGCATTCTCACCAAATTTCAAATGAAATAAAGTCTCTAATCATGTTTTTTAAATAATAAGGCCAGATTGGCAGGTGGTTTTGAGTCTTAGGTTGTTTTCTTGGTTTTTAATTATGAATCAGACACTTGAAAGTGTTAATATGCTAGAGTGGATAATTACACCTTAAAAGAGCACTGTTTTTCCATTTTAATGCCCAATGATTTCAGCTTGTAAAAGTGTGGAGTAATACTTGAAAATACTAATGGCAGTAGAGAACCTGCATTAATTCCAATGAGATCATTTACATCCTCTAATCATTTCTGATGAGCCAAGAGGAAATGTAAAATATCTAAATTTATTACAAACAATTTAGCTTACTGATTATTGTGATTTGCATTGTATTTACATATTTGCTTTTCGGAGCTAAATTGATGCCAACAAAAACTGTACAAGAATTTCTAGTAATTAAGTTAGAAATAATTAGTCCATCTTCTATATTATCCATTGCATTCATATAGATTCTCCCCTGTAGGCTGTGTGGGGAGATGGTATTTTACAGTTTAAAACAGCACATCCTCAGCAGGATCCAATGCAGCTGAGGATATGGTGGAAAAAGTAAAAACAAAAACACACCATGTTCTTGCTCCTCAGCAGAGGTCAGATAGATCTGTTCAGAAAATGGCTTCACATACTGTGACGGTTCCTCTGTACTGTACTATGTATTTTCTAATCAAACTTATTCTGTATTTAAGTTAAAAAGCCAGCACTATGTAAAACCGATCTTTGAAGGTTTATAAGCATATTAAAGCCATAATTCTAGACAAAAGGGTACTCTACAGGGGACCACGTTCAGCTCAGTCCAGCCACTTATCCAATCAAAACTCACATCCTCGGGTTAGTGTTGGTCACAACCCCAGACTTGGTTACATAGCTTGCGCTTATTAAATATTTTTGAGCCTAATGGAAGAAGTGATCCTTCTCTGAAGACTTCTAAAATGAAGATTACTGTCATACGTATTTGATTTTGAGCCTGGATATCATAAAATACAACATTTCTTTACACTGAACTTAAATTTGCCTTCTCATACCTTTGACCTCTGTGTTATTAATATTTCTATATCCTAAAGATGAGCAAAGTCCCTCTAATCTCTTTCCAAATCACACACAAAAAATTATATCCAAAGACAGTTAGCAAATAATATTTGTCATGTCTCTGATTGCTTAGATTTTTCTCGAGATACAGTGCTTTCAAGAGCCCTCATTTTCTTGACTTATTTTTAAGTTATAGCAGGATTTCTCATTATCCTTCTTAAATTGTGGTACCAAAAATATATACATAATACAGTAGCCTCTCTCAAGCATAAGAGTTAAGAAATTCCTGAAAACTGTGAAAGCACAGATTAAACATATATGACTATGCTATAAAATGAAAAGGATAGATAGGACTTAAATGACCAAAAATGACTTTTTATTCAAGTTATTTTCCCAGTGGTTATATTGTGTAATTCAATGCCTAGAATCATTTATCTGTAAAGACTACAAAGGATGTTTCCCTTAAGCTGCTTTTCCAAAAATGGGGTCTGTTATGGGTTAAATTGTGTTCCCCCAAAATAGATATGTTGAATCTGAACCCTGGTACCTGCGCATTTGGCTTTATTTGGAAGAGGGGATCTTAGAAATGCAATAGATTTATTAATAATAGGAGCTCATTGGAAGTAGGAAGGGCTAACCTAATATGACTTCTTATCCTCTAATAAGAAGAGCAAAACTCAGTCACAGATACACAGGAGAATAGCATGTGAAGACAGAGGCAGAGACTAGAATGATGCATTTCTAAGTTAAGAAACCCTAGGGCTACCAGAAGATGAAAGAAACAAGGAAGGATACTCCCCTGAAGGCCTCAGAGGGAGCAGGGTCCTGCTGACTCCTTGGTTTCAGGCATCTGGTCTCCACAACTTTGAGAGTATATCTTTCTGTAGTCCTAACCCTCCTGGATTGTGGGAATCTGTGATGGCAACCCTAGCAAAATAACACAGGGTGAAAAGAATTATAAGCAAAACAACTCAATCACTACAGTAACTTAGTTAAGAAACCAAAAAGATGTCTTCCAAAATTAAGTTTATGATGTCATACTCTGATTCTATTTCCTGATAGCATTGGCTAGGGACATATTTCAACTAGGGGCTTTCATTTTTCCTGAAGGTGGCAATAAATTGTGTTAAACACCAGGGGCAAGAGAAGCCTTCACAAAAGAAAGCTGGATGGTAGAAGGTAGAACTGAGACAGAAGAGGCATTGCCTTTCTAGGCCTTGACCTCTGGGATCTAATGTACCAGAAATATAACTGATACAGACAAAAAGCAGGGAAATACTGGGTAAAAGAGGGTGTTTCCCAGCAAAGGCCCCACTCTCAAGCCTAGAAACTTGTGGTTCTAAATGGGAACAGGCATTCCTGTTTTCACACCCAAAGGTGGCCTTTTGGCCCACCACACACCTTCTATCCTATACTCATATAAACCCAAAGCCCCAGACTCCACAGCAGAAGAGCAGAGGAACAGAAGAACAGTGCGGCAGAGAAGGAGAGAAGAGAAAGGATGTCTGAACATTGAGAGGTGTTCAGCTGGGGACGGTCAGAGAGGAGATTGCCATGGGACGGCCAAACTCCAGGGGAAGATCATCTTCCCACTCCTTCCCATTTCCAGCTCCTCATTCATCCTGCTGGGAGCCACCTCCATTTGGCAATAAAATCTCCTGCATTTACCATCCATCAATTTGTCTGTGTGACCTGATTCTTCCTGGATGTCGAACAAGAACCCAGATACCATGAGGGCACTGAGCTGGTTAACACTTAAGCCATCTGCAAATGGCAGAGCTAAAAGAGCACTATAATATGCCCATGGGGGCTTCAGAAGTCACAGGAACCCACCTCTAGATGCTACTGTGGGATTGGATCCCAAAAGCACTCACCCTCACCCTGGCTCCTGCACCTGCCCATCTGCATGCTCCCCTCCCATAAGGGGTTTGAGCACCTGGCAGCCAAACAGATGGGCCACATCCTTGTCGCATGTCCTGCAAGGAGGTTCAGGGAACTCTCCTGTTGCATAGCTGTAGTTGAAGGTAACTTTCCATTGTTTGGGGTTAACAATATCCTTGCAGTTTTCTAACTTTTATTCATTTGTTTATTGGTGATACTGAATAGTTAGAAAAAGTAGGGGGGCATGGCATTACATAATATTTTTTAAATGCAAAAATGGTAAGTGTTAATTGTTCTCACAACAAAAATGATAGCTGTATGAGGTAATTACTTAGACTTAACCACTTCATAATGAATATATACTTCAAAACATGTTGTACATAATAAATACATATAATCATATCTGTCAATTAAAAAATATTAATGAAATACATAAATAATTAAGAAATGCTGCTCTGGCCATAGACTATGGGATAAATGAGAATAAAGAGACACTGAGATCTGGGAAATGAACTGTATGGTTGTTGTTGCAAAGCTCTAACTGAATGAAGTGCGAACTGTAATCTATAGAAGATAAACTACAGGCTACTTGAACTTTAGAGAACACAAACATAGTACTGAAGGATGCATGAAGTATTTTTAATATTTTAAGAAAATAAAAGAGAAAGAGAGAGGGAGAAGCTTAACATTTACTCGTAAGACTGTTAACACTGTTTTAAAACTTTCAGGTTTATTTGGTTTTGTCTTAAGTGAAATGAACTTAGTTTTTAAACCTTGAATAACTAATTGGAAACATAAAATGCTTTACCACCCATTCATTTTTAACGAGTAAAACAGTGTGTTAGGGGAAAACAACAGAAGGGATTTTGATGGTAGCAGCTCAGGGTCATTGCCTTAGGTCTGGTTCTTTCTCCACTGTGCTTACTCAGAGATGGCCTGCTCCCCACAGCCTGCTCAATCAGCAATCTCAATTATAGGGAGAAAGAGAACCAAGGTTATTTCTTCTTGCTTCAGAACTGAGAACAATTTTAATTTCAGAGAAATATGTAACTGCCACTCTGATTTATATAAGGATATGTGCATATAAGAGTTAAAAGAATTCCAAAAGTGATGTACTTTATTTATTGCCAAAATATGAAGCTAATTTATATTCATTTATACTGAAAGTAGGACACACTTGACAGCTATTAATCCATAGAGTAATTAACATTAGCTTTGCAAGCTGAAGATAATAGAAAAAGCTAATGCTGCGATATAAAATGTTTCAATGGATCATAATTAACACAAACTTTAGTTTCTGATTAATCATTTTTTTCTTAGATTGTTTTATAGGTTATGCCTAAATAACAAAAAGGAATACAAAATTTTGGTAGTAAATGCTGGGAGTCCAAAAATGAAGTATAATTTCACTTTGCTATTATTTTTAATATATTTATTAGAGTTTGGATGGCTTCATATGAGATTATTATTACCACAAGGTCTTATCCATTTAAAAAAGGTAAAAATTAAAACAGTGCTTTTGCTATCTTTCTAGAACTCCAAGCAACATATTAAGAGTGGTATAGGAAATTTTAATTCTTCATTATATATATATATTATATATATATATAATATATATATATTATACTTTAAGTTCTAGGGTACATGTACACAACCTGCAGGTTTGTCACATATGCATAATGTGCCATGTTGGTGTGCTGCACCCATTAACTCGTCATTTACATTAGGTATGTCTCCTAATGTTATCCCTCCCCCCTCCCCCCACCCCACAACAGGCCCCAGTGTGTGATGTTCACCTTCCTGTGTCCAAGTGTTCTCATTGTTCAATTCCCACCTGTGAGTGAGAACATGCAGTGTTTGGTTTTTTGTCCTTGCAATAGTTTGCTGAGAAGGATGGTTTCCAGCTTCATCCATGTCCCTACAAAGGACATGAACTCATCATTTTTTATGGCTGCATAGTATTCCATGGTGTATATGTGCCATATTTTCTTAATCCAGTCTATCATTGTTGGACATTTGGGTTGGTGCCAAGTCTTTGCTATTGTGAATAGTGCCACAATAAACATACATGTGCATGAGGAAATTTTAATTCTTAAATTATATTTAATACTGACTAAATATGTGCATGCTTATTATACTCTGATTACTGTTTTTCTAAAAAAATTTGAATTTTTTATATTTTCTTTCAAAATCTGTCAATAGTTTAAGAAAAAAATGTAGTGACACTGAAAATAATGTCATAATATATAAAACTGAAATAATGAAATCAGTAATTTTTTCTAAGTAAGATATATTTGCTAATTATTACAATTGATAAAATATTCAGAATTCCCCTTTATAATACTAAATATCACCTAGTTACTTTCATTTAAAATATTATAAATACCAACCAAATTTCTTTGAATGTTAACATGATTTGTAAAATGGCTGAAATAAAGATTCTATTGTCTATGAAAAGATGACATCAATTTTTTTTACCTGTGTTTCCAGAGATACTAACAAGCCAAGTTCTGGCTTCCTTTCTTAGCTAGGACAGAAGATACTGTCCTATTACATGTGGACAGATTATATTCCTAGTCTATTTAGCCACATTAAATTAATACCATTCTTCCAAAAAAGAATTTACATGTCATAAATTATTACTACAAAACAACTCAAAACCCTACTGAATTGGCACTGAATTGGCAATGAATTTGAGGGATTATATATTTTCTTCTTTTTATCTTTTCCATAAAATTCATTTTCAAATTCTCAATTATTGATTCATAGCTCTCCGACTGCTATCCAACTTAGATACTGATTTATATTCCTCAATAAACCTCTTAGCAACTCACATGAAAATATTTAGTTTAGAAGTTCATTTAATGCATTTAAGCTTGGAGTCAAGGACCACTGCTAAAAGAACATAATGCCTATTTAACTGGAGTTTATATCTGGATTTTAAACAACAAACCATAAAACCTAATTATTTAAAAAATACTGCTTGAGCAAAAAAAATCATATATATCAATTTATTGGTGATATTTTTGTCATGGCATGATTGATATTATTTCAGTAAGTACTAGGATTTATTGACTATTTCAGTGGGAAATGGAAACCATAAAGGTACAAAGGACTACAGCATTGCTTTACTATTAATAAGGATTCTGCTTCTAGAAAGTGTAAGAGAATTCATAGTTGGAGCATGAAGATGCGCTACCTCATTCCAATGGACTCTGTATGAATATGGGCCTTATTATCTAGAATTTGGGGATATCAAAACAGATCATGACCCCAGCCAGCAATATGTCCCCTCAAGAACGCTCTCTTCCTTTCTCACATCACAACCTGGGGTCCTTTCGTTTGGTTCTCTAGTATTTTTAACTTCCCTATTCTACCTGAAATTAATGCCTCTTCTCATTCTCACCACCTCTTGCATCTTGACAATCCTTGCAGTTGCAGTTTGGGAGATACAGCTAAACCTGTTCTTTTTCCCATTGGTCTTGACCTTGGCATACACCCATACCTGGGAGGTTAAGATTTCCCAAAGGGTACACGTGCATGGCTGTTTAGATCCTCAACTTCCACACAAACTCCTTCCCATAAGTTCCTTCTTTGATGTCGTTCTTCTCAATTCCCCATCTCTAGCACTGCAAAAGAAGTTTATGCCTCTTGGGCATCCTGAGTCTTCTTATCTTGCATTGTCATTGATATTAAAAACCCCGAGCCACCTAAACAAGGGACAATTCCAAATCTTTTTAGTTGTAGGAAGACCCATTTTCCATCTTTTGAGAGAGAAAGAGAGTTCCAGACTGAATGAGAATGAGAACTAGAAGAGAGATTGTGGTCATAGGAATCTATATTAATACAAATATTTAGATGAAAAAATAAATTCGGCCTTTTTATAACAAAAAGCAAATCTCATTTGGCTGATTGCTTAGACAATGAAGACTGGGTTTGCCAGTTCATTTATATGAAAGATGATTTTGATATTCATTGAACTAAACCTGTAGCTCTAAAATTTTCCAGAAAATATATTTAAGCATATGATAAAATGTGTATTTTAATTAAAAGTATATAATTGAAAAGTGTGTATTGAGATTGAAAATAATTTAATTTTCCCAAATTATCTAAGTATTTCAGTTTATAAAGGAGTTTCTTTAAATGGGAAATTAACAGGTACAGTATACTTCCAAGAAACTAAAATATGATTGACTCTAATTACATATAAAAGAATCTTTTTGCATTTTTTCTTCAACAAAATTGAAAAGATCAGTAAATTATCAAGTAATAAATCTATAAATATTAACTGTAATATTCAACCAGTGTATCATTCCTAGCCTGTAATTCTAATGGAATTCAAATCATTGAATGAAATGTTATAACAAAACACTTTCCATTCTCATTTACATAAATGATTTTTTCCCAATTATAGCACCTGAAAAATACATAACTATAAAATTTATTATGTACTTGGTTGGCATACTAGCAGTAAGTATTATGTTTCCTCTCTCATTAAGAAAAGTATTTTAAATAATTATCCATTAGCGAAATTTATAGTATTCTGTATTGGCTTTATTAATACTCTATTATTAACAATTGAAATGAAAACTCAATCTGAATAGTTTATTTTAAAATTTGGAAACTTCTAATCATAGAAATAAAAAGTGAATTTCAAGTGCATGTGGAGTATGTATGAAGAATTGTTCATTTCAGGGTGTACGATATGGAGATTAATAAAAGATGATGGGCTTACTTTCTGCTGGGGAACTGGAGTGGTAGTACAAGTTTTAAAACAAAAGGAGACATCATAAAATTGACACCTATTAGAGAAGTGCTTGCTTATGTATTTGTAAGTGACTGATTATTATTATCAAATATTATGGTGTTAGATTACATTTATACACGTAAATGCTTAATGTAATTCTAAATTTAACTACACGTAACATATTGGGAATTATATCCTTGCAAGTATTTAAACTCATGGTTCAAATTTTTAGATGTCAGTCTAAATTGTACAACAGTATGCAGAAGTTTTCTAAAATATGTAATCACTACCAAGCCAAATTGTTTGGAAAACATTGTGGTATACACACCTTTTTATATTTACTGTTACTTGTTACAATTCAAGGCAAGCTGATTAGTCATTTAGTCTAAATTTATTTAATTACACTACAAAAATTTAAATGTACAGTAGATAATTATTTCCTGGGGTTCCACTCTATATGGAAATGTGGGCTTTGTGTGCCGTTTGTTGGATAAAATTGAGTTATGATGCTGGATTCTGTCCCATGGCATTCTCTACACTCTTCAGAAAAGTTTAATGTTAAAATAAAGGCAAAAAAGCAGCAATTATTTGTTCTAAATGCAGAGTTGTGTCTGTACCTTTGTACTTTACTAGAAGAGATTAGCTTGAAAAAGAGACAATTTCTATGATTATTATATTTTAAATATGCCCTCCTTACCTCAGTTACTAAATGCAAAGAAGATGCTGTTAATAAAACAGTAGATATGACCCTTAATATTCATAATTATTGCTTTTTATGTAAATTTTGAGCTAATTTAAGAGCCATGTTAGGATAACTTATCTTAATGGAAATACTTAATAAGTACATCCTAATTGCCTATTGGCCAGGTTTACAATTAACATTTATGCTTTAAATTCTGTGTGATAATTTCTACTTTGATTTTATTCCATGTTATGAATAGCATAAATAGAATAACGTTTTAGTTTATATTGAATTTTTTAAATTACATTTTAATTAAAAAAATTTAAAAGTAAGAGTAGGTCACTTTTTTTGCCAATAATTATTCTCAACATACTAAATGGAACATTTATTTTTGGAGGCTATTTTATTTTGTGATTATACGATCAGTTAATGTTATTCAATTAAAAACAAACAAACAAAATGTCTACGAGGTAGTATAGGCTACTTTAGATCTCTCCTGTTTCAAAGGAAACGAAATATGAGTTCAGCCTTTTCAGTTAAATTACACAATGGTTTTATCTTATTCTCAGAGCTTCTAGAAAATATATTGGTCAATAATTATAAATAATAACTTCCAGATGCATACCTGGGTGCTTTTTGCCATTCAGTCCAAACAACATTCCAGGAGTTTGATTCTTTCATCTCAAATTTAAGTACATTGTACGATGTTACACCACAATCAAGAGGCAGATCCAAAATCTAAACAAATGCTCAAATGCTCCAAAGAATAGCGATACTCATCAGTTTCCAGTACGATCAACAGATTATATTTCAAAAGTCAGATCTTCAGGTCATTTATTCATAAATTTCACATTTTGAAGATGGATGAGGTTTTTAGACTCCTGACACATTTCAACAAAATGTAACAGATTTAGATATTCAGTTTCCTAAAACAGACATTTTTTTTCTTGCATGATATTCTAAAGGGCATTTAAAAATAATATGATGACTGCAATATATAAATTTTTAATAAAGTTGGTAATAGTTGCCTTATCACTCAACTTCTTTTGCTTGGCAACTAGAAATAGCTTTGAAGATTATTTTTTTCTTCAGATCGGAGAACAAAGCAAAGGGGGGACGTTGGCATTTCCCACCCCATCATACCCAATAATAACCATTGTTGCAGTTTATGTATAGGAGTGGACTCAAATCAATTCAAGTCAATATAATTTATTTAATGAATAGACTATAATAGAATAGAGATTTTTTGAAATTCAGAATGTCCCCCTCCAGGCCAAATAATATTTTTTTAATATACTCACAATCTGATAAAAAATTTAATCACCAGAAGAAAAAGCCAGCAAAAAGCTTCACTTTCTCTTTATTTTCCTTCAGGGCACTGATAAGCAGAATTCAACTATCACCTGTACTATGACGTTCAATCCGGTGTCTACTAGCAATATC
The DNA here is from genome assembly GCF_028858775.2 of Pan troglodytes. NCBI lineage: Eukaryota > Metazoa > Chordata > Mammalia > Primates > Hominidae > Pan > Pan troglodytes. The sequence goes on along the minus strand of NC_072412.2, from coordinate 96,216,894 downwards.
TTTTTCAAAGAGTTAGGGTTGACACTTAGTGACTGACAGTAGATCACAAATTGTTATTGTAGGCTATTGAGGTTAACATGTCAGAAAGTGTGAGAGTTTTCTAATTCTGTTTAATTATGTAATCCATGGCAGAATTTGGGCCTAAGTTAAAATCCAATTACAACTTTCTTTGTGTTTTGGAGTAAACAAAAACCTGTTTTCCTTTTTTTTTTTTTTTTAACAGAATGCCAGGGAACAAGATTCCTTTATGAAAGAATAATTATCTGTAGGTTTAATATGGAGGATTAATAGATATTATTAATTTTTCTCTAATGTAGGCTAACAGAAAATAAACTGAAGGTCTTGACCAAACCTACTTAATAAAACAGTAGTAGATAATCTTTTCAAAAGAATAATATCACAGTGAATTTCATGAATGATTTCATTTTCCCATCTCACATATCTACCAAACCATCTGTTGAAGGTTTAGGGAGGTTTTATTTATTTATTTATTTTTAATTAATTGCTTGGCTGTTTGTTTATTATGAAGCAGAGATTGTAAAGAATCTCAAGTACTATTTTGGAATTAGTTAGTGAAAGTGGAGCAAAAAAAAAAAAAAACTGCTGATGACACAGAAATGAGACAGAAAAAATAAAATAACTTCAGACATAAAGTCCTTGAGGAAGTCAGAGTAGGCAAAATCCAGTAGCGCAGAAAATGGGTTGGTTGGCCTATAGGTAGGGCTAGGAGGTAGAGGATTTAAGGCTAAGGGTGATATTTGAACATGGCCTCATAAATTTGTGTCACTCATCAGATCATACTGTAAATCAATAAGAAAATGATATTATAATTATACAATGTTTGATTTTTCAGTAAAGGCACATATGTTTTAATATATTAGCCTGAAAGATTTTCTGATTAGTACTCTTCACTATATTGCAAAGTAAAATCAGAGACAAAAATACATCTTTATTACTGTTAATTTAAAATATTTCCCACTAGGTGAATATTCACTTTGAAAGCTAAATTTCTTAATTGTAAAGTCTATATTGTAGGATTTTTATATATGATTTTTAAATTACTGAGTTAAGAGTTTTCATTAAAATATATATTATTTTACATATTTGAAAGTTATTAAGTATATTCAGAGACCACAAAGATAAAGCCCTTTACATATTCCTCAAATATGTTACTCTGAAAATTGCCATTTCTTTTTGTGCCTTTGTTGTGCATTTGTAAATGTATTTCTTCTATTTCAGGTTTAATGTCTTTTAACAGTACTACTATGCATTTCTTCTTGTAGTTTCTTTTCTTTTGTGAATTTTCTTGGCAATCGATTAACCTAGTAGTAACAGTCTAGTTGTATCTAAAAAATGACCATCAAGACATGTATTGGCAGAGCTGTTACGACTCTGAGCTTTCAAGCTTTCAGTCATTCTAATCAAGTTCTGCTCATGTTGATTCATTGTATCATTGCATCACTGCAGAGACAAATTACAACTGACTGCTGAATTCTAAACCTAAACAATGCTGGTGCAATGAGTCATGCCTATAATCCCAGCACTTTGGTAATTCAAGGAAGATGATCACTTGAGGCCAAGAGTTTGACACCAGTCAAGGCTTTGTATTCATAATATGACCCTCATCTCCACAATTTTTTTTAAAGTAAAGATATTAATAGCTGGACATTGTAGCTCCTACCTGTTAGCCCTAACTACTCAGGATATTGAGGCGGGAGGGTACCTTGAGCCCAGGAGTTCAAGGCTGCAGTGAGCTGTGATCACACCACTGCATTCTAGCCTGGGCAACAGAGCAAGACTGCCTCTAAAAACAACATCAAAAAATGAACAAACAAACAAACAAAAGCAAAGCTAATTGTGATACAGAACTTGCCATCAGAATGATTTTGTAACATTTCTTAGGGAAGAATAAGCAGAGACTTGATGACTTCATTTATAAAATCTGAAATCTCCAAGAACTTTTACCATCATAATTTTGTGTTCAAGTTAATACTAGAACATGAGTAGCTCAACCCATCTTCCTCAGCAGAAACACCTAGAATACTTTCCTGGGAGAGAGATTTGGTAAGTGTCTAGAAATACTCAAGTGGCTATAAAGCACAGCTATAAACAACATTGCTATAAAAACAGCTACATATAAAATAATTTAAACGCAGAACTGCCTGCTCGATTATGCTTGGAACTGAGGAGTTTCAGTGATAAAATTGGACAGTTCTGAGCAGACTGAGATTGGTGGTCAGCAGGTGAGATAATTGGTGGTTAGTGCTTTAAAGGCTAGAGGTAACGATTATAATAATTAAATATTTGAATTTTATTGGTGCAATAAATAAATTTAAAATGTGGAAAAGTTATTGCTTTCTTTTGTACTACTAGAGGCAACACCTGATATAGTTTTAGAATTTTGGTTAATAAAACAAAATCTATATCTAATTGAAGAGAGTTGGTTCTTGCCAACTGGGGCAGTCACCCAACAGAACTTAAGTAAAATCCCCTACTCAGCTCTGAAGCCAGTTCTCCAGAGTATAGTGAATAGTGACAATGTGCATTCTAATGCCTTACAGGGAACACCACAAAGAAATGGTCATAGAATATTGCCATGCCCTTTCTTCCATTCCCAAGTGTTGATTTTTGTCACTCAATACTAAAATAAAGAAGTCAAGTTGGGTTTATTATGATAACATGTTTGAATTTTTAAATACAATAAATAATTATATAAGCACTGAAATAAATTGAATTTGCAAATATTTTCTATTCTTACTTGTTTAAACGAAACTGAGAAATAACTGGAACACTGAAGTATTTTAAATCTTTGTATTTGTAGAACATGAATATAAAACAGAAATTAAAATTTATATTATTTTTGATATCCATGATATTCCATGATGTTTCAACTCTAAAATGTTTTTTCTATTTCTTGTGCATTGAAAGATTTTTGCAGTTATTACAAGGAGTTATTGAATAAATGATGTTTCAGACTGAACATACCCAGTGTAGTTTGGTTTCTCAATTCACTGGTTATTGATAAACTGTTAAATTTTAACAGTCATATCTAAAGATTTTTAAATGTTTATCACAGAGAGAAACTTAAACACATTAGGGTATTTGAAACTTTATTTGCCATACTAAATTTTCCTTTCCAGTATTCGAATGCTGAATTTAGACAATAGCAGTTTCTTGAATACTGACATAATTTTTATCAATTTAGTAAATTAAATATCTTTTAGATATTGCAACACTAAATATAACTTACTAAGATTTCAGCTAAAAATTATTAAACTAATTACAACTAGTTGTTAAACTAAAATATTTTGCAACTATTCATTAAGCTAAAATATATTTTCAAATTAATGTTATAATACTACCATTTGAAAAAGCTAAAACATTTTATGTACTACAAGCACATAAATTGGTAAATATGCAAAACCTCCTTAACACAAAAATATTAATAATATGAGCTTGGTTCTCAGAAACATTTGTCTACTTAGTCCTAAATCTGAGATTAAAAAAAAAAAATGCTTATCCAGGCTAAGTGTGGTGGCTCACACCTGTAATCCCAGCACTTTAGGAGGCTGAGGCTGGTGGATCACTTGAGGTCAGGAGTTTGAGACCAACCTGACCAACATGGTGAAAGCCCACCTCTACTAAAAACACAAAAATTAGCTGGGTGTGGTGGCACATGCCTGTGGTTCCAGCTACTCAGGAGGCTGAGGCAGGAGAATCACTTGAACCCAGTGGCAGAGGTTGCAGTGAACCAAGATCATGCCACTGCACTCCAGCCTGGGTGACAGAGTGAGACTCCATCTCAAAAAACAAAACAAAACAAAACAAAAAAAACCTTATCTACTAAGAAAAAAAAATATTACTATCTTCATTTAATTGAGATTACTTGAGATTACTTACTACCAGAGATTTAGCCTACATGTGGTAACTGTGAAGCAGCATCATTGTCTGGGGCGACACTCGAGGTTCTTGTTCTCATGGCCAAGGAAATCAAGGACTCAGACATGACAAGGGTAAGGTTTAGAGCATAAATTTAATAGGCGAAAGAAAGAGAACAGCTTTTCGCTACAGAATGGGGTCCCAGAAAAAGTGCTGCCATTTTTACAGTGGAATGCAAAGGCTTTTAAAAGAAACTGATGAGGGCAGGGCATCTCATTTGCATAAAGCGTGAATTCTGGTGGCTCCACCCTGTCCTCCTAATGTGCATGCAGGGCCCTTAGCTTGAGTTTCTCCATATTGCTTTGCTCATGGAATTTTCCATTGCGGGCATGTCTGGGCAAGTCACTTGTGTAGTTTTTCTTATCTGTGCAGTTGTGGGCATGTCTTAGGCAAGCGCCCTCCCCCCAACCCCGCCCCACGTGCAAATTCCCTTATCTGTTTCTACAAGCTGTTCTTTTGTTTGAAAGAATTCAACCAAAGACCCACTCTAACTGCCTGCCTGACTGGGTTTTTTCCATTTGTCTCTCTCAACTGCATGGGACATGTTAAACTTTTTCAGTAGTTTACTTCAGAACGTATATGATCACTTAGCATATGCTGTTGGATTTCAGTTGAAAACAATACATGATTCATATTTCTACTTATAGAGTTATGCAGCTCCCTCTATGGTTGATAAACTGAGTTACATAAACATCTTTCCCCTAACTCTAAAGACTTTAGAACTTAATAGGGTCCTCTGCTGTACAAATTTTAGTTAAAGACTTTTAGACTTGATGAATCCTTGCATCCTTTTATATTTTTTAGGTGTGTAGAACACTGATCAATAATTGAAATGATAATTAATTTTCAGATATTTCACATGGTTTTCTTTAACTTCATATTACAATGTATGTTATTATTTAACTGATCTCCTTCCTTGAGTCAGTGAAAGTCTCCTAATATTTTTGTCATGTTAGCTAATTTTTATATACATTCTTGATAAAAGTTTTGATAATATTGTATATCTAAGAAGGCTCAAAAGATTTTTTTATATTAATCTTCTTATAAAACCATCTTATGTTAATTTGCCATTTGGTTCACTATTATGGCCTTTTCATAGATTCAGTGTATTTTAAGTAATTACAGTCATCATTCTCCTTTTGATGCTCAAGTATTCACAACTTCTTTTGTGTGTCCTCTATGTGCTTAGCATGACCATATTACTATTTCAAAGCTTCATTTCTTTCTGACTCAGCCAAGTGTTCCAGATTCTGCTTGTACATTCCTGCTCCTGACGTGGGATCAACTAACCCTCCCAAAGATTCCTAGTTACTTTCAATGGAAAAATACTAATAGACAAGAAGACAAAATACAAATAGACTAATAGACATCTGGTATAGGCTGAATTGATCTTAGTCCATTTCAATCAATAGATCTAGAGAAGACTGTACAGATCAACAGATAGATTAATAATTTTGATGAAATATTTACAGTTCAATTTTTACATTAAAATGCTTGAATCTTTTTTCATTCAATATAGTTTTACCTTCTCTGTTATGCTAGATAATTTGCCTCCTTTTTTTTTTTTTTTTTTTTTTGAGACAGAGTCTTGCTCTTTTGCCCAGGCTGGAGTGCGATGGCACAATATCAGCTCACTGCAAACTCCGCCTCCCGGGTTCAAGCGATTCTCCTGCCTCAGCCTCCTGAGTAGCTAGGATTGCAGCCATGCGCCACCATCCCAGGCTAATTTTTGCATTTCTAGTAGAGATGCGTTTTCGCCATGTTGGTCAAGCTGGTCTCAAACTCCTGACCTCATGATCCACCTGCCTCGGCCTCCCAAAGTGCTGGGATAACAGGAGTGAGCCACCATGCCTGGCCTAATGGATAATTTGCTTCCTAATGAAAATGGCATACCTACTTATTTGCTCCATGTAAGAAACAAATAGAAGAAAATAATACAATATTAATGTAAGCAATAAAACTACTGCATAAAGCTTAAGATTTTCTGGATTTCTTCTCATTGTTTAAATCTGACGATGAATGCATAGTAAATTTTTCTTTAATAGATGTCTCATCAACTGTTATTTGTGTGACTATATACTTGCTTATCTGATGGGTCATTTAGTCAATCGTTTTCATTTTCTTTCCATTGGAGTGCACTCTTATTACAATTCTTTATAGTTCTAAGTCAGAAGTTGGTAGATTCTTTAAGACAGTGCTCTTGGTGATTTATCAGGGAAAGAAAGGTCCACCCACTGGTACAATTAGAGCTGATAAGGACATTCCAGCATGTTAATTCCCAAAGTTTTCTATAAACATTTCATTTTGGCATTATTTGATGTATCTACATAATGACATTACGAAGTTATAAATGTATATATTTTAGTCAGCCAAACATACATATCTTCTAAGTAGATAATTTCTTCATATTACTATGATATTTAGTAATGTTATGACACTCATTTTCAGTTTTAATTAAATTTTAATTTGATTATATTATTTTTGGAATTAAACATTTTAATTTATCTTGCCTCCTTTTCTGTTCTGTAAATTTTTCTTCTTTTAAAAAACGTACTATGTTCCTTTAACAGTAAATATATTATACTAATTGTATTGTTATAAAATACCAAGGTTTATTCTGTATTAGCCTAAATGATTCTTCTGATAACATTAGCTTATTTGGTAGCAGCTTACATGTTAATTTTACTATGTAAGTAAGAGGAACAAGGACCATACTAGTATTTTGCTGCTCTATATTAACATCTGAGAAAAATCTAAATGTAGGATTTTCTGTTTTTACATTAAGTCCCTTTTTGGCTCATAATCAAAGAACAGAATTTATTTTATACAATTTTTTGTAATATCTTTACTTTGTACATAAAGATGACCTTATTGTAGAACTCTCAATTTCTGAGAGGTATTTAAATATGCAAGTCTATTCCATCAATCCAATGGGATTTCAAACCATCAAATTCAATTGAGGATGTTTAAGGTAACAAGACTGTATAAAAATAAAGCACTATTATAATCACAATAATTATAAGAAAACAATTATATATTTCATATTATTTTATCAAAACATTTAAGGTGAAAATTTTTTATTTATATAATTTTATGGTTATCTAGGTGTTTTTAAAACATTAGTCCCCAAAATGGTTTTAACAATGCTAGCATATTTCAGTTCAATATAATTTTTTGAAATTCAGTGATTTACAGTGCATTCACATTAAGCTATAGTTATTTAGTTTTGGTATAGAATTTCAATGCCTTGCACGAACTTAAATACACCATTCATCAAACTCTTTATATTACTTGGCTCCACGTAAAACCTTAACATCGTTACACACTTTAAAATGAAAGTAAAACATTAAATTTCTCAGTTTTATGCTACATTATTTTTATTGAACTTTGAAACTATAAAAGTGTCTTGATAAGAAATTCCTCACTTTACAATAAATGTTTCAGGAATAAAAGAGCAGAACTACCATATGAATCTAGGTAGCACAGCCACCCAGAACCAGCAATTTTAGACCCTAACATTAAGGATAATTCTATTTGCTATCCCATGGCCAGTGGCCTGTTTTAATCAATCCAATTTTAAGTTTCACTCTTTGAAGATAAGACTCCCCCTTTATAGTTTAATTCACAAAGTGTTTTTGACTTTGTAAATTCTGCATTTCCACTAAAAATTTCACAACATATTCAAATTATTTTTATGAAGCTATTCTAACAGAATTTTTCACAATTTGCCTGTGTTATGCTTTGTTAATTTTTATTGGTGGTGGTGGTGGAGGGGACTGGCCTGTGTTACTTTTTTAACTTCTCTCAGAGTATTTTCTTGGAAAAACTTAAGGAGATTTTGCAGCTTCTCTGGGGTTTCTCTGAGGGGGGTAATTATGGGCTTTTTCATTTTTTTAAAACAAATCTCATCAAATAAAAACTCATCTTTCCAAAGATATTATGACTCCATCTGGAATTCTAAGTCTGTTTATCAGATATTCCAGGATATTAAGATCTGATAATTCATTCAGGAAAATCATCAGTTTGGGGTCATCCATGGTATGGAAAGATATTCTACTTCATTTGCAGTTAGAGAAGGGTAAACTAAGACCACAAGGAGGTACTGATCACAATTCAGAAAACAGATAATAGCAAGGATCAGAGAAGGAATCAATAGAAACTCTGCTTATACACTGCTATTAGAAATTTAAATGGCTCCACTGCTTTGAAAAATGTATTTTCTTGTATTTTGGACCATGTTCACACCTTTTGCACTCCTAGATTCATAGCTACATGGCACAAATGAAAAAAATGAGCAGATATATGTATGGCTGGAGCTTATAGAGGGAGGATAGTTTGGGATCCTGTCACAAGGAAAGCTTCTATCCTTAAAACACCAACATATAAGGTTGCTTTTGAACCAGCAGCATGTCTGAGCTGTCATTGAACAAGAAGTCAACGATACGTGTCTCCCAGTTTTTTGATAGTATAACTAACAAACTGGAGCAGGGGACAATGAGAACTGGAAAGCTCCCAAGGGACACAAGTAGCCAGATAGTTCATAATGCACAGGTTCAGAAACAGTGATACAAAGGGTCTCAGGACCCTGATTTCACAGGAACTGGGCAGTAGGAAGGCATAATCTTGATTGAAAACTTTTGAAGATATTAAACTAGACCCTCATAAATACATAGAATCTTAGAACAGGGAGGGAGAAGAAACGGTGGCTCTTCATACCAATAGAAATCCTATTTATGTATGGAGGGAAAATAAAGTGAGGATTGACTCAAAATAGAACATAAGGAGCAAAGAAGCCACTTTGACCGTGCCTGACAAATAGAGAAATTCTCCTTCAGCTGAACATTATCAACTTTTTGCTTACCTACACAGAGAGATAAACAGTTGCTTGCAATCAGTATTTTAAAATTATTTATTTACAGAAAACATTAAGTTGTATTCCAAAAGTCAAGCGGGGTTGAGGGTAAAGTACTTTACCAGGGAATCTATTTGAACAAATTGAATTAAATTGAAGTAATCTGAGCCCAGAAATTGATACCAGGATATCACCAATGAATGACTAAACATTAAACTGCCCAGCATCATGAATCAATTTTTGGGCTGTAAGTCTCATTCAGGTTTATTTATTTACTTATTTATTTATTTTTGATAGAGTCTCGCTCTGTTGCTCAGGCTGGAGTGCAGTGGTGTGATCTCGGCTTACTGCAAGCTCTGCCTCCGGGGTTCACGCCATTCTCCTGCCTCAGCCTCCCGGGTAACTGGGACTACAGGCACCTGCCACCATGCCCGGCTAATTTTTTTGTATTTTTAGTAGGGACGGGGTTTCACTGTGTTAGCCAGGATGGTCTTGATCTCCTGACCTCATGATCCACCTGCCTCAGCCTCTCAAAGTGCTGGGATTACAGGCGTGAGCCACCACGCCAAGCCTCAGGTGTGTTTTTAATCTAAATTAAGAGACCGAGATTAATAGTGACTGAAGAAAAGCAAAGACAAACACTTTTTCACAGAGGCATATTATATTTCCTTTGTATCATATAAAAATGATGCTTTTACTTTCTACTTCAAGAATGTGGTTTTTCTAAAACATTAAAGTTAATATTAAAAGGTAAATTTATTCCCTTCATTCAACTAACACCAAGAAAAGTAATATCTGTAGAAATTTTAGGGAAACAATGCACAAACTTCTTAATTAGCTACTTAGTATTTCTTTATAGTCTCAAAATTGATATAAAAGTTTCAACACTCACTTAAAATTTTGTTAAAAATCACTAAAACAATATGTTTTCAAAGCATAATAATACTAATACTGGATGTCAGAAGTAAATGGAACAATATCAAAACTTTAAGAGAAACTAAATTATATGTCTAGCATTTTATTCATACCTAATCAAGCAATCAGGTGGAATTAACATATCATACACTTTTTAAATAAGTAAGTAAAAATATATTTGCTTATTATAAGTAAATATATTTATAATAATATAAGCTTATTGTTCTTATGCTTATTTTATACACACACACGCACACACTTGAGAAAGGACCATGACAAACAAAAGAAACAAATAAATTCGAAAATATGGACTAAGCAATACTGGAGCAGCTGAGTATAAACTAGAAGATTTGAAACAAAATAGAGAAAAGTGAAATAGCATCATATAGTCCAGTTGCTTTTCACCATGGCTGTGCATTAGAACTACATGGAGAGCTTTGGAGGGAAAACACAACACCTAGACATCTGTATTTAAAATAAAACTTCTAAGATAATGCTCATGTGCACTTGGATTTTAAAAGTGATTGTAAGTTTCTCTTACACCTGGCAGTTTTTGTAATATAGAATTCCAATTAATTGTGCTTGGACCAATAATGATACATGGTATCAGGGTGAATAATATTGACATAATGACAGTAGTAAAAGATATTTATCAGTTTCATGATCAATACATATACAAAAAAATATATTTGCAAATTATATTGCAAAAATTATATTGCAGAGCATGTGCACTGGTGATCTAAACTTATTCTCCTTGAGCCTTAAGCTGAGCACTGATCAGTGAATATACATGAGAAAACAATCCAAGATCCGCATACAAACGGCTTGAAAGAATTTGAGGTAAAAAACAAACAAAAACCAAAAAAATGTAGAATCAATATAAGACCATGAATAGTTTTTTATCTCGTTAGCCAAAGTACACACACACAAAATAAAACCTTAGAATATATTAGCTAGAATACTAAGAAGAGCATTGACTCAATAATTGAGAAAAATTAGACTTGGGCTAAAGGCTGCTCTTACACTGCCTAACCAGGCTTGAAAGAATCACACTGTTACCAAGTTACCTAGATATGCCCCAGAGCAACTCTCAGGAATATTTATAGATATATGAAACTATCTAACAGCAACAAGTTAAAATCACAAGGTTGAGTATCATAAATTATCAGGCATTCAAAAGAGCAAAGCTATGTGTATGTACATATACGTAAACATGCATATGTATGTATTAAACTTTTAGACATAAAAGGTACATTATCTAAAATAAAATATACATATAAATGTCATGAAAAATACATTGGATAGTACAAGAGAAAACCTTAATAAACTTGAATGCGAAGCCATAGAAATTATCCAACATAAAACACAGAGAAAATGATAGAAAAAAAAAGTGGAAAAACCAATGAGCTGGAGAATAAATTCAAGTGGCTTTATTTACATGTAATTGAGGCTGCTGAAGGAAGGAAGGGTGGGATAGAAAAAATATTTGAAGAATTTATGCCCCCAAATTTTCAAAATTTTATAAAAGCTACAACTGCAAATATTAATACAAAGAACTCAACAATCCCTAAGCACAAGAAACACGAACAAACTACATTGAAGCACATAGTGATTCAATCATTTAAAATCAATAAGACAAAAATTATAGCACTCATGGAGAACCTCTGCTAGGGCAGTGTGGAAGGGAAATGTGGGGTGGGCAACCCCACACAGAGTCCCTACTGGGGTGCTGCCTCATGGAGCTGTGAGAAGAAGGCCACCATCCTCCAGACCCCAGAGTGGCAGATTGACCCATAGCTTGCACTGATTGCCTGGAAAAGCCACAGACACTCCATGCCAGCCCGTGAAAGCAGTGGGGAGGGAGGCTGGACCCTGCAAAGCCACAGAAGCAGAGCTGCCCAAGACCATGGGAAACCACCTCTTTCATCAACGTGACCTGGATGTGTGACATGGAGTCAATGGAGATAATTTTGGAGCTTTAAAATTCGACTGCCCCGCTGGATTCTGTATTTGCATATGGCCTGTAGCCCCTTTGTTTTGGACAATTTCTCGCATTAGGAATGGCTGTATTTACCCAATGCTTGTATCCCCATTGTATCTAGGAAGTAACTAACCTGCTTTTGTTTTACAGGCTCATAGGTGGAAGGGACTTACCTGTCTCAGATGGGACTTTGGACTGTGGACTTTTGAATTAATGCTTAAATGAATTAAGATGGGACTGTTGGGAAGGCATGATTGTTTTTGAAATGTAAAGATACAAGATTTGAGAAGAGCCAACTGTGGAATGATATGGTTTGGCTCTCTGTCCTTACTGAAATCTCATCTTGAATTGTACTCTCATAATTTACACATGTTGTGGGAGGGACCTGGTGGGAGATAATTGAATCATGAGGTGGCTTCCCTCATACTGTTCTCCATACTGTTCTCGTGGTAGTGAAATAAGTCTCATGAGATCTGATGGTTTATAAGGGGTTTCTGCTTTTGCTTGGGTCTCATTCTCTCTTGCCACTGCCTTGTAAGAAGTGGCTTGGGCCTTTTGCCTTGATTGTGAGGCCTCCCCAGCCACATGGAATTGTAAGTCCATTAAGCTTATTTTTCTTCCCAATCTCAGGTATGTCTTTATCAACAGCGTGAAAGTAGATTAATACAGTAGTGAACCCAAAATTAACTACACTGAGATATTATCCAACAATAGTAAAATTTGGTAGGTTATTGCAAAAATAATTAAATTATTATTTCCATGCTTTATGCAACCTCTGAGAAAATTTCTTTTAAAAAGGTATGCCAATATGATTTGAATGTAATTTTAATACAGTCTCTTGCTATAGTTTAGAGACAAATCTGTCATCCTTATGCATGTCTCATTTCATTTACTAAGTGCTGCATCTATTATGGTGAAGTTCGCTTTCTTTCTTTCTTTCTCTTTCTTTCCTTCTATTTTTTTCTGAACATTCCTTTTTTTCCCCTTCTAATATATTATATGTTATAATTATCTCTCATGAGCAGGGGTCACAAACTTTGTCCTTAAAGGGCCTGTCTTAATCTCCTCAGGCTGCCATAACAAAATACCATAGACTGAGTGGGTTAAACAGTGGAAACTTTTTTTCTCACAATTATGAAGGCCAGAAGTCCAAGATCAAGGTGCTGGCCTGGTTGATTTCTGGTGAGGGCTCTCTTCCTTGCTTGTAGATAGCCATCTTCTTGCTATGTCCTAACATGGCAGGGAAAGAGAAATAGAACAAGTTCTCTGGTGTCTCCTTGAATAAAGGCACTAATCTCCTTATGAGGGCCCCACCCTCAGGACTTCATCCAACCTTAATTACCTCCCAAAGGCCCCATCGCCAAATCACATTGGTGGTTAGGGCTTTAAAATATAAATTGCCAATAAACACAATGTCGTCTATAGCATGGCCAGATAAAATATTTCAGGTTTTGTAGACCACATACATCTTTGATATATAGTTTTTTGGTTTTTGTTTGTTTTACAAATCCTTTAACCTTTCTTAGATCCCCAATAGTACAAAAACAGGCCCAGAGGTTGAATTTGAACTGTGGACTAATGGTTTGCCAGTCTCTGCTCTGTAGAGTTCTACTAAGAAGATATCTATGTCCCAATAGTTAGCATTTAGTAAGTGCATTAACTGTTCCAGAAAGTCTTTTACATGCTGGAAATTAATTATAGTTAATTAGTTACACTTCATTAAATATGCACTATTATTTTATCCCACTTACAGATAAAGCTGGCCCTGAAATGTTCAGAGATCTGCTCAAGTTTATTATAATGAACTCATATATGGAAATGGCAAAATTTACAAACAAAATGATTTGAGCTCACATCTTACACTTGAAACCATTATGCTAAGTGGCCTCATATTTTATGTAAATTTGATTTAAAATTATCATGATGCATTCCGTGGGAACATTGTGATTTCAATTAGCATGTGAACTGGATAGCCATTGATTTAAACTTTGAATGGAAGCAAATAATGAGGTGAGTCTTTCACTTATGACCTTACTCTTCTTCGTGAACTTCCTGGTGTTACACAGGGCAGAGTCCCAAAGTAGAATTATTAACAGCACTTTCTAAACACTAACCTCCTGCTTTTCTTACTCCTCATCCCCTCTTTCCTTGGAACTGCCAAGGTATCAGATAAAATGTAAAATAGAGAAAGCCTTCCAGAGGACTAAATTGTATTGCAAAATAAAGGGAAAGACAAAGATAGCAGGTACTATAAATAGAATCGGGGTTGGAAAAATTTTTAGAGAAATTTCAGAAAGAGTAAAGCTTTGGGGGCAGCTGTCAGGTGAGAAAACACGTATGGAAACTTTCATTGAATGAACTGTGCCCCTCTCCTCAGTGTTCTCAAGATACACTTTTAACGAAATATCTACACATTTTAAAATTTTTTGGGAGCTAGGTTTTTGGAAATGTTACAATGCATGGGGTAGGACCTGACGTCAAGCAGAAAAATAGGTCAATTTTCTCTGGGCTATTCATACCAGTGGCATATATTCCATGCTGTCTATGATGTTTTAACTTCCTTGGATCATTAAACATGGAAAGCATATTCAATGCTAGTAGCCTTTCTGAGAGACAATAGAAGACTTGATTTTATTCCTCATTTTACCACACCAAACTTCTATTTTTCACATTGACTTCTTTTGCACTTTTATAAAAACTTTTCTACAAAGTTCTTTTAATTTTTTTTTCCCAAGAGAACTTTTATACTTTTTTAGAAACCAACTTTATGGATAAGCCCCACATCCTGATATTACCTACATAATCCATTTTTAGTGACAATTTTGCAGGTAGGCTGACAGCTTCTATTATCCTATCAATTTACAAGGATGGTAAACAAATTTAGACCATTCATTAGTAGCCAATCTTCACATTTTCTCCAAGATAGAGTTATCTTACAAGATTAGTAAGTTATCAGCTTTTGGAGGGGAAAAAAAACCTTCCATTTTTCTATTTTTAAATAATCACCTTTTTTGAATTTATTTTCTGTATTTTCGTCCATTCAGATGATAACAGCACTGTACAGCAATGATTTTTACATTTAATAGCCACAGAAATCCTCTGGTGATTCTTAATAGCACCCCACTATATAATGCTACTTTTGGACTCTGGTCTGTGTAACAGTAACAACAAAGCAATACCAGGAAGTTCACTAAGAAGAGTGAGGTCATAAGTGAGAGACTCACATCGCTGGTGAATGAGATTCTTATTCTGTAGATCTGGAGTGGGGCCTTATATTCTACATTAAATTTCTATCAAGCTCCCAAGTGATATCAATGGGGCTGACCTGTAGACCGTACTTTGAATAGCTAGAGGGTAGTAGAAGAAATGATGGCAGGAATTTTGGTCTCAATACACCCACATAGAGCAAAACTGTTTCACTGCCCTTGACCACTCATCTGAGGATTTTTAAGTGAAAGGGAAATAAATTGAGTGTCTTTAAGCTACTGTGTTTTAAGATTCTTCTTTTTATAGACACTAGAGTTCACCTAAACTAAAACACAAGGTTTTATCATGTTTTGTCATCTTCAGTTTTCCTCATGATCCAAAATGGCAGCTGAAGCTCTCATAATAAATCTACGTTCTACATTGACAGCAGGAGAAACAAAATGCCAAGTGACTATCTTTATGTTTCTAAGGACATTTCCTGGAAGTCACACACAATACCCCTGCTTGCATATTATTGACTAGAACTTGTGATATGTACATAATTATCTGAAAGAGAGGCTGAGAAATTTAGTTTTGATTCCATTGAATTATGGTTCTTTATAAGTAGAATGAGCACAGAATTTATTGTACAGACACTATTTCTGATAGCGAAATGGAGTGCTATTAAGAATTATTCTGGAAGAAGATATTTAACCTAGCTCTACTGAGGCAAACTGAAATACATGTATATTCTTGTTTTAAAGCAGAAAAGAAAGAATGAATGTTAGAATGAAAACTTTTAGTTGCTGTCATGTAATGCTCCCCAAGAGTCATTTGGACAGAGAGTATGAAATGAGATATGGAAGACAAATCACACACTTTGACACAGCTTTCTTTAAAATGTTGGCTTAATTCCTAAAGGATTTTATTATAAATTTTATTTATAAAGTTGCTTTTTGAGTGAGAAACTTCTTTTGAATGATCAAAGATTAAACATATAGTAGGTCAAACCCTCAGAGAAATTATGCTTTTTACACCTGAGAAATGATATTATGGAAAGCTGGGGCTATTTCCAGAAAGTGCTACTTATTCGTAGATACAGAACATTACTGAGATGCCACCAGAATGGCAAGTATCAGAGTCTGATATAAGATGGAGGCTAATGATATATTAAAAGCCCAGACTGTGAGATCATCTGAGTCCTTGAGGGAAATAGCCCTATGATTACTGAGTTGAAATGCCCAAATATTCATGAGCAGGGAGGATCCAGGGAGCTATCAAGTGGTAAGACATAAATACCTACCAGAAAGCTTAGATATTAATGTCTATATATATGATGTGGCTGGAGATTTTGGTTCAGGAATTCTGACTACAGGCCTTCGGATTCACAAGTATGCCAGCTTCCAATAGTTTCAGGCTGATGTTATGTTAAGTGAAATCTCAATTTTAACTTAACCTGACACAATGTGACCATTATCCTTTTTTTTTCTTTTTTGAGATGGAGTTTTACTCTTTTTACCCAGGCTGGAGTGCAATGGCGCAATCTCAGCTCACTGCAACCTCTGCCTCCCTGGTTCAAGTGATTCTTCTGCCTCAGCCTCCCAAGTAACTGGGATTATGTGTGCCCACCACCACACCCAGCTAATTTTTGTATTTTTAGTAAACACAGAATTCCACCATGCTGACCAGGGTGGTCTCAAACTCCTAGCCTCAAGTAATCTGCCCGCCTCTGCCTCCAAAAGTGCTGGGATTACAGACATGAGCGACAGAGCCTGGCCTATTTATGCAATTCTAAGAGATAAAGTCCAAGCAAAAGCAGAAGCTATTTGTTCCTGTTTCTATTCTAGGGTTGTGTATAGCCCCTGGGTCCTATCTCCAACTATTCCGAAATAAAAATTTGAAACTTTATTTTTTGTAGCACAAAGATAAATGAAGAAGAAAGCCCAAGCCAGAAATTCAATTTATCTTTTCTATGAAAGGGATACAGTCTGAGTTTAGAATATGCTCAAGATAAAATTCAAATAACACATAACATTTTTATAGAGGTCAAATGTGATCGCAATTGGAAGTCATAAACTTATATGAATATAGGAAATATTTGATAATTAATGGTGTAATGTCTCTATCCTATAGATCAATGTCTGTTACACACCCCATCTCCATGGAGGTTTTTAATAACTAAGACAAAATGAAAATAGATATTTGATGGGATACATGGAAAATAAATGTGGATAGTTATACCTGATTTTGGATTGCCCTGCCTAGTTTACCAGGGAACTAGTAATGTTTAGTATTGCTATAGTCTGAATGGTTGTGTCTCTCCAAAATTCATATATTAAAATTCTAACCCCCAAGGTAATAGTATTAAGAGATGGGGCATTTGGGAGGTGCTTAAGCCATAAGGGTGGAGACTTCATGATTAGGACTAATGGACTTATAGAAGAGATCCCAGAGAGCTTAGTTAGCACCCTCCACCATGTGAGGACACAGCAAGAAATCAATGTCTATGAGAAAGTAGGCCCTCATCAGACACTGAATCTGCTAGCAGCTTGATTTCAACTCACCAGCCTCCAGAAATGGAGAAATAAATTTCTGCTGTTTATAAACAACCTAGTTTATGGCATTTTGTTTAAGCTGCCTGAAACTAAGACAGAAAGTTGCTATCTAGAGGGAATGAAGATGTGACTAATAGCTAAAATGTGGAAGAAGCTTTGGAATGGAATAATGGGTAGAAGCTGGAAGGGTTTTGAGATGCATATTAAAAAAAGCCTACATTGCCATGAATAGACTGTTAGAGGTGATTCTGTTGAGATCCCAAAAAGAAAAAACAGTGATATAGAGGAAGCCTCAGCTTAGGTATTTCTTAGAAAATACTTAGTGATTCTGAACAGAATGTTAGTAAAAATATGGATGGACACTTTCTTCATTCTTTTTGCTCCTCTGACTGAATGATTTCCAATGACTTGTCTTTGAGTGCACTGATCTTTTCTTTGGCTTCATCTAGTCTGTTATTGAACCTCTCTAGAGAATTTTGTGTTTGTCAGCTCCATGATTTCTGTTTGGTACATTTAAATATTTTCTGTTGAAATCCTCACTTTGTTCATTCATTGTTCTTTTTTTTTTTTTTTTTTTTTGAGACGGAGTCTCGCTCTGTCGCCCAGGCTGGAGTGCAGTGGCGTGATCTCGGCTCACTGCAAGCTCCGCCTCCCGGGTTCACGCCATTCTCCTGCCTCAGCCTCCCGAGTAGCTGGGACTACAGGCGCCCGCTACCACGCCCGGCTAATTTTTTGTATTTTTAGTAGAGACGGGGTTTCACCGTGTTAGCCAGGATGGTCTCGATCTCCTGACCTCGTGATCTGCCCGCCTCGGCCTCCCAAAGTGCTGGGATTACAGGCGTGAGCCACCGCGCCCGGCCCATTCATTGTTCTTTTGATCTTAGTGAGCATGTTTGTTTTGAATTCCCCGTCAAGTTAATTAGCTACCTTCCTTTCATTAGCGTTAGTTTCTGTAGATTATTGTGTTCTCAGGTTTAGAACACTGTTGCCTGATATTTATTTTCCTTAATTCTTTGTGTTGGTATCTGTGCATTAGACAAAGCAAGCACCTTTCTCAGTCTTCACAGACTGGTCTTGTATAGAAGACCCCCACCAATCAGCCTCACACAAGATTCTGGGGGGGCTTACCAGCTCTTTGCTTCTACACAGAGAAGCAGGCAGCTGTGTTTTTTTGTCCTCTGCTGTATGCTGAGCTGATCATAGGATCTACAGCATCTAGCAGTCCAAAGTGCCATCTCACTTCTCTACAGATGGCTAGACTGTGCCAGACTTATCAGAGTCCCAAGACTAGCAAGTCAGATCCCTGTCCTTTGACACATGTATTAACTCCTCCCCTCCCCTGGGAGAATCCAGGAGCTAAGGCTGTGTCTAGTCCACATTTTATGGCACTATGTCAGAGAGGAAGTAAAGTTTCTACGAAGTGGGTATCCTGAATCTCCGTACCAGCTTCTGTAAGTGTGGTTTTGTGTTTGCCTGAGGTGCAGAAGTCTTTCAGTTAGTTTTTAGATTTATCACAAAAGAAATTTGTCAGTGAATTTCTGCATAATCAGACTGTTTCTGGGAGTAAGGAGAGTTTAGGACTTTCAGGTGTATTCTCTTGCTTTTATTAGATTTTTTTTTCAGCTCTTCCCTTTGGAAAGTATACCCCAAGTTATTTGAGGGCTTTTGCTACATTTTACCATTTATTACACAAATCTATTTATAGATAGAAGTAATCAAGATCTGTTTCTTTATTTAAAATACATAAATGTCCCAGTAAGGACTCAGGAACAACATGGGCAAAGAATATGGTGAAATAGTCTTGGATCAAGTAGGTCTGACATTACTGTTTGATTTCAGAGCTACACAAAATACTCTGGGCACATAATGTCTTCATACAGGTAAATCCTAGAACTGAAAATTTTTAGGTATAATTAATTAATTTTACCATAGCAATTACAGAGAATTTTAAATCTTCTTGGTGTTAGTGATGTCCACAATATTTTTGCCAAGGGATTATTACCTAATGGAAAACTACTAAAATACTCCTCTTGAAGACACAATGTTTTTAAGTGAGTAACCCCTAGAAAAATGTAAAAATAACACAGGGTTACAAAAACTCATGAATGCCCTGGTGCAACAACCTTATGGGAAATATTAGAGAAGACCTAGGAAATCTAGCAGAATGAGTAGCACTCCTAACTAGCCGTCTTTGTCCCTAGTAAACATTTTTATTCATATAGTTTTTTCTCTTTTTTTGAGATGGATTGTACTCTGTCACCCAGTTGGCATGATCTCGGCTCACTGCAACCTCCACCTCCAAGGCTCAAGCAATTTTCTTGCCTCAGCCTCCCAAGTAGCTGGGATTATAAGCACTTGCCACCATACCTGGCTAATTCTTTTATTTTTAGTAGAGATGGGGTTTCACAGTGTTGACCAACCTGGTCTCAAAATCCTGACCTCAAATGATCTGCTCACCTCGGCCCCCCAAAGTGCTGGGATTATAGGTGTAAGCCATCATGCCTGGCCTTTTTTATCCATATAGTTTTTTGGTCTAGATGTTGTACTAAATGTATTCAGACAAAGAGGCTGTAACAGAGGCTGATAGATATTAATGGTTAGTAGCTGTCCAATAGTGAGTTCTGAAAAATACTCTAACCTCAAATTAGAATTCACAAAAACTACTGACATGATATTGATGCAGGATATCTCGGTTCCTTTGCTGGACTTGCATCAGGGCACCCTGTTTGCTTGGCCTGCCATGTCCAACCCCTTGCAGGGAGCATGTGAGCCAGCAGCTGTAGGATCCAGCCAGCCGCTCCATGCACTGGCAGGTTCAAGCTCCATGTGGGGCCCGCAGTGGTGTCCAGGTTGGGGTGCCCATAACCCCAAAGCCCCAAAGGGGATGTTACAGTCCTCTCTTAGTTCTGTCATCTGTGAATGGCAGTGTGTTAGCAGCTCAGTTGGCCCCTTGCCTCATCATGTGGGGCAGACACTCTTTGCTGGTGAGGACAAAGGGCCAGTGGGACAGCCTTTCTGGGTACCTGCACTTGGTGAGTCTCGAGATCTTTTCAGGTGTTCAAGAAGAATGAGGTTGCACAGACAATGGAAGGATGGTGAAGGGAGAGAATTTTATTAAGCGATGAAAACAGCTGTCAGCGAAGAGGGGATCTTGAGAAGAAATGGGAAGGGCAGGTAATCTTCCCCAAAGTCAGGTCAGGTTGTATCTTCTGAAGTTTGGCCTTCTCTTCCCCAAATTCTGGCCATCTCTTCCCCAAAGTCCAGCTATCTCCACCTCTACCGACTGAGTCTGGGGTCTTTACAGGCACAGGATGGGAAGTGCGTGCTGATTAGTTTGTGAGGAGACAAAATAGGTTAAAGTGAAGACACCACTCAAATGTGGGTTAGGAAAGAGTAGGTATATGTGAAATAGGTGAAGGTGAAATATGTGAAATATGTGATTATCCTGTGGGGTCAATCACAGGAAAGTGTGTCAAATGGGAAGACAAGTTCTCAATTCAGTCTGACGATTTAACTTGTAGCTTGGCTCTCAGGCTTTAAACCATCTTCAGCTTGGAGGCAGGGTTTCACCAAGTACCTGCCCCTATCTGCCTAGGCATTTGGCTGTCTCCTGTCACTATCGATATGAGCAAACATGTTCTAAAGCTGTTCAGAGTAGAGTCTAAGAGTAATTAAATAATAAAAGTTCTGTAGGCCAATTTAGTACTGCTCCATTATTGCACAAGTGTTTCAGATTTATTAAAGAACAGGTTTCAGCAATAAGAATGCAGATTCCCTTTTCATAAATTAATCAGTTTGCATGCCATGGAAATGAATTATAATAAAAGGATCAGAATACTTTGGTACCACAAAGAATAAGAGTAGGATATGATATTAAGTGGGGCAGGTGACTTTCCTCAATTCAGACTAAAGTAAGTTATCTTGGTTAAGATGGAAAAAAGTGGATATAAGCATAATGGATTGATCTTGAGTTGGGGTAAAGATTAAAGGAAAAAGAAGACAACAGAATGCTCTGGGCCAAAGATTTAAGACATTCTCCCAACAATTAAATTTTGCCAAATTACAACATAAATAAAACTCACTAATGGGGTGCTATACCAATTAGTAACCTGCAGTTCATCTCACTAATGGAGTGCTGTACTAATTTGTAACTTCAAAAACAGAGCAAATAATTGATGTTTTCCACTGAATAGCAAGGTCTGGTTTTGAGAACATTACATAATCAATTTAATTTCATTAGAACAAAAATGGTAATAAAACTGATCTGGATCCAGTTTGTCTGGTATCAGATGTCATAAGAACTCAAACCTCAATTGAAGACGTATTTCAAGTGTCAGATTACCTAGCTGAATTTAGAAGTTCTTCAAATTAGAATATATAGATGACTTGTCCTTGGAACGCTGTCAGAATACAGGAAGTAGTATAACATTATTTAATCATTTCCTCTTATATTAAGGCTTAAGTAATCCGGAACAAAAGGCAGTTGCTAATTTGCAACTTGCAGCTAATTTGCTAATAGAGAATGTATATCACATTTTTGTATACCTCTAATGACACTACAAATAATGCCACTCACATTTTAACTTGTTCTTTGAAATTTGAAACGAAAAGCAGAGAGGAAATAAAATAAAGAATCTTAACTGCCCATTGATCGTTTGAGGATATGTACAGGAGATCTGTGAGGCATTGAAGAAATTGTAGGGGAAAATTCTAGGAATTCAACCAGTGAAGGATGCTGAGTCAAACAACCTCTGGAGCTCTTAACTAGGAAAATTCTTAGCAACACCTCATTCTTTAGAAGTTAGATATTTTTCTAAATGTTTTCAAGTAACTCTAGGGAACAAATTGTATAATAAATAGCACTAGCCATAGATGTACTGGTTTTTGATTACTGAACATTTTAATTACTTATATTAAAAGGTTTATCAGGAATTCATCTCATGTGGATACTGATGAACTGTTTTTTTGTTCAATATTTAATAAATTTTTTTATTTAAAAGAAATTGCAGGGAAAAATACATGTAAATGTGCATAGTGTGTTTGTTTACATATATATGTACATACATACCAAATTCCATCTTGCTAGCTGTGAAAATCATAAATCTCTAACTTTTAAAATAGTATATATTTCTGAGTTTTCTAAAATATAAACTTTTTTCCACAGGGCATAGTTATTATAAACATGCTTTGTTATTTCTTGTTGTAATTGAAAAATATAGAACAGAGACTTACATTTTATTTACATAGTAACCATACAGAACAATGTTTCAAATTCACAGAGAAATGGTAAATGGTACGCATAATAAAGTAGTTTAAGGTTAAAAGTATCTATGTTTAATACCTATGTGATTATGACAGAATTTTTGTGTTCAAATTGCTTTTTGCAGAATAATCTTATTTCATATTAAAACTTTGGATAACTGGCACAGCAAGGTAAGTAAAATCTGACAAGTCCAAGACTTTCAAACTGGATTACTAATAGTTAGATTCTAAAGAAAGAAGGTGGCAGTTAAAATAATAAATTAATAATCCAAATTTTAAAGATGCTTTATCTTTAAAAATAGTGTGAACCACATTTTTATTCAATATAGTAATGGAATCACTAGCCGGAGAAATTCGACAAGATCAAGAAATAAAGGGCATCCAAATTGGAAAGCAAGATATCTAATTGTCTTTGTTTATGAATGACATCATCTTATATTTACAAAAAAACCTAAATATTCCACCAAAAAACTGTTAGAATCAATAAACAAATTCAGTAAACTTTCATGATACAAAGTCAACATAAAAAACTAATTTGAAGAGCAAATTTCTGCTTGCCAGTAGAAAACAATTTGAAAAAGAATTCAAGAAACAATTCCATTTACAATAATTACAAAAAAATACTTAGGATTTATGTAACTAAAAAAGTAAAAAATCTTTACAGTGAAAATAATAAAACACTGATCAAAGTTATTGAAAAGGGCTCAGAGAAATAGATATTCCATGTTTATGGATCAGAAGAATTAATATTGTTAAAATATTAATACTACCTAAAGCAATCTACAGATTCAATGCAATCCCTATTAAAATGCCAATGACATTCTTCACAGAAACAGAAACTTTCATAGGTTATCCATGATCATTTTTTGATTCATATGGAATCACAAAAGTCTTCACATAACCAAAGCTATCTTGAACATAAAGAAGAAAGCTAGAGGAATCACACTCCAGGACTTCCAAGGAAACCTTTTACTTGTTGGTAATGTAAATTAATACAGTAACTATGGAGAACAGTATGGAGGTTCTTCAAAAAACTAAAAATAGAACTACCATATGATCCAGCAAGCCCACTGCTGAATATACATGCAAAAGGACAGAAATCAGTGTATCGAAGAGAGATATGTACTCCATGTTTTTTGCAGCGCCATTCACAGTAGCCAAGATATAGAATCAACATGTCTGTTGATAAATGAATGCATAAAGAAAATGTAAGATAGCTGTACATGTGTATCTTTCTCAATTTTTTTATATCTGAATAATATTCCATTGTGTATGTATCATATATTATATATTATATTCCATTGTATGGTGTGTATATATTGTGTGTGTATTATATATTATTATGATATATAATGTATAATATATGTAATATATGTCACATATATAATATATAGCTATAGTATATATTATAATATATGTATAATAGATACAATGGAATATTATTACAATGGAATATTATTCAGCTCTAAAAAAGAATGAAAATCTGTCATTTGCACCAACACGTCTGGAACTGGAGGACGCTGTGTTAAGCAAAATAAGCCAGACACAGAAAAATAAATATTGCATGTTCTCACAAATATGTGGGAGTTTAAAAAATTTATCTCATGGAAGTAGTGACTACAATGGCAGTTACTAGATGCTGGGAACAGTAGGAGTGAATGAGAGATGAAGACAGATTGGTTAATGGGTACAAAAATGCAGTTACTAGAAAGGATAAGTTCTAACATTTCATAGAACAGAAGAGTGACTATAGTTAACAAAAATTTATAATAGATTTCAAAATAACTAGAAGAGAAGATTTGGAATGTTCCCAACAAAAATAAATAATAAATATTTGACATGATGAACAACCCAATTATCCAGATTTGATCATCGTACATTAAATCCATGTACAAAATATTACATGTAACTCATAAATATGTACCGCTATTATGTATTAATAAAACAATAAACATAATGTGAACCAACATCATCAATAATTCTGTTCAGGTAGAAAGAAATGTATATTACATTGGTCCATGCTGCCATAGAACTTAGAACTGTGCCTACACAGTGAATTTGCTCATAATTGACTAAGAGTCCTGTTCCATCCTATTTCTCACATATCTGCCAGCAGTCAACCTAAAAAGATATCTTTCAGCTTGCAAACTTGAGCAGTTATCTTAAGCTACTACAATCTGCATTAAAAACCAAACCAAACAGACAATCTTTTTCAATCTTTTTTTCAGAAAGAGCTCATTCAGGGACTTCTAGAATAAATTTGGAGTGATCCTCCCACATTCATTGCAGAAAAATCTGTTTATGCTGGCTGCTTCATTTTTCATCTAAAAAAGATGTTAGTCGGGCACAGTGGCTTACAACTGTAATCCCGGCATTTTGAGAGGCCAAGGCGGGTGCATCATTTTAGGTCAGGAGTTCGAGACCAGCCTGGACAACATGGCGAAGCCCCGTCTCTAATAAAAAATACAGAAATTAGTGCAGCGTCGTGGCAGGCGCCTGTAATCCCAGTTACTCAGGAGGCTGAGGCATGAGAATCGCTTGAACCCAGGAGGCAGAGGTTGCAGTGAGCTGAGATCGCGCCACTGCACTCCAGCCTAAGCGACAGAGGGAGACTCCGTCTCAAAAAAACAAAACAAACAAACAAACAAAAAACTGTTGAATCACAGTATAAAGATTAGGTGATTATAGGATATTTTGGGAATAAGGTGGAAAAACAACTATCTTTTATAATTATAGAAGCTTTTGTATAAGTGATACAAATTGTTGTAACAGAATTTACATTCAATTTGAATTATTTCACGCATATAAATAACAGTTTTATGAAAATGGTGAGTCAATGGGAATTTGATGCAAGACAAACAACAACAAAAGATGCGTAGTTATTAGATAAGTACGTATTTAATGTTTTGTCATAATCTGTCAACAGTGAGTGGAATGAAAACAGCACAGATCTTGAGAGAAGTTATCTCTTCTGCTAAATGAGGGCCAATTGACTATAGTCAATTAATTTAACAGCCTAAATATCTGGCTAAAATAAAGTGTATAGAAGTTTCATCTGCCTAATTCATAACAAAAATATACAATTGAGTATGTATATGTATATGTATGTATACTTATATACCTAATTTCTAACAAGAAGAAATTAGAAATTTGGTGGCATATATATATATATATATATATATATATATATATATATATATCTTAGCTAAGGTGTTTAATTTTGTTTATATTCTTTGCATGAATTTATAGGTTATTTTTACTTAGTATTGAAAGGACTGTTAAAAGTGTCATTCATTTTAGTCACACAGATCAGCACCAGTTGCAAAGCACATATCAAATGATCATGAAATTACAAAGATGCAAATTTAGTGTATCTGCTAATAAACAATCTAATTTTACCCAACTTACACTTGTGTAAAGAATTTTAGGTCCAGAATGATGAGAAATACAAAGCCCCATTTCTTAAGAACAGCAAAATGCTATGACTTTCTCATGTAATTTGAAATTAGCTTATGGGAAAAAATTAACAATCCTGATTTTCTGCCTCCAGGAATACATGTTCAAGAAAACTGGTTTTAAACAGATAACACCCTATGTAAGCATAACCAGAGAATTTTACTTTTTTTCCTGTAAGTTGAGATAATTTTAAAAAATCTTTGACTACCAATTCATAGTGGGTTTTTTTTTTTTTTGTAGAAAACAAGATTATGCTTTAGGATAGTTTCCAATATTTAAATATTTGTTACAGTGCAGTGACATGATACTGGATGAGCCACAGAAGCTGCCTTTTCTATAGCTAAGTTGCACAATTTTTTTATGAAAATAAGGGGTAAAAAGCATTTTAACTTCTTAAATCATTTTGAGAAGACAAAAATAGATTTTAAAGAGACCATGATTATTTATGTGCTGCTTTCCCTAAACTACTAAAATATGGTAGGAACACTGACATTTTATTGGCCATATTATTGGGAGTAGTAATAAGTAATATTTAATGAAACATACATACTGGGCAATATTTGTTCTTGGACTAGATACTATTAAGCAGTCGCTCTCTGTTTTATTTGGTTTCCTTAATATTTTTTGGTTATTAAAATAACTTCCCTGATAAAATTCATGCAAGTCTTTTGTTTTATAAGCTTTGATATGTTAAAAATACTATTTTGAAATAGTTATTCTAATATTTACATACTATCAGCATTGTGTAGAAATGAAATTGAGTTCCATATGCCATTTTAAAAATCAAGCAATCTTGCTCCACTTATTAATTAGATTCCTTGGTGTTTTCCATGTTGACAGGCATATCAGCTGCATAGTATTTTTGAATCTTTCTTTCTAACTTATGTCTTTGATTTCCTTATTAAGCTGCCAAGGTTGGAAGGAGTATAGGAGACATTGTCGTATACCTTATTTTAAGGGAGAATACTTTCAAACTTTAAACATTAATAGTATTTGTTGAATATTTTTTCACAGATGCAACTTATGACATTAAAGAACTTACCTTCTATCCTGATTATGCTAACGGATATTTTTAAAATATAAATCAACATTTAATTTTATCATTTTTCATATATTTTAAATTATTAAATACCACTTTTTCATTAATCTTTTAATATGGTGTATTAGTC
Source organism: Pan troglodytes (assembly GCF_028858775.2). Taxonomy (NCBI): domain Eukaryota; kingdom Metazoa; phylum Chordata; class Mammalia; order Primates; family Hominidae; genus Pan; species Pan troglodytes. Next base: position 96,189,579 of record NC_072412.2, on the reverse strand, counting down.
CACTCTCACAGTGCCATAAAGTAACACCTGAGACTTAGAGGTTTAATTGACTGACAGTTCTGTATGATTGGTGAGGCCTCAGGAAACTTACAGTCATGGTGGAAGGGGAAGCAGGAACATCTTACATGGTGGCAGGCAAGAGAGTATGTAAAAGAGGAGCTGTCAAACACTTATAAAACCATCAGCTCTCAGGAGAACTCACTCACTGTCATAAGAACACCATGGGGGAAACCACCCCCATGGTCCAATCACATCCCATCAGGTCCCTCTCTCAACACGTGGTGATTTTGGGGATTACAATTTGAAATGAGATTTGGGTGGTGACACAGAGCCAAACCACATCTCATGGTGAGCTTCATTCATTAATTTTTTCATATAAAATCAAAATTTTATTTCTGGAATAAACATAATTGGTAAACACAAAACAGTACAATTTACAATAGCTCCAAAACATGAAATACTTAGGGATAAATCTAACATGTGCAGCATCTATATGCTGAAATCACTGTTGGAAGAAATCAAAAGGGTCATAAATTAGGAGACTCAGTACAGTTCTATGCTAATTCTCCCCAAATTGATTTACAGATTTAACAAAACCTAATCAAAACACAAGCAGTAAGTTTTGTAGATATAGATAAGCTGACTTTAAGATTTATATGAAAAGGTAAAAGCATTAGAATAATCAGGAGTTTTGAAAAAGAAAAATGAAGCTGAAAGAATTACACTAACCAATTTTGAGATTTGCTATAAAGATACATTAATCAAGACAATATGGTGTTAGTGAAAGGATAGACCCATAAATCAATGGAACATAATAGAGGGTCCAGAAATAAATCCACACAAATATGGTTGATTGATTTTTAAAAGTTGCAAGAATTCTGAAAGGTGAAAGACAGCCATTGCTACAAATATGCCATAACAAACAAAAAAGCCATTCTTGACTTATACAATACTCTATGATATTAATCAAAGGGTTGGGGATCTAATGTACAGAATGGAGATTATAGTTAATAATACTGTATTGTTTACTTGAAATTGGATAAAAGAGCAGATTTTAAGTATTCTCACTACACGCACACACATACACATACACAAATACACACTCAAATGGTAACTGGGTGTTGATCAATGTATTAATCAATTTGATTGTGATAATCATTACATGACATATACATTTATCAAAATCATCACATTGTATACCTTGTATAGGTACCATGGTAATTGGCCAATTAAATATTTCTAATAAAAGAAGAAAATTAATTCAGGTGGACAGTAACAAAAATAAGTAGGCTAGGAGTGGTGGCTCACACCTGTAATTCCAGCAGTTTGGCAGGCCGAGGCAGGCAGATCTCTTGAGGCCAGGAGTTTGAGAACAGCCTGGCCAATATGGCAAAACCCTATCTCTACTAAGAATACAAAAATTAGCCAAGTATGGTGGTGTGTGCCTGTACATGCCTGTAATCCCAGCTACTCAGGAGGCTGAGGCAGAATTGCTTGAACCCAGGAAGTGGAGGTTGCAAGACTGCACCACTGCACTCCAGCCTGAGTGACAGAGCAAGACTCTGTCTCAAAAAAAAAAAAAAAAAAAAAAAGAGAAGAGAAATGTGCTATTTACTTAGGAAAATTAAATGATAAGCCACAAACTGGGTGAAGGCATTTTCAATTTAAGCATCTAAAAATTGTCTTGGTTTTTAGATATATAAACTATCTAAACGTAACAATAAGAAAACTACATTGATGCTAAGCCCTTATATAATTGCATAATATAAATGCATATATTAGCATTATTCATCATTGCCAAATATCATGGACAACATAAATGTTCCTCAAAACATCAATTGATAGAGTGAGGTACTTTCATACAATGGAACAAATCACTATTCAACAATAAAAAAGGAACAATTAATACATTTGAAAGCATAGAGGAATCCTAAATATTAAGTGAAAGAAGCTAGTTTCAAAAGGTTATATATGATATGATTCTGTGTATATGACATTTTGGAAAAGGCACAATTACAGAGACAGGAAACAGATTAAGAATTTCCAGGAACTAAGGGTATGGAAAGGGACTAAATACAAAATGCATTACAAAGGGGTTCTCTGTGGGGTGGAAATATCCTATATGTGGTAGTGGTTATAAGAATCTATGCATGCTCTAAAATTCATGGATGTAAACACCAAGAAAAGATGCATTTTACTATATGAACATTAAAAGAAAAGTGAAAAGAATATATTGGTATAATTAAATGATCAAATTAGTTACATTAATCATTTGTTATATTCACCCAGTTGCATTTTTTCATAGCTTTTAATATTTTTAATTTTATTATTGTAGTGTATATTATGGTAGCATAAAATATAAGTTGAAACACATCATTTTACTTGTGACCTGTTCAATTTACTTTTATAAAGAGAGGATTCTTATGCCACACATAAACTTAATATTTATTTGTACTCCTCCCCCAATTTGTTTATTTGCTTTGGTTTGTTTGCTTAACATTTTACTCTCAATGTTTTTGAATTCATTTTTTTGCGTAAAATAAGTGAAGTTTACAATAACTCAAAGTTTTTTAAATACCTAATTTTTCTTATAGAATGTTTCAAAAATTCCATTTCCCTTAATTGCTTCTCATTTGGTGCTTTTGTTATCAGACGGTAAGTTTTTGTATGAACTACTATGTTTCTAGATTTTTCCTTAACTTTAATTGACCTGCATCTGCCATGCTTACTCTAGCCTAATGATTTTGTTAAGGCTCAGAAACCAATAGCCCAAAACATGGTATTTTGTACATGCTGAACTGAAAAGGAGCCCCAAGATCTCTCTGATCTCTTGTTACTAAAACATCACGGGTTCAGTATAGGTTCTGTTGTTTACCACACAGAAACCCAATCATTGAGACAAAAAGTTTTGCCAAGAAAGAATGCTTTAATTGGGCGTTGCAGCCAAGGATATGGGAACCAATCTCAATTCCATCTTCTTGAACAGCTAAAATCAGGGGTTCATATAGAAGCGAAGAAATATAACTACATGCAGGAAAACAGGAATTAGGAAGGGGTAAGGAAAAGGATTTGGTTAACAGGAAGCAGGTGATTGGTTTGGAAATCATGATGGGTGAGAAATCTGAAGTGTCTTTGTACAGATGTGATGATCTGGTAAGTTTCAGTTCCTTGATACTATCTGGGAGACTTCATGGTGGTTTCCTGAGAAAGCAACTCCAATAAGACATATGTAACTTTCTCAAGTTTTAAAACTGTGAGAATAAATTTATATGTTTACTCAAAAGAAACCATTAGCATCAGTTCCATGGGACAACTGGGCCAGTTTCACTTTCCTGTTCCCTTCACTGTTTCTCCCAAAGTATAGAATTCTCTGAAGATCTCTTATCTACCTAAAATCTGGACCTACAAAAGAAGACAATTACCTCTTGCCTCTTCTCTGCATTTTTATTAACTGAACCCATATTACAAAAAGGAAGACTAAGGTCTGTCAACACACCTGGACAGACATTTGTCACTAACCATTGTCTACTCTGTGAGACCAATATACTTTGTCCCAGATCATTCTATGTTCTTCAAGCCCATTGAACTCTCTCCAGTAATCATTTATTGCCTTCGACAGAAGTCCTCTTTTCTCCACTATAATAACCTAATTTCCTGGAACCAAGCAGTCATTCTTTCTGTCACTTCAAGATGGTATCTATGCCTCTATAGCTCATTGAGGACTTAGATCTTCACTCTGAAAACTCCCTTGCATGTAGGTTAAATAAATTTGTATGCCTTTTCCCCAAGTAATCTGCCTTTTGTGAGTTGATTTTCCTGTGAACCTTCAGAGGGCCAAGGGAAACTTTCCCCTTGGCCTCTACAAGATTTTTTTTGTCTTCTTATTTAAATACACATTTATCCTCATTTTTAAGAGTAGAATGTTATCAACCTATTACATAGAAGTTAATGAAATGAAATGAGATAGTGACCTTGAAGCTTATAGAAGAATACCTGAACTATAATAGGTTCTCAAAAAATATTGTTTAAGATTATTAACATCTTTAAACTATTGAGTAGTTTTGCTTTTTGAAATACAACTATATTATTACTATCTATTTCATTCAATCTATTTCTGATTAGTAATTAAAGTTGCTAAATTACATAATAATTACAATAAAATTAATAACTGTTGTTTGTTGATGCTACCAAGAAACCAATACTTCCACCATTCAGTTTACTTTTGCTTGTATAATGTCAATAATATGAAGCTAGTTTGAGGCATTTAAGTAAATTGGTAAGAATTTTTATAACAACTCTGATGCTACAGAATAACTAGACTCTATTTTATTCAATTACTTAAGAGTGTTCAATCTTCCATCATTACTTTCATCTTTATAACACTTACTACTGGACATATTTATTGAACATATAATCATGTAGTTCTTAAAGTAATACTCACATAGATTCCATACTACTCAATTACAAAATTCATGTGAAAATGTGCTTGGGTAGATTTTCTGAAGCTGAATGACTGCAGAAAAAGTGGTTCCACTTTTATCTAGATGCAATCATGTGACTTTAACAGAAGAGAGTGGGAAGCAAGTCTATCATTCACTAAACACAACAGAAGTGTTGTTTTAGTTGATAAGGGACCAAGATGGCATTAATATTCCCCTTATATGGACCAAATTTTAGACAGATTTCTTCCTGACTAGAGGTTCTTGATCTCCCTTTTCTTAGAGCATTTACTTATAATCACATATTTTTATCCAATGATTTAAAATATGTATTTATCTTTTTAAAAACCTCTTGCCAGTTTTATAGCCCAGTGATGCAGGAGTTTTCTTGACTCCTTCATCAGACATGCAATGGGTGGGGGGTACCCTGTTTACTTGGCCCACTGTCATCAACCTCTTGTGGGAGGGAGCATGTGAGCAAGTGGGTGCAGGATCCAGCTGGCCACTTAGGGCACCAGCAGGGGCAGTCTCCCTGTGGGCTCCACGGCCAGACCAGGTGTGGGCAAACGAGTGCAGGATCTGGCTGGCCACTTTGGATGCTGGCAAGAGCAGGCTCTGGCGGGCCCCACAGCAGCACTGAGGTGGGGGTGCCTGCAACCCTTAAAGCCCCAGAGGGCACGTTCCAATGCTCTCTTAGCTCTGCTGTTCATGTACAGAGGTTTGCTGTCAGCTCAGTGGGCCCCTTGCCTCATCACGTGAAGTGGCTGCCACTCTACGAGGACAAAGGGCCACTGTGACAGCCTTTTTTAGGTACCTGCACTCAGGGGATTCTGAACTCTTGTCTGGTGTCCAAGAAGAATTAGGTTGCATGGACATTTGAATGATGATGGAGGCAGAGAATTTTATTTAGTAATGGAAGTGGCTCTCAGCAGGGAGGGGAGCTGAAGAGGGAATGGGATAGGCAGATAATCTTTCCTAAAGTCCGATAGTCTACAGCCAGCTCTTCTCTGAAATTAAGCCATCTCTCCTCTTAAGTCCACTTGTCCCTCTGAAGTCAAGTCGCCTCTCTTCAGTCAAGCCACTTATCCTTCTCTATTGATGGAGTCTGAGTTCTTTATAGGCACCAGATGGGGGATAGGGTGGGCCATAAGTAGTTTGGGAAAAGACAACATTTGACTGGTAAAAAGACATTGTTCAGAAAGAACCAATAGGGAAAGAGCAGACAAATAGGGATAGAAGTTCACACTTTGGGCCATGGGGTTCAGGCTTTTGAGGTTTTGCCGGGAACTCACCCATTTGCCTAGAATTTCTGTGCCTCCTGCTTCTATCATCAGGAAATATCTTTCTCAATGCTCCACAAAACTATCTCTTGGAAATGTAAACATGGAAGGAAAATGGGGCCTCTATCTCCAAGTTTCTGTGGAAATGTTAGGAGTCTAACATCCCTGGGCGCTCCAAGTTGTAAAATTACTTTGTGTCCTGAAGATAGGACAAACTTTTCTTTTGAGCAAAGCCATTTAGCAAACACAGATTGCCTGCGAGCCAATTCCCCCACACCAGCTCTTAAAATCTCTTCCGCCTTTCCTTGAGCAGAGTTGAGTATCCTGCCTTAATCTGTACTCTCTTCCCTACTAATGGTAGCAGCATTGGAAAAAAAATCAACCTCTGCATGTTCATCTTATCTGGTGAAATTTTTTTTTATAATAAACACTCAATGTTACAACAAATTAGATAAGTGCTGAATAAATTGAAGTCATTTACATGAAATGAAAAACAAAGACAATTATCTTTAATATGATAAGTTATATTAGTACTATGTAAGTCTTTTCATGAAAGTGAATTTCAATATAAGAAAATCTCATTTTGGATTTAGGTAATATTAATTGAAATGCAGAAATGTCAACAATGTAAAATATTACAGTTACTACGAAAAATGGGAAACTAATCTTTCCAAAATATCTTTTGGAAAAATTATAAACAACCATGGATATAATAAGAGTAACAGTGCTAAGAAATGGCTACAGTAGGACCAAAAATCTAGTAAGACAACCTCTGGGGAAGTATTTAACCTACTAAAGAGGTCTGTGACAACAAAATAAAAACGATGGATAGGATGTGTGTAGTTGCTTTCTGAGCAGCTGTCCTTTAGTTTGGATGAGTGTAAACCAAGAAGTATCTGAGACAGGTCTCAATTAATGTGCCAAGGTTAAGCACAATGCCTGGAAGCAAAGAACACAGAATCACAGAAACGGTCTGTGGTTTCTGGGAATAAGTGGGCTGGAGGAGAAAGAGGGTGTGGTTGCAAGAGCAAAGGAGCATGTAGAGGAATAGTCCATTAGGCATTTTTCCTGTGCTTAGCAAATGGGCACTTTGCATAGGATGAGGTGAACATAGAGTAGCTACCTGTGGAGATGTTTAACCCTTTATTTGTAGCTACCTGCTTAGGAACAAAAGGAAGGGCAGTTTGTTCAATAAGTTGCCTTCCAGCTTAATTTTTTCCTTTTGGCATAGTGAACTAGGGTCCTGAGTTTGTATTTTCCTCTCACGCGAGGATAATATAATTATTTTCTTTCTTTATATTACAGTATCCCAGGAAAGATCTTCTTAATTATTTACTCAGAGATGTGAAATCACACCCAAGGCAGAAAGTATAAAATAAAATAAAATAAAATAAAAAAGGGATTATGTGTCATCAAACATGTTACAGAGGAACAGCTAAATAACAGATTGATTCTATCCAGAGAGAAATCTAATGCAGATATCGTCAAATATGTACACTTTTTTCTAAATAAATATAACTACATACCTAAGGGTACAGTTTTGACACTACTTATCTTGTTGAAGACATTAACATTATACCATTTATCCACTTTTTTGTGAGGCAAGAAAACACCAAGATCCTTAGGTAATAAGATGCTAAGCGAGTGGCCTAATAAGAAAAATAAGAAAACGAGGACTGAGAGACACAGACTCAGAGCCTATACTTAGGTTTCTTTATAGTGGGGACATTTGCTACCTCTCAAAGAGTAATGAAATGTCTTCTGCCCCCGTGAAACTTGAGTTTGGATGTAGAGACCTTCCCCTTCTTCCCAAGAGAGGAAAAAATAAGCTCTCTACTTCTGAATGGGAAGAGAAGTGAATATTGCTATTTATATACAGCTGCTGAAATTCATAACTTGGGGGTCTGTAATAGTTTCCAAAGCCTGATAATACAAGACCAAAACCTGGATGGCTTAAAACAACTGAAATGTATTCTCTCACAGTTTTGGAGACTACAAGTCTGAAATCAAGGTGTCCAAGGGCTTGCTGCCTTGGAAGCCTATAAGAGAGAATCCTTCCTTGTCTCTCTAACTTCTAACAGTCTTTGGTATTTACTTGGCTTGTTGTAGCTGAACTCCAGTCTCTGCCTCTGTCTTCAGATCGGTGTCCTCTCAGTTATTGTCTCTGAATGACCTCCCTTTTCTGTGTGTCTGTCTCTAACATTGTAACCACCCAAGGGGTTCACCTTGCTCACTGCCTAGAAAGAGCCCATTTATCAAGACAAGGGAACTGAAATAGAGAAAGAGCAATTCACACAGAGCTGGCTGTGGAAGAGACTGGAGTTTTATTATTACTCAAATCAGTCTCCCTGAGAACTTTGGGATCAGAGTTTTTAAGGATAACTTGGTGGGTAGGGGGGGCCAGTGAATCGAGAGTGCTGATTGGTTGGTTTGGGGATGAAATCATAGGGAGTCGAAGTTGTTCCCTTATGCTAAGTCAGTTGCTGGGTGGGGCCATCAAACTGGCTGGCAGGTCCAGGTGGGGCCATCTGATTGTTAGAAATGCAAAAACCTGTAAAGACATCTCAAAAGGCCAATCTTAGGTTCACAATAGTGATGTTACCTTTAAGAGTAATTGGGGAAGTTGCGAATCTTAAGACTTCCAGAATAATAGCTGGTAATATTTAGAATTCCAGCCCCTCTCATTCTAACTTGGTGGCTGGTGGCCTTTCATTCATTTTACAAGAACAGTTTAGCTTTAGAGAAGGGCTATTCTTTAAAGTAGAAAATAAATTCCTTCCCGATACTAGTATGGCCTACACCCATGAATGGATAAGGGCAGTTTAGAGGTTAGAAGCAAGATGGAATTTTCATAATTTCCTTAGTTATAATTTGCAAATTTTGCAAATTTTCCTTAGTCTAATTTTGCAAAAGTTATAAATTTTGTAAAGGCACTTTCAACATGTGTCCGAATTTCCCCTTCTTATGAGGATATCCATCATAATAGATTAGGCCCACTGTAATGGCCTTATCTTAATTTGATTACATCTACAAAGACTCTATTTCCAAGTAAGGTGACATTCATGGACAGCAGAGGAAAGGACTTCAATTTCTTTTTTTGCAGGACAGGATTCAATTCAACAAATAATGTTCCCTTCTGTCTTCCTTTCTTCCTCTCTCTTTTGTTCCCTTATTTCATTTTCTCTCTTTCCTTCTTTTATTCTCAGTATACAATTTGCATTGTTGCCCTAATATTTCCTGACAGAAAAATGATTTAGCAAGTTCTGAATTAATTAAAATTACATCAATAGGAATATCTATGTAAGTAACAAATTTCTAAGAGTGATACATATGCAAATGAAAGAACTACATCCCTTTCTGAGTCCAAGAGTTATCTAAAACCTGATAAAAAATGAATGACCGTCACTGATCTTTTCTTCTCCTTTGACATTTTGCTTTGAATATTTCTTGTCTCTCACTTCATCTCATGTTATGAAAAATCATACCATCTATTTATATTGGCTTATCTTCTACCCGTCCTCAATAAGCTTTCTTTACTAGGCATCCTCCCTGTCCCAAATGTACTAAAAGTTGTCCATTCTTAATGCAAAAATTATAAAATACAAAAAAAAACAAATTTTATTCTGATTCTTCATAAGATACAGTATTATCTCACTCCTTTTTCACAAATGTTTTCAAAGAAATTTAAATTGTTTTAACCACCACCTTACTACCCTTTTAATCCTCAATTATCTGGCATTCAACCTCCATCAACTGGCCAGGCAGTGATGGCTCACTGCTGTAATCCCCCAGGTGGGTAGATTGCTTGAGCTCAGGAGTTTGAGATCAGCCTGGGAAACATGCTGAAACCCTGTCTCTAAAAAAATACAAAAATTAGCTGGGTATGGTGGCACATGCCTATAGTCCCAGCTACTCAGGAGGCTGAGGTAGGAGCATTGCTTGAGCCTGGGAGGTCGCACTGAGCCGAGGTTGCAGTGAACTTAGATTGCACCACTGCAGTCCACACTCCAGCCTGGTTGACAGAGTGAGTCTGTCTCAAAACAAACAAACAAACTCTCTGTTCTCCCCAACTTTATCCCTACTCCAGAGGCAGTTTTCCAATAAGATGGACCTAGCTTTTATCCAGGCACATCCTCTTTCCAGCTGTGTAATCTTCAATAAGTTACTTACATGCTAACTCTTGATTTCTTCCTCTATAAATGGTCATAATGCTTTCTTAAAATGAAGTTCATTGAGCTAAGGCGTATGCATATTTAGTTACACAGTACAAGTTTGACAATGGTTAATCACTCAATCCAAGTTATTTCAATAATAGTAAATATTAATGTTATAATGTGTACTTTTAAGTAATATTTAGTTAAATCACATTCAAAGTGATTTTGAACACACAGCTTTTCGCACTCTTTTAACTGTTTAGGGCTGCCACTAGACTCTACCCTCAAGCAAAATTATCATCTGATTTGAAATTCATTTTATTTGAGTATATCCTCTGCATTTGTTCATATTTACTACTAATGTTTAGAACACTCCTCTGCATTAATCAAGGACATTCTACATGATGGTCTCTTTCTTCTTCAAATCTTTCCAGAATTCCTGACATCTCCAGAATGCACCAGGCTAACATAGCCTCTTTCCTAGATTTTTCTTTCTACCAGTGTGGCAAATTATCATCTTCAGCCAACCTCAGCAACCCATCAGCATACTCTTACAGTGTACCTTGGCTTCAAATTAGTGGGTCCTACACTGTAATTGGATTCCCCATTAGCCAATCAGCTCAACAAATCTTTTAGATTTTAATGATTCTTAAATGTTTCTCAAAATTAGTTGAGAAAATTCTCAACAAACAAGAAAGGCAAGAGCAAAAATCTACTGGAAAATTATTTTGAGTTTGAGTTTTCAATGCAGTTTGAGAACCACTCCCAGCCAGCTTTCATTTTTTATTCATGACAGGTGTCAATCCTTTACTATATCTCTTCCCATTTTAAACATTCTTTGAGATGACCTTGCCTCCTGCTATGAAGAAGTAATTCAGGCTATCAATTATGAATTTCCATAACTACTTACTTTTTCCACCAATATATTTATTGATATTCACTGCAGTCTTTCCTCTTTCTCTTCAGGACAAGTAGGATGGATATATGTCTTCTAAGCCACACAATTATTTTACCTGTGCTCATGTCTCCATACTGACTTGTGATTTCTCAAGGGGTCTTGCTCTATCAGCTCTGTCTTTAGTGGCTGTCTTAGTTAACTTGGGCTCCTGAAACAAAATGTCATAGACTGGTTGACTTAAGCAACTGACATTCATCATTTATTCCTCACAGTTCTGGAGGGTGGAGAAGTCCAAGATCAAGGTTCTGAGAGATTCAGTTTCTGGTGAAGATTCCTTCTTGGTTTGCACACCTCCAAATACATTGGGAGTTACAGTGTTCAAATACAAATTTTGAAGCAATATAAACACTTAGTACATAGCAGTGACATGAACTGTTTCTCTCCTGAAACTTTATCATAAATACGTAATAATACTTAAGACTCTTTCATCTAAAAACTATACAAACTAACAAAACTACCACATTCTTCTTTGAGAGCTAAATTCTAGACAACAATGAATCTCTCTTTTAACTTTATAAGTAAAATTTCTAGAAATAATTCTTTATGCTCACTGACTTTACTTTCACTCTCTGTATATTCATCCATCTGGCTTCAACATTTATTTCCCTCTGAAACTGCTCTTATGTAGTCCAACAGGCCAGATGGTTCTGAGAACATATACTATGAGCTGATGATGCTGAGAAAAATCTAACTAAGACTTTTTACATTTTTAAGAGAGGCGTGAAGACGATCAGAATCAGAAACATTATATAAGATCACATTCTATGTTACAGACAAGACTCTGGCAAAATTCAAACTCTCCAAAGTGTGTCAATCTCATGTACACAATGACCACCCCATGCATTTTAAAAATGTTTGTGCATCTGGCTATATTAGTGAAAGCTTGCTTACTTTATCTCATATCAGTAAATGACAAATACAGACAGAACAACACTATAGCATCAGTTAAAAAAACTACCAAATATATAGAATGGTCATAATTTTATGATCTAAAGCTTTAAGAGTTTTATGATAAAAAATCTTATAAGACAGGGAGAGAGGCAATTCTAGGAAAATCATGTTGGTATCATGCCAAGATCACTTAGATGCAGGTCCAGTTTTGATGGTAAGATATAAATATATATATTTGCATGTAAGTCTTTTTACACATATATTTGGAAAATAGTTCTTAAGGTTAATTATAAGAGTATGTAGAAACGGGGTATTCATAAATTTCTAGGGGCAGAATATTTGGGTACTTCATTTCTTGAAGAAAATTAGAAAATTTGTCAAGTATCAAATATCTTACTATTTAGATTTGCTTTTAATAGAACAATATTAATTTTGAAATGTATTTGTTTACAACGATGAAAATGGAAAACAATATAAAATCCATTAATAGGTAGTGTGTTAAGTAAATACATATACATACAGAGGCATACTTGGAAGCCACTAAGGAATCTATACCACCAAAATATATAGTTCTTGGAAAATATCTCACCTTATAAAGAGTTAAATGATATGCAGGTTACCAAATGGTATGTAAATAGAATATCAATTTTATATTTCATGCATAATATGTCAATCTATATATACAGAAAGGAATCTGGAAGAATTTGCAATTCTTGATCTTGCTTAATTTTTAGGGATCAGATTATGAATAAGTTTTGCTTTTTGTGTAGCTATTCTAATTTTAAAATAAAATACGTTGTATTAATATAAGGCAATTATGTGAGGAAATACTAGAATTGTAACTTCTGCTCAATCTCCTTCACTTACCCAAGTGACAGGCATTGGCTCTGCGTCTCCACTCAAATCTCATCTCGAATTGTAATCTCCACGTGTCAGAGGAGGGGCCTTGTGGGAGGTGATTAAATAATGGAGGTGGATTTCCTCCTTGCTGTTCTCGTGATAGTGAGTGAGTTCTCACGAGATCTTATGGTTAAAAAGTGTGGCACTTCCGCCTTCAGTCTCTGTCTCTCCTGCTCTGCTACGGTAAGATGTGCTTGCTTCCCCTTCACCTTCTGCCATGATTGTAAGTTTCCTGAGGCCTCCCATTCATGCTTCCTGTATGGCCTGCAGATCTGTGAGTCAATTAAACCTCTTTTCTTCATAAATTACCCAGTCTCAGGTAGTTCTTTATAGCAGTGTGAAAATGGACTAACACTCTAAGTGAATGACTGAAGAGGGTTTTAATTTGTTTATTTGTTTATGATAGTCTTGCTCTGTCACCCAGGCTGGAGTGCAGTGGCTTGATCATAGCTCACGGCAACCTCGAACTCCTGGGCTCAAGCTATCTTCCTACCTCAGCTTCCTGAGTAGCTGGGACTGCAGGCACATGGCACCACACTTGGCTAATTTTTAAAATTTTTTTGTAGAGAGAGATTCTCGCTAAGTTGCCCAGGCTGGTCTCAAACTCCTGGCCTCAAGCAATCTTCCTTCCTTGGCCTCCCAAGTGCTGGGATTAGAGGTGTGAGTTACTGCATCCAGCATAAGTGAAGAATTTAATTAAGGGGTGGCTTCTATATATGACCATAACTCAGTAGAAAATATGTCAAATATCCTATTCAATTTCACAAGAACATATGTAAAAGTATGCTAGATGCTATAACAAATTTTTAGTCCAGATATGGTTAAACATTGTGATTGGCTCTATGGTTTTAAAGTTACTCTGTCAAAAATTCTGGGCATTAGGTTGAGATTGGTGTCTATTACTCACAGAGTTACTCAGAGAATAAAGATAAATGCTAGTACCCAAATAGGGCCTCTCTAACATCTTAAAACTGCTCTGAATTTTCATTCCTTTTGTGTATTTATATACAGAGTCTCATTACACTCAATCTTTACCTTTAGTTCAAACAAACAAAGTGTCCTGAACTCTCACCTTGACCCACTCATATTTTCCTAAAGTCCACAATGAATCGCTGGCTATTGAATGACTTCATCTCTAGCAATGAAGTTTTTAACTGCAGTGTGTGCCTGGATTGCATTTACACAGTTTAAAAACGTCTTACTGAATCTGGAACATAATGAGGGCCAATGTTTTAGTTTTTGACATGAATAATTAATACGGAAGAAAAGCATCATTAGAGAAATATTTACTGAACTTTATACAAGTTTCTTGCTTTTGAACCTTAATTCATAATAAAATACATTTCAGCACATATATCTATTTAAAGTAATTCAGACCTCTGAACTGTTTAGTGTCATACTGGGCATATTTTCTGTTCTGTTATGTAGGGATTTGGTGTATTTGTTACTACTGTGGAAACATACGCATTTTCATAAGTTTTTTCATCCAGATATAATTTAAGCAATGTATAAAAATTGTCATATTAAAATATTATCTCTATTTCCAAAGGTCATAATAAGATCATTGAATTCCAATTGTACCAGTATTAAATGAAACTCCTTGGAGTTTAAGAAAAATGAAAGGACATTATCATGTGCAGACTTCATTACTCAAATGGCATTATATACACTTCAAATTATGCATGATTTGTTTAGGAAAAAAATGTTGGCTGGAATGCATTGTAATTTGTTTACCTGTAGCCAGTTTTCATCGTTTCCCATAAACCTTCCCTATTACATGATAGAGCCACAAAGTACCATCTTATATAGGACAAATACAAAAATATATTCTTTTCTTCAACTACAAATTATATTTAGCTTTCTTCAGAAATGTGTAGCTATTTTTTCCTCATACTATGCCTATAGAAGTTGCTTCTTTTTACATAGTATATGTAATATTTATTGCTTTAATTTCATCATGATAAACACAAAGGAAAGAAAGCCTACATTTCAGTGTGTAATTTGCTTAAAATAACCAGAGTCCATTAAGGTCCACTGACACATGCCCTTGTATAAGCACACTATGTTATATATTTACCTCCAACTCAGTGAAGCTACTTCTGGTATCTGATACAATATACATCTCTCTTACACAGAATTGGGAAGATGGGCTTTAGATAGTTCAGAGTAAGGAAAATTCAACCAAGATCATACCTTTCTCTATATAAATGTATATGATAAGTGAGCCAATTTAGTCAATTTCACAAAAATAGATTCATCTTTACATTTTGAAAAAATGTATCACGTTGCTTTTTACTTAACCATTTTAACTCACTAACTGTGCTGATACATGACTTAATATAGCAATGGTAACTGTAAATGTTGGGAATGATATTTACAATTGTCCTCACACTTCAACTAATACGTTGATGCTGATATTTATAAGCTCAATAGAATAATGAAATGTCTGTAATGTGTGATGTATATAATTTTAATGTTTCTAAAGCTTTGTTGTAGCTGTAGTTCAGATGGAAACATTGCTCTACTTTGTTTATCCTTCATCATGAAGTTCTTTAAAATAGCATTTCCTAAAATACCATGTCATTATAAACTTTGACCAATCTCATTTAGTTCTAAGATGTCAGGCTTGTAGATATATAACTAAATAAAGAAAAACAAAAAACCCTCCAAAACTGGGGTAATTTAATTAACATAAGTGGAGTTTGAATAATATATTTTATTGATTTTATGACACACTTTTTTCTTAGCATGTGTATTATAAAAAGGGAAATTCAGTTCCATAGAATTATACATTTTTAAATAATACAGAAACATTAACCTATTCAATTTAAATAGATTTTTCCTTTAATCTAAACGATATAAAACTGCTTTGTACACTTAATATTAACAGGTTTTTCTGTCATCTTAATGGATTATTTGCTATAAGATTAACAGTATATTTATAATATTGGCAGAGATCTGAATTCTGGGTGTTCAAAGAAATTGTCTTTAAGTAGGAAACTAAATCTAAGAGTTTAAAAAACTGATTTTTAAAAAATTAAAACAGCCTATTCAGGATCCCAATCGCCAAGCATTAAAAGAAAGTGAGCTATAGAATGCTATCAAGGCTGCCAAACAACTCAAGACACTTAGTACTTTTACATTTGACCTCTCCCGTTTAAATTCCAGGATGACACCGAATTTGGAAAGATAAGAGGACAGAACAGAGCAAGTACACATTTAAATATTCTGCTAATTTAGAATTGAAAGAAAATTAATTGAAATGATCCAACCCTTTACAATAAAGTACAGTGTCTTCCATGTATCATATTGTGTTACAGGAAGGCTTGCAAACTGCTGTGTTAACAGCTTGTCTGTTTTCTAAAATTAATTGCCTTCAGCCGTATGAACAGCAGAGCATGATCAAGTAACATGAAAGCTTTGGACAGATAAATAATAAAGGCATCCTAATTTATTCTTAGTTCACCACCAACACCACAAGATTAATACATTTCAAAAGGGCTAATTGAGTGAAGTCTTTAGCCTAAAATTGCTATGAAAACATCATCCAAATAGAAAGCACAACACAGCTCCGCAGAGTTGCTAAAACAATCAGGCAGAAGTAACACAGAAATCAACA
This sequence comes from Pan troglodytes, assembly GCF_028858775.2. NCBI lineage: Eukaryota > Metazoa > Chordata > Mammalia > Primates > Hominidae > Pan > Pan troglodytes. The sequence goes on along the minus strand of NC_072412.2, from coordinate 96,173,338 downwards.
GCAGTGATAAGAGGTATTTGAAGATGCTGAAATATTTCTTCTGCATCTGTTATAAAATGTTATACTCTATAGGAGGCTGAGCTATCTTTTCCATGTGCAAGATTAAAGGGAGAAAAAAAGTAGAGAAATGCTGGTCAAGAGAAGATTTTGTTTCATAACGAGCCAAACTGGTCTAACTTCATTTTTTTGTCTCTTTCTTTTATAGTCCCTGTTGCCTGTGCCAATAAGGACTAGAGTTATTTTTTTAAATGATGCAAATACTACATTAGGAAAACTATTCAACTAAATATGTAGGTAGCCTGCTATACAAAGTATTTGATAAGCATGTGCTGATAAATATGCATAGGTGCATGAAAAGCTGTGTCAATAAAATACTTTTGGTAAGTAGTCATTTATGTATGTTCACTTTTTAAAAATCACTGCAGTAGACATCAGAAAAAGTTTGTTCTAGTCTTGGCTTTGCCTAAAAACAATTCCCTAATAAGGAGTAAATAGTTTGTGCAAAATATTCCTCATGGTTATTTATAAAATTTTATTATATGATTCTACTTATAATCTGGTCAGAGAACAGGAAGAATAGCAGAACAGTGACAAGTAGATCATTATTTCATCATGGTCAAAAAGAGTCCAAGACAAGATCAACTGTTAGTCCCCCCTGCAAATATGTGGTTGAGTACAATATATATTTATGCAATATATATGCATATATTTGTATGTCACAGAAATATATTTTTTAAAATTTTAATATGAATATGCTTGATTTCATACAGTATAAATCTCCTATGTTCCTTTATTTCTTTAGAGAAATCACACATATGAACAGAATGGACAATATTTCTGAAAACATTAGAATGTATTACTAAACATAGTCTTGCTTTGTTATCAGAACACTTTTGATGTGTTTTTATTCATTGTGAAAGCCAAATTTACTTACATGTAAAATGACTGTATTAAACATAATATTCAGAACTCGGGTTTAGAATGCAAAGATTCTAAAAGTAGTATATACTCTAAAAGTAGTTAACTATCAGAAGGTAGAATTTGAAATCCAATGTTTTGAAAAACAAAAATGGAGATTTTAATTTTTTCAAATAATGCTTAGCTTCCTTGCATTTACTGTAATTATTTTATAAAATTTAGCAGATTAAATCCTAAATTTATATAATTTAACAAATTGTCTATAAATAGAATCTCCTTAAATAATTACTCATAAACTGGTAAACAACTGAACATGAGTGAAATAATAGAGAAAAACTGAACTTATATTTTAGAGTGAAATTATTCACTAGAGATATTGATAAAGGTAAATATATTGATGTATTTAATGCAAGTTAAGATCTCTCAACTGACAAATAAAATTTCATAGAAGTTTGGAAAAAACTGATATAATATTAAGATTTGCTAAAATATTACTATAATTATCTTATTAATGGTATTACTAGAGACAAATTCATGTTAAAATATGTAAAAGTTCTTTTATACTTTCCATTTGCTCACGTAGTACACAAAACCCCTAATTGTGAATACTTTGAAACTGCCACCACTGTGTGTTAAATGACCTTTTAAAATGTCAAAGCTAGGCAAAATGATCAAATAACAAAAGCTTTGCTTTGACACTTGTGCATTTCTCCTTATAGCATGACATAATGCTAGATGACTGGGAAGAGACCTACAGGTGAGGTTGCGGATGAGAAAAACAATGTCTTTCTTTGTGCCTGAAATGACAGGACTATTCTTTCAACCAAAAATTCAATGGATTCCCCTTGGGGCAATTCCCTTACTTCCCTTTCTTACGGTTTATACTTTGTAATCATGCCTATCATGCGTTGTCCAATCAGATGCTATTTCTCCCCATCTTTGTATTGCTCTCTGCCACTGATCACCTTCCCTTCTGTCCACTGAAACACTGACTAGGAATCTCATTCCCTGATAGGCAGTGCTGATCCTGAGGTTTTTAGTATTTACTCTGAAAGTAATAATACACATAATACTTCTTCAAATCAGTTTGAGAAAAGCTTTCTACCTATTTTTTGTCTCTATGGGTCATTATTTAATAATCCAAAATGAAGAAAATAAATTAGTTAAACAACCATTTGATTTAGTTTCAAAATAGATAATGTAAGATAAAACCTATAAACACCATCCCAGTTATTCAATCAGTTCAATTTATAAGAATGAAATCAATTTCCTACTGATATAAACAATAATTATTTTGATCTTTTATATCTAAATGAGGTGAAGAGGGTAATATTGATACAAAAACACTTTGATATTCAATGAAGCTAAGTATTATGAAATAAAATCATTATAGAATGAACATTATGTGAATAGTAAAAAAACTACTTGCTCTTAATTAGCCGTACTGTAAGATAATGATGAACAGACTATGACACAAGAAATGAATTCAATAAATTCATCATGTCTTTCGAAGTGTGCAATTAAATTATTTTACCAGAAAAATCATGTTACTTTTTAAAAATATTAAGATTTATTTCATAAGTCATTTATTACAGTAATGCATAGCTTAACAATGGGAAAATATTCTGGGGAATATGTCTTTAGGGGATTTTGTCATTGTGCAAATGTCATAGGGTATACTTACACAAACTTCAGATAGTAGAGCCTACTACACACCTAGACTATATAATATAGCATATTACTCTTAGGCTACATGTTACTGTACTGCATACTGTACTGAATACTGTAGGCAATTGTAACACAATGGTATTTGTATATGTAAACATATATACACATACAAAAGGTACAATAAAATCAGTATTGTAATCTTATGGGACCACCACCTTATATGTGGTTCATTGTTTTTTGTTTTGTTTTGTTTTGTTTTTGTTGTTGTTGTTGTTTTTTGAGATGTAGTCTTGCTGTGTCACCAGGCTGGACTTGGCTCACTGCAACCTCCAACTCCCAGGTTCAATCGATTCTCCTGCCTCAGCCTCCTGAGTAGCTGGGATTATAGGAGCATGCTACCACACCAGGCTAATTTTTGTATTTTTAGTAGAGATGGGGTTTCTCCATGTTGGCCAGCATGTTCTTTATCTCCTGACCTTGTGCTCCACCCACCTTGGCCTCCTAAAGTGCTAGGATTACAGGAGTGAGCCATCGTGCCCAGCCTGTGGTTCATTGTTAATGGAAATGCTATTACATGGCTCATGACTTTATATTTCTCAATGTATGGCTAGCCCTCAAATGCACAGCAGTGAAGTCTCAATCTATATTGTTACTTATGTAAGTGATATCTAAGCTATCTCTAGGTACTAAAGTAAGGTGCCAGTCCAGCTTATTGAAAGTCTAATTTAATTAATTCAGGCAGGACTTGGAAATTGGATTATTAAGAAGACAATTAACTGTGGTACAGCATGGAGTGTAGAGGCATTTCTAAGAACCACCTCTTTTTGAAAAGAAAACAGCAGCTTTTTTGGCATGAAACACTTTTGCTGAAAGGTAATTTTAACTGTGTAGATACATAGTGGGAATTATGCTGGAAATGAGAAAATATTCGGGAGAAAAAAAATTGAACAAATAGAAGTTACCTATTCTTCATTAGGCCACGGGCCGATCTGATCAGTTGATTAGCTCCTATATCTAGATACTACTGGCCCTTGCCTTAATTTGGGGGCACTATAACTATTTCAGTCTCTCTTGCTGGTTGTCAGTCTGTTACTTAGTCTGTTTCACCCTCTGCAGCCATTCTTAGAGCCAAAGCATCTTTTAATTTCAAAGCATATTTCTAGATAAGCACAGATTTTATGTCTATGACTATCAACTCTATTGCCTCAATAGTCCCCTTTCCTTCTTTATTTCTTTTATGTTTTAAATGTGGGCAATTAGATGCTTTCACTCCTTTCCCACCGCCCCATCCCAACCTACATACACAAAAGATCCATGAGTGTTGAATTTGTCTGCAAAACCTTTTTAAAAGAAATTTTGAATTTGAAAAGAAAGTTTAACATCAGAGATTCTTTCATAAAAGTCTTCACTACTAACATCTCTTTAAATATCTGTGGGCCAGTTACTCTAGGTTTGTCTCCAGGTGAGCTGGTAAAATCGGCTGTTGTTTTGCTGGGACATGTGCTTGTTTGTTGCCTCAGTCTCCATCACTTCCTATACTTGGCTGCTCTACACGTTTTCTTTGTTAGCTTCTCCATGGAGGCATTTGATGTTGTATTCTTGTAATGAACACTGTTTTAAATAAGCTGTAAATGGACATATGACTTACTATTCAATGAATAAATACTCTCTGCGGGTGATTGGGGCAGAAATCTAATTGTTTACAAATACTTGTGAGTTGTCTGCTTTGACAATGATATTGTTTGGCTGTGTCCCCACCCAAATCTCAATTTGAATTGTAATCATTCTCATGTGTCGAGGATGGGGCCAGCTGGAAATAACTGAATCATGGTGGTGGTTCCCCCTCACTGTTCTTGTGGTAGCAAATAAGTCTCATGAGATCTTAGAGTTTTATATTTAAGCTTGTTCCCCTCCACAAACTCTCTCTCTTGCTTCTTGCCATGTAAGACATGACTTTGCTCCTCATTCACCTTCTGCCATGATTGTGAGGCTTCCTGAGCCATGTGGAACTTTGACTCAATTAACTATCTTTCCTTTATAAACTACCCAGTCTTGGGTATGTCTTTATCAGCAGCGTGAGAACAGACAGTCAATGCAGTAGAGTGAGGTGTTGCTCTAAAAATTCCCAAAAATGTGGAAGTGACTTTGGAACTGTGTAACAGGCAGAGTTTGGAAGAGTTTGGAGGGCTCAGAAGAAGACAGGAAAATCTGGGAAATTTTGGAACTTCCTAGAGACTTGGAGGGCTCAGCGGAAAAGAAGATGTGGGAAGGTTTGGAACTTCCTAGAAACTTGTTGAGTGGCTTTGACCAACATGCTGATAGTGATATGGACAATAAAGTCCAGGCTAAGGTAGTCTGGTAGATGAAGATGAGAAACTGGTTGGGAACTGGAGTTAAGGTCACTCTTGCTATACAGAGACTGGTGGAATTTTGCCCCTGACATAGAAATCTATAGAACTTTGAACTTGAGAGAGATGATTAGGCCTATCTGGTGGAAGAAATTTCTAAGTGGCAGAGTTCAAGAGGAAGCAGAGAATAAAAGTTTGAAAAATTTTCAGGGTAATGATGCAGTAGAAAAGAAAAACTCATTTTCTGGGGATAAATTCAAGCCAACTGCAGAAATTTGTTTAAGTAATGAGGAGCCAAATGCTAATTACTGAGACAAAGGAGAAAATGTCTCCAGGGAATGACAGAGACCTTTGTGGCAGCCTCTCCCAGCACAAGCCCAAAGGCCTAGGAGGGAAAAATGGTTTTCTGGGCTGGATCCAGGGCCCCCCTGCTGTGTGCAGCCTCAGGACATGATGCCCTGCATCCCAGCTGCTCCAGCTGTGGCTAAATGGGGCCAATGTACAGCTTGAGCTATTGTTTCAGAGGGTGCAAGCCCCAGGCTTTGGCAGCTTCCATGTGGTGTTGAGCCTGAAGGTGCACAGAAGTCAAGAATTGAGGTTTGGGAACCTCTGCCTAAATGTCAGAAGATGTATGGAAAGGCCTGGATATCCAGGCAGAAGTCTGCTGCAGGGGTGGAGCCCTCATGGAGAAGCTCTGCTAGGGCAGTGCAGAAGGGAAATGTGGGGTTGAAGCCCCCACATGAGTCCCCACTAGGGCACTGCCTAGTGGAGCTGTGAAAAAAGGGCTATCATCCTCCAGACCGCAGAATGATAGATCCAATCCACCGATAGCTTCCGCCATGCACCTGGAAGAGCTGCAGACACTCAACGCCAGTCATGGAAGCAGCTGGGGCAGGAGGCTGTACCTGGCAAAGTCACAAGGCTAAGACTATGGGAACCCACCTCTTGCATCAGCATGACCCAGATGTGAGACGTGGAGTCAAAGGAGATCCTTTTGGAGCTTTAAGATTTGACTGCCTCACTGGATTTCAGACTTACATGTGGCCTGTAGCCCCTTTGTTTTGTCCAATTTCTCCCATTTGAAATGAATGTATTTACCAAATGCCTGCAATCCCATTGTATCTAGGAAGTAATTAACTTGCTTTTGATTTTACAGGCTCATAGGTGGAAGGGACTTACCTTGTCTCAGATGAGACATTGGACTGTGAACTTTTCAGTTAATGCTGAAATGATTTAAGACTTGGGAGGACTGTTGGGAAGGCATGACTGTTTTGAAATGTGAGGGCATGAGATTTGAGGGGGAGGTCAGGTTGAAATGATATAGTTTGACTGTATCCCCACCCAAATCTCAACTTGAAATGAGTAATACACACACGTCAAGGGTGGGAACAGGTATAGATAATTCAGTCATGGGGGTGGTTTTTCCCATACTGTTCTCATGGTAGTGAATAAGTCTCAAAAGATCTGATGGTTTTATAAATTGGAGTTCTCCTGCACAAGCTCTCCCTCTTGCCTGTCACCATGTAAGATGTGACTTTCTTCTTCATTCACCTTCCACCATGATTGTGAGGCCTCCTCAGCCATGTTGAACTTTGAGTCAATTAAACCTTGTTTCTTTATAAACTACCCAGTCTCAGGTATGTCTTTATTAGCAACATGAGAACATACAGACAACTTCTACTCTACATTTCCAAGTCCCTTTGTAGTTAGGCAGAGCCGTGCCTTCAATTCTGGTCAGTGTTTTCAATGGAAATTATGGACTTTTTCCTGGCTTGACCCCTATAAAATCCCCCCAAGCTCCTTCGAGATCTTTTTCTTATCTAAATGCCTGCAATTAAGTGGAGGATTCTGAGACCCTAAATATTGCAGACGTAGAAGATGGAGTTGGCTTGTCTCCCTGACAGCATGAAACACAGGCCACTCGTTACCTGTATTGTAACATGACACAAGAGACATACAAACTTTATTGTGTTAAGCCATGAATATTTGCCTAATATTTGTAAGAGAAGTTAGATTATCCTGATTAGTTCAACAGATGGGGACAAGAAGCAGAGAAATTCTAGGCAGAAAAGGGCAGGTCCCTGGTGAAACCCCACCCTCAAGCTGAAAAGCCTGAGACAGCAGCCCAAAGTGAGAATTTATATCTCTGTCTTTCTGCTCAAATGTTGCCTTTTCCTAGAACATCCATGGCCCCACCCCATCCCATCCTATGCCTATAAAGACCCCAGACTCAGCTGACAGAGAGGAGAAGCAGCTGGACATGAGGGACTATGGCTGGATATCAGAGAGATGCAGCTTGACTTCAGAGGGACAGCTTGACTGCATAACTTCAGAGAAGTATCTGGCCAGAGACCACTGGACTTCAGGGGAAGATTACCTTCCCACCCAGTTCCCTTTTCAGCTGCCCTTCCTGCTGAGACCCACTTTCACTGGCAATCAAATGCCCCACATTTATCATCCTTCAATTTTCTGCATGACTTCATTTTTCCTGGATGCTGGCCAAGAGGTCAGGAGCTATGAGTGCGGATGCAAAAGGCTGCCACACTAGCTCTTTGCCCTTGTTGGTGGAAGGCAGATGCCTCATCAAAAAGGCAGAGGGTCCACTTATCTGTTAACACTTCAGCCATCTACAGATGGCAGAGCTAAAAGACCACTGTAACATGCTCTCTGGGGCTTCAGGGATTGCGGACACCCCCAAACGCTGCTGCAGGGCCTGCACGGAGTTTGCTCCTTCCAGTGCCCAAAAGCAATCACCTCAGCTCCTGGAACCACTCGCCTGTGTGCTCCCTCCCACAAGGGATGGAGCACAGCAGGTCTGAGTGAGTGGAGTTCACTCCTGCTGGCGCTGAAATAGCCAGCTGGTTTCCAGTGCCTTGTGTACTCCAGTTCCTCCCTTGTTCACTCATGTACTTCCTCCTATGAGGAGTTGAGCGCTGCAGGCTGGGTAAACAAGTCACAAGTCCTGCAAAGGGGTTAGGGGAATATCTTGCTTCACAACCCCACTATCTGCAAATTGTTACTTGTAACAATTGCCATAGTGTTAGATAAATAATACTTTCTTATAATTACCGTTTTCTTTTATCAAAAATTACCAGCATGTGTATCTTTAAGATTATTTGAGATCTTTTGGAGACCACATTCTCTCTGATTTCTCTTTTTTCTGAATCTTTTCCAATTAAAAAATGGCATTTTTATGTGTTGTTATAGCATTTGCTAAATTAAAATGAAAGAGACTTTTATGTGTTAGCAATAAGTTGACTATACAATTTATTGTCTAGACCAGGACACTTTTGATAGTAAAAGATTTTGCTGAAAATAATTTAAATTATATAATTTCTGAAATATTTTATTGAATAACATTTGTTTAATAAGTTGAGACATAAAAAGTTCTCAAAATAAATTTGTTTTCTAAAATAAAAATTTTCAAAATGTTTTTAAAAAGAAAATTGTTTTCAAAAATACACCTTAAAATATATTACAGCAAAAATTTTAAAATACTGTTTTTATTTAAACATTAAAATATAAGCATTAAATTATTTTTGTGACTTTATATATTTTAATCAATTTCTCACTGTATGTATCACTAATACCAAGTCATTTGTGCATTTATAAAGAAAAATTGTTTTCAATATTCAATATTCAGTTTTTATATTTTATCATAAATAAGTTCATAATCTTCATCACAGCCTAATTGTGTGCTTAATTAAAATGTTTGATGCTTTCAATTGACTCAATCTTACAGCAGATTTTTAATTGGGGAATGTTCAGAAAAATACACTAGTAGAGAAAGTATAGTATCAATCCTGCTTGTTTATTATTTAAATGTGAAAATATTACAGCCCAAATATATTCAGAGCTACTGTCTTTTTATGTGTGGATTCCATAGTATCTTTCTTTGATAAATATTCATATGAGAAAAACAAAAAAATTAGTTTTTACATTTTAAACTTGTTTTATTATTTTTAAATTTTTTTAACATTTATTTTAGGTTCAGGGGTACATGCAGGTTTGTTACACAGGCAATTTGCATGTCACAGAGATTTGGTGTACAGTTTATTTTAGCACTTGGTTAATAAGCATAGTACCCAAAAGTTAGTTTTTCTATCTTCACCATCCTCCTACCATCCAACTTCAAATAGGCCCCAGTGGTTATAGGATTTTTCTTTGAGTCCAAGCTCAATGTTTAGTTCCCACTTAAAGTGAGAATGTCTGAAATTTGGTTTTCTGTTCTTGTGTTAGTCTGCTTAGGATAATGGCCTCCAACTCCATCCATATTGGTGCAAAGGCCATTATCTCACCTTTTTAAAAATGGCTGTATAGCATTCCGTTGTATACATTTACCACATTTTTTTTTTTTATCCATCTACCATTGACGGGCATTTAACTTGATTCCATGTCTTTGCTATTGTGAACAGTGTTGCCATGAATATACATGTGCATGTGTGTTTAGGGTAGAATGATTTATATTTCTTTGGTTATATACCCAACAGTGGGATTGCTGGGTCAAATGGTAACTCTGTTTTGAGTTCCTTGAGAGATCACCAGCTGCTTTCCACAATAGCTGAACTAATTTACTTCCTCACCAGCAGTGTGTAAGTGTTCCCTTTTCTCCACAAACTTGCCAGCACCTGTTATTTTTTGACTTTTTGATAATAGCCATTCTGACCTGTGTGACATGGTATCTCATTGTGATTTTGATTTGCATTTCTCTAATAATTACAGATGTTAAGCATTCACATGCTTTTTGACTGCGTATATGTCTTCTTTTAAATAGTGTCTGTTTTTGTCATTTGCCCACTTTTTTAACTTTTTTGCTGTTTAGGAAGAAAAAATACAGCTCGCTTCAAGCACTCATCTAATTTTACATAAACATGTTCTTTGAGGCTGAAGCAAATCTGACTGATTTTCAATGTGAAAAGAAAACATAAAAGTTCTTGGAACTATTTCTAAACAGAAGTAACAACAGAATTGTCTGAATCAGCAGAATCATCGATTTTGGAAAAATTAATTTATCAAATGAATCTTAGGCCAAAAATTGTTCAAAAACAATGTTAACATCACACGCAGGAATGCTACATTTTCTCAGATTGGACATTTTCAGTGATCAAGAATACTATATTTTGTAAATGGAAATACAACTACTAAAACCAGAATGCTATAAATACAATAATGTCTTTTGTTTCCAAAGCTGATACACTAGAGTGATACAAGAATAATAAAAAAAGTGAGATATTTTGTGGCAAACGTATTTAGGGTAAATGTTGCAGCCACAAGCACCACTGACAAGTATTCTTGGGTAAAATGGGAAAAGGGTTAATGGGGTTGTTTGTTTTGTGCTTGCAAATTTGTTTAAGTTCCTAATAGATTTTGGATATTTAATATTTGTTGGATGCATTGTTTGTAAATATTTCTCCCATTCTGTGGGTTATCTGTTTACTCTGTTGATAGTTTCTTTTGTTGTGTAGAAGCTCCTTAGTTTAATTAGGTCCCATTTGTCAATTTTGTTTTTGTTGCAATTGCTTTTGGCATCTTTATCATGAAATCTTTGCCAGGTCCCATGTACAGAATGGTATTTCCTAGGTTATCTTACAGAGTTTTTATAGTTTTAGGCTTTACATTTAAGTCTTTAACACATCTTGAGTTAATTTTTTATATAGTGTAAGAAAGGGGTTTAGGCTCAATCTTCAGCATATGGCTAGCCAGTTTTCCCAGCACCATATATTGAATAGGGAGTTCTTTTCTTATTGCTTATGGGAAATTTGTCATTTTCTCTGAAGATAAGATGGTTATAGGTGTACAGCATTATTTCTGGGCTTTCTATTCTGTTCCATTGGTCTGTGTGACTGTTTTTGCACCATTACCATGCTATTTGAGTTACTGTAGCCTCATAGCACAGTTTGAAGTAAGATAATGGGATGTCTCCAGCTTTATTCTTTTTGCTTTGTATTGCTTTGGCAATTCAGTCACTTTTTTGGTTCCATATAAATTTTAAAATAGTTTTTCCTAATTCTGTGAAGAACGTCATTGGTACTTTGGTAGGAATAGCGTTAAATCAGTAATTGTTTTGGGCAGTTTGGCCATTTTTGCAATATTGATTCATCTTATTCATGAACATGGAACATTTTTCCATTTGTTGGTGTCATCTCTGATTTTTTTGAGCAGTGTTTTGTAATTCTTATTGTAAAGGTCTTTCACCTCCTTAGTTAGCTATATTCCTGGTTATTTTATTCTTTTTGTGGCTATCGTGAATGAAATTGCATTCTTGATTTGGCTCTCAGCTTGGATGCTGTTGGTGTATAGGAGCGCTACTAATTTTTTACTTTGATTTTGTGTTATAAAACTTTGCTGAAGTTGTTTATCAGCTCAAAGAGTTTTTGTGGAGAGACCGTGGAGTTTTCTAGTTATATAATCATATCATCTGCAAACAGGGATAGTTTGACTTCCTCTCTTTCTATTTGTATACCTTTTATTTTTTCCCTTGCCTGATTGCTCTCACTAGGACTTTCAGTACTGTGAGGAACAGGAGAGGTAAGAGAGGGTATCCTCGTCTTGTTCCAGTTTTATAGGGGAAAGCTTCCGGCTTTTGCCCATTCAGCATTATGTTGGCTATGGGATTTTCATAGATGGCTCTTAATATTTTGAGGTATGTTTCTTCCATGCCTATTTTGTTGAGGGTTTTAACATGAAGGGAAGTTGAATTTTAAGACAGTCTCTTCTGCATCTATTGAGATGATCCTGTGGTTTTTGTTTTCATTCTGTTTATGTGGTGAATCACATTTATTGATTTATGTTTGGTGAACCAACATTGCATCTGAAGTTTGCTTTTTGTTTGTTGTGTCTCTGCCAGGTTTTGGTATTAGGATGATGCTGATCTCATGGAATCAGCTAAAAAGGAGTCCATCCTACTCAAGTTTTGGAAATAGTTTCAGTAAGAATGGTACCAGCTCTTCTTTATGCATCTGGTAGAATTTGTAAATATGTCTGGTCCTAGGCTTTTTCTGGTTTGTAGCCTTTTTATTACTGATTAGATTTTGGGACTAATTATTGCTTTGTTCAGGGATTCAATTTCTTCCTGGTTCAATCTTGGGAGGTTGTGTTTGTTTCCAGGAATCTACCCATTTTTTTCTAGGTTTTCTACAGCTTGTATGCATAGAGATTTTCCTAGTAGTCTGTGAAGATTTATGTATTTCTACAGGGTCAGTGGTAATGTCTGCTTTCTCATTTCTGATTGTGTTTATTTGGATATTCTCTATTTTTTTATTAGTCTACCAAATACTTTATCTATCTTATTCATTCTTTCAAATAACCAGCTCCTGGATTAATTGATCTTTTGTAGGTTTGTTTCATGTCTGAATTTTCTTCAGTTTACCTCTGATTTTGGTTATTTCTTAACTTCTGCTAGCCTCAGACTTGGTTTGCTCTTGTTTCTCTAGTTCTTAGAATTGTGATGTCAGGTTGTTAATTTGAGAGCTTTCTAACTTTTTGATATGGGTATTTAGTGCTATAAACTTTCCTCTTTACATGGCTCTGAATGTGTCCTAGAGATTCTGTTACATTGTATCTTTGTTTTCATTAGGTTCAAAGAATTTCTTGATCTCTGTCTTAGTTTCATTATTTGCCCAGAGCTCATTCAGGAAGAGATTGTTTAATTTCCATGTAATCGTATGGCTTTGAGTAATTTTCTTAGTATTGATTTTTTATTGCACTGTGGTCTGAGCAAGGTTGGTCTGATTTCTGTTATTTGTTTTTTAATTTGCTGAAGATTGTTTTATGCCTGATTGTGTGGTTGATTTTATAGTATGTGCCATATGCAGATAAGAAGACTGTATATTCTGTTGTTTTAGGGTAGAAAGTTCTATAGATGTTTATTAGGTCCATTTGTTCAACTATTCAGTTCAGTTCCTGAGTATCTTTGTTTAGTTTTCTGCCTCGATGATCAGTCTATTTCTCTCAGTGTGGTGTTAAAGTCTCCCACTATCATTGGGTGGTTATCTAAGTCCCCTTGTCAGTATCTAAGAGCTTGCTTTATAAATCTGCGTGCTCGTGTTGGGTGCACATGTAGTTAGGACAATTAGGTCCTCTTGTTTAAAATAACTCTTTACTATTATGTGACATTATGTGATGCTCCACTTTGTCTTTTTTGATCTTTTGGTTTTGTTTTATTTAAAGTCTGTTTTGTCTGAAATTAGAATAGCCACCCCTGCCTTTTTATAATTTCCATTTACTTGGCAGATTTTTCTCCATCCCTTTACTTTGAGCCTTTGGGTGTCATTGCATGTGAGATGGGTCTCTTGAATACAGCATACCATTGGGTTTTGCTTCTTTATTCAACTTGCCACTCTGTGACCTTTATTTGGGGAGTTTAGCCCATTTATATTCAAAATTACTATTGATATGTCTGGATTTGATCCTGTCATCACTTTGTTAACTGGTTATTATGCAGACTTGTTTGTGTGGCTGCTTTATACTGTCATTGTCCTATGTTATTGTGTTTTTGTAGTGGCCAGTAATGGCCTTTACTTTCCATATTTAGCACTCTTTTTAGGACTGCTTGTAAGGCAGGTCTGGTGTTAACAATCCTCCTTAGCATTTGTTTGTCTGAGAAGAATCTGATTTCTCCTTTGCTTATGAAGCTTAGTTTGGCTGGATATGAAATTCTTGGTTGAAAATTCTTTCCCTTAGGAATTCTGAATATAGGTTCCCAGTCTCTTCTGGATTGCAGTTTCTGCCATTGGTCTGCTGTTAGCCTGATGGGGTTTTGTTTGTAAGTGACCTGCCTCTTCTCTCTAGTTGCCTTTAACATTTTTTTTCTTTCATTTCAACATTAAGAATTTGATTATTATGTGTCTTGAGGGTAGTCTTCTTGTGTAGTATCTGACAAGGTTTCTCAGCATTTCCTGAATTTGAATGTTGGCCCCTCTACCCAAGTTGGGGACATTTTCATGGCTAATATCTTGAAATATATTTTCCAAGGTGCTTGGTTTTTCTCCCTCTCTTTCAGGGACACCAATGAGTTATAGACTTCCATGAGTACATATTTCTCAGGGGTTTTGTTCATTCTTCTTTATTGATTTAAAATTTTTTTTTCCTGACAAAGTTATTTCACACAGCCACTCTTCAAGTTCTGAAATTCTTTCCTCAGCTTGGTCAATTCTACTGTCAATACTTGCATTTGGATTATGATACTCTTCTAGTTTGTTTTTCAGCTCTGCCTGGTCATTTTGCTTCTTTCTTATAATGGCCATTTTGTCTATCAGCTTCCGTATTTTTAAATTTTAATCCTAACATAACATGGAGAGGGTCTGATTATCTCTTGCATCTCAATGATCTTCATTCCTATCTACATTCTGCATTCTATTTCTGTCATATCAGCCATTTCAGTCTGGGTAAGAAACATTTCTGGTGAAATCATGCAATTATTTGGAGGTAAGGAGATACTCTGGCTTTTTGAGTTGTCAGAGTTCTTTCACTGGTTCTTTCTCATTTGTGTGGGCTGCTGTTCCTTCAATCTTTGAAGTTGCTGTCCTTTGGAAATATTATTCTTTTTTCTTTCTTCATGCCCTTGGGAATTTGATTATGGTATAAGGTGGGTGTGGTTCACTGACTTCTATTCTAGTCTGCTCCTGGGTCTTAGAGAAATCCCCTCTGATTACTGTCTCCATGCTTGTGTTTCTATTGTAGGGTACTCCAGTCAATGAGGCTCCCTCAGGTAGTGGCTTCAGTTGGCATACAAATGGCATCCTTGCCAGGTCAGCCCCAATCTGCTGTCTGTGTGTTTCATAGGGAAACCAGCTCTGTGCCTGCCTGCACAGTTCAGGTTGAAGCAGGACTACTGATGTAGAAGCCATGGCAGGTATGGCCCATTTGGGTACAAGAGGTAGGATGGCTGGAGTTGCCCCCACACCATCTGGGTATTTTTAGGGAAACAGGAGGTTTCACCCCTTGGCAAATGTAGGCAGAAGTAGTATCACTGGGTTAGAAACTCTAGCAGGTGTGGCTTGCCTGGCTACCAGTGGTGGGATGGGTGGGGAGACCCACGCTGCCATCTGGGTGCTTCCTGGGAAAACAGGAAGCTCTAAGTCTTGTTTTAAATAACTACACATACTAAAAGCTACTAAGGATTAAATTTTAGCTTCCTATTCAGTGAATATTTTGAATAAAATTTTCAACTTTGAATAAATTTCAACTGAAATATAGGTGTTGCCTTATGTAATGTTAAATACCACACATGGTTTTTTAGGTTGATTTATAAAATAGTTTTTCCAAGGGCAGACATTTCTAAAATATAACTGATAAGAGGCATCAGAGTGCAAAAGAACATAATATGCAGAATTTTGTTTTGTTTTGTACAAGAGCTACATAACTAAAATTTTGTATTTTAATTACATTCTGTCTGTATGTATATGTATGAGTAAACTCAGATAACTACAAGTTCTATTTCAATTGGTAAAATATGACAGCTAATAATAACCTTACAGTAGCATTCAGAGTAATGTCTGATGTTTAACCTTTGACAGAATGAATTTTTAATGACTTCACTTTGATTTCACAAATTGGATTTTAAAAATTAACCTATATCAGGAATCAACAGACTTTGTATTTGAAGTTATCTGATGGCATTGATATATATACTGGGATCACTTTATTATCTATGAAGTTCCATTAGCATAGACACATATTGATGGTTATTTCATTTTTCATAGTGCATAAGAAAACTTGCAGATGAATATAGTGAAAAAATTTTTGGAAAGAAATCTTTGAATGCAAATTTGGTTTTCATAGGGAGGTGTGTAAACACACTTTCAGCAGTTACTCTTGCTAAATTATTATATTTGGGTGCACATTTTTTCACATGTCAACTAGCTTTATACTGATTGTTCAACAAATTCAAGTCGCAGAGTTCCCTTGTGCTTCATTGTGTCACCAATGTGGGTGGTAAATGTGCCTGAACATTTTGTGAGATTATGTTTTCGATATCAACTATCCTGAACAATAGAAACTCAGAACTTATTTTTCCATTGCACATGTACTTGTTTGGGCTTATTGCTGCTTTTTTTAAAATAATACAGAACAACAAAGACAAAAGCATGACCATATAACAAATATAGAATTGTAGTTTTGAACCACAAATGACAAAAAAAATCATTATAACAAAACATCTGGACTACTAAGTGTTCTACTGCAGGATTACTCTGTCTTTGTATAATACATATATTTAAAATATAGCTAATAAAAATTGACAGAATTTCTCATTAACCCTGGTAGCTTTTGGTAACTTCTAAGCTTCAGCAAGGGTCATGGCACACTAGTTATTTTCAAGTGGTCAGCACGGATAGCCACATAGAAGAGTGCACCTCATTTTATTAGTTAGCATGCTGTCCTTAAATATGTTGGGTCTTTTGCTTCTGGAAAAGGTCCAGAAATTAGAACTGGGTTTTTGGTTGTCTTTCAGACTGAAATGTGTTAGAATTCAATTCTCTACCCATGAGTGTCTCACACAATACAATAGAGAGAATACCAGAAGATGAAAATAAAAATTAGAGATATGCCAAACCCATCCTAAATTAATGCAACTATTGATAATGATTTTAAACAACAAAAAATCAGGAACAACTGCTAAATGCACCATAAAGGTCTTGGGGACAATAAATATAACCTGGATATCTCCCAGGGAAACCAACATTTGGTTACACACAATATTGTGAAGTTCTTTACCATAGAACCACAACTAAAATGGTCACCTATTTAGAGTTCTGTTGATTATTCCCATTAGTTTGGGCAAGTTCCTTTATTTCTATAAACTCACAAAGTTGGTATGAAGATTGAGTTCTAGGAAAGAGAAAAGCTCAAAGTCTGATAGCTAGAAATATTAAGAGTAATTATCTAGATGGATTTTCAGTGACCATAATAGTTAAATAATCTCATTTTTAGTCCAGTTACACGTAGGTACTTTGAGTCTATTTAGTAAACTTAATCTGAAATCACAACTAAAATTCTTATATCACAATGAATATGCTTAAAAATGCTGAATGTATTTTAAAATAGAAAACACACTGGATTAAAGATTACTTGGATATTCAGTTGCTTGCTTAGTGATGGAGGTGTGAAAATGGAAAACTATGAGCAGTAACAGAGAGGTCCCTTTGCCATTAACATCTGTTACAGCCACAATTATTAATATTGTTACCATTTCTCACAGCAGGAATGATTTCCATCTCCATTTTATATTACAACAAATAATTTGGGAAATGATTAATGAGATTTTTAATTATAGATTGAATTTATCTTAAAACAATCTGTGCCACTACAGCTGGAAAGGATCAGGCTTTAATTACAAACAGGAAAAACTCCACAGTGAAACCAAGCATGTCCATTTTAGGGTGCACAGACCTTCTCCATGCCTGCTTCACCTTCACACTTGACTGCTTAGCTCCATTTTTTAACACATGGTGCTAATGAGGTCATGGCCATGTTTTCACTGCCCATATGTGCCAGTTAGCTTCACTGTTCCAGTGCTACAGATTGTTTTCGTAAACTTGGGCTGCCAACTCAACAATTTCTCCACTCATTCACCAGGGGGATCTGGCAAAAAAAAAAAAAAAAAAAAAAAAAAAAAAAAAAAAAAAAACATGGACTATCTGTTGTAAAGTTAAAACAAGGGCTGATTGCTTGGGGTTAAGAATAAGAAGGCTTATCTTGAAAATCATAGTCTTCAAAACGGCATGTTAATTCAGAGGTTTCCTCTGACTTGATTATTTTTAGTTTAAGAAATAACTATTTAAGGGAGGCAGCATAAAAAGAACACTAGACCAGGAATTTGAAATCTGGATTTTATTCTGATCTCTTTTTCAAATAGATGCATGACCTTGAAATACCATCAAATTAGCCTACGCTCATTATCCTCTGGAAAGTTTGAGGGTTGCCTCACATAATTGCCCAGGAAGCAAGCTCTAATAGTTTACAATTCTATAATTAAACATGCCAAGCATTGGAAGCATTGTTTGATGATGAGGCTTCAGGCTGGAAAGGGGAACTGATGCATCTTAAAAACTCGAACTGTGTCTCAGGCAGATGGTTGTTAGTTGTTAGTTGTCAGGATCTCTTGTTGAGCAAAGATGTGCTCCCACGGACTTACAGGTGCTTCTGTTTTGTAGCACTGGTTTTGCAGTTTTGTTGCTTACAGGAGGAGTGCAAATCAGCCATCAGGCCAGGGGGAGAAATACTTGATATTGGTCTTGATGAATTTGCTCACTAACTATCTTTCTTCTGTTTATCTCAGCAGACTTCTGCCCGGGGTGTGGAATGAGTGCATTCTTCCCTGTCAAGTCCTGGGAATTATTTTCCACCATGAGCACAGTGCTCTTTTTAGCTTTGCATCACTGAGTAACTGTCAGGAGACAAGCGCTATGACAAGAAATATCCATCCTTAAAACCGTCTGTTTATTTGTACCCAAAGACATGTTGTTGAGGTTAGAGGTTGGTGTAAAATCTTCTGATATATTGGTGCATATACATACATACACACACAGACACATGCACAAGCTAGAAAAGTTCTTGCTTACTAATTTAAAGAAGACTATAACTATATTTACATTAGGGTCTAACATAGGGACTTATTTCTTTTAACAAATATAGGCTGGATAAGAATTATAACTAAGTTGGTAATGCAACTCTAATTGAGGGAATTAAATTATTATGCCTAATAAAAATCACAGTACCCATTTTTACTTTATCCATAGTAACTACAATGGGAGGGATAGAGTGGGAATTTTTTTATTTATGAATGAATATATTTGCATGGATTACAAGTTGAGAAATAACTCCAATTTGATGTTAAATATCAATGAAAACAACCATAAAGGTTTCAAAAAAGTGTGCTAGAATTAATGAACTTGAAAAATAATTCAACTAATCAGCAGTTTGATGGGTTTAGAGCAAAAATTAGAGAAATGGAAGAAAGGGTAAAACTATTGGAAAAACACAGTAGGGAATGTAAGTAGAGTGTGAAAACTGCTGCGGAACAGATTGCTGTTATAATTAGAGACAACATTTCACTCTCCTTTAAATACAAGTCCCTGGAAATTGCTCTGAGTGAAAGAGGGGGAGGCACAGCTGTTTGAGTGTACAGCTGTTGGGAATGACAAAGACTATAGTCAGACGTAAACCAGTTAAAAAAATAGACTAGCTAAGTAACAGTAACACCTGGCTTGAGCATAATGACAAATATGCATTATTCTTAAGGAAATAAAACATAGAGGGTTTTTATGGAGAATACGAAAATTTCTACCTGGTAATAAATATGTTTCATGCATATAAGAATCTCTACAACTAGTGGCTCACGCCTGTAATCCCAGCACTTTGGGAGGCCAAGGCGGGTGGATCACCTGAGGTCAGCAGTTCGAGACCAGCCTGGCCAACATGGCAAAACCCCGTCTCTACTAAAAATACAAAAAATTAGCTGGGCATGGTGGCACGTACCTGTAATTCCAGCTACTCAGAAGGCTGAGGCAGGAGAATCGCTTGAACCTGGGAGGCGGAGGTTGCAGTAAGCAGAGATTGCGCCATTGCACTCCAGCCTGGGCAGCAAGAGTGAGACACCGTCTCCAAAAATATATATGTATAAAAAGAATCTCTCCAACTATTCATTGTACAAAGAGGTAAAAACCTAAATCTAAAAGAACAATATATATTGAAATATTATGAGACTAATAGCATTAATTGTAGCACTCATATTTAATTGTATCCTTTGTTATACATAAATCTTGAGAATAAGTGATCAAATAATTAGTGATTAATAAAAAATCTCCTCCCTGTAATAGTCAAAAGAATATTCAGTAGGTGTCCTGGAAGGATACTCCACACACCCAGTTACTGGTCTCACCTTTCCTCTGTGCATTCTTTGGAAACGTGCACAGACTCAACCTGCTCACTTATTTTGTCTTGCCATAAAAGTGCTAGACAAATAAGAAAAATGAGTATGTACACTTTTGGCTTACAGCTGACCAAAATCTCAGAAATACCAGGATTGTACAGCTTGTTCTCTCATCTTTTAATGTTATCAAATATTAACATCTACATGAGATTTCTTTTCATAGCACACAGCAAACAATTCCTACCAGTGCCTTAGCTTTACAATTGTACAAGCAGATCCATCCTGTAGATATTCTTAAAGAGGCTGTTATGATATTTGCCAAGAACAAATTATCCTGTGAGTGAGGGTGTTGTCTGAGATGAGATAGCGACTTTGTGAACTGACCTATAAGAATTCACAGACCATCTCTGTTTCACCTTCTCCCGATTATATTCACATGCAACCCAAGACGTTTGATGATTCTTACCTCTTCAACAAAGACAATTTTCCCTTTTCTAGTCTTCACCTCATTCTGCCAGGAAAAAAAAAAGGATGTACAGAGGGGCAAGTTGTCTGATGAGAATCCAAATAGCTAATATATCTTTCTTGTGGACCCCTTCCTCTCTAGTTAGTGCTCCATGGAATATTTATACCTCATCACCATGAGGAAAGGGGCCAAACCTTTTCTGGTAAGTTAGAGATATTTTTAGTCAGAGTTTACACTGTGTTTTACTAGCTCTGGTTTAAGCAGTAGTTGTTGATAAATTTAGTGTATAAAAGTAAGAGATGTAACAATCCTCATTGCATCTCCCCTTTGCTTGTATATAAAACAAGTATTTGTCATATAAATATAAATATTTTAATAGTCAATCATTTGTAAGGGTGTCTTGACTACCTATGCCAATCAATAAAGTGATTCCATTTTTATTTTGGAGGATATGGGTCACATGAGAAAGAATGAGGCCAAATTTCTGATAACAAAGATTAAGTATAGTCTGAAAACTGTTATTAGGTCAACAAACAAGGTGACTCCAACAATGTTTGCAAACAAAAAGCTTTTTGCTCATACTTCTTAGAAAATTTTTTACTCATTCGTCAGAACAAAATTTTAGCTCAATTTCTTAGTGGAACTTCTCTGAAGCCCTGGATTTGATATCATTATCTTCCATAATTTCCATAATATTTCATGTTTATTGATCACATTTTTAAGCATTTATTTAATAGCTATATTTCACATTAGAAGATTTCTGTATAAACACAGAGAAAATATCTATAGTGTCTGAAAGGACATGGCACATATTAAAAGCAAATAAATATTACAGATTATTAATTATTTATTTATCCACCCATCATCTCCACAGATACTGCCTGAGCACCTGCCCTTGCACAACTTTCATTCTACAAGAAGGGGTCTGGCAATAAAACGTTTAAGTAAAATGTCCAGTTTGTAGGAAGAAAATAAATGTTAAAGAAAAAAGAAAAAATAGAACAGGGTGAGAAGGATTAGGAGTGCCGGCATGGAGGGTGGGGTGGCCTAAGACAGGCTTATTGAGAGCATGTGATTAGAGTAAGTCCGAAGGAGGTAAAGGAAATTTCCCTTGAATTTCTAACTGAAAACTGCTCCACGCAGAGAAGAGTCAGGAAAATGTCTAGTATGTTCAAGAGATAGAAATTACTTTTGTTGAAATAGTACCAAGAATCCAGGTGCATTCTTATTTTATTTTTCCTTCCTAAGGAGTCTTTGTATTTTTATTTTTAGTTTTCAGAATGGCTTTACTGATTACCCATGAATTATTTTCACTGTTATGAAGACAAGAATCCAAATACTGTCTTTTGACACCACAGATCTGTTTTCCAGAAGAGACATCCCTTCCTTCCATCTGAAATAACCATGGAGAAAATAGAGTTGAGATGTAACAGAGCTTAAAATCAACTTCATTAAATTGAATTTCTCCAGAATTGAGAAGACATCTCACTTTTCCTATAGCCTTAGGTAAACAATTACAAAGAGGTATTTTAATAACCACTTAGGCACACAAGGACAGCTCTTCAGGTGGTCTCAGAGAGGATAAAAAATTGCATATGTCATCTGCCAGAACAGATACTAAATTACTTTAGCCTAGAGAAACTTTCTGTTTGCCTAGAAGGTATTTATTTTCCCACTTGAGGTGTTGGGAAAACAATAGGCTAAACTTCCTATGACAGAAAATACATCAGTGAAAACTCAGTATCTCTTTAATCTTTTATTATATACTCTGTTACTAGTGGCCTAAACTTTCTGTGACAGAACATACATCAGTGAAAACTCAGCATCACTTTAATCTTTTACTGTGTCCTCTGCTACTATATCTCTGTGATTACTGTTAGCATATCATGATTATTTGTTCATTTTTCTTTGTATGCATGTTTTTTACATTTTACACAGTATATTCAATCAAAATAATACGTAGATCACGTAGGTTTATATTGAATGCTTTCTGTAGTTTGTTTAATCTGTACATTGAATGCTAGCTTTATAAGTGCCTTATTTTTGGAAACATGTCAATATAATAAATCCATCAACATTTGTTAATATACTAGCAACTATTTGATTAACTGTAAGTATTATTTCACTACTATATCTCCCTTTGACTGTGTTTTTACCTTAGAAAATTTGTGGTAATTTATTCTAAAATAGGAAAAAATGAGCACAACAGTATAAGCATTATCAAATTACCTTTTGAAATTTAATTCTTATGTACAATTTTGTGCAAATTTTTATCTTACATAAAAATGTTATCTCCTTTAGTGACTTCTTCAATTAAGAGTGAATACAAAAGATTTAATATGCTTCTAAGATTTATATACATTTTTACTGAATTGTGAATGCATTGAGCAATATTTACCATATCAATGTTGGAAATATCTTAACATTATGTTGAGGAATTGATATTCATACATAAAAAGAAAAATGAGAATATGTATAAATACAGTGTGTATATGTGTTTGCATGTGTCTAAATTTGACCAAATGTACTATTTAATAAATGGTGCTGGGAAAACTGGCTAGCCATATGTAGAAAGCTGAAACTGGATCCCTTCCTTACACCTTATACAAAAATTAATTCAAGATGGATTAAAGACTTAAACGTTAGACCTAAAACCATAAAAACCCTAGAAGAAAACCTAGGCATTACCATTCAGGACATAGGCATGGGCAAGGACTTCATGTCTAAAACACCAAAAGCAATGGCAACAAAAGACAAAATTGACAATTGGGATCTAATTAAACTAAAGAGCTTCTGCACAGCAAAAGAAACTACCATCAGAGTGAACAGGCAACCTACAAAATGGGAGAAAATTTTCGCAACCTACTCATCTGACAAAGGGCTAATATCCAGAATCTACAATGAACTCAAACAAATTTACAAGAAAAAAACAAACAACCCCATCAAAAAGTGGGTGAAGGACATGAACAGACACTTCTTAAAAGAAGATATTTCTGCAGCCAAAAGACACATGAAAAAATGCTCACCATCACTGGCTATCAGAGAAATGCAAATCAAAACCACAATGAGATACCATCTCACAACAGTTAGAATGGCAATCATTAAAAAGTCAGGAAACAACAGGTGCTGGAGAGGATGCGGAGAAATAGGAACACTTTTACACTGTTGGTGGGACTGTAAACTAGTTCAACCATTGTGGAAGTCAGTGTGGCGATTCCTCAGGGATCTAGAACTGGAAATACCATTTGACCCAGCCATCCCATTACTGGGTATATACCCAAAGGACTATAAATCATGCTGCTATAAAGACACATGCACACGTATGTTTATTGCGACACTATTGACAATAGCAAAGACTTGGAACCAACCCAAATGTCCAACAATGATAGACTGGATTAAGAAAATGTGGCACACATACACCATGGAATACTATGCAGCCATAAAAAATGATGAGTTCATGTCCTTTGTAGGGACATGGATGAAATTGGAAATCATCATTCTCAGTAAACTATCACAAGAACAAAAAACCAAACACCGCATATTCTCACTCATAGGTGGGAACTGAACAATGAGAACACATGGACACAGGAAGGGGAACATCACACTCTGGGGACTGTTGTGGGGTAGGGGGAGGGGGGAGGGATAGCATTAGGAGATATACCTAATGTAAATGACGAGTTAATGGGTGCAGCACACCAGCATGGCACATGTGTACATATGTAACTAACCTGCACATTGTGCACATGTACCCTAAAACTTAAAGTATAATAATAAAATAAAATTTTTTAAAAATCCAAAAAAAATTATGAATACATTTGAGAAACAATCTGATAAAGAGAAAAAATACAGTCATAAGCCCCTGAACAATTTCAAATATTATGTCAAAATTTTCCTTTTCAGTGGTTATAAAAAAGGCATTAAACAAAACATCTACTCCTAAATTGTGTCAAATAAACCAAAGTTCACTTTGGGAGCAAAGACAAGTGTGGCCAACATCTTATTTAGTATTTAAACTGTGCATTAAACTGTGGTTTATGAACTTGTTTCATATGATGACTTCTTTTTTTTCTTGAAACTAAGTCACACTCTGTCTCCCAAGATGGAGTGCAGCGGTGTGACCTTGGCTCACTGTAACCTCTGCCTCCCAGGTTCAAGCAATTCTCCTACCTCAGTCTCCTGAGTAGCTGGGACTACAGGCGCCCACCACCAGGCCTGGCTAATTTTTGTATTTCTAGTACAGATGGGGTTTCACCATGTTGGCCAGGCTGGTCTCAAACTTCTGACCCCAAATGATCCACTCACCTCAGCCTCCCAAAGTACTGGGATTACAGGCGTGAGCCATCGCACCCAGCCTCATATATGACTTCTAATTAATTAATATGAACAAAATCTTTGTCTACAATTCTTATATAAACATATAATTTATAAATGGAAAAACCTATAAGGGTGTAGCTATTTAAATGGTTTTTAAATGGGTTCTTTTTATTTGTCAATTTATGTTATAAAATCTAGGAACTGACAAATTGTATACTTTAGCCCTACAAATCCTGTTTGACTTCTGTCTTCAGCAAAAGTATGTGACTGCTTTGTGTTTCTGTCTTCCTACAGGGCCCATGTTATAATAATTTAGGAGTGTTTTGTGCAGATCTCATCTGAGCACCATGTATAGGTCCATTTCTTCTATAACACTTGAATTTAAATTAGAAAATCTTCATAATTAATCAGTTAATATTTATATAAATATCAGTATAAAACTGCATGCAAACATTTGTTATATAAAGTATTTTTTCTAAAAAGAATAAACAAACTGAATCATGACCAATAATCCAAGTGAGTTGCTTTAAGTTGAATATGAACTGAATAAACACATAAAAGTAATTTTTCATATTTTAGTTTCATTGAATTAATGATATTTCTTATTTGTTCTTGGAAAAATACATGTGTTTATAAAATTTATATAATTAAAATCCATCAATATTTTTTAATGTATAGAAGATTATTTTATTAAATAAAAATATTATTTCATGAATACATCTAACATTGAATATCTATGTGTTTTTAATTTGGGACATTTATAGTCGTGTGGCAACATAGGAAAAAGTAGAACATGTATAACTTATACCTCCTTTCAACTATGTGTTTTGTCATCTCAGTTACTAACTTCCATAATAAATCAATAAATATTTGCACAGTTGTCATATCAATTAGAATTACTTTCAGTTGAATGAATCAGTAATTTGGCTACATCAGATAGGGATTTTTTTTCTGTTCCATACATAGTATTGGAGAATATTCACAGAAAGTATGGCAGTTCCATTATGTCCTCAGTTACCTTAACTGTTCTTAACTTTCCATTCCACCTTCCTTAGCATGTAGCACTCATTCTCATTCTTGCAAAATGGCTTTTACATCTCTAGGCATCATACGTGTGCTCCAATGTGGAAGATGAAGGAAAGAAGAAAGGCAATAGTCAAAAGAGACAAATTCATTTAATAGCTCTGTCAATTCTAACAAGCTAGAAGTAAGAGAAAACGCAAATTTTATTATATGAAAAGCACATACAAATACATATTTTAAAGTTTTCTCTCTATATATAGGAAGATATTCCTTATACTATATATACCTTCTAGTTTCCTTTTGTGGTTAGAAACTGGAGATTAAATGTGGGTGATTAACAGCTGTTTAAGAGGAAGTTATAATTTTTGCCAATAAGAGGATTACTGTAAAAATTTATTTTCCTCTTGGCTGGAGCATTTTAGATTTACAATATTTTCAGATACTATGTGGCATTCAAGTATATTCAAGTGCACTTTTTAATTTTAGTACTGGATGTTTTTAGAGCAGTTTTAGATTCACAGCAAAAATAAGAGAGAGGCACAGAGATTTCTTATCTCTTTGTTGTTACACAATGTATACCCTCCCCCATTATCAACATTCTGCAACAGAGTGGTACACATGTTGCAACTGATAAATCTACATTGACATATGATAATCACCCAAAGTTCATCGTTTGCATTAGGGTTCACCTTAGGTATTGTACAGTCTATGCAAGTGCACATTTGAAGAAAGCATAGGCTTGCTACAGGATTCTATTAATATAATGAAGAGATTCCACTTGTGTAAATACAGTAGAGGGATATTACATTAGTCTCATTAACCCATTAAACCTCTTGTTGTTTCAACCCAACTGTAACAAGGCTTATATGGAGTAGGGTAGACCAGAATGTTTGACTGAGTGAAAATTAATTGGCAACACCAAAACATGCCAAGAGATTATAAGTACATAAAACTAAATGTGTTTGAAATGATTGTACATATGTCTAACTTTTTTTTGTTTACATCCAATGGCAAACCTGTGAAGATATTTAAGTTTTAATTTTATTGTTAATTTTTAGGAACACACAGTAGTTGTAAATATTTATAAGGTACATATGATATTTTGATACAAGCCTCTAAAGTATAATGATCAAATCTGGGTATTTGGAAGATTCATTATCTCAAACGTTGATCATTTATTTATGATGGGGTATTTAAAATCTTTTCTAGCTATTTTGAAATATAAAATAAATTACTGTTAACTATATTTCCCCAATTGTGCTACCAAACACTACATCCCTATCCTTCTATAAAACTTATTTAAATTGAATAGCTTATTGACAATTCTAGAAAAGTATCTGCTTTGTAGTAAACACTTGATAAAACGTAGTTCACTTGTGAAACAAATCATTTTCTTTAAACAATCAAATTCATTTATATACAGAATTGTTCCTTTATAGTGTGGGTAGAAGCTGCCATTTTATAATTCACTGGTTTTCAAATTTTGGGAGCTCAAAACCCTTTCAAAATAATACTTTTATGCAGACCTCCAATGTAGCAAATGTTTGTAAAACTGCTGTAATTAAAACAGAATTCTCCAGAGCTCTGCTCCCTCTGTCTCCCAAACCATCCCTTGAGGCTTCTGAGGCAACTCCAAATTGCCCTAGAATTCTTTAAAATGTATTGAATCTAGTAAAACAGGCCATGCAGATAATTATACTTCTAGCTTAATATAATCTTTTCAATTTGGAATGAACTCATTTATCTATATTGTTGATTGTCAAATGACAATGAATTTAATATTTAATACTAAATGCTCTTTTTAAACTTTTTAAAAAGAATACTAATGTTCTTTTTAAAAAGTAATTTTATTAAAGTTGCTTATTGTGATATGTTAAAACTTAAGAAAACTTTAACCTTGTGAGAAATAAGCTATTGAATGAGGCTGTTGGTTTGCACCCCTCTGTCTTCTAATTTGTTACGATGTGCCACTCCCTCCATTCTTTCTTTTGTAGAGTTACCTCTGTTTTCCTCATATACTAATCTGGGAATCAAAATGTCTGTATTTAATTATTTTAATTTGGATTTTTGTCCAACATTTTAAATCTAGATTAAGTGATAGAAGAACATAAAATTGGATAATTTGCAATTTATGTCTGTGACAATTTCAGCTGCCAGAGTGCCAAGATAGCAGTAGTGACATCATCTGATCATAGTTCCTCTGGTATGACCTTAGTTCTTATACACTATCCAAGCTTGGCTTAATATTCCTCCCATTCTATAGGATCCCATTCTATTTTATCCCATTCTATAGGTTGTCTGCTGACTCTGTTGATAGTTTCTTTTGTTATGCAGAAGCTCTTTAGTTTAATTAGGCCCTATTTGTCAATTTTGTTTTTGTTGCAGTTACTTTGGGCATCTTTGTCATGAAATCTTTGTTAGGTCCTATGTCTAGGATTATATTTCTTAGGTTATTTTTCAGGGTTTTACACTTAATGTTAGCCAAAAGGCCAAGAAGAAATCTCCAGGGTTTTTGTAGTTTTAGGTTTTACATTAGTCTTTAATCCATCTTGAGTTGACTTTTTTAATATGGTATAAGGAGGTATATAGTCCAGTTGCAGTCTTCTGCATATGGTTGGTCAGTTATCCCAGCACCATTTATTAAACAGAGAATCCTTTCCTCATGGCTTGTTTTTCTTGACTTCGTTGAATATTAGATGATTGTAGGTGTACAGAAATATTTTTGGCCTCTGTATTCTATTCCAGTGGTCTATGTGTCTTTTTTTTTTAACCACTACCATGCTGTTTTGGTTATTATAACCTTGTAACATAGCTTTGTTGGTTTTGCTTAGAATTCTCTTGGCTATTTATGCTCTTTTTTGGTTCCAAGTGAAGTTTAAAATAGTTTGTTTTCTAATTCTGTGAAGAATGTCATTGGTAGTTTGATAAGAGTAGCACCGAATTTGTACGTTGCTTTGGGCATCATGGCCATTTTAACAATATTGATTCTTCCTATTATTGAGCATGAAATGGTTTACCATTTGTTTGTGTCATCTCTGATATCTTTGAATAGTGTTTCATAATTCTCAATGTAGAGGACTTTCACCTCGTTGGGTTAGTTGTATTCCTATTATTTTATTCTTATTATGGCTATTGTGAATGGCATTGCATTCTTGATTTGGCTGTCAGCTTGTATGTTGTTGGTGTATAAAGGTGTTAATAATTTTTGTACATTGATTTTGTGTCCTGAAACTTTGCTGAAGTTGTTTATCTGCTTAAGGAACTTTTGGGCAGATTATGGGTTTTTCTAGGTATAGAATCATATTGTCTGAAAACAGAGATACTTTGATTTCCTCTCTTCCTATTTGGATGCCTTTCATTTCTTTCCCTTGCCAGATAGATCTATCAAGAACTTCCAGTCCTATGGTGAATAGGAATGGTGAGAGGTGGCATCCTTGTCTTGATCTGGTTTTTAAAGAGAATACTTCTTGCTTTTGCCTATTAAGTATGATGGCTATGGGCTTGTCATAGATGATTCCTATTATTTTGAAATATGTTTCTTCCATGCCTATTTTGTTGAGGGTTTTTAACATGAAGGGATGTTGAGTTTTATCAAAAGACTTTTCTTCATCTATTGAAATAATTATATGGCTCTTGTTTTTAGTTCTGTTTATGTGATGAATCACATTTATCGATTTTTTTTTTACATTTACTGATTTGTATATGTTGAATCAACTTTGCATCCCAGGGATAAAGCATACTTGATCATGAGGGATTATATTTTTGATGTGCAGGTAGATTCAGCTTACTAGTATTCTATTGAGGATTTTGCATCTATGTTCATCAAGGATATTGGTCTGACATTTTCTTTTTCTGCCAAGTCTTTCCCAGGTTTTGGTATCAGTACGATGGTGATCTCATAGAATGAGCTAAGGAGGAATTCATATTCTTTAGTTTTTTCGAGATACTTTCAGAATGGTACCAGCTCTTCTTTATACATCTGGTAGAATTCAGCTATCTGGTCCTGGGCTTTTTCTGGTTGGTAGGCTTGTTATTACTGATTCAATTTCAGGACTCATTATTAATTTGTTCAGAGATTTAATTTCTTCCAGTTTAATCTTGGTGGTTGTATGTTTCCAGGAATTTACCCATTTCTTCTAGGTTTTCTAACTTGTATGCACTGAAGTGTTCCTAGTAATCTCTGTGGGCTTTTTGTATTTCTGTATGGTCAGTGTTAATATCCCCTTTGTCATTTTTGATTGTGATTATTTGAATATTCTCTTTTTTTCTTTATTAACCTATCTAGTTGTCTATTTATCTTATTGATTCTTTCAAAGAACCAGCTCCTGGATTTGTTAATCTTTTGTGTGGTTTTTCACATCTCAATTTCCTCCAATTCAGCTCTGATTTTGTTTTTTTGTTTTTGTTTTTGTTTTTTTTTCCTTGTCTTCTCCTAGCTTTGGGGTTGATTTGCTCTTGTATCTCCAGTTCCTCTCAGTATGATGTTAGATTGCTGATTTGAGATCTATCTTACTTTTCAATGTGGTTGTTTAGCACTACAAATTTTCCTCTTAACACTGTTTGTTTTTGCTGTGTCCCAGAGATTCTAGTATGCTGTGTCTTTGTTCTCATTAATTTCAATACATTTCTTGATTTATGCCTTAATTTTTTGCTTACCCAAAGGTCACTCAGGAGCAGGTTGGTTAATTTCTATGTAATGGTATGGTTTTGTGTGGTTTTCTTAGCATTGATTAGTATTTTTATTATGTTGTGCTCTGAGAGTGTGTTTGGTAAACAAAACTCTGACAGTTATTTTGCTTTTGCTGTGGATTGTTTTATGTATGATTATGTGATCAATTTTAGAGTATTTGTCATGTGCAGATGGGAAGAATGTATGTTTTGTTGTTTTGGGGTGGAGAGTTGTGTAGATGTCTACTAGGTCCATTGGGTCAAATGTCAAGTACGGATTATGAATGTCTTTTTTAGTTTTCTGCCTCAGTGGTCTGTCTAATACTGTCAGTGGGGTGTCGAAGTTTCCTACTATTATTGTGAGGCAATCTAAGCCTCTTCATAGGTCTCTAAGAGCTTGTTTTATGAATTGAGTGCTCCTGTGTTGTGTGTACATATATATTTCGGTTTGTTGTCTTGTTGAGTCAAACTCTACCATTATGTAATGCTCAACTTTTTTTTTTAATCTTTGTTCATTTAAAGTTTGTTGTGTCTGAAATTAGAATAGTAACCACTGCTTTTTCATATTTCCCATTTGGTTGGTAGATTTTTCTCCATTCCTTTACTTTGAGTCTATGGGTATCATTGCATGTGAGATGGGTCTCCTGAAGACAGCATACCATCAGGTCTTGCTTCTTTATCCAGCCTGCCACTGTTTGCCTTTTAATTGGGGCATTAATTTTGTTTACAGTCAAGGCTAACGTTGATATGTGCAGATTTGATCCTGTCATTATATTATCAGCTGGTTATTATGCAGACGTGTTTGTGTGGTTGTTTTACAGTATCAATGATCTATATACTTAAGTTTGTTTTTGTAGTGGTTGGTTATAGTCTTTCCATATTTAGCACTTCTTTCAGGGCCTCTCTTATGACAGGTCTGGTAGGAACAAATTCCTTTAACATTTGCTTGTCTAAAATAATCTTATTTCTCCTTTGCTTATGAAGCTTAGTTTAGCTAGATATGAAATTCTTGCTTGGAGATTCTTTTCTTTAAGAATGCTAAATATAGGCCTTCAATCTCTTCTGGCTTGTAGGGTTTCTGCTGAAATATTTCTTACATGCCCTTTCTCTTTAGCTGTCTTTAACATTTTTTCTTTCACTTCAAGCTTGGAGAATCTGATGAGTATATATCTTGGGGATGGGCTTCTTGTGTAGTATCTCATAGGGATTCTCTGCTTTTCCTGAACTTGAATGTTGGCCTCTCTAGTGAGGTTAGGGAAACTTTCATGAGCCATATTCTAAAGTGTGTTTTCCAAATTGCTTTCTTTCTCCCCCATCTTTCAGGGATGCCAATGAGTTGTAGACATAGTCTCTTTACATAATTCCATGTTTCTTGGAGGTTTTGTTCTATTCTTTTTTAAAAAATTTTTGCCTGACTGAGTTAGTTTAGATAGCCAGTCTTCAAATTCTGAGATTCTTTTCTACCTTGGTCTATTCTGCTGTTAATATTTGTGATTGCATTATGAAATTCGTGTAGTGGGGTTTTCAGCTGTATCAGATCAGTTTGTTTCTTTTTATAATGGTCATCTTGTTTACCAGCTCCCATACTGTTTTGTTGTAAACCTTAATTTCCTTGAATTGGGTTTCAATTTACTCCTGAATCTAGATGATCTTCATTCCTATCCATATTCTGAATTCGATTTCTGTCATTTTAGCTACTTCATTCTGGTTAAGAACTCTTGCTGGTGAAGTAGTGTGGTCATTTGGAGGTAAGAAGAAACTCTGGCTTTTTGAGTTACCAGAGTTCTTGTGCTGGTTCTTTCTCATCTGTGTGGGTTGGTGCTCCTTTAACTGTGGTGCAATTTGAGTACCATCAGTTGACTTATTTTCTATATGTTTCCAGAAGGCCAAGGCTTTGTGCAAGTCTTTATCTGTAGCTGAATTCTCATCTGTGGTTTCACAGGAGTGTATGTTAGTATTTTTGGTATTGAAGTTTGGGCTTTGATCCAACAGATGGCATATAACCAAAGAATGTGTAGACAGGCTTTTGCTCAGCCACATGACTCCCCTGTATTTTCTCATGATTGCTGCCATGCTACCTCTCAATACTCTGAAAGTGTGTGCTCCTCTCCCACTGCAGTGCTGGCTGCAGTTCTCAGCTTGGCACGCCTGGGCTTCACACTGCAGCACTGGGGCAAGCTCAGGCTTTATGTTCCCTTCCCAGCTAGGAGGCAGTAGGAGGAGGGACCATGACAGTGCCTGAGGCAGAGGACCTTTTACTTGTCTCCTGGGGCTCCACCCCAGAGAGAGATGCAAAGTGGCTTTCCATTAGTGTGATTGGCCTGTGGTGGGGCAGCTGTGTTCTGGACCAAAACCAGGGCACCTTACCTGGCGATGAACAGTGGCAGTAGTAGACAGACTTTCAGTTGCCTCTGGGATCTCCACCTCAGAAAAACACAGAGCCACTGCTGCTAGAACTGGTCAGCAAGGGTCTGGGGCTGCTGCACTGCTGGCCCAACTGTTGGCCCCACTTGATGAAAAGCTGGTGGTTGACGGCTCACAGTTAGGAGAGAGTGGGCAACTTTCCAGATGGTGACTGTGTTGTGTTGGAAATGAGTAAAGCCCACAGGCTCTTTGTTTCTTCTTCAGTCTGAGGGCAGCAGGGACAGAACTGCTGCAGGGACAGAGAGCCTTTTTTTGCTTCTGGGAGCCACTCTCAGGGAAACACAGAGCCACTGGCAGTGGAAATGCTTGGCTGTGGGTAGAAGACAGCTGCTGTGTTCCCAAGCTGGGGGCCCTGACTGGTGAAGAGTGAGGGGTGGGGGCTCACAGGGAAGAGCAACTGGACTCCTTTCTGTATAGTGGCTGTGGTGTCCTGGTGGTCCAGTGTAGTGATCAGGCCCTTTGTTTCTTGCCCAGACTGAGGGCAGTAAGGTCATTACCACTGCAGTTGCAATGGGAGAGGGCCTGTGGGCTGTTTCTAGGATTCCCTCCTCAGAAAAATGCAGAGTTGCCACTGATTGAAGTGTCCAGATGGGGGAAATGTGGTTGTACTGGGGATCAAGGTAGAGAAACACTGCCCAGTGAAGAGTAGTGGAGGTGGGGACCTGTGTGGAAAATAGTCTGGCCACTTTTCCATAAGGCTGTTGCACTGTGCCCAGGATCTTCATCAGTAGCTAATCACTGTGCTCCCTCCCATATCTCAGGGCAACAGGAGCAAGGGCTGCAAAGCAACAAAAATAGTGGCCTGCCTACTTCCTTTGGGGGCTCCATCCTAGGGAAATGCAGGGCTGCTGCTGGCCCGAGAGCCAAGGCAGGAAGTGGCTGGAGTCCTGGGTCTGGAGGCCGTGCTTAGAGTGGAGTAGCGGTGGTGTGGGTCCACATGGCAAACAGCTGCACTGTGCTCGGGGTCTGGATTAGTCCCTGATCACTGTACACCCTCTTATCCTGATGGCAACAGTAGTGAGAGCTGTGGAGCAGCAAAAATGGCCACCTGCCTCTCCTTCTGGGAGCCTCATCCCAGGGAAGTGCAGAGCTGCTACTGGCCTGAGAACGTAGGCAGGTGATAGTGGTTCACTTTTTACAAATAATGAACTAGCATTGAGACATCATCATCACTAAAAGTCCATCATTTACATTAGAGTCACTCTCGGTGTTGCATGTTTTATGGCTTTTGAGAAATGTATAAGGATATGTATCTACTATTGTAATACCATACAGAATACCTTCACTGCCCTAAAAATCATCTGTTTCCCACCAATTTATTCTTCCCTCCTCCCTTACCCACTGTTAACCACTGATCTTTTTACTGTTTCCATAGTTATGCCTTTTCCAGAATGCCAGAGTTGGAATCATACAGTGATTCTAATCAGATTTGCTTTGTTCATTTAGTAACATTCATTTAAGGTTTTCCCACATCTTTTCTTGGCATGAGAGCTCATTTTTCTTTGCAGTG
Organism: Pan troglodytes; assembly: GCF_028858775.2. Lineage (NCBI taxonomy): Eukaryota > Metazoa > Chordata > Mammalia > Primates > Hominidae > Pan > Pan troglodytes. Next base: position 96,139,127 of record NC_072412.2, on the reverse strand, counting down.
AATAATAATTAAATCATTGTATGGATGGACCATTGTTTACTTATTCATTAACCTATTGAAAGACATCTTGGTTGCTTCCAGGTTTGGCAATTTTGAATAAAACTGTAAACATCAATGTGCAGGTATTTGTGTGGACATACATTTTTAGCAGATTTGGGTAGATATCAATAAGATCAAGAAAAGATTGCTGATTCATATGGTAAGAGTATATTTGGTTTTGTAAGAAACTGAAAATATCTTCCAAATTAGCTGTTCTGTTTTGCATTCTCAGCAGTAATGAATGAGAGATGCTGATGCAGCATTTGGTATTATTAGTGCTTTGGATTTTAGCCATTCTACTCTTGTCATCTATATTTAATTATGTTGTTTTTCAGATGTCTTGCTGTTATTTTTCTTGATATTTTCATTTGTCCTTCATAAATGTGTGTCCATAGATAATATCTAATCATAAAATAGGTGATATTTTATGAACACATCAAATATTACAGTGATTTGCCCAAAGAATTTCACAGTGATTTATTTTCTTTGGATGTTCTTAATCTCCTTATTGCTCCTTCCCCTGAACAGAGCAATAATTGTGCTTTTCCTCACATTGTGTTCAATTAAATTATCCTCTTTATTGAAAATACACTCCCATTCCCTCTTTGGGTAATTAGATTTTATCTTTTTCTAACACTTTAACAATTTCCTTCTTAGCATATATATTTTCCTTATTGTGGCAGACACTGTTTGTCACTTTCCTGTCATTCTCATTTCTTCACCAACGGATTCCTGATTTTTCTTAGATGTAAAAGTGGTCCCAGAGTAAGAATTTATGTAATTGCAACAATCTGTTTCCATTTTTTCCTCTGACAGGCATAGTAGAACTTGGGCTACTCCGTTCTACTCAACTAGAGAGAAAAGATGTCATCTGCAATGTCATGGAACAATATTTAGTTTCTTGACAATAACAGAGAGAAGTGAAAGGAAATCTCCTTGGCTTTCTTCTTCCCTTCTTAATAAATGTGGGAAGATATAATCACTGCAGTTATGGCAGCTATCTTATGATTATAAAGGAAGAAGTACCATGATGAGAATGCAGATGGAAAAATGAAAAGAGCCAAGGATTGGGTCTGTGTGATAATTTTGACTCCTAAAACCACCTACAGTACCACCTCCCTCAATAAGACACTCAGTTGATATTTCCTTACTTGAGCCAAACGTATCCTGATACCCTCCTAGAAATAGATTTAGTGTCAATGGCCATGCCCACATCTTTGAAACATTATCAATAGTATTTATATCAGAAAAAGGTGTCAGCTATTTGTATTTCAGCCCAATTTAGGCCTAAAGATCTCAGGTGCAGGGTATTAGTTAATTAGACATTTTGCCTCTTCTTAAAATTCATATTTGAAATATAAGAAATTTAAGGCAATGTTTTAATTGCTTATGTGTATCTTCACCATATTTCATGACACTTTGGTAAGAAAATCAATATATGCATTGTATTACATATGCCATCTCTCAATATGTAGAAAATATGATCACAAACCTTCATAACAGTTCTGGGTAAAATTTTTAGTATCTATTTTTTTTTTCCTTTTTCTTTGCCTTACAATTTTTTTTTCTTTTGAGATTGGAGTGGAGCTAAATGGGCTGCACAACCCCTTCTTGATGACAAGCAATTTTCTTCCCACTCTACCAAATAACTCTCACACTAAACTTACATTTTATATAATAAAGTTTTTCTGTATTTTTTGTTTCTTTGTTTTTTATTTGTTTTTTGGAGATTTGAGAGCATTAACTAATAGTTATGGCACTCTTTTGATTAAAATTATCATTTTCTTCCATTAGTACTTGAAATAAAATCCAAACTTATCACTGGAAATGCTGTTAACTCTCTCTCTAGCTATATCTTTATAAATCTCCCCACAAACAGTGACACAGTTGCTAAAGTTTGCCAAAATTTTTCCAAACACAGACCTTAGACCTTTCCAAACAAGGGCCTGAGGTCCTCTTCTCCTAGAAAGCTTTGCTTCACATTATTTAGCCTTCACTGCAAATATTACCATCTCAGACAGGCTAGCTCTGTTCACCCCTCTGAAAGTTCTGTATTTCAGCTGCTCAACTCATGGTTACCTTTATTGATTATTTTATATTGCCTTTCTCATCCTGAGTAGATATTTTAATCTATTTTTCTACTTCTTAATTACTGTCAAGCCTTCTCCCCTACCACCATCACAAGTTACAATCATGACAGTGATTTAGAACATAATCACTTTAAAATCTTTAAAATTTCACCTTTAAAATTTCACCTTTATGCATCATCATGTTTGGCAAACAATTACTTTGAAACATAATTTGAAATAAATAGGTAGATAAATAAATAAATAATTATCTGTAATAATGATAAATAAAAAATGTTTTTAAGACTCATTTTCCTTCCTTCACTCCCTTCCAATAACTTGAGCTTTAGTCCACTCAACAAGTGGGTTCACCTTTTCTCTTCTCTCTCTACTGCCCCTTCTCTAATTTCCTTTGCATTTCTTATTATTCTGCTGAGAAATTAACTTAGGACATGAGTATCTTCTTCCATCCACGGCGTTGACATGAAAACTTCTATCCTCTGAAAAGCCTATTTGGTTATTTTTCTAAACAAATACAAACTTTCTTGAAAGCCTACTGGTTAAAATAATATTTTTATGCCACACCAAATCAGGTAACCAGTGTCTTTACTTCATTTAAACAGATACAAAAGCATTTTATGCCATTCATCCCATTGAGTTATTATTGAATTATTTTTGTGACATTTTAAAAGTTAAAAGTCTAGACATTTTATACTTTTGCATCAAATATTATATTTCTCATATTCTTAATAAATTACTTATAACACTGATTGTACTTTTTCTGAAAAAATCTATTCATTCTTCTTTCATGACCATTAAATTAACAAATAAAATGTGGTTACTGGATTCCATTTTTCAGAAAGTTTGTAAGTATCATTGAGCACAATTGATTTTAAGAAATATGACAAATACAGAAGCAATATTGTAATAACGTAGAGTCACCCTTTACTTTTAGAAAAATGTAGAGTGAACATTTTTTCATATTATTCTACATACTTTTTAATATTATGTTCTAAATATTTAAACTATTTTGGATACTTAACTAAAATAACTGATTAATTTTATTGAGTGAACTGATCTACATGGCTAATTAAAATAATTAATTTTCCAGTATTGGAATTAGACCTATATATAAAAACATCATTTCTGCAGAATACTAATGTGATTTTGGAAAAGCTATTTGTTTCTTAGGGCTTCAAATTTCTCATTTGTAAACAGAGAAAATGTCTAAATTTAGGGAAGTCACAGAGATGAAATTAGATAAGCAATATATTATATATACTATATATCTTATATATGTAATTATTTGTATGATATATATTATATATTAGCACAATGTAGTTGTCATTTTCAGCTGTTTTTCACATTCCCTGTTACAAAGTAACTACCCAATTTATATTCCTGAGTGAATTTTATTTAATCGTTTTAATGTATTTTATTAAACTATTTTCATATTTTAGGCTACTTACCTTTTTCTGATTACAAATGATAAGTGATTTAGAACCTACTTCTATTAATACATAGTTGTAATATTAACATCGATTTATAAATGAATAGAGATTAGGACAGAAACTTTCTTCTTAGTTCTCTAATATTAGCCCTGCTTATATTGAGGCACTTTTACATAATGGCTCCCCCTTTCTAAGACAGAAAATAGCTTTAGAATGCATGTACTTTAAACTCCTGACCTCGTGATCCACTTGCCTCGGCCTCCCAAAGTGCTGGGATTACAGGCGTGAGCCCGGCCCAAGACCAGCCTGGCCAAGGTGGTGAAACCCCGTCTCTACTAAAAGTACAAAAATTAGCCGGGCGTGGTGGCGGGCGCCTGCAATCCCAGCTACTCGGGAGGCTGAGGCTGAGAATTGCTTGAACCCGGGAGGCGGAGGTTGCAGCGAGCCAAGATGGCACCACTGCACTCCACTCCAGCCTGGGCGACAGAGCAAGACTCCTTCTCAAAAAAAAAAAAAAAAAAAAAAAAAAAAAAAAAAAGGAATGCATGTACTTTAGAAAACATTTATTGGAGCCACTTAAAACTTTTTGTGGATACAAGATGCATATTATATATTTAAAAAAATGTATCATAAAGACGTATGCTCCTTCTGGATCACTGTTTATCAACAGAGCATGGTAGATCTCTTTTCCTGCCCTCCCGCTCTCCACTCTGCACAGAAAGTTTGGAAATAGGCAGCAGCTTTCTTGAAAGTCTCAGTGATTGAGGTTGGCACGTGCACTTAATTTTGAGCACAGCAGAACTGGTAAACAACCTGAAGTGTTCATGATGTTCTACACAAAAAGAGTTATCCTTTTAAAAATATCAAAAACAACCTTATTTTAAATACTGGAAGACAAATTCATGATATCTACATGGTATTAATATTTATGAATTTGGAGTGGTAAATGCTACCAGATGCCTTAAAAACAATAGTATCATCATCCTCTACTTTTAATTAAAAGAAAATTTATCTAACAGGTATATTTAATTTGTTTTCTTAGATTTTCTTGTTATGTCATTGTCTTATGTAACCATATATAAGTCACGAGACATGATAAATTTATCTAAACCTTTCCAAAAATTCTTTTTACCTCTTTCTAATTTTCACACGGTTTGGCTTTAGCCAGAAATTTCAAAACAAAATGACAAACAGAAAATTTTATAGTGATCATTCTCATTTGTCACTTCTAGTAATACTTGTAAAAATGAGAAGTTCTTTGTAATAATTTCTGACATTTTTGTAAGATTTTAAATTTGTCATGATTTTATTATTTAAGACTTTATCTTAAGGTCTTTTCAAATTGTTATCTATAATCTGATTTTTTTCATAGTTTTAACTAATTTTTATGGTAATTAAAGTAGAATACCTCCAGTGTTATATTCCTCAGTTTTGTAAAAATTCAAATAATACATATGACTACAAAGATACTCTTTTTCAGGTGTTTAAAAGGGAATTACGCTTCTCTTAAAAATTTAGCTGGGAATACAAACCGATTTCTTTAAATTATGGCAAACTATCATGAGATATATATATATATATATATACACACACTTATGTTTTATCATTTTCATACATCTTTAATTCAATTAAATTGTAGCTGACAGATTCTTTAATTATCTAATCCTCCAATAAGAGAAATCACTGCTGTTCTTATAGATCTTTTCCCTCTTTTGTTTAGTTATAGCTGCCTTGGTGATCTCTGGTAACTTGTTGGTCTATGTCCTCAAATCTGTATTACCTTTTTTCTCAAACTATTTCGAGTTTGTTATCCAATTCCGTCTGGTCAATGTAATCAAGTTGAACATTCACCATCTGCTTATGCTCTGTTTAATACAATTGAAGGAAGACAAGGACCCTCATTAGACAACCCAAACCTCTGACTTCAACCACCACTATACTAGACAAGTCAAACTCCATATTCTAGAAACACTCACTGGCCTCAAGTTTACTTTCCTTTTCAAGGTAGTAATCTTTCTCCATAAACATCAATTCTTCATCTTTTTATTTCTTCTTTTTAATATCTAAACTTGGATGACTGAATTTCCAGCCTTGGTGCTGTATTACCTAATTCTCTTAACCTCTGGTCAAATGAGGAAAACTACTCACCCGATGTGATTTAGGAGGATATTAAATAAAGTCATTTAAATAAAACCCATAGCACTGTGCCTGGTAAACAAAGCGTGATGAGTAAATGTTAGCAATTCTTATTGTTTAATTATTATAATTACCAAACTTTCTCAAAATGATTTTTCTGTTTTATTAATGACCACTAGCTGTATTGGAAAATCATTTTTATCAAAATATTATTGATACATGAATATTAGAAATTACGAAGTTTTTTTCAGGAAATATATTCTAATCCCTTAAAACTAAGCTCATAAATCAAATATTTATTACATGTTAAAAATCAAAATCATAGCAGTCAAGATTTGGAAAAGACTTAAGATTTTCTTCATTTTAAGGTCATCATTTAATTGTGAAGCCAGAAAATATATGACTTGCCCAAGGGACTCTCATCAATAGCTTCTCAGAAATAATTAATCTCAGAGGAAATAGATTTTGGTACTTTTTAAAAATCTATTTTCTTAATTTTCAAATTGTAATTATTAATCATTAGATTATCAGAAACAAGACTATCAGTCTTTTACTACTTTCAGTTATCATTTTTAATATTGTTTTAGTATATATTTTAAGTTGTAACTTCAATTCTGGATTCACCATCATTGGTTTATTAATTTTATTTATATATAAAAAGAGTAATGTATACTATCACTATGCTGTTTTACAAATAATATGTAATGTAAGCCTCATATAACTATTTAAAAAGGTGCTTCTATTATTCTCATTGCATATAGAAAGATTTGACAGAGTAAATTGGTTCTTTCAGACAAACATTGGACCCATCATCTGGTATGCTGAGTTTGTTCCTATCTTACAGTTTCCCAGTCAGAGTGTGTTTATCAGGTTGATCAGACCCTCTCCTAAGAGTAATCTGGTGCAACGCGATCAAATGATGTACATAAGTTGAAAGCTAGTTTCCTAGCATTTATCTTTAGGTCTCCCAAAATGATTATCTAAATGTGTATATACAAGGTATCTGTCAAGTAATTCTTTTCGAAGTTCCACATCTCTTTTATTTCCAGGTGACATCCTTGAAGGAAATCTCATATATGTCTAATAATTGTAAAAATACATTCAAGAATTGATGAGTCATAGTACATTAAAGAGTGATTTCTTGATTAGTCTGTTTTCTTAACATAATGGATGTAATATTGTATCTGCAAACATACTATAATCCTTTCAGCCTCCTGCTAAAATTTTAAGTATTTAAAACTGCCTAATAGCATAGCAGAGTTGAGGTATTAATCACATATGTTTCTAATTCAGACTTGTAGTTCTCTTTCTTAAAATTTTGTCTCCCTTTCTATCGATTTTCTTTACTAGAAAGTGTGTGTTCAGCTTTTAAAATAGGCAAGAGATTAAGGTGGCTCATTCACTGATTCCCATTTTATTGCAGGATATATGAAACATGTATCTTCTTGTTATATACATCCCATATTATAGCTCTATGAAATACCTAAGTTTTAGATTTGCATTTCAAAAGAGAATTGCAAGCCTTCTTAAGAGTAATCTTACCTATCTGATGCTTTCATTGAAAACAAAGCTTAAATTTCATCTCATTGGCAAGGTCAACTCTAAATCTTACTACACAAATTTGGAATTTAGAGTGGTTGTATTCAGAGGCTTTTATTTTGTGATTGAGTTTATGCTTATCTTCTTTTTATCTTACGGATATTATAAAAGTAATAAGAGTAGTTAAAACGGGTGTATTCAGTAAAGGATTTGGAAATAGATATCATGAAAAGTACTCTTCCTATCTGGGTACACGAATCACATTAGAATTAGTGCATAACCAAGACATTTAGACAAGGTTTTAAGTAGCCACAAGTCTTTTCTTCCTAGGAATGCCTGTCATCATTTTCTTTATTGAATTTAGATCATTTAAACCTCTTTTGTATCCTCAGATCTATGATAAGTTCTAAAAATCTGATTTCCAGCTTATTCAGCTTGTTCTAATTTTAGGATAGCTCTGTAAGAATATAATGACCAGCTTAACCATAGTGATATATTCATTTCCAAATAATTCTTTATAATATCAATACTTCTAAATTTTGGAATGTAAATATAAATAACATTTTCTGTTCCTATTTAGAGGGAGGGCTATACACATATTTGTAATTTAATGTAAGGATCATAGTGGATATTCCTCATGCAGTAGAAATATAGTTGATAAGAGGTAATCTATCCTATTTAGAAGAAAAAAATAGCTTTCATAGGAAGTAATGAGCAAGCTGAGAGACAGTGAGGAGATTGAGAGTTCCTTACTGGGGCTGGGGCTGGTGGAGAGTGCCTTCCATTGTATGGACATACCACAGTGTGCTCATCTATTTACTAATTAATGGACATTTGAGTTATTTCTAGTTTTGGGTAATAACAAATAAAGCTATTATGAACATTTATGTACAAGTCATTGTAGAGACATAAATTTCATTTCTCTTAAATACATAACAGTGTATCCACTCAGTATAGTCCATGTATGTTTAAATTTTTAGGAAACTGCCAACCTGTGGTCCAAAATGGTTATATCATTTTACATTCCCACCATTAGTGTATGAGAATTCCTGTTCTTCCACATGCTTACCAAAATTTGGTATCGTCTTTTTGCTTTTAGCCATTCTAATATGTATGCAGTAGCATTGAGCTGTGCTTTTAACTTGCACTTTATGAATGACTAATCATACTGAGCATTTTTCATGTGCATATTTCACATGCTTATTGGCTATGTCATTCTTGATGAATTATCTGTTCTAATCACCTGCTCGTTTTGTAAATTGGATTGCTGGTTTCTAAATTATGGGCCTTGGAAGTTATTTTATATTTTGGATTCTAGTATTTTATCATGTATATGATTTGTAAATGTTTATTTCATACAGTACATATTTTGCATTTGGTCTTAGCAATATATGTCAAAGACTAGAAGCTTTCATTTTGATGAAAGAAGTTTATCTTTTTTTTCTTTGATAGATTTTGGTTTTGGTGTTGTATCTAAGAAATTGTTTCATTTGAAATGACAAAGGTTGTATCTTATGTTTTCTTCTAGGAGTTTTATAGTTTTAGGTCTCACATTTGTGCCTATGATCAATGTTGGGTTAATATTTAATATGGTATGAAGTATAAAAAATATTCTTAAAAAAACAAAAATGGAAAACAACATATGGATATACAATTGTTCCAACGTAATTTATGAAAAGACTATACTTTCTCCCTTGAATTGCTTTTGGCCCTTTGTCAAAAATCTATTGTTTATATAGGTCAACTCTAGTTTCTAATCTAAAGTCTATTTTGTTCCATGGACCTATTTATGTATTTTTATGCCAAAACTTGAAATCAAGTATTGTTAGTTCTTCAACTACAATCATTTTCAAGATTGTTTTGAATGTCCTAGGTCTTTTGCATTTCCATATGAATTTTATGATCATATTACAGGTTTCTGAAAACATACTAAGTGGGATTTTGATAGGAATTGTATCAACCTGTAGATAAATTTGAGGTTTATTGCCATTTTAACAGTATTACTTCTCCGATGAATGCTCATTGGATGCTTTTCATTTAGATGGAGCTCCTTTAATTTCTCTCATCAAAGTACAGGTCTTTCACGGGTTTGTCAGATTTATCCTTAAGTATTTCATATTTTGATCCTGTGGTAAACATTTTCATCTCAATTTTTAATTGCTCATTGCTAGTGTTCAAAATGCAATTGATTTTGTCTATTGCTCTTTTATTCCGCAACCTTGCTGAACTCATTTATTAGTTCTAGTAGCTCTTTTTATGTATTTCATTAGAATTTCTTTATGAATTATCATGCCATCTGCACATAATGACAGTTTTACTTCCTTGCTTTTCATTCTAGATGTCTTTTATTTCTCATGTTTTAGTTTGTTGATATGGCGAATTACACTGACTGCATTTCAAATGTTTAACCAAACTTGTATTTGTAGGATAAGCTGCATTTAGTACATGAATTATTAATATAGATAGATCGATTGGACAGATATATTCAATTTCTATTTAAAATAAATGTCATCTGGATTTATGAGGAATACTTGTCTGTATTTGTTTTTTTTTTTTTTTTTTTTTTTGCAGTGTCTTTGTCTTGCATTGATAGTGCAGTAATGCTAACTTAACAGGATAGGTTACAAAATATTCACTCTGTTTTTGTTTTGTTTTGTTTTCTAATGAGTTTGTGTAGAATTGGTGTTGTTTCTTCCTTAAATATTTGGTTGATTCTAGCAATAAAGCCATCAGAACTGGGAAAATTCCTTGGGGTAACTGTTTTAACTAGCAACTCAATTTCCTTAATATCCTCTCTTTTTCCTGATGCTTATATCTTTTGTTCTCCCTTTTTCCTTTCTGATGTATCTGGATAGAGGTTTATCAAGTTTATTGATCTTCTCAAGGAACTAGCTCTTGGCTTCATTGATTTTTCTATTGTTTTCCAGTTTACTGATTTCCACTCTAATTCTTATTTTTTTTCTTCTCCTTACATTGAATTTTGTTTTTCCTTCTTTCTTTAAGGTTTTCTTTTTTTCTTGTGGTTGCTGAAGTGAAGACCTTAACAAGACACTTCTGCTTTTCTAATGTAGAAATTCACCACTATTAAGTTAATTACTCCCTAATATCCTTACTGCTTCTGCAGTATCCTACATATTTTGAAGTGTTTTCACTTCAAAATATTCCAGTTAAAACTGCTTAACTTATATTCATATTTTCCCTTTTTATTTCTTCTTTGGATAATGGGTTATTTAGAAGTGTGTTATTTAGCTGCTAGATATTTTGTGATTTGGTAGGTTGTTATTGATGCCATTATTAGTAGAAAAGATATTTTTAAATTCATTGATATTTGTTTTATGGCTCAGATTAACTTCCATGCCCAAAAGTACTCCATGTACACCTAAATAGTATGTGTTTTCTATTTTTGTTGGATGCAGGCTTCTATAGATACTACTGTCATCAAGTTGGTCGGTGTATTCTTACTGGTCTTTATATACTTGTTCTATCAATTATTGTGAGCTCCTTTGAAATCTCAAACTGAAATTATGGCATTATCTATATCTCATTGCAGTTTTATTAGTGGCTGGTTCATTTATTTTAAATGTGCAAATATATTTGTTTACATGTAAGCATGATTGTAACCATGTGTTGCTCTTATGATAAAGTAACCCTTTTATCATTTTGATAATATTGGAGTTTTTTGTTTTAAAATCTACTTTGTCTTATTGTAATGTACTCATCAGCTTTTTTTTGGTTAGCATGATACATTTTTCATTTATTCACTTTTAACTGATTTGTTTCTTTATTCAAAAGACAGCATATAGTCAGATCTTTTCAAAATCTCTTTTAATTTGAGTGTGTAAACTATTTACATTTTATGTGATAATTGCTATAATAAAGTTTAGCTCTATTATATTCCTGTTTGCTTTTTTATATATCCTATTTATCTCTTTTTCCTTTCTTTTTTATTTTAGAGTAGTTACATAGTTTTATGATTTCATTTTCTCTTAAGTTGCTTATGATTTATAATGCTATGACATGATTTCAGTGGTTGCATTAGGTTTAATAGTGTACATCTTTAATTTACATAATTGTGTTCCTTATCTTTTACTTTCTTTTTATGGTAAATAAGAATAAAGCTTCATAGAAAAATAGAGTAAAACATATGAAGTTCTCACATACCTCCTCCCCCTACACACGCACAGCCTCCACCATTGATGTTCCCCTCTATAATAGTACATTTGTTACAATCAATGGACAAACATTAACCCATCATTATTAACCAAAGTCCGTAGTTACTACAGGGTTGACTCTTTATTCTTGGTGCTGTACATTTTGTGGGTTTGGGCAAATGTGTAATGACATGTATAATGACTATTCATATACATATTATATGTCTACTATGATGGTATCACATGGAAAAGTTTCCTTATGCTAAAAATACCCTGTGCTTCACCTATTCATCATCCTCTCCCCCATTACCCCAGCAATCACTAATCATTTTCTTTTTTTCATCTTTTTGACTTATCTATGATGTCATATACTTGGAATCATATAGTATGTATTTTATTTTAGATTAGCTTATTTCACCTAGTAGTACGCATTTAAGTTTTCTCCATATGTTTTCATTGCTTGGTAGCCCAGTTCTTTTTAGTAGTGAATAATATTCCATTTTCAGAATGTACCACAGATTACTTATCAGTTCAAGTAGTGAAGGGCATCATGGTTTTGTCAATTGTGAAGAAAACTGTTGTAAACATCCATGTGCATTTTTTTCGTGTGTGTGGACATAAGTTTTCAACGAACTTAGGTAAATGGCAAGAAGATTAATTTGTGGGTCATATAGTTAGAGAATGTTTGGTTTTGTAAGAAACTGCTGGAGTGTTTTCCAAAGTGACAGTGCCATTTTGCGTTTTTACCAAAATCTTACTGCTTCAAAATCCTCATCAGAATTTGTTGTTGCCAGTGTCTGAGACTTTAGTTATTCTATTAAATAGCTAGTGGTATCTTATTGTTTCAATTTGCAGTTCCTAAATGACATATGATGTTGATCATCTTTGTATATGCTTATTTACCATATGCATATCTTCTTTGGTGAAGTGTCTGTTCAGATATTTTGCCCAATTTTAAGTTAGTTTTTATTTTCTTGTTTTATTTACCTTATTTTATTTATTTATTTAATTTTTGGAGGTAGAGTCACCCAGGCTGGACTTGAATTCCTGGGCTTAAGCAATCCTCCTACCTCAGCTTGCTGAGTAGCTGGGACTACAGCCACAGCTTGTTTGTTCATTTTCTTATTGTTCAGTTTTAAGAGTTGTTTGAATATTAAACACAACAGTATTTTATTAAATATTTCTTTCCAAATATTCTTTCTCCATTTGTGGCTTGTCTTCTTATTCTCTAGACAGTGTCTTTCACAGAGCAAATGTTTTTAATTTGAATGGAATCCAACTTTATCAGTCCCATATGCCAATATACTCCTGAGGAAAACATCAAACAAATTCCTATAAAGTGCATCCTACAGTAGTACTTCTCAAAATGTCAAGATCATCAAAAACAAAGTAAGTCTTAATTACTATTATTGCCAAGAGGAACCTAAAAGGCATGGCAACTAATGTGATTGCATCCTGAGATAGGAAAGGGATATTAGATTAAAACCAAGAGGATCTGAATATTCTATGGACTTTAATAAAATGAAAGGTATTGGTATGGTCTGAATGTTTGTGTCCCCCAGCAATTCACAAATTGAAACCTGTAACCAACGAAGTAATGGTATTAGGGGAGGTGATTAGGTCATAGGGCTCCAGCCCCATGAATGCAATAAATGCCCTTAGAAACGAGGCCCCAGAAACATACCTTCCCCTTCTGCTATATGAAAATGCAGCAAGAAGGCACCATCTGTGAGGAAGGACCCTCCCCAAACACCAAATCTGCTTGTGCCTTGATCTTGGACATTGCAGTTTCCAGAACTGTGAATAATAAATTTCTGTTGTTTATGAATTATCCAGTCTATGGTATTTTGTTATAGAAACCCAAACGAACTAAGATAGGTATCAGTATTCTTTCATTCATTGCAACAATGGGTCATGCAAATATAAGATAATAAGGGAAGGTGGGTGCAGAGTGTATGGAGATTTTCTGTACTATCTCAGCAAATTTTCTGTTAAATCTAAACTATTTACAATTTGTCTATTGTAAAAATGAGGTTTGACCCAAACAGAAAATATCAGGCACCCTCCAAGTTTTCTGTATTAGTGAGAGTTTAGACTTAATTGTGCATACAAAGAAATTCCAATATTATGTGGTTTATTTTTCTCTTATGTAAGTTAGAGTTCCACAGATAGGCAGCCAGTCAGATAAATCTGGCAGCCCTTCTTGGGGCCCTCCAGGAACCTAGTGAGATGCTCAATACTAATAGTAACCTCGAAAATGCAAGTTAAAACTCCAGGGTAGAACCACATTTCAAACACAGTATGTTGGCAATATGTTTAAATGTTTTGACAGTATGAAAGTGGCAAAATTTGTAGCAAAGGGGACATTCATACATTACTACTGAGTATAATATTTGGTACAACTACTATATTCTACTAGATCACATCAGATACAATTTTACTACAATTGCGTATTCTACTAGATCACATCAAATACAATTTTACTAAAATTGATAATAAATACTAAATACTAAACATTAAACACTAAAATTGAGCATATATGGATACAAAGACCAAATTTTAGCTTATCTGTTTAAAAAAAATCTTGGCGTATCTGTTTAAAAAAATCATAAATATATGTACCAGGTAAAAATGTTCACAGTAACATTATTTGTAATAATCTAAATCCCTAATCAATCAAAATGTCATAATAGCATGGAAGATTTTGCCTATGAAATTAAATGCAATGATAATTTTTTAAAAACCCAAAATGAGTTTTGGAGTAACAGTCATCATATTATCAGGCTTTACAATTTAAAGAGTCTTGAAACCTTTTAAAATTAAAAATGAAGGACCACACAGAGCTAAATTAACTTTGAAAAAATCAGGGTCACAATGAAGTCCTTTCCTTGTTAGGCTTTAGCATGTGTGTTATAAAGACATTATGATAAGGGCAGTATGATAATGGATTAGGAACAGACAATCAGACAAAGACACAGACAATTTGGAGACATTTATAAGTGTTTTATATAGGAAATATATGGTCTCACAAGTCAAAGGGTGAAGAGTTTAACTATGTATAATGTAGTGTAAGGAAAATGGGTTTGTTACATGAAAGAGTAAAACTAAAATTATACTGTTTAAAATGTCGGACCTAGGATTAATGTAAAACTTGTATAAAAGCAAATTAAAAAACATGATATATAGAAATATGCAAAATATCTTTATGTCTTAGGAATGAGTAAGCACTATACTAAACATGCCAGAATAAATCACAAATCATACGGGAATAAATAATAAATTTGAGTTAATCATACTAAGGTTTCACTGTCTAAGTCTAGAGCTTCTGTTCAATAAAAACCAACTTGTGCAAATTTAACAGAGATGTACATATTACAATATATTTGCAAAACATAAAATCAATGGTGAAAGAGTATCTATGATACAAAAGAAGACCTAATTAAAATTGACAAAAAGGCAAAAGAAACAATAGAAAAATGGGCAAAGTCAATTTGTAGAAAAGCAAAAGTAAATCATTAACAATTAAAGAGACAGTCAACTTCTTTAGTGTGTAGAATAAGTGAAACATTAGTAAGGTACTACTCTACATATATCGATGTGGCAAAAAGTTAGTAAAGTTGAAACTGACAAGTTTTCTGAAAAAAGAAAACCATCTTGCCCTTCCTGCAGGAATTTATACAGGTGTAACCCTACTGGCAGTATTAGATAGTTTAAGTATTATCATTCATGGCTCAAAAATCCTAGAAAGATTCTTATAAATTTTCCAAACAAGCCAAGAGTGAGATTTTAATTGCAATGGTACTTGGTGGTAAGGAGTAGAAGGCAGTGTAGGGGCACACATTATTGAGGGATGGATGAAATACAAACAGTGAAATACTCTCAGGAGTCAAAAGCCAAAAAAGCTACTTGTATGGTAAGCAGTGTGAATAGGTCTTTAAACAATGTTGAGTAAAAAATTATGACAGGAAATATCTATAACAAAATGCCATTTATGTTAGTCAAATACACACACAATCTACATATTTTAAAAGAATAAATACAATTTAAAGATACATTCTATTGGGTACAAGGCTTAAAACCTGGGTGACAAAATAATCTGTACAAAAAGCCCCCATGACACAAAGTTTACCTATATAACAAACCTGCACATATAACCCTGAACGTAAAACAAAAAAATATATATATTCTAAGCACTCAGGATAGCAGGGAACATAACTAGGGGATAGGCATAAGAAAAAATGAATAGATGCATAAATAATTTAATCTTAAAAGTGAAATTAAATCATTTACTCCCATAATGCAAAAATTAAAATAATACAAAAGTTAAAATTAAAAATTATCATAAAATCTAAAATTGCACAGAACCAAGCATACATAATATTTTTTAAAAATTTACTGCATTCCATCCAGGAAATAAACCTTCCTTGAACCAGGTATTTGTAAGCCAAGATGTGTACCTGTGAGGTTATTGTTTATTGCCCTCTAGAGTACACTCATATTAATTAGCACAAAAATCAGCTCAGTAAAGATTAATAAAGAAATATGTTTAAGTGCCATATGTTTCTATTAATTCATGCATGCCATTGCAATTATCCATAATTGCTAAGCAAAGATCAGACAATTACTGACCCTAATCAATATCACAAAGTTAGACTTTACAATTAATTGGAAGTTTATGAGAATTTTGAGCTTGGATGCCAGTCATGTCCAGAGAGTTTGTAAAATAACCTATGCTAATCATTCACACCCAATACCTCTGAGAAGAAATAAAACTCTGGTAGTAAAACCAAGACTCAAATGCAATGTTTCCTGAACTTGAATTGAACTCTGATAACTATTTGTTGGGTGGATTTGGACATTAAAAAATCAACCAAAGCTTTGTTTGAGGAGCCAAGCAGCCGGAGCCACTGACTGCACCTTGGGGATGCCATTCCCATCACAGTCTCATAGACTTGAGTATTTATTATGACAGTTCTTGGCTAATGGTAGTCAATTATTCGTAAAATGGGGTGACATTCTAATTATTTTAGAGGTGACATTCGGGTAAGCTGAGGTTTTAAGAACAACATCACTAGTTTCAAAGAAGTATGAAGGTGATTACCTCTTTTGCTACTATCTTCCTCAATTCACCTCATCTTCCTCTATTATTTTATTTGTGAAAAAAGAGAGACCTTTTGCCCTGTCTCCTGCTAATCCAATATCTATGTCATACAGGTTATCTATACTACTCTTTAAAAGATAGGCTCTACCTCCTCATGCTTAGCCTTTTCTTCATATAACAAAATATTTCGAGTGGGAGTCACCTATAACCAAATATAAAAACAAGCCCATAAATTAGAAATACCAAAAATATAGAAACAATTGTGTAAATAAAATAATTTGTATCCAGTTTACATTGGCTTTTATGAATTTTATCTTGTTTACCTCAAGCCCTCCAGCACAGAGTCCTAGTTTTGTCTGTGTGTGTGCGTGTGCATGTGTAGTATATTGTCGTATTCCTAATACACTGAGTTATCTCATTGGTTTTGCCAAAAACACTCATGATACATATTTCTGTCACTATGGAGGAACAGTTAGCTTTTTGAGTAATTGTGTCAGGGATGCCCAGGACCATTGTCAGGTTCAAAGATTTACCAGAGCGACTCACTGAAATCAGCAAAGCTGTCACACTCATGGTAGTAGTTTATTACAGGTAAAGGATACAGCTTAAAATTAGCAAGATAAAAGACACTTATAGCAGATGGTCCAAGAGAGACCAGGAACAAGCTTCTAGTTGTCCTCTCTCACTGGAAGCACTGAAATAGTGCTTAATTCTCCAAGCAACGATGTGTGACAGCACATGTAAAATGGTGCCAATCAGAGAAGTTCACCTGAACCACGGTTCCCAGGGTTTTTGATTTATATGACTTATAGTATTTTTACCTATATGACTTAAAGGTAAATCATATAGGCATGTGGCTCTCATTTGATTCACCTGAGCTACTCAGACCCAGAACCCCCAGAATTCAAACTGGTACAGTGTGACCCAAAGCTCCAGGAATAGAAAACAAGCATCTACCATTAATCACATTGTTAGCATAAACTGTCTGGCATTTCCAAGGTCTCAAATCTACAAAAGCACTCTTTGTATTCCAAAAGACTCCAAGAGTTCAGAGGTTATCTCCCAGGAGCCGATCAAGGGCTGGTCCTGAAGACCTTTGGAATCTGCAGTTTGGGCAAGCTAGACCTGCTGAGTTAACCCTTTGCTGCACAATAATATTGAAGAGTACAGGCACATGGAATAGCTACTTTTTCTCCCTTTTTCTCAGTGGCACCTGTATGAAAGGGTAAGGCAGTGGCAATTGGTAAAAAGGGCAAGGAAGCTTTCTTTAAAACTACTATTTTTCTTAAGTTGAACATTTACTTAGGAGGATGATAACTGCAATCAATCACACTCTATCCAGCTGCCCTTTAGCTACCTCTCTTGCCTTAACAACTTCTGAAGAAAAATTCAGTGGAAACTTCCAGAAGAACAGACACTCTAGAGTATGCTCCTTGCTTTCTCATTGGCCCACTTAGTCTTGAATCTCACATTACCCAGTGGTCTACATGGCATCATTTTCTCACTAAGTGCCTACTCTTGGCACCATAACTGTGTTTGCTGAATCTGCTTTCACTCCCTGGCACCCCTCCACTAACAATTTGGATGTAATGGTGTAGTGTGCTTTGCTCAATTGATGGCAAGCTTACAAGTGAGGGTGTTGATTACTGCATCACAGTTCAACAACTCTGGGTGACAGTGCACAAAAGCATAGTCTTTCCATCATGGCCATGGCATCTGGCTGGGCACACAGGCACAGACAAGCCATTGGCGGGAAGACTTATGATTATTCATGGCTGAT
Organism: Pan troglodytes; assembly: GCF_028858775.2. Taxonomy (NCBI): domain Eukaryota; kingdom Metazoa; phylum Chordata; class Mammalia; order Primates; family Hominidae; genus Pan; species Pan troglodytes. Next base: position 96,120,864 of record NC_072412.2, on the reverse strand, counting down.
CCTGATAATCTAGAGCCCAGAGTGTGGGCAAAGCATTTCTTTCCTTTGCCCGCCTGTCACCTTTAAGTCTACACACAGCCTTATTTTAGTGGATTCCTTAAATCCTCTTATTCTTAGACCTCCTCTCCATTCTTTTACCCTTCTGGGTTCTGCAGAGATCCCAGGCTTTACCCTTATAACTATTTCAGTTGAGATTATTGAGCTAGGTTTGCTCCTTATATCTGAGACCAGGGATATCAAGTGATTGTTCATTGGCTAGATTAGAGACCTATTTCTGACTTTATTATATTTTTTAACCTAAGAGCACTATAAAAGATCTTTACCTTCAAGAAATTACAAGGAAAGAAACATCTTCAGCTAATTTGATGATCTCTTAGTGAAGCAGAAAGATAATAATGCTCTGTTTTATATGTTTTTACTGTTATGTTTCTACTCTTTTATTTGTAAGCAGGTGTCATGCCTGTGTGTACATATGCACATATGTGTATGGCTGTATATTGTACACATAAATTAGAAACTCTGGAGGTGTCTCCCAACAATTTGTGTTTTGACATGTCCTTCAGGTGCTTCTGAAGCACACTCAAATTTAAGAACCACTATCTTAGACAATGGAGCAATGGAAAACATATATGAGTTTAAAAATTAGGCATTGTAGATTAATATTATTGTGATGTTTTATGCTTGATAAATAGATACACAAGTAATACAGATAACTTGTGATTCTGACAGTGAATATCTAGAAATCAATGAATGATAGCTACAGATAATATTGTCCCTGTCTTTCAGTTTAAGCAGAGGAATGTTTCCTGCTCTCACTAAAATTTCTTCCTTGTGTCAAATAAAGCAGTTGATCCATGAATAGTTGGTTTTGACTGGGGAGGGTGACGTTTTCCTTTAGCAGATCTGACGACAGAGCAGCTCTGTCCCTACATTTTTTCTAGATGCAAATTATGTGTAAAAATGTCAATGAAAACATGTTTCTGCTTCAGATATAACAGATTCGACACTCTAGATAGATGGAAACTAGTCAAGGTCAATGTATCTACTGTTTTATCCCTGCAGCAAGTACTAAAAATAACTGGACTCAATATCAAGACAACATATATGAGCACAACAGAATATTTTTCAATAAATATCTTTCTAGTCTTGAAAAGTATCAGACAGTAAGCTAAAATTGCTCTTATATATACTATATCTGATCTGCACATATCCAGTCTATCAACTTGCCTATCTCATCGTTAGTTTATGGGATTGAATGAAAAATATGAGCCCTAAGGAAATCCAGGTCTTAATCCTCAAAACCTGCAAATATGTTATCTTACACCAAAAAGAGGAGAGAAGGCTTGGCAAATGTGATTAAGGTTATGAACCTTGAGAGTGGGAGATTATTTTGGAGTATCTGTGTGAGCCCAGTCTAATCACATGGGTCCTTTAAAGTGGAATAACTTTCCTGGCTGTGGTCAGAGAGATATGTGACTGTGGAAGCAGCCCCAAGAGGTGTGATATGAGAACCACATGATGCCAGTTTCTGGTTCTGAGATATGGGGGCTATGCTCAAGGGCTAGAGAAAGTCCTCTAGAAGCTAAGAGTGTCTCTAAACTGATAACTAGAGCCAACAAGAAAATACAGGCCTCAGTCTCTGCATTTGTGTTATTGGACCGTTTTCACCAGTGTTACAATATATAATTTTATAGTAAGCCACGACATTTATTATGTGGAATTTTCATTTCTTTCTGCTTCAAAATTGACACCTTTGTTCTTGGCTTTACATTTTAATATACAATCTAATATTAATTGTTTACTCATACCAAATGGGTTAAAAATAAAACAGGGGCATTTTTATTGAAAACGCATTGCCTCGGCAGGGAGCGGTGGCTCACACCTGTAATCCCAGCACTTTGGAAGGCTGAGGCAGATGGATCACGAGGTCAGGAAATCAAGACCCTCCTGGCCAACATGGTGAAACCCCATCTCTACTAAAAATACGAAAATTAGCTGGGCGTGGCGGTGCGCACCTATAGTCCCAGCTACTCGGGAGGCTGAGGCAGGAGAATCCCTTGAATCTGGGAGGCGGAGGTTGCAGTGAGCCAAGCTCGTGCCACCCCACTCCAGCCTGGAGACACAGCAAGACTCCGTCTCAAAAAAAAAAAAGAAAAAAAAAGAAAAGAAAAAAAGAGAATGCATTGCCTTTATAGGTTGATGTAGGTTTAATTGGCATGCACCTTTTCACAGTGTATCGTCCTAAAGAGAAACATGGTGAACCTATTCCTTGACTTAGGCCTTTCAAAGATCTTTCAATAAATTTTATATTTTTCTTCATGAATTTTTTTACACATTATTTTTGTTGGATCATGCATTTCTTGAACATTGTTTTTGTAAAATATGAAATTATTCATTTTGTTTTATAAAAGCAAGTAAAGCATAAATTTCCTTCTGAAGACCATTAAGCTTCCATCTGAATTTAGTATCTGCACTCATTAATTAACCTTGCTTCCCTCTATGGTTGAACATTATCAAAATATTTAAAAAACAATTTTAAAAATTATGTAAAAAATATGTGAAATTTGTATTGCAGAGAATTCTTGACTTGTGATTGTTTGGCTTGCAGGCTTCTGACTTTATAACTTTTTCTGACTTTATGATAGTTTTATCAAGGTGTTAAATGCATTTTCAGCTTATATTTTTGACTTAGAATGGGTTTATCAGGTCATAACCCCATCATAAGTTGAGGAGCATCTGTATTTTATTATTTTAACTTTACTTCCTTTTTAAATGTGTATTTATAAATAAATTTTAAGTGTATTGAATCTTTTGATATTTAAAGCAATTTAATTTAAATTTTAAATTAAAAACTGTAAATAGCATAAATGGGAAAATATTCCAACACAACTTATCATTGACATGTAAGAAACATAAGACATCTGAATTTAATAAAAAGTGCCAAAGATATGGATGATTACCTATCATAAGAGCAATTAGTGATCCATATTATTCAATTGGTAATATCAATGCCAAATGAGTATGTATTATTTTGGTCCATTAAAAAGTTTCAGGGAGATACTGGCCAAACAACTTGAAAATCTAATGTTAAATTTTCATTTCAAGTACAAGGAAAACTCCTAAAATACTCCATAGAAATATTCTACTATAGTAAATCAGATGATCTGAATTGATGGAAATGGCAAACTATTGACTAAAATCTATTCCAGGAAAAAAACAGCTGTTGAAGTCAGCTGCTCTGGTATAAATAAAACAAGTTAAACCATAAGGGCAGAATCTTAGAAATTTGGAAACATAATTATGCCATCTGGAAATAGACTAATCAGAGAATAGAGATTTGGAGAAAATAAAATTACAAATAACTTGAAAAACAATAACAAATATGTGTTATCTATACTCGAAGTCCAATTTGCTTACCACTTATAAGATTACTATGTTTCTGTAACTGTATTGTACTGTATCCCGTTATCTGTATTCGTCAATTTATTTTTAGTATACAGATGGTGATTTTCTAAGTTATATTTTCCATGCATAAACTAAGTTACATTTTATTACATGACTGAAGTTTATTGTCCATAAATCAAGTCATAGAAATGAAAGGTCTCAGAAATTTTTTATGTGGCATTCAGAATGTTGATGTGTGTGTGTGTGTGTGTGGAGATAGAGTGAGAGTGTGTGTGTGTGTGAGAGAGAGAGGGAGAGAGAGAGAGAAAAGAGAGAAAGACAGAGAGAGAGAGAACAATTTACATTGTTCTCTTACTCCATGCTTAAGCATTTTTGAAAATATACTTGATCTTCAGGATCAACATTACTAAGCAAGAAAATGACCAAGAAATGATGAAGACAATTATTCCTACTGTGACAAACAAGCATGTCATACAAAAATAAGACTGTGCCTTTAAATTATTTATATATTTCTGTGTGTGTATATTATGCAATCTTCTCAGAATGGACTGCCCTGATTATCTTACCTAGAGCAGCTGCTGCTGTACTGTCCAAACTCCTCAACACCGAATACATTCCATACCTAGGGCACAATTGTGTGTTGTAAGATAAATAATCATAGAATAATATTAGAAGTTGTATAATTGCTTATTTTATAAAATTAATTTGAACATCATTTATATTTCAGTAACCTATTATTTTTCATTACAAGGTCAGAAAAACATTTCACTTGTAAAAAACATAAGAGATGTAAGTCTAAAATTTCTCTGTGTCATACATTTCCTTTAATGAATAATCGGCATTTCTGTTATATTAATAAGGACAATATTATATACAACACACTACAAAATGTGTGGCAATAGACATTCTTATGAATATTGATTACACACATATATGACTAGAAATGGGCATGATTTTCTGATCACATAAAAACTTTGAAGCTTCAAACTATATTGTGTGTATACATAATGATGTTTTCCATTTGCAAGACAGAGAAAGCCAAGTCAAAGAGAGAAGAAGAAAGAGAAGCAGAAGACAGATAATTTGGTTCAAGTCTCTAACTCATTGATCAAAAATAGGACTGCCATAAACATTCAGAGAGAATTTCTAGTCAGAATTAACCCAGTAATGATAGTATTTTATAGTCATTTCAGCTCGTAATAAATCCCTTCTCCATGAATTCTCATAATTCAAGTCTGTTGTATTAAAATACAGAGCTAAATTTTTTCAAAGAATATTACCATTATTTTTATAGTGTTTTAATACATTAGAAAAAATGCTTTATTTCAATTTGAAGAATGTAGAAAATAAAGCTCTTAAACGTTGTCTTTCAGATATGCATCAGATCTGAAGCACAGTCCAGCTTTACTAACACTGCTTCACAACTAACTATATTTTAATAATTTCTAAAAGCAATAATTATAAATACATTTTCCCCCAGAAAGAATCTATGTCTGAACATTTTACCCATCTTATAACATTGAAATACTTTGCTAAATCTAATTCAAGTAAATATTGCTTTAGTAGGCACCAAATTGATATATTTCCTTCTTCTAGCCTAAGTAAATCATACATATTTAAGCAACAGCATCCAAAATAAGTTGAGAAGAAAAATCTTTGATTAAGATTATGAAAGCACTGTTTGTTGTCTAGTAAAGTTATGGAGATTAGCCCACAATTTTACTTCTATTCTTTAACCATTTTTTTTTTTGCCCTTATTGTTCTAGGATAATTTATGTTCAGCTGTTGGGTTAAATTATATACAATTTTTTCTTTTAAATTTATGGTCTGAGATCCCTTGTGCTGTGTTGTCTAGTTTTTTATTGCAATTATCAATATACAGTTCAGAAAGGTGATTCCAAAAATAGCAAAATGATGGTATAACAATGTAAGTACTTAAGTTACTTCATGCCATGAGAGTAAAAGCTGAGATATTAACAGAGGCCTGATATGTGAAGACGTTTGCTTAATTACTAGTAAAAAATGTTAGGATTTTATTTATAAAAGTGAGCTGCACAAAAATTTAAATTCAAATTAATTATTTATTGAACATTTGGTAAGTATTACGTGTTGTGTAAAATGCTCTTCATGCTTACTTTAATTTCATTCTCACAATGACCAGCAAAATATGGTGGAATGACATGGAGCAGAAAACTAGTTTTACAGAATAAGAAGCCCGACAAAGATGGCTGGACTTTGGCCCAAGTATTCCAGGCAAGGTATTAACTATAACCCTAGAATTTATGCTAAGAAAGTAACTTTGCATCAGTCTGAATAGTTGATATTCTTTTCTTTATAAGAAAATAGACCTTAATCTTCACAGATTTACTTGGTCCTTTGTATCAAAAATAAACACTAGTGAAATAACCATCAATTTCTTCCCAAAAACTACATGCAGAACGTACCTTTAGTACAGCAGTGATATGATCAGAGAAGTGCTTCATGCCACAACATCATTTTCTTCTTGGAAGTCACAGTAAGCTCCTCTTGCCTGTAGGAGGGCTTTGAGGCAAAATGATCCTTATAATGTGCTTTCGGTGGAGGAACTACTTGAGGTTTTGTGTCCAGAATTTGGTGGGTTCTTGGTCTCGCTGACATCAAGAATGAAGCCGCGGACCCTCGCGGTGAGTGTTACAGCTCTTAAGGTGGCGCGTCTGGAGTTTGTTCCTTCTGATGTTCGGATATGTTCGGAATTTCTTCCTTCTGGTGGGTTCGCGGTCTCGCTGGCTCAGGAGTGAAGCTGCAGACTTTCGCGGTGACTGCTACAGCTCTTAAGGCAGCGGGTCTGGAGTTGTTCGTTCCTCCAGGTGGGCTCGTGGTCTCGCTGGCTCAGGAGTGAAGCTGCAGACCTTCGCGGTGACTGTTAACAGCTCTTAAGGCAGCGGGTCTGGAGTTGTTCGTTCCTCCCGGTGGGCTCGTGGTCTCGCTGGTTTCAGGAGTGAAGCTGCAGACTTTCGCGGTTAGTGTTACAGCTCATAAAAGCAGTGTGGACCCAAAGAGTGAGCAGCAGCAAGATTTATTGCAAAGAGTGAAAGAACAAACCTTCCACAGTGTGGACTGGGACCCGAGCCGGTTGCCACTGCTGGCTTGGGCAGCCTGCTTTTATTCTCTTATCTGGCCCCACTCACATCCTGCTGATTGGCAGAGCCGAGTGGTCTGTTTTGACAGGGCGCTGATTGGTGCGTTTACAATCTCTGAGCTAGACACAAAGGCTCTCCACTTCCCCATCAGATTAACTTGATACAGAGTGTCCACACAAAGGTTCTCCAAGGCCCCACCAGAGTAGCCAGACACAGAGTGTCGATTGGTGCATTCACAAACCCTGAGCTACACATAGGGTGCTGACTGGTGTGTTTACAAACCTTGAGCTAGATACAGAGTGCTGATTGGTGTATTTACAATCCCTGAGCTAGACATGAAGGTTCTCCAAGGCCCCACCAGAGTAGCTAGATACAGAGTGTGGATTGGTGCATTCACAGACCCTGAGCTAGACACAGGGTGCTGATTGGTGTATTTACAATCCCTGAGCTAGACATAAAGGTTCTCCACGTCTCCACCAGACTCAGGAGCCCAGCTGGCTTCACCCAGTCGATTCCGCACCGGGGCTGCAGGTGGCGCTGCCTGCCAGTCCCGCGCCGTGCGCCTGCACTCCTCAGCCTTCGATGGGACTGGGCGCCGTGGAGCAGGGGGTGGTGCTCGTCGGGGAGGCTCCGGCCGCACAGAAGCCCATGGAGGGTGTGGGAGGCTCAGGCATGGCGGGCTGCAGGTCCCAAGCCTTGCCCCGCGGGAGGGCAGCTAAGGCCCGGTGAGAAAACCAGTGCAGCGCCGGCGGACTGGCACTGCTGAGGGACCCAGTACACCCTCCGCAGCCGCTGGCCCGGGTGCTAAGCCCCTCATTTCCCGGGGCCGCCCATGCCTACCCGGAACTCCAGCTGGCCCGCAAGCGCCGCGTGCAGCCCCGGTTCCCGCTCGCGCCTCTCCCTCCACACCTCCCTGCAAGCTGAGGGAGCCGGCTCTGGCCTTGGCCAGCACAGAAAGGGGCTCCCACAGTGCAGCGGTGGGCTGAAGGGCTCCTCAAGTGCCGCCAAAGTGGGAGCCCAGGCAGAGGAGGCGCCGAGAGCGAGGGAGGGCTGTGAGGACTGCCGGCACGCTGTCACCTCTCAGTTTTACTTGTGATCCCACAGAGCTTCTTATGAAATACTTGTACAAAGATAGATGTTTCAGGATAAATAAAACCTTTATCTCTTCTACATAACTAACATTCTTTTAAAAAAAGCCTTTATCACTTCAACGATTGCAAAAACTAACAAAGTCATTGTTATATTTTGAAGAGTGGCCATGCATTATAATTCAGTATTGTTTCTTAGTTTAACATCAATAAAATAATTTAAAATGAAAATTTAGAAGATTAACACAGTTCGGCAGTCTAAACTATCAAAAAGTAGATCTTAGTAGTGATGTCAGAAAGATAGCCAAACAGGAAATCTCAGGCTCTACTTGGCCCACAGAAAGTTTAACTGGCAAATATCCACAAACTGGAACATCCTTTGAAAACCCCTACACCTGGAAACCAGCCTGAGATACCAGCAAGGGATGTAGAATTGAATGAAATCTGAATCAGAAGGGTAAGAAGAATGGTTTCACTCCACCTGGGCTTCCCCCTTCCCTTTCCCCAAGTTGGCACAGCAGATGGAGATGGTTTCCCTGCACTCACAGTTTCTACCAGGAAAAAAGAGAATAAGAGGTAGTCATTCAGTTTCCCTAACGTTCTAAGATGCTACTCAGGAAGTCAACTCTGGTTTCACCTCATGGGGAATACTAGGAGAAATGGCATGGCTTGACTGCCCTAGGGTCAGGCAGAAACAAAGAAAATTACTGATGCACAGATCTTGGTGGTACCTCTGTTTTCCTGACAGCTGTGCTGCTCGATCCGGGATATCAGCAAACCTCATAGCACAACCACAAAGTTAATAAGCTGGTTCCCTTCAGAAGCACAGTGGGAAGTACAATTTAACTTGAGCCCCGAGACTACTAGTCTCTGGGCTCAGCCTTAGAACCCACATCAACAACCCTGCCTAGTCAGGGAAACACAGCTTCACCTATTTGTGAGAAGAGAAGAGGTAGATTGGGCCTGACCAGGGAAAACAAGTAGCAGCTCCACACAGCCAAAAAGCCCACACAATGACTCCAACCAGGAAGAAATATTTCCACCTTTCTATATTTTGGAGAAACACAGCAAGGGCTAGTCTTACTTTTTCCGGAAAGTCAATAAGACACTAAACTCAGTTAGAAGCCCACTTCATGGCTCTACCCAGATAGGGAGAAAAATCTTCAGCTTTATGTAAGTAGTGTATTTCAGCCTCAGGTCTTACCTGTCCAGCGTTGTGACCCTGCCTAACTTCAGAGTCTAACATGCAGTCTTGTCTAACTGTAGATTCCAAATAGCAGAATTTTCCAGCCAGGAATACATCTTATGACTGAATTGACCAGAAGCCATTGTATTATCTAGCCAGTAGTTTCATCTGACAGAAAAGCCCAGACAGTGGTCTCGTTGGTCAGTAAAATCAATCAATAGCCCGTTCTGACATCAGAGCAAAGGCAGTGGATCAGCCAACTAGAGAACTCACAGCAATTTCTACCTGCCTGGGGTTTTCACAATCTAGCCCTTCCAGAATCACAGGCTAGACTAAATATGTGAAGCTCTGGACTGGGTGTGGTGGATCATGCCTATAATCCTTGCCCTTTTGGAGGCAGAGGTGGGAGAATTGCTTGAAGCCAGGAGTTTAAGACAAGCCTGGGCAATAAGATAAGACTCTGTCTCTACAAAAAAGAAAAATAAAAAAAAATTAGCCAGACACGGTGATGTGCACTTGTAGTCCCACCTATTCAGGAGGCTTAGGAGAGTAGATTGCTTGAGTCCCAGAAGTTTGAGGCTGCAATGAGATATGATTGACAGTGTACTTCAGCCTGGATGTCATAGCAAGACTCTGTCTCAAAAATGAAAATAACAAAATAGTGATGCTTTGTTCCTGCCAAAGAACTCCTGTAAAGGCCAAAAAACAAAGCTATCTCCTAAAATGTGCAGACAACAACATAAAAACACAAGGATTACAAAGAATCAGGGAATCATGACACTTCAATAAAAAATAAATAGACTCCAATCATGAACCCCAAAGAAATGAAGATTTGTGAAATAACTGAAAAGAATCAGAATAATACTCATAACGTAGTTCAGTGAATGACAAGAATATGCAGATATAAAATTTAATAAAATTTGGCAAACAATAAAATAAAAGATAGAAAACCAACAAAAAATAGAAACAATAAAAAGAGCAAAGTAGGAATTCTAGAGACAAAAAACAATGACTGAACTAAAAATTTCAACAGAAAACTTCAAGAGAAGACTGGGTTGATCAGTCAGAAGAAACAGTGAGCTGGACAGAACATCCAGTCACTGGAGAAAAAAGACAAAATAAAGAAAAAGAATGAAGACAGCCTATGGGAATTATGGGACACAATCAAGAGACTAAACTTTTGCATAATAGAATTTGTAGAATGAGAACAAAGAGGAAAAGGGCCAGAAAGCACATGTGAAGGAATAATGGCCAAATACTTCTTTAATCTGAGAGTAGGTGCCAACATTAAGTTATAGGAAGCACAGTGATCTCCAATAAAATCCACCCAAAAGAGAAGTACACCAAGACATAATAATCAAACTATTAAAAATCTAGGACAAATGAAAAATTCTGAATGCAGCAAGAGATAAGAAACATATCATATACAAGAAGGTCCCAACATGAGTATCAGCAGAATTCTCAGCAGAAATCCTATAGGCTAGGAGAGAGTGGGATGATATATTCAAAGTGCTGAAGGAAACCTCTGAACTAAGAATACTTTATCCAACAATTTTTTTTTTTTTAGAAATAAAGCAAAGGTAAAGATTTTTATAGAAAAACAAAATCTAACAGAGTTTAGTTTATCATCATTAGACCTGTGTTACAAGAAATTATGAAGATAGTTCTTCAAGCTGAAATAAAAGAGTTCTATTGATTTTAAAAAATTAAAATGTATAAAATGTACTTGTAACAGTAAGTACTCAGTCAGATTCAGAATAATACTGTAACAATTATGTGTTAATTATGTATATCTTTAGCCATTTTGGAAAACAGTAGGGAGGCACCTCAAAAAACTAAAAATAGAATTACCATATGTTCCAGCAATGTCACTATTGGGTATATATTCAAAGGAGTTAAAATCAATATGGCCAAGAGATGTCTGTGCTTTCATCTTCCTTGCAGCATTATTCACAATTGCTGATATATGGAAATAATCTAAGTGTCTATCCATGGATGAATATATTTTTTAAATGTATATAGACACAATAAAATATTATATAGTCTTACAAAAACAGGAAATTCTGTCATTTGTGACAACAACAATAAACCTGGAGGACATTGTGTTAAATGAAACAAGCTAGGCACAGAAAGACAAATACTGTATGATCTCACTCATATGTGAAATCTAAACAAAACTGAACTCACAGAAGTAGAGAGTAGAATGGTGGTTACCAGAAGCTGGGAAGCTGGGTGGAAGGGCAAAGAGGAGATGATAGCTAATGAGTACAAAGTTACAATTAAATAGGAGGAATAAATTTGGCATTCCATGGCAAAGAAGAGTGACAGGTAAAAATCATGAATTGTGTATTTCAGAATAGCTATAGGAGAGGATTTTGAATGTTATCACCAGAAAGAAATGATAAATGTTTGAAGTGACAAATATGCTAATTGCCATGATTTGATCATTACAAAATATATACATGTATGAAAACATCATATTGTATTCCAAATATGTACAATTAGTATTTTTCCATCAAAAATAAAATAAAACCAAAAAGTTTGAAGTAAACATTAAGATTTGATTTATTATTTTTTTAAATTTTATTTTTCATGGATGAATACTAATTGTATATATTATACTCTACATCTAAGGACATGCAGAGGGCAGAAAAACTATGCCAGAGAGCAATTTTCTATAAATTAGAACACGGTAATACCTTGCATACATTTGTATATTTTGTTACATGCATTCTCCACATAGCTGAAGCAACAGACTGAAATGCGGTTTTTGAATAATACATGCTCTTTAAAGAACTTCCAAACAATGCAGCAAAAAGGCATGAAATTAAAGTTGTTTACCAAATGAGAGCATGCAGTTTGCATCTGTTTTATATTCTTTGAGCATTTTAATTTTGAAGCTATACATATACAATAGTTAATTACAGATGGCAAAACCTAATCAATCAGCCAGCTCTTTTGATTGTACTGTGCCAGGTAGCTGCTTTCACGGATTTGTGTTCCACTTAATTTAAAAGGCTTCTGTAAACAGATATAAATATATGCTTTGTGAATGTATGTGTGTGTATATGTGCTTTAACTTCACAAGTTACTAAAGGTGTTATCACAGTCTTAGACTAAACAATGTGTTTCAAAAATGAAAAATTTAGAAATGTTTCTTAACTTGTATAATTAAAAATAACCACGCTGATTGAATTATTATGATTCTCCTAGTATTGTTGATTAATTGAGCTATTGTTTGGTAATATTGCTAAATATGGTTCAGATGACTGGGTCTGAAGTTGTGTTGATGACGTAAGTTAAGAAGTGGGAAGAAACAACCTGTTTTCATTTTCACTTCATTTTATAAAGGATTTTTAGGTATTATACATAAAACATATTAGCTGAAGCAATAAATTATTGTAAAGATATATATGCATTATATATTTTTGCATAAATATAAACTATATAAAACAGTTTTATGAAATATATTAAACAAAATTATGAATCACAACAGAAAAATCTAATGGGAATTATAGAGTTGTAAGAGGGGTGAATATGTGATTAAATCACATTGGCTTCTAAATATTGCATTCAAAACTTTTCACTGTTCCATGGTTTTATTTTAAAAACCGTAGCCACGTTTTCTTGTGCACGTTACAAAAAACATATTTTTTGGAGGGCTCTATATTCTGCAAGAAATTTTTCACATAGCACTTTATACAGAGGCATGAGCAATTTATTTCATGGGGTCCTTTCTAGATCCATTACATGACAAAAATCTGATTGGAAAATGTTGGAATTGATTATTTTAATTGACCAGTCCTTCTTAAAAATTAAAGCAAACACAAGCACTTCAAGGAATTAGTGGAGTCCTACACCTGTTCAGTGGTTTACTTGAAACAGCAATGTACCTAGTGGATGAACAATAAATAGAACCCAGATTTGGTAATCCACATTCTGTGCTTTCCCTGGATTGAGTGTGTGAGACAGTAGAGAATCTCAGAACAAACATAGACTCTGGATGCACAGGCAAGAAATAAAACCCTTTGCTTGCCCTATTTTTTTTTTTTTTTTGGTGATGGAGTTTCACTCTTGTTGCCCAGGCTGGAGTTCAATGGCAAGATCTCAGCTCACCACAACCTCCACCTCCTGGGTTCAAGTGATTCTCCTGCCTCAACTTCCCAAGTAGCTGGGACTATAGGCATGCACCACCATGCCCAGCTAATTTTGTATTTTTAGTAGAGAGGGGTTTCTCCGTGTTGGTCAGGCTGGTCTCAAACTCCTAACCTCAGGTGATCTGCCCACCATGTCCTTCCAAAGTGTTGGGATTACAGGCGTGAGCCACCACACCTGGCCCCATCGTGCCTGATTTTTTAAGTTTTGGGTTTTTCTTTAAAAAGTTTTTATAATTTATATTTCTGTATTAGTCTATTTTCACACCACTACAAATATACCACCTGAGACTGGGTAAGTTATAGACAAAGGAAGCTTAATTGACTCACAGTTCCACATGCCTGGGGAGGCCTCAGGAAACTTATAATCGTGGTGGAAGGGGAAGCAGGCACCTTCTTCACAAGGCAGCAGGAGAGCAAGAGCCAGTGAAGGAGGAATGTCAAACGCTTATAAAACCATCAGATCTTGTGAGAACTCACTCACTATCACAAGAACAGCATGGAGAAACCACTCCCATGATCCAGTCACCTCCCTCCATCAACACATGGGGATTACAGGTCCTTTCCTACACAAGTGGGGATTACCATTTGAGATGAGATTTGGGTGGGGACACAGAGCCGAACCATATCAATCTCACAGGAGTTTTTGTAATGAGTAAATAATATAGTTTGCACTAAAGAACTAGCATGTGCCTGACAAGAGGAGCTGCTATTATTTTTTTAAAAGAATGTGAATATTTAATAGATTGAGAGAGATGGATAGGTTATAAAAGAATTTTCTAAAACTTAATATTATGTTTTGAAACTCAATATCATAGATGGTTGTTGTAGATGGTGTTCATCCTAGCAAATGCCTCTATTACTAGAAATGATTACCTCAATCACATGCTTGACTTTTGTTTCTATTCAATCAGAAGTGTCCTGTTTGTGTCACAGAGATAAATGGAGGTCTCCTCTCCAAGATGTGATTGTGGTCACTTTATGTGATGGGCTTCTGGAAGGAAATGAAGGAAGAAAATGGCAGAAGCAAGGAGAGAAGCTTCTCCAGTCTCTGCTTTCTGTCTTCTTCTTTCTGCCCAGATTGCTCAGGAGGCCAGTGCCTAGATTCCCAGTGATATATTCATGCAATTAAAATTGTTTACCTTGGTATGGGTCATTAATGATCTTGTATAGCTCTGTAAAAAATTAGTGAAGTAATGGTAAAAAAAAATGGAAACGAAGTAAATGCACTGAGAGCAGTCATGTAAAACCACGTTTTTAAATATGTTTAGATCAACTTTTTTCCTTTGTTTTGCTCTTGTCATTGAAACATTTGCTTTTAACCCTGATGGCCTAGTTAAATATGTGCAAAAAAAAAAAAAAGAGACTAAAGCAAACTATTCACTTTACTGGCTACCACTCTGATATCATTCTCCTACTTAAAATTGGGTCAGCCTTCAGTGTCCAGCAAATTAAAATAGCCCTTTAAAATCCAAATCCTCATTAATTTTCTTAAAAGAAAATCAGGTAAACTCTTCCTTTGCTTAATGTGAAAATTAAGAATATTTTATCATTTTTTTGTTTTTGTTTTTGTTTTTGAGACGGAGTCTTGCTCTGTCGCCAGGCTGGAATGCAGTGGTGTGATCTCAGCTCACTGCAACCTCTTCCTCCCGGGTTCAAGCGATTCTCCTGCCTCAGCTTCCCCAGTTGCTGGGATTACAGGTGCGTGCCACCACGCCCAGCTAATTTTTGTATTTTTAGTAGAGATGAGGTTTCACCATGTTGGCCAGGATTGTCTCAATTTCTTGACCTCGTGATTCACCCGCCTCAGCCTCTCAAAGTGCTGGGATTACAGGCGTGAGCCACCACACCTGGCCTTATCACTGTCTTTGAATATTTTTCCTCCTTATTCACATAGGTACAGTCTTTGGAAATTATAAAAATATGCATACATATGCAGTATTAGTTTTAACCTAATTGCATTTTGTATACACATAAATTACCTATTCCTGCATAGCAAATTACTTGAAATCAGTGACTTAAAATAGCACACGTTTATTGTCTCATAGTTTCTGGGGATCAGGAATTCAAGAGCAGTTACATTGGGAAGTTCTTGCTCATGGGCTGTCATGAACTTCAAATCAAGCTGTTGGTCAGAGCTGCAATCTTTTCACAGCTTGTCTGGGGCAAGACCTGCTTCCAAGGTCACACAAATCCTGACAAGCCCCAGTTCCTTACCTTCCCTCTCTGTAAGCTGCCTGAGGATCTTCACACGATGGCAGCTGGCTTCCCCCAGAGCCAGACATTGAGACAGAAAGAGAGAGAGAAATCATCATGGGAAGCTATGGTATTTTTAGTATCCCATCATTAGAATATGACGATATTCTCTTCTTTAGAGTAAGTCACTGAAACCAGCCTACCCTCAAGTGGAAGCGAGTTAAGTTCTATGCCTTGAGGAAAGAAGTATCTGACAGTTTGTGGACGTATCTTTAAAACTACCATGACGTATTGATCTGAAGAATTTATTCACGTGTATATTCTATATATTTATAAAAAATAATAAAATTATGTAAGCACTGTTACTAAAACCTACAAAATGAGAGATTTGTTATAGAATGCAAAGTTAAAGCTAGACCGAAGGAATAAGTTTCAGTGTTCTATAGCACTAAGATGACTACAGTTAATAGTAATATATAATTTCCGATAGCTATAGGATGACAATGAACATTCCCAAAACAAACAAGTAATATAAGTTTGAGATGATTGATATGCTAATTACTCTGATCTGATCACTATACATTATACGTTTGGAAATATCACTATGTACTCGATGAATATGTACAATTATAATTTGTGTCAATTTAAAAAAATTCAAAAGAAAATGAAACCAAAACAAGTACATTGCTTTCACATATAGTACTGCAAGGAATTAAAACAACCTGAATTCAGCAATGTCCTGATTATCTAATAAACTTTGTGCTAGCTCATTTATTAGCACTATCTGTCCAATGACCCACAGATATAAAGAACTCAGATGTTATGTTAATTATATTCATATATGCATCGAATCAAGAAGTATCTGAGCCAAGACTTCTCCCTTCTCACCTCAGTTTTTGAGAACATTGTTCTTTAAAGTAATAGATAATTTCCCCTAGTTTTCTGGTACCAACATTTTCATTAATTATCTGTATAATTGGATAACTCATTTACTATCCATTCCTGCCTTAAGTTTCTGTGAAACATTCACTTTAGAAGTACAAATAGTGGAGGTGTGAGAAGTCACTTCTCCTTATCTTCCATATTGGAGCAAATATTCAGGACTGATAGGGATACAGACACTCATAGTAGCCAAATGCACCAACACCCTTCTGCCTTTTGTTCTCAACTTTTTTTCGTTCTGTGTGAAGCAGCCTGATGTTTACATTTTTGTGTTACATTCAAATGTTTATGGGGAAAAAAAGCTTTAATATTGGATCTCTTCTATTTGCAACTTCTTAGACTTTCTCTCTTTGAGTAGCTATACTGTGTTTGACACAAAAGCCTGGCTAATGCTCTTTTTAATGGTTGAGTAAGGCTAAAAGTATTCACATCAATTTCCTATTGCCACGGAGTGATCCAGGTCATGACAAATCACAAGCCAAGTTACTAGACCATTACTAAACTACCATCACATAAGGATAAGTTAGTAAGTTTGACCTTTTAAACCAAACTGCAAAATGTTCTTTTGATTAAAGTCTACAACAGTCCCCTGAGATCTCCAGTGCTGAATGTTAGGGATTTAACACAACACTGAGATTTTGGCAGATAAATGTACCTTTTCCTCATAAGCTTTCCAATTCACACAGTTTTAAATTCCCTTGTTCTATAGAATTACCATTCTATGCTTAGTTTTATTTTGAAGGCAGTTGAATTTCTTTCCACGGTGCGGACTCATGACCAGGAAGCCAATTTAACAGGAGAAAGTAAAAGTTTTATTCTTTCTGAGAAAATTAGCTATTTAAGGATAAATACTCTAATTTGTCCTTTCAACCTAGGTTTATGGGTAATTCTCAGCTTCTTTTAAATACCTTTCTAATTTCTCCCTTGAATAATCCTCTTTTTATTTCAGTTGTTTTTTTTTTTCCTATTCAATAGTTCAGTAAACCTTTCATCATTCTAATTTTTTGTACGCTGCTGTACCCAGTATTTACTTCTAATTTGGTCCATATATTTTTGCCCACTTTTTCTACAGTGCTGGCTTTAACACAAATCTAAATCACACACTGCAAATTATAAGTTTGTTGTACATACATGTGAATATTTTTGTTCACATTTTTATTTCTGGCCTGAAAAATATATTATAACACTAGAAAGTACACATGAGTAGCCTTTTAATTATTTTATATTCATTGAAAACAGTATAAAAGTGCAAATAAATTCCTTAACTCTTCCTAACTTGAGAGACTCAGTCCTCTCAGTTCCTTTTCGGACTTTAATAGCACTAGTTCTTCAGAAATCATGAAAAATTTCAGGGAACCTTGGCTGATATGCAGGCAAAATCAAGTTATGGATTTTACCCCTGGGATTTTTTCCCCATGTGACATTTGCTTTAATGCATTTATATCAGAGAAAATTATTTAAATACAAGAGACATAATTTTATTGATATGTGAAACACAAATTAGGAGATATTTATTGAATTTTCATTTAACTTTTACTGATAATATTTTAGTTTTCTTTCAAATTCTAGTAGTCTTTTGTGATTTATGCTTCTGCCAAAATTACTTATATTATTTTTTATAACTGAGTTTATTTTATCTCAGGAGTATTCCTGCTTCACTGGAATTTACATACTTCACAAACTGT
The DNA here is from genome assembly GCF_028858775.2 of Pan troglodytes. Taxonomy (NCBI): domain Eukaryota; kingdom Metazoa; phylum Chordata; class Mammalia; order Primates; family Hominidae; genus Pan; species Pan troglodytes. Next base: position 96,103,089 of record NC_072412.2, on the reverse strand, counting down.
GCTATTCCATGTGTCAGGAGATCCTCAGAAGTTCTTAGGAGGTACTTTAATGAAGAGAAGAAGCAAGTGGGTAATTAAACATACAAATTCTAGGATCATAGCCTAACATTAAGCTTAATATTTCTTCTTTTATCAGCTTTGTGTATGTGTCATCAGTATAGGTTTTCATTTGAAAGAGTTATGTCCAAACATATTTTATAACCATTGCCCTAATGCATCAGGGAAAGTTTCTCTTGGACATTAAATATTCAATATGTAAATATCTGGTTCTTGTTTTTCCCACTGCTCATTTCAGATTTTCTCTAAAACTAACCATGTTCCTCTTGGTTCTCCATCTTCCCATAGTTCACAAAATTTTCTCATCTGTGATCCCAGCACTTTGGGAGGCTGAGGCAGATGGATCACTTGAGGTCAGGAGTTCTAGACCAGCCTGACCAAAATGGCAAAAATACCATCTCTACTAAAAAAGCAATAATTAGCCGGGAATGGTGGTGGGTACCTGTAATCACAGCTACTTGGGAGGTTGAGGCAGGAGAGTTGCTTGAACCCAGGAGGCAGAGGCTGCAGTGAGCCGAAATCATACCAAAGCTTTGTATTTTGATTTAGTTGGTCAATTTATTCCTGATTACCTTGGCAGGTATATTCACTAGAGAAAAATGAATAAGAAAAGTTTTGCTAGTTCTGAAATTATTTTTAAAAAGGTGAAAAATGTATGTATTTTTGCAAAGGCAGCATTTAGAAGATCACCTAAAGGGATTATTACAAGCTGCGATGGTTCTAACTCTTGGGTTGCTCTCCCGAAAGCATCACAGAAAAAACATCACTGTTAATTGTGTTTTAAAATTTGAGTGGGTTTCTATAATTATTAAATAATATGATTTGACAAATCTTGGAGCAGCTGGTTGTGTTAATTAGTAACATATTGCAGAACTATCTATGAATAAATATTTCCTATTGTACATTTCTTTGATGTTCCTATATTTAAAATAAACCTTTTTTTTTTTCCTAGAGTAGTATGACTTTTAGATAGCTTCTTCTCAGGTATCCATTTATCCTCTTCAATTCAGTTTACTTTTGTTCATGCTAAAACCTTAAGCTCCTGAAATATCAGTGAAATATGGAAAAGTAATTTTAAAATGTAAAATAAATGTAAATAAAACACCTCTTGAATTCAATCAATTAATTGGTGCATTTGCTTTTTGATTTTTCTATATGGAATATTATCTTAGGTTGAAAGAGAATTAGTAAGAAAAAACATTCTTGTCTTCAGAGAGCTCGTATCTATTTTGGGAGACAGTATGTGCATATTAAATTAAAACTAAAAATACAATGCAAATGCATGATAAATTAACCTTCATATAAGTAGTATAGATTATTACTTTTCAGAGTTCTCAGGTAGAGAGGTTTTCATACAGCCATGTGTGTTTGTTTGAAATAAAATTTTGATTAATGGAAAGGAGAGTGAGGCATTTTTGGTCAGTTCAGTGTCCATCCTCCCCAACCTTTTCTCCAAAACAAACCCAAATGCTGTCCAAGTGTCCACTCTCATCCAAGGAAACCCACTACAAACCAAAAGATATGAGTCTTGGCTATTCTAAGCCAATCAAAGTGTTCCATTTCTTTTGCTATAACTTGATTTAATGATGGCCATGTGATGTAATCCGACCAGTAACATGCTAGAAGAATATACATAATCTTTGAGGCCTCTTCACATTTAATTAAGAAAAAGGAGTGCTATGGGTTGGCTATGCCCCCACTTAAATCTCATCTTGAGCTGTAGTTCCCATAATCCCCAAGGGTTATGGGAGGGACCCAGTGCAAGGTAATTGAATTATAGGAGTGGTTACTTCCATGTTGTTCTCATAATAGTGAGTGAGTTCTCACAAGATCTGATGGTTTTATAAGAGGACTCCCCACCCCCTGACCACTTTGCTCTGCATTTCTCTCTCCTGCCACCATGAGAAGATGGATGTGTTTGCTTCCCTTTCTGCCATAACTGTAAGTTTCCTGAGACCTCCCCAGCCCTGTGCAACTGTGAGTTAATTAAACCTCTTTCTTTTTAAAATCACCCAGTCTCAAGTATGTCTTTATTAGCAGCATGAGAATGGACTAATACAGTATATTGGTACCAGGAATGTGGCATTGCTGTAAAGATGCCTGAAAATATGGAAGCGACTTTGGAACTGGATAACAGGCAGAGGTTGGAGGGCTCAGAAGAAGAAAAAAAAATGTTGAAAAGTTTGGAACTTCCTAGAGACTTGGAGGGCTCAGAAGACAGGAAGATGTGGAAAAGTTTGGAACTTCCTAGAGTCTTGTTGAATGACTTTGACCAAAATGCTGATAGTTATATGGACAATAAAATCCAGGCTGAGGTGGTCTCAGATAGAGATGAGGAATTTGTTGGGAACTGGAACAAAGGTGACTCTTGTTATGCTTTAATAAAGAGACTGGAAGCATTTTGCCCCTATCTAGAGATCTGTGGAACTTTGAACTTATGAGAGATGATTTAGGGTATCAGGTGGAAGAAATGTCTAAGCGGCAAACTGTACAAGAGGAAGCAGAGCATAAAAGTTTAGAAAATTTGCAGCCTGTCAATGTGATAGAAAAGAAACCCCCATTTTGTGGTGAGAGATTCAAGCCTGCTACAGAAATTTGCTTAAGTAACAAGGGAGCAAATGTTAATCAAAAAGACAATGGGGAAAATGTTTCCAGAACTTGTCAGAGACCTTCACAGCATCCCTTCCCATCACAGACATGGAGGCCTAGGAGGTAAAAATGGTTTCCTGGTCTGGGTCCCGCCTTGGGACTTGGTGCCCTGAGTCTCAGCCACTTCGGCCATGGTTAACAGGGTCTGAGGTACAGCTCACGCTATTGCTTCAGAGGGTGCAAGCCCCAAGCCTTGGCAGCTTCCAAGTGGTGTTGGTCCTGCAGGTGCACAGAAGGCAAGAATTTAGGTTTGGGAACCTCCACCTGGATTTCAAAGGATTTAGGGAAATGCCTGGATGTCCAGACAGAAGTATGCTACAGGGTGGAGCCTTAATGGAAAACCTCTGCTATGGTAGTGAGGAAGGAAAATGTGGTGTTGGAGCCCACACACAGAGTCCCCACTGGGGCACTGCCTAGTGTAGCTGTGAGAAAAGGGCCACCATCCCCCAGACTCCAGAGTGTTAGATCCACCTCCTGCTTGCAGCATGCACCTGGAAAAGCCACAGACACTCAATGCCAGCCATGAAAACAGCCAGGAGGGGGGCTGTACCCTGCAAAGATACAAGGGTGGAACAGCCCAAGGCCATAGGAACCCACCTCTTACAACAGTGAGGCCTGAGTGTGAGACATGGAGTCAAAGGAGATCATTTTTGGAGCTTTGAGATTTGACTGCCCGCTGGACTGGACTTGGATGGAGCCTATATCCCCTTTGTTGTGGCCAATTTCTCCCATTTGGAATGGGCGTATAGACTTTGGATTTGGACTTGGACTTTTGAGTTAATGCTGAAATGAGTTAAGACTTTCCAGGACACTTGGGAAGCCATCAGTGTGTTTTAAAGTGTGAGGACATGAGATTTGGGAGAGGCCAAGATGAAATGATATGGTTTGCCTGTGTTCCTACCCAAATTTCATTTTGAATGGTAGTTTCCATAATCCCCATGTGTCATGGGAGGGACCCAGTGGGTCCCTCCATGATGGCAGTTACCTCCATACTGTTTTCTTGACGGTGAGTTAGTTCTCATAAGATCTCATAGTTTTATAAGGCATTCTCCCAGCCTATACTCTGTATTTCTCTCTCCTGCCACCATGTGAATAAGGATGTGTTTGCTTCCCTTCTGCCATAATTGTAAGCTTCCTGAGACCTCCCCAGCCCTGTGGAACTGTGAGTCAATTAAACCTCTTTCCATTATAAATTCTCAGTCTCAGGTATGTCTTTATTAGTAGCATGAGAATGAACTAATACAAGGAGATATAAGGAATAGGTGAAATCATTTACTGTGTTAATCTCCTAGAACTGTTGTAGGCATTTTGTGAACCTAATATATCACTGGAGGAAAAAGCTCTTATACCAAGTATAGTATAGTAAAAAAATAAGAAGGAAAACCTTGAGATTGCAAATATTTTGAGCAACTAAATGTCTCTTCTAAAGAGCTCCTATATTTGTACTAGTGATTAAGAAAGCCAACAATGGCCAAGTGTGGTGGCTCACGCCTCTAATCCCAACACTTTGGGAGGCTGAGGCGGGTGGATCACCTGAGGTCAGAAGTCCAAGACCAGCCTAACATGGAGAAACCCCGTCTCTACTAAATACAAAATATTAGCCAGAAATGTTGGCATATGCCTGTAATCCCAGCTACTTGGAAGGCTGAGGCAGGATAACTGCTTGAACCTGGGAGGTGGAGATTACAGTGAGCCGAGATCACACCATTGCACTCCAGGCTGGGCAAAAAGAGTAAAACTCAGTCTCAAAAAAGAAAACAAAAAGAAAGCCAACAATTACCCTCGTTGTCATAACTATTGAGCCAGGCTTTTCCACTACCTGCATTTCCTAATATAAAGTATATTTTACACTAAGAAGAATGGGAAGCATGAATAATGCTAGAGAGACAGAGAAGGTCATGTTGGCTCATTTATAAGCAACAGCTTTTAACTTAGCTTAGGCAAAATATATTCAAGAGGTGTAGGCTAGTATAAGTTTTAAAATTTGTGCAAGAGGTAAACACCTTAAAATCAGCAAGAGCCAATAGAAATGGATGGAATTTACATATTTTTAATGACTACTATTTTTAAAGTATTGTTTTAGAGATGCTTGGCATATTGCTAGCTTTCTATATTTTCAGAGGTAAAATAGAAGACAACACAGGTGTTTGGATAAGGGGGGAGGGGCTAAAATTTAGGAAGTAACACAACTAAGGGCCCATGGGCAGTGGTTGTGTTACTTGAAGAGGCCTGTGGCCAAAGCATATTAAATGTTACATTAAAAAATTGACAGTCGGGAAAAGGCATGATAAATGTGATATGTTGGGAATTTAATTCTTGCTTGTGCTTTGTTATTGGTGCTGTTTGATATGTACTTTGTTGTTGGTAGGAAATCAGATTTTCAAATTTCAGAAAGGTTTATGACCTAATTTCATCTTCCAGCAGGCAATCGCCGTAGCTAGGCCTGGATATTTTCTTGAAGAGTTAATGTTAATTTTCTGTAATTCTGATCAAATGTCCAGAAAATACAAACACACACTAGTACACTGTGACAGGTTAAAATGCCCACTATGTGCATTGCCGAAGGTTTCCTTTCATTTCTAGTTAATATCCTCTGGGCCTCTCAAATAGAGGCAGGGAAAACAAGGGTCATGTGTTATCTCTCCACCTTCTTGCAAATTAGCAGAATTTTTCTGTTTCAGCGGTTGAAGTATACACTAGCCATCAAAACTGAGACTTGATTGAGCTTCATCTATCACATTTTCAGTGGAAATATTTCCATATTTCAGAAATGGCTTGACCAACAGACTTAGTTTCCAAAGGTACTGCGGTTTTCTATTTTTGTTTTCTGTAAAAAAGGATAGATCTAAAACTTATTCAGAGGCTGCTTTAAGTTAGAAGCTCTAGGGCCTTTCTCCTTAAGTTAAGGTGATGCAAATCTAACTTTATATAAGAGTAAAACAGCTAAGGGAGAAGGAGTTGTGGTGGATATTGGAAAAAGTGAGGTCAAAAGAGGAAAAATTAGGCTTGAATAGCAACAACGACATTTCATATGAGACACAAATAATATAGGAGTTGATAAGTTTAAAGAGATAGACTTACAGTTAGAAAATATGGCAGATTGGATAGTTCTTGCTTAAGGTCCTTACTCTCAAAAGTGAAAACTAAGGTACTCTTTCTTCATCAAAAGGAGGATAGAATGTTGAGCTTGCAGAAAATGTAATAATTTGTTCTATGTGAAGTTATTCGTGAAATCAGCAGGATGAAAACACAAAGTTTACAAAAGATGAATGAAAAGGCAGATGAAGTTAGTCAGGAAAAGCCTGTTTCGGGTCAGGTAAAAAAAATGCTCGATACTCATTTTTAGTAAATTAAAATATAGAGTGGGGATATGAGAGGATTTGATGCTGTGTATCGTCAAGACAAGGGACAGGAAAGGTGATTTGTGCTTGGAAAAAAGTACATTGGTTATTGTCTTTATTGTCTGGTGTATCATTGGTTCTATTTTAATGACTTTAATAGTGGGTGGATAGTGATTTTTCTATTTAGCTTTTTGAGAATGTAATGTGGATGCAATAGCAGACTAGCAGTAGATCTCACAGGGAATAATGACAAAAGCAAAAAAGACTTTTATAGCTGTAACTCTTTATCACTTGCTATTGCTAATTCTCTTTTATCATATTATTATGATGCCCATTTTTAGGTCCTTACTTATTTCATCTACTTAGTTCCTCAGGAATCATAACCTTTAACAGGATTGGTCACTTTTTTATTGAACTTTCAGAACATAAAATTTTTAGTACTTTAGTTTTCTATGATTTCAAATTGGAAATAACAACTACATATATTTAAGTATCATACAGGCAATTATATGCTACAGTGTAAATTGTACTTTTATGAATTTTCAGATTTTAGTGACACTGTGGCTTCCAGAAGGGGCTTTAGCCATAATGTACTGTAGAGAGCTACTGAAAGCAAAAAATTATGGTTACAATTCCAATTAAAGGAAATAAGTGATTTATATAATTCTGAATCTATCTGGGTGGAAGAAAACACCAGTATGCTGAAGGTCTAATTTGATGATAATAATTTCTTGCACTTATATAGTGCTTTATACTGCTTAAAATGTTTTAATTTACACAATCTTATTTCAACATCACTAAATTCGTAGACAGTAGTAAAGGTAGTTCATATAAATCCAACTTGGTCACTATTTTATCCCGGCACCATTTGACTAACAAAATCCAAGATCAAATCTATGTATTTATTGCCTTGAATCTGTTTAGTAACAATGCCTCTACCTCAATTCAGTTCCTTTTCTTCTATGATGATTTCCACAGGATGAATCACAATATGTTCAGGATATATTATGCTGCCATAACACACCTCATATTCCTGTTTCAGTTTTTAAGAGTTATGCGACTCGAATAGTGATTTGCAAACTCTAAAAACTGATGAGAAATAAACTGTTTTCTATTTTTTACCTTACATAATTCTAACTTACCTCTCGTTCATCTCTTTAAGGAGAGAGCTATGCTAGCATAAAGCAAGAATCATTAATCACAGTAGCACAGTTAAAGTGTAGACCTTTTCTCAGATAACTTATTTGGGTCATCCCAACTGATTTTTTTTATCATTTGAAATAGTGATTTTGCTTGTGATAACTAATGGAATATTTCTTCTGCACTGTATTCCAAGCAGTGTCCCAGTTTTGCCCTATTTTTAGCAATTCAGACTCTGAAAGGCATACTGCCAGCTCAAATGCAAACATTCTTGCCTGATAAACTGGACCTGCAACAATATTTGTCTTATTCTGTCCCCAAAATGTTTAGATAAGTAACATTTTGTCATTATGAGTTTATTTTCTTCCATTCTAAATAAACCTAGAATTTTCCTTTTGAAATGCACAATGTTACTAAAATCCAAAGCAGAAGACAAAGCAAAATAAATACATTTACCAGATTTTCCTTAACTGTGTAATTAATTTTCTCTCCAGATGCACTAGCATTGTGTTCCCTATAACAGTCATTGAATGAACAGCAGTGGAAGACAATATGCAAGAAATAGGCTTGAAAATAAGACAGACCTGGGTCCTAATCCTGGATCAGCCACTACCTCTGAAACTATGTGTCTAAACTCAGTAAATGTCAGTTACCTCAAATAAACGAGCAAAGAGCAAAATGTACTAATATGTATACCTAGCAGGATTGTTGTAAGAATTAAATATATTGAATGTATACAAAATGCCTTTATAATATTTGTGGAATAAAAATATTAGTGTAGCTTTCAAACCGTTAACTAAAATTAGTTTTGTATAGAATTAATTTTAATATATAATTTAATATATTATTAAAATTTAATAGAATCTATAACTAATTCATCCTTGCATTAGTGTTCTTTGCTGTGTAACAAATCACCAAACTTAGTGATTTGAAACTAACTCATTTATTATCACACACTTTCTATAGGCTAAGGGTCTGGCCATGGCTAAACTGATTTCTGGGCTCAAGGTCTCACAGGCTGAAATCAAAGTTTTGGCTGAGCTGTGGTCTCATCTGGAGGCTTGACTAGGGAAGGATTTTCTTCTCAACTCCTCAGGTTTTTGACAGATGTCATAAGTCTGTGGCCGTAGAATTCATAGCAGTTGGCTTCTTAAAATATATTAATAAAGAGAGAAAGCTTCTGATACTTCAATTATCTAACTACAGGAAAGGACTGCACTCTCTTCTAAAGGGATAACCTGATTAGTTCAGGCCCACTCAAACCAATCTTCCTTTTGATGAACTCAAAGTCAACTGATGAATGACTTAATTACATCTGCAAATCTTTTTATTTGTGCCATATTGTATTAGTTAGAAGTAATCTGTAGGTTCTGCCTTTTTTAAAAAGTATATTTTATATATTTTATACTTTATGTCTTTATATTATATTCAAAGACAGAGAATTATACAAGGATGTGGCTTATTGTGGATTACCTTAGAGTGGGTCTACCACAATCCCTTTTAGTAAAAAAAAATTATGTATAACATAAGTAGAAGCATATATGAGAATAGAAGTAAGAATGGAAGGAAAGAAATGAATAAATGGAAGTTTTGGAATTATTTACCTTCATTAAGATTTAATACTTTCCTTTACCTTCTTGCATGTCACTAAAGGTGGAATACTACTAAAGCTTGTACTTTGAATTGCAGAGGCAGCATGTAGTAAAAACTTAAAATATTCTCTCTAAGCTTTTATTCTCTTTATTTTTTGAGACAGAGTCACTCTGTCACCTAGGCTGCAGTGCAGTGGCGTGATCTTGGCTCACTGAAACCTCTGCCTCCTGGGCTCAAGCAACCATCCCACCTCACCCTCCCACCTCACCCTCCCAAGTAGCTGGGACTACAAACTTGCGCTGCCACACAGGCTATTTCTTATATTTTTTGGTAGGGATGGGTTTCCCTATGTTGCCGAGGCTGGTCTCAAACTCCTGGGCTTAAGCAATCCACCCTCCTTGGCCTCCTAAAGTGCTGGGATTACAGGTGTGAGCCACCACGCCCAGCCCTCCAAGCTTTTTTTGACAAAGGGTGTCCAATCTTTTGCCTTCCCTGGGCCACATTGGTAGACAAAAAAATTTGGGGCAGGTGGGTCACACGTAAAATTCACTAACACTAATGATAGCTGATGAGCTAAAAGAAATCTCAAAAAATTCTCATAAAGTTTTAAGTAAGTTTATGAATTTGTGTTGGTCTGCATTCCATGCAGCCTGAGGGTTGTAGGTTAGACAAGCTTGACTAGACTTTAAGTGTTTCATGGAAACTATTATGCTATTTCTGGCATGTGATTTTAAGACTTTTGGAGAGTCGTATACCATAGCCCGGGTAAAATACATAGAAGAAAAATGCAAATTTTCCAAAAAATTTACATTCGAACTCAGAGTTTGAGGGTATCTAAAAAAATTCGTCTTTCTCTTCTTTGTACTTGATAAAAATTAATCCTTTTACAAATTCTTCTGAAGATTGTAGGCAAAATTCTGGTATTGGTCAGTTTTCTCTTATTACATGGTAAAAATTTGACTGTACTTTTATTTTCATAACAAAATGATTTCATTATAAAATATTTGGAAAACAATTATAAGAATAATAAACATTCAACACATTCTAATCATTCATTGGCAAAATCCTTGTGCGTCTTTGTGCATTTCAAGTTATTTTCATGTATATTTTTGTGGTGACATTTTTTGTTTTATATCTACGGTCACATTAAACATGTAATTAAATTTTGTGAAGATGTTTATATTGCTTTTCAATGTAAACATTTTTATGACATCAAAAAGCATTTATTAAATCTTTATTAGACATAAGTATGCTGCTAGGAGCTAGACACAGAAAAATTAACTAGTATTCAGAGATGAGTTTTCTAGACACAGTAACATATGCCTAAAAACATACAGGATATTTATCATAGATTAATTAATTAATACTCTCTTATGTTAGAAATGTTAGCTATTATTATTATTTTTCTATACTGGATTGCTGAATAATGAATACGTCATATTTTATGTAAATGATTATTTCAGAATTAGGATTATTACACAGGAGATATAATTGCTTGACCAATGTTATGTTGGAATTTATTTATGTCTCTGTTGTGCTTCACAAATATTTCTGAAGACATACCCAAGATGCTCAATTGACCATACTCTCGCTAGCTCTCAAGAGCCACCCAAGAATATCTACTACTTTGATACTAATAATAGTTCTTTACATTTCTCTTTTCTATCTTATTCTTTTCCCGTAGTCAAGCTGTTTTCCATCTGAACCCCAAAGTTGCTCAGAGCTTCCACTCAGAATTTACTTCTTACTGTGTTACCTGACACTGTCAAGGGTGATATGATTAGGTTGCATAGGTCATCTCTTAGCTTCCTGAAATCTTCTTAGTCTCCTCCTAAGTATATTGACCTTACTCTGAGGATGTCAAAAAAATAAACATAATATCAAAGTAATTTTTATGATATGTCTAAAGATAGATTTAGGACTTAAATAATTATACCTTGATTACTCAGTATATAAAACTAAGGAATATACTTCATACACTTAGGCATATATTTTTTCCTTTAACAGGCATGTTTTTGTTTTTCTTCTAGGACTCTGCAACCCTGGCTTATCTTCCTAGATTGTTAAGATTATTTTTTGTGTACGTGTAGGTAACACATACTTACTTCTCAAAGTTTTCTTTATTGCTTGGCATTTTCCCACTCCGATATAGTTCCTTGAGCTGTTGATAATTTAAATAATCTTTTTAAAATAGTGATGTAAGTATTCCTTCAACTAGTAATTAAAAGCCTTCTATATAACTAACTCCATTCTGATACATAATTTCCCCACGATTCTGTTCTCAAGGAGATTATAGTATAGCGTAAAACAACCTGTAATAAGTTATCCGTTATAATAGATACCCGGAAAAAGTGTGGTGGGAACACAGAGGAAGAAAAACTCAGTAGTGAATGCTCTTCAAAAAACATGGACTTTTGCCGAATCTTCATCTCAACATTTTAAGATCCCATCCAGAGAATTAAGAAATTAAACAATAGTGGAGGTTGCCGTGAGCTGAGATCAAGTCATTGCAGTCCAGCCTGGGCAAGAAGAGCAAAACTCTGTCTCAAAAAAAAAAAAGAAATTAAACAATGAAAAGGCATTTCTGTTAGTCCAGGAAAAGGCTTAGAAGAGCTCACATTAAAGAGGTAGCAATTAGGGGGAAGGGAACTAACAGTTTAAGAGTTATTGAATATGTAGAATCAAAATAAAATAAAAAACAAATAGATCAGGTCTATACCAAGATAGGAAATAAACAATATCTTGAGAATAACATAATTATTTGTGGCATTTAAACTGGAACTGTTATAAGCAAGTTGGAGAAGAGTTCACAAAGGGCAGTTGGAAAGTATCAGTGACTATTTAAAACGCTACCATTGTGGAAGACAGTGTGGCGATTCCTCAAGGATCTAGAACTAGAAATACCATTTGACCCAGCCATCCTATTACTGGGTACATACCCAAAGGAATATAAATCATGCTGCTGTAAAGACACATGCACACGTATGTTTATTGCAGTACTACTCACAATAGCAAAGACTTGGAACCAACCCAAATGTCCAACAATGATAGATTGGATTAAGAAAATGTGGCACATATACACCATGGAATACTATGCAGCCATAAAAAATGATGAGTTCATATCCTTTGTAGGGACATGGATGAAGCTGGAAACAATCATTCTCAGCAAACTATAGCAAGGACAAAAAACCAAACACCGCATATTCTCACTCATAGGTGGGAATTGAACAATGAGAACACTTGGACACAGGAAGGGGAACATCACACACCGGGGGCTGTTGTGGGGTGGGGGGAGGGGAGAGGGATAGCATTAGGAGATATACCTAATGTAAATGACGAGTTAATGGGTGCAGCACACCAACATGGCACATGTATACATATGTAACAAGCCTGCACATTGTGCACATGTACCCTAGAACTTAAAGTATAAAATATATATATATATATATATATATATATATAACCCTAGAGTAGATGAGACCCTTCTAAGTGAGAGAAGAGTCGAGAACTGTGCTGTCTAATGCAATACCCACTGACCACCTAGTTATATAGTAGAATTTAAAATAAAGATCCTCAGTTATATCAGTTGCAATTAAAGTGCTTAATAGAAACATGCGGCCAGTGACTATGTACTGGAGGGCACAGAAAAACATTTCTATGATTACAGAAAATTCTGTTGAGCAATGCTCGTCTAGAAACTATAGATTATCAATGCTACAGAGCAACCTAGAATGGTTAGAGAGATAAGAGGATACAATTATTAAAGTCTTGCATTATAAAATCAAAGAGAAGAAATTTCATCTTTTAAGTGATGCTCATCCACATACCTCAATGATATAAAATAATAATTTCTCAGGTTATCTGAGGGGCCCCAGGTACCTCTCGAGCTTAAGTAGGAGAAAAACCCTTCAAAAAAATCAATGAATCCAGTAGCTGTTTTTTTTTTTAAAGATTAAAAACAAAAAATAGACCACTAGCCAAACTAATAAAGAATAAAAGAGAGAATAATCAAATAGATGCAATAAAAAAGGGTAAAGGGAATATCACCACTGATCCAACAGAAATACAAACTACCATCAGAGATATTATAAACACGTCTACACAAATAAATTAGAAAATCTAGAAGAAATGGATAAATTCCTGGACACATACACCCCCCAAGACTAAACCAGGAAGAAGTCGAATCCCCGAATAGACCAATAACAAATTCTGGAATTGAGGCAGTAATTAATAGCCTACCAACCAAAAGAAGACCAAGACCAGACGGATTCGCAGCCAAATTCTACCAGAGATACAAAGAAGAGCTGGTACCATTCCTTCTGAAACTATTCCAAACAACAGAAAAAGAGGGAATCCTCCCTAACTCATTTTATGAAGCCAGCATCATCCTGATACCAAAACCTGGCAGAGATACAACAAAAAAAGAAAATTTCAGGCCAATATCCCTGATGAATATCGATGCAAAAATCCTCAGTAAACTACTGGCAAACCGAATCCAGCAGTACATCAAAAAGCTTATCCACCACAATCAAGTCGGCTTCATCCCTGGGATGCAAGGCTGATTCAACATATGCAAATCAATAAACATAACCCATCACATAAACAGAACCAATGACAAAAACCACATGATTATTTCAATAGATGCAGAAAAGGCCTTTGACAAAATTCAGCAGCCCTTCATGCAAAAAACTCCATAAACTAGGTATTGATGGAAAGTATCTCAAAATAATAAGAGTTATTTATGACAAACCCACATCCAATATCATACTGAATGGGAAAAAACTGGAAACATTCCCTTTGAAAACTTGTACAAGACAAGGATACCCTCTCTCACCACTCCTATTCAACATAGTATTGGAAGTTCTCGCCAGGGCAACCAGGCAAGAGAAAGAAATTGAGGGTGTTCCATTAGGAAAAGAGGAAGTCAAATTGTCTCTGTTTGCAGATGACATTATTGTATATTTAGAAAATGCCATCATCTCAGTCCAAAATCTCTGTAAGCTGATAAGCAACATCAGCAAAGTCTCAGGATACAAAATCAATGTGCAAAAATCACAAGCATTCCTATATACCAGTAACAGACAAATGGAGAGTCAAATCGTGAGTGAATTCCCATTCACAATTACTACAAAGACAACAAAATACCTAGGAATACAACTTACGAGGGGTGTGAAGGACCTCTTCAAGGAGAACTACAAACCACTGCTCAACGAAATAAGTGAGGACACAAACGAATGAAAAACATTCCATGCCTATGGATATGAAGAGTCAATATCGTGAAAATGGCCATACTGCCCAAAGTAATTTATAGATTCAATGCTATCCCCATCAAGCTACCACTGACTTTCTTTACAGAATTGGAAAAAACTACTTTAAAGTTCATATGGAACCAAAAAAAGAGCCCGCATAGCCAAGACAATCCTAAGCAAAAAGAACAAAACTGGAGGCATCACGCTACCTGACTTCAAACTATACTACAAGGCTGCAGTAACAAAAACAGCATGGTACTGGTACTAAAACAGATATATAGACCAATGGAACAGAACAGAGGCCTCAGAAATAACACCAGACATCTACAACCATCTGATCTTTGACAAAACTGACAAAAACAAGAAATGGGGAAAGGATTCCCTATTTAATAAATGGTTTTGGGAAAACTAGCTAGCCATATGCAGAAAGCTGAAACTGGATCCCTCCTTTCACCTTATACAAAAATTAACTTAAGAGGATTAAAGACTTAAACATAAGACCTAAAATCATAAAATCCCTAGAAGAAAACCTAGACAATACCATTCAGGACATAGGCATAGGCTAAGACTTCCTGTCTAAAACACCAAAAGCAATTGCAACAAAAGCCAAAATAGACAAATGGAATCTAATTAAACTAAAGAGCTTCTGCACAGCAAAAGAAACTATCATCAGAGTGAACAGACAACCTACAGAATGAAACAAAATTTTTGCAATCTACCCACCCAACAAAGGGCTAATATCCAGAATCTACAAACAACTTAAACAAATTTACAAGAAAAAAAACAAACAACCCCATCAAAAAGTGGGCAAAGGATATGAACAGACATGTCTCAAAAGAAGACATTTATATGAGATGTCAACGGACATATGAAGACAGGCTCATGATCACTGGTCATTAGAGAAATGCAAATCAAAACCACAAAAAGAAACCATCTCAAGCCAGTTAGAATGGCGATCTCTAAAAAGTCAGGAAACAACAGATGCTAGAGAGGATGTGGAGAAACAGGAATGCTTTTACACTGTTGGTGGGAGTGTATATTAGTTCAACCATGGTGGAAGACAGTGTGGCGAATCCTTAAGCATCTAGAACTAAAAATACCATTTGACCCAGCAATCCCATTACTGGATATATACCCAAAGGCTTATACATCATTTTACTATAAAGACACATGCACATGTATGTTTATTGCAGCACTGTTCACAATAGCAAAGACTTGGAACCAACCTAAATGTCCATTAATGATAGACCGGATAAAGAAAATGTGGCACATGTACACTAAGGAATACTATGCAGCCATAAAAAAAGGATGAGTTCATGTCCTTTGCAGGGGCATGGATGAGGCTAGAAACCATCATTCTCAGCAAACTAACACAAGAATAGAACACCAAACACCACAAGTTCTCATTCATAAGTGGGAGCTGAACAATGAGAACACATGGACACAAGGAGGGGAACGTCACACACCCGGGCCTATCAGGGGGTGGGGGACTAGGGGAGGGATAGCATTAGGATAAATACCTAATGTAGATGACAGATTAATGGGTGCAGCAAACAACCATGGCATGCGTATACCTATGTAACAAACCTGCACATTCTGCACACGTACCCCAGTAATTAAAGTATAATAATACAAAAATTAAAAAAATTTAAAAGTGAGGTGGATAGTATCAGTCGTCTGCATGCTTTAATGTTATGTCACTACACTTTTAACATGAACTCATTGTGATAGAATGAATGTTTATTATTTTGGCTGTTTAGAATCTATATCAATGTACCTATAATTTGTTCTACTATCAACCATTCAATATTTTCAGTTGTCCATTTGTCTGCTGTAGGCTTCATGAGAAGAACTTCTGACCAAATGCTGGCAGACCAGGATTCCTCAAATCCTCACAAAAAGGGCAATGACACAAGTTTGTTTAATGAGAGTAAAACCTAGGAATTTTGCAGGAAATATAAAGAGATGTTCTTTATTGTACTTGAACTAGGATGAGTGTAGATACAGATCTGCTGAAACTCCAGGTACAATTAGTTTAAGATGAAACAAGCATCAATATTAACGGATCTCAAGTTTAACAAAAATACCTGGGTTTCTCTGTAAAGCTAGGCTTTAATCGAGCTCTATTTCTGGATTAGTGAGTTATATGAGTTAATATACTCTTTTCATCTTAAACCAATTTTTATTGAACATTTCTTCCACTAATAATCTAAGTCTCTAGCAATACACAAGGTCTTTAAACTCCTTAAGGCTATTCTAGAGTCATTGCTGATTTTTTTTTTTTTTTTGTCGTTTGTTTCTTCTTTTTGCTATTTTCAAGGTACGCTGATCTTTAAAGATTTCCAATCTAGAAGGAGGTGACTGTGTTCCGTGAGCCTGAGCCTCTAAAACAAAGGCTCTGAGGCTGGCGTGGTGGCTCAAGCCTGTAATCCCAGCACTTGGGGAGGCCAAGGTGGGCAGATCACTGTAGGTCAGGAGTTTGAGGCTAGTCTAGCCAACACAGCACAACGCCGTCTCTACTAAAAATACAAAAATTATCTGGGCATGGTGGTACAAGTCTGTAGTCCCATCTACTCAGGAGGCTGAGGCAGGAGAATCGCTTGAACCCAGGAGGCAGAAGTTACAGTGAGCTGAGATTGTGCCACTGCACTCCAGCCTGGGAGACAGAGTGAGACTCCATCTCAAAACAAACAAACAAACAAACAAACAAACAAACAAACATAAAACAAACAAAAAATAAAATCAAAGGATCTGAGATTCTTTTAGAGAAAGAATATAGATCTTCACCTTCTGTGGATGAAATAATAGAATAGGCTTTTGAATCTGAAGGGGTCTTTATGAGATAGAGTGGCTGGCTAGACTTAAGTTTAAAACCCAGGCTGTTCACATGACATTTAAGAGTCTCAGAGAGCCAGTGA
Source organism: Pan troglodytes (assembly GCF_028858775.2). Taxonomy (NCBI): domain Eukaryota; kingdom Metazoa; phylum Chordata; class Mammalia; order Primates; family Hominidae; genus Pan; species Pan troglodytes. The sequence goes on along the minus strand of NC_072412.2, from coordinate 96,086,142 downwards.
TGTATAATTCTCCAATCTTCCAACTCTACTCCTTACTAGGTATTGGAGTAAGTACCACAATTACTGCACACTCCCAGTCAGACATGAGGAGATAGTAGCACACTGAAAACCTGCATTGTGAATTCAGGAATTCAGCAATAACAAGGGACAAAGATACAACAAATATAATAAAACTTATAGTCCAGAAGTTGCAAAGTTTATACAGTGCTTTCGGCAAGGGGTGAACTACACACTTCTTTAAATTAGAAGCCTCAAATCCCCCTTTATACCAAGAAGCAGAATCAGAAAAACATTTCTTTATTCCTGCTGAATCCTATAAGGTAACGGCTGCCCAACAGCAGAGAAAACTGACTCAGGGCTCTTGATATTAATTTGCCTTCCATATTAAGAACTGAGAGAAAGGTTCGCAGAGAAACCTTGACAAGAGGGACTAGGACAATTTCTGGCCAACAATGGATCTGATTACTTGGGAGCAGGGAACAGTCAAAATAATTAAAGAAGAAAAATAAAGTGGAATGATGGTGACTTTTGTAATGAGATTGCTACCAGACCATTTGTGATTGAGAGGACATCAGTGCTTTGGAAGAATAAACTTAGGAACCTATTTTAAGTCATCTGCTTTTTGTTCTCAACCAAAAATTAATAAAACATGAAACAGGAAATAAATATATTATGAAAAGCTTACAGATAGAAATTGAACTGAATAAGACCAAGTAAGATGACATAAAAACTAGAAATCTGATAGAGAATTTTAAAGCACGGTTTATAGAAAGAACAGAAATGACAATGAATAACATGTAATGAGTAATGAGAAGAATAATCTTAAAATGCTCTATCAGAACACAGAAGATTTTTAAAATATTAGATTTAACATTACAGAGAGCATAGAACTATAAATGTCTATTTTCTAACAACAGAAAAACTTTTAAGAAGTCATAAGCAGAAGAGATACTTAAGAGGTACCTGAAATACAAGTGGAAAGTACTTCAGGGAAATACACTGGGAAATACTAACAAATAATGGAGGAGGATGAAGATATAAAGGTAGTTTTTATTTTCTTTTTGAGATTAAAGAAAAATAAAAAAAAAACTCTATTGGCCCAGACTTCACAGTAATAAGAAGAAAATAATGTCATATCATTTACTGAGTACTGAGGAAACTGTTTGTGATTTAATAATTGTATTTCCTACCAAGTTGTTCGTTTCCAAAGACAACTGGAGAAATAATCAGATAACAAGGTTCTGAAATTATCACCAAATTCTTGTGTTTTCTGAAAAAAAATTCAAATGTGTGACAAATTATCTGATTTAAACATAAGAAATCTATAATTCACAGTAGTGCCTTTACAGGCTTTTAATTCTATGTAGAAAATAAGCATAAAGTTTAATTATTTTTTAAATTAAACATGGGTTCATGACTCAATGCAATCTTAGAATGTGATTCCAAAGAAATATGTATAATATGTATTTTAACATTTTGAAATAGAAACTTAATTTATATTTTAATTTTAATACTTCCTTTTCACATCGATGAGCTTTCACCTCCCATTTTCTGCCCCACATGATGTCTTTTTTATGACTAATTTCCCTAGGAAATTAAAAGTAAATGTTCTAAATTTGTGGATATGTAATTGTGATAACAACATTGGTATCATGTAAGGCAATTACTTATTATTGAAATACAAACCAATTGTTAATTTGACTTGGAATTTCTTAATGAAATTGAAATTTAACATAGAAGTCACTAATAAATGGATAGGTAGTTGCAAAAATTATACTGTTAAACTTTGTCAAAGATTTAATGAAAATAAGTGGCTGGTTTAAGGGCTTTGTTCTCATTTGTAAAGTTGAGATCAGTACTTTTAGATTGCTTGCTTAATTAATCCCTTAATCAACTTTATCCTCTATAGCACATGTTATGTAGCTAACTCTTTGTTCATTTTACTAGGTTGTCTACCAGGTGACCTGGTTGTTGTGATTTATTCATTAATTGCAACAAAACACTGGTAATTATATTATATTCATTATCTTTTGACTTTCAGTATTATATGCATAACTAACTTATGATTACTTTTCTTGTACAAGTGAACTAAGATTTCAGTTTAATTTCAGTAGGCATCATGAAGTCATGTAAAGGGCATATCTGTGTGGCAGGAAAAGTGCTAATAATTACAAGACTTACAACCCTGGGCCAATTATCTAACCTCTTTGAGACTAATTTTCTTTCCACCTGTAAAATTGGTTTATAGAGATAGTTCTGTTTAACTCATGGTTTTTTTTCAGTAATGATATTAGAATATGTATGAAATTGCTTTATTAACTTAATATGCTGTTATTGTTATTACACTGATATAAAATTTCTTGCTATGCTATAGCAAATTCAAAGTGAGATCAAAGGCTAGCTCTGTGATTATTGAAAAATTGGGTGGTGAAACTCTTTATTTTTAGAAAAAGAAGAATTTCAGGTTAGATATGTTGATATCCTTAATAACTCGGTCAATAATATATAAGGCATTTATAGAACAAATGTCAACATAATTTATCTAAAAAGGGCAAGATAGTAATACTATAGAATTTACAGGCCTAGAGAACAAATTTTAGATTTTTATGTACATACTTATTTAACCATGTTTTAAATGTAACCATTTAAATTGAAAAAATGAAGTGTATTTTTAGCTCAAAGACCATACAAAACCAAGCAGAAGTGAGAGTAGGATGGTGCAGATTTAGTCCACAGACAACAGTTTGCCAACCTTTGGAATACAGCAATATGTTCTATATTTTTTAAAGTCGCCCATATAAATCTTTTGAAACATCATGGTATCAAACCATATTTTTTTATAAATGATAAAGAAATATGGTTTCTAATTTACTCGACTAACATGTGGGAAAAAAATCAGTAGTTTTGTGTAATGAATACAGGTGGAGATAAGGGAGATTAGAATTTTGCACACTTTATAATCCAAAATTTTAATAAAGAAAAAAGTTGTATTAAATAACCTGAATTTGCCTTTGTGAAGAAATTCCAATTAAGGAGATCCTAGTGGATACAGAGCCTCTCGCCTATAATCCCAGCCCTTTAGGAGGCTGAGGAGGGAGGATGGCTAGAAGAGAGGAGTATGAGACCAGCCTATGCAACAAAGTAAGACCCTGTCTCTACAAAAAATAAATACTGTTGGCACGGTGGTGCATGCCTGAAGTCCTAGCTACTTAGGCTGAGTGGAAGGATCTCTTGAGCCTCCTCACTCGGAACACCATATTTTTTTCTGGGGCTCAAGTGATTTCTGTGAATTAAGCGGACGTACTTTGAGACTGCAGTGAGCTATGATTGGGCCACTGCACCCCAGCCTGGGTGAGAGAGCAAGACCCTATTTCTAAAAAAAATTTTTAAAGAAATTAAAAACAAGAAGATACTTATTGTACATTTATATATAGAAAAATCTTTCACCTCTAGAACTCCTTTCAAAAGTTATTAAGTAAAAGAGGTAACAAACATTTGATTCAAATGGAAAATAAATATGAAACTAAGAAGAAGATATTTACTTAACAGTAATATTTTACCCTTCTCTAATGTGAAAAACAATTATATCACTGTATCTTTAATGACCAGACATTTTTGTCACCCCAAATTCAGTTATGACTCACGCAGTTATTGTAATTAAGTTCATTAGATACAATAACTGCTCCTGACATTCTCAAGAAGAATCTTACAAAGCAGTTCTCTGATGAACCAATTTGTTGAGCAGATAATTCTTTAAAGAAATTTTGATCTGATTGATTTAAGATTCAAGTTTCTGTCTTTACAGGTACTTTTAAGATTGACAAAACAATCTTGTTTGGTATAAAAATATCTCCCATGCAAATGCACCTGGATTTAGATATTTTGTGTATTGGCAAGAGCCAATGCAATATTGTCCACATAATGGTTATAATACAGCTTGTCTTAGCATAAAACTCCTCACTCAGGGCACAAGGCATACGAAAAAATGAAGGCATTGTTCTTGCTTACAGGGATGATAGTTGCAGGGGATGAGAATCTGACCGAAGGAATTATTTGTATTGATTGGACAATGATGTGGCCAAAGTTGAAAACTTTGAAACGTTAGGGTAATGGTAGTTATCTAAACTGATATAACCTGGTTCTAAATCCTTTAGACTATGAAATATGACAGTAATTGATCTGTGATCTAGGCACCATATGAGATACTATAGATTGCAAGACTGGGTATAATCCCTAATTAACAAATTAAAAATAATTATCAAGTGCCTACTGTGTTTTGGATACTGTACTGGATGTATAGGATATTTCTGTGAATTAAGCGGACATATAGAAGCTGACAGCCTAAAAGTTGGTGGAGCTTTTGGTCTGTTAGCATGCATAGCCTAATTGTGTCCTAAATAGATATGCAGATTAAGAGAAATTGGCATACTATGCCTTGTCTTTTAGCTATTCCAATCTCTGTTTTCCATCAATTTGTGGCTTTGATAACTTTTCCTACTTTTAGTTTTTTCTCATGTTTTTTCTTAACAGCTAATCTCTCCTACACTAGAAAAACCATAAAGCATAATTTGATACCTCCACTCTAATTTTAGTAGTCATCATTGTTTACTATTAGTGGTAAAAGGTATATTCATTCCATAGTACAAAAAGAATTTTCTAAACAGTTTTCCTGATATATTTCTTTTAGAACTGAGCTAAAGAGAACAAGTGAAAAATTTGTCTTTGAATGGCATATATTATAAAACACAAATGTAACCATTAGGATGTCTGGTAATTGACATATGAACATGCACAAAATGTGTATTTTTATTACTGAAAGTATAATCTCAAGAAAAGAGAAACAGTTCAGCAAAAATAATTAGCTTCTTCATTACTCAAATGGAATTTAGAAGCAAATAAGTCAAAGAGCCAAAAGTCTCTTCTTCTAAGCACTTTGTTATTGATGAAGCAATGGAAGGAGACTCTTCTGATAAGAGAAGGCAGCCTGGAGGACAAGTTCCTATTTCTGTGTGGAGACTACATTGGTGCACATTTTGTTTCTTTGGACAAAATATGAGGTAAAACTTTTATTTGTGAAATATTAGCTATGTGGATTTGGATACATTCATAGTGTGATTCAAAATGCTTTATTCTTTCATATTTTTGCCAACAATAAATACACCAATGGAGAACATTAAGACTGTGAATATTTTCTCATATATGACCAGGGATGAAAAAAGGTAATATGCAAAAAATATAAATTCAAATAAAAAATTGCACTTTTTCTTTAGAGTGTGGTGAAAATGGAATCTAGGATTACAGTTGGCTTCAGGAAAGAACGCACTTCTTGGGAACATCAGGGCACTGATGCTGCCATTTCACTGTTGGTGAAAATAGGAAAACTGAATTTGGTTACAAAACCAGGACAGGCAATATCGGTAAAAGTGGCCTTATATAACAATTTCAGATTTATCAATGTAAATTAAACCTGAATTAAGATAAATTTTGTAAGTCAATTAAGGTTTCATGTTTGTTTTCTTAGGTCTAGAAGGTTCCCAACTTTGCAGACTGATTATTCTGTGGTTAATTAAAATTGGTGAAACTCCTTTTCCACTCTTTCTATTGAAAAGTGGTATCTATTTCCTCTCCCCTCAAATTTGGGATTACCCTTAGACTTGTTGAATAAGTAAAATAGCATAATTTACACTCTAATTTCAGACAGTGTGTCTTGAGAGATCTACAGGTTGTCTTCACTGCATGGTCCTAATTCCTAAAAATAGCCACCATGCTGTGAAGAAGCAGAAGCAGCCACATGGAGAGACCCACATTAAGGACAACCAAGACATCCTCCCCACAGATGGATTTGCACTCAAAACATCAGTCCTCTTACTAAGGCCATTTGGGACCTTCCAGGCATCTATGTATCCCAGCTAACACCAAACGAAGGAGGAAAGCCACCCAAGCTTCCCACAGAATCGTGAAATTCCATGAATTATTCTTGCTTTAAGTAGATAAGCTGGCAGGGGGCGTTGTTATATAATTGATAACTGAACCAGAAATTTGCATTTGGGTATAGGATGCTGCTGCAACGAAAATTAAAACAGACAACCAAACAGCAAAAGACATTGAGTTTGGATCTGAGAGACCTGAATGGCAGAGAGAAGGCTGGAAAGGGAATGCGGGAGTATATATTGGAGGCTTGATAAAATATAAATAATGTTATTTACTACCGTGAAAAAAAAAGATTGAAAAAGTTCCAAATGGACTTTGGATCTAAATGTGTTTCCAGGCAGAAAGTTGCCATTTGGCTTATGTTCACTGTCTGTAATTAAACACGTGTAAAGAAGAATGACCTAAAAAAGGAACTGTTGGGTTTTCAGGTGAATCCTCTGGAAATTTCTCCAACATGACTTGTATGGTTGAAAAATAAAACTGTTTCTTGTTACCAGGCTTTTTATCTGGCCGCCTTGAGGAAGAAATGAAATCTAGGGTGCTGCCAGTTAAAAAAATGCTTAGGATCAAGATGAAGTCAAGTGTGTGGCTATTTGACTCTTTATAACAAATTCTGAAATATTAATGGCCGTACCTCCTAGGACCTGTGTGCTAAAGTTCATAAGGATATGCTTCATTGAGTCATTCAGAGAGACAATAAACCTCTATAAATTGTAACAACTTTAGTCCACAGCTACTAACTCTCAGGCAAATGTAGAGAAAGACCTGCCTCAGTATAATATAGAGGTTCTAGGGTGCAGCATTATGGACATTTCTAAAGCAATAATAGTATGGCCATTAAAAGATTCAAAAATTCATATTTAGAACTCAGAAGGGGTCTTTAAAATCAGCCAGTGAGGAAGTACATGCAGCCACATGAAGGGATTTACCTAAAGAAACCCTGAGGAAACTGTCCCTCAGTCAGAACTGAGTTCCTGATGGGCAGCCTGTGCCACACTGTCAGGCATGCCAGCCATAATGCCAGCCTACCCAACAGCAAGCAAAACAGAAGAATATCAGATCAAACCAAAGAATCATAAAAGATAGTTAGCAATCAGAATTCCCTTAGTAGGCGGATGGATAAATAAACTTTGGTATATCCAGACAATGAAATACTATTCAGTGCTAAAAAGAAATGAGTTATAAAGTTTGAGAAGACATAGAGGTAGCTGAGGTGCAATATTACTAAGTGAAAGAAACCAGTCTGAAAAGCCCACATGCTGTATGATTCCAACTACTGAACATGCTGTTCTGAAAAAGGTAAAACTACAGAGAGAGTAAGAAGGTCTGTGGTTCCCAGAGGTTAAGAGGGAGGGAGGGATGAACGGGCAGACCACAGAGGATTTTTAGGGCAGTGCAGTTACTCTGCATGATACCACAATGGTGGATACATGCTATTATAGAATTGTCCAAACTCATAGTATGTGCAACACCAAGAGTGAACCTTAAGGTGAACTATTGACTTTGGGAAATAATGATGTGTTCATCATTGTATCAACTGTACCACTCTGGTGGGGGATGCTGATAATGGGGGAGGCTGTACATGGGTGGTTGCAGAAGGTATATGGGAACTCTGTACTTTCTGCTCAGTTGTGCTATAAGCATAAATTGCTCCAAAAATAAAGTATTTCAATACATATTTATTTTGAACTTCAATATTTGGACTGTTTTTTTCTCCAAGTAATAGATAATTGAAATAAGGACCAAAGTAATTTGCATAAAAATACAATAAAATTTTAGGTATTTAATTTATACTTAAATTATTACCCATCAAATATGCTGCATCTCCTCCTGTTCATAGGGCTCATCACTATTTTTGATAATGTTGACTACAAAAATCAGTAAATTAATATGGGTGTGTTTGTGTGTGTGCACGTGTGTGTTCACTCCTTGCTGATTTATAGCCCCCATTAGAAGATGTAACATGCTCATATCAACCCGTCCATATGTGAGTGTGGCAGATTATTAGAATAAATGATACGTGACTGTCTGGGGATAATTTTCCTCTCCTGATCTCTTTTATGCTATTCCTAACTACAGTATCTCTTCTAGGAAAAAAAATGATGATTTTCAGTCACTTCTTCGCAATCACAGCTCTCTTAACGGACTTTAGATGATGTCTCCTCTTTTATACTTGTATGCTATGAAAGTGATACACAATAGCACTTTGATGTATTTAAACTTTATAAAGGATATTATATTAAATTCTGTATGATTGCATTTTGTTCAATACTATATTTGTGAGATTCATACACATTCAAAGCAGTTAAAATGAACAAAATAGAGCTATCTGCATTTGTGTATGAGTTTTTATCCATTATTATTTATTCATTGTTCATCTGAAAAAATGAAAACTTTCCAAATGGTTCTATAATAAGCAATACTGTGAGGATTATTACTGTTCTTCCTCCTGTTGCTCATATGGGAAATTTTTCTAGTGCCGCTACTAGAACTGGAATTGCAGGATTCGATTTATGTATATCTTCAATTAATTGATAGTGTCAAATTTTCTCCAAAATGAATTTATCATTTATACCCCCAACAGATGCATGTGAGTGTTTTTTTTTTTCTGCATAGATTAATCAGCCACTGGTATTATCAGATTCTATAGCATTTGCCCAACTGGTATCTAGTAAATTTATCTTACTGTTATTTTTTCTTGATTATGTAGATATACATTTGTTTGAATTTTAACAAACACAGTATACGGATACGCAGTGTGTGTGTTTGTATGTGCAGTGTATTCAATAAAAATAAAAACAAGTGAAATGGAATAATAAACACCCAATTCAAGTGAGTGTTTACCTGTGATGGGGAGGAAGGGGAGTGACTCTAGAGAGATGGTGCTTGGAGCTCACACATATATCAGTAATATCCTGTTTTTTATTTAAGTTTATTACCTGAGGGTGCATTAATGAAATGCGTTAATTTTGTATGTGTTAATAGTCTGAAGTATTTCAAATTTTATTTTCATAAACATAATAGAGGATCATTGTGGCAGATACTCTCACTTAACTACACTTGCCTATTCTCATCATGAAAATTGTCAAAGCCAGATTATTTCTTTCCTAGCCTCCCTTTCTGTTATTGATGGTCACATAGCCAATGTTGTCAGAGTAGTGATATGAGAAGTTTTCTGGGTATTCACACCACATCTTCTTTATCTATTCATTTGTTGATGAACAATTAGTTTTCTTCCATATCTTGGCTATTGTGAATAATGCCACAATGAACACGGGAGTGTAGATATCTCTTTGACATACAGATTTTAATTTGGGGGATATATACCCAGGAGTGAGGATGCTGAATAATATAGCTATTTTATTTTTAGTTTATTGAGGAACTTCATATTATTTGCCAAAATCGCTGTACTAATTTACACCCCCACCAACAGTGTAGTATGCAGCCTCGAAAAATAAAGAAAGGAAATTCCATCATTCCTGACAACATGGATGAAACTGGAGGACATTGTGCTAATTGACCTAACTGGAAGATGAATACTGTACAGTCTCACTTATATGTGGAATCTAAAAAAAAGTTGACTTCATAGAAACACAAAGTAGAAATGTGGTTACCGGAGGCTGAGAGAAAGGCAGAGGGAAGCGAACAGGGAAAATGTTGATTAAATAGTACAAAGTCTCAGAGTGGAGAAATGTTGCTTCACTGACACATTATACTACATCATGACCACAGTTAAAAATAATGTGTTGTAAATTTCTAAAGTGCTAAAATAATAGGTTTTAACATTCTTATAGAACTAAAAATAGTATTTGTGAAGTGATGAGTATGTTAATTAGCTTGATTTAATCTTTCTACAATGTATACATAGATCAACCTATCTATCTTCCAACATTTCTTATCTAAGGTCTACCAAGTTGCCAGATTTCTGGTATCAGCCCCAATTTGTAATTTAATTTGAGAATACTCGTTAAAGTTTTTCTTTTACATGTTCTTTTGGTCAGCAACTGTAATACGTAATCTAACAGTTAAATGGGAAAAACACATGCTACTATCACAATCATATTGAAACCAAATCGTTGGTATATTGTTGCTCAGTCAGTTTGACTGACATCCTGGTAATCAGTCATGATTTGAATGGATAATCATATATATGGCAGAATTTCTAGATCATCCAGCACACCAAGGGTCAGTACAGCTATCCGCTGTTTGTCAATGCCCTGATGGAAGATATCACGTAGCTCTCTCCCTGCTACAGCTAGAGGCTTGGCTAGTTGAACAAAATCTATCTTCTTGCTTTTTTTAATTTTTATTTTTACTTATTTATTTATTTATTTTGAGATGGAGTCTTGCTCAGTCGCCCAGGCTGGAGTGCAGTGGCGCGATCTCGGCTCACTGCAAGCTCCGCCTCCCGGGTTCATGCCATTCTCCTGCCTCAGCCTCCCGAGTAGCTGGGACTACAGGTGCCTGCTACCACGCCAGGCTAGTTTTTTGTATTTTTTGTATTTTTTTTTTTTTTTTTTTTTTTTTTTTAGTAGAGACGGGATTTCACCATGTTGGCCAGGATGGTCTCGATCTCTTGACCTCGTGATCCACCAGCCTCAGCCTCCCAAAGTGCTGGGATTACAGGCGTAAGCCACTGCACCTGGCCTATTTTTTTATTATACTTTAAGTTCTGGGGTACATGTACACAACTTGCAGGTTTGTTACATAGGTATATATGTGCCATGTTTGTTTGCTGCAACCATCAACTTGTCATTTACATTAGGTATTTCTCCTAATGCTATCCCTCCCCCAGCACCCGACACCCAGACAGGCCCTGGTGTGTGATGTTCCCTGTCATGTGTCCATGTGTTCTTGTTGTTCCACTCCCACCTATGAGTGAGAACATGTGGTGTTTGGTTTTTTGTCCTTGCAATAGTTTGCTGAGAATGATGGTTTCCAGCTTCATCCATGTCCCTGCAAAAGATATGAATTCATCCTTTTTTATGGCTGCATAGTATTCTATGGTGTATATGTGCCACATTTTCTTAATTCAGTCTATCATTGATGGACATTAGGGTTGGTTCCAAGTCTTTGCTATCATAAACGGTGCCATAATAAACATATGTGTGCATGTGTCTTTATAGTAGCATGATTTATAATCCTTTGGGTATATACCGGATAATGGAATCACTGGGTCAAATGGTATTTCTAGTTCTAGATCCTTGAGGAATTGCCACACTGTCTTCCACAATGGTTGAACTAGTTTACAGTCCCACCAACAGTGTAAAGGCATTCCTATTTCTCCACATCTTCTCCAGCATCTGTTGTTTCCTGACTTTTTAATGATTGCCATTCTAACTGGCATGAGATGGTATCTCATTGTGGTTTTGATTTGCATTTCTCTAATGACCAGTGATCATGAGCATTTTTTCATATGTCTGTTGGCTGCATAAATGTCTTCTTTTCAGAAGTGTCTGTACATATTCTTCGCCCACTTTTTGATGGGGTTGTTTGTTATTTTCTTGTAAATTTGTTTAAGTTGTTTGTAGAATCTGGATATTAGCCCTTTGTCAGATGGGTAGATTGCAAAGATTTTTCTCCCATTCTGTAGGTTGCCTGTTCACTCTGATGGTAGTTTCTTTTGCTGTGCAGAAGCTCTTTGGTTTAATTAGATTCCATTTGTCTATTTTGGCTTTTGTTTCCATTGCTTTTGGTGTTTTAGTCACAAAGTCTTTGCCCATGCCTATGTCCTGACAAAATCTATCTTCTTTCAAAATAGTGAGAATTATTATTCCGGTGGACTTCTATTCCTATAGATCTGTCTTGCGTTTAAACTCTTTGTTCTACTTGAGATCATTGATAATTTTGTTTAGGTACTACTGCCATCTCTAGGTTATGTGCTGCAGGATCACTTGTCAATGGACTGTCCACTTTGTAATGGCTCTGAACATGTACATTTTTTTTTCTGACTGGTGAGCTCAGGGAAACACTGTCACTCCTCCATTAGGGGAGCGTTTTGAAGACGGATTGTTTCTGTCCTGAGAGATGACTTATAGGCATGGCTGGGGGTGTGCCATAAAATCCACCTTTTCTTTGTTTACTGTTATTTCCAGAGACTTTATTTTATATTTGACTTCCTAAATCTGATTATTTTATGGCCTCTTCTTTACTATATAAACTTAATATTTCATATTACAGGCATTATCATTATTATTTTGATAATGCTTGCAAATTTTCTCTGCAGTAACTCAGACCATGTTTCTGTAGGTGTCATATATTTTCTAATTTCAGGAAGGCCTTTTTAATTTTAGACTGGAATTCTTTTTTTATGTCAGATAGTCATGAATTAGCTCTGATATTTTCCAATGCACGTTCCAACTGGATTGAATAGATTGCTTTGATCACCTAGTTGGATGTGATAGAATATTTTTAGACATTCGTAGTTTGCTCATTTTCACATTTAAATGATTTAATTAACAAAATTTATTTGATTTCAGTTGTTCCATTCAATATAAAATGCTGGAACTATTGCAGCTGCCTTTTGATACAAAAAAACAGGAGAATGGACATGACATAAGAATGCTGCCACAGCAAACCTTTGTCTCTTCAAGAATGGATAGCGGCCATAGAGGAAGATGATTTCAAATGTCTCAAGGCTGCTTCTAACTGTCAGGACTTAATTTACTTCAGGAACTGTGGTTGCAGAGGGCAATACAGTGTTAGTAATCATTCAAAGAGGCAAAATGAAAGAATCTCATCTGATGCACCCAATCAAAAGTGTCTACTGCAGATATTTATGCTCAGAATGTCTTTTTTTTTTTTTTTTTTTTTTTACTATTTATAAGTTATAAATAGCAACTCTAAAAGAGTCATTCTTTATGAGGTCATTGCTAGCCACTTTCAATTGTCACATACACCACATTTCCATGCATTTACACTTTTGATTTCAGAAAAGGGTCTACTGGCTGCTGGGGTCACCAATGGGCTCAAATTGTGATGGAATACGTATAATTAATTACCCAGTATGTAGGGTGTTGAAAAAAATATACTGGATAAAATAAAAATGGATGGCAGGAATTTGTAGATAGCCAGTATTTTTTATATTAACCTAAATATCTTTTCTCAAACTGTCAAACTGCATAAATGGTAATGGACACACTTGAGTTTCTGAATGGATTCTGCATCCCACAGCAGCGACAACCAATTTAAAATTCAACATGTTATTGGTTTGCAAAATAGTGCTCATTTTGTTGTACCAATTTTATGTCTTAATTCTAGAAATATTTAAATAGTTCTTTGAAAAGAGTGGTAAAATAACTTGTACACTATGGCCTTAGATGCTTTCAAATTTAACGGATTTATCAACAGTGAGTTTTTAAGCCATTCAGCAAAATGGTTGTCTTTTTAATCATTGCAAAGCTGTAGCTAAAGGCAAGTGATCAAGATGATAAAAGTATTTCCAAGCATGTTTTATTCATTTCACCAAAATGTTTTATTGCTTAAAATATTAGGTCTGTCTGTTATTTGTAAAATAAACAAATGATCTAATTGGGATTTAATTACATATTGCTTTTATACATACTACTTCACTTCTTGTCTTGCTATGAGTGGTATATTTATATACACATCCCTGAAATTACAACCAAGACAAAAATTAGAAAATAAAAATAAAAAGATGGTAGTAGCAACAGATTTGCACAAGTGATTGAGGGTTTAATGATTCATAATGACTTGGCAAATTCATGAGTAGTAATTTAATCAAAACGTTATTGCTGACATAATTGTGTGCTCAATTAACTTTCATAATATGAATAAAATCTGTTTGCTTTGTACATTTCTGATTTGTTATCTTAACTGACACATGATTCTGACTGAACTTTTCTGTAATAAGAAAAAAAAGTCTCTCCAGTGATCATTTTAAAATAAGTTCAATGTTATATAGTATTGAACAATGTCTATGTCATTTCCAAAACCGACATGTAACTACTTTTGTCTATGAGGTTTAGCCATTTTAGATATTTGAAAGTTTTGAAAAAATAGACATTTATTAAATTGAATGTTAGTTTAATAAATTTAGGGTGGTGATTGCTCAAAGACCTAAAGTCAGAAATATCATTAGTCTAGAATTCCATTACTAGGTATATACCAACAAAAATATAAATGATTCTCTTTTAAAGACACATGCATGGTGTGTCTAAAATAATTCTATTTTAAAGACATATGCATAGCAAAGATATGGATCTAATAAATAACAAAGACCTGAATGCCTATCAGTGATAGACTGGATAAAGAAAATGTGGTGTATGTACACCATGGAATACTATGCAGCCATAAAAACAAATGAGATTTTTGTCCTTTGCAGGGACATGGATGGACCTGGAGGCCCTGATGCTTAGCAAACTACCACAGGGATAGAACACCAAATACCACATTCTCAATTATACGTGGGAGCTAAATGATGAGAATACATGAACACATAGAGAGGAACAACACATACTGGGGCCTTTTGGAGCATGGAAGGTGGGAGGAGGGAGAGGGTCAGGAAAAATAACCAATGGGTACTAGGCTTAATACCCGGGTGATGAAATAATCTGTAAAATGAATTCCCATGACACAGGTTTACCTATGTAACAAACCTACATATGTACCCCTGAACTTAAAATAAAAGTTAAAAATAAATAAATTCCTTATCTCCAATAATATAATCATTGTCCCTGTTAATGATGGCTGAATAAATTTGGTCTTCCTTCACACATTTACTGGTGGACATGTGCTGTTTGTTAGCTACTTGTTCAACCATGAGTTTTAGGGTGAAAGTAGAAGAGTGCACTCATCTTCCTATGTTGACACTCAGTTTTCAAGAGATCATGCCAAATAACCTTAGGTTATCATTATTGCATTTTTTTTTTTTTTTAAGACGGAGTCTTGCTCTGTCGCCCAGGCTGGAGTGCAGTGGTGTGATCTCGGCTCACTGCAAGCTCTGCCTCCCGGGTTCATGCCATTCTCCTGCCTCAGCCTCCTGTGTAGCTGGGACTACAGGCGCATGCCACCATGCCTGGCTAATTTTCTGTATTTTTAGTAGAGACGGGCTTTCACCGTGTTAGCCAGGATGGTCTCGATCTTCTGACCTCGTGATCCGCCCGCCTTGGCCTCCCAAAGTGCTGGGATTATAGGCGTGAGCCACCACACCCGGCCCATTATTGCATTTCTTAAGGAAACAAGTTGATGCCACTGAAAACCAGAAAGACTCTACAAAACAGTTGTGGCTAAAATAAGCAATTCATCAAATAATATATAGATAGTGAGAAAAGTAAGTTACTATATAAAAGCAAGAAAAAAATAACCAAATAAAATATTCCATATAATTATGATAAAAATAAATTGTATAAGTGATAGAAACAGTTAAACTTTATGAATATGATGCAGATGTAAAGAAACTGCCCAGTATTTAGCAGAAAATTGTAAAGAGATAGAAAACCTGAAATATATTCAGTGGTTAAGAAGAAAAAAAATTCTGTTTCTGTATAGAATTTTTGTGGATCAAGGCAACGCAATAGTACAGTTGTAACATCTAGATAAATATGTTATTATGTTTATTATGTTATTATTATGTATATATAAACATAAAATGATATGTATATGTGTGTATATATGTATACATGTATATAACCATAATGTTGTATGTATATAAACATATTAATTTTATGTTAATATACATATATACATATGCACATACACACACATACATATACAGATGTATGCACAAAGAGATGTACATACTCACATACATGACCTTTGAACAAAGCAGAGTTAGGGGCTGTGACACCCTGCACAGTTAAAAAATCTGCATATACTTTTTGACTCCGCAGAAACTTAACTATTGGTAGCCCATTTTTGCCTGGAAGCCTAACCAATGACAAATAGTCAATTAACATATATTTTGAATGTTACATGCACTATGTATTCTATTCTCACAATAAAGTAAGGTAGACAAAGGAAAATATTATTAAGAAAATCATGAGAAAGAGAACATATATATATTATTCATTAGCTGGAAGTGTATCATTAGTGAAGGCCTTCATCCTTGTCATCTTTATGTTGAGTAGGCTCAGGGACGAGGAAGAAGAGGGGTTGGTGTTGTTATCTCAGGAGAGGCAGAGGTGGGAAGAAAATCTGCATCCAAAATCTGCATCCAAGTGGAGCCTTGCAGGTCAAACCTGTGTTGTTTAAGGATCAACTGTATACATTTAAAGATACCTCCAAGCTGTGGAAGCCAAGAGGAAAAATGGCTCAGTTCCTGATTTAGACCAAGCCCATATTTACAGTTCAGATACAGAAGAAGGATCTAGAAAAGAAGACTGGAAATGCATAACAAGAACTAGGGAAGCTGAATTCCCAGGAGGTAATAACCCTTCTGAGGCTAATGGACTCTTGCCAGCCATTTTCATCAATGGGGGCACTGGCCAGTGCTGGATATGACCTAAGAATAATGCTTGTCTCAAACAGAGGGTCTGCTGGGGGACAGAAACTACCGATGTTTTAAGGGGCTATTACATAAGGCTATTTGGCCACTTAGGAGATAAAGGCTACACAACTGTACAAATGGTTGTTGTAAGCAGGCCCAAATTGAGGTATGGAGTTATGCAGGAGCCTACTGACCTCTGCAAGAATCTTTTAAAAGGCAAAGAGAAATCTGCAGTTATTCACTATCAAACATACAAAATCGTACTAGAGGGAGGGGCCTGACAAATACAAAGCTGTTCAACCCCCTAAAATGTTGGCCAATTTGGATTCTGTCTGAGGAGGGAGGCTAAATAACTGAGCTTGAAAGCTTCAGAAGTCTTAAACGAATCTCTTTCAGTACGTCAGAGTCAAAAGACAAAGACTTATAAGGTTTGATAAAGAAATCCAAGTCCAAGAAACAGGGGAGAGATAGAAATATATATTTTTAAGGTGTAAACAAACACCAGTCAAGCTCGTATACAAATTAGATCGAAGTGATCAGTCTCTTATCTGCTTAACAGAAGAAAATGGGAAAACTCTCTTGTGAAAGGGATCATCTGGCTACTCTACATTACCCAATATGCCAAGACACAGTTGTACAAAATGCACCCACATTCAAAATATTACCATATATATATATATACACACAACTATATATATAGTATATACAGTTGTACAATGTGCACCCACATTCAAAATAATACTATATATGTATATATGTGAGATATTGTTATTGATAAGCAAAAAAATAACAACAATATAGAGTTAGCAGCCAAGGATTTTGAAATAGCCATATTTTATATTAAAGAAAATAGAAAAATGTGGACAAAAGAGATGAATAATTAAAACATTCCAAAGTGAATTCAAATCTGTAAATTATAATGACTTTTGGTAAGGGCTTGACTAAAACTTAATAAAATGATATTACATAAACTTCAAATATAATAATAATCTTCTTTGTAGCCAAAGAAGAAAGCAACTTCTAGCTGAGAAACCTGGAAAAACAAAGTTAATTTCCATTCTCTAAATGAACTTTTTACTAGTATCTTATCCAAAAAGTCCAGCCAATTTACACATGAACAAAATTAACTACAAAACCAACAATGTAAAATCTCCAATAAGTTACTACAAAGAAAAAAGTTTAAAAATAGGAATCAAACAATTTTTGTGGGGAAAAAAAAATGTCAGAATAAAAGCACTTCCAGATGTAAAAGAACATCACAACACATGAGCAGTGAGAAAAGAGAAGACCAAACAATATGACTAAAAGGATTTAAGTCAAAAATTAAAGAAAAAGGTAAAAGTGGAAACAAAGTAAAAGTTATATTACAGGGGGAATAGATTTGATCATAGATATGTTAAATAATATAGAGTATGAACATTACAGAAGTTATGAAAGTAAAAAGGAAATAAAACAGTTAAAATACATCAGAATGAATTTCAAACTATAGATAGCCAAAGACAAGCTACCATGTATATAAATGAGTTCTTAAGGATAAAAAATAGTATGAGGTTAATAATTTAAATGATACTAAAAATATTGGGAAAAACAGGACCTACATCTACATTTTGGCAGTACACACCATGTACAAGAGAAAATAGACCTGTAACAGTCAACTTGAGAAATATCCTAATAGGATTATTATAGAATACATGAAACAAAAAAAGTATTAGTGGATGCTAGGTATAAGAGTATGTCATTAAATTTAGGACAGAATAACAGACAAGTCTGAGATAACCCCTAAAATGGCTACTAATCTTGGTGAAAATATATTCCGAATTTTTCAAGTGATCAAGTAACAAATTGATTTGTTCAATTTTATTTATATTGATATATTTTCATTATTTTAACCTAAAAATACTACAGTATACACAGTTCTCTGCAATAGTTTCTCTTTTTCCTTCCATTTTACTATTTTACCATGAACAATACACTTATCCAGAAATGATGCTTTAAAAAAAATAGTTGAGTATATGTTGCTATCATATAGATCTAACACTGACTAGCCATTTTAACTCTTTTATCTATAATTAATGTATTTAATGCTATTGAGAAACATATACTGAGTAATTATTATGTTGGGGGCACCCTGTTGTAGTTCTTGGTGATATAGAAATGGATGAGAAAACCACGTGTCCTTTTGTTGTTAATCCTTCCAGCTGGAAAGACAGAAAACAAGTTTTTTTTGTTTGTTTCTTTGAGACAGGGTCTCACTCTGTCACCCAGGCTGGAGTGCACTGGTGCAATCTCTGCTCACTGAAACATCCGCCTTCTGGGTTCAAGTGATTCTCCTGCCTCAGCCTCCTGAGTAGCTGGGACTACAGGCATGTGCTTCCATGCCTGGCAATTTGTCTTTTTATTTTTTTTTTATTTTTGGTAGAGATGGGTTTCACCATGTCAGCCAGGCCAGTCTGGAACTCCTGGCTCAAGGATCTGCCCACCTCGGCCTCCCAAAGTGCTGGGAATACAGTCATGAGCTACCATGCTGAGCCAATTAAAAAAAAATCCTTGATGAGTGCTATAAGGAAATAAAACCACATAATGAGATAGTAAGTGACTGAGGGTCAGGTTGAAATAGGTCCCTTAAGGCAGGCTTGCATTTTTGAGGAGACGATATTGAAATTGAGACCTGAATGATGAAAAGCAGTCAAGCAGGAAACAATCTGGGAAGAGAATTCCAGGTAGAGAGAAACAATCACAATTATTCTCAATAGAAAAATGTTTGACATGTTTGAGGAAAACAGGAAATGATGGTATTTCCAGCAAATGCTGAACAAACTATTTGTAGTCCAGAGAGAGAAGCAAGTGTAGATTATAGGGCTATAGAGAACCATTAGTCTGCAGTAAGGAATTTGGATTTTATTCAAATTTTCTGTGGAAGTTATTTCAAGACTTTTTAAAAAATTGACATTTACATATTTAACTGGTTCTCATGTGGAAATTATATTTAGAAGAGGTTCCTCTGAAAACCAGGAAACCAGGTAGGATTAAATTGCCCAGTTGAGTGTTGACTAAGATGGCAGTAATAGAAAAGAGGAAAAATCATCATATTTTCTATAAGTTGTATGGTGAGTTAATAGAACTTGCTGATAAATCAGATATAGATTAAGAACGAAAGAGAGGAATTAAGCATGATTGGCACATTTCGGGTCTGTACAAATGTATAAATAACATTAAGTAAAAAATGGAAGCTCTGAGAATGAGAGTGGGGATGTGTTTTGGATGTAGGAAGTTTGAGATACCAATTAGACATCCATGTAGAAAGGTCAAGTCAACAGCTTTATGGAAGCTTGGTGGAATTTGAATATAAATTGGAGAATCAATCCGCATACAGATGGTATTTGATAGTATGAGACTTGGTGAGATCAATTTGGAAAATTGGTGTCAATAGGAAAAAAATAATAATAATGAAAAGGAAGCTTGAATCTTAAGCTTAGGTCAAAACAGTATTAAGCAGTTCATGCAGAAGAGGTGACATCAGAGAGACCACAAACAGGAGGAAATCTAAAGGAGGAAAGAATTCAAGAATGTGGGAGTGGTCAACTATGACAAATCCTGCTGTGAGGCTGAGTTAGAAGACAGAAGGTGATTTACCACTGGGCTTGACAAAGTGTGAAACACAGTGATTTTTAAGAGTCCTTTTCATTAAGGGCCAGATAAATGATTTGGAGGACCCAGTGAAAAATAAAATGTAGTACTCTTATTCGAACAACATGAATAATTCTTTCTTAAGGGTATCAAAATATAAGACATTTTTTCTTTCTGTCACAGTTTCCCTCTTAGCCTGCCATGATGTTTTTTGCTATTTAATGTTGCATTACCTTGGCAAGGAGATGATTGCCAAGAGAGTGCAAACACTCACAGGTGTCCAGGGGCCCATCCTGTGGCCAGGCATGTGTATACCTAAGTGCATAGCCACCAAACCAGATCAACATGTTCACACAGAGGGAAGTGGAAGTTGAGCCAGGTAACTACCTTTCCCCAACAAGTTTTCTGAACCAGCTTTTGGTGGATGAGTGACCCCAGAACATTGCAACTTCTGCATTAGGACGTGCTTGGTATCTAGATTAGAGATGGGTGAGAGGCTTGATCACACAAGCCACCCACTGAATATGCCATCATGCTGAATGGCTGCTGCCCTGCTCTGCCCTCAGACAAGGTGGTGTATGCTTGCCTGACCTGCACTCTTTCTTCAACCAGGCCCCTGCTGAGGATGGCCACAGAGCAGAAGTAACTGGCTGGAGTGGAGAAGGAGGATGGATAGGAATCAGGGTGCCAGGGGCAAGGGCAGGAAATGGTGGAGAACACATCCCAGGGAAGCAGGAGGGTAAGGGAGGGATACTGTGTGTTAGTATGCTCAAAGATAAGCTTGTAAAAAATTGGGTCTCTCCGAGCAGACAGTCTTACATGTCTACACTGTCCCTCATCCATGAAGCTGGCTCTGTGTTCAGTGAGTTAGAAACTAACTTCTTAATTGAGTAGACTGGGGCATGCTTGTTATTCTTGTGATGTGACCATTTTGTGTTTTCAATAGGTTTTTGTTTTTTGAGACAGAGTCTCACGCTGTTGCCCAGGCTGGAGTTCAGCGGTGTGATCTCTGCTCACTGCAAGCTCACCTCCCAGGCAGCAATTCTCCTGCCTCAGCCTCCCAAGTAGCTGGGATTACAGGTGCCCGCCACCACACTGGCTAATTTTTGTATTTATAGTAGAGATGGGTTTTTGTCCTGTTATACAGGATGGTCTCAAACTCCTGACCTAAGGTGATCTGCCCGCATTGCCCTCCCAAAGTTCTGGGATTACAGGTGTGAGCCACCGCATCTGGCCTTCAATAGGTTTTTAATTTATTTTCTTTAATTTGGCCCCTCTGAATGAAACTCCAAGTTCCATTGTTCCTTTTGTCAGCAGCAGCTGAGACACACGCTGAGCTTCTTGAGTTTTTCAGGTATTGTTTTCTTCTGAGCTTCTTGTAATCTCACCTGCATTTGTGTAATTTAGTGGACATAAAAAAATTGAGGGATATTTATTAGAAGAATTTGGAATATTTCTCCAATGTAAGAATTTGGCTCTCAACTCACAGGGGCATCGACGAGCTTGGATTCCGTATCTTTTTTTTTTTATGCCGAATTTGTTCCTTTCTGTTCACCTCCAGCTGCCCCATGATTCCAGCACCACAGTTCTTTCTAGGACTAAATCATCTGAAGGAAGAAACTACTTTTGGTAAAAATCTAGTGCCTTCAAATAGTTGGGCTTTATTGGTTTGGTGTATAATATTTTACATCTGTAGGAAGGTTAGTCCTATATAAATTATTCTGCCATTAATAGAGCTAAGACTTCATTGGATTCTTTGTTTAAAGAAATTGAAGAAGAAACCTGGGAGATGCTTTATATGTACATACAGACATACACACATGACATTTTCCTGTGTGTGTACATGTATATATATATACACATATACATACACACGTGTTTATGTATATATTTATGTATACATATACACACACACAGGGACAAATAATGTTACTGACCTTTATATCTTTTTGCCTAAATTTTAGACAATGTTTCTGGAGGTAGGGAGATCATTTTGTGGCCATAGAGCTCCAAGCATGATGAGTTCAAAAAGCCAATATGCTAAGGATGGCAGGGAAGAATGTCAAAAATAGCTTAGGGTTTTGGGAGCTTTCTTTACACTCTAGCCTTTAAATACTCAACTGCAGACTTCTTGTTAGATGTTTAAAATGTACTAATATGTTTTCAGCCACAATCTTTTACTTTTGTGTCACTTGTAGCTGAACAATTCTTAATGGATTCAACTATTCTCTGACAAAATGTCACAGGATGTCAATAGAAGAATATGCTGATCATTATTCTTTAAGTGGTAATTGTCTCATATTTCTTGGTAATGTTTCTCTTTTCCTCTGCCTCCATTTCATTATCCTTGTAAACACATGTTCCGGGTGCCTATGATATATCAAAAGAGAGGGAGAGATAGAGAGAGATTTAAAGAAGTTGGCCCAAATGCTTGTGGGGCTGCCAAGTATGAAATCTGCAGGGCAGGCCAGCAGGCTGGGAATTCCAAGAATTAATGTTGCATTCCTGAGTCAGAAGTCAGCTTGGAGGCAGAACTCTTTCCTTTTCATGGAACCTCCGTCTTTTCCCTTAAGGCCTTCAACTGGGTGTGGCCTCCCACATTATGGAGGGTAATCTGCTTTATTCAAAGTTACTCATTCAAGTATTAATCTTATTTTAAAGAGACCTAAGCAGCAACATCTAATCTATTGTTTGACTAGACAATGGGCACTATATATATGTGTGTGTATATATATATATGTGTGTGTGTGTGTATTTTGTTGAATCTATGGTGTTTATTGATTTCACAAATCTAATGCAATTTCATAAATTACTATAAGCCAGGCTAATTTTGATCTTCACTTACATCTAGTTACTTTCATATAGAAACAATAATCAAATAACGTATGAACATGAGATGCAGTGCAATGCATTTGTGATGGTTGTTTTTATGTGTTGACTTCACTGGGTCACAGTGTTGGGATATGTGGCCAAACAGTAGTCTCCATATTCCTGTGAGGGTAGTTTTGGATGCGACTAATGTTTAAATAGGTGGACTCTGAATAAAGCAGATTGCCTTCCACAATGTGGCTAGGCCTCATCCAATCAGCTGAAGACATGAAGAGAACAAAAGGCTGGCTTCCTAGACATCCTCTGCATTTTAACTACAGCATCCTTCGCTTACTCTTACTTGGTCCCCTGTCTGCTGGTCCACCCTGTAGGTTTTGGACTTGCCAGCCTTTATAATCACGTGAGCCAATTTCTTAAAATAAACATCTTTCTGGAATTAAAAACATCTTGTTTGTTCCTTTTCACTGGAGAACCCTGGTAATATAACATTTCTTCCAGTTTTGAGATTATTGATCCATTAATATCTGCTATTTGATGTAGAAAAGTTAGAAAACAAAAAACATATTATTCATGTAGATTCAAATGTGCTGTTTTTGTTATTATGGTTATTAGTTTATATGATGACATATCATTATCATTGAATTTCAGAAGTTCTGATTATCCTTTATTGTTAAAATCTTTTTGTCTTTTTAAAAATGTTCCTTTAATTTTCATACTTTTAAAATAATGTATTAGTTTACTCAATTATGTTCTCTTTTTTCATTTTATTTTGATTTATTTCTTAAATTTGAGTTATTCTCATTCTAACATTGGAAGCATTACTCTGCCTTTTCTAAACAAACTTTTTTATTTTTTTAAATTTATGTCGTTAAACACAAGGAAGAAGGTCCTCTTCTGGATTCCAACATATAAACTGTGACACAACACACAAATACTGTTCAGGGTTCTAACATATATACTGTTACACATTACACAAATCACATGTTCAGGCCCCAGAGGAAGGCTTCTCCAATATCCCTCACAGCAGTCTATTGGATAGTGGTAGCTTGAAGGCTTCTGTAATGTGCTACTCTTGGTATAAGAATAGACATTGTCTGCCAGGCATGGTGGCTCACGCCTGTAATCCTGGCACTTTGGGAGGCTGAGGCAGGCGGATCATGAGGTCAGGAGTTCGAGACCAGCCTGGCCAACATGGTGAAACCGTCTATACTAAAAATACGAAAAAAAATTAATTGGGCATGGTGGCGGGTGCTTGTAATCACAGCTACTCGGGAGGCTGAGGCAGGAGAATCTCTTGAACCCAGAAGGCTGAAATTGCGGTGAGCCAAGATTGCGCCATTACACTCCAGCTTGGGTGACAGAGCAAGACTCTGTCTCAAAAAAAAAAAAAGAGTAGACATTGTCTAGGAGAGTGGTATATGTTTGAGCAGTGGAAGCCCTTAGGTAAACACATGACATACTATTAAAATGACAAATCTTTACTTTTAGATAACAGGAATGAAAAAGATTCTTGCATAACCTGGAATTGTTTGCAAGTTTTCCTAGTTATTCATTTGATTGCTCCTTTTTGTGTCTCGATAGATGGTTCTGGAACGCTTTCTGATGAAAACACTATTAACAACTTTTTCAAATATTTCACAAAACAACTGATGCATCTAATCGAAGGGCATGTGGTTAATTATTGTACTAATGTTTCACATTTCTTTAGTTTGGGAATGTTTCAAAATGAAGAAGTTGCTGAACATTATATATAATATACTACCTTTTTTGTAAGAAAGGTAAAATAAAATATGTTTTTATTTTCTTGTATTTGCATGTAAAATTAGAAGGGAACACAAAAATAAAATTCAAGACAGTATTGAAAGATTTGAGAAACAAGTTAGAGGGGATGAAACAAGAAGGAAACTTTTTTCTAGAAGTCTTTTAATATGTACTTACTTTGAAAACATATGAATACATTTCTTATTAAGTGAAAAATAATAAGTTTATCAAACAATGAAAGGCTAAAAAGAAGCCTGGAAAATCTGTATGGCTATAGGGGGGTGAGAAAAAAGGAAAATTTGTGTGATTTAGGGGATGACCCTAAATCATTGGTGTATTGGTGTATTGATACGTCATTGGTGTATTCCATAAGTCTGTGGGTTAAATTCACATTTTCTTTTTTTTTTTAATTTGAGATGGAGTCTCACTCTTTCGCCCAGGCTGGTGTGCAGTGGTGCGATCTCGGCTCACTGCAACCTCCACCTCCTGTGTTCAAGTGATTCTCCTGCCTCAGCCTCCCGAGTAGCTGGGACTACAGCCATGTGCCACCATGCCCAGCTGATTTTTTGTATTTTTAGTAGAGACAGAGTTTCACCATGTTAGCCAGGATGGTCTCAATCTCCTGAACTCCTGATCCGCCCACTGCAGCCTTCCAAAGTGCTGGGATTACAGGCATAAGCCACCGCGCCTGGCCTAAATTCACATATTCTTAATTTCAAACTATTGATGTGCAGCTATTTAGCTGGATGACGTTTGGTCAATTATTTCACTTCTGAACTTCAATGTCTTCATCTATGCAATGGAGAAATAACCCATAGGATAACTGAGAGGAAAAATTAAGTGATCAAAGTAAAATATTTGGAATGATGACTATTACTTATTCAGTGCAACATCCAATAAACAATAACTGTTACCATGATTACTACAATTGTATTAGATGTTATAGGAAATATGCTAAGATTCAACAAAGATTTATGAGAAGATCTATTTTAATATCACATCTTTAATTGAAAAGCCTACAGCTCTGTTAGATATATGAAGCATTTTTTGGTTCAAAAAGAAAACATGGGGATTTTTCAGGGCACCATTGCATTAATCTAGGTGAATGAAAAAGAGAACCTGGCTGTCAGAAATGCACATGGGAATGAAAAAGCAAACAAACAGAACAAATTTATAAAATATGTATGACTAAATATAAGTGTGTAAGGGTTGGAGAAAAACAAACTAAAACCTTGAAATCAGGTGTAGGAAGATGCAACTAGAATAGTGAGAAGTGTGAAAGGAGAAGGAGGAGGGCTTTGGCATTCATGTTCTGTCACTGTGTTTGGGTGAATTATTAATTATATTTTGGATATTGTATTAGTTACCTGTTACTGCTGTAACAAATTTTCAAGCTTGATGGCCTAAAACAGCACAAGCCTATAACTTCTGGATATCAGAAGTCTTAACTAGATCTCACTGTGCTAAAAACAAAGTGTTGTCAAGGCTACGATCCTTCTGGATTCCCTGGGGGATAATTCAATTACTTGCTTATCCCCCTTTGCAGAGTCTGTAAACATTCCTAGGCTCATGACTTCTTCCATATTCAAAGACAGGAGTTGGAAGCTGAGCTTTTTCATGGAGCATCTCTGGGACACTGATCCTCTTGCCTCCCTCTTTAACTTATAAAATCCCATGTAATCACATGGACCCACCCAATAATTATAGAATAATCTTATTTTAAAGTCAACTGATTAGAAAACTTGGTTTTATTTTCAACTTTAATTCCCTCTTCCATGTACCATAACATATTCACACATTCCAGGGTTACAATGTGAACATCTCTGTTTTGTTTGTTTGTTTGTTTGTCTGTGTGTTTTTGAGACAGAGTCTTGCTCTATCACCAGGCTGGAATGCTGGAGTGTAGTGGTGTGATCTCAGCTCACTGCAATCTCCGTCTCCCTGGTTCAAGCGATAAGGGATTCTCCTGCCTCAGCCTCCCGAGTAGCTGGGGTTACAGGCACATACCACCACATCCAGCTAATTTTTGTATTTTTAGTGAGACGGGGTTTCACCATGTTGGCCAGGATGGTCTCCATCTCCTGACTTCGTGATCTGCCCACCTCAGCCTCCCAAAGTGCTGGGATTACATACAGGCTTGAGCCATTGTGCCCAGCCCCCACAGGGTTGTAATGTAAACATCTTTAGGGGACCATTATTCTGTTTAAAACAGATATGCTGTATATGAAGCTATTATATTGTTTGTCATTAATTTAAAAGATTCTCATGGTTAAAATGACAGCTATAGAGGGAAAGAAATATAAAGCAGGTATTCATGGATGAAAGCAATAAGTGCTGGAAGACCCAGACCTCTCCAATAAGCCTTATTATTTTATATATATATATTTTTAAATGAAAGCATCAATTGATATTTTATATACAAATGTATTCAATAATTTCCACATAATTATAACATGAATCGTTTTAGAGATTTAAAAATCAATTAAAACCTAAGAACATGGCACTCTAACATCTAAAAATCTACCTACGACGTGGTAATAGTAACCAATAAATAAAATGTTTTAATAAAATATAAATCTTTTAAAATGTATCTGATGCATACAATTCTTATAAAATTTTTGCACAATAATTCTATGGAATAAGTTCAAATAATTTCATACTTTTAATAGCAGACACTTAATTTTAAGATGTTTCATGGATCTATGAATGTTGAAAGTTATAAAGATTCTCTTTCTATTCATTAATAATTTATCTATTTTAATTTCTAGCTCTACATAAAGCATAATTTTAAATTCCAAGGCTTACAGCTCTGGGATGGGAAGTGTATTATGTTTATTGTTTTGTAGTATGTGTTTTCATGGTATCATTTAAACTCTAATTATGCATGAAATTATATTGGATTTCTCTCTAAATGCAAAGGAAGAAATGTTTTTATGATTCATTCTTTCCTTAGTAAACATTTCTAAAACTGTATTGCTGATACAGCTCATCAACTAAACCTTTTGAGAAATGAAATGTATGGGAGGAAAACACTAATTAGGGAGGTTTTCTTTTTCCCCCAAATACACATGTGAAACTCCCATTAATGTCAATCACAAGAAGATGTCTTTCTGCCAAATACCCCTAGGTAAGAATGCACAATTTCCCTTGCCTTTCAAATTAGAAATACAATACTTTTTTTTTTTCATTTAAATTGTTAACAAGCTGCATTATATTCTTTATCCAGAACTTTGGTTTCCATAATACTGTATACAAGTTGAGCAGTTCAGATGATATTTACAAATAAAATGTGTTTCTTTAAAGTGATATTTTGAAATAATTTCCTTTATATTAGTTTTGTATTTGCCAAACTGCATCTTCTCTGTAACTGAATTTTTCATTGAATTTTAGCCAAGATTTATCATTAATTTTATGTAACTATAGCTTGCTTGATCGTATTATATTTAAACGATTATGTTTGAATGAGTATTACAATATAGACTACACGGGTGTTCTCAGTAATGTATAAACACTGCAGTGCACTAGTATATGATTTATTAAATATTTAGGGATTTTTACCATGCTGCAGTAAAGTATAAAGTCATTCTCAATGCTGTAAAATATATTAATGGATGCTATTATTCTTGCTCTCAGGACAAAAAAAAAAAAAAGAGAACAAAGCTAGTCAGGAGTTTGAGGCAGGAGGATTGCTTGAGCCCAGGAGTTTGAATCCAGCTTAGGCAACATAGCAAGACTCCATCTCTAAATACATAATTATTTTTCAAAGGTTTTTTAAAGCAGTGTATTGTACTGCAAATACATGTAACTTAACTATGCTTAGTAGCTAGGCCTTAAAATATATGCAAAAAGAAAAGAAAATATTAAAAAACATTAACAAAGAATAATTTCTCTTGGGAACAGGCAGTAAAACTTACTTTCAATAATATACATAGACAGTTTGTGTACTACATGAACTGCTAAATATTGCATACTCAAAGATACAATGGAATATGCTGTAATTATAATATTACAGTTTATATTGATTATGTTGCTGACATCTTCAAATTTATTTGGAAGATGGACTGATTATCACTGAAGGACATGAGGTCTACTGTAAAATTTTTTTGAATTAATATTACCCAATGTGTTCTAAGCATAAGCAATGTTACACCATTTTACCTGATTTTAGTAAACCGCTCAGTTAATTAACATAGTACATAAGAGCATTGTAGATATATTTTACCCTAATCCTCCCTAACACAGCAACATGTACTTACCAAATTGGGTAACTTCACAGCAGATTTTTCACAAAAAAAAAGAAAAAAAGAGGTTTAAAAAGTGACGCGATAGACTTTTGTTTTCAGATCCAACGTGTCAAGAGTTTGAGAAACTGTCAGTCCTATCCTTACAAGAACAAAAATGAAAAGCTGGAAAACTGAAAATTAATGAGAATGAAATTGCAGGGAACACTACCACACCAAAATCTGGAGACAGGAGAATCCAGAGCGTCACAGCCAAGATCTGTTTCACTGGAGCACAAACTGCTGGAACTTAGGGGAATACTTAAATGAAATTTTGACAGATTGCTGGAGGCTGAGTGCGGACTAGCTTGAGAATGAGAAACTCTGGAAGCTGCAATCTTAGGAAGTGTCCTATACTTTCATGAGATCCAGGAACCCCACCAAAATCCCATGATTAGGAACCGATAAAGACCCCCCTATGACTCTGGCAGTGGTCGGGAAGGAGTCATCTTTAGGACGGAGTCCCAGAATCTAGTTCACAACACAGACCTACTCCCCAGGAGGGGAGGCTTCACCAGAACCTTGTTGCCGAGCTGTGGGGAAAGAATATTCTCCTCTTCCTCACCCTGTCTAATCTTCCTGTCACACCTAAGGATGAGAAAAGCTATACTAAAAGAAAATCTTGTAGATGTCACAGGATAGAGACACAGGCCAATTAAAAGACTGGTATTTAGTTGGAAGGTTACAGAACACGTCCCCTCTCACATAGGATTAATGCCAACAGGGCTCCCGTATAATAATGGTGGATTGCAGCTAAAAGAGCTGCAAAACAAAGGCTCTCTGAAGAAGAGTATTTTAGGAAACTCATAGTCAAGAGGGAAGACAAAGTAAAAAGACACTAAAAGAACTTCAAGTCATTGGAACCTCTTACTACAGCATCCACTAAACAACACTCAACTCCTAGCAGATTAACATTAATTCTCATACTATCAGTATATTTACTTCAGTTCCTATTATCCAAAACATGTCTAGTTTTCAACAAAAATCTAAAATATCTGTGACAATGAAGAAAAAGTGAAAACAAATACAAGATAACACAGTCTGAAGAGGCAGAATGAGCATCAGAACCCAACTCATATATGATACACTTGGTGAGAATACCAGGCACGGAATTGAAAACAATTATGATTAATATGTTTAGGGATCCAGGGGAGAAAGCAGAACATGCAAGAACAAATATATAATGTGAGCAGAAAGATAATAATTCTAAGAAATAATCAAATGAAAATGCTAAAAATGAAAGCACTGTCACAGAAGCGAGGAGTGTCTTTGATGGACACATTGGTGGACTTCAAACAGCTGAGGAAATAATCAGCGAGCTTTATGACAGTTCCATAGAAAATTCCAAAACTGAAACGAAAAATCAATAAGAATATAAAAACCAGAAAAGAATATTCGGAAACTTTGGGGACAATTTTAAAGATGTAATATATATATATATAATTTTCAAGAGAAATGGGAGGCAAAGAAATATTTGAATTAACAATAACTAAGAACTAGTTAAAGACAAATCGAGAAAACTCAGATGATACCAAGAATACATACAAGAAAAAAAAAAGAAAAGAAAAATGTTGCTTTAAATCATATTGCATTTAAATTGTAGAAAACTAAAAGCAAAGGGAAAACCTTGAAGGAGTATAAAGATAGTGAGAAGAAGCAGCAAACAGTCTCGCCTATAAAGAAACAAGAATAATAATTAGAGCAGACTTCTTGTCAGAGGTTTTTCAAGCAAGAACAGAGTGAAGTGAATTATTTAAGTGTAGCAAAGAAAAAAAATCCTATGTATAATTCTATATCCAGTGAAATTATACTTTTAAAGTTATAAAATATAAGCACTTAAAAAGAGGCAAACATCACTAGCCACCAGAGATATACAATTTAAAATCACAGTGACATAGTACTTTACACTCTCTAGCATGGCTATAATCAAAAAGACATAAGAATCAGTGGCAAAGGGTAGAGAAATTGTTCTCACATGCTTCTAGTGGGAATGTGAAATGGTGCTGCCACCTTTCAAAACAGTCCTTGTAAGCTAAACGGAGAGCTACCATATGACGCAGCAATTCCTCTCCTAGGTATGTCCTCAAGGGAATTGAAAGTGTATATCCAGGCCGGGCGCGGTGGCTCACGCCTGTAATCCCAGCACTTTGGGAGGCCGAGGCGGGCGGATCACGAGGTCAGGAGATCGAGACCATCCTGGCTAACTCGGTGAAACCCCGTCTCTACTAAAAAAAAAAAATACAGAAAATTAGCCGGGCGTGGTAGCGGGCGCCTGTAGTCCCAGCTACTCGGGAGGCTGAGGCAGGAGAATGGCGTGAACCCGGGAGGCGGAGCTTGCAGTGAGCCGAAATCGCGCCACTGCACTCCAGCCTGGGCGACAGAGCGAGACTCCGTCTCAAAAAAAAAAAAAAAAAAAAAAAAGAAAGTGTATATCCTCACACAAATTTGAACATGAATGTTCATGACAGTATTATTCATCATAACTACAAAGTAGAAGCCAAAAAGCCACCCAAATGTCCGTCAAATGATGAATAGTAATAAGGTATGATGTAGTCATATAATGAAATATTATTCAGTGATAAAAATAAAATACTTTTTTATGCTACAGCATGGTTGAACTTTAATAACATTATGCTAAGTTGAAAAAGCCATTTTAAAGGTCATATACTGAATAATTCAATCTATATAAAACCTATATAAAATTGTTCAGAATAGGCAAATCTAGGCAGAATAAAAGTAGATTAGTGGTTACAAAATGTGAAGGAAAAATAAATCTTGGGATCCCAAACTCACTAAGACTAAGCCAAAGGGAAAAGCAATGCTCGGAACTGGGGTCACGCAAACCTGTCTTCCATTTTGGTTCCCAAATAAAATGGCTACGAAGATGAAAACTACATACTTCCCTCACATTTTGCCCACAGGAAAATTGTTGTGGGTCTCACTATCTTTACCCTAAAACATTTCTGTTAAAGTTTACCATGGCAATGTAAATTAATAGCTTATCTCCACAAGTGTGGGGACACAGGACAAAACTCAGTCATACCTCTGCCCACCTGAGACAAATGCATATCTGTTTCCTCTGCCCTACTGTCTATGGTATATTATGTAAAAACGCAGATTGACTGAGCTAGACAAAGACATGAATGACTATTTTCCCCTACCCTCCTCTCACATGAAACTTGTTTCTCCCATTATCCCACCCTTTCCCCTTTAAATTTGAAGCCCTCAAAATCATCTTCAGAGAAAGACCTGAAGAGAAAGACCCATCTCCCAGGCACATGTCCTTAACTTTGGCAAATAAACCTCCTAAAATAATTGAGACTTGCCTTGGTCACTTTCCTTGATTAACATCTCATAACCAAGGAGGGATCCTGAGTGAAGGTGGCTCAGGCGTGCAGCAACTTCTCCTATGGGTGCTTGGTACTAGCTTGGGCTCTTTATAGCCCAAACCAATAAGCCCAATTTTGGTTTGGAAATTCTTTCCTCCAGGGATCCTTAGTTGGGGGTCTGAAGTTTTATTGCTGTTAAAAATTCCCGTTTTCCTGGAAGTTTCCACTTGCTTCCATCAGGGAAGGTGAGCTTGTCTGCTTCTTCATCGGCAGAGAGCCATCTTCAGCTTGAGCCTCATCTGTAGGTAAGGAGCTGAATTGGGATTCTGTTATAATTCTCTTTAATAACTAAAGTTAGTGTTAACAACTAGCTGGTCTTAATTTCTCCTTACATTTAGAATGCTTCAAAATGTATAATTTGTGTGATTGTTGTTCCTTGAGCTTAGGTGTTTTGTTTGTTTCTGTGTTGTTTTCTTTCTTGTGTGTGTGTGTGTGTGTGTGTGTGTGTGTGTGTGTTTTATGTTTCAGTTCTTCTCTTATTAGATTTGACCAACTCTAAACCTCCTAGCTTATAAATCTGAAATTTTCCACTCTGAAGAGATAAGAACACCTTGCTCCCCTCAACCTTTTAGGGCATTCTCAGGTGACGAAGAATCATATGAGGATATCAGGGAGGAATGCTCTCTAAGGTGTGCAGTGGATCTAAGTAGGTTTCCCCCTCAGAAGAACACTCTTAGGGTCTAATCTCACCCAGGGGGTGCATATAAGGAGCTGACCCCTCCCGTGCCTTGAGCCCCTGACACTTTGTACCAGGTAGCCATGACACAGGTGGAGCAGACCAGTTCAGGGAGTAATGGCCCTGAAAAGATACATCTGCAAGCAGCACACCTTGGGTCTGACACATTTCCCAACTTAGTGAAATCTGAAAGAGAACATTAAAGTATGGGGAAGGAAGCCTCTAAGTTGGCTAAAACTCCCACAGCTGCAGAACACAAAGTTCCACCCTTAGAAACTCTGGCTGGGTATATGCAAAATACTTATGGAAAATTGTCATGTGAATATTTAATCAAGTGGACCACTGTAACCAAAGCAGATTCTAAGTTATATTGGCCTATATGGGGATCTTTTGAGATGTCCAAATTAGTGTATATATTAGTCTGGTTTAATGTTGCTGATAAAGACACACCCAAGACTGGGTAATTTATAAAGAAAAAGAGGTTTAACTGACTCACAGTTCCACATGGCTGGGGAGGCCTCATAATCACGGTGGAAGACAAAAGGCATGTCTTATATGGTAGCAGGCAAAAAAAGAATGAGAGTCAAGCAAAGGAAAAAACCCTTATAAAAGCATCAGATCTTGGGAGATGTATTCACTATCATGGGAACAGTATAGGGGAAAATGCCCCCATGTTTCTCTGTTAAATATCATTCCTTCAGTGTTCCAAAGGGTTGTGGGTTGTAATAAAATCCAGCAATGCTTCCAAAACCCAAATGAATCAGTTTTTGATTATTTTACTCACTTTAATAAAACTTTGAGGCAATATGGCAGGATGTGAGCTGACTGCTTTGAAAACAATAAAAATGATACATTATTAAATACGATTTTCTTAAACATACTAGATGAGGATTTAACCACCCTTCTAAAATGCCACATGACAAATTGGGCCATGGCCAGAACTAATAAACTAATTAACTTAGCTGACCAATTACGCCCACACTATGATAAAAAAGTAAAGCAAAAGACTGCCCTAGCTGTGCATTAACAGTTAAAGCAATTAACTTTTCAAATCTTTCAGCCTCAGAAAAATTTTAAGAATTCTAAGCCCCTTCAGTCTGAGGACTCTTCCCTTCCAGTCTGTTGCTACTTTGAAAGACCAGAACACCTTAAAAGGGACAGCCTTAGGCTGAAATGGAAGCCGGAACAGGAAGGAGCAATTCAGGAAGTCTAAGGATGCTCTGAGGAAGTTAAAGGTTTTTCCCTTTCCAAATATTCTACCCTGACAAACAAATTGAAAGAGATTAATATAATAATAAACCATAAACTCTCAACTGCCTTATTGATATGGGAGCAACTCTATATGTTATAAATCCCACCTTATTTAGAAACCACATTCCTTGGAGTAATGAAAGGATGAACATGGTGGGTGTGTCTAATAAAACTATCTCATGTTTTAAATCTAAACCTATACCTTGCTGTTTCATCAGATTTAGCTTTCCCCCACCGAGGGCTCTAAATGTGACATGCTCAGTTTGCCTCCTGTGTTCCTAATATGCCTGGGGAGCCCCATCAATCTTTTAAGCTGTGATCACCTCAACATCCATAAGGCCCATATCTATTTTTCATCAAATAGTGAACTTTTTTTAGAATTGTAGACGGGAAACTAAAACTAACAAATTTTAAAAAGTACCGATAATATACCTTGATTTAGTACTGGTAATTTTGAAATTTCATCTTGCAACAGGGAAAGTGAAATGGAGACAAAAAAGAAAAAAATAGAGGAGAAGAGAGAACATTGGAATAAAGGGAAGGAAATGGTAAAACTCTTTTTAGCCTCCCCAGTCTTTCTGTTAACCCCAGAAGTGGAGCATTTGCTTAAGGGTGTCCCCTCCCACTTAGAGTCCCATCAAATACAGACATGGGAAAAATATTATCAGCCACTTCAATAAAGGTTGAGATAAATTCAAAGATACCCATACCCTACCTTAAACAATATCCTTTACAGCAGACAGCCATAGATGGAATTGCGCCTATCATACAAGATTATCTTGAAAAGGGCTCATTATTTCCTGTTCTAGTCCCTGCAACAGTCTTATATTACTGTTCAAAAAAACCGAATGGGAGAGGGTTGAGATTTTTAC
Organism: Pan troglodytes; assembly: GCF_028858775.2. NCBI lineage: Eukaryota > Metazoa > Chordata > Mammalia > Primates > Hominidae > Pan > Pan troglodytes. The sequence continues at coordinate 96,051,079 of NC_072412.2, read as the reverse complement.
AAATTTGAGAGGGCACTAAAAAATATTGTAATACCCAGACACCCAACAGTCCCCAACACACATACTGTACTATCAGCTATAGCCACTCCCAGCCAGTATTTCTTAATTGTAGATCTCTGCAGTGCCTTATTTGGTATTCCTGTAGATCCAGACAGCCAATATTTGTTTTCCTTTACTTGGAAAATACAATATACATGTACTATAATGCCCCAAGGATACACAGAAAGTCACACTTATTTTCCCAAATATTAAAAGCTGACTTAGAGGGTTTAATTATTCCCGAGGGCTTAGCACTCATCTAGTATGTAGATGACCTTCTCCTCTGTTCAGGCACACTCTCTTCCTTGCAGGAAAAGAGTCTATATTTACTCAGTCACCAAGGGACACAAAGTATCCAAAAACAAACTTCAGCTATGTTTACACCAAGTTAAGTACTTGGGACGTATTATCTCAGTCAAACGACTGAGTATAGAGTGAGAGGAGTTTTAGCTTTCTTAATGCCCATCACTAAGAAACAACTTAGATAAGTTGGGGGGCTGGCTGGCTATTGTGGGAACTGAATACCAAATTTCTCCCTTATGGCTCAACCTCTGTATGCACACCTAAAAAGTGAATAAATAATCTGATCCCGTCATGGAGACTCCAGATAGACAACCAGCTGTGCAACAAATAAAGGAAACCTTAACTAATAACCCAGCCTTAGGGCATCCTAACTACAAATTGCTTTTCTCCTTTTTGGTACATGAAATTGGAGCTGTTGCATCCTGGGCACTGACCCAGAAACATGGTGATCATTGGAGACCTACAGGCCATTATGGCCAATGGCTTAACCCCATGGCTTGAGGGCTGCCTACCTCTCCGAGAGCAATATCAGCCACTTCCCTTCTGTACAAGTCTGTTGAAAAAATAATTATGGGTTTCCACCTTATAATTTCAGTACTGCATTCTTTTGAGACCCTTCTAAACTGTTATCATACTCAACATCTCTCTGTCAATCAGTTAACCTCTTATGACATTTTGCTTTATCATCTCCAAATATTATCATTTCCCACTGTAATAATCTTAATCTGGTCACTCTCTTGCTGGACCCTTTTGAGGAAATCCTTCTTGACTGTGTTCTGATGACAAACCAGCTTCTCACTCCGAGGACAGCCCTACAAGAGACACCACTGTATAATGCTGAGATAGAATGGTATACCAATGGGTCTTATTTAAGAGGAGAGGATGGAAATTTTAGAGCAGGATATGCTGTGGTTCCCTTACCAGAGGTAATTGAAGCTGATCCTCTTTCCCAAGCCAGATCAGCTGAAGTAGCCAAATTGATTGCCCTGACCGAAGCTTGTCAATTGGCAAAACACAAGGTTGAGAACATTTACACTGACAGCTGAGCAAAGGTGGAAAAAAAGTGAGAAGACTTGGATATGGGTTTCTTTTTGGAGTGATGGAAATGTTTTGAAATTACATAATGTTGATGGTTGCACAATTCTGAATATATAAAAAAATTAAATTGTACAGTTTAAATGGATAAATGTATGCTATATCTATGATATTTCAATCAAGCTATTATTAAAAAAAAACAAAAAGTAAAGGAGAAATAAAGACCTCTTGACAAACAAAAATTGAAGGAATCTATTACCAGCAGATCTGACTACAAGAAATATTAAAGGATTTTTGTTAGGCAGAAGGTAAATGTTATAGGTCAAAAATTTGAACCTAGAATTTTTTTAAAAAAGACAAAAACATCAGAAAAGGAATAAATGAATATAACATAATTCCATGTTAACTTAATTGGTCTAAAATATAACTATTAATTTAAAGTAATAAAAAAGCAATATACTGGATCATTATAGCATATTAAGTAGTGAAATGAATTAGAGCCATTTCACAAAGGATAGAAAAAATTGGGAATACTGTCTTAAAAGATATGTGTACTACACATAGCAAAAAAGTGTTATTTCAAGATGGACTTAGATTAGTTAAAAATGCATATTGTAAACTCTAAGGAAAACACTAAGCAATGGTTGAAAGAAATATTGTTAATACACTAACGGAGGAAATAAAATGCAATCACATAAAATGCCCAATTAAAATGAGAAAAGAAAGAAACAGAAGCCCCTGATAATGATTGATATTAATGTAAATACACAAATATTCATTTTGAATGTGAAGGGTATAAATATACCAATTAAAAGACATGTTATAAGAGTGGTTTAAAACAAAATCCAAGTGTGTGCTTTTCTAAAAGAACCCACAATAAATATACAAACCCTAATGGGTTGAAAGTAAATGGATGAAGAAAGAGTTCATGTTAATACTAATCAGAATAAAGGTGGTGTAGCTGTATTAAAGTCAGAAAAAATAGAGTTTAGAAAAGGGAAAATTATCAGAGATAAAGAGACATTACATAACAGTAAGACTGTCAATTCTCCAAGAAGTTATAGGAATCCTAAATCTGTATGCACCTAACAACAGAGCATCAAAATGCATGAGGCAGAAACTAATCAAACTACAAGAAAGACAAATACGGAACTATAGTTGGAGAGTTTAACATCTCTTGTAATTGATAAACTAAGCAGGCACAAAATCAATAAGGATATAGTTGAAACGAACAGTATCATCAATCAATTTGATTTAATTGAAATGCATATAATATTATATCTAATAAAAATAAAATCCATATTCCTCTAAAGCTGCATGAAACATTCACCAAAATAGGATATCTTTTGGCCATAACGTTGTAACAAATTTAAAAGAACAGAGATTGTGCAATATATATTCTCTGACAAAAATAGAATTAACCAGAAGCTAAAAACAGAAGCATAGCTTGAAAATTCCCAAATATCTGGGAATTAAACAATTCACTTCAAAATAACACATGGGGCAAAGAAAAGGTCTCAAGAGAAATTTATAATATTTTGTAATAAATTAGAAGAAAACAATTTACAAAGACTATAGGATGCAGCAAAAATAGTGCTTAGTGTAAAATTTATGACATTAATTACATACTTTAGAAATTTAAAAAATCTCATATCAATAGTGTAAACTTTTATGCTAGGAAATTAGAGAAAGAAGAGAAATTTAAGCCAAAAACAAGTAGAAGAAAAGAAATATAGAACTTAAAGGAGAAGTAAATAAAATTGTTAGCAGGAAAACAATAGAGAAAATCATTATCATCAAAAGCTGCTTGTACGAGAAGATCAATAAAATGGATAATTTTCTAGGCCAAGCTATCCAACAGAAAAAGATTGAAGATAAAATTGAGAATATCAGAAAATAATGATCTATATTGATCCCCTGAACAGTAAAAAAGAAAGATGAAGAAATGCTATGAAAAATTCTATGCCAAAAAATTGGTAAATAAAATGAAACAATCCCTTGAAGAACACAAACTGCCAAAATTTATACAAGAATAAAAAAGTTGCCTCAATAGTCCTATATTTCTTAAAGAAATTGGACCAATATTTAATTACCTTCTGAAAACACAATCAACAGGCCCATATAATTTCACTGAATTCATTTAGAGAAGAAATACTACCAATTATTCATAATGTCTTTCATAACATGAAAGCAGAGGGAACTCTTTCTAATTAATTTCTTGCTAGTATTATACTAGTATCAAAACTAGACAAAGATGTTGCAAAAGCAGAAATCTGTCTCATGATTATAGACTCGAGATCCTATACACACACACACACACACACACACACACACACACACACAAAATTATAATTTAAAATTATATAATCTTGGCCGGGCACAGTGGCTCACGCCTGTAATCCCAGCACTTTGGGAGGCCGAGGGGGGCAGATCACGAGGTCAGGAGATCAAGACTATCCTGGCTAACATGGTGAAAACCCGTCTCTATTAAAAATACAAAAAATTAGCCAGGCGTGGTGGCCGGCGCCTGTAGTCCCAGCTACTCGGGAGGCTGAGGCAGGAGAATGGTGTGAACCCTGGAGGCAGAGCTTGTAGTGAGCCAAGATCGGGCCTCTGCACTCCAGCCTGGGTGACAGAGTGAGACTCCATCTCAAAAAAAAAAAATAAATAAATTATATAATTATATAATTTATATTTATATCATTATACATTGTAATCATATAATTTAAAATTATATAATTAAGGTTATATAATTTTAAATTATATTTATATTTATATTGAATCTAAAATGTAGAAAAATAATAATATGCAACAAAAAGAGGGATTTATTCTAGGTATGCATGGTTGGTCCAGCATTCAAAAATCAATTATTGCAACTGTCATGGGATCCTTGGGGTGTCCCTTTGCCAGCCAGAAAACTCTGTCGTCGGCGGCACCTTCTGTCTGACTATTGCTTGTGTACACTGGGCTCATTCTGCCCACTCAGCCCAGCAGGCTGTGCTTGGCTCACGCTACTGGACTGGATCTCATACCTGCTGAGGGCGAGCCAGGCAGGGGGCAGCAAGGGGTATATGGGCGAGCAAGTGGAGAGTCTGGCCACTGTGTGCAGCCAGGCACACTGGCTGCTGAGATTGGGTGGGCAGCTCCAGGCACTGACACAGTTACTGGCTCCGTGGTAAGCAGCAGCTGGACCAGATATACTGCGTGTGGCTTCTGCTGTGGGTATCCGCATCTGGACCTGGGGAACACAGTGGTGCCCAGAAGCTTGGAGATGCCAGGAACCACAGAGCCACAAAGAGGGTTTCCCAGCCCTGGCTGGGGAGCCCCTACGTCTGGGGTCCCCAAAAGACCACAGCTCTTCTTTCCTGTCTCCTTCAACGTGGCTAGCAAAGGGTGTGTTTCACCCCTGTTTGTGTTACAGCTCTTTCAGTTCCATAATTCGCTGGGTCCCAAGTTTCTGTCTTACGTCAAGGAATAATGAGGTACACAGGCAACTGGAGGGTGAGCTAGGCAGACAGGAGCTTCAATGAGCAACAGAACAGCTCTCAGGAGATCCAAAGTGGTGGCTCCTATCCTGCAGGCAGGTCATCCTAAGGTCTGTGCAGCTCTCAGCAGAGAGAAGACCCAGAGTGGGTAGCTCCTATCTGCAGGCAGATCGTCCCAATGTCTCTGTGAGTCTGGCTGAGTCTGGGATTTCTATGGGTTTCAGAAGGGAGAAAGTGCCTGCTGATTGGTCCATGGGTGGCCATTGGCAGGCTGGAAACATCATCACTCTAGGCTGTGGACTCCACTGGGAACTGGCAGCCTAGCCCCCAGGCATTAGGCCATCCCTGGCTTGAAGGTGGAGTTACATAGGGTACCCACCCCTTTTAGCCCAGGAACCTGTTTGTCTCCTGCCATCGACATACCCTGTTCATGCTGAGTGCGCCTGCAGGCCTGCATTGGGCCACCCTCATCAACCCCCAACCCTCCCTCCCTGAGCTCGTGGGTGCCCAAAGCTTCAGAGGTGTCTGAGGCAATGGTGGGGGAAGGTGGGTGGTGCAGTGGCATGTCAGCACTGCTCTAAGGGTGCACACACTTGGCCAGGTCACAACAGCATCCAGGCTCAGCTTCAACTTGGCTCTGAAATCAGAGCAGGTGCTGGGAGTGGGGAGAGCCCTGGGAGCAGGAGCAGGCACTTCCAAGCCTGCAGGAGCAGGGGGGGCTTCCTGGTCCCCTAGGGCGCAGGGATGCCTGCATCAGAGGCATGGCCCAGCAGCTGCAGCTGTGCTGGAGAGCACGGGCTCCCACCCCTTTAACTCAGTAGGGGATGCAGTTCCTGCCTGTTCCTGACCCCCATGGGCTCTATGCAGCAAGCAGCCCTGGCTGTCCCTCCCACTCTGTAGCCAGTGTCTTTGCAGCAGCCACTCCAGATGGGCTGCCACTGCTATCACAACCAAACACATGCACAGACTAAAGAAGAATCTATTGATCATATCATTAAACAAAGAAAAAAGCATTTGACAAAACCCAACCCTTGTTAATAATTTAAAAAAAAAACTCTCTAAAACTAGGAATAGAAGGGAACTTTCTTTTCCTAACTGTGAGAGAATGGAGATTTTCCATCAAATCAGGAATAAATCAAGGCTGCCCAATCTCATCATTCCCACTTAATATCCTACTGGAATTCTTAGTAGTATGGTAGGATAAGAAAAGGAAATAAAAGGAATATAGATTAGAAAAGAAGAAATACAACTATCTCTGTTTGCAGAAGGCATGATTATCTAGGTAGAAAATCCAAAAGAATAAACAACAAAAACAATAAAAATCTATTGGAAATACTAAAGAGGTTACATAATACAACGTTATATACCAAATCAAATGCTTTTCTATATATCAGCAATAAACAATTGGAATAGTTCATAATTACTTAAGATAGCAACACAAAAACTCAAATACTTACGTATTAATCTAACAAAATACGTGCAGGATCTGTATGTGAAATGTTACAAAACATCAATTTAAAAAAAAATCTAACAAAATCTAAAGCAATAAAAATACATTCTGTGTTCATTGATTTGAAGACTCGATATTGTTAAGATGTCAATTCTGCCAGGTGTGATGGCTCACGTCTTTAATGCCAGCACTTTGAGAGGTTGAGTTGGGAAGATTACTGGAGTCCGGGAGTTCGAGATGAGTCTGGGAAACATAGTGAGGCTCTGACTTTACAACAAACACAAAAATTAGCCAGGTGTGGTGGCATGGGCCTGTAGTCCCAGCTACTTGAGAAGCTGAGGTGGGAGGATCGACTGAGTCTGGATGGTGGAGTTTGCGGTAAGCTGAGATCATACCACTGCCCTAAAAAGATGTCAATTCTTCCCAAGTGGTACTGGAACAAGTTAACATCTGTTAAGAAAACAAAAAGATACAAAAGAACCTTGACACAGACTTTACAGCTTTCATAAATATTAACTCAAAATAGGTCATAAATCTAAATGTCAAATGCACAACTATAAAAATTATTTAAAAGATTGGGCCAAAAATCCCTTTACCTTGAGTTTGGCCATAAGTTTATAAATACAACAGCAATAACAAAATCCATGAAGAAAAAATAGACAGGCTGGATTTTAAAAGACACCATTAAGAAAATGTAAAAACAAACCAGAAACTGAGACAAAATATTACAAAACACATATCTAATAGATAACTTGTATTCATAACATTCAAAGAATGCACACAAAAATCCCCCAAATGATACAACAAACATGCAAATGAAGCATACCATATTCATATAAAGATATTATTAATAGGGCATATTAAATGTGTGATAATGAAGACGCTCTATAGCATCATCACAATAATTCTGTAAACCTAAAACTTTTCTAACATTTTTAAAATGTTTGTTACAAAAAAATGATTGGAGAGGTTAAAGAAGGACAAATTAACATCTATTGATTCCTGCTAAATTTTCACTCTTTTTCATGGCAGAATTGGAGCCCGCCAAAATAGTATGGATGAATTAGATTTTTGAGGATGGCATTACAAAAGCAAATGAAAGAGGACAGGGCAAATAGCTGTGTCACCACTGAGCCATAGTTTAACTTTAGACATTGACATGGATCTCTGCAATGACACGTAGCCATAAAAATATCCATAGCATTTGACATACACATTAGTGAATATTATGGGTCTCTTAATATAAATAAAGATTCTGAAATGCAGAGTGAGGTGATCGGGACTAGGTCAGATTAAAATCTTACCACTGAATAAAGCATGTTTGTTTTTAAAAGCCCATGTGTTAATCGAAATGTGTAAACACAACAATTAACCGTGGATTAAATTTAGAGAGAAAATTAGCCAAGAAGGGTGCTTAATAAATGTTGTTTGAATGAATAAATAAATATCCTGACTTGTGAGTGCAGTAGTTTGGTAATACTATCCAGGAACTACTGGGAAAATTTTAATGAGAAGATATTTAAGGTCATAAAGTTTATGTTTTATTTAGCACAATCTGTAACTGGATAGAGAAAGACTGAGCATATGGAAAAAAATTAGGAGTCTTTTTTTACTCTAGAGAAGATGATGGCATGAGAGATGTGCTAACAGCAGGAATGGGGAAGACAGGAAAGAAAAAAATAATAGGCAGAGCCTGGTAACTTATTGAATATCGAGAAGGAGAAAGAGTGTGATAGTTTAAGAAATCTGTTTTCTTTTCTTAACTGTTTCTTGACAGGCCTTCTATCTAGAAAGTTTACTGGTAGATCATAACTTGGATGTTTAACTTATGTTATGCTTTGGACTTAATGAGATTAGTCTAGAGGGAAATTCAGGGGATCTTTATGTTGTGACAAAGTGTTCATTAGCCATGGTAATAGCTGATTTTAAAGATCATTTGTTTTCTGTGAAAAGAAAAAAATACAATGTGTTTAAGTGGTTGTGCTGATGTTCCATTTTGACAATAATTACTACACAATTGTGAAGGGAAATTGGTCATTTACAAACTGTAATGACAAATCTTAATCTGGTAATAACCACAAATGTACCCCATTACATGTATAATTGGCAGTAATCTGTATCCAAGCACTGGCCCAGACAGGCAACAGCTGAAGGACAAAATTCTCATTTCCTAGCTATATAATGTTCCTTGAAATACATAAGCAGATAACTCTAATTATTGAACGTACATTATTTATAACAATATTAAGATGCTTTTCTTTAAAAGGTTCACGTTTGTATTCATCTATCTGAAAAGACTAGATGGTTAGTTTAAGTAAATTCTTGAGGTGATGAATACCTCAGTTACCCTGATATGATTATTACACATTGTATGCCTATATCAAATCATCGCTTGTACCTCAGAAATACATACACCTATTATGTACCCATAATAATTATACAAATAGAATTATATAAATGAAATGAAAAGGAGGAGTAGAAGATCTGAGTGATTAAAATAAACAAGGAGAAGACATCACTTACTCATTGCTAAGTTCCAGCTAGGAACTGACTTGGCATTTTAATTACTTACCTGAGATTTTTATCAACATTTAATTATTGACATGAGATATTCTTATCATAAAAGTGTATGGAAGAGTCTTGACTTTTTGTTATGGACTGAATTGTGTGCACCCAAAATTCATATTGTGAAACTCAAACCCCCAATTGACTGCATTTGGAGATGGGCTCTTAAGGGGATAATTAAACTTAAAGGAGGTTATAAGGCTAACATCCTAAACCAATAGGACTGCTGTCTTTGTAAGAGGAGGAAGAGACATTAGGGGCATACATGCACAGAAGACAGGCGAAGTGAGGACATAGGGAGAAGGCTGCTGTCTGAAATCCAGAAAGTGAGCCCTCACCAAAACCGAATCTGCTCCCACCTTCGTCTTGAATGTCCAGCCTCCGGAACTATAAGAAAATACATTTTTGCTGTTTAAGTACCCAGTCTATGGTATGTTGTCATGGCAGCCTGAGCAGACTAGTAAACTCACTAATAGTGACCATAAAATCAACTGGACATGTCCTCAATTTCATCTAACCGGCAGGGAAAAACTAACTGCAAAGAACAATCTAAATGAACAGTAGAAAATTCCTACCTGATGTGTGTCATTTAGTTAACATACTAGCTATGCAGAATATTTATCTCCAAAGTAATTTAATTATTTAAAACACTGATTAAAATTCTAATGATTTTGCGGGGGGGAAATCTTTTAAAAAATTTAATGAGATATGCCATTTTTCTCACATTTTTCTCAGTCACCTTCGTGTTTTGGTGATTTATTTTCCTTAGAGACATATTAGGCCAGAAGGAAATTTGACCAGAAACCTACCTGCATTTTACAGGTAAAGTTTCTGACAATAGTGGTATTTCAAATTCTTTGGGATAGTTTTTTTAAAAATTATCTTATTTACATTTTGATAATTTTAAATTCAAAAGGTATAAATTTTGTTGCAAAACATTTTCTTAAAGTTTCTGGCTCATGTGGTTAAATTTCTTTCCTGTAGTCCACACTACTTTCCTATTTTCACTTTCCATTAGTAATCACCATTGGCTTTATCAAGTATGTTTGGCCAGAATTTTATATATGCACAGTTACACTATATATATTGGTAGTTTAAAAAAATGAGTTTATACTATACATAATTTTCTATAACTTCCTTTTTTTTTAACTCAACAACACATCCAAGCATCCTTCTACATCGGAATTTACAATTTTCTCATGTTTTTTATTATATATTTGCTTACTTTACTGTTTCTTAATTAACTTAAAGCTATTTTATCAATATAATAAAAGTAAATGTTATGACTATCCATAATAATTTATAGATTACAGAAGACCTGTCCTCCTCACCTTCCTTGAAATTATCATTCTTCATAGTAGATTTTTACCTCCTATCACTGAGATAACTCCAAATAATCATTTATTTGATTTTTATTTTTCATTCATTTCATTTATTCATTGATTTTTCCAAGTGTAGATGAATTATCTTCCATAAAATGTTTCCATATTCAATTTTCCATTCATATAGTTGTTTGTTACATGGCTTTTTACATTTTTTTCCTTGTCTTTTTCTGTCTTCTAACTCACCACTACGTAAGTATTCACATTCCAATCCCCTCTTCCACTTGTACTTTTTGGTGCCTCCTCACTTTGTCAGCTACACCATTACTTTTATATGATCAATATATATCAGGTTGATATTCTCATTAATAATTCTAGTTACATTTGTATTGTCACCATTAGATTCTAAAAATTAAAAATATTTAAGAGTTAAGACTGTAATTTTTAATTATTTAATTATTGCTGAGAAATCAAATAATATTTTAAGATTACATTTCCTTCTCTGCTTTACTTGGATTGGAAATAAAAGGTATCTGATCATGTCAGTGGAAATTGTCCTTACCGTTAAAGTCACACGAATTCATTTGATCTCCAGCTGCTGAAATGTGTCCTATAATAATTCGCTTCATATTTGAAACACTTAATTTTTATAGAATTTTTTCCCCTCATTAAACAATTTTATCATAAAAGAATAGTGAATGTTCACATTCTTTATTACTCCTCAGGTTTCCAATAATAGCATATATTATGGCAATTAATTAATTTTTTTTTGCCAAAGTATATTTCTCCTAGAATTCTTTGAACTCTTGCTCCCAAATTGTTGTTCTCAGGCTTCTTTTTCTGCTGTCATTCTGGGATGTACTCTGGGTTTAGAATCTCTGTTTCCTGAGCCTTATGGCTTCCACATTCTTAGAGTTCACCCTTGACTTACTTATGCATTTATTATTTAAAAAAAATAGATATAGATGAAGTCTCACAATGTTGCCCAGCTGGTCTCGAACTCCTGAGCCCAAGCAATCCTCCTGACTCAGCCTCCCAAAATGCTAGGATTACAGGCGTGGGCCACTACGCCCAGCCTCTCCGTTGTTTCTCTTTTTTTTTTTTTTTTGGAGACAGAGTCTCGCTCTGTCGCCCAGGCTGGAGTGCAGTGGCGCGATCTCGGCTCACTGCAAGCTCCGCCTCCCAGGTTCACGCCATTCTCCTGCCTCAGCCTCCTGAGTAGCTGGGACTACAGGTACCTGCCACCATGCCCACCTAATTTTTTGTATTTTTAGTAGAGACGGGGTTTCACAGTTTTAGCCACGATGGTCTCGATCTGCTGACCTCGTGATCCGCCCGCCTCGGCCTCCCAAAGTGCTGGGATTACAGGCATGAGCCACCGCGCCCGGCCCTCTCCATTGTTTCACTGCAGGTTTTTCTTAAGTAGTTTCCATGGCAGTTTTATGGGAGGAAAAATACCTTAGCAATTGAACATTTTGATAATGCATTTGTTTTGCTTTCACTGATGAAAAATATCTCTGAATATGCAATTTTAAAACATTCCCCCAGCAGTTTAAAGCACTGATCCAACATCCTTTTTTATGGAGCTAATTAGAAAGTTATACCTTCTCTATTTTCAGTCTCTTTGTTGGTGATCTTTTATTTATTTCTCCCTCTATGCTTTTATGATTTTATCTTCTTTTTGAGTCATGGAAATTGCACAAGTGTGTGTTAGAGAGGTTTTTCGTTATTTATCATTTTTATTAATTCAGCAGACTTTTCAGTGTGAAAACCTGTGCTTTCCTTAAGCTCATTTAATATTTCGTAGAGTTGTAAAAATTGTTCTCTTTACATCCTCTTCTCAAAAAACATCCATCCAGTATTTGTTACCCATAGTTTGTATAAATTCTAGAATAATATTATACTTTCAAGATTGATCTACTATCCCTCTTCTATGTTTTTGTGCTGTTCATGCCTGAATTCTAAATCAACTCACCATCCTACTGCCAGTTGATGACCTTGTTTGTTATTTTACTGAATACATAGAAGTAATCAGAAAAAAAAAGTATCTTCCACAAACTGCATCCTCCAGCTCCACCTATCCGCGGGCATATATCATTGACTTCTCCCCGTTACAATGTGGAACTCTTATAGTCAAGGCCATGACCTTGTGCACCATATTTGTGCACTGTCTTCTACTCAAGGATTGTAATCCACTGATGCTACCTTCATCCTCCTCCAAGACTGAAGCACTCTTCCCCAGTGGCTGGTAGTCTTATGGCTAACATCCCTTATCTGTGTCTCTGTCCAGGATTTTCCCTCTTCTAAAGATAGATGTCTTGCCCAAGGCTGTGCACCCTTTTCTGGGCAGCCAGCTTACAAAGATTGGCTAACGGAGGGAATACAAGTCTGGATCTCTCACTCCAATGCTAGACAATTGTGAAGAGTAACCAGAAATTTAGAGTTCCTTGTTTGACTGGCTTTGGATCTATGGCTCCCCCATGGATAGGACTGACTACGTAAATTTTAGGTTTCAGTGAAAATTGAAACTGGGGGACCCGTTGGTCAAAAATAATTTAAAAAATCAACATTCTGAAAACAGAGCATTAAACCAAAAGTGAAACCCTTCTAAACACGGAGACCTGTGCCCTATAGCATAGGTCACACACTCATGACGCCTGCCCTGCCCACAGGCTTCATCCTGAGAGTGTTTCCCAGTACGCTTCCTGTATGAAAATACATAGTTCAGTGTCTGCTTCTCAGGGAAACTAATCTACAACAAGGATGTAACGCCACTCTTCCTGTTTAATATCGCTTGCATATCAAAATTCCCTTTTCCTATTTACTATGTTGTGCTCATCAGTCAATAAATAAGCTGGCCTTTATCTCATTATAGAAACAAACAAATGAGCAAACTAGACTTATCAAAGCAGTCGAGTATACGTATGTGGGTAATTCTCCTTTTCCCCATTATTTCTTCAATTCAATAATTTTTTATTTCACCATCAACAAAAATGACTATTGTTGGCTGGGCGTGGTGGCTCACGTCTGTAATCCCAGCACTTTGGGAGGCTGAGGCGGGTGGATCACGAGGTCAAGAGATGGAGACCATCCTGGCCAACACGGTGAAATCCCGTCTCTACTAAAAATACAAAAATTTGATGGGCGTGGTGGCGCATGCCTGTAGTCCCAGCTACTCAGGAGGCTGGGGCAGGAGAATCGCTTGAACCCAGGAAGCGGAGATTGCAGTGAGCCTAGATTGCACCACTGCACCCTAGCCTGGGTGACAGAGCAAGACTCTATCTAAAAAAAAAAAAAAAATGCTATCGTTAAAGTCACCAGTGTTATCAAGGGTAACAAATCCAAAGTCAATCCTGTCTTCATTTTCTCGGACTCAGCAGTAACATATGACATACTTTATCCCTCTCTTATCCATAAAATACTTTGGAGTTGGGTGAGGTGGCTCATGTCTGTAATCCTAGCACCTTGGGAGGCCAAGGCAAGCAGATTGCTTGAGTTCAGGAGTTAGAGACCAGTTTGGGCAACATGGCAAAACCCCACCTGTACAAAAAATACAAAAATTAGCTGAGCATGGTGGCAGCTGCTTCTAATCCCAGCTACTCGGGAGGCTAAGGTGAGAGGATTGCTTGTGCTCAAGAGGTCAAGGCTGCAATGAGCTGTGATTATGCCTCTGCACTCTAGCCCAGGTGACAGATGGAGAGCCTGTCTCAAAAAACAAACAAACAAACAAAACAGACACAAAAACAAAAACACAAAAAACCACACACACACAAAACAACAACAAACTCACAAAAAGAAATACTTTCTTTTTCTTGTTTCTAGGAACACATTCATGTGATTTTCTTTCAAATTTTGGGGTACTTGATTTTAGAAAATTTCGTTTTTGGTTTTGTATAATATTCACTGCTTGTAGATGTCTGAATGCCTTAGGGCACAACTTTTGATTTCTTCATTTATATTTACTTCTTTCCCTCAATGGATATCCAATTCCATAAATAAACTAACTTTAATTTTTAAGAAAAGCGCCCTAATTTAAAAAGATTAGCCAGTGGAGAGGATACACGTCTGGATCCCTCACAATTGGGATCCTCAGGTAGCCAACTATCTAGCATTGAGAAGCTCCAGCAAGATTCTCTTCTCTGAATTTTACTAATTAATCTATAGAATCTGCTGTTTTTTCTAATTAGGTGATAATACATACAAGTAACGATTAATTTTTCTTTCAAGATTTATAGCCATTATTATTACTATTATTATTTTATTTCCTCACAACATTTATCAAAACCACAGATAAAATATTAAATCATTGTGTTAATAGTTAATATCTTTGTCTTTCTCCTGATTTATATTTATATTATAGCCTAGAATTTGATCCTCCATGACAAAGTGGCCCACTGCTTATGTTATCTGTCATCGGGCTTCTGCATTTCAGTGAAAACTGTGGGTCACAGTAACTGGCACCATGCTGATCTTGCTTAAGCTGTGTGTGTGTATATATATAAAAACAGTATCAATCCATTTGGGCTTATTGTGTCCTCTCTTTACTGGACAAATCTATGGAAGAATGGTAGACCCACCAAACAGCTGCAGTAATCAATGTTTAGGGAATGTCTGATTCCTTGACAGTTTGTGCACAGGTGAAAAATGGTGGCTATGTATAAAAAAAATACAAAGCACTTAAAAGCAATGCTTAAGATACACACAAAACAATAGGAGTGAATCTTAAAATACACAGTTCCAGGTAAAATTAAGCAAAAACAAGAATAAAATCAATAACAGAAAAATGTTTTCTTAAATTAATATACATACGCACAAATGGGAGTAAAAATAAGAAGACACAGTAGTAACTAAAATAAAACAATAGGAGACTGACATGGATTCCAATTATAATGTGCACGACTTTGGAATTTGATTAACTCTAGGCTCTGCACCTGAGATTTATAAAATCAAAACAAAGAACAAACAAAAACACAGTGGTTAAGCAATTGATGTCCCTAAGGTCAGGGCCTAGAGAATGAAACAAATACTGTTGCTAGAAAGAATCATTGCTGTAGTGCTTTCTGTAGAGAAAACAAAATCAATTTCTAGTATTACTGTCTTATAACCAGGCCTTCATGTTTCATTTATCCATGCCCAAAGGGTTAAAGTTCTTAGAAATTGGTTATTTTAGTTTACAAGTCTGCTCACCTCCTAGGTTAATTGACTAGTTTAGTTGACCACTGGAGTCTCTGGTGACCAATTATTCTATAGAGGGTAAGTTTCTTCTCTTTTGGAAACTTTCAAATACAATAAATCATGCTGTTTCCATCTTCTTTACTGCCTAGTTATTTATTTAAAAGCCTTACCAACAGAGCCTACATGGAGAGATTCTAATGAGATTAATCCTTCTCAAGAAAGCTGTCCTTGGTTAAGTCCAGGCTAAATTCCTATTTTGGACAATGCTGTGAATTAGCTGGTACTGAACTGCTCTAAGAGATTAAAAAACTACAAATGTAATCCCTATAAGCAAACCCATTGGTAGCATAACCAGCTACACATTCAAGGATCAGAGAAGATTTCATTTCTTTACATTTTATCTAGGGAAAAATTGACCTAAAAAGACTTTAAACAACGTAAGCAGTAAAGGTGCTGCATTTTAGTGCACGAGATGAAGATTGGTTCTTAAAAGACTAAGTTTAAGTTCAGAGACTTGCATTTGGTAGTGGTTTTCATTGGTTTAAATTTAAGCAAGTAATTTAACCTCTCAGAGTGTTTATCCTCAACTTTGAGAGAGAGATTAATGTATGCTTCGCTGGTCACTTTGTAAATGCAATTCTCCTGGATTAAAAACTTGCACTCCTCAAACGTATCTCTCGTGGGAACAAAAGTAACCTCAACACTTGCCCAGCTGCTAAGAGTATAGGTCTGTCTTAGAGTTTTCTTTTCTCATTTAATCTGTTTATTTTTCTTCTATATAGATTCATAGAAAACAAACATATATCCCTACTCACCTGTCCTTTGAACAGATTAGTGAAAGACTGCAGTATATATGCCATATAAGGCACTTACAATGATAAAACCAATATTTTGTGGAGTGGGATGCATGTGTGTATGTGTTTGTGCGCGCGCGCATGTGTGTGTATTGACTGTGTACTTGTGTTATTTGGGCTGTGTTTGAAGCACATCTTGTTCTTTCCTGATCTCACATTAACTACTTGAGAAATTCCTGGCCCATTTCTAAGGTCGGAAATGCCAAAAATGTGTGTGGGCAGAAGCTTCTGCAAAGAAGAGAGAGGATAAGATCCCAAATGAGATAAAGTTTTACTTAGCAAAAGCTACAGAGAGCCATAGGGAGGGAAATGGTTTTAAAGTACACGAAATAAGAGTGACTTGTAGCTTAAGGCATACAGGCTAGGAATTCCAATTCAGACTATTCAAAATTATATTGGTTTAACCACAGTTGGAATTTGATTTTTTTTTTATGTTTAGACTTTGGCTTTCTTTTTATTTGCATGCTGTTCTACCATAGTTATTAGTATTATAGAAATACTTAATAAATTCATAAATTACTTAAAGATTGTCTTATATTGTCAGAAATATTTTAGTTCAGGTGTGCTATCCTTCAGAGGAAGGAAAGGAGTAGAATAGCATGTGTTTACATTTATTCTCTGGAATGTTTTTCGTTCCTTGTGGAGTTCTCACCGATTTGGAGGCAAAATCTGATTGAATTGTTGTTCGTGAGGCACTTCCAATGACTTTGGGCCAGAATGAATCTTCTTATGAGGATCTTGGTGACAATGAGTATCATAACCGTGGGAAGACAGCTTCTGCCTCTCCACACAATCTCTGTTGTCCTAGTATTTTGAACACTTATGTCTGGGAATGGGAAATCTTATGATGGATTCCAGCAGAAGTTAACCTTCTCTATGGAGTTTTGTTGGCTGCAAATATGCAGAAATGAGAACGTGTGTAGGTAACAGCCTGGCTTAGAAGAACATGTGAGCATCTGCTTGAGAACTCTTGAGATTAATCTGAGGTGAAAAGAAGGAAGTTTGAATGCATTGAGCTCAGCAGTCCTGTGAGGGGAAGATGTATTAGCTGTATTTCCAGTTGCCCAGCTGAAAAAGTACACCTTATTCTCAATTTTATGTTCTTGCAAATTTTGCACTGGTAAACATTTGTTATAATGAACTTAATTTTGTTCTTTCTCCAAAATATAATTTTTCTAGTTTTTGTAGAACAGAGTATAGTAAAAGTACAAAAGTATAGTAAAAGAACAAAATAATTTATAACACAGTGTTACGGTAAACAAGTATAGTAAAGGAACAAAATAATTTATAACACATTATAGTAAACAAGTACAGTAAAAGAACAAAATAATTTATAACACAATGAAAGATATACAATTGCAAATTGTATTCCCATTCACCATAATACAAACTTTTAGGCATTCTTTCCATGTCCTTTAAAAATATATATCATGCCTGGACATATGGAAAATTCTCTTGTCTCTGAGTGCCTGTTGCTGTAGGAAAAACCCCAAACGCTTCTACTGTTACATGAGTCATATCCTGCTGGCCCTGCTGTTAGCCTGCGGGTCACACCACCACTCCACAGCCAAGGTGTTGCTCCCAAACTCTTCTCCAGTTTTGAATTGGAAGTCTCCTTTTTGATTTATCTTATGTAATACCTTTTATCCTATTCAAATGTCAATAGTCACTTCATTTATCACCAGAATGTTGCCTTCAGTTCCCTCACTGTGTTATTCATTTAGATCTCAGCTGCTTGTCCAACCACCCTCTCCATTTTTGTGTTCTCTATGAAAGTCAAGTTCAGTATAATTAACATTAGCCTTTAACACAGTATACTGCAAGAAGAATTCAGGTAAAATTATAATACAGTTCTGGAGTCCAGTGTGGGTTTCTCTCTCACCAAATACTGCATAATCCTTATATGCAGAGTGGCTAGGATACTGTTTGGTGTCAGTTCAGTTTGGGATTTTATTTTATTTGCCTTAATGATTCTGACTCTGAATGTTAGGACAGCACTGTTTCTGGATCCCATGATTGTATAAATTTGAGAGGTTATTTCCTGTTATCAGAAATGGACTTGCCATTGTGCACTGTCAGTATAAACTTAGGGAAACTTTTGATCCAGTCACAGAGACCAGATATATGAGAAATTCTAAGGAATGTGAAGTTTCTTTTCTCAATTCTATTTACCCAAGTTTCTTGTTCTTACCTTGTAAATTACCCCCAAGGTGACATTGTACTTTCTTCCAATTTTTTCTATCCCTTATCTCCAATTCTTCTTTTACCCCATCTTTAACCCTCTTGAATATTGTCTGTCATATGTGCCATCGCAGATCTTGTTCCTTATCAATCTTATGACTGGAATTGGACTTAAAGAGGTTACCACTTCCAGGGTAATATACTTCATTTTTAAAGGTGCTTTGAGTTAAAGAAATAAAGTGACATCAAGCCTGTGGACACAATTTCTTGGGCAAATGGTCTTATAATGTGCGGTTTAGATAAAAGTGCCTGTGATAGAAACACTGTGTGTCAAAAAGGATGGGGAGTGATGAGCTAGTAATGTGGATATTGTGGAAAGTAAGGAAGGGAGGATGCAGGAGGCCTCCTCTGTTTCTGCCAGGCTTAAAGGTGACCTGTTAAGGTAGCTGGAGTTTATTTGCATAGAAATAGGGAGGGAGGAGAAAGGGCTATACAGACGTTAACTTTGTCTTTCTTTGGCTTTCTTCTTTTTTAATCATATTTTATTCAGCTTTTCTAAAAATTTGGACTAACTGCCTATTATATAGTAAAAAACAAAACCATAGAACATAAAATGTAGAGTTAATTAAGTTCCTGGATAAGTCTAAATAATTAACAATTATTATAACTCTGTTTCTTCTCAAACTCACTCTTAAAAACTGTGCATAAAATTTTTAGATATTTTACATTGCATGATAAAGGTTGTAATCATATATTTATTTATATATATTAGTCAATATAGATATTGTTCATATTATATGCTATTACCTTTCACTCTTATTATTATGCTGAATAAGATTTAAGATTTCATTTATGAAGATTAAGTTGGGAGTGTTTAATATTTAATTTAAAAAGCTAAAAGCCAGATTGGTGTGGCATCTTTCTTCACTTTTAAAAGATTCTGATATAATTAAATTATTGATTTTTAAGACATCAGTCAGCATGCATGTATTGTGATGAGCTCTATTATGATGTTTTTTCCCCCAGACATGATCATCTTAAACATTGTATATCTTAATATTATCTACTCAGAGACTTTTCTTTGCATGCAGATGTTAATTTTAAAACATGAACACAAAAATACATAGAGTTTTATTCATGAATGTTGTCAATCCTATAGCATCAACATTATAATATGAAGATTATTAAGCAAATCAAAAGGCAAGCAGCTGAAAATGTAGAAATGAAACTTGCTATTGAACTTGCTAAAGTAGAGTATATAAATAATAATCATCCAAATATTATTTTAGTTTTTTTCCTATTATCTCCTGGGCTTCATGTAATAAACATACTTTTCATTTCTGTAAATCAATGTTTTAACATCTACAAAATATTCACTGCATGTTCCCAAGTAAACTCTGGCTCACCTAAATGCATCCAGAGACTTAGATAGTCCCAAATCATATGCTCTAACAGTCACAGTGAACATAAATTTTGCAGGGGAGACACTTTCACACATAGCTTGCCAATCCTAAACTCCTTCTTTTCCTGGCCCATTCCTTCTTGAGAGACGCATAATGAAGGCATTTTCCCACAGTTCCTCTTTCTCCTTCTGCCTTCTGGTGGACCGTGGTGCATCCTGAGTTACCCTGTCCTGCCTGGTGTGCTGTGTTTTTCCAGGGAACTGAGCTTGATAAAACTGCAGAACTCTCTCTCTCTTCAACTGCTTCTGGCCTCACCATGTCCCACCTAAGATAATATGGCTCAAACACTTAAACGAGTTTATTATTCTATATGTGGCCATTTAAACACATATATTTTCAAATAATAAAGATAGGCTGAAACTCCATAATGAAACTCTAACTTAATAGTTAGATTGAAACTCTACTATTTCAAATATATGTGCTTAAATGGCCACATACAGAATAAAATTATTGAATAATAAATGAAATTGCAATATTTCCTATAAAGATAATAATGAAAAAATGTTTGTTCTCTCTTGGGAATAAATTAGAAGAATCTGATAACAGCAAGTGGAGTGCAACATAATTATTTCTAATGACAATGACCTCTGTTTTTACTATTTCCTGTAGGAGAGATGAGGTGTAGTAAGTAAAAGGAAGAAGTTTGTTTGTAATAATTTATAAGATTTATTTCTCCACAATTTGAACAGTTGGAACAAATTGCACTGGCTGAATTCCAGAATGGAACAGTTTAAGTATGGGTGTAATGAGAAAAGTCATAAGGACATTTTGGATATCAGTGCAGTGCCATTAATTTCACCAAATTGACTTTGTAAGCTTGGTCTGTCTCCACTGGTAATGTATAACTGTCTATGCTGATCCTTGCATTATAATACATCTTTTGATATTAAAAATTATTGATAAAATAATTAAAATGAGAAATCTACATCTATTCTTATAACAAAGCTTAGAAAGTTGTGAAAGTATACCATGTTAAATTGAATAATAGTGACACAATGGATAATGTCTAAGGCACTTTTTAATGTGGAATTCTAGTTGTACCCAAACAATTTGTTGAAAAAAAAATCTCTTTCCATTGGGTTTTCTTTTCACTTTCATAGTTAATTAATTGCCCTTATATGTCTGGTTCTATTTTGGACTCTCTAGTCCGTTCCATTTATTAATATGCCTATCTTTTTACTCATACCATGCTGTCTTAACTATGAATTTATAGTGTGAGCTTTTCAACCTTGTTTTTCTCTTTCAAAATTGTTTTGACTAATTTAATTTAGTTGCTTTTCATGTAAATCATAGAATCAAATTCTTAATTTATACTAAAATTATGCTGTTATTTCTTTTGCGTTTCACTGACAACATACAACCTTTTTTGAAAAATTTACATATTTGTACAGTGAGTGAGTCTTCCAATCCATAGTATGACATATCTTTCTATTTCTTTTTTTAGACAGAGTCTCACTCTTGTCGCAGAGGCTGAAAGGCAGTGGCATGATCTCTGCTCACTGCAACCTCCGCCTCCCAGGTTCAAGTGATTCTCCTGCCTCAGGCTCCTGAGTAGCTGGGATTACAGGTGCCCACCACCATGCCCAGCTAATTTTTGTACTTTTAGTAGAGATGGGATTTCTGCATGTTGGCCAGGCTGGCCTCGAACTCCTGACCTCAGTTGATCCGCCCTCCTGGGCCTCCCAAAGTGCTGGGATTACAGGTGTGAGCCACCGCACCCAGCCATCTTTCTATTTCTTTAGGTCTGCTTTGTTTTATTTCATCAGTGTTTTGTAGTTGTCAATGTACAGTTCATGCACACATTTCTTTGATGTATACCCAGCATTTCGTGTTTCCTGGTGCTATTGCAAATAGTTTTATTTTTAAAGTTTTAATTTCTGATTGTTCATTGCTAGTATTTAAAAATAAAATTGATTTTTGTATATTGACCTTGTATCCTCCAACTTTCCTAAATTCACTTATTAGTTGTGTTTCCTTGTACTCATATATTGTTTGTAGGTTCATAGAAATTCTCTTGTAGACAATCATGTCACTTTTTTCCTTTCTAATATTATTTCATTTATTTCTCCTCCTTACATTATTGCCCCATCTCAGTTAGTTTCTTCACATCCATGTGCTGATAATCACTCTGCTGGAAAGGACACTTTGAAGATCTGTGGTGGTCCCTCTCTCTGTGCAAGTCTCTCCTTTTTTTACTCTGCCTTGTGAATTGCAGTTATTTTGGCCTCCTTTAACCTCCAACTCCATCTCCCCAGCTCAAATTCTACTGGCTCTGCCCAGTCAACACTCTCTCCAGGCATTAAGCTAGGGACAATCATAGGACTTGCATACTTCTTTGCCTCAAGGATCATTACTCGACACTGCCTGCTATCAAATATCTGAAAACATTGCTCTATATCTTTTTTCAGCTTTTTGGTTATTTAAGGATGGTGGGTAAATATGTATCTGTTACTCCATCTTGGGTGGAAGCAGAATTTTCCACCATTTATATTTTTATATTGAATATGACCACATTGAAAGTAAGAATGATTTTTTAAAATGTGCCTTCATTTCCATTGCATGACAGAAACATCAGTGAATTTCTGCTAGGTAGAGTACATTCAGTACTATAATGAAGGAAGACGATAAAGCCTAACTCAAAACTCTCTTTCACAAGAACATAGCATGACATTACAGAGATTAAAATAAAAAACTGGAAGTACATGTTTTAATTTCTGTTCTTTCAAAAGCAGTGCCTGACACTTAAACCTGAGAACTAGCAATTTATTTGGGAGTAAATCCCATAGAATGGAAAGAAAAAATGACATTATTGAGACATAGAAGGAAGAAAACCCAAAATGTAAGAAAACCTTCCAGAATGACCATAAAAATCATCTCTACAAGGGATTAGAAGCTGGGCATTTATCTTTCAACCTCCTTTACTATTTGTTGATAATTTTACCCCATGAGTGTGAATGTTGTGTTTTGACGTCTCAATGTCTTCCCTTAAGCTTTAGAGAAAAACCTGAGACAGAAAAGTTTAGAGACTCTGTAGAGGGTGCCTGAGCTGGAATGTGGGGCATAATGTTCAAAACTTTATACTATAGCTGTGCTGAAATTTTAGTGACATGAGGGGTTGTGACAAAGGATAGAAAGGTGTTTGCCAGAAATCTAAGTATTCTCCTGCTGCAAAAAGTCCATGGTAGACAAAAAGTCAATCAGGAAATAGGTCATTTGAAACTGCCTTTGGTACTACAGATTCATTACAGTCACCCAACAGTGTGTTGGAAGACCTAAGGAGAAAGGTGGGAAAACCAACAGAAAACCAGGTTAATGGACTTTTCTAGAAGCTTTTCAATGAATGGAAAGTTATAGTACCAGGGAATGTACCAGACACAGCTGCACTTTTTTCATAGAATAAAACTGAGGTCAAACACAAAGCAAGAAAAAGAATGCATCCCTGGTGCTCAGCCACTTCGCCCAACACAGTCAGAGAAATATCAAATAATCTATAACTGAACAAAGATCATGTTCTCTTTCAACTTTACTTTTGCATCAATAAATGACCTAAGACAACAGTACTAGCAATAGAACATTTCAAATAATAAGTTTTCTTTCAACAATTCTATGTGACAGTTTTTTTATGTGTTAGGAACAATCATACAAACGGTGAGTTTGTACTAAAAACACACTAACATATGGACAAGACAAGCTGTGCCTATAAAAATAGCTGTTTTAATCTAATTATAAATAATAAATTTCAACATGGAAATTTTAAAAATACCATAAAACACAATACAAAATATATTTATGGGAAACATCATATGGTTCTCAACTTCCAGATTATATTAACAAATTAAAAGTCGAGAAAGAAAAATAATGAAGAATAATATAGTGTGTTCAAGGTACATGAAAGAAATGAATAATTAACAATTATTAACATATGAATTATGAAAGTACATATGAAAGTGTTAAAATTCTAAGATTGGGAATTAAAAGATGATGAAATATATACTATGCGATTCCTGCCTTAAAAACTGCAGGAATGGCACCATTAGCATATACAAGGAGCAGCAAATTAAGTTAAATATTATTTGAACATATAGGGAATTTTTTTGTTAATATTAAGTTTTAGCATGAAAATTTGGTAGTTAAGTCACTTTCTGAATAAGGAATTTAGTATCAATGCATGTACATAATAATTGTCAAAGTAAAGGAGAAAATGAAAGAATCAAACATAATTATAGACTTTAGTATGCCCGTATAAGACTGCAACATGGCAAGTAGCTAAACATTAGTTATATAATAATAAGTAAAATTATGAATGATTATGATCAGATGATAATGATAATCACCTATTTTAAATACTTTCCATGTGTCAAAGTTTTTAGGCAGAAAAAAATCTGCCATTTTGCTAGATTATATTGCTTTTCTTTTATCATTATATTTTTATCAAATAGGGAGTTCGTATCTTTCTTTTGAATTCTATATGACACAGTCAACTTTCTTGGGAAGTATTCATGAGCTTAAAAATATAAATAAATAGACAAAAATACTACACAAAGCTCAGTACATTTATTTGAAGCATGGGAAACAATGAAGATAAATGTTACGATTTTTAAAAGTCAGTATTTTGATGGCTTTTATTAAAAAAAGGCAATAACAAATGCTGGCAAGGATATGGAGAAAAGGGAACCATTTTACACTGTTGATGGGAATGTAAGGCAGTACAACCATTATGGTGAAAAGTTTAGAGGTTCCTCAAAAAACTAAAAATAGAGCTACCATATGATCCAGCAATCCCACTGCTGGGTACTTACCCAAAATAAATCAGTGTTTTGAAGAGATATTTGTACCCCCATGTTTACTGCAACATTATGCACAATAGCCAAGATTTAGAAGCAACTCAAGTATCCATCAAAAGATGAATGGATAAAGAAAATGTGCTCCATATACACAATGAAATATTATTCAGCTATAAGAAAGAATGAGTTCTGTCATTTGCAACAACATGGATAGAACTGGAGGTCATTATGTTAACTGAAATAAGCTAGGCACAGAAAAACAAATTTCACATGTTCTCACTTATTTGTGGGATTTAAAAATCAAAACAATTGAACTCAGAGAGATAGAAGTTAGAATGACAGTTACCAGAAATTGAGAAGGGCAGTGCAGGTTGTGGGGAAGATGGCTAATTGGTATCAAAAATATTAAGAAAGAATGAATAAGATTTAGCATTTTAAAGGACAACAACATGACTATATTCAATAATAATTGAATCGTACATTTAAAAATAGCTAAAAGAATATAATTGAATTTTTTGTAACACAAAGGATAAGTGCTTGAGGGGATGGATACCCCATTTATCCTGATGGGATTATTACCCATTTTATGCCTATAACAAAATAGCTCATATACTTCGTAAATATATACACCTACTATATATGCACAGAAGTTAAGAATAAATTTTTTAAAAGAGCCTTTCCAATGTTAACAAAGAAAAAATAACATTTTTTAAATAGCTAATATTTAATGTTAATGGGTAATAGACACTTTGCTTATATTTCGCGTTCAGGGAACATTTAGCTGCTATGGTAGCAATATGAGGTAAGTATATATCATACCCATTTTACTGATGAAGAAACTGATGCATAGAGATTAACCTGGCAATTTCATATAGCCAGTGATATGGGGGCTCTGTGTCCCCACCTGAATCTCATCTCCAATTGTAATCCTCCCATGTTGGGGGAGGAGCCTGGTAGGAGGAGATTGAATCATGTGCGCAGACTTCTCCCTTGCTGTTCTCATGATAGCGAGTAAGTTCTCACCAGATCTGGTTGTTTGACAATGTGTAGCACTTCCCCCTTTGCTCTCTCTGTCTCTCCTGCTCCTCCATGGTAAGACATGCTGGCTTCCCCTTCACCTTCTACCATGATTGTAAGTTTCCTGAGGCCTCCCAGTCATGATTCTTGTAAAGCCTGTGGAACCATGAGTCAATTAAACCTCTTTTTTCATAAATTACCCAGTCTCAGGTAGCTCTTTATAGCAGTGTGAGAAAGAACCAATACAGCTAGCAAGTGGTAGCATTAAACATGGAACACAGGCTTAGGACCTTAGGCATAACATTTTGACTCATGGTTCCACAGGCCTAACATAACAAATCCACTAAAAGTAATGCTTTTCATGTAAAATAGTACCATGAAATTTAATAGAAACTGCTAGCTTAAGAAAGTAAACATAAATATCAAGTCCTTATTAGCCAATTGAAATTCAGAAACTTAATTTGTCTATTATAGTTTTTGAAAATGGTATGATTTTGACTTATAATTGTAAAAGCTATGGTTGATTTTCAAAGTGTTTTTTTTATCATTAAATCCATAATAAAATATGTTGATTTTTTTCTGCTTTCCAAATAATGTCTGTGCTAAGCAGACATTTTTTGTTTGTTTAATGCTCTTAACCAAAACAAGATATCTTGAGTCTTACCTCCTCTTTTAAGGATGGCTGATGCTCTAAATTCCAAATATCTCTGTCTCTTTAGAAATGAAAGTGTTTTTGAATCATTAACCATCTCTGAACATGCATACCCATAAGTAGTTGGTCTGAATTAACACTCCTTCCTCTCTCTTTATGGAATAATTCAGTTATTATAAACCCATTTAACTTGAAGATTCTAGAAACAAAAGCTATATTTTTAAAAATCAGATGGGAGATAAATGTTTACACTCAACAAAATTTTTCCAGAATGGTGTTAACTCTGTCTCTTTGATGTTTTCTGTCTGGATAAGAACGGCAATTTCAGGAAAATTTAAAGCAATATGGCCTATTGAAGAATATCAATACTTGCAGGTCCCTTCTCTCAGATGATGTAAAAGCCTTTGTATCCCTATATAAAAGCTCTAGTGATCATATTGGCAACAGATTTTTTTCGTTTCTCTAAGATGATTTGCCTATCTCCATAAGGAGGAATACCATCAAATATTATAAGTTTTTAGTTGTGAGTTCATGAAAGATGACATTATCAAGAATCAGCTGTTATGATAATTACATCAAGTCATGATGGCTTCTCCAAAAATATTTTCATTGGTCCTTTTGGAGTTTTCGAAACAAAACTGCCTTGATTTTTCAAAGGTTGGTCAAGTCAATTTTCCATTAACTTCTATACCATGACTGCACCTTTGGCTTTTTTACCATTGTATTTCAACTGTTGTAATGGTTTATTTCATTGCTAAGCACTTCCCTTTCTAATCATGGTCCTAAATTTGACCTAGTCCTGCAAATAAGAAACCTACAATCCAGAGCCAATCTTTTGTTTTGAAATGGTTATCTTTCTGGTTTCAAACAACTTTAGCAAATGTTATATTCTGAGGAGAGCTCAGGTTGCTAGTCTGAGCAGACAGCTTTTTCTTTCAGCTACAATGAATTTATCTAAAAGGTTAATAGTTGTATGCATTTCGATTAGGTTGATTACATGTAATGTGGCTCCTAATAAGAAAGGCTTCTTTTCCACCAGAAAATGGTTGAAGTATTCAGGTCAAACTTTCTGTAATTTTTAAATGTATTTTAGTATCACACATCAGCATGAAACTGTAGTTAGCATTCCTTCACATTTGAAGCTTTAGAAAGATTGCTCTTCAGAACACAGACTTTGGATTTATTTTGATTTTGACTGTGGACACTTTTTAAGCCTCACCACTCTCCCATCTCCTGCCCCACAGCTGTTTACTTCTGGGCATAAGAGAGCCTGGACACTCTTTCCTTTGGCACAAGCAGAAAGCTTAAACCATGAAATTTATAGGGGAATGTGGGAGGAAAGCCCAGATTCTAGACTCACCCCAAAATAAAAGCCAGCTTCAATTATCCTTTCTTTTTTATCTCAAGCCATTTATAGACCTGTTGAGAGATTTTCTTGCCCTCTTCAGAAATCCTTCTTCAGTGAATAATAAAATATTTTATTCTCTCACAGTACATGGTAGCATTTTCGGGCTTGACAAGCAAAATTTTTGATTGATTCCATCCATCTTTCTCTGAGTTTTTCCCAAAATTTCTTCATCTAGAAAAAAAGCACTTCGGCAAAAAGGTCTGCTACCTAATCTGTGTGGCCATCTCCTAAGGTCAAAGAATCTTTTGGCTGTCATTTAATCAGTTGGAAACCTCTGGCTGGTGGCACTTTTGATCAAGTTTTGGTTGGACCTGCTGGTCTTGTTCCACCCACTCAGCCTAGCAGGCTGCACTCAGCTCATGCTACTGGTCCAGATCCCACACCTGCCAAGGACATGCTAGGCATGGAGCAGCAAGGGGTGTGTAAGAAAGCAAGTGCCAGGTCTGGCCACTGTGCATAGCCAGGTATGCCAGCTGCAGTGGGGAGGGCAGTTCTAGGCACCAGCCCAGGCGCTGGCTCCCTGAAAGGCTGTCCCTGGACCAGGCATACCACAAGTGGCTTCCACCACAGGCGTCGGGGAAGGTGGTGGCACCCAGAAGCTTGGAGATTTGGAGATACCAGAAATCACAGAGCCCCAAAGAGGATGTCACAGCCCTGGTTCAGGGAACTCCTAGGTCTGGGCTAACCAAAGGGATGCAGCTCTTCTCCCCTTCTCATTGCCTGTAACATGGCAATTTGGTGGTGGTGGTTGGGGGGAGTTTCAGCCCCGTTTGGCTTACGGCTCTTTCACTCCTGCTATCTGGCAGGCCTGAGTTCTTGTCCCATGTCCAGGAATAATGAGGTACATGGAAAACTGGAGGGTGAGCAAGGTGAAAAGGAGCTTCATTGAGCAACAGAACAGCTCTCAGGAGACCCGAAGTGGGTGGCTCCTTTCCACAGGAAGGCTGTCTGAGCATTTGTGCAGCCCTCAGTGGAGAGGAGACCCAAAATGATTTTGGGTCCAATCTGTGAGCATCTGTGCAGCCCTCAGGAAAGAGAAGATCCGGAGTGGGTTGCTGCTGTCTGCAGATAGGTTATTCCAAAGTCTGTGCAGCCCTCAGCAGAAAAGAGATCTGGAATGGGTAGCTCCCATCTGCAGGCAGGTTGTCCTGATGACTGTACAGCTCTGAGTAGAGAGGAGACCCAGACCCACAGTGGGTAGCTCCTCTCTGCGGGCAGGTTGTCCCATCATCTGCCTGAGTCTGGCTCAGTCAGTTTTTAACGGGCTTCAGAGGGGAGAAAGTGCATGCTGATTGGTTCATGGGCAGCCATGGGAAGGCCCAGGAAAGGCAGCGTAAGATCTCACTCTGGACCATGGAACAGGCAGCCCGTTGCTTCAGGCTGTTCCTGGCCTGAAGGTAGGGCTTCACTGGGTACCAGTCTGTTTTTGCCCAGGAGCCTGTGCCTCCTGTCTCCATCAACCTGCCATCCATAGTGACCATGGTGTTCAGGCTGTTCATGCTGAGGGGCACCTGCAGGCCTGTGCTGAGCCACTGTCCAATGCTCGTTGATGGTCAAAGTCTGGAGGGGGATGAGGAGGCAGGGGGCTGGCATGTCAGTGCTGTCCCAAGCACATGCACATCCAGCCAGGTCTCAACAGCGTCCAGGCTTGGCCTCAACTTTGCTCCAAAATCGGAGTGGGCACCAGGAGCAGGGAGAGGCCAGGCAGTGGGAGCAGCCACTTCCACGTCTGTAGGAGGAGGGGGCTTCCTGGGCCCCTGAGAGTACAGGGATGCCCAGGTCCACAGCCACAGCTAGGGAGCTGCAGTTGCATCCGGGAGCACGGGGCTCTCACCTCACCGACTCAGAAGGCGGGGGGGCTTCCAGCTGTTCCTGGCTTTAGCTGGCTGTGTAGAGTGCACAGCCGCGGCCGTGCCTTCCCAGCTGCGGTGTCTTTGTAGCAGCCACTCCAGATGGGCCGCTGCTGCCATCAGTAAAACATGTCTGCTTATACAGCAGAAATTGACTTTTAGTGTCTCTAATTCAATTGACTAAATAATATGAGATCCCTAGACTCTTCTTCTTTCTCTTTTTAGGGAATACACAATGTAATTCCCCATTACATTTCGATAAGTGTTTAACTTTTAATGTGTATGTAACTTCTAAGTCCAGAATGTGTAGCTCATTAATCAGAATAAAGAGGCTTACAGAGGACTAGGATAATTTGTTTACTTTGAGATATTATCTAATTCCAATGAGTTTCTTTCCTTCCCATCACTAACTCATCAAGTAATACCTTGAATTCACTGTTATTATATTCTCACCTTTTAATCACTAAGTCTAGCTTTTCCCCACACTGCTTTCTGATTTTATTCTTACCATCTGTCCTTAACTATGGTAAGTTCCTTATAAGTGTATGTGGTTTCTTTTCTGTTAAATACTAATATTCCTCTCTCAACCCATCCACTTTGTCCTGTCAATAACTGATTATCTTATCTCAGCTTTCTACAACCTTATTCTCCATATTGAAAGCAGATGCCCTTCCTTTTGCTTCTGTAGTATTTTGTACTTTATCTCCTGAATAACTTACTACATTTTATTGCTATGACTTATTTACTTTTTTGAGCCTCATCCAACTTAAGCACTGTGAAGCTTCAGTTTATGTACGATTTCTTCAATAATATATTTTCAGAAGTACTAACATAGTGCTGGTCAGTAAATATACACACAAGAAAGTCAATAAATATATATTGAATTAGTGAAGCATTAAACTTATAAAACAGTCATCAAATTAGTTGTTAGTAGAGTAGGCAATAATTTTCCTTCAAAT
Organism: Pan troglodytes; assembly: GCF_028858775.2. NCBI lineage: Eukaryota > Metazoa > Chordata > Mammalia > Primates > Hominidae > Pan > Pan troglodytes. The sequence continues at coordinate 96,020,537 of NC_072412.2, read as the reverse complement.
TGGAGAATAAAATTTTTGGAATTGGTAGCTTGTAGGAAAGACTAGGGGTTGACTTCTAAGGCTGAGTTTCCCTAGGATAAGCCTTTCTCTTTTCTGCATTGAGTGAATAACAATTTGTTTGCCAGTTTCTTAGCCATATCCTAAAAGTAAGCATCAATTATTTCTCTCTGCCAATTTAAGACAACTACTTCTTTCTTCCATGGGAAAAGCTGATAAAAGCACAGGAAATACATTTCTGCAAAGTTAATCAATTGATTTGTTTTTTGTTCCAAATAAATTAACAAACATTCTTGTATTACCAGACTTTAAAAGGACGATAGCAGGAAAAAAAGCACATAAATGAACATTAAGGATCACTGAGGAACGAAAATTGAAAGATAATTTCAGGAAGAAAAAAATTTAATGATATCAGGAAGAAAAAAATTATCCCCAGTAGACCTGTCTTAAAAAAAAATTGTTCAAGTGAAATGAAAGAATGCTCATTAGTAACATCAAAACATAACAGAAATGACATTAGCAAGATGGCAAAATAGGAGTCTCCTCCAGTCCTACTCCCTTCCATAGAAATTCAACTGGTAACTATACACAGGTGAAAATACCTTTGTGAATATCCCAGAACTTGAGAATGAGGCTAAGACCCTCACATGGGCTTGGAGTTCTTAGACTACAGAACTGAAAAAAGCTACATTTGAAGGCAAAGAGTAACAGTAGCAGCACACACAGAGGATTTTCCTGTACCTACAGTTTCTACAGTGGCAAAAGTTAGTTGGAGATAGTCATTCGGCTTCTCCAGTTTTCTAGGACTCTTCACAGGAGGCTCACTCCTGTCTTATCTCATGGGAAACGCTGAAAGAACCAGAAGAGCTAGACCACCTGGGTCTGTTATAGACAAACAATGGAGGTGGGGCTCACAACAACTAGAAGGCAGATCTTTGCTCTTCCTTTGCATTCTGAAAAACAGAGGTGTCATACCTGAGAGATTAGCTAATAGCACTGTACTGCAGAAAGCACGGTCCACAAGTCTACCTGGCTCAATTCCCTAGCCAGCTTCCTGTCATAGCCCTACTGTCCTCTTTAAGTTTTCCCCAGGCTAGGAGGCAACTCTAAGTCCACAATTACCCATCTAACCCTAGTATCTGAGCAGCCACTCCACCAAACCTCAGTGCTCTGCTTAAGCCTACCCTCATCCTTGAAGCAAGCCCAACTTCATGCATATATGTCAAGCATAAGCTCTGTCCCTGCCCTTATCATGTGACTAAGCAGCAACTCCAGAGACTTCTCCCAGACTCAGAGCTCAGCACATGGCCCTACCCTACAACAGTATTGTTCAGCCAGGGAAGACAACTCTGCAATTCTGCCTTATCAGAGACAATTTCAGAGCTCAGCCAGAAGCTCAACCTGATGACAGAGTTTAACCAGTGGTCTCACTGGACAATGGAGCACAGCCAGCAGTACCATATGACTGCAGTGCATAGGAAGTTATGTAGCCCAGCTATAGAACCTGGTACCAAGAACTGCCTGTTTGTGGCTCCTACTAGCCAGCCCACTCAGAATCCTGGGCTAGACTAAACAGTAAAGGTCTATCACTACCAAAGAACACCTGCAAGGGCTGGAAAATGTGGCCATCTCCTGAAGTGTTCAGACACAACTGTAAGGGTACTAAAATTATGAAATTCTAGGGAAATAGGACACCACTAAAAGAAACTAATGAAGCTCCAAAAATGGACTTAGAGGAAATGCAGATCTATGAAATGGCTATCAAAGAATACAGAATTATCCTCTTAAGAAAGCTCTGGAAACTCCATGAAATTTCCAAAAAAAAAAAGAAAAACAATTTATGAGCAAAATGAGAATATTGACAAAAAAAATCAAAAGAATAAAAAAGTAGACATTTTAGAGATAAGAATAAATAACAGAACTGAAAAATGTAACAGGAGGTTTCAACAGCAGACTTAACCAAGCAAAAGAAAGAATAATTGTGCTTGAAGATAGCATATTGAAAATTATTCAGAGGAGGAAAAAGCAAATGAAAAAGAATACAGAAAGCTTATGGGAATTATGAAACAATATGAAATGAACTAACTTTTGCATAATAGGGATTAAAGAAAGAAGAGGAGGGGAAAGATGTAGAAAGCCTAAAGAAATAATAGCAGAAAATTTTCAATGTCTGGAAAAGACAGCAACATCTAGGTATAGGAAGCATGCAGGTTGCCAATTAAATTCAACCTGAAGAGGAGACAAATTATGATCAAATTATCAAAAATCAAAGATAAGAAAAAAATACTGAAAGCAGCAAGAGATAAGAAACATATCGCATTCAAGGGAGCCCCAATACAGATTTCATCATATTTCTCAGCAGAAACCCTACAGGCTAGAAGAGAATGAGATATTATATTCAAAGTAGTTCAGAAAAAAATACTTCCATCAAAGAATAGTTTACTCAGCAACGTCCTTTACAAATAACAGAGAAACAAAAACTTCCTAGACAAACAAAAGCTAAAGAAGTCAAGCGCCATCAGGCCTACCTTTCAGAAATTCCTAAAGGGAACTGTTTAAACAGAAACAAAATGATTTTGGCCTAAAAGTATAGGAGATCTTGAACCAAGGACTTAACAAGTAGGTCATAGGTACATTCAAGGATTTTCTGATTTGCAATTGGTTAAGGAAGAATAGCTTTGTTTAAAAATTTGGGTTCAGCAGAAAAGAATGTTAGCCCCGGCTCATGGGTGTGACTTTCTTCAAGCACCTCAGGAAAATTAGAAAAAAAATATGGTGGTCATAGTTCAGTCTCAGTTTCTCCTTATCTGAGGTTTACCTACCAGCACATCTGTTTGGTGAAGGTCTGGGTTTCTGAAAAACAACTCAGAGATTCTATCTTCAGTTTCAATGGAGGAACAAAACATCCCATGATTCTAGCTTCCTTGGCTATTATTTTAGGCTACTACTGCCCTTCTTGCTTATCAAGTTGCTTATCTACTTCTCAGGGATAGCTAGGTGCCTGTAATTTCTCTTGAAGAAACACAGAAGATTTTCCTTTATTTCCATGCATGGGGGGTCTCTCAGGCCCCTCATAGAAGGTCCTAGCTCTGTCTTGGTAATTAATAACGTTGAACATCTTTTCATATACCTGTCGGTCATTTGCAATTTTTTTATATATAGAAATGTCTGTTCACATCTTTTGCCCATCATTTTGTGGATATTTTGGTTTGTTTGTTTGTTGTTTGTGCTATTAATTTGTAGTAGTTTCTTATAGTGTATGCATGTTTTGGAAATTAACTCCTTATCAGATGTATGGTTTGCAAATATTTTCCCCCATTTTGTAGTTGCCTTTTAATTCTGTTGGTTGTTTCATTTGTGTGTAGAAGGTTTTTAGTTTGATGTAGTCTCAGTTGTCAATTTTGGCTTTTGTTGCCTATGCTTTTGGTGTCATATCCAAGAAATTCCTAAAGCCATATGTAAAGAAGCTTTCTTCTTATGTTTTCTTTTTCTTTTTTTTTTTTTTTCAGACAGAGTCTCGCTTTGTTGCCCAGGCTGGAGTGCAGTGGTGCGATCTCGGTTCATTGCAAGCTCCACCTCCTGGGTTCACACCTTTCTCCTGCCTCAGCCTTCCGAGTAGCTGGGACTACAGGCTCCCACCACCACGCCTGGCTAATTTTTTGTGTATTTTTAATAGAGACGGGGTTTCACTGTGTTAGCCAGGATGGTCTGAAGCTCCTGACCTCGTGATCTGCCCGCCTTGGCCTCCCAAAGTGATGGGATTAGAGGCGTGAGCCACAACACCCGGCCCTTATGTTTTCTTTTATGAGTTTCACAGTGTCAGATCTTTAATTCACTTAGGATAACTTTTTTGGTATTGTATAAGATTGGAGTTTTATTTTATTTTATTGTGTATGACTATGCAGTTTTCTCAACACCATTTGTTGAAAAAACTCTTTTTTACATTGTGTGTTCTTGGCACTCCTCACAAAGATCAGTTGACCATATATAGACATCCTTTCTTTATATGAGTGTCCAGAATGAAGACTTGTTAATTCATTTGGACCTTGCAAATAGCTAGACAAGATATTACTAACCATCTTTTAAATTTACCCAGCTACTGAAAATTTATCACAAAACATCAGAAAGAAAAACATTGTTTTAAAATAATTACATTAGAATGTTAATTTTTAATACTTTAAGTGTATCTGGCTGCCTTATGAGTGAATGTAATAATCTGATCACTATTGAGAAGGTAAGCGGCAGACATAAATTAATCAGAAAAAGAACACAAAAAGAGAAAATACCATAAATAGTAAGAGAAAATATTAATTTTCTTAAAATCTGAAAATAGTTAACCTTTCTTATAATAATTTTTCTGATGTAATTAAGTCATACGTTTGAAGAAGCTTAAAAGCATGAAGACCAAATAAAATAAAACTATTTTACACTAAAAAATGTTAGATGTGAAGAACAATTCAAAGTGATGAATCCAGCCTGTGTATTTCTAAATAACTGAATGTTGATTATCTGAGGCATTGTCTCTTTCTGTTTCTTCAAAGCAGATGGAATAATTAAAACATTTAGAAAGTTTGCTCTTTGGTATGCTTGATTTGCAAGTTTGGAATTCTTTAAGAAGGAAAAGATGAATAAAAATACGTACATTTGCAAATGTACATACTTTCTAAGGATACTTGTTGACTTAACTGGTAATATTATAGTTTAGAACATTTAAGCAGCAAATGTCAGTTCCAATAAGAGAATAATGTGCATTGATAGAAACATCATAGCATCAGTAGGAAGTGTGGAAGCACATTGACTTGCTAATGAAGCAGTCAGTCTCCAACTGCCTGGGTAGATAATGCAGTATTATTTAAGAAGGAAGGATGCGTCTTGCAATATGGGTCACTAGGACGCCAATGACTATGAAGCTGTGCTCATAAAGAAATAAGCAGTACATGCAGCTTGTGGATAGAGCCTTATTAACTGTCAGACACACCTGTTTATACAATTCCTCAAACAGAACCTGTCGGCATCTTGAACGAGAAGATAGCATACGGTATGAATGAAAATGAGACTGTCATTTAAGAATTGCTTATTCTAACACAAATTTTGACTCCCTTAAAATAATGTGCCTCTTCTGTAGCTGACTACCCCCAAACCAATTTGTCACACCCTCTCTGTAAGGACATCTATATGTGTTTTAAGCAACACTGCTTAAGAAATTTCCCTATACCTGATGAAAGCAAGCTAGACCTTTCTGAGCATAAAGCAAATCAGGGGAAGTACAACTCTCTGGAAGAATGCAAGGAATATACACGGTTGCTAAAGTAAAAATTTTACTTTATAAAAGTTAAACAGGCAAAAAAGACTATTGAAAACTATTGGGATAAAGGGGATATTGAAAACAACTCCCTGAGAAAAAGGGCTGGAGAGCTGGAGTGATGTGGTTATCGGTTGAGTGTGTCCAGGTTCTCGGCATCTTGAACAAAGAATTGGACAAAATGCACAAAGCAAGGAAATAATTAAGAAATTTATTGAAAATGAAAGTACACTCCACAGTGTGGGAGTGGGCCCGAGCACAGGGGCTCAAGGGCCCCATTACAGAATTTTTGGGAGATAAATACCCTCTAAAGGATCCCATTGGTTACTTGGTGTATACCCTATGTAAAGGAAAAGGATGAAGTAAAATTACAAAGTCATTTACTCAGCATACGCCCTATGGAGAGGATGTTTCCTGTCATACCTGAAGTGTGAATTGGCCTTATGTTCCCTGCCTCCAGACCCTACTTTCCTGCCTCATTTCCCCACTGAGAGATGTGATCCCTGTAAATCGTTATGGGAGGCAGAGGGACCAATGGACTTTTTTCTGTAAATGCTTCATGCTGGTTAGGGGCATAGTTTTACCAACTGGGGACCATGGAACTCTTACCCTGCTCTGTCTAGTGGAGGCAGGGTAGCTTCTTGATGGCCAGAGGTGGTGTCTTCACCTGGAATTGGCTGGAACCTTTGTTGCATGATCATCTGAAGCTTGATGGTCTCTAGGTGAGAGGAAATGAAATTGGTTAAAAGATTTAATGAGCACTTCAGGGGGTGAATACCTATGCTGTCAGGAATGTTTGTTGTAGAGATTTGCAGGAGACAAAACCAAAACCTGTTCAAGAGCCTGTGTTTCCTTACAGTCTTAGCACATTTTGGTTTTAGTTTGGTTTGGTTTGGTTTGTTTGGGCCTAGTTTATGAGCTTAGTTCAATGCAGTGGCCTCCCAGAATTTTGTTTAAAAAACTCTACCTTTTTGCTCAGGTTCTCACTTAGGTGAGAGTGTGACCAAAACTTAGGGCCTTATTACCACTCTCAGTTACCATCATTTTGGGTTTCTGGTCTCAGCAGGTCATTTATAGGTTATGGTGTCCACATGGTTGCATATTTCTCTCAGCTCCTGTTATTCCAGTCAAAGAGAGACCATATGACATTCTAGACATGGTTGCATGCAAGCATTTAAAATCTTTGAGAGAATACAGCACACCAGGGGACTATGATTATGACTACTGGAAGAATAATACCAAGAGTTCAGAGTATGCTCCTTACCCAAGGTTCCCAGAAACCAAACCTCCTAAAATCAAATAGCTCAAAGGATGAGCTAGATAAAGAATCTATTTACTTAACAAAGCCGTTTATTCGTTAATCCGCCACAACTGAATTCCTATAATACCCAATGTTTTCTCCATAGGCCATGAGTGTCAGCAGCTGCAAAGATACTTCTCTGTTCAGCCAATTCCATTATGACTTTCACAAAAGAATTTAAAATTTGTTGTATCTTTTACAGTGGAATTTATCATAGATCCTATCATGAGCGATATATTTCTAATCATTGCTTCTTTTACTTTAAACCATGGAAAAAGGACCTAACAAAGGATGCCCTTCTAGAAGACTGATGGCCTCCTGGCAGTGTTCTCTTTAACCCATGAAGTGGGTTAAGAGGAGTGAACCAATGTTTTCTTTCTGACTGATGATGATGCAACATATGTACCATTAAAGTTTCTTACCTACAATGGGCTTTTATTTTTTATTAATCAAAGTATAAGGTTATCCATGCATAAGGCTGGCTGTAAACTCCTTCACAAAAGTATACCCATAAGTGCACATCACGGACCCCTTTTCCACTTCTATTGCTCACAGAGGCATAAGCAAGGGAAAATATTCAAAGATAAGAGTTTCAGGATAGAAGTCTTAATCTGTGAACTTGGGAAAAGCTGTTAACATCAAGGATGCCATCCTCCTCTGGGGAGAAACCTCCCGGGTTAGTTTTATTCTAAGGGTTGCAATGGGTGTGGGTGTACAGTTCCAAGAGTGTGGAAGGACCCTTCTCAGATATGAGATTATGAACCCAAAGTTCAAGGTCCCGAGGTTTTCTTGTAGTGTGGATGGTAAGGACAGTCTCTCTCCAACGTTCCCAAAAGATCCAAACCATAACAAGGTTTCTTTACCTGGTCAAAATACACTGTAGCATAATAATCTACTGTTATAACATCAGGCCTCTTGCATGGAAAAGCTTTTATACAACCAGAAAACATGCATTGAAAATAACAATTGAATGAAATCCCTTTATAAAATATTTAAATGACCCACTAGATGACCAAATGTACCTGAAGCATTAATTGTTTTCCCAGGAATATGGGGCCAAACATTGATTATAGACTATTTTAGTAATTTGTAAGTCACCACACCAATATATTTAATTTGGATGATTTTATTTTTTCCATGATGAGTCATGGAATTCAGAACTTTTAATAATAAAAGCTTTTAGGACTCAGGAAGGGCAAGGTGGCCATGCTGGTTCTCCATGACTCCATGCTTAATTAACATTAGACTTATATCCACTTGAACACCAGTTGTTTTTCCAAGTTAGGTGCATAGCTTTGATAACTGATGGGTTATGATAGATAATTTGACTTAGATCATGGAGTTTATTTAAATTGTATATTTAAACAATTTCAGTATCAGCTGGTTTAACATGAAAATCTGAGAAAGTATTTTCTTGGTATTTAAATTTTTTGTTCTACTTGGGTTAATAGCTTTATACAGGGAAATTTGATTATTTCTGTGGTTTACAATAGCTTAACATAATAATCATAATTATAATTGATAGCATATACTTAGACATTAGAATTTTATTATTTATTGTAATTTTTTTGTTGTTGTTTTTAAGACACAGTCTCACTCTGTCGCCCAGGCTGGAGTGCAGTGGTGCCATCTCGGCTCACTCACTGCAAGCTCCGCCTCCCAGGTTCAAGTGATTCTCCTGCCTCAGCCTCCCGAGTAGCTGGGATTACAGGCGCACACCACCACGCTTAGCTAATTTTTGTATTTTTAGTACAGACAGGGTTTCACCATGTTAGCCAGGGTGGTCTCCATCCTCTGAACTCGTGATCCGCCTGCCTGTGCCTCACAAAGTGCTGGGATTACAGGCGTGAGCCACCGCGCCTGGCCGAATTTTGTGTAATTTTCTAGATTTCCTGTGTTAGCTCTGACCTCCAGTATAATATTGAATGTAAATAGTGGTGAAAGACAACCTTACTGTGATTCAACATTAAAAAACTTTTTCATTACTATTGTTTGACATTATCTATTTTTCATAAATTTTCTTTCTCAAAAGGGAAAATTTTCTATCTCAATTTTCTGAATTTCTTTTATTTCTTATATCATGAATGGTACCTACATCAGATGCAAAAGTTACATTATTTTTCTGCTTTTTATAATTAATGTAGTGAATTAAATTAATTTATTTTTCAAATGTTAAACTAACCTTGCCATTCTCACATCAAGTATACTTGTGCAAGATATGTTATTATAGTATTATTATTTGATGGATTCAGTTTGCCAATATTTTCTCAAGCGTTTTTGCATCAATGTTTATAAAAAAAATTTGTCTATAAACTTTACTTCCAATTTCCTTGTCTAATTTGTAATCAGGGTTACAAAGTACTCACGAAATGAAGTAATTTTTTCTTCTTCCTCTTTCTTGTAAAAGCTACTGTAAAAGACTGATATAATTCCCATAAAAGTTTGATAAAAATACTACTTGGATATTTATGTTTTGGATTACAAATTCAATTTCTTTAAGAGATATAGGTCTATTTAGATTTTCTACAACTTATTTGTTAATTTTGGTAATTTGCATATTTCAAGGGATTTGACCATTTCATTAAATTGTCAGATTTACATCTATAAAATTGTTAATAACATATATTTCATTTTTTTAAATGTATAAGATCTAAAGTAATGTCTCATGTTTCATTCTCAAAGATTTGTGATTATTGCTTTCTCTGTGTCTTGATTAGATTAGCTTGAAGTTTAATAACTATTTGGACTTTAAAAAATGCCAACTTGTTTCTTTTACTTTTTTATTTTGCTTTTCTGCTGTTAGTTTACTTAATTTCTATTCTTATTATTATTTTATTTTTTCTATTTTCTTTAAGTTTAATTTGCTTCAATTTTTCTGGCTACTTAGTTAAGGCATTATATTTGATCATTGGTTTTCAATGATAAATATTTACAATTTTTACTATAAGCATTATAAATACTTTAACTACATTGTGACAATTCATATGTCACCTTTGTATTATTATTCAGTTCAAATATTTTATTTTTCAATTAAAAATTTTTGAAATGTTTTATTTAGAAGTAGAATTGTTGGTTTTTCCAAGTATTTGTAGATATTTTAGATCTTCTTTTGTCTTGTTTTTGATTTCTAATTTAATTCAGCCTTGGTTAGAGAATATTCTATAAGTGATTTCATTATTGTGAAATCTCTTGAGAATTGCTTTGTAATTGGGCATCTTGAGGAATGTTACACATACACTTCAAAGAATCCATATTTTGCAATTGCTGGTTTTGGAGTATTCTAAATATCAATTAACTTAAGGTTTTTATTTTATTTTTCAGTGATTACATATCCTTATTGATTTATCAACTACTTCTTTTACCAGCTATTCATCATTATTAATATATCCAACTATGATTGTCAACTTATCTATTTCCTCCTTTAATTCTGTGAGACTTATCTTCAAGTATTTCTAAGCTGCCATTAAATATTTAGTATTGCTTTCTTAATTAATCAATTCTTTTTATTAATAGAATGTGTCTTTTTTGTTTTTATTTCTGTATTTATTTATGTAGTACTTATTTATTTATTTATTCTCCTAGTTTTGAAGTATGTATATTTTAATATAGCTGTTCCAGCTTTACGTTTTGTTTACTAATTGCAATTTTGGCTTCATAATATTTACTTAGCATATCTGTTTCTTTAAAGTGAATGCTTACTTTACACCATATTAGATGTGTGACTTATTTTATTTTTTAGTCTGACAGTTCCCAAATTTTAATTGAGGTATTTTGTCCATTCAAAATTAATTTAATATTTGAAATATTAGATTGCATCTTCACATAGTTTTATGTTTCCTATTTGCACCATTGGTTCTTTCAGTTCTTTTACTCATTCTCTGCCTATTAATACAAATAATTGTTTTTATTAATCCACTTTGTTGTTTCAATTGAAATTTTAATGACATACTTTTGTATTATATTTTCAGTTATTAATTTTGCTTTACATTTACCATTTTTATCATTCTTCATGAGGTCATGCATACTATTTTTTCCATTGAGCATTATTTCCTTTCAATTTGAAGTTTTATTCATTTATCCTCATAAGTTTTATATATCAGGCTGTGATTTTATTTGCTACTCATTTTAAAATATTTTCCCTGACCTTATATTTATATGTTACATGTGTTTACTTTTATATTTTGCCTCACTAAACATGTTGCATTTAATTATTTTTTATTTATTTATTTATTTATTTATTTATTTATTTTTGGCTGGCACTGTTCCTCATCAGAAGTCTGCAGTCATTTTTTTTTTAGATGCCTGAATTAAATCTTTTCCTCTGCCCATTGTTTTTTGTTTTCCTTTTTCAATTCCATTTTTATCGACTTAATTATAGTGTGCCTACAGTGGTGGTCTTCTGTTTATACTGGTTGGTGTTTTTTAAGCTTTTTGATTATATTGACTAATATTTTCATCAAACTGACAAAACTACACCCATGATTAATTCATGTTAAGTTAATTTATTGTCAATATTCTCTACTTGTGAGATTTTAATGAAATATATGTTATACTGTTTAATATAATTAAACTGGTCACTAAAGACAGTGAATTTTTTTTATTACTTTATCTAAATGTGCTTTGGTTTAGATAATTTCTCTTTAAAGTGTTGTCATTGTCACTGATTTTTCATCTTTAATGTCCAATAATCTATTAAATATTCTATGAACTTTTTTATTTCTAATAATTTATTTTTTTATTTCTAGAATTTTAATTTTGTTTATTTTCTTAAATAGATTCACTTTTTGAAGTAAATTTAAGTTCTTAGCAAAATTGAAAAGGAAAGTACAGATTTCCCCTCTACCCTCATTCCTCCACATGCATAGCCGCCCACATTATCAACTTTCCACTCCACAGCAGTACATTTGTTAAAACTGATGAATGTGCATTGATACATCATTACCCAGAGTCCATAGTGTACATTAGGGTCATCTTGGGTGTTGTATGATCCTTGGGTTTGCACAAATGTATCATGCCATCTGTCTACCATAATAGTATCATACAGAGTAGTTTCACTGCCTATGTATCTTTCCCTGCCTTCTTAGCCCTAGCAACCACTGATCTATTTACTTTCTCCATAGTTTTGCCTTTTCCAAAATGTACAGTTGAAATTATACTGCATGTAATGTTTTCAGATTGGCGTCTTTCATTTAGTTGTATGTATTTATGTTTCCTTCATGTCTTTTCATGGCTTGATAACTCATTTCCTTTTAGCACTGGGTAATATTCCATTACCTGAAAGTACCAGAGTTTATTCAATCACCTACTAAAGGATTACATCATATTATGTTTTGGTAATTATGAATAATACTGCTATAAACAACTATACACAAGTTTTTGTGGTGATATAAGCTTTCACCTCTTCTGGGTAAATAACAAGGAGCATAATTTTTGAATCATGTGATAAGAATATGTTTAGTTTTGTAAGAAACTGGCAAACCGTCATCCAAGTGACTGACATTTTGGATTCTCATTTGGATTCTCACCAGCAGTGAATAAGAGTTCCTGTTGCTCCACATCCTTGAAAGTATTTAGTGCTGTCAGTGTCCTGGATTCTGGCCAATCTAATGGCTGTGTACTGCTATCTGATTGTCATTTTAATTTCCATTTCCCTGATGACATGTGAATTGGAAGATCTTTTCATATGTTTATTTCCCATCCATGTGTCTTTTTTGGTGAGGTATAAGTGCTTGGACCATTTTTAAAGTGAGTTGTTGTATTAGTCCATTTTCACACTGCTAATAAAGACATACCCTAGACTGGGTAATTTAAAAAGAAAAAGATGTTTAATAGACTCACAATTCCACATGGCTGGGGTGGCCTCACAATTATGGTGGAAGGTGAAAGACATGTCTTACATGATGGCAGAAAAGAGAGAATTTGTGCAACGAAACTGGCATCTATAAAAGCATCAGATTTCATGAGACTTACTACCACCAGAACAGCATGGGAAAGACCTGCCACCATGATGCAATTACCTCCCACGGAGTTCCTCCCACAACTTGTGGGAATTATGGAAGACAGAATTCAAGATGAGATTTCCGTGAGGACGCAGAACCAAACCATATCATTCCACCCCTGGCCCCTCCCAAATCTCATGTCCTCACATTTCAAAACCATACATGCCTTCCCAACAGTCCCCCCAAGTCTTAACTCATTTCAGCATTAACTCAAAAGTCCATATCCAAGGTCTCATCTTAGACAAGGCAAGTCCCTTCCACCTATGAGCCTGTAAAATAAAAAGCAAGTTAGTTACTTCTCAGACACAATGAAGGTACAGGCATCGGGTAAATATATCCATTCCGAATGGGAGAAATTGGCCAAAACAAAGGGGCTGTGGGCCCCATGCAAATCCAAAACCCAGTGGGGTAATCATTTCCTAAAGCTCCAAAAGGATCTCCTTTGACACCATGTTTCACATCCAGGTCATGCTGATGCAAGAGATGGGTTCCCATGGTCTTGGGAAGCTCCATCCCTGTGGCTTTGCAGGATACATCACCTCTCCTGACTGCTTTCCTGGGCTGGCATTGAGTGTGTCTGCAGCTTTTCTAGGTGCATTGTGCAAGCTGTCAGTGGATCTACCATTCTGGTGTCTGGAGGATGGTGGCCTTTTTCTCACAGCTCTACTAGGCAGTGCACCAGTGGGGACTCTGTGTGGCGGATTCAACCTCACATTTCCCTTCTCCACTACCCCAGCAGAGGTTTTCTATAAAGGCCCTGCGCCTGTAGCAAATTCTGCCTGGACATCCAGGCATTTGCATACATCCTCTGTAATCTAAGTTGAGGTTCCCAAACCTCAATTTTTTTGCTTCTGTGCACCTGCAGGCTCAACACCATGTGGAAGCTGCTAGAGCTTGGGGCTTGCACCATCTGAAGCCATAGCCCAAACTGTGCCTTGGTCCTTTTAGCCATAGCTGAAGTGACTGGGAAACAGGGTACTAAATCCCTAGGCTGCCTACAGCAGGGTACCCAGCCCAGGAAACGGCTTTTTCCTCTTAGGCCTCCAGGAATGTGATGGGAGGGGCTGCCACAAAGTCTCTGACACGCCCAGGAGACAGTTTTTCTATTGCCTTGGTGATTAACATTTGGCTCCTCATTATTTATGCAAATTTCTGCAGCAGGCTTGAATTTCTTCTCAGAAAATTGATTTTTCTTTTCTATTGCATCATCAGGGTGCAAATTTTTTGAACTTTTGTGCTCTGTTTCCCTTTTAAAACTGAATCTTTTTAACAGCAACCAAGTCACCTCTTGAATGCTTTCCTGCTGAATTTCTTCTTCCAGGTACCCTAAATCATCTCCCTCAAGTTCAAAGTTCCACAAATCTCTAGGGCAGGGGCAAAATGCCACCAGCTGTTTGCTAAAACATAGCAAGAGTCACCTTTACTCCAGTTCTCAACAAGTTTCTCATCTCCATCTGAGACCACCTCAGCCTGGACTTCATTGTCAATATCACTATCATCATTTTGGTCAAAGCCATTCAACAACTCTCTAGGAAGTTCCAAACTTTGTCACATTTTCCTGCCTTTTTCTCAACCCTCCAAACTCTTCCAATCCCTGCCTGTTACCCAATTCCAAAGTTGCTTCCACATTTTTGGATATCTTTATAGCACTGCCCTTTCAATAGCAATTTACTGTATTAGTCTGTTTTCACACTGCTGATAAATATATACCCAAGACTGGGTAATTTATAAAGAAAAAGAGGTTTAGTGGACTCACAGTTCCAGGTGGTTGGGTAGGCCTCACAATTGTGATGGAAGGTGAAAGGCATGTCTTACATGGCGGCAGACAAGAGAGAATTTGTGCCGGGAAAATCCCGTTTATAAAACCATCAGATCTCATGAGACTTATGCACTATGAGGAGAACAGCACGGGAAAGACCCGCACCCATGATTAAATTACCTCCCACTAGATCCCTCACACAAAACATGGAAATTATGGTAGCTACAATTCAACATGAGATTTGGATGTGGACACAAAGTTAAACCATATCAGTTGTTCATCTTCTTATTGCTGCCTTTTAAACATTCCTGATATATTTTGGATAACAGTCTTTTAGCAAATATGACTTTTGCAAGTGTTTTCTCTCAATCTTTGATTTTTCTATTCTCTTGGGTGTGTCTTTCACAGAACAGGCATTTTTAACTTTAACAAAGTCCAGTTTATGAATTATTTCTTTCTTTCTTTTTTTTTTTTTTTTGAAACCAGGTGTCACACTGTTGCCCAGGCAGGAGTGCTATGGCACAATCACGGCTCACTGTAGCCTCAACCTCCTGGGCTCAAGCAGTCCTCTCCCTCAGCCTCCCAAGTAGCTGGGACTACAGTCACATGTCACAATGCCTGGCTATTTTTTTGTGTGTTTGTTGTATTTTTTGTAGATACAGGGTCTTGTTATGTTGCCCAGGTGAGTCTTGAACCTCTGGGCTCAAATGATCCTCCCACCTTGACCTCTCACAGTAATAGGGTTACAGGTGTGAGCCACCACGCCTGACCAATTTCTTTCTTTCATCGTATCTTTGGTGTTGTATCTAAAAAGTCATTGCCAAATTCAAGATTATTTACATTTTCTTTTATGTTATCATCTTGTTGTTAAATAGTTTTTTATTTTACATTTAGGTCTGAGATTCATTTCGAGCTAATTTTTCTGAAAGGTGTAAGGTCTATGTGTGAAGTTTGTTTGTTTGTTTGTTTTGGCATATGGATGTCCAATTGTTCTAGCATCATTTGCTGACAAGTCTGTCTTTACTCCATTATGTTGCCTTTGTTCCTCTGTCAAAGATTAGTTCACTATATTTGTGTGGGCCTATTTCTGGGCCCTATATTTTGTTCCATTGATCTGTTTATCTATTCTCTTCCCAACACTACACTGGCTTGATTACTGTTGCTTTCTTGTTTTTTGTTTGTTTGTTTGTTTTTAGTTGTTTCCTTTTTTCATCATATTTTTACTCATTATATGCATAAATTCTTTTATGTTTTATTTTAAATTATTGAGCACAATCATAACTACTGTATTGTTTTAAAGTACTTACTTTATCACTCACTATCAGGTTTATCTTTTGGTCTTTCTCTACTGGCTGATTTTTCTTTGCATTATGTTTTAAGTTTTTGTAATTTTTGCATATCCAGTAATTTTTAAAAGGATGGATTATGTGGAGTTTTCTTGCTGTTATCATTCTTTAAAGTGTTTAACTTTGTTACGGAAGGCAGTTAATCTATTGACTCATGAATTTGATCCTGTTGAGGTATGGTTTTAGGCTTTGTTAGTTCATACCTCCTGTAGTTGTTACCCTGTGGATAGATTAATTTCTCTGAGGTTTCTTTCTAATACCAAGCTATTCAATAAGTTCTATCAGTGGGATGGCTGGAACTACACTAACACCCAGAACTGAGAGTTTTGCATCATCCCTGATTAAATTAAATTATCCCAATAGTTCCTTAAACCCTTCAGGCCACAGAGTCTTATCACATGCATTTATAGCTTTTCATTTAGTCACAAACTCAAAGAAACCCCTCTTCAGCTTTCTGAAGCTTTCATTTGCAGAGATTTTTCTGCTCTAGAAACCAGTGTAAATTCTAGCCTCTGGCAGGCCACACCTTGGTCTCCAGTTCCTCTGTCTAATGAGAGCAATGCTTTTTGTTAGGGCTCAATGACTTTGTGTTGTGGTTTGTGAAGTGCACCCAGTTAGAATACCGGGATGAATACTGAGTTTGTCTCATTTGTTTTTCTTATAGAAAAGATCAGATCCCTGAATTGTTCCATGCTTTAAAATGTTAGTTTATATCTATTTTCCTATTTTATAATAATTTCTGGTAGGAGGGTAAGTCAGGTACATATAAGTCATGACAAAAACTCAGTATGTTCTCTTTTATTTAGTCTTTGAAGTACATCCCATTTTTATGGAAGATTAAGAAAGAGATTAAGAGAGAATTTATGTATGAGGGTAGGTGAGTGAAAAGGACAAAGATCTGTCTGATTCCAAAGCCCATAAAAGCCTAGCTTTTTATGACACTGATTTTATATTCCTTTTTTTTAATGGTAGTTATGACTCGAGAACTGTTTCTCATGTTTTAAAGAGTTTCTGCTAAGAATGAAGTTGTTAATGTGTTCAGATTCAGCATAAAAGGGGCTAATTAAATAGTAGTGTGTTTTATGGTAATTATCCGCATTACTTTTATAAAAATATTTCTCGGAACCAAGTACTAAATAAAAGTGCCCCATAAACATAGGCTTGTGTTTACTTGCTGTGTGCTTGGTCTTGCTGTGGGATTATCCTTTAATTACAAGTTTAGCCTTGGCAGCCTAGATGAATAGGAAATCATGTTAAAACTCCAATCTGCCATTTCTCTTATTCTTCTGCCAGTCAGGGAGCTCTACTTGAGAAATAAATTGAAAATGCCTACATGCAGATACCTTGAAGGAATAATTGCTTGTAAATGCAAAATTTACAAAGAAGATGAGTTACACCAAAGAGCTAAGAAAAAAATCAAGCAATTCATGTTATGGGATATCAGAATTAAAATGAGATCACTTTTTAAAACATTAATTATGCTTTTGTCAAAACAGTACACAGATGGCAGTGGGAATTTGACAAATACCAATAGTTAAATAATGATCAAAGGGTGCATAGAACAAATTCACTTTCAAACATACACAAAAGGTGAGGATAACTTTTGTAACTTTAAGTATACAAATATTTTATATCTGCGCTTTACCATTTTTCAGTGAAAGCCTATACTTTCTATTAACTCCCTTACCCAAAGAATTAGATATATCTAACATGACAGTGAAAATGCTGATGCTATCTGTATTACAGATACTGATGCTATCTGTACTAGTCATTGAGTGTTACACTTGATTAGTTGAAATTCAATTTATGAATAATGAGGCTGAAAGCATGAAATAGAAGCACTAATTTAATGTTATACATAATTCTATTATTAAAATAATAGGATCATTTTACACATAATCTTATATTCAAAACACTTACCTCTACAATTACCTTATGTGAATGTTACTTCAAAGTGGTCATATTTTAAATTGTGAGGCTCATATTTCTGATTGGTAATTTCCATCTATTTAGCAAAGCTCTGTGAATCACCACTGGAAGATTAAACAAACTGGGAGCAAATGAAATATGAAGACATTATATGTGACTCTAAATTATTCAATTTTGGCAGAGAGAAAAGTTGCATATTTGTGACATGTAAGGAAGACTTAGAACGACTAAGGGGTGTGTGTGTGTGTGTGTGTGTATTTATTGACATGAATGCATGAACATGGGTTTTTCGCAAACATACTTTTTGGTCCAGTAACACTAAAGCATTTTATAGAATTTCTTCAAAAATAATAGTATTTAGATATAGTGATTTTTACAGTAGTCACAAGGCTCCAATGAGCACTCTGATGGAAATCTTTAATAACAGAATAGAACATGGTGAACTAAAAGAAAGAATCAGAGCTGAACACAAGAGAATCGAGGTTCTTTTAACTACCCACTAAGTAAGCTAGTGAAGACTAAGCAAAGATTCATAATAATACTGGGCATTGCCATTAATATAACCCTTAAGACCTAAATATTCTTTCTTAAATGGACTTTACCTTACAGAAAACATTATATAAATGTTCTTTTCTCAGGCTATCTAACATTTTAGTTTGGTTTTCAGAACATCTCACATTGTCTTGAGTTTAGTCCCCTAAGGTAGTTGCATGTTTCTGGTGTGTTTATGACAGTTAAGCGGAGGTAGTAGAAATTCACAGCCATTTCTTATGAAAAAAAAGTCGACATTGCCTAGAACTGAATAAAACTCTATCACATACTTTCTTCTACTAAGCTAAATAATATTTATTTGTACACTTTATTTTTCCACTAAAATTTTATATACCTACTTAATTTTTAAGAGCAGTGAAGTTATCCCATGACATATTTAAATCGGTATTTATTTTAGAGAGTTTTGGCTGATAGTAATTTATTTTAGCAGACCCTATATTATTCTAATATTCTTATTTAAACTAGACATACCATGAAATTAATTTAAATTAAAAGATATTGCAGTGCTTGTATGATTGATTGTGAACCCTCTCCTGCTATTCACATAGACCATAATTTAGTTCCCTTCCACAGAGTAGCTTAATTTTGGTGTGGATGTCGAACTGAATATGGCAAAAGTGAAGATGTATCTCTTCCAAAATTAGATTACAAGAGACTCTCTTAAATTTTCAGAGTTGCTCTGGGAAAAGCCAGCTGTCATTTTGTGAGGACAGTCAGGCAGCCTGCAGAGAGGCCTATATGGCAAAGAAGAAACATCTTCTGCCAGCAACCAGAAAGGACTGATGATTTCTAACAACCATATGAGTTAACCTGGAGGAGAATTCTCTAGTTCCAGTCCAGGCCTAGAAAGACTGCTGCCTGGATGGCAGGTGGAATACAACCTGGTGATTGAGCACAGGACAGAGCACCTAGAAGTTTCTTCCTGGGTCACTGACCCTGAGAAACTGTATTATATAACACATTTTTTTATGCTGCTAAATTTTAGGATAATTTGTTACACAGAAATAATTCATTAATATGTTATTTAGAAGAAAGCTATAGTATTAATTTTTTATTTAGCTAATGGGTTGTAAAATAAAATTATTGACAGTATAAACATAAATATTAAATGTATATATTCCTTTTGGCAAATTCATTCAGAAAAACTTGGAACATGAGGTTATAAAATTCTAGCTTATTGATTTAATTATTATAGTCTTATTACATGGGAAAATGCAGAACATTTTTTGTTCTCATAAGGTAAAGTTATATAGGATTTAAGAAAATATTTGATACAGAAAAATATGTCTACTTTAGTTGACAATAAGGAAAGGATTTTAGATACATTACTTTTTTAAAGTTTTCATGTCTCTTTGACAGATTGCCAGGTAATCTGTGAATTTTCTGGAACTACATTCTTTTGAGTAATAGGAACAAATCTGAAAGTTCTGGGCACAAAAGTAAAGGTAATAGCAATATACAGCAATAGCAACAGTAAGATTGAAATGTGTGATATCCACTGAGAAAACAAAACAAAATAAACATGCATATTTTAAAACATTATGCAACTATTTATCCTATATATTATCGAATTTAATTTCTTATTACACTTCTTGTTGGCATTTTATTAAAAGTTAATCTTGTTTTTTAATTTAACTTTATGTATTTCATAAATAAATGTTACTATTTTTTACTTACATGACAAAAATAGGAATATAGAGTTGGGCAGAAAGTAAGTAACTAGGATATTTGAAGATCTAAAATAATAATCACTTTTATTAAATAATGAATTGGAAAGCCACATACTATATTTTCTAATTTCCTGACAGTTTTCTAATAGTTTTCACTTGGGGAAAATGTTTTAAAAACTTTATGTTACTAGACCTATGGAAAAGTCCAATCAAAATTATGTTGAGCTAAAATGAAGTTCATGGTAAATTACAACTAGAGAAATACCAGTTTTTCCCCTATGTTAAATGTGGGACAGTCTGGATTGTACATATGCAAAAAAAAAACAAAAACAAAAAAGCCAGAAACAAAACATGAAAAACTTAAACCATTGCCTCACACCATATAATAACAACAACAAAAAACTAACAACAACAGCAAAGAACAAAACTAGTAACAACAACAACATAAACACTAATTCAAATCAATCCCTAGCCTAAGTTTAAGAGAAAAAAGTGTAAGATGACTATAGTGAAACATGATAGAAGGTCTTCATGATCTTAAGGTGGGCAAACAGTTCATTAAGTATGATACAAAACTTATTTTGATGATACTATTGATGACTCATATGCCAAGCATTCCCATATTGCATATTTTATCATAACTATACCTTTGAAAAAAGAAATGTTTTTGTTATCATTTTTCACGTGATCATCTTGAGACAAATATTAAATAACTTGTACAGTTTCACACTTAGTGTAATGTAAACATGAGATTTAAAAATATGTAGCTTTAAACATCATGGTCTTTGGGATTACAGTCCTTTGCCTCTCACTTATTTTTGAAGTTCTTTAAAAGAAAATCAAACAATTGAAACATGTTAAAAGACTAGTAGGCAATTTAAATAAGTGCTCAATATTGTAAGAGAGAATTGCAAATTATTGCAATGCTCTAATAATTGCAATATGATCGTTACAAGAAAAATGCACATTTGATGGCAATAGTCCCTTGGTACAATCATTTGGCTGAAAATGAATTTAAGAAGTTTAAAATTAGAAATAAACATATGATAAAAAGTATTCTGGAAAAATTATTTTAAAATTTACTAAATACTATCAAATTACCCAAGAGTGTTCAATGGTTATGAATGAGACAACAATTTTGGAACCATTAATGCTTGCATTTATTTTCTGATATGATTTCAAAATTTGAACTGGAGCCAGAAATTATTAAAAACAACTTGTAAAACTGTGCCAACCTTGCTAAATAAGCATATTTTGTGGAATATAATTTGCAGAAACATTTTGAAGTCAAACACATTGACAAAAATAATGAATAATTAAATCTATTTAAATGGCATAAAGTAACCAGTGTGCGAAAAGCCAATACTCAAGACATAATCATTTTCAAACACTTTCTTCTATCAAAAAGTTTTGGTGTAATCCATTGATTTTAATTAATTTATTTATTTTAATCATTTTTTTAAGACAGAGTCTCACCCTGTCACCCAGGCTAGAGTGCAGTGGCGTGATTTAGGCTCACTGCAACCTCTCCCTCCTGGGTTCAAGTGATTCTCCTGCCTCAGCCTCCTGAATAGCTGGAATTACAGGCCATGCCACCATGCCCAGCTAATTTTTGTATTTTTAGTAGAGACAGGGTTCCACCATGTTGGTCAGGCTGGTCTTGAACTCCTGACCTCAAGTTATCTGCCCTTCTGAGCCTCCCAAAGTGCTGGGATTACAGGTGTGAACCACTGTGCCTGGCCAATCCATTGATTTTTAATAAATTTCTTCTTTTGAGAAAATCTAGTAGAATCTTTGGGAAAATCAGATGGACCCGGGCATGCACATTCAAAACTAAATTTTTACAGCAGCAGTTTTATTTTAGTGAGTTTGTTTTCTAGCTGCAAGAAAAGAAATTATAAGAATATTCATCATTTATTTTAATTTGTAAATTTATAAATTTATAAGTAAACAAAGCACAAGCAACACTTTAACAGATTTTTGATTCCTTATAAATATTTGGACATCTGTGGCTATTTTCGAAAACCTCACATTGGAGAAAGTGAAAGTAAAAATGCCTACTGTCTCTATTTCAAGTTAGGGTATCAAATTCTAAAATTGCACATAGTTTTTATATTAACATTTGTTAAGGAGACCTTTAAAATGGATGTCTATAGAATAAAAATAAGGACTATTCTTCTCATATAGATATATTGTCATTCAACAACAAAATATGACGCTTGTATCTTCTGATATGTTTTTTTATTTTTAGTTACATGAAGATAGAAATATAGGCAGACACGTAGAAGTCAGATAGAGAGTGAGAAAGATAATGAGAGAGAATGTTTGCTAGTTTGATTTCCATTATAGTTGTAATCCATATATGGCATTTCATTTCAGAATACATAATACTGGAAATCAGTTCTGATTTTGTCTTTTTGAAGACCACTTTTTTCTTGGAGGAATTATCATTTCATGTACCCAGTTTCTAAAACTCTTTAGCAATTAAGACACCAATACTACCATATTTAAAAGATCTAAAATGAAATATGGCATAAGCTCTGCCATATTTAACTATATTTAAATCATTTCAAAATGACACTACTATGTATAATACGTTATTTTCTATTTATTGCTTTCAATACTTCACTCATTTTAGGACATATATTACTTTATTCAAAATAAACCATCTGGATATGTCAAGAAATGATATTTTCATGCAAAGTAAAAGAGGTATAAAATGTTTATCTCTATACTGAACTTGAAATATATGAACTTGCAATAATTGATTTGGTACTAAGTTATTTCCAGTATCATTAAAATAGAAGAGATTTTATTCACTAAGTTGATCTTATAAGGCAAAGCCCTATTATATTGTACTAATTATGGTAGCCGAGCAGCGGAAAATAAATAAATATTTTCATACCAATGGATATCTGGCTAGTTAATACCTTCCATCACTTTTACTTGGCAGGTCTTGCCTTAGCACAAAATTATCCCTCTTTCTAATAGGTCCAACATATCTATCATTAGTCTACTTCCTCTTTGCTTTTGAAGGTAGTTTTTTATTCATGCTTATAAAATTTAGAAACAGAGAGATTTGTATGTGTATTGGTTGTCTATTGCTGCCATAAAATAATTACAATTGGCTTAAAACATTATAAATCTATTATCTTGGCCAGTCGCGGTGGCTCATGCCTGTAATCCCAGCACTTTGGGAGGCCAAGGTGGTTGGATCACGAGGTCAAGAGATTGAGACCATCCTGGCCAACATGGTGAAACCCCGTCTCTACTAAAAATACAAAAATTAGCTGGGCACAGTGGTGCATGCCTGTAGTCCCAGCTACTCAGGAGGCTGAGGTAGGAGAATTGCTTGAACCCAGAGGTGGAGGTTGCAGTGAGCCGAGATCGTGCCACTGCACTCCAGCCTGGTGACAGAGCAAGGCTCTGCCTCAAAAAAAAAAAAAAAAAAAAAGAAAAGAAAAAAAGAAAACAAAATCTATTATTTCACACTTTTGTAGTTAAGATTAAGGCATTGATTGTACATGAGATCATGCAGTGTTTGTTCTTCTTTGCCTGGTTTAATTCACTTAGTGTAATCTCCCCCAGTTTAATTTACATTTTTGCACATGACAGAATTTCCTTCTTTTTAAAGTTGGGTATATATACCGTATTTCCTTTATCCATTCATCCAATGATAGACACCTAGATTGTTTCCGTATCTTGGCTTTTGTGAATAATGCTGCAATGAACACAGAAGTGCAGTTATCTCTTTGGCATGCTGATTTCAATTCCTTTGGATATATACCCAGAAGTGAGATTGCTGGAATCTATAAAAGTCAAACTCATAGATGTAGCAAGTAGAATGATGAGTATCAGATGTTGGGGAAGGTAAGGGGGAAAAGGGAGAATGGTGACTATAATAAACTGTAAAGCATTTGTATATAAGTAAATATATATAAATATTGTTAAAAAGTAGATTTAAAATGTTTTGCTACAAAATAATAATAAGTATGTGAGGTGATGAATTTATTAATTGATTTGATTATTCCACAATGTAAACACATATCAAAACACCACATTACACCCTATTAATACATACAATTACTACTTGTCAATTAAGAGACCCCAAAGTGTCAGC
Organism: Pan troglodytes; assembly: GCF_028858775.2. Classification (NCBI taxonomy): domain Eukaryota; kingdom Metazoa; phylum Chordata; class Mammalia; order Primates; family Hominidae; genus Pan; species Pan troglodytes. The sequence goes on along the minus strand of NC_072412.2, from coordinate 95,996,563 downwards.
AAGGCAGAATCCTCTGCTGGAGGCTCTGGGGGAGAATCCACTTCCAGGCTTTTGCAGATTGTTTGCAAATTTCAGCTCCTTATGGTTTTCTGACTAAGGTTCCCATTTTCCTGCTGGCTATCAGCTGCAGGCTGTTGCTTGCTCTTATTGGCCACTATCCTAGACCCCTACTTCTACCTTGAAAGCCAGAACGGAGGACTGTCTCCCTGGCATGTCTCAAACCTTTTCTGCTTTTTCTTCAACTACTCCTCTCTGGTTCTTCCACTGTCTTCTTGCCCTTTGAAAGGTCCATATGATTATATTTGGCCTATCTGCATAATCTAAAATAATTTTCTTATTTTATGGTTGAAAACTTAAATTCATCTGCAAAATCCCATTCTGCCATCTACTGTATCATATTCCTGGTTTCCAGGAATTATAATGTGGACGTCTTTGGAGGGCCATTATTCTGCTTACCACAGTAAATATAGACATTTATATATGTTTTGTAGACACAAGGAGGAAGAGTAGGACTATTAAAACTCTTGTACATCATATCCTAAAAACAGGTAAGTATTTTCTCAGAATAATTTCTTTTTGGCTTCATGTAACACTATCCTCTCTATATAATGGAATTCTATTATAGTAACAAACATTCTGTTACTTTATTTAGGGCTAAACTCCAGAATGTCTAATTTTTTTTTCTTTCTTTACTGTTAGGCCCCCTTATCAGTATTCTGGAACAAACCAGCCATTAATCCTCTATATGGGCAAAACAGAGGATATTTATTTTATTGTTTTCTATATAGACTTACTTTCATAGCTGTTGGCATTAATATATGCTAAAATCTTGATCATGATTATTGCCTTGTCCTTTAAAGTTCAGCATAGTTCAAAACGGGTGTTAATGGGATTTATTTTTTGATAAGCTAGGCTATAACATATACTGGGATATTATTAACTTGTATTTTAATCTAGTCCTTGAAATTACATAATCAACACCTAAATACTTTCTAAAATGGTTGAATACTGGCTCTTATTCTCCCATATAACCTGCTGCCTTTCTTGAATATTTTCATACTGTGATAATTTTTCCCTAGTCCTTCTCCCTAATTAGTGGCATTTATTGGTCTTCTTTTCTCTCTCCCTCCTTCCCTTTTCACCTCTTCCTCCTACTCCTTTTTTCTTATCTCTCTTTCTCTCTCTCCTTTTAGTTTCTAAACTTTGTTTAGATTGTTAAAGCGATACAATTCTGAGATCTCATGAGAGCAGTGTGTCAACATACACACTTTGGAATTTCTTCCCGAATCGCATTATCCACTCACTCAGTTAAATGTTATTTCAGATCTATGTACATCAGTTAATGGCTACTTTTTAATATATGACCTAGAAGGTACAACTGGAACATCTCATGGTTTCTCACTGCTTGATGGGTTAGACTGTTAGAAAATGTCATAGATTGAGTTGGGAAATTCAAAATTCTTGTGTTTAATCCCTAATCCTCAATGTGACTCTGTTTGTAGACAGGGCCTTTAAAGGGGTAATTAGGGTTAAATGATGTTATAAGGGTGAAACCCCAATGCAATAGATCTTGTGTCCTTATAAGAAGAGGGAGAAACCAGGAGTGTGTGGGTACAGAGGGTACAGAAGAAAGGCCATCTGAGGACACAATGAGAAGGCAGTGGCCCTCTGTGAGCTACAGAGAGGCCTCACCAGAAACCAACCCTGCTGGCACCTTGATCTTGAACTTCCAGCCTAGATAACTGTGAGAAAATAACCTTCTGTTGTTTAAGCCACCCCATCTGTGGTATTCTGTTATAATGTCTCTAGCAGACTAAAATACAGGGAACATGTAATTAATGGGATTCCTCGATCAGTTAAGTTTCCTCTACTTTCAAAATATCTTTAAAGATAGCAGTAAACCTGGGTGCCTTAACTTTGTATACAAAATATTTTTAATTAATTTATTTTTAATGTACGATATATATTTATGATATATAATTATCAAATCAGAGTAGTAGCATATCTTCAGTCATTTATCATCTCATGCATTTATCATTTCTTTGTGGTAAGAATGTTGAAAAGCCTCTCTTCTAGCTATTTTGTAATATACAATATATATAAGTTGCTTCAAAAATTCCTGATTAAAGTAATAACAATCTGAACATGCCCTATAACTATGAAGAAAGCAATGTGTGGAACATACTTCAGTTTTTACAGACATCGGATTAAGGCATATTTAACTCTATTTTTAAAATGTCCCTCTAAGGAGATTGTACTAAATTATTTAACAATTTCATGTAAGATATTGAAATGATATATGGAATAAAAATAAGTTTGCTGGATTTTCCTTAACTTGAAAGAAAAATTAAAAGTTAGAGAACAAGATTAAAAGATTCATTGGCTATTTTAGAATTTCACAAGTGATTTGACTTGTTTTAAAGAAATAATACCACCGTGTGGAGTGACCAAATGTTTTATAGAGTGATAATCATAGTGTTGCTTCTCAATATTATTTCTTACACTATATTGTAGTTTATTATTGCTGTCATAACAAATTACCATAAACTTAATGCCATAAAACAGCATACATTTATTATCTTAATAAATAATAAGAAATCCAAATAAAACACAGAGATTAAATTTTTTTTGTTTAACTAAAGAAAAAATCTGAGCAAAAAAAGAATTTCATAAAAGTAGTGTTTTCTTTCTCCTACTTCTGAATTTTATATATATATGGGGGCATAATCCAAATTTTCTCTCTTGAGGATTATAAACTGTGATCCCTAGGTCCATAGAATTCATGCTTCTATTTCACAGGGCGTTTCTTGAGGAAATAAGGAGGACTATGAGTCAGCAGAGATTCCAGATTTTGTCCTGTGATCGCCAACTGACAATCCAACTTAAGGCCCAGTTATTGGGCTTCTTGTAATAGCTGCACTGCAGCATGATGACTAATGTTTAAAACGTTAAAGAAAATGATAAAACCACTGAATTTTAAATGTCCTTTTGTTATAGATTTGATCAAGGAAACCCCAAAAAGTTAAATTCTTTGCCCGTGCTTATATATTGAATTTGTGTAAGTCGTGCTTGAGCCGGATCTTTTTTTTTTAATTTTATTATTATTAAACTTTAAGTTTTAGGGTACATGTGCACAACGTGCTGGTTTGTTACATATGTATACATGTGCCATGTTGGTGTGCTGCACCCATTAACTCGTCATTTAGCATTAGGTGTATCTCCTAAAGCTATCCCTCCCCCTCCCCCCACCCCACAACAGTCCCTGGTGTGTGATGTTCCCCTTCCTGTGTCCATGTGTTCTCATTGTTCAATTCCCATCTATGAGTGAGAACATGCGGTGTTTGGTTTTTTGTCCTTGCGATAGTTTGCTGAGAATGATGGTTTCCAGCTTCATCCATGTCCTTACAAAGGACATGAACTCATCATTTTTTATGTCTGCATAGTAGTCCATGGTGTATATGTGCCACATTTTCTTAATCCAGTCTATCATTGTTGGACATTTAGGTTGGTTCCAAGTCTTTGCTATTGTGAATAGTGCCGTAATAAACATACGTGTGCATGTGTCTTTATAGCAGCATGATTTATAACCCTTTGGGTATATAGCCAGTAATGGGATGAGCCAGATCTTTTGACTATTAATTTGGCATGCTTTTCACACAAGCACATTGCTTCATTTGCACCTGCAATTCTCAGGAGTATTTCTTTTCTTTCCATAAGTGATTCCATTAATCCTCAATGATTGACTGTGTGTTCTTAGGGATTTCCAGATTGACTTTCTACCTTTGAAGCATAATAGTTCAGAAGAATAATGCAGTTGATTGATTTTTCTCCTACTAAATTTACTAGATGATTCATTGAATTTATCATACTGATTTCTATTTCTATATAATATAGTAAAAAATATAATATCCAACTTTATAACTTGACCTGATGTTTCCTGTAATTTAAATACAGTACAGACAATTGCAAAAGGTTTGCCTGTATGTAACTGAAATCATGTCATTATTTTACTGAGATGAACTTCATGGACTACATCATTCATTTAATTTTTTTAGGGTGATAGAAAGGAAAATACTGAGATGTGAAGTTATATGGACACACTTGCATAGTTATTGGTGGTACTGAGTTATTCAGTTTTTGTAATTTTTAACCATTTTCCATAATTTTTTGTTCCACAGTTGTATTCTATTCAAATGGTTCTTGAAATTTCCATTATGCCAATACCAATGCAGCCAAAGTTATGTTCACAAAAAGGTTTGGTGAGTGTTGTATGTAATTTCTCTTCATTCAGGTCTTCGCAGCATATTTCATCATAATTAATAGTTCTCAAAGCTGCTTCAGTAAAGTTATTCTTAGTAAACATTCATCCCATTGTGTATATGGATTTAATGTGATAAAATCATTTCTTCTACAGGCTTTGCTGATGATCATATCATCTCAAACAGCTTCCCTAGGCACTGATGGCCTTTTAAAAACTGGAAAATTTGGATATATCTTCTGCTTTTGAGCTGCTGGTCTATTGTGCAATCTTCTGATTGTTGTACTTTGCCTCACATTGCATCCTGGCAAGGCCAAAATTTTGAATATTCAGTACTTTTTGAGGGTTCACTGTGGGTTCTGAGAGGATGAGCTGTTTTCCACACATCACAGAAATTAGATACAAAAGAAGATGGTCCTGGTCCCTTTCTACCTGTCCAATCCACTTAGTTGTCTCCTCTCAATATTTTTTCTGTATCCATGGTCAGGTCAGCAAGCCTCCCTCTTTATAGTTACCCAGATGTGAATGATTATTTTAGGGTTTCTTCCTTGGTTTAAGGAAGGGAGCCTGCTACTCTATTAACTATTACTAGAAAGGAAGAGGGGAGAGAGCAGCTTCTATTAAAAAATATGCCCTGCTTTCCAAAAAAAGAGGCATATTTCCTATATAAACACAGCAGTGAGATGGAGGTACTTTGTTCTTTAGGATCTATTAAAATGACAACTCTCAGTAGGTATAGGGAGGTGGTTGCCCTCAGGACAGGTGATTCTCTGAACTCAGAATGTGGGATCTATACTGTCTGGCCTTAGTTATGGTTCTTGACGATCAGTTCTGCACAAGTTAAAAAAAAAAAAAGCCCCCTAGCACATAATGCCATGTGGTTTGTGTCCATACTTTCATTGATTTTTTTTCTTGACTTTCTAGAGTTTTATCATTCTAATAGAATGCTGCATTCAAAGATCCTCATATATCTCAAATAATTTTTTCTTCATGAAATTTACATATTAGGTATTTTCAGTGCCCAATATTGCTTTGTATTTTGCACATTAGGAAAATGATTAATCTACATTTGCAAATTAGTTAATTACCCAAAGACTGCACAGTTATGAATATAGAGCAAATCTAATAAATCTAAGTAGATTAGAAAATACACATTTGGCGCTTGAACAACACAGGTTTGAATTGCCTGGGTTCACTCATATGCATATATTTCTCTGCCTCTGCCACTGCGGGGAAAGCAAGACCAACCTCTCCTCTTCTTCTTCCTCCTCACCCTACTCAATATGAAGACAACCAACATAAAGACCTTTATGATGATTCACTCCCATGTAATGAATAGTAAATATATTTCCTCTTCCTTATGATTTTCTTAATAACATTTTGTTTTCCTTGGCTTACATTATTGTAAAAACATAGTATATAATACATATAACATACAAACTATGTGTTAATTGACCATTTGTGTTATTGTTAAGGCTTCTGGTCAAGAGCAGGCTTTTAGTAGTTAAGTTTTTGGGAAGCCAATAGTTGTATGTAGATATTTGACTATGTGAAGAGTTGGCACCACTGTTAAAGGGCCAATTGTATACAGTCTGAATTTTTAAACCTAACATTTACATCGGTCCCAAGTCAACTGCATGTAATATTTTCCATAATCAATAAACAATTATTTTAAAACATTTTCTAGCTAAAAAATAGGCAACTTATATAGTCAAATATAAATAAACCCAATATTTCAGTGCTAATTCAAATTCATTTTAACAATGTAAAATGCAAATATAATCCAGGTTAACTTTATTCTATCAAACAAGTTTTTTAATACATTCAGAATATTTGATCTTTATTTCAAGAATTTTTAGATACACACAGGGCAGTGGACTTCCTTTAATGAACAAGGCAAAAATGTTTTATTATTGTTCATTCCATTAATTGATGCATATTTTCCAAATTTATTCCACATTTTGAAATAAAAAGAACAATCTTTTTAATCACAAAATTTGTAAATTCTTTGGGTGTTAGGAAATTGACATTAGTATGTTTTTACTGATTTACCTTGTTTGCTGTTTGGCTTTTACATAAAAGGTTGGTTTAAGAATTTGCATTTAACATATTTGAGTAGGAATATAAGGAAAAGGACATTAAGTGATGACTTTATGAGCGAGGCAGGCCCTCAGTTGTTTCTGTACATATTTATTAAAACAGTCTGACCCATTCATGACATATAGTTTATTGCTATATATATATATATATATATATATATTTTTTTTTTTTTTTTGACGGAGTCTCACACTGTCGCCTGGGCTGGAGTGCAATGGCACCATCTCAGCTCACTGCAACCTCCACCTTCCCAGGTTCAAGCAATTCTTTCTCCTGCCTCAGCCTCCTGAGTACCTGGGATTACAGGTGCCCATCACCACGCCTGGCTAATTTTTGTATTTTTAGTAGAGACGGGGTTTCACTATGTTGGCCTGGCTGGTCTCGAACTCCTGACCTTGTGATCCACCTGCCTCAGCCTCCCAAGTGCTCATGATTACAGGCATGAGCCGTCGTGCCAGGCCATTTATGGCTATTTTTATACTACAACAACAGAACCAATTGTGACTAAGACTATATGGTTTACAGAATGTCCCTTTATAGGAAAACTTTGCTAACTCTTTTTTTCTCTGAGACCATTTTTAATTTTCCTCATTTTACACAGGCAATAACTTAATCTCAGAAAGATGAACGCCATCTTGAACACAAAACTGGTAAATTAAAAACTATGTTTTTGTTATCCAGGTGAATTTGACTATAAAAGGCATGTATGGATTAGCTACCAAAACAAAAACAAAAAAAAGGAGCTGGACATTCTAAGCAGAGAAAACATCATTTTGGTGGAATTGAAGAACACTGAAAATTGAGAAACTCTAGATAGTTTATTTTGGCTTCTATGTCTTAGAAATAAGAGAAGCCCAGCATATGTGACTGGAACAGAAGGCAGGAGTGAGCTATAAATAAAGGGCTCTATTACTACGCTAATGTGTTTGGCCTACATGCTTTATATAGGCGAGCAACATGGTCAGATTTGTACATCAGGAGTGCCAGTCTAGTAATGTTATGGGAGATGAACTGGAATCAGCCTACTCTAGAAGGAGTCTGGTTATGTAAAGCAGGGTTCCCCAATCCCCAAGCTGTGGACCGGTACCGGATGGTGACCTGTTAGGAACTGGACCACACAGCACAAGGTCAGTGGGGACCAAGAGAGGATTTCCACCTGAGCTCTGCCTCCTGTCAGATCAGCAGAGGCACTAGATTCTCATAGGATCGTGAACCCTATTGTGAACTGATCAGGCGAGGGATCTAGGCTGCACATGTCTTATGAAAATATAACTAATGCCCGATGTTCTGAGGTGAAATTGTTTCATCCTGAAGCCACCCCACCCCTCACCCATCTGTACAAAAATTACCTTCCATGACACCTGTCCCTGCTACCAAAAAGGTTGGAGACCACTTATCCAAAAGATATTAGCAAGAAATAATTAGATAGCAGTGGTTGTGGTAAGAAAAAGCAAGAGACTGGATGAATTGAAAGGAAGGGCACAGCAGGTTGATTTAGGATGGGCTAAGGATGAGCATAACTGAAGACGACAGAAAAGATCATACAGAACTTGCCCACTATCATGTCACTGGGGACTGGAACCAGTTTTCTTTTTTCTACTGGGTCCTGTCATGGCGTCTGCAAGTGTGGCTGCTACATCACTAGGGATCCTGCACTTGGCATTAGCAAGTCCTTACATGGAGACAAATGCAACTCTTTTCTAGCTAAGTACTTGTCTGTCTCCATCCACTAAGAATCTAGATAAATCTTGATTTTCTGTCATTACATTTACTTATGTCTTAAGATCAGTGCCCAAGATAACAAAACATTGTCAGTCTTTAATGGATAGCCCACATCAGTCCACAGGATGCATCCTCTGTCCAGCTAGGCCATTTCTTTTTCAGAAGCTAGCCAGTCCATAATTCGTCCTTTAATTTATCAGCTTAAAGTCAGAAACCTTTTATAGGTTTAATACAGGTGTGGATCATAAAAAACTAGTAACCAGTTAACAATTTGATAATTTAATAAATTTCTTCTTAGTGTAGAAACACACTTTGGAACATAACTTCTATTGCACTTTGATACATTAGTGAAACTTAACATTTTAATACTTTATCACAGCCACTTAAAATAGGGATCTCCAACCCCTGGGCCATAGACCTGTACGGGTCTGTGGCCTGTTAGGAACCAGGACACACAGCAGAAGGTAAGCAACAGGTGAGTGAGTGAAGCTTCCTCTGTATTCACAGCTGGTCTCCATGGCTGGCATTACTGGTACACTCTACCTCCTTTCAGATCAGTGACAGCATTAGATTCTCAGAGGATCACAAACCTATTGTGACCTGTGCATGCCAGGGATCTAGTCAGCCTGCTCCTTATGAGAATCTAATGCCTGATGATCTGTCACGTCTTCCATCACCCCCAGATGGGACCTTCTAGTTGCAGGAAAACAAGCTCAGGACTCCCACTGATTCTACATTATGATGAGTTGTATAATTATTTCACTATATATGTCAATGTAATAATAATAATAATAATGAAGTACATAATAAATGTAATGTGCTTGAATCATCCTGAAACCATCTCTCCCACAATCTCAGTCTCTGGAAAAATTGTCTTCCATGAAACTGATCCCTAGTGTCAAAAAGGCTGGGGACTGCTGACTTAAAGCAATAATAGGTAGAGTTTCAGTCAGAAGAATATGAAAGTAAATACATTACAGAAATATATTGGAGGGTTATCTAACCCCCCAAATTACAAGTTAATTTAATCCACAATAACTAATTTTGATACTCATGTTTCATGGGTTAAACTTATTATATTTAAATAATGTTTGATAAGAATGTGAGAATAAGAAATGTTCAATACATTGTTCTTCAAAATTAGGATAAATATCAAGGAAAATCTAATTAAACAGCCTTTTTACATTTAAGGATGTCTAGGTTTCTTGTTAAAAACCAAGTCCTTGGGGCTGGGCACAGTGGCTCATGCCTATAATCCCTGCACTTTGGGAGGCTGAGGCGGGTGGATCACAAGCTCAGAAATTTGAGATCAGCATGACCAACATGGTGAAACCCCATCTCTACTAAAAACACAAAAATTAGCCAGGCAAGGTGGCGTATGCCTGTAATCCCAGCTACTCAGGAGGCTGAGGCAGGAGAATTGCTTGGACTCGGGAGGTGGAGGTTGCAGTGAGCTGAAATCGCGCCACTGCACTCCAGCCTGGGCGACAGTGAGACTACGTCTCAAAAAAGAAAAATAAAAAACAAAAAAAACACAAGTATTTGTTATGTGATTTGATATGAAATATATTCTCAATAAAAACCAATATTAACTAGATAAAATACATGTCAATTTTTGGAAGTTATCCTGGCTTGATAATTTTGTCTTAGCTGTTTCATAGAACAAAAAGAAATCTTTTTTTAGGAATGAAAAACTTGCTAAAGTTTGCAATGAGGCTACATTCTGAATCATCTTACACTATTCCATTTCTAAAATTTAATTGGAAGTTGTTGATCTTCCCTTTTAGGCGGTGCCATGTTAAAGCAAGGAAGAAGACAGAAAGCTAAGTATAACACTCAACTCTTTCAATGATTGCAAATGCTGCTATTATGCCCTTCAGTGATCTAGAGGAAAATATATTATCTAAATCTCATTTGGGGAGTGTTCATGGTATATTCTGGTGTAACTAGAGTATACTACTGTAATAATACATAATTTTAATGCAAATTTCTAATGCATGACAATTTTAATGCGATCTTCTAATTTTCTGCATTATTATATTTCTGTCAATAAGAGATTCTGATTATAATTTTGAAGACAGAGTCTCCATGGCTAAAATTTTTTTGTTATTGAAAACTTTCACTGATGTAATCTAATTGCCAAATGTTACATTTGTTCTTAGAATCATACATACATAATTGTATTCTATCTTGCAGTCTGGGGAATAAAAGTAAAAGTATTCTATATGTGTGTATATGTATATAAAAGAAACATAGTGCAGGAGAGTTTCATAAAGTTTTTTCAAAATTTTTCATAGGTAAGCGAACACCGTGCCAGTCATTATTTTGTAAAAACATTTTATAACGTATCATTCTTCAGACATTTACATCTGGTATGATGCTGGTTCAAGGTGAGGTATAGCTCCTGATGGCATGGGGGAATAATCTGATTGATTTCCCATAAGCATCATCCTTTCTGGCTGGGCACGGTGGCTCACGCCTGTAATCCCAGCACTTTGGGAGGCCGAGGCAGGCGTATCATGAGGTCAGGAGTTTGAGACCAGCCTGGCCAACATGGTGAAACCCCATCTCTACTAAAAATACAAAACGTTAGCTGGGCATGGTGGCATGTGCCTGTAATCCCAGCTACTCGGGAGGTTGAGGCAGAAGAATCATTTGAACCTGGGAAAGCGAGGTTGCAGTGAGCGGAGATTGCGGCATTGCACCCCAGCCTGGGCGACAAGAGCAAGACTCTGTCTCAAAAAAAGAAAAAAAAGTCCTTTCTTACATAATCTTTATTGGCCATGTGTAGTTGTTCACAAAAAGACACAAGCACACACATACATATACACAACAGAGGAAATAAGACAAAATTACATAAAAGTATGAATAGACATAGCTGCCCTTAACAGTATAATTTTTATTTTTTCCTTTCTTCTTTTCCTCGGCCTCCTTCTCCTCTTCCTCATCCTCTTCTTTGTCCTTCTGTTACTCAAACACCAAGCGTTCAGTCTAGGTCCTGCTGCTTGCAACACAGAAAGCTAACCACTGAGACACCTAATTCGGTTCTGCAGCTGAGGAGATGGGAGATTATTCTCAAATCCATCTCTCTGACTAAAACTAGGGGTTTATATAGCAGAGAAGAAATGGAACAATGTATAAGAAAATGGGAACCAGGGAGTGGCAGGGAAGAAAACATGATGAATATGGGGTCCAGCATCTTCATGTCTAGATGCTGTGATCTGGTGAGTTTCAGTTCTTTGATACTTTCTTTGAGAAGCCTAAAAGTCATTTCCTGAGAAAGGAACTCAAACAAAACGAATATAAATTTGGAGTTTAAGTCCAAAGGGTCAGTTTCCTTCTTTATTAAAAAAAAAAAGAAAACTGTCTATGGGACTATTGGGTCATTTTCACTTCTCTCCTCCTCTCTTCCTTCTTGAACTCCTTTATTATTTTTTTTCATTTATTACTGGAAGGTGCAAAGAACTGAAGTCTAGGTAATTAGTAAGTGAAAGCTTAGATATTTAAGTATTAAAACACAAAGCTCAAATGATAGGGACTTCCTATAGACATACAATATTCTCTAATGGATCACAGAGGTTCTATTGTGTTCTTGAATTATTAAATATCTCCAAATTCCCCTCTTCTTTTCTTTTCTCTGAGACTCTTAAACTCTTACTGCTCCTGTTTGGGCCATGTCTGTGTGGATAACCCTAAAGTAAAGCAACTTTTGGAATGGAAATGCCACTTCCCTCACATCAAACCATAGGTAACAATAAACTAAAGTCTGATTTATTGAACACACAGAATCACAGACCTTGAGGAAGCATTTTATTTTGCATTATTCATAACTATGAATGTATTATAAACTCCGCTATTATTTTTGTTTATTGTTGTTTGTTCATTTTGGCCTAATTTGCTCACCAAAGTAGGAATATGTATTATGAGTGTAATTCTTCAAAGAGATATTATGATTTCTGAAAGGCAGTGAAGGTGAATTCTCAATGATTTTTTTAACACATTGACAGATACCAAATCATATTTGAATACTAATATTATTATCTTAATAATTTTGCAATGATATTCCAGAAAATATTAAAATATCATTTTGCCTTTATGATAATCTTTAAATATTTTAATTATATTTATAGAATTTCATTTGTGAGTGCACTGAGAAAAAGTATACAAAACTATAGCCTTGAGGAACATGCCTTTGTATTATGACCATTATAAGGGTAGGGATTTGATACATGAAATATGGCATAGTGCTTAGAAATACTGATCTTTGGGCCCTAACCAGACATACTATAACATAATTTAGAGTCGTCCTAATATATCATATCTATTTTATTACATTATAATTTATTATAATATAGAATAGAATTTTTATTTTAATAAATATTGAATATAAACAAAATATTTCTCATTTCCCACATGATCTTCTAATCACTCCATTTCAGAAGAAACTAGTTTCTTCTGAGCACCTTGTTTCAAAACTTCCATAGGTGACCACCCTAAAACAATAGAAGATATAGTTCACCGATTCCATTATGGTGAAATTTTGCTTACTATGTTGACATACCAGGAGCTCAAAAAGTTTGATCAATGATTTTTAAAAATGTTTATTCTCTATTTGTACTTTTTATTAAGAGGTTTGCTTGCTTTCAATATTCCATTACTCAAGACAATGCCTCAAGCTTTAATATATTATTCAGCTCTAAATTTTCAAGTATTAAATATTGCTACCACCATTTCTCTACATATGTAGTTAACTCTCAAGTATTCACTCAAATGTAGAGAGCAGTGGGGCATGCAGTGCAATATTATAGATCATATTAAAAGCCTGACACAGGAAAATTTTCCATTTATATTTAAATATGTGTATTTTTTTGTGTCTGTACATTCATGCCAAACAAACAAGCAAATAACATGTAAAGTAATCCACCCTACGGGGAAGGTAGAAAATTTACTGGACTCTGTTAAGTTTCCCATTATGATCTTTTACTCAGCTCATACCTGAATCTGACTTTAAATAGGAAACAAGCAATTTTCTCTCAGTTTTTAATCCCTATTTTTTCCCTTTTAAAATGTTCCCTAGAGGTAGAAATAAAGAGCTTTTAAATACAAGAAGTAAACAGAGAAAAATCAAGAAATCAAGATGTGTTAACTGCATTTAGTGAGTAGGACAGATATTAATATATTCAATACTGCAATAGAGTTGCTTTATCATACTTGAACATAGACCGTGTGTCCTGTTTTCCTAAGTGTATAAAATTCACATAGAAAGTTAACTGTACATTTCTGGATTATTCCAATAGGAAAATTGCACGAAAGGTGCTATATAGCTTCAAAAGCACAGTGCACATTGAGTTAAAAGTTAATGAGACTCAATTCTAGAATATAGACTATACAGAGTCAAAAAACATTCAGATGTATTACACTTCACTATTGCTTTTCCTAAGACAGTTTACTTCGATTATGAGTCTACTTGCTGCATCTATGAAAGTCTGCCAGCAGGGCTCTCCCTTGCATTATAATTTAGAAACAAATGACCTAATTTATGTATTTCTTTAGAATAAAATGCTAACACTGAAATCCACACCAAAATTAGATATGTTGAATTTCCAAAGCAAATGACTAATACAACTGTACGCTGGCTTGTGTTTTTTTTAATGATCAATTCATTATTAATCTATTAGTTTATAAATAATTGTGTTATTTAATACTGTATCTTACCTTCTGTCAGTTTAAAAAAATTAAAATAAAAAATTAGGCTATACACTAAAAACGTTTATAAGTTTGATTAAATGAACATTAAAGAAACTCCTCATTTTATGTATTGTCTTTTAGGCAAATTCTTATCTTTATCAGAAAATTGATTACTACACTAAATTGTTGTTTTTATTTTAATCAAGTAATGAGCTCAATAGTTTTGCTTATGGCAAAATGATTAGTCATGGGTATAGATCATTCTGTGATACATGACTAATAAAAATATATAATAAATTACCTGAGTTGCACATAAGATTAAGCTGGAAAAATTATAGGAGATTGAGTAAAACTGATATTCATCCAGAGATTGTGAACTTTTTAATAAAAATAAACAGCCATGTAAGAAGAAATAATTAAATAGTAAAGAAGGAAGAAGGAAATAGTATCACAATGAGAGCTCTGGGCGGATTTTTTTTTTTTTTTTTTGAGATGGCGTGTCCCTCTGTCACCCAGGCTGGAGTGCAGTAAGCACTATCTCAGCTCACTGCAACCTCTGCCTCTCGGGTTAAAGCAATTCTCCTGTCTCAGACTCCCGAGTAGCTGGACTACAGGCACATGCCACCACGCCCTGCTAATTTCTGTATTTTTAGTAGAGACGGGGTTTTGCCATGTTGGGTAGGCTGGTCTCAAACTCCTGACCTCAGGTGATCCACCCACCTCGGCCTCCCAAAGTGCTGGGATTACAGGCGTGAGCCACTGCACCCGGCCCTGGGTAGATTTCTAAATCATAGGTTTTAATGTCAGTTCAGGCTTGCCAACCTGCCACTAAGTAGCTGTGTGTCTTTGGAGCATTCACTTAAGTGGTTAAATGCATGGCTATATTTCCTCATTATAAAGCTTGGGAGCAAATAACATCTAACTGAGAATGACAATGATAAAGTAGACGTGGGTCATGTGTCAGATTCCTACTCAGTAGTCAGTTTGCTATAGCCTCTGCTTTCCATGTGAACTAATTTTGATATACTTTAATGAAGCACATACTGGGTTCCGTTAATATCAAAGAAGGGGTCTAGATCTTGAATTTTCAAACGTAAAAACAACTCTGACATTGCTTCGCAAATTTTAAAATCTGAATTCTGCCTTCTATCATGTATTACAACTAATGAACCTACATTGATACATCATTATTCACTGAAGTCCACCATTCAAATTCTGTTTCATTTTTGGTGTAGGATATTCTATGGATTTGCACAAATATATAATGCAATGTGTCCAGTATTGTAGTATCATACAGAGTAGTTTTACTTCCCTAAAGCTCCTCTGTTCTCTCCCTATGTATCTCTCTATCCCTCCTTAAGTTCTAGCAACCACTGATATTTTTACTGTCTCAATAGTTGCCTTTACTAGAACATCACACAACATGTTGGAATCATACAACACATAACCTTTTCAACTTGAAGTCTTCCACTTAGTCATATACATTTCAGATTCCTCCATGAGATCTTCATGACTTGATAGCTCAATTCTCTTTAGCAATAAATAATATTCCAATGTCTGGTCCACAGTTTATACATTCACCTACTGAAGAACATGGTGGTTGCATCAGTTATGAAGTTTTGACAATTATGAACAAAAGCATTATAAGCTGCCCTGTGAAGGTTTTTTTGTGGATAAAAGTTTTACTTCCTTTGAGTAAATATTAAGGAGTATAATTGATGGATTGTATGGTAAGGACATATTTCGTTTTGTAAGAAACTGCCAAATTGTCTTCCACTGTAGCTATACAATTTTGCATCTCCACTAACAGTAAATGACAGCTTCTGTTTCTCCACATCCTTACCATCATTTGATGTTGTCAGTGTTCTGAATCTTGCCCATTCGAACGAATATGTAGTACTATCTCATTGCTGTTGTAATTTGCATTTCCCTAATGACATATAATGTGGAACATCTTTTTATGTGCGATTTTCCATCTCCATATCTTCTTTGGTGTCATATATGTTAATAATTTTTTAGTCTGTTTCCATGCTGCTGAAGAAACACCCAAGACTGGATAATTTATAGAGAAAAAGAGGTTTAATGGACTTACAGTTCCACATGACTGTGGAAGCCTCACAATCATGCTGGATGGCAAAGAGGAGCAAGTCACATCTTACATGGATGGCAACAGACAAAGAAAGATAACTTGTTCAGGGAAAATCCTTTTTTAGAAAACATCAGATCTCATGAGACTTATCCACTATCATGAGAACAGCATGAGAAAGACCCACAGCCATGGTTCAATTACCTCCCACTTGGTCCCTCCCACAACATGTGGGAATTCAAGGCAAGATTTGGGCGGGGACACAGTCAAACCATATCAATAATTTTGGCCCATTGTTTAAATTGGGTTTTTCATTTTCTTCTTGCGCATTTTACAGTGTGTGTGTGTGTGCGTGCGCGCACATGCATGTGTGTGTGAATATGTGTATTTTGGAGTACTGACTTTTATCAGCTGAGTTTTGCAAATATTTTCACCAAGGCTGTATTATGTCTTTTCATTCTCTTTACAATGACTTGGACAAAGCTGAAATTTTTAATTTTATTAAAGTTCACCTTATCAATTATTTCTTTCATGGATCATGCCTTTGGTGTCATATTTTAAAAAGTTGTCACTGCACCCAAGGTAATTTAGATTTTATAATATGCTGTTTTGTAGGGGTTTCAGAGTTTTGGATTTTACATTTAGGTCTGTGGTTTATTTTGAGTTAACTTTTATGATGGTATAAGATATGTTTATATATTTCTGTTTTCACATGTGGATGTCCAGTTGTTCCAGCACCATCTGTTTCTAAAGACTATCTTTCTTCCCTAGTGTTGCCTTTGCTTCTTTGTCAAAGAATAGTTCACTATACTGAGTGAGTCTACTTCTGAGTTCTCTGTTCTGTTCCATTGATCTATTTGTCTTTTTTCTTCCACCAATACCGCACTGTATTACTGTAGCTTTATAGTAAGTCTTGAAGTTAGGTGGATGCAAACCTCACTCTTTGTTCTTCTACTTCAGTATTAATTTGGCTATTCAGGGTCTTTTTTCTCTCCACATAAATTTTAGAATCAGTTGATTGGTATTCATGAAATAACATTGAGATTTTGAGTAAAATTGCATTGAAATTATAAATCAAATTAGAAAATATTGAGTGTTTCTATGCACAAACGTGGAATATTTTTCCATTTACTTAGTTCTTTGATATTTTTCCTCGGAGTTTTGTTTTCTTCATATAGATTTTGTGTATATTTTATTAGATTTATACCTAAGTACAGTCAGGTGTCACAACAATAGGGAAACATTTTGTGAAATGCATCTTTATGCAATTTTATTATCATAGTAGCATTATAGAGTGTACTTATACAAATTAGATGATACAGCCTATTGTAATAGATGTACTACACATCTAGGCTATAAGATATAGCTATTGCTTCCAGGCTACAAGCATACACAGTATGTTAGTATACTGAATGCTGATGCAATTCTAATATAATGGTAAGTACTTGTGTATCTAAATATAACTGAGCATAGAAAAGGTACACTACAAATACAGTATAAAAAATAAAAAAAATAGTACATCTGTATAGGGCAGTTACCATGAATGGACATTGCAGGACTGTAAGTTGCTCTGGGAGAATCAGTGAGTGGTGAGTGATGTGGAGTATTCACTACTATAAATTTCAGAAACACTATACACTTTGGCTATAATAAATTTATAAAAATATGTTTGGCTGGACACAGTGTCTCATGCCTGTAATCCCAGCACTTTGGGATGTCAAGGCAGGCAGATCACGAAGTCAGGAGATCGAGACCATCCTGGCTAACACAGTGAAACCCTGTCTCTACTAAAAATACAAAAAATTAGCTGGGTGTGGTGGCATACCTCTGTAGTCCCAGCTATTCAGGAGGCTGAGGCAGGAGAATCACTTGAACCTGGGAAGTGGAGGTTGCTGTGAGCCAAGATTGTGCCACTGTACTCAATCAAGCCTGGGTGACTAAGCAAGACTCCATTTCAAAAAAAAAAAAAAATATATATATATGTAGTAAATTAAACAGCTTACTGTAATGTTTTTACTTTATAAAACTTTTTTTAAAAAACCCTCTTAATTCTTTTTCAATAACACTTAGCTTCAAAACACAAACACATTGCACAGTTGAACAAAGATATCCTTTCTATATATCCTTATTCTATGAGTTTTTTCTAATCTTTTATTTTTTTTCTTTTTAAACATTTTTGTAAAAAACTAAGACACAAACATACACATTAGCCTAGGTCTACACAAGGTCAGGGTCATCAATATCATTGTTTTCCACCTACACATTTTGTCCCATTGGAAGGTCTTCAGGGGAAATAACACACATAGCACTGTCATCTCCTATGATAACAATGACTTCTTCTGGAATACCTCCTGAAACAATTGCCTAAGGCTGTTTTAGAGTTAATAATTTTTAACGAGTAGGAGTATACTCTAAAATAACAATTCGAAGTATAGTATCCTACATACATAAACAAGTAACATAGTGTATTACTATCGTTCATTATCATTATCAAGTATTATGTACTGTACATAATTGCCTGTGCTATACTTTTATATGAGTGGCAGCACAGTAGCTTTGTTTACACCAACATCAACACAAACACATGAATAATGAGTTGCACTTGCCTGTTACAAAAGCTATGGAGTCATGAGGCATTGGGAAATTTTCAGCTCCAGTATAATCTTATGGGACCACAAACATATATGCAGACTGTCATTGACCAAAACTTTGTTATGTGGTCCATGACTATTTCAATTTTGAGGACTGCTAATGTGAATGGTAATGCGTTTTTAATTTCCAATTCCACTTGTTCATTGCTGACGTAAAGGAAGGCAATTGACTTTTGTATATTAACCTTGTAGCCTGCAATCTCATTATAATTCCTTGTTAGATCAAGAATTTTTTAATTTTGGTCAATTTTTCTGGATTTTCTATGTAGACAATCATGTTGTCTGCAAAACCAGTTTTATTTATTCCCTCCGAGTCAGTACGGTATTACTTCCTTTTCTTGTCTTATTAAATGAGACAGGACTTTTAGTGTGATGTTGGAAAGCAATGGTGAGAAGGAACATTCTAGCCTTGTTTCTGGTTTCAGCCAGACGACTTTTAGTCTTTCACCATTAAATAGAAAGTTAGCTGTAGTTTTCCATGGATGTTCTTTATAAGCTGAAAGAGTTCCCCTCTAGTACTAGTTCACTGAGATTTTATCATAGATGAGTGTTTAATTTTGCCTAATAATCTTTCTGCACTTTATGACATAACCATGTGATTTTTCTTCTGTAGCCTGTTGATGTGGTGGATTATATTAATTTTTGAATGTTGAACTTGCCTTGCATACTTGGGATAAATCCTAGTTGGTCAAAATTTATGTTGTTTAATACATTGTTGATTTTGATTTGCTTGTATTTTTTGACAATTTTTGCATCTATCTTCATGTGAAATATTAGTCCATAGATATTTTTGTTTTTGCAGTATCTTTGTCTAGTTTTGATATTAGCGTAATGCTGGACACATAGCATAAGTTAGGTGGAAATATTTCCTGTGCATCTGCCTTCTGAAAGACATTGTAGAGAAAAATTGGCTTACTTTCTCCTTTTAATGTTTGGGATAGTTTACCAATGAGCTGGTATATTTTGGAATGCTATTAATTATTGATTCAATTTCGTTAATAGATACAGGCCTACTTGGATGGTGTATTTCATCTCGTGTGAGTTTTGCAGTTTGTATATTTTATGAAACTGGTGCATTTCCTCTAGGTTGTTAAATTTGTGATCATAGATTTCATTATACTATTCTTTTATTATCCTTTAAAGTCCATGTGATCTGTATGGATCATCTTAGGTTTCTGATATTAGAAATATGTGTCCTGTCTTTTTTTTTTTTTAATTAGCCTGCCTAAAGGCTAGTGATCTTTTAAAAGAAGAAACTTTTGGTTTTGCTTATTTTCTCTAGTTTTTTTCTCTTTTCTATTTTATTAGTTTTGCCTCGAATTTTCATTAATTTTTTTTCTTCTTACATTAGATGTAATTTAATTTTTTTTTTGAGATGGAGTCTTGCTAACAGAGCACTAACTAGAGTGCAGTGCCATGATCTTAGCTCACTGCAACATTTATCTCACAGGTTCAAGCGATTTTCCTTCCTCAGGCTCCAGAGTAGCTGGGATTACACGTGCATGCTGCCATGCCCAGCTAATTTTTGTATTTTTAGTAGAGACGGGGTTTTGCCATGTTGGCTAGGCTGGTCTTGAACTCCTGACCTCAGGTGATCCACCCACCTTGGCCTCCTAAAATGGTGGGATTACAGATGTGAGCCACGATACTTGGCCCTTTAGTTTTCTAAGGTGGAACTTAGATGATAGATGGCACACTTATGTTTTTGAACATACACATTTAATTCTATCAAATTGCATTTAAGAATTGTTTTTGTTGCATCCCATAAGTTTTGATAAATTTGATTTTTATTATTGTTAGATCAAAATACTTCTTAATTTTTTCTTGAGAGTTCTTCTTTGACCCATGTGTTATTTAGAGGTGTTGTTTAACCTCCAAATACTTCAGAATTTTCCAGCTATTTTTCTGTTATCGATCTATTTTAGTTCCATTGAAGTATGAGAGCACACACTATATAATTTCTATTCTTAAAATTTTTAAGCCATGTATTATGGCACAGATGTGGTCTATCTTAGTAAATGTTTCATGCAGTCCTAAGGAAAAAAAAAGTTCTTTCTTGTTTGATGAAGTAATTGATAGATTTCTATTATGTCCTGTTGATTCATGGTGCTATTGAGTTCAACTATGTCCTTATTAAATTTCTGCCTGCTGGACTTACCTACTTGTGCTAGAGAGGTGTTGAAATCTTCACCTGAAACAGACTCATCTTTTTCTTTTTGCAGTTTCATTTGTTTTTGCCTCATGTGTTTTGGTGCTCTGTTGTTAGGTGTATGCAGGTTAAGGATTGTTACATCTTTTTGGTGTATTAACCCCTTCATCATTATGTAATGCCCCTATTTATCTCTGATAATTTTCCTTATTCTGACGTTTGCTTTGTCTGAAGCTAATATAGGTATTGTGTTTTATTTTTGATTTGTATTAGCATAATGGATTTTGTATATACCTTTATTTTTTATTTTTTTCAAAGAAAGGGCCTTTGTCTGTCACCCAGGCTAGAATGCAGTGGCATAATCACAGCTCACTGCAACATCAAACTCCTGGGCTCAAGTAGTTCTCCCATCTCAGATCCCTAAGTAGCTGGAGCTACAGGTACACAGTACCACACCTGGAAATTTTTTTTATTTTTTTTGTTTTGTAGAGACAAGATCTCACTATGTTGCCCAGGCTAGTCTTGAACTGCTGGACCCAAATGATCCTCCCACCTCAGCCTACCAGTACTGGGATTACAGGTAGGAGTCACCACAACTAGCCTATCTCTTTACTTTTTATGTGTAGGTGTCTTTATATTTGAATTGGGTTTCTTGTTAAACAACAAGTATTTGGGTCTTGTTTTTTTATCTGCTTTGGCAGTTCTGAGTTTTAATTGATGCATCTGAATGATTGATATTCAAAGTAATTACTAATATAGTTGGATGAATATCTACCATATTTGTTACTGTTTTTTGTTTGTTGCCCTTGTTCTTTGTTCCTATATGTCTTATACTTTTTCCTGCCATTGTGGTTTGAATTTAATATTAAATTAATGTTTTAATTTAATTTAATATTACATTAATTTAATTTTACATGATTTTATATTTTTCTTTAATTATTTAATTAATTTTCACTCTTTTAAAAAATTTTAAGTTTTTGCTTTAATGTTTGCTATACAAATTCAAGTCCACTTTCAAATACCATATCACTTCATAGATCATGCAAGTACCTTATAATAACAAAATATTCCTTATTCCTCTCTGTGCCATTTATTTCACTTATACATAAGCATATATATATCATATATATACATATATACACACATACACATGCAAACATAAGCATACATAATTGAATACATTATTGCTATTGTAATTTTGAACAAACCTATTTTTTGATCAATTAAAAATAAGAAAGTAAATTATTTTTATGTTACCCTCACTTATTCACTCTCTGATACTCTTGACTTCTTTATGTAGATTTGAGTTTCTGGCCTATATTATTTGCCTTCTGTCCAAAGAAGTTATTTTAACATTTCTTATTGTCTACTGGAAAAATGCCCTCAATTTTTGTTTGGCTGAGAAATTATTTCTTTTTTACTTTTAAAACATAATTTTGCAGGGTACAGAGTTCTAGGTTGGTTTTTACCTCTCAACATTTCAAATACTTTATTTCTCTTCTTGTTAGCACACTTTTCAATAATTAGATTGGTCTAAGTGTGTTATCTTCGTTCCACTATAAGTAAGGTATATTTTTTCCTCTGGCTTTTTCATTTTTTGCTTTGTTTTCTGAAATTGGGATATGATATGCCTAGGTGAGGCTGGCATGTGTGTGCGTATGGCATTTATCATGCTTGGTGGCTTTTTTGTATTTTTTTGTGTGTGTTATTTTGTTTTTTGTTTTTTTTTTGGGAGTGGGGGACGGAGTCTTGCTCTATCCCCCAGGCTGGAGTGCAACGGTGTGATCTTGGCTCACTGCAAACTCCGCCTCCTGGTTTCAAGTGATTCTCCTGCCTCAGCCTCCCTGGTAGCTGGGACTACAGGTGGCCACCACCACACCTGGCTAATTTTTGTATGTTTGTAGTAGAGATGAGGTTTCACCATGTTGGCCAGGCTGGTGTCAAACTCCTGACCTTGTAGTCCACCCACCTCAGCCGCCCAAAGTGCTGGGATTACAGGCGTGAGCCACCACGCCAGGCCCATGCTTGGGGTTTTTATAGATTCCTGGATCTGTGGCATTAGGTCTAACAGAATTTGGGGAAATTCTTAGTCATTATTGCTTCAACTATTTCTTGTGTTCCTTTCTCTCTTTCATCTCCTTTGGGTATCACTATTACACATACCGTATACTTTCTGTAGTTTCCCTATGGCTATTAGGGTTATAATAACAGAAACTAAAATCTTCTGCTATTTTTTTTAATTCTTTTTTTTTTTTTTTTGTGACAGACTCTCATTCTGTTGCCAGGGTGGAATGCAGTGGTGTAATCTCAGCCCACTGCAACCTCCACCTCCTGGGTTCAAGTGATTCTCCTGCCTCAGCCTCCTGAGTAGCTGGGACTACAGGTGTGTGCCACCATGCCCAGCTAATTTTGTATTTTTAGTAGAGATGGGATTTTACCATGTTGGTCAGGATGGTCTCGATCTCTTGACATCCTGATTTGCCTGCCTTGGCCTCCCAAAGTGCTGGGATTACAGGCATGAGCCACTGCACCTGGCCTAAATTCTTTTTTATTTGTTTCCACTGTCATATCTTCACGTTTAAAGATTCTTTCCTCAGCAGTTTGCAGTCTACTAGTTAGCTTATCAAAGACATTCTTCGTTTCTTATAGTATTTTTGATCTCTAGCATTTTTTTATTGTTTCTTGGAGTTTTCATCTTTCTGCTTACATTATCCATTGCATGCTGTCTGCTTTTTCCATTAGAGCTCTTAGCATGCTAATTATAGTTGTTTTAAATTGCTGGTCTGATAATTCCAATATTCCTAAAATATCTGACTCTGGTTCTGATGCTTGTTCAGTATCTTCAAATGGCGTTTTTTGGTTTTTCTTTTTTTCTTTTTTTTGCCTCATTTGTATACATGTATGTATGTAGTTTTTAATTTTTTTTTTCTTTGAAATCCTGACATGATGTATTAAGTAAAAGAAATTTAAGTAAATAGGTCTTTAGTGGTGTGGTGTTAAGTTGTGGGGGAAGGGAAGCATTCTATGGGTCTATGGTTGTCAGTAGTTCATAAACCTTTGCTACTGGACTGTGAACTTCACCAGTGCGCCTCAGTTTTTCTCCCCTTCGTAAGACAGAATGTCTAGAGGGGACCGGAGTTGGATATTTTTATTTCCCCAGGTAGATTGGGCTCTAATAAGACCTCAGATGATTAAGCTTTAGTAAATAGTTTCACCTGAGGTCAGACCTTGTTAAAAACAGAATGCTCTAGGGTGTTTGCAATTGGTAATTATCCCCTCCCCCTGCTGGAAGTAGAAGATTTTTCTCCTGTATTCTCTGTGAGTCCCTGGTACAGCTCTTGGAGGTAATTCTCACAAAATATAAGGGCATCATCTCTATGACTGGGTCCTCTGGAGTTTTAACTTTCAGACTTGCCCACACTGAGCCTCCAGCAATTCATCAATTAAAATTTAGGTTTTTCTACCCTAGCACTGGGTCCCATGGAGGTTTATGCTTGTAGGTTACTGTTGCAGTAAGTTGTGATTCTCTGTATCCACCTGTCTTTTCAATATTCAGGATAGCAGTTTACACTGTAACTTTACTTCTTTGGTCTAAGAAAAGTTGTTGATTTTTCAGTTCGTTTAGGTTTTACTTGCTGTTAGGATGAAGTGGCAACTTCTAAGCTCCTTAAGTGTCAGACTAAAACCTGGAATTTTCCTTGGCTCTCTTTGTAGATATTGTTAAGTCCATTATTTCCTAAAATGGAAAATGTTTAAATGTCAGCATCATATAAACTCATTTTAATATTTTTAACTGCTAGTAAATCATCAATTGGTCTACAAAGAGCCCTAGTTGAATATACTATTAAGTTTGGATGTTGCCATGAACGAACTGATGTTTACCTGAAATTTATGCCAGTGCTTGAGTCTCTAAGGGGTATAAACATATCGTGATAAGGGAGCCTAAGAGGTTGAGAACTTGTGACCAGACATTTATATGGCATCAATATATTCTGGTTAATGAAAGATACTATCAACAGAGCGGGGTCTCGGAAGACAAGTAGTGGCGTGTCAGGGCAGATTGATACTGCTATTCAGGATATACATGATTAAGAATGGTCATAGAGGAGAAATTTTTATGTGATAGATATTTTAGCTATGGCCACATGGACAATATGTGGTGACAAATAAACATGTCTTTGTTTCCATCTGCGTTGTCTTGAAACCATTTATCAATTCTGCCACTGAAAACCTGATTACATCCAGGAAAATGAGCCTATAGTAGAAAAATGTCTTTTTTTAATGTGGATAATGCTTTTGCACCACGGATTCAGTGTAGTGCTAAGAATTTGATTGTCAACAGCTTACTCTCAACTATGACAAAATTTAGACAATTATATACATTCTTTTAATTAAAATAGGCAATAAATAGAAGTTTAAACAAATGTACTCAAATAATAGATAATAAATAGGCAATAAACATTTAAACAAACTTAAAATGATTATATGTGGACCTATTTTTGAGATTCCGTTTTTAAACTTTGGTTAACGAACATGAGTAATTTTAGTTTGTTTTACATGTAATTTCCTTGGAGTGCTTAGGGTAGGCTTCCACAGACCAAGGATGCGTTTTAATATATTTCGCGATGCTACCTTCTAGTGCCTATCGCAGACCCAGGTACTAAAGAATAGGATGAAAGGCCAAATTCTACTGAGCCTTGTAATAGATATTATAGCCCCCTAGCTTTCCTCCCATCACAATCACTTTAATATCTGTATTACAACAATAATATATATCTCATTATTTCCTAAAGCAGAAAATGCTTAAGTTTTAGCACCATATAAACTCATTTTAATATTTTCAACTGCTAGTAAATCATCAATTGGTCTACAAAGAGCCCTAGTGGAACATACTATTAAGTTTGGATGTTGCCACGAACGAGCTGATAGATTGTTTACCTTAAATTTATGCCAGTGCATAATAGTTACCCAACTCTGAGCTCTTTGGCTGATGAATTTCCTTTTGGTTTGGTTAATGACTATTAGAAGATAATAAACAGATGATAAAAGTGGATAAAAGTGGTAGCAACTCCATAAGAGGCCAATATCAGTTACAAAATTTAGAATCCTCAATGTCATTCTTATTGCTTACCCTCCCTCACGTTGACAAGTCCTAACATGTCTAGTTTCAAAATACATGTCAAATGGCCATATTTCCTTTTCTCCACATCTCCATGAACCCCATTGTATTTTAAGTCACCATCATCTCTAGGTCTGAGTGAATCTAACAGGTTTTCATTTTTATTCTTTTTAATCCCCCTTCTTGTCCTCTAAACCATTCTTGTCCTCTAAACCATTTAAAAAATATTAGCTGTGGTAAACATTGATGATAAAAGAGTCACAATCCACATCATCTCTGTGTCCCATTTCAGGCCACAGCTGATAACTGAAGCATAACACATTGTTTCTCTAATACAACATATGAATTTATTGGCTGCAGGAAGCACGCTATAGTTGTGAAAAAAGAAGACTCTACATAAGCCTGCTTAGTTTAGAATCTTGACTCAGAGACTTACTGGTGATGTGGTTTTGAAGAACTTATTTAAACTATTTGTTTCAGTACCTCATTATAAAATATTGTAATAGTTCCCTCTTAAAAGGTTGTTGTTAGAGTTAAATGGGTTAATTCATAAAGCAACTTAAATAGTACCTGGCACACAGTAAGCAATTGCTCCGTAAATATTCAATTTATTCTTGCCAGAGCCAAGAAAGCATAAAATGATCTAGGCACTATGTACTTGGCTTCCTCTTATTCTCCTGCTCATTCATTGTCTTCTAGACTCAGTGGCAACCCTCTGTTCAATTTCTCTATGCTGCTAAGTTCTTTTTTTTGAGATGGAGTTTCGCTCCTTTTGCCCAGGCTAGAGTGCAATGGTGCAATCTCAGCTCACTGCAACCTCAGCCTCAACAGAGCAGGTTCAAGTGATTCTCCTGCCTCAGCCTCCTGAGTAGCTGGAATTACAGGCACCCACCACTACACCCAGCTAATTTTGTATTTTCAGTAGAGACAGGGTTTCACCATGTTAGCCAGGCTGGTCTCCAACTCCTGACATCAGGTGATCCATCCACCTTGGCCTCCCAAGCTAAGTCCTTTTTTTATCTACAAGTTTTCACTCAGAACCTGAAATGCTCTCTCCTATTTTTCCCCTACTGGCTTATTCTTAACCTTATTTGATTTATTGTTACTTTCTCAGTAGACTCTCTCCCAATCATCTAGGTTTCCATGTATCAGGCCTGGTAATTTCATTTCAGTTGCGTTCTTCCTAATCATTATTATAAATATCTCATAATTCTATTTCAATTGATTGCTTCCTAATCATTATTGTCTGTTTGCTTGTTAGTTGTCTGCTTTTCTCTGTTGTTCACATCAAATTCTCAATGTTTTCTAGATAAAAGACATGAATAAAAGGTGCTCAATGCCCGTGTGTCCAGAATTGGTGGGTTCTTGGTCTCACTGACTTCAACAATGAAGGCGCGGACCCTCGCGGTGAGTGTTACAGCTCTTAAGGTGGCACGTCTGGAGTTTGTTCCTTCTGATGTTCGGATGTGTTCGGAGTTTCTTCCTTCTGGTGGGCTGGTGGGCTGGCTGGCTCAAGAGTGAAGCTGCAGACTTTCGCGGTGAGTGTTACAGCTCTTAAAGCAGCGCATCTGGAGTTGTTCGTTCCTCCCGGTGGGCTCGTGGTCTCGCTGGCTTCAGGAGTGAAGCTGCAGACCTTCATGGTGAGTGTTACAGCTGATAAAAGCAGTGTGGACCCAAAGAGTGAGCAGTAGTAAGATTTATTGCAAAGAGCGAAGGAACAAATCTTCCACAGTGTGGAAGGGGACCCCAACGGGTTGCCACTGCCGGCTCAGGCAGCCCGCTTTTATTCTCTTATCGGGCCCCACCCACATCCTGCTGATTGGTAGAGCCGAGTGGTCTGTTTTGACAGGGCGCTGATTGGTGCATTTACAATCCCTGAGCTAGACACAAAGGTTCTCCAAGTCCCCACCAGATTAGCTAGATACAGTGTCGTTTGGTGCATTCGTAAACCCTGAGCTAGACACAGGGTGCTGATCGGTGTATTCACAATCCCTGAGCTAGACTAAAGGTTCTCCACGTCCCCACCAGACTCTGGAGCCCAGCTGGCTTCACCCATGGGGATCCCGCATGGGGATCCCGCATGGGGGCTGCAGGTGGAACTGCCTGCCAGTCCTGCGCCATGTGCCCGCACTCTTCAGCCCTTGGGTGGTCGATGGGACTGGGCGCCCTGGAGCAGGGGGCGGTGCTCATGGGGGAGGCTTGGGCCGCACAGGAGCCCACGGGGTTGGGGGGAGGCTCAGGCATGGAGGGCTGCAGGTCCCGAGCCCTGCCCCGCGGGAAGGCAGCTAAGGCCCAGCGAGAAATCGAGCGTAGCGCGGGTGGGCTGGCACTGCTGGGGGACCCAGTACACCCTCCGCAGCCACTAGCCAGGGTGCTAAACCCCTCATTGCCCAGGGCCGGCAGGGCCGGCCAGCTGCTCCGAGTGCGGGCCGCCAAGCCCACGCCCACCCGGAACTGCAGCTGGCCCGCAAGCACCGTGCGTAGCCCCGGTTCCCGCTCGCGCCTCTCCCTCCACACCTCCCTGCAAGCTGAGGGAGCCGGCTCCGGCCTTGGCCAGCCCAGAAAGGAGCTCCCACAGTGCAGCGGCGGGCTGAAGGGCTCCTTAAGTGCCGCCAATGTGGGAGCCCAGGCAGAGGAGGCGCCGAGAGCAAGCAAGGGCTGTGAGGACTGCCAGCACGCTGTCACCTGTCACCTGCATGAATTAAATGGTTGTGTTTACTAACCCAATACCTTAGGTGTATCATGCTAGAACACAAGAGCCTTGTGCCAAAAATTCTGCTAATTCTACTACTGTTTTTGTACGATAGTACTCAAGATATCACTTTTCGGCTGGGCGCGGTGGCTCACGCCTGTAATCCCAGCACTTTGGGGGGGCCAAAGCAGGCAGATCACGAGGTCAAGAGATTGAGTCCAACATCCTGGCCAACATGGTGAAACCCTGTCTCTACTAAAAATACAAAAATTAGCTGGGTGTCGTGGTGCGCGTGCCTGTAGTCCCAGCTACTAGGGAGGCCGAGGCAGGAGAATCATTTGAACCTGGGACGCGAAGGTTGCAGTGAGCTGAGAATGTGCCACTGCACTCCAGTCTGGCAACAGAGCGAGACTCCATCTCAAAAAAAAAAAAAAATCACTTTTTGAGTTTTTGTCCATAGTGAATTTATTCTGAATCAAAATTTCTGTGTATTATTATTATTAATAACAAATATGCAGTCAATTTCTGGATAAAAGGCTTGGTGTCTTTTTTCTTTTCTTCTTCTTCTTTTTTTTTTTTTTTTTTTTTTTTTTTGAGACAGAGATTTGCTCTTGTTTCCCAGGCTGGAGTGCAACGGTGCGATCTCAGCTCACTGCAACCTCCACCTCCCAGGTTCAAGCGATTCTCCCGCCTCAGCCTCCCGAGTAGCTGGTATTGCAGGCGCCCGCCACACCACCTGGCTAATTTTTGTATTTTTAGTACAGACGTGGTTTCACCATGTTGGCCAGGCTAGTCTCGAATTCCCGACCTTGTGATCCCCCTTCCTCAGCCTCCCAAAGTGCTGGAATCACAGGCGTGAGCCACCTCGCCCAGCCCAGAGAATGCAATCGAAGTTTCCTCCTAATTAGATATAAGAAAATGGAAAATTTAAGCTTCCCTCCTTAAAACATTTAAAGTTCCTATTAAATATCTTACCTAATTCAACAAAAATGGTGTTTCTTCTTTCACTAAAGTTTATCTTAACATTTTTTTCTCTGAAATACAATGTTTCAGATACGCACAATGTCTTTACTCGAGATAATTTTTAAAAGAAAGGATTTATGTATAGAGAACAGTTAAAGATAATAAAGTCTTAGGAAAAATAGAAAGTCCTTGAGTTGCACAGTGAAAAAGTTACTAAATAGAGAGTTAAAAGTTGAAGGAGATTGATAGATGTGGCTTCAGACTTCAGGTGATTAAGCTTGCTGGTGAAGAAGAGACCACACAGGGTAATGAACTGAGTGACCCAGATATAGCAAGCTACTTTCAACTGAACTACTCCACTAATGAAAACGTACCTGGCTTCGGTTGTTGTTTTCTTTTAGAAAATAAAAATAATAATTAGCGGTGGAATTCTTTTGATCCTCTATTTCCTTATGAGCAGTGAAGTAAACTTAGAACACTTTTTTGGTTCAGTTGTTGATTATTTCAATTGCACCAAAAACCAAACACCAATTTGTAACTAAAATAATGTACTGTAAAACATGAAAAAAGTAAAATACATAAAATTTTAGGAAAAGTGACACATCAAAAATGACAAGTCAAATAATTTTTATTTAAGACCCATTTTAAATATAAGCAGTTAAAATGGAGTCATGGAAGTAAAGTAATCTTTTTGGACATCAAGACTTCATATAATCTTTAAATATATTTATGTGCTATGGCTATCAAATTAAGTTGTACATTAGAATCTACTGATGTAGAGGTTATAAATAAGCCTTTGTAAAATGTTATTGTAGTTCTTATAATGGTATCTCATATTGTGGACAGCATTTAAGTATCAAACTGTGAGCAAAATTATTAAATAGAGAATATCTAAGAATTAAGAAAATTAATATCAGATAAGAATAAAATGAAGTTCATCATAAGACACTATTAAAAATAGCTACAAAAAAGTATTAGAGTGCTTTTAAAATTCCTATATAAAGATTAAATTAATAATGCTACCTTGTATATTATTGTTTTGTAACTCAAAGAAGAGATGTTTTATTTTGTTCAGATGAAGTAACTAGTAAACTTACTCTCAGATAAATCTTCATTGAAAAATATTTATGAATCATTGTACTATAAAACTGTGATGGAGAAGAATATGAATATGCTCCCAACTTCAATAAACTAAGTATAGTAGGAAAGTATGGAAAGGAAAACAACACCTTTGTCTTACATTTTGTGTCCTCATTTGATGCCAAACATACGTGTTATTTATTATTGTTCAAATCCTAGATTCAAAACATGAGTCTCAGATAAAGTACTTGACTTATTCAAAAATCCAAGTTAGAGTGAAATTATGGAAACAAAATCTGAATTCACGTCTGGCTGGCTTGAAGGCATATGTTCTTTACACTCTATGACATGACCATCCACAAAAGCAAGGTCCATATACCTACCAGGTAGAAGCGGAAGACTTATAAACACGTAGTTAGAATGCAATGAAATAAAGGGTGTAAGGAAACAGCTACCTATTTTCAAAGACAGCAAAGAAAACTTGGTGTCGCTGTGACTAAAGAAACTAAGGAAGTAACTGGTTGTCAAAATGAGCAATTTATTTGGAATTTTATTAAGTAGAACTGGTATAAAAACAAAAACAAAACACATAATTTCAATGGGAAAATGTGCATAGGGAAAGAAGTATGCCTTTCTTAAATATATTCTAGGCATTTTCTGCAAGGAGGGTGTGAATAACAGATTCTTCTGTGAAATGTGCTTTTACATTTATGTGAAAGTCACTTGTCCTCTTTATGGAGGCACTGCTTGAGAAATAAATATATAGTACAATAATCAATGGCTGAATTTTGTACAACATATATTTATTATAATTACTCATCAGAGAGACAACTAATACCTTGCCTGATAGACTTACTTTGTAATATCTGATGTATTCCATATTCTTTGAATGAAAATTATTTGACTAATTCTGTACAGTAATTCTTATGGTAATAGATGTCTGCAATATTAATAGAGGTAGGTCATCTACTTTCCAGGCTTTGGATTTTAATATCTATAAGAGGGAGAAATCAGATTAAGTATATATTGGGATGTTAGTTCATCTGAGGTAAAGGACCAAGCTTATAGTAAAATTTTCAGATGCTAAATTCTAACTGCTCTATAACTTGCTCTTCTCATTTGATAAAGTATCAATGTTATTCCTTCAAGTTAATTCATACAGATCTAACTCATTTTTATAGTAGGTGGCGTAAGCTTCCATATTATAAATAAATGACAATTTATTCATTCTTCAACTGATGGGCAGTAAGATTTGTGTCTTTTTTAAAAATCCAAAACAACTGTGGAAGAAATATCATTATGCCTATATCCTTATATACTGGGATTTTGTTGTGACCAGATAAATTTCCAAAAGCATAATTCTGACTGAAGGTCTTCTTTATGCCATAGGTTTTAAAAGATCTTGTTAGATTTCTTTTTAAACTGAAGAAACACTTTAAGCTCTTGACATTAATATATAGGTTTATTTCCCTGATTTAAAAAATAGTGGATATTATCATTGTTTAAAAAATATTTACAATTTTTATGAAGGAATGATGTGATACTTTTTGTATTAATAATGTGCATATTTTAACATCTAGAGAAATTAGGCATTTTTTCATGAGGTCAGGATTAGCATTTGTTTTCCTCTGTAAATTGTTTCTACATATGTATTAAGCATTATTTATTGAGTTGCTTCTATTTTTGTATTAATATGATTTTCATTTTTAGTCTTATTTACCCATATGGTTACTTAGGTATGTTTTTCTTTTAAATTTAATTGTGATTTATTTTGCCACAAATGTTTAGTTTTTAATGTAGACTGTATATACATATGTTTTTTCAGGGTTTCTACAGTTTTACTGTTCTTTATGAGGTAAGTTCATCTCAACACTATTAAATATCCTTATAGTTTTCCCTCTAATTTTCTGTTTTATATTTTCTATTTAAGACTTTAATTCACCAGGTTTCAATTTATGTATCTAGTAAAGCAGAGATTTAGATGTGGTTTTATCCAGATATAGAGATAGTTTTGCACAGATCCTTACAAAGTTGAATTTTTTTTCTCATTGCAAGAATTAACCCTTTTGCCTTTTTTATTTTTTAATTTTTATTTATTTATTTTTTTTGAGATGGAGTCTCTCTCTGTCACCCAGGCTGGAGTGCAGTGGCACAATCTCGACTCACCACAACCTCCACCTCCTGGGTTCAAGCAATTCTCCTGATTCAGCCTCCTGAGTAGTTGAGACTACAGGCATGTGCCACCATGCCCAGCTATTTTTTTTTTTTTTTTGTATGTTTAGTAGAGACGAGGTTTCACTATGTTGGCCAGGCTGGTCTTGAACTCCTGACCTCGTAGCCCACCCACCTCAGCCTCCCAAAGTGCTGCGATTACAGGCATGAGCCACCGTGCCCAGCCTACCTTTTGCCTTTCAGTCATATCATTTTAAAATTTCCATAGCTACTTTCATCTAGAACTGTGTTTTGTTCCACTTTCTCTTTGTGTGCAATGCCAACAACTTTAATGGCATTTAAAAATGTTTAAATATTAGTGAGTCAAGAACATTCTTACTATTATCCTTCTAAAATTTCCAAGAATATTCAGATACTTTCTACTCCATAATAATTTTCTGTAATTTAATTTTAATTTTATATGTATATACACCTAATTAGGTGTATATGTATGTGTCTATACATATATATGTATATGTAAGACATACTATATATACATACACATACATGCAATATACACCTAATTAGGTGTGTGTACATATATACACTTAATAATTGTATATGTTCATGTGGTACAGAGTAATATTGTGATACATTTATACAATATATAATCATCAAATCAGGGTAATAAACATATCCATCACTTCATACCTCTATCACACCTTTGTATTTAGAACATTCAATATCTTCTCTTCTAGCTATTTGAAAATATATAAAGAGTTACTGCAACTATAATGACTCGAGTGCTATAATACACTAGAAATTATTCTACTTATCTAGCTATAATTTCATGTTCATTAATGAATCTTTCATTATTATCTCTTCCCATGTTACTTTTCCCAAGCCTCGAATAATCACAATTCTACTCTCTATTTCTATGCAATCAACGTTTTTAGCACCCACATATCAGTGAGAGCATGTAGTACTTCTCATTGTGTGTCTAACATTTCACCTAACACAGTGTCCTTCAGACTCATCCATGTTGCTGTTAATGACAGGATTTCATTCTTTTTTACGGATGAATAAGATTTTATTGTGTATATATACCACATTTTCTTTATCCATTCATCTGTTAATAAAACGTTGATTCCATATTTTGGCTATTGTGACCAGTGCCACAATAAACATGGAGGTGTAGATATCTCTTCCATATACTGATTTTCTTTCCTTTGGGTTAATACCAAGTACTGGGATTGCTGGATCAGATGGTCGTTTCATTTTTAGTTTTTTTAGGAACTTCCATACTGTTTTTATAATTACTATACAAATTTATATTCCCACCAACAGTGTACAAGAGTTCCCTTTTCTCTGCATCCTCACCATTGTTAATTTTTCTCTTTTGATAATAGCCATTTTTTTAGATACATAATAGTCATACCTATTTGGGAAGTATATATGATATTTTGATATATAACATGTGAAGATCTAATCAGAGCAATTGGAATATTCATCACTTTATATATTTATCCTTGTTATGCTAGTAACATTCAAATTGCATTTTCTAGCTATTTTTACAAGTAAAATAAATTATTACTAATGATAGTTACCCTACAGATCTATCGAACACTGTCTTATTTTTGTCTGTCTAACTGTGTATTTGTATAAATTAATCAACTTATCTTCATCCCTCTCTTCCCCCTCACCTACCTAGCTTTTGGTAACTACCAATATACTCTATCTTCATGAGATCTAATTTTTTAGCTCCCATATATGAGTGAGACCATGCAGTATTTGTTTTTCTGTGCTTGTCATAGTTTACTTAACATAATGACTGCCAATTTCATCCATGTTGTTGCAAATGACAAAATTTTACTACTATTTTTATGACAGAATAATATTTCATTGTGTATATAGACCACTGATATGGTTTTGATCTGTGTCCTTGCCCAAATCTTATATACATTTGTAATCCCCAATGTTGGAGGTGGAGGCTGGTGGGAAGTGATTGGATCTTGAAGGCAGTTTATCATGACTGTTTATCACCATTACCCTTGCTGCTGTGCTGTTCTCATGATAGTGAGTGAGTTCTCGTGAGATCTGGTTAAAGCAAGTTCTTAGAGACCTACAAAGAGACTTAGACTCCCACACAATAATAGTGGGAGACTTTAACACCCCAGTGTCAATATTAGACAGATCAACGAGACAGGATATTAACAAGGATATTCAGGACTTGAACTCAGCTCTGGACCAAGTGGACCTAATAGACATCTACAAAACTCTCCACCCCAAATCAACAGAATAGACATTCTTCTCAGCAACTCATCACACTTATTCTAAAATTGACCACATAATTGGAAGTAAAACACTCCTCAGCAAATGCAAAATATGGAAATCATAACAGTTTCAGACCACAGTGCAATCAAATCAGAACTCAAGATTAAGAAACTCACTCAAAACTGGACAACTACATGGGAACTGAACAACCTGTTTATTGTGGCACTATTCACAATAGCAAAGACTTGGAACCAACCCAAATGTCCAACAATGATAGACTGGATTAAGTAAATGTGGCACATATACACCATGGAATACTATGCAGCCATAAAAAAGGATGAGTTCATATCCTTTGCAGGGACATGGATGAAACTGCTGGAAACCATCATTCTCATTAAACTAACAAAAGAACAGAAAACCAAACGCCACATTTTCTCACTGATAACTGGGAGTTGAATAATAAGAACACATGGACACAGGGTGGGGAATATCACACATCAGGGCTTGTTGGGGGGTGGAGGACTAGGGGAGGGATAGCATTAGGAGAAATACCTAATATAGGTGACCGGTTTATGGGTGCAGCACACCACCATGGCACGTGTATACCTATGTAACAAACCTGCAGATTCTGCACATGGACCCCAGAACTTAAAGTATAATATAAAAAAGAAAAAAACGTATGTAGTACCACTCCTCCTCTTTCTTGCTCTTGCTCCTGCCATATAAGACATCTTGCTCCCCCTTTGTTTTCCCCCGTGGTTGTTAAGCTTCCTGAGGCCCCCCCAGAAGCTGAGCAGATGCCAGCATTACACTTCCTGTACAGCCTGTGGAACCGTGAGCCAATTAAACTTCTTTTGTTTATAAATTACCCAGTCTCAGGGAATTTTTTTGTGTAATGTGAGAATGGACTAATACAACCATATTTTCTCTCTTCTTTCATCAACTGATGGACACTTTAATTGATTCTGTACCATTGCTATTGTGAACAGGGCTGCGATAAACACGAGAGTGCAGATATCTCTTGAATACATTGATTTTCTTTTTTTATAATAAATCCAGTAGTGGAAATCCTATATCATATCAGTGCTTTTTGTAATTTTTAGAGGAACCTCACTTTCCATAGTGGTTGTATTAATTTATATTCCCCCAAACAGTGTGCAAGTGTTACTTTTTCTCTATCTCCTTGCCAGCATCTATTATTCCTTGTGTTTTTGAAAAAAAGTAATTTTTAACTAGGGTAGGATGATATTTCATTGTATGAATTCATTTGATGACTAGTGATGTTGAGCATTTTTCATTTCTTATTTTGAGAAATTTCTGGTAAGATCTTTTGCCAATTTTTAATCAGATTATTTGTTTGTTTGTTTTTGCTATTGAGTTGTTTTAGTTTCATATATATTCTAGTTATTAATCTCTTGTCAGATGGATAGTCTGCAAATACTTACTCTTACTGTGTGGGTTCTCTCTTCACTTTGTTTACTTTTTCTTTGCTGTGCAGAAGCTCTGTGTCTTGATATAATCCCAATTGTCCACTTCTACTTTTGTTGTCTGTGCTTTGAGGTCTTACACAAAAAATCTTTGCTCAGGCCAGTGTTCTGCTGTGTTTCCTCAATGTTTTATTCTAGCTATTTTGTAGTTTCAGGTAAGAGATTTAAGTCTTTGACATATTTTAATTTGATTTTTGTATGTAATGAGAGATATGGGTCTAGTTTCATTCTTCTGCATATGGTTACTTAGTTTTTCCATTCTTTAATAAATAGTTGTTTATTAAAGACACTTCCCTTTCACGATTGTCTGCTCTTGCCACCTTTGTCAACGATGATTTGTCTATAAATGCATGGATTTATATCTGGGCACTCTCTTCTGTTCCATTGGTCCATGTGTCTGTTTTTACATCTCTACAATGCTTATTCGGTTATTATAGCTTTGTAGAATAATTGGAAGTCAGGTAGTGTGATGCCTCCAGGTTTGTATTTTTCTGCTCAGGGTTGCTTTGACTATTTAGGGTCTGTTGTGGTTCCATATAATTTATAACATTGTTTTCCCATTTTGTGAAGAATGCCATTGTTGTTTTCATAGAAATTGCACAGAATCTACAAATTGCTTTAGTTAGTATGATAATTTTAACAATATTAATGCTTTCAATCCATGAAAACGAATGTCTTTCCATTTTGTGCGTCCTCAATTTTTTTTTCCACAGTGTTCTGTAGTTTTTATTGTAGATATATTTCACTTCCTCATTTAAATTTATTCCTAGGTGTTTTTTGTAACTTATTATAAATAGAATTGCTTGTTTGATTTATTTTCATGATTAGTGTATAGAAATGCTACTGATATTTGTATGCTGATTTTGTATCCTGAAACTTTGCTAAATATACTTTACCAGTTCTGAAAGTTTTTTTCAGTAAAGTTTATAGGCATTTTAAAAAATATATAAGATTATAACTTCTACAAAGGAGTAACAATTTGACTTTCTGTTTTCTAATTTGTATGCTCCATATTTCTTTCTCTTGCCTAGATTCTCTGATTAGGATTTCTCATACTATGTTAAATAAAAGTGATGAGAGTGAGCATCCTTGTCCTTTTCCAGTTCTCAGAGAAAAATCTTTCCACTTAATTAAATTAGCTCTTTTTAACTATAAATAACAACAAGCATTGGAATAAACTGTGAAAGTCTAACTCATTTCTCTATTAAAATAAGAAAGGAGTCAGAGGTATATTATAATCACTATTATCCAAAATGGTTTTTTACTTTGTTATGTTTAATGTAATTATAAAAATAAAATATAGCCAAGATAAACATTAAAGGAAGAGTAAACTTTATTTGAAAACAATAATTTTGAATATGTAAAATCTAAAAGAAAAAATCACAATTTGTTAAGTTTTTTGTTTAAAGTCTATTTTGTTTGAAATGATTATAGTTACCCTGCTCTCTTTTGGTTTCCATTGACTTTGAATATCTTTTTCTGTCTCCTCAATTTTAATCTATCTGTGCCCTTAAAACTGAAGTGAATCTCTTGTAAGCAACATATGCTAGTTGCATTTTGTTTTTCATTCAGCTAGTATATGTCTTTTGACTAGAGAATTTCATCAGTTTACACTTAAAGTATATTATTTGGTCAGAACTAAATATTGTCATTATTTTGGCTTTAAAATATATATTTTGTTTCTTTATTCCTAAATTTGAGTCTTCCTTTATGACTTGATGATTTTCTGTGGTGGTGTGATTTGATTCCTTTCTCTTTATCTTATGTGTATCTACTTATGTTTTCTTTTTGTTGTTACCATGAGGATTACATAAAACAATTTGTTATAACAGATTATTTTATGTTAATAACAACTTAGCTTTTATGGAGTACAAAATCTCTACACTTTTACTTTCCTCTTTGACATTTTATGTTTTTCTTATCACAATTTACATCTTTTTATATTGTGTACCCATACACATTGTTATAATTTTAGTTATTTTTCCTGCTTTTGTCTTTTGAGTTTTTTGCTAGAATAATAAGTGATTTACATACTACCATTACCGTATTAGAGTATTCTAAATTTAGCTATGTAATTACATTTTCTAGCATGTTTTACAGCATGTTTTATTCCAGCATATGTTTTTCTGTTACTAGTGTCCTTTAATTTTAGGTTAATAAACTCTCTTTAACATTTCCTGTGTGTCAGATCAAGTGGTAATGAGCTCTCAGCTTTTGTTTGTAAAAAATGTTTAATCTTCCCTTCTTTTTGCAAGAAAATATTTGCCAGATAGAATTTTTGTTGGTAGTTTGCTGGAGGTTTTTGTTTTTGTTTTTCCATTCTGTAGTTTGAATATATCATCCCAGTGTCTCCCAGGCTAGTGAAGAGTTAGCAGAGACTTCTCCTAATTAACATTCTCCTATATATAATAATCTCTTCTTTGCTACTTTAGAAATTCTCTCTTTGTCTTAAATTTTTGACAGTTTGATTATTGTCTTTGTGAAATCTTTGGGTTGAAACTGCTTAAAGAACTTTATTCTTTATATACCTGTATACTCACATCCAACTCAGAATGGGGAGTTTTCAGCCATTATTTATTTGAATAAACTTTCTGTACCTTTCTCTCTTCTCCTTCAGGGACTGTCCTAATGTGTAAGGTAGCTGTCTTGATGGTTCCCTGTAAACCTCTCAGGCTTCCTTTATTCCTTTCTATTATTTGGTAGTTTTTATCTCCTGACTAAATATTTTCATATGACTTTTCTTCAAGTTCACAGACTTTTACATATGCTTTGTAAGTCCTCTGTTGGCACTCACTATTGTCTATAATTTTATTCATTTTGTTTTCCAGCTTCAGAATTTATGTTTGGTTCTTTTTTATGATTTCTATATCCTCATTAAACTTCTTATTTTGTTTATCTATTATTTTTCTGATATCATTGAGTCATCTCTGTTCTCTCGTAGTTTACCGTAGTCTGTTAAAATATCTATTTTGAATTCTTTTTCAAGCAATTCATAGGTTTCCATTTTGTTGAGTCAGTTACTAAAATATTGTGCTCCTTTGGCAGTGTCATATTTTATTCATTTTTTAATGCTCTTGAAGTCTTACATTTGGCATTTGAAGAAGTCATCTTCTCCAGTTTTTGCTAACTGGCTTCAGGAGGAAAATGCTTTCACCAGTTAGTCTGCCTAAGAGTTCCAAGTCTCCCTCAGACATTTTTTATATTTGTGTTTACTTCACACCTTTTGTTCCTTTTTGGGGAAATCTTTTAAGATTGAATGGCTTCTATCAATCACACAAAGCCAAGCCAGGTGCTGAGAACCTCTTGTTTGCTTTCCTTAGGGTAATACCATGAAATGCTCAAGTTTGTGTGCCTTCTCCCCATCGTGCTGACTGAAACTAGTCTGTGCAAGAAAATTGCACCATCCACTGGGATAACCCC
The DNA here is from genome assembly GCF_028858775.2 of Pan troglodytes. NCBI lineage: Eukaryota > Metazoa > Chordata > Mammalia > Primates > Hominidae > Pan > Pan troglodytes. Next base: position 95,956,726 of record NC_072412.2, on the reverse strand, counting down.
TGAGAGTTGCTCTGGGGAGGAAGGGTTGAGGCCTATGGAGCACTTGGGTACCCGTCACCAGTTGAGGGGAAGGTCCACAGGAAAAGCATTCAAAACAGCCCATGGCAAGCTTCCTAATGGAAACTTCAGAGCAATTGGTAGAGTCTACTCTTCTGTGCTCTCGTCCTTTCTTAATCCCTCAACTGTCCTGATCACCTCAGTATTCTGTGTGGAGCAAGAAAGAAGTCAGCATCTCTTCCGGCTTTGTCCAGTATGGCTGGGAAAACAGGGCACTTCCTACACTCTCACTTTCCCCTGTGGGAGAAAATAGTAATCAAACAGGTTTATCTTGGCACTAAGCTGTGCTGCCTTGGGAGGAGGAAAAATTCAAAAGTGAAACGCTTCTTACCTTCTTCAGTGCATCTATTCTCAGACTTTTTTCTCCAATGGTGTGCTGAAACTTCTCTGCTAGGCTCACAGACTCCCACAAAGGTGCTCTTGTCTGTGGGTCTGTGGGTAGTTAGCAAAATTGATGCTTCTGTGGAAGGATTATCCTAGAAAGTGCCTATTCTATTAGCTTGCAGACATCACTTTGCAATATTGATTTTTTCTTTTCGATTTTTTAAAGTTATGAAGTAATAAATCACTCCTTTTAGTAATCTATACATTTAAAATATATTCCTTTTGATCAGACATACATTTTTGTCAATTATTTTTCTTTTTCACTTTTTCAAATGTACACATGTACACGTGTATTCATATGCATATACACACATGAATATATGCATATATAAACATAGTTCAATTAATATTTTTCAATCTGGTCTTTTAAATATGAATAAAGTAAAATCACTCTTTACAACTGTGCTTTTGTTAATTTTGTTCATTTTTCTAAGTTTTTTGCTTTTTTGTGAGAGAAAAGTGTTACATATTTATGGGCATATAGCACTTTATAACTTTTTTCCTTTTTTGTGCACGGTAATTATCTTTATCATGTAATGTCTTTTTTTACCCAGCTCATTAAAATAGGCCTGTGGTACCACTTGGTCAGATATTAACATGTTTTCTGTTGTCTCATTTTGACTGTTTTGTTTTAAATACTATTTGTCTTTTAATTTTTATTTTTACTATTTTTTTAATCTATGCCTATTTTATTTAGATGGTTTCCTTCTGGCTAGTATTGTAAAGCCCATAGTCAGATGGGTCAAATGTAATGATTTGTCATTTCTCTCTTGCTCAAAACATGTAATTACCAAGAAAAGTACATTTACATTCATGTGTATAACAGAGAGAATAACCAAGAACAATAAACAGATTGTCAAATAGCATAGCCAAGGTTGAAAAACAAATATTTCACTATTTGGAAATTAAATTGAGAGATAGTATTATTAATTGTGGATGAATCTACAAGCATGCCACAGCATGTTGGAATCCAGATCTGGAAGCAGAAATAAAGCGTCCAAGCAGTAACAGGGAATATGACAGCTCCATGCAAAAAGTGGTCTAGAGACAAACTCTGCTTGTATTCAGGGATTTTGAAGAGGAGTTTCCACTTGTGGAAATAAAGTCCCAATGAAATGCTATACACCAAGCTCTTAGTTTCAAGCTTATAATAGCTTGCAGGTCTTGGGAATTAGGAGTCCATAGATATTGTCAGGTGACTAGGAACTAAAGAACGTTACCATTGGCTAGATCATGAAATATCCCATACTGCAACAATATTAGAATTACAAATCATTATTGTAGTTGTGAGGAGTCAAATCCCTTCAAAGATGCTAGATTTTGAGGTATGCACATAGAGAAAAGTCATTTTATAAAAAAATCTAAGGCATAAATAAAAAATAAAACAACTACTCCAATAACAACAAAATTATCTACTTAAGCTAAGAAACTCCAATTTCAAAACACATATTTGGAACATTATTTATTATTATTATCATCATTTTTAAGAGATGGGGTCTCATTCTGTTGGCCAGGCTGGAGTGCAGTAGTATGATCATAGCTCACTGCCCATTGAACTCTTAGGCTCAAGTTATCCACTTGCCTTATACTCTAGAATAGCTAGGATCAAAGGCATGCACCACCATGACTTGCTAATATTTTTTATTTTTATTATTATTTAGACACCACATCTCACTATGTTGTCGAGAGTGGTCGCAAAGTCCTGGGCTCAAGCGATACTCCAACCTCAGCCTCCTAAGTAGCTGGAATCACAGGCAGGAGACACTGCTCCCAGCATATTTGGAGCATTAAACTGATAAATGTAGAACTTATAATATAAAAATTTATTTAAAAAATAATAACAGAAGTATGTTTAGGCTTAAGAAGAAAAATCTGTAAACTAATAAAAATATACTAAGTAAAACATGGAAATAGGCAGCCATTAGAAAAAGAAATATTGGGGTGGGGCGCGGTGGCTCATGCCTGTAATTCCAGCACTTTGGGAGGGCAAGGCAGGCAGATCACGAGGTCAGGAGATCGAGATCATCCTGGCCAACAGGGTGAAACCCCGTCTCTACTAAAATACAAAAAAAAAAAAAAAAAATTAGCCGGGCATGGTGGTGCGCCTGTAGTCCCAGCTACTGGGGAGTCTGTCTGAGGCAGGGGAATAGCTTGAACCCTGGAGGCAGAGGTTGCAGTGAGCCGAGATCGCACCACTGTACTCCAGCCTGGCAACAGAGCAAGACTCCGTCTCGAAAAAGAAAAAGAAAAAGAAAAGAAATATTGGAAATGAAAAATACAGTTATTGATAAAAATAAAATTGATGGTGTAATACTACCTATCACTCATTATGTACTTATCCGTATATGAAGCATCACATTCACTTAAAAGCACCTTGTATTAGATCCTATCATTTCTGAATTTCATACACCTTACAAGGCAGACCTGGAGCTTCATGCAGCCATAAAATCTGGTTCCAGATTAGGTATTTTTAACCACTCTGCTACTGCCTCTCAACCAAGCCAGGACTGATCTGAGTTAATCAAAAGACAGGACTGGAGAATGCAATGAGCTGTGAGAAAATTTGATTAAGATACGAAACAGAATGGATACATATGCAAAAGTAATAGTTAAAGTAAAATGGATGAAATTTTTTTCAGAAAAAAGGACATGGATTAGAAGTAAAGGCATTCTGCGTTCCAGGTAGGATGAATTATATTAAATACCTATTTTGTGAAATTCCAGAGCATAAAAATAAAGACACTATTTTAAAATCTACTCAACAGAAAGATAAATCCCAAAAAGGAAAAATTTTGAAAAGATTTTTCACCACCAAAATAGATAATAGAATAAAATGGAAATATCTCCCAAATATTGAGGGAAATCTTATTAATCTAAATTTTTATACCAGTTAAGGTACACTTTTATGATTCATAATATAATATCATATTTATACAGAGAAAGACTAACATTGTATCACTCACAGACTCTTACTAAAAGAAAAATTAGAAATGAGAAAAGGGATCCCCCATGGCAAATGTGAGATATAAAAACACTTTTTTAAATGATAAAATATGTAGGTTAATTTCATTTAACAACTGATAGCAAAATAAAATTAATGTTTTCTTATTTTAAAAGGTAAAATTTGAACGCTAAACCACAGTAAAAATATGTGGCAAATTTCATTTATATTTAAGTTTATCTGAGGAAAAAAGTAAATAAGAAAGTCAAACTAATGTGACTATTACATCATTTAAGTGCTCAGTAGTGGCCTCATGTAAAGGAACCTAATGTAAGGGCTTAATAATTATACATGAATATGATATAAATATCAATATAACTTTTAAAAATACATAAGATCATTTTCACCAACAAATTTAAATCATGGATTATTTTTGGAAAAATATATATTTTCAAAATTAATTGAAGAGCAATTGTCTATTTGCTATAAACAATAAACTTTCCAATGATTGAAGATTTGAGTTAGAACAACAACTCTATAACCACCAAATTTTATATTAGGTTATTCCAAAATGCAAAAAATAGAAAATCTTTATTTTATATAAAGACTTTCTAAGGCTATTATCACTCTATTATTGGAATATTCTTAATATCAATTTATCTTTGAAAGAGGCATAGGGTTCTATAGTACATTATTTTTAAATGTCTATCTTTTTGAAATAATCACATTTCCATCTTGGACTTCAAAGCAGTTAATTATACTTGGGAACAACGATAATAAGATTAATTTGATGCTCATAATGCAGATATATTCACATTAAAATATAATAATGGTAAATCATGTTTATTACAAATTCTATTTTCTAGTTTTTAATCTTTTTTTTAGTAAGAATACATATCTAAAAACAGATGAAGCAAATTTCTTTAACAAATAGGCTTCAGAATCCTCAAATCTCAAGAGTTGGAATGATTAAACGCACTTTTACTAAACCTCTAAAGTGTACTTCAATATGTAACTCTTAATGAGTCTGTATTTCCTATTTGTGACTTTTCTCTCCTCAATGAGACTGTCAACTCCTTGAAAAGATAAATCATGCAGGATATTACCTTGATTGTACGAGAAACGCAAATAGAAAATGTTCTACCTAACAAACAATACAGTTTTAAAAGTGTAGGATCAGATCATTAGAAAACATTTCTCAGCGTAATGACCTGGATATTTGTAATCACCTTCAAATAGTTTAAACTTGTTATACAATTTCAAAGTTTGAACTTTAAAATGTTTTTGACCCAAACTATCTTCATACAAATATAATCCCTATGAAACTTGTTTTTTATTGCTACCTTTGGATATTGTATTTATTATAAACAATTTTGGTTTTCTTATATAATAAGACATTATATATAAATATTGTGAAATATTTCATATTTATTTTTCAACCTTTGTCATTAAGATGTTTATCTTTTAACTTCCATTAGTACATTCTATCCAGTTTAAAACAAACAATGAATTACTGATTGCTTTATTGCCTCTCTTTCTAACCTTGAACTCAATTATCAGTAAAGAAAAAAATTGCAATGAGGAAAAAACACTGAAAGATGAGTGGATAAATAGATAGATACATAGATAGATAATAGATGATAAATAGAAGTGTTATGAATTTGGAAATCAATCACTATTACCATGTTTTTAACAAAACATGAACTTTTTTGTTCAAGAACAAGTTTTTTTTTGGCCAAGAAAAATTACTTTTATTGAAAATATTCTTCTTTAATGTGCATGCAAATCATCAGGAGACCTTATTAAAAATGCTTTGCATGCTTTTTTTGTTTTTTCTAAGTAAGTGGAACACATAATACTTTCACATGGTACAAATTCCTTACTTTGAAGACACGCTAATCAAACTGGTCCCTGAACTAATTGCATCATCCTCACCTGGGGACTTTGAAAGCACAGAATCTCATTTACACAGAAAAAATACAAATTATAAATATTAAGTGAATGCCACTGGAGTCATCATCAATCTGCGCAAAAAAAAAAAAATCTCTCTTCTCTTTTCCGTGTTATTATTCTTAATTGTATCAACCTTATAGGCTTTTCATCTCATTTCAGTATTACTTAAAGTGAATTCTAATTGCCTGCTTTTGACCCTCAATCATTTGTGTCATATTCAACTTCTATAGTCACAACAAGCTTTGCCCAGCAAATTTTCAGTGATCCTTTGTTATTGAATTAAACCAAATTCATTTGGTTTATAGTTAAGATTTGTCATAATATGCCCCTAAACTTTCCCTCTTAACAACATGCATCATTATTTCTTCATGGAAATTCTGTATTCCTGGCAGTCTGGCTGGTCTTTGGCTATCAAATATACGTTATTGTTTTCTAGCCTTAATTTTACTTTTTATTCCAGAAAAGAATAGAAGGTAAAATCCAATGTTGCAAAAATTTTCTGAGGACACAGAAATGATTTCTATGTTTTTTGTGAAGTTTACCTTATATCTAGAAAAATTATATGCAAAAATACTAGGATACCTCCTAAGTGAAAGTTATTTTCATATATTACAAGAAACTGTGAAAAATCAGAAAAATGTAAAACCATGGTAACAGGTAGGAAAGTATTTTATTTTTAGATAGAGTTCCACAAACCACAGTTCACTTGTACAAAAAATTATAGCAAGGGTATTGACAGATGAGGAATATTTCCGAGTTAAATATTAAGTCATAGAAATTTCTAAATACTAAACTCACTTGTACAAAAAATTATAGCAAGGGTGTTGACAGATGTGTCTCAGAGTTAAGTATTAAGTCATAGAAATTTCTAAATAGTAAACATATATGACAAACACAGAGGACAAAAAGTACGGAGAGAAAGGTGAGTTTTAAATGATTCAGAGCTTTTTGTGATATATTCTGTTCCTGCATCCAGTAATTCTGCTTAACATTTTTTCCTTCATTTACAAGTGTGAATACGATTTTCTTTAGTTCTTCAAGAGATGGGACGAGCTTGTCTTGTAAAATATCCTTCACTTTCTTTCAACGTTCACACAACTGTCATGCATTGCACATTCACATCCTTATTTTCTTTTGCATGCCAGATTCAGATTTTTATACCTCAACTGGTGAAAGAACATTTTGAGGTATTATACGATGCTGCTGCTTGCTATTATATTTTGGCAATGTCTCCAACTGCATACATTGGTATTTTTGTACTTCTGAGTGATTTATTTCACTCTTCTGATATAAATTTATAAAAAGAATATAAAATGAAAAGAAATTCTTAAATCAGTTTTAAAAGCATGATAAAAGTGGGGCAACATTGAAATTCATGAGGCATATCTAAAATAGCCTCAAGTGGACAATTTTTAGATTTACACTAGTCAACTATTGATTCAGTTGTGCAGCAAGATGAAGAAATGAATGAAACTGTATGTCATTCTATAAAGACAGCATTTAAATATTTTCTAAAGCAGCTAGTACAACAATGAAGTTTACTGTCTATTTTTATGTTGTGAACTCTGGAAATAGCATTTATAATATCACTTTAATATCTTGATTTCTTCAGTTTTTCTGGAATTTCAGATGAAACAAAATAGGGAACTTTGAAAGTCTTGTCACTGGGGTAGAATCATTCTCTGTCATGAGCTCAGGCAGCTCTATTGGCATTAGTCTCTCTCTTCCAAGTCCTGGAAAAGGATTGACAGAGCTTTTCTGTAGTCATTGGAGTTCACTGCAGGTTTATTCTTATGTCAAACAGAACCTCCCAGGGCCATTCGAGTTTATCCTCTGCTCTAGATAAGCAGCAGCCATATCCTTTTATGTCTACAGCATGCAAACTTTAGGATAACTGTTCTTAAGCTTCACTTCAGCACAAAAATGAAAATGACAGTGAGTATTATACTCTCTAAATTCCAGCAAAAAGAAATATTGTTAAGTCCAGGAGTTTGTATTTAAAGTACTATTTTGTTTTCAAGGGTATATTAAACAAAAAATACGGAGTCTATACTTAAGAAAATATGTGACACATACATAAAAATAAGCAAGAAAATAAAAATATATATTATTGAAGGGACTAAATAGTTTCAACAGGACGTTGTTCAGAGGCATAGTAACTGACAACCATTTCCAGAGTATACTAAGTTTTTCCTTCCATTTCTATTGAGCAATGCCAAAGCAATTTCCTGTGTACTTCGGATACATATGTGAAAAAACATATAATTATTGACATTTGGAGCTCTGTAGTATTCTAAAAGCTTAAATTATATCATTATCTTTAAACACTTGTGGAAAAAATAAATCACGTGGAGATTCATGGATTATTTAGAAAATGTATTATTCCAGACACTAAAGGAAATTCCAGAAGGATTCTTTTTTTTTTTTTTTTTTTTTTTTTTTTTTTTTTTGAGACGGAGTCTCGCTTTTTGTCCAGGCTGGAGTGCAGTGGCGAGATCTCGGCTCATTGCAAGCTCCGCCTCCCGGGTTCACGCCATTCTCCTGCCTCAGCCTCCCGAGTAGCTGGGACTGCAGGCACCCACCACCACGCCCGGCTAATTTTTTGTATTTTTAGTAGAGACGGGGTTTCACCGTGTTAGCTAGGTTGGTCTCAATCTCCTGACCTCGTGATCCGCCCGCCTTGGCCTCCCAAAGTGCTGGGATTACAGGCGTGAGCCACCGCGCCTGGCATAGGATTCTTAATTATTGATTATTTACATTCATCTACGACTTGTTCATGTTTCACCATATGCTATTGTGGTTCATGAAGTTACTTTTAAAATAATTGCTTATAAATATTTTAGGGCTTGAAGAAATTGATTCCTTTTAACAACCTAAGCATGACTTTGTATTTGTGATTGTCTAAAAGCAATTTCATTACAAAATATTTTTTCATATGATACAGCATTTTTCTTACATTTATTTTTACCTTTGAATCTGGGGAAATCTAATTTACTTGTCTTTTTATTGAAGTGTTTTCTAATTGACTAAACTCCAGCACTACAGCCAAACTTCCAATCATATTATGCTTTATGCTTTCAAGGTTCTTTATATAACCTAGTCAGTCATCTGAACATCTGCTAATATGTAGTCAATGGCATTTTAATATTGCTGAGTTCCCATAACTGTATATTTGCAAATACTGAAAGTTCCTTATGACCTTTGTGAAAATTATAAAAATGACTATAAATGTCTGAACAGCTAGACAAAACAAACAGCACTGGGTATTCCAAGAGTGTGATGTATTACCCACAGAACATCTGTGCTATGAATGTTTAAATCTACATGAAATGTGCCATCATACAGCGAGCACCTAGGAAGACCAAACATCCTGGTGATTTTGTATAACACACTGGTCCAAAAGTAAGGAAATCCTATCTAAGTATAATAAAAATCATAAAACATCTGCAAAGTCCTGATCTGGGAAGATGACATTCTGGTCAGAGTGGCACACTTTGCCCTGCTAAGGTCTCTGTGAGGAGGTGATGTTGTGTAAAACAAACAAAAACATGATTAATATGTTTTTAAGTTGTTCCTCAAATAGAGTATGTTTACCTCATATTAAATAATCTTCAGTATATATAATTTTAATGAACCTGAGGTCTCACCATATCAGCTATTTATTTGTTGTTGTTGTTGTTGTTTTCTGTTGCCCTTAATGTAAACTACTGATATGTATGCTTCAGCATGTTTATAAATTAAGGAGTAAACACCTAGAAAGTAGAAAGTTTTTCCATGCCTGTTTTTCAATTTTTTACATAAATTTTTACTTCTCACACATTAAATAGGTAGGTAGCATGACTCAGAAACATAATGGGCCTTAAAGTTAGTAAATAATTTTCTCTAGTGACAGTGTTGTTAATGAAGAGGAGTGATTTTACTGCTGGAATTACAGTATTTTTCAACTTTCTGAGTAAAAAATTGTGCCGGATTTCCCAAAGGTGCCTGACTTTCTTGGGAGAAAAATTAGGGTTATTTGTATTGATAACAATCATCTTTTGTAAGAACTATTGGATATAGATATTCTTAAACATAATTCATAGAAGCATTCAAGAAAAAGTATATAAGCAATAGCCATACGTAACAACGAACATTGCTAAATAAAAACACATAAATGTTCTATCTTCTAATTTTAAGTGACCAAGTTAAAAGCACTATTTGCCAAGTGTTGTGCTAAGTCTATTATATCATTTATTTCTATGACAAATTTCTAAGAAGCAATTTTTAATTCATTTGTATACATCATAAAACTTAGCCTTAAACAGGTAGGTAATTGGCTTGAGGTGTGAAAGGCAGAAAAGGATGGGGCTGTGGGTGGAACTCAGGTAATCCTACTGCAAACTTTATGCTCTTAACCACTCAATCTGCTGGACATTAGACAACTAATAATACTGATTCTCAGGGACTACATCCCCCTTTACATTTCAATGCATTTTCCTGCATAGAAAATGCGGTCCCATTGTTCTCTGATTTTGAATTGAAACACAAATAGCATAGGAGAAAATGTTCACACCATTTCCGATTGTCCCTCTCACATAGAGTCTGACAGAAGGAAGCCGTTTTATCACATTGTGATCAGTCACACTTGCAAATGCCATAAGTGTCAACGTGAAAAAGTCTGCTCTTTCTGCTGGTTTCTTGGATGAGTTATTTCTGTCATTTAATTTTAAAAAGCAAATATATTGACCTATACTGACATTTCTCTTTGATATAAGCATAATAAAAAATACCATGAATAGACATTTTTTCTCTCATGATTTAATTCATACTATCCTCAATTAAAATTTCAAAAGCTATCATACTATAGTGAACTTGTATAATTTAGAACCTTTAATTAACTTTAAGTATAATTTTCTCTTTTATCTTCATGAGTAAAACATAGGGCAGATCTGGAGTTTGGGGAGTTGGAAACAGATTAAAAGAAAAGCTTAACTATATTTTTATTTGATTTTCTTATAAAATATTTGGTATTTTTTTCCACAGAAAAGAATTACAAATGTGTATACTCAAAATAGTATGATTATTTTAAGAGAAGTGAGATTTCTGATGGGAAGAAAAACGTTTCAATTATTACACGTTCATAATCTTCAGCAACCTTATTAGTCTCTGTAGAAGGTTTAGGAGCAAAGGGTATGCAACTAGGATTATATGCCAAATTTTACAATTCACCTTGTGTGTGCATGTGCCTGTGTGTTATCCTTTGGGAAGAGAGCCTCTTTACTGACCTGTATTTCTCTGATGCAGCCCTACTTAGTCTGAGGCATACATTCATTTGGACTCCTTAATGGTTGCAATGATATCCTTGTGATGACAGGAAGTTTGCATCTGTTTTCATTTCTTAACAAAAAGGAGAAAATGGTAGATAATACAGAACTAGAGGATTGTAAATGAAACTTCCTCCAAAATTGTTTTATTTATCACTAACAAGGTACTCTTTTTACTCAAAACATTCATTAGTTCAATATAATTCAATTAGCAAATCTGCAAAGTGTTTCCCATGTGCAAAGGCTGTGTTTGATTAAAGGCTGATTTTCTTCCACATAAACAAATGGACTCTCAGAAACATATCTAATTGTCATCTTGATATTCTGGAAATGATTATTTAAATGCAATATATTATATTAGAGAGTTTTTGGAATAGAAATTGTGCTTGTATAGGATTACAATTCTATGTTGTTTTCTAGAACTAATGCTCATTTTCTCCAAATTCTCAATTGTATGAAATCAGCTCTTTTTACACATTTTATTGTTGCTTACCTAAAGAAGAAAACACAAACCGGATATTGGACCAATATGATTTTCCCAACTTTAGGGAATCTCAATTCCTATTTCGTATTTTTTTTAAATTTCCTAATCATGGATGGTTTTAGACTTAGATCAAATAGGCAACTACCTGTTTTGTATGACTGGAGAGGTGTCTCGGAAAAGCATCATTGAATCCGCTTTACACCTACCATATACACACATTTCTTAATATTTCTCTCTCAGACTGAAACAACTGTCTTCATCTGCTATCATTTTATTTCTAGACACCCAAGACTATTGTTTTATGTAAATTACAAGTGCCAGATCATTGAGGTAATTTCATTTCAATGTGCACAGGTACCTAAGGTAATTTTTCAGAAACTAACTAACACTTAGTAGAGAAAGTTTTCTTTAATAACTGTCTTTTAGGCTAGGCCTCCCTGGGGAAGTTGGTCAGGCTACTGCAAGAAGTCAGAGTACTCGGGGAAAGAGGCAGTTACTGGAAAGATTAATAAGGAAATAAAAAAAAAAACAGAAAAAGTCAAGACACCTGTATTTGGTAGAGGACTGAAGCCCACTAACCAAGAAATATGTAGATATTAATTTAGCCCTGGCTCCCAATAGTTGTCACTGTGGACAATCTACAAAGTTCTTCTGAGGATATTACACAGGGTGCTTGTGTATACAAGCTTTAATGTTCCTCCTAGTTTAGCAATTTATCTTATCACTTGATTTTCTAAAGACATCTCTGCCCCTGTTCTCTTCTAAGAAATAACAACAAGGAAGGCAGAGAAGGGAGGTAATTATCCATCATTGATCCTGATTATACTGTAACTATCATCATTGAATTTTAATAATAAACAGTAAAAAAAGATCACAACATATGCTGTAGCAGAAATAAAGGAGAAAAAAAACAAAGGAAAATTCCCTAACACTCAACCATAAACTTATTGCTTTATCTCAAGGCACCACCAATAACATCTTTCTTTTAAAGGTCATCATGGGGAGACTCTCGTAGGTTTCTACTTTTCCACACAGCTGGGGATTGTAGAGAAAATATTTATTTAGACAAAGTTAATTTGACAGATGTGATACCACCTGCTGTCTCTACTGTATATTTCTTTGCTCCTTCTGAAATGGCTCTGTTGTATCATTCTGTCTTCAGGTATCAAAAGAAACAAACCACCCCCACCCCCACTCCTCTCCTGCATTTTCCCTCCTTTTTGAAAAACACAGGGCCATAAAAAGATGATTTGCAGAACTAGAATGAAAATCAGAATTTTATTTTTTATTAGGATGTCAACACATGCCTGCAAGGCGCACACTGCCTGCTGCTATCATTCTTTGTTGTGTAGACTACAGCGCTGAACAGAAGAATTGGAGCTTTGTCCTTCTCGCTGACACTAGTCTAATCATTCATTCCTGCCTCCTGCCTCCCACTCCTCAAACCTGTAGGCGTATCATAATCTGGCTATTAAGAAGCTCACATTTAAAAATCACCTAACCTGCTGCTTGATAATGGGATGTTGAAAATGGATGGTCTGTTCCCTGGGAGGGCATTATCAGCTATGAACATGAGCCCAACAGTACTTCATTATATCATCTATGCTCCGTCCTCAGAGCCCATTCAGAAGCTCTCAGAGGCTCACTTTCTATCAAGCTCTGGATTGACATTGGCTGTTGTGAGAGTATTATACGTTCTTCTATTTGTTGCAATTCCATGGTTTAAGCCTTGCAAAGGATCACAGATGAGAAACAAAAAGAGGGTGTCCAGGTGAACAGCTCAGGGACTCTGTGACTGGCTATCTAGTGCTACCTCCAGGGTGACAGGAGACTTCTCCAAACCAGAGCAGGGAGGGTCACTGTTTACTTTTGCTTTCTCTGAGGTTCCCAGGTGCTAGAAACCCACTTTAATAGCTGGAACACAGACTTAGATCTTTTGCCACCTGTTGGCTATGCTGGAGCCCAGCCCCACTGAGGTCTCAGCTCTGTTCCTATGAAAGCACCATCCTCTGCCTCTGCTCATCCCTCTGCAGGATTCCTAGCTGGTCCTCTGAGGCAAGGATGCATTGACATTTACCTTTGCCCTTTGCTTGATGACATTTAGTGATATTATTATTAAATTTGGAGTCCATATATTACTTGTTTATAATTCTTGTCCCTCCTGGAGACAGCTATAAAAATGTGCTACTCAGATCTCATGGGGGATGGAGTGTGGTTGACTGACAGCTCCAGCTGCTGTCCCTGGAGATCAAGGACCCCATTTCTGCTGATATCCCACTTCCCCAGATTATTCCCACTCAGTGCCTGGGTGTGTTTGAGGTGCTAGTGCTGTCCTGTTCCTAGAGCTCATCTATGCTAACAGGAAACACTGGCTATGTAGTCCCCACTGCCTGGACAGGGACTTTCTTAAAACTGTGATGAGACCATCTGAGCAATCCTCCTTGCTTGCCCTGTGCTGTAACAGGCCAGTCTTGCCTTGCAGTCTGAAGGCTCTTTCTGCCAATTCCTGTTTCCTCCCCTCTTTCTTTCATAGGCATTTTCCTTCACAGGTCCCTTGCCAATCTTATAGTGTCTTGGTATCTGCTTCTTGGAGAATCTCAACATAGATTTACTAATTCTAAAAATCAGCCAAAACGGCTTATTAAAAAATAACTTAAATGCTTACAAAATCAGGTTAAAAAAAAGTCTGAGAGACAGATTGGAAAGTGTACAGACTAGGGAGACTCTAGCTATTAAGCATTACCAACCAGGTAACATTTTGAATAGGAAGCATAAATATAAAACCTATAGGAAAGCCAAGTGTAATTTTCAAATTTTACCCTGAACTTTCTGGCATTTGGGGAAAAATAATACATATAGTAAATTATACAAAATTCCTAGTATAAATGTTACCTATTTTGGCTCTCTGGTTAAACGTTTTTGCCTGTTATAGCCGTTTATCTGTGCGGCCACCAGCTTCCTTAGGAAAACCATCCCTCTGTGTCTTTCTCCCTCCACTATTGTCATGTTGTCTGAATAGAAGCTGCTTGCCCTTTCATGACTTTGCTTCCCCGGCTGCAGTGACAGAGTGACGTGTAGACAGAGGTTCACCACTCTGGACACAGTGAGTGGCTCTGCTGGACTTATTACCCAAGACTTGCCAATCAGAGTTCTTGCCTAAAAGCTTTGAACTTTCAGGCAAATCAGCCCTGCAAGTAAAAGTTCCTTTTTTTTTTTTTTTTTCTGGAGCTCTGTTGCTTTGTGCAGGAACATACCAACAACAGTCAAAGAAAATGATTAACTAAAATTGTAAGGTTTGTATGTTGAAAACAACAGAAGTGAGAGATTAAGTGTAGATGCTATTCAAATGACTGATTATAAAAATTCCTAAGGCCAGTCCATTCTTGTTCTTGCTGTGGTTTGATTATTCCATCCAATTCATTCGACATTTTTCTTAAGGTATCTTGAATCGATGTTCTGTTGTTTATGAGCCAAAAGACTTACCTAGTGTAGCTGACATTCTAATTCTGGTATTACTTTCTTCAAGACATCTCTTTAACTCACATTGTGTGTGTTATATGATAATGAGCACCACAGATACTTGCAGAATGTGGCCTTTGCTCTTTATCTAATGGAATATAAGAATTTATTTCATTAATTTTAACCATTTTTTTCTTGTATTTTATGTAATATTTAAACATTTAGGAAATTTCAAAGAACAGTTTTAGTTTTACAAGAGTATTGCAATAATTTTAGAGTTCCTACATTTGCCACACCAAGGTTCCCCTATTCTTAACATTCTTTTGGTTCATGTCTCACAATTAATGAACTGATATTTATATATTTTGTTAAATAAAGTCAATACATTATATTTTCCCATTTTTCTCCTCATTTCTTCCTCTGTTCCAAAATCCCATCTAGGTTACTACATTACATTTACACATCTCCTTAGATTCCTCTTTGTTGAGATAGTTCCTGAAATTTTTCTTATTTTTTGATGACCTTGACAATTTTCAGGAGTTCTGGTAAAGTATATTGTGGAATGTCTTCGATTGGGAATTGTTTGATGTTTTTCTCATGGTTAGATAGTGGTGATAGTTTTTTTTAGAAGGAAGTCCACAGAGGTAAAGTGCCCTTCTCCGGACGTCATATTAGGGTATATGCTATCAACATGCTTTATCGCTGTTGATGTTAACTTTGACCCCCTCATTAGGGAATGTTTGTCAGGTTTCTCCACTATGAGGTTACTTTCTCTCTCATCCCCTTTTACATAGCATACTCCTTAATAGGAAGTCACTATGTACAGTCATGCTTGAGGATGCAAGAAAAATGCTTTTCTTCAATGGAGTGGAAACTTTCTGCATTGGAAATTTTTCTATCCTGTCCCATTTATTTTATAATTTATTTGTATAAGCATAGACTCATAAATGTTTATTTTATTCATTGGATCATAATTGAATGCCATATTATTTTGTTTCTCAAATTGTTCCAGGTTTTGGTCATTGGGAGTTGCTTCAGACTGACACCTTTGTCACTTTTACATGCCTCTAGAGTTTGTTTTTTGAACATTTTCTTCCTTTCTGGCACTCCAGGATGCTGCAGTATCATCTTGCATGCTTCTCTGTCTTAGCTCTAAAATCACTCATTTTTTTTCCCGTTGACTCTAGATTCCTTTTATTGGAAAATGCTATTAGAACCCAAGATCTGGGTGCGGGGGTATAACCATTCATTATTTTGAATGCAAAGTTGAAAAAGTTAGCATAGATATATAGAGAGAGCTAAGTATACTAACAAATATGTACACATGTATACATCTAATAAGTGAGGGGTTATGAGATAGAAAGTAACATTGGTATATTCATTTTTCAATAGTAGAACTCTTGGTCTACTTTTTGATTTTCTGTTTTCACTGTTAAATATTTTTTTCTTATGTTTTTGTCATTTTTGTCTAAATAGCCTCCAATAGTCTTTATTTCCCTCTTAGTTTGCAGTGACTCACCTGTAATAGGTTAATAAATAAGTGTTTTGAAATTGCATCTAGTCCTCTACAAATACAAGAACGTTTCATAGAGTTCAACATGGATGGTATTAAAGCTGACATTCTGTCAGTCATTTACTTTGTTCAGAGTTCTTACTTTTTCACTTTTTCCTCCTTTTATATTACATTCATGTCTTGGTTTTTGCAGTCTTATCTTGGTTTTATTTCATAACCCAGAGCTGCACTTTATAGTATAACTTCTAGATAAATTTGATGTTACTACGTTGTTAATACAAATAGAGAATTAAACTAACAATTTGTTCTTTCTCTATTTTAAATTATTACAATATCTCATAGCAGCTCCAAACTTGGGCCTTCCCATTCTAATCATGATCCCCATGTATAAAAACATTCAAAAAAACTTATTTAGATATTAAGCATCATGAAAACACATACAATTCAATTTTATTTTTCCCTCTATTTTAAAGAAAACTGTATTCTCACGAGATAGTGAAAATCCTACTTACTCTTATTACTTATATGACAAAATGGCTTTACTCTAAATTTATTGCCTTGCTGACTTTTATTTATAACCCGCTCTTCCTACCTTTATTCAGTTTGTTATTTATTTTCTGACCAGCTATGTCATGATTATATTTTTGTTTTTAATTCTAAAATTCATATTGTGTGTCCTCTGAATATCATTTCCTGATATTTAATTTTAATGTTTTTAACTTTGACACAGTCTACTTTGCTTCACAGTTGTATCTAAATTTTTATTGATGGCTATTATACGTTATTTTTATGTCCAATTTTATCTTTCATGCCTCAGTTGTCAAAAGATAATTTGGAGCTCTTCTGTGGTAGTTCCATTGTCTGCTTATGTAGAATAGGGTAAATGGCCTCTGCTGAGATATAAGGAAGGTCTAGGGGTGTCCAATCTTTTGGCTTCCCTGGGCCACACTAGAAGAAGAAGCATTTTGGGCCACACATGAAATAAGATAAAACTAATGATAGCTGAGGAGGTAAAAATATATATACTGCAAAAAAAAAATCTCATGTTTTAAGAAAGTTTATAAATTTGTGTTGGGCCACATTCAAAGCCATCCTGGGCTGCATGTGGCCCAGAGGCTGTGTGTTGGACAAGCTTGGTTTAGACAATGGTATTTAAGGAAGAGAAGTCTTGCCAAGCTGACTTTCTCTCAGTCCTACCTGAAATTGGCCTTCAATCTTACCTGCCCCTTTTTTTCATCATGCTTATAGAGCTCTTGTTCCTATGAATCTCCTACCACTAGTTATCCTGCATCATCTGGTTTTTACAGGTTGTATAGTCTCTTCCCACTGTCTCAGGAATTGTGGGCTAACAAGAACACAGGAATCTTCTCTCTTTGGTTTTGGTCAGATGAGTACAGGAAGAAAGTAAGACAATCTGGTCCAATGGGAGAAGACATTTAACTTTCCCCATTTTATTCCAGATATATAAAGCATTATGAAGATTCAAAATGGAGAACTGCCACTGGTTCCATGATATCTGAGTTCTTGTACATTTTATCCTCTGCCTGCTGAATTTGCTTAAGTCGGGGAAAGACAAATAAAGCACTAAATTTTACAATTAATTATTGGCTTTCTGGAAAGGAAACTCTCATGCCCTCTGTCATCTCACTTTTACACATTCAGACATTTGGCTTTCAAACATATACTCAGGGACATTTTCATTAAGAATGAGGAAGAATCTGCCTCTGATGGAGAGCATTTTGTTTGTTTGCACTGTAGTCAGCATCAACCTTGCTGAAACATGTTTGCCAGTGAGGAAGGATAGCAGCTTATCTCTTTTTATTGGTATCTTCCTATTCAAACTTTCTCCTGTTACCTTAGCCACACTTATTCATCATCTAACTTTTCTTTGATGCTTCAGAGATTCATATCTCTTTATATAAGAATTATATCTTTTCAGATTCATTTTTTCCTATGTTTCAGTATAAGTATTAGAACTTCTGTTGGTTTTGATCTAGTTAAATCCAATGCCTTGAATTGAATTTTCAGTTATTTCTAGGAGAATTGAGATTTCAAACTGATCGGCACTGCAGAAAATGAAATCAAAGTAACAAAAGTTCCTAAAAACGTATTATAATATAATATAGTCATAGACATTATTGAGTACTGTAAAAGGTATTAAATTTTATTATTGTGACTTACAGACTGACTAGCACATTTAATGAAGTGTATCCACAACTCATTATGTATCAGTTATATATGGCAGTTAATCTATATAAGGGATAGGTGGTTAACAGTGTCCTAACATGTATTGGGATAACCTGCCAAAAAGAGCAGGGAAAATTCCAGTGAAACTATTTAGATTTCAGGTGGCAAAGGTAAGTTATGTTTGGTAAGCAAATTACAACAGAGAACCCAAAGTTTTGTAGTCATAATACATGAAAATGTTCAATATTAAGGAACCTGAAGCAAAATAATGGTGTTCCATTAGGAAAGTAGAACATAAAAAGATATAATGATCAATGCAGGAAAGCTGTCTTTGTTGCAAGTTAGTATTTAGGGAATGAACTTCAATTTCCAGAGAATGAACTAGGAAAAACCAGTATAGGAAGCCAGTCCTGTAAAAAGACTATGGAGCTTTACAGGCTACTAGAACCGGAATTCAGATTCAGAACACCACATTCTGCAGACTGGGGTACGTAAAGGAGACTTATGCATTGAAACCTAAGTGCCAATAGATGGTCGTTATAATGCATGTAATAGATTAATAGGGAAACCAATAGTTAGAATTGGCCATTCTTATGCTCCTTCAGAGTTTTGGCAAGATCATGATTGGGTTCAGCTACAGAATGCTGTAGTTAGCCTCAGGATGTGGCTTTGCTAACGAACAGAATAAGGAATTTTGTTTAAAAGCAATCTCCATTCACAGCACTAATATTCAGTAGCCATTGTAAACTGGATTATCTAATTTCTCTCTATTCTGATGAGCAGGACTAATAAAGATGAGTCATTGATTTCTAAAGTCTGAGAGAGGAGCAGTCTATGCTATGTTGTAATGGAATTGACATCTGTCCTGTTACTAGAAAAAAAATGAAAAAACATTTCCAATTAGTAGTGAACAAAACATCAAGGGAAGACTGTAGTAGTAAATTAACACCTACAAACAGGCTATATAATCTGGGTGAAATTTTGTAAAAGTGCTTGAAGATAAATGATTTTCTGACTCAGAAAAAGAGATTTTTTTTTTTTTTTGAGACTGAGTGTCACTCTGTCACCAAAGCTGAAGTGCAGTGGCGCGATCTCCACTCGCTGCAGCATCCGCCTTGCGGGTTCAAGTGATTCTCCTGCCTCAGCTTCCTGAGTAGTTGGGATTACAGGTTATTTTTTATACTTTTTAATAGAGACAGGGTTTCGCTATCTTGGCCAGGCTGTTCTCCAACTCCTAACCTCAAGTGCCTACCTGCCTTTGCCTCCCAAAGTGCTGGGATTACAGGCGTGAGCTGCTGCGCCTGGCCTTAAAAAAAGAAATTCTTAATATGCAATGGATATTTCTACATGAAGAACAAATTAAACATTATTAAGTACTTTTGAGTCATTTAATGTTATATAGGCAACTACCAATTTCTTTCCACAATTTTATAATAATCAGTCTTTTCTACTTAATGTTTTTCTACATAATTTAATATGATTTAAAAAGACAAATTTATAGAATAAAGGCTCTGGAATAAAAATGTCCCTGAAGAAAATAGTTTCTCACTTCTTACATTGTTGCATACTCACTCTCTCCTCAAAAATTAGAAGAGGGGTAAAAAGCTTAAGTGATATGCTGAAGGCCTTGTGAGTTTTTGTGTGGAAGAGTTAGGTCTAACATTCACACATCATGATTTTCAGTGCAATGACTTATATTCTCATTTATTTCATCTTTGATTTTGTACCTTTGATTCACAATATTAGAAATATTAACTGTCTGGAAAAATTTTGGAGGATGTATCAATAGTAATCATTTTTTAGAGTTACAGTTCAATAATTCAAAAAGAAAAATAATATTTGAAATTACATCAATAAGATATACATAATATCCTCCTTAATTCCTTTGTAATTATCAAGATTAAAATATTGCCACTCTAAAATATGACTACTTTCAATGATTTTTTCTGTGTTTAAATTATTTGAAAAATTTTTTTAATCTACTGAGGGTGAATTAGGAAACAGTCACCAAGATGATTCCTTTTCTGACACCCTAGCAAGTTTGAGAAGTTCCCACTCCACCTCAGTTTTGGTAATTTTCTAGAAAGACTCACAGAATTCACTAAAAGTTGCCATATTCACAGTTACAGTTTGTTACAATGGAAGTAGACAGATCAAAATCAGCCAAAGACAAGGTATGTGGGGCAGAATCCAAGAGAATTTCAAAAATGAAACATCCAGGTTTGCTTTTTCCTATAGTCATGGACACTATTAACTTCTCCTAGCAATGAACATTTATAGCGCATTGTCAACCAAAGACACCCTCTCAAGCCTTGGTGTCCAGGGTCTTTACGGGGCTCTGTCACAGAGACATGATCCCCTGCCCACATGATCCACCCTAGTCCCCAGATCCTCTGAAGGTATTAAGCTGATACCCGGCCACTCAAAGCCCTAGATTATATGGCATGGCCCAAGAACAAAGACACTCTTATCAGGCAGAACATTTCCAGAGCTTAGCAATCACTTCCCAGGAGCTGAGGGCAAAGGCCAGACCACCCTCTGGGCAAGGTTAAATTCTTTACTATATGCTGAGAAATGTATTTGCTATTTTCTCATACAGGAAAAAATACTTATAAGATTATTTCTAAATTAGAGGAACATAGAAACCTGAAAATGCTAAAATAAATGTATGATCAGGAATAAACAGAGAGGTTACTAAAATGAATTGTGTATCTTTAATTAGTTGACCAGATACAATAGGTTTTTGTGTCTTCTTGGAATGTTGTAACAGAAAATCAAGGATGATCAAAGTAAGGAATAAAATACATCAAGGGAAGGTATAAAATTGAAAAACAACAACAACAACAACAAAAATCACTGAAACTAAGCTCCTAAAAAATTAGAGTGTATACAGACAGTTGACAAATAGTGAAACTTTAGTCTGAATATTGGTAAATTTATTTAATTAAGTCAATTGTTTTCCTCCCCAGTCAAGAATAAGATGTTACATTACCAAAATAGAACACATTTCTTAAGTACCTGATGTCTAAAACTAGACATATGTGTATATACATACATGTCTAGACATATTTCTATTGGTGTGCATGTGTATGTGTGTGTGTGTAGTGTGTGTGTGTAGTGTGTGTGTGTAGTGTGTGTGTGTATTGTGTGTGTAGTGTGTGTGTAGTGTGTGTGTAGTGTGTGTAGTGTGTGTGTGTAGTGTGTGTGTACTGTGTGTGTGTATTGTGTGTGTGTGGTGTGTGTGTATTGTGTGTGTGTGTATTGTGTGTGTAGTGTGTGTGTGTGTGTTTTGTGTGTGTGTGTGTGTGTGTGTGTGTGTAGTCAGCCCTTGATGTCCCTGGGTTCTATATTTATGGATTCAATAAACTATTTATTAACAATATTTTTAAAAAATGGATAGTTGTGCCTGTACTGAACACATACAGGTTTTTTCCTTGTCATAGTTATTCTGTAAACAATATGGTATAACAACTATTTATACAGCATTTAAATTGTATTAGGTATTAACAGTAACCTATATGTGATTTAAAATATATGGGAAGATGTGTATAGCTTATATAAAATATAATATCATTTCACATAAGGGACCTGAGCATCTATGGATTCTTGTATCTGAGGGGGGTTCTGAAACCAATCCCCCACTGTATATATGTATGTACACATGTTTATATGTATATGTGTATGTATATACGTCTGTAAGTGTGTATGTGGTATGCTATAGAAAGAACATTATACTATACTCTTCCATATTATACTATAGACACAACAGAGAGATAATAAAATAATTTTGTGGAAGTTATCACTTGTATACATTTATCACCTCTGTTAACTATCTTTCTATTCCTCAAAGTAAGTTCTTTCCTACTTAATGCCTTTCTCAGTGTTTCTCCCATTTTCTTGGAAACTTCCTAATTCCATATACTGTTTTATCGAGTTAGCTCTTGAAGTTAGAAATAAAATTGCTTCAGGAAAGCCCTGCCTATTCCTCAAATGTAAGTCAGATAATTTTGTTACAACCTGCTCCTATGCACATTCACAAAGGCTGTCCTGAAATATATGTAAATAAACATCTATTTGTAAATATACACATACTTATATATGTCTATATAGACACATGTAGAAATATGTCTATATAGACATGCATATTTATATGTGTGTGTCTACCATTTCTCAATTGGCACTATGCTTTAGCTTTTCAGTCCTCATTGAACATCGTCATTGAAAAATGATTGATATATTTTTTTCAGATAAAACCCACAAGGACAGAACTATATTAATCTTGATCATTTTCTATGTGTCAAATAGCACAGCGGCTAGTCCATGATAGACTTTGAATTAATGTTTGTTAATATTAATATTTGTTGAAAGAATAAGTATATATTATACATTAAAGTTGTAAAAGACAATGGTAAATCAATTATGAACCTAGAGAGCTAATACCAAGGTATATACTAGAAAAACCAAGAGTCAAGTATCAGAGAGGACAATTATGGACTCATTCAATATCAGTAGTCACATAAGAAAAAAATTCAGGTAAGATGTCACTGGTTTTAGACTATGTGAGTTTATGCGATCTCTTAAAATAATAAACACAATTAAAAAGGTATTGTTACAGAAGTATAAGCACCAAAGCTAAAATGCAATAGATTTAAGCTATGGTCGTTCAGCACCCAACTCGGCCTTCTAGATTGGCTTTGTGATGGTAGAACTGGGATCCTGAACAACACAAATTTGCCCACGCGGGGCCTTGAAAGGAGGTTGTGTGGCTGGGAGAGGAAAGGGAGCTTGCTTCTTCCTGTGTGCTCACTGGGGGCTTCTCCTGGGCTTGTAATTCCTGTGAGCCTCACTCCAATAGGGCCTTCTCACACCTTCAGCAGGTGACTCATTTTGTGGCAGAAGCTGAATCCATTTACCAGTTTTTCCCAAATGTGCCCCACCAGCTTCATGGCAGCTGCCTCTCAGGAGCCATCTAAACAGTGCTGCCTTCCTCAGGACCCTTCCCAAACTCAGATACACCAGTACCAGCTGAACTGGTGTTCCTTCCTCAGGGGTCTTACTTTAGTCTCTGCAGAGATCTGAGTAACTTCCTACGTTTTTAAGATTTAATATTTCCAGAATCTTCCTTCAGCCCTAGGAATGACAGTTGCTTCCTGCAGCAATTATTTCCAAGCTACATCAGTTTTTTGTTTATCCTTTAGTAACACTTTTATACATTGGGGTAAGAATTTTTTATATCAAATTCTCTCCTTCCAATAACTTGATAGATATGGTTGCCTGACTGGACTCTAATTGATACAGATAGGAATATGCATTGAGAAAATAAGTAGTGAGAGAAGATAATTTGATAGAAGTGACTGCAATAAAGAGAAGAGAGACAGATGTGGCTTTAAAGAATTGATGCAAGGCGTACAAAAGATCTGAGGATATTCTGGGACAGAAAGGAAATGCGAGTGGAATGAGAAAGCTTGAAAACGGGTGAAATAGAGGAGTGAATGAGACTGGCGGCCCCAGAGGCAATAGAAGTCATTTATTCTAATGGATAACGGCGATGTGATTAGTCTGAAAACAGTCTTCACTAGAACACTGGAATCTTCCCTAGAAACAGAAGAAAAAAAGGGCAGGTAAAAGACAGTTTAATGATACAGGAAGATTTTTCAGGGAAGAAAACAACTTAGGTATAAAAGAGGAGGAGATTGAAGAATTAAATTCTTACTGAAGAAGAAGGTTTTGAACATCTGGCAAATAAATAAATGTAAGAAATTTTTAAAAAGGTAAGCACTGAGACTGCTTGCTGTGTAGCTTTTCATGGTCATTAATAAACAATTTATATAATATTTAGTTTGAGTTGTATGAGTGAGAGCACTTTTGGTTTCAAGTAACAGAGGCCCAGTTTGAATTTAATGGATATATACCAGGGTAGCTTTCATGAGAACTTATGATTCAGGGAAACTCACATTTTCTCTGTGGTGAAACGTGGAGTTTGAACAGCAACACAGACACCATCGGCCTTCATACTCGCTATGATCATTTATTCATGCTTCCCCATGGCCACTGATGCCATTTATTCTTCCTCTGTGAGAATTTTGTTCATCCAGCAGGAAACATGGCCAAAGGAAGCTTCAGGCTCATATGGTTGATCCAGATAGAAGAGACACATGTATTTCAAGCTGTGTGCGGTGGCTTACACCTGTAATCGCAGCACTTTGGGAGGCCGAGGCGGGTGGAACTCCTGAGGTCAGGAGTTCAAGACCAGCCTGGCCAACATGGCAAAACCCTGTCTCTAATAAAAATCCAAAAATTAGCCAGGTGTGGTGGTGCACGCCAGTAATCCCAGCTACTCAGGGGGCTGAGGCAGGAAAATTGCTTGAACTCAGGAGGCGGAGGTTGCAGTGAGCCAAGATCGTGCCATTGCACTCCAGCCTGGGCAACAGAGCAAGACTCTGTCTCAGAAAAAAAAAAAGACACATGAATTTCAATCTAAGTAAAAGATGCCATGCAGCCTGATGATTGCCATCAGCAATCAAGTCTAGTGATGGCCCAGTGTGGGTCAATAGCCCACAATGTGGACACTCAGGAAACTGGCAATTCCCATTCAAAACGTGCATTGATGTTGTATTAGTTTTCAATTGCTGTGTAACAGATGAGCATGAACTTAGTGCTTAAAACAACACAAATTCACCATCTCACACTCTCTATAGGTCTGAAGTCCAAAATTGGGATAACTAGGAACTGGGTTCTCTGCTCAGGGTCTCACAAAACTGAAAGCAAAGTACCAGCCATGGCTGAGTTCAAGTGGAGCTCAGCATACTCTTCCAATCCACCAGTCCACTGGCGCCTTCCCCAGCATCCAGTTCTTTTTAGGTGTAGGAATGAAATTCCTGTCTTCTTTCTGGCTGTCGGCAAAGAATTTCTTCCCACTTGTAGAGGCTGGCACTAGGCCCTGGCTATGTGTCTCCTCCATGGGCAGTTTATAACATGGCTATTTATTTATGTTCGGGCTAGCAGAAGAGGATCTCAATGATGCTTCATCTTCTTTTCAGGAGCTCACCTGATTCTTTTAATGGAGCTCAGATCCATTCAGGATAATCTCCCTTTTGAGTAACTCAAAGCCAACTGTTTAGGGATCTTACTTATGTCTCTAAAAAAATCCTTTTCGCATATTATATAACATACAAATTGGGGTGTTATTTCTTCATTTTCACTGGTGCTCCTCACACTCAGGAGAGGACACACAGACCTTGTCCATGAGGGATGGAGACACTGGGGGCTGTCCTAGTTTATTCACGTTGGTATAAGAAAATACCATAAATTGAGTAACTTATAAACAACAGAAATCTATTTCTTGCAGTTCTCAAGGCTGGGAAGTCCAAGATCAAGACACCAGCAGACGTAATATCTCATAGATGGCACCTTTTCACTGTGTCCGCACATGGTGGAGCAGGCAAGGCAGTTCTTTGGGCTTTTTTGTTTTGTTTTGTTTTTTGAGATGGAGTTTCACTCTATTGCCAGGCTGGAGTGAAGTGGCATGATCTCGGCTCACTGCAACCTCCACCTCCCAGGTTCAAGTGATTCTCCTGCCTCAGCTTCCCGAATAGCTAGGAATACAGGTGTGTGCCACTACACCCAGCTAAATTTTGTATTTTTAGTAGAGATGGAGTTTCACCATGTTGGCCAGGATGGTCTCAATCTCTTGACCTCGTGATCCGCCCGCCTCGGCCTCCTGAAGTGTTGGGATGGTACTAATCCCATTCATGAGGGCTGCCCTCATGACCTAGTAAACCCCTAACAAAACCCACTTTGTAATATCATCAAATTAGTAATTAAGTTTTCAACATATAAATTTGTGAGGGGCATAATTGTTCAACCATAGCAGGGAAGAGTCATCTTAGTATTCTGCCTGCCACAGTCTACTTCCTGGACCCTGATAATTCATATCCCTCACACAAGCAAATGTTATTCACCCTCTCCAAGCATTACAAAGAGTCTCATTCTATTATATTATCAGCTGAAAGTCTAAATTTCTCATTATCTAAAGTAGGTGTGAATGAGGCTACTGTGTGTAATTCATTAAATACAGTTCTTGGGCACAATTCCTCCCCACCTGTGGACATGTGAACCTAAAGACGTAAGGTATCTTCCCCCAACACTCCTGACATACAGTAGAGGAGTAGGCATTGTATAATAGTTAAACACATTTGGGCTTGGAAAAGCAGGCAAAGAGGCCGGGCACAGTGGCTCATGCCTGTAATCCCAGCACTTTGGGAGGCCAAGGTGGGTGGATCAGCTGAGGTCAGGAGTTTGAGACCAGCCTGGCCAACATAGTGAAACCCCATCTCTACTAAAAGTACAAAAAATTAGCCGGGAATGGTGGCAGGTGCCTGTAATCCCAGCTACTCAGGAGGCTGAGGCTGGAGAATCGCTTGTACCCGGGAGGCGGAGGTTGCGGTGAGCAGAGATCACGCCACGGCATTCCAGCCTGGGTGACAATAGCAAAACTGTGCACATGTACCCTAGAACTTAAAGTATAATAAATAAATATATATATATAAAATAATAAAAAAGAAAACAAAAAGAAAAACAAAAAAAAAAAGAAAAAGAAAGAAAAAGAAAAAGCAGGCAGAGGAAGATGAGAAAGAGTGATTAGTCCAAACTAGTTCTGAAATCCACGCAGGAAAACAGCTTTAGAATTTTTTATTAGGTTTCAAGGACTGGGAGTAATCACCCATAGCTTTTGACTTCGTCCTCTAGGCTCTTGGCTCCATTCTTCCTTTCTTTATTAAAGAAGCAGCATGTGTTTGCTGCTGAAGAGTTTCATTAGCCTTCTGTTGTTAGAATTTGGGGATCCAAGAGCCTACTTTAACTTCATCTTCTCTTAGTATTTTCAGTCTAAGCCAACATTATTTCTGCTAAAACAATGTTCTCAAAAACTTTGTAGATCTTGTGTGAGTTTCACTGGTTTCACTTCAGTAGTCAAAGGCATATCCCATAAGATTTTTGAGATAATTTATTCTCCATCTTTGGCTTCCACTGAGATGACTGAGGGACAATACACTAAAGCCTCATAAAGGGCCACTTGTTTGTTTGAGAGGATCTGTGAGGGATATCCTTAGTACCTTGCAAAGACCCTTTGTGTTATTGATTGTTTTGACCTTTGATTTGTTTGATGTTTTAGCAAAGGTCATACAGTGACACAACAGCTTCTTCTCCATGCCAAGTTTCTGGCAGCCATATGAGAATTTTAGAATCTTTCACCCTCCAGAGAGCTTGAAAATTTCAAAATCATCTATTCCTTGTCCCTCTTTGTTTAACATTTCTTCCCTCAATTTCTCTCTCTCCTCATGATTTTATTATAAGTAGCAAGAGGAAACCAGGCAGCACCCTTAACACTATGATTGGAAATGTCCCTACCTAAGTTCATCACTTCAAAATTCTGCTATCAACTTTGTATAGTTTCACCAGGGCTTCTGCCACTGTATGAGAAGGACGTCCTTTCCTTTGGGTTGCAGATTCTGCTTTTAGCTCTCGTAAGCATCATCCTTAAAATCCTAATTTCTATTAGCAGTTTGTTCAAGACAATTTAGATTTTATCTTAGTATGCTACTCAAAATTATTGCAGCCATCACTCACTGCCCAATTTAAAAGCTGTTCCCAAATTTTAAGTGATCCCAAATTTTGGTATCAACACCACTCCACTTCTAAGTACCAAAACACACATTGTGTTCTTTTGATGTTATAATGAATTACTGAAAATGTAACAGTTTAAAATAACACAAAATTATTATCTCATGGCTTCTGTAGATCAGAAAGTCCAGGGGTAGCATAATTGGGTTGTCTTTCTAGGACCTCATAAAATTGAAATTAAAGTGTCAACTGAGGCTCTTTTCTCATCTGGAGATCAGAGTTCTCATCTGATTTCATTTAGATGGTTGGCAGAATTCAGTGTCTTGGGTTTGTAGGATTAAGATCCCTATTTTCTTGATGAGTTTTGGCCAGCGGTCCCCTCAGAGGCTTATAGATGCTTCCTCCAGGTCATAGTCATGTGGCCTCCAGTGTAGACAGTTTACAAAGTACATGAATGTTTGGTTTAGGCCTGCCAGAAAGAATCTCGATGATACTTCACCGTCTGTATTAGCCCATTCTCACACTGCTGTAGTATTCATACTACCTGAAATATGACAGTTTATAAAGAAAGGAGGTTTAATGGACTCAGAGTCCTGCCTAGCTGGGAAGGCCTCAGGAAACAATCATAGTGGAAGGCAAAGGGGGAGCAAGGCGTGTGTCACATGGCTGCAGGAGAGAGTGTAAGCAAGGAGGTGTCACCACTTCCTTGATGTCACCATCAGATCTCATTAGAACTCGCTCCCTATCACAAAAACAGCTGAGAAAAACTGCCCGCATGATCCAATTACCTCCTACCAGGTCCTTCCCTCAACATGGGGATTACAATTCAAGAGATTTGGGTGGGGACCCAGAGCCAAACCATATCACTGTGTTCTGAATATCTCACATGGTTATGTCAGGGCCACCCTCAAAGTTAAGTGGTTAGCAACCTATTATGGAAGTGATATCCCATCATACTCAATGGTCTCAGCCACACTGAAGAGGAGGGAATTATATAGGGTGTGTGTGCTGTGGATGGAAGTCATGGGGACCATCTCAGATTTCTTCTTACTGCAGGTGGAGACAGTAGCACTTATTAACATTCTCCCTTTGCAGCGCGTCACTCTGCCTTAGGTAGGAATTTTGCTTTAAAGCCAGTACTATGGATATCTTTTAAGTGTCTGTTTCCAAACACAGTAAATTTCAAATAACCAAATGGCACTATCCAGCTTATTAGTCAAGGCTAAAAAAATGTCATTCCTAATTTGCCTCTTTTTCTCACACCTACTGTGTAATCCATTAGCAGGTCCTATCTTCATCCTTTAACCTAACCAGCATCATCTGCCCTGACCCCTGCAATAGCAGGGAAGGTCTTCCACTTCTGTTCTGGACTCCTTATGATCTACTACTCTCCATATTGCATCTTCTAAAAATGTCAGATATATCTTCCAATATAATCAGATAATGTAAATAAAATACATATTAAAAAAAAAATTTCCAGCCAGGCTCATGCTTGTAATCCCCGTACTTTGGGAGGCCAAGGTGGGTGGATCACTTAAGTTCAGGAGTTTGAGACCAGCCTGGCTAACATGGTGAAACCCTGTTTCTACTGAAAATACAAAAATTAGATGGGCATGGTGGCAAGTGCCTGTAATTTCAGCTACTTGGGAGGCTGAGGCAGGAGAATCCCTCGAACCCAGGAGGCAGAGTTTGCAGTGAGCTGAGATCGCTCCACTGCACTCCAGGCTGGGTGACAGAGAGAGACTCTGTGTCAAAACACAAACAAACAAAAAACTTTTCTGATAACTACCTATTAAATTCAGAATAAAATCCAAACTGTTTACCATGGTTCACAAGTTTCTACTGTCTGGTCTTTGCCTACTTCGTCCCTAACATCAACTTTTTGTTACTCTCCCTACTTAACTCATTTACTCACTTCCAGCCACATTTTCCATTTATGCATTAGGATGATTACATATCTTTATCTTTACATATGAGACTTACAGCCTTGTTCTTGATATGACTATTTCTTCATCATTCTAGTGCATTCTCTGACTACTCTACCTAAATTGCAATATCTCATTCACACTCTTTCCTATCAAACTGATTAGCATTTATTTATCTTGTCCTTTTAAAAAAATAATTATTTACTACATCTTCCTAACCTATGTCCTCATGTTTGGAAGTCATCTCTGTTCCCAGAGAAGGACACAGTTCACTCCTGCACTATGATGTTTCACTCTACATCAAGAAGTAAGTGTTTGCTTCCAATCTGGTTCTCAAGACTTCACTACATGGACTGTCCTGCTAGCATAAGTCATACCATAGTTTCCTTTGAGGGGAAGTGGGGAATGATGGAAGTGATGCTGTATAATAGGAATACTGTATTGGTCCATTCTCACACTGCTATAAAAATACTACCCAAGACTGGGTAATTTATAAAAGAAAGAGTTTTAATTGACTCATAGTTCCACTTGGGTGAGGAGGCCTCAGGAAACTCACAATCACGGCACAAGGCAAAGGGGAAGCAAGCTTACACCTTCTCACATGGTGGCAGGAGAGAGAAAAGTAGTGAAGGAAGAACTTGCCAAACACTTATAAAACCATCAGATCTTGTGATAACTCACTGTCATGAGAACAGCATGAGGGAAACCATCCCCATGATCCAGTTATCTCCCACCAGGCTCCTTCCTCAACTCCTGAAGATTTCGGGGATTATAATTCAAGATAAGATTTGGGTGGGGTCACAAAGCCTAACCATATCAAATATAAACTTAAAAAAATTAGGTAACAAATATTAATGCAACATTTGTTTAAGATGCAAACTGAGTGTATGTGCATGTGAAGTTTGTTTAATTCCCTCTGTTATTTGTATGATTTTTTGATCCATAAATACTTTTATTCACAGTTTATTACTGAATGTCAAACTTCATTTAATTTTGAGTCATGTTACATATAATCAAATGCACCTATCATATTTACATACTAAAATTACTTTGAATTTGAGATAGCTTTAAATTTTATATAGTAAATATTTAATCTTCTAAGCTCAGTAAAAATGTTTACTAATTTTTAAGGGCAAATATGTTTAAAGGAATAAGCAAGGAAATTTGCATTTCTTTAAACATTTATTGCAAGGTAAATTTCTATGCAAATAGGTAATAAAATAGCTGATCCATGTTCCATGAAGCATTATGTTATTTACTTAGACATTTTAAAATGCATTTATGGAGATGCAGTAGGTATATGGAGGTGTGTGTGGGCATACATGCACATAAATATATAAATATGTCACAGTGATTTCAAACAATCTGATTTCAAGCCCTATTTTTGAGTACTAGTCATGGAGTTCACTAGTTGTGTTGCTTTTAGAAAGTTACTTTTCCTCTCTAGATTTGTTTTCTTATCTGTAAAATGGACATAATAACATCAAAACACAGAATTTTGTAAAGATACAACTTATATGGAAGTCCCTTGCTGGTGCTGGTCACATAGTAAGCCTAGAGTAAGCAAATAATAAGAAATATAATTATAGTAAATTAATGGTTTGGAGATTATTAGTTTTCTATTAATGTCGTAAGAAATTATCACAAATTTTAAACACCTTAACATAACACAAATTCATTATCTTATAGTTCTGTATTTCAGAATCCCAGCACAGGTATTACTGGGCTAACATTTAGGTGCTGGCAAGGTAAAGTTACTTTCTGGTAGGGGAGAATCTGTTTTTTGTTTTTGTTTTCTTATCTGCATTTTTGGCAGAATTCAGTTCCTTGCAACTACAGGACTGAAGTCTCTGTTTCCTTGTTCACTATCAGCTGAGGTTTGCTCTCAAATTTTAGACGCTGCCCACCCTTCTCAGCTCATGGCCCTTTGCTCCATCTTCGGAACCAGCACTAGAAGCCTGGATCTCTCTCATGCTTTGAATCTTTCCTGTCTCTTCTCTCACATGCTCTGCCCCACGCTACTGTCTTTCTCTTCTACTTGGAAAAGCCTGAATTGGACCTCATTAGGTCCATCTGGATAACCCAGAATATTTTGCCTATTTTAAGGTATGCTACCTCAATTTTATGTGCAAGATTCCTTTTGTTATTTGAGGTAACATATTCTCAGGTTTGGGGGATTAAATGTTGACATCTTTAAAGGATATTATTCTACCTGTCACAGGCACCATTCTGAAAAAGTTGCTGCACTTCTCAAAAGAAGACATTGATGCAGACAGGAAACATGAAAAAAAGCTCATCATCACTGGTCATTAGAGAAATGCAAATCAAAACCACAATAAGATACCATCTCACTTCAGTTAGAATGACGATCATTAAAAAGTCAGGAAACAACAGATACTGAAGAGAATGTGGAGAAATAGGAACGCTTTTACACTGTTGGTGGGAGTGTAAATTAGTTCAACCATTGTGGAAGACAGTGTGGCAATTCCTCAAGGATCTAGAACCAGAAATACCATTTGACCCAGCAATCCCATTACTGGGTATATACCCAAATGATTATATATCATTCTACTATAAAAACACATGTACATGTATGTTTATTGCAGCACTGTTCACAATGATAGACTGGATAAAGAAAATGTGGCATGTATACACGATGGAATACTCTGCAGCCATAAAAAGGATGAGTTCATGTCCTTTGCAGGGATATGGATGAAGCTGGAAACCATCATTCTCAGCAAACTAACACAGGAACAGAAAACCAAACACCGCATGTTCTCACTGATAAGTGGGAGTTGAACAACGAGAACACATGTACACAGAGGAGAATATCATCCACCGGGGCATGTCAGGGGGTGGGGGGCTAGGGGAGGGATAGCATTAGGAGAAATACATAATGTAGATGACGGGTTGATGAGTGCAGCAAACCACCATGGCACGTGAATACCTGTGTAACAAACCTTCACGTTCTGCACATGTATCCCAGAACTTAAAGTATAATAATAATAAAAAAGCTGCTGCACACCTTCATATATAGAATCCACTTAAAATATCAATTTAAATTATTTTCTTACTCTCTATACCCATAAGCATATATATTTCACTAACTTGAAATTCACTTTCATAAAATCAAATATGTATGTAGAAATCACTTAAGAGTGACGGCATCAACACTAAGCAATGAAAAAGATATAATTTAGTATCAGAATACATACACAGGCAGACTCTCTCACACACACATATATATGCATATATTTATAAACTTCCATTTATGCCTAAAATTAATATCCAGGTCTAATTGCAATGTGATTCTTATGTTAACTCTTTGGGCCTCACTTGGAAATTCTGAATATGATCAAAGGACACATCACAGTTCTATTTGCAGCTGATGTTTATATTTCTCTTTTGTTTCCTAATCCTAAATTTTGAAGCATGTATTTGTCTCAAAACAATGTCCTTATCAGAAATCACTTCCTTTTCAAAGTTAATTTTTTTTTTACCAAGATTTCTCAATTTATTTGCCTATAGTTATAAGAATATCTGGTGCTATATATGGGTTCTTCATTATCTGAATTTCTAAAGTTCTGTTTATATACTTTTTTCCCACTATTATCTGCTCCACAATCTCATCCCATCTGGAAATTTAAAGAGGAATGTTTTTCTGTTCCAAATTTGATAAAATTGTGCCTGTCACAACTGCCTTTGACCGCAAAAGAACAATTTCATCTTTGTGCTCCAAAGCTAGGAGCAGAGTTATAAAGACTGACCTAGTTTTGTCAGAGAGAAAGCAACTTCTAGACTGACTCATACCTAGAAAGTATTTCCCAAGATACAGCAAACATTTATTCCATGTATAATTGCTTTGTCCCAGAATCAAACACCCCTGCTGACTATAGCCATCTCAGTAATGCTGTTTAACTCTCCCATGCACACTTCTGTGGACCTTTGTCCAACATGGTTCTGTATTTTCACAAATGTAATTCTAGTCTAAAGAAGTATGCAATTTTCCATTTAACCCTATATGGCAACTTTCAGTAGCTAGTGATTAGCTGGTGATTTAGTTATCAATGACAAAATAACATTATAGGTTTTTTAAAATGACTGTTCACTATGCATAAAATAGATTTCATTGCTTAAAGGATAGAGTACCTAAATTCACTTAAAGTATCAATATAGTATTTATTCGTTGTAGTTACTTATGGATCTATGATTAGATTCATACTTGTCTTCCCCGTTTTCATTTGTAAGTTCCGCAATTGATATAAGCATTAAAAAATACTGAAAAAGCCTCTCTTAATCTCCTATTCTATTCCTTGGATTTGACAGTTTCTATTCTCACTTCTTCTAATGGTCACCTCTGTAATTGTAAGTAGTATGTTTGTATACATTTATCATTTATGTATTCTATTTATCAACATAAACCCTATTGTTTTACTTTCTGCTGTGAGAGAGAAGATAGGTGTGTAACTTACACAATCTTGTCTTTCTACCTTCCCATTCCCTTCTTTTTTTTTTTAGATTTATCTTTGTTTTTTATTTACTTTTTTCACTCTTATAAATCTGAATACTATGTTCAAATGTAATCTTGATCCACCAGATTTAGATAATATATCTTTGCTCATTAGATGAAATTCTAAAACGTGTACAACTATTTCTCTGTACATTTCCTTCCCTCTTCCTCTCAGTTTGACAACTACATTGTTTCTTTTACCATGTCAACATTTATAACATTTACCTTTCTTTATATAGCTATAATTATTTCATGCTGTTTTTGGTTGACTCTGAAAAATAAAATGTCATAAACACTTTCTATTATAATACAGTGATGTAAATATAACCTTTTAAACAGTAATATTATTGAATTTGTATGGGATATGAAATCTACTTTCTCTAAAACTTACTCCTTTGAAGGAAGTTGGTCCAACACCCAAGACTAATTGGAATCACTTTTTGAATACTACATTAACTGAATAAAGTCATGTTACCTTCTAGTTTAATTCATATTTGGACCATAAGTTACATGACTATATTTTTTTCTAAAATTTTTCATTTCTATTGTCAATCAAAAAGTGTAAATCTTTCTTTACTACATCTCTTATGTCATAAAATCTCTTAATTCTGCTAATTATTAACAAGTGATTATTAGATTGGTTGTACCAGTCTGTTGTAAAATGTGATCTCAACATTTATTTTCAAAGCCCTGCTGGGTGAGATCCATTGTTTCTTCAATCTCATAGCACATAATTTCCTTCATTTTGGGTTTTTTTTTTCCATTAAGCTCGCATTCCCCCCCACCGTGAATGCAGATTTTACTTTTATAAAACTAGCTTTTTTGCATGATATTTAAATGAACACTGGAGAGAATTAGCTGGACAGAATTTTTTAAATGCTCATCTATATTCCTCTAGGTTTTTAGTACTGATGTTGAAAATTTTGACAACAATAAAATTTAGCTTTGAGACTAGTATCCTTATTTTTAGCGGTCTGATGTGTGATTGAGCTGGATGGGTGACATGCACCTGTAGTCGTAGCTACTTGAGATGCTGAGGCAGGAGGATCCCTTGAGCCCAGACATTTGAGTCACTGAGTCCAGCCTGGGCAACATAATGAGACCCCTTCCCTGAAAAAATGAAAACGAAAGGGTGTGAATTAATGTGTTGATGTGCGCCACCTCTATTTGAAATGTATTTTAAATGTAAATTAATCTTCTGTATTGATCCTTTGTGTTTTATAGTATTCTAACATACTTCATATTTTTGCCTATCATTCCATGATATCTATATTTCAATTCTATCTCTACATTATTCTATTTAATAATAATAACAATAATAACAATAATATTAATTATTATTTAATAATAATTATTAATTAGAGTAAATATGGTATCTATTTACAAGTCTTATTTCTTATTCGCTAACTCATCTTCTTAAACATGGAGTATCTCTGGGGATACTTGTATATAGAACTTTGCATTTGTGTATTTTCATATTTCCTCTGAGATTCAATTTCTAGTATGGCCATTTTTTTTCCTTTTGTGCTTTAGGTTTTCCTTGGCATCTGATTGGGTCCTTTCTGGGCTCATCGCTATTGAGAAAGGAAGACTGTTAATAGAAAAGATGGTTGTAATCGTGGAAACTATAGTTAATAGCAATATATTGTGTACTTCAAAATTGCTAACAAAGTAAATAAGTGTTCTCACCACAAACAAGGTATGTGAAATTATGCACATGTTACATATTTCAAAACATCACGTTGTACAATTGTATAACTATATACAGTTTTTATTTGTCAATTAAAAATGTTTAAATGAAGTTGGCTGCTTGGCCTTCCCATGTTGTGACCACACTTCTCTCTGTATTGTGGTGATGTTAGCAGTATGTTCTATCTATGGAGGAGTTGTGTGTGGACATGTGGTTTCACTTGATCTTGTGTAGGCTGTGATCAGGCTAATGAGTCCCTTCTCTAGGGGACTGGCTCTGGCGTTCTTACCTCCACCTGGAAGGTGATCGCTCATCCTCTTCAGACAATTCTTCCATCTGGGAACAAAAAACATAGAAGCCAGGGTGAGGGGTGAGATCAGCCAGTCATGTATTATTATGCAAATGGGGATTCCATGGATTGCCCTTGTGTCCGCCACATCTCCCACACCTGTAGGAGACTGAGCAACTTGACCCCAGGACTACCCTTTGGTTCCTCAGAGCTGAAGCCCCTTGCCTAGACATTCACCCTAGTCATGCCCCAACTGTATTGAGTCTAGCCCTGCCTAATGGTCGCTGTCGTTCCTCTGACTCATAGAGTAGCACATGGAAATTTAGAGTATATGGATGACCAGCATGAAGATTTATGGTCTTTTTGAAATTATATTTTAAATTTTGTTTAAATATTTTTATTCAGAAAAATTTCACACTTAAAATATGCAAAATTCTCTCCTTTTCCCAGTAGTTGGAAATATAATTGCATCAAATCTCCCCTCTCCCAGCTATAGACCCTGGACCTAGACTGTGCTGCAACATTGGATGGTCAGGTAACTCATTTAAATAGAGTAACGGGCCTGAACAGAATCAGTCTTTTGAGAGTGTTAGCATGGCAACCAAAAGCAAGTTATAAATTTGGTAATTTACAGCAATTACTTGAGAAGGTCTTTTCCCCACCTTCCCAAATCATTTAACCCTTAATAGCTAGCTCTTCAAACCTCACTCTCATATAAAGTCTTGAAACTTGTTTGCATATCTTGCTAGCGCTTCTCTTAGCTCCTCTCACTCAAAGGCTCCCCCTTATCTTCTTTGTTATAAAGCTAGCCCCACCTATACCCTCCTCACTTCCCCAAACTCAGATTCTGTCTCCATCTTTTCAGTCTCATAATTTTTTATCACAAAATGTTGAACATCTTTCTCGCCTCAAAGCAAGCAAAGTAAAAGCTCCTCTTAGATGTCAAGGAAGGAGGGGGAAGGAAGACAATTCACACATTAATATACTGTACAAGAAGAACACAGACAAGCTGCAATGACCAAGATAGCCATCACCACATGGCACTCTTTTTCCTCTAAGTCTTTATTCATTAGTTATATTCAAGAAATCAAATTCATAGTCAAGGTGTATTTGCTCATCAACTGAATCAGCCTCTGGAAATTATGCAGGAGAGAGCCATCTCTCTCTCTCTCTTGGGTTAATTATAATGCGGCAAGGTCCAGTTGCACACACTAGGACCTCTGTGTTCTTAAATTTATATTTCTACCAATAGCATATTTTCCTGTTTCACCAGCACAATAGGTTGAAAAAAAGAGAAGGATAGCTCACATAAAGGGTGGTGAATGGTATTTCTCAGTCTCTTTTTTCTACTCACTATTTTAAAACACCCAGGACCATTCTACTACTTTCCCCAAAAATCTCCTAAGCAGATTCCTAAAACAGTACATTCAGCTCTACTTGTACTTGCTGCCCATAGAACACTGTGAACGTGCATTACAACCCTTATGTGTGTGTTTCATCAAGCCACTATGATAACTGTGGTCATGTTTTGTTGAGAATTGCTGTGAACATACCACTAAGATTGGTGTCACTCATCAGCACTAAAAGGCCAGTGGGATGCTATTACCATTGTGATGTGCACATCGATAGTGCTGTTGCTATTTTCTTTTGACACATGTGTTCCCTGGATGCCACATTACTGTCCAGTGCATTCACTGCAGTGTAATAGAGAACAACCATTCACCAAATGAGCAGTTCCAAAATTGCGATATTTTTGTGTCCATAAAGAGCAGTTCTTTGCTTGGTTCTGTGTTATGCATATATATATGTATATCAAATTATATATATTTTTATAATGAATTATATATATATTTACAACAAATTATGTATATAACAAATTTATTGTTAATTTTTCTTTTTTTCCTCTGGAGAATTAGGCATGAGATCATGAAAGACCAAAGGATGGACTGAATCTTAGTGTTACAAAGCTAAGTAACAGGCACTATTGTACATTCTAGTATTGGTCCTCAAACAAAAAGCTCAGTTTTCTAAGGAGAGCTGTTGAGGGAGAGGTGAACCAGGCTACTGAAAAGACAGCATGGTTTTAAGAAAGAACTGCCTTTCGAGTTCCCTGACTGGCATAGGAACTGAGCCCCTTACTGGTGTTGAAATGTCTTTGTAATGAACTTTCTGGATAGAAAGTGGCTAATGTTTCAAATGCCAACATTTTGTGACCTAATACTTTAAATTTTCATAATAGCTCAAGCCTTTCTCATTATACCTCAGGAAGCCCTTAGATTATGGCAATAGTTGTATTTATTGTTAGTCTCACTCTCTCTCTCTTTTTTTTTTTAGACAGAGTCTTGCTCTGTCGCCCAGGCTGGAATGCAGTGGCACAATCTGCATTCACTGCAACCTCCACCTTATGGGTTCAAGCAATCATCCTGCCTCAGCCCCCTGAGGAGCTGGGATTACAGGCAAGCCCTACTATGTCCAGCTACTTTTTGTATTTTTAGTAGAGACGGAGTTTCATCATGTTGGCCAGGCTGGTTTTGAAGCCCTGACCACAAGTGATCAGCCCGCCTTGGGCTCCCAAAGTGCTGGGATTACAGGCATGAACCACTGTGCCTGCCTAGTCTCATTCTTTAATGTGTTTCATGAGAGAGAATTTCTCTGAGTTGTCCTAACTATATTAGTAAAAATTTGGTAGAAATTTGTGGGCTGCTGATTACATACTATGTCTCTATTTTTAATGTCCTCATTAAAAAAAGAAAAAAAAAGAAGTTCTTGGCTTACATCAAAGGGGGCACATATCTTTAAATTCTGTGGGAACTATTCTTCTCTTAAAGTGAAGTTCATATCTCTAGATGAGATCCTTTATAGTGAAGACTTTGCAAGGCCAGTCATGGCTTGTTCTTCTGATGATAATGTACAACTAAAATAAAGCAGCAGAGTATTTTCTACAAAGAAGGATTTCATGCTTTTATCGTTATATTTAAATTAAAAGTAGGAATATACCTAGGGCTAGAATCTATTATTCAAAAAGATCTGTCAAACAATACAAATTTTAAAAAGCAACGCCAGGTGTTAAAAATGACTTCCTGTGAGCAAAGTGTGAAGTTTATGACAAAGTTGATAGCAGTGATTCTACTTGATTTTAGGACTTTTTATATTTTGCCTATTGCATTTATGATTCTTTATAATAATACATTACAATTTGGTGTTATACTTTTTATTAATTTACTCTATTCAGATTTATTTTCTACAATGTTTATATTTTTTCTACATTGTATCAATATCTTCCAAAACATACTCAGTTATATTAGACAGAATATATGTTAAGTAGTAAATATGTGAAGCTACTATGTTTCCTGTTAGCTATATTATATTGAGCAAAATAAATAGAAGTGAACATATAATACTTATGTAAAGATTGATGGTTTCTATTAATAAGAATTGAGAAGGTTTTATAAAAATATCTAGCACAGTATCTGGAAAAGATTTGGTGCATAATAAATGCCCCTTCTCTTATCTTATGCCTTTATAATAAAAACAAGAAAGAATGTTAATCAGAGCAATAAAATTTTACACTAGGAAAGTAACCGTTTCATCCAGTCACAGTTTTTAGCCTCAGGCAAAGTACACATAAAAATAAATCTTTATTTAGTTCATCTAACTGTAAAAAACCAGTATCTATACTTAACACTTCTTGGACAAAATTTCTCATAATTTAAGAGAATGTAGTCTGTTTTCTGGACTAAAACCATAGGTAATAAATTGTGTAAATGTATAGAGGTTGAAATTATACACCAAGTTTTCTTGAGATAAGAATAAATTGAATAGAACCATGATAACCTATCATTTATATTCCTCTATTTACAACCTAAATATTCTATACTACATTTGGTAGTTACACATTATTCCCTTACCAATACTCTTCACTCCACTACATTTTAGTAGTTCTCCAAAACAAACTCAAGTGTAATAATAAGTTTGTTATTTGTACTTTACAGTTCAATAGCTGCAGAATCAAATAGGAATGATTTCTTGTTTTCTTAATGTAGATTTTAAGAATACATATAAATATTTTTGTTAAATTTAAGAGGATCATTTATTTGAATTGCATAAAGAAAAATACAATTTAAAAGTAAATTTTCTTGAACTAAATGATCAGTGTTTTTTCAAGCATGTAATGAAACTGCACCTCTGTCCTTATTTTATGATTAATACATAAGTTAGTTTTAAATATTTAAACAAAATATACACTTGCTTGTTTACGGACTAAACATTCAGTAGCTTTTTCTTAAGCCAAGGATATTTTGCAAGTAACACAGTAAAATGTATTAAAGAATTCAAATCTCAGATTGTGGAAGAAGCCTCATTTGAATTCAATGAAAAAATTTTTGAATCTGTAAGGCAGATCATTCTCTTAAATTTTCTTTCTGACAAAATAGAAGAAAATCGCTTATGTTAAAGCAAAATTGATGCTTTAAACCTAGAAGTTTTAAATATAAAATAGTTTCATAATTTAACATTTGTAAATACTTAGGGGTATGCTGAAAGTAATTTAGCATGAAAACATCAACAGAATGTATTATTATTATTCACCTTTAAGACTGACAGAATAGAACAATATCAAAGATGGAAGTTGTATGATTTATAGTATTGTTCTCATCTGTGAAATCTCAAATGCATAATTTTATAAAAAGTATACACTGAGATATTTACAGTGTTTATTTTGACATTTTCTAATATACCATAATTAATGGATACATATAAAACAAAGTGATAGAAATTAATAGATAAATAAAATACGTAATGCTACTTAGCTGTTCTTTGTATCCTTTTCTAAAGAATTACCAGGGACATGTATCAAAATGAACCAGCACCTTAACTGCATTTTTTCTTACAGCATTAGATCAGAGGGATATTTTCTAAATAATACAAGTAGATTCATTAAGTAGATTTTTATTGCCCCTTAAATCAAATTTAACTAGTCGAAATAATTCAGTTTATCCTCATACGACATACAAAAAGAATAAAAAAGATGTAGATTTTATAAGATAGGTCTATCTGTCTATCATCTATTTATCTGTATCTATAACATCAATTTAATCTCTCCAAGTGACTTTGAAAGCAAGCTACTTTTTTCCACGGAAATTATTTTTATCTATTTTTTCTCTCATTTGTAAACTGATGAGGGTAAATTATATTTCCTTAGACAGCTGAGATACTATAAGTCTAAAATTATAGCCATTTTAGTTATATGAGAAACACAATTACCCGTCCAAACACCAAGAATGGACTTAAAGGCACAAAGAACAGCAAAAGTGAGACTTTTTAATAATGGTCTTGCAAGAGCAGTGTCTGGTGGGCGGGCACACCCAGGGCAGTCACAATGAGTAATATATCTCCTAGCACACAAGTCCCTCCCCGAGTTCCTCATTGATCGAGTACTATGGGGTTACAATCTTCCCAGACATCGCCTAAGTTTCATTATCCCCCTTAGAAAGTTATACCCAAGTCCACTTCTGCTTAAGTTTCGATTTCCCAATGATGAAACTTTCTTCCCTTTTGTGAGCTGACTCCTCCTCTACATTCTGTTCACTTACTGTGACCTAGGTGCATGAGCCATTTGATTTGTTACATTTGCAGGCTGGCTGCCAGTACTTAAATTTACCATGCCTTGAAGTGGACCATTTAAAATGTTTTCTCACAAATTCCCTCCTCTTTTCTATTTACTTCCTTTGGTCTTATTTTCATTTAAACCCTTTTGGTCCTCGAATTGCTCTAGAAGTTTTTTACTTTCTTCCTCATAGGAGACTGAGTTTAATTTGATTTCAAATGGTAGCAGGTTATTCTGTCAGTAACTCATGGGCGTTTGTTTATTAATAGCTATTTCAATTAATCTCTGTGCTAGTCTCCTCACACAAGGGACAATATAACATCCCACTGCTGTTAGGACTCCTGCCACAATTATGAGAGATGTAAGAACTGAAGCTACCACGCCTTTCCATTTTCCAAACCAACCTTCTTGCCAACCTGTAAATGGGTCATCAATTCCAGCATTTTGTGTCATTTCATTGGCTAGAGTTGTCAGTCCTTGTAAAGCTTTTCTGATGGTCCCATCTGGGGCAGTATTGTTGGGAATAAAAGTACAACACTTCTCACCCAGCATAACACATAGGCCTCCTTTTTCTGATAGTATGTCTAGTGCAAGCCTGTTTTCCCAGGCCATTCGGCTGGTGGCATCTAGCTGGCTAGCCACCCCTTCGAGGGTGTCCAGAGTATAACTGATGAATCTCTGTTGATTATAATAGATGTAGTTAATCCAATCCACATCCTTATTAATAGTTGACCACCAGAAGAGTGCTGACTCAAACCCAGCAGCTATTTGGTTTCAGGCCTTAAATTCATTAGGTACCCACCTAGGGACTCCTATCGAGTCAACATATAGATTGGGAACAAAATAATTTATTAAATCTCTCCGGTTTCAGTGGCCATGTGTATTTTCATGTATCTTGTGGAATGCCAGGGTTAAGGGAATGGCCAATTGGACTAAAGACAAGTCCCGGTCCAATTGGACAGTAACAGGTTACAGCAGCTCCCTTTCCCACAGTACCACCAGCCATCAGCCTGGGGTATATGGAGAGCTTGTAATTGCCATTGCTTGACTCGCCAGTGACGTTTCGGATGTGGGTACAAGTTGAGAGTTCTCCCATGGGCTTATTGAACTCTGCCCCCTGCCTAGAGAGGCAAGAGGAGTGGTTCGTAGTCCCTATAGAGAACAAAAGGATTGTTCTGGGATCCAGACTTTGCAATGCAGAAAGAACAATGACAGACTCTTACAAGTCTCATTTCCCCATTCATCCTTGTTCTGGTATACAGCCAACATGCAGTGCGTTCCTTTAGGATTGGGATTCCATCCTAGGGGAAATGGAACTGCCTCTGCCTGAGGTTGTCCCGCAGCACACTTGTAGCAGTTACTCTTGTTGAGAGCTTGTACCGAAAATTTGATCCATTCAACCCAGATATTCACATCCCCATACCTTGTTTCAATTTTTAAGGTTTGCCTTAAATCCTTTATCTCAATTATTTTTACCTTTTTAAGGTTATTAT
Source organism: Pan troglodytes (assembly GCF_028858775.2). Lineage (NCBI taxonomy): Eukaryota > Metazoa > Chordata > Mammalia > Primates > Hominidae > Pan > Pan troglodytes. Next base: position 95,913,312 of record NC_072412.2, on the reverse strand, counting down.
TTGGTAGATTAAGTGTTTATTAGGGCCTGGGGTTGGAGTAGTCCCAGGCAAATAGGAGGCTGAGTTCTTGATTAGTTTGAGAACAAATCACCTAGAGGGTCTTTTCCTGTGATGTCTGCCCCTAACCCATATACCCGAGATGCTACTTTTGGTTCTTGGTCCAGAATGGGTGGATTGTCAATGGTGATGAGTACAGGATTGCATTCTAAATTCTGGCAGTTTTTTGGCAGGGAACACTTGGACAGATGTAGTTTATTCTTCAAGAGTCTCCAGCTCAGAGTTACCCACTTCATGTTTACTGTCCAGCCCTTAAACTGGGTAGTCCATCATACATCATTCCATCTGGAGCACAGTGATGCCCTTACTGTAACCTGCATTTGGCTCAGGGCAAAAATATTTATCTGCCAACGAGAGCTGTCTCTGATTTTCTACATTCCCAGAAGGTAAAACCTGGAATGCATCAAATCTTTTTTTTTTTTTCTTGAGACAGAGTGTCGCTCTGTCACCCAGGCTGGAGTGCAGTGGCATGATCGCGCCTCACTGAAACCTCCACCTCCTGGGTTCAAGCGATTCTCCTGCCTCAGCCTCCCAAGTAGCTGGGACTACGTGCACTTGCCACCACACCCGGCTAATTTTTTGCATTTTTAGTAGAGACAGGGTTTCACCGTGTTAGTCAGGATGGTTTTGATCTCTGGGCCTCATGATCTGCCCACCTTGGCCTCCCAAAGTGCTGGGATTCCAGGCATGAACCACCACGCCTGGGCGGCACCAAATCTTACAATCTGGTGTGCTACCATCTTGGTCACGTTAATCACCAACCTGACTGGGTAGGGAGGAGTCCCCTGCCAGTTTCCATTCTTACCTTCTGCTCTTTGTATAGTAGCCCATCCCAGCCATATTAACTTCCATAAATGGGGCCAGCCCATGTTTTCCTTTTAGATTTTTCTCAGAGTTAACTTCAAGGGTTCCTCAGGTGACCTGTGCACTTTCCACTGGTCTTTTCCCCTCCTTTCCAGGGTTTCTCTTACCAGTCCCTTGACTCAAGTATACTGAGCTCACCCCCGTTCCACTGTTCACACAGCTGTCTCAGTGGTCAGGAGCGCTTGGTAGGGACCTTCCCAGTTTGGGTGGAGCTTGTCTTCTTCCCAAGTCTTAATCAGCACCAAGTCGCCAGGCTGGAAGTGCTGAACCTGAACTCTAGAAGTGGAGTTTGAGTCAGAAGTCCTTTTAACCTGAGGGATGACAGGGTGGAGGATATGGTCAGTATACAATTTCTTAAGAATTTGTTCTTGGTTTCCGTAGTAAGAAGATCTGTAGCCCTGCCCAAATATGGGAGTCCATATCATAACCCATAGAAGGACAATCCCAAGTCTTTTCTTGGGGCTGTCCTAATGTTAAGGAGTGCTATTGGGAGACATTTGGCTCAAGGCATCTTAGTTTCTAAGATTAGATTGGTGATATGCTTTATGAGAGTTGATTTATTCTTTCTACCTTTCCAGAGGAAGGGGGATACCAAGGAGTATGATAATCCCAACTAATTTATAAACCTTCCATAATTTCCCTTAACACCCTTGAGGTAGCCTCCTTTCTAACTTCATGCAGTTCAAAGAAATCACTTCTCTTCTAACAAAGGGCAGCCTGAAAGTTCAGGCTGTAAATCACAGATAAACAGCTTAAGCAAAGAAGGAGGGGTGGGAGAAAGACTCCTGGGTAATCATCAACTTCACACTCATAAGATGTGCTCCAGTAAAAGTAAGGCCTTAATAAGCACATTCGTTCCCCTTTAGGCACACTAAGATAGGGAAGCTAAAAAAGGACTTGGGCGGATGCCTGCAGCTGCAAGAAGATGTTGGGGAACAGACACAGAAACTCTGCCCTCCAGATAAGCAACCCAAAGGAGGGTTGTATGGTGACATGCAAGGTTCTAATAGTCCATTTTTAATCAAACCCTCTATTTCTGGTTGGAAATCTTTTCTCCCTTCAATGGAAATGGGATATTGTTTTCTGCAAACTACTTTTACTGATTGCTTTAGTTCAATCTATAAGGGTGTGATTTTTAACCCTCTCCTGTTGCCTTCCCCAACCCACACAGGGGGATTAATTTTTTCTTTCCTCCTCCTCTGTTAGGAGGCTCATCTTTACTTTTATTTGTCCTTCCTCTATTCCTTATCCTAAACCCAATCTCACACTCAGTCTCTACCTAGGAGGTTAGTTCCTGCTTCATGAACATATAAGAATGGCCCGTCAATTTGTTTTCATCCCAATCTAAGTAACATTGTCTTGACTATCAGAACTGGAAATCCCTCCCCTTTCACCCCTCATACTGTCAATTTTTCCTAGAGAATTCTGTAACCCTTGGTTGGTGAATTAGGGAGGAGCGAGCCTCCCCAGCATTAACCAAATATGTCATTTCTTCTGCCTCTGGTCCTACCTTCAAATTTATCAAGGGTTCCTGGTGGGACCTATTCAGGAGGAACCCCTGAACCCCCCTAGTCTTCATTAAGGGTCATGAGGGGGATCACCTTTTCTTCTTTTTTTCATTCAGGACATTCTCTCTTAAAATGCCCTCGCTTTCCACACTGGTAACATCCACTTATAAAAAGTAAAGTAGAGGTTGCTCTTCAAAGACTTTCCTCCCCGTCTAATTACGAATAAATAGTAACTTCTCTTAGAAGCAAAATTTATTCAAAGACCTGTGCTAACATGCTTAAATATCTGCTAGCCGTAACAAAGAAATCAATGTACTTTATGTTCTTAGCTCCCACAATTTAGCCTAAATATTTGCCCTGGTATGCTTATACTGGTCCAAGCAAGCATTAGGTCATAGCCTGTTCCTCTTCCTTATTTGAAGGTGTTTTTACCTTTCTCGGCATTCCACAAGTTACTTCCTCCTTCCTTTGTTCTCCTCTACCTTTTCCTCTTTTAAAAAGATCTAAGTTGCTAGCCAATCAGGACAAATACAGAATGTGAGGTCCCGTTCCAGCCAATGGAAACCGGACACAGCAGTGGGGTGGACGCATCAGGTTATAAATGACCCTGTCTCTTTTGTTCAGTGTACTCTCATGGCAAAACTGCTGGCAAGTGTACCCTTTCTGCAGGAAGTAAAAATGGCCTTACTAAATAAATTATTTATGTTCAAGTGCTATTTCTTTACGGCACCGAGAAACAAGTATTTCAAACATACTCATGGTCTTTTCCCTGCATCTCCCTTCTTTCTCTGTGTCAAAATCCATCACTCCCTTGTCTCCTTCCAGTGGGATCTTGAGCTAACCTTTTTCTGACTACCTTTTCCACAGTGGAAACCATGATTTTCGCTTTTTGTTTCTGCTTCTCTTCCTCTCTCCTTACAAAGACATGAGCTTCTCTCAGGAATTCCTCAATCAGTTTTTTATTCCATCCATCAATCTTTTGCAGTTTCTTTCCGTTCTTCCTCATGTAGCCTCATCAGCCCTTTTGCGGCCTTACCAACAGAGGCCCCTGCTGGACTTACAGCCTGTCAGTAAATCAACAACAAAACCTTTTTTTAAAAAAAATTTTGAGTCTCTATCTCCAGAATGGAGTGCAGTGGCGCAATCTTGGCTCACTGCGACCTTCACCTCCCGGGTTCAAGCGATTCTCCTGCCTCAGCCTCCCGAGTAGCTGGGACTACAGGCACGTGCCACCACATCCAGATACTTTTTGTATTTTTAGTAGAGACGAGGTTTCACCATGTTGGCCAGGATGGTCTTGATCTGACCTCGTGATCCGCCCACCTAGGCCTCCCAAAGTGCTGGGATTACAGGTGTGAGCCACCGTGCCCGGCCTAACAACAAAATCTTAAGTCATCTTATCCATTTACCCTTCTATAACCTGAATTCTTTCTACCGCCTCCTGACAAACAGCCATCTAGTCTTTGCTGTAGGCAAACCACTACTCCTCAAACAGCTTGATCCTAAACTCCCCTCCACATCCCTTTCTCACTTGCTTCCCCCAGTTCCCAGGCTCTGTCCCTCCTCATTGGCCACACTGCACCCTTTCCTTGCACCTCCTTGTTGCTTGAGCCTCTAGAACCTTCCCCCAGCCCTGCCACACTCTCCATATACTCTCACTTCCTCTGGTACTCTTTCTTCCTTTTACAATATTTTCCTCCCCGTCTCACCTTCTGCATCTCTCTTTGATCTCTGTCATTTCCAGTCTCTTTCTCGCTCATTTTCTTCTTCTATTTCACCCTCTCTTCCTCCCCTGTTTCCTTTCTCCCTTTCCCAGTTTCTCTTTTCTTTCTTCTTTGAGGGGGAACATGGGGGCTAATTCCTTGATCCAGCAGAGAGCGGAACCTATGTCTTCTTGTGAGGATGGGGTTTTGGTATTCACATAGAGAATTAAAGCTTGGCATGCCCAATCGTCATCTGAGCCAAACTTAGACCAAAAGACTGAAGGCTTACAAGTAGAGTCTTTGGGCCAGATAAAACAGCAATACTTTATCATGTTTTGCTTTTCCTTGTCCCTGGTTCAAGGCTTGTCCCCTTCCAAACCTGCAACATTCTCCCCAAAGGACTATCCAGGGTAATGCCAGAGGGACTCTCTTTGGCTCCCTCTTTCCTTTGTCCCCTAGACCTAAAATTCCTGTCTCCCATTTCCGGCCAGTCTCTGTGTCCGAGTTTTTCCCTGTGTACTCAGCCTCTCTTACTGGAGGTTTCTTGCACACCTGTGTGTACTCAACCCCCACTTACAGGAATTTTCTTGCATATCCCGAGATCTCTGAAAATGCCCAACCACCAAGGCAGTACTTGCAGTCCAACTTTCCTACCTTGGCTGATGCAAGAGGTTGCCTTCGTTGCCACGGTGCCTGCTTTTCTCCCTGTGTCACCTCCACTGTCTCCTGAATAACAGTCTCCAGTTGATCTATGGCTTTTGTGGGGAGCTGGTACTGCCCAGACAGAGTAGGCCACCTAAATCGGGTGGGACGCGTCTCCCCTCTCAGCTGGAGTCCCACTCCACACAGGCACAGAGATCCCGGACAGGCCCCCAGGTTTGTGAGAAAGACACTCACGTGTCCAAACCCAAAGAATGGACTTAGAGGCACGGACAACAGCGAAAGTGAGACTTTTTAATAACTGTCTTGCAAGACTGGGTCTCTGGTGGAAGGCACACCTGGGACAGTCACAACTGGTAATTTATCTCCTAGCATGCAAGTTCCTCCCCCAGTTCCTCATTGGTTGAGTACTATGGGGCTACAATCTTCTGGGATGTCACCTAAGTTTCATTATCCCCCTTATAAGGTTATACTGTGGTCCCCTTTCCCACTTAAGTTTCGATTTCCCAATAAGGAAAATTTCTTCCCTTTTATGAGCTGACCCCTCCTCTACATTCTGTTCACTTATTGTGACCCTCTAGGTGCATAAGCTGTGCGGTTTGCTACATTTGCAGGCTGGCTGCCAGTACTGAGAATTAACATGTCTTGAAAACAGGCCATTTAAAATGTTTTAATGTTTTCTCACAGTTATTACTGTGACATATACTTCTGTAGCTGTAAAATAAACACCTATGTAAGGGTAGTATTTTTATAATATTTATATACATCCCTTCACTTAATAGATACATTCTAATAAAGTTACGTGAAAAACAATTTTGATGAATCTTATTATTAATTTTCTAGAATTTTTTATTGTTCATATGAAAGGACTTCTATGAAAGCCAAAACTAATTTTAATAGAAATAAACTAGTAGCATCTTACAAAATCTTTACAGAAAAAATAGAATTTTAGCATTAATATATAAACTTTTTGTAACTATAGTTATATTTCCCCAAATTCTGAAAATTTCTTATCAAAATTGTCTACATTATATGCAAGTATTTCAACTTTTAAACATTTTAATTTTGCGATTCATTTAAATCTATCAAAATTGTAGCTACTGTAATGAATTTGAAATGAGTGAAAAACTAAATATTATGAAAAAGCAAGAAGATGTAATATGATGTCATATATTCATGTATAATTTCTTACATGCATGGATAGTGGAAAAACATCTGTCTCCATTCACACAGTATTATATATATGTAGCAAAATTATGAAAATTGGATTCTACTAAAAGAAAATTATTCACTCGGTTTTTGAAATTACCATTCTTTATCATTGTCTTGGACCAATAACTAATGAACTAACACCAAGGCATAAAAGAGGATTATTGAATACTTATATATGTATATATATATACGAATATATATATACACACACACACACACAAATGCACACACATACATGTGTACACACAAGGAATAAACATTTTATTAATTCACTATATGCTACTCTAATTTCTGTCCCTTTTCCCTATGAGGCATCAAAAAGCAGCTTGCAAAACAGAAATTCTCAAACTATAATGGAACATATATTATCAATTTCACTAACAAAAGCACATTTTTAGATTTGTATGCCATAAAAGACTGAAGATGCAATCATAGACAACTTCAAGAATTAATGGGCCTTAATTATTATTGATATAAAAGCCTAATGTACATAACAAAACATGCTTCTTGAAAGAATTTTAAAAAATTAGAGTTTAGTTTCTGGATGGCCATAGAAAAATTATGACTGTTACCTCAGGATGGTGGAATCAGGAATGTTTTCATTTTTTTCTTTGGGTCACTGTGTTTTCTAATATTTCTGTAGTGACTGTGACAAAGCTAATAATACGAAAAATAGTTTATTTTTACTTTTGTGCCACGAGCTTTTTCCCTGAGAATGCTGAGTATTAGCTAATATCACACTACTGAAATCACATTTCAATTGAACCGTATGCCTTCAGCCAAATATAAATCTAGAAAAGAAGGCTTAAGGAAACAAATGAATAAAACTAAATTGATAAAGAAAATGATTTCATACCTTTTGAAAGCTACTTAGGGGCATATTTTGACCTAAAAATTAGCAAACACCCATGTCCCAATCAGACTACAAAAAGTAATTTATCTTTGTGTCTATAAGGCAGATGATACTAACAAGTTAGGGCTTAAGGCATTATGGTCACTAGACTCAGCAAAATCAGGATTCATATCTGATTTTCTCAAATGAGCATCTTTGATACCTCAAATTAGTCATTTGCACCTCTGTGAAACTCAGATTATTCTTTCTATAACATTAATAAAGTGGTAGCAATTGTTTAGAAGGCATTTTACCTGTCCTAAAAATTAATTAAAATAATGTATGTGGCCGGGCGCGGTGGCTCACGCTTGTAATCCCAGCACTTTGGGAGGCCGAGGCGGGCGGATCATGAGGTCAGGAGATCAAGACCACAATGAAACCCCGTCTCTATTAAAAATACAAAAAATTAGCCAGGCGTGGTGGCGGGCGCCTGTAGTCCCAGCTACTCGGAGAGGCTGAGGCAGGAGAACGGCGTGAACCCGGGAAGCGGAGCTTGCAGGGAGCCGAGATCGCGCCACTGCACTCCAGCCTCGGTGACAGAGGAGACTCCATCTCAAAAAAAAAAAAAAAAGTATGTAAAGCACCCATGAGGAATACACATTTTTAAAAGATTTCTTTTCTTCCTCTTTGTAAAACAAAAATTTTAAAGGTAATGATGTTTGACCAGGTGTAGTGGCTCACATCTGTAATCCCAGCATGTTGGCAGGCCAAGGCAGGCGGATCACTTGAGGCCAGGAGTTTGAGACCAGCCTGGCCAACAGGGTAAAACCCCATCTCTACTAAAAATACAAAAAGAAACAAAATTAGCTGGGCCTAGTGGTGCGTGCCTATAGTCCCTGCTACTCAGGAGATTAAGGCAGGAGAATCGCTTAAACCTGGGAGGCCGAGGTTGCAGTGAACTGAGATCATGCCACTATACTCCAGCCTGGGTGACAGAGAGAAGACTCGGTCTCAAACAAAAGAAAAAAAAAAAGATAATGAAGTTTATTGTAAAATGTCTCTCCTAGCCGTGCGCGGTGGCTCACGCCTGTAATGCCAGCATTTTGGGAGACCGAGGCGGGCAGATCACTGAGGTCAGGAGTTCGAGACTAGCCTGGCCAACATGGTGAAACCGCGTCTCTACTAAAAATACAAAAATTAGCCGGCATGCTGGTGGGCGCCTCTAATCCCAGCTACTTGGGAGGCTAAGACAGGCGAATCGCTTGAACCCGGGAGTCAGATGTTGCAGTGAGTCGAGACTGCACCACTGCACTCCAGCCTGGGCAACAAAGAGTGAAACTCCATCTCCAAAAAAAATGTCTCTCCCTACCTGGCCTTTTTCCTTCTCTGCCCACTCTCACTGAATTTGTAAAAGAAAACAATTCTGATGTTTTAAATCCATGTTTTTGCCTGCCTTTTCATGATTATACTGGTTAGCAATTATTAATGTTTTCACTGAAAAGTGAAGCGATCCATTTCCAATTTTCTCATCAAATGCTGAAAATTTAGAGAACTCTACTTTGATATATTAGAATTATTCTTTTGCTTTTATAATTGTTGGTCTTAAAACAAAATTTATCTTGTCAGGTTCTGTTTATGACAGAGTTGTGTTTACTAGAATAGCCCTCTCACAGGTAACAATCACAAACTCTAAACATGATGCAAAAATTGTTTGAAGGGTCTGCAGAGACAACCTACACAGACAAGAACTAGAGGCAGTCAACTCTTGATTAAGAGGTTGCAATGTGATTGCATGGCAAGGTTATCACTAGAATGACATGATAGCAGGAAATATAAAGAACATATTCATGGGTGAAAACATGTTTAAGGAATCTACATTTCTTATAATGTACTTGCAAGTTTCTCATAGGTTTGAGTTTGCTTCAAAATAAAAATATGAAAAATGAAATATGTAAATATAGGCAATTTGAATATTAATTGACAGCACATCTACTGTACCAAATAAGCATACAAAAGCCAGTGTATCGCTATTAAGATAAGGCAAATTCTATCAAAAATATTGTGATAGAAATATGGAGGTAGCTGCTGCAAAGGAACAAACCTAATATTCCAAAATAAGAGAATTTTTGAAGGTATTTTTTAAAAAGAATCACTACCTTTAGTAAAATTGTGTGACATAAAAATCTAGCCAGAGACATCAAATTAAAACACTTGGCATCAAATTATATAAACTATAAAATCATCATCTTATAGTTAATAATGAAACAGTTAGGCCTTACCAGTGAATAAATAAATAAGATCAGATTTTATTGAAGAATTTCTCTTTTTTTTCTATAAAACAATGGAAACATTAAATAAACATCCCAATCTGACATGAATCACAGTGTTGCAAAACCAATTTCAACTTTAAAACATCTACATGGGAGGTTTTACAAGTTAAATCCACAAAGGACACTTTATCTGGTATGATTCTATATCTACAGCTAAAGATTCTACAGCGAAATAATGAATGGAGTTTTTCTAACTCAGGTTGAAATGTAGGGTACTTTGTATCAGATTAGACAAGCAATGCATCTGAAGACTCTGCTTATAATCTGATTGCAGTGTTGAAATACTGTTCTATTAATTCCCTATTGGTGACCAAATATTTGAAAGTAGAATATATCATTAGAGCATGGAATTTTGATGTTTATAACATAACAGACTCATGCATTTTTAGATATACAGCATTTCTGTCATGTCCAAAATATAGGAAAATCTGCCTTCTCTTAAGTTCCCTTCTTAAAATACCTGAAAGTAAAGTGCTTCTAGACTTTCTGGATAGGGTATAAATATTCCAGAATCGGAGTTTATTTTATAGGAAGCTTTCTCCTGATTTTCTTACCAATGGTAGCAAATTCATTAGTAAAGATTAATTCCGCCTTTCTGACTCTAAACCTTGAATTTACCCTTACTCCTTGTTCAGTGTGCTTCCGTGCACCTCTCCATTCCTCCTGACTCTTGCCCTGGAGATCACTGCCTATACAGGTAGCTATCAAGAGTGTCCAGAAATTATACCACTTTTTATTACTGTGTGGAAAATCACAAGTAACAACCTTGGTTACAAAAAGACACACAGAACAGCTACATCATTAACTTCTCCATCTGGCTTTTTGCAATCTTTGGGTTCTTGGCCAGTCTCAGTTGCTACGAGATCCAATCCTTGTTAGAGTGCTCATCTTCCCAGAGTTACTTAAGTTTAAATTTTTTTTAATGAAATACCTCCAGGTAACCTGTAGAAATTTCTCAAATGGTGGTTTCTACTGTATCACCATTGTAGCTACATTCCCCTTGTACTGCAAAAATCAGAAACCTCGTGAGGCTGATTGAATCGATCTTTTTTGCCCTTCTCAGCTTATTCTTTATTCTCTTACAATTCTCATTGAGATACCCTATTTCTGTTTACATAAGCCTGATTTTCTCCTACATCAAGTGCTATTTAATATCTCTGACATTTTTCATGATACATTTCCACCCAATTATGAGTTTATATTTTAAAATATGCAGATTTATATGGATAAATTGTAGAACAAACACAAACCATATAGTTTTTGTAACACAAAGGGTACATAGAATATAAAAATTTGGAAAGATTTGCTACATATCTTTGTCAAAAAGTTTACAAATCTCTACCCTTGATAGCATCCTTCAATAACATTACATCATAAGAATATTCTGGGTTTGCTGTACAAAGGTGCCCTCTGTGCAAAGCTGGATGAACTCCAGGTAGTTTATATGCTGTTGTTGGCACAATGCACAGATTTATTTATATATCATTCTTTATTTTGACACTATGCTGACATGGAGTTGAGCCAACATACAGACCTTGCAGTGTCCATGTGGCTCTGCCTCTCTGAGGGGTTGGGACACATTATGCTTTGTGCTTGTACCTCACAAAAGAAATCACAATGCAATTGAGAAGATTCTATAAGTTGTAAGTGTTATCCAGAAATTTTTCACAGCCTACTGAAGTTTCTATTCTTGTTGTATTTCTTATTTGAATGGCTTGAGGTCAAGTCTGACTTCAGTACAATTCCTGGTTGGACTGAATTCTGAAATAATACAACTTTTCTTTTATCTCATTCTCTCCCTTCCCTTGGTTGATTTACCCTGACTGCCAGCCCCACTGCAGTAACATGAGGACTGGATGCTATTCCCCACAAGCAACTCACCTTAAGTGCTTGGTAGTTATTAAGCCAGAAAAGATGGATTTAAAGCTCTTAAGAAATGTCTCACTTCTTACTATAGTAATTACAGTTTCCTAAAGAGTAGCAGGTATCTCAAAAAGCAAAAGCAAAAAATAAATCATTTATAAAGCATTTTGTGCAATGTGGTCTATAACAGATACATTCTCTCACTACTTAAAACCAGAATAAGTTTTCAGATGCAAATTTTTAAAAAGGACAACGATGCCACCTAATAATAAAGCTTATTGGGATCTATACTGGCTTAGCAAGAACAAAAGGATTAAAATCATAATAATTGTACATAGATAAATGTAACTAATGTAATATTATTTTAAAATAAGCTAGAATTTGTACCACCATAAAAATAAAATATGAATAATATCTATCAATTAGAAAGCACCATTCAAAATGCGCTCATTTCATCCAAATACTTTTAAAATAACTTCTTTTGACAGTGTTGAATCTTATGAAGGTGATATGTTCAGCTCTCTTCAAAACTGAATTCCATTTCAGAGTATGATAAAAAAAAAGTCACTGAAGTGTCTATCATCATTGAAATCAAGGATTTCAGAATCCATTTTATCTTCCTGTATTGGAATATCAACTCTGGGTGTGATGACCTGAATTCTGAAATATCTCATTTTTAAAAACTGCAGTAGCCTAAAAAATGAAGAGATCCAAGTCCTTACCTTGAAATTAGTCTATAGATAAGTAGGATAGACTTAATGACCTTGGGCAAGTTATCTTTACCAAACAGAACCTGAAATTCAATTATATAAAAAGATCGGATCAAATGAATTGTGACAAATGATCTTCTATTTTATTTCAACTCTGTCTAGCTTGTCTTTAATATTTGGCTATCTTGATCAGAAATTACTAAGTCCCTACAATTGACCATTGAATAGGGTTCTTAATCCTGGCATGATCAATATTTTGGTTCCAATATTTATTTGTTTTGGGAACGGTCTTTTATATGGTAGCATGTTTGCAGCATTCCTCGCCTGTGCTTACTAGATGCCAGAAGCAGTGTTAATCAAAATGCAGCAACCAGAAGTGTATCCAGATATTACCAAATAGTCCTGTCCCTGGAGGTATAATCACCCTTGGTTGAGAACTACTGCTGTGGAAGAAAAGGAACAGTACTTGCATATGTACTGTTACCATAAATATATTAATATTACCATTTTTTCAATTCATTCATTCAAACTCTGATACAGTAATTCCATACTAATTGGCACTGGAAAAGTGTTTGCTTTCCAATATTCAGTATTCTATTTTGGAAATAAAATATCATCATGTAATTATCTTACATTCGAAAGGAAATGGAAGTATGTCAGCAAACAGATTATTCAGTTTGAAGTACTTTGCTTAATTACTTCTGGCAGTTATTATTTAGTACCTGAGTGGATACTACAGAAAAAATTTTTTAAAAATTCTTAATAGCTTACAATCTCAGAATGTGATTAGAAAATCCAGACCCAACTCATCATACTCAAATACAAAAAAAAGTTATAAAATTGTCCTAAATTTCAAATTTTCTTAAAGTCATTTTATTTACTGCATTGCATTTGCTGAAATTTAAAGTAAGAAAACAGTTTTGATTTTTTAGGAAAATTATTTTTTCTTACTTCCTGTCTTTAAATATCAAGGTATAGATATTTGAGATCTTTCATTTTTAGACAACATTGTTTCTGTCCTCATAAGTTTATTTCTTAAAATAAACAATGTACACAAAGTTGTAAATAAATATGGTATACTTACGTATATTTAAGTGAAAAATATATTATTCTTAAGATTGTAATGTGTTGCCACATTTGCTTTTGACATACACAAAGATTTCCAAATTTCACTAGAAGAAATAACATTGCTGTAGTTTGGAAACTTTCTAATAAAATTCTATAATTTCAAAAATGTAAGAATGCCAACCTAAGAGCTAATACTGAAGTAAATCATACATTTGGTTAAATAGGAGAGTTACAGAGTCATCTAAACAACATAGAATGAGGCAAGTAATTGATAGATATTCATCTCTAACAGCTTAAGAGCTCTTCAGCCAGGGTGGGCACAGTGGCTCACACTTGTCATCCCAGCACTTTGGGAGGCCAAGGTGGGCAGATCACGAGGTCAGGAGTTCGAGATCAGCCTGGCCAACATGGTGAAATCCCGTCTCTACTAAAAATACAAAAAATTAGCCGGGTATGGTGGTGTGTGCCTGTAATCCCAGTTGATCAGGAGGCTGAGGCAGGAGAATCACTTGAACCCAGGAGGTGGAGGTTGCAGTGAGCCGAGATTGCACCATTGTGCTCCAGCCTGGATGACAGAGCAAGACTCTGTCTTGAGGAAAAAGAAAAAAAAGAGTTCTTCAGCTAATAGTCAAGGTAGATTAAGCACTAGACATTACGGTTTCCCCAGTGATACTTTTCTCTTCCACTTTGACTTTTAGAAGCTGTCAAGTCCTACTGTTGCTTAAATATTTAATTCAATTCAACATTTCAGTATGTTAAGTAAGTGTGAAATGCTAAAATTTAACTGTATATTGGCCCACACTTTTTCACTGATTTTTTTCTGTACCAAAAAGGAGACTGTTTGCATGTTTTATAAGTATTATATATGATTGCATATGTATGCATATAACTATGCCTATATGTATAATACATAAATATATACACATACACCCCTATGCATGATTGTGTGCATGTGTTTGCTTTTTTCCCCTATAAAAATAGGCAAGATGTATTGGGCCCTGACTATATACTATATGTTGTTATATAACTTCGTAAGCATATTATCTCATTCATTATTAAAGGCATAGGCTGGGAGTGGTGGCTCACGCCTGTAATCCCAACAATTTGGGAGGCCGAGGCGGGTAGATCATTTGAGGTCAGGAGTTCAAGACTAGCCTGGCCAACATGGTGAAACCCCATCTCTACTAAAAATATAAAAATTAGCTGGGAGTGATGGCGGGTGCCTGTAACACCAGCTACTTGGGGGGCTGAGGCAGGAGAATCACTTGAACTTGGAAGGTGGAGGTAGCAGGGAGGCGGAGGTTGCAGGGAGCTGAGATTCTGCCATTACACTCCAGACTGGGTGACAAGAGCAAAACTCCACCTCAAAAAAAAAAAAAAAAGAAAACATGGTATAATTACATTTTAACATGAAGAATCAGAGAGGTTAAGTTTGAATCTAGAGGCCACATTATTATCCACTACATTATTTTATTAGGTTAAACAGAAGGAGAGGAGAAAAACATATTTCGATAATTTAGGCACTAATTTCCAAAAAAAATTAAGCCGAACAAGTTGAGAAATTTTGCAGCTCTGGTACATTGGTTGGCATTTTTCCCTTACCCCTCAAACTTACAAACACATTGAATCATTCTGTTCTCTTTTTTTTAGCGGAATCTAAAGGACTCTTTTGCAATGTTTCCTGACATTTACACCTGTAGTTCCAAATCATGGAAATTAAGCCTGGGAGAGATGAAACATCTTTAGCTCCAAGAGGAGATTAAACTGGTTTTATTAGATAATCGACAAATCATTTCTTTTTGTGGTAAAAACTTTCAGGGGCAAAATAAATTTCTAAATTTCTCTTTGCAAGGGGAACCACAAGAGTTAATAGGTAGCCTACTAGGGATTTTAATAGGCACAACCAATTCAAATGCACATTGTGGCCAGTGAGGAAACATAAGTAAATGATATATGACAAGAATAAATGCCTATGCAATTATTGTGCAAATGGTGGGTGCTGGTAAGGGGGTGCCTGTACCCCTCTGAAAGACGTAGCTGCTGCTCAGTCTATGGATAGCAGTTACCACATGGAATTGAGTCTGCTCTTGTTTGAAATTTCCATCTGTTTAGGAGATTTCAAAAGCATATGTTTATGAATATTAAGTAAATTATATAATTTAAACAACATTTAAAAATATATATGTAGGCCAGGTTTTTGTGGCTCTTGGTTTGTCACCAGGTTGCTTTACAAAATAATGGGTGGGCTATTAGGAAATAGCTAACAGGAAATATCTCACAAGAAAAATATTCAATTAGGAAAGGAATAGATCATTTTCCTAATGTCGAGGATAGTAGATCATAGGTATAAGGTGGTAGAGGGTACTGTACTAAGGTGACATAATCACCCAACATGAAGGGATGATGTAGGATTGACAGTTTAAAGTGGAACTCAGCAATATACAGGCTGTCCTCCACCCATTTGGAAAGGACAAAGAGAAAGTACAAACCATCTTTAAGAATGCATTAATACATTATTTGGGTGATGGATGTCTTAAAAGCCCTGACTTCGCCTCCATGCAATCTTGCATGTAACAAAATTAGACTTGTACCCTATAAACTTATACAAATAATAAAAAAGGCATTAGCACTTATAACTAATTATTTAATAATCTATTTAATATTTCTTCTCTGCCATGGAATATAATATACTGGTTAGACATGGAAGGCATAAAGTCAGACTATTTAGTCAAATATGACCCCCTCAACTCTTACTACCTCTGTGGCTTTAGTGTTTACAGATATGCAGGTAAAACTGATACTAGACATAAGACAAAATCTGCCAACTTGAAACCAGTGAAATAATTGCAAATTTGCAGAAGAGAGATTTGCAAGTAAAATCAATGGAGATAGAAATGCTGGGCTGATGTACGTGTAGGGGGATAAAAGTTAGGTTATCTGAGAATACATTGACTGGAAAATTGCTCTGAAGCTTTGATAATGACACCCTTACTTCCAGGTAATACCACCACCATTTCTGGGAATATTTTTTGCTGCTCTTAATTTATGACTATAACAGAGTCCTGTTTAAACATGTCAAAAAATGTATTACGGGTATAGGACCTTTGACTTTGATCAAAATGCTGATGTAGTTGGAAGCATCTGGGATATAGCACTTTAAACCTTGGCATCAATTTGATGTTATGGATGACCAGATTGTACACCATTTGTGTGTGAATGATATGAAAAACTAGCTTGTAGTTTGTTGAGTCTCACCACTAGCCTCTATTTTAAGACCTTGATGAGTGCTTCTAAGCATCACTTCAGTAAAAATAGATTTGTATTGAAGCCAGCTGGATCTTATTCAGGAATAAATTTCAGACAGGCAAAGAAACAGCTGGAATACAGTTTCTCCTACATGGGGTACCAAAGAAGATGTATGGTTGGGTGTCCTACAAATATGAAAGGTATTAAATGACAGATGCCTATATGTTTTTTGGTTTAATAATGTGAGCTAGCAGGATAATGTAAATATAGTAAGCTTGAAATTTTCTTTATCTGCAAAAGTATGAAAAAGTGTTTCAATTATGTCAAGCCCATGATAGCTTGAGATTTTAGGATTTTGAGTATAAAATATATTTAAAAAGTATAGAAATCTTAGGCATGAAGTTCAGTTTTCCAAAGTAAATATGTCCAGGCAATTAACAGAGAGATCAAGGAATAATGTAATATCCCAGTTCCTCTGTGGCAGCACTCAAGAACTATCTCAGTTCTAGCCCCATTTATCTCTCAAAGTATACATTAGCCTAACTTCTAGCACCATAGGTTGGGTTTTCCTTTTACAATATTGACTTTTTTTGTCTAGCTTCTTTCAGGTAAGTGTGTGTGTGTGTGTGTGTGTGCACGCGCGCAAATGTGTGTGAGAGAGAAAGGGAGACAGATTCAATCACTTTACTTCATGAAGCTTGTTTTCTTAGTAATTCTATTATTATATAATATTGTGTTGTATCATTGCAAAACTATATGCATTCTACTATTGTAGGGCAGTTGCCACATCTCCAGTTTGAGATTATTATAAATAATGCTTCTATAAACATCCATCTACATGTCATTTAGTACACACTTTTACTTGTGTGTGATTGATATATGATAGGAAGAAGAACTGCTGGTCCTAGAAGATACAAATAATCTAATTCATAATATTCTACTAAATAATTTTCTAAAATGATTATATTAGTATAAAATTCCTCCAGTGTCAGCACAAATAGAAACACTACCTCCCAAAATTTATCATTTGTTAGTCTCCTAATTTTGGTCATTTCTGTTGGTGTGATTTGCCATTGGGATTTAAACTGAATTTTCTCAATGGTTAATGAGGTTAAGCACCTTTCTCGTATGTCTCAAGGGCATTTGCATATCTTTTTTCTTTAATGCCAATATCACATTGCATTAATTACTGATGCCTCAGACTCTTGGTTTTCTTTGGCTCTTATGACTTCCATATATATTCTAAAATCAGCATGTAATGTTCTAAAAAGTAAAAAAATATATATATAAAAACCTGAGATTTTGTTTGAGAATGCATTAAATATACAGAGCATTTTTCAGAGAATTGACATTCACAACATTGAGGATTGCAGTCTATGAACATGGATAGTGATAGCATTTATATTTCATTTATTGTTGTCAATAATATTTCATTGTTGACTGAGTGGAATGTTTGTACAATATTTATTAGGTTTGTTCCTACGTATTGAAGTTTGTGATGCTAATTGCAAATGGTTTCATTTATTATTTTCATTTTAATTATACATTATTGGAACATTAAATTACATTTGAATTTCATATATTGATCCTTTATTCAGCCCACTTCAAAAGTTCAATTACTGATTCTAATTGTTTTTTTGAAAGATTAATTAAAATTTTTTATACCTAATCATGAGTCTACAAAAAATGAGAATTTAATTTCTTCTTTTGTATCCTTATGTTTTTCATTTCTTATTCTTGCATTGTTGAATTGGATAGGAGTTAGAGTGGCATTTTCAATAGAGTTTGTGAGAAGGGAGATACATGTTTCCTTCTATCTTAGAGAAAAGCTTTTAATATTTCACCATTGAACACATTGAATGCTGACATTTGTTAGGTGTGTGTGGTAAGCAGGATTCTTAAATGGCCCATGATTTCTGGCCTCTGATATATCTACACCTTCTCCCATGTATTCAATCAAGTACTAACCTAGTTTTGATTAGTTGTCTGATAAGTTTTATCATTAAAGAGCATTATACTTTTTCAAATTCTTTTTCTTTATTCATTGAGAACTTTTTTTTTTTTCATTTTTCTGTGAATGTGAAATTGACCCAGTAGTCCCATAGACAGGTTTTTGGGGATAAACATGAAATTTGGCCCTTCTAGTCTTGAAGCTTGGAACTTACATTTTTCTAATCTCAATTTCTTCCTCAGGAAAGGTCACCCAGGCCTCTCAGAAAGTATCAAAGAACTGAAACTCACCAGATCACTGCACCAAGGCAATGAGATGCAAAATCCTTCATTCATCATGATTGCTTCCTGGCCCCACCATAGTTCCTGTTTTCTTACACATTGTTACATTTCTTCTCTGTCATGTAAACCCCTAGTTTTAGTTGGCCAGGGAGATGGAGTTGAGACTGATCTCCCATCTCCTTGAGTGCAGCACAGGATTAAATGCTTCCTTGGCACTTCCTTAGCATTACTTTTCATCTCAGTCGTTGGCTTTCTGTGTGGCAAGCAGCAGAACCTAGAGCAAACTCCTGGTGTTTTGGTAAAAAATGTGGTAAATTAAATGATTTTGACTCTTACAATATTAAAATAAACTTCATTTGATCACGGTGCTTATATTATTCTTTCTTTACGTAGCTGTATTTACTTTGCTAGGATATTGGTTTGTGTTTTGTTTTGTTTTGTTTTTGAGACAGAGTCTCGCTCTATCACCCAGGCTGGAGTGCGGTGGCATGATCTCGGCTCACTGCAACCTCTGCCTCCTGGGTTCAAACGATTCTCCTGCCTCAGCCTCCTGAGTAGCTGGGATTACAGGTGTGCACCACCATACCCAGTTAATTTTTGTATTTTTGGTAGAGATGGGGTTTCACCATGTTGGCCAGGCTGGCCTTGAACTCCTAACCTCATGTGATCTGCTTGCCTCAACTTCCCAAAGTGCTGGAATTACAGGTGTGAGCCACTGTGCCTGGCCAGTGTTTTTTTTTTTTTTTTCTTTTCTGTGATTATGAGAGAGGTGGACAATGGACAGGCTACATATAAAAACAGAACTTTAACCTACAACCTGCAGCAACCCAGAAGACCAAATCCCTTTTTACAATCAATAATCAGGAAGTTAGCTTGTTGTAATTTAGACTTGCAGAAAGCCGGATTTCTATCTCTAGTGACAACTCAGAAAGCTGAACAGTAACTTCTATAACAATTGGATCTAAATGGCCAGGACTTGATTAACAACTGACAGCTTTCCTAATTTTTGTCTCCTCTTCTAACTTAGGATAATGTGGTTTGCCTGTGTCCCCACCCAAATTTCTTCCTGTATTATAGTTCCCACAGTCCCCACATGTCATGGGAGGGACGCCATAATAGGTAATTTAATCATGGCAATGGGTTTTTCCTATGCTGTCCTTGTGATAGTGAATAGGTATTGCAAGATCTGATGGTTTTATAAAGGGCAGTTCCCCCACACATATTCTTTGCCTGCTGCCATGTAAGATGTGCCTTTGCTCCTCCTTTGTCTTCTGCCATGATAGTGAGGCCTCCCCAGCCATGTGGAACTCTGAGTCCATTAAACCTCTTTTTCTTTATAAATTACCCAGTCTCAGGTATTTCTTCATAGCATTATGAAAATGGACTAATACATAGGATCAGCCATAAAAAGCTTAATATGCACCCCCAATCAATCATATAGGATGTCCCTCTTCTGATTAACCCAAGAACATCTTCCCTGTCAATGGCCTCCAATCAGAGCTAACTGAAACCTTCCCATTTTTCCACTGTGAACCTTTCCTATTCTTCTGCCTACATTTGAGTCTCTGCCAAAATTCAACTGAGGGTGACTAAATTTCCTACCATAACAAGTTCAGAATAAAAAGCCTTTGCTATTCCCATTGTTTATTCTATATATAGTCATGTGTGGTTAAATGACTGGGATAGGTTCTGAGAAATGAACTACTAGGTGATTTCATTGTTGTGTGGTCATCAGAGTGTACTTACAAAAACGTAGATGGTATTGCCTACCACACACCTAAGCTATATGGTAGAGCCTATTGCTTCTAAGCTGTAAATCTGTACAGCATATGACTGTACTGAATACTGCATGTAATTGTAACACAATGATTAGTATTTGTATATCTAAACATATCTAAACATAGAAAAGGTACAGCAAAAATATGATATAATCTTATAAGGCCACCCTCACATACATGGTCTATCATTGGCTGCAATGTCATTATGCAGCACACGAATTTACATATATTGGACAGAAATCATCACCTAGGACTTGAAAACTTAAAATATTTAAATTACGCTTTCTATATCTTCGATACATATAAAACTATTTAGTTTTTCTATTATGTATTTCAACCAGAGTATTCTGTAACTTTTGTCTCCATAGCCCAATGACATCGTCAAAACCCATGATTAGCTTCGCAGACCATTACCGGCCACTTTCTGCTGGACTTTCTAACTTCCACTTAAATGTGGCAAATACTTTGAAGGAATTTTTGTCACTTTCTCTTAGGAGCTCTCTTCTGAAAACTTGAGTCCTAAAATCTTGTTTGAGGGTAGATTTCTTATGGTTTCAACTCAATTTTTTGCAATATTAGAATTGTTTAATCATGTTTTCTAGCTTTTCTAGATAGTCTTTGCTGGTATTATTTAGTCTTATTTCAATCTAGTGTGTCATAGCTAGAAGCAGAAATTTGCCCTGATTTTAGTAAAAGGAATAAGTAGTTAATGAAAGACTAACAGGAAAAATGTTCCAAAAGATTATAAATAGAGACAATAGAGTGATAAGTGATAAAGCTTTTTTTAAATTTTTTTTTGTGGGGGAAGAAGTCTCATTCTGTCACCCAGGCTGGAGTGCAGTGGCTCCACCTCAGCTCACTGCAACCTCCACCTCCCGGGTTCAAGCGATTCTCCTGCCTCAGCCTCCTGAGTAGCTGAGACTACAGGCACGCACCACCACGCCCAGCTAATCTTTGTATTTTTAGTAGAGACGGTGTTTCACCATGTTGGCCAGGATGGTCTCCATCTCTTAACCTTGTGATCCGCCCTCCTTGGCCTCCCAAAGTGTTGGGATTGCAGGCATAAGCCACCACGCCTGGCCTGATAAAGCTTTTTAATACCCTTATTTTACTAGGATTTGGAATAATGACTTACATTCCCTATACCTGCACACAGAAATTTATTCTATAATCACTTTTCAAATCTCCAATTATTAACACAGCATTCTCTTTTACTGATTAGTGTAAATAATTTTGCAAAGGTTTTTTCTGAAATTCATGAAATGCCCACTATTAAAAATAGGAACAGTCATATCTTTGTGTTAAAAACTGTTTTGGAGTTATAGAATACCCTTGTCATTCACGGCAGTTACCAGCTGCCATTTTAACTAACAAGCAAAACTAAATATTTTCATTTTACTGTGGTGTGTATTTGAATCATGCTCCCTTAAGTGTGCAATGTGAGAACACATTTCTCAGCTAGGCGGAGACAAGTGGAGAGTCCAGACTCAACATTTCCAAGACATTTTTTTTTTCTACTCAGAAAAACATCTGTAATACTGGTAAAAATATGGAGGAAAGATGTTTTTTATTCAGCTACAACTTACTGTATCTTGTGGGAATAATGATATGGCATAGTATATCTGCAAATAAGATAATTTATAAAGCTTTGGAAAATTTTCCCACATCAGTGACTTGTTAAAAGCTAATTTGATTGAAAAGAATTGTAATTTTCCCCTTCAGAAACATATTTCTACTCAGCGAGCTTGGTGATTGGCCTGGATGAAACCTATGTTATCTTGAGGAATTAAAGATAAGGTAAAGATGGCGGCCTTATATCTGCCTGACTTGGATCTTCCTTCAAAAAGAATTTTCCATTTAGCTATAAGGACTACAGCAAACGGAGCAGCTTTCTGCTACAATGGTTTTTTGAACAGCCATTGGTTTTAAGCCCAAGCCACACATTTCCCTAGCAGTCCCCAGACAATAACTAAGGAAAGCCAGGCTGCCAGATAAAGCCTGACCACTTCTGCCCAAGTTTGGACTCCACTAAATGCATTCTTTGCTCCAGAGCTCCACACTGGATTGACCAATGTTTCATCTAATTTGCATCATTATTTAAGGTTCACCCTGCCCCATCATGCTTCCTGCCCAATCATGCTTCCTGTAATTTTTTCCACTTTTATCTTTTACAGTATCATCTGCCCTCCCCCGCCCCCACACATCTGCTTCCTCAAAGATCCAATTGGTACTCTAGTTTAAACCTCCCCAATTCATGCACACGATTCAATCAAGTAGAACTTTTCTTTTTTTATTTTATTTTATTTTATTTTTGAGATGGAGTCTCGCTCTTTTGCCCAGGCTGGAGTGCACTGGTGCGATCTCAGCTCGCTGCAATCTCTGCCTCCTGGGGTCAAGCAAATCTCCTGCTTCAGCCTCCCTAGTAGTTGGGACTATAGGTGTGTGCCACCACACCCAGCTAATTTTTTGTATTTTTAGTAGAGATGGGGTTTCACCGTGTTAGCCAGGATGGTCTCAATCTCCTAACCTTGGGATCCGCCCACCATGGCCTCCCAAAGTGCTGGGATTACAGGTGTGAGCCACCGCTCCTGGCCCCATTTTTAGTTTTTGAGACAAGGTCTCTCTGTTGCTCAGGCTGGACTACGGTGGCACAAATATTGCTCAGTGCAGCCTTGACCTCCTGGGCCCAAGAGATCCTCTCTCCTCGGCCTCCCGAGTAGCTGGAAGTATAGGCACACACCGTGATGCCTGGAAATTCTTGTTTGTTTTTTATAGAGACAGGGTTTCACTATTTTGCCCAGGCTGGTCTTGAACTCCTGGACTCAAGCAATCCACCCATCCTCGTCTACCAAAGTGCTGCATCTGGCTCAAATAGAACATTTTTAATAGTGGACATTTATAAAGGACTGTGGTCTAATATGGATGTGAGAAATATCGTGAGCGGACATAGAATGAAATGAAGACTTGGGCCAAACTTTCTTCTTTCCTACCTGACAGTTCACTTCCAATTGTCCAAGCAAAGTTTAATGGAATAGATGGAATGTTAAATAAAGATTAGGAAATTAGTGTAGCTATCGTGAGCCACACATTTTAGCATCTTATAGACAATGTCACATAAGATAAGGTAGGTATCAGAGTTTCTTTGGAACAAGTACTTGCCACTAGAAGGAGAAATGGTGCCTCATGCTTTAAAATTCCCCCTTTTCTCATTCTCTCCCCCATGGCTCACAGTATTCGATGATCAAAACAGGGCATAGTTCTCATTGGTCTGTTTCTCCTGGAGAAAGGGCATATAGGTGCTCATCTTCAATATTATAATTTCAAAAATGGCTTAGAGATACTGGAGTTTAAGCATTATTGCCTTGAGCTATTTTTTCTTAGGTAAGAAGTGAAGTCTCAGTGATACTCAAGAACTAAATTATTATTCATTGTCATACTGTTTTCTTGTTTAAAAATTCAAATTAGAATTTTAAACCTAAAATTCAAAATATAAACACTGAGTATAATTCTAGTGTCTTATTTTCAATAGCAAAATCATCATGACAATATTCTGTAAGAAATTCTCAATCACAGGCTAGTAGCCAATTTTTCCTTATATCATTTCAGATGTTAAATAACAGTAATGAAAATATTAGGTATTTGTAACTCTAAATGACAATAATTCTGTCTTATGTTAAAGGGTGTATTTATTAGAGTTTTTCATAGCAACATTTGTTGGAATTTTCCTGTGTTTCTACCCTGAACCCATCTTAGCTTGAACTAATCTTGGCTGTTGTTAACTTGTGGTATTGATGCAGGAGGGAGGCAGGGAAGTGCTGGGTAGAGAAGGGCGGGTCCCTGGCGAGGGCTCCACCCCCAGGCCTGTCCCCATGAACCTGGGTGAGGACAGGCATTTTTGTTTTTATGCACAAATGTTGCATTTCCCAAGAACACCCTGGCTTGCCACATCCCCATCCTGTGCCTATAAAAACCCCGTTAGCACACCGACAGGCACCGGCAGATGCTGGTAGACCATTTGCAGTGGAATGACGGGAATGGGAATCTGGCCAGGTGGTCTGAGGAGAGTCTAGCTGCTGAGCACCCCAAATCCAGGGGAAAACCACCTTCCCGCTCCATCCCCCTTCTGGCCTCCCCATCCACCTTGCTGAGAGCCACCATCACTCAATAATAAACCTTGTACTCATTCTCCAAGCCCACATGTGATCTGATTTTTCCGGTATGCTAAGGCAAGAACCTGGGATACAGAAAGCCCTCTGTCCTTGCAATAAGGCAGAGGACCTAACTGAGCTGATTAACACAAGCCACCTTCGGACGCCAAAACTGAAAGAGCACACTGTAACACACGCCCACGGGGGCCTCAGGAGCTGTAAACATTCACCCCAGGACACTGCCATGGGGTCAGCGCTCCACAACCTGCCTGTGTGTATGCTCTCCTAGAGGTTTGAGCAGTGGGGTGCTGAAAAAGGGACCCATTCCCATCGTGTGCCCTATGAGGGGGATAAGGGAACTTATCGCATTTCAGTATAAAAGAGTGATTTTATATCTTTACTCTCATTTTGTTCTTGAATGCTGGGAAGGGAGTGACACCTGGCCATGTGCCACATGGGTAACTTTGCTTCACGTGCATCCTTCTAACTCTGTACTGAAAGGTTGTTTACTTATAAAGAGCTTTGCGCTCACAGCCAAGGGAACCATACATTCCAACTGTCTGAAGTGACAATAGATCATATAATGATGAATAAATCCTTGCATATTCCAACATAGACAGATGCTGAAGAACAAGAGTTACACTCTTCATCAGTGCCTTAGTCCCAGAATTAGACAGAACACTGAGGGAGAGATGGGTTAGGACAAACTGACTGATAAACTCCCAGTTTCACTGAAATTAAATTCCCATCAATTAACAATATAAATATTCAATTTAATTACAGAATATATGTTAAAATCACATTTTAACACTTGATTTCAAAGTAGAGATTTTTATCTACTCTCTCTTTCTCTCTTTATAAATACACACACCCCAACAAATTGATTTTTCTTATAAATAGTGAATACAGGATTCATGTTATTTGATTTTTAAGTTATAATAAATAAGTATATATAAATATAATAAAATACTCTTCCATTTTCTTACATGTAGGTCTACTTCATTTTTTTAAAATGCTTCAAAGTACTTTATAAATACATATACTATAATTTATCTAACTATATGCCTACTGATGAGTACTCACAGTATTTTTTGTTTTTATTTACACAAACAATATTGTGAGAAGCTTAGTAATTAACTGCCTACTTTATTTCTGTAAAAAAAATGAGAATACTGGTCAAAGGGAATGTGCATTTGCCATTGTGAGACATCTGAGCAGACTCAACAGAGGGATGACAATTGCTTTCCAAGACTTTTTAAAGACTTATTCACTTTTACCCATTTTCTGTCAAAAAAAAAAATTAGCTCAATCACTCTTTCTGGAAAATCTAAATCAAAGTATATATGGGGATAAGTATTTCTAATTTCAGTTTGTCTAAGTATAATAAAGGGACTGCTTATCTTTTCAATGGTTTTTCAATAGTTTTTTAATAGTTTTTTTAATAGTTTTCAATAGTTGTTTTTCAATAGTTTTATGGGGTCTTTTTTTATTCTTAAGTTTTAAAATTACCAATAAGTCCATCAATAGATGTTGTTCTTTAATGACAGCTTATATTCACAATAGTCTTTCCCTCTTTCGTTCAGGTCATTGTACTAACTACATATAATTCTTTTCCTTCAAATTTTTGGCGTCCTATATAATACTTTCTAGTGAGATTAACTATGAACACCTTAACAGTAAGTTATCAGCATAAGCATCTAATTTGACTTTAATAAAAAATTGTTTTCTAAAAGTAGTACTTAAAACTGGCAACTATCCGATGTTTCAAATACTTCCCTCTGAAATTACTATGAACATCAAGGCTATGATAAACTCAAACTTAACTAAATAGTTGTAAGGTTATAATGATGTATTTTACTCAAGAATATTCCTACTTGACTAGCAACTTGATGAGTAAACATTAGACCTAAAATGAGGATCTGCGTATGATGAAGTAGTTAATAAAAATAACTTCAGCTGGGATGGAGAAAACATTTTTGGTTTTTTTTAGCATTTTAATGAAATATTTATATGAAATATATGCCAGTTTTCATCAGGATAGTTACATGAAATGTTGTACGTGCTTGGATTTTTAATCTTTTGCTAAAATTTGTATCCCCTTTTCAACACATCCTTTTTTTTTTCTGCATTGTCATTTATAATATGACTAAACAATGTGGGAATGCTGCTCTTGAGACCTAGTTGTCATATGAAAGGTAACAAACCTTTAAAGATAATATAATATGTGATTTATACATTTTATTTTTCTTTCAAAGCTGTTTGTGGGTCACTTACAGTACCTACAGTCACTGTGACAGCAAAGGAATGACTCTGTGTTAAGAGCAAACAGAAGTGATGTCTCCTTTGATCCCAGCAAATAAAATTCACCAAGTCTTATATGAAATAAGTCTGCTTTCATACAATAAAATATGAGAATAAGAGTTTATCATGATAATAGTAATTCTAAGAAGCTTAAAATATTTATTCTTATTCTAACTGAAGTTTTAATTATTGATCACAAATTAATTTCTATAATGGCAAGTATATAAAATCCTTCATATTGTACAATGGTGTAATTGTATTCACTTCTCTTACATGGTTGCCATGAACAAACTTGTGAGTGATTATCAAATATTTGGGATTCAGATTGGAGGTTGGATGGGCAGAAAGTGTGGGGACTGCTTAGTATGAACTCTGGAGAGGTCTTGCTTAAGACACTTGAGTAGAAGGCCAGATAAGATGGAAAAGCCAAGAGTGTCTCTCACGTGAAAAGAGTATTGTCTATAGCTCATTTTAGTTTCAGATTGGAAAGAAACAAAGTGAAGAAAATCTTTAATATTTTCTGGAGGGAAGAACAGTGTTTAAAATATGTAAATTGGACAATGAAGTAAAGAGGGTAATTGCAAGTTGTACTTAAGAACAGGATGTGCCAACACTCAAATTTATAAATGTTTAAGAGCAGAATTTCTTGTTTTATATTCTGTTATCACCAGAAAAGGACCGACAGTGCAAGCAGTTAAACCAGAATATGCAAATAGAAGTGTCATAATGAACTCATTTCTGTGGAAATAGCTACTAGAAAATGTTAGCACATAGATGAGAAATTCTGAAAAAAATTAGCTATCAACACTAAATATCTGAAGAGAACAAAAACCTTGAAGCTAGTCTTTTATTCTTTTTCTTCTTTTCTATCTTCAATTTTACCTGATTATTCCTTCATCTTTATAAAACTGCTTGTTATTCTCTCTAATTTAGAACAATAAATATCTATAGATAAAAAACATTAAGCTTTGGCAATACTTGAAGCCTGGAGACTCACAAAATAAATGTATAAAAAGTAAACTTTTCAAAATTGTTAGGAATTAGTTGTCTCACATGTTGTCTAAACTATATTTAAATAAGAAAAAGAAGTTAGAAAAGTGACTGAAGTTGAGACCCTGAAAACAATAATGCTCGAATGTTATACTCCCAATTCCCACACAGCCTCAAAGCAACTTGAAGGACAGCATGCACTGCATGATTAAGATGACTTTATTGAGGCTATTGCATAGGAAGGATGATCATAATGAGAAAGATTTCAAAGAAAAAGAAGGATAGCTTGGGTTTTATAGAGGCAGGTGAACAAATGAAACCATCTGCGAGTCTTCCTGGAGTGGTGAAAAAGAAGAGAAAATGAATCATACAGAGAAGGGTGGTTCTTTTGCAGTTGGCTTTTTTCTGGAATTTAAAAAAAAAAAGTGGTGCTAGGAATAGGGAAATGTCTTAACCATAAGCATTTTCCATGAGCACAGGGCCCAGGTTAAATTCAACATTCACCATTTTATTTGAAAATTTTATTTGAATTTGAAAAGAATTATTTATTCTACTGCAAAAGTAGTTTTAATTGCATTATCTGTTACGTTCAGTATACATTGAATAGGGTTCCAAATGACAAATTCATTTTAAAATTCACTTCTAAGAAATAATACTAATGATCCTGAGGAATTGATTTTTTAATTTTATTTGACAATGAAAAGTATATGAAACCACTGTTATAGTTTGTCTTTACCTAAGCTGAGAGCTCAATTGAACATTCAATTACAGAAACTGTATAGGCATATATGGTGGTCTGTATGGTTCCCCATTATTTTCATGGCATTAGTTATAAGCATTATATATTAGCAGTTGTCTTGTTTGCATATATTTTTAACATCACCTAAATCTTTTGGGAAGAAAGCAACATATAAGTAATAAATTTATTTCAATGAAAACAAGTGTGAGTTGACTTTTTGTTGTTTCTTAAACAACAAAACAAGCCCATATTTGTTGAAATATTAATTCATGAACTGTAAAGGATTTTGAATTATGTTTGCGGGGACCATGGTATCAGGACAAGAATTATGTAGCTATTAGTGAAAATGGATACATAGGAATTATCTGGGTAATTGGTATTTGATGAAAGTAGCACATGATAAAAGGATAGAAATTAAAAGAGAATAATTCCAAAGCCATGATCTTATCCCAATGATACATAAAATTAGTGCTTAGATAAAAACTCCTTATAAATATTGGAATGTCAAGAGAAAAAAAATTGAAAATAATCCAGAGGCAACTTACTTTGGTAATTGGAATTCCTTCTAATAATCCTGTCATTATAGTTCTTTATACATACAATAGCAACAAGTAAATGTTCACTCAGAGGGGAAAATAAATTGATATTAGATTGCCTACTGAATATTATTTATAATTTTTCTTTATTATTTACCTTTTCTTTTTATTGGTGATTATCAACATTCAAACATATTTAAGGCTCTTTCTCATTTGACAAACTCTATCTTAATAAATAGCACTGCCTGTCATCCAGTTGACTAATCCAGAGTTCTAGCCATCATTTTGCATCCTTCATCCCACACTGACTCATTTAACATATATGAATTGAGCTCTGTGTTCAAGATGCTATTATTATAAATGTGTTAAAAAACACTTCTTCTCTACTTATTCCTAATCAGTTGTCAAGTTCCACTTTGCCACCTTTAAACGTATTTTTCTGTCACCATCTAGAAATGTGTGTGTGTATGAGCTCTTTTGCCTATAGAAATATAGTTGTGTATATATATATATGTGTGTGTATATATATATGTGTGTGTGTATATATATATGTGTATATATATATATATATTTATGTGTGTGTGTGTGTGTTTTTCCCCTTCACCATCCCCCATAGCTGTAAGTTTCCTGAGGCCTCTCCAGGAGCTGAGCTGATGTCAGCATCATGCTTCCTGTACAGCCTGCAGAACTGTGGGCCAATTAAACATATTTTCTTTTTTCTTTCTTTTTTTTTTTTATTTTTTTGAGACGGAGTCTCACTCTGTCTTGCCCAGGTTGGAGTGCAGTGGCACGATCTTGGCTCACTGCAACCTCTGCCTCCTGGGTTCAAGCGATTCTCCTGCCTCAGCCTCTCGAGTAGCTGGGACTATAAGCGTGCACCACTACGCCCAGCTAATTTTTGTATTTTTAGTAGAGACGGTGTTTCACCACGTGGGCCAGGATGGTCTTGATCTCTTGAGTTCGTAATCCATACCCCTCAGCTTTGCGAAGTGCTGGGATTACAGGCATGAGCCACCGTGCCCAGCCAACATATTTTCTTTACAAAATACCTAGGCTCGGGTATTTCTTTATAGCAGTACAAGGACAGACTAATGCAGAAAATTTGTATTAAGGAATGCGGCATTGCTGTAAAAATACCTGAAACATGTAAGTGACTTTGGAACTGGGTAATAGGCAGAGGCTGGAAGGGTTTGGAGGGCTCAGAAGAAGAGAGAAAAATGAGAGAAAGTTTGGAACTTCCTGGAGACTGGCTAACTGGTTGTGAACAAAATGTTGCTAGTGATATGGACAGTAAAGGCTAGGCTGAAGAGGTCTCAGATGGAAATGAGGAACTAATTGTGACCTGGAGCAAAAGTCATTTTTGTTATGCCTGAGCAAAGAAACTGGCTGTGTTGTGCCCCTGCCCTAGGGATCCATGGAACTTCGAACTTCAGAGTGGTGATTTAGGGTATGTAGTGGGAGAAATTTCTGAGCAACAAAACGTTCAAGAGGTAGCCTGGCTGCCTCTAACAACCTGAGCTCATACACAGGAACAAATAAATGACCTGAAATTGGAACTTATATTTAAGAGAAACAGAGTGTAAAAGTTAGGAAAAATTTGCAGTCTGGTCATGTGGTAGAAAAGAAAATCCCATTTTAAGGGGAGGAATTTAAGCCAGATGCAAAAATTTGAATAAGTAAAGAGCAAAGAGATAATGGCCAAGATGATTGATGGGGAACAGGCCTTGAGGGCATTTCCAAGACCTTTGTGGCAGCCCCTTTCATCACAGTCCAGGAGGCCTAGGGGAGAAAAATGGTTTCATGGGCCAGGCCCAGGTCCCTGCTATCCTGTGCAGCCTAGGGACAGTGCTCCCTGTATTTTAGCCACTCCAGCTCCAGCCATGGGTCAAAGGGGCTCAGGTACAGCTCAGGCCTTTACTTCAGAGGGTGCAAGCTATAAGCCTTAGAGGCTTCCATATGGTGGTAAGCCTGTAGGTATGCAGAATGTAGGAGCTGAGGTTTGGGGGCCTCCATCTTGATTTCAAAGGATGTATAGAAAAGCCTGGATGTCCAGAGAGAGGTCTGCTGCAGGGGCGGAGCCCTCATAGAGAACCTCTATTAGAGCAGTGTGCAGGGGAAATGTGGAGTTCGAGCTCCCCACACAGAGTCCTCACTGGGGCACTGCCTAGTGGAGCTGTGAGAAGGGGACTGTCATCCTTCAGACCCCGGAATGGGAGATCCACCAGCAGCTTGCACCATGTGCGTAGAAAAGCCAACGACACTCAACATTAGCCCATGAGAGCAGTAACGGGATAAACCCTGCAAAGTGACGGACCTGCCCAATGTCTTGGGAGCTCACTACTTGCATCAGTGTGCCCTGGATGTGAAACATGAAATCAAAGGAGATTATTTTTGAGCTTTAAGATTTAATGACTGCCCTACTGGGTTTTGGACTTGCATGGGGCCAGTAGCCCCTTTGTTTTGGCTGATTTCTCCTTTTTGGATTGGGAATATTTACCCAATGCTTGTACCTTAAGTGTATGTTGGAAGTAACTAAATTTTACAGGCTCATGGGAGAAAAGGACTAGCCTTGTTTCAGAGGACACTTTGGACTGTGGGCTTTTGAGTTAATGCTGGAATCAGTTAAGACTTTGGGATCTGTTGGGAAAGCATGATTAGTTTTGAAATGTGAGTAGAACATGAGATTTGAGAAGAGCCAGGGGTGAAATGATATGATTTGGATCTGTGTCCCTACCAAATCTCATGTCAAATTGTAATCCCCAGTGTTGGAGATGGGGCCTGGTGGGAGATGATTGGATAATGGGAGCAGTTCCTCATGAATGGTTTAGCACCATGCATTTGGTGCTGTTCTCATGATAATGAGTTACTTCTCATGATAATGAGTTACGTCTCATGATATCTCATTGTTTAAAAATGTGTACCACTTTCTGTCTTCTCTCTTGCTCCTATTCTGGCCATGTGATGTGTGTGCTTCCCCTTCCCCTTCTACCATGATTGTTAGTTTCCTGAGGCCTCCCCAGGAGCTGAGCAGATGCCAGCATTATTCTTGTACATTCTGTGGAACTGTGAGTCAATTAAGCCTCTTTTCTTTATAAATGACCCAGTCTCAGGTATTTCTTTATAGCAGTATGAGAACAGACTAATACAATCATTTAGCTGTCCTTGAGAGAAAGTAGATATTCTTGGAAGAGCTTTTGATTTTAGTCATGACTGCCTTTTTGTATTTTAAACTCTCCCTCTTTCTTTTATCCAAATATAATGGAATCATATCTTTAAATTCAGCAACTCCTTTATTTGCCTCCAGGTCCTTGAACTTTGTTTCTTCTGTTTCAAGCTTCCATTTATTCAGCTGGCTAATTGCTACCAAACCTTCTGACCCTAGTCTTTGTATTGCCTCACTGGGAGGAAATGGCCTAATGTACCTGTGGTACACTTTCCAATTAGACTTGTAGTTCCTTTCAAAGAGTTCATTGTGTTGTAAATGCATGCTGAATTTCTATAGTCTCTATGTTAGGATTATTTTCTGTGGAAGGATTTATACAGATATAAAATGAAAATATGTTAAATATTTCATTTAATTATTAAGATGATGTTTTAACCAGTGGGATGGAGAATTCAAAGAACAGACACATTTACAGTTCAGGAATTCAAATGAGTATGTAAATGGAGGCAATGAAGGATTTTTACATGGGGGTGGATGGAAGCCAATTGAACCTCCAATGGGCAGAATTTTGTGTCTCTATTAGCAATAATTATTTTGCGTTGCCATCAGATATCTGTAAGTTGACTGAGTGGTAAAATAGCTCAAATAGAAGAAAAGATTAAAATTGGATAATCTGGAAAAATGTGATCTACAATGCACACGGAATCATTTTTTTCCCTTCATTCGGTAAATTGGCAACTCCAAGGAAATAAGGAATCTGTCACCTTGTTCACAAGATATTTTCCTAGAACCTATCAAAGTGCCTACCTTAAAATAGTTACAATATTTTTCATTAAAAATTAGATAATATCTTCCAAATTTTTCACTATAGCCCATGTCTCTTTCTTAAGAATTAAATAAATGTCTAATTTCTTCAGTAGATAGTCCATCTTCATACACACAAGCACCTCAAACACAGCATTATCAAAATTATATCTTGTTTTCATTAAAACAGTTGTTTCTTCAGTATTCCAGATCAGCTAATATTTATGTGTTCCAGAGGAGTTAACGATGGAATAAACTATCTGAACTCCCAGAATTTAAACCTATGTGTCAGCTTGGAACTATCCACCTGGCATCTTAATTGCATATAGATACAGTTAATTTTTCCATTTTATAAACTTAAGATTTTTCCTGGCGTAGCTCCAAGTGTTTACATTGTGAAAACTGTGAAGCTTCTGTACAGTTCACGTGATTCTGTGATTCTCTGCCTTTTGCATCCTATAATACTTAAGATTCTATTCACCTGCTAAGCCCCATTTTAGTAATTTTTTCTGTGAAGATTGAACTTAGGTCAAACCCAGTCTGCTTCACTCTGTGCTGCTTTCCACACGAAGAATAGCTTACGTCAAACTTTGTGCTACCACAATGCATGACACTTGGCACATTCATTTACTGTGGTACTTCACCAGCTTCCTGGAATTATTTTGATTAAAAGTTTATTTCCTTTACTCATCTATAAGGTTTCAGAAGTTAGAAAACTTACATTTCTTATCTTTGAAACTCACTTGACTAACAAAAAATAAATCAAAAGAATAAATAATACAGGAGCAGAAAAAATCAATTCCTCTTATTTTATAAAAGAGAACAGTCTATATCCACATACTGAAGAGTAAAACAGCCTTTTAAAATATGATATACTAGGGGAAAAATAAAAGTTCAACTAAATTTCTGGAGGTTTCAAAGCGTTTTCTATCTCAAAAACCATAATGATGAAAGAAACACATATAGGGCATTCATGATTGTAATTGGTGCTAAACCATGACCAACAGCTTTTTGCTTAAAATTGATATTGTAAATGTTTCAGTCACTATAGAATAAAAGACATGAAAGGAGATTTTATCTAGAAATACAGCTTTCTAAAAAGCAGTCATATAATTTGTTTTTCTTTTCCAACAATGCAGTGTCAAATTGCAGTGTAATAGCACAGCATGGAGACATTGCTGATGGTCCATGAGACATCGCTGATGGAGTCTGAGCTGTAAGGGCTAGCATATGACTTCAGCTCCTCCTAAACCTCTTCTCTTAGAGGAAGACTGTGGAAATATTGTACAGCATAATCATATTTTGCAGAATATGAAACACTGTCTAAGGCAGAATGGCAGAGTATATTTGTATTTTATTTTTAAAAAAAGTAAGAGATTTCCAACAAGTTCTCTTTCCCCATAGTTCCAACCACTGACCTGTACAAAGCACAGTTCGTCACATCTCATTCTTTGTGTCTTTTTCGCCACTATCTTTACTATTGCAGTCAGTTTCGACTCCAGTCATGCAAATTTTCAGCAGGAGCATAGATATTCTATATTTATAATAGAAATTTATCAGTGTTTAGTCAGAGATGGAATAAGAAATATGAATTCAAACTACTCCAACATTTTACTGAGTGAGTTGTACAAAACATTAGTACTGTGAGATTTCAGCATTTTAGGGTAAATTTTAGATAAAATTAAGCAATTCCTATTTTAAACATTTTTAAGAGTATTTAATATAATGTGCTTTCTAAATTTCTAAAGGAACAAAGAGCAAAACTTTTATTCAGTTATATTTGATGATGTAACCTTTTCCTTAGGAAGAAATTCCAGGCAACTATATTTTATAGACTATGCTAGGAAATGATTTTCTTCCCATATAGTCTTGTTTTGAAAACAAATATAGACAAAAGCACCTCATCTGTTAGCATATAATACTGCTGATATTTCTTATTGTTACTCTTGCAATTTCCATTTCTAGAAACGTAACTAACAAAAGTACAAACTGACACATAAAGATACGTTTTTCTATCGTTCATCTGGTTATTAATAATCTTGGCCATGCTTGCTTTTCTGTAGATTTCCCCAAAGATTTCAGGGCTTGATTTTCATATGATCTGAGCCAGGAACTCATCATTAGTCAGTGATCAAACAGAAGCTATGCTTTGCTGAACATTGGGAAAATGTATATGAATTTATTTTTAATAAAGAGAAAAGGTAGAAAAAAACAAAATAAGAGGACAAATAATATTAACAGTTTTTAATTGATTGTTTACTCTGTGCCATTGACTATGCTAAGTAAGTCACTGAAATTATCTCATTTACTTTTCACAAGAACTCTAGGGTAAAGATATTATTACCATTCCCTCCATGTTACAGATGAGAAGACTCAGCATTCTGTAGGTTATATGATTTGACAGTGCCCTCCTAGTAAGAAACAAAGCAAGATTCTAACCGAGATGAGCTGATCCTGAAGCCCACATTCACTGATGATCAGTGTGTTGCCTCATACCAGCCCTCACTATCACTATGCAATGCTTAGAAGCAAGAGCGATTGGTTCAGTTGGCCTCATTCATGAATGAAGCTTTGTAGAGTTAAGTCTAGAAGAAAACCTAAAAGAGATGAGAGAGGAGGCTTGCTGCCTGATTCATTGCTACCATCTTTGATATAAGGAAAGAAAGTTCCCTTGAGTTGCCAGTTTTATTTTATGCCTTTTCCCTGTGGAATCCTTAGTGTGTGGAATGCAGTTAGTGTGGAGATGAGGCGAACCATGAGGTCTCCATTCTATGAAACACGTGGTGTTCTTTTAACAAACTCAGGTATTAGCCTTTAGAACATTGCCAGAACTATGGAAGTTGTCATGTTCTCATCACCTCTAAAGCCATGGCTGCCCCCATACACTCACAGACACTTAAGAAGTCCTTCCTCCAAGCCTAAGAGTGAAGTGATAAAGGTATGATGAACATTCCAACAAGCTGTAGTAGTTCAATGATGGTTTGGACACATAACCGAGACCATCCCACAAATCAGACCAACATACAAAATATTTTGTACACGGTCTCCAACAATAAAAGAAAAAAAAAATTAGTGATCTAACCATCCCAGACAAGAAGTTGGCTTCTGCACAAACTGCCTCTTGTAAATAATTTTCTACAAATTCAGGTTCTTGGGTATTTTTTGTTTTTGTTTTCTCTAGCAATGGCTCATTAGTCAGGGATAGTAAACATTCTCATTTTGATAACTTGAAATATAGTCCTTTAAACCAGTGTCTCCCCAATCTCCATTCTTAATCTTTCTATTTGTTCACTGGCAAAATTATCAAAATAGTACTATTACCTACAGTGCTTTTTCTTCCAGTCTCAACTTACTCTTTCTTATTTTTCCTCCTACAAATTTGCTGAAACTACAGCCTTTGAGAGCTCAATTCACCAACGACCTACTAATTAACAAATTCAATGGTCTCTTCTAAGTCCTTATTTGACTAGTTTTCTCTACAGTAATCAAAATCACAGATCACTTGTTCCTTCTTGGAAAGCTCTTGTAACTGGAAGAAGAAAATGAATGTCTCTTTCCCATAGAGAGCCTGGGGAGAAGAATGACCCTTGGCTGAAAATGTAATCAAGTACTTATAAGAAGTAATTTCAAGGCTTCCCCTGCTCTTAGTGTAGCTAAGGTAGCAGGTTGTAAAAGATATACGGTTTAGCATTAGCCATTTATTATTCCAGGTAGACCTGAAATAGCATGTTTTAAAAGGAGGTTGGGGAGCCGAAGGAGAAGAATTATCATGGCGCTGCATAACAATGAGACTGTGCTAACTCTCTTGCACTCAGGTGAACTTGTGAGTTATAAGGCAGTTAAAAATGTGTTTGTTTTTCTTATTTAGGCTTGACACTATTTTGAAAGATCTACGCATATGAATAAGTGCATATGAGAGAGAAACAGAGACAGACAGATATAACAGATAACAACTGGAAAGTTGGAGAAACAAAATGTTTTTGACTCCATCTGACCTTTGGGAAACAACTACAGGATCCAGATTTAAAGTTCCCAGGACCACTCCTGGACTGCATGAAAAAACTGCAAAAATAGGCAATTCCTGAGTGTTTCTTTTAATGTCTACATGGTTCTATTCCAGCTTTGATATGACTAGACTGATGACACTTAATCCTAGATGGGACCAACCTTAATAGATTTGCTGTAAAGGAATATAATTTTTCTAAAATTCATCTAAAAACAATGAGCATGTCAACGAAGGTTTTAAATATGTTTATTTATCTGTTTCTTCTTCACCAATTTTCGAACTCTTGGAGCACAATCATTCTACCTGTTTTCTTTGAACATCATTGTACCTCCCGTAGAGGCATCAATAATTAGTAAGTGCTCAAGAAATATTTTTAGAATTGAATTGTTGAACTAAACACAGACATATGTATGGTAAATTAGTCATACACTAAATGTTATATTAACTTTGATAAATTTATTTAAATAAAATACATATAAAAGTAGCTGAATTGGAACATATTAATATTAAACATACAAAAATTAATTAGCAACATGGTGTGCACACAATGAAATCGTGTAAATATCTTGATATTTATGGTAAAGGGAGAAAGTAGGAACTAAGCTAACATTTATTAAGTACCTTTAAAATATCAGACATTTTTCATACATCATCTTATAAAATATAAAAAATTCTTTAAAAATAAGCATTTTAATTCCAGTTTACATCTGAACATTCAGCCCAAAATTCCATGATGAGTAACTAGCTCAGGGAAGAAAAATAGATCTCAACTTTCTTGCAAACACCTATCAATTTATTCGGGCTGCAGATGAATAATTAAAAACAGTCTTTGGTTGTATCTCTATTCAATGAGAAAGACTCCCCATGCATCAGTAATATCTGCTTTAACCTCAGAAGGAAAGGGAAACTGATCACTAGCAAGTATTGCTATCATTGTACAAGTTCAAAATTAGAAAGCAAGAATATGAGTGTATGGACATGTTTATTTACAGAGAGATGGAAGAGAGGGCTGAACAGGATTTGAGCTCACATACATGCTCCTCTCAAGGAGAGCTATTTCCACTATCACTAATTTAATTTTAAAATATGGGAAAGATATAAGTGTTTTGATGAGTGCATGATTAATGAAAAATATCATGGTAAGAGCGGACTCAGGAAGCATTAGTTCAAATTAAAAGTATCCTAATGGATAATACTATATGAAAAATTATGACTAATAGAGCAGAAGTTGGAGAGGAGTCAGCTCTCCATTTCCTTTTTTTGTTTTTGTCTTTCCCAGACTGGTTTTACCATTTTTGTATCTAGTGATCTTTGTGAGCTTAAGGATAAAAATATACACAAATGTTTTGACGTATTACCACCACAAAACCAAGAAAATAAAATACTCCTGAGTTTACATAGTCTTCTCCTTTTGGGCACCAGTTCATACTTTTCAAAATAAATTGCACTAAAATCAAAAATAATATGTAGTTTCTTTAACATTTCTATTTATAAGCAAATGTTTTATAAAATAAATTTATTTGCTATGAAGTTAATTCTGCCCTACAGATGAATGTATTAAATAAAATAACTAAAAGATGAAATTCAATACCAATTAAGTTGAAGAAAATGAAGACATTCAAATTCCCCAAATTACAGTGTCTTTTATTTTAAAGCAACAATGCTACTGACACTGTGGTTCTGTCTTCCAAAGCTTAGACATTGGCTGGCATGGAGAGCTGGTAATTTGCAAAATTAGAAATATGCTTTCTACACCACTTATAGTTCAATTAAATGAGTTTATAAAAGTGTTACCGCAAGGAGGCGGAGCGAGATGGCCAAATGGAACCCTCTAGTGATTGTTCTCCCCACAGAAGTAACACATTGAACAACTATCCATGCAGAAAGCACCTTTATAGAAATCACATATAACATAATGACAAGGAAAGAAGCGTCGAAGAGGATAGGAAGGATAATCTTGCATTGCCTATACACCCCTTCCCCAGCCTCAGGCAGAGCAGCAGGGAGAGAGAACCTGTGTGCTTGGGGCAGGGAGAGTGAAGTGAGTGTGGCACCTTGCATTGGAACTCAGTGCCACCCTGATACAGTAAAACAAAACGTCGGGCAGAATTCCACTGTTCCACTGAGAGAGCACTTAGATCAGTCCTGGGCCAGAAGGCAATCCTCCACCCCAAGGGTGGGAACCCAAGTTCTAGCCCACTTCACCACTGCTAACTAAAGTAGGTTGGGGTCCTGAATAAATTTGAGATGCAGTTAGGCCACAGCAATTGCAATCGTTGAGCAGGCCCCAGTGCTGTTCAGACCTTGGAGACTTTGGCCTTAGGGTGCAACCCAGTGAGATGCAAGCTGCAGCTGTCAAGGAAGTCCACGCATCACCCCTCTTTCAACTCCAGGCAGTGAAACACAGGGAGAGACCCCTTCTACTTAGGGGAAGAAAAGGCAAAAGTACAGAGAACTTTGTCTTATAGCCAGATACCAGCTAAGCCACAGCAAAATAACGCACTATGCAGACTCCTGAAACACCCAGTTCCAGGACTTTGCTCCTAGATGTTATTTCTAGACACATCCCAGAACAGAAGGGAATCCACTGGCCCTGGTGGGACAGACAGTTTCAGCAGAATTCACACCGGCTGACGAGAATGGCCTTGGTCCTTGAATAAACATCAGTGGCAGCCAGGCAGTCGTTGCCATGGGCCTTGGGGGAGCCCCAGTGCTGTGCTGGTCTGAGAAGATATGGGCTTCAGGTGCAACACAGCACAGTGCCAGCTGTGCCCATGAGAGTGCTCATATTATCCTTCCCCCAATTCCAGGCACTCCAGCACAGAAAAAGACTCCTTGTGGGAAAGGAAGGAAAGAAAGCAAAGGACTTTTTGGGAACCCAGGAAATTCTCCCTCATCTTCTCCAAGTCCACCAAGGCTATGTATTTAGGGGGCTGCAAGAGTCACGGCATACGTGGGCTTGGGGCATCACCTAGTGCTGGAATGGCTGAAGTGACCACAGGCTAGGAAATAAAACCCAATCCCCTTTGAATTCTTGGATTCCTCTCAAGAAGGATAGGCACAAACAAGGCCAAACTACAAAAACTGGAATAAATAACTTCCAGATTTTATAAAATAAAATCTCTTCTATGCCCAGAAATAAACAAATGTCTATAAGCATCAAGAACATCCAGAAAACCATGACCTCATCACATGGAGTAAATAAGTCACCAGTGACCAGTCGTGGAGTGATGAAGATATGAAATCTCTCAGACAAAAAAAATTCCAAAAGCTTTGTGAGGAAGCTCAATGACCTTCAAGACAACCCAGAGAAGACATGCAGAATTTTATCAGAGAAATTTAACAAAGATATTGAAATAATTTTTAAAAATCAAACAAAAATCCTGCAGCTGAAAAATTCAATTGACAAACTGAAAAATGCATCATAATGCCTCAAAAGCATAATTGATCAAGCAGAAAAAATAATTACAAAGCTTCAAGATAGGCTATTTGAAAATATACAGTCAGAGGAGAAAAAAGGGTCATGAACAAGAAATAATGAAGTGTACTAGCAAAATCTACAAAATAGCCTCAAAATGATAAATCTACAACCAGACTGAAGGTAGTTCTTCAGTGTGAAAGAATAGGACACCAAGAAAAAAACAATCACTAAAGTTATAAAACTCACTGGTAGATTAAGTACACACACAAGTACTAAATACTCTAATACTATAATTGCAGTGCATAAACCACTCATATATTTAGTATGAAGACTAAAAGGACAACCTATTGAGGCCAGGCATGGTGGCCTATGCTTGAAATCCCAGCACTTTAGGAGGCCGAGGCGGGCAGATCACAATATCAGGAGTTCAAGACCAGCCTGGCCAACATGGTGAAACCCCATCTCTACTAAAAATACAAAAAATTAGTGGGGCATGGCGGTCCGTGCCTGCAATCCCAGCTGCTCAGGAGGCTGAGGCAGGAGAATCACTTGAACCTGGGAGGCAGAGGTTGCAGTGAGCCGAGATCCTGCCACGGCACTCCAGCCTGGACAATAGAGCAAGACTCCATCTCAAAAAAAAAAAAAAAAGAAAAAGGAAAAAGAAAAAGAAAAACTCATCAAAAACAATAATAACCACAGAAATTTGCTTAAAGACATAAATAGATAATGAAAAGTTTTTTTTTTCTTAAAGCAATCTCATTTACAATAGCTACAAATAAAATAAAATGCATAGGAATAAGCTGAACCAAAGAGGTGACATATTTCTACAATGAAAACTATGAAATATTGACATACAAAATTGAAGAGGACAGAGAACATAGAAAGATATTTAATGTTCACAGATTGGAAAAATCTTATTGTTAAAATGTCCACGTTACCTAAAGCAGAGATTCAATGCGATACCTATCAAAATAATAATGATGTTCTTCACATAAATAGAAAAAAAAATCCTAAAATTTACGTGGAACCACAGAAGACTAAAAATTGCCAAAGTCATCCTGAGCAAAAAGAACAAGACTGGAGGGATCACAATACCAGACTTCAAATTATACTATGCTATAGTAACCAAAATACCATGGCAGTGGTATTAAAACAGACACATAGACCAATGGAACAGGATAGAGGACAAATAAATAAATCTACACATTTACAGTTGACTCATTTTCAACAAAGGTGTCAAGAACATCCATTGGGGAAAAGCCAGTATCTTCAAAAAATGGTGCTGGGAAAACTGGATATTCATAGGTACAAGAATAAAACTAGACACCATTGTTCCTCATATACAAAATCAATTCAAAATTATTAAAGAGTTAAATCTAAGACCTGATGCAACAAAACTGCTAGAAGGAATCATTGTGGAAATGCTACAGAACATTTGTCTGGGCAAAGATTTTTTGAGTAAGACCTGGAAAGCGCAGGCAACCAAAGCAAAACTGGGCAAATGGGATCACATCTAACTAAGAAGCTTCTGTACAGCAAAGGAAACTATCCAGAAACAGGATGGGAGAAAATATTTGCAAGCTACTTAACTTTTATGGGATTAATAACCAGAATATATAAGGAGCTGAAAAACTCAATAACAAAATAACAAAGAATCTAATTTTAAAATGGGCAACATAGTTGAATAGACATTTTTCAAAAGATAAGAATGGCCAACAGGTATATGAACAAATGCTCAACTTCCCTAATCATCAGAGAAATGCAAGTCAAAAACAATGAAATATCATCTCTCTCCAGTTAAAATGGCTTTTCTCAAAAAAAAAAAAAAAAAAGGATGGCAGCAAGTGTATGGAGAAAGGGGAATGCTCATACACTGTTGGTGGGAATTTAAATTAGTTCAGCCACTATGGAAAACAGTGTGGAAGTTTCTAAGAAAATTAAAAATAGAACAACCATATGATCCATCAATGCCACTGCTGCCAATATATTCAAAATAAATGAAATTAATACATTCAAGAGATATTTGCACTCCCATGTTTATTGCAGCTCTACTCATGGTAGCCAAGATATGAGATCAACCTAAGTGTCCATTAACGGATGAATAGATAAAGAAAATGTGGTATATATATACAATGGAATATTATTCAGCCATAAAAAGAATGAAGTCCTGTCATTTGCAACAGCATCGGTGGAACTGGAGGACGTTACATTATGTTAAGTGAAATAAGCCAAACACAGAAAGGCAAACATTGCATGTTCTCCTTCATATACAGGCATTACAAATTTGATCTCATGGAGGTAAAAAGTAGAATGATGTTTACCAGAGGCTCAAAAGGGTACTGAGGAGGAGAGGTTAAAGAGGGGTTGATTGATGGGTACAAAAATACAGTTAGAAGAAATAAGATCTAGTGTTTGGTAGCAAAATGTGACAACTATAGTTAACAATTCCTTCCTTCCTCCCTCCCTCCCTCCCTCCCTTCCTTCCTTTCTTCCTTCCTTCTTTCCCTCGCTCTATCACCAGGCTGGAATGCATGGAGTATAATGACGCGATCTCGGCTCACTGCAATGTCCGCCTCCCAGGTTCAAGCAATTCTCTGGCCTCAGACTCCCGAGTAGCTGGGACTATGGGTGTGCGCCACCACGCCCAGCTAATTTTGGTATTTTTAGTAGAGATAGGGTTTCACCATGTTGGCCAGGACGATCTCCATCTCTTGACCTCTTGATCTGCCCACCTCGGCCTCTCAAGGTGCTGGGATTACAGGCGTGAGCCACCTCACCCGACCTTATTGTGTATTTCAAAACAACTAGAGGAGTGAATATGGAATGTCGAATGTTCCCAACACAAAGTCAGGGTAAACGGATATCCCAAGTACCTTCATTTGATCATTACCCATTGTATGCTTGTATCAAAACATCACATATATCCCATAAATATATACAACTGTCTTTTTTTTTTTTTTTTTTGACACTGTCACTCTGTTACCCAGGCTGGAATGCAGTGGTATGATCTCAGCTGACTGCAACCTCCACCTCCCGGGTTTAAGTGACTCACCTGCCTTCGCCTCCCAAGTACCTGGGACTACAGGTGTGTGCCACCACACTTGGCTAATTTTTGTATTTTTAGAGAGACAGGGTTTCACTATGTTGGCCAGGCTGGTCTCAAACTCCTGACCTCAAGTGATCTGCCTGCCTCGGCCTC
Source organism: Pan troglodytes (assembly GCF_028858775.2). NCBI lineage: Eukaryota > Metazoa > Chordata > Mammalia > Primates > Hominidae > Pan > Pan troglodytes. The sequence goes on along the minus strand of NC_072412.2, from coordinate 95,869,942 downwards.
CCAAAGTGCTGGGATTAACAGGTGTGATTCACTGTGCCCAACCTATACAACTCTTATGTACCCATAATTTTTTTTAAAAGTTAAAATTTAACCACAATAGAACAACTGGTCTTTTTCGTCATGGTGAACCCTGAAAATTTGAGCATAGATGAATTATGTAGTTTTTATTTTTACTTGCTTGCCCTATCCATTTTTGCTCTCATCACCTCAGGTGTCACCCCCTTTTGTTATTGTCCCTAGGGACCCGATGCTGGCTGGTTTATGATTAGGTTTAACACAGGGAAAGCACCAACATGAGACTGGAGGGCAAGAGTGAAGATTCTCCATTCTCCTTTGCTTTGAGGATGCTCTTTTTTTTTGTCTGCAACTGCTTTTCTCCACAACTACTTGGGTAGCCCTTTTGCTGGTAGTTCAAGTTCCCATTGAGGAACTGTAAAAATGTTTCGTATCCTTTTTTTCTTCAATCTGTGGGTAGAAAGATGCTCTGACATTGCTAGTATCTGGATGCCTCACTTGCTATACCTTTTTTGTTTCCTTAACTCTGCCTGAAGCTTTTGAGAAATCTTTTCAATGGGTTAAATTTTATTTCCTTTTTGGGACTATGATCAACCCAGATTGTGTTCCTGGTTTTGGTGGTCTTTTTTATTTTTTTTTAATTCCTAAGACTTGTAAATCTGTTTGTGTTTATGCTCTGGGTTTGGCATCTCTAGTCCACACACTGTCCTTGGTGCTCAAGGACACTTTGTTCCATTTGTTCCTCTCATTTCTTCCTGTCTCCTTCCACCCATTTAAAATAAGTTCTCTTTGTAGCACATTTCAATTTTGTCTGTCATTTTAATTCACCATAGGGTTCAAATGTGTGAGAACAGCTGATAAAAGATCAAAGTGCTCCCTCCTAGGTAATATCCTTATATTTCTATTGAACAGTAGTGATGTATTGAGAACAGTCCTGAAATTTAAGGAAAAAGATCAGCATCTGAGCTCAGCTCTGGCATTAATTATTTCACATTACGAGGATCTATTAAACATCTATTCTTCTGTGGCAGAGCAAAATAATGTGCTTATGAAGGTGAAGCAAATAGTTTCTAAACCTAAAGCGGATTTGAATGTATTTTATTTCTTCTTTCTCTATGAGCCTTTATTTTCTTTTTATTTCCTTTTATTACCATGCAGTGATTTTTCTGTGGGGGGCAGTAACTACCATAGCTTGTGCCTATTACTTAGTACTTACATAAATATGCGTAAAAGTGAATTAAATTTTCTCTACTTTAAGTTGAAGAACATATGTTCTAAGTTCTCGCTTACATGAAATTTTCAGGACCAGCTGTTTATTTGTGGCACTACTAAAAATATATTGATAGATTGATATGCTTAAATTGTGCTCTCTTTAGATAAAACAAGTAACTTGGTTAATATCTTTGGAATCACCCAGGAAATTTAAAGAATATTAAAATGCTCATTCATTCAGATTTATTTTTAATACAATCTAATGTTTAATCAAATTATCAATAGTTATTTAAAGGTTTGCATCATGCAGACATAATCTATTTTTTGTGGAGGGGAGGGGCAGTGGATATATTTGAAAAATAACAAAGAATAAATTCTACAATATTTCCATTTGGCTTTTAAAAGTTATTACAGGTTTCAAATTCACATTACCCTATTTGTAGAATAATTTCACCCATTGAGTAGACATATTGTATTTTTTAATATTTCAAGATAATTTTGAAGGGATGAAAATAAATGTATACAAATTATAATGATTTCATATAAAATTATTTTATTACAATTGATGAAGTTTTCATTTGCTCCCTCAAACATAATTTAAGTATCTGAGCATTAGAGCAATAAGCTATTCTTTTATAGTTTATTGATATCCACTGAAATATCAATGTGTAATTTTGCTCTGTTCAGATAGTATTTCATCATATCATATGATTCCATTGTTCTTGAATCATTGGGCTGTTTCCTAAGATAGAAAATAAAATTAACCTGGCTTTATGTATTTCTTTGCTACTGTTTCCATAAAGGCTGATAGTGAAACAGTTAAGTAAACACGAAGTTTCTAAGAAGAATCACTGAAGTGCATATGATCTAACATAATGTGCTTCACAGAAACTAGAAATTGGATTAATATTGCTTGCTCATGCTTGAAGCACAGAAAATTGCTCAAAGGCAGATGGATAGAGAGTGAAAATCTAAAAATAAAATTCCCAGTGGAAATGAGGATTTTCACAGTCCAGATTGGTTTCGTCTAAGATATAAGTCTCATGGCATGGATGAAAACCTTATAAGCAGGGCACTTATGAATATTGTAAATCATATGTATATATGTTTGTGTATATGTGTGTGTGTGTGTGTGTGAGAGAGAGAGAGAGAGAGAGAGAGAGAGAGAAAGAATAGGCCTAAAAGACATATAAATTAAAGAACAACAGAGTTAAAACTATTCATCATTTGTGGCAAAGTGTCATTATTTATTGATATAACCTATGATTTCTTTTATAGACTTCCAGCAGCAGGCATTCAAAATTTGAACTAGTATGATTTTAATGAAAAAAAAATGCAATGAACTTTGGCATGATTTTTATTGTTTTATTTTAATAAAATCTATATGGTGGATATGTTCCCCTTATGGTTTATATTTACTAACTTCTGGAAAGAAATATGGTTTATATTTACTAACTTCTGGAGTCTAAATGCTGCAGTTTTAATACCTGCAGATAAATCAGCTCAACTGTGTATAATGTGATAAATGATCACAGCAATTATGAAAAAAATAATGAATTCTAAATTAAAATTTATTGAAAAATATCACATTGTGTATAGCACTGAAATAAATTCCTAACCAAAAAATGTGTTAAGTAATCAGATTTAATACATGTTTTATTATTTTTAAATATAATATAATTTAATTAATTAATTTATTTATTTTTGAGATGGACTCTTGCTGTGTGGCTCAGGCTGGAGTGCAGTGGCATGATCTCGGGTCACTGCAACCTCTGCCTCCCAGGTTCAAGTGATTCTCCTGCCTCAGCCTCCTGAGTAGCTGGGATTACAGGCATAATCCACCACGCCTAGCTAATTTCTGTATTTTTAGCAGCAATGGGGTTTCACCATGTTGGCCAGGCTGGTCTCAAACTCCTGACCTCAAGTGATCCACCCACTTCAGCCTCCCAAAGTGCTGAGATTACAGATGTGAGCCACTGCACCCGGCCAGATTTAATACATATGTCTTAGTATAAGGACAATTCATAAAACTAGTGTTTTTTGTTGCTGACCACATATTATCTGCTAATTTAATATAGGCACAAAGTATAAAGTGTGCCCATTTATTAAGAATGCATTTATGTTTCTTCTCTTTAATTCTAGGAATTTCACTCAGGTAACTGTAGTTAATACTTTTATTAGTGATAAGACAATTAAATCACCTCATTTTCTTTATAGGAAAAAGGAGATGTTGCTTAAAAATAATATTGTGTCTCCTCTCTCACTAATGCCAACCTATAACAAGTGCAAACACAATTCAATCATTTATTGCTAATTTATTTTATATTGACTTCATTTTAATAAACTTTAAATATATGAACTAAAATATTAGGAAAGTATTATGGGAGGGGTTATTAGATTATATTAAATAATACTCCCCATTTGGCTTTAATAACCAACTTGTAAGGGGTGAAGCTCTCTGTCACAACTTAAGAAGTTTCACTAAATTGACTATTTTTTGCTTATCTGTCCAGTGGTTCTATAAATTAGCTTTAGGAGAAATCATAAAATGAATTTTAAAATTCTTTAGAGTGAAAAGAAAAAGGCTCCCAAGTGACCCAATAATGTTCTCAAGGCCCTTCCAAAGGCTGCTTCTTTGGTCCTAGACTCATCATGGATTTCCTGGTTGACCTTCAATGTTATCCAGTACCTTTGCCATAAATGGAAAGGATTGGTAATCTGCCAAGGCCTTTCTCAGGCTTATAAATCCATTTCTAGAAAAAGATTTGACAGTTATTCATCTTTACTGATAACAGGGCAACATTATAAAAAATAATAAAAAGAAAAATAAAACATTGACTTAAATTTCAGGAAGGTTTAGAAGGGTAAGAACACAAAGACAAGTCTTTTCTAAAAATAGAAATCTCTTAAAACGCTTTTATATATGCCCACCTAAATGAATTTAGAATCAAGTTAGTTTTATCATAGACACAAAAGAAAGAGTATTAATATTTCTTCAAGTTTTATGAATTTAACATCATATGAACAGATATATCAAATAATATAAATTACGGAGAGATTGTCTTTAATATCAACATTAGTATTAATTTGCCAAAAATTTCAGGGACTAATGCAATTTTTTTCTCAAGTCCTGGAATCAGTCTCTGTATACCAATAAATGAAAGTTATAGCTTCCTGTAGGGAATATAGTCCACGTTCAACATGCTTCCCCAATTACGATGAAAATATTTGTCTAATTTCTATTTTTCTTCCTAATTCTAGCATCAACTAAAGTTGTCCTTCTTCCTGAACATAGGATGAACAGTAGATTAGATTATAAAATTATATTTTGTTTATTAACCATTCCACTCGTAAGAAATAAAATACCTTATTCTTTTCTTAGGAATTTTTACTTTTCCCCGTTTAAGAGGGGAAGATATTTCTGCTTAAGCAAAAAATGTTTTAGTCACAAAATAAAACATATCAGATGATAAAGATGTAAACATATATTCATTGGAATACTCATTTTGTTTGAGCAAATCATTTTAATTCAGAAATTGATCAAAAAGAACTTTACACCTAAAAAAGGAAAAAAACCTTAATTATAGAAATTTGAAAATTCTCATAAATCTGAATGCCCCTAGTCGAATTTTCTTGAGTCAAATTTACCAAGATTATTTCATTATGTTTGATTGAATGGTAAAGTAAATCAGCTAAAAAAACTTAAAGAAAAATTAATAGTCTTATTTAGTAAATCAATTATATATTTAGAAGAAATTTTGTTAAATTAGTTCATTATCAGTAACAACAGCTAGTTTTTGAAAAGATAACCTGATTATTATTCTGTATCTGTTTTATCTGAATATGTAATTTGTATATATTATTCTTATTATTTTAGATTCCTACATTCTATTCATTAACATTTCTTGAAAACATGTGTTAATTCTCACAAGTATTTAGGCATTAGTGGGAAAAAGAAACACCCAGAACTACCATAATTTTCTACCTTAGAAATCACTGTAATATTTTGCTATATTTTAAATCCCTTCTGGGAAGTATTTTTCTTTTTGTTAATTTGAAAATATAAAATAGTGCCCTTTACTTTACATAAAATAACATTTTCTTCAAACTTGGTACTTAGAGCACAGTTACATAACCAGAAATACAGGAAAATTGCCTCGTAAGATATTGACTGTCCCACAGCTTACACACTTAACCCGGAGAGTGACAAAACTGTTTGTCAGCAGTATAAGATTTTAGAATTGTTCATAAAATTAACTTTATTGGTTTAAGTAGCTTGGTTAGAAGGGACTGTAAATCAGAAGCCTCACCTGGAATCATTCAGGCTGGAAGGAGAGAGAACATTGCAGCTTTAACCTGTAGCTCTTATCTTTTGAAGTTGACTGAAAGAAAAGGAATTTATACAGAAAACAAAGCACAGAGTTTAGGTGATCATTTAAAGCAGGAAGCATATCACTTTAACCCTATGTTCTGAGCATCATCGTCATTCTGCTCCAGAAAGCAAAAAGTACTAAGCAATTGAAAAAGTTTTGGAAATGTTTTTAAATATTTAGCCAAAAACAAAAGTTCCTAAGGAATAATGCATATAAAAAGGCATGTATTTATGGGAAAAATTTTATTCTGCACATACTCCAAAGTGATAGATGCGTGAGATCATTATTTTTAAATCACAACAATATACTGATACAACAAAAAGACTGACTTTAAAATAATATATAATATATAATAAAAATATACAAATAATATACATTATACAATATATTATATATGTAATACATATATTACATACTATATATAACATCATGTATTGCATATATTATATAATATATTATGTATATAATAGATGTATGATTTTGATGCTCAATAAATTTTTATTAGCAACGATAAAATAAGGCCCAATAACAGTAATTGTTTACAGTGAGATAAAGTAGTAGTCTAAGCAGACGTAAAGTCAAATAGAAAAAGAAAGAATAAGCATGTTGAAAATTAAATGAATGCATGGAATTTCATCAAAATGTCAAGTTCAACATAGCAATTAATAGTGTAACATAAAACAAATACATTTTCCATAAAACAAATTAATATACTCATTCATCAGAATAATTTATGAAACTCCTACTGTTATGCATCAGATGTTATCCAGGGTACAAAAGGTTGAAAGGCAGTTTTAAGGACAGAAGGAGACTGAAAATGTTTGAAGAAATTGTATGTAGTCTCTTGAATGTGTGGCAGTTTTCCAGTTGTCTTTTACTTCAGTATTATTATTGTGCTTTCTCCATGGGAGAAGCTATCCATTTTAATTTTCTATTTGCTAAATGAATGAAATAGCATACTCAATTAGTTGCTTAACACATGTTTTTATTTTATAGCTTTATTGAGATATTACACATATCATAAAATTCACCACTTTAAAACACACAGTTGAATGATTTTTAGCATTTTCAAAGAGTGTACAACCATCATCAAAATCTACATTTGGAATACTTACCTGGCTTCACATCCTGCACTCTCTCATTCGAGACCCCACTTCCAGCCTCAGCTCCAGAGAACCGCTAATCTATTTTCTGTCTCTGGATTTACTTAGACTGGTATTTCACGTAAGTAAAATTGTTCTTGATGTGGTCTTTGTGACAGCCTTCTTTCACTTAACACGACGTTTTCAAGGTTCATCTCTATCGTAGTATGTATTAATATTTCATTATTTTTATTGTCAAGTAATATTTTATTGCATGATATAACATGTTATGTTTATTAATTGATATTAAACATTTTGTGTTTTCCCATATTTTGCCTATGAATAATGCTGCTATGTACACTTATTTATACTTTTTTTGTGTATCTAATTTTTCATTTATTTTGGGTATACACTGAGGAGTGAAATTTCTGGGTCATACAGTAAATTTGTGTTTAATTTCTTGGAAGAACTGTAAGTTTTTCAAAGTGGCTATGCCATTTTAACTTTCTACCAGTGATATATAAGGGTTCCAATATCTCCATATCTTCATCAAACACTTCTTATTATCTGTCTCCTTTATTTTAAGCATTCCATCATATGAGAAGTGGTATTTCCTTTAGGTTTTAATTTGCATTTTCCTAATGACTAATGATGTTCAGCATCTTTTTATGTGTTTATTGGCCAGTTGTATTTCTTTCTTTTTTCCTTTTAGCAATTTCTATTTAAATCCTTTGCCCATTTCATTACTTGTTGTTTTTATTGTTGAGTTATAGAATTACTTTATATATTTTAGATACAAGGCCTTGGTCGAATATGTGATTTGAAAATAGATTTTTCTCATTTTTCCACTTGACTTTTCACTTTTTGATTATGACCTTTGATGGGCCAAGTTTTCAATTTTGATTAATCCAAATTATCTTTTTTTATTTATATTGCCAGTTGTGCTGTCGGTGTTGTATTTAAAAGATCACCGCCCAACCTGAGGTCATGAAGATTTACCTGTATGATTTCTTCTATAACTTTTATAATTTTGACAATTAGTTTGTGTCTATATACACCTTTGAGTTAATTTTTTTGTAGGATGAGATAGCAGTCTAGATTTGTTCTTGTGGATTTGGATATTCATTTGTCCTATCACTATGTATGAAAATATTACTTTTTTCTCCATTGAATTGTCTTGGCATCCTTCGTCAATTTATATTCAATTGATTTATGGTCAATTGAATATCAGTTGACCATAAGTATGAGTTTATTTCTGTAAACTCAATCGCATTCTTTTGATCAGTATGTTTATTCTCATGCCAGTATTGCTTTGCCTTGATTTCTATAATTTGTCATAAGTTTTGTATAATTTTTATCCCTTCAATTTATGAAGGCTTATTTTATGGTCCAGCATATGGTCTGTCCTGGAGAATGATTTTATACACTTAAGAAGGATGTGTATTTTGCTGTTGTAGGGTGTAGTATTCTATACATGTCTGTCAAGTCTAGGGGTTTCTAATGTTGCTCAAGTCTTCCATTTCCTTGGTGATCTTCTGCCTAGTTACCTCATCCGTTATTGAAAGTGGGTTGTTGAAATATTTAACTATTATTGTTGAATGTTTTATTCTCATCCCCCACTGTGCAGCAGAGCTGAGTTCTCTGAGTTAAATCCAAAACATCACCACAGTCTGAGAATAGAGATTTTGTAGTAATCTGCAAGTTCAAACAAAATATTTTCTGTGCTCTGGGAGTGATGCTTTGAAGGGAACTCCAGAAGAGGTTAAATCTCATTGTCTGCAGTACTGCTGTATTTTTGCTACTGTGCCATTGATCTGGGGTAAAAAGGAGTGATAGGAGTAGAACCACAGATCTTGCTGTCATACTTATATTCAATATTTTCTCTAGGATCACTCTAGTTACTAGAGTTCTGCTATGGCAGGTTTTAGGTTGTTTTGCTAGTATTTTTATTGTTTTAGAGAGAGAGAGTTCACTGAGGTCCTCATTATGTCATACTGTAACTATGTATATGATTATTGAACAATAGTAGTGTCTGGGAAAAGAAAGCTTTTTAAATTATTTACTGGAGCTAATGAGTCTTGGTTCCATATCCTAAGATTCTCTAGGAGTTGTTAATGTCATTATAGTTGCAATTAATAAAATAAATATGGCTTCTGAAAAATATATTCTTTAGTTTACAGAAGTAACATTCAGAGTACCTTGGTAGGTCATCTTAGTCTATTTTAGCTTCAACTTTATAGTTCTAAAAACCTAAATTGAGCAGAGTATATAGAGATAATTTGATTCAGAAGAACTGATTCAAACTAACAAATCGAAAGGTGTTAACCAAAACGCAAACTTTACTTTGATTTACATTAATCACCATGCCTTACTGAGGGGCCTAAATATTCAAATAATCAACATAGCTTGAAAGTGACTTAAAGACATATCTAAAAAGTATAACTATAATGCTATTCGATTAACAAAGAAAATAATACATTGTATCAATATTTAAAATATGGAATCACTTTTTATATGCTAGGCACTGTACTAATATTTTTTGATGTGTTACCCAAATTATCTTTTCAAACCTTCATATGATGGCTATAATGATTATTGCCCCATATACAAAAATGGACTAGAGTAAGAGAGATTAGAAAATCATTCTCATATTTTAATTAAATATTTGATGGCCTACTTATAGTTAAAATACTAAGAAGACAGAAACAGTGGAGCCCTTCTTGAAATCTTTTTCTCCCTAATATTTTTATGCCGTATCCTATAAATCATCATGTACTTTTAATTTTACTTTCTAAATAATTTTTGCATGTGTATTTTCTTATTCATCTTTGTTACTACTGCCCAAATATTGGCCTTTAATATTTCTTGACTGGCTCATCTTAACAGCCTTCCTATTGATTTCTTTCCTAAGCATCTTTGACCTATTAACACATACTTCATATTGCAGCCATAATTATCTTTCTACAATGCAAATATGACAACGCCACCCCTAGTTTTTGTACTTTAATTTCCCACTTCCACCGCAAATGTAGTTGTAAACACAGACACGGTCTTCTCAAGATCATTGAGGGGAATATGTAAAAATTATCAGAGGAATCTCCTGGTAAAAGGCCCTTCTCACCTTGCCAAATACATAAAGGAGATTCAAAAAGTATTTGTTGAATAAATCAATGAATGCATGAAATATAACACTAAGAAAGTGAAGAGGATTAGGGAGATGGAAGAAATAAGATATTTACAGCCCTCTCCTGGATAGTGCTATGGTCAAATGATAGGGAGAGTAATGGCACAAGTACAATAAACATTATTGGAGTTTTTTTCCCTTTTTTTCCTGTATTTCCCCCATTTTCTCCCAAAATAGTCTATTAGAGACAGAAAAATAAGACATAATCAAACAAATGTTCTACTTCAGACCAAGATGTTTACTACTGTATCAATCAACTAAAAAAATGTAAAAATACATGGAACAACGGTTTTCAAGACACTAAACATCAGCCAACAATGGACAGTGAGCCCTGAAAGACCAGAACTCAACAAAGTAAATCCTACAATTGTTCCAGCTTCTAGTCCTGAGATTTTTTATACCATAACAGGAAGCAAGTAACTAGGCCAAGCCTGGCAGACTCCCTGAACTGAGCAGGCAAAGTTGGTCAGTTACCAAGGTGGCTAGAGTTCATGAAACAGATACGTAGATAAGACAGCTGCACAGGGAGAAGGCAGGAGTCTGAGGTGTCCTCTTCCAGCATCCAGCAGTGCTGGTCAGAGCATGCAAATGAGGAAACAGTGAAGAGATACCCCGGAGGCTTTTAACGTCTTTACTATTAACTTCCTTCCGACCACAAAGAAAACTTTTTTTGGCACAAACCTAGGACTTTGTTCAAGATGTCCATCCGTCTCTACTACTAGTAAGTAAATAGTTCTTTAGCAGTACTTTCTTCCTGGAATCAACTTAAGATTTTAACATTTGGTTGATAAAATCTACAAGTGTGGTAATGAAAGATATTTGTTCCATATTCTGCTTCTTACAAATGCTCATAGCTCTTATCATATTCTCATAAATACCACAAAAGTCCAGTTATTTTCTTGCACAAGATAAAGATTTATGCCTTCCAAAGACTGAATATATCATGTCATTTTTTTCATCAGTCTCGTATTACTAAAAACTACATCTAAGACATCTAATTAAATGCAAATGAATACAATTTAACATAAAATGCTATTTCATTGATAGTATATTTTAAGATTTTAACCTCAATTTTTAGCTATATTAAAGTATCTCAGAGATATATGTAAATACACAAATGAAATGGATCGTAATGAAAACATTTATTGCTATACATACAATAGTATTTTAACAATTACAAAAGTATTTTTCTTCTATTGCTTTCTATTTAATCAAATAGAAGATATGACATAACACTCCTGTGAAGTACTTTGGATAAATTATGTATAAAAAATGTAAAATATATAGAAATATAGAATATTATACTCAAATTTGAATTTTTTTAAATTGTCATGTGAACTATAATGATACAGTGTTAATTTTTCTTGTTTAGAAAATGCATTAATGTATGTTAAAACCAATGTATGTATATTTTAATTCTAATACCATAGTTAAAATATTAATGTGAGTTATCTCGTTATCATTTGACATGATAGCTCTAAAATTCAAAGTTATTTCTTAAAGAAATACATAATAGTGCCTATAGTAATGTGACTTTAAAATATATTTTCATGGGAAAAGAGACGGGAGAGCTTAACCCTTTTTTATTTTTTATTTTTTATTTTTTTGAGATGCGGTTTTGCTCTTTCGCCCAGTCTGGAGCGCATTGGCGCCATCTCTGCTCACTGCAACCTCCGCCTTCCGGTTTCAAGTGATTCTCCTGCCTCGGCCTCCCAAGCAGCTGGGATTACAGGCACCCGCCACCACGCCCAGCTAATTTTGTATTTTTAGTATAGATGGGGTTTCACCATGTTGGCCAGGCTGATCTCAAACTCCTCACCTCAAACTCCGCCTGCCTTGGCCTCCCCAAGTGCTGAGATTACAGGTGTGAGCCACCGTGCCTGGCCAGAGAGCTTAACCCTTAACTGGCATTTTCTATGATGACATATGAGCCCAAATGTCAAGCTGCATATGGTCATCCACTCAAACCTATCACATATATGTGCAAAATACCATCTCACAGCTGGTGATGAACTATTCACAAGTTTCTATTTGTTTACTCAGGTACAATTCTAATTTCCAAGAGAAAAATGTTTTCAGTTTTCAGCCTTTTAGTGTTAAGTGTTAGCTCTACACATACAAAATTACTACTTCAATAAAACCTCATTAAATTTCATGAGAGGGCTGGAGAATAAGGTGGAGGAAATCTGGAAATGGGACAACAGTACCAACAAATTTTCAAAAAATGTATGAAAGATAAACTAAATTTAGAGCATCAGAATCCTTGGATAAGAGTTCTTCTGCCAATAAGCTAAATGACAGAAAAAGAAAGAGGAGAAAAAAAAAAGATTAAAATGATGAAAGGCATTTATCAAAGAAAGAGTGCTAAAATAGAACAAAACAGAAATCAAACACAAAAATTAGCTGTTCGGGTCCCAGCCATCATCTTCATCATCCCTGTGGCAGGGAGAAGCAAGGGATGGGGTTGCAGAGGGCTCACATCCACTTTCACTAAACTTCATTTCTACAGGGTTACCCACCACCCTTCACTGAATTTCACTGGCCAGATTTTGGTACATGGCCCAATCTAGCTACTAGGGAGGCAGTATGCATGAAATGAATTAAAAAGAAAAACAGGCTGGGCACGGTGGTTCACGCCTGTAATCCCAGCATTTTGGAAGACCGAGGCGGGCAGATCACGAGGCCAGGAGTTCAAGACTAGCCTGATCAATATGGTGAAACCCCATCTCTACTAAAAATACAAAAAATTAGCCGGGCATGGTGGCAAGTGCCTGTAGTCCCAGCTACTCGGGAGACTGAAGCAGGAGAATTGCTTGAACCCAGAAGGGAGAAGTTGCAGTGAGACGAGATCGCACCACTGCACTCAAGCTTGGGGGACAGAGCGAGACTCCATCTCAAAAAAGAAAAAGAACAAGAAGAAAAACAATGTTGTAGAAGAGAAGAGTGAATCTATACTATTATGTAAATTATATACTCTATGACTGATCTGTGAATAATATTTCCATACTCATAGAATGTTAGTGCTGAATAATGATTTAACAAAAAGTGTGAACTTTTATTTTGGGGGTATTCACATTATGTCTGGCGAATTCATTAGTGTTAAAGCCTCATCTTTCATAATAGTAATCATATATCATCTCTAAAACAGAAACAAAAAACTAACATTATAATTGATAAAGGAAGAAAAATCAATCAAAATTGCTCCAAGTGGAAGGATTTGAGTACCTTATTTCTTTTAAAATTTTTTATATTGTACACGTTTCCTTAAGGAAACATGAAAATTTGATTTTTTTGAAGAGGTAGGACTAATGGTTTGGTGGTATGGAAGAAGTTGTAAAATTGCAAGGACAGGGGTACTATAGTCAGAGAATTTACAAGAACTTGAAGGACTGGAATTGATACATTAGTACTGACAATAGGGGTGGCCATGGGAGTTAATGGCTGAGCTAAGTTGGAGAAATGTTATTAAATTCTAAGAGGTTAAGGAAATGAGAAGAAAAGTTTTTGAATAATCTTTCATGGGAATGATGATAATATCACTAAGATTAATAATAGAAGAAGGACTCGAATTTTTAAAAAATGAGGAGAGTGATCAGGAGATAGATGATAACTACATAGGGAAATATGGCATGGTATAATCGTTGGACATCTGGGTCAAATGACTTGTGAGTTTTAAAGGCAGAAGATAGAAAAATGATTTGAAAGTGGTAATGAAGAACAATGTGAGTCTTACACCTCACCACTAAGACCTGAGCTATTGAGTTAGGAGAGGAAAGAAAAGAGTCCACCTGAAAAAGCTGCAGAGAAGACGGTGTCTTTATCAGAAACTCACTTATTTGGAGAAGTAATGGGAACATTCAGAAAACTGACTAAGGCTTAAGGGGAATTGCTAATGATAGCCCATGTATTTCACACTTGGGATATATAAAACATTATGAGCGTTAGAATTGGTTGGTATAAAAGGGAGTAGAAAGTCGGGGTTCTGGCGAAGATATTAGTAAAAAGAGAAGTAGGACATCATGGAGTTAGTACCTAATGCGCTCAACTGGGTATTTCTGGTGACTCATTGTCTTCAGAGAAAAGTCACCAAGACATCAGGGGATTGTTAACTCCTGAGGGAGAGCTATTCTGGAGTTTGATGTGGTACAATTGTGCTCAATAAATGAAAAAGTGATTTACAAATAAAGCCATGGTTGGAAACATGAAAATTCAGAACTATCTGAAAACATTGTTATCTACAAGCAGAAATAAGATTATTACAGACAGCCTAATATATAGGAAAAAAGAGGTTAAGGTACTGATCAGAAAGAAAAACGACGCAACAAAGAGAAAAATAAATGGAGAATAGCTACCTAACAACAAGAAATGGAACAAAAAAATACAGTGAACATAAACCACCCTGAAAGGGAGCACTGTTGGCAGTGATTAAAAAAATAAAAGAAAACTGTACGGTTTTCTTGAAGGACTGCCTTTGACTTTACCTCGTATTCAGCTTCCTTTGCTCCCCATACACAACATGCTTGCAAGCCTCTAATAACCATTGACTAGCAACGTGAAGCCCAAGAAATACAGTGAATTTCTGTGTACAGAAAGAACTGCTTTTATTAGCTGCCAAACACAGCCTAGAATAAAGTTTTGGCAAGAGCCGAGTAAATTGCTTCAGTGGATGGAAGTATACTTTTCTTGGCTTTCTGGGTAGGAACCGTACAGCGGCCTCTGGAGGCTGGCTGATAGAATGGATCCCATTATTTATTGATAAATCATCTCCTTAAAACTGATAAAGATGTTGTGTAATTATTTTTACCTCTTAAACTCCTATTGATATCAGGAATTAGATTTTAGTCTTCATTTATCTGTTTCTAAACTTCAACATGATTAAAAGTATGTTCAGCTTTCATGATTCTCTAAACTAAAATATTGTGGGTTTGTTATCATGAAAACCTATTTCTCAAAAAGGCACTTCTGTCTGAGGTAACACTGGGGGTAGTAGTGAATATACTGGTATATTGGATATTCAATGCCAGGTAATTCTGAATATGATCTTAGTTCTAGTCTAATAGCCAGGCGTATAGTGTTACTTATAGCCACTATATTAACAGAAGTTTTTATTTAAAAAGAAGATGCTACAGTATTGAACGTGCTAATATAGAACTAAAATGTTTGGAAAAAAAGACATTATAAGAGTGTGAATTTTAAGCTGTTTTGTTTCTCTTATTTAATCCATAAATATAGTGCCGTAATTAGGTTCAGAAAATTAAAAAGATGAAGCTTTTATAAATTAGTAAGTTTTAAGTCTCTCCTAATATTGAAATAAACCCATACATTAAGTTTTCTTACATTCCAAATACAAGAACAAGAATATTCTTAGAAATCTTTACATAGGACCAGGCACGGTGGCTCAGCTTCTAATCTGAGCACTTTGAGAGGCCGAGGTAGGTGGATCAGGAGGTCAGGAGTTCAAGACCAGTCTGACCAACATGGTGAAACACCCCGTGTCTACTAAAAGTACAAAAATTAACCCGACGTGGTGGCTCGCGCCTATAATCCCAGCTACTCAGGAGGCTGAAGAAAGAAAATCGCTTGAACCCAGGAGGCAGAGGTTGCAGCGAGCCGAGATCTTGCCACTGCATTCCAGCCTGGGTGACAGAGGGGAAAAAAAAAAAGAAAGAAAGAAATTTTTACATAGCTAGATTTTAGGAAGAAAAATATTTTTTTTCATGGAGTTGGAGAACCTTATTTCCCATGCAAGTATGATTCTGTCATAATCAAGTCTGCAGTCATCTCTTTCCACAGAAGAGAAAAACTATAAGAACCCACCTGAACCAATGGAGAAGGTGCGTGTGATAAACAACCGTATTGTAATTTTCTTAAGTGCTTGAATAAAATAGCCAGTCAGCCAGGTAATATACACAATTGTCCAGCATTTTGAAGATATAAAAAACAAACTTGAAATGGCATAACATTTATTTATTTATTTGAGATGGAGTCTCGCTCCGTTGCCTGGGCTAGAGTGCAGTGGCGCGATCTCGGCTCACTGCAACCTCCGCCTTCTGGATTCAAGCAATTCTCCTGCCTCAGCCACCTGAGTAACTGGGGCTACAGGCGTGCGCCACTACGCCCAGCTAATTTTTATATTTTTAGTAGAGATGGGGTTTCACCATGTTGGTTGGGCAGGATGGCCTTGATTCCTTGACCTCGTGATCTGCCCGCCTCGGCCTCCCAAAATGCTGGGATTACAGGTGTGAGCCACAGCGCCCGGCCCATTTGTTTATTTTCTTAATACTCAACACTTGAAGGCAAATAATGTACAATAATAATCTGACAATTATTGAAAATTATATATTTTTTAAAAATAAAAATTTTGGTTTCAGAAAGTTTTTTAATGTGAGGTACTGTATTTTCTTAATTATAACTCATAGAGAACCTAGCCAATTAAGAATGTTCATAAATCAATAAACATTACTTGAATAATGATGCTACATACAAAGACCAGATGAAAACTATGTGGGCAAATTGTTGGCAGCAGCTAGGTTTCCTTTAGAAATTCCTTTCACATAACACTATTTGGACAGAATGTTACCTAATTCAATCACTTCTAAACCATCTTGAGAATGGAAAGTCAAGGAGAATTGCAGAGTTTTTTAACTATTTGATGAGAACTTTATCACCTTTCCTTTGATGTGTAACTTTCTCTTGAGAGAGGCCTAGGGCAGCTCAGACTGAGATTGGCATCTGAAGAATCTGAGTGTTGTAACATTGTGATCCCTTCATTGTATTTGTTTGTGGGTAAATATTTTATAAAAGCCTTCAAATATAAAACTTCCCTGGTCATGATTTTTAACATTCTCTCTGGTTTAACCAAGTTTCTTTTCTTACTTTGTCTTAATAATAGGGAAACTGTAGTAAGCAGTTTTCAAACATCAAAATCAACAAGCTCATACTTAGTTTGAGATTAGTTAAATACTAATCCTAAATCATTTCAAACAAAGCTGACTAGTAGTTATCAAAAATTAATTTGTTATGATTGGCATTTTATTATAATCTTTAATAATAATAAAGTTGATCGTGTTTGATCAATTTCAAAATTTTAACAGAGATCTGTGAGCTCTTTATGAATGAACATTACATAAAACTTGAGTGTAGCCTCTATGTTCAAAAAATATCCATACATTTTAAACTTCAGTTATTATGGGACTCATCTTTTTGACTAAGGAAAATAGTTGAAATAACATATTCTGTAAAAAAGCAGTTCTATCAGAAAAATCTTCAAGTCATGGCACACAGTGGCTCATGCCTGTAATCCCAGCACTTTGGGAGGCCAAAGCAGAGTGGATCACTTGAGGTCAGAAGTTCGAGACCAGCCTGGCCAACACAGTGAAACCCTGTCTCTACTTTATTTTTTTAATTAATTTATTTTTTTTACCTCTGAACTTCTTATTGGCCTCCTGCTCCCCAAAGGGTACCCTGCATCTGCTGGCTTAATGTCTCAGAACTTTGGTGTCGTTGGTCTCAGACACCACTTTGTCATCCACTATCCTGCAGGTGGTGGACTTTTGGTTGTTTCCATTGAGCTGCTGCTGTTCAGCGCATCACCATGATTGAAGTTCTCCCCGTCTTCCAGTGGGCTGCAGTAGGTGGTAATCTCAGTCTCCAGCTTGACCTTGATGTTCAGCAGGGCTTCGTACTCCTGGGCCTGGTGCTGTCCCTCTGCCCGAGTCTGTGCCAGCTCTGACTCCAGGTGCAGCAGGATGGCGTTGAGCTGCCCCATCTGCAGGGCATAGCAGGCCTCCACCTCCCTCAGGCTGTTCTCCAAGCTGGCCTTCAGATTTCTCATGGAGTCCAAGTCGATCTCCAAGGACTAGACTGTATGTCTCAGCTCCGTGAGCGTCATCTTAGCAGCTCCAACCTCAGCAGACTGTGTGATGACCACTGTGGTGCTCTCTTCAATCTGCTGAGACCAATACTTGTCCAGCTTCTCTCAGTTCTTCCCAGCCAGCTCATCGTATTGGGCCGAATGTCTGCCATGATCTTGGTGAGGTCCTGCGATTTGGGGGCTTCTACCTCCATGGTCAACCCAGAGCTGTCAATCTGGGCTTGTAAGCCTTTTACTTCCTCTTCCTAGTTCTTCTTCATGAAGAGCAGCTCCTCTTTGAGAGCCTTGATCTCTGTCTCCCTGCTGCAGCTGAGTGACATTAGTGTCATCAATGACCTTGCAGAGCCCATGGATGTCACTCTCCACAGACTGACGCATGGCCAGCTCTGTCTCATACTTGACTCTAAGGTCATCAGCAGCAAGACGGGCATTGTCTATCTGCAGAACGATGTGGGCATTGTCCACAATATTTGCGAAGATCTGAGCACTCAGTTCCTCGATGGTCTTGAAGTAATGGCTCCAGTCTCTGTCCTGGGGTCCCTTCTTCTCCAGGTGCTCCCGGATTTTGCTCTTCAGGATTTTGCTCTTCAGCTTCGGGTTCTCAGTCTCCAGGCTCCTCACTCTCCAGGTAGGAGGCCAGGCGGTCATTCATGCTTTGCATGGTCTCCTCGTTCTAGATGCCTCCCATTCCTGCCAAATCCCCCGCCATCCTCATGGCCAGGCCCTGAGACCCCATGCCGCCCAGGAAGCTGGTAGAGCGGGACACGGAGATCCGGGAACCAGGGCCCCTGGCGGCTGCATAGACGATGGCCGTGCTGCTGCCTGGCAGGGCACCATAGCTGGACGCCTGGACAGAGCCCAGGGAATGGTAGTTGGTGGAGAGGGTGGAGCGAGTGGTGAAGCTCATGCTGTTTGGGGAGGAGAGCGAGAGGACAGGACTCAGGCTTTGCCAACGACCCCCTGTCTCTACTTTAAATACAAAAATTAGCTGAGCGTGGTGGCGCATGCCTGTAATCCCAGTTACTCAGGAGGCTGAGACAGGAGAATCGCTTGAAAGTGGGAAGTGGAGGTTGCAGTGAGCAGAAATCCCGCCAATGCATGCACTCCAGCCTGGGAGACAGAGTGAGACTCCATCTCCAAAAACCAACCAACCCAACAAACAAAATCTTCAAGTCAACCAAAAAATTGTCGATAGGCCTTTGTTTGTTTGTTTGTTTTACCTGATTTCTCTTAAATTAATGTTGCTCTTAACTCTGAGATAACAAAACAAGGGACTGGTTCATATGTAGGTATCAGTAGAAGTAAAGAGGAAGAGGAACTATAGGAAATGATATTTCAATGTGAGTGTTTTAACATGGTATTGTTTAAACCCAGCTATTTCAAAAGATTTTGTAGTCTTACTGATAATAATATGTCATTGCTACGGGAAGAAAGGTGCAAACACAAGTTGAAGACAACATCCTTAATCTAACTTGGAAGCAACCTGGGTGCTACTCAATACTCATATTAACGAGCTCTATAATGTTTTGACTGCTGAATAAAGTTACTTTAACTAACTTCCAATATCTTCTAATTCATGTATACTTTTAATATATCTCTCCTTTGTGTTTGTATAGATGTATACAGCATGGGTTTGTGAGAAATTTTTCTTGTTGAGAATATATTATTATTAAGCCATAAACTCAGGACAATTTTGGTTTACTAAAGACCAAGGTTGCTTTCATCAGTTCCACCAAACATGGTTTAATGGTACCACTCACCACCCTTGCCTCTCCTTTCCAGCTCCAGAACATTTAGTTCTCTGTCCTCAGTACCTTCATAGTACCAAATGTATATTTCTGTCCTAACACTTGCCACATTGTGCTGTCAGGTTTTACTATACTTGTGGACCCAGGAGAAAAATGTGCAGCCCTGATATAGGTTTCTTGGTATAGTTGATACTTTGTCATTTCATAACCTGTGCTGAACATAATTTCTGGCTCTTGTTGGATCTCAACGAGAATTTTTGAAAGAATAAATAAATAGTGGGAGCAATGTGAATTTCTGCAAGCAACTTGCTTTTAGAAATAAATTAATCCATTTGTCTTTATTCCTATTCTCTATGGATAGGGAATGTGCAAATTGTTAATGTCCAAATTGTGAATGTTAATTTTTATTCTTTGAAGTAGAATGGGCTGAAAAGAAGTCAAACTGTACATTAACTCTAAATTTTACCTGGAATAGTAGTAACTGAGTCAATGAATTCTAGGAAGAAAATTCTTGAGTTTTTAATCCTGACTTCTACGTTATAAATTGTCTGGATATATGCTCCCTGCCTATGTCATAGCATGAGAATAGTAGTAATGGCAGAGTGAGCTGATCTACAATATCAATTTACCAAGAAGGAAATGGGCCAGGTGCGGTGGCTCATGCCTGTAATCCCGGCACTTTGGGAGGCTGAGGTGGGTGGATCACTTGAGGTCAGGAGTTCAAGACCAGCCTGGCCAACATGGTGAAACGTTGTCTTCACTAAAAATATAAAAATTAGCTGGGCCTAGTGGCATGTGCCTGTAATCCCAGCTACTCATGAGGCTGAGGCAGGAGAATCACTTGAACCTGGGAGGCAGTTGTTGCAGTGGCCCGAGATCACACCACTGCATTCCACCTTGGGCGACAGAGGGAGACTCTCTCAAAAAAAATTAAAAAGTAAAATCTAGAAGAGTAGCTAAGATTTTATTCAAGTAATTATCTATTGAGAGACTTACCTAGACATGATTCTGTTGCTGATGAAATTTGACCTTGTCGCCACTTCCGGCCCTAACTCCCTTTTGAATTTGGCTTACACTGCTCATCTGCAAAGTTCTCTGAAACACAGCACTTCTTTGCCAGGGTAAGAAACTTTGTTTTCCTGCTTCAATCTCTGAGTACTATGTGTTATTAATTCTCTTTCCTTAAGGCCCTGTCAACATACGCTGTGTGAGCTTACAGATTTGTTAAGATACAATGGTAGTACCCTACTCCTTCACTAGAGTAGAAATGTAAGGTATGGATAATTAAGTTCAAAAGATTCCTTGAGCCGTGAGAATACAACATACATCACTATTTGGGAGACAAAAAGATGTATTTTTCTTTTCTTTCTTTTTTTTTTTTTTTTGAGACAGAGTCGTGCTCTGCTCTGTTGCTCAGGCTGGAATGCAATAGTGCGATCTCGACTCACTGCAACCTTCGCCTCCCGGTTTCAAGTGATTTTCCTGCCTCAGCCTCCTGAGTAGCTGGGACTACAGTCATGTGCCACCATGCCTGGCTGATTTTTGTATTTTTAGTACAGATAGGATTTTGCCATTTTGGCCAGGCTGGTCTTGAATTCCTGACTTCAGGTGATCCACCCACCTCGGCCTCCCAAAGTGCTGGGATTACAGGTGTGAGCCACCACGCCAGTCCTAAAAAGATGTATTTTCTCTATCTTTTAAATTATTCTGTAAATATAATAAATAGAGGATTAGAAAATATAAAAATGTGAAAAAATGTTTGGGAGTCTGGCCTATTATGACCTCACAGGATTTTTCAAGTTTGCTTCTATGACACTATATCATATTAGTACCTGTAATTTTGAGGTAGGAAAAAAATTGTATATTGCTTTTAACAAAAACTTTGATTTAGGCACTGACTTATTCTTTCATAATATTCAGTTTGCTTTCAGATTTCAATAAATTTGCTATTTTAATATGCCCAGTTTCTTAGCCTATTATACTCTGACATTCATTATTAGCAGGATTTTGTAAAATAAAAATATTTGAAATTATCCGTGTGGGACCAAGCTGAATTAAGAAATGTGGCTCTAGAACTGTTTTCATTTGAGACTTGTTTTAATTTCGAATACTGACCCCACGTGCACATATAGACACAGCACCTCATGGAGAAATTGAGCAAGGTTTGCCTCACCAGTGATTACCTGCTCTTCTCTATCCTGTCACTAACGGTGTCCAAAATAGTAATTACTGCTTTAAGGGTGTCCAGATAACTCTGTTCTAACCAGTGAGATAAAAGTTGACTTCACAGAATGAGGTTTCTAAGAACCCATAAAGGGAAACATAGGCTGTGAAAACATTTTGTCCTTTGTTCTTCTCTGACCTGGAGTGCACTAAGTGATGTTAAAGATGAAGCAGGCAATGAAAACCTTTTCACCTTAATGTCCCCACTGATTATTAAGAAAACTATCACTCTTACCTCCTAAAACAAGCCAGTAGATGGACCAACTATTTTTTTTTTTTAGAGAGACTATAAATTGAACCTGTAACAGAAGCATTTAAAAATCTGTTCAGACAGAATAACTGGGTATTCACAACCACCAACCTGATAAACTGTCTTAAACAGTTGCTCTTTTTTTTTCCTGCCTCTACATATCCAGAAGTTTGAAATAGTCCTGGGCTAATACAAGAGCCCCAGTGTTATCAGGCATGTGAGCATCCTTTAGAATTCCTTTCTCCGTTATTTTTCAAGTGGAGTGAGCTTTTCTGTGGTCGCAAGGTGCCTGCTTCACCTTCAACATCACTTAGGGCATTGCAATCCAGAAGAAGAACAAAGACAGACACAGTAATTTCACAACCTATTTGCCCCATAATAGACTTTCATGGAAGCCATACTTCACAAAGGTGTTTATATTTTATTGGCCAGAATATACTTTTTTGGGCAACTTTAGACCAATGATTGGAAGCTAAATTTGGAGAAAGTATTTGTCCATAGGGTTAGTCAGCCAACCAATAGTGACCTCCACTGTTTTTACTTAAAAGTGATATGACAGACAAAAAAGAGAAAAGTTAAACAAAGGAATGTAATAATGCATACAATTTTTAAAATGTCCTTTCTACAGTGCCTTTGTGTACAGAATAGCTGACTAAAAGAAGTTACTAAGAATTCAGAACTTTGCTGTTGGTTTGCTTGGCTATGCTTTGCTGATGTGCAGAAAGGCTGGCATACTTGGTTGAGAAAACAATATGGAAATATCATTACATAAGACACAATTAATATCAATATATTTCTTTTATATATTACATACTTCCTAGGGAAAAATCACTCAAATACAAGCATTAGATTCAAAACTACAAGCTGATATAGGAGTGTTTACATTAATTACCAGTAACGAAATTTGAATTGGCCCTCATGGCCAAGGTAAAGTGCAACTGAACCCCAATACCTGAGCTTGGTTTTTCCTCAGCCACATTTCAACAGGTGCCTCTTATCCTTCCATTCAGGGAGGAAAAATGGAGTAGCCCAGGAATCCTTTGGAACTTCCTAAGCCTTCAATTAGAACAATATTTCACAATGTTTTTTTCATGTTGTGGCAAAATAGAATAGTATCCTATTTGAAGTTGATGGAGGAAGATGCTCCTGCCTGGACTGGGCTGGGTTGAGCAATTTCATGGATAAAGTAGTTAAAGATCTTGGGACATTGTTAAACCATTCATAGCCTCCCTGTGCATCATAATAAAATGATTTAAAAAATTTCTTAGAACATAAGTTTATATCACAGCTATGGTTTATCTACTAAGCTAAAAAGAAATTCTGCCAGGTAGTGATGATACTACAAATGACTGATCACCTTTCTTTGTGCCCCAAGTCTTTTTTCCCATCTGGAAAAATTGTCTCATTTTACAATTCAAATTTGTCTAATTTCATTTTATTTCCTATCCTTATGCCTGTCCTTTAAAAAAAAATCTTACTCCTTTCTTAAGTTTTTTTTTTCTAGAACCTGACTGTTCTCTTTTTATTAAATCGAAGTATGCAATATGGATCCTGAACAGTCATAGGCAAGCTGTGTGCATTGATTAGCAAGGTGGAGCTTGTCCCTGAACTGATTTTCTATTGGCAAATTCAGGGTAAGGCCAAGTATGAAGTCTGAATCCTGTGTTTTCTCTCTTTTTTTTTTTTTTTTGGCTTCCCCTCTTTTTGTGACATTCTTGCCCTCACTCTTCAACCTCCTTGTCCCACTTAGACCCAACTCAAGAATGTTTTTTCCATTGGTGCTGGTTTTCAACCAGTCAGGATCTTTGGTCTTCTGACAAAATCTCTTATCATACAAAAGTAATTGTGTGAAATTATTTCAGCTGGTCTTAATATCACTTGGCATTTCATCTAAATTATAGTTCCTTGAAAATAACTGAGTCTTCTAAATATTTGTACCCACAATGCTACGCACAGTCAATAAATTATGCTTTTAAAAATATTACATAACTTCTAAAACATAAATAAAACTATCGAGTGTGGTATAATGTACTGATTACACTCATTATTCATACATGGCCAATCTTAGTTTATCTTCATCTAATGCAATTAGTATTCCCAAATGTCAGACACCATATAGTATGTCAGTATATGTTTCTAAAATATAAGGACTTCAAAAAATGCAGCATAATACTGGGAAGCAGGTTCACTAAAAGAGGACTCCCATTGTGGGGCAGATTGCAGAGATCATCATCATGTGAATCACCAGGAATTGGAGTCCAAACTCTTCCACCCGCTGCAGCCTGGGCTGCACTGTTACCAATGTGAGAAGGAACACATTCACGTGCAACAGTTATTTAAAGCAGGTTTATTAATTATAGATGGGTAGGAAGGGAAATAAGAAGTGTTGGATCCACTGTGAGCTGATCCTCAAGGTTCAGAAAGTTGCCCAAGGCAGATGGAGTCTCAGCTGACGTGGTCCACTTGCATGACAGCTGAGGGACACCAAAAAGTAGACCACCCTGGGCTACTAACTCAGGAGCATGTGACTCACTGGGCAAAGCTTTGAAGGCCATCCTGCTTCCAAGGGAGAGAGGAACAAAGCCCCAGTTAGTTCCAGATAGTTTCTCCCTAACTTAAGATATTACATTTCCTAGGAGAGAGAGACAAGTCCCAGGCAGTTTCTCTCTGCCTAAGCATATTGCATTCCTAGCACATTCTACACTTGTTGTTGAGACTGTAAGCAAGAAGGTGGGGAAAACTAAGTCAGTCCAAGACCATGTGAAGAACTGCCCTGAAAATACCACTTTCACACTAAGAAATGAATGATAACTTCATAATGTTTTTCCAGTATTCATATTATAAGGGTCTTACAAGTGATTTTTAACATATTACTTTTTTGGATCTGAATACAAAGAAAGTCCATATATTGCAATAGGATGTTACGTCTTCTTAATATTTGTATCTTGTCTTCTTTTCATCTACTTTTTCAATTAAAGTAAAATTTACATACAAGGAAATGCACAGATTAGGTGACAATTCTGTGAGTTTTGACTAATGTATACATCATGTACCCTATACCCCAATCAAAACAGAAAACGTTTCCATCACCCCACAAACTTCCCTTATGGCTCCATCCAGTTTTTGTCATCACCCCATAGTTCAGATTTTCTATCAAAAATTAAGGTTGTCTAATCTAAAAATTCATGTATATGAAATCAGACTTACTATTTTGCAACTGAAATATTCCTTTCAAAAAATGTTTATAAAATTCAGCCATGTCTTCCTATATATCAGTCTTATTTTATTTTATTTTAGAAATGGGGTCTCACTCTGTTGCCCATGCTGGAGTACAGTGACTCTATCCTAGCTCACTGCAGGCATGGACTCCTGGGCTCAAGCGATCCTCTCACCTCAGCCTCCAAAGTAGCTGGGACCACAAGCGCAAGCCACCATGCCTGGCTAATTTTTGTATTTTTTGTGAAGATGGAGTCTTACTATGTATGTTGCCTAGGCTGGTCTCATGCTCCTGGGCTCAAGGGATCCTGTCACCTAGGTCTCCCAGTGTTGGGATTACAGGTGTCAGCCATTGTGCCCAGCCCCATGTATCAGTCTTTTATTATTGATGAATATTGCAGTATATCAATATATCCCATTTTATCCATCTAATGCTGATGGACATTGGATTTGCTTTCAGTGTTTTGCTATTATTAATAATGATTCTATAAATATAAGTAATGTGTAAATTATTTTTCTGGAGCTATACCTTTATTTCTCTTGTGTAAGTAGTTGGGTGTGGAATTACGTGGTCTCGAAGTCAGTGTAAGTTGGACTTTATAAAAAGACTATCAATGCTGATTTTAAAATTTTTTTTCTGTTATCCTCAATGTATATGCATTTTCTAATTCTTTCACATCATGGCCAAAGTCAAATTGGATTTTTGCTTTTTAATTTTTGATACATAGTTCATATATTCTACATATCTATTTTATATGACATGATATGTGAGAAATATGTAAATATGATTGCAATATATTAAACAGTTAATGTAAAATGTAGCATACTATAGTATAATGTAATATAAATGTAGGGCAGATGGAGTCTTGTCTGCAAGTGCTCTACTTGCACGACAGTTGAGCGGCACCAAAAAGTAGACCACTCTGGGCTACTTTATTTATAATTTTGTATAAATTATAAATTAGCTATATAAATATAACTACATATTGATATATGGTTATCTATAAGTATGTGTAAATATACATATAACAGATTATAAATTATATAATATGTAATATATAATATAATTTAGTATACCATAAAACATATAGTTTCTATAATATCCTATATATCAGTAACAAAATGTCAACTTATATATAAGATTACATATATATGTGTGTGTATATATATATATATATTTTTTTTTTTTTTTTTTTGAGATGGAGTCTCACTGTGTCACCCAGGCTGGAGTGCAGTGGCACGATCTCAGCTCACTGCAACATCCGTCTCCAGGGTTCAAGCGATTCTTCTGCCTCAGCACCCCCCCTCGCCCCCCGCCCCGTAGCTGGGACTACAGGCATGCACCACCATGCCTGGCTAATTTCTGTATTTTTAGTAGAGACAGGGTTTCATCATATTGGCCTGGCTGGTGTCAAACTCCTGACCTCGTGATCTGCCCATCTTGGCCTCCCAAATTGCTAGAATTACAGGCATGAGCCAGCGCACCAGGTGAGATTATATATTCTTTATGTCAATTCTATGTATTATGTATGTCATATAATATATAATATATATTATCTATGGTTACATGTTACAGGTTAGAAGTTAGGATATAAGTCCTTCATAGGTGTTATACCTACTAGATATGGAAACATTTCCTCTCAATGTGAGGCTTGATTTTTATTTTCTTAATGGTGCTATAAAATGAAAAAGAATTAAATTTTGTTAATATCCGATTTATATATTTTTCATAAAAGCTCAGTGTTTTATGTTTCTCAAAGAAATCACTGACTACTCATTACAAAAGTATTCTATGTTTTCTTTGAGAAAATTTAAAATGTTACTTTTACTATTAGATCTATTAGGATTCCAAATTAATATTTGCTTGTGCTGTGCAGTAAGGATTAAGGTTTTTTATTTGATATGATTTTGTGTGTGTGTGTGCTTTTTTTCCCCAATGTTCATCCACTTTTTCCAGCAGCAGGTTTTGAGATTTTCATTTCTCAGTTGAATGGCCTTAGCAAGTCTGTGTTTAATTGATAGTATTTGTGAGGTTAATTTCTGAATTCTCCATTCTGTTCCACTGACTGATTTCTTTACTTTTATATCAATCACACACTTGCATGATTATTGTGGACTGATAAATAGCCAGAAAGTCAGGTATATCCATGATTTTCATGTCAAGATATCTTTGGCTCTTCACGTTTTTATGTACATTTTAGAAATAATTTGTCAATTGCTGTAAACATATGCTGTTATTTTGGTTGGATTTCCATAGAATCTATAGCACTTTTTTTTTAGATAATTGATGTCTTAGAAATATTACATTTTCCAATGTATAAATATATTGTGTTATTCACTGGCTTCCTTAATTTCAGTCAGTAATATTTTCATCTTTTAAATATAGAGGTCTTGCACATTTAACAAGCATATTTCTTAATTTTTTTATGTTAATGTAAATTGACTTTTTAAAATTTCAGTTTCCAATTGTCAGTAGTATGTATAAATACAACTGATTTTTCTTCAAAAACCTTCTATTCTGTAATCTGTCTAAATTCATTTTTTATTAAAAAGATTTAGTACTCTCCTTAAGATTTCGTTAATAGTCTATCATACCTCCTGTGTAAGAACACTTCCTTTTTCCTGTCCTTATATAAAGTTATTTATTTATTTATTTATTCATTTATTTATTTATTTATCTTGCCTTATGGTGCTAACCAGGACCATGGATATAATGTTGAATGGAAGCGCTGAGACAAAATATGCCTTTTGTCCTATCTCAGAAGAAATGCTTCATCAGTAAGTATGATGTTAGCTATAAGTTTTTACAAGTGCCCATACTTAGGCTGAGACATTTTTCTTCAATTATTTTTGTAATTGAATTGAAGAATTCAATGAAATAGAATGAAATAGAATTGAGTAATTCTATTATGAACAGGAGTAGAGTTTTTTTCATATGAATTTTCTTTGGGTACATAGATGGTCATATAATTCTTTGGCTTCTTAATATGGACATAAGCTCCTTAATTTTAAATTGTTGTTTTCTTATTTTTTTTTATTATACTTTAAGTTTTAGGGTATATGTGCACAATGTGCAGGTTTGTTACGTATGTATACGTGTGCCATGTTGGTGTGCTGCACCCATTAACTCATCATTTACATTAGGTATATCTCCTAATGCTATCCCTCCCCCCTCCCCACCCCCACAACAGGCCCCAGTGTGTGATGTTCCCTTCCTGTGTCCAAGTGTTCTCATTGTTCAGTTCCCACCTATGAGTGAGAACATGCAGTGTTTGGTTTTTTGTCCTTGCGATAGTTTGCTGAGAATGATGGTTTCCAGCTTCATCCATGTCCCTATAAGGGACATGAACTCATCGTTTCTTACGGCTGCATAGTATTCCATGGTGTATATGTGCCACATTTTTTTAATCCAGTCTGTCATTGTTGGACATTTGGGTTGGTTCCAAGTCTTTGCTATTGTGAATAGTGCCGCAATAAACACACCTGTGCATGTGTCTTTATAGCAGCATGATTTATAATCCTTTGGGTATATACCCAGTAATGGGATGGCTGGGTCTAATGGTATTTCTAGTTCTAGATCCCTGAGGAATCGCCACACCGACTTCCACAATGGTTGAACTAGTTTACAGTCCCACCAACAGAGTAAAAGTGTTCCTATTTCTCCACATCCTCTCTAGCACCTGTTGTTTCCTGACTTTTTAATGATTGCCATTCTAACTGGTGTGAGATGGTATCTCAGTGTGGCTTTGATTTGCATTTCTCTGATGGCCAGTGATGAGCATTTTTTCATGTGTCTGTTGGCTGCATAAATGTCTTCTTTTGGGAAGTGTCTGTTCATATCGTTCGCCCACTTGTTGATGGGGTAGTTTGTTTTTTTCTTGTAAATTTGTTTGAGTTCTTTGTAGATTCTGGATGTTAGCCCTTTGTCAGATGAGTAGATGGCAAAAATTTTCTCCCATTTTGTAGGTTGCTTTTTCACTCTGATGGTAGTTTCTTTTGCTGTGCAGAAGCTCTTTAGTTTAATTAGATCCCATTTGTCAATTTTGGCTTTTGTTGCCATTGCTTTTGGTGTTTCAGACATGAAGTCTTTGCCCATGCCTATGTCCTGAATGGTATTGCCTAGGATTTCTTCTAGGGTTTTTATGGTTTTAGGTCTAACGTTTAAGTCTTTAATCCATCTTGAATTAATTTTTGTATAAGGTGTAAGGAAGAGATCCAGTTTCAGATTTCTACATATGGCTAGTCATAAACTGTTCTTTTCTGATATAAACATGTAAATTATGAATTTCCTTCTAAGTACTCCTTTAAGTGCGTGTCACAAATTTTGACAAGTGCAGTTTTCATTATCATTTATTTTAAAATATTT
Organism: Pan troglodytes; assembly: GCF_028858775.2. Taxonomy (NCBI): domain Eukaryota; kingdom Metazoa; phylum Chordata; class Mammalia; order Primates; family Hominidae; genus Pan; species Pan troglodytes. The sequence goes on along the minus strand of NC_072412.2, from coordinate 95,840,400 downwards.
TTAAATTTTCATTGTGTTTCTTCTTGGACAAATGGGTTATTTCAATAGGTTATTGTATCATTTATAAATATTTGATGCTTTTAAAGTTTATTTTTATTGATTTTTAATTTAATTTAACTTGATTTTTTATTTTATGTTATTTTTATTTTTTTGAGATGGAGTCTCACTCTGTCACCCAGGCTGAAGTGCAGTGGCGTGATTTCAGCTCACTGAAACCTCCACTCCTGGGCTCAAGGGATCCTCCTGCCTCAGCCTCCTGAGTAGCTGGTATTACAGGCATCTGCCACCACACCCAGCTAATTTTTGTATTTTTAGTAGAGACGGGGTTTCACTATATTTGTCAGGCTGGTCTGGAACTCCTGACCTCGGGAGATCCACCCATCTTGGCCTCCCAAAGTGCTGGGATTACAGGCGTGAGCCACTGTGCTCAGTTTAATTTTATATCATTATGGACAGAGAACAATATTGTATAAGATTTTATTATTCTGAAATTTGAGTCTGGTTTTATGGCCCAAATATAGTAGAGCTTACTGAATGTTCTATATGCATTAGAAAAAAATGTATATTCTGCAGTTGGTGGGAATAGTATCTTATAAATGTAAATTAGTTCATGCTGACAATCTTGTTCCAAAGACATAAATCTTCTTCTTCTTCTTATTATTATTTTTGATACAGAGTCTTGCTTTGTTGCCCAGGCTGCAGTGCAATGGCATGATCTTAGATCACTGCAACCTCTTCCTCCCGAGTTCAAGTGATTCTTGTGCCTCAGCCTCCCAAGTAGCTGGTATTACAGGCATGCACCACCACACCCAGCTAATTTTTGTATTTTTAGTAGAGGCGAGGTTTCACCATGTTGGCCAGGCTGGTCTTGAAATCCTGACCTCAAGTGATATGCCCGCCTTGGCCTTCCAAAGTGCTGGGATTACAGGCGTGACCCACCATGCCCGGCCCCAAACCTGATTTTTTTGTGTACTTATTAATTAGTGAGGAAGCAGTGATAAAAACCTCTAAATATGTTTGTGACCTTCTCTGTTTTTATTTTTGTCACTTTGTATATTTTCCTACTCTATTATTAGATATGCACTAATTTATATTGCCAGGTTTTTCTAAAGAAATCACTCTTTTATTACATGATGTTCTCTCTTAATCTGTGGTAACACTCCTTTTAAAGTCTATTTTTTTTACAATATTAATATATCCACTATTTTTTTGAGCTTCTACTTGGTATGGTTTATCCTTTTTCATCTTTTTCCATTCAGCTTATCTCTGCATAAAATAGGCAAGTCTGACATGGAATAACTTTAAATTGCAGTATTTAGTTCTTTATATTTAATAAAATTATTTCCATTTGTTTTTTGTTTCTATCTGCTTATTTTTTCTTTTATGTCTTTTAAAAATAATTGTTTGAATATTCTGTTACTTCTGCAATTTGCTTTTTACAAGAAATTTTTTGTATATTTTTTCTAGTGGTTTTTCCAGAGGCTTAAAGTATGTCTAATTAATTTATCAGTCTACTAAAAGTTATGTTGCACCATTTCAGGTAAACTCTAAGAATTTAATTGCAGTATCATCCCATTGCATTCCTTATCATATTTTGTATTATTATTGTAACATATTTTACTTCTAAATATACAGTGCACCACATTCTAATTTTTTTCTTTGAAGAGTTAGTTTATTTGCTTTTAATGAATTGAAGGAAAAAAATTAAAGTAGTCTATATTTATCCATATCTTTATTATTTCTATTGCTTTGCATTTCTTTCTATGGATAGAGTTCTATCACTTAATTGTTCCCTTAAGCTGGAAGAGCTTTATTTAGCATTTCTAGTAGCACAGGTAAAAATTAATTCACTTAGCTTTTCTTATATGAGAATGTCACTATTTCATCCTTATTTCTAGAATATTATTTCACTTGATAGAGTATTCAAAGTTAACTTTATCCCTTTCTCATGAACTTTAAAGATACCATCTCTTTGTCTTCTAGCATTGAAGATGAGAAGTCAGCCGTCATCCCTATCATCATTTTCCTCTGTTTGTGAAGTGTTTTTAACCTCTCTGATTGCTGTTGAAATTTGTCATTGAGTTTGACTGTATTCTTATGGTATGCATGGATTAGATTTTCTCCATTTTTAACCTGCCAAGATTACTCTTAGCTTCTTGTATCTGTAGTCTAAATTCTTTCACATGTTAAAATTTATGCCATTACTTCTAGGTGGTCATTCATCCTACAGAGAGTCATATTATCTTGACATTTCTGATAGCACCCCTATAATGTCATGCAACATTCTTACTGTTTCTTGTATGTTCTGACAAATATTATAGAGTCATGCTCAAAACAAAGCATACATTTTAGGAGAAAATAGAGATCAATACTATTGTATAAGTTGTGTATTCCTTTCAGGAAGCAAACACTACTATGTTGTTTCTCTGCAACGTTTTTAAATAGTAATAATTATAGATCAATTTCTTCATGTGTGGTTGCAAAATAATGATAGTATAATTTATCGTATTTTTTTAAGTTGAACAACTTATATTAATTGAAAGGTCTCATTTCCAATATGTGGTTCCATAAAGTTCAATTCATACAAGAATGCAGGATAGGTGCTACTTTTTTGATATTTATTTACAATTTTTCAAAATAACAAGGTGGTTCAGTAACATTCTCTATGGCTATACATTTTAAAATTATAATTAAAAACTTTTAAATTAAACATTTTAAGTATATTCATGCATAGAAATTAATATTTTCTTTTCAAGCCAACAGATGTCCAGCTGCCTTAGTTAGCTCTGTTTCCTCCTAAACAAACGCTGCTGCCATTGGATATTGTAGCAGCCAATGATTTTTCACCATTTTCTCATGTTTTAAGGTTCCTAAGGACACCTTTTTCCCTAGGTAAGTTGTAGATTTTAGCTGCAGATTTTTTGTTCTACTATTCTTTTTGAAAGTATATAGGAAGAAGGAAGAAGTATTCTGCTCTTCTGCTCTTAATAATTTTTAATTGAACTTTCTAAATAAGTCAATGCTGATGTTACCATTATTGCTCCAACTGTTGCATGTCTTTCCAGGTACTTTCTATGTGGGTGTATGTGAAAATCTGACATTATGATAATGAATTAGTTATAGGGCAGGAGGGTGCCATAACCTCCACCATAGTAGATTGTATCCAAATATGCTCTGCTGAACATAAGGAGTGGCCTTTGTTGTCTAAGTTTCTTTGTAGGTGAAAGAGAGGTTATATTTGAAAGGAGTTATGATAAATGATCTCTGGGGACCATATGGGTACTGTGTGCACTTTAAACCTTATTCAATAGGGAGGCAATTCATAAGAAATGAAAGATCTCTCATTATCAAAAACAAAACAGAGGTTTTCTTTCTATTTAGAAACATTATTTAGTATTTTCCCACTGTAAACTTGCATATTAACTTGAGCCCAATTTTGTATCTTTTTCTAGCCTGTTAGTATTCAATATAGAAGCACATGAAACAGGGAGTAGTAATTTACAGAAACATTTTCCAGTAAACATAAACCCTGTTGACATTGTGATTAACATAAAATCTCCCATTAGTAGTTTTCCGTGGAGATGACTGTACTTGTTGAATGATGATGCATTTGCTTCAGGTATCTGTAGGTCTTTTTGTTTCAAACAGACACAGACAATCAACCAAGACATATTGTTCCAAAGAAGAAATAAGCTAAACCATCTTCTTACCAAGGCCAGAGATAGACTGTTCTGATCTATTTCCACTCTGTAACTACTTAAAGCAATTCACTTTCATTTCCCACAAGAGGAGATTTGGAAGTGCATCAAAGACAAACTTGAAATTGGATTAACCCCTTTGTTCTCAGTTTTTGCCACTTGGCATCAACTAGCTCTCTAAAGAAAGGAGAAACTTGGAGTGCCACTTATGACCTGATTTCAAAGGCTATAACTGAAACTCTTTGGGAAATAAGTGGTCATTTTTGTTCAATTATTTCATGTATTTTTTTCTAATTAAATTAGTGGAAACTGTTTTTGCTTCTAGGCACTAGTTAAGGTCTTGTTAAACCAGTTCATTGGAATCGCATTTTAATTTATATACTTTTTAACTTCAAAAGGAGCAGTCATTTTTATTTAATATCCATTGCCTTGCCATCCACTGCTTCAATTTAATTTCAAATTTATTTTAAATTATGTGAACATGACCTGTTCAAAAAATATTTGTGAAGGACACCTTTTTTCTTAGTTAAAAATTGAATATTCCTGCATACATTGTTAAATGTACCATAAACCACCAACTATGTAATTAGCTTTAAGAACATGCAACATGATAAAGTGAAAATTAGTCATACATAGATTAAAATATTTATGGCAATGTGCTCACTCAACCCATTCCTGCTTTTTTCTAGTTGAAGACATTTGTGGTCTTAGAGGTTTATTTCCCATACTAGTTTGTACTTCCATTTTCAGTTCTAAATAGAATCTGTTTTCTCCAATTAGCCTTCACAGGAGTTATCTGTCGTTCACTGTTTTTTTAGAAAGAAAGTTTGGCAAAAAATAAAAAAAGAGAGAGAGAGAGTTTTCTACATTTATGGGTATGCAGAAGCAGTACCAAGGGCAGAAGTAGTTGTAGCGACAACTTCTTCATTCTTTTAATCCCTGCATTGGAGCTATGCTATACATTCTCCAGATTCCAAGATGTCAAGAAATCATTGCTTTGACAGCTATAGGGGAGAAAAGGGAATTTATTATCCTCAACCGTGTCAAGGCTAATGGCTTACACTCCTATAATAGAACATAGATTAACATGAGGAAAGCATAACGAATTTATTTAACCAAAGTTTAATGTGACATGGGAGGCTTCAGAAGTGAAGACCCAAAGATCCAGGGCAAACTCTATTTTTATGATTAGGTTCAATAAAGCTGGACAGTTGTGTAGAAGTATGATTGGACAAAAATGGGGTATGACCTACTGGTAATAAACTTGGAGGAACTTAGCAAGGCTTATATGTTCAGATTCTTCTTGGCCTCTGGATCTAGGGTAGAACGCCCACGCAATGAGGTTCTTATGACCTACTATCAGGTAAGGAAGGCCAAAGAATTTACTTATGACCATTCATCAGGGGAGAAAGGTGGGAGATGTTCAGAGTAACCTTCTTGCCTCTGCAGTTTTCTCAGTGACCAAATTGCCATATTGCGAAGTGTCTTGTTCTCAGCCCTGACACAGCATTTTAGGCAACTGATGATTTCTTGCTTTCAACATATAAAGAGTAGCCTAGAGCAAGTTGTATAAGTTCTGAGAAAGATTCTTTGAGATTCAGCCTAGAATCTGGACTTGCAAAATTTTCACAGATTTTATAGGCAACAAGCTCTTGGTTAAAATAACTACACTTGGCCGGGTGCAATCCCAGCACTTTGGGAGGCTGAGGCGGGTGGATCACAAGGTCAGGAGATGGAAACCATCCTGGCTAATATGGTGAAACCCCGTCTCTACTAAAATACAAAAAAAAATTAGCCGGGCGTGGTGGCAGGTGCCTGTAATCCCAGCTAACAGGGAGGCTGACGCAGGAGAATGGCGTGAACCCCAGGAGGCGGAGCTTGCAGTGAGCTGAGATCGCCCCACTGCACTCCAGCCTGGGCGACAGAGCGAGACTCAGTCTTGAAAAAACAAAACAAAACAACAACAAAAAACCAAAAAAACAAACAGACAAACAAACAAAACTAGGCTTTTATGAACTAAATCTTGACTGATTCAGGCACTTAAAAGCACTGGGATTCACATGCACTCATTCACATTTTTTACTACTCATTTGCAGTTTCTTTTCACCCTCAAATGCCTATTTGGGTATTATTTTCACTTCTGATAGAAGAGGACATGTGTCTAAAGTCCAATTTTTACCACATTTCTATCATATTAGGATTAGTGCCATGCTCTTCTTGTGTTCTTTCCTGCTTAGAAGTGTTTTTTCTCTAATTAAATAAAAGAGATAGTATAAACAAATGGGAAAAAAAAGCAAATACAACAACAACAATAACAACAAATACAGAAACATACATACCAAAATAAGACACATCTGCTGACCAATTTACCATCTATATATTGGTTAATTGGAAATAGCATTCCCATTAATTATGTAATAATTTAGTACCAGTTTGTGATCTGAAGCAAAGAGCTTTATGTTCACTTGTCAAAATGCCCTGAAATAAAGCACCACGGAGTGGATCTGCAAAAAGAAGGTCTTTATTCATGGTTAGCAGGAGGGTCATTGTGAAAGTAAGACTCCCCTGCCTTCTGGCCATAAGCAAAGGTTTTATATGTCTCAGGGAAGCAGGTTGATCAGGAGTAAAAGGAACAAGGAAACAAGAATGTGATGTGCCAGGCAAAGTAGTTTTCTAAAGCAAATGGCCTCAGGGTAAGCAAGCCTGGAAAAGTATATTCTGCAGGTTCAAGTTAATAAGGAAAACTGACAGTTTAAGCAAGTTTTGAGTTTGGCACGTACTTTAAGGCTAGAGAAATATTGTTGTAGGTGTTACACAAAAGATCTTAATATTTATAATCTGGAACAATATATCCGTTTGTTTTGGGTGTCTTAAAAAGGTACATACCTTTGTCAAAACTAAGACACTGTACACTTAAGAGCTGTACTTTCTATTGTAAGTAAAACCTCAAAAGAAAGAAAATTAAAATGGTGAATTCTAGTTAATGATGTGCATGCTATTTATGGAAAGCTGAACTGACTTCTAAATTTTAATTTTTAGACATCATAAATAGAATAATAGATGGATATAATGTTGCATAGATTATATTAGTAACATGCAGTACCATGTCAATGGTAGACACTTGACAGATATATTAATGGACACTGTAAAATTATTTCAACTATGCTACATATTTGAAAATTTTTCTAAAACTATTTGGAAAAAGAAGCAGCATTTTAAGAAAGACAGAGGGTGCAATAAGAGTTTATGAATACTATGATGTTTGAAATAAAAAAATAAATAAGTGATTATATTTTCTTAGGAAGCAGGGCAGGCATGCAGCATGTGTAGGAATGATATAGCAAAAGAAATTAACTTCACGATCAGCTTTAAATAACCTTGGTTATTTAACCTTGGCGAAATCAAATACATGATATAATGAAGATAATAATATATCTCATGACTTCTCATTGTATTGTGAAGATTAATGTTCAAATTACTATGCAAATATACATTTGTATTACTCAAATTAAGGATTACATTTAATAACACTCTAGCAACACACAAATTCAATGCTTGCCTTTTAAGCACAGATTGGAAGGTCAGAAAGTGAAATTCTCCTCTCTGATCCTTGGAGGTTTCTTTCCCTTCCATTTTAGGCCGGCGTTAATTGCTGATAAATGGTGGCAATTTGTTAGAAGCAGACAGTATTGTATCTAACCAGTGGAGCAGAGTAAAGCATTGTTAAGCAAAACCCCTCAGATTTGATGGAGATCTGTAAAAAACAGTATAAAGGCAGCACTGAGGTTAGTCTCCATTAGAAAAAGGAAGAGACCAATACAATGATAATACAATATGTCCCGCTATTAACTAAGACACATGAAAGTGAGATACCAGCAATATCCACAGGGTTATTGACAGAAATGAGGACTAGTGCATTCATTTCCTATTGTGGCATAATGGAGGACCACCCCATAGCAGCTTAGAACACACATGTTTATTACATGACAGTTTCCATGGTTCTGGAGTGCTGCACAGGTAAGCAGGGACTTCTGCTCAGGGTTTCTCTGGTTGAATTCAACGTTGGCAGGGACTACTATCTCATCTGAAGTTCAAAGAGTCCACTTTTCAAGTTGGCATGTTTTTTGATAGAATTCAGTTCCTTTTGGTTGTAGAACCAAGGTCCCCACCTCCCACCCCCCCCCTTTTTTTTTTGGTAGTTGTCGGACAGAGTTTATTCTCAGCCCCTAAAGGCTGCTTTCAGATTCTATCCACATGCCCTGCCACAGCATGGGAACTTGGTTCTCCAAAGCCAGCAGGAGAGTCTCCCTCTAGTCTGCTATAATGGATGGAGACTTATATAATGTCACATAATCCAAGAGTTACTATCCTTTTATATTTAGAGGTTCTACCCACACTGATGCAGAAGGGAACACACAGAGTGTCCATCAGGTGGCAGGAATTTTAGGGGCCATCCTAGAATTCTGCTGACCACAGACAGGTATGTTGACAAGAAAATTAATATTGTCTTAATTTTAAAATTTCAAAAAAAAAAGTTCATCGAGCTTTTCAAAAGATGATGACTGATTCATGAATAGAGTGAAAAAATAATACTAAAATACTAGGTCATTAATGATGCCAATAAAATAGGGAAAATTTGAAGCGAACAAACTGAGAACATTGGGACTCAAAAAGGAAAATAACAGAAGCAAATTACAGCTCTGGAGTTTTGCAACCTATACAGAAACCTTAACAGAGGCAGTAAGACATTCAGAAAAAAGGAACATCATGATCCAAACACATCACTGGGCTCATGAAGGATGTCATCACCAGTCTGCACGGTAACTAAAGAATAAGAGCTCAGTATAGTCTGAACAACATCAAAATGCATTAATTTACTCACGTTTTCATTTACTTAGTAAACTTGTCTTCATTTGTGTCCATATGCCTATCACCAATTGTCATCTTTCTGGTGTTATATAAAAGTGAAAAAGACAGGTCTCACTCTCAAGAAGATCCCTTCCTACTGTGAAAATACTCAAGAGAAAAAAAAATGGCAACAGCAGGGAGTAAATGATGGTGGTGTGCATAGGACTTTCTAGAGCATAAGAGGGGTGCTTAACATGAGCATTGCTTGTCTGTGTCATTTTCCTAGCATTGATGACACTTTGTTGCCCTAAGTTCAATTTGGACTGGGCTGAGAAAGGAACCCATGATCAGCGTTACAAACAGAGTGAAGTACACATTTAAAGGGATAAAATTATGACAGGCTCTTGGGGAAGCAAACAAATGGATAAAAAATAGTACTTTGGTTTGACTAGAACACACCTGGTATGACAGGAACTGGCAAAGAGGTGGATCAATAGGGAAGATTTATATGTGAATGATAAGTGATTATGAGAGATCTGGATAGGAGTCTTGTCTCCATCAGTAGCAAGGTAGATTACTTGGGCTAATTAATCAAGCTTTCCAATTCTCAGTTTCATCATCTTAGAATGGGGTAATATATATCACGAGGATATAGTAGACCAAAAGAGATCAGGAATACACAGCTTGTACTCATGCTCAGCACTGAGGGACTCTTCAGTACATAGCAACTATCATTAATCAGGTAATTAGTTAAATTCTAGGCAAAGGGAATTATAAAAAAATCCAATAAGTGGTTTAAAGCAGGTGGGTGTGGTGTAGGTGGTAGCAAGATGAGATTTGTATTTTAGAAATATTGCTCCATCAGGAGCTTAGAACATTGATTAAAGGGAATTGAGGCTGGAGGCAGGGAGATGAGTAAGGGCATAGTAATGGGGCCTTTTGCTAAGTTCATGGCAGTAAAGACAGTGAGCAGAGGATGGATTTGAGAGACATTTAGAGTAGAAACATTAAGAATCGATGATGAACTGAGAAGGAAAAACATCAAATGATTCTTAAGGTCTCACATTTGGCTGATTAAGTTAATAGCAGCATTATATACCGATGAAATAAGATGTGTTATAAGGAAAATAAAAAAGATAACATTTAAATTCTTATTCAACTACTCCCACCCCAAATAATTAAAGGGGGATGGGAAGACTATGCTGAATTTTGCAGGGCTGGAAGCTGTGAAAGAAGGTGATTGGCAGAAAGAGGCAGAAACTGCCAATGAGGGTGAAAAGAGAGCCCTCAAGAGCCAAAATAGGAAGTAGATTGTGATTTTGAATGTGTGGATGTAAAACATCCAGGATCTTGGAGGGGGATGGTGGCAGGTTTTGGTCCAGGAAGGCTGGCTCGACCGGGTACTGCCAAATTCTGCAAAGCTCCTTGTATCCAGATATAACACGGAAACAGCCAAAGCAGCCACCTGCGTACAAACCTCAGGCCTCAGACAATAAATGTTCCTGCAGGGCACAGTGTAAGCTGAGATTACAGGACTGAGCCACAGGATTCTGGAAAATTTACTTCCTCTGAACTTTATCAGGCCCTGGAGAGGAAGAGTCCTCAGAAGTGCTGAGTTTTAATTTTTGATACCACAGATAAGAAAGATTATTTAAATTAGAAAGATAAAAATAATGCATGTTTCTATATAATCTGATATAGGTGAAACATAGTGGAAATAATTTTGCTAATCGTGTGTAAAACTGTGAGAAGTATGTAAGAAAATGTTGCAAGACCTTGAATGACATGTGTGGGAAGAGACATTTGGAATAGAGACATAAATTTGGAGGTCATCAACATATAGGTAAAAAGTAAGATGTTGGGAATACATTAAATCATCCAAAGTTAAAGAACGTAGATTGAGACTTGAAAATGGCCACAGACAGAAGATATCTTTTCTATGTGTGTGAGAAAGAAGGGCTACCAAAAAATAATAAGACCAAAAATTACAATCTTACCACTATCTTATAAATAACTTTCCTGAGAAGAAGGAAAACCAGAGAACAAAGATGCTTTAGGTCACTTTAAATGAAAGAGTCTTAAAAAATGAAGAAGGATCCATGGTAATAAGTAAGAAATTATTGAAAGGTGAACTAAAATAAGTATGTCCTGAAAAATATCAATTGGATTTAGTAATTAGACTCCAATGAGACGAGTCTTAATTTATTTCATAGCTTAATTTAAACTGTTATAGATTATGTTAGCAGTAAAATGTCACTTTAGAATATTGTGCCTAAGTTTTCTTCCCAATAAGTTTAGAAGATAGGACGTTCTTCTTCATCATGTTTATGATTCAGAAATCAGAGCCTTGATGAAACATGGTAATTTTTTCAGTGTCTCACAATTAATAAGAGACAGACCTTGGATTTAGATGTGTTTTAGTAGATCTCAAAGGAGAAAGGCTACTGGAGGAGGTTCAGGTTGCTGTGAAATCTGCTCTGCAACTTGGGACATATGATGCAGAAGATCTAAAGAGAATGGGGATGCTAAGTGGTGTCTCAGGCCACTTAGCATCCTCATTAAAAAAAAAAAAAAAAAAAACTGCTAGAAAGAGCTCTAGGACTCTGAGGCAACATAATGCTCTCCATGGCAGGATCAATCACTCTTGAAATCAGCAGTTTCTAGTTACCGCGCATTAAGTAACAAGTGGTGTTTTCCATAATGAGCTGAGATGTCACAGGTTCACTGAGTCATTCGGTTGAATGGGAACAGCTATTATCTATTGTGTGTTGAAGATGCAGGTCCAGAATTAGGCCCAAACAAATCCAGAAGTTAAAAACAAATTATACAGGCCGGGCGCGGTGGCTCACGCCTGTAATCCCAGCACTCTGGGAGGCTGAGGCGGGTGGATCAAGAGGTTAGGAGATCGAGACCATTCTGGCTAACACAGTGAAACCCTGTCTCTACTAAAAAACACAAAAAAATAGCCGGGAGTGGTGGCAGGCACCTGTAGTCCCAGCTACTCGGGAGGCTGAGGCAGGAGAATGGCGTGAACCCGGGAGGCGGAGCCTGCAGTGAGCCTAGATCACGCCACCGTACTCCAGCCTGGGCGACAGAGCGAGACTCTGTCTCAAATAAATAAATAAATGTAAATTATATAAATAGGTGGCTTAGATCCCATAGCATCTAGCTGTTGAATTGGTGCCTCTTCCTCAGCTTGCACTTATGGACACATGATGGCTCTCCTAGGACAATCACCAAAGAAGGAACTAATTGGGTCTGGCTCATCAATGGATTGACACAATACACTGATGGCAGCAGTAGACCTAGTCAGGGACTAGGCCTATAATATGATGATAAAAGGATATGAACAAATTTGAGAGTGGTAAGGGTATAGACGTTCTCTTTGAATTCAGGGAGAAGCAACCCAAGGTACAGGTGAAGATGGAGTCCCAGATGGTAAATAGTAAATAGGTTGCCTGGTTGATCGAGTACTAGGAGGAAAAACAAATGAAAAGAGAAAAGAAAATGTTGAGAATGGTGATGCATGTAGACTGTGTTTCTGAGTTCTAAATATGCAATCTTTCTGCCGACCAGAGATTATCCACTAAAAAAGAGGCACATGACAGCCAAGTGAATAGGATGCCTGGCTAGCTTAAATGTTAGCCAGCCTCCCTCTTTAACCATTTAAGTGCTGCCGCAAAAGTCTCATGAATGAACTAACCATGGCTGCTGCTTTTGGGGTGACCCTAAGCTAAGACAAATAGGCTTTTTAAAGGCAGGTCCTCTGAGCCCTCCTGAGTAACTTGTTTTTGTGACTGTCTGTTGTTAATGTCAGTGAGTTGATGACTCTGGTCTCACATAAAAGTTGGTTCTAATGTATCAACCCCCATAGTTTCTCAGCTCTTTCTAATACTATAGCAAGGCATTTTTGTCAAGTCCATCTAGGTCATTATCATACCCAAGCTTCAATAAGTCATTCCGGCAACATGTTAGCACAGCTCCAATATCCTGGCTAAAAAATTAAATCCTGTATGATGGGAGAGTATAAGTGAGTTTTGCATTTTTTTTTTTTTTTTTGCCATCCAACTTTACATTCTGCCACATCTAAAAAATATCTTTTGAAAATTCTCTATATTTTCATAAATTTCACCTCAATACATGATAGCAATGCCCTAGACTTCCTCTGGAGTTTAAGTTACTTCTTACCTGATACAGACTCTCTCCATGGAGGTTGGTGTGGAGGAAAAGTTAAATATTAAATTTGGACTCAATTAAACGTGGACACAAACAATGGTCACCAAGTTCTGGAACAGGCTGTATGAGCCCCTTGAGGCATTCATCCAGCACTGTTTCTGAGAAATCTCTATTTCAATCTATTCCCATATTTTAGTTATTGAAAAACAACAGACAATCACAAAAACAAGTTGACCTTTTAGTGTTCCTTAAGCCCAGTCGGGAAGGACCCTTGTGACTGGGCCTCATGCCAAACAACTCGTTACAAAAAGAACTAGGGTCCCAGACTGTGCCGAAGCTTCATGAGATCTCTCCTGTCTGTGCACGGACGAGTGGCCGACTCTGGAGCCCAGGGTGTTGCTTCCCGGTCTGGTAGTGAATCATCCATAGTCTGGTGAGTGTAGTGTCTGACTCTGGAGCCCAGGCTGATGCTTCCCGGTCTGGTGATGAATCGTTCATAGACTGGTGAGTGTAGTGTCTGACTCTGGAGCCCAGGCTGATGCTTCCCGGTCTGGTGATGAATCGTTCATAGTCTGGTGAGTGTAGTGTCTGACTCTGGAGCCCAAGCTGTTGCTTCTCGGTCTGGAGATGCTTCCTCCACAGTATGGTGAATGTAAATATATACGTATCTTTTCCCTTCTCCCCTTCCCATATCAATTTGCTTATTATATCATTTGCTTATTATACCTGTATTGCCATATACTTGGGATAAAGGCTGTTTACCCTTAAAATTATTGTGTGTGCCTTTTCTTCTCCCCTCATGCATCTCCTGCACAGAACAGTTGGTCTAAGAACAATGTGAATTATTCTCTTTAGTAAATTGGAGAAAGGAAGAGGACAAGTGTCATTTGGTAAAGCAACTGCTTCAAATGTGATCTTTGAAAGGTTTTCAGATAAGGGAAACCTGCTCTTGTTCACAAAGAAATAAAGTAGCTACTTACACAGAAGTTTCAAGAAAACCTGTGCATTCAAAATTCTCAGAGTCTGCTCTCCAAATTTTCACATACCAGAATAAGGGTATGTACTCATACCAATCATGACACTATTTTGACCTATGATATATATCATGGCTTAGCATTCAATCTCCTATTAGCTTTCCTATGCTTACATTTGATTCCTGGCCTGATTTTCACCACAGTCAGGCCTGGGGCTATGCGTTTTATGCCTCCTTAAACGCTACTAAGAACTCCTCTGGTTTTTACAGCATGTTATGGCTTGAGAGTTGGCTGACCTAAACCTGTCATTTCCTTTTCTTAAGGTTTCCAAAGCAAGCAAATAAAGTCAGGCAATTTCACAGTTTTTATAATCATCTTTGGCCTCATAATGTTCAAGTGTCACATGTATTACTTAATCCAAATTATAATAAGAAGAGAGGTGTCACAAAGACTGATAAAAGATGGAGAAAAGGAAATATCATGGCAGATACTACAGTTGACAAGATGTTAAGCATAACTTCAAAGCATCGGGTTTTTATTTCACTGTACTTTTATATATTAAAAATATAGTTTACATACAGAAAATATACTTTTACAGTATATAATATTTGAAGGTTAAAAAAAGTATATAGTTGTGTAATCATGACCAAAACCAATACAAAGAACAATTCCAACAGTCTCCAAAATTCTTGCATGTCCCCTCCTCCCAATCTCAGTCACTCAAAACACTTTCCTTACACTTTTATCTTTTCCAGAATGTCATATAAATAAAATCATACCATATGTAGGCTTGAAGGATGGCTTCTTTCCCTTGCCTTTGAGCAGTTGACATTCTCCCATGTTGTTGTAAATATCAATGATTTAGCCTTTTTAAATTTCGGAGTCGTTTCCACTCTATGAATATACTTCAGTTTATCAATTCACCAGTTGAGCAATATTTGGATTGTTTCTACTTTTATTACAACATGTTTTCCAATTACATGAAATGGACAAATTTTTTAAAAAATACACACCCAGTCAAAAATAAATTAAAAATATAAATAGTTACATATCAGTTTTTAAATTTCACAAAGAAAACTCTAGGTCCAAATATGTTCACTAGAGACTATGTAAATAGTTTTCAAAAATAATACTGATCTTATTATATAAGTGTTCCAGGTAATAGAAAAGAGGGAAAACTTTCTGATTAATTTTATGAAACAACAAAAAAAATGATAGCAAAATCAGACAAGGATATTAAAGTACAGAAAAATTAAAGGTTAATATCTTTCACGAACACAGATACAAACAATGTTATAAACTATCATAAACAGAAGATTCTTGCAAAACAAATGTAACAATATACAGAAGAAATAATATATAATAGAGAAGTGCAGCTTGGTTTAGAAACATAAGGTTTCAACATCTGAAATTAAATCATGATTTACCTTATTATCACACATTAGTGTGTTAATATCAAATGTACCAATGTGCTTAAATGCATTATTATGTTAAAATACAAGGAAGAACTTGGTTTATCTTAATAGGTACAGAAAATATTACTTGACAAAATTCAACATTTGTTAATCATATTTTTCTTAATGGCAAGAAAATTCAATAAAATTATTATATCATCTCTGCCTTTCCATACTAGTGCGAAAACAAGATAAAGTTGTCCATCTCAACAATTCTATTGTTGATATAGTAAGAATACCAACATTATATTAGTATTCTTACTCTAGGAACTATTGCAATTAAAATAAATAAAATGTACAAATCTCAGAAATAAATACATTAACCTCAGAGAGAAAAAAAACAAAACTAATATTAGCAGATACGTGATTACATATGCACAAAATAAAAAAGAATCTAAACATTTAGAATTAACGTTAATGTCATTCAACATTCGAAAATCAATTGAATATTTATATATTAACACCAAACAACTAGAAAATAAATGTAAAAAATATATTTTCAATATCATTGAAAAATCAAACACATATAATTTAAAAAAAATTTTTTTTGAGATAGAGTTTCGCTCTTGTCTCCCAGGCTGGAGTGCAGTGGCGCAATCTCGTCTCACTGCAACCTCTGCCTCCCGGGTTCAAGCAATTCTCCTGCTTCAGCCTCCTGAGTAGCTGGGACTACAGGTGTGCACCACCACACCCGGCTAATTCTTTTTTTTTTTTTTTGTATTTTTAGTAGAGACAGGATTTCACACTGTTAGCCAGGATGGTCTCGATCTCCTGACCTTGTCATCTGCCTGCCTCGGCCTCCCAAAGTGCTGGGCTTACAGGCATGAGCCACTGCTCCCATCCCTAGGATTTTAAACAACAACAAATAATGCAGAAGAGTTCCTGTAGCTTCACATGCTTACTGGTATTCTGTAATGTTTTTAAATTAATTTAGAGGGTGTGCAGTGGTATTTCATTGTAGTTTTAATTTTGTATTTCTCTTACTTCTAATTGTATTGAGTATATTTTCATGGACTTTTGTGCCATTGTTTTTCTATATATTCCTGCATGGCATCAGTTCAAATCATTTGTCCATTAAATAAATATTTAAAATATAGTAAACATAATAGCTGTGTTAATAAATAAAATGTATACGAGGCACTACATAAAGATGCCTGGAAAAAATCTTACCTATGTATTGAACCAACAATCAATGATAGAACACAGAAACACACAAAAAATGGAACTTAGTATTTGGAGCCACATTTATCGTGGAGCCCTTTGCCTATTCTGAAAGATGACTGAGAGTTTGCAGAGGGCTCTGACAGCCTCCATGTCTAGGGAAACCAAAGTTGCTTTCTGATATTGGAATGCTAACATACAGACATTAATATAAATATAATTCTGTTTCAGTTTAACTTCAAGAAGGTAAAAGAATATTCACAATTTTAGCTCAAAACTGGAAAATATAAAGAATATATAATAGATGTGGAAAAAAAGGTATAGATTTGTAGTGAAAATAGCCTGCAATACAAATTTGAAAATTAACAAACTAAAAGGTTCTTCTTAATTCAATACAAATAATGCAACAAGAGCAAACCAGTGAAAACTTCCGAAGACAAAGTAAGAAACAGTAGATAGTGAGACTAATATAACCATATTCTGAGAGAGCATAAAAATCTGGCACAGGAATAATATATTTGATGACATAATGTAACCAGGCGGTTTAGATCCAAAATGCATTTTCAAACCTTTTTCCGCTTCTCTGTTCTTAGCTTTGAGATGTGTTTCAAAATTCTTCCCCTCCCTTCCTGGCACTGCGCTTGGTTATCTAATTATTTGCTTGCTTAAAATTTCCAGTGGTTAATCTTGAAATGAACCAGTCCTGGATACTCAGCTGAGGAATTCCCTCCCATTTAGAGATCACTTCAAGTCAATTACTCTACAAGCCAGTCATTGTTGAGATGGTGTCAGCCTGTACTTCAGATGGACACTAACTCAAGATGGTTATTGGAGCAAGACATGTAGACCCCATATCCTAGACCATTCTTGTGTGCTTCTCATACTTGGTTTCCCTTCTTAAACTCATTTGAAATTGTGTTTTAGAGGCATGAGCCCGGCCATTTCCAAACTGCTATTTGATTAACAAAGCTGCTTTCCCTTCACTAAACCTTACTTTTTAATAGGCTTCTCAGGCAGTGAGCACCGGGACTTGTATGTGGTTACAATACTAACTAAGAATTTCCCAATCGTCATCAAAGACTGCAACTCAAAGATTCAAATTATGAAATCCATCTAGGAAAAACTTTTTTTACAAGAGATGTGAATGTACAATCACACTGGAATAACTTACCCAAATTTTCCCTCCTATCAGATCAACCATAAATCTAGAAAAAGAATGACAAAACTATTTTCAGACACTAGATTGCACCCAGATAAGGACTGTGATCCTTAAAAGAAGAAAAAGACATACACACTCTCTGTTAGCTGGGGTGTTGTGCTTCAGTGTAGTATGCAGTTTTGCTGAACTGAAAAGGCAAGACTTTGGTGCTACTGAAGCTAGAATTTATAGGCAGGATATGACAGAGAACATGACTACACAGTGCTGAAGCCCCAGAGGGTAAGGAGGGGTTACCATTTGTTCTTGGCTGAGGAATTAGCTGCACGCAGGCAGGGTGAATGTTCATGGGGCTTTTGGATGAGTTATTTCTGAGGGACTGGGAGCCAAGCAGAGGTGTCAGAGATCATGCAGGCCTGGGAGGTGCAGGGATCCTGTCCCAGCCTGGTTAGAGAGACCTCACTGTGTACATTGCACATTCAGCAGAAACCTCAGAAAGGTCATGCCTTAGCAGTAAAGACTTACACCCTTGGATAAGAAAATTGACTAAAGACATAACAAAAATAAGCAAGTTACAACAAAAATCAAAATCACACTGAAAGGGTCAAAAAGGTCTACCAGTAACTTTGTTTTAGACAAAATAAAAACATTAATTAATAAGATATAAAAGAACCAGATGGAACATACATATAATATCTGATATTTAAAATTTACTGTATAAACATAACAGAAGATTGGAAATAACAGAAATAAGAGTCAATAAACTTCTAGATATATTGGTAGGAATTGTCTGACTGGCAGGAATGAGAGAAAATAGTCAAAGATAAAGAAACAGAGCATCATCGATACTCAGTAAAGAAAGAAAGGGAGTTGGGGGAATAAAGAGAGAGGGACAGAGACAGAGGCAAAGGGAGACAAATATTTAATGAAGCAAAGTCAAAATGTTCCAAAATTTAAAATTAAAACATCAAAGCTCTAATTCCAAGATGGATTAACTGTAAGCATTTTAAATACAAATAATGCCATACCTAGACACGTTATAACTGAATGCCGAACATAAAATAATAAGAAAATTTTTGAAAATGCCTGAAGAGCGCTAAAAAAGACGTATTATACGTAGGAAAGCAACTAAATGAATGATGGTTTACTTCTGAGAGGTTAATGAAAAAGCGCAAAGTGCTGAACAACGAGAGAACAAACTCAGGATCGTATATTTAATGAAAATATCCTTAGAAAATGCAAGTAAATAAAGGCATTTTCAGATAGATCACATCTGTGAGGATTTGAAGCCAGTTGACCTTCACTAAAACAAATGCTCTAGGGAGGTTTTTAAGATGAAGGAAATGGAACCTGATGGACATTTGAATGTAGGGTAAATATTAAAGGACGCTAGTGACTGTAAATATGCACAAATATAAAATACCATTTGTTCTCCTAATTTATTTAAAAGACATTTGCATGTTTGAGACAAAAAGTGTACTGTGGGGTTTAAAATATACATAGAGGCAGGGTGCAGTGGCTCACGCCTGTAATCTCAGCATTTTGGGAGGCCGAGGCGGGTGGATCCTCTGAGGTCAGGAGTCTGAGACCAGCCTGGCCAACATGGTGAAACCCAGTCTCTACTAAAAATACAAAAAAATAGCTGGATGTGGTGGCGGGTGTCTGTAGTCCCAGCTACCAGGGAGGCTGAGGCAGGAGAATCACTTGAACCTGGGAGGCAGAGGTTGCAGTGGGCCGAGATGGAGCCATTGCACTCCAGCGTGGGCAACAAGAGTGAAACTCTGTTTCAAACAAACAAACAAATTAATTAATTAAATATACATAGAAGTAAAATCTACAAATTTATAGCAAAATAGGCAGTGATATTTAGAATTACATCATTGAAGGGTTTTCTTTATATTTCATGTAAGTTGTCATGACATTAATTCTAAATTATTTGTGTCAATATTTTCTAAATTCTCACAAAGTTGATACTTAGCTAATACCATTTTAGTTACATAGGAGGTTAGTTCATTGTATATGGTGACAGTCTTAAACCTCGAGATGTACTTGTCTCACAGGACCTGGTTAAGAAAAGCTACCCTAAGTTAAAAAAACAAGACATTCTATTCTTACTCTACTTAATCTTCCTGTGGAACTTCATTCATTTCTACAGTTTCAACTAGTATGCATATATTCCTATCTCTTAAATAGTGAACACCAGCTTACCTACTGAATATTTATCTTTGCTAATTTCACTTCAAAATCTAACATATACAAAACTTGCCATGTCATTTTCGTCTCCAATTATACTAAGTTTAGGTGTCTTATCTCAGGGAACGGCAACACTCTCCATTTGCTGCACAAGCCAGCTGCCTAGGCAGCATCCTTTACCTGCCCCTCACCTATCCCTCATTTGGGATGTCACAGCAACAAGACCTTGGCCATATAACAATTGTTGAGAAACAATATCCGTGTTAGTCTTCTGAGGCCATAGAGCTGCAGTGTGGATGCATAGCTGCGTAATGGTAAAAAAAAAAAAAAAAAAAAGAATAAGAACTCAACTTACCTGTTTAACCCTGAATAATTATTATACAAATCCTCATAACAATGTGATATAATTTCTAATAGTGCAGAGACTACAGCCAATAGAAGGAACCCAGCTGGGACATTTAGGTGTATTTACTCCCCTACATTAACTCTGTTTACAATACTTAGGGAAGTTGACATGTCTTTACTAGAGAGAGAAGAAAAATTGTTCTTTAATGAGAACCCCCAGATATGCTATGGTTCTCTTCAACATATTGTTTTTGTTTAGTTTAGTTATTATTTTTTGTCAGATAAACCTATTTTATAATGATGTTTGTGATTGTTTTGATGTCCTATACAACATTTACTTCATCAAGCAAGTTGCAAATTGACCTTCCACTAGA
Organism: Pan troglodytes; assembly: GCF_028858775.2. Classification (NCBI taxonomy): domain Eukaryota; kingdom Metazoa; phylum Chordata; class Mammalia; order Primates; family Hominidae; genus Pan; species Pan troglodytes. The sequence continues at coordinate 95,820,021 of NC_072412.2, read as the reverse complement.
TGAAAACATCAGATGTTCAGCTTATAAGAAAGAACATTCCAGGATCCTCAGAATGGGAAAGTATGCATCCTTCAGACAAATTGATTAATTAATGAGTACCCCAGATGGGAGTGGTTATGGTCAATGTAAGGGAAATTTTACCTTGGTACGGAAATATTTTAACCATATATATTTTATCCAATTACGTAAATGAATACACTGTGAATAAGAAATAACTGGGGATATATAAGCCCAACTCAACATGCCTTGATTTTATCCCGTGTTCTAACATCTTTTGATATAAACTTGTTTACAATCCCCAGAGTAAGAAGATTTTATGGGTTCTATAAAAATTAATTAGCCAAAAGAAAAATCTAATTGGTTAGGGGATACAAGAGACATTAATACCTATTAGATAGTTCAAGTCCTAGTGGTCGCAGATGAATCAATTTGTCTCTTTTCTATGTTAAATAGGGTAATCAAGGTTTATAGGACTGCACTGTAAACATAAAGGGTCAGTAACACCTTTTCAGACACATTTGTCCTTGCACTAAATTATGACCTTTAATGGTAAATCTTAACTAGACTGTAAAATGAAGATCTTGATGCTTGGATGAAGGGGCCAAACAAATTATAGTCTGTTGGCAAAACCCTATGACATTAGACAGGGGATAAATCTCTTTCTTGTTGGGGGCAAATGAAGGTTTGTGTGAGGTTAAACTTCTTGCCAAAAGAAAAAAATACCTTTTCCCCTCATTGTACCTGTAATGGACTTGACCAGAAATACTGCTGTTCCTGGGTTGATGAGAGTGATGTTACTACTGGTGTGACTCATTTGGTCAAATGCCTTTTATGGAGGCTACAGTGAAAACTTGCCAAACAGAGGAGCCCAGAGACCTTATACTTGGCTAGAATGAAAGAGAATGGAACTACTGGTTTTGCTTTTACTCATGCTGTTAGCCTCTCAGAAAAATGCAGAAGGAAAGTTGAAAACAGGTGAGCTGACACAGTCTTATCAGCAAAGTCATGCAAGGCTATATAGCAGCCTGATTTTCAAAGTGGTTGCAACGAACTGACAAAAACTTACCATCTCACAGGGAAGTATTGCACAGCCTTCCAAACTCTGTGATTAGAGAGTGACATCAGCTTCTGACAAAACTGCATCAAAATCTACTGATATCGCAACTGCTGCTGCTGGTTTAACCGTACATTGGGCACTTCATGCTTTATCCCTACATTAAGAGTGGTTGCTGAATTGGACCACCATGATTGACTGACCACTTATAAAATAAGACTAAAAAATATCCTGAAGTGACAGCTGAAGACAGGCTATTTGAAAGACTGAATAGAAAAGAAAATTTAAAAAAAGATTGCTTACCTTAAAACGCCAGCCCAGAAATAAAACCTAGTTATTTAATGAGTGGGTTATGGATAAACATTCAGATTTGATAAAACCCCAGATATCCTGATAATCTATATAAAAGAGAAATTTCCAAATGGGATGAAAATGATATAGCACTCTGTTTGATATGTTGACCACTGTATCAACTAGAAGTGGTTAAGAATGTTATGGGGTGATGCTATCTTTCTGAATTGACTTTGGAAGATCCAAGTACCTTTTTCCAAAACAATTCCCCCTCTTTTAAATAAGGCATATAAAATCTCAATATCCTTCTCATGTAGAACTTACTCCTTGTGATATAATTGATCTCACTCCCTTGTGTATCTGTATTATAGGTTGTTTGCACTGCAATTTAAAATGTATTCTTTAATCATATGTTTTTGGCTAATTCACTGATGTATCAATAATTGAAAAATGTTGGAGATAATGTTATTATGAATAAAATAGTCATGATATTTTGTCCTCTTTTAGAATTGTTACATTTTTATTTGATATTTGAAATGTAGTCACATTATAAATATTACAAAACATAGGTATCTTAAAAGTGCCTGATAATTTTAATCCAGTGAAATAAGAAATTGCAGTATTGGATCTGGTTGTTCATTTGAAAGCCCTGCTTGAGTGCAGGTTTCTGTGCAACGGTAAGAAAAATAATTTGATAATGTGGTACATCCATTGAAATATGACTTATTGTTAGAAAAATACCCATAGCAATGTGCCATAATGTTTAATAGTTCATACAAACCTGCTAATTGACAGAACAGAACTGGGACTTTCAGAGACATTATTTCTATTGTGCTACCTTGGCTTGGAATTCTTAAGGATGGTGAAAATCATTTATCAAAAATTGAAGCAGCTCTTTAACAGGAATTACCATTTATATTGTGGTTCTGGGTCTCTTCATTATTTTGTATTATTTTCTGTTAAGTAAATAGCATTTTGCAGACATTTTTGAAAGACATTGGGGAAAAAAGTCACAATGGGGAAGAACTTACATGAAATAAATTGGGAACACTGCAGCCAGGAAATGAAAGAGGCATCAGGGATAAGGCCGGAAATTATATCTCCAGAGAAACACTTGTGAAGGCTCATCAAAATACTGAGGTTTATTCTTATGATTATAGAGCATCCTCCCCTTACACACCTTATAGCCAACTAGAGTAAGACACCAATATAATAACAGTGGATTATAGGTAAAAGAGAAAGAAGACACAGACTCTGTCTGAGAAAAACGATTAGAAAACCCAATGTCAAGAGGAAGACAACAACAAGGACACTAGAGAAATTTGTAGATTTTAGCACCTACAGCTACAAAAAAAGACTTTTAACCCAACCCAGCTCCTACCCAGATTAGCATAAAATTTCATGCTAAATGCCTGTTTATGTCAGTTCCCATTACCCAATACATCATGTCCAGCTTTTAGGAAAAAATTGCAAAGCATGGTAAAAGACAAGAAAAAATATAATCTGAAGAGAAAAGCACCCCTGACAACCAGACTCAATAATAAACAGATGTTGAAATTATAAGAGGGATAATTTAGAATAACTGTAACTACCATGTTAAAAGAAATAATGGGACAAAAAGTAATGAGAGAAAACAGATGGATGATGTGAGCAGAGAGATAGAAATTCTAATAAATGAATAAATAAAGTCCTAGAACTCAGCCAGGCACAGTGGATCATGCCTGTAATCCTAGCACTTTGGGATGCTGAGGTGGGTGGATCACCCAAGGTCAGGAGTTCAAGACCAGCCTGGTCAACATGGTGAAACCCCATCTCTACTAAAAATACAGAAAATAGCTGGACATGGTGGCACACGCCTGTAGTCCCAGCTACTGGGGAGGCTGAGGCAGGAGAATCACTTGAACCTGGGAGGTGGAGGTTGCAGTGAGCCAAGAATTTGCCACTGCACCCCAGCCTGTGTGATAGAGTGAAACTCTGTCTCAAAAAAAAAAAAAATACTGGAACTTAAAAACAGTAGCAAAAATGAGAAAAATTTTGATGAGCTCATCAGTAGACATGACATGTCTGAAGAAAGAATTAGTGAGCCAGAAGATACATAAATAGAAACATTCCCACATGAAAAACAATAATATGAAAAACAATAATAATAATAATAAACAATATCAAAGAAATGATATCGAAAGCAGTAGCCTACCTGCAATTAGAATACCAGATGAGAAAAAAAAATAAGAGAGAAAGAGAGAGAGGAAAATGCAGAAAGAAAGAGAGAAATGAGATGAAGACATATTTGAAGTAACAATTAATGAAAACTTTTCAAAAATTAATGACAGACATAAAACCACAGATCCAGGAAGCTTAGAGAACAGCCAGCAAAATAAAAACCAAAAGAAACATAGCTATTAATATGACATAACTTCAGAAAACCAAAGGCAAAGAGAAAATCTCAAAAGAGGCTAGGGGTAGTGAATGGGAAACTACCTTATTTATAGAAGAGGAAGAATATGAGTTACAGCATGCTTCTTGTCAGAAACCATGCAAGAGAAAGGAAAGTGGAGTCAAATTTTAAAGTTTTGCCAGAAATAAAATAATGAATAAAAACACCAACCTGAATTTCTATATCCAGCAAAATTATCCTTCAAAGTTTCAAAAGAATAAAGACCTTCACAATTGAAAGTTGAGGTAATTCATCATAAGCAGATGTACACTACAAAATTGGTTAAAGAATTTATGAAGAAATAAAATAATACAGTTTAGAAACTTGGCTCTGAAGCAAGAATCAAACAATATCAGAGAAGGATTACAAAGAGTATCAGAGAAGAATTAAATAAAGATAACATTATTTTATGTTAACTTATTCCTAGGTGATCTAAAAGATAACTTTAAATTAACAATAGTAATGAGCTAAATGATTTTTTACATACAAATAAATGAAATGTCACAAGAGACAGAAAAGAGAAATTGGAAATATGCAATTATAGCAGGCCTGCACTGTACTCTTAAGTATGAACTGCACATAGTTACTGTTTCAAATAGTCCAGTATGGAAAGTGGAGAGAAAGAGTAACTTTATACTAAAGAAATCTGAAAAACACTACTTTAGCCAGTTGATGAAGGTTAACAACAAAAGTGCTAATCCACATTGAAAGTATGTTTCCGTTATATGGTACCATGAAATTGCACTTTATTTGTATGATTTTCCTCACCCAAACCCATAACCCCAGTCTAATCATGAGAAAAACATCAGACCATTTTCAATGGAGGGACATTCTTTAAAGCAGTTCAACTGCTAATACTCAAAACTATCAAGGTCATCAGAAACAAGAAAAGTCTGAGAAACTATCACAGCCAAGAGGAGCATAATAAATACAAGTAAGATGATATTCTGGATGAGGTCCTGAATAAGAAAAAGAATAGCTGGGAAAAACTAATGAAATCTGAATAAAATATGCATGTTAGTTAAATAATACATTAATATTAGTTCAGTAATTATGGCAAATGTACCATACTAATGTAAGATGTGAACAATAGTCCAAACTGGGTTTGGGTATGTATGAACTCTCTGTCCTATTGTTGTGACATTTTAGGGGACAGGTGCTTAATTCTTTGGATAGTTTATCTTTTTAAAATTGAATAACCAAAGATTTTAACTCAACAGAGATAATATGATAGCTCAACAAATTCACTCAATGAAAATAAAAGCATTTTGTCATGAGACCAATAGCAAGAGATTTAGGAAGACTTGAGCAGAGTTATTTATATTTGACAGATCACTTCATTATTTACCAAATATACTACAAAAATATGTCCCTTTCGTTCATTAAGATTTTTATGAGGAGTGTTCTTTTTTATTAGTTAATGAGATTAAAGAAAATTAGATAAAGCTATTTGTGTTTCATTGCTACTACATTACCTATAACGAACCTAAATTTTGCCAATCTTGAGTGAGCCAAAGTAGATGTGTAGAATGTGGGATTTGAAGAGTTTTGAATGTGAATTTTGTGCTCTGAGGTTCACATAAAAGAGTTACTTAATTATTAGTATTTAATTCTACACTGTGGCCCAGCAATCATACAAATACACTATTTTGCTGATATTATAGACCTCACTTAGAAAGCAAATTTCTGTCCTAACTTCTAAATTCTTGAGTGATTTTTAGTTTTATCTACAAGTACTGGCAGTAGCTTATAATTTAAAATTATATTTGTTTTGTCAATATCAAAATATTAATTAAAATATTTAATTAAAATATTAAAACCATAGATAACGGAATTACAAAATTATGCATTGTCAATATTTTGTTAAAAAATAGATATCATTAGGGAAAATAAATGAAAAATAGTGAGAACTAATGTAGGTGTATTAGTCTGTTCTCATACTGTTATAAAGACACACCTGAGACTGCTTGAGACTGGGTAATTTATAAAGAAAGACAAAAGATTTAACTGGCTTATGGTTCTGCAGGCTCTGCAGGAAGCATAGCAGTATCAGCTTCTGGCAAGTTCTCAGGGAGCTTTCACTCATGATAAAAGGCAAAGTGGGAGCAGGCATCTTACATGGCAGGAGCAGGACCGACAGAAAGTGAAGGTGCCATACACTTTTAAACAACCAGGTCTCCTGACAAGTCCATTATGAAAACAGCACCAAAGGGATGGTGCTAAACCATTCATAAAACATCCACCACCATGATCTAACAACCTCCCACCAAGCCCCACCTCCAACATTGGAGTTACAATTGAACATGATATTTGGGTGGGGACAAAGATTCAAACCATATCAGTAGGTATTAAAGTTTTATTAACGTGATATTTAAATAACTAAGAAGTAAATAAAAAGAGAATTTCACCAGGAATAGCAATCCATTAAATATTAAATTTAAACGTGAGTATTGTATAACTTTTTAAAAATCCATAAAAAATTTAACAGATTAGTCATTACAGATTTGTTAACTGAAAATGATATCAATAGACAATATTCAGATAGACAGTAAAATGTCAGAAACATAAAGAACACATGAAAAATAGCAAAAAATCTGATATATTGCAAGCTGACATAGTTCTAGAAGAAATTCTAGAAGAATTGAGAGAATACAAAACTTGTGTTTGAAATTTTCTCAAACTATTAAAGAATGTCAATCGTGAGATAGAGCAATCTTTAAAAATCTGAGTCATAATAAATAAAAAGGAAACCACATCTAAGCATGTCATACCGAAGTATGTGAACATTAAAAAAAGATAAAATTCTAAATGTAGGCTAGACAGAAATATTATTTTAAAGGAACAATGCTAAATTTAAGAAATAATTTTCCAAATGAAACAATGGAGCTCAGGAGACCCTGAAATTGCTATCTCAAAGGATGAAAAAATATCTTCCAACCCAGAAATCTAAATTTAATAAAGATATTCCTCAAAGTGAAATTTCAAGACACTTTTGGACAAATAAATATGAATTCATCATCTATAGACCTGCAGTAGTCATACTAATGCTGTTACTTCAGGTAGAAAATAAAGCATTCCAAATAGAAATATGAAAATTTTGAAGAAACTTACAATCCTCAAACAGGCAATTATGTGCAAAACTCTTAGTGAATGCTGACTGAAGACAAAAACTTAAGTAATAATAGTAAAAATAATGCTGTCTTGTGTGATTCAAAATACCCGAAATGCTTGGGTTCCTACAGAATTATGACAGTTGCCTGATTTCAAATCTCTTAACATTTCCTCAAAAATATCATACGTATGGAACAATGCAGGACAAAAACACTACACTCAGAAGTAACAATCTTTTACATTTGGGAGTGATACAACTTGGAAGCAGAAGATGTCCAGTGGAACTAGGAAGAAAGGCGAAAAATAGAAGCAGGTAGTAGAAGTTAAGGATTCTACAGGAAGTAAAATTAATTGTAAAATTAAGAACATAATTGAAAAAGGCACCTATGAAGTGAGAGCTACAGAAAGTTATCAAAACCTTTAACTTCGGCCTATATATCCATTATTTCTGGTCCAGAAAAATGCAACACATTTAAAAGTGAGAAAGAAATTTATATGGTTTGGATTTGTGTCCCTGCCAAAATCTCATGCTGAATCGGAGGAGGGGCCTGGTGAGAGGTGATTGGATCGTGGGGGCAGATTTCCCCTTTGCTCTTCTCATGATAGTGAGTGAGTTCTCATGATAGTGAGTGAATTCTCAAGAGATCTTATGGTTTAAAAGTGTGTGGCACTTTCCCCCCATTCTCTCTCTCTCTCCTCCTCCACCATGGTAAGATGTGATTGCTTCTTCTTTCCCTTCTGCCATGATTGTAAGTTTCCTGAGGCCTCCCAGTCATGATTCCTGTTAAGCCTGTGGAACTGTGAGTCAGTTAAACCTCTTTTTTTTTTTCATAAATTACCCAGTCTTAGTTCTTTATAGCAGTGTTAAGAATGGACTAGTACAGAAATACACAGTCAGAAGGTATACATAGCTACTATAATAACACAACAATATAAAAATCAAAATGTTGTTAACATTAAGACATCAGCTGATAAAATTTATATCTAGACCATTTACAAAAAAAAAAAAACAGAAGAAAACTAACACAGCATTCAGATCTAAATATTTACATACTATTTAACAGAACAAAGAGTTTATCAATGGGCTTAAATTTGTGATATTCAAATGGTTTGCCATATATCCACGTTCCCGGAATGGATCATTGAAGCCTCATTTATGTCACTAGTTATAAGATATACATTGAACCTGAAGTTAAGAGACACACTTACTAGTTTTAGTCTCCTATATCACTAGCCAAAGGCAAAGAAGGAGGTTACTATATGGGCTAGTATAGCTGGTCCTAATTATTATGGAGAAATTAGTTTGTTCCTATATCTTTGGTATGGGGCAATCTATTCATAGGTCACCTGTTAATACTTCCATGTCCACTAGCAAAAGTTAATGAAACATTACAGCTATCAATGCAAGTGTGGGTAGGATCACTGAGGCTACAGATAGTTTAGAGATGAAGGTTTTGTTCACCCCAATGCTCACATCAGCTTCCTCCTTTGACAGAGGGTTCCCCATTATATTTTGCTATTTGGTGGCTTCAGATGGAGACTTGAAGGCCAAAAAGGGAAAAAAGACTTACTTCTTCCAGTTTACTTGCTAGTCCTATAAGCTTCCCCCTAGCAATGGCCCTTGCCCTGACCTGAATCTCATCTCTATTAAGTCCTTCCTCTGGACTCCACAGATATCATTACTAGCTAGATAACACCTCTGAGGCCTACATCTTAGAATTTTGGAGGCTCTTAAGCAAGCTTTCAGGTTTTGATAAAGCCAATGTTATTTTTTTGTTGTTATGAAGGATAGCCTTCAGCTTGGCAACTACTTCCTGTGATTATTACATTGTGGGTACCTGTTGTGGGTGTGGGCAAGAGGCTCCCACCTATTCTTCTGACGAATGTGCGGTGGTGCTGCCAGATACTCCCTTGCTCCCCACCAAGATGGTCCCAGCTTTCCCTAAGCCCACACCCACACTCCAATTGGGGCAGAGAGTGGCAGAGTCACAGGCTGCTGATGGAGGAGGCAGATGGGCATTGCATGGAGCACCAAAAGTCAGGAAATAGGCAGCTGAGAACCCGACCCAGGAGTGGAAGGAGGCGGTGTGGAATAGCCATGTGTGAACCAAGACTCCAAGCCCCAGCATATGCTTCATTGTCTCGTCTGACTTCACATACAAAGCACACATTCAAAGATAAAATTATTGTGAATTTCAAGATGGCAACCACAGATCATTAAACTCTTTCTACATTGGGGTTTTGTGTGACTGCACTGGTTGCTTATCTACGATGCCAGCTCTGTACACTGGCAAGGTAAATGCAAACACTTTACTACTATTCAACAAGGAATGCAAATTGCACATTTTCAAGGTCTGTGTAATATGAATGAGAGGATCAGGTCTGATTAACTTTTTAATTGCTTCTACAAATTAAGTGCCTGTCTGGTACTTAGTAATTTTCTCCCTTGAATCATTTCCTCAGACTATCTGACTCAATTGCCAGAATTGCTCCATAAATTGCAGTTTTTTTGTTGTTTGAAAATCATAATGATTTTATAAGAATGTGACATCACTCTATATATAAGTATGTTTATATCATGCATGTTGATAAGCTTACCAAATACTTAATGTGGTCTAGAACCATTTTATTTCTTTTAAATTTAATTAAACATAGGTATTAAAACTGATTTAATATAACTTTTATTTCTTTGCTTCTGTTTGCTGAATACATACATTTGTGATCCCTTATCAAAGGTAGTAGCTTTCTTTTTTACCTGATCACAGAATTTATACAGAACTGATCACTGACTTGCTAATGATTGGAGACGAAGATAATACACATGGCCTTTAATTTATTTATTTCTTGATTAACTGATGGAAGGTGCTACCTGAAAGGAATGAAAGCAGATAACCCAACCTAATTTTTTTAACGAAGCTGCTAATGATCAATCTCCTATAAATAGGCAAAATATATTTTAGATGAAGAGGGATTTTTAGGAAATTCATTTAGCAGGATACCCTTGGTTTAGCATTGCGTAGGCAAAGCAAACCTAGGATATAGGGATTGATGAGGTATGACTTTTGGTAACATATTACATAAGCTATACCAAGTCTACAAAGTCTGGGATACAAAGTAGAGCTGTTTTACCATTTATATAGTAACTAACATGTATCCCCTGCTAAAGGCCCCATACATTGCTCAGGGCCAAAGAGCTTATGTTTGATATGTGAAGGAAGGAATCACTCTGACCTCTCCCTGTTTTTCCTTTGTTTATTTATTGAATCATTAAAATAATGGGCAAAATCTCTGAACTGAGTCTAATTTGGCAATCAAATTATTTTCATAATTATAAACATGTTTGAATTTAAACTTAAGGACAAAAATACGTGTCTTAGCCCCATATATTTCAAGCCACTTGCCCTTTAAAATTTTGAAAGTTGAAACAATGTGTTTGACACGAAGCCATTTATCTGGAAAAAGCGGGAAGAGAAATTCTTGATGTTAATGCACACAATTATACACACTTAAAACATTTTAAAAGCTGTCAACTTCTCGGTTCATCAACCTTAACAGCAACCCATAAAATTGTTCTTGTTTTGTACATCTTTAATTTGAAAAGCAGAGAAGCATGATGTTGTACAGCTTTGATAGCATCTGTCACTCACATCAGGGACATAAGTTTGTTTCCCTAATGTGCCTTATCTATATTGAAGTTTTTGCCATAAATCTTATTTTTTAAATAAGTAAATTCATGAAGCTTATAATCTGCACATTACGTACAATTTTAATATATAAGATGATAGCACCCTCTAACATTGATTTCACTTAATCTTTAACCTGACATATTGCAGGTTTTACAGTAGCAGTTCTCACATTGAGACTCCATCTGTTAATGGCAGGAAACGACATTGCTATACTACAGGAAGCTGCCAAAAAAGTGTAAATGACTTGATATGCCATGCACTGTGGTGTTCCACTGTATTTAAAGATGCTCTTTTTGTATTTCCCAAATACATGGTAATGGCCATCAAATACAACTGATAACAATCCCTGAAGATCAGTATCAGTTACACATATTAAGACATGAAGGAAACAACAATCATTTATATCTACTACTGTTGATGTATAAAAATTCCTGTAGCATCTCTCAGAGAAGTATCTAGGCATTCTGACAGAACTATTAAAAGTGTTAGTTCCTATCAGTGAGCTAAGTTAAGGTTGCCAAATGCTTTCTCAAGCTCTGCAAGTCAGTGAATCCTTTAAGTCATACTACTTTGATTATATTAGTTACAGGGCTTCTCATAATCTTTCCAAGTGTGTCAAAATGAAATAATGTGAGCATTCAAAAGCAATTTATTTCCTGGAAAATCTTCAAAAAATGCAAAAGACACTTTTCCATAAATTAAATAGGGGAGCACGTCTTGACAAATAGAGTCTTTTTCCAGGTCAGATAAATAAATATTCATTTGGCACCTACTGTGTGTCAGGAAATTGCGGAGTGCTGGGTCTATAGATACTATAAAATATATTTTCTTCTCACAGAAAACACATCGATAATTTACTGAAAATGACACACTTACATGGAATTGGAAGGCAATCCATTTGTCATAACGGCCGCCAGAGAGAGAGAGAGAGAGAGAAGTAACACTGTAGTTTAGGATAGTAGAAAGAACTAGAATTTTAACTGACACTGGCTTAAATAAAAGCAACCTTTAACACATATTTTTGTTGTTGTCGTTCAATGACATTGATAAAGGTCTATGATTTCTATAACTTTGTTTTCTTATCAATAAATTGGAAGGTGTTTATGCCTATCAAAGGAAGTAGGTTTATTGTAGGAATTAAATGAGATGCGCAAATATATACAATTCAAAGGAGGAAGAAATTTAATGATCTTTTATGGTCACAGAAAGCTTCACATAAAATATCATACTTAACCAAGGTATTGAATGCTATCTATGTTTAATAGGTGGAAGACGGAAAGAGAAAACCATATGAAAAAAAGACACAAATTTCTAAAAAAGCATCCTGTCTTTGAAGAGTGGCAAATACTATTCTGTTTTTGAGTACAGAAATAGATCCAACTTGGAATTATAAAACAGAATGGTAAGAATATAAGTAGAGAAAGATAGATAAAATTGTTGTTTTCTATATTGGGTATTTTTTCTCTGGATGCAGTCTTCATTGTTTTTTCATCCAAAGATGCTGTAGAGTTGGATTTGTTTTACTAATTAAGTATTCTATTTGAAATAAGTTTAAATTAACATCAGAAGGCAGTCTAAAATTGTAGTATAAATTCCCTAAAAGGAGAAGGTTCTACAGTTTCGGCTTCATGTAGAGACTTACACTATCTAGCATGTATCTTATAGAAAACACATTTTTAAATATATGTTGAGAAAATTATGTTAATATTTGAAATGTAATACAAGTATATATAGTAAGCATCACAAATTTAGAAAGCAGTTATTAATCATGCAGTGTCAATACATAATGAAAGGTTGTTTTGTTTAATTATAAACTTCTTTATGTATTTATAGAATTATCTCACTCTCACAAGGAACTTTAATAGGCTACATACATTAATTCATCTCTTTGGAAATACTGTTCACACAGAATTATCGCTGAAGTATGAAATTAGGTTTGGTGATTCAAGAGTTCTATAGTTTTAATTTTTGTCAATAAATGTAAACTTCTTATAATTTTTCATGAATTTTAAACTATAGTATAGTCCTGATATATTTTAAGAAAATTAAATTTACATTCCACAATGATTAATTTTTAAAATTCATTCAGCATAATTTACCATAATATATAAAATATGAGAAAGTTCAAGAATTATTTCCTTTTTTTGCCTAGTATTAATAGCAGATCTGCTTACATTAACCCAAGGGAATATTGACACTACTGTTTTACTCAGAGTTACAAAGAAAATTCCTAAAGACTTGCCCTCTGACTCATTCATATATCCACACATTCACAAAGTATACAACACTCACTTAGGGAGAATTTTTTGATCTCTACCAGTAAAAAATACTGCTTCCCTAGCTTCCAAAAAGGGTATTGTTATATTACATACATTTATTTGGTTGGCTAATTTAAGTATGTCCTCAACTTGAGTGTGAAAATCTTGATTCTTCTCATATTAAATAAGTCAATTAGTGTCATGAATTTGTTTTTATGAAGCTCATGGCAGCCTGTTACCTCTGTTAAGCCATTGTTGTCCACATCCATTGGGCTTCTGCTGAAATGCAGCTACTGTTTTGCACCATCTTCTGGATGTCTACAACCGAGTCCTATGGTTGCTATCTTCTTTCCATCAAAATACTCTCCTAAACTCTTGTCTGGTTGAAACTCCCTTTTTTGGCATCTACAAGACAGTTCAAATTTTGTTTTGGGTTTCAAAAAGGCTTTTCTTTACATTAATATTACAATTATGAAAGTTAAAATGTACAGCACAAAATAACCTGTTAACACAGAGGAATTAACAAGTGAAATTGAAAAGACTGTATGTAGCTCTGGGTATAAGTTAAAATTGTACCAGGCTACTAGTAACAAATGAATAATAGGAATTTAAACACAATAAACATTTCTTTTATCTATTATAAACAACAGGGTGTTAAACAACGGTGGAATGTTGGATTATTTGTGGATATTTGTTCTGAATGTTTTCCTCTCTCCCTGGAATAGAATTTTGCATTCCTTTGTTTCTAACTTTTCAGTGCCTCATCACTTGGACTTAACCATATGACTGGCTTTGACCAATAAAATATAAGTGGAAATTCTACTATGCTACTTCCAAGAAAAGTCTTAAAGAAGTCTGGAAAATTTCCACATCTCTCTATACATGTCCTCTGTCCCCAATCAGAAGAAAACATACTAGGAAGTTGTTAATTCTTTAGCTCAGATCCTGGAATGAAGACACCTGGAGTATACTTGAAAGTCTGAAGTCCAGCTGACCCCCAGCTCAAATTAGTGAAAGTACAGTCCACCAGCCAACCTGTGAGCAGTAAATAAATATTTGTTTTAAGTTACTATATTCAGAATAATTGTACCAAATTTATCTCAAGTTATCAGTTCTCCAGGGATAGTATGACAGCTGCTTGTTGAGACCTTGGACACTTTTATCTTTTAGGCACAATATATTTAACTGACTTTCATCTTCAAGCAAAGAGTTGTTCTCCAAATGGCAATTGGAATTTGCAGGTAACATTTCTAATATATATTTTGCCAAACTTACCTACAATAGAGCCATAAAACTATAATCTCTAACTAGGAATATTGCCTGTTGTAATAAAATTGTGGTTCTGTTACTAAGAAAATAATGGATATTGAATAGACATCTGGTAATCATTGCCAAACTCTGACGTAGCCCTCTATTGTAGGCTAGTGTTCTCCCCAAATCTAAATGTTGATATCCTAACAGCCAGAACCTCAGAATGTGACTGTGTTTGGAAATAATGTTTTTAAATAGGTATACTTCAATTAAAACAAGGTCATTAAAGTAGGCTCTGATAACCAATATGACTGGTGCCTTTACATGAAAAGACAATTAGGACGCAGATGGGTACAGCATGATAACCATGTGAAGACATAGGAGATACACAGTCTCTACAAGCCAAAAGAGAGGCATCAATAGGAAGTAACCCCACCAATATCTTGATCTCAGACTGTTACCTTCCAGAATTGTGGTACTTTCTTACTGCAGTCTTACCAAATAAATACATGTTTTGATACCAGGTCTGAGGTACTCCTGTAACAAATACCTAAAGATGTGGAAGTGGCTTTGGAACTGGGTAACAGAGCCTGGAATAATACTGAGGTTCATGTTAGGAAAAAAAAACCTACACTGCCTGGAATAAATTTTGTAGAAACACGGACATTAAAGGCAGTTCTGGTGAGTACACAGAAAAAAGGAGAGCTGAAAGCTTCTATTTTCAGAGAGAATGCATATATAATCATGAATGGAACATCAGTCGATGTATGAATATTAAAGATGCTTGTGGTGAGGCCTCAGACAGAAATTAAGACATGATATTGGGAACTGGGGGAACAGAGATTCCAGTTATGAAATGGCAAAGAACTTGGCTGAGTTGTGTTTGAGGGTTTTGTGCAAAATAGAACTTTTAAGTGGTAAACTTGAATAATTAGCTAAGGAGATTTCTAAACAAAGTATTGATGGTGTTTACTGGTTTCTCCTTGTTGCTTATAGCAACCTGAGTGAGGAGAGAGATAAATTGAAGAATTGTTAGGCAAAAATGAACCAGAACTTGAAGACTTGGAAAATTACCAGCCTATTTATATTGCAAAATAATATCAAAGAATTTTGGGAAGAGAACATCAAGGATATTGCTGGGCTACAAAGATCTGCTAGAAAGATTACAGGTAAGTGACACAATAAGATATGCATATTTGATCCCTGCACCTGGTTGCTTATACAGTATTCCTAAGACTCTTGTAATTTCCTGAGTGATGGAACTGATAGAAGCATCTTACCCAGATCTTCTGAGTTCCTTGAAATTTATTGGGTGACAGGAACATTTTCATTTTTATGAGGCAACTCTTGGTGGGCTCCCATACAGCTTCAGGATGGGGGCAGGTCACCAGAAAGACCAAGTCATAATTAGAAGCTAAAAATATTTAGTTCTACTCCCACATCCTCTAGCAAGGGGAGTGGGATTAGAGATTGAGTAAATCCATCATGCTCACATGAATGAAACCTCTACACAAATTCCTAATCTATCGGATTCGGAGAGCCTCTAGGTTGGTGAACACATCCACATGCCAGGAAGGTGGCGTACTCCAAGTCCACAAAAGTGACTCTATTAGGACCCTTCTGGACTTTGCTCCATGTACCTCTTCATCTGGCTGTACATTCATATCTTTTATAATATCCTTTATAATAAACTTGTAAACTTGAGTAAAGTGTTTCCTGAGTTATATAAACTGTTATAGAAAATTATTGAACTATTGAACCTGACAAGGAGATTATGGAAAACGCTGATTTGTGATACTTTTGGTGGTAGTCTTGGAAAACTAATATACTATCCCAAAGTCAAACTTACCTACTATATTCTCCTTTAATTTATTTTATTTTTAGTTATTTTCTTATAAAATATGATCAAATCACTATATTATACAGATCATTTGACATCTCCTTCATGCTTTAGAATTTTTGGTTGACAGATTTATAGTGACTTTATTTTCTATACACTTTTGTTTAATTGCTAATTTTAAATAATATATCTTGTATTTATTGATCTGTTAACTTAAGATCAACTTAAGACCCTCAATTGGCTGATTTCTTATTTACCTTCAAACTTCGTTCAGCTATCCCTTCCCTTTTCTATTGCTAAGGTTTACATAAGAAAATTCTGTTCTGTAAATATAAGAGTAACTTATGATTTGTTTCAAGATTTGTTTACATAATTGAAAACTGATAATAGCACTTACAAAGCCTTAATTGTATAAATATATCTAGAGGACTAGGACTACTTAAAAAGATACAAAATGATTTATCACCAAAAGTCTGCTGTTAGCAGTTAAATATTAAAAACCTTATGGTCAGATTCACAACAATTTCTAAATTAAAAGAATAACTCAAAATTATGTCATGTCTGTGCTTTCTTTTTTATCTGAATTGTCTTTTATAGATTCTCAGACCCATGAGATTTATTAATTGTGTTTATTTTTTCAAGTTGACAGAAGAATAATTTGCTCATCTCTCATTCATACTGCTATCCAGATTCCTAACTGGGCTTCATAAAATTTACTGATCTACAGAAAAATTATTCTCAGAACCTTGTGAACTTTTGTTCAATGTAAACAGTCATTTTCTAGGAGAGGTGCACAGCTCTTATCATAGTGCTTTTATTCTTTATACTCTGAAGTAGGTAGAATGCATTTTGGATGGCATATTTTCTTCTTGATTGTTTCTTTTCTCTTCCAGAATGCATTCTCTTTTGACTTTTTCATTAAGCAACATTGTGAAAGAAATAAAATTTCTGAGTCTTAGTATATCCGAAAATATTTCTTTTATCCTCTTGGTGGACATTTGATGGAATACCAAATTTTAGATCCAGAATTTCTTTTGCTTACAATTCTGAAACCATTATTTTATTCTCTTTTGCCAAATTATGTTGTTGATGTGAAATTAGATGTAATACAACCTTCATTCTTTCTATGATAGCATGCATAATGTTGGTATGTGTTTTACTTTTGAAACTTCACTAGAACGCATGTTGAGCTGACTGCCTGTCTGAATGCTGGATCTCCCCCTTCCTAGAACTGCCAATTTAATCTAGTCATTTTGCCCTCTCTAAAATTAATTGACAGTACTTTAAATTTGTCAATAATTGTGATATGGCTGTAACTTTGTCCTCTTTTCACAGAGCAATTTTGTCCAATTGAAAGAATACACTTCATTCCACACACTTAGATGGACTTTTACTGTGAAGCATCTTAAAGCTTTTGGATAGCAAGTATATTGATCATCCTTTTAATTTGATTCTCCACACAAGGATGGGCTTCAATCTGCTTTTATTGATCAAAGTTTTTCTCAGTTTTGGTTTCAAATAGTTGGGAATAAGAAAGATGCCTCCTTCAACACTTAAAGTTCAAAAAAGTTGGATTCTTTTATTTCTTTATTGCAAAGTGATGAATTCTTTTTCTGAATTGATCTCCTCTCTGTAGTGCATTGATAAATAGAGCACATAGTGATAAAAATGTTTTGTGAACATATCATTGTATTCTTCTCCCCAAATATCTTGGCAAACCAATTCTATAACAAATTACTGTTCTCATCTCCCAACTCCCAACCTCTGTAGGTGAAGTAGGCAGAATAGCTTGGAGACTGGTGCTGTAGACTGCAGTGTCTGTGAGTCACACTGTGTGAGTGGAAACCTGTCTCCAACACTTGCCGGCTGTGCAATTTCAGGCTGATATTGCCTGCCTTCTTCGTGTCTCCTTTCACTCACCTGGGAATAATGACAGTTTCTTTCTCATTGGGCTGTTGTTAGGAAACTAATCAATCAATCAATTGATCTACTGATACATAGATGAATCAGAACATTAGCTAGAATTTTCTAAGTGCAACTGCAAAAGTAATAGTAGTTATAATTACTGTTTAATTATTGTCAATAGCAACAGGACAGCGAGGTGGGGAAGTGCCTGGGTGCTAAAACCTGATGCAATATTTAGGAGAGAAGTCATTCACACTTTTTTTCTTTAATTTTAAGCTGTTTGGGGCAATTTCAAGGCAAATGGAAGGAGCAATTAACCTGCCACCATGAACTCAGTCACCTAAGTATGGTAGATAAAAAGTAACATTTTAAAAAATGATTTTTAAAATTAGTTACCAAATAGTTGATCTAATAGCTTATCTAAAATTTTCCATAGGTAGTGGATATATATTTTCTTAATCAACTAACATCACTTTCTCTATTTGTGATAGCAGAACCTCAGTTTCCCATAGAAAATCCATTTTTTAATGGGTTGGAGAAGGGCCTTAAGCTACTTCTTTCTACTATAACAAAAGCAGTAAGTGAGCCTGATTCCTCGGACCTGGAAACCAACGAATTCCTTCTCCCTGGCCTCAGTGACTAGTTAGTTTGCTTGCAAAATAAAATCTTTCACATCACCATGGCATCCATGCATAAAATGAGGATGACGTCTCAATACATATTTTTAAAATCTGGATTATTAATTTATTTCTGGCCATTACAAGATGATAATGCACTCTTTGAGGTTTTAATAATAGGTTGTTGACTTTTAGCTTCAAGAAATTGATATAACTGCTTAGCAAAAGGCATTCAAAGCTCTATAGAATCATATATACTACTAATTTTTTAAAATTCTACTCATTTATTAATGTGTTTTATCATTTATATATTATCAACTTTAAAACCATTATTTTCCACGTATTCTAAAGTTTCTGTTTATTTAATCACAGTTATATTGATAAGGATTTTCACATGATTGGTCCTATTAATATGACTAATCATTGACAGAAGCCAAAATTAGAACTCAGGTTTATGAGACATAATATAATTTACTATTTAAAATCATTCTGTTTTTACTTTATTATTCAACTGTTACCAGTGTCTGCTATATATTACCTGAATTAATAATTCGCACAAGGCCAATAAGCTGAAGTGTAGAAAAGTTTCATGATAATGCATCTGGGAAATGTCAAACTTTCTACTTAAAAATTAGTAATCTCTCAAAGAATCAAAAAGAAAACATATAGTCTTTACCTTGGATAACAGTATTCTGAGAATTGCAATATACTTTACTAATGAGGAGATATTAGACATTAAAATACAGGAAAATAAGGTAAAAATAAACAATGAACCATGGAAAAATACTATGATAATCAAATGAAGATCTGTGATCAAAAATTTCTTTAGCATTAAAAGTGCACAATTGGCTGGAATAGATATTACTCGTGTGACATAGACAAGTCTGAGAAGTAAATACTTTCTTTCATATAATAAAAAATAAAATTATTCTAAAGAATATATTTGTTTTTTCTGTGTATATTCTGCATCTTTAGCAGTGAATTTTTCTATTGATTACAATGAAAATGTTTTCAATTAAAAATAAATGCTGTGCTAAAATAATAATTAACACTTATTGGGTATTTTATTATGATAGACATTGTTCTAATTATTTTGCACACTTTTACTCATTCAGTCTTCAAATTACCAGTAATAATTACTCCAATTACAAATGATCATTTCAAAATTGCAGAGGGTAAAATGAGGCAGAGAACACAAGTAATTCACCCCATCTTAGAAATGGTAAATATCCGAGCTGTGATTGGAAGCTAGGCAGGGCATGTCTGACACTAGATGCTTAACCACTATTCTGTACTACCATGTTATAAATAATTAAGTATAAAAAATAAATAAATTATTTTCATATATTTTTTTCTGTTGTGTTGAGAAAGTTGACCTAGATGTCTTGACATCAACATGCAGAAAAAAATGACTATAGATAAAAATAGCATTTAACTGTGTCTCTAAGACTCATAAAATTTTCAATGCTTTTCAAATCGTGGTAGAGAAATTATAATTAAATACTGAAGATTCAACTTTTTTTAAAATTCTAAAACTAAAGACATAAAGCAACGTTTAAAATGTTACTCTCTTTAAATGTAATCATCATGTGAAGAAATAGCTAATCTCAAGCCTGCTTCGTTAGATCAGCTCTGCCAGGAAAAAACTAAGAAATTGTCCATACGGCATTGGACCATGAGATTCAGTTACATTTTTTTTTTATCCTAAGAAGACTGGTCTCATATAGCCTCACTTTTTTCTTGCCTCCATTACATTCTTCATGTAAACTATGTATTAACTTTTAGTTTTTCTACTGTTAAAAGGAAATCTAGAGTTAAATATTTATAAAAAAATTTAA
The DNA here is from genome assembly GCF_028858775.2 of Pan troglodytes. Lineage (NCBI taxonomy): Eukaryota > Metazoa > Chordata > Mammalia > Primates > Hominidae > Pan > Pan troglodytes. The sequence goes on along the minus strand of NC_072412.2, from coordinate 95,799,736 downwards.
AGACATCAGCTTCTGGTTCAATATTCAATAAACTAAATAACTTATTTTTATGCAAAGACTTATTGTAAATTAGGAACTAACAAAAGAAGGGCCAAGGTTTTATCAAAATTTGAAAAAATTATAATGATGAGTTTGTGTAGCTCTTTACAATTTACAGAACACTTTATCATAAATTGTTTCATTTTATTTAATCATTACAACAACTTTATAGATACCATCCAAGCATATTTCAAAAATGACAATGGTCTTCATAAAATGTGGAACAATAGAAAACCAAACTCAATAAAGCCTAGGAGAGTCCTGATCCGAAGCAGAATTAGGAAAATGTGGGTTTTTATAGTCAGGTGCCAAATTTACCAAAATGAATCTTTTAATTTTGCAAATTTAAATTTTTTATGTCCTCCATATTTTTTCCTCTTGTAGTTACCATGGTGCTGCAACTGGCTGAACATGCTGTTACTATGGAAACAACAGTGTATTTCTCCGCATCTCATACATTTTGGTACATTCTTCAGATCTTTTCTTCACATGTGCATTTATTTTCATATGACAAATATGTAATTAAAAGTTCTATAGTTCTTGAGCAATTAGGGCAACTTAGACAATATTTTCATACTTACAGAACAATTGAAAATTAATGACAGAATATACACAATATTGTATATTTTTACTCATCTTGGTATTCAACCAAAAATTATCAGCTTACTTTTTGCATGTGTTCTTTATAGAAATAACTCGTTTATTTAAAATATTTTATGAAAAAGTATCACATATTTTCTTGGTGCTTCACAAACAAAATCAACAAAAATATGTTTACTTGCAACACAAAAAGGAAAATATATTGAAATAACTCTTATGATGCCTACTAGTTAAAAGGAATAAAATATTTTTGTCACTGAGTCAACTCCAATAAGAGAAAATAAAATTATTCTAAGGAATTATATATATATTTTTTTCTGTGTGTATCCTTCATCTTTATCAGTGCATTTTTCTATTGATTGTAATGAAAATATTTGCAATTAAAAATAAATGTTGCCCTAAAAATAATAACTAACACTTACTGGGTATTTTTTTGTAATATAAGAAAGCCAATAAACAATAATTTTACATATATTTTTCACATATCAGATTTAGTGAAGAAAATTCCTGTAAATATTCATATATTACCATTGTAGGCATTATCTTTTTAATTATACTACTTCTGGGTTTATATACTTTCCACTACCCTCCATACATACACTGAAAGACATTCTGACCACTAAATCATAATTCATTACAACTTCCAGAGAAATTATAATTAGGACTGTAACAAAACATTTTTAACTGAAAATGCAAACTCAAGATCTGCAATGAAGCCCATTGTTGCACAAAATTATCTTTCTACTGATGCTTATTTCGTGTAGCAGGCTGTCATCAGTTTAGAAATATTTACAAGTATTTACTTGTCTGTAGATGGCATGATGTTCTAGTCTTTCATAATCTAAAACACCTGTTTAATATACATTTTACATTTACCAAACCGGCATGTGAAACACAATTTTGAAGTTTACACATTCGTGCTACCTAAAATCGATTTGACACTTTATTTCAAAGAATTATACATGTAAGGACAAATGTAAATTGATACTCCTTCTGCATCTAATTTATCCTTTTATAAGAATTGCACATTAAAGAAATACACGTTTCCTTAAAATTAAATGTTATTGAATACGTTTAATATGTTAGAGAAAGACTGCATTAGAAATAAATGTAGCATTTAAAAATATATTTTGTAGTCTGAGGCATGCACTGAAGTGATGATTGTATCCTTATCTTGATACAATTAGGAAATATTTTTGCATGTGAGGATGCTCTTTATAGAGGGTAAATATTTGGAGTTTGTCATCTGGCGCCAAGAAGATAAAAGAAATGGACACACACAAGGAGTGAGTTTAGGAGAGTAGGTTTAATAGGCAAAACAAAGAGAAAGGAGAACAGCTCTCCCTCAGAAGACGGAGGGGCCCACGAAAGGGAAATCTGGCCCACTGCAGAGTGCACCAGATTTTATAGGTAGGCTTGAGGAGGTGGATTCTGATTTACATAAGGCCCACAGATTGGTTGGACCAGGTGTGACATAATAATCTTGCATAATCTTATTATGCAAAATGACTTTGCAGTTGGCTGGCACCATGTTGTCAGCATCTTACAGTACACGTGGCTGGCAAAGAAAAGGGAAGATGGAACCACCATTTTGAATATGCCTCGTCCCAGGTAGCCTTTTCCTATTGGCACCACTGCCAGCACTCGCCCACGCAAACTTCCAGCTTGCTTGTCTGTGTCTGCAGCTCGATTTTACTGGCTGCTCTTAGTTAGAAAATAAAATGATTTGGGGGCCGCTTTTCATTAAAAGGAAAACCTTACCAAGAACTTCCTTACCCTCACTATCTGCCTAAATAATTTCTTCTTAACTTCTATATCATTACTTTACATTATTTACCAGTTATTTTTTTAAAACATCTTGGGCAAAGACGTAATAAATTTATTGAAAAATGTTATGTTAGTGCTCCCTTTTTTCATGTTTTTCTGTCTTCATAGTTTGTAAATAAAAAGGCCTTTAAAATACTATATTTAAATAACAGCAACTATATTAGATTAATTATTGTAATAAATGCTTCCCTGATTAATATATTTTCCTCATATTTTTTATTTAATAAAGACAAAGGAATTATTTAACAATTTTTTGCACAACTATTCTTAACTGACAAAGATGATTTGTTTAAAAGGATCTTCAGGGTAGCAAAGATACATGCTAAGAGGGTAACACCAGGAAAAAAGACAAATACATTCTACCACAAGAAAATGCTTTAAGACCAAAAATATTAATGCAATAAGAAAATATTTCATATATCTTTTATCAGAGAGCCTATTAATTAACTCACTTCTGTAATCCAGTTACGTGGCATATGTTCCTTTTTCTAGTTTATCATGCAGAAGTTTGGAAAGATTTTCTCTAAACAGAGCAAGTCAGTGCTAACGGTTTCAAGTCGGGGCTGGCAGTCAGCCTGGAAGAGCATGCTCAGAAGGCCGTTTACACTTACCTGACCCCTGCCTGGTACTCTCACCTGCTCCAAAAGGGTTCAGTTAATTTCTATTACTAATGAATTATCTCTTATACTTACTTAATAGACATATGAATTACTACAAATATACCTATAAATTAACAGGATATCATTCAATGTGGAGGACAGCAGCTGGAACCTAATGACACCCTGGAGGTCTCTTGGTTACTGTTTTTAGGAAACAGAAAAAAACCTGCCTCATTCCAGGTAAAACATAAAAATAACACTTTAACAGAAAGTGTTCATCCTGCCTGTATGCTTCCCCTAAAATGCCATGTGAGTAACACAGATTTAAATAAAATTAGGACATAGGAATTAACAAGTACACCCAAAACAGACAAGAAGTTTAAGTAAGGACTGCTTCCTGTAATCCTATCCATATTGTTTCATGGATAATTTTCAGAACATAAAAATACAATAAATAATGGAAATACAGGGATTCATTTATTACTTTTTGCTTTACAATCAAAGACACCCAATAATATTTCTATTTACTTCTTATAAAAGATTATCAATTTACTTTTAAAACAAATCATTAAAAAATTCCAAATCAATTCCTACAGACAGCACAAAAAAAGGGGGAAAAGGAAATTATTTTCCCTGCTTTCAAGCTTTATTACACAGGTTCAAAAATGATTATTTTATGTCATCCTTAAGTCAAAGGACATACTGCCATGCTTCTCTGCACTGAGTCTTAGGACATGCTAATGTTGCCAAATCAAATTTAACTATAGTCCCAATGGCATCACAATTTACAAATGCATATGCCAGGATTAAGGGTGAATAGGGGGAAAAACTCCAAATGTTTTAGAATGCAGTTTAATCAAATGAGTTAAATGAAATAAGAAACATTTAATTTAGTAGGCTATCCTGTTAAATAATGAGTTTGTGTAGAAAACGTAATCAAACAGAACTAAAAATCATGTCTAGTAAATGACACAAATGATTTCTCAAATGTTCAAGTTTGACTTAAGTTCAGTCTAGTTGGTGGGGATTAATGATCTATATACTCTTTATACTAATTTTAGAACTTTAAATTCCAGAAAGACAAACTAATTTATTCATTAGTTTACTTTTGACAACAGAATTCTAAACACACAGAATTAATGCAGTGGCCTCAGCACCCTCCCAGTTAACATTTCTTTAAGTTAGATTACAAGAACAATAAAACATTTCAGAAGACACACACTCACTATGCACTTCATAGGCCTGCCCAAGTTGTCCCCAACTCTTTTGCAAGACACAAAGACAATTCACCTGATTCTAAGTCTATTCAGCAGAAATACAAAAATCATGCAAATGTTAGCATGTTTTCAACACATTATGGAAATACATTTGGAGAGATGGAGTACTCGATGTATATTATGTGGGCCACTTTAAATCAAAGGCATCATTATTTATTCAATTTTCAGACATTGCCATGGTATCTTATACCTTTATATCAGGTAGGTCCAAGGCTAGAGACTTTAGTATCATTCCAAAGAATATAGAGATATTTATATACATATTTCTTTTAAAATAATATTTAAGAGTTTTACTACAGAAAGTCTGGCTTCAACATGGAAGCATTTTTCCTTTTCAAGATTATACACCTGCATGAAAGTAGGTGATTTCCTCTACATTTAGTTTTTTCACAATAGCAAAATAGACTCCTTATACATTGCATTTAAATTGACAAGAAATGTAAGATGTAAAGTTCCATGTAACTTTTTGTATTGTGAACTGTTCTCTTTAAACATACTCCAGATACATTGCTGATTATTTAATACAGTACAACATGATCAACTTAATTAGAAGTGTTATGATGAACAAACTGTGAAACCAAATGTATGTTAAAACAGTAGGTAGAGTTCACTATTATGACTAAAAGGGAATTTTAATGTATCCTCAAAATATACATCAATTTTCTTGTTATTACTTGTTTCTATAATGCATTTCTTTCTAAACCTAAAACCACGTGCATAAAAAATAAATATCTTCAAACTCATTCAACAGTTTGCTACTTTATGTGGTATGTAAATAAAGTCTTTTATTTAATTTCATACACATTATCTTATGCATTATTTTATTTTTTCTTGAAGGAATTCATCTTTCAAGGTCAAAATTAGTATGTGTTTACACATGAGAACATTTTCTTAATGTTATTACTACCTGCAAATACATTCTTCCATAATAACACACTTTCAGTTTTCATCAGAAAGATAGCACAAGCCTTTTTAAAGTCCTATGAATAAAATTTATACAGGGAGGAGAACACAAGTATGGTGAATGCTCCCACTTCCAACAAAGTCTTAAGAAATCCTCCTGCTTCAAAACATAAACACAATTTCACAGGATTTGTATTTGATCATAATGTGGGCAAGAAAACTGTATTTCTATTCTTTTTGATAGTAACAGTTTTACTGAATTTGTTTTCACTTTCCATCAAAAAAACACGTAGCATATGTTGTTGATGTGGATTCTCAAACCCATTCAGAACCAGTACAGTCACTAGAGTAACATAGCATTCTGATTTTAAAAGCAGCTGATTGCTTATAGAAAAATGATATGCATCAGACATTTAATCAGAAAAGAAAAATGAGAACATGTCTTTCATGTTTGATATCATTTAACTTACAGGATGATGTGAAAATAGGTTGGTTATAATTTTAACAAAATTAAAACCCACTTCAACTAATGAAAAAATCAGACACTGAAGAATCAAATATCTACCAACTTAGCTAGTATTACTGTCCAAATAAATATCTTCCATTGCACTGAACATTAGAATTAGAAATTCACTATATGTTCAGGCATATTTTAATTATGTTCCAGAATTGCAGTTATACTGGTTAGTGTTCCCATTTCCCCACTCTTGCCTTCATCCCACCCCTTTCTTCTAGGGCTCAAAATATTAAGTCATGGTTTTGGTAGCTATTGTAGATTAGAGCTGGCAAAACACAGTGTGTTCACTAGGTTTTATGAGCATAAACATTAAAATGTTACATAAAATGTACCATAATTTACTTCACACTCCAATCTAAGATGGTTTAATGTCATGAAAAAAGGTGAAATGACTTAAGTACATTTTACATTTTGTGCATTTAGACCACCACAGGCATAGATGTTCAAATGCTGAGTTATTGGTCTTCAGTATCTCATAGTGCTGGATGCTTGAAACTATGACAGAAACTTGTAACACAGACTAACCACAAAGTATCAGATGTTTCTTGCCATTTGTGGTCTTGCAATAAAAATGTGTCAGATGAGGATCACAAGGATAGTATTAAAATCATAAGGTATATTACGCAACTTGTTCAGATGTTTTCTGACTGCAGGGAGGCCAGACGTTTCTTTATTCAATATGTACTTCTCAGTTCCCATGCAGGAGTTCTCTATATATTCTGCCTAATGTAACTGCCGTACCTCAATATTGAAAGTCTTTTTATCTTCAAGGTTTAGTTGATTCATTAACATATTGACATTGTCAGTATTCCAAACCCAAGAATTACTTGTGAAATACTCAAGTAACATCACAGCTTTGTGAAGATGAATTATTGTTTTCATCATCCTTGGGTTTCTTCCAGTCATCCTGAGGTAGATATCATCCAGGAATGCTGAGGCCTTATGGCTTACGGCAATCCAGTAATGATATAAAAGGTGATTGGAGGTTAGATTTACATTGGGCCATCTGAAGGCCTGTTCGAGAAGATTCCTCTTGAAAGTAGAAATTACATGGTATTAAACGTCACCCCAGTGGAAATGATTAGTGCTATCTGTTGTACAATTATATGACATGAGGTTTCTTGTTCTATTAACTCCAGAATACCAGGCTGCCACAAGACTCTTGTTGACAACTACATCTACAGGAACAAGATCTTCAAGGGCATTATTGGAGACACGCATTGTTCAAATAATTCCTTTCCCTGCCACAATAAAGAGACCACTTGGTCCATTAAAGTTATCAATCCATCCTGGAAAGTTCTTTCCAACTGGCACCAACAATAGACGGCCTTACAATCTCCACATTTAGCTTTGCTCCTTCTTGTTGTACAACATATTCTGCCAATGCTTTTGTGTATATGTATGTGTCAGGTCTGTCTCCTATCAACTTTGGCATGATATCATTTACTCGGCCATAATCCATCCACTCTAAAGAATCAATCAGCTTCTCGGGATCCACAGGTGGTAGATAGACAGAGCAATACTCCGTCTCAAAAAAAAAAAGTAAGCATTTACCTGCACTTTTTCACCCTAATACTCTATCAGGTCAAATTTCATATACTAAGTGTTAGCAGTTTATTCTCTGGGAAACAGTTATCTGGATAACATAACTTTAATCTCTGGAATTTGTTGGACAGTTTAGTAGCAGAAACACAATCTCACTAACTTAGTTTTAGCACAGTCATGTCAGGGCTTTTGCAGAATATATATGGTAAATGCAGTCCCAGTCAGGGTGACAGTCCCTTCTCAAGCCCAAACACTATGTGATAGAAGAGAAAATTTCTGATTTCAGATCCATTGAGTCCATACCATTTCTACTGGGCTAGGCATGGAGGAATCTCCTAGTTAACTCACCGTGTGTATTCATCTAACTCTTTACAACACGGACAACCGTCTGGCTGCTTTTCACAGTTTATTGGGGACTCACAGCAACCGAAATGCATTCTTAAGCTGTTCTGCTCATACCACAGAGCACACCCTCACACTCTCTTTTAGTGAGTCTCCTACCTTGTGGCAGCACAAGTCTCACTAACATCATGGACCAGGCCCATATCAGTACTTGGTTCTATTGCCTTTCTCCAGTGATTCCTTTTCTAGCCTGGCAGAAAAGAAGTGGGAAAAAATGTAGAAAGGACAGACATGGTATTCTTAATAATACATTTTTTTCCTATTCTCTTTCTCGGTCTCTTTTTCTCTCTTACGTTTTTTCTTCCTTCCTTCCTTTTTCCTTTATCCCTCATTACATTCCTTCCTCTCATTCTATCTTTCTTAATTAATATAATTGGTTTCCACAGCCCAGTTATTGTGAATAATGCTACAATCAACATGGGAATACAGAGATCTCTTGTACTTACTGATTTCATTCCCTTCAGATATATACCCAGTAGTGGGATAGCTGGCTTGTATGGTAGTTCTATTTTTAATTTTTGGAGGCTCTTCATACTGTTTTCCATAATGGCTGTACTGATTTACATTCACACAAATTGTGTGCCAGAGTTCCCTTTTCTCTACATTCTCACCAATACTTGTTATCTTTCATCTTTTTGATAATAGCTGTTCTAACAGGTGTTAGGTAAAAAACACACACACGTATGTTATTTGTAAGTCTTCTTTGGGAAATTTCAATGCTAATCCTTTGCCCATTAAAAAAAGTAAGTTTATTGGTATTCTTGGTTTTTTTATATTTCCTTTTTCATTAATAACCCCATATCAGATGTATGGTTTGAAAATAGTTTCTCTTTATTTTATAGATTGTCTCTTTAATTTATTTTTTCTTTCACTTTGCAAAAGCTTTATTTGTTTGTTGTAATCCCAGTTGCCCACTCTTGCTTTTGTTGCTTGTGCTTTGGGATTATATCCAAAATATCATTGCCCACATAAATGTCATGGCTGTTCCCCTACGTTTTCTTTTAGCAGTTTTTCAATTTCAGGTCTTAAGCTTAAGCCTTAACCCCAGCCCTCCTTTTTGAAGCCATTGATTTTTTTTTTTTTTGATAAATTAGGTTATTTTCCTTATAAAAATGTCCTACACTATGAATATGGCCAATTGCTTTATTGTAGTTTTGTTTAAGTGTCTATGCTAACAGTTTAAATTAGTAGTTAGATCTAGAGTTTGGGGTACATTCAGACTTTATGTGCAAGGAAAAATATTTAGAGGTAGCATTGAGGTACTTCTCGTATTGCATCATAAGTTACATACAATCTAATCGCTCCACATTTCATAATTTAAAATTGATCAGTGGCTTAAATGATGCTAGACTAATTTATGCATTATACAATGCCCTATTGGTTTTCTGCCTCATAATTTTTGTTTTTTACTTTTTTATATTTATATATTTAATAAAATTTGTATATATTTAAGGTGTACAACATGATGTTTTATTATGTACATACACACACACACACACACACACCATGAAATCATTACTAAACTGAAGCAAATGAACATATCTACCTCCTCACATAATTATTGTTAGTAATTTTTTTGGTGAAAGCATTTGAAGTCTACTCTCTTTGCAAATTTCCAGTATATGTTACAGTATTATTAACTGTATTCATCATGCTATGCATTCAGTCTCTAGGCCTATTTACTCTATATAACCACAGTGTTTTACCCGTTGACCATCTCTCCACTTCTTCTCACATTCCTACCCTTGGCAACCACTTTTCTACTCTCTGCTTCCATGTATTTGACTTTTTTTGGATTCAACATGTAAGTAGATCTAAGCAATATTTTTTATTTCTGTGTTTGGCTTTCCTGCTGCTTCTGAAGCTCTCTCTGTCTGTGCAAATGTCCAGTTCTGCATTTCATTCTGTCATAGGACTGGCTAGGACACACTGGAGGAAAAATATAGGCGAAGTCACATTGAGTCTCATGTTACTTTGAAACTAGTTTTTGTCTTTAATCTCCCTACTACTATTTACTTCTAAGTCCTCCAGCAGTACCTCCATGCATTCTTCCAGGTACTTTTAGTGGCATTACTTGGAAGAGGTAGAGAGAAGTGGTTGTACTTCCTCTCACTCAACTTGAATCCCTATATTTTCTATTGAAAGGCCTAGTTAGAGACTAAGGTTTTGATGGGCATTCATGTTACCCATTTTCCAAATTAGCACTGCCATTTTAAAAGTTTTCTTTCTAAGCCACCTGAAAGTAATTTGTACATATCCTGATACTTCTCCATTAGTATTTTAGCAAATATCTCCTTAAAATAGAGATATCCTCTTACTACCCATTCTACAATTATCACACTCAATAATTAATATTGAAACTATCTAATATATAATTCATAGTCAAATTCCACATTCATATCTCTAAAAAACCAACCATACTAATTCCATACTTTAAAAATAATTTCTTAATATACTTTTTTATAAATTCATTTTATAAGCTTATTTATGTAAATCAAGATCCAAACAAAATCCATATGCTGCAATTACACTGACATATTTCTTAAAACTATTTTAATATACTAGTTGTCTCCTGTATATGTTTGTTCTTTCAGTTGTTTTATTGGGAAAAAAATGAATTATTTGCCATTTAAACTTTTCCATGCTATAAGACTTGCTCATTGCATTCCTGAGTTGTCTGCTAACATCTGTCCCCCTGTATTTCCTATCAATAACATTTAAATGTTTAATTAGATTCAGGTTTAATTGTTTGGCATAAACATTTCTTAGGCTGTGTTGTATACTTCCTGATTTCTGTTTTTCTTTTTGAAATGTTAGCAGTTATTGATGACTGTAGCTTTAATTCATTATATTACTGGGGATGGCCCAAATGTGATACTCCAACTCTGTTCTTCTATTTTCAGATAGTAGCTATAATAGTTTTATGAAAATTAACTTTCCTTCACAAACTGTTTGGTTATCACCAAGTTCAGTGTGTATAGAAAAGGCATGAAAAATGTTTACACACATCTCTTTACTTAGAGGTTTTAATATGATGAGTTTATCTACAAAGCTTTCTTCAATGATGATGTTTGAATAACATTAATTACCATGATTTGTTTTTGGTATAATAACATTATGAACTCATAAATATAAATATAACTGGTGTGTTTTAATCCAAAAGGCAAAGTAATCTAATAAAAGAGACATCAGATCCCTTCAAGTCAAGAAGAAAATAGTCTAAAGTTGAGTCAAGCTGAGGGGAATCTTACAGCCATCTTGGTCAGAACCATGTGAAAGTCTTAAGCCCTGTGTAATTAAGGAAACTGTGTCTTGTTGGTCTGTCCCCAGTTGTGGTTGTCTTTCTTCATTCATTTATTCTGCTGATCCTCTCTGTGTACTCTATGAGAATCCTAACAGAGATTAATAGACTTCCTCCTGCCAGTGTCTTGTTTCGGAGAACTTACTGCTTTCTGAAACCCCATTTTCTCCTATCTGTTGCAATTACATGGACTTTATTATAAGCATGAATGTTTTCTAGATTGTGTTACAGCAGGTTGCTTCTTCCAAAATTACACTGTTGCCATTTATTGATTACCGTAGATGTGACCTCTCCCCTCTGTGACTGTGATGCTGTAGCTCTGCTCTGTGCTGATCTACACTGAAGGCTCTGTTTTCTGGTCAACTACCGCTCTATTCCGGAGCTGAACTAAACCTTCTGCCCCTTCTGCTGTGGAGGCTTTTATCTTCTTCTTCTACAAAAAGTGAATTCCAGATTAAGGCCTGAAAAGAAAAGAAATCACTGATTCTGTGATAGTTTCTGAGTAACCACTAAATCTTACCCCATGGCTGAGGTAGTGGGTCTTCATATTTAGATACTGCAAATGTTGACTGTCAAGGTGTTGCCGTTTAGGTAAAAAATGTCATTGAGATAGGAGAAAAAATTCTTAGAAAAACAGCAGTGTTACTGTTAAAGTTCTGGCAATTTATTATAACAGAGATTACACATTTTATTTTTTAAATAGGATGAAATATCCATGACCAACCCTTTTTTCTCTTGTTCTTCATCAAAAATTTCCTTTGGCAACTGGATGAAATCATATGGTAATATAGCTTAAATTTTATTACCACATTTTGCTCTAATTTTTTGCATGATATAGTCTTTGCTCCTGTTTCTTCCCTAGCCATTTCTTCCTAATTTTAAAGCCTTTCTCAATCACATCTCCTAATTCAAATCTCCCCATACAACCTCATTACTCATTGTGTTTTCCTTCACAAAATACTGGGAAACATTTAATGCATAATCAACCAATTTGGAACCATTCCTATACATTGAGAATGGACAATCTATAGCCCATGTGTGAGATCTGGCTTCATCTGCATTATTGTAAATACATTTTATTGACACACAACCACACCTAAAATGATGTATTGTCTGTGGATGCTCTCATACTGCAACAGTAGTATCAAGTAGTTGTAACAGAGACCACATGGCCAAAGAATCAAAAATCTTCACTCTCTGACCTTTAAAAATGTGAACACTTGATACAGATAACTATTCCCATTTTTTCCCCTATAGACGCAAATCCACAGGAAGGTGTGTGGGTGGTACTTACTTCAATCTACACTTCTCTGAATCTCTGCAAGTCTCTAAAGTTTAAATTGCCATGAATTTTATTTATTATAATTAAAACCTAAGGAAACTATTGTAGCTTTTAAAATAGATTTTCAGCATTAGACTTTGTACTTTAATGGTTTTATCTTGATTTTATAATTCCGTATAGAATTTAAAAAACATTTTATGTTGGGAAATTTTCGTTGAGCTTAGAAAGTTAAATTTACTCAACCGTGCTATCTTAATCAGTCTTTTCTCTTTGAATATTATAGACCCATTTACACATCTCCTAGGGCATTTTTAATATTTTTATCCACAACAGCCTAATTTAATTTAAATTATGGTCAGAAAATATGTATCAAACTCCATAAAAACAATTATTATCATAATTTATAGCATGTTTCTCAACTTAGTAGAAAATTATTTTTTATAATAGAAAAGCCCTCTTAAACTTTCTTTAAATCAGAAGTCTTATTTCAAGTAAGTAGCTTTGGAAAACAGAGTTCTACACAATTGGCAAAACCAGGGGCGGGATTTTCCAGGCTTCCGTTTTCTTGAGGCTGCTTCAAATTTGTTTTCAATAAAATTTTGCTGAATCTGGGGACTTGGGAGATCACTGAATGAATTAAATTCATTGAGCATAACTTATTTTTCTTCTTTAATATGGTACTTTTAATCCTGAGTCTTGAATACACTTTATGTTTCCTAAACTGTTCAGTTTTCTCACATAATTTTACCTAATTGGAATACAATTTCCATTTATTTCACAAAACTCAAGCTCTCTACTATTCATTAATATTTAACTTTGTTCTTACCACTACAAGTCCAGCCAGGGTTCTGAGTCTCAGGTCCTAAGAACACCACTATATTATCAGGAAGCATCTAAGTCCCTTGTATTAACCAACAAAAGGTGTCCTGTGACCCTCTTCAAAGTTGACGAAAGCTGTTAGAAAAACATGTGATCTCCTGAAAATCATGTATTGCTTTGCTGCTAAAACGCCTGTATAACTACTGAGTGTCTGGGTCAAATTCAACCTTTTACATTTTCGTTGTATTGTTAGAAGTGTCCCTGGCCTAGTAATCTGTGTAATTAATGAACAAATCAACTGTGCTGCTTGTACTATGACCTCTTGTCTATACCCCTCACAATCATAGCCTTAGTTCTATATTTTCTATTTCACTTCCCAAATCTTTTCAGGTACTTTGTTCTATTCTTATATTATCAGATGCCTGTGTTAGTCTAAACTATCTCTTGTTAATATGGCTAATGTTTATAGCCTCTGCCATTTATTACAAGAAATAGTACTTTGAGTACATACCTCATTTCTGGTACTGTTCTTGGTCCTAGGGGTACAGCAGTGTAAAAAGACAAACGTTTCTGGCCAGGCATGGTGGCTTATGCATATAGTCCCAGAACTTGGGAGTCCAAGGTGGGACAAATGCTTGAGGTCAGGAGTTTGAGACCAGCTTGGGCAAAATATCGAGACCCTTTCTCTACATTGTTTTGTTTGTTTGTTTGTTTTTTTGCGACAGAATATTTCTCAGTCGCCAGGCTGGAGTGCAGTGGTGCGATCTCGGCTCACTGCAACCTCCACCTCCCAGGTTCAAGTGATTCGCCTCCGTCAGCCTCCTGAGTAGCTGTGACTACAGGCGCACCACCATGCCCAGGTAATTTTTGTATTTTTAGTAGAGATGGGGTTTCTTCATGTTGGCCAGGCTGGTCTCAATCTCTTGACCTCGTGATCTGCCCTCCTTGGCCTCTCAAAGTGCTGGGATTACAGGCATGAGCCATCACACCTGGTGACTCACACCTGTAATCACAGCTACTCAGGAGGCTGAGAAAGGAGGATCACTTGAGCTCTGCAAGCCAAGGCTGCAATAAGCTATAATCATGCCACTGTACTCCAGTCTGGGTAACAGAGTTAGATCCTGTCACACACACACACACACACACACACACACACACACACACACACAAAGACAAACATTTCTGCCATCATGAACATTATGTGGTGTTTGTAGTGATAAAAATATATCTAAATGTGTGTTATTTGCCTTTAGCAGGACACTGTACAATGCAAAGTTCTTCTGACTATTAGTTGATTATCAGTGAACATTCTTAACAGCCAGATTACATTTACCACCATGTGTACTTGTGTTTGTGTGTGTTTGTGTGTATATGTGTGTGTGTGTGTGTGTAATTCTCAACTAAGTTTCCCAATCACCTGCTCTGTATGTTATCCCAGATTTTAAAACCCTGTTTATTTATCATTAATATCTGCATAAAGATTGCCTTTCTATTAAGTATTTCCAATCTAATACATAATCTCAGATGTGACAATATAAAATATTATTGATCATTAAAAAGACTTTATATACAGTGCACTGATACCTCCTTAGCTGTTCTAACAAGGCTGCTCTTTGTTAGTCTGTCAGTTTTATGTAATATATCACATGGTCTTACCAAATCTATGTCCATGTTTCTAACACTTGATTAATGCAATTTGGATAATATGGTTGACAAAGATTCAGCTTCTGCCATTCTCTTAATTATCTGACTGCTGATTCTGTATCTCCAAAGCTACAGTTTTATTATTGTTGTTTTGTTTTACTTTGCTTTTTTACCTATTTACCTCTGATATGGTTTGCCTGTGTCCCTACCCAAATCTCGTCTTGAATTGTACCTCCAATAATTCCCACATCTTGTGGGAGGGACCCAGTAGGAGACAATTGAATAATGGAAGCGATTTCCCCCCATACTGTTCTCATGGTCGTGAATAAGTCTCATGAGATTGGATGTTTTACAAGGGGTTTCCCCTTTTGCTAGGCTCTCTCTCTTGCCCACTACCATGTAACAAGTCCCTTCGCTCTCTTTTCATCTTCTGCCATGATTGTGAGGCTTCCCTCGCCATATGGAACTGAGTCAATTAAACCTCTTTGCTTTATAAATTACCCGGTCTTGGGTATGCCTTTATTAGCAGCATGAAAACAGACTAATACCTCTTAATGCAAGTATTTTCTAGTTTGATTACCTTATCTTGAATATCTCCATGTAAAATAATCTCATGATTTAATTTTTATCTTTTTTTTTTTTTTTTTTTGAGGTGGAATCTCACTCTGTCACCTGGGCTGGAGTGCTGTGGCACAATCTTGGCTCACTGCAACTTCTGCCTCTGCAGTTCAAGTGATTCTCCCACCTCAGCCACCTGAGTAACTGGGATTGCAGGAATGCACCACCATACCCAACTAAATTTTTTGTATTTTTAGTGGAGATGGGGTTTCACCATGTTCACCAGGCTGGTCTCAAACTCCTGGCTTCAAGTGATCTGCCCTCTTAAGCCCCTCAAAGTACTGGGGTTACAGGAGTGCGCCACCATGTCTGACCCTAATTATTCTTTACATGTGTCACCGCCACTCTTGAAAGTTTCTAGGGGCTGCAAGATAAAGTGTCCTACCTGTCATGGAAAACTCATTCCTGCCCATTCCTGCATTGTATAGGCTACTAAATTTGATCTTATTTCTTTCTACTAGAACTTTACAATCTTTACGTTTTTTATTTTATTTTGTACATCATCACAAATACTTCACTGACACCTCAGTTTGTGTTTACCTTCAGATAATTTCTATATAAATGGAGCTTGTGCAAATATGTGTATTTTACACTTTTCTCTATAATTTACATTTTAGGATTCCATATGCCATATTTCATTCACATTTTTTTTAACTTTTCAGTTCGGGGTATATGTGCAGGTTTGTTACATAGGCAAACGTGTCAAAGGGGTTTGATGTACAAATTATTTCATCGCCCAGTTATTAAGCCTAGTGTCCATTAGTTATTTTTCCCAGTTATCTCCCTTCTGCCACCCTCTACCATATGAAAGTTCCCAGTGTCTGTTATTACCCTCTATGTGTCTATGTTTTCTTATCATTTAGCTCCCAGGTATAAGTAAGAACATGTGGTATTTGGTTTTCTGTTCCTGTGTTACTTTGCTAAGGATTATGCCTCCAGCTCCATCCATGTCCCTGCAAAGGACATATTCCCATTCTTTTTTATGACGCATAGTATTCCATGGTGTTTATGTACCACATTTTCTTTATCCAGAGTATCACTGATGAGCATTTGGGTTGATTCCATGTCTTTGCTGTTGTGAATAGTGCTGCAATGAACATACACATGCATGTGTCTTTATAACAGAACAATTTACGTTTCTTTGGCTGTATCCCTAGTAATGGGACTTCCGGGTCAAATGGTATTTCTGCTTTTATGTCTTTGAGAAATTGCCACATTGTCTTCCATAATAGTTAAACTGATTTACTCTCCCACCAGCAGTGAAAAGTGTTCATTTTTCTCCACAACCATGACAGCATCTGTAACTTTTTGGCTTTTTAATACTATTCATCTGGCTGGTGTGGGATGGTATTTCATTGTGGTTTTCATTTGTCTTTCTCTAATGATCAGATATGTTTAGCTTTTTTTCATATGATTGCTGGTTGTATGTATGTCTTCTTTTGAGAAGTGTCTGTTTATGTCCTTTGCCCACTTTTTTAATGCGGTTGATTTTTTCTTGTATATTTGTTTAAATTCCTTAGAGATGCTAGATATTAGACCTTTGTCAGATGCATAGTTTGCAAAAATTTTCTTCCATTCTGTAGGTTGTCTGTTTACTCTGTTGATAGTTTCTTTTGCTGTGCAGAAGTTCTTTAGTTTAATTAAATCCCATTTGTCAATTTTTGCTTTTGGTGCAATTACTTTTGGTGTTTTCATCATGAAACCTTTGCTCATGCCTATGTCCTGAATGGTATTGCCTAGGTGGTCTTCCAGGGTTTTTATAGCTTTTGGTTTTACATTTAAGTTTTTAACCCACTTTGCGTGAATTTTTGTAGATGGTGTAAGGAAGAGGTCCAGTTTCAATTTTTTGCATATGGCTAGCCAGTCATCCCAGCACCATTTATTGAATAGGGAACCATTTATTGAATAGGAAAACCTTTTCCCATTGCTTGTTTTTGTCAGATTTGTCGAAGATCAGATAGTTGTATATATGCAGTCTTATTTCTGAGTTCCCTATTCTGTTCCATTGGTTTAATGTGTCTGTCCTTGTGCAAGTACCATGGTGTTTTGGTTACTGTCATACCCCTGTAGCATAGTTTGAAGTTGGGGAGCGTGATGCCTCTAGCTTTGTTCTTTTTGCTTAGGACTGCCTTGGCTATTTGGGCTCCTTTTTTGTCGCATGTGAATTTTAAAATAGTTTTTTTCTAGTTCAGTCTCATTCACAGAAGTTTTATGGTACAACAATTTTGTACAGTATTTCTTAAAATTCCATTTGTAGGAAGGCATTGATATGTAAGACTTACAAATACTTACTTGCTATGTTGTTGATATAATAGTTTTTAAAGGATGACATATTGAGCACAATAAAACAGCAGCCTTATTCTGAATTTGAGGAAAAATGGGAATAATTAGAATTATTATGTTATTGTGCAAATGACTTTATTGAGATGTGATTGTTATACAAAATGCTGTACATATTTAATGTATACAACTTGAGTTTGGAGACAAGTCTATACCTGAGAAGTTATCACAATACATGCTGTAAACGTCTCCTTCACTTCCAAAAGTTTTCTCTCTCTTTATTCATTATTATTATGCTTTGTGATGAGAACACTACATAAGAAGTATTATTTCATTAAAATGTTAAATATATGTTACAGTATTCCTAACTAGAGGCGCTAGGCTGTACAGCAGATCTCTAAGACATTCACCTTGATAAAGTGTCTTTTTTAAGGAAAAAATACTGTATTAGTCTGTCCTCACACTGCTAATAAAGATATACCTGAGACTCAGTAATTTATAAGAAAAAAGAAGTTTAATGGGCTCACAGTTTCACATCACTGGGGATACCTCACAATCATGGTGGAAGGTGAAGGAGGAGCAAAAACATGCCTTACATGGCAGCAGGCAAGAGAGCATTTGCAGGTAAATTGCCCTTTATAAAACCATCAGATCTCATAACACATATTCACTATCATAAGAACAGAATAGTAAAAACCTGCCCCCATGATTCAATTACTTCTCACTGAGTCACTCCCATGAAACACGGGGATTTTGGAAGCTACAATTCAAGATGAGATTTGGGTGGCCAATCCATAGCAAGTACCATATGAACTTTCTAAAATATAAATTATTGCTAATTTCATTGCATTCTTTTTAGTAAGTAAGATAGTTATCCTATATTTAAAACATAAGAATCATAAAAAGCAAGGAACATATTTACATGAAATCCATATTTCTTGCTCAGTTTGTAGTGCATATTAATTTATAATATTAGAAATCATAGCTATCATTTTATAAAGTAGAAATTAATGTAATAAGATCATTTAAATTTTACATAAGTAGAGACATGACTCTACGAAATTCAGAAAATTTCCAACTCTATTATAATGTATTTTTCTCAATGAAACAATTTGGTAAATATAGAAATATTGTAATATAACATTGTATAGATTAGCAGAAATTAAGATTTCAAGTCATATAAGAAAAGTACTAATGTTTGTGATTTGGAAAATATAGCGTAAACTTATAAACCAAAATGAATATATTCAGTGCTACCTTAATATTTTGGTATTTTATGAATGTCTTTTTTTTAAAGTTTTGCAAAATTAAGTGTCATTCCATTCATGGAAGTAATTTTTTTCTTAAGTAGCACTCAAGCAGCAAAATTTAATATTTATGTATGTTAAAAATGAGAATGTCAGATGTCAACAGCTGTGATACAATTAGAGGTTTTCTTTTTGTAAGCAATTAAATTAACATATGCACATGCACACAAAGACAACCCCTTCTATTAAAAGCATGCTTTCTTACTAATATTTAATGGCTTACATAAGTGAAAAAAAAATTCTAAAACTCTTCTCATTTGAATCCTTTCTGAAGGTTAAATTTGTTTTATTTTATTCACTGTATTTTTTCTTAACTTTCTCTGTTCTAAGGAGTTATAAAGCACTTAATATTTTTTCAGTAGAGGTCATCATCACGGAGCACCTCAGGAGGTAAGAAAAGTAATTCATACATTTCTTATACAAACAGACTCTTCAGAGACCTCCCACGGGTACAGCCCAGTTAAAATATGTTTAATTTCATCCTCAGGTGATTTTAGCAGGAAACAATTTCATCTCTACAAAGAGCTAGCAAAGCCATATCTGCAATTTAAAGATAAATTTACAAATACAATCTTACACTGCTCTACATGACACTGTGTGCATTTTAATTTCAAAATCTTAATGGATAAAGTAAACATTATTGCAAATATATTTTAACACAAGTAATCCTTTATGTATTAAGCAATTCCAAATAATATCAGATATTCTAAACAAGTAACTTCTCAGCTCTCCATTGAGAAATATTTCATTGTAAATACTTTACATTACAATAACTACTATTACTAATATTATTGCTACTATTTTAAAAACACACACATTGTCTCTACTAAAGCCATAAAAATAAAATTAGCTGGGCGTGGTGGCAGGCGCCTGTAGTCCTAGCTACTCTGGAGGCTGAGGTGGGAGAATGGCCTGAACCCGGGAGGCGGAGCTTGCAGTGAGCCCAAATCGTGCCACTGCGCTTCAGCCTGGGCGACAGAGTGAGACTCCGTCTTAAAAAAAAAAAAAAAAACCTAAAAAAACACACATATATATGTTCAGTATTTACCATCTTCCAAGCACTATTTAAATGCTTTATATGTATTGCATGTATCAATTTTTTTTAATCCTTTCTCTGCAAACTTTTCGGAAATTTGTCTGTGTCCCAAATCATCAATTTCATGATGGTGTATCCTAGTTCAAGACCGTTTTCATTCATTGTGTATGTTCCTAATAATGCCCTTTCTACTTTTCATATTCTTCAGTTTGAAGATTTTTTTAAAAATATTTTTAAATTATTTTCTTATCTTTTTTTGTTTCCTATTATTTGGAGTCTAGACTTCATGAATTGAAGGTTATAAGATTATATTACACTTTTCAGAATTCTAGCAGTTGAGTCAGCAAAGAGGACTGAAAGAGTTCCACTTTCAATCCCAGAATTTCACTCAGTTCTCCTCGTCAGAAAATAGCAAAGACTTGGAACCAACCCAAATGTCCAACAATGATAGACTGGATTAAGAAAATGTGGCACATATACACCATGGAATACTATGCAGACATAAAAAATGGTGAGTTCATGTCCTTTGTAGGGACATGGATGAAGTTGGAAACCATCATTCTCAGCAAACTATTGCAAGGACAAAAAACCAAACACGGCATGTTCTCACTCATAGGTGGGAATTGAACGATGAGAACACATGGACACAGGAAGGGGAACATCACACTCTGGGGACTGTTGTGGGGTGGGGGGAGGGGGGAGGGATAGCATTTGGAGATATATCTAATGTTAAATGACGAGTTAATGGGTGCAGCACACCAACATGGCACATGTATACATATGTAACTAACCTGCACATTGTGCACATGTACCCTAAAACTTAAAGTATAATTAAAAAAAAAGAAAGGAAGTTTTCTGGACTTTGTTTGATTCTATCTTTTCAGAATCTTTCTGATTCACTCTTTTTGAAAAATTAATCTCTAATCATCTGCCTGGTTAAGACAGAATCAGTTACTCAGTTATGAGGATTGGGAATGAGATCTGGAGAAATAACTGCTTCTTAAACAAAATTTCACCTAACTCTTTGGGAAAAACAAACAAACAAACAAACAAAACAACTTAGTTTTTCTTTTACATTCAAGATATTACCTCAATTTCTGATCATGGTGTTCTGCCAATCAGTTCGCTTCTTGATATTTCTGTGTTCGATTGATTAACGTTCGTCATATGCTTTTTACTTTCTCTAAGTGCGTCGCAGTTTCGTCTCATTTTTGTGCTGTTCTGACAAATTTAGTTGAGTTTTTGAAGGGCGTAGAGATACATTCGGTTTACTGTTTAAATGATTCTCTATACTTTTTTATTTGAAGGAGTTGATCAACCATGCATCTGTAATGTCCTAAAAATATAAAAATTGGATAGTCATCTTCTATTAGCATTATTACTCTTAGAGGCTAATTATGGTCAGGAAAACAAGTTTTGTTTCTGTTATTGTTGCATGTTTGTTTTCTTCTTTTGCTTTGTTTGATTTGATTTTGTTTTGCCCTTATTCTCCATTTAGACACCATTGTTCATTCAGGCTGCTGCTAATTCTTATCTGTACATTCAGTGTCCACAAAGTAAACACTCTCTTCTGTTTTCAAATGTCAACAACTCATTATTAATAACTTACTACAGTGTTACATTTTGTTTCTTCAAAGCACGTGATGGTTAATACTGAGTGTCAATTGACTGGATTGAAGAATGCAAAGTATTGATCGTGAGTGTGTCTGTAAGGGTGTTGACAAAGGAGATTAACATTTGAGTCAGTGGGCTGGGAAAGGCACTTAATCTGGGTGGACACCATCCAATCAGCTGCCAGCACAGCCAAAATGTAAAGCAGGCAGAAAAAAAACGTGAAAAGGCTAGACTGGCTTAGCCTTCCAGCTTACATCTTTCTCCTGTGCTGGATGCTTCCTGCCCTCAAACACTGGACTCCAGGTTCTTCAGCTTTGGGACTCAGACTGGCTTCCTTGCTCTTCAGCTTGCAGACAGCCTATTGTGGGATTTGTGATTGTGTAAGTTAATACCACTTAATAAACTCCAGGATATTTATATATCCTATTAGTTCTGTCCCTCTAGACAACCCTGACCAATACAGATTTTGGTAAAAGGAGTGTTTCTAGAGGAACAGAATATTAAGGATGAAGTTCTTTTGTTGGTTTTGGGGTTTCTGGAGTTGGCTGCTTAATATGATTAGACCCCAAAATGCTAACGACTCTACTTCTAACAGTATGGAGAACACTGATTTTCCTTGGTGTGAACTGTTTAGAGTTATGCAAAATAAATGCATTTGACACTCCCAACTCACTGCTTATGAGAGGCAAGGAGTTTAGTAACTCTATACATAATACCTTTGACTACAGGTGGAGAACAAATGAACGTAATGAAGTTGGTTGGTTGCTCCTAAGTTCACTGGGGAAAGTGATGAAGAAAAATGATGAACTCAGGAATTATAACTCCAGTTTCAGAAGCAGATACTGAGCTTCAAATCTGCTAAGATTGCCGTGAGTGAGAGTCTCATCTCCTGTAGAGAAAGAGCTGAAATTGTGGAAAATCAGACACAAGCTCTTATCATGTGAGTGGCTGACCTGCAATGAAAGGTGCATGCACAGCCTCACCAGGTGTCTACTGTTAAAGTGAGGGCATTGATTGGAAAAAAAAATGGGACCCTGCTACTTTGAATGGGGACATGAGGGAGGACCCTGATGAAGCTGGGGACACTGAGCTTGTAAACTCTGATGAACCTTTTGATCAGAAGAAACAGCTTCTGCATCCCTAGTAGTGGCAATATCCCCTCCCCAATCCATGCTGCCATCAGCCTTTCCACCTGTGCTGCCTGAGGCAACAGTGATGGTGTCCCGTGAGGCAGTTGCCAGGAAAGATAATGTTGATTCTCCTCAGGAGCCACCCCCAAAACCCCTGTTGGCTCCTAGACCTATAACTAAAGTCCCGGGGGGCCCCTAGAGGTGAGGTTGAGAGTGTGACCCATGAGAAGATGTGCTACACTCAAAAAGAACTGCTTGAGTTTTCTAATTTATATAAACAGAAATCTGGAGAACAGGCATGGGAACGGATATTAAGGGTGTGGGATAATGGTGGAAGGAATATCGAGTTGGATCACGCTGAGTTTATTGATTTAGGTCCACTAAGTAGGGACTCTGCATTTAATGTTGCAGCTCAGGAAGTTAAAAAAGATTCTAATAGTTTATTTGCTTGGTTAGCTGAAATATGGATTAAAAGATGACCCAGTGTGAGCAAGCTGGGAATGCCTGATCTCCCTCGGTTTAACGTAGAGGAAGGCATCCAATGGCTTAGGGATATTGGGATAGTGGAGTGGATTAGTCACTTTAGATTAGTAATTTCAGCTGGGAAGGTCCAGAAGATATACCCTTGACTAATGCTTTGCAAAACAGATTTGTGAGTGTAGCACCTGCATCTTTGAAGAGCCCTGTAATAGCTCTTTTCTGTATGTCAGATATAACAGTGGAACTGTAGTCACTCAACTACAAAATTTAAATACAATGGGAATAATTGGATCCCGAGGTGGCAGGGGCCAAGTGGTGACTATCAAAGGCAACTGTCAAAGGCAGTGTGGGTGTGGCTACCTTAATGGATAGCAGAAGCAAGGCAGCCATGAGAGTAGTCTGAGTGATGCAGAGCTCTGGCATTGGCTAATTAATCACAGTGTTCCTAGAAGTGAAATTGATAGGGAAGTCTAAAGCATTCGTACTTAATTTATATCAGGTCAAATGGAAAAAAGACTAATTTGAATTATAAAAACAGAGAATCATGCCCCCTCAATCAGTTTCCAGACTTGATCCAGTTTATAGAACCAGAACTCCTTGAGCGAAGAGGAGGCCTGATCCCCTTGAGGAAGGACCCCACCATACTACTGACAATGTATGCTGTTAATCGTTCTTCCATCCTTCCCCAAGAAGACTTCTGGCCTTTTACCAGGGTAACTGTGCATTGGAGAAAGGGAAATGATCAGACATTTTTGGGACTACTGGACACTGGCTAGAGCTGACATTAATTCTGGAGGAACCAAAACGTCACTGTGGTCCTCCAGTTAAAGCAGGGGCTTATGAAGGTCACATAATTAATGGAGTTTTAGCTTAGGTCCGACTTACAGTGGGTTCAGCGGGTCCCCAGACTTGTCCTCTGGTCATTTCCCCAGTGCCAGAATGCATAATTGGAATAGGCATACTTAGCAGCTGGCAGAACCCCCACATTGGTTCCCTGACTGGTAGGGTGAAGGTTATTATGGTTAGAAAGGCCAAACAGAAGCCATCAGAAATGCTTCTACCTAGAAAAATTGTAAATCAAAAACAATATCGCATCCCTGCAGGGATTACAGAGATTAGTGCCACCATCAAGGACTTGAAAGACACAGGGGTGATGATTTCCACCACATCCAACTTCAACTCTCCCATTTGGCTTGTGCAGAAGACAGTTGGATCATGGAGGATGACAGTGGATTATCATAAGCTTAACCAAATGTTGACTCCAATTGCAGCTGTTATGCCGCATGTGGTTTCATTGTTTGAACAAATTAACGTATCTCCTGGTACCTGGTATGTAGCCATTGACTTGGCAAATGCCTTTTTTTTCCATTTCTGTCTGTAAGGCCCACCAGAAGCAATTTGCCTTCAGCAGGCAAGGGCAGTAATATACCTTTACTGTCCTACCTCAGGAGTATATCTCCAGCCTTGTGACACAATCTTACAAGGAGAGACTTTGATCGCTTTTCACTTCCACAAGATATCACACTGGTCTAATACATTGATGACATTATGCTGATTGGATCCAGTGAGCAAGACAGGCCCTGGTGTGAAGCTGGAAACCATCACTCTCAGCAAACCATCACAAGGACAAAAAACCAAACACTGAGTGTTCTCACTCATAGGTGGGAATTGAACAATGAGAACACTTGGACACAGGAAGGGGAACATAGTATGCATTCTTAACTGTCCCACTGATAGGCCATTCCTTTTCTCCCTCCCTCTGCTCAAGCCACCCTATTCCCTAAGAGACAATATTGAACTTAGGCCAGATGATAACCCTATGATGGCCTCTAAGTGTTCAAGTAACAGGAAGATCAGTCTGTCTCTCCCATTAAATCAAAAGCTAGAAATGATTGAGCTTAATGAGGAAGGCATGAGATGGGCCAAAAGCTAGGATTCTTGCATCGGATAACCAAGCTCTGAATGCAAATAAGTTATAAAATGAAATTAAAAGTGTTATTCCATGTATGCATTGCAAGAAAGCAAAACAGCCTTATTGGTGACATGAAGAAAGTTTGGTATTCTGGATAGATCAAACCAGGGATAACATTCCCTTAAGCCAAAGCCTAATGAAGACCAGGATGGTAACTCTTTAATTCTATGAAAGCTGGGAAAGCTGGGGAAGCTGCAGAATAAAAGTTGGAAACTAACAGAGATTGATTCATGAGGTTTAAGTAAAGAAGCTGCCTCTATAACTTCAAAGTGCAAAGTGAGGCAGCAACTGCAGATGGAAAAGCTGCAGCAAGTTATTCAGAAGCTCTAAATAAGACAACTGATAAACATGGCTATACTAAAGTATAGATAAAACAGCCTTCTATTGGAAATAGGTGCCATCTAGAACTTTCACAGCTGGGAAGAAGGCAATGCCTGGCTTCAAAGCTTTAAAGATCAGGCTGTTTCTCTTGTTAGGGGCTAATGCAGCTGGTGATCTGAAGTTGAAGCCAGTAGTCATTTACCATTCTGAAAATCCTAGGGCCCTTAAGAATTATGCCAAATCTAATCTGCCTGTGCTCTAGAAATGAAACAAAGTCTGAATTAAAGCACACCTGTTTTCAGCATGGTGTACTAAATATTTTAAGCCCGATGTTGAGACCTAATGCACAGAAAAAATATTAATTCCAAAATATGACTGCTCATTGACAATGAATCTGTTCACCCAAGAACTCTATTGTAGATGTACATGGAGGTTAATATTGTTTTCATACCTGCTAACACCATACGCATTCTGCATCCCATGAATCAGGGAGTAATTTTAACTTTCAAGTCTTATTTGATAAATAAATACCTTAAGGTTATAGCTGGCATAGATAGTAATTCCCCTGGTTGATATGAGAAAAGTAAACTGAAAACCTTCTGAAAAGGATTCACCATTCTAGGTGCCATTAAGAACATTCATGATACATTGGAGAAGGTCAAAATATCAACATTAACGGGGGTTTGGAAGAAGATGATTAAAACCCTCATTGATGACTTCGAGAAGTTCAAGATTTCAGTGGAGGAAGTAACTGCAGATGGGGTGGACATAGCAAGAGAACTAGAGTTAGAAATGGATCCCAAAGATGTGACTGAATTGCTGCAATCTCATGATCAAACTTGAGTAGAATGGGGAGTTGCTTCTTATGGATGAGGAAAGAAAATGTTTCTTGAGATGAAATCTTCCAGTAAAAATGCTGTGAACATTGTTGAAATGACAACAAATAAAATTACATAAACTTAGTTAATAAATCAGTAGCAGAGTCTGGGAGGATTGACTCCAATTTTGAAAGTTCTATTGCAAGTAAAATGCTGTGGTAAAAGCATCACATGCTACAGATAATTCTTTAGTGAAAGAAATAACCAAGTAAGGAGGCAAACTTCATTATCATCTTGTTTTAAGAAATTGTCACAGCCATCTCAACCTTCAGCCACCACCACCCTGGTCAGTCAGCAGCCATCAGCATCAACAAAAAGATTATTACTTACTAAAGGCTCAGATGATTTTTAGCATCTTTTAGCAATAAAGTATTTTTAATCAAGATATATACATCATTTTGTTTAGACAAAACATAATGCTATTGTGCAGTGAATAGATCACAGAATAGTGTAAACATCCCTTTTATGTGCACTGGGAAACCAAAAATTTTATGTGATTTGCTTTACTGCAATATTGAGGTGGTCTGGGGACAAACTCAAAATACCTCTAAGGTATATCCAAAATCCTGTACATACCTCCTTTTCTGTCTACTTACAAGATCTAAGAGAAAAACTTTGCAAAACCTTTATACCTTTGTATAATATATATATTTTTGACACAGAGTCTTGATCTGTTGCCCAGGCTAGAGTGCAGTGGCACTATCTCTGCTCACTGCAACCTCCGCCTTCTGGATTGAAGCGATTGTCTTGCCTCAGCCTTCGGAGTAGCTGGGATTACAGGCACGCACCACCATGCCTGGTTATTTTGTATTTTTAGTAGAGATGGGGTTTCACCATGTTGGCCAGGCTGGTCTCAAACTCTTGACCTCAAGAAATCCACCCGCCTTGGCCTCCCAAATTGCTGGGATTACAGGCGTGAGCCACTGTGCTCAGCCCCTGTAATTTTAATGATCCAGTATATTTGACATCCTAAACTTGAGAGAAAATAGATGATCCATCGTACTGTCATCTTTTGTATTTCATCCTTTGAGATTTTTAGTTTTATTATGATATAAAGAATGTATTAAACCAAATAAAATTCTGTCTTTTTAATGATCAGGTAATATTTTTACATAGTAACTAAATTCATATCAATGTAAAACATTGTAGTAGGCTGAATAGTGTCTCTTCAAAATGCACTTTCTCCTGAAACTTCAGAATGCGACCTTATTGGAACATGGGGTCTTTGCAGAGGTAATTAGTTAAAGTCCTCATGATGAAATCATCCTGGATTTGGGTTTGATCCTAAATCCAATGACTGTATTCTTGTAAGAATAGATAAGTATATAATGAGACTTAAAGAGAAAGCAAGACCAAGTGAAGATGGAGGCAGAGATTGGAGCTGTGCTGCCACAAACCACAGAACACTAGCGACCACCAGAAGTAGATGGGGAAAAAAAGGATTCTCCCCTAGAGTCTTAGAAGGTACTATGGCCCTACTAACACCTTTATTTCAGACTTCTGATCTCCAGAACTGTGAGAGAACAAATTTCTGTTGTTTTAAGGCATCTACCTTGTGGTACCTTAATATGGCGGTCCTAGGAAACAGATACAAAATGTTAGCAGAAGAATGAAACACAGTATGTTGGAGATTGCGTTTTGCAAAATGTCTTTTATGCCTTATTAAACAAATATTTAATCATCAGCTATATCAGAAGTGCTGTTACATATTTGAAAGATAAGATGCACTAATATGCAATCAAATAATGTTTCTAATGATAAACGAATTATAATATAGTAAAAGAGAAAGACAAAAATAATTGCTGTGCAATACGATGAGTAAAATGAAAGAAATTAGATGTGTTTGTTAATTAGAGAAGGACAAGATGGAGCTGTGAATTAGAGAGGTTATAAATTAGAGCAGTAATGACAGGAGATTCAAATACTCCTTGAAGAATCAAAACATGAAACTTCATTAGGTTATTACGAATGAGCTTTTCATATTTAAGAATAGGAGAGTGTTCTTCCATCTGTGGGCAATAGAGGTATAGGTGGAAAAGGCTACCTGTTAGGTTGTACGAACAGTTTTATTTGTTATGGATTAGTAATCTCAACAATGAGAGGCATATAATATACTGGTATTCTCTAATGTAATGACTAAAAATAAATATACAGTTCCTTTAAAACTGATATTTTCTATGAAATCTTTATAAAAAGTTTCTGAGATGAATACGTTTTACTGGATATTGGATATTTTCAACCATGCTAAAGTAGCAGTTTTAAATTTAATTAAAAACGAATATATCAATAAGGAGTATCAGCTGAGTATAGAATGTATCAGATAAGTATATAATGAGACTTACAGCAAGACCAAGTGAAGATGGAGGCAGAGACTGGAGCTGTGCTGCCACAAACCACGGAACACTAGCAACCACCAGAACTAGATGAGGAAATTAATTAGATTCAAAATCATATGCATTTCATCTACTCCTATTATCCTGGGATTCTGAATGTTTAATCTAATTTGGTAAAAATACTAATATTGTAATTATAGTGGAGCCAGAAATTTAGCAGTTAGAAATTTGCATAATCTCAAATGGATTATTTTGAAAATTGTTGCATTCAGGAAAACCTGTAGCCTAAACTCTTCAAGATATAAGTGAATTAAAAATGTACAAACTACAGTAATAGGGCAATATAGTTAAAAGTGTAAAAGTAAACAATGCAAGAGAATATATATTAAAAAGAGAAAATTAAGGAATGCATATCATAAAAAATTTCATATATTTATAAAGTCATATTATACACATCATGATTATATATTTTAAAGCAATTTAGAAAGACAAGCAAAGAAAAAATCATAAAACACTGAAACACAAATTGATGCTTGAATATTTTAATAATCATTGACATCATGTGATATCTACTACTCAGGAAAGATACACAAGAGTGAACAACACAAAAATGCGTATTTTAATCTGAAGGCTTGAGGTGAAGAAATAAAATTTATTTTCTCTTTCATTACTCATTATTTTCTATTCCAAGTAATATCCAAATATATTGTCATCATATTCTTACCTTCTGTTTCTCACACGTGCTTAAAGAGAAAATAATTGTATATAAAATTAATTTCTTACTAATTTACCTGTTTAATGGATTCATTTTCAGCAAAGGAAGACAGAAACTTACTTTTAATCACTCTTAATCACCTATCTTACGTTAGATGATGTTTAATAAAGTACATTAGCATGCATTTGGGCAGAATTTTATTGTACTATAGCTTACACATTGCTTTGCGTTTAATTCCTTACCCATATAATGATCTGATAATCTTATTAGTAAAATAAAAACGCGAATAAACTATCTCTCCTCTCTTCCTTAAGTAATCACATCTCCTGAAGTATAAATTGTGACACTTGATTGTGTCACCAATTCTTCCTTTTTCATTATATTTTTAAAATAATTTGCTGGAGACATGGGGCTAAGGAATTACTACTAAAAATGAATAACTGTCATTTTTGTTGATATTTATGCCCCAAAACATACTTTATTTATTTATTTAGAGATGGAGTCTTGCACTGTAGGCTGGACTGGAGGGCAGTGGCACGACCTTGACCCACTGGAACCTCCACCTCCCAGGTTCAAGTGATTCTCCTGCCTCAGCCTCCCGAGTAGCTAGGATTACAGGTGCCCACCACCACGCCTGGCTAATTTTTTGTATTTTTAGTACAGACAGGGTTTCACTATGTTGTTCGGGCTGGTCTAGAATTCTTGACCTCCCAATCTGCTCACCTCAGCCTCCCAAAGTGCTGGAATTACAGGCGTGAGCCACCGCACCTGGCTGAAAATATGCTTTTTAAGTATTTTCAATAATTTATTTACTAATTATTTGTTATTAAGTCTAAGTGCTCTACTCCTGACCAAAACAAATGCAACAACAACAACAAAAAACTTACAAAAATCTCCATTGCACCTAACAACATGGTCCTCGAAGCAGTTAATGTGTACCTGGAGAGCCCGACAAGACTAGTAATTGAGTTTTGGTCAGAAAAAAAGAACATTCATATTTATTTAACATTAACCTTTATGCTTTACTACAATTTAATATGCAAGTTGATGAAATAGTTTTCACATAGAACATATATAAGATAATCTTTTTAAATAAGGAATATTCAAGAAATATTGAAGGAAATGTGGAAATTTTAAAATGCAGAGCCAAGTGCTTAAAAATTTGCCTTCATTTGTTTATTTTTCTTCAACATATTTCAGACAAATTTCAAGACTATTTTTTTTGGAAGGATATCTTTTTTGTTATAAAATATATTTGGCCCTAGAAATATGCTTAGACTTTGTATGGTATATATATTTTCAACCTCTGACTTTCCAAATTACTGTACAGTTTACTCATGGACAACATAGATTTGAATAATGTGGGTCCCCTTACATGTAGATTTTTTCCAGGAAATATATTGCCAAATTATTTGAAGATTTATTGCAATTATAGAAAACTTGCAGATGAACCACATAGCCAAGAAATACCATAATACCATAAAAATTAAGAAAAGTTAGGTATGTCACAAATGCAATAAATATATATAGATCCTAGTCTATGTATGTGTTTATCACCTGTTTATGTTATCAGTAAGGAATCCTGTCAAATGTTAGTAGTTAAGGTTATTAGTAGTAAAGTTTTGTAGGAATCAAAAGTTACATACAAATTTTCAAAGGCACAGGGCGTGGTGGGGGATGAAAGTCACTAACCCTTGTGTTGTTAAAGTGTCACATGTGTTAATGCAAGTCCCTTTAATTGTTGTTTGCAGTATAGTCATTATTGAATTATCAAGATTAAACTTTTCTTTTGAACTACATTTTTTGTCGGTTTTCATTTAACACTTTTTAAAGATATGTTTGTTAAAACTTACTATTTTATGATTTTTTTACCTTACTTTTCTATGATGTTACCTTTTTCATTTATACTTTTATTAAATTAGTATTTTTAATATCCCTTTTTTCCTATTTGAATGTCATATTCACACATGAATCATACCTATCAGTTATTCCAGAAATTACAACATGAATTATTAAAGTACAAAAATCTAATGTAATTAGTTCTTTTACCTCTTTGAAAAACAACAGGGTACGTTAATAACTTTAACTCAATTTGCCTCTTAAAAATTTGAAGACATTAATTGTTATATATTCTTTTTATAGCTTTGGATTTTTATCTGGATTTTTTTTTTCCTGCTTCCCTGGACTTCCTTCTTTATTTTTGGCATTTGATTATTTTAAGCAATAGCTCTCCAAAGCGGACAATTATATATAATGTAGAGAATTTTAGAATTCATAGTAGTCTTGGACCATAATATTATTCCACATACACTGAAATTTTCTACTTTGTCAATATGACAGGAGCATAATTTCTTCTTTTTATTTTTAAAATTTAAGAGTCTTACAGCAATGTAGTTTTCATTTTCCCACTTTCACTGTTGTGGCTTATTATTGTGAGGCTTATACAATTATTATTTTATTTTAAGCAGTGAATTGTCATTTATAGAATCTATGTCTTTACCACTTCTGAGTCTTTTAATTTATGTACTTCAAGTTTCCACCTGTTATCATTTTCTCTAGGATTTCTCTAATGGGTCTAGAGTAGCTTATATTCGCCAGTGCATTAAGCCCTACATCTAAGTAAAGGCTTTTCTGACACTTTGAGTATTC
This sequence comes from Pan troglodytes, assembly GCF_028858775.2. Classification (NCBI taxonomy): domain Eukaryota; kingdom Metazoa; phylum Chordata; class Mammalia; order Primates; family Hominidae; genus Pan; species Pan troglodytes. The sequence continues at coordinate 95,767,648 of NC_072412.2, read as the reverse complement.
AACAAGGTTGATCCACTCTGGCTGATAGATTTTCAATTTCTCACTAACCTGAGTAAGATCTATTAGTTGCTAAGGTTACAATTGCTGGTTAGTTGCTTTTCTTTTGTAGTTATATCTTGATCAGATGTATGGAGTCTTACCCTGGGTATGAAAATCTTTATCTCTATATGAAGTCTGAAACTTTTTAAAAAAAATTTCCAACCTCTCGTTTATTCTCCCTTGACTGTTCCAGAAACATCAACATTCCCAAATTCCGTGACATGCTGTGTCAGACCAATAAGACTATCACAATCTTCTTTGTTTTTCTGTTGCTGTATTACGTCTGGAAAGTGTCTCCAGGCAGAAATTCAAGGAGAATTTGTGTTTCAACTTTTGTTTCCTATCTCTTAGGGAACACAATACATTCTTTTTAAATGTCTGACTACAGTTGAATTAAATATTTTTTTTCTACTTTTCTAGTTTGTATTTTGTTTGTTTGCTTTGCTAGAGGGCTAGTCTTGTACATATTACTTCATGATTGCTGGACAAGGACTCCTTTCACTTTTGTTTTGAGATGGAGTCTCCCTCTGTCTCCCAGGCTGGAGTGCAGCAGCATGATCTCAGCTCACTGCAACCTCTGCCTCCAGGGATGAAGTGATTCTCCTGCCTCAGCTTCCCAAGTAGATGGGATTACAGGTGCCCACCAACACACCCAGCTAATTTTTGTATTTTTAGTAGAGATGGGGTATCACCATGTTGGCAAGGCTGGTCTTGAACTCCTGACTTCAGGTGATTCACCCGCCTCAGCCTCCCAAAGTGCTGGGATTAGAGGCATAAGCCACCGCGCCCAACCCCTTTCACTTATTTTTCAGCAAATTTATGCTGTGATAACTGCTCCATTTTTGCTTTATTCTTATTCCTAATATAAGTCCTTATTATGAGTCCACTATCAGAGGCATTTTCCAGCACACTTTCTTTGACAGGCCCAGGGGTCCTAAATTTCATCCCAGGAGTGCAAGTCTAAGAAGTGTACTCCTTCACATCCCTTGTAAGTTGGATTTCTAGGTATTTTATTCTCTTTGAAGCAATTGTGAATGGGAGTTCACTCATGATTTGGCTCTCTGTTTGTCTGTTATTGGTGTATAAGAATGCTTGTGATTTTTGCACATTGATTTTGTATCCTGAGACTTTGCTGAAGTTGCTTATCAGCTTAAGGAGATTTTGGGCTGAGACAATGGGGATTTCTAAATATACAATCATGTCATCTGCAAACAGGGACAATTTGACTTCCTCTTTTCCTAATTGAATACCCTTTATTTCTTTCTCCTGCCTGATTGCCCTGGCCAGAACCTCCAACACTACTGTTGAATAGAAGTGGTGAGAGAGGGCATCCCTGTCTTGTGCTAGTTTTCAAAGGGAATGCTTCCAGTTTTTGCCCATTCAGTATGATATTTGCTGTGGGTTTGTCATAAATAGCTCTTATTATTTTGAGATATGTCCCATCAATACCTAATTTATTGAGAGTTTTTAGCATGAAGGGCTGTTGAATTTTGTCAAAGGCCTTTTCTGCATCTATTGAGATAATCATGTGGTTTTTGTCATTGGTTCTGTTTATATGCTGGATTACGTTTATTGATTTGTGTATGTTGAACCAGCCTTGCGTCCCAGGGATGAAGCCCACTTGATCATGGTGCATAAGCTTTTTGATGTGTTGCTGGATTCAGTTTGTCAGTATTTTATTGAGGATTTTTGCACTGATGTTCATCAGGGATATTGGTCTAAAATTCTCTTTTTTTGTTGTGTCTCTGCCAGGCTTTGGCATCAGGATACCACTGCTCAACCAAATAAAAGAAGACACAAACAAATGGAAGAACATTCCATGCTCATGGATAGGAAGAATCAATATCGTGAAAATGGCCATACTGCCCAAGGTAATTTATAGATTCAATGCCATCCCCATCAAGCTACCAATGACTTTCTTCACAGAATTGGAAAAAACTACTTTAAAATTCATATGGAACCAAAAAAGAGCCCACATTGCCAAGTCAATCCTAAGCCAAAAGAACAAAGCTGGAGGTATCATGCTACCCGACTTTAAACTATACTACAAGGCTACAGTAACCAAAACAGCATGGTACTGGTACCAAAACAGAGATATAGACCAATGGAACAGAACAGAGCCTTGGAAATAATACTACACATCTACAACTTTCTGATCTTTGACAAACCTGACAACAACAAGAAATGGGGAAAGGATTCCCTATTTAATAAATGGTGCTGGGAAAACTGGCTGGCCATATGTAGAAAGGTGAAACTGGATCCCTTCCTTACACCTTATACAAAAATTAATTCAAGATGGATCAAAGACTTAAATGTTAGACCTAAAACCATAAAAACCCTAGAAGAAAACCTAGGCAATACCATTCAGGACATAGGCATGGGCAAGGACTTCATGTCTAAAACACCAAAAGCAATGGCAACAAAAGCCAAAATTGACAAATGGGATCTAATTAAACTAAAGAGCTTCTGCACAGCAAAAGAAACTATCATCAGAGTGAACAGGCAACCTACAGAATGGGAGAAAATTTTTGCAATCTACTCATCTGACAAAGGGCTAATATCCAGAATCTACAAAGAACTCAAACAAATTTACAAGAAAAAAACAAACAACCCCATCAAAAAGTGGGTGAAGGATGTGAACAGACACTTCTAAAAAGAAGACATTTATGCAGCCAACAGACACATGAAAAAATGCTCATCATCACTGGCCATCAGAGAAATGCAAATCAAAACCACAATGAGATACCATTTCACACCAGTTAGAATGGTGATCATTAAAAAGTGAGGAAACTACAGGTGCTGGAGAGGATGTGGAGAAATAGGAACACTTTTACACTGTTGGTGGGAATGCAAATTACTTTAATCATTGTAGAAGACAGTGTGGCAATTCCTCAAGGATCTAGAACTAGAAATACCATTTTACCCAGCAATCCCATTACTGGGTATATACCCAAAGGATTATAAATCATGTTGCTATAAAAACACATGCACACATATGTTTATTGCGGCACTATTCACAATAGCAGAGACCTGGAACCAGCCCAAATGTCCATCAAAGATAGACTGGATTAAGAAAATATGGCACTTATACACCATGGAGTACTATGCAGCCATAAAAAAGATGAGTTCATGTCCTTTCTAGGGACATGGATGAAGCTGGAAATCATCTTTCTCAGCAAATTATCCCCCGGACAAAAAACCAAACACCGCATGTTCTCACTCAGAGATGGGAATTGAACACTGAGAACACCTGGACACAGGAAGGGGAACATGACACACCAGGGCCTGTCGTGGAAGTGGGGAGGGGGAAGGGATAGCATTAGGAGATATACCTAATGTAAATGACGAGTTAATGGGTGCAGCACACCAACATGGCTCATGTATACATATGTAACAAACGTGCACGTTGTGCACATGTACCCTAGAACTTAACGTACAATGAAAAAAAAAAGTGTACTCCTAGTTTCCCAAACTCTCTGCCATGTATCTTTGACAGGCAAACGACCACAGAGGAAATAAGCCACAAATATGGGCTCTACTTTCTAAACTTCCTTCTCCTTCTAACTAAGAAATTACTTATTATCTTGTTAAATAAGTTGTGTTTTCTACTTTTTTTAAAAAAGTACAAACTTCCTCATTATTTTTAGTAAAAGGGTTGACCTAATTTATGTGGCTGATTACGGTTAGCAAATATTTTCTGTATATTTCCTCATTAGGAATATGTGTGGACCTCCTCCTCCTAATAGTCATGTTACTCAAATTATCCTTAATATTTCCCATGTTTTTAATTTCTGGCTTACTGGATAATTTCTCAGATCTCTATGCATGTTTATTAATATTTTATATGGATGTATAATCCCTCATTTTTATTAATATTTTTATTTGAGATATATTTAGAGTCACATGAAGCAAGAAATAATACAGAATGTTCCCTTGTGATCTTTACCCAGTCTCCCCCAATGGTAACATCTTGCGAAAAGACAAAGATATTGACATTGATACAATAGAAATAAAGAACACAATAAGAATCCCTCATGTTATCTTTTATAACCAACCTACTTTCCTCTAACCTGAACCTCTGTCTAAATTTTGTAATCTATTAATCTATTCTCTACCTCAACAACTTTGCCACTTCAAAGATATTACATAAATGAAATTCTAGAATAAAACCTTTTATGAGTGGTGTTTGTTGCTTAGCATAATTCTCTGGAATGTTATGTGTTATCTGTCCCAGTGATTTTCCTTATTACTGCTGAGAACTCTTCCATGGGATGAATGTAGTAAATATTGTTAAACCATTGACCTATTGAAGAGCCTCCAGGTTGTTTCCAGATGTGGGCTATTAATAATAAAGATGCTGTACACATTCATGTGTAGACTTTGTGTAAAAATGCATTTATTTCTCTCGGATGTATGCCAAGGAGTATAATGCTGGTTTGTACTGTATTTGCATGTTTAGTTTTTAAAAAACTGCCAAAATATTTTCAGAACAATTTTGCTATTTAACATTACCATTAGCAAGGTAGGAGTAATGTCATTTCTGCGTGTCCTTGTTAGCATTCGGTGTTGTCAATATTTTTTACTTCATCCATTCTGATGGGTGTAGGGCTATCTTCTGAGGTTTTAATTTGTATTGCTCTAGTGGCTAATAATGTTGAACATCTAATATGCTTACTTGCCATCTTTAGATCTTCTTCATTGAAATGTCTCATTATGGTTTTTTTTCCTCTTTTCTAACTGTATTATTTGACTTTTTAGTGTTGAGATTTGAGAATTTTAAAATATATTTTAGACAGCAGTTCTATGTGGGATGTGAATTAGGAAAATATTTTATTTTTTCTAGTCTGTTGTTTGTCAGTTCCTTCTCTTAACAGAGGCTTTCACAAAGTGAAAGTTTTTCATTTTGATGAAGCCCAATTTATCAATGTATCCTTTTAAGGATCATGTTTTTGGTGTAAACTCTAAGCAATATTTGCCTAATTCTGAATCCTGAAAGTGTTTTCATCTTTTTTCTAAAGGTTTCATAGTTTTACTTTGTTGTATAAGTTCATGATAATTTTGAATTAATTTTTGTAAAATATATAAAATGTAGGTCAAGTTTTTAAAAATTTTGTTTTGTTTTATAATTTTGTCCTGCGGATGTCCAATTACTCTGCCACCACTCATTAAAAACTCTATCTTTACGCACTAAATTGCTTTTGTTTATTTATCATAATTGGTTGGGCACATTTGCGTGGGTCTATTTATGGGATCTCTACTATGTTTCGTTGATCTATGTGTCTATTCCTCTAATTATACCATACATTCTTAGTCTGTAGCTGAATAATAAGTCTTGAAATTGAGTATTGTGGCTCCTTCCCATTATCCTTATTTTTAAAAATTATTTAGGCTAGTCTACTTTCCTTGTCTTACTATACAAATTTTTGAGTAGTCATATCAATAACTAATGTAAATCTTGCTGGGATGTTGATTGTGATTGTGTTAAACCCACATACAACTTTGGGAAATTGCCATCTTTATTTTATGTTAAATCTTTCAATCTGTGAGGCCGTATGTCACTCCATTGATTAAATATTTTCTAATATTTTTCATTACTGTTGTGTATTTTTCATGCAAAAGTCCTGCATGGTTTGGTTAAATGTACAGCTAAGCGTTTTATTATACTTTTAGTGATTGTTAATTTTATTTTTTTTTAAATTTTAACATCTGTGTTCATTTTAGTACATATAAACACAATAAATGTTTGTATGCTTATCACTGAGATTTATCAAGATAGTAAGTGATATAATAAAATGTTTTGTTAGTAACAAAACCTAGTCATGCCACCATTAGTGTCTTATAAGTTTTTTTAAAAGCAATGTATTTTTCTTCTACAATATTTCCTGTTGTTTTCTATTTTTCACTGTCAATATATTTATTTTTACATTAATAACATATTATTTGCTGATCAAAGAGCCAATGCCATTTACTTTTATTAAGATCCTTAGTATTTTAATATATTCTGTTCTCAAGTATCCACTGACTGCTCCATACTGTCCTCTCTTTCAAAATTGCATAGAAATTATATGGAAATAAATAAAATTACAGAGTTAAAAGTGTAGTCTATTAATCCAACCACTTAGCCAGATGTCCATTCATCATTGTATTTATTTATTTATTTCACTAGTTAACAGGTGTATCAAGCACGTATAATGTGCCCATCATGGTCCAGGTGCTGAGAATACAATGAAAACAACACAGACAGAAATTCTTGCACCCTGGGAAGTATATACTTTTCATCTTGTCTATGAAGCATAAACTTTAATTTCTACTACATAAAAGGTATTCCTAAAGTTCCATCAAAAGATTTATTTAATTTTCTAACCTACCATGAAGTTATATTTTAATTTTAACTTAAATTTCTCTTCATTTTAATTACTTAATTTCTCTGTTGTGATGTCTCAGTGTGAGAAAACAAGAGTAAATTACAGATCGACCGAGAGCACATTGGCAATTCGTGTTTTTAAAAGACAATTTACCAAATGGATAATAGTAGACTGAAACATTCAAAATAATTTCATGTTATTTTCCTAGTAAAATTATCCACTTCATTTTTTACTTGAAGTAATGAAGATAAACAACACTTCATTTTTTAAGAGAAATGGTTATTTACCTGAGTGATAGTTTTTGCAGTGAAATTGAATTAGCGTGTCTTTGTTATGTCTCAAGAAAGAAGTTTGAAAAATTGAATACTTTTTCGGAAAACTTTGGGTACTCAAAGGCATTTCAAAAGATGGGGAAGGAGAATTCTAATAACTAGGTACACACAGAGAAGACAATAGAAATGTTAACAGATCAATATAGACTGAAATATGGTTCATAATTAATAATAATATCAAGATCTGTTTAATATTAGACTGTTTCCATTTTCATTCAGATTCCATTCATAAAGCATCTCTTTAGAAAAACTGTCATTATTTTATCTCCACCCTACATGAAAGTGTGGACTGACAGTGTATAAAAACCTAAAAATGAAAGTCAAAACAATAAAGATATTAGAAGAAAATATGGTGAAATGTCCAATTGGGCATGAAAGTAGTTTCATTTAGTATTTAAGTTCCAATTCTTTAATGCTAAATTAAAAATAGAGATTAAAATCTTCTGCATATTGATGGAATTTAGTGCAGAGGTGTTTTTAAATCTATGAATGATGAATGATTTCAGATCTTCTTGGCATAAAATATTTTTCCTTTAGCAAAATAATAATATACACAAAGTGCATGATCAGTGGGTGTTTGCTTTCATATCATTTCCTTCATTACTATTTTACAAGAAAAATAAAATACATAGGTCCTGAAACCTGCTGAGAAGCTTGTTTTGTCCTGAATATATAACAGTATATTTAGTGCACTATGGCTTCACTATTATTAATAGTACTGTAGAGTGTGTAAGACTTACAGTATCTTCTTAAGTCCTTAACTTACTACTAGGTAGTGCCTTAGGCCACCTGGAGATAAAACTCCCCATGGTGTGATACTACAAAATTTACTATGAACCATCATATTTTAGGAAATACATTACAAAGTTCCAAATGCTTGAGATTAAAATGATAACATGGGAAATCAAAGATAACAAAGGAAATTGTTAGATGCCTTTAGCTGATCTAACAATAATGAACACAATACAACAAAATACTATCAGATAGGATTGAAAATCAGCAGAGTGATAAATGATGGAGGAAAACTTAGATGAAACTGAGAATTGTGTCTAGGGTAAAATGCTTGCTATTCAGACCAACCAAGTGTGCTGATTAAAATTGTGATAAGTTGGGCATGGTGGCGTGCACCTGTAGTTAAAGCTACTTGAGAGGCTGAGGCAGGAGGATCACTTTTACCCAAGAGTTTGAGGCTGCAGTGAGCCATAATCATACCACTGTACTCCAGCCTGAGCAATGGAGCAAGATCCCTTTCTGAAAAATAAAATCACATAAATTATGGGAGCAATTTGGTCCTGCAGTGTTAAAGATAGAGGTAAAAAAAAAAAAAAAAAGCTAGCATGAATAGTTAAATGATTCAGCATTTCCATTAGTTTCCTATTGCTGCTGTAACAAATTACCACAAATGTAATGGTTTAAAATAACAGAAATCTACTGACTAACGGTTCTGAAAGTCAGAAGTTTAAAATGGATTTGACATGTCCAAAGACAAAGTGTTAGCAGGACTGCATTTTCCTTGGAGGGCTGTAAGGAAAAATCAATTTCCTTGACTTTTCATCTTCTAGAGTTACAGCTGTTACATTCCTAGGCTCATGGCACCTTTCTTCATCTTCAAAGACAGCAGCATAGCATCCTCAAATCTCTCTCTTTTTCTAGCCCTCTGTTTCTCTGGTACCCTCGCTTTCTCTCTTCTGTGGTCAAATTTCGTTCTGTTTTCCTTTTATAAGGACACATATGATTACATTTAGAGCCCACTGGGATAACACAGGATAGTCTCCTCACCTCGAAAGAATTTAATCACATATGCAAAATTTCCTATGCCATATAAACACACATTTACAGGTTCTGGGGATTAGGATCCAGATATTTTGGGGAGCTATTATTCAGCCTATCACAATTCCAAGACAAAATCATTTATTTAAGAGAAAAACAGATTCTTGTGTTGAAACTAAGGAGAACATTTCTGTTATCCCACACAATGAACACATGATAAAAAAAATATAAGATCTTTAACTTGGAAAGTATCCACAAAGTAAAAGCCAAAAAATTTAATTAACCTCTTTTATAAAGTTTACCTTGTGATACAATGATTGTGGAATGTCAAAGAACAATGTAGGTTTTAAAAAATCATTTTAAATGTTTCTGTCCATGCATATATCATATATATATATATATATAAGTTTGGCTTAAGTAAGAGAAAGTTTGGTAAGGATTCTTCCAAAACATAAATTTAATAAATTAAATTAATAATTAAATTGGAGAAGAACTAAAGGTGTTCTTTCTAAGGTGATGGCCACATGCTTTTAACATTGGAATGAATGTTGAGCTAAATATTATTTAATGATACTTAGTTTTATTATAAATATAATTGGCATTCTCACTCAGGAATGAAAGGAACATGAGCATATTTATTATAACACTGCATAAACAGAATATAATTTCCACATTTCCAAATCCTAAAAATATGAGAACTATTTATTTATTGTTCTGTTTTCATTTTAAGTGGAATATTTTGACTTTGTATAAGTCATATTCTCCTGTGCTTGATATGTAACCATGTCTTGGAAGCAACATACTCTAAGGTTAAGGTCTTTTCCTAAGGAAACATTTAGGATAACAATATAATAGACCCACAATTTCAGACACTTTATTGAGATATATTTTCCATATATGCATGTATGTTTTGTGCGTGTCTATCTATAGATGATATTAATATTTTCATTTTTGCTTCTCTTCAATAAAATTACAACCCCAAATTTTACATGACACAACACAGGTGAGTTTGTTTCAAGAAAGATTATGTAGAACACCAGTCATTAAATCAATATTTAAGCAAAATTGCCTCTCTGTGTCTTGCATAAAAGGATTGACAAGTGGGAATAAAATTGTATGGCTTCATGTCTTTGGTCGTAATTGTTCTAACAACTTGTTACAAAAGTGAAAATAATAGATGAATATCCCATTATTTTTGTAACTTGTATTCCACTGAGGCAAAGGAAAATAAGCAAAGTAAATTAAATACATTAGCAAAATAATTGCTGTGAAAGAGAGTGGAGTAAAGAATGAGAAAAGGGATCAGAAATATAACTACTTTGTTGAAATTTTAAACAGTTTGGAGAGGGTAGACTTCATTGAAAAGGTGATATTTGAATAAAATTGCAGATGTCATTAAATATCTGAAGGAAGAGTATTCCAGAGAATAGCCAAGGCAAAGACAGGATCTTGTTAGTTGTATCTGAAAAACAGCAAGGAGGTCAATGTAGCTGGAGCTAAAAGAGAATTGTAGGAGATGGCTTATGTTATGTCTTAGTCGTGTGAGCTGCTTTACAAAAGTACCATAGACTGGGAGGCTTAAGCAACAGAAATTTATTGTTCACATTTCTGAAAGCTGAAATCAGTGTGCCAGCATGGTCAAATTCTAGTAAAGACCCTTTTCTAGGATGCAGAATGCTGACATCTCATCTATGGCCTTACCACCCTAATGTGCCTGATCTTGTCTGATCTCAGAAGCTAAGCAGGGTTGGGTCTGGTTAGTACATGGATGGGAGAATGACTGTACCTCCTTGTGTTCTCACGATAGTGCAAAGAAAGTCAGAGAGCTCTTTGTGGTCCTTTGTGTAAGGGCATGAATCCCGTTCACGAGGGCTCCAACCTCATGACCTAATTACTTCACAAAGCCCCAGACACCATCATATTGGAGAATGGGATTTCAACATGTTAATTTAGGATGCATGTAAACATTCAGTCCATTGAAAAACGTAAGTTTTAAGATATACTTATATCATTTTCAGTTTTCCTTATGTAGGATATTATTTTTGGACATATAGGCTATTCAGGCTTTTTGTTTGTCGGTTTGTATCGTTTTGTTTTTTAGATGGAATCTCTCTCTGTTGCCCAGGCTGGAGTGCAGTGGCACAATTTTGGCTCACTACAACCTCCACCTCCTGGGTTCAAGCAATTCTTCTTCTGGAGCCTCCCAAGTAGCTGGGATTACAGGCATGTGCTGCCATACCCAGCTAATTTTTGTATTTTTTAAGTAGAGATGGTGTTTTGCCATCTTGGCGAGGCTGGTCTCGAACTCCTGACCTCAGGTGATCTGCCTGCCTCGGCCTCTCAAAGTGCTAGGATTGCAGGCTTGAGCCACGGCACCCAGCCCACTATTCAGTCTTAAATACTTTTTTTTTTTTTTGTTTTTTTTTGCTTCTCTGTTCTGTTACTTTAAGTTTCTAGAAAAAAAAGAGTATCATAACTTTTTTTAAATCCTCAACAGGTAGCATAGAGATGGATGAAAAATACACCTCAATGCATAAGGGTTGCCAAATGGAATAAATGAAAATATAAAACTTACCAGTAAGAACTCAAGGAAAGTATTATCTTTCAATTTGTTTTTTACCAACAGTTTAGCAAGAGCAATCATGTTTCTACATTCTAAATTTAAGCAGAGTCCACTGTTCATTTTCCTCATTGGGATAAAATTACTACAAACTTGACATTACTTAAATGTATTTAATTTATTACATACCTTCCTGAAAAGGAAGGTACACTTGGCTGGTTTCCTGAGAGTTATTAATAGTAATTATATTTTAATATCAAAGTAGTTTCTTTTATGGTTCACCAAGTTAAGAGCCAATTCAGTAACTCATAGGTAAATACAATCCCTGTCTTAAGTTTATTGAAGTTCTTGTAGATAAAATATTTCTACTTATATACCCACCTAGTATCATTTCTATAATATTTGTTAATAGTAACCTTTTTTCATAAAATATTGTACAACAAATAATAAATTAGTTATTCATATATATTCAACATTGAATCGAGAAAATAATACTACTTACAATAGCTAGAAATAAAATACCTAGGAATTAACTTTAACCAAATAAGTGAAAGATTTCACAATAAAAACTATAAAATAGTGACGCAAGAAATTGAAGAGGACACAAAAAAATGGAAAGATATTCCAAGTTGGAAGAATCAATATTGTTAAAATGCCCATACTACTCAAAGTAATCCACAGATTCAATGCAATCCTTATAGCAAAAACAACTCTTTTTTTTTTTTTTTTTTCTTTTTGAGATGGAGTCTGGCACCATTGCTGGGGCTGGAGTGCAATGGCGCGATCTGGCTCACTGAAACCTCCGCCTCCCGGGTTTATGCGATTCTCCTGCCTCAGTCTCCTGTGTAGCTGGGATTACAGGCGCACACCACCACACCCAGCTAATTTTTTGTATTTTTAGTAGAGACGGGGTTTCACTCTGTTGGCCAGACTGGTCTTGAACTCCTGACCTCGTGATCTGCCCGCCTCGGCCTCCCAAAGTTCTGGGATTACAGGCATGAGCCACTGTGCCCTGCCCCAGCAAAAACAATTTTAAAATTTATGTAGAACCCCCAAAGACCCAGAATAGCCAAAGCCATCCTGAGCAAAACGAACAAATCTGTGGGAATCACGCTACTTGACTTCAAATTATGCTACAGAGCTAAGTAACCGAACACCATAGTACTGCCATAAAAACAGAAACATAGACCAATAGAACAGAATAGAGAACCCATAAACAAATATATTTATCTACAGTAAACTCATTTTCAACAAAGGTGCCAATAACATACATTGGGGAGAGTACAGTCCTTTCAATAAGTAGTGCTGAGTAAAGAGGTTATTCATATGCAGAAGAATAAAATTATACCCCATCTCTCACCATTTAATCTATTTTGATTTTATTTTATTAAAAAATCCATTTTGGGCCGGGCGCGGTGGCTCACGCCTGTAATCCCAGCACTTTGGGAGGCCGAGGCGGGCGGATCACGAGGTCAGGAGATCGAGACCATCCTAGCTAACACGGTGAAACCCCGTCTCTACTAAAAATAGAAAAAATTAGCCGGGCGTGGTGGCGGGCGCCTGTAGTCCCAGCTACTCGGGAGGCTGAGGCAGGAGAATGGCGTGAACCCAGGAGGCGGAGCTTGCAGTGAGCTGAGATCGGGCCACTGCACTCCAGCCTGGGCGAAAGAGCAAGACTCCGTCTCAAAAAAAAAAAAAAAAAAATCCATTTTGATTTTTATTAAAAAATTATTAAAGTTTTTAAATAAAAAATCAAAATCAAAATGTATTCGAGACTTAAATCCAAGACCTAAAACTATGAAACTACTAAAACAAAACAGTAGGAAAACTCTCCAGGACATTGGTCTGGGCAAAGGTGACAAAGCAAAAATGGACAAATCAAGTTAAAAAGCTTCTACATCACAAAGAAAACATTAAACAAAGTGAAGAGACAACCCACAGAATGGAAGAAAATATTTGCAAACTATATATCTGACCAAAAGTTTAATAAGTAGAATACATAAGGAGCTCAAACAACTCAACAGGAAAAAAAAAATCTAATAAGCCCATTTGAAAATGGGCAAAAGATCTGAATACAGATTTCTCCAAAGAAGACTTATAAATGCCAAGCAAGTATATGAAAAGGGTGTTTAACATCATCAATTATCAAAGAAATGCAAATCAAAACTACAATGAGATATCATCTCACCTGAGTTAAAATAGCTTTTATTCAAAAGACAGGCAATTATGAATGCTTGCAAGAATGTGGAGAAAGAGGAACTAATGTGTTGGTGGGAATGTAAATTAGTACAATAACTATGAAGAACACTATTGAGGTTCCTCAAGAAACTAAAAGTTGAACTCCCATGTGATCCAGAAATCCCAATTTAGTTAGATACCTAAAAGAAAGGAAATCAGTATCCCTAAGATATATCTGCATTCCTATGTTTGTTGCAGCACTGTTTACATTAGCTAAGATTTGGAAGCAACCTAAGTGTTCATCAACAGATGAAATCAATGGGTTTACAATGCGTAAAAATATAAAATAATATTTTATATTTATAACAAATGTTTATCTTGGTAAATCCAAAATTTTCAAATATAAATGAAATAGAATAATTTACATATATAATAGGATTCAAATGCAATATTGTAAATTAAACAATTCCAATATTTTGAATTACAGTAATCATATGTAGAAATTACATAAATTTTCTATGTAGATTATAGTTGCATCTAACAAAAATAAGCTCATACTATACAATCACAATGCAATATGTTTTTAAAATTATTACATAATTTGTAACAGAAAATTCAAATTTACATATGTATGGGTATATATATTTGATATATAATTTCTATATGTATATTATGTGTAAGTTACATCTATATGATTTATGTATTTATAGCATGCATTGTCTTCTAGTGGTTTAAATGAACTCAAGTTTTATTAATATATATTTTGTGTTAGAATGTGAACTTCACAGATTTAGTTTTGTACATTTTACATTGAACACTACTACTAAAAATATTAAAAATATGTTTGTAGCCTGCAATTACTAGAAAACTCTATTTTAGATGCAAGCAGAAATGAAACAACAGGCTTCTAGGGGGATTTTCTTAATAATGCTGCATGCTTCTAATATCATATCCTAAAGCCAGGAAAAGCATTATGTTCTCTTTAAATATTGTAAAAATGAAAAACTTTCCAATCTTTAAATTCACACGTGGCTCTCAAAATCCCAAACAAATTCTTTATTATGAAGCATTAAATTCAGATACAAGCATATTTGTAGGGATTCTTGGAAGTAAGATTTTTTTTTCATAATTGAAAATTATCAAGTGTTTTCAACTTACTTTACCATCTGTCCTTCTGGTTTTGACCTACTCTGTTGGTCATTTGGGCTCTGTTGAGAATCTTCCAGAAGGCATCATCATCCTACCAGATGGGGGTCAGCTTGAAAATCCCAATTGCAGCTGTGTTCAAACAGACCATGGCAGACACTGTTGACAAGTCCCCTCTTTTACAAATTTCATGGCATTCTGATGACTCTGACTGCAGCTGCTCTTTGGCTTATACTTTCAAGAAAGATATGTCTCACATCTTTATAACATAATATTATTGTTATAGTCTTCTACATACTATCAAACAGGCATTTTCATTTCTACACTGATGGCTTTCAAAGTTTTTGTTTTCTAAGCATGTGCATCTTATTCATTTTATAATATTTTATAGTTGTCATTTAACAAAACACACCAAAGAAAATTACGTTTTCATTTCTATGTGTAATTCAAAGCTGAGAGTATGAATCTCAGTTCAAAATTCTCATTTGGTTACATATATTTGATTAATTTTTAAAGATGGAATTTCTCTGGTTTGAAAAATTGATGCCAAAAACTAAAGTATACAATTTCATAATCACATAATTGTGATAATAGACACATTTTAATGGAATGTTTTATAGTTATCTAGAACTACATTAAGCATATAGTTAGGCTATAGTTGTCACATTATTTCTAACTTAGTTACAAAAACAAGATAACAATGAAACAAAGGAAAATAACATGAAGAAGCATATGCTATGTCATAAATTATGTGATATAATGAGTGAAGTAACAATGCTGAGAAAGTTTGATGATGTAAATTCTAAAAAAATTATTTCATATATGTATTTTATTGAATCCCATCATATCTGCTCCATTATATTATTTGAGGTTTAATTGTTGTCTTTCTTGAAGATTTTCATATTCTTAGGATGGGACATTTTATTTTCATCATCATAAATATTGCAAATGATCTGGTAAGAGCTGAATGACAATCCTGCAGAAGACAATGGCTGAATGTAGCTGTGGAAATCAGTATCAAAGACAAGAAAAGGAATAGGAGTAAGGAGAGAGCCCCAAATCTTAAAACATAAAGTAAGCATAGATTGATTTCAAATGTGACAACAGGGATTAGACACAAATGTAGATAGGGAAGTTACATTCACAAAAGTTGTAATATATCCAAGATAGAGTAAGAATTAGAACACATCAAAAAAGGCAAAATATGACATATGCAAAAAAGAAGGAAGACTGTGGGATGAACCTGTATTATATCTTACCCTGCTTTACTTCTTACCAGCACTTAGAATGTCAACCACCTTCCTGAATATCTGCTTGCCTATCTCCAAATGAAATTATAATAATTTAAAATAGGTTTGTTGTGAAAATTAAATGATAGTTAATATAATGAGCAAGAAAAAAACTAAATATATGGAAACACTACAATGCATATTAGTTAAAATTAAGTAAATTGGAGATTTCAGTAGGATGCAAGACTCTTCTATGAAAATAATCAAGTTAAATAAAGAAAAATAAAAAGTCCTTCTATCTGTGCATCCATGAAGAATGCACTGAATAAGCCAGTGCATGGCCCATGATAGTAACTTAATATTTGTTAAATAATAGTTGAACAAATGAATAGGAGGGCCCAATTGCCATAAAAATCTCTGTAAAAATAGAGCATTATCCTGCTTCAGATCCCTCCAGGTTATTTGGGAATATTGAGGATATTGTGGAAGTATGTTTTGTTTCGGATTATTGAGATATATAGATACACCTTGCATTACTGAATGAAAGGCACAGTAACCCAAAATCTTCAGCACCATAACCCATCTCATTGAACTATTTATGAGTTCGCATGTTGTGAGTGGCCTCCCACCTCTTTATACCCAAACATTTTGGATTTCTCCTTAAATTTTCAGAGTTGGATGAGGGATGTTGTGTGAAATGTGGTATCTATGTATGTTGGTCCATTTTAGCCACTTGATTCCAAAAACAAAAGAGCATGGATGTTGCATTGCATCTTATGGACAAATGTTAATTATTTCCAAGGCTTGGAATGGCCCTTACAATTAGCATTCCCATTTCCAGCTTGGTAGAAGGTGTAGATTTTTAAAGGAGAGAGAGATATGGACATCAGATCTTACTTGGAGGATCTCTATAGGATCTACACACTATCAGTGTATTTTGAAAATATTCTGTGTATTTTCATATTAAGTATTTCATTGAAGCACTCTAAATTACAAATGTTCAAATGCTGTCTATGTCCTATGTGGTGCTTTTGTAGCTTTTTTTTTTTTTTTTAACATACAATGTGAGAACTAAAATAAACTTGTTGTTTCTTTCTACTTTTCCTATAGACCATGTATGTGTCCCTCATAGACGGATCTGAGATCAACTCCTCCATTTGTTGCCTCTTGCTGGAAGGCAGCCCTTTTGAGTGGGGCCTTTTCAAGACATTTCCAACTTGAGTACTTTGCAGAAGACCCCAATAACCCTCATGAAACGGACCCTTGCCCCATGTTGGTCATCCCATATTGATCCTCCCACCTCTGTTTTTACAGGGAGCTGAAGCTCTTCTGACACCTTTCTTTAAAATATACTGGTCACTTAATGTTCTCTATTTAATCGACTTTTTAAATAATCTACAACTATATAAACGTCTCTCCATTCCAGATGTAATGGGTTGAATCCAGCCTTTCCCAAAAGATTTGTTGACATCCTAATGCCCTGTACCTGTAAATGTGATGTTATTTGAAAATAGAATATTTACAGATATAATCAAGTTAAGATGAGGTCATTAGGGTGAACCCTAATCCAATATTACTGGTGTTCTAATAGGAAGACAAAAGACATAGACTCATTTGGGCATGGGACTAATTCTGCCCTAGAGCCTTCAGAGACAGCATGACTGTCAACACCTTGATCTCAGGCTTCTTCCCTCCATAGTGGGGAAAGACTAATCTCTGTTGTTTTAACCCATCCACTTTGTGGTACCTTGTTACAATTTTTCTAGTAAATGAATACATGTACCAACTTCTTATTGTCTCTTTCTGGGACACTAGTCCCCTTGCAGATAGTTCACTATATCTGTTCGGGCTCCCATATTAGACACACTCCATTCTCTAGACCAGCACTATTCAGTAGAACCTTCTGCAATGAGGAAAACGCTTTAAATCTATGCTATCTAATATGATAGCCAATATCTACCTATGGCTATTAACCACTAGAAAATGGACCAGCGCAGCTTTATTGGCCAGCACAGTGGCTACAGTATTAGAAAGCAGTTCTAGACACCGTAATCATTTCAACCAAATCTGATCATCTCTGCTTATGCTATGCATAGATATCTGCTTATGCTATGCATAAAGGACAAAAGGTATATTGACCCTCCAAGCATTTCTAACAGATGTCCCTCTTTGCCAAGTGTTAATCCACCTCTCTGTCCTTCTACCAGATTTTAAGTACACATGCTCCATTCCATCTTCAGCTCTTTACCCATCCATACTTATGTTGAAGATCTCTCTTCCCTACATTACTTTGCCCCTCTTTATCCTTTAGATATCAGTTCATTGTCACTACCCTGATATCTCAAACTAAACCACATCCATTCATAATATGCTGTCATCTACTACCCTCTTTTATTGTACTTATCAAAGCTAGTTTATCTTTTGTGTAACTGCATTTTTAATGCTTCCCTCAATAAATATAATGCCACATTATCCAAAAAAAATTTCTGTTCTTGGTCCACCATAAAAATGAAACATGCCTGTCATATGGCAGGCATTTTAATTATTGGTTGGGAAAATTAGTGAAGTCATCTTGACATGACATGTAATTAATAATAATTAATATTATTACATTGAATAAGTAATTATCCAACTTTTAAAATCTAGAAAGACATGGTGCTCAGGTTTAAAATGGAATCTAGCTAATTCATCCACTACTGATTGTCACTACAAAAATCTATGCAGATACAGAGAAAGGCACACATCTCAATAGCATTGGAGGCTAAAACACATAAGCAATTAATACCAAAATCTGGGAAGAATTGCCACTAATTAAAAAGCAGATGGAATGGGATTGAGATAAACCCAAACTAGGCATTTGCTTTTGGCATACCCTGGCTTTACTTTACAAAAGACAGACCATATTAAATAGGTATGAAGGTACTTCATGCCTCTTCAACCATCTGTCCACTGACTCTAATATCTGGTGTATTTCTATGTAGAAAACCTGACCTATTTCATTATTCTGTGATGTAGATAACTGCTTTCTCTTCACTTCAAATGTTATATTTGATATTGGATAATCAAAATGTTGCTTTAAATAAAATATAATAACTTCATTTAATCAGTTAATTGAAAAACTGATAACATTCAGCATTATGGAAATTTGTAGCAATAAACAGTAATTTTGTGGGTATGAAAATATTTTGAGAGAAAGGTACTATATGTGGCCTGTGATGTAGGGATTACATAGGAAGAGTAATGGAAACAGTAGTAAAAGTTATGGGTCAATATTTTCTATATGTTCTGCCTATGAAGAGTAAAAAAAGATTCATGAAGTAAGGATAGAAACAAGACACAAGTGAATAGAACAGTGGGTGAAAACTGCTATAAAATGGACATTAGACCAGGAACTACTTACATTTACTGTCAAGATGAAAATATGATTTAAATAATATAGCAGGCATTGAGCTTCTCCATATTCATATTCTCATATTGTTTGTTACCTGGACTTAAGTGACCAGGTAACAAACAATATGAATTTCATGAGACAAAGAGCTTACTATACATTTCATTTCCCCCATGAACCTTTTGTCTTGAACATATTCATCAATTTTGGCAACCCTGGCCTTATTTAATTGTCTTATATTACATGCTCTATTATTCAAAATAAACTGTGATATATAGTAAGTACTTGGACACATGTTATGAATTCACAAAATTGGCAGTAATGATAAAAGAAAGTTGATTAGAAAAAACAAGTAATACGTAAAAGGGAAGGGTAAATGAGTCTGAAAGAATCAGAAGACGCAGATACTTCCAAAAGTCATTGGACACTGGAGACTGTCATAGTCAAAATAGTACAGAAGTATTTTGTCTCTGTGAAAATGCAGTATGTTGAGAAAGAGAGATGACTGAAGGGAAGAAAGCTTGTGAGTGATCTGAGACACAGCAGAAGCTGGTAGAAACAGCAGAACTGAGAAAACTAGTCTTTAGATTGAAAAGAACTGATTTTGTGGAAAAAAATCAAGTGAATGCTATGGAAGGCAGATTGGAATAGTATTTTTAGAACAGAGAGGAATAGTACAAAGGGAAAATTATGATGAGAAAGAAAATTATAGACAAGAACAGGAAACAGGAGCCAGTATGTAGAATATTATTATTCAGATGGGAAAACTCAGAAATAAACAACAACAACAACAAATCAAAACATTCACAATATATGTGGTATGAATCTTTTTCATGTGTAATGAAAACATTGTATGCCGATTACTAGGTTGTAATTAGATAACCATAATCCAAGCAACTATAATAAAAGGCAAATAAACAAGGCACACCCTAGGAATATGACTCAGATTATAACCATAAAGTAAAAAAATACAAAAATTGAAAATCAGATAAAGTTGCATCCAGAGAGATAAAAAATATTTCTAATTTGAGATTACACTGCGACACCAAATGCTACTAAAGTGGAATTTTGAGGGAAAAATTTTACAGTTTCAAGGGCTAATTTTGCGATTCCCCAATTTCTTATCTTATTCAGTTATAATATTAAAATATATTTTAATGAAAATATCTTCAGATGTAAGACCTCCTGAATGTATATGTTATAAACTCAAGAGTGTCCATTACAAAAATACAACATGAAAACTAAACGTCTACTTTTGAAAATATCCTATTTTCAAATTATCTTCTCCGTTTTTTTCTTTTCTTTGTTGTTATTTCTTTGCTTTCTCTTTTCTGTCTGTTCTTGGAAAGAAAACTAAAATAAACACTTTAAATTTGATGAAATATTATATAATTTGAACGCTGATTGTAAACTTTCTAAAATTATTTGGTGAGTTTTCCATTTATACTGTGCTCTAATTCAGTCTAAATTCCAATCAATGATCATAAAATTTGGCAAAACTACAAGCTGTGCTTATAATCATTACATGTAATACACAAACTTACATGATAAAGTTAACAAGAAAGTGTCATAATTTTAGTTTCAGTAAATCATGTTTTAAAAAAGAATAAGAAGAAAGACTCAAAAAGAGGTAAAATTTTGCATATACTCATATATTTACCATTTCTGATGCTTGCTTTTCTTTTCTGGTATCGGAAAAGAAAGTGTCTTGGCAACAAATTTTCTTAGTTTATTTCTATTAAAAAAGTCTTTATTTTGCCTTCAATCATGAATGATATTATCACTGAGAACAGAAGTCTGCGTTGACAGTTTTGTTTTGTGGGGGTTTTTTCCCCCTTTTTGTCTTTGAGCAATTTAAGGATGTCCAATCCTCTTCTGTCCTCCATCACTCTCATTTCAGTCATTAATTGCATTGATGTTTCGTTGTATGTTATAGGTCATCTGTCTTTTACTGCTATCAAAATTCACTCTGTATATCTAACTGACAGGCTTGACTATGCTGTGTCTGGGTGTGGCTGATTCTTGGGGTTTATTTTCATGGTCTTTAAAAATATCTATGTAAAAGTTATGGATTTTGCAAGCATGGGTAATTTTCAGCCATGATATCTTTAAGTTCTTCGGTTTTTTTTCTTCTGTCCTATTCTCACAGCCATTCCTGTTTCATGTACTTTTGATCATATGATACCATCTAACATCACGTTGATACTCTAGTTATTATGATTATTTGTAATATTATTCCTATTCTTAATTTTGGATAACTTATATTGTTCTACCATTAAGTTTGTTTACTCTTTCTTCTGAAATGTTCATACAGCTATTAAGTTGAGCCAATATATATTTAATTTCATGAGTTTATTTCTCACTTCTAGGGTCTCCGTTTGTTTTTTAAAGTTTATATTTGAGAGAAAATATAAAGTACTTGATTTGGAAAGATAAAAATCTAAACTTTTACTTTCCTGTTTTTCTTTAAAAAAATTGAAATAAAATACATGCTCATATATGATATTCAGAAGAGGTTATGAGTGGTTGCTTTTCATACATTGATGTTTTTATGTTGGTAAATTAGAAAAGTCCTTAGCTACATAATCGAAACCACAGACAACTTATTCTAGTAAAATCACCTGGATTCAAAAATGAATATATAAATTCATTATGTACTTTGATATCATGAATCCAGTTATGATTGTCGTCTTGATTTCTCTCAATAACTCCCACCAAATATGAGATTGGAAAGTATCTAACATTTAATAAATCATAATCTAAGGCAATTTCATATGATAATTCAATGGGTTGTAGGAATTTTCTCCTTTCATAGAGGAGAAAGTTATTACTTCATAATTTGAAGCAACATTTTGTTAAGACTATCACACACACACACACACACACACACGCAATTTCTGTGGGTTGAAAACATTAAAAGTTATTTATAGCAGGATTCAGGGCTACCAAGAATTATAAATAAGTAAATATGAATTATATTTTTCAAGCTTCATTAATCAAGTATTTTTCCAAGAACATTTAATGATGGGCCTAGTATAAACACAGCTTTTCTTTGTTGAAAACTAGTTAACAATCATTTCTCCTCTTATAATACTAAAAATGGAAGAAAAACACATGAATCACTTTCTGAAAAATTACCAATGACTTAAAAACAAGTATTTCCATAATAATAGATATTTTGGTGTCTTTTTTTCTGGTTCTGTGGATTGTTTAGCTATTTGAAATGTGTGAATACTTAGTTTTAGTTCATATTCTGAAGACAAAATACCTTACATTTATAGCTTCTTGAGTCTAAAGTAAGAAAATCTTCCAATAATATTGCATGCGTAACAGTGACATTTATAAGAGAGCATTTAAAAATATCCTCTTTCAACTTGTTGATATTGCATTGTAAGGGTATGATGCCTGTCACTGTCACAACCATATTTTGATAATGAGAGTGGTAGGAAGAAACACAGTAAGAAGGGCTGAGCTGAAAGCTAAAAATCCCTTGTTTTCTTAAAGTCATAATTAAGCCATTGATTTGGTTGAACTTTGAAATATATTACTTTAGGGCTTTAGAGTTTTCCTAATTTTTTAGGCCATTTTACGTCAGAGTTTCTCTCTTTAAAGTCAAAACAATCAGATAAATTTGACTTTTAAAAAATATTTTGCCAAATAACACAGACCAGCAGAATAAAACAAGGAAAACAGTAGGAAAAAGCAGGAGATTATGCAAAATAGATAGAATTAGCAGAGAAAAACTGTGTGGGTCTATCCGTATGTGTGTGTGTTAGAAAAAAATAAAAAGAAAACTATAAGACAAGTTAAGCCACTTTCTTTTCTCATTCATTAATATGATTGAACAGGCCTGTTATGACTAGAGTCTTTTGCTAAGGGCTGCAGCAAATGCCTAATAGCCTTGAGATAGGACTCTTAGCTATGTTATTATTATTATTATTTTAAAGCTATTCCCCTTCATTGCACTGTTGGCAGTGGTGTCTAAAGATTACCTCTGTACTTATCACCAAAAATTGGATTCTAAAAATCAGACTTATCTTTGTTCATATTACAGGAAAAAAACAAAGGATTGCATGTTGCTTGCACTAGTAAATGTTCACTGTACTTAAGTCCTCTATACTTGATAGTGTCATTCAATTATTTCTTTTTGCCCTCTTTCTATTTAACCAGATAAATCCTTTCTTATATACAAGTAATATTATGAGTATTCATTCATTCACTTAACAGAGGATTTCTTTGGTCTTTGTGTGTGTGTGTATATATATATATATATATATATATATATATATACACACACACAATATATATATATATACACAAAACATTTATACACACAAAATAAACACATTTGAAAGACATATATATATCTTTCAATATATATATATCACATATCCCACACATATATGGGATAGGTATGTATATATACATCTTTAAATGTTCAATGAAAGAATATCCTATATGACTTTTATGTTTTGCAGTCTTAGACTTATGACTTTTTATTGTGTCGGTGTGATATTAATACCTCATACCCTTAACTTTATTAAAATTGACAAACAGGTTTTTCTTCTTTATGGCTTTTTTAAACTTTTACTTAAATTTCCATACAAAGTGTTGGCAAAAAAGGCACAATAATTACATTGCCATATCCATTCACATAAACTCCATTCTTAGAATGTTCCAGCCCAACATGATATCCTGCAGGATTTGACATCTCAGGGAAGCAAAGGGCTGCATTCATCAGTGAGATATAGAAAATGAAAATTTTAATCAGTAAATTGCACTTCAGTCATCCACTCCATCATTTCTACAGGCCTGGGCTGCTAATTTACATGTTGGTGTATATAGTATTATGATAAAGCAGCAGATAATGACACTAATTGTTATGTGCATAAGGCAGAAGGAATTTACCACTTGCACTAGGAACAAAAATCAAAATACATAATGAGTTTCAGCTCAGAGTTTATAGTCACTTGTGTTCTTCTTGAAGAAGCCAAACTGTTCTTCCACATAGGTAAATCAAATAGCAGCTGTTTTTATTTCATTTAATTAAAATGTTAAAAATAAACATATTTGAAATGGTAAAAACTGAAAAAATACCAAAGCACAGTGAGAATTGTATCTGTTTACTACAGACTTTGCTTTGGCACCCTGCCTGCATAAATTAACTAACCTGCTTTCAGGAAAATTACAAAAGGGTTAGATTATATTACATGCATGATTCCTACAAACGTACACAGTAATTATAATGAAGTTGGGGAAACCAGCCACTTTGGCTGATAGTATCAAGTAATATTAAACAGGTGATAATTTTCTTAAGATGAAATTCATATCTGACAATTTAAATTTTTCAGCATGTTATTTTAATATTTGGAATAAGAAACTTGAATGATAAATTGTTTTCTTTTTTTCTTGATTTCAAGTATAAAGTTTAATGCTGTGTAGACTCTTTTTAAAAAGGTGAAAATAAAACAACGATGTCTAAAATGTTTTGTCTGCAAACAGATTTAACATTGTGTTCAATAATTTGAAGAATAAAGTGAAAATCTTGCTCAGAATGAGAGACAAATACAAGGATTCACTTAAACAGGTATTTTGATGGTTCCACTTATACATTTGTTTATATGGTGTTTGGGGTTAGATTATGACACCACAAAATTCTTACATTGAAATTCTAACCCAAACTACCACACAGAGTGACCTTATTTGGAAATAGAGTCTTTACGAAGACAATTAAGATGTGGTCATTACAGTGGGCTCTAATACGATTTGACTGGTGTCCTTGTAAGAAGGGGAAATTTGAACATAGACACATACATAGATAGGGAAGGCAATGCGAAGACACACAGAAAGATGACCATCTTACAAGCCAACAAGAGAGGTCTTAAGCAGATCCTCTCACATCCTCAGAAGGCACCAACCCTGCCAACATTTCACTCTCTGACTTCCAGCCTCCAGAAGTGTGAGACATAATTTTCCGTTTAAGGCACCTGATTAATAATAATTTGTTGCAGCAGCCACGGCAAACGGAAACATTTGGGTTTCTAAAGACGGAAGCAGCTGGGCGCGGAGACTCAGGACTGTAATCCCAGCACTTTGGGAGGCCGAGGCAGGCGAATCATGAGGTCAGGAGATCCAGGACCATCCTGGATAACACAGTGAAACCCCATCTCTACTAAAAATACAAAAAATTAGCTGGGCATGGTGGCGGGCACCTGTAGTCTCAGTTACTCTGGAGGCTGACGCAGGAGAATCACTTAAACCCGGGAGGCGGAGGTTGCAGTGAGCTGAGATCACACCACTGCACTCCAGCTAGCATGACAGAGCGAGACTCCGTCTCAAAAAGAAATAATAATAAAATAAAGACGGATGCTCTGAAAAGGGAAAGGAGAAAAGGGAGGCATTTGTGGAGTAGGTGCTCATCACTTTCTCAAGGATATTTACAAATGTAATCATAAATACCGCACAGAATCCTCGTAAAAGTGACTTAACTTCCTGACAGAGCATGAGCACCATCATCTCTGACAAACACTCCCTTTCTAGCCTCATGCATTTCAAGGAAATCACTTCTAACTACAAGCAGCCAGAAAAGAGCAGACAGTAAAACACAGGTAAGACAGGCTCAGGCACAGAGGAAGGCAGGGAGGAAGTCTCTTGTGTAACTGCCAAACTTCACCCTCATACAATGGGGATCCAGTAAAACAGTGGGCCTTAATAAGCACATTCTTTTCTCTTCTGGTGCACTCAGATAGGGAAGCTAAAGGCAGATTCGGGGGATATGCCTGAAGCTGCAGAAAGATGTATGGGAACAGACACACAACTCTCCCTCTCAGATAAGCACAACAAAGAGACACAGAAGCAGTCGAAGTCTCTGAAAAACTCTCCCACCCTGAATCCTTAAAAACTCTTAGTCTGTAAGAGAGTGCAGCTTCTGACCTAACTTGGTCAGAAGTCCCTCCCAGGTTTGAAATAAACTTGTTGACTGTCGAGCCACCCTTCGTGTTTCTCTCCTCCTTCTTTAGTTCTTACTCTTCCACTTTTAAATAGGAGGAAATTGAGGCACACAGAAGGTGAAAAGAACTAAGGTTCAAGCCCAGAAATGACTAATACCCACGCCTGTGTTCTTCCTGCTTCCATTCTGCATCTGCACTCTATCCTAACACAAAGATTGCAATTCCATTTTATTTCCAAAACTAAATAGTATAAATATTAAGAAGGAATTATAGTTCCAGGACATTTTTTAGGCACATGAAAAGTTATAGAAACACTACATTACTGTATATATTTGTGACTATTATTTGCTACTATAAATCCATTCTTCCCTATGTGCTAAGTAAAAAAGATCATTTTATTAATAAGAACTTTCCTGTTTATCAGGTTATTCTGATGAAAAAAAATAGTATACACAGTAAAAGAAAGTTACTATTTCTAAGCCTTTTTCTTGTTTTTGGGATGGAGTTTCACTCTTGTTGCCCAAGCTGTAGTACAATGGCAGGATCTCAGGTCACTGCGAACTCCACCTCCCAGGTTCAAGTGATTCTCCTGCTTCAGCCTCCTGAGTAGCTGGGATTACAGGCATGTGCCACCATGCCCAGCTAATTTTGTATTTTTAGTAGAGACAGGGTTTCTCCGTGTTGGTCAGGTTGGTCTCAAACTCCTGACCTCAGGTGATCCGCCCACCTTGGCCTCCCAAAGTGCTGGGATTACAGGCATGAGCCACCGTGCCTGGCCTTCAAAGACACTTTCAGTAAGATAATATTGAAGTTGAATTTATCCTTCTAAAATTTATATGTTGAAATCTTACACCCCCAGAGTGATTTATTTTGAATTAAGGTCTTTAGGGAAGTAGTGTAGTCACAAGGCTAGCCCCTCATCTTCTATGCCTATTGTCCCCTTGAAAGAGGAAGACACCCCAGACAGCTCTCTCTCAGCACAAACACAGAGGGAAGGCTACATGAGCACACAGTGAGAACGTAAGTCAAAATCCAGGAAAAAAAAAGGTCTTATCAGAAACCAATCTTGATGGCACCTTGATCTTGGACTTCTAGCTGCCAGAACAGTGCAAAAGTAAATTTCTGTTGTTCATAACAGCCAGTCTGTAGCGACTTGTTATGGTGACCCTAGAAGACAAATGCAGCTAGTTATTATTAACCTGTCATATTTAGAATCATTTATAGGATAGCTGTGTATATCTGTATTTGTAGCTCATTCTCTCTGTGCCTTTCTCATGGGCTCTATGGTTGGCTTTCTCTCTGTTCCTTTTTTCTCCTTGTCAATCTCTTTTGTCCCTCATGTACTGGTTGCTTCGAAGAGGGAATACAACATAAAAATAGGTAATTTTCAGCTTTTTAGGGTAAAACTATATAGTCATCCCTCCGTATCCAGGGGGAATTGGCCACAGAAACCCTTGTGGATACCAAACTCCACAGATGCTCAAGTCTGTGATATAAAGTGGTGTAGTATTTGCATATAACCTATGCACATCCTTCCATATATTTTATATCATCTTTTGATTATTTATACTTAATACAGTGTAAATGCCATGTAAAGAATTTTTGTCCTGTATGATATGTGAAATAATGGCAAGGAAAACAACAGGGTGTAAATGTTCAGTACAAACACAACCATCCATCTGTTTTTAATAATTTTCATTTGCAATTGGTTGAATCTATGGATGCTTAACCCACAGATAAAGAGAGCTGACTATAGATACTACAGATACTACAAATGATTAGGAACTTCTTCCGTTCAGGGACTACATTTGGGAATCCTAGCAACAGAAATCCCTAAACCTTAATGGGGAATAGCCTATATGGCAGATAACCCTTCTTTATCTATTGTGGTTTAGAACTCATAGAGGCTGCAAAAACCCATATCTAAAATAAATGTAAGGTGTATCTAGACAGAAGTTCCCAAGACATTCTCAGCAAGCTCTACAAGTTTCAACATAGTCACAACAGAGTGACTGGTGTGTGTTCAACTGTAGCATGAAATGTTTTCTGACAGCCCCACCAACTTTTCTAAACACCAGAGAGATTCAAAGAAGTAGCATTGTGAGCATGTACTGAGAGTGACAGAAGAAGAGGAACATCTGGATTCAAAGACACTGTTAAAAAACAAGACAACAATGACTTGTGTGGCTGTCCTAGCAGATGCCAGCTTGACAACATAATGATTGGGAAGAAGATCAGATGCCTACCTTTTTCCTTTCTCTACATATACACAAGCCTGTTATCAAAAGTGAAACAATAGACTGAGATCCAGTTTCCAGCAACTGAAGAAATAGAAACTACAGACATAGTTGGGCTATAGAGCAGTAAAGAAAACTATGTTCCTTGCACAGCTGAGTTTGTTGTTTGAGGGTTGTAGGAGAGAAATGGGGAGAGTTTTTGTGTATTAATACAAACTAAGATATTAGTATATGTTCACCTGATATGATCTATTTTCAGATGCTTTTTAATATTTTATGTTTTCAGATCTAAGATCTTCTTTTTTGTTTGAAACGGAGTCTTGCTCTGTCGCCCAGGCTGGAGTGCAGTGGCGTGATCCGGGCTCATGGCAAGCTCCAACTCCAGGGTTCACGCCATTCTCTTGCCCGCCACCACGCCCAGCTAATTTTTTGTGTTTTTAGGAGAGACGGGGTTTCACCATGTTAGCCAGAATGGTCTCCATCTCCTACTCTTGTGATCCACCCGCCTCAGCCTCCCAAAGTGCTGGGATTACAGACATGAGACACCACGCCCGACCCAGATTTAAGATCTTAAATTTAGTGTTTTATATCTTTTACCATATCATCTGGTACTGCTATATCTTATCTCCTTCTTAGTTCTCTTTTAACATTTTTTTCATTGTTTCTCATTTGAATTTCTCCATCATGGTCTCTTGTCATTCTAATTTACTTGCAGATTCATCTTGCTAAACTGGACTTCTGAACACCCTTCTAGACAAAATGTTGTGTTTATCCTTTAGCTCTAGGTTTAAGTTTTGTAATGTGTGTCATCTACACTTACCTTTGCATGGTAGCCAACACTAAGTGTCCTGTTGATATTCATGCCACAACCAAACTAGACATATCGGGGTTCTCAAAACTAGGTTTCTACTTTCACCATTTTGAGAAAGCTGTTCATACATTCCTCATGTCTATTTTTTTTCTTTTTCCTGTTTTAAGGCCTAGTTTTAATCATTTGTTCCTTGTAAAACTTTTCTGATTGACTTCTTCTTCAGGATTTCTCTGACCTCACTGTGGTGGACCTGCCTTCCTTCCTGATCTATCAAATTCAAGTTTTGTATTTTTTTCTTTGTACTATATGTATATTTTCTCTCAACTTTTTTTCCCCCAGACAATCAATCTCTTTACTTCTTGCAATTATGTATGATTTACCTTGTAGGTAAATTACCGTGTAGGTTTGGATGATACATTTTATTAGAAATACATGTTTTTAAATTCATAGATTAATGTATGAGCAACAATGAAAACATTAACTATTCTTTAAAATATATATCGTATATCACACAACACACTGTGCTTTTTTTCTCCTAAAGTTTTTTAGGCGTATTTTTTAACCTATCTAGTTATATCAACACCATTCTACCCAGCGTGGAAACAAATAATGCCAAGTGGTCATTCCGCAGAGAACTGCCATTCTGTGAAATTATATCATCAATAATAAGAATATATCATATATCTTTGAACATGGTTATTCCTGAGAAGTTTTTCTGCCAAGAAGTTACATTTCATAAAATTTCTGTTTTATTGCTTTAATTGGATAAGAAAACTTTATAGTGTTTTATAATGTCAAAAAGAAACACAAAGCAATACCTCATTAATACCCCTAGCTTTATGAGCAAATATCTACAAATTCCTGACATTTCCTAGACTTTATCCATAGTTCCTTATTCTACTTTCTACAACTCATTCCCTTTATATTTGCTGAGTCTCCACTCTCCTTTGATAGGCAATCCTTCTTACTCCTGGAGCTTTTTTGTGGCTGACCAAGCTTGCAGTGCTTCTTTAAGCAGGCACATGTTATTGTTAATGGTCTTAATCTTGAAAGTTGAGTTCAAACTCACCTAATTCACCACATTTAAACTTAGATCAGCTTTTCTTGACTTGTAGTATGGTCTCCTGGAAAATTCCATGGTTTATTCCTTATACTTAGCCTTCAGCATTATTTCTCCAGCTAAGAACTGTAAATTTTTCTCTGAATAGAATTTTTAAAAACCTCCACTAATGCTAGATGTGACAAACTATTCTGATCAGGTCTTCAATGTCAGACTGGAAAATAATGGGTCGATGAAAATGGAGAAACTCTTTTTTTAATTATAGTTTAAGTTCTGAGATACATGTGCAGAATGTGCAGGTTTGTTACATAGGTATACCCATGCCATGTTGGTTTGCTGCACCCATCAACCTGTCAGCTACATTAGGTATTTCTCCTAATGCTATCCCTCCCCTAGTCCCCCACCCCCTGACAGACCCCAGTGTGTGATGTTCCCCTCCCTGTGTCCCTGTGTTCTCATTGTTTGACTCCCACTTATCAGTGAGAACGTGTGGTGTTTGGTTTTCTGTTCCTGTGTTAGTTTGCTGAGAATGATGGTTTCCAGCCTCATCCATGTCCCTGCAAGGGACATGAATTTATCCTTTTTATGGCTGCATAGTATTCCATGGTGTATATGTGCCACATTATCTTTATCCAGTCTATCATTGATGGGCATTTGGATTGGTTCCAAGTCTTTACTATTGTGAACAGTGCCACAATAAACATAGATGTGCATGTGTCTTTATAGTAGAATGATTTATAATCCTTTGGGTATATACCCAGTAATGGGATTGCAGGGTCAAATGGTATTTCTTGTTCTAGATCCTTGAGGAATTGCCACAGTGTCTTCCACAATGGTTGAACTAATTTACACTCCCAACAGTGTAAACGCATTCCTATTTCTCCACATCCTCTCCAGCATCTCTTGTTTCCTGACGTTTTAATGATTGCCATTCTAACTGACATGAGATGGTATCTCACTGTGGTTTCAATCTGCATTTCTCTAATGACCAGTGATGATGAGCTTTTTTTTTCATGTTTGTTGGCCGCATAAATGTCTTATTTTGAGAAGTGTCTGTTCATATCCTTCACCCACTTTTTGATGGGGTTGTTTGTTTTTTTCTTGTACATTTGTTTAAGTTCCTTGTAGATTCTGGATATTAGCCCTTTGTTAGATGGATAGATTACAAAAATTTTCTCCCATTCTGTAAGTTGCCTGTTCATTCTGATGGTATTTTCTTTTGCTGTGCAGAAGCTCTTTAGTTTCATTAGATGCCAATATATTACAGGTTTAGTTGATCCACATGTTTGTTAAATCTTGATTCTGCCATTCTGTTTAATTCAAACAATTGTAATGTTCTCCCCTTACAGTTTTAGCCACCATTTCCCTGATGATTAATAACGTTGGCGAGTCATAGTGCCTTTGTTGTTGATCTCTTAATACTAATTTTTTGTCTATTTTCAATTGGGGTGTTTGACATAATATCATTTTGTTGTGACTGTTTATAAAATTCTGTCTTTCTCCTTTTCTCTCTCTT
This sequence comes from Pan troglodytes, assembly GCF_028858775.2. Classification (NCBI taxonomy): domain Eukaryota; kingdom Metazoa; phylum Chordata; class Mammalia; order Primates; family Hominidae; genus Pan; species Pan troglodytes. The sequence continues at coordinate 95,736,067 of NC_072412.2, read as the reverse complement.
CCTCTCACACACACACACACACAAACACACACACACATACACACACAGACACAGACAAAACTAATACATTTTCTGCCAGACTATGGTTAGTCTATTTCATTTATTTTAGTATCTTTTTAAAAGTTTTTCATATCTACCAAGTCCATATATCATCTTTTTTTCTCATTGTCTGCCTTTTTGTATTCTATATTGCCTAATCCAAAGCCATAAATTTTTTTGTCCTTTATTGATTTGTGGAAGTTAGTTTTATAATTTTTGCTCTATGATTACTTAGTGAAACAATCTAAATTAGTTTTTTGTATAATGTGAGACAAAAGATGAGCTACTTTTTTTTTTTTACTGATGGGTGTCTAATTATACAAGCATAATTTTTTTAAAAGGCTTGTTCTGTTTTGAAGTATCCTCTGAGAATTATTAAAGAAAATTGAATATACATATATGGACATGTTTCCCAAATCTATTCAGATCTTTTTATGTATACATCTATATTTAAAGACACAGCCCACTATGTTGATAAATGTAAATTTAAAATATATCTTGCAACAAGGTAGGTTAAAACTTCTAACTTTGTTTCTTGTATCCAATCTCTCTGAAATTCTGTATAAATTTTAAAATCATCTTTTCATTCTCTCTTATAAATCCAACTATGGTTGTAATTGGGAATGTGTTTAATGTATGCATCAACATAATGAGAACTGACATAATCATACATTACTTTCAGGACTATGAACCTGAAATAAGTTTACCCATGTATATTTTCTTGAATTTTTCTCTATAGTTTCTTAGTGTTTATTATATAGCACTTTTAATATATGTTGTCAAACTTAAATATTTCATATTTCCAATAGTACTATAAAATATACTTACAATGCTACTATAAAATATTTTTTTAAATTATTTCATTTTTAAAATTTTTCTCAGCAAAGTTTTATGGTTTTTATTATATAGCACGTAAGCATATCTTATTTAATTTAAACATAAATCTTTCCTATTAATAATCCTACTATAAAATATTTTAAAAAATTCATTTCCGCTTTTTATTGTGCATATGTAGAAATACAATCAATTTGGTACCCTATTACCTTGCTAAATTCACATATTAGTTCCAACATCTTTTCTATCAATTCCTTTACAGTGTCTGCATAACTTTCATGGATTCTGTAAGCAAATATAAACTTAATTTACTTTGCAAATATATTTGCCATTTATGTATGGATTTTTTTGTTGTTGTTTATTGCACATGCTAGGACCTCCAGTATAATGTTGAATACATAGGTGCTAAATTTTATCAAATGTTTTGTATCTTTTGTCATGATTCTACATTTTCTCTCTTTTAGTTTCTTAATATGTTGGATGTTATTGCTTGATTTGCATAACAGTTAAACTTACCTTTTATTCCTGAGATAAAATGCAATTTACTTTTATATATTATCCTAACTATTAACATGTTTCTCATTTCAATTTGGTAGCTTTTTAAAACAATTTGTGAATCTATGTTCACAAGGAATATTAATGTTTAGCTATAATTTGTTTCTTTGATTTTCCTCTTGAGGCCTTTCTGCTTGTGACATCTTACTCTATCGAGGTAATATCAGGTTGACACTACTTTTGTAAAACAATCTGGAAAATATTTATTCCTCATTTATTTTATGGAAGAGTTTTTCTGAGTTTTTCTGGTATTAATTATTTCTTAAATAGCTGGTGTAATTCACTGTTAAAATCATACAGGCCTGCAGTTTTATTTATAGGAAATATTTTAAACGATAAATTTAACTTTTTAATTTGTGTAGGTATATGCAGGATACCTTTTTTCTTAATTGAGTTTATAAAGATTTTTTGGAAAGTAAATTTTATACTGTTATTTCATAAATAACTAGCATGGTGAACATGAGGGCTTTGAAGGGTTATATATTCTTATTCTTTTTTCTAAGATAAAAAAAAAACTCTGCCATATATTAGTAATCAGGCTTCTCAATCTTGCAGACATACACTGTTCTGAAATAGAGCTGCTTCTTTTGGGATAGACTCAGATGTACACTGGCTATTAAAGTTGAAATATCATTTTCCTTAAGCCAGATTGTAGCTATAAATTGCATTTATATTTTTGAACTGAATTTTACAGAAAATCTTATACATTACTATGTTGTTTGGAAAGTGCTTCTTCTGATCTTATTTTCTTTATTTTTACTTTATGAGAACTATCCTCCATTTCAAAACATATTTGTTGCTTTTTATAACATCCAATCGACAGATACATGTATCCATTTTCTCTTTCTCTGTCTAATCCCTAATATAAAGATTCTTATTCCAATTCAACACTATTGTCTATGACATTTTCTAGGCACTTTTGTATATATTGCATCAAATTTCAGTTAGATCCTCTAGCTCAGTTAAGCAACTCCTCAAATAAGTTCATTTCTTTCACTTGTGAGATCATAACTCTAATCAATGGTTGACAATGCCTGTGCTTTAAACAATGTTCCAATTCATGTTATCTTATCTGTTTACATTATGTAGCCAGTTACTTAATTTTTGCATCTATTTCTATTCTAATGTCTAATTTTGAACATTGATGAAGAAATTGCATTTTCAAAATTCTTCCATTATAAATAAAATTTATTCTACCTGCTTTTCAGCCTCAAAGGTTTTGACGTATCAATATTCACCATTCATGTCCACTTACCGGAGGAATTGTTAATTTGTACTAAAGTATGAACCATATGTCGTGCATACTCATTATCTCTGGACCACAAACTATAATCCATTTCAAGTCTGTTCTCAAGATTATTTTAGTTCTTTTCAACAGGGAGTCTGAAATTACTATTGTATATATTTTTGTTATTGTTAGTTCTTTAACTGTGTGTTTGAGAACATCTCTGATATTCAATTTGGTTTCAGTTATGTTTTTCCTCAGTTTTTTTTGTGAATATTATGCAATATACTGATTGATACTTAAATGTAAAAATGTTTGAGTTCCTGGTATAAACTCAAATGCAAATAATGTATTTAATCTTTTATATACAACTGGCTCAAGTTTCTTTTTGTTTACCTGTTTTTCTTCAGAATTTTTGCATTTATACTGAGGAGAGGGATTCACTATATACTCTTCAACTTAATCTATTCTTGTTAGGTTCAATTTTCAAGGTTATACCAGCCCTAAAATATGGGCTAGGAAAAGTTCCTTTTTCTTTTAAAAATATGGGTGACTTTGATCAGTGTTTAATTTTTCCTACAAAGAAGTATGGAAATTTCACCAGTGAGGAAAACTGTTCTGGTCTGTGGGAACATTTTAAATTGTGGATGTATACACACACACACACACACACACACACACACACACACAATCTCTTATTGTGTCAGTTTTAGAAAGATAAATGTGTGGGTGGTAATTTATGGATTGTCCATTTTTTCCACATTTTAAAATATTTTGTATTCAGCTGTCCAACATATTCCAGGTTCTATTGGTTTCCGCTTTTGGCAAACATTTCTTGACAGGTATTGATATTCAAAATATCCCACCCATGATCTTACACGAATATCAGCCTTTCTTCCATTTGTCAGCATCTCATTGTCAATTCTGTTAAAATTCTCAGACTTGTCCCAGCTTCTTTAGAATTTCCCAGTACACTGAGGAGAAAAGAGCTACTTTAAAACTGGTGGGTGCATGGAAGAGAAGAATGCTGCTTAAAATTAGCAGATGTGTTGAGGGCAAAAGCAGCACTCAAGTTTGGACTCCCCTCTCTGCTTCACTTTTTTCCTGAGATCTTAGCCCTAACAGCGCTTTGTGCTTTGATAGATTCTTATGCTTTCTGACATAAATTTTCTGTGTTTGGTTGACATCACCAGGTGTGGTGGTCCCAAATGAGCTAGCCCACTCTGGTGGTCTTGCATATACTACTGTGAGGAAAGCAAAGGGATAATGGTCCCAGCTGTTGCAGTCTAATTCATCTCTATAGTGGTGCTGAACATGCTTCTCATGGTTGTTCCAACTGATGACTGAGTATGACAGAGATTCTCAAGCTAGCCTATTCCTATGAGCTGTGAGAATCCTTAGACAGATGATTTTTCCTGTAGGAATTTCCATTGGCCTCGCCAAATTTTCTTAATACTGCACTGCAATTGAAAAAATTATTTCCTTTCTCCTTTTTACACAGAGATCAGGATAGAATTGCTGTTTGACATCTCTCCCAACTTCCTTATGCTCTCTGGAGCAGAACACTTCACAGCAGTTATCAATCCCAGGGGGAGGATCCAAACACTTCTTCCTATTGCATCTTGGAACTGGAGTCACTGAGAAAAACGCAACATGGTCAAGCACTGGGTAGAACTACACACTTTACTTACAGAGAGAAGAAACAGAACAAGATAAGCTTAATAGAGTGCTGTGATCCCTTATGGCTAGCACGTCACCCAGGCAGGCAGCTGAGAATGGGCAATCGGCCTACACGCACCCCTGTCAGGCTGAAGCAGAAGAACCCAACCCCTCGTCCATGGAGTCTGAAATAGTAAAAACTGGGTATGTTCCTGAGGACCATTGACTTACGAGCTTAAACAGAACAAAGGAGTGCACCCTGAGCTTATAAGAAAAGGTACTTGCATATAAGACAATAGGCCCTGCAGAGGCTATCTGGGCTTTTGATGTTTTGCAATAAAAAATTTCTAGGATCAAGGCCCATTTTTATGCAGTCAACAGGGGGTGGAAGGACCCCACAAACTACCTTTCCCAACAGCCTGTCTTCCTTGTTGAGAAAATAATCTCAAGGTATTTACCAGCAGTAAGTTGTTTGATCCTCTAGAATGTCTAATGTCATCTTGATGTTGGATTATTGTGTTACCAAGCTAACACAAGTGATGCCAAGAATAGCCTCAGAAATGCAGCAGTAAGATGGGGATTTATGACTGACCCACCCCCTTGCTGGCGGGTGAGAGGATGCCATCTCTGTTGGAAGGTGAGGCTCGAATCATTCTTGGCATAAAGTCCCAGGTCAGTCATCTGCCAGTTGGTGTTAGCCAGTGTCAAAGGACAGGACTACAATACATTTAGTTAATGATATAACTGGCTTCCTTTCATGATTCATGAATTGGGGTAGCATTCTATTCTGTAGAATAAGAGCTTCCCTGAGCTGAGCAGAAAAGAATGGCTTCATAGGCAGAAAAAGACTGAAGAAAGAAATAATGAATGGAAAGTGAATTGCTTGTTCCAGGGTTACTTTCCTTACAGAATTAAAATGAGGGGACTTCCTTATTATGCTAAATTGGATTGACTGGAATCTTGCTTGTTTTTCTTTTTGAAATTTTGCCCATTTCAAAGTTCAGTTTGATTAAGTGGCACTTATCAGGAGTGACTCCATTCTGGTTTGGTCTGGTCTACTGAGGCCTAGTGCAGGAAGGCAGTACAAGACAATGACCTCCCGTAAAATTTGGTTAACATCATGCTTTATTATCAGTCACATGAAAACTGCCTGAATTGTCACAGAATGGAGTGGCAAAGTTGGAGCCTACATGTGGATCCGAGAGCTTAGACGCTTAATTATAATAGCTGATCTAGCTACTCCTGTCTCTGAAAGACCAACTTGTCAACCTTTAATATGAATATCCCTTAAAGGAACCTAAAGGACACTTGGTGGTAAATTGACTATATTGAGCTTCTCCCTTCCACGAAGGTCGTGGATACCCATCCTGGTTATAAGTCTGCTTTGCCACCCTTGAGTCTGAGCCAAAATCCTTCACTGGAGCTTATGGTATGCCTGATAACACACAGCGTAGCTTCTGATCAGGAAACCCTCTTGACAGTGAAGGATGTGAGGGGCAAAGCCCAAACCCATGGGCTTCAATCATTGTATCACACACAGAACCATCCATAAGCAGCTGGTATCACAGGGTGTTGGAAGAGCTTCTAAATGCACCCTCCTCAAGTCTCAGGTGTAAGACAATAATCAAAAAGGATGTGGTATTTCATAGGAAGAAAAAAGTTGTTCATCATTAGAAAGAACAGAAGGTCTTGAAACCAAGGAGGAGAAAAACGAGTAACTCCACTTACTACACTTCCTATTGACTTAATGAAGGATTTGCTTCCCATCTCTGCAAATCTGGGTTCATCAGCTTGAAGGTCCTGTTCCTCAAAGCTGGTGTATTTTGGTGACTAGAAGCAGCAAGTGTCCCAATGGACTACCATTTATGACTACCAGGGAAGTTCGGACTCCTTGTGCCCAAAGTTTACCAGGTGAAAAGAACTGTCACTATACTGGCAGGAATAATTGATCTTGATCAGTAGGAAGAGATAGGGCTGCTTTTAGGGAGGAAACAATCTTTTTGATGTCCAGTTAATTCATTTGAGTTTCTCATAGTAATTCTGTGTTGTACTATGTTTGTGAATAAACATATGCAGCAAACCTAGACCAAGAAGCATAAGATTATTAAGCATTCAGCAGCCACACAAGAAAAGCCAGTGTGACTTGCCAAGTTACTAGCTGACAGTGAGAAAAATTTTTAATGTATAACAGGGTGGGGGAATGAGTACCAGTTGGAGCCCTGGGTGCATTTGCAGCCTGGGCCTATAATTCATCCTACTAACTTTTCTCTTATGACTTTCCTCTCAGGAAGAAAGGCCTGCAGATACAATAGAAAAGCCTTTACAAAAATCTGCTGGAGAAGAAGATCCGGGTGAAACAGCAGGAAAACTGTCGTAAAAATGCATATCTCAGATCTCCTACTAGTAGGGTCATAAGCAACCCATGACTCCAGCTGCTGAGGTCTAAATCTGTCACTACTTTTGCTCGGAGACTATTTCCTGTGGAGGGAGTATTCTTAACCAATTACTGCATTTGGCTGTGATATAAAAGTTGGCTCAGTCCTGTAAGTTTCCAGATTCTTCTAAGAGTGAACTGCATTGTAATCTGAGAATTTATGTTTTCCCTTCCTTTCATTCTTCTCTTTCAAAGGGTTTAGTACTACATTGTAGTTCGATGGTTTTCCAGCCTCCTCTGGTTTCTCAATACATAAAAGTTCTTCCAGTAAATCTTTTACATACATAATGGTTTCTTGGTCTCTGCTTTGTAGAGAACCTGGAGTAATACCTCTTATTCATACAAGCTAAATTTAACAACATAATTTATTTTATTTAAGGTACTAGGGGAACACAAAAAGAAATTTTTAAAATAAACTTTATGAGGAGGATGCTCTGCTAGTACAGTAAAAAAAAAAATGAGAAGTGGTTTCATGATGACTAACCAAAGAAAACTCTACTAGCCTCCTCTACAAAGAAGAAGCAAATTATGAGTAATCACAATTTGAATGGATCATCCAAAACAAAGCATGCAAATTCAACAGAGAAGTGACAGGAAACACCTAAGCAAGGAAGGAGGGAGAAGCCTGGAAACCTGTTTGGCTGGGATGGGCTGGAGCCTAGAGAAACTCCCCATTGTGGAGGAAAGGTAAGTGAGAGAACAGACTACTGCAATCTTAGCCATGGTAGAGCCTCTCAAACTTTGCAGGTTCTAAAAGAGGGAGCTGCCTGAGACTGTACGATGGCACTTCTCCAGAGAGAAAGCTGACATTGAGTCCCACTCATGCCCCAAGTCCTAAGAAGCTCCAAAAAGGCACTATTTTGAGAACCCAACCATGAACAGACAGCACCTTACACTGGGGCCTAACCACACCTGCAGCTCCACATTCCTGGGGCCCCACTGAGTTCCCTTGCCTGCAGCCACCACCATGGCTGTCTGCTGTCACAAGGGTGGAAGAGTGGGGTGTTGGCAGCAAACTTGCCTCCTTGAGCAGCAGAGCCACAATTCATTTTCATGAGCCCACACAGAGTTCCCCACCCATGGCTGCCATCACTGCAGGCTGCTGCCACTGGGGCTAGAGTGCAAGTGAAGCGCACCTTCCCCACCTGCCTGCCACTGACTGCTGCCCACCATCTTCAGTAGCAGGACCTCAGTGTACCCACTGCTACTCTCCACCCAAGCATTCTGCCAAGGTCCTGCAGATAATTTCACCCCTGCCTACGACATCCAGTACCTACACACACCTTCAGGGGACCTGAGGACAAGCCTGTGCAGCCTGGCTCCACAACCCTCATGCAGGAGCATGATGTCCAGGGACCTGGTAATTGCCAAACCCCTGTCCACCACCATTGGCACCTGAGCACTCCTCCTGGAAGCCTGAGGTTGGGCCTCCCTTACCCTACTGCTACCACCACAGCTGGCACCTACCTGCCTGTACCACATGTAGGCCTGGAGACTGGTCAGCTCAGCTCAATACAAATATCACCAACACCAGCCTTCACTGCTCAGAACCGAGGGGATTATCCCAATATAGCTATCATCATCTTCCACGCCAGGCCTGCTGCCCAGGAGCCGAAGAACCCACCCACAACCCTGGCCCACAACTGCCACTACTAGCTTCCAAGCAAGCCACCTGGAAGCCCAAGAATCGACCAACCTGGACCAACTTATACCAGTGCCAGTGTACATTGCTCTGGTGCCCAAGAACAGGCATGCTCGTCCCACAGATGCTACCACGGGGCCCAAAGACTGGCATACAATTTATCCCTGTCCCCAGCAAAACTTCACCACAGCCTCCACTAATAACCACACCTTCAGTCACTGAGGATAATACAGATACCACTGATGCTGATTTATAGTCAAAGAAATCATATACAGACTACATGACTACACAAGTGCAGAACCCTACCCAACCAACTCCATAGATATATCCCCCACAAAAGTCCTCCTATACTAAAGCCACTCCAAAAAAATCCGAAAAAGCAACTATTACACCGTATTTGCAGATATCAACATAAGGACACATAAAATATAAAACAGCAAGGAAATATGACACCTCCAAAGGGACACAATAATTCTTCAGCAATGGATCACAACAATAAAAGGATTAAAAGGATTACAACCCAGAAAAAATTTAAAACACTGATTTTAGAGGTGGCAGACCAAAATGCCAAAATAGGACCTTCCAGTGATCATCCCTCCTGCAAGAAGACCAATCTGAACCACTATGCACACAAGATAGCACCTTCATAAAAACCAAAAATCAAGTCAGTGATGATAGTACCTGGAATAACATCATATCAAGGAAAGAGACACTGAAGAAGGTAGGAAAGTCAGTCCTGCATTGCCTACAATGCCCCTCCTTCACCCCCCAGCAGTGGCCATATGGCACAAAGAATCTGTTTGCTTGGGGGAAGGAGAGCACAGTGATTATCAGACTTTGCATTAGAATCCAATGCTGCCCTGTCACAGTGGAAATCAACATAGAGCAGAATTGAGCCTGGGCCCATGGAGGGAGCGTTGAGACCAACCTTAGAGGTGAATTGTCCATCCCAATAGTCAGAAATTGAGTTCCAGCTAGCCCCACCTGTGGCCTAAACTGTCTTTCAAATTTATTTTAAACCCCAGACTAAAGTGTTCTGGGGTCATAAATAAATTTGAAAGGCAGTTTAGATCACAAGGATTGCAATTCCTGGGCAAGTCCTGGTGCCATTCTGGGCTTGGAGCCAGTGGATTTGAGTGCATATCACCTAGTGAAACACCAGCGGGGGTGGCCAAGGGGTGACATCGCCCCTCCCCAGTACCAGGCAGCACAGCTCACAGCTCTAGAAAAGTGAAGAGGACTGTGTCTTGCAACTTGAATGCAAGCTCAACTATAGTAAAATAAGGCACTAAGCAGACTCGTAGATAATATGACTAGATAGATCTCTACGAGGAAAACTGCAAAACACTGATTAAAGAAACTGAAGAGGACAGAAACAAATGGAAATTCATCCCAGGCTCATGGAACCTGTATTAGTCTGTTTTCACAGTGCTATAAAGAAATACCCAAGACTGGGTAATTTAGAGAGAAAAGAGTTTTAATTGACTTACAATTCTGCCTGTCTGGGGAGGCCTCAGGAAACTTATATTCATGGCAGAAGGTGAAGAGAAAGCAAGTACCTTCTTCACATGACAGCAGGAGGGAGGAGAGAGAGTGAAGGGAGAAGACATGCTTATAAAACTGTGAGAGCTGCTTCACTATCGTGAGAACTGCTTCACTATCATGAGAACTGCACTGGGGAATCCGCCCCCATGATCCCCTGGTCCCTCCCTCAACATGTAGGGATTATGGGGATTACAATTCAAGATGAGATTTGGGTGGGGACAGAGCCAAACCATGTCAGAACCAAAGAATGAATACCCTAAAATGACAATACTGCCCAAACAAATCTGCAGACTCAATGCAATGTTTATCAAAATATCAATATCATTTTTTATAGAATTAGAAAAAAAAATCCTAAAATTTATGTGGAACCAAGAAAGAGCCCAAATAGTCAAAGCAATTCTGAATTTAAAAATAAAACACAACAAAACAAAGCTGGAGGCATCGCAGTACCTGACTTCAAAATATGTTACAAGGCATAGTGACCAAAACAACATGGTGCTGGTATAAAAACAGACATGTACACCAATTGAACAGAATAAAGAATCCAGAAATAAACTCATATGTTACAGCCAAATGATTTTTGACAAAGGCACCGATAACATACACTGGGGAAAGGACACCCTCCTCAATAAATGGTGCTGGCAAAACTGGAGATCCATATGCAGAAGAATGCAAGTGGACCCCTATCTCATACCATATTTAAAAAGTCAACTCAATACAGATGAATGACTTTAATATTAGACCCATAACTACAAAACTACATTAAGAAAACATTGGGAAAACACTTCAGGACACATGTCTAGACATTTTGTGGCCAAAACCTCAAAAGCACAGACAACAAAACCAAAAATAGACAAATGGGACAATTTTAAATTAATAAGCTTCTGCACAGCAAAGGAACAACAAAGTGAAGAGAAAACATTTTGAATGAGAGAAAATATTTGCAAACTATTCAAGGGACTAATATTCAGACTATGCAAAGAACTCAAATAACTCAACAGTTAAATAAATAAATAAATAAATAAAAAATAATCCCATTAAAAAGTTTACAAAGGACAAAAATAGAAAATTCTCAAAAGAAGTCATGCAAATTTCCAATAGGTATATGAAAAAATGCTCAACATCATTAATCATCAGGGAAATGCAAATCAAAACTATAATGAGATATCCTCTTAAACGAATTGAAATGGCTATTAGTAAAAACAGAAAAAAAATAGATACTGGTTAGGATATGGAAAAAAGGAACTCATATAATCTTGGTGGGGATGTAAATTAGTACAGTAACTATGCAAAACAGTGTGGAGACTTAAAACAAAAAAGAACTAAAAATACAACTAGCATATTAACCAGCAATCTCACTACTAGATATTCATTCAAAGGAAAAGAAATCAGTATATTAAAGGGTTACTTGGACTTACACGTTTATTGCAGCACTACTGTCAATAACAGAGCTATGGAATCAACCTAAGTGTCCATCAACAAATGAAGAAATAAAGAAAATGTCATCTATATACGTAATTAAATATTATTTAGTGATATGAATGAAATTATGTCATTTGCAGCAATACTGATGGCACTGGAGGATGGCCCTGGAGGTCATTATGTTAAGTGAAATACACCAGGCAGAGAAAAGTATTTTACATGTTCTAAATCGTAAGTGGGAGCTAAGAAATTTCATCGAATGGAGGTAGAGAATAGAATAATATTAATAGATACCAGAGGCTGGGAAAGATGTATGTATAGTATGGGAAATGAAGAGAGCTTAGGTGATGGATCCAAATGTACAGCTAGATTGAAGTTAAGTAAGTTCTTATGTTTGAAAGTAGAGTAGGGTGAATATGGTCAGCAATAATACATTATGTATTTCAAAGCAGCTAGAAGAGAGGACATGAAGGGTACCCAACACATAAAAATGATAAACACTTGAGGTAATGGATACCTCAGAATACTCTGACTTGATCATTACATATTCTATGAATATGTAACAAATACTCACATGTATACCACAATATGTAAAATATAGTGTATCAATTGAAAAATGAGAGGTGTACCCTCACCTGATAGGGTAAAACAGACAAGGAGATGTAACAGCATATCCAATTGTTTAGAAATAAAGAAATGCATAGCACATTCAAGAACAGAATGTCATTCTTTGTGGATTTAATTTTTGCTACCAAACTTACATTTTGAAGTAATTCAGAATATATAATACATAATTAAAAAGTTTCATCTTTTAAATTAGTCATCTGATAAAAGATCAACTACAGATAACTAATTTTGCCTTTAATCATTTCAACATTCAAAGTGGCTATTGCTGTTCCGAATTAGGCATAAACAAAATTGTGAAGTAACTAAAATTGGCATTGGATATTATTTTTCAACATGCAAGTGTTCATCTCACTTTTAATTTAAAAAAAATCCATAAAATGCTCAGTGCTGTTAGAATATAAAATCTGAAAATAAAATCTAATATTTATTTAGAATGTGACATAAAAGACTCCTAAATCTCAATGTTATTCTAGAATTGCTCTTTGCACTTATTTTTAGCCATGGCTTTTAAGTGCAACGAATAATGAACTCATAACTTTGGAGGATTTGATTAGCCCAATGCAGCATGCTGAAAGTAGCTTTTAGAGCACACGGTTTAAATAAAAAGAAAATGCATAAGCTTTTACACTTGACTCCACAATACATTTTAGTTAATTTTATTATAAAAATTCTCCCCATTTATTCTATAAAAATGGTGCTCCAAGATGATATTTTGTTTTATTTTTTATTTTTAAATTGAGATCAGTTCTTGCTCTGTCATCCAGGTTGGAGTGCAGTGTGGCACAATCGCAGCTCACTGTAGCCTCAACTTCTCAGGATCCAGTGACCCTCCTACCTCAGCCTTCCAAGTAGCTGGGACCACAGGCATGTGTCACTATGCTTGGCTAATTTTTGTATTTTTGGTAGAGATGAGTTCTCACTATGTTGTCCAAGCTGGTCTTGAACTCCTGAGCTCAAGCTATCCACCCACTTGGGCCTCCCAACGTGCCGGAATTACCGGTGTGAGCCACCACACCCAGACTCTAAGATGATATTTTAAAATATCTGTGAAACAGACACAAATTTAAGGGCAAGGCATGAATCACCCATTGTTAAATTCAACATGGCAGATGCATTACACACTTTTTCAACTCGTCCACCCACTATATATTTTATATCAGAACATCACTATGTACCCCACAAATATGTATAATTTTTATTTGCCAATTAAAGTTAAAAGTAAAAGATACAAAAGGCACGAATGAGAATAAATAAATAAATAAATATATAAAAGACAAAAAATAAAAATAAGCAGAGTCTCTTCCTGGTTTTATTAAGACTAGATGCAGTTGTCATCTGCTCAGACTCCTACTAATAGTGCTCAAATTTGGACTTCAGATATTAGAAAATCTTGAAATTCTTTCTTGCAAGTGCTGTATACAAAACATTTGCATAAATAGTAAACGATTTCCTAGTTACATCTCTCCGAACAGCTGTTAGGGTGACAAGTTAAAACTGAGATTTTTCCAATTTTTACTGAACACTATCAGTTCTGTATTTCCTATTTTTAAAAAATATATTTCTTCAATGTATTAGCCTTCAAAGCTTGATGCCCACAAATGGAACTCAAAAAGGAGGAATTTATACAAACAAAGTAATAGTAGTAGCAGGAACAAGAAGCTTTAGCCATTGATAGCATCAACACTGGATTTTAGACAGACAATTTACAATCAATATTTTAATGTTCAAGCAAGGTTAATATAAAATAAATATGCCCAAAAAGTGAACTGACCTTTATTTAACATTTTTTATTAGTTATTTCCTAAGTATCAGGTGTTCTTTAGATACTGAGATATTTGAATGAATGAAATTTGAAATGATTCATTTAACGAACTAACCATTGTAATTGATTTTTCCCCATTTTGTTGAACTAACCATTGCAATTGGTACAAATAGATTATAAACAAAATAGGGGACAAAAGTAACAGAAGTAAAGCAAGACAACACCAGACACAGTCATGTTACTCTCATCATTTCCCCTTTATTCGGACAGGTGTCCTGGTGTCACTTTAAGAATACATTCTGACATTGACTTTTTGATGCTTTCATAAAAGATAAGCCCAACTTTTTTTTTGTTATTCCACAAATGATGGAAAAATTTGCTAGGTCAGCTATAATTTTTCTATTTTAATTAGATTTATTTCTTGCTTGCAGTCTTTTCACAACGGAAACTAAAACTCTGATAATTGTGAAGCCACTTTACTTATAGTATAGGTTTTAGATAGATTCCCTTTATTTCTAGACTGTTTACATATCTAGTATTCTGTTTCCAGGCAATAACAAACAACTATCCTACAAGAACAGCCCACCTGTTAGCACTGTATAAGAGATTTTGTCCAGTTCTATGCAGGTACCTTTTTAAAAATTAAGCCAAATAAAATGTCAATAAGTACACTCAACATTTTTCTTGTGAATTGCTGTTGCATTATGGCAAGTCATGCTTTCTAACTTTTCACATTGCACAGTACATTGAACTGCACTCCAAGTGTTTGTTCAAAACTGAAACAGATCCATCAGTGTTTGTAAGCAAGTGGTGATAATCTATTTTCTGGGAACAGGGAAACAATTTGATACTTTGAATTTACAATGCAATGAATTTGAAACGTTGATTTACCATTCCTGGATGCAGTTTTACATCTTTGTTGTTTCTCCTTCCTTAATTTTTGATTCCTTGTAAGTGAAATATTTCTGTCTGCACTGTGAATCAGCATTAAGATTTTTGTTCTCAATAAATTTTACATTATATCTTATCTTTTTTCATACTTAAAATGGTGATTTGTTTGGAGTTATCGCTAAATAGTATCTTCCCCAAATAAATGACTGCTATCTACTTATCACAACTCAGCACTTTCTTTTAAGTTAAAAAAAAAAAAAAGAAAAACAGCTTAATGTCTGGCAAAGTATCTATGCCTATTAAAGGTTTTTGTTTTCTTTTGTTTTTTCATTCCTTAATTCCAGTTATTTACTGAAATCTGTTATTTTGTGTATCATTATACCTTAGGTTTTATTATTTTTAGTAATATTGTTATCATTTATCATTAATTTGACTAACTGTTCATTTAGGTTTCTGTTGACCTGTTCAATGAGATTTATATATTTTTGATGAATATAAAACTAAGCATTTGAAAACGCTTTATATTGAGATAATTTTTAGACACAGTTGTAAAACTGGCATAGACAGTCTCCATCTACCTTTATTCAACTTCTCTTATATTGTCACCTTTCTTATCAACAGAAAAATTATTGAAATTTAGCCTATCCCAAAAGAAACAGCTCTGTTTCAGAACAGTGTATGTCTGCAAGATTAAGAAACCTGATTACTAATATATGGCAGAGAGTATTTTTAATCTTAGAAAAAAGAATAAGAATATATAACCCTTCAAAGGGCTCACGTGTTCCATGCTAGATATTTATGAAATAACAATATAAAATTTAGATATTTCTCTTGGTATAGTACTATAAAATAAATTAGAGAATTTATTGTAAGCTCACCAGTGTTTTTTCCATTATATACTTTTCTGTGCTAGTATACAATCCAGAATCACACTTTGCATTTAATTTTCTTAGTTTTCTCCAATCTTGACAGTCCCCAGTATTTTATCTTACCCGACCTTCACACATTTGAAATACACTAGACAGTTATAGAATATCTTTCAGTTTGAATTTGTCTGAATATTTTCTTTTTATTAAATTGACGGTATACACTATCAGTAAGAATACTATGGAGGTTATCTCTCCTTTTTTTCATTGCCTCAGACCAGGGGATACCTTATGTCTGTACAGGCACACTGTGTTTTCTTGTTCTTTGCTTTATCATGCTTTGCAGATATTGTGGGGTTTTTTTTTCAAGTTTTCTGGCAACCCTGCACAAACAAATCTATAGGCACAATTTTTTCAACAGCATTGGCTTACTTCATATTTCTGTGTCACATTTTGGTAATTCTCAAAATATTTCAAACTGTTTTATTATTATTATATTTGTTATGTTGATCTGTGATCAGTGATCTTTGATGTTACTATTGTAATTATTTTGGGGTACCACAAATTGTGCCCATATAAAACAATAAAATTAATAAATCCTGTTTGTTTTGACTACTCAACTGTCCCCCAGATCCCTCACATCTCATCACCTCCTTGGCTCTACCTATTCCCTGAGATACAACAATAGTGAAATCAGGCCAACTAATAAGTCTACAATGGCCTTTAAATGTTCAAGTGAATGGAAGAGTTGTACATCTTTCACTTAAAATCAAAAGCCAGAAATGATTAAACTTAGTGAGGAAGGCATGTTGAAACCTGAGGTAGGCCAAAAGCTAGACTTCTTGTGCCAGTTAGACAAGTTTTAAGTGCAGAGGAAAAGTTATTTAAGGAAATTAAAAGTAATACTCCAGTGAACACATAGATAATAAGAAACAGTTTTATTGTTGATATGGGGAAAGTTTCAGCAGCCTGAATAAAAGATCAAACAAACCACAACATTTCATTAAGCCTAAGCCCCAAATTTGGCTTTGACTTTGTGATTAAGAACAAGGTACTAACTATCTTCAATTCTATGAAAGCTGAGAGAGGCAAGGAAACTACAGAAGAAAAGTTGGAAGCTAGCAGAAGTTGGTTCATGAGCTTTCAGAAAAGAAGTCATCTCCACAACATTACCGTGCAGGAAGAAGCAGTAAGCGGTGATGGAAAAGCTGCAACAAGTTGTCCAGAAGATCTAACTAAGATAACTGATCAAGGTGTCTACACTTAACTGATCAAGGTGTCTACACTAAACAACAGATTTTCAGTGTAGACAAAACAGCCTTCTATGGGAAGAAGATGGCATCTAGGCCTTTCATAGCTGAAGAGGAGAAGTCAATGCTTGGCTTCAAAGCTTCGAAGGACAGGCTAATGCAGCTCTTGTTAGGGGCTAATGCCGCTGGGGAATTTGAGTTGAAACCAATACTCATTTACCATTCTAAATATCCTAGCGCTTTTAAGAATTATGCTAAATCTAGTCTGCCTGTGCTCTACAAATAAAATGATAAAGTCTAGATGACAGCACATTTGTTTCCAGCATGGTTTACTGAATATTTTAAGCCTACTGTGTAGACCTAATGCTCAGAAAAAAAGATTCCTTTCAACATATTACTTCTCATTGACAATACACCTAAATCATCCAGGAACTCTGAGGGAGGTGTACAAGGAGATTAATGTTGTTTCTCAAGGCTGCTAGCGCAGCATCCATTCTGCAGCCCATGGATCAAGAAGTAATTTCAGCTTTCATGTCTCATATAAGAAATACATTTTGTAAGGTACAGCTGCCAAAGATAATGATCCCCCTGATGGATCTGAACAAAATAAATTGAAAACCTTCTGAAAAGGATTCACCATTCTAGATGTCATTAAGATTATTCATAATTCATGGGAGGAGATAAAAATATCAACATTAACAAGGATTTGGCAGAAGTTGATTAACTTTCATGGCTGACATTGAGGTGTTCAAGGCTCAGTGGCAGAAGGAACCGCAGATGTGGTAGAAATTTCAAGAGAACTAAGATTAGAAGTGGAGCCTGAAGATGTAGCTTGATTGGTGCAATCTCATGATACAACTTGAATGGATGAGAAGTTGCTTTTTATGAATGAGCAAAGAAAGTGTTTTCTTGAGATGAAATCTACTTCTGATGAAGATGCTGTGAACATTGTTGAAATGACAAAAAAGGACTTAGAATATTACACAAACTTATCGATAAGGCAGCGGCAGAATTTAAGAGGATTGACACCAATTTTGAAAGTTCTACTGTTGGGAAAATGCTATCAAAGAGCATCACATGCTATAAAGTAATCTTTCATCGAAGGAATAGTCAACTGATGTGGCAAAATTTATCATCTTATTTTTAAAAATTGTCAATGTCACCTTCAGCAACCACCACCCTGATCAGTAGCCATCAACATGGAAGCAAGATCCTCAACCAGCAAAATGATTATAACTCGCTGAAGGCTCAGATAATTGTTAGCAATTTTAGCAATAAAGTATTTTTTAATTAATGCAAGTACATTGTCTGTTTATAAATAATGCTATTGCACACGTAATAGACTACAATATAGTGTAAACATAACTTACATATGCACTGAGAAACCACAAAACGTGTGATTTGTTCTTTCATGATATTCACTTTTTTGTTGTGGTTTGGAATCAAATCCATGGTTTCTTCATGGTATGCCTGTATGTATTATTAATGTTGTTATCCATCTCTGCTTAGCGTGGCATCTGCTAGGATATAAAATTACTGTTTTTTTATCCCCTTGGAATTTATTAAATGTAAGGGGGAGATATTTTGAGTCTATGCAAATACGCTGTTTCTGCTTAAACAGTCATCTCCTAAATTTAACATCCATAATTAGATCTTGCCTGCAGCAATTATTCCTGGGTTATTCTAATTGTAGTTTTGCATTTTATTCTACATTTATGAACCAGAATTATTTTGTAAGGAAGAGTTATTACTTCTCCTCCATGTATTTTTGAATCCAGTATTTATTTATATGTGCATAGATTCATATTTTGAGGATACCCAGGTTAAGTATGATTAACTTTTTTAGCACTCCATTGCTACGTGGCACCACAGGATGCTCCAAGATTATTTTGTATTTTTCTGCCTCATGCCTGGAATCAATCAGACCCCCTAAGGAACTTGGAATTTTTCACTGAGGAATGACTTTTAAGAACCAACATCTGGACTCTAGGTGTGTTCTTTGCTATTGACCTGTCATTGCTTCTAGTCCCTCTCAAGGATCAACCTGGGAAATGTGTGGATTTATATTAAGTCATTTATATATATAAAAAATATATTAATATATATATTAAGTCACCTATTAATTTATGTCCTTTGATCTGTATGTGTATGTATATGTTAGTGTATATGTGTATGTGAATGTTATATATATATATACACACACGTTAAATATGTATGTATACACAGGTTAAATGTTAAATATATATTTATACATATACACATATGCACATAAAATAACATTTGCTCATACTGATATTTCTGACTCCAATCCATTACCACCACAGACCTTATTCTAGTATTTCCCCATTTTCTGATGTTTTTTTCTCTTTCTTCAGCAGTGACTTCTATTTTCTAAAATATATTTAACTTTTTCTTCAAGCCTGGAATATAAATAGTATAGATTCAGAACCGCTAATGCATATCCCTGTGAGGAATACTAAATTGCCCAATGAAGTACAACGTGTATAGAGAGAATTTTTTCATTTTATTGTCTTTGGCCTTACAACATTTAGTTGAAAAGCTGTTTTCAAAATTTACTCAAGTCAGCTCCTTTTTTCCTATCCCTTTCAGTAGTTATATGATTTATTTGTAATAGAGTTAGATTCATTTATCACAGTCTACATTTCCTCTTTCTTCCCACATCCTGATAAATCTTTTTAAATGTTCCATTCAGTAAAATTCACACTTTGTAGAGTACACTTCTGTGGATTTTGAAAAATGAAATTAGTTGCATATTCACAACCATAATTCCATATGAAATGTAATATTACCCATAAAATTCCTTTGCTATACCCCTCCATGGTAAATCCGTCTCCCCTCCTCTCCGGACCCTGGCAAGAACAGATTTCTTTTCAATACCCATTGTTTTGTTTTTACTCACATTTCATATAAAGGAATCACATAGTATGTTGTCTTCTGAGTCTGGCTTCTTTCACTTAGGACAATGCATATATGATTTGTAATGGTTAATATTGTCAACTTGATTGGATTGAAGGATGCAAAGTGTTGTTCCTCATTGTGTCTATGAGGGTGTTGCCAAAGGAGATTAACATTTGAGTCAGTGGACTAGGACAGGCGGACCCACCTTCAATCTGGGTGGGTACCCTTAATCAGCTGCCAGTATAGCTAAAATAAAGCAGGCAGGAGAAGGCGGAAGAGCAGACTTCCTGAATCTTCCAGCCTCCATCTTTCTCCTGTGCTGAATGCTTCCTGCCCTCAAACATCAGACTGCAAGATGATTCAACTCTGATGTTACAACAATTGATAGATCGATGCTATTTATTGCTAAGCAATATTTCATTACATGAACGTACCAGAGTTTGTATATTCATTTGACTCATTTTCCTTGATCTTGTATTTGTGGTTTTGTGTCATTACTTTCAAGAAATTAGGTATATTAAATGGATTGACAATGTTGCATGACTTTTGAATGGTCTCTTTTGGTAGGTTTTCACTAATTTTTCTCTTTATGTTTCTCTTTATGTTTGAATAATTTCTATGGATCTAAGTTCAGTGAATCTTTTATGAATTATGTCCTGTTTACAGATGAGCATATCACAAATATTTCTAGTCCTCTTACTGTTTAACATGTCTAGCATTTCCCTTTCATTCTTTGTTATAATTGTAATCTCTGATAAAATTATCCAGTTGCATATTGCTCACCCTTTCCAAAATAATTTCAAAAAATTTAGTACATTATTAATACTAGCCAGTTTCTACATCTTTGTCATAACTGAGTATGGTTTTGATGGTTGCTTTGTCTCTTTTAAGTGTGTTTTCCTTATCATTTTATATGCCTTGCGATTTTTCTTAAATCCAGACATTCTTTTCAGGACAGTAGGTATGAGTTAAGTAGCTCTTATGACCATGATTCCGTCTAATAGATCTTTATTGTGAGCATTTGAGTTAATCTAGGTAAGAATTGTACTAGGGTGTGAAGGTCGTTGTTACTGTGGCTATATTACTACGCCTTTAGTGCAATGTCTGTTCATAGAAAATATGAATTTTTTTAAGTATGCCAACTGTTCTTACTCATAAAATGGAACAAAAAATCATTGCGTATGAATGGCAAAAATATAGTTAATAATCCTATAATACTTTTCTTTCTCTGATGTGGTTTGGATTTGTGTCCCTGCTCAAATCTCCTGCCAAATTTTAATCCCCAAAGTTGAAGGAGGGTCATGGTGGGAGCTGATTGGATCATGAGGGCAGATTTCCTCTTTGCTGTTCTTGTGAGAGTGAGTTCTCACGAGATTTGGTTGTTTAAAAGTGTGTGGCACCTCCTCCTTTGCTCTCTTCCTCCTGCTCTGGCCACATAAGACGTGCCTGCTTCCCTTTTCATTATGACTGAAAGTTTCTCAAGGCCTCTCCAGCCATGCTTCCTTTACAGCCTGTGGAACAAAGAGCCAAAAATCTCTTTTCTTTATAAATTACCCAGTCTCAGGTATTTCTTTATAGTAGTGTGAAAACGAATTAATACATTCTTAAGAAAAGTCAATCCTAAATCTCAATACACACATTGCTTTAACTATGAAAACACAACTTTCAAGTATGCCTTGCACATATAAGTTTTGTTATGTGTTTATTTGAAATTGCATTAAGAAGCCTTAAAATCATCTTACAAATCAAGAAGTATTAGATAATAAACAAAAGTAAGATAACATATGCTCTAACTCAAATGATGAGTAAATCTCAATGATAGGATTTGTGTAAATTTGTTATTATGCTTATATTGAACATAAAATAACTATAATAACATTAAGTAAGACACCTCTTTCCTTATACATTATCATTGTTTTAAAATGTATAATCCTAAGTTATTATTGTCCTGATATTAAGTAATAATTTTATAAAGTTTATTTGCATTAACTTTAAATGTTAAATCAAATTGCATCATAATTGAATGCAAAATTGAATTATCAGAAGAAAAACAGAAATACTGACCCCCAAAATAAATTGATTCTCAGTCTTTATAACCACTCTGCTTAAGATGACTAATAAATGTATTTATATTCATTAAGGCTGGATATGATAGCATGTGCCTATAGTCCCAGTTACTCAGGAGGCTGAAATGGGAGGATTGTTTGAGCCCAAGAGTTTGAGGACAGCCTGGGCAACATAATGAGACCCCATCTATTATAAAAATAAAATTTTATTAAAAAGTAGTTATATTAATAAAAATTATTTTTAAACTTAGAATTTGATTTACATGATATTAAAGAGTCATATTAAAGAATCTAAAGTATATTTTTCACCATTCATAACTTATGAAAAGAAAGCAATAATAAAATAGTTCTCTGACATTTATTTATTAATTGTTTATCACTAATATATACCATATTGAGTCTTTGGATTAAATCATCCATGCTAAAAAAGTGTGGCATAAAATATTTTCACTTTAAACACTTATAAAATTGTAAGATTAGCAAGTATCTACATTTGCTGTTTCTATGATTAATACCTTCATAAATATAAACTCTGTTTATATCAAAACTCTTGATTCAGAAGAAGAGACTTCTTGTCCAAATTTTATCAAAATATAAGCCAAAATATAGGCCAGTGGAAAAATGTTTGAGAAAAAATGAAACAATGAAATAGTTTGAAATTGACAAAAATATGTATTTACCTGAAAATATGGCTTCAGGCTTTGCCACTTTGAATTTAATTTGCAGTTTTGGGATTAGCACATAAAAGTGAAATGAAGAAGAAAATTCTTCAAAAATACTTTTCAGTGAATCGCATTTATACAGCAAAATTTTCAAAAGCTTTGTTCAATAAGCTATTAAGAAAAATTAAAATTGTTTTGATTCACAATTCTACTCCAGCAAGTAAAGTTGCATATTATTAACATCGTCTTCACATTTTATAAAAGTAAAATTATTGCTCAATGCAGTGCATTATATTTACCTAGTGCAATAGTTTGAATACAATTTGGCATCACCAAAACTCATGGTCCCCAGTGTGGCAAAACTGGCAGGTGGTTCCTTTAAGAGGTGATTAGATCATTAAGGTAGATTAATGCCTTTTTCATGGGAATGAGTTTTCTCTCTGGTGGGACTGAGTTAGTCACTAGGAGAGCAGTTTATTATAAAGTGAGGCTGCCTCTCCTAGTTGTTCTCCTTGCACCTGCCTGCTTCCTCATGAGCTTCTCTACAGCATTATGACCCAGCATAAGGCTCTCACCAGAAGCTAACCAGGTAAGGCTGCCAGGTCTTAGACCTTCCAGCCAGCAGAATGTGAGCTAAATAATCCTCTCTTTTATGAATTACCCAGTCTCAGGTATCGTGTTATAGCAACAAAATGTAGACCAAGACACCTGGCATAGCTCTTGCACATACTCAGTTCCCTGAAAGGACATGTGTGTTTACATTTTAATTATATTTAGATTCACAATTTGTGAATGATTCCCTCACAAATACACGAACATTATTTATATGCCTTTTTCATACTTCCCAGATGAAATCATAGATGTTTAGTAAACTACCATATCTGACTTAGTAATGCCTTAAGAACATCTTTTATCATTGCACACTATTTTACCCAGCGGAATACGTGTGTGTGTGTGTGTGTATAATTTATTTTCAATTACTTAATCTTGAATATTTTGTCCTTTCAAAGTTTGGCTGTTATTGCTTATCATGGTAGTTGATGTATATCCATGATTAACTTTTTAATAGGTCATTAAATTTATCTTCATATCACTTTCAAATTTTTATTATAGGTAAATACATTTTTGTAAATGAAATTTATGTGACCATATACAGACTACACAAACGATAATTGCACTTTCAGCCCACTTGTTTTATTGTGCTGACACTATACTTTTTCTTTCTTTCTTTTATTTGGAGCTAAATTAATTTTACTAGTTTATTAAAATAACGATAATCTATGGTTATTAAATATTTGTCTTTATTACATAGTTTGCCGATACATGTTTCATTCTTGACTAGGGTAATAACCTTTAGTTACAATAACATTTCTCTTAAAAAATACTATTAAATATCTAAAGATTGTTTTATGCACAATTTGTAGACAAATATTTCTAATAAATCAGGATCAATAAGCACTGGGTATCAGGCTATAATTTAAACCTCACTGACGTGTTCATTCATATGCCCATAACTCCATGAGCTGAGAAACAAGAATGTCTCATTTCCCTTGTATTTTTAGACTGCACAGGATGCTCAGCATATTAAGCACAAATAGTGGTTGAAAACATATTTACTAGTTATTGGATAAACTTTTCTCTCTCTATTCAACCTCTAACTTGTTTCATGTATTTTGGGAATAAGCTTGGTTTATCTGATTTTCAATTTATTCATTGATAAAGAAGTTTTATAAAATGCAAAGTAATTAGAAGAGCGTCTTTTGTTCTAATTAAACTTTAGCAATCCAGTATATGAAATATAAATAATGGTTTTAGTTGAATTCAGGAACAATCACAGCACTTTAATCTCTTGGCTTCTTTCTTCTCAATGAAAATAATCTGGCTTCATCCCAGTTTACTCAGTCATTCACACATCCTCAAGAGAAGTCAAAGGATAGCTCACTCGATTACAGAAGGCCCGTCTTCCCCCTTACAGTGGTTATGATACAGCCCCTGGCACAAATATTAAAATCACAGTGCTGCAAACTTTCTGTCTTACATCTACAGGGGACGATTGGGTTCCACATTTGAGCAAGATATAGTTTGCCAGTATCCTTAACCCCATCACTAGGCATCAGCATGGACCCCAGAAACATATTCTCCCCTATATCCCATCAATTACATCCTTATCACCTCTATTTGCCTTGTATTTGCCAGGGTTGATCTCATGATGTCTTATTTACAGATATATAAGTCATTACCCAGTCTCGTATCTCTTACCTCTCAGTTCCACAGGAGGCCTCAGACTCTTGAATCAGCTATTATTTCCTATACTCCACCGCCCCCCTTACCACCTCTTATTTCTCACTACCAGTTATCATTCCTCTGTCCTGATCCTTTTCGCTGGGCTCTCTGAATTTCATGGTTCATCAGCAGCAAAATTTTCAATATCCATATCTTAATGTGTATTTTGTATTGTTGTTGCTATAACAGAATACTTGAGACTGGGTAATTTATAAAGAAAAGAGGGGTTTATTTAGCACATGGTCCTGAAGACTGAGAAGCTCAAGATCAGGTGAGGGACTCCAGCTTGGTTACAACAGGGCAGAGAAGCAGACGTGAGCACATGCAGAGTCCAAACACAGCAGGCAGGCTCCCTTTATAACAACCTATCTTGTATTAACTAATCCAGTCTATCAGAGTAGGAGTGACAACCCACCCACTCCCACAAGATGGCATTAATCTATTAATCTGTTTCTAAGGCATCTGCCTTCATAACCCAACACTTCCCACTAGGCCCCACCTCCCAACACGATCATACTGGCAATTAAATTTCAGCATGAGTTTGGTGGAAACAAACCACATCCAAACCATACCAATCCTCAACCTCTTATATTTCATTGATTGTTTTCGTTTTTTAAAAAAATCCAGATTCCACAGGGACTCTGTTTCCTATTCAGCCTCTGTTGCTTTTGCCCTATGGTAACACATGGATGTATTTAGGCATGAAAATGGAGCAGTGATCAAGAGGTCTTTAACATTCCCCTCATCTTGACAAAATTTTGGATAAGTTTTCTCTTTTCTTAAATCATTTACTTTAGAAAACTTGTAATTGCAAACTGTTTCTGGCCTTTGTGATGTAAAAACCTCTTGCCAGATTTACTATCCAGAATTGTCTTTCTCAAAGTACTAGGGGCCATTATTTTGAAGGGTAAACTTGAAGGAAGACGGGTTCCCTGTCTCCATGGTAAAGTAGGAGCCTAACTTTGGTGGGTGCCTTGATCCAAGTGGTAAAATCACCTCCTCTCATAAAACAAATTTTACTTTTCCTTTTAGTAAAACCAATTAATTAGCACAGATGGCCAGAATCTCTCCACCTCAGCTCTTGGAACTCTTATCCTTTTTCTGCTCTCCCTCCTATTGCTGCTAATAGTGTCATAATAAAATCAATTTCTGTTTACTCATCTTGTCGAGTGCAGTTTTTCTTTGACCATAGGTAACCTCTGTGATTCACATTGCCACTTTTATAGTTTTATCCTAACACAGCCAGATCCTCAGAGTATTAGTCAGGATTATCTAGAGAAGTAGGACCAATGAGGGATAAAGGAATTGGCTCATGTGTTATGAAGGCCCAGAAATCCCACAACCTGCCATCTATAAGCTGGAGAACTAGAAAAAGCAGGGTTGTAATTCAGTCCAAGACTGAGGGCCTGAGAACCAGGAGTTCCAAAATCTGAGGGTAGGAAAAGAATGTCCTAGATAAGAGAGAGGTTATTTGTTCTTTCTCCACCTTTTTGATCTATTTGAGCCTTCAATAGATTGGATGATGCCAGTCTATTGTGAGATGGTAAGGATGGACCTTCTTTATTCAGTCTACTGATGCAAATGTTAATCTCTTCAGAAACACCCTCACAGACACACCCAAAATGTTTTACCTTCTATGTGGGCATTTCTTAGCCCAATGCAGCTGATGCTTAAGCCATCACATTCAACTTTAATCCTCACATTATCAATTTATATATGAACTGTTTCAGTCAGCCACTTATCCCAGGTTATACTTTTTTTTTTTTTTTTTTTTACTGATTTTAACAAGTGCTTTACTGTCACTTTTTCCATGGAATTATTTCTAATTCTCGGTAATTTAAATAAATGTTGATGGGCAACTCATGGGCCTCTCAGTACTTTGCGATGTTTTACTTCAATAATATTGTCGTCAACCATACCTCAGTTTCATTTCCATTCAAACTTTAGCTTTACCAATAAATGAAACCTCCTGATAGCATTAACTTCTGTGCCCTGCTCTCTGACTGCTACCTTCTTTTGTTTTGGACGACCTTTAATACTGCTAGATTTTCATGGTAGCTTTCTGTCTGTAGTTTTTCTTTTTCCTACTTACTTTCTCCTACTTACTTGAGTTATGGTCTATGGCCAATCCTTAAAACATTCCCTTACATATAGTCTAAAACAACTTGATTTCTGTTAGGTTTTCCTACTTGATTGGAAAAATACTAATGCTATTTACATCACCTCTTCATCCCTTCTGTAACTATTCCATTGAACTTGAATGTGGCTAGAGAATAACACACAACTTTACTGGGAAGTCTCGCTTTACATTTATAATGATAAATTTAAAATGATACATCTGCTTTTGTTAAGAAAACATAATGTATTTTCCTAGTCCATTTAATTTTTCCTATACCTTAGAAAACTCCCAAGCATTCTACTTTCTCTTTACATTTCCAAGGTATTATCTTCTGTCCACGTTTTCACCTGATGGCCTTACATTAATCTTTACTTAGAAAATTAAAGCAATTAAAAACGAATGTCTATAGAGTCCCACCACCACATCTAATAACCTAGCAGCATCTATGCTCTTCTATTTTATAGATAAAATGTCATATTTTAGAAAATCCAACACACACAATTTATAAGATAGTCTTATTGTATGTCACTTAAGGAAAGAAAATAAAATATTGTCAATTATACTATAACACACCATCAATTGTACAATAAATTTAAACGTGACATATTAAAGTAAGAAACAAGTAGAGACATTTTACAATGAATAAAATTGAGAAAAATCTGCTTCTATTTACAGGCCATTTATCCACTTACAACATTCTCTCTGCTCTGCATAAAAGCTAATTACAAAATTTCTTCTCACTTCTCATACATTACTATGTTCTCCTCTACAATATATCATTGCAATCAGTATTCAAAGATGCTGGTATTATCCCCAAGCATAAAGCATAAACAAAAATCTATGCTTGTTTACAATGCCTCTACTCTGACTCTATTTTAAAATCTCTGCAGTCAGGCCTTTGCCCCAAAAATCCACCAAAATGCTTTTGTCATGTTAATGACATCCATATGGCTAAATCTAATGGTTCTCAATCCTCATCTTACATAATATACCAGGTAATGTATGACATAGTTATTCATTTCCTACTTCTTTCTTCACTTGACTTCCAAGACATTACACTCTTGATTTTGCTCCTCTCCCACTGGTTGCTTTTTCTCAGACTGCCTTGATGGTTTCTTCTCTTGTTTCTCAGCTTTAGAGTGCCCAGAGACACAGGCATTAAATTTATTCATTCATTCAGATAGATAGATAGAGAGATAGAGATATAGATAGATAGATGATAGATAGATACATATATAGATAGAGGTTTATCTATAGATAGATATAGATATAGAGGTAGTAGATAGAGGTTTATCTATACTATCTATATCGATATCATCTATATCTATCTATATCTATACCTATATCTCTATCTATATCTATATATCTACCCATCTTTGTAAATTGACTTTTGGGGGGTACAGTTTTATGAGTTTTAACAACTGCATAGGTCATGTAACACAACCACAATCAAGATACAAAACAGTTCACTCACCCTGAACTGAATTTTTGTCTTTCTCTTTTGTAGTTACACGCTCTCCCAACCCCTAATTCCTGGAAATTATTGACCTATTCTCCATACATACGGTCTTACTTTTTCCGAGTTATCTTGAAAATGCAATAATAGAACATGTAACCTTTTGGATCTGCTTTTTGTTGCTTAGCATAAAGCATTTCATATTTATTGATGTTGTGGGTTTTTTTAAATCAGTAATTTGTTCATTTGAATTCCTAACCAGTATTCCAATGTATAGTTACCTCAAAGCTTAAGTATTTGCTGTTTGAAGGATATACATTTGCATTATTTTCAGGTTCTAATTACTGGGAATAATTCTATTATAAATATTTACAGTTTAGTTCACAAACACATCTTCATTTCCTTAGGGTAAATAGCAAAGAACAAAGTCACTGGGTCTCAAGGCAAAAGTCAACTTAACCTGCTAAGTAGCTGCCACAGTGTTTTCCAAAGAAGTTATACCACCTCACCAAGAATATTAGAAAGTTCTAGCTGCTCTACAATTTTACCTGCACTTAACACTCATGTCTAAGTTCCATCTCACATGGTGCTTTCTGAAAAATTATCACAAAATAGACACCTTCCGATATCACTAACTATATAAACATTTAAGAAAATGTCAATGGAATACTAAGTAAAATCTTCAATTGACTCTTAGCTGTGCCAGCAATTTTTAAAAATTGTTTATGTCTCACTTCAACACATTCTTTCTAAAAAAAGGACTAACATTTATTTCTTGAATAAGTTTGCTTTGTATTTTTTTTGTTTGCCACTCATCACATTTGAGATGATGAAATGCTTGAATAAATTTCTTAAATGTCATAGCTCCTTGGAGACTATTTTCACTGCATAAATAGAATTTCTACATAAATTCCATTTTAGTACACTTTTCTTTTGTCCATTTCTCATATATGCTTCACTTGTGAGAATATTATTTTCTACCAATGAGGAGAACCGTAAGATTGTAATAAAATGACCTTATGTTTAAAAGTATTTTTGTTTTGTATCGGTACTTGTTGAGTCATACAGTTGATTAAAACATTTTTTCTCAATACATTAGCAAACTAAAGAAGTGCAGATTAAATTCACAGTTGTTGTACTTTGCCCAACCTTAGCTATGGTCTCCAGGCTTCAGGTTAACACAATGATTTGCAGAATTCTGAAAGACTTTAGTGTCCCAGTAGTTTTAATTCCATACAAGATTTCTAATAAGAGTTTATGTATACTTGATAATTTCCTATATTGCAATACAGCTCAGAGAAATCTACCAATTCCTCTTAGGAATATGGTTTGAGGTTGACATCATAGAAATTTCCAAGTAATTCCTATCTAGTCTTTCCTTGTCATAAGGTGTTACCATTGCTACTCTTAAGACTAACTTGTAATAGACAATTCCGTTTTAATTTATTAAAAGCCGTCATCAAAAGAGCCATTTCAACATTGTAGTAAATACTTGTAATTTTACGTTCAAGGTTTATATGGTAGGTTAAACACAGACTTTGGAGATAGACACTTTTCTTCAAGTCAGGTCTTCTTGTAGTGAAAGATATTGACTTGAATTTAATTCCTCAGTCTTTATCTTTTTAATAAAACTATTAAGTGAACAGTAAACATTGTGTATATTTGTGGTGTGTAGCATGATTTTCTTTTGTATGTATACATTGTGGAATGGCTAAAGCAAGCTATTTAAGCTACACATTACCTTACAAACTTATCGTTTTTTATGAGCGTAATAAAAACATTTCGAGCTTTCTTGAAAGATAAGACACTGAAAAAAGCAGAAGAAAAGAAGCAAAACATGTATAAGGGAGTTCTAATAAGGCTAGTAGTGAATTTCTTGGCAGAATCCTTTCAGGCCATGAGAGAGTAGGATAATATATTCGGAATTCTGAAGGGGGAAAATTATCGATCAAGAATGCTGTTTCCAGCAAATCTGTTTTCCAGAAATGAAAAAGAAATAAAAACTTTCCCAGATTAACAAAACCTGATGGAGTTCATCAGCAGTAGACCTATTTCAAAAGAAATGTTAAAGGGAGTTCTTCAAACTGAAAGATAATGATGTGAATGAGTAACATAAAAATATAGGAAAGTAAAAAACTCACTGGTAAAATTAAGTACATCGTCAAATTCAGAATATTCTAATACTGTAATGGTGGTGTCCACATCACTTATATCTTTAGTATGAAGGTCAAAAGACAAAACTATTGAAAATAATAACAACTAGAATAATTTGTTAAGGTCTATATCATATAAAATGATGTAAATTGTACATCAAAAGTGTAAAATATAGAGGGGTGGAGTAAAAATATACAGTAATTTTATACAGTTTGATTTAAATTTTTATAAGGTAAAAATAGTCTATTATAAACTATAAGATATTTAACTAAAACTCATGGTAACCACAGAGTTTCTTTATCTTTAACATGAGATTAGCAGAATGCCTACCTAAATACATTAAGGTAAGAATTAAACTTGAAAATCCATTTCATACAGCTGACACCACACACATTGTAAATCTTTTAATACATCTTAACTATATTTACTAATATGACCCAAATTTTTTGATATTACCATCAAGTCCACACTAGGGTCATGTTCTGCCCCTTGTTCATTCATGTATGCATAAGTGAATGTGTCTACACAGTGTTGATTGGATTTTCTCATATTTAATCAGCTGTTTTTCTTTCTTCTCAATCACTCTGCCTTTTTGTATTTTCTTAGTATCTTTCTTTTCTACTTGTTTACACTTTCTTAACTTCTGGCTTTTGTATTAGCAGCATTTATAGTATTTATTTAACAGTACTATAAATTCACATGGTAAACTATAAAGTTTATATGTATTGCATTTCTGGAATTTCAGTTATTTGTAAAACAAAATAATTAATGGAACTCCTGGAAATACAAACATTAATATTCACATTCAAGAAACTAAATTGCATTAAAGTAGAATATTGATGCTTCTTGACTTACAATGAGGTTATGTCATGATAAACCCATCATAATTCAAAAATGTTTTCAGTCAAATCTTTGTAAGTCCATATGTTTCTCAATATATGATGAGATTAGTTCCAGAAAACCCAACACAAATGTAAAAAATCAAAAGTTGAACCATTGTATATTGGGGACTGACTGTATGGGCAAAGTGAATCACTATCAGATACATCATAAACTGTTAAACTCAAAAGCAACAAGTATAAAAGAATGCAAGTAAAAGGAATCAATGATAAAATTAACAGCTGACTGTTGACACCTGCTGGAGCCAGTAGACAGTGGCTGTTAACTAAGAATTTTATATCCACCAAATCTATTTTTAAATTAATCAAAATTAGAAAATTCACAGGGAAAATAATTTAGAGAATGTGTTGCTACCAGACTCTCCTTACAAAATAATTTTTTTTAATTTATAAGGATAAAACCAAGTGACCCTAAACAGTATTCAAATACACACACACACACACACACACACACACACAGAGACACCCACCCAAGAATGCTGGTGAAGGTGGCCGGGCGCGGTGGCTCACGCCTGTAATCCCAGCACTTTGGGAGGCCGAGGCGGGTGGATCACAAGGTCAGGAGATCGAGACCATCCTGGCTAACACAGTGAAACCCCATCTCTATTAAAAATAGTTAGCTTGGCGTGGTGGCAGGCGCCTGTAGTCCCAGCTACTCGGGAGGCTGAGGCAGGAGAATGGCGTGAACCCGGGAGGCGGAGCTTGCAGCGAGACGAGATCGCGCCACTGCACTCCAGCCTGGGCGACAAAGCGAGACTCTACCTCAAAAAAAAAAAAAAAAAAAAGAATGCTGGTGAAGGTAATTGTGCGCTTACTAATGACAGCATGAAAACACTTATGTCTTCTCCTCTTGGCTGATTCAAAAGCAATTGTATAGAGCCTAAGAAATGACCCCCTCCATATATGGTAATGACCCAAGTCCGCAAAATAGGAAACAGACAGTCTCTCTCACAAATGTTGTTGAGAAACTGAATATTCACATGTAAAATAAAGAAGTTGGAACATTGAATTACATAATATAAAAAAATTAATTCATGTCAAAATCAATTAAAACCCTACATGTAAAAACTGAAACTATAAAACTACTAGAAGAGATTACAGGGGAAAGCTGAAGGAAAATTCACTCTACCAACTATTATTTGTTTATTTGACACCAAAATCATAGACAATATAGTCAAAAATAAACAAATGGTACCACATTAAACTTGAAACTTCTGTGCATCAAAAGATATACCTAAAATTAAAATCACAACCTATATAATGAGAAAAATATTTTGTATCATATATATGATAAGGAATTAATATTCAGAATATATACATGATTCCTATAGCTCGACAACAATGAGAAAATGTGAAAAAAAATTTAAAAGGCTAAATGTCTTGAATAAATAGTTTACCAAAGAGGTTATGCAAACTACTAACAAGCATATGAACTGCTGATCAATATTACTAATCATTAGAGAAATGCAAATCAAAATTAAAATTGGTTATCACTTCATGCTCATTGAAATGGCCACTATAAAAACAAAACAAAACAAAACAGAAAATAGCAAATGTTTGCAAGAGCACTGGAGGAATCGGATCCTTGTGTACTGCCGATTGAAATGTAAAATGGTGCAGCCATTATGAAAAATAGAACAGAGATTCCTAAAACAAATTAAAAATAAAGTTACAATATGACCTTGCATTTATACTTCTAGGTATATATCTAAAAAATTGAAAGCATGATCTTGAAAATATATTTTTACACCCAGTTTTCTAACAGGAATATTCACATTGGTCAACGTAGAAGCAACTTAAGTGTCCATTAACAGACATTAACTTAATAAGAAATAAAGAAAATTTGGAATATCACTTGCATTGGTTATTCAGTGTTTAAAAGGAAAAATAATTCTGACACATGCAACAACATAAATGAACCTTGAACACATTTGCTAAGTGAAACACGCCAATCAAAAAAAACCAAATTCTACATAATCTCACTTCTGTGAGGTAACTAAAATAGACTCCTGGAGACAGAGTATAGTGATGGTTGTTAGGAGCTATGAAGATTGGGAAATCGGGATTGTTTATTTGTATAGGGTTTCAGCACTGTGAGATGAAATTTTCTAGATTCTTGTTGACAATAATATAAATGTACTTATCATTACAGAACTAACCAGATGGAAATTGTTAATATGGTAAATTTTATGTAATCTATTTGTTATCATAACTTTCTAAAATATCCTTTAGGCTGGATGGAGGCTGAGGCAAATGTCACAGATGATGGAGACATGACCAGGGTGATGGGAATGGCGTTGAAGAGAAGTTGCCTGGCTTGATATGTAGTTGAAAAGTAGAACTTACAGGACTTGCTAATAGTCTACAGGTGAGGAACAGAAAAAGCCAACTTCCAATCAAAAGTCCTGAATAATTGAGTAGATGATGGTAAGAAAAGGTGAAAAACAGGTAAGGAAAAAACTGGCAGAAAACAAAGTTGTATAAAATAATATGTATATTGTTGCACTGTTAGGTCTGTAACATATGAAAACGTAATATATTTTTAAAATATAACACAAGAAGTGGGGAACAAAACCGTATTGGAGTAATAAAATGACATTAGATAATAACTCAAATCCATAGGAACCAAAACAATAAATTAGCCAGATAGTAAATAAGGTTTATGTAACAAACTTTATAAATATATACTTATTCTACTTTATCCTTATGAGATCTTTAAAAGGCATAAAGTACAGATTTACAATTACAAATAATATTGTTGAGTTTGTAAAACATATAGATGTAATGTGTATAAAAATAATAGATAAAAGGGGGAAAGGAGAATATATCTATACAGGAGTAATAGTTACATTAACCATTTATAGCTATAAGTTAGTATAAATCTCAAATAGAGTCTAATAAGAAAATTATGTATATAGTAAACTTTAAAACAAGTATTAAGAGGCAATTATTAAAAAGTCAAGAAAGAACAGATGCTGGAGAGGCTGTGGAGAAATAGAAATGCTTTTACACTGTTGATAGGAACGACAATTAGTTCACCACTGTGCAAGACAGTGTGGTGATTCCTCAAAAACCTGGAACCAGAAATACCATTTGACCCGCAATCCCATTACTGGGTATATACCCAAGGGAATATAAATCACTCTATTATACCAGATACATGCACATATATTCATTGCAGCATTATTCACAATAGCAAAGACATGGAATCAACCCAAATGCCCACCAATGATAGACTGGATTAAAAAATATGGTACACGGCCCCGCGTGGTGGCTGACGCTCGTAATCCCAGCACTTTGGGAGGCCGAGGCGGGCGGATCACGGGATCAGGAGATCGAGACCATCCTGGCTAATACGGTGAAACCCCGTCTCTACTAAAAATACAAAAAAAATAGCCAGGCGTGGTAGCAGGCGCCTGTAGTCCCAACTACTAGGGAGGCTGAGGCAGGAGAATGGCATGAACCCGGGAGGTGGAGCTTGCAGTGAGCCGAGATCACGCCACTGCACTCAAGTCTGGGTGACAGAGCGAGACTCCCTCTCAAAAAAAAAAAAAAAAAAAAAAAAAATGCGATACATATACACCATGTAATACTGTGCAGCCACAAAAAAGAGTAAGATCATGTCCTTTGCAGGGACATGGATGGAGCTGGAAGCCCTTATCCTCAGCAAACTAATGCAGGAACAGAAAACCAAACACAGCATGTTCTCACTTATAAGTAGAGGCCGGACAATGAGAATACATGGACGCAGGGAGAGGAACAACACACTCTGGGGCCTATCAGAGGGTCAGTGGACTGGGGGAGGGAGAGCATCACGATAAATAGTTAATGCATGTGGGGCTTAATATACCTAGGTGATGGATTGATAAGTGCAGCCAATCACTATGGCACATGTTTACCTATGTAACATGCCTGCATGTCCTCCGCATGTATTCCAGAACTTAAAATAAAATAAAATTAATTTTTTTTTTTGAGACGGAGTCTCGCTCTGTTGCCCAGGCTGGACTGCAGTGGTGCGATCTCGGCTCACTGCAAGCTCCGCCTCTCAGGTTCACGCCATTTTCCTGCCTCAGCCTCCTAAGTAGCTGGGACTACAGGCGCCCGCCACCATGCCTGGCTGATTTTTTGTATTTTTAATAGAGACGGGGTTTCACCGTGTTAGCCAGGATGGTCTCGATCTCCTGACCTCATGATCCGCCTGCCTCAGCCTCCAAAGTGCTGGGATTACAGGCGTGAGCCACTGTGCCCGGCCTAAATTAAAATTTTTAAAAAAGAGTATAATTCCTCCTCAAAATAAAAATAAGAAGGATGAAAGGGAACTTTTGAAGGTGATGGATATGTTTTTAGAATAGATTTTAATAGTGGTTTCACAGATATGTACTTATCTACAAACTCATAAACTTATTGAGCCTTTAAAATATATTTAATGATACATTAAATACAAAAAGCTTTTTGTATGTCAATCATATATTAATAAAATGGTTTAAAAATAATATAACCCCCACAATAGCAAAAATAGCAATTAAATAAATTAAATGATACACAAGAAAATTCATTGAGTTCAAGAGGATGCAGTAAAGGAGCAATTGAGGAATAAAAATGAATAGATGAGATAGAAAACAAAACATAAAATGGCATATGTTTTAAATGATATCCATTGAAATATTAAATGGGAATGAATTTAAAAATACAGTTAAAAGGCAGAGATTGTAAAATAAATTTTTAAAAAGATTCAACATGATGTATACAAGAAACACTTTCTATATTCACAGATACAAATGGTTAAATAATTAAGATGGAAAAAAGGATGTATGAGGCAAACTGTAACAATAAAAATGTTAGAGTAACTACACTAATGCCAAACAAAATAAACTTTAAAAAATGTGAATGGAAATATAAACAAAGATATTTTAGAATAATTAAAGAATCAATCCATTAAAAAGACGTAACAATGATAAACATATATGTTCTTAACAACACAATCCCCGCAAATACATGAAGCAAAACCTGACAGAATTAATTGGTGGTGGAAATATCCAATTCAACAATAACTGCTGGTGATGTCTATATTCAATTTTCAGTATAGATAGATCAACTAAACAGAGATCAACAAGAAGATAAGACATTTGAATAATACTATGAATCAACTACATCTAAAAATATTTGTAGAACAGTACCCCAAAACAGATTAATGGCTTTTTTTCTGATGTGCATATGGAATATTCTCATAAGCAGACCATACACTAGGCCGTAAAACACACCTCAATAAATTTAAAATAATGAAAATTATGTAAAGCATGCTCTTTAACCACAATGAAATAAAATTTGAATTAATAACAAAAATAAATTTGGGAAACTCAAAAATATGTGACAATTAAACACAACCTACTACTGAATAACTACTGGATAAAGAAAATCAGAAGAGGAAATGGAAAATACTTTGATGTTAACTAAAACAAAAAGACAATATACTCAAACTTATAAGTGGAAGTTAATACGTTGTTCAGAGAAAAGTTTATAGCTATAAACACATACCAATCAAAAATACCTCAAATCAATAGCAATAACTTCTGCCTAGGATAATGAAAAAATAAGAGCAAACTAAACAGAATAAGTAGAATAAGTTAAATAATAAAGATTAGAGCAGAAATAAATGACAAAGAAAATAGAAAACTGTAGAGAAAATTAATAATACCTCAAGTCTCTAGCTACCATTCATCACCATAGTTCAGACAGCAAACAGAAAAGTGACATGAGGAGTGGTGGAGACTGACAGCATGGGGTTTCTACTCCATATTGTTTTTCATTTTTTTTCATGATCAAATAGACTGAATTGTGCATTACATAGAGAGTAATTTCACCATGCTCACGCTCTTAGCTCATGTCCTTATACCAGTGCTTGAATTATTATAACAACCAAGAAAAGACACAGGGAATGGTGGAGAGAAAAAAAAAAAACATTGTATCTTTTAAGAATAGAAGGAGAATACAAAAATAACCTCGGGGATAAAATTGTTACCTTGACAAATTTAAATTTATAGAAAACAAGAGGTTTCCAATACTTCATTAAAGAGAGGCTGTAGTATATATGGAAGGCAGAATTATTTTACAGATTTTTGGGTAAGGTACTTTATATTGAGCTCACATTATCTTTGACGCTGAAAATAATGCAGATAATTTTTCATCTTTTATATAGATAAATTAAGTTCAAATCCAGGCGATATCTTAACCCATCCCTCCTAAATATAATTTAAAAATTGTTAGTGAAACATCAATTTAAACAAAATAAAAATTTTATTGTATATTGGATGTTACCCATAAAAATCTAGCATGAATCTAATTTTCTTTCCTATCAACTTTTCATTCTTATTAACTGGCCTGTCATTTCAAACAGCCATTTTTCCTCTAGTATACTGGAACAAACATCAGGTTTGTATGCAAAATAGTAACATTAGAATTCTTATTCTCTCCCTTAATAACATTGCAAATTAGTTTTTCAAATATTTTTATAGCCTTGTTTTCTTCTACAAAATATGAATATCAGACCCTAAGTTGTTTCTTATAAATACCCTATGAAGTGTGCTAAAATTTGAATTGCCTTTATTAATAGTAAGTATTGAGGTAACTGTTCTTTTTAAAGAATATGTAATTCTATGACTCCTTCAGTTTTCTTTTAAAAATTCCTCTATATACCACTTGGTACCCATTACTTTTAATGGCAAAAACAGCAATTCTAAACAATCATGATCTTTCGAAGTTAAGAGTGCTATGTATGAGCAGTGTGTTCCCAGGATAAAATTTAATAAGAATTCATCCTACAATACAAGCTTTTCAAGTGATGTGTTCTGTGCTGGGAGTGCATTGCAGAGAAGGCAGCATGTCAGAGTATCTTCAGGAATTGGAAGGGCCTAGGTTTACTAATCAATCTCTCTACTTTCTATCTTGTGACACTGGACATCCTGAAACCTCATTTGATTTAAAGATAGACTCTCTATGGTGTAGTTACTTTGAAATAAAGTGACATAACTTGTAACTTCTTCTTAAGGAAGGTCAATTTTTTTATGTGAACAGAGAGTAGACAATTACAATTGTATTTTAGTAATTACCCAAAACATATATATGCATGATGGAATAAGTCTTACATACCAGTCTTATTTACCAAGTCATAAACATGTAGCATAGCTCTTCTGCTTTAGAACAGATAATAATTTATTAAAATATTTGTAACACTGTAAAAAATGTTTGTATCCCTTAAAAGAGATTATTTGTCTTTAGAAAATGGGGCATGCTCATGCCTTAAAAATATGTTTAACAGATAGATACTTATTATATGTATTCTATAACAAACAAGAATTCATTTCATAATATACGACTACCATAAAAAACAACCACTTTAAAAATATTTCCTCCAGGCTGAGCACACGGTGGCTCATGCCTGTAATCCCAGCACTTTAGGAGGCCCAGGCAGGAGGATCACCTGAGGTCAGAGGTTCGAGACCAACCTGGCCTAAATGGCAAAACCCAATCTCTGCTAAAAATACAAAAAATAGCCAGGTATGGTGATGCATGCCTATGATCCCAGCTACTCAGGAGGCTGAGGCAGGAGAATCACTTGAACCTGGGAGGCAGAGGTTGCTGTGAGCCGACATGGTGTCACTGCACTCCAGCCTGGGCAACAGAGCCAGACACTGTCCCCCCTCTCCCTCCCCTCCTCAAAAAAATTTCTGATTATATTGTTGTTTACTGCTAATGAGAAAAATCCATGTATTTTATACTGCTTTAACATCCAAACAACTCTGTAAGATATTTGTTCATTTAATTTGTAGTATGTTATTTCTTTATATATTACAATATTACAAAGATTAAAATTCACTTTTGTTGTTGTTGAGGCCAGGTTTTGCTCTGTCACTCAGGCTGGAGTGCAGTGGCGTGATCTCAGCCCACTGCAACCTCTGCCTTCCAGGTTCAAGTGATTCTCGTGCCTCAGCCTCCTCAGTAGCGGGGACTACTGGCACCCACCACCACACTTGGGTAATTTTTGTATTTTTATTAGAGACAGGTTTCACCATGTTGCCCAGGCTGATGAGTGGGCAACAGTGCTGAGCTCCAGTGATCCACCTGCCTCGGCCTTCCAAAGTGCTGGGATTACAGATATGAGCCACTGCGCCAGGCCCTAAATTCACTTTTTCTTGTTTTTATTTCTATTTCGTTTTTATATATGTCCAGAATGACAGGACAATATTTAGAAGAGATTGGAAACAACCACCACCACCACCACCAAATGATCAATCCACGCATTTATATACTCAGTTATACTCTTAAATGCCTTGGATTATGTATTTATGTATTTATTTATTTATTTGACGGAGTCTGGCTCTGTCACCCAGGCTGGAGTGCAGTGGGGCGATCTCAGCTCACTGCAAGCTCCGCCTCCCTGATTCACACCATTCTCCTGCCTCAGCCTCCTGAGTAGCTGGGACTACAGGCGCCCGCCACCACGCCCGGCTAATTTTCTGTATTTTTTTTTAGTAGAGACGGGGTTTCACTGCGTTAGCCAGGATGGTCTCGATCTCCTGACCTTGTGATCGGCCCGCCTCAGCCTCCCAAAGTGCTGGGATTACAGGCCTGAGCCACCACGCCCACGCCTTGGGTTATTGAAAGATTTTGTTAACGTTAATTAAGTGTTTCATAGATGATGGTACATGATATTAAAATAAGCATTCCTTTGCAAAATATTGATTTGAAGGTTAGGAATATGAGCTACTCTGAGAGTCATTTAAAAGTTGATCTAATTAATATTTATTCCCACTTTAATTTTATGTATTTCTAAATTGCTAAGAATTACATTAACAAACACATTTGTCTATTAGTCACCTCTTTCCCCTGCAGTTCTGAAAATATGCTACAGACGTTCTATTAGGGGACAGCTCCAGTAACAGAAGGTGGAACAGATGGCTTATTTCCAATTTTATTTTTCCAATAATAAAAGGGATTTCATTGTTGTTAACATCTAAAGTTCATTCAAGAAGATACCTACTATGATAGATTTTTTTTAAAAGACAGATGTACTAGCTAATTAGCTAAGAAAGAAGCTTTGCATTTTGTGACAGAAACTTTTTCCATTGACTTTAATCAAAAGAAAAATTAAACTGATAGAAATTTGCCTTTTAAGTTGAAAAATCTTTTATTTTTCCCAGTTTAGCAATAAAAAATAAGGCAAAAATAGAAAAATAATGACAGCAAAGAAGAGGGAAGGTGAAAAATGATGAAGTCCAGAAATAAGAAATATTTTTTAGTTTTATTTTCAAAATGTAATGATTTATGGAGAAGATAATCTATCCTCAAAGAAATACAATTTATATTTGTTACCATGAAGGTTTTATATTTTAACTTAATCTTTTTTCTTTCTGAATCTATTTATTTTTAAATTTGTTTTAAATCAGAATTTAATATACACACATTTTATTCTCAAAAAATATATGTGGGCCAGGCACAGTGGCTAATGCCTGTAATCTCAGAACTTTGGGAGGCTGGGGCAGGTGGATCACTTGAGTTCGGGAGTCTGAGAGCAGCTTGGGCAAGATGGTAAGACCCTGTCTCTACAAAATATTAGGAAATTAGCCATGCACGGCAGTGCACGCCTATAGAACCAGATGCTTGGGAGGCTGAGATGGGAGGATCCCTTAAGCCCAGAAGTTAGAGGCTACTGTGAGCCTTGCTTGGGCCAATGCAGTCAAGTCTGGGTGACAGAGCAAGGCACTGTCTCAAAAATAAATAAAAATTATATATATATATATATATATATGTGAATTTCGATTCCATTCTTTTGCAAATTGGTCAGTCTTGCTATAGGAAATAAAATATAATAATATAATAATATGATATTTAAGACAAGAACATACATAGAAAAAGACTATATAAAGGAGACTAAGTAGAAGCAAATAACAGGGTGAGAATAAATGATATTCTGGGTCAGTTTTAACTCAGTGGCTGGGGTATTGACAATATTATATGTAAAGAAATAACTGGATCTCTAAGATCCAACTGCAATGAAAAAGAATAAAGAAAACTGTGTTAGGTTGTGTATTTATGCATTGACCAGGTGAAGAGGCAGTGAGATACAGTGTTTGATGTGCATGGTCTCCTAACTTGGGTTAAAGTCCAAACCCTGATTCTTCCCCTTAACAATGTTATATTGGCTTCAGTCAGCTGTTAACTCAATTGTGCGTGCCTGTGGGATTATAACTCCAGTTTTGCCTTTTGAAACTCCAGTATCTCCCAGTACTTATGCAAATACACAATATCTGAATAGTGCTCCTGAGAAAAGATCTACTGTCATTGACCTGTGACATTGAGGGAAGATCAAGTATACAATCCAACTCAGTGGTTCTCAACCAGGGGTGATTTTCTCCCCTAGTGCATATTTGACAATTTCAATATGTTGCAATATTAGTGGATGTCACACGATAAGAGGGCAACTGGTATTAGTGTTACTGACCTCTAATGGGGAGGAAGCAGGAGTGGTGCTAAATGTATGCTACAGCTTCCCAGAACAAAGAAATATCCAGTGCGTACATAGCACTTACATAGGTCAGTTTTATAAGAGTTGAGTATTTGCACATACAATTTTTGAGCCACAAAATAGGAAAATGGAAGTGGTGCATTTAAAAAGTCATATTGTATTTGTAATGATAAAAGTCTTAAAATCTAATATCAAAAAGTTATTGTTAAATATCAAGAATATGTTATATTAAGCTCCAGAATCAGATATTTTTAACCAACAAATATGCTAATAATAATGATTTTCTGCTGGCATGATGAGGTTGAGTAGGTGTAATTTTAATTTGCTAAAGTATAAAATTTGAAGATAAAAGTAATCTATATCTGTCTAAAACAACATCAGAACATTCTACATTCCACAAGTCAGTATTTGACAAACATGAGCCATTTATTTCTTTATGTTGTGCAATACCTAATGGCTGTAGCTAGTTACATCATATCCACTCTCTCAGCACAATATTTATTCAGTAAAAAGGCGATAAGTGAGAATACAATTTTTAATTTGGTGATAATCAGTCTATATTTACTTAATATATAACTCTAACCCAGATAAAACCCAGATAGAACTTTTAGTAAAACAACTCAGAAATATAAATTTCCTTAATAAAAAAATCCATAAATAACATACAATAGGCAATCATGTGCAGACTAATTATCATGGTTTGTTTCAGAGGCTATATATGAATTTAATGGTTTTGCTGCCAGATGTGTTCAACACACCCATAACACAGACATAACGTGCTTTGCCTCATTGAGTGCCCAAGATGTTTAGATGTTTTCATTCTTGAAATGTAATGGAGTACTTTTAAAAAGGCATAACAAAAAAGAAAATAACAGCAGTTGTTTAGTAAATTGGAGATATTTTATAAGCAGAGACATTGTGGCCTTGTATCCCCTATGCTTATTTCAATAACTTACACATTCTAGTTAAATGTTTGTTAAAAAATAACTAGGTGCAAATTTCAACTTAGGTAAATATTTAATATTTATTATTTTGATTACATTTTATTAAGCATTTATATTGCAATTATATCCATTAAATAGCTAATGTTTGTATCTTCCATTTATCAAGGATTTTATAAAGCATTTTCTTGTACATTAACCTAATTTGACCTCATAACATAAATAATAAGTCTGTTTCCATTTAATTAATAAAAAAATTTGAATGAATTAGACTTATTTACAAAACCACATTATAGAGCAAAATAAAGGAATTTTTTAAAAAAAAAAAAAAGAAGGGGAGAAGGAAAGCAGGACCAAAAAAAAGGAAGGAAGGAAGGAGGAAAAAAGGAAGGAAGGAAGGAAGGAAAGAGAGGGAGGGAGGAAGGAAGAAAGGAAGAGGGATGGAGACAGAGAGGGAAGAAAGGAAGGTAGGAAGGAGAAAAGAAGAAAAGAAAGATAACATTGTTTTTAAAATCAGGGTTGAAGGTGGGTGTTGCTCCTAATCTGCTGAAGCCAAGTTTCATTAGGAATTCAATATATTAATTAAACACAGGGAAGAGTAAATGGTACACTGCAAAGTCATACTGTATATATTTATTAAAAATACATTTATTTATCAAGACATCTACTTTTATATTCATGTGCTGAGTAGACAAAGACACTGCTGCCACAGGTTGGTATCAATGTTGTGTACCTAAAATAAATGTTCTCTCTCTGAATGGTGTAAAAAATGTGTGGTGTGTGTGTGTGTGTGTGATATAATACATAAATATATTTTCCCATAGAACTTTGTCATCAAAATCCCCAAAATAGAGAAAAAATGTACTATAAAAATTACTACAAAAATGTGTAAAAAGTTAAGGTAAATTTAAAACAATAAAAGAAGTTTAAAAACAGTTGGTGGGTTGTTCGCAAAGCTCCTTTGCATTCTCCTTTGCAATGTGATTTGCCTGCTCTTCTCATCAATGGTAGAGACTATTTCCTCAACCCTCGAATTCTGAACGTGTCTTGTGACTTGTCTAGGTCAATAGAGCATGGAGGAAGTGAGCTTTTGACCATCCAAAGCCTAAGTCTCAAGAAGCTTTGTGGTTTTCCACTGTGCTCTTTTGAAACACAGTCCTAATGTGGCCATTTAAAGAAGCACAATCTAGTGCAATCCAGCCTACTGGAGGATGTAAGATCTGTAGACTCTCAAGCCAGCAGCAAGTGACACTTCCAGGCATGTGAGTGCCAGTCTTGAATCATTAAGTTCAAGTTTCAAGGCACCAGATGAATGCAGCCTCACAAGTGATTACAGAGAAGACAGCAAAAGTACTTTTCTGCTGACCCTAGCTCAAATTGCCAGCCCACTCGTGTGCGAACAATTGAAAATACTGCTGTTTTAATCTAGTAAATTTGAGGATGGTTCCTTATACAGCAATAGGTAAC
Organism: Pan troglodytes; assembly: GCF_028858775.2. Taxonomy (NCBI): domain Eukaryota; kingdom Metazoa; phylum Chordata; class Mammalia; order Primates; family Hominidae; genus Pan; species Pan troglodytes. The sequence continues at coordinate 95,691,828 of NC_072412.2, read as the reverse complement.
TGACACATAGAGTTTCCTGAGGAAGTAATGTCTGCTAGACATGGAAACCCTGTGGTGAAGTAGTATGGAAAGTTACTGAGGACAGAAGGGAGATCAGATTCTCTAGAAGATACTGTAGGTTGTTTGTTGGAAGCTGCAAGTATTTTATTATTTCTGGAGCAAAGCAATGTATAGGAAGAGGTGTGGCCCAAGACTTTATCCGAAAGATCATATAATTTTGAGGATTTTAAATTTTATAAAGGTGCAATGGAGCATTATTGAAATATTTTTAAAGGGGTGTAAACCTTATTTTAATTTTAACATGATCACTCCAGTAACTAAATCTGCAAACACATTTTGAGAAAAAAACATGCACACCGGCCATTGGGGCAGATATTTTAATGGTTTAGCAAAAGGGGATGGAGAAGCAAAGTAGAAGCTTAATAATAATTTATTTAAAGAAAGAAAAAAATTTTAATTTAGTTTGGGATTAGTTCCATTGATATTAAAGACATTTTATATGTGAAAAAATGATTACAACTGTGATCCACACAAAATTGTAAAGATTCTTATTTCAATAGAAAATATTACATAAAAAATCAGAGGCCATATCTTATATAATGGATAAGGTAAAATAATAAATTAAAACAAGATAAAGAGTAGCACATATATTTAAATTGATGGTATTTTGAAATGTACATAATATAGTTTAAAAGGAAATGTAATATTATCCGAAGACTTATAAACTAAAAGTCATAATTTCCTGTTCAAACGGTTTGTAGATTTTTAGTTTCATGAAGAACAATGTTGAAGTATAAGGAAAAAATGTTTTTATTTAAAATCACCACAAGCAATAGTGAGAAGTATCTTTTGATTTTTTTCTATCAGACAGAGTTCTGTGCAATTTTTCATTGTAAATAAATAGCTGGAATAGGAGCATAGAAAATATTATTCATCTCTATACCCAAATGTAAAATAAAGGGTACTGAGATACATTGGAGGCGACTGAAAATGGCACTGCATTATAAATAAATGAAAGCCTAGAGTTTGTATTGTCTTTCATTCAATACAATGGTAATAGCCAACATTAAATACGTGTTACTACTATCAGTAGTGGGAAAAATTAACATACTCTCTGATATTTTCCAGTAAATATTTTAGAATACATCATCCTTCCTATTGTCCTGTATTCAATAAAGTAAAATTGAGGGATATAAATGATTATTTTCCAAAAGTAGGTTTTATTCTTGTTGGTCTTCTTTTAACAAAGGTTTTGCCTGCTGTCAGAACGACTGAAGATTCTAACAGCTGTGTGGCTGACACATTCATAGAGTGTGGCTGTAGAATGGCTGGCAACTCTTATACAAGTTATTAAGTAAATCTTTCAACGAGCTCTAACTTTTCTTGATGTGATCCAATGCATTTAAAATAAAAAAATATGCTTTTTAGGAAACAGTACACTTATAATCTTTTGGTGATGAATTTAACCATAATAATGTTTCATTGCAAAACATAGACAAATCTTGGAATGATTTTTTTCCTTAAATAATAAATCAGTTTTTCCTTATCCTAGTTTTTCAGATTGACTACAAGTATTGGACAGGAAATGATTTATATAAATGAAATGTTGCCTATAAAAGAATTTTTGTCAAAAAAATTCACAGTTATAAACCATATGTATTTTTTCTAGTTCACTTTTACTCAAAGCCCCTGAAAATATGAATGAGAAAATAACTGTTCCTCTTACTTTCACAGAACCAGCCATCATGACAAAGTGACTTTCAGCATTGAACTACACCTCACAATACCTGCATTCTCTTTTTTACTACAACTTGCTGGTAAGACATTGAGCATCTCACTTAATAATTTTATTTGTGAGCTTAATAGAGATATACATTATTTAGTTTACCTATGTGATGTGCTTCCAGGGACAGAAAAAAATGCAAAGTTCATTCAGAAAATAATTCCATACCGATAGTGTTCCAATGATTGAAAGCCAAATTATGTATTCAATGCTATTTGTATGAGGTCAACACCTGAACATATTATTAGATATTAAAGTATTTATTCTAATACTTGCTCAGATTATCTAGACTTAAATGCAAAAGTATTGAGTTACGCCCCTAGCAAAAAATTCCTGAGATTAACAAATAAAGACAAATTCATGAGATTAACAAATAAATACAAATTCATGAAATGGAGCACTGACTGTAGACTTAGACAAAATTGCTGAGGTTATGATAGAAATGTGTGTGTATGGAAAGATAGCTAAAGAAAATTGCTGCAAAGAATCTCATTTCTGCATAATTAGGCTTTAATCACTGAAAGACAGGAAGATTGAAACTTTTTCCCTTTATTCACTGTTTTTATAATATCTGGTACAGGATCTGACACCTCTCTCTCTCTCTAGTCTCTCTGCTTCCCTCTCTCTCTCACCTCCTTCCTCCTCTGTCTCTTCACACACACACACACACACACACACACACATGCCCGTGTGAAGGCATATATTACAATTTTGACTATGAGCAATTTTGGAAAAGATACACGACACAAAACATAAATAAAAAGTAATCAAAATATTTTTTGAGGTATTTGTTTGGAAGTAAAAAAACTACTCCCAGACACCTTTTAATCTTTGTGTCCACAAATAACCATTAATAACATTTTATCCTGTTATTAAATAACCATTAGTAACAATAATATTTTTAGAAATATTTCTTAAAATAGGCATTATTTTTAAATGCCCTTAAAGATGTAAGATATGATAAGAGGCATTGCTTTTTATACTCTCATATGTGTTTCTTTAATGCTAACCTGTTATTGGCAATTAGATTTCACAAAGATAATGAAGTTAATTTGGGCTTTAAAAAGGTTTATTGTCAGCCTCTCCTTCTATGACTCATTCTTTTAATACCAACTTAAGACAATAACATTAACATATTATCTACCATGTCCTACATACTATTCCAATAGCTTTTCAAATACTGAATGATTTAATCATTTAATAAACTTTTGATTTTTATAAGGATTTTAGAGATAAAGAAACTCATTTTACAGAAAAAGAAAATAAGAAAATGAAAGCAATTTATGTTCCAGAAAGTCACATGCTAGTTAATGGTAGGACTGGTGCAATTCTCCTAGCTGTGTTTTCGCTCACCACTCTACACTACCTCATCTGCTTAAGCATGGATGATGTGATTTTATTATCACATGCACTGAGAGTTCTAACATACAACTAGCTAAACTAAATACTTCCATAAAAATACTCAGTAATTATTTTAAAAAGTCATTTAAAAATATATTGCCAGTGAATCAAGTGTTTTAGAATGCATACACAAAGCTACAAAAAAATACTTCATATAGATACTTGTATTACCTGAATCATACTGATCACTCATTATTCAGCCATCTAAATACTCAAACGCACTACCATCAATAGTCTGGTTCATTTATTTTTAATAATATTAAGATACATAATGTGGTGTTATTTTAAATGGAGTTGGAAGTAGAATTTACTCATTTTTCCTGACATGGGAAATACGATCGCTAGATCAAACTGTACTATCAATGAGCTGAATATTTGGAGAACATTATTTGTCTCTTTGTAAAATCAATTCATATGACCTGCTCTAATTGTTTTTATGCAAATGTTGCATAACATTTCCATGTTATGAAGGCCTGCTTCTTATTTTAGTTTGTCCTGGAACAAACTATAAAAATTAAGTGCAAGACAAATATTTCACCAAATCATTCTCATTCCATTCTCATTAGTTTATAGAATTTGCATGCTTTTTATCAAATTACATTTTCTGTGTTTTACTTTCTCTTATTTTCCTTTTGACTTGTTTTTGTCATTTATTCATTTTAATCTCTTGCGTTATACATACATTCTACTGCATTATGCACATACACATGCATATATAAGCTACTTATTAACTATAAACTATTTGTAAACATAGTTACAAATAATACTGAATAATAGAGAAATATACAGGTGTACTAATTTGTTCTCACATACTAATAAACATATGTCCAAGACTGGGTAGTTTATAAAGGAAAGAATTTTAATGGACTCACAGTTCCACATGGCTGGAGAGGCCTCACAATCATGGTGGAAGACAAAGGAGGAGCAAAGGCACATCTTACATGGCAGCAGGCAACAGAGTGTGTGCAGGGGAACTGCCCTTTGTAAAGCCATCAGATCTCAAGAGACTTATTCACTATCATGAGAACAGCATGGGAAAAACCTGCCCCCATGATTCAATTACCTCCCACTGGGTCCCTCCCACAACATGTGGGGATTATGGGAGCTAAAATTGAAGATGAGATTTGGGTGGGGACACAACAAAACCATATCAAAAGGTAAATGAATTAAATAGCATTATAAAGGTATTAGGACTTTATTTTTCATTTAGAATGTCATAAACACTTTCACATAAATTTATGTAATTTGGGTATATGAAACTTTCAATACTTGCCTAATCTACCATTAAAAATCTGTACCACAGTTAACTATTTCTGACACAGTGGTACATCATTCAGAATTCATGCCATTCAATCTTTATAGAACAGTAGCCTCAGAATATCTATAGGTGGCAAACAATGTTTCCATTGGTGGTCTTGCTTACATGCTCCCTTGTCAGTAGTATTTATTCTGAATCTGCTCAGTGTTCTCCAAATTGCTCACCAGCTTCTGTGTTTAACTCATTAGGTTTCTAACAGCAGTTATTGATTTATGTGTATTTCACAGAATGAATTTAACATTCTAGATTTATCGTTAGTTAACACAAAAGCAAATATTCCTCAAAATTTTCCTCTCAAAGTCTGACTTTCAGAAGCCCCTCACTCCATGGAGGCGCACAAACTTTCATGATGCAAAAAAAACTTTTTATTTTTGTCAGAACCCAAATTCTCTCCCTTTATTACAGGGAGATTGTTGGTTAGGTAAATGTTTTGAGCAGCATAATGACATGAAGGATAAGTCTCTCCTAGGGCCATGTTTAATAAAAAACAGCTATACAATGTTCTGTCAGTCAGGTACTGGCGGTAATTTTGAAAGGAAATTTTTCTCAGACAAAGACAAAAGTTATATTTTACTCATAGTAGTGAAAATTTAGTAGAGAGTGGTGAAAAATGTTATAGGTCAGGAAAAATAAGAGAGTGAGATAAAAATAAAGATATATAATGGATAGGTAAATTTAATTTTTGCTTTTGAATTTATGCAATTAGAATACTGTGTCTGTGTTCCTATGAAAACTTCACTAGTGTCTCCATGTCTACTTTGAGACATATATCCATATATTAATATTACCTCAGTGTGACGACAGAACAATAGCAAGATTGCTGTTTTGTGGACATCTGTAGCTCTGTGGCACTATTATTTCTTGGATATGAAGATTATCTCATATTCTTCTCCAAGTGTTTCCTCTTGGAGCTCAAAAATAATTAAGCAAATAGACACCTTTGAAAAATTCAGTGAGGCTTATTATGCAAGGAAAATATTGTTTCTATTTGTATTTCCTTAAACTTTATATTCAATTTGCAATTCTCACTGTACTTATAAAAGAAATACGTTTTTTGATAAAATTAAGACCACTTAAGTCTTCACTTGTTCTTTGGTTTATGCTCAATTAACTTGTAAATTTGACAGATTAAATTTTTCTAACCATCTATGACTATTTATAAACTTCATAAAATAATCATGACACTTCAGATTACAATTACAAATTCAATTGCCTAATTCTTTCAAGCACTTCAAAACACTTAATATGTGAGACTTTAAGAGCCAGTATGCAATTTGCTGAATTCCATCTGCCTGCCAGGGAGACCACTGATGTGCCACAAGGTTAAGAATTGGTGAATTTAAAACCACAGGTAGAGATGTTGGAGAGCAGAGCTTGAAGACATAGACCTGAATGAGGATAAATTATTTTAATTTGTGCCATAGATAATGCTAAGACAGAAGTGATATTACAATGGCTGTAGGATGTTTGTAGACTTGATCCGATGTTCTTCTCTACAAGTTTCCAAGGATAACTAATATATCAAAAATAAAGACATATTGAAATTATACACATAAATCATATATATTAGTGTGTATATATGTATATATGTGTATACATGTGCTAGGTTGTTACCAATTATTAACAAATGTCTTATCACTTGGATATATTATAATTACGTATTTTTATGTTCCGTTAATGAAGTTTCAACTGTTTAGTGCAATAGCTATCATAGTGATAAGTTTCTAAAATTACCTTGAAAATTTGGTGTTATGCATCTTAAAATTCTAAAGCAATATTTATTGCTGAAATAACTAGTTTTTTCAATTTTGCTTTATCAACTGGTTTTCTCAGGATTCTGTTACCTATATAAACTGATTTTAAAAAGAAACTGGTTATGTTCCATGTGAAAAGATGAGATATGTAGAAGGATGTTGACTATATTTAAAGTATAAAATAATCCATTTGTAATAATATAATTATTACATACACGAGCATACATATACACATATACAAATGCTACAGTTTGAAACATTTTGAAATTGTAACTCCTCTAGATTGTCTACATTGTATTGGTTTGCACTATTTTATGACTAATAACAACAATATGGGATGGCAAAGGTTTTTAAGCGCTTTCTAGTTTCTAGGCACTACCCTAAGCATCTTCTCCGTTACTGGCTAGGGTTATTTTTCATTTTTAAAATTGTTTCACAAACATTGTAAGTGGTCTTTGAAATTATTTAATTTAGATTTATTGTGATGTTAATATTTTTATTCTCTTGTTTCATATTTCAAGTGAAAAGGAATTTCTCTGGTCTATTATTATTGTAGTGCAACTAAAAGCTTTTATTTTACGTTGCATTCGTGAATCATAATAATTACAATGTGACTGCTCATATTTTTTTTTCACTTTGAAATCTTTGGATTTGTCATGATTTAAATCATCTAAGACTCTCCATATTTTCCCAAACTCTGAAAAAACTTCAAAATTAAAAATTCACAAAGTGCTGCCCTCAATGCCTTTTTAGAAGAAGCTTTCTGGATATATATATTTCAAGTATATTTCCTCTTTATTGGTTTGTTCTTATTTTCTTTCTTGAATCTGTTGTGAAAATATTCCATATATTTATTTAAATATTCATATTAATGTTCATAAACTATTTACATTTAAAAATTTTAACTGTTCTTCATAATTTGATTATCCTGTCTCTTCAGTATCACTATATAAACATTGTTGCTTTTTCTACCCCAGTTGTTTTCAGCAGATGTGTTCATTTCTAATTTTTAAGATATGTTTGTGTTAATTTTATTGTTTTTTTCTTGTTTCTAACTCAAATCATTTATCTTTTAATTTTGATAATTAATTTATCCCTTAAATGTATTATAAACAACACTATATTCAGTTCAACTGATAACTGGATAAATGAATCACCTGGCATACGAATTTATTTAGTCTAATTTAGATTTCTTGGAATATTTATCACATTTTATATAATTATTCATAGAATGTTTACCTACCTCAACGGACCTTAAACTCACACATATATATAGTTATATATGATATCCCTATAGTTGGGATATATTTATAGTTGGGATATATCCTAACTATAAATTGTACATATATATCCCATTCAGCATTATGTTCCCTTTGCCTAGCAACATGTCTGGCATGTAAAACTTATCCAATAAATGTTAGTTAAAATGGATCTAGTCTATCTACTAGTCATGTATATTGGCATATTTTTATCCTATAAAGTTATATTTAACTCCACAGTTAAAAAGAGTTTCTTTATTATTCTTCCACTAGCATTGGAACTAATTTATCCATTTCAGTATAACTCTAATTGGCATATGATAGTAAACTGTTCTATAATAACTGTTACATAAGAAATTGTTTTAGTATAAATTATCTTCTTCTAATAGCTTTTTTTTTTCCTGCAGCAGATTTCTTTTTTTTTTTTTTTTTTTTTTTTTTTTTTCTGGTAGCAGAAATCCCCATCTGATGCCAATTCCTCATCATCATAAGGGAATGTAATCAAGGATTCTTTCCTAATAATGTGAATAGATGTGCAGTGACTGACAGAGGTGGTACAGCGGGTTTATTCTTCTTATGGCAGTGATCTTCTGACTGTAACCCAAGGGTGAAAGCTCATGCACTCTTAGCAACAAGTAAATTGTACGAACATGCCCCAGATATTTCTTCATTTATTTGTAAATTATATACAGTTTAGTCTATTCTGAAAATATACAGTTTTTTAAAATTTGTAAAACAAATATGTTTTTCTTTACTGTGTAAAATTAAATGTCACTGAGAGTAAAAATATTTATTTGGCCAATTTCGTTCACTTGGGAACTTCAGCACTCGCTGATCATTAGAGTTATCCTGATTTTTTCCTTCTTGAGTACTGATGTTGAGCTAGTCCTTTGTTAGCACCTTATTTTATCAATAAATATTTTTCTTAGTATCAGTTACTGTTGCTTGCAACTGGAGAAAATTAATAAGGAATATAAAATTAGTAAAATTAGTATTAAAGTACAGATAAGATGCCCTCAAGGACATGTGTGGTATTGGGCCAAGATGAAGAAAAAGCCAGAGATTCCTACTATCACAGACATATTCAAAGGATTGAAGGAATGCTTAGAACACTGAAAAGGGTACTTGGTTCTACACATATTAGTCAATTTGAGGAAGAGATTGCACGACTCTGCTGGCACTCACCAAATGCTCATACGCTCCCATGGCCTTCCATTATAAGTTGCTTCTTGTCACAAACTTCACTTAAACATACAAAATAAAATTTAAAAAAGGAATAAAAAATGTTTGCGTCTTTGTTTCATTTTTTTCTGCCTATAGTCAGTTAACTTGTCTCTGTGGGAAATAATTTAAATTTATTTTTTCAAAATTACCTAATTTTTCAAGGGATTGTATTGTAAAATAGATCCAGCTTTATCCATTCTCTCAATTGTGCCTTATGTCAGATTTATTTAATTTATATCTATTTATAAACAAGACCAATTTACCACCTGCAAAAATCCATGCAGAAATGATTCTCCTGTGGCTGGAGGTACTGTGATTTGTGTTTTAAATAATTTCATATGTAACCTAAATCTCTTATAAAATTCATCTTTACCTTCCTGTCTGTTACGAAACCATGCTGTGCTTTGTTGAAATAGGTGAGCATGCACGTTGATCACCATTTTTAATCATATCATAATTCTTATATTCTAATAATCATAAATTACATTTTCTCTTTGCAGATGATTACATTTTATATGAGGTTCTTTAAAGCAATGTAACATTAGTGGTTAATATATTTCAGAAGCTCCAATGAGTTCTTAGAAATCTGTTCTGTCTGAATTTTAAACAATGGAATAGATATATCATAATTTCTATTGCTACAGGTTCTAAAACAAGACAAAACTACAAGCATCTGTTGTTCTCAGGATCAATCATTTACATAATTATATAAATTATAACTTCCATATCCTTTGAGTCTTGCTTATTTAAATTTGTATATTTCAGACATCTTGCCCTTGTTTTTCATTGTTGTGATGTTGGTTTTAATAATACTAGCTTAGCTTTGTCACTCGATAACTGCATTTGTGTTGCTCCCCATCAAGTTAATTTTCTCTCCTATAAGCCTAAGTCTTCAGAAAACAGAAACAAAGTGTACCCACTTCTCAGACTGAGCTCATTTCGTGCTGTTTTGTTTTTATCCCGTTTGAATTAGTCACTGTTGTGTGAAGACTCTAAAATCTCTGTTTCACCCATTATATTATTTTTTAGGATATTAAAATAAAATTTCAGAAACATTTTACTTTCTCATGACTAAGATATATGTAAATGTTTTGAGGTAAAAATCATTGCCCAAAAGTATGAATTTACATTACTTCTGCTATATATCACAAATAAAACAAGATTGTCCTATTGACAGTTTGCTTTATTTATTTATTATTATTTACTAATAACTCCTAAAGATCACAAGCCAGACACTTGCGTTGTTGTTTATAAAGCTAATAGTCTTATTCCCTAGTCTTTTTCATGTTTGATTATACTCTGTCAACCCTTTTCTTAAATTTTGTTTCTGTTTCTTGCATAAAAAAAGGATTTCCCCTTGTATGGTAAATATAAATTTTGGAAGACTTGAAAATAAATTCAAAGTGAATACAAAATAAGTTGAATTTAATCTTTAAAGTTTTTAAAAATATACAAAGGTCTTTTCGATTATTAAAACATAACACTTTCTAATTGTTTCTGATCACTTTTGGTAAAAGAAAATATCATTTGAGGCTGTTACTTCTGAGGTGGAAGGTAGGAAGAAAAGTGATCTTTTCAATTAATATTGTAATTTATTCACCTTAACAAGTGCAAAAATTTCTCATATAATCAAACTCCAATTAAAATATTATCAGATTCCTTAAAATAATCATAATTATAAAATAGTAAATTGACAATGACCAGAATGAGGTATTTATTGCCATGTAAATCTAGTTATTTTCAGGAGGAAAATTATCATACATAATTTATAGTTGAAGAAATTGGAAAATACGAGCAAGGCTGAAATGTCAATAAATCACAGTATGATATTAAAAAATATTTCTTACCCTAAAACATGTAAAATTTTAAAGTGTTTGCCCATAACAGTAAAGAAGAAAGTGAGATTCTTAAACCGAAATCTGTTTTTTGACTTAGTTAGTGCTAAATACATACATGCTTTTGTATACATTTTTGTAGTTTATATTCATTTTTGTTTAATAACTTTTGCTTGTTAAAATGTACATGTAAGAATCATACAGTTTTTTGAGAAACATGGATGGAATTTCACAGCTGATTGAGATGATGCTGTATCTTTAACTTTATGCAAAGAAAATATATGATTCTTTTCCTCTGATCCACAATTTTATGATTTTAATTGACCCCAAAACAGGTAAAATTTCTTTTCCCAAATCTTTCTGAAAAAATTTAGTAACAGAGAAAATTTACATTATAGAAGTTAATCTGAATCTGATACTTGTTTAATCAGATAATTTTATAAAACATCACCGCTAAAAGTAGAATAGAGAGGACTGTTTGTCCAAAAGCCTTATCAATATGTTAAATATATTTAAACAGATAATGAGTTTACTGATGTATCATATTGTATTGACAAAATACTTTTGTGTAATGAAAAAGACTGCCAACAGAAACAGTGTTCACTTACCTACTGTCAGTTCCTCACTTTGTACCACTTCCAGATCCTAACAGTTCCATATTAAAAGAACAGACACTGAAAAGTCATTAAAGAATATGGACTGTTGAAGATGTATTAAGCAAGTTAGTAGAAATAATCACTCAGCAAAAAAGAAGAGGCATGTGGTAATGTGAGGAGGGGAATATGTATGTATATAAATATATATTTTGCATTTATTTACAAAGAAAGAGTGAAATAGAATAAAGAAAATTATCTATGATTACCTATTGATGCTCCTTGAAAGATTTTATCCTTTATTTGAAATTCTAAAACTCTAATAATTATTTTATAACCTGTTATATCATTTTCCATTCTTCCCTAAGGATAAATATGTTTGCTTTCTAAATAAATTATGAGCATCTTGAATAACAGGGCTATATTCTATTATTCTTTCATTATCTCAATTTACTTTGCACGGTGTTTGATTATTTTTGGATAGACAGAAACATAGATAGATGACATAATAACTTAGGTTTCTGTATTTTATATGCTATAGCATAAATTCAGAAATCTTGTACAGGTACATATGTGTACTTGAAAATATTCAACTGTGGGGAATAGCACATGAATAGAAAAAGGAACTTGTTGTTAAGATTGTTACTGATACCACTATTGTCTGCTGATATCACATCATATACTCAAATAGTTCCATAACTGCAGCATGAGAATGTTTAAATTCCAAATCAAATTAGTTTTAATTCAAAAATGAGAAGCACAGACATTTCCTTAGGTCTCTGTAAATTATTCGTTAATTTATCATGCATTTTCTGAATGTTTCTGCGCAATGTTTATGTTTTAAGTCAGACTAAATTTAATTTTTTTGTGAGGTGGCAATGAGTTTTTAAAAAGGTGTTGGCAAATTACAAAAAAACAAGCCTGAGTTAAGATAAAGAATAGATTTAGAAAAGATATTTTGGAATAACTATTTGAAAACACACATAAAGAAAATAAATATTTATATTAGTTTACAAATGGCCTTTATATCTCATTAAGTATAGAGTGAGTGGCCTTAGATGTGTATAGAAGGGAGTGATGAATTTTGGTAGAGCATTATGGCCTATTACTTTGTACCCAAAAACACAGTGGCCACAGCTATACTACTACCACTCTATACACACACACACACACACACACACACACAACTATAAATATATACATACACATATATGTACACACTGCTACTATATATATTTCTCATGAAAGATAGAATAGCAATATATATTATATATCAATATATAATAGCAAACTGTGTACATATATGTGTATGTGAACATATAAAAGATATATGAAATATATACATGCATAGTAGCAAATAGTGCACATATATGTGTATGTACCTATGGAAGATATATGAAATATGCTGACATATACCATAAAATATATATGCTCTTACATATAGTTCATGTATCTTAAAACATATATGAAATACCTATATGTATATATAGTAGCAAATAGGTACTACCTGTGTTCATATCATTAGCCTCCTATACTTGAGACTTTACTGAATGATGAAATGCATTTGCCATGCTTGTCCACCTTCAGAATCCTAATACACTCTAAAACTATTTGGAAGATATGGACAAGTATAGTTAGCACGTGTGTATGGTGGTAGCATAAATTATATTCACATTCAGCTCTGAAGTGCAAGAGAATCAAACTACTTTATTTATAATTGATTCATTTTTCAAAAGCTGTAAAGAACTGGAAGGCAGTTTCATTCAATATAGTTTATCCACTTTAATTATGTTTATAACCCTATAAGTAACACTCAGTCCTTCTGGGTAAAAATGCTCATATTCCCTGAGTTTCACCCACATTGCTGTTTACAGATCTACTCCATGGAGCCTGATGGTTCCTTGATAATGGGGGAGATTAGGACTCACATTTTCTCATGATGTTGTTTTTCTGGACTCTATGTGGTGCCATTTGGTTCTACATGGTGTGTCTTCTGAATCCTGTTTTTCTGGTACTGACCAGTGTGACAGCTCTAGATGAAGTTTGTAGTAGGTGTGAAACATGATCTGTGATTACTCAGCGTGGTTGGAACCCTGTCATGCTTCCTGGTTGATGTAGCTTACTTTTCTTATACTAAGGCCACTGTGCCCCTGAAATTGGCTGTATCGTCCCAGGCCCATGGGGGCTCACCCTGTTCCCTTGGCTGAGTGCTGCTTCTGTATCTCCCAGTATACTCTGGAATACTACCCAATGAGACTTTCATCTGTTTTAGTGTTACACACAAAACACAGAGTAAGAAAGAAGCTGAGCAAAGCTAAATTTCAAGGCCTCTTTCATGCAGCCCATCCCAAGCTGTGCTGCAAATTTCCTTTGATATAACTGACACTTTGTTTTGGGAGGCTATTTCATGTTGTCAAATAAAATTTAATTAATTAATTTGATAGATTTGAAGATTTTCATTTATTAAATTTTTAAAATATAATTGCATATTATATATGTGTGTAATAATATATATTATTATATATGTAATCTTCCATATTCATTTTATTTGTACATCTAGCCAAAAAAAGTGACAAAAATTAAGGTAAGAAAGAAATAATAAAATGAAAAAAAAGCACTTTAAAACATACAGAGACTTTTCTTTAAAGTCTACATTCAAAATGGTACTTTCTCTTCAATTAACACTAAAAGCATTTAGACAGTCTAATGCTGAGAAAAAAAAGTTAGTAGCTCAGAATGTTAATCTATTTAATTGAGCTTACAGTAATAATTGAAAATACATGACTATGTTATGTTTCTGTCTCTAGGTCCACTTAGGAGGGTAACAATCTCTTGATCCATTTACTATACTTTAGTAAGAAAGTAATTTAAAAGTTTGCACAGAACAGTTGTCCTGGATGTATTCACCCATTCTAAAGGAAGTTGAAAGGAACACCTAGCTGAACCTGTGTTTATTAGAATACAGCGAGTAAAACTACAGCTTTTGTCAATGTGCACTGTGGCTTTTGCCTTCTATCAAGGAAAAGGATCAGTATTCCAGATGAACACTGCGGATCATCAAGTCAAACCCCTTGTCAACAAAATAAATTCAAATGAAAGCTTATGTGACTTTTCGAAAAAGTAGAAAATATTCTGAAAGCTGCAAAAGATATACAATCTAAATCAAGATGATACATAGTTCCATATTTAGCAAATTCATTTCATTCTAAATTTACACTTTACTGACTGTAAAATACATCAGACACCAGAAAATTGCACATCTTATTTAATAAACCAAAGAAAAACAAACACACATAATTTCTAGAAGAATATATACATCATGGACACGTCAGAAGATAAAAATCACATTTCCTAGTGATAAATACATTATAAACTGGTAATTGAGATATTATAAACTATACATTCTAGACAAACTCCATTATATTTCATGTATTTTATTGACAATTAAGATGTGAAAATGAATGCAATTTTAATCTGGTGGTAGGATATCATTAGTTTGTTCTCCTGATACAGAGCAAGAGAAGACTTGGGAACAGGTAGCTATTGTGGGCAGGGGATAGTATTAAGAAGTTAGAGTAAAGGGACTGGGAAACTGATATAGGTATGACAAGGAACCCAAACTGGCATTACATTTCCAGATAATTGTCAGAAAGAGGTCAATCCTGCTGAGGACTCTCTGAAGAAGGATGTGGAACAAACTTAGAATTGTCCTTCTGGGAGACTGGAGACTGGAACATCTATTCACTGACCACCATTCTCTATTAATGAAGGCCGCCCCAGGAGCATCAGCTTCCCTGCACTTCAAGGATATACTTGCATTGATTAAGCTCTTAGGGTGTCAAAGAAAGCCTGAGGCAGAAAGCTGAGATGTTGGAAGACATCTGTGGAATTAGGTAGTGTCCATCACAGCTAATGTGAATGTTAAAAGCTGAGCCTTGTGGTTGGGACTCTGGATATCAGTCATGACTATCACACATAATCCTACAATCTCCCATTCCATTCATGAGAAATAACATTGTGTATTTGGATATTTATATTCAGGCAATAAAATAGTAGGCAACTGTAGAAGATTAAGGTCATTTTGAAGCCTTTCTTACCTAGTCAGAATCTGAAATGAATAATGCTAAAACTGGATTATCAGGAAAAAAGTAACTTGTGGAATACATTCACAAACTGTATTTTTGGTTCTCATATTCTCCTAAAAGCAGCATGTACAAATGAACATGCTCTATGGATAGGATGTTGACTACTGTGACTGAATAATTTAGAATAATAAAAAAATTTATACAGTAATTGCTAGAGTAAAGGCACTTTCTACCTATCAGGAAAATCACATAATATCATGAGATAAATCATTATAAACAAATGTCTTAATGTAAATGCTAATACTTGGTAAGTTTCAATATAATGTATTCATTTCCAACTTGAGTTTTGTAATTACTTGCTACATAACAAACATTTTAAATATAAACAATGCAAATAGTGAAATGTATTTGAATATAGTAAAATAGTTTTTTGAAATATTATAGATTATGTTTGTCATTTCATATCCATTGCCTTATAGTTTCTGTTCTCTCTCTCAGTATGTGTGTGTTTGTGTGTGTGTAAAATATCATTGTATGACTTGCTGATACTCAGCTTCGAAAAAATGATACATCAATAATATGGCACTTCGGCAGGTGCTTTGAATTAAAGGAAATTAAATAGCCATTAGAAATAAGGCTCAAAACCAAGTTCACTCTCTGACCCTCCCCTGCCCCCCTTTTTCTTGATTCTTTTTATTTTATGAAGCACCAAAATACTGAGAGTTATCCTCTCTGGAATTTCCTTATTTGACTAGGGAAGATTTTCTCCAAGAGAAATGCAGTTGTCTTAAGAACCTCTCCTAAGGGTCTCATCCAATAAACAGAAAATTTAACCACAGGAGAAGAAGAGAAACAAGGAGTTATCACCATGCCTAGACAAACTTTTATTTTTGTCTTTTGAGGGGCCCTCCCAGAGATTTCCCTGGAGGCTTTCTCTGCATAAGACAAATTTTGTTCACAGTGAAGTTCAGCCCTTTACTTTCCCACCACCTTTGCTGGAGCTCAGAGGGATTTTGACCCAGAGTTTTTTGGACTCATTCATTTTCCCTGAAAATCATATACTCCCACACATCCACCTCTAGTTCCCTATGAAGAAGGACATATAAGCATCGGGACTACAGTAGGTTAGTGAGTAGTCATTTTGTAATTCTCTTGTGCTCACGCACATTACATTTTTTATTGTTTTTTTTTTTCCTCCTATTTATCTGCAGTGAGTCTTCAGAGGGCAAAGGAGAAACTCTCTTCCTGACCCCACATCAAAATAAATAAATAAATATGTATATTTATTTATCTCTCTCTCTATATATACACATATGCATATATAATCAATATATATAATTTTATTTGGTTGTTTTTAAATTATAGCAAATAAAATATTTGGGGAATGGGAACACTTGTTAATCAAATTATTATCACCATCAAGTTAACAGTTAAGTTCATAGTGTGATTTCAGGGAATGTCTTGGAAATTGTTTTCTTCGAATTTCCATAGTGCACGAATCCTGTTGATTCTAGGTTTTATTTGAAATGTAATCACAGGAAGAGCATAGTGTTAAACCTTTAGAATTGAGTGTGCTGCTTATTGCATCAATTTAATGCAATGAGCCCATTGAATGTCAGGCCTTGGCAGAGTTGAAGATTAAAATAAGCGTAGATGAGGCCCCTCTGAAAGAAAAAAAAATGATTCATATAAATGGCATTTTGTATATGATTATCTGAATAGTCAGGAGGGAAAATAAGAGTTCCAAATCAAGATAATTGTGTTATTTGGAAAGTATTACAGATCACTACATGCAACAGATCAAACCAGTGAGAATATTTCATAGGAAATGCAATAAAATATTAATTTGGTAAAAGGAACAGAGTACATAATGAAACAGAGCAGATGAATGCAAAATGATGGAGATGAAAGTAAGCATTAAGTGCAGACAAGTTGTTAGGCAAACCAGTTGGGAGAAAGAGAAAGATAAAGGAAATTTTCACTTGGGCAAGCCTGGTGAAAGATTATCTGATGGACAAGGGCTGAAACAAAGCAAAGCTTTTCATTGGCAGATCTTGCTCTCTTAAGAATCCTAATGGCACTTAGTTTCTATGTCATATATTTTGCCATTAAAGGTTACATTACTTGAACTTTAAACTATTTCATAAATACATGTCTTATTTTCCAAAGCAGAAGGCTATTGTTTTTTAAGAGTGTTCAGGAAGTATTCTAATGCTTTTCTATACAATAAGATGCAAGTCTGAAGCTGTTGGTGTCCATCTCTCTACATTATGAAGAAAGCCTTCCTTCTAGCTGTTCTGAAAAGAGAATCAGGAGTTAACAGCAGAGTTAATTCTGATACATCATTTGAGAACCTGGATGAAGTCATATTTGAAGACCACACTACCCTTTTTTTTTTAGGTATGTGAGTTAATATTTTTTTATTGTATAGCTTGAGTGTCAGTAAGTCAGTGTTATAAAATAATAATCTTTATTAAATGTGTTTAGATATTTGAATTTTATAACTCTTTTGTGTTTATTTTAACTAGTGACAGACTTATTTAACATTCTAACTTAGTTTGCATAGCTTTTTATTGTTTGGTCATGTTTGTTTTATAAAATATTCAGAAATCATTTAATATAAAGGAAGCATAATCAGTAACTGACAAACATAAGATTAATTAATCTTCCCCCCAAAAATAAGAAAAACTAATCATCAAAAAAGCTAAGAAAAGTTAATATCTGGTATCATTTCAGAAGTGTGAATTACATTATTTGGTACCAACATTCTCTTGGGATTCTGGCTCAGGTTTGAAATGTCAGCAGGGGTTTATCCATTTTGCTAGGTTGCTTGCTGTGCTTAAATTCCTTCTCTCTGTAGTCGTCTTTAATATTCACTAGGCTAATTCAAATGCTTTGCATTCTAAAACAATGGAAATAGTGAAATGCTAGACCATCCTACTGGAGATTACTGAACATGTTCTACACGTATTTCTCTAAAGAATCCAAGGAAAGAAAACATGAATTAGTATCATGGCTTTTTTAAAAAGGTGGCTATATTTTTTAATACAAAATTTAATGCAATTTATAATGTCTACATACATTTGATTAGAAAAAATATGATCACATGACTTTCTTTTTATTCATTGGCCATTCTTTTCAAGGTCAAATATAATTGTGAATAATCCATAACCAATTACATCAACAATAGGTTATGAAAAATAGTTATAGTTAAGTCCACTATGAAAGGATTTGCATTTCTATTATTAAACAAAAATCTTTGTTAAATAAGGGTATGAAGACTATAAAAAGAGCAAAACTAATACAATTAGCATATAATTTTAATTATGAAGTTTGTCAGATTACAGTATTCTGCTATTATTTATAAAAGGTTGTTACAGAGCTACCAAAGCAAGCAGTCATAAATTTCAGGAAACCAACTTCTATGAAAGCCATATCTTGCATCTTGGACATTTCTTGTGTTTGCATAATCACAGCATATTGTATTATAATTACAAATGTAATAGGTAGGAAAGTAACTGTGTTAGTTTGTTTCTCTACACATTCAATCATTCATTCAAGTTAGATTCTTAAAGCTCAACAGTACAGCTCACAGAACGAAAGTAGAAATTAATGCTGAACATATAGGCATTGCAGGGACATAAAATGTCATTAAAGATTAGGTGAGATATATATCTTTCCACTATAGAGGTCTGTCATAGTTATCCTTAATTTTGAAGACCTCAGGACTCTACCAGCTATGATTCATTAACTTCATTTTATATCAAGTATAATAAATCACCTCAAATTCAAGTAGAGTCTTGAATAATATGTTTTATCATAGAACTCCATAAATCATGTTCTGAGTGGAGGGCCCTTATCCTTGTTAACCAAAACAGGCAAAACAGAGCTTAGTTTACTTTCCAAGGGGAAATCCTGAAATTCCCCCAATTATAAAACAATTCTTTGTTTGACAGACTTTCAAATATAATTTCAGATCATTTTTCAACTCAAAACTAGAAACAGAAGAAAAGCTGGAGCAAGATGACTGAATTCAACTTTCTAGCAATTATCCCCTGAAGAAACCCCAAATTGAACAAATATTTACACAACAAAGCACCCTTATAACCAAAAAGTAAGGTGAGCAATCACAATACCTGGTTTTATCATAATAACAAAGAAAAAGGCATTGAAGAAGGTAGGAAGGAGAGCCATGAATTACCTACACCACTCCTGCCCCAACTCCAGGCAGCATAGCAGAGAGAAAGAAACTACGCTTGGGAGAGGGAGAGCAAAATGAATATGGGAATTTCCGTTGAAATTAAGTGCTTCTCTGTCACTGTCTCAACACCAGGAAGAATTTTGCTGGTGTCCACAGAGGGAGCAGTTAAACCACCACTGGTCCAGAAGAGAATCCTTTACCCCAGCTGGAGGAACCTGAATCTCAGCTATCTTCACCACTGAACGACTAAAGAGGTCTAGGGCCACAAATAAATTTGAGCAGCAGGCCACGGAGATTGTAGTCCTTGGGCAAGCCTTGGCACTGTGCTAGTCTCATAGGCAGTGGGCTTAGGATGCAACCCACTTTGACACCAACCTTGGCGGTGTCTACACTGCCAACACCAGTGCTATGAGAGTGCCGGGATTGCCCTTCCCCAAATCCAGGCAGTGCAGTGTGAGGAGAGACTTGTTCTGCCTAGAGGAAGGCGAAGGAAGAGGACTTTGTCTTTCATCTTGGGTACAAGCTCAGTCACAGTAAAACAAAGCACCGGGCAGATCTCTTAAGCCTCGAATTCCAGGCTTTTGCTCCCAGAAGTTGTTTTGAGACCCAACTTGGGCCAGAAGATAATCTGCTGCATTGGTGAGATGGAAACAGTCACAGCAGGATTTACAACCTGCTGACTAAAACAGCTTTAGGCCTGTAATAAACACAGTGACAGCCAGGCAGCAGCAGACTGAGGCCTTGGGTGAGCCCGAGTACTGTGCTGGTGAAAGACTGTGGGCTTCAAATGCAACCCAGCATGGTGCCAGCTGTGGTGGCCATGGTAGTGCCCACATTACCCCTCCCCCAACTCCAGGTGGCACAGTGTAGTGAGAAACTTGTTCTGTTTGGGGGAAAGTGAGGGAAGGAAGTAAGAAAATTTACTTGGGAACCCAAGTAAAGGAAAGACAATGGGGAAAATGCATTGAAGGCATTTCAGAGACTTTTATGGCAGCCCCTCCCATCACAGGCCCAGAGGCCTAGAAGGAAAGAATGGATTTGTGGGCCAGACTTAGGGTTCTGCTGCCTTGCTTAACCTCAGGATACTGCTCCTTGCATCCCAGCCACTCCACCTCCAGCCATGGCTAAAATGGTCCCAGATAAGTCTCAGGCTGCTGTTCCAGAGGATGCAAGCCATAAGCCTTGCTGGCTTCCATGTGGTGTTAAGCCAGCAAGTGTGCAGAGGGCAATAGTTGAGGCTTGGGGCCCTCCACCTAGATTCCAGGGGATGTATGGGAATGCCTGGATATCCAGGCAGAAGTCTGCTGTAGGGGTGGAGCCCTCATGGACAACCTCTACTAGGGCAATGCAGAGGGGAAACATGGTGTTGAAGCCCCCACACAGAGTCCCCACTGGGGCACTGACTAGTGGAGCTCTAAGAAGAGGCCACCATCCTCCAGAACCCAGAATGGTAGGTCCATCGATAGCTTGCATCATGCACCTAGAAAAGCTGTAGGCACTCAAAGCCAGCCTATGAAAGCAGCTGAGGGGGCCATATCCTGCAGAAACACAGGGGTAGAGATGCCCAAGCCCTTGGGAGGTCACCTTTGCACCAGTGTGGCCTATATGTGAGACATGAATTCAAAGAAAATTATTTTGAAGCTTTAAGATTTAATGACTGCCTTTCTGGGTTTCTGGCTTGCATGGGGCCTGTAGCCCCTTTTTTATGGCCAATTTATCCCTCTTTGAATGAATTTATTTACCCAATACCTGTATCCCCATTGTATCTTGGAAGTAGCTAACTTGCTTTTGAATTTGCAGGTCCATAGGCAGAAGTGACTTGCCTTGTCTCACATGAGACTTTGGACTACAGACTTTTGAGTTAATACTAAAATGAGTTAAGAATTGGGAAACCATTGAGAAGGGAGGATTGTATTGTTAGAAGGACATGAGATTTGAGAAGGACCAGGGGTGGAATGATATGGCTTGGATTTGTGTTCCCACCCAAATGTCATGTTGAATTGTAATCCCCACATGTCAGGGGAGGGACCTGATGGGAGGTGATTGGATCATGGGGATGGACTTCCCCCTTGCTGTTCTTATGATAGTGAGTGAGTTTTCATGAGATCTGACTAATTTAAAATCTGTAGAACCTCCCTACTCTCTCCCTTTTTCTGCAGCTCCCACCCTGTAAGACATACCCACTTCCCCTTCATCTTCCGCCACAATGGAAAGTTTCTGAGGCCTCCCCAGCTGTGCTTTCTGTACAGCCTGTGGAACCATGAGTCAATTAAACTTCTTTTCTTTATAAATTACCCAGTCTCATGTATCTCTCTGTAGCAATGCAAGAATGATCGAATACACCTAGAAAGACACATATAGACTAAAAATAAAAGGTGGAAAAAGATATTCCAGGAAAGTGAAAGCAAAAAGAGCAGATGTGTCTATAATTATATATGATAAAATAGATTTTATGACAAAATCCATGAAAAGGGAAAATATGTCATTTATAATGCTAAATGTGTCATTTCAGTAAGAGAATATAATAATTGTAAATGCATATGCACTTGTACACCCAGACATATAAATTAAACATTATTAGAGCCAATGATAGATCATAATACAATGACAGTAGGGAACCTCAATACCTCACTTTCAGCATTGGGCAGAACATCAAGACCAAAAATTAACAAAGACACAACAGACTTAATCTGCATTCTGGAACAAATGGACTTAATAGATATTTACAGAACATTTCATCCAATCAGTGTACAATACACATTATTTTCAACACACTTAACTTTGTCATGGACAGACGATATGTTAGGTCACAAAACAGTTCTCAGAAAAATCAAGAGATGTTGAAATCATATCAAGTTTCTATTCTGACCACAATGGAATAGAAGTAGAAATCAATAACAAGAGGAACTTTGAAAATTATACAAATACATAGAAATTAAATATACTCTTGAACAATCAATTAAGAAAAAAATTTTAAAATTGTAGAAACAAGTGAAAATGGAAGCACAAAATACTAAAACTTATGGGATACAGCAAAAGATGTACTGAGAGAACTTTATAGTAATAAATGCTTACATCAAAAACAGAAAATCTTCAAATAAACAACCTAACAATGTAACTTAAAGAACTTGAAAAGCAAAAGTAAACCAAATCCAAAATTAATAGAAGAAAAGAAATAATATCAGAGCAAAAATAAATAAAATTAAGACTAGAGAAATACAAAAGATCAATGAAACAAAAAGTTTTTTGAGACTAACAAAATAAACAAACCTTAAGCCTTACTAACTAAAAAGAAGTAAGGGAAAAATACCCAAATAAGTTAAATCAGATGAGAAAAAGAAACATGAAAACTGATACCTCAGAAATGCAAAGGACCATTAGAGAATATAATGAAAAACCTTATGCCCCAAATTGGAAAACATAGAAGAGACAGATAAATTCCTAGACAGATACAATCTACCAAGATTGTACCATGAGCACACCCAGTAATGAGATAGAAGTAGTAATAGAAAGTCCCCGAATAAAACGAAAGTCCCAGACCTACTGACTTCACTGCTGAATTCTACCAAATATTTAAAAAAGAACTAACGCCAATTATTCTCAAAGAAGTGAAGGAAGGAATACATCCAAGTTCATCCCACAGGATAATATCACCTTGATACCAAAACCAGAAAAAGACATAACAAAAAAAGAAAACCACAGGCCACTATCTCCGATGAACATAGATGCAAAAATCTACAACAAAATACTAGTAAACCAAATTCAACAACATATTAAAAAGATCATTTATCATGATTAAATGAAACTCACCCAAGCAATTCAAGGATGATTCTCAACATAACACAAATCAAATAAATGTGTTAAAACATATCTTTACTATCAAAAACAAACACTATATGAAAATTTCAATTGATGCTGAAAAAGCATTTGATAAAATGCAACATTTATCAAAAACAACATAAAATAAAATCCAACATCCCTTCATGATAGAAACTTTTGAAAAATTGGTTATAGAAGGGACATATGTCAACAGTGATAAAAGCCATATATGACAGTCCCTCAGCTGCTATCAAATTTAAAATTGAATAACTGAAAGCCTTTCCTCTATTATCTGGAACAAGACAGGATGCCCATTTTCACCACTTTTATTCAACATACTACTGGAAGCCCTAGCAAGAGTGAATAAACAAAAGGAAGAATTAAAGGGCATCTAAACTGGAAAAGAAGTCAAATTGCAGATAATGTTATCTTATATTTAAAACAACTTTACTGGAAAACTTTCCAGTTTCCATCTTTATTGGATGGAATAAAACTAATGAATGACTTTGGTAATCAATGTACAAAAATAGTAGCATTTTTATATTCCAGCAGTGAACAATCAGAAAAAAAAAGAATTAATCCCATTTACAAAAGGTCTTACCTTTTGAGATCTTACTAGAGAAGTCTTTGCCCTGACCAATGTCCTGGAAAGTTTCTCTAAAGTTTTCTTATAGTTTCATAGTTTCAGGTCTTAGATCTAATATTTTAATCTTTGTTGTTTTGATTTTTGGATAAGGTGAAATGTACGGATGTAGTTTCATTCTTACAGATATCTAGTTTTTCCAGCACCATTTGTTGAAGAGACTTTTCCCAATGTATGTTCTTGGCTCCTTTGTAAAAAATGAATTAACTGTAAAAGCATGGATTTGTTTCTGGATTCTCTATTCTGATACATTGGTCTATATGTCTTTTTATGCCAGAATCATGTTGATTTGGTTACTATAGCTTCGCAGTATAGTTTGAAGTCAGGTAATGTGAAGCATCCAGTTTTGTCTTTTTCACTCAGGATAGCCTTGGCCACCACGCCCAGCCATGATATGGTATCTTAATATCACTCTGCCTTATATAATGAAAACTGAACTATTTACGCCTTCATTGCCTGTTTATATGAGTCACCGCTAGGACTCCAGAGCTCTCAAATCATTCCCTGCACCACATTCTATAGAATGTACCTCCATGTAGCTCTGTATATTTATTTTGTAATCCCATTTTCCATCCCCCTCTAGCCCTTGAAATCTTCCCAGTGTGCTCTCTAGAAAGGAAGGTTTGTTGACAGTTATGTTATATACTCTCACTATTTACAATACTCCTATTCTTTTTGCTCTATCTGAAATCAGGACTTCCTCTAAAATGCTGCATCTCTTGCAAGTATTATAAGTGGTTACTGATTTTTCCCAGTCTATCTTTTCATGTAAATCCAGATTCTAATGAGTATTAATTTGAATTATTTTTGTCTACTACCCTTTACTCTTTTCCAAAGGATTTATTAATACAAACATTGCCAAGCCCAATCCTTATTAAATGTGCTGTTGACTTATTCTGCATCAACAAAATAAAAATAAAAGAGTGAAAATAATAAACAACATGTTGACTAGTCTCACTTTAAAAATATGGACCATTTGCCTCTAGCTGGCTCTCCCACGTAAATGCATTGAAATACCTGAGACCTTCTACACATCCCAAGGTGTGTGCATTAAAATCACCTGGGCAACTTTTTAAAAATTGCAATGTTTAGCAATTAATTCATAATTGCACATGTGCTTGTTAAAGCTCCACAGGCACTTTCGGTGTGCAGCCATGCTTGAGAACCACTAATGTAAGCCATTTGCTAACCATATTCTTGGGTGAATATTTAATATCTTTCATTTTATATCTTCCATTCTCTTCAAACTTTCAATACTTCCTTTCTTTCTTTCTTCACAGAATCAGTTATTAGAAACATTTTACCACCTTCACTCCATGTCATCCCACTTATATGGGTGAAGCCTTCTTTTCTAGGTATATTGATTTTTTTCCCTTATATTCTACAGTTATCTGCTGATACTCTTTAGCAAGCCCCGGCTGCAGAAATTCTGTTCTCTCTTTTTGCATCATCAGTTTTCTATCTCTTCAGAGCAAAGTCTACCAACATACTAATGATGCACTTTATTTCCTCTTAAAATAAAGGAAGGACACAAAACTTTGTTCTTGACTACAAATCCGTCTTCAAATTCCTAGTTCTCTATTTATTGTTTGCTCCAGCCATGCTGTCTTCATCGTTTCTTGAACATTTCAACATGTTCTCATATTTGGGACCTTGGATATTCTTTCCACAGATATCCTCATGGTATGCTTTTATAACTTACTCAAGTATGTGCACAAATGACCAAGATTCATGCCCCAAATGACTACCCTACTCTCTTCTTTCCCATGGTTGTATCATGTTTCTTTGTAGCAATCCTTGCCATCAAAAATAATATATTATATATATAATGCATTCCAGATTTGGAGAGTACAACTGACTAGTTCAGGGATTTTTATTTAATTTTTGACTCTCAGTGGCCATGTCTTCTCTGCTATCACCTTTGTTTATGCCAACATTATATTTGTAGTTATTAGTTGTTCTATTTGCTTTTATTATTTTCCCTTTTTTACCCAGTTACCCCAATATGGCAATCAGACTGATGTCTTTAAATTACAAATTATATCAGACTATGCTTCTGTCCAATATCTATACAATTTCTTCCAAGTCATTCAGAGTAAAAGCCAGTCTCTAGAATATACTGTAAGATCTATATAATTGCCCCCTTAAGTACCAGTCTGCTTGGGCTGTTGTGTTAGTTCGTTTTCACATGCTGATAAAGACATACCCGAGACTGGGAAGAAAAAATAGGTTTGATGGACCTACAGTTCCACATGGCTAGGAAAGCCTCACAATCATGGTGGAAGGCAAGGAGGAGCAAATCACATCTTACATGTATGGCAGAAGGCAAAAAGAGAGCTTGTGCAGGGAAACTCCCATTTTTTAAAACCATCAGATCTTGTGAAACTCATTCACTATCACGAGAAACAGTTCAGGAAAGACCTGCCCCATAATTCAATCACCTCCCACAAGGTTCCTCCCACAACACGTGGGAATTGTGGGAATGACAATACAAGATGGGCTTTCGTGGGAACACAGCTAAACCATATCAGCTGCCATAACAAAATTACCATGGACTGGGTGTTGTAGACAACAGAAATTTATTTTCTCACTTTTCTGAAAATGGGGACATCTAAGATGATTCAGTTTCTTGTGAGAACTCTTTCTAGCTTGCAGATGGCCTCACTGTGTTCTCAGGAGAGAAAGGGAGAGATCATCCTCTTCTCATTGGATTAGGGACACATCCTCATGACTTCATTAAACCTTAATTACCTCCTAAAATTCCTATCTCCAAATTTAGTCATATTGAGGATTGGAGCTTCAACATATAAGTTTAAGGGGAACACAATTCCATCTACAGCCCATTGTCACCAAAATGACCTCAGTGCCTTTTACAGTAATCCCCCGTTATCCACAGGGAATTCCAGGGTTTCTGGTGGATTGCTGATGACAGATAATACTAAACCTTATATATGTATTTTTTTCTATACATTCATACGTATGATAAAGTAAGATAGGTACAGTAAGAAATTAACAACTATAAATAAAACAAAATATACTGTAATAAAAGTTATATAAATGTGATCTTTTTTTCTCAAAATATCTGAATATCTTCTGACTACTGTTGATAGTGGGTAGCTAAAACCATGTAAAGCGAAACCCCAGATAAGGAGGGACTACTGTTCTCTCTCTCTTGCCTACTCCTGTCTGTCCTTGACCATGACCAGAAGCTCTCTACCTCAAGGATTTTGACTCCGCAATTTTCTCTTTGCCCTCGGAAGTCTGCAGATAAACTTCTTTCTTAAACAAATATCACCTACTAAGTGATACTTTCTTAATCTCCCTGTTCGAAATTGCAAACTCTCTTTCCTAACAACTCCTATTTCTCCTTCATGTTTCATTTTTCTCTGTGGCATTTCCTAACATCTAACGCACACTATAGTTTCCTTTTTAACATAGTTATTGCATGTCTTTAGAAAAGTATTAAGTTCAACTAAGGACATTTTTTTTAGTTCAAGACTTTTCTAAAAGTCAAGAAGTAGAAAAGTCCTTGTCTTTCAGAAGCTACTTCTGAAAGAGTATAATGCTATGCTAACTTTTAATAAAATACATACAATTTTCCTATTATGAACACCATAATCACTGACATGATTAGGCTGTGTCCCCAACCAAATCTCATCTTGAATTGTAGCTCCCATGATCCCCACGTGTCATAGAAGGGACCCTGTGGGAGGTAATTGAGTCATGGGGCAGGTTTTTCCCGTGTGGTTCTTGTGATAGTGAATAAGTCTCAGGAGATCTGATGGTTTTATAAAGGGAAGTTCCCTTGCACATTCTCCCTTGCCTGCCACCATATAAGACATCCCTTTGCTCCTCTTTCACCTCCTGACACGATTGTGAGGCCTGCCCAGCCATGTGAAACTGTGAATCCATTAAACTTCATTTTCTTTATAAATTACCCAGTCTTGAGTATTCCTTCATAGAAGTATGAAGATGGACTAATACAATCACATAGTATGAACTTTTTATGTTTGGATTCTTGTTCTTAACATTATTATTCCGACATTAATCTATTCTATGATGTTAAGAATGGCAACAGATTATTCATTTGTGTCTTTCATTTGTCCATTCTACTGCAGATGAACATTTGAGTTATTTCAGTTTCTGCCTTTAATGGATAGTGCTTTAGCTGACATATTTCACCTGGTTTTGAGGCCTGCCGAATATATGTCTACTGTTTATTTACCTACGGGGTTATTAGGCCATAGATTTTTGTATATTTATCTTTAATAGATAATGCCACATATTTTCCCAAATTGGTTCTAATAATATTCACTCTTTCCAGTACTGTATGAGGGTTTCAGTTGCTCCTTGTCATCACTTGATATTTTACAATTTTACATTTTGCATTAGTAATGAATAAAATAGTGGAATCTCATTACTCTACTAGGTAATGATGTTGATACCCTTTATAAACTTTTCAGTCACTCAAAATTCTTTTTATTAAAGCCCTCATTTTTACTCATATTTAACAAAAACTTAGATTATTTTCTCATTGATTTCGAAGATTATTTTATATATTACATCAGGAATATATTTTATTTATTACGTGATGTAGGAATTTAAACCATAATATGGTTATATATCCTTGGATAAACAAACCAGCATCTTTCTCAATTGATTGCCGGCCAAGAAATATGCATAAACCTCCTTCCACAATTCTAGAGAATATGTGAAAAAAAGAGCAGAGTAGCTTCTTCAGCTAGCATCTCTGTTCCTTTTTCACATTCTAAAAAAAGAATTGCTGTTTTCTCTTTCATAGTGTGTTATATACTCTGGAGTGCTGCTTTTCGTATCATTTATCTATGCTCTGCAGCCCTTCTGGTCATTTGTAAGAGAAATCTGATACATCGTACAACTCCCTACCTCTTTCCCAATTGACACCATCTTCCCTTATATAGTCGTTCAGCCTCAAGTATTTCCCATTAAATTAAATATAAATATCAGTTTTATGTTATGCATCCTCCATAATATACTCATATGTTTTCTAAGAGGAGAGAAAAGAAACAATTATCTTTACTAAAATTATTGAAAACATGAAATTTCAAAAATTACAATGGCTTCTTAATAAAGGCAAAGTTTTTATAACAGGTTTATTACTGTATATTTCAGTGAGTTTCCTAATGCCTTATAATCAATACATTAGTTCATTCTCATATTGATATAAAGAACTACCTGACACTGGGTAATTTATGAAGAAGAGAGGCTTAATTGACTCAGAGTTCTGCAAGCTTAACAGGAAGCATGAATGAAAGGGCTCAAGAAACTTACAATCACGGAGGAAGCGAAAGCAGGCACCTTCTTCACATGGGTGCAGGAGAGAGAGAGAGAGAAGGGGGAAGTGCCACACACTTTTAAACTATCAGATCTCATGAGAACTCACTCACTATCATCAGAACAGAAAGAGGAAAGTCTTCCATGATTCAGTCACCTCCCACCAGGTCCCTCTCCTGACATATGAGAATTACAACTCCAGTGAGATTTGGGTGAGGACATACAGCCAAACCATATAAATTACTAACTATTGTGCATTTAATAATGTAACAAGTATTTATCACTTTTCATGTATAATAGTGTTATTATGTTTGTGTTTCTAAATACGTCATTGGAATTGCATTCTACATAAATGCTGCAGTGTTCAGGTATAAAGCCATCCTGATTTTAAATCTCAAGGCCAGAGTTTTCCTCTCTTCTGGTGAGAGAGGAACACTGGGCTCTGAATTCGTTTTAAGATATTTTATGTAAAGGATATCCCAGTACTTCTTTAATGCGGCTAATGAACATCATTTTTTGTGTGTGTTATACATTGGTTCATTTAAATCCGTGCCTTCAGCATTAGCAAAACTTGGAGAAGCAACTTAATGACCTAGATACTGAAATTAATTAATAATATAGCCACAGATTTTTAATGACTTGGAATACTGAAAAGTAATTCACTAAGTATTTCATATATATTAAAACTTTTAATAATTAAAAAACCATAACTAGGGCTAAATCCATTCATACCTCATGTTAAAACATGATTTTCCTCATAATAGGATATTAATATTTTATTCCTATTGAATGTGATAAGCATTTAAAAATATCATTTTACAGCACTTTAGGCAATGATTTTTTAAACCATAAACTTGGAGTAATCTGATATATGCACATATAATTATGATCCCTTCTCAAAAATTCATAAAATATGAAATTGATTTATATTTTAGAATTCCGTATCACCCACTAAACTGTTTAATTCCAATTGAGAGTTGCTCAATGTGTTTTTTTATAAATCAAAATTAGTTATTCCTATGAGACAGTAATTATTGGCAGGGAATTCATTCCAAGTTCCCCAGTGGATGCCTGAAACCATGGAGAGTAACCATCCCAATTGCTGTCAATCAGAAAATATTTCTGATTATGTCTTCTACTCACAAATGTAATGTCTTTTTCATACTAACTAAACACATATTATGTACTGTGGCCACAACTTTACCAGGTTAAGTTGCAAGAGCAAAACTGACCCAAATTTCTTTTTCCATCTTTACAATTTCATGGATAAAAGATTGTCTTTTCCATAGATGTTAGCAACCTTTGAATATGATGTTTTTCTCTTTTCTCATTAAGTCAATAACTTTCATTTTTTCCACTTGAAGAATGCACGTATGGCTTCTGCTTGGGATATCAAAATTACCAGCATCACTACTCTTGTGCTTTGGGGCCATTATTAAGTTAAATAAAGATTATCTAAACACAAGGACTGCAGTACCAGAAAAGTTAACCTGAGAACAAAGATGGCCACTAAGTGACTAAAGTGATGGGCAGTGTCTACAGCATGGATCTGCTAAACAAAAGTATGATTTATGTCCCAGGCAGGACTGAGTTGAATGGCATGAGATTTCATCATGCTACTCAGAATGGTGCGCAATTTAAAATGTATGAATATTTCTGAAATTTTTCATTTAATGTTTTTGCATCATGGTTGGTCTCGGATAACTGATACCATGAAAAACCAAACAGCTGACATGGGGGAACTACTGTAGATATGCAGGTGGTGGGGGTAATAAACTATCTTAAGCCAAAACTTATGTTTGGACCTATACGGTTAAAATAGGAATAAGCCAATTTAGTATCCCTTTTAAAAGGGACTGATTTCTTTTTCCTAAAAGAAAAAGTGTAAGGCAAACTTGACACAGTTAATAGAAACATTTTTGTTCTTAGCAAGATGATTAGTTTTGACCACATCAACATTGACATCTCCAGTTCATCTCTAGGAACAGCTACTAATATAATCATATCCATATCCAATTAAGGGCAGGTTGAGATGAGGAGTGCATTGAAAACTAAATGCACTTAAGTTATTAGGACATAAATTCTTTTTATTTGAATAGATACTGTTTACTTTTCACACAATAGGATTTACAACCAAAACTTTCAGTTTACAGAAGTGTTTCTTTTTATCCAGAGATATTGGAAAAGAGGCACACGCAGACCAGCACACATCATGAGCAACAAAAAGAACATATTCTAGAATTAAGCAAACAAACAAACAAAAACACTAGAGTACATGGAGCTCAAGGAACATTTAAATCAAATTAAACCAGCTTTTTCCAATAACTTTCTGTGGTAGATACTCAAGATTTCTTTGGAATTTAAGGAAAAAGCAATGTCATATTCTGCAACATTAAATGTCAAATCCGAATACGCTAATACATTTAATTCATTGTGTAGAATATCTAATTCTCAATATCTTACTCTGTTCTAGTAAAAGGTGATTCAGAATTGGGCTTTGAAATTTAGGCATTGACGATAAAACCTTATCAAAAGTAAATTATAATAAAGGTAGACTTTCCTGAAGATCAAAGGAAATAAAGGAATAAAGAAACACTTGAACCTGATCCCGTGAGTATGAAAGTGGTAAGCAAATGGGTTGGTATTATCTCAATATGTTTAAAACTTGAAGCATGCTCTTGACAAAAACAAGTTATTAATGTTTCTTAACTAAGCAATCCTTATACATTAGCAAAAGATAGAAGCCATGAATGAAAATTCTAAATGCAGTTTTCTCCTTCCATTATTCCAGCGAACAATGCAAAACAAGACTGTACCACTTTACCTTTGGAAGCCTTCAAATAGTAATACTAGCTAGCAGGGATAATTTAGAAAAATGCTTTGTGCTAATGCTAGATTACTTTTACATTATTCGTACTTGCTATGTATAAGGAAATCAATAATTACAAATCTTTCAGGAAAAAACTAGAATTGCTTTAAAAATACCTCATAAAGCATGATTTAAAAAATCAAACAAGGCCAGGTACAGTGGCTCATGTCTATAATCCCAGCACTTCAGGAGGCTGAGGCAGCGTAATCACTTGAGCCTAGGAGTGCAAGAGCAGCCTGAGAAACACAGCAAGACTATGACTCTATAAATAATAATAATAAAGTAATCATAATAAAAAGACTTCCGCTCCCTCAGCTCTCTTGCACTACCCAAGGCCAGGACTTGAGTGAGGCACTTGCCTCAGGTGCAAAATCAAGGGAGATTGGATCAAGAAGCTCATAAAGCATAATAAATACAAAAATAACCAAACAAATAATAAACTTTTTATATTAAGATGATAAAGCAATTAAAAATCGATTTTTTCAAAAATGGAGGTAAAACATAAAATATATACTATATTTATTTTGTTTCACTTTAGCTATGTAAAGAATGCTTGTATGAGATGCCTCTGGTTGATATAGATACAAAAAAAGCAGATTTCATTTTGTAAATACAGTGATTGAATTTGGGAAGATTTTTCTTTAAGAATTCAGGATTCCTCTTGTTGCCTATCCAAATAAATAATTCTTACATCAACTTTCTAGAAGTACACTAATGCAGATAATATTTCTGTCCTTACCGGCTAATCAAATTTAATCAAAGAACATTATTAAAATGTTCTTGAATATATATCATTATAGAAAATTGATAAAGAAATCTCAGATTATTCAAAGCACCTAAATAGGATGACTCTAGATATTAGTGGCACTGGGGGCTTTTATACAAAAATGAGAACACTTTCCCCCAATTAGAATACATTTCCTTTTCAAGCACACAGAAAACATTCAAAAACGTAGACCATATTCAAAGACAAAGAAAAAAAATCTGAACTAATTTTAAACACTAGAAATCATATAAACTGTATTATGCGGCCATAATATAATTAAAGTAGAAATTTAAAAAATATATATGGAGAAGTTCTCAAAACTTTGAAAATTAGTTTACCCACAAAAATAATGTAAGAAATGACTGGGTGTGATGGCTTATGCCTGTAATCCTAGCACTTTTGGTGGCCAAGGTGGGCAGATCACCTGAGCTCAGGAGTTTGAGACTAGCCTGGGCAACATGGCAAAACTCCATCTCTTCTAAAAGTACAAAAAAATTAGCCAGGCATGGTGGCAGGTGCGTGTAATCCCACCTACTCGGGAGGCTGAGGCACAAGAATCCCTTGAACCCAGGAGGTGGAGGTTACAGTACGCTGAGATCGTGCCACTGCACTCCAGCCTGGGAGACAGAGAGACTCTGTCTCAAAAAAAGAAAAAAGAAAAGAAAAACAAAATGAATTTTCAAGAAAATTAAAACATATTTTGAGCTCATAAGACAGTATTTCAAAAATTGTATGATGCAGTTAAAATAGTATTCACAAGGAAATTTGCAGTCTATATTACAAATCTAAAGTTGATAATCTGGGTTTCTAAGTTAATAAAATAGAAAAATAAAATTAAAAATAAACCCAAAGAAAGGGGAAGAAATAATAAAGATCAAAGTAAAAATCAATGAAAAAGAAAATTTAAAAGAGGTAGAGAAAAATAAAGAAAATCTAAAGTTGGTTCTGTTATTTGAAGAATCAATAAAACTGATAAATCTCCAGCCAGTCTGATGGGGGAAAAAAAAAAAAAGAAAACAAGTGACAGGAAGTACTCTTTGGTACTCTTTGCCAATATCAAGAACAAAAGAAGTAATAACACTCTAGTATTACAGATATTAAAAGAATGATAAGGAAATAATAAAACAACTTTATGCCCATGAATCCAAAAACTTAGATTAAATTGACAAATTTCTTGTAAGACATAATCTCACAAAATTGAAAACTTGAATAGCACTATACTTATTAAATAAATTAAATTTTTAGTTTAAAATTTTTGTTTAAAATTCAGTTCAGGACTCAGATGATTTTACTAGTGAATATGAGAAAATAATACCTATTCCACACAGTTTATTTCAAAAAACAAAGATGAAAATACTTCCCAAAGTATTCACTGTAATATCGAAAACAGACGAAGGCATTACAAGCAAAGAAAACCATAAATATTACTGGTGAACTTAGATTAAAAAATTCTCAACAAGATATTAACAAATTGAACATAACAATGTATATAAAGCATAATCAATCAAGACCAAGTGGAATTTGACCTCAGGAATGCCAGACTGTCAACATTTGGAAGTAGATTAATGTATTTCACCATAATTGACTAAATACGAAAAATACTATTGACCATCGCGATAATGGAGAAAACTTATTTAAGAAAATTTAATGTTCTTTTATTATAAAAATACTCAGTAAACTAGAAAGAGAAATGAACTTTCTTTACCTGATAAATGGCCTCTACAAGAAACCATAGGGCTAACATTATATTTAATGGTCAAAGACTGAATGTGTTGCCCTATGATTGGAATAAAAGCAAAAACGTCCCCTCTTACCACTCCATGATACTTGAACTCCTAGCCAGTGCATAGGAAATAGACGGAATGCAGACTAGATACAACTACATACAATTGTCTCTATTTTTGGATGACACACTTGTATATATAAAAGTACTAAAAAGAAGTTCCACTGAAATGCTATAAGAACGAATAGAAGAGTTTAGAAATGTCATTGGAGACAAAATCAACATGCAAATATCAATTGTGCTTTTTTTATAGTCGTAAAAATCACATAACATTAGCTCTACCCTCTTAGTAAATATTTAATTGTCTAGTACAGTACAATATTGCTAACTGTAAGTGCAATGTTGTATAGTAAATCTCCAGAACTTTTTAATCTTTCATTACTAAAACTTTATAACTATTGTCAAAGAATCTTTAGGGTGTCACCTTGCCAGCCAGAAACCTCTGTGGCTGGTGGCGCCCCTGCTTGAGTTTTGCTGATGCCCACTGGGCTCATTCCACCCACTCAGCCTGGCAGGCTGGACTCGGCTCAGGCTACTGGCCCCCATCCCATGACCACCAAAGGTGAGCCAGGAGCCAAGTGGCTCCTGAAAACTTGGTGCAGAGCGGTGAGGGGAGTGTGAGTGAGAGAGTCAAGGGTCCAGCCACTGCACACAGCAGTGCACTGGCTGCTGCCGTGGGGCGGGCAGCTCCAGGCACCGGCACAGGTGCTGGTTCCCTGTAAAGCTGCAGTTGTTCCAGGCCTACTGCAAGCAGCTTCTGCCATGAGAACCATTGTCTAGAGGAGAGGAATGTAGTGGCGCCTGAAAACTCAGAGACAACAGCAACCGTGGAGCCCCAAGGGGTCGGGGGCAGGGTGTGTTACAACTCTCTTGTTCCTGCCACCCACAGTGTGGTGAATTGGGGTAGAGGCGTATTTCAGCCCGTTTGTGTTACAGCTTGTTCAGTCCCACTGCCCTGCTTTGGCCTGTGGCTCCTGGTCTGGCCTGACAACTGCTTTCCATCATGTGGGGTGGCCACCCAACCCTGGAGGAGGGTGGGAGGACTATAGTGAAACAGCTTTGGCTCAGGGAATCCTAAGGTCTGGGCCTCCAGAAGGGTCCCCACTCTTCACTCCTGCAGTCCAGTGAATGAGAGTGTATCACTGCCCACAGATCAGTAAGCCAGCCAGTAAATTGTTACAGCCCTTTTTGCACCTGCTGTTTGGTGGGTCCCGAGTTCTTGCCCGGTATCTAGGAAGAATGAGGTTACCCAAACAACTGGAGGCTGAGCAAGTTGGAGAAGAGTTTCATTCAGCAGCAGAACAACTCTCTGGGTAGAGGAGATTGGAAGTGGGTAGCTCTACCCGCAGGGGAGTAGTCTTAACATGTGTCTAGGTTTGTCTGAATCTGGGGTTTTTAAGGGCTCAGAATGGAGGCAGTGCATGCTGATTGGTCCATGGGAGGGCCCAGAAAAAGCACCATCTGACTGTCCAAAACATATAAAGGAAGTTTCCATTCTGAGTCATGGACTCCCCACAGAACTGGCAACCCAGACCCCAGGCTTCAGGCAGTCCCTGGATTGAAGGTCGGGCCTCACCAGGATCCCATCCCTGCCTGCCTAGGAACCTGTCTGCCTCCCACCACCATCACTATTAAAAATCAACTTCTCACTTACTTTTCCCCCAGCACCTAGAAACCAACATTCTACCTGCTGCTTTTATGAGTTTCAGTATTTGCATACCTCATGTAACCAGAAGCATGCAATGTTTGTCCTAATGTGACTGGCCTATTTCACAAAACATAATGTTTAAAGATTCATTCATGTGGTAACATATTACAGGCTTTTGTACTTTTTATGACTGAATAGTATTCTAGTGTTTGCATGTAATTTTTTTTATCCATTCCCCTCTCAGTGGACACTTACATTGTTTCTACTTCTTTGATATTATGACTAATGCTGCAAAGAATATGAGAGTGCAAATGTCTCTTCAAGATTCTGCTTTCAATTATTTTGGTTGATTACTCAGACGTGGAATTGCTTGATCATATTGGAGTTACTTTGTTAATTTTTCTACAAATCTCCATAATATTTTCCATATTGCCTACACCATTTTACATTCTTACTAACAGTGCAGAAGTTTTCCAATAGCTTCACAACCTTAATAACACTGGCTATTTTTGTTTTGTTTTAAATATGGACTGCCGTGATAGATGTGAGGTAATATCTTATGGTTTGATTTACAATTTTATGATAATTGGTTATGTTGAACTTACTTCATATATCTCTTGATCATATATATGTCTTTTTTGAAAAAAATGTCTATACAATTCATTTGCTTATTTTTCAGTTATTTGATGGGTTTTTTTTTTTTTTTTACTGAGTTGTAGTAAGTCCTTATGCATTTTGGATATTAATCTCTTAACAGATATATCATTTGCAATTATTTTCTCCAAGTACACAGATGAGTTTTTCACTTTGTTTATTGGTACCTTTACTGTGCAGAAGCTTTTTAGTATAATGCAATCTCACTTACCTATTTTAGCTTTTGTGACTTGTGCTTTTAGTGTCAAATCTAGTAAATCATTGACAAGACTAATATCACAAACCTTTCCATGTATGTTTCCTTTCAGGAGTTTTACCATTTAAAGTCTGTTGTTTAAGTCTTCAATCTAGTCTGAACTGATTTTTGAGCATAAGAGAAAAGTTTCAATTTTATTATTTTTTATGTGGGTATCCAGTTTTCACAATACTATTTGTTGAAGGTACTCTCCTTTCCTCTTTGTGTATTCTTGGCACCTTTGCTAAAATCAGTTGACCATATATATGTGTGAATTTACTTCTGGGCTCTCTATTCTGTTCTGTTAATCTATGTGTCTGCCATTAATGCCAGTAACATACTAGTTTAATTACTGTAGCTTTGTAATATGTTCTCAAACCAGGAAACATAAATCCTCTGGCTTTGTTCTTTTTCAAGATTATTTTGGCTATTCTATACGTTGTAGCTTCATATAAATGTTGAGATTCTTATCTCTTTCTGTAAAAAATGCTCTTTGCATTTTGATGGGAATTGTATTAAATGTGTAGATCACTTTGGGTAGTATGGACATTTAATAATATTAAATCTTCCAATCCATGAACACGAGATATATTTTTATTTATTTGTATCTTTTTCCATTTCTTTCATTAAAGTATAATAATGTTTACTGTCCATGTCTTTTGCCTCCTTGATTAAGTTTATTTCTAAATATTTTATTCTTTTTGATGCTATTGTAAATGGGATTATCATAATAGTTTTTTTAACTTCTTTTCTGTTAATATATAGAAACACAACTGACTTTTGTATGCTGGTTTTGTATCCTGCAGCTTTACTGAATGAATCCATTTACAGTGTAGCTTTATAATCTTATTGAGTCCCTTGTGTACAAAGTGGTGGGATTACAGGTGTGAGCCACTGTGCCCAGCCCCAATAACTATTTAAAAGGCTCCTGCACCCCAGCTAGTGTGAAACAAGCTTCATCAAAGGTGGTAGAGAAACTTTTGCCATCCTCACACCATAGTCCTTTCCTCTAATGCAGCACCACATGTTCAAAAGAATTCGGACCTCCTAGCTTCTCCTAGGGAAGTGAAACTAAAGACTAGACTGTACATTCAACATTCTGATTTTAAGTGGAAGGGATCCAAGAAACTGGACTTTGTCTCATCTGACGCAGAGTACTGATCAGACCCTGCACACTCTGAGTGCCTGGGGACTACTGAGAATATGAAGAGCTAGATGTTGTGCATATCCTCCAGTAGACACATAGAACAGAGAATGGAGGATTACACACCACAGAAGCTCGCAGAAAGGAAAGAAAAGAGTGGAGCACGTGTTCAATGTTCTGGCTTTTGAGGAACTGCCGAAGGGACTAATTTCTGTCTAGCCCAACTCACAAAGTTGATGGGAATCTAGCACATTCTAAATGCCTGAATGCTACTAAAAACAAACACACAAAAAGTTTTGTGGCATGTTGTTTGTATAATTTTGTTCTCACACTGCTGTAAAGAACTGCCAGAGACTAGGTAATTTATGAAGGAAAGGGGTTTAATTGACTCATAGTTCATGGCTGGGGAGGCCTCAGGCAACTTACAATCATGGTGGAAGGGGAAACAAACACATTCTTCACATGATAGCAGGAAGGAGAAGTGCCGAGCAAAGAGGAAAAAGTCCCTTATAAAACCAGCAGATTATGTGAGAACTCACTAACTATCACAAGAACAGTAGCATGCATGTAAACGCCCTCATGATTCAATTACCTCCCACTGGGTCCTTCCCACAGCATGTGGGGATTATGGGAACTACAATTCAAGATGAGATTTGGGAGGGGACACAAAGCCAAATCATGTCGTTCTGCCCTGGCCCCTCCCAAATCTCATGTCCTCACTTTTCAAAACACAATACTGCTTTCCCAACAGGGAAAGTCTTAATTCATTCCAACATTAACCCAAAAGTCAAAGTCTACAGTCTTATCTGAGACAAGGCAAGTCTTTTCTGCCTATGAGCCTTTAAAATCAAAAGCAAGTTTGCTACTTCTTAGACACAATGGGGTTACAGATATTTGGTAAGTAAACCCATTCCAAATAGGAGAAATTGGCCAAAACTAAGGGGCCACAGGCCTTATGCAAGTCCAAAATCTAGTGGGGAAGTCAAATCTTAAAGCTTCAAAATGATCTTCTTTGACTCCATGTCTCAGATCCAAGTCACACCAATGCAAGAGGTGGGCTCCCATAGCTTTGGGCAGCTTCACCCCTGTAACTTTGCAGAGAACAGCCCCATCTTGGCTGCCTTCAGGGGCTGACATTGAATGTCTGTGGCTTTTCCAGGTGTAAGATGCAAATGATTGGTAGATCTACCATTCCGGGGTCTGAAGGATGGTGGACCTTTTCTCATGGCTCCACTAGGCAACGCCACAGTAGGGATTCTGGGATCCAATCCCACATTTCCCTTCCACTCTACATTGCCCTAGCAGAGGTTCCCCATGAGGGCTGTGCCCC
The DNA here is from genome assembly GCF_028858775.2 of Pan troglodytes. Taxonomy (NCBI): domain Eukaryota; kingdom Metazoa; phylum Chordata; class Mammalia; order Primates; family Hominidae; genus Pan; species Pan troglodytes. The sequence continues at coordinate 95,652,171 of NC_072412.2, read as the reverse complement.
TACAGCAAACTTCTGTCTGGACACCTAGGCATTTTCATATGGTTTTAAAATCTAGGCAGAGGTTGCCAAATCTCAATTCTTGACTTCTGTGCACCCATAGGCTCAATACCACATGGAAACTGCCAAGGCTTAGGGCTTGCACATTCTGAAGGCATGGCCTGACTTGTATGTTGTCCCCTTTTAGCCACAGCTGGAATGCATGGTACCAAGTCCTGAGGTGGCACAAAGCAGCAAGGCCCTGAGCCTGGCCCAGGAAACCATTTTTTCCTCCTAGGCCTCCAGGTCAATAATGAGAGCGGCTGCCATGAAAACTTCTGTAATGCCTTGGAGAAATTTTCCCCCTTGCCTTGATGATTAACATTTGGCTCCTTGTTCCTTAGGCAAATTTCTGCATCCAGCTTGAATTTCTTCACAGAAAATGGGTTTTTCTTTTCTGTGCATCATCAGGCTACAAATTTTTTGATTTTTTTTGCTCTGCTTCCTTTTTAAACATAAGCTCTAATTCCAAAGCATGTCTTTGTGAATACATAAAACTGAATGCTTTTAACAGCACACAGGTCACATCTTGAATGCTTTGCTGCTTAGAAATTTCTTCCACCATATACCCTAAATCATCTGTCTCAAGTACAAAGTTCCACAGATCTAAGGCAGGGGCAAAATGGTGACAGTCTCTTTGCTAAAACATAGCAAATGTACCTTTATTTCAATTCCCAACAAGTTCCTTATCTCCATCTGAGACCACCTCAACCTAGACTTCATTGTCTATATTCCTATCAGCATTTTGATAAGAGCCATTCAACAAGTCTCTAGGAAGTTACAAACTTTCCCATATTTTCCTGTCTTCTTCTGAGTCCTCCAAACTGTTCGAACCTCTGCCTGTTACTCAGTTCCAAAGTCACTTTCAAATTTTTGGTTATCTTTAGAGCAGCACCCCACTACCTGATACCAATTTATTGTATTAGTCAATCCTCAGGCTGCTATAAAGAACTGCCTGTGTCTGGGAAATTTATAAAGGAAAGTGGTTTAATTGACTCACAGTTCCACATGACTTGGGAGGCCTCAGGAAACTTACAATCATGGCAGAAGGAGAAGCAAACATGTCCTTCTTCACATGATGGCAGGAAAGAGAAGTGCCGAGCAAAGGGGGAAATGCCCATTATAAAACTGTCAGATCTTGTGAGAACTCACTCACTATCATGAGAATAGCAGCATGGGAGTAACTGCCCCTGTGATTTGATTACCTCCCACTGGATCCTTCCCATGACAAGTAGGAATTATGGGAACTGCAATTCAAGACATGATTTGGGTGGGGACACAGCCAATCCATATCGCTGCTGCTTCAGAGGACCCGCATTACAGCAGACAGAAAGCCCGCATGATCAAGAAAAGCTGAAATATACAAACTACTCATTAGGATTATAGAGCTATAGTAATGAAGCTCTACAGTGTGGCACTGGCACTAAAGACTTCTTGATTTAAGCAAGAGTGTACGGAACATAGAACTAAACCAAACCAATATAGACAAGTGATATTTGGCAATGGTACTAAAACAATTCAATAGAGAAAAAAAATCATTCAAATCCATGATGATAGACAAATTAACCCCAAATTTAAAATAATTTTTTATCCCTATTTAACAAGTTTATTGTGAGAGTTAACAAGGGGATGGATTTTTTTTTTTTTTACTTTTGATTTGAATTCTAGGTTTGGGGGTGCATGTGCAGGTTTGTTACAAGACTATATTGTATGATACTGAAACTAGAGGTACCTGAACCCATCTGCCAGGTAGTGAGCACAGTATTCAATAGGTAGGTTTTCAACACTTGCCCTATCAGTTCCCTCTCCTCTCTGTTAGTCCCCTGTGTCTATTGTTTCCATCCATATGTCCATGTATACCCAATGTTTTATTGCATCTCACCTACACAGAAATAAAAAATAGATGTCTTAAGCGTAAAATAAAAACAGCAAAACAGCACAACTTATAAAAGAAAAAAGTAAAATCTAGAATTATTAAAATCAAAAAATGTTTTTTGGTACACACAGACACAAAGATGGGCAAAATAAGCAATAAGGATTCCAGAAGGAGAGAGGAAAGATAGAGACAAAGTTTGAAAACTACCTGTCATGTACTATTTTTACTACTTGGAAATGACATAGTTAAAAGACCATATCTGCATCATTCAATACACCCATGTAACAACCTGCACATGTAGTCGTTGAATCTAAAATAAAATACAAGAAAAAATTGTGTTTGCTCTGTAAAGATATTATTTTTAAAAACTCCCAGACTAAGAAAAAATATTTATAAATCAAAATTTTAAAAAACTCTTAAAATTGAAAAATGTGAAAAAAAATGAAAAACATTGGTAAAAAGTCTGAACAGACACTTTACCAAAACAGAAATTCAGATGGAAAGAAAACATTTGAAATATGCTCAAAAATGCAAATATAAAACCAAATGAGCTAAGGTATTACCACTGCCTATCTTAAATGCATGCCAAAAAAATCTAGCAATAGGAAGTACTGATGAGGATGATAAGTAATTGAAACTCTCATACACTGCTGGTGGACATTATTTTGAAGAGCTAGAAATTTTTAATAAAATTACACATTCACTTACCATATGACCCAGAAATCTCACTCCCATGTGTCTACTCAAGATAAATGAAAACTTATGGTGACACAAAAACCTCTAGGTGAATGTTTCTGGCAGCTTTATTCAGGATTACCAGAAATCATTAACAATATATACTTCAATTGGTGAATGAATAAATTGTGGTATCCATACAGTGTGGTACTACTCAACAATAAAAAGGGATAAACTTGATTCACGCAACAACATGAATGAAGCTGAAATTCATTTTGCTAAGTGAAAATGCAAGCCAAAAAGCGATTTATTATCCATTTTATTCGCACAACACTCTGTAAAAGGCAAAATTTTATTGTGGAAAATAGATCAATGTTTACAAGAGTTCAGAGTGGGAGAGGAGTTGTCTCTAAAGATGTAGTACCATGTAGCATAATACCTGTTTTCTATTGCTCCTATAACAAGTTATCACAAAATTAGTGTCTTAAGAAAGAATAAATTTATTATCTTACTATCTTACCATTTTGTATGTTAGAAGTAGAAGAAGTTTGTATGTTAGAAGTAGAAGATAATATTATCTAATTGTCTTACCATTTTGTATGTTAGAAGTCTGAAACGGATGTCATTGTGCTACCTATCCACTGAGAGAAGCTGGATAGAGAGAAACCCAGTACCTATAAGCACACCTAATGCCTAGCCACTGGTTTCTAAAATCTTCTTCACTGAAAGAACACAAGGATTCTTGGAGAACCTGTTGATTCCAGTGTACTGTAAGATGAGTCTAAAGCATCTGATGTTGCCAGAAATAAATGATAAATAAAATAATAAACTGTGGAAGCATATTAAAAAAGGCACAGGCATCAAACTGAAAGGAATTCCAATGGCCAAAGTTGGAATAATTTGGTCACACCATAAGTAAGTGTAGTATTGTGTTATAACCCCCCAAAATAAAATAAGTATTCACAATTTTATAGTGATATATGTGAATAACCAACTAAGTAAGTGAAGGAATATCTCTTTCTTACACAGAACAGAGCCCTCAGAAATAATACCACACATCTACAACCATCTGATCTTTGATAAACCTGACAAAAACAAGCAATGGGGAAAGGATTCCCTATTTAATGAATGGTGCTGAGAAAACTGGCTAGCCATATGTAGAAAGGTGAAACTGGATCCCTTCCTTATACCTTATAAAAAAATTAATTCAAGATGGATTAAAGACTTAAATGTTAGACCTAAAACCATAAAAACACTAGAAGAAAACCTAGGCAATACCATTCAGGACATAGGCATGGGCAAGGACTTCATGTCTAAAACACCAAAAGCAATGGCAACAAAAGCCAAAATTGACAAGTCGGATCTAATTAAATTAAAAAGCTTCTGCACAGCAAAAGAAACTACCATCAGAGTGAACAGGCAACCTACAAAATGGGAGAAAATTTTTGCAATGGGAGAAAATTTTTGCAATCTACTCATCTGACAAAGGGCTAATATCCAGAATCTACAAAGAACTCAAACAAATTTACAAGAAAAAAACAACCCCATCAAAAAGTGGGTGAAGGGTATGAACAGACACTTCTCAAAAGAAGACATTTATGCAGCCAATGGACACATGAAAAAAATGCTCATCATCACTGGTCATCAGAGAAATGCAAATCAAAGCCACACTGAGATACCATCTCACACCAGTTAGAATGGCAATCATTAAAAAGTCAGGAAACAACAGGTGCTGGAGAGGATGTGGAGAAATACGAACATTTTTACACTGTTGGTGGGACTGTAAACTAGTTCAACCATTGTGGAAGTCAGTGTAGTGTTTCCTCAAGGATCTAGAACTAGAAATACCATTAGACCCAGCCATCCCATTACTGGGTATATACCCAAAGGATTATAAATCATGCTGCTATAAAGACACACGCACACGTATGTTTATTGTGGCACTATTCACAATAGCAAAGACTTGAAACCAACTCAAATGCCCATCAATGATAGACTGGATTAAGAAAATGTGGCACATATACACCATGGGATACTATGCAGCCATAAAAAAGGATGACTTCATGTCCTTTGTAGGGACATGGATGAAGCTGGAAACCATCATTCTCAGAAAACTATTGCAGGGACAAAAAAGCAAACACTGCATGTTCTCACTCATAGGTGGGAATTGAACAATGAGAACACTTGTACACAGGGTGGGGAACATCACAGACCAGGGCCTGTCATGGGGAGGGGGGAGGGGGGAGGGATAGCATTAAGAGATATACCTAATGTAAATGATGAGTTAATGGGTGCAGCACACCAACATGGCACATGCATACATATGTAACAAACCTGTACATTGTGCACATGTACCCTAGAACTTAAAGTATAATAATAATAAAAAGATTTTTAACTAACAAATTTAGAGGGAACAAGGGAAATAGAAAATCACCATTAGAAAACTACAGTAATAATTGCTGCCTGCAGGAAAGACTGATGGATGCTAAAATTAGCAGGAAAAAGTTGAACAAAATCCCAACATATGCATAGACTCTAGATTTATTTTCCAAACGTTTAGCAAATACAAAGAGAAAAATAGTGAGCCTACAGTGACAAATTCTGGCAAACATCACTTTACTGAGTGATCAATGTTAGTATCACCAGTTTTTATATTATGCACCCCATGATATGCTGCGATTGAAAAGGGCGTATCACCTTTGTGGCATTCTTCTCAATAATGTAACTTCAATATAACCGTAAGAAAATACCAGGCAAATTCAAATACAGCAACAATCTGTAAAATAACTGACTACTTCTCTTCAAAAGTGTTAATGCAATTTAAAAAAAACAGAGAAATGATAAATAACTATCACAGTTACAGAATTCTATGAAGAAGTGAACACTAAATGTAATGTAGCATCCCAAAGCAAAGAAATGACAGTCACAAAAAATCTGGTGAAACCTCCTAAAATTCTGTACTTTTATCAATAGTATTGATCCATGGTTAATCTAGTTTTGACAAATGTTCTACAATTCCATAAGATGATAGGAAATAGATAGTTTTGTGAGGGACATATACAAATTCATTATACTATTCTTGTGAAACTCTTTTGTCAGTCTAAAATTACCTTTTAAAAAAGTAACCACTAAATTAAAGCTGCTAATATTGAGGAATAAAACAAACAAATTCCAAACACTTTAGCTATATGTTTAAACTTTACTTTTTGAAGAGAGATTAATACTACATTTTACAAAATCTAATAGTAAAAATAAGACTAGAAATATATATATATATATATATATATATATATATATATTTTTTTTTTTTTTTTTTTTTTTTTGAGACGGAATCTTGCTCTGTCACCCAGGTTGGAGTGGAGTGGCGTGATCTCGGTTCACTGCAAGCTCCGTCTCCCGGGTTCACGCCATTCTCCTGCCTCAGCCTCCCAAGCAGCTGGGACTACAGGTGCCCGCCACTGCACCTGGCTAATTTTTTTTTTTTTTTTTTTTTTGTATTTTTAGTAGAGACGGGGTTTCACCGTGGTCTCGATCTCCTGACCTCGTGATCCACCTGCCTCGGCCTCCCAAAGTGCTGGGATTACAGGCGTGAGCCACCGCGCCCAGCTAAGAGTAGAAATATTTTAAATTTTTAGTAATTATATTGTATTTGTATAGTGTCTTAGGAGGGTAGCTGATCTCTTCAGAAACAGATAAAAAACTGATGAGTTAATGAAACTAATTCTTTTTCTTCTGATTGCTGTCTAGCTTTCTGAAACCTATAAATCTAAAAGAGCTGATACAATCCTACAGGAAACAAAAAGATAGATACTCGTATTAATAACTAATGCTAAAATGAAAGGATAAGACCTATAGCCAACTGTATTAGTGATTTTTCTGTCACATCATTTATATAAAATAATGAATTTGCTGACCAACCTTATAATGTCTTTCAGCTCATCTTATAGCATGTGTGGCAGCCTTCATAAACACCAGCACTAGACAGCTCACATTAGATTCTCACAAACAATTAACAAAGGTTATTGGAAAAATAATATTTGGTGGGCATTTTTCCTGTGGTGCCATTAGTTTTCAACTTAATCATAGTGTTTCTATCTAATCTAAGCGTCACACCCATGAAATAACACAGGTAGCATTAGGATGATGGGGGCCGTTAGGTCCTTTTAGTTAGAACAGCTTATTTCTTGCACTTCAGCTTCTTTTGTCACTCTGGCGTTTTCAACTGCAGAAGATTTGTCTGTGAGAGAGGAAAGTTTGAATCTGATCTGGCTCTGCCTTTCTTAACAATGTGCTTGAAAGTGACATAAAACTTTTCAAGTTCGAAGAAATACCCATTAAAAAAAAAACAGCAAAATAGCTTTTCTCTCACAATGAATGCTTTAAACTTCCTCCCTGTGGGGAGAAAAGGCAGCTTTAAAGAAAAAAAAAAAAACATAATAATCCCTGCATTATTGAAAATGCATCAGTCTCCCTCGGCTTCATTGTCAGTTTCCACCATTGTGTGTTGAGAGACAGCTCTGTCAGATTTGAGTCTTGTGGTTATCTGGTGGAGTTGATATGGCAATTGAAAATGTCATCCTGATGGGAACTAGACAGATATAATCTCATTTTATTTGAAGGAAATCAAGCTATGCCATAAAGGAGTTTATCAGTGAGTCTTAATTAAGGCTCAGATAAATTATTAGTGTTATAAATATAAAATTATTATTTTTTTCCAAAGAAAATGTATAGTTAATTGGGTCACTTTACAGTGAAATGCTTAACTGGAAATTAAATTTGTGGAATTGCTTTTCTTTTCTCTAGTGAAGAAGGTGTCAAAGTATATCATAAATGACAAGGCACTGGAATGGTAGAGATGTGTAGTAAACTATTGGAGAACTGTTCTCCATTTTCCTTAGCCTACCCCACTTTCATGTTGTTCCTTACCACATTGCTACAGGGATAGACCATATGACAGGTTTTGGTCAATAGGATAATAGCAACCATGATGCAAGGTGAAAAGTAAATAATGTTTGTACAATGCAACTTTGCTTCTCTTGCTGCTGTTGAAACCCCTTCAACTGCCACTACGTGAAGAAGACCAAACTGTACATATAATAAGAGAAACACATGGTTCATTTTTTATCATTCTGGCTAATGGTCAGCCAAACTCAAAAAGCAAAGGTGCTCAGATGAATGGAGTAATACCAGTGACCCTAGACAAAACCAACAGAAGAGATGTTGCAACACAAGATGCCCAGGTGAGTCCTCTTAATTATGAGCTAAATAAATGCTCATTATTTTAAGCCAATAAATATTTTCATGTTGCTAAATCTACCACAGTACAAGATACTTTGGAATCACTTGCAAAGTCTTTCTTAGAGTAATGTAATACCCTGAAGCACGCAGAAAGAAAAATATAGAGTGAATAGCACATTGCATTGATACAAGATTATATAATCAGGCAATTTGTGCCTGGCCAATTCAAAAGGAAAATTGCGAGAGCCCCAGGAATTATGTCCAAGAGAGCAAAAGGGCCATGTTTACTGCCCTATGTGTTAGTAGATGATCCATGAATTTCATAGATTGTGATGCCATCTCACATAATGACAGTTAGTTGTATAACTCTGCTAGACCATTTGTATTTTTAGTAGAGACGGAGTTTCGCCATATTGGTCAGACTGGTCTCAAACTCCTGACCTCAGGTGATGAGGTGATCAGTCTCCAGTATTTTTATATGTAACAAAATAAACCATAAAGTTAATATGCAAAGCTCATTTGCATCTTGATTAAAACAAACTAGTTGCAAAGAAACTTTTTTTAATCAATCAGAAAAATATTGAAACTGAGCAGGCAATAGTGATATTAAATTAAATTTTCTTAAGTGTGATACCAGGATTGTGATATCATTAAAAAGTCATTATATGTTAAAGATGTGTAATAAGGCATTTTTGTAGTGAAATGATTTGTTGTCTTGGATTTCCTTTAAAATACTCTAGACTCCCACCTCATTTAAAAAGGGGGAAAGAGACGAAAAAAATGGCTGTTAGTGATTATCAATGCAGAATTAAGGATACTCATGCTCATTATGTTATTATCTACTTTTATATATGCTTTTTAAAAGTTTACATTTTAAAAATTAAAAATTATGATTCTATCATTACTTTTCATAAGTCATGGCATTATCAGCCTGATGAAATTTCTTTTTTCTCCTCATTGGAGATGAAAAAGAGACTCCAACAGTTCTCTGAACAAAGAAGTCCTAGCATTCTTCAGATACTTTGAAGACTCTAGCCCAAGAGGGAGATGTCATATTTCCTGTTAATGGGGTAGATAGAAGCCAAAGCAATTAATTGGGAAATAAAAGATACTACAATATTTTCCTTAATATGCTGAGCAGTTCAGACTGGTTATATTTCTTGTCATTTTTTTCTTATCTCTCTGAAAGATTTCTTCTAAGAATGCTTGATGTCATTTTATAATATAAAATTAGGGTTGATATTTTGCCTTACTGCATTTCTCTACATCATACAATTCTTCTAATATCTTACATGACAAGAATGCAATGGAGGGTAAAAGATAAACTAGTAAACTGAGAACAATTTTAAGGAGAAAATATGTAAATCACAAAATACTTAAATAAGGTAATGTCAAGTTAGCCATTTTTCAGCTACTAGGACTAAGCACCTACTACATGGCAGGAATATTTTGGTTTCCAAAAATTTGGGAATGTTTAAATCAGGTGAAGCCTCAACGATCGTGCTTGTTATGGTCTAGTATAGAACACAGATATTAAACCATAAATATGGCATGAAAAATGCAGAATAATAGAGGAGCTGGGAGTTCTTAATGTAATGATATTTTATAAAATGACTGAAATAGCAGGGTTGTGAAAGTCCTTGTAAACCACGTTGTGCGAATTCAAAAACTGATAGTGAAAATTAAGAGGGAAATGATGTGGCTGTTTTTACACTTTAAAATTATACTTTGGCCGCAGCTAATGTCTTGAGACAATATGACATGACATGTAATAGTAAGGTAATACTTTCAGTGAAAGGATATACTATGGTCAAAAATATAAACTTGTAATTATATATTGTTTTTATATTGAAGGCACATAATTAAATTAAACATGTAACAGAAACTTAAAACACCACAGTTATAAGAATCCTAAAGTGATATAAAAGATATGAGTATTTGATCCATTCAAATTAAAGAAAAATATCCTAATTATGTGTTTAAAATCTTAAACTTTTGCAATTACATCAAGAGATTATAATATCTGGGCCGGGCTCAGTGGCTCATGCCTGTAATCCCAGCACTTTGGGAGGCCAAGGCAGGCGGATCACGGGGTCAGGAGATCGAGACCATCCTGGCTAACATGGTGAAACCCCATCTCTACTAAAAATACAAAAAAAAAAAAAAAATTAGCCGGGCATAGTGGCGGGCACCTGTAGTCCCAGCTACTCGGGAGGCTAAGGCAGGTGAATAGCGTGAACCCGGGAGGCGTAGCTTGCAGTGAGCCGAGATCGCACCACTGCACTCCAGCCTGGGCGACTGAGCAAGACTCCTTCTCCAAAAAAAAAAAAAAATTATAATATCTGAAATAATTTGTTAAAATTTTCAAATATACAGATATTTTGATATGCTTCTTCAAAAGTATATAGTATCTTTAACAAATTTAAAATATAAAAAAATTTGAATCTCATAATTAGTAATTAGTGCATAGTAAAATTTCACAACTGATGGTAGAGAGCATAGCAAATGTAATCAGCCTTTATCTGAAAAATTTATTGTTAGAAAGTGTGTGAGCAGTATGCTAGTTTTCAAATACTCAGAGTTGAGAAGAACGTTTGAAAAATTTAAAATTCAGATTGAGGCTGGGTGTGGTGGCTCACACCTGTAATCTCAGTACTGTGGGAGGCTGAAGCGCGTGGGTCACCTGAGATCAGGAGTTCGAGACTAGCCTGACCAACATGGCAAAACCCCGTCTCCACTAAAAACACAAAAGTTAGCTGGGCATGGTGGCGTGTGTTGTAGTCCCAGCTACTCGGGAGGCTGAGACAGGAGAATTGCTTGAACCCAGAAGGCAGACGTTGCAGTGAGCCGAGACTGCGCCACTGCACTCCAGCCTGGGCGACAGAGTGAGACTCCGACTCAAAAAAAAAAAAAAAAAAAATCCAGATCGATTCAATTTTGTAATTTTCCAAATATTTTTTATAAACCTATTCAAAAATGACATTTTAAAAGCCACTACATTTCAAAGATATTAAACAATAACAAATAATAATAATGAAAAACATTATTATAAGAAAATCTAATAGGAGGTTATTATGCAGTATTCTAAAATCACACAGACCCATATATGTTTGCATGGGCATTAGATTCTTCAGTGACTGTAGCTCACAGACTTTAGGCTTTATCAATAAAACAGGTGGGACATTTGCCAAATAACACACAAAGAGGAATATTCGCAGTATTTGAGTAATATAATAGTAGTAGTAGTAGATAGGAGCTAAGAAAACTATTGTCATATCAGATATCAAATTTAGCTGACAGTCAGGACAAAGAAGAGATATGTTACTTAAAATTCATGGCAAGGGAAACATTTCCAGACTGGCAGGGTAAGGGCCTCTGTAAATATGCTCTTTCATAAAAGCCATATAGAACACTGGCAACATTTGAAAAAAACAGCAATATTTTCATAATTTGGGAAATTAGCTAAAAACTTTCAACATGCAACAAGCATTCACTCAGGAAAAATGGCTAATCTATTTAAGAACAGCAAGCTTTGTGACATTTTACCTTGCTCTATTCCTCTCACCTCTCATCCCAACTCCAACATAGCATTAATGCACACATATTCAAACCACAATACTGTGAAAACCAGCTACTGAAGGGGCAGACTGGGTGCAGAGTTTTCCAAAAGCCCCATACCTAGAGAATTTCATCTACTTGGCCAGTCTGAAAACTTTCTGGGAATCCCCCATTTACAGGGATTATTTTTATTTGACATGACTCAGAATTCTTTCAATGGGGAAAGTCCAATCCCCTCAATATGTGGCAAAATAATCAGAGGGAATTATTTAACCTTGCAGCTGCCTGAGGCTGTGATACCATTAGATCAGAAAAATAAACTGGCCAAAAAGTTAAAAGGAAGGTCTGGGAATTAGATGTCCATAGAGAGCTTTGAAAAGCTCCAATATATTCCTGCATATTTAGAAGGTCACACATAGGTGTAGAGATATGAATATGGCAAATAAATAAATGAGTCGTTCTAATCTTCTACTTCTGGCTAATTAACTTTGTAAACAGGGAGTGTAGCACCAGACAGAGTTACAAACTACCACATAATTAAGCCATGCCTCAAAATATATATGGAGCCACTTATAAAAAGGTGAGAGACAAATTGGTTCAAGGCATCTAAAGATATTTCTATGCAAGAAGCAGATAACCAATAAGCTAACTCAGCACAATTTCAGTGTCCACACATGACAAATAATACAGACTTTACATATTTATTTCAGAAAAATTCATTAAGGAAAAAAACAACAACAACATTAGCAGCACCAGCAATAATAAGAGCAACAACACAACAAAATCAAACAGCAAATACAATAAATCTTAGAAAGGGCATTTTATTTCCAGAGTTGCCCATTCTGTTATTTGAAATGTCCAATTTCATGAAAATGTTATGAAAAATGAAAAGAAACATGAAAGCATGATGCATAAACAGAGAGAAAGGAAGCAGTCAAACAACTGTACCTGAGAAAGCGCAGATGCTGGTCTTACTTAAGAAGCACTTTTAATTAAATATAATTAACATATTAAAAGTAAAAAAATACATAAACCTTGTCTAATGAATTAAAGAAAAATATGACAATAATATATTACCAGATAAAGAATTTCATTAAAAAGAAAACATGTAAAAAATCTAATTGAAATTCTGGAGTTTTCAAATACAATAGTTGAAAATTTAAATTTACTACATAGGCTCAAAAGCATATCTGAGATAGCAGAAGAAAAAATTAACTCACTTGAAAATAAGTCAATGGAAATTCTCAAGGCTGAGAAATACAAAGAAATATATATAAAGAAAAATTAGCGGAGTCTCAGTGACCAAACAGGACACCATAATGCGTAATATATATATGTATTGGAAGTCCCAGAGAAGCAGAGAGAAATAGTCAAAAATAATATTTGAAAAAATATTGGCTGAAATCTTTCCACATTAAAAAAAATTTACACATATAAGAAGTTAATGAACTCTAAATAGCAAAAACTCAGAGACTGACACCAATGCACAGCATCCTCAAATTGTAGAAAGCCACATTAAGGGGAGGACTTTGAAAGAAACAAGAGATAAATGCTTCCTCATGTATCAGTAATTCTATATATATTAACAGTGAACTTCTCATCAAAAGCCATAGAGGCCAGAATACTATTTTGGATCCATATGAAGAATTAAAGGCAACCGAGAAAGCCAACTACATAGGGAATTGTAAAAGAAAATATAAACTTATTTATGTTTGTGACTCTTTGTCCCTCTTTCAAAAGACAACTCTATAAACCAATAATTATATGACTCTGTTTATGGGTTTATAGTGTATAAAGATGCAATTTCTCTGCCAATAATAGCACCAAAAAGGGTGGGGGATGGTAAACAAGCTATACTGGAGCAAGAAGTTGACTACTAGTATAGATTACTACAGAAAGCAAGTTGCTATTAATCCAAGCCAATTTTTAAAAGATGTTAATTATAATACCCAGACTGATCATTAAGAAAATATGTCAAACATATGTATATAAGAAACAAGATGTGTAAAATGGTACACTAGAATATAGATATTTAAGACAAGAAACAGAGTAATGGAGGACTAGAGGAAAAAAACAGTCATAAAACTTATAGAAAACAAATAAAATGGCACATGTTAACTGACCTTGTCAATAATTACAATAAATATAAATGATTTAAATTCTCCAATCAAGTGATGTAAAGTAGTAATTAAAATAATAAGGCTTTTTCCAGAAAAAAAGCATTTATATTCAGACATAATAGGTTGAAAGTAAAGTGTGAAAAAATATATATAATACTAACAAGTACGAAGCAAAAGCTGAAATGGCTATAGTGATATTAATTTAAATTGACTTTAAGAGAAAAAAATGTTAACTACAGTCAAGAAAGGACATTTTATATTAATCAAAGGGCCAATCCCTTAAAAATAGAAATTATAAACATACTTGCACCCAACAAAACATCCCCAAATACATGAAGCAAAAACTGCCAGAATTGTAGGGAAAAAATTAAAAACAGTAATTAGAGGCTCAGTAATCTCCTCATAATAATGTATAGAACAATTAGGCACAGAACAAAATGGAAATAGGAGACTTGAAGAACACAGTAAACCTAAAATACTATAGAGCTAACTAGCATCTATAGAATACTCCACCCTACAAGAACAGAATACATACAGTTTTTTCAAGAATCATATGGAACTTTTTTCAATTATCATACGGAACTTTTTTCAGAATGGAATATGTTAGGCCATAAAACCGGCCTCAATCAATTTAAATTTATTGAAGTCATATAAATAATATAAAATATTTAAAAGGATTAAATTGTGCAGTTGTCAACCACAATTTGATTATATTAAAAATCAATACGAGACATTAAATTATTTGTTTTGAGATGAATAAAAATCACAATACAACTTACAAAACATATGGGATGCAGCTGAAAAATTAGTACTGAGAGAGAAGTTTAAATCAGGTCTAAAAACAGATGTCGAGGCAACAACTTCATTAAACAAACTATGACAACTCCCTAGTACATTATACAACAAGATTTTTTGGTAGATAATGATAAATTCTACCAAATTTAGAGAAGGACTTGCTGGCTACCAGCAGGAAGTGTGGACATCAGAAAACTTACAGGTGTCAACTTCTTCAGGCTGCCCTCCCAAGGAATCTTGGATTTAGTTATTTTATAAGCCTTGGAAGCAAAGGCCCATCAATTCTTGGCACAAGCAAGGCACATCAGACATACAATACAGTATTTACTCCAGAGCTTCCCATAGGCTTTGTTGGGAAGGCTTTTAGGTTTTAGCTTTTTTCTCTGTCCAACTTGCTTCTTCTCCCTTCCTTTCATGGGTGTTATTCCCTAATAATAATAATTTTTAAAACCCTCAAACTCTGTTTCAGCACCTGCTTCCAGAAACATATCCTGCAACACTGCATGTCAAGAGAGGTACAGTGATTCAGGCAATAACCTGAAGCTTCATGCTGGATCATTCATTATCTGATTGACGTTGAGTCACATTGGTAGTAGGCAGGGTACAGACAGTTCCTGGGACAAGTTGATAGTTTAATTGAGAAACATTTTACATAAGGTGAATTTGGATAATGTGAATGAATGCACAACAGGCATCTAAGAAGTAATGGGAAAGTAGCAGTTATGTTATCTATCCACTGCCATTGGGATATAAAAGAGGAGAACTATTAAAACAGCAATGCATGACAGTGGGCCCTGGAATATATAATAATGAAGCTTGAATTGACTCTCTGATTCTATTTGTCCTCCACTCAGATGTAACAATTCTAGCTCATGAATTCTTTTTGATCCTGCCACACCTGCCATCCTTTATATAAAAGGCAAGCCCAGTTTTTCAAAACCTGTATACTGCTGGGTTGCAGGTGTCATGGCTTTGTTCTAAAACCCGATGTCTTGTATTGTAGTTTTCTCATGAGGAAGTGCTACAGACTTTACATTTCTCCCTCTAATATCTCCAAAACCATAGCATCTGCCAGATCATGACTATTATTTTTCACTTCCTTTCTTCATAAAATCTTGTGTAAAGATATGATGTGATGCCTGGAGCAACAATAGACACCATGTAAGCAAATAAAAAAGAATATTAAAGTTGTCTACAGCCAGTGCCCCACTATTATTGACTTTTTGAACAAAGTTTCTAGACTTTATTTTTGACAAATTTTAAATATCATTATTGTTTTAGCGATTGTATTTGTTTTTACATTTTTCATTTACTTCATTTGAAAGTTTTTCTGTGTCACTGGTTAATTTAGAAAATGGGGAAATATTTTCATTTACAAGTTCCAAATGTAATTTTGGAATCCTTAAAGTATATCTTGGAAATGAATATATCTCATAAAGGAACTCAGACACCGCAATGGAAGTACCATCATTTTCTTTTTCTTGTCATGTAAAGCCTATTATCCTTGACAGAGTCATGTTGCCTCAACTGGGCACTTTTCCTTCTTATTTTCGGTATACAAATTACTTAAGATACCTCAGCCTGTATTGGACATCTCTGCTGATTTCTGCAATAAAATAGCATCTGCTAGACCTAACTTCAATTTATCTATCTTATTATTTTTCACTAAGAATGTATTATTTTTCAAGAATTGTCTCAATTACTTATAAAACTAAATCTTCTGTGGCCAGAAAACATAGTTGGTGAGATGTATTGGGATGCATCTAAATAACATCTGTGGCCACAACTTATGCTTACAGCAGCAATCTGCTACACGTGATAGTCTAGGGTTTTGAACCTGACTTTGTAATAAGTGGATGGCACTAGCAGAAAATATTCAAGTGCCAGGAGTTAGATGATTTATTTTTTATAAGAATTGTGAATAGAAACATAAGATAACAAGTGTTGGTGAGGATATGGAGAAACTGGAACACTTACATACTGTTGATGGGAACATGAACTGTTGCAGTCATGGAAAACAATGTGGAAGTTCCCAGGAAAATTAAAAATAGAACTCTCATATAATCCAGCAATCCCGCTCCTCAGTATATTCGAAAAGAATTGAAATCAGGCTCTTGAAGAGATATCTGAACTGCCATGTTTATTGCACCATTATTCATAGTATCAAAGATACAGAAATAACCACTCCTTACCATACTAAATATTTATTGGTTTACTTTTTTGTTCTTTCATCCAACAAAATATAAGCTATATGTGGCTGTTAAGTTTTTTAGTCATGATCATTGGTCATTTGAATAAATGCATAAATAAACTCCTTGAAACTTCTAGTAATTTTTGTAAGTATAATTATTTTCCTTCTTATTTACTCTTCAAAAGAAGTGTGGATAAGAAAGGACAAGATTTAATTTATCTAAAGAGAAGTCTTCTTCAGGCCAAAAGTTTCTCTTAAATTAGTTTCTAAAAGTGATTCAAATAATCAATAGGCAGTGTAATCCTCCTCACCACCTTACCAAGGGATTCAACACACCTACCCAAATTCTCATGTCCTCTGCTAAATCTTCGTCTTTCCACAGCCATTTGTGCTTCCCTAGCTTCAGAGTCAGTGAAAAACCCTCCTGTACTCACCTTTAGAAAACGAATTGACAAGCTTAAATTTTATCTTACCTAAGATAGAAGTCTTAATTTATTTACTGAATCTTTTTATCAAGAAGTTAGGAAAAAGAGGCAGTTCCTATATTTTTCAGCCTCTCTTGTTGCTGCTTTATAGATCACTATATTTTATTAGACAATTCTTAAAAACATTTGAGTACTTTCTATACTCCCTATTCCGTTTGTTTATTCAAAGAAATATCACCAACAATCAATAGTTTACATTTTATTTTGATAAAATTGTGAATATTGCTCCAGGAAAGTTTTAAAAAGACGTCCAATGCAATATTCTTATTATAATACATAGATGAAGAAACCAAGACTGGAAGAGGTTAAGGGACTATTGTTAGTGCAGGACAGCTATGAAATTATAGAACAGGATATATTTTTCCCAGGCTTATACTCTATTCAATACACTGAGCTGAACCATAGCAAAACAATTTTAGTGTAGATGTATAGACAATGAATAATGTGGAGGTATTTCTTCTCTTAGAATTTTATCTCAATATTTTAGAAGGTAAAATTTAATATATGAATAATTACATGAAAATGCATTTTTGATATTTTTGAGGCTTGAATGTCTTTTTATATTAAAACTTTACCAAAGGAAATATAGCCATTATTTCAGAAACACTGTGTGTGTGTGTGTGTGTGTGTGTGTGTGTGTGTGTGTGTGTGTGTGTAAAATGACACTGCAAGCTCTTTGGCATTATATCGTCCATATTTTTCAAAACAGATAACTTAGCTCATCCTACTTTGTCATGGTTGAGCTAGAGTGTACATATTTCCTTCTTTTAATCTCTCATTTTAACTTCTCAGCTCCTTCTGCATTTTCTTCAAAGGTCTTTCCATTTGTCAGCATCTTTATGGCATTGAAGTGTTTCAAACTGGAAACAACATTACAGGTATTTGACCTTATCAGCTTTTCTTGTTTATTGCTTACTTTTCACCTGTCACAAAAAATAGAATGGAAACCTGAAATGACAAGACACTTTCAGTGTATGATATAGCATTGCTTTATTTAAGTGGAGGAGCTCTATTTCTCAATAAAATATGTAATTATAGCACACACTTTTTTAAAGTTATCAGCACATTTACCATTATATAAACCTATGATGTTTTATATATTATTTAGATGTCTTGTTTGAGTCCACAGAAGCTGGGTGCTTTCAGTTAAGAGTTTGTGTCTAAATGTAAATTTCAGTGCTGTAAGGTTACTCAAAAGGTTTCCAAAAGTAAAAGTACAATTTACCCTTTGGGGTTTGAAAATAATTGATTCTTGAAAAGCTGGAGCTTTTGTACAAATAATAACTATTAAGACCACAAAATAAGTCTTTAAATGGTAACTGGAACTAAATTATTAGCTGCTATTAGACACTTTCGTGTTTAATAAAAGTAAAAAACAAAATGAAATGGCTTTGGGTAAGTCCTCCCAGAGGATGAAATGTGAAAGTAAGCCGGTAGATAACTTCGGACATTTTGCTCAAAAAATAAAGGGAAAGAGAGAGAGAGAATGAAGAAAGATGAGAATTAAGAAAAATTATGAAAGCCAGTTTTCCTTTCTGATCTAGAGATCTGAGAGATCTAGAGAACTGAAGGAAGAGGAACTTCCCCCATGAGGTAGGAGGTCGCTGAAGATACTGGCATGTTTCAGGAAGCAACTACTTTTTCTTTTCAACCGGTTATGAAACAAGCAGAGAGTGGCATCTTTTGTTAAAAAGAATGTTCTTGGAAATTCCTGCTAAGCACATAAGAAGACTAAAGATATGCAAACGATGACAAATGCAGGAATAGAAAGTGTGTTGACAAGCAATCCTAGAAATAGCCTGCGTATGGTGGGGGATTTGCAAACAAAAAGGAGAGGGATGTCTATGATTGGCGGGGAAATAGGGGTCCCCTGGAGGACCGTCTATCACTTAGTAATAGATTAGAGTCCTCGGTTCCTTGTCAGGTGCTACTGCTCCAAACAGGCTACTAGGATTCCTCCCACCAATCCATGCTCCTCTCCCATTTCCCCCTAACACCTGCTTCAGTGGGGCCTTAATGGGGTCACAGGCCAGCTTTCAGCGTCAGGCTTTTCCTTGCTAGCAGGCCTGTCTACCTCGAGGGTAGTCACACTAGTCAGTACCATGTTTAGCATGGTAGCCTGGCAAATGTGCCTAACTTCCTAGGGCAACTCAAGATCAGTGACACTTTACAGGGAAATTTACAAACATTTGGCATCAGCAAAAAATAAAGACTTATTTTAAAGCCACAGAGACTTGAAGGATGTCTACAGAATCTGACCTTGATTATCCAAAATGATATTAAATTTTTTTTGTTTGTTTGCTTTAGTTTCCAACTTGAAAGCCATTACAATTTATTAATGTTTTGCCTCATGAACTTTTGGTCAGTATTGTATTATTTCTATTGTTTGAAATATAGTGTCAGATATCTATATGGTCCAATAAAATACTTTTTACAAATGTTGTATCTTCACTTTAAGATAAAACATACATCATCTGATTTTCAGAAGATCACTCTTTTTCTCTCACCCTCTCCTTCTTTCACTGTTTCTCTTGCTTATTTATCTACTTATCTATCAATTTATATATCTAATCTACCTATATATTAAGTGATCATAGTATATAAATCTTATTTATTTGCATCCACTTGATTCATCTAGTTTTGAGACCTGTGTTAAAATCTACTTTGCATGTGTCATTTTCTATGAAAGTCTCTGTTTTTCTTTTAAATTTCTGCTTAATGACAGTTGTTGCTTTATTATATGTTTTATAGGTATAAATAAATGTTACATCTTCATTGTGAATTATAGTTACAGCTCACAAATTTTCCCTCTTTAACTTTTTTAACAACTATTTTGGGGGCTAATTACTACTTTCTCTGGTATCAAAGTCAGGTCCCTTAATTTTTATTTTAGTCTCCCTATAATATTTTGGCTCTTTTTTCAATGTTTAGCCTTCAGGAATCATTATGTTTTAGATGTGTTTCTTGCATACAACATAAAGACAGATATGCTTTTCCGGTCAAGTTGGAACTATTTTAGTGAATGAGTTAAACTCACCTGGATTTATTTAAATATAAATTTGTTCGGTCTTATTTCTAGGACACTTTTGTGGTCCCTTCCTTCCTTCCATCCTTTGTTTGTTTGTTTTATTGTTTCCTTTTCTTTTTTAGTATGCTTGTTTGCTTTCATTTGATATCCAGTAGCACATGTATTATTAAATGTATTTGTCCATCAGGTAAATTAAAATCTAGTAATAATAATCACATAATAAGAGGTTTCAAAAACAGGAGAAAATTTGCTTAGAGGACTGAAATTTTATAATATGCCACAGAAAGTGTTATATAAATCCCACATCATGATAATTATCCATTTTCTAGTCACAGTTTAAAAGTATATTTCTAATATACCTCCCGTACTTTTTAGAAGTGTAATTAATATTTCAGATAATTTACCTTAAAATCAAATGTGATTTGACCTCCTTGTCCTCATTTTCTACCTCTCCAATACCTATGTGAAGATAAGTCCAGCAGCATTATGCCAGGTATACAGACAAGGATCTCATTATGTTTCTTAGTAAGTAGCATCATGGCTTCCAAGGAACGTAATGCTTCAGTACAGTTTCTATCACATAATAAAAGTAAATCTTGGATCTAATTTTTCCCATTATATTATGTCTAGAAGAATAGCTTGAAGTATCTATGAAAAACAAAAGCCAGTATAATTTTATATAAATGAGGAAAATGTTTATCCTTTTAATTCCTCACCCCAATACCTTCAATGACGCAGCCAGGAAATTATTCTTCCAGCTGTCAGAGACAGAACATTATTTACAATTTGACAGCTCTGTCTCCCTACATTTGGATCACAAATATTAGTTTTGAACTGGAATTTTAAAAAATCCTTGTTTATTTTATACCAAGAAAAATTTTGTATACTATAACCATAAGATATAAAGTATTTTGTTTTATCGTCTTTAATGCAGTGGTGTATCTGTCAAAATTATATGCAATCCCTATACCATGAGGAAATTTGGTTGGGAATTGGAGTGGACATGGCAATTGTAAAGACTTGGTAGATCTTAGAGACTTTTCAGTTAGCAAAAGAGATGGAATCAATGAAATTTAGCCATCCCGATATGAAGTGATGTATTCCCAAAAGTTATTAACAAACAGAGGATTAATACTTTAAAAAAATTCCTGTGCTGAAATGAGACTCCACAACTTTAAAGGAGATAACTGAATTATGAACAGTAATAATAAATATAGAACTAATCTAGATAGTGGTGAAACTTTTCATTGTGGTCATTAAAAGGGAAAAAGTATAACAAATTATGAAATAAAAAGGAAAAAGGAAAAAGTCATTATCAATTGATTCTTTTGCTTTCAAGCCATAATAGCAACTCTGGTCACTTAAAGAATATACAACATTTCTTGTAAGCTATAGGGAATCAGCTTCAATAGTAAGGCAAGAAACAGGAAATAACCTATTCTATGATGAAGGCACAGCACTAAAATGAGTAAATCCTAAGATACTCACCTTGGGAAAACTCCCCCTCCCCCCAACACACACATATGTTTTAAAGGCATCAGCCACATAAAAATTACTAGCAAAGGCTTATAAACTCAAGCTATTCACTTAAAAATCAATAATTCAGAGTTGATATTAGTAATTTCTCTGGTATACCACCCATTCCAGATCTCAGATTGGTCAAGGAATCTTGCTTCTTCTAGGGATCCAGATTTCCCCCTAGAGACTGGAGCCCTTCATTAATGAGCCTCCATGAGACCCCGTGCAATAGTCTTCTGCTTACCTTTACTATTGGGAACGTATGACCAGGACATACTTCGCTATTATTTATAATTTGTTTATTTTTATTTATTTATTTTTTTTTTGAGGCAGAGTCTTGCTCTGTTGCGCAGGCTGGAGTACAGTGGTGCGTCATGGCTGACTGCAACCTCTGCCTCCCGGGTTCAAGTGATTCTCCTGCATCAGCCTCCCGAGAAGCTGGGATTGCAGGTGCATGCCACCACATCTGGCTAATATTTGTATTTTTAGTAGAGACTGGATTTCACCATGTTGGCCAGACTGGTCTTGAGCTCCTGACCTCAGGTGTTCCACCCTCCTCTGCCTCCCAAAGTGCTGGGATTACAGGCATGAGCAACTGCGCCTGGCCTATTTGTAAAATTTTAAGAAGTTCTGCCCAACTTAAACGATGAGAAACAGTGGATATAAGGAATGAAGAATACAGGAAAGGAGAAAACCAAGTTGTAATTATTTTCCAATAATCTGTTTGCAGTTTATGCTGCTATGTAATATTATATAGTGATTTTACTTTTGTTTTTTAAAGAAGACTTACAGTTTCAGGACAATCTATTCTAATAGCTATGATATAAAATCTTAATTATTCCTTTATAATGAACAGTTTGTAGTGTTTATAGGCTTTTTTTTACATAGTCCATTGATTTATCTCTGTTTTGTGGAAATCAACATTATATTGCTTACGTTACTGTAACTCCATAGGTCCTCACACTATCTATTGGTGGGTTCAATTGTTATTCTTTTTATTTCTAAAAATTGTGTTTAGTTTTTACATACATAGTACTTTATTTGAAATTTTAAATCCTTTCATAAAATTCAAAATAAACATCCACAAACCTATCATTTAGATTTTGATCTGAGTTCAGTTACATCGAACTTCATATATAAGTTCCATTTTTTTAAGTACATTGCCATAATGACAGAATTTGGAACTCTCATTCACATTCATATACAAATGAACATTTATTTGTTACATATTCCTTGAATTGGTCTTTGTAAACTTCAAAATTTTCTTCAAAAAGTTGATTTTGTCAAAGCTAATTTCATATTTTTTGTTTCATTGTTTCCTATTATATTGCCCACCCTGATCATTCTGATATGAATGAAATAGATAAGTATTCTTTATATCAATATTTATTACATGTTGTCACCATATGGAACATTTTATTAATTAATAGCATACTTCAGTATTATAAGAAAGATTGTTAGTAATCTCTTTTCTAAGTTTAAAAATCAACCTAATTTTTCATTTTTTAAGGGACACATTTCTGAACCCTAATGGATTAACTAGCTGGCCTCTCAAGTTGCCTTTCAATGTTAATAATTAATTGTAGCTTGGAAAATGCTCATGTGTAATGTGAAATACAGACTACAAAAAGTAATTATTGGATAATGTGTATAAGCTGTATAAAAGCAACAGAATAAAAATTTTATACACAGGAGAGTTACACAGATGCACACACACACACAAGCATGTGTGCTTCTGTGCATACCACACAGAATTCTGCAAAGGAAGGACAAGAAGAAAATAAAAAGAAATATGAAAAGTATTTTAACTTACATGTCAAAGTAAATTTTTTTTTTCTAATAACATCTATTCTCAAAATATTCTTAATGTGTGGACCTCGAAAATTTGAGACAGGTCTCAGTTACTTTACACAGTTTATTTTGTCAAGGTTGAAGATGCCTGCCTGTGACACAGTCTCAGAGGGTCCTGATGACATGTGCCCAAGGTGGTCAGAGCACAGTTTGGTTTTATACATTACAAGGAGACATGAGACATCAATCAACACATGTAAAATGAACATTTGTTCGGCCTCAAAAGGCAGGAAAACTGGAAGCAAAAGCCAGACAAATGCAAGTAACTCGAAGTGGGGGGTCCCAGATAGGTGAGAGACAAATGGCTGTACTCTTTCGAGTTTCTAATTAGCCTTTCCAAAGAAGGTAATCAGATATAAATTTATCTCAATGAAGAGAGGGATGACTTTAAATAAAATGGGAGACAGGTTTGTCCTAAACAATTTCCAGTTTGAATTTTCCCTTTAATTTAATGATTTTGAGGGCCCAAGATATTTTCTTTTCACAAATGTGTATCTCTTTACTTGTCAATACCCCCAAATAAACTCCATGCCATTGTAGCTTGCTTTGGTGAATAAGCACAAAGAGGCTTACTTGGATTCGGAAGTCAGACGCACCTGTGTTCCAGCCTTGGCTGTACAACTTACTCGCTGTGTGTCCTTAGCTTCTCTGACACGTATGTGTAGTGCCTGGCTCATGAGATTACCAAGAGCAGAAAGGGAAATTATGAGAGCTAATTGCTTAGCACAGAACCTGCCCAAGGTAGTAAATGGTTTTTGTGTCCATTATGCCTGGCAGCTTAATGAGTCTAGGATATTGATTGGTTGTCTTCAGCTTCACTCTTGGTTTCATTTCCTCAAGCCCCAAAAGGGTGGCACAAAAGAGGCACATTCTGAACTCAGAGTGCTGAAGAAGAAATTAATTGAAAGGACAGGAAAACATGGAAAAACATATGTTCTTGTAAACCAGAAATATAATTCTAAACTCCCAACTGACTGAACGTGAAATCTCCTTTGCAAAAATTATAACTGAGGGAATTTTAATAGAGACATCTAACATGGCTGACTCCATCTTGTCTCTAGATTCATAGGCTGGCTGTCTTTGCTCATTCCTAAGCATGAGCTAAGCTAGCTTTGTGGGAAAAAAAATAGTTTATAGTTTAAATAATAGCCCTTCCCCAAACCTAAACTCTTCTTGTAAAACTAATGAAAGACCACCAAGTTAGGATGAGAGGGCCTGGAATTTTAGATAATTATCTAAATTATTCTTGAGGTCATAAGATTTTTAACTTCCCCAATTACTCTTGAAGATAACATCTATTATTGTATAGATAATACTATCGTAAAACCTAAGATTAGCCTTTTGAGATGTCTTTTCATGTTTTTGCATTTCTGACAACCAGATGGCTCCATGTGGCCTGTTGTGGCCCCCACCCAGGAAGTGACTCAGCACAAGAGA
Source organism: Pan troglodytes (assembly GCF_028858775.2). Taxonomy (NCBI): domain Eukaryota; kingdom Metazoa; phylum Chordata; class Mammalia; order Primates; family Hominidae; genus Pan; species Pan troglodytes. The sequence continues at coordinate 95,627,363 of NC_072412.2, read as the reverse complement.
ACAGCTTCGACATCCTATGAGGGTCATTTCAAAACCAATTAATCAGTGCTCCCAACTCACTGGCCCCCTGCCCACCAAATTATCCTTAAAAACTCCAGGCCCCAAATTCTCAAGGAGACTGATTTGAGTAATAATAAAACTTGTGTCTCCTGTGCAGCCAGCTCTGAGTGAATTAAACTTTATCTCTTGCAAATCAAAATGTATCTGACAAGTTTCAATCAATTTAGTAAGTTTATTTTTCCAAGTTTGAGGATGCACTGTGACACAGCCTCAGAAGCTGCTGATGACATATGCCCAAGGTCATCAGGGTACAGCTTGCTTTTATACATTTTAAGGACACATAATACAGCAATCAGTACATGCAAGATTTACAATGGCAGAACAACTTGAGGTGCTGGCTTCCAAGTCATAGGCAAATTTGAACATATTCTGATTGGCAATTGGTTGAAACAGTTATTATTTATAGAAAGAAATGTCTGGGTTATGATAAAGGGTTGTGGAGACCTATGTTTTATTATGTAGATGAAGTCTCTAAGTAGCAAGCTTTTTAGAGAGAATAGACTGTGTTTCTCATCAGACTTAAGGTCTGTGTTGATTTTAATGCTGAAGGGTTATAATAAGGCATATCCAAACCCTACTTCCTGTCATGGCCTGAACTAGTTTTTCAGCTTAAATTTTATGGTGACCTGGCTGAGGAGGAATCCATCCAGATGGTTGTGGGGGGCCCTCAGAAATTTATTTTTGGTGTACACTCTATTGCAATTCCACTGTCTCGAGAAATTGGCTCTGTCTAGGCAGCAGACAAGGAGAACCCATTGGGCAGTTACAAACTGACCCCCACCCCAGGCCAAGGGAAACCTGAAAAATTGAATTCACAACCAAGATGGGAAGAGAGGTCAGGCGTGCCTCATTATACCACCACCCTTTTGGAATTTAGGCACAACTGACCAACATTAACCTTAAAACAGAGATAATAAGGCTGAAAAGACAGATACTTTGTAGTAATAAGACACCAAAATCAAACCTGATTCTGCCATAGCATTATAAATAAGATAGATAGCAGACCCTGAAGGAAATCAAAATACATTTTGAAATGGCCCTTCAAAGCCATATTTTGTGGAAGAAACTTGCATCTGTAGAGAATCTCCTTACTTTTCTAGGTCTTTCCCAGATCTAGGAGAGATTACATGAAAGTCTGATAACTTTAAGGTTAGAAAAGAGACATTTACCATATTATCTAGGGCTGCTACACAGAGGCTTCATCTACTTAACAAGAACCTTGGCTTTCACAACCTTCCTTATCTTAAGTATTCACTTCAAGTCTTTAGACAGAGCTTAACTCTTTCAACCAATTACCAATTACAGAATCTTCAAATTCACCTATGACCTCTAAACCCTGCATTGAGATGTCCTGCCTTTACAGACTGAACTAATGTATACCTCTATTTAACGTGATTCCTGGTTCATTGTGCCTAACTCCAAAAGAGATGTATTGACTTATGTCTTTGCCTGTAACTTCTGACTCCCTAAAATGTATGAAAGAAAACTATAACCCAACGACCTTGGGCACACCTTCTCAGGACTTCCTAAGACTAGTTTTTGGGACATGGTAACTCATATTGGTTTATAATAAACCTCTCTAAATATTTCACAGAGCCTGACTTTTTCATCAACATTCCTCCAAGTCTCCCTAAATACACTGGTGTCTCTGTCCTTGGTAGTCCTCCCACCTGCTAATTCCCACATTGGTCATCACAGTAATGCTTAGGTTTATTAAAAGGTGTCAACTCAATGGAATATTTCTGACCAATGTCTACTTTTCTACTGTATATTAAATGTGTTTAGAGTTATGGTGGATTCTTAGGCAGAGCATGGGTGAGGTACACATGCAGGTATACAAAAAGATTACCTACAATAGTCTTGCTGGCCTTCCACTCGACGAATGTTTCACCATTAAATTCAGCCCTTTGAGGCAACCCATATCTTCCTAAAATCGTTTCTGCACTGTGTTCTAGCCAATCACATGCCAGCATTGAAACCATCCCCACAGGGTTAACAAAAATTGCATGCTGGGTTCTGGACAGAGGTATAGTTATAATTAACCATTAGTCAGGCTGAACTTTGGCCGATTTCCTCATTGCTAAAAGTCACATAGCAATAGATACCATTGCCATCCCAATTGTTCCTATAAATAAAATTTCTGACACTAAGGTCATAAGACTGTTAAAGAATTGATTTTCATCTTCATTGTTCCTAAAGACAGGATCTCTGACATTAGAATCAAAACAAAGGCTTTTGTGTAAGGATTGCTTAAGATGTTTCTCAGACCGTGAATTGCAGCAATCACTTTGAAGACCTCTATAGAGGGATGGGATTAGCATGAGAACACAGCTTCTGCATCTCCCTATCCCATGAACTCACCCTGCACTCTTCCTTCTACTAATCAATGATCTCTACACTTCAGCCTACTCCCAAACCCTTAGAAATTCTAACTCTGAATTCCTTGGGGAGGTGGATTTGAGGTTTCCTCCCATCTCCTAGTTTGGTGATCCTACAATTACACCTCTTTCTCTTCTGTAACCCAGTGTCTCAGCTTATTAACTTGCTGTGTGCAACAGGAAATGAACGTATTATGGTTAAAATATTATCAGTTTATTATGGACCCACTCTAATCTCATACCTAGGAATGAGGTCTGGGGAAAATGGATTTAAAAATAGACAAATTCAAAACCAGGGCCACTGGTTGATAGTGAGAAGTCTGAGTAGATTCAAAAGCAGGAAGATGAAGAACTCAGACAGCCCACTCAGATCCCTGATAATTATGAACAGCTGCCCTGCCTTTTATTGCTTCCACTTTAAAGCAGCTCTGAGAATCAACTCTTTTTTACCTGATAACTCCATCATCTTAGTTTTAGAGGCAACAGGGAAAAAAATGGTTCACTGAATGGGATCTGGGATTATCTTAAACAACAGTTCCAAGGTAGAATATTCATATTAATTGAACAGTGGGATCTGAAAGAAATTACCTGATGCGATGCTATCTTCTGTACCTACAATCATGTGAAGTGGTGATTAAGGGAGTTGCTGAAGTAGTGTAGAGGGAAAAAGACTAGCACATAAAAAGCTTTCAGCAAATGGGAGACATGTTTACTCTGCCCTTTAATTGTAGTCCCATTTTCAAGAATTTCCTCAATTCCTTAGCCTTCTTCCAAAATCCTTTATTGGAAAAAATAAGGCATTCTCACTTTATGTATTTTCATGAAAAGATCACATGCAACATTCTCATTCATTCATTCATTCATTTATACTTGAAGATTTTGAATAGCAAATGGGAGAACTATTCCCCTAATTATCACAAAGTTTTCTTTAGTTCTTTCTCTGTAGTACCTACTTACCACTTGGGAGTATTTATCTTTCAATGCCCCTTCGTTAATGTTATTTTCCCAATCCTTGGTCTCCGGTCTGTTGGGTAGAAACCTCCAATTGCTACTTAAGATTCCCTTGGGGAATTAGGATGGCAACATGAATTAGCACTAAGTATTCCCTCATCTTTGCAGGCTGATAACTCAGAAAACCTCCAGGGGCAGCAAGTCCCGTCTCACTGTACCTTGAATTTATTTGGCCCTGGTCCCTTAATTGATAACGCTCCTCCATATTGAGCGAGGCTAATGGAATACACCATGTAATCAGCCAACTTCTCTCAACATCTTGAGGTGGGGAGGCAGTAGACATGAGCATTACAAGTTACAGATGAATCATAACAAATACCCAACACCAGATTCACGACACAAGCTTGAGAAGGGTGTTTTGTAGCCACCTGCAGATGAGCTTGAATTAGATGGATTCAGCTTAAAAGCAAAACCCTAAATGTAACCTGATCTTGCTACCATCTGCCTCATTCCCTCACAAACTCACCACCACCCAGAACAGCATTTCTGAGAATTCCTAGCAGGAGTGACACTCATTATGGGGACACCTTTGTTTGTGGGCACAAGTAAGCAAGCTGGTAGAAATGGTTCATAGCCTAATGGGAGACATTCTCAAAGGAGACAAGAAAGAATAATGAATGAGCTGTAAATGAAGTTTTATATGCTATTGGAGAGCAGAAGTGGTGTGAATGCTTTGTGCTAAGAAGCCCCTCAGGCAAGAAGTGCTGCCTCATATAACCCAAGAAATTTATGAAATCCTGGGGAAAGAACTATGCCCAACCACACAGCATTGCATATCTAAAGGCAGGACAGACTGCAACATACATTTTTTTTTCCATTTTAAAGTTGAGATATAATTCACATACCATAAAATTAAGTATTTTTAATCATACATTTCAGTGAATGTAGTATGTTCACAAGATTGCATAACCATCACCAAATGCCAGAACATTTTTATCATCCTAAAAGAAACTCCACACCCTTAAGTACTCACTGGCAAGTACTAATGTATTTTCTATTGCTAAGGATTTGCCTGTCCTGGACATTAATATAATTGAATTCACATAATTTGTGACCTTTTGTTTCTGGTTGTTTTATTTAGCACAATATTTTTAAAGTTCATCCATATTATGTACTTCCAACTCTGTTATGGCTCAATAATATTCTACTTCATGGATATAGAATTTTGTTTATCCATTCATTAGTTGATAGATATCTGGGTTATTTCCACCTTTTGACTATTATCAATAATGCTGCTATAAATATTTGTGTACAAGCTTTTGTGTTAGCATATAATTTTTCAGTATTGCTTCACTCTCCTTTTCTGATGCCAGTCTTTGCATATACTGAAGGCATTTAATTTAGTTTAGTTGCTTCTGATTACTATTCCCCCACATTTTCTGATTATACAGTATTAAGAGACACATGACCCATGCCACGCCAAACTGAGTCTTCACTGGAATTTTCTGAAGGACTACTCATAAAGACTGGGCTTACTAAACCTGTAGAATATGAATCTGAAACTATGTAGTAACCACATTTTCAACTGAATGGAGAAATCTGATCCAATAAATCAAAATCAAAGTTAATTCAAATTTTATGATTGTTCAATTTGATTGCCTAAATTCAGTCACATCTGACTAGACTTCCTAATTGTGTGTGTCAGTAATTTTCATCTTGGTTGGTATTACAAGGAAAAGAAGAAAGTCCATGAAACATTGCTATTGTATAAACCTAAAAATGCCAGAATGTCTTGAATGAGCATGGTGAGCCAAAGACCACAAGGAGATCTTACATGGGACATTTTTCTGTATTACACCCATTGCAAATAACTGTGCTGGGCAAACACAGCAAAGTTGGTAAGAATAATCATAAGGTGGTTCATATTTAAATAAGGGGCACAGAATTAGGTTTAGTCAGTCCCAAGAATCAATGTAAAGTAGGGTCAGGTGCAGTGGCCCATGCCTGTAATCCCAACATTTTGGGAGGCCTAGGCAGGTAGATTGCTTGAGCTCCGGAGTTTGAGATCAACTGAGGCAACATAGCAAAACCCTGTCTCTACTAAAAATATGAAACCTAGCCGGGTGTGGTGGTGTGAGCCTGTGGTACCACCTACTCAAGAGGCTGAGATGGGAGAATTGCTTAAATCTCAGAGGTAGAGGTTGCAGTGAGCTGTGACTGTGCCACTGCACTCCAGCTTGAGTGACAGAGTGAGACCCTGTCTCAAAACAAAAACAAAAACAAAGTAATAATTAAATGCAGAACTAAAACTTCATAATATGACTGCCTTTTTTTTAAACATAGATATCTTCATTCTCATAAGCTCTTAGATATGCTGTCTAAAAAGCAAATCTGTATTAAACTCTTCTTTTATTTACAGAAAAATTATAGACCTAAAATAACTCTGATATTTGTCATTTTAATACTCAATAATTGAGGAATACAGACTATATTCTTAGTGAATGCATTAAAAAGAAAAAAGAATCCATCATGATAACACTTACGATAGTTCAAAAGAGAAGAAAGAATGAGAAAAATCACAGTAAAAGCAGATCATAGAACAGAGACTACAAGGTCAAACTTTCACACAATACCAACACATATCTTCAAAAATATTCAAGAGATTGAAATTTAAGGGATTGGATTGGAATTTTATAATTAGTTATGAAGAAGACATTTAGAATATTGAGAAAGATACTGTAAGGGGTGACAAATAACTAGTTTTATGATTCAAAGTGCTTATAAAGCATCAGGCAAAAACAGTGAAGATAAATCTACTCAGGAATTAACCCAGTAGAATTTGTAAATTTCAAGAATGAAAGAAAAATATTTCCAAGTGAAGTGATAAGGTTATCGGGAGGTTGGCAAGTAGCTTAGAATGTGTGTTACAACTGAGTTTATCAGGATAAGAAGAATAAGTGTGCAAAAAGGAGAAAATATAGCACAGATGTCAGAGCTTGAGCAGATTAAGCATATCCCCATTAAGGCAGAGTCAGGATACTCTAATACCTCATTAAGCGAGGAGTCACTGTGCTCTAAAGACTAAGTATAGGATTTGTACAGGAAAGAGGGTAAGGGTGAACCAGTGCATAGGGTTAAGGTCCGAACAAGTTAATGTGGCTGCCTCCTCGTAACTGGCGTGAACTCAAGAAGTAAAAATAGATGTAAATTCCTGTGAGTAACTATGAATGAACATTTGTTGTGATATATTTTCCATTTCTTGCCCCCGAGAAAGTCTGGGAAGAGTAACATTCCCCAAACAATGAAACAGCTAGCTTCTAGATTTTGGTTTTCCAGTATCAACTTCCACTAAAATGAACCTCAACTCCTTGGAAAATTTTTAAATTCCAGACTTGGAGCAGGAGAAGTACAATATAATCCTGAATTTTAGAATGAAAAAATATAATTTGGTACCAAAACATAAGAAATAAGTTCAAAGAATGATTCAAATAATGATATGGGACTTGTCAAAAAGACACAAAATCCAGTTAAAGGAGGTTTTCACTGGCAAAATCTGGAATAATTTGAGCAGGAAAATAAATAACAATAATGATGGATTATAACACACTGAAAAAAATAAGAAACTATGAGTCTATACTGATAAGAATAAATCAATGCCTTGTAATTTTCATGTGGAAGATGTTTACACAGTTTCACAATGCCTTAACATTAAATTCTAATTACTTACAAAAGAAGAGAGAATGGTTTTATGGTGGAGATGTCTGGAAGGTACTAATAAATCAAATAACGGATACTAACATAATCAGTAATAGGGCAAAAATATTTGGTGCCACAGGAGGGTAGGCAATGAGAGCACAGTGGCACATCTCTAATGTTCCTGCCAAGTATTCCAACCCCAATTAAACCATGATGAAACATCATACAAAGCCAACATAATGGGCACTGTATAATAAAATTGGTCTGTAGTTTTTAAAATTGATAAGTCCACGAAATTAAAGTCTGGGAAATTTTCAGATTGAAGAACACTACAAACATGACAACTAAATGCAACCGTTTATTCTAAACTGGGTAATTATGTTATAGCAGGTATTATTGATATATTTTTTGTTTGTTTGTTTGTGACAGGGTCACCCTGTCAACTCAGGCTTGATCAAGGTTCACCGTAGCTTTGACTTCCTGGGCTCAAGGGATCCTCCTGTCTCAGCCTACCAAGTAGCTGGGACTACAGATGTGCCATCACATCTAGCTAATTTATTTTTATTTTTTGTAGAGATTGGGTCTTGCTATGTTGCCCAGGCTGGTCCCAAACTCTTGGACTCAAGCAATCCTCCTGCCTCAGCCTCCCAAACTGCTGGGATTCCAGGTGTAAGCCACCATGCCCAACCTGAATCCTGAAAGTGTTCTGAAGGTTAGATGAGAGTAATGTATCAATGTCAATTTCCTGAGTTTGATGGCTTAGTAGTGTTATGTAAGAAAATACCCGTTTTTGGAAAATATATCTAAGTGTTTGGGAGTGATTTTGTATCAGTCAGAGTTCTCCAGAGAAATAGAATCACTAGAATTAACTAGGAGATACATAGTAGAATTTGTTTCTCAGGGAAATCTGATTTTGCTCTAAGGCCTTCTGATTAGACGAGATCAAAGAAGATTAAACGGAGTAAGTGCCTTTATGTAAAGGCAAGTGACTGCAGGTATGAGCCACATCTATAAACTACCTTTATCACAATACCCCTGCTAATTTGCATGCTTTCCCTACATTGTGAACTCTCCCATGAGTCAAATTGACAAATGTGCTCCTTTCATTCTTTTGTAATATCCCTGTATCATTGAATATTTTATATTATAGGATGACTGGCATTTATCTCTAATACATTCTGTGCTTCTTATGGGAGCTAATGTTTAATCTTTCAAGTAGGTACCCCTAACACAGCATCAGACACATAGGAACTGTTTTTAATAATTATGTAATAAATGGATGTTTATAGATATGTGCAAAATAGTCTGTAAATGGCTGTACATGTCTTTGTCAGTAACTGAATTTTCATAATTTCATTTTAAACATGCATAAAAAATATTAAATATTATCAAGACATGGTTGATGAACTAAGGGATCATAATTTCAGGACACTGAGTTGCATAACCATTTTGGGTTAGTAAGTTTTGCTTAAGTCAGGGATATGTAATTAAATGATAAATAATACAATATTGAACTAAGTTGTAAAATATTAGTTTAGAGATATAAATCAGCAGTAACTGGGTTACTTCAAATCATCATATAAAAACCCATATGAACAGTACACAGTCATCATTTTACAATATTTCTATGAGACAAGATGATTAGAAATGCTGTTCTAGACATTTTCATGTGTTATGGATATTACACATTAATAATTTTATCAGTATTATGCCTATAAGGGTTAAATAATTTGGTTGTAATATTGTTTTGTTGCCTTACAACTTGCATAGCCTTGGGGTTAAATCAACATAATCTTAACATCACTGCCAAATCACTATTGCAGTTTTTTTATTACACTCTTGCTATGTTTCAAGAATGATTTCAGTCTTTTATATCTAATTTTATAATATACTTGCAAGGTAGTTATTTCTGTTAATTATTTTTAGATGGAATGATTGATTGTCACAGAAGTTAATTAGTTGCCTTAACTTCTAATTATTGATATTGCTGCAGCCAGGAATAGAATGCATGCCTGTAAAACCGCAATCAAGTCTATTTCCTGGACACTACGCTTTGATTTTGTCTTTGTTTTACCCATAAAATGGATTTACCTACATTAAAAAAATTATATAAAGTAGTTTACTGATAAAGATGTGAGAATTATAGAATCTTAGAAACACAAAGGATTATGACAGATTCTCATTTTAAAGAAATTGAGGCTTATAGAAGCTTTACAAGCTAAGTGGCAGAAATTCCTGGACTAAAATATTTTTGCATTACTTGGAAATTCTAAGGGGCAAACAAATTCCATTTGAACATACTTAATGCCAAATATCTTAGCCCACAACCCACACCATTTTGTAATCATTAAATATGTGTTGTATTGATTATTTACCAATTGCCTCTCAGCAACAGTTCCACCCTGAATTCTCTGCTCTTTCATGGTAGGAACTGAGTTCGAGTACCTTATTCTCAGACTATTTTGCTGGTTAGTGTGCCGAGGTTCTGTCCTCACAAAGCATTGTTCAGAAATTTGAAGGCAAGGAGAAGGAATAAAAGGCCTTATTTCTTCTTGGTTTTAGGTCTGTCAGCATTTCCCTAGCTTCCAGGTTTGTTTGGTGTTTCTTCACTGTGTTTTGCAATTCAATTATCAGATACGTTGAACTTCATCAGAGAGACCACAGTGTGAGCCAGCTCTGCCTCTTCAGTGGGCTGAATCCAGGACATAGGACAATGGGACCCTTTCTCCAAACACTAATATTTGGTGACCTCACTTTCTCATTTCTGTTGCTGCTCAGTGGATGGTGGCTGCTTACTGTTTCAATCATCTATCTTGCTTTCTGCTTTCAAACAAAAGTCGAACCAATTCCCTGTATTCCAGTCACTAAAAGGCAAACAACTGTGATTATCTTGTACTAATACAATAATTTGACCAGAAATATTTCATTCGAAATCTGAAATCCAGTAATTATTTTGTTCCTTCGTAAAGTATTTTATGTAATTTTGTTTTTCAGTTCTCAGGGGAGTAGAATTTAATCAGATGTACTTCTGTTGGATAACCTGTAATGGGACAAGCTTGGTGACTCATATAATGAAACACACAGCCGTAATGAAACACATAGCTAAAAGTGGCAAGAACAGTATCATTCACCTGGGTTTTACAACACAAGGGGCACACAGTCTGCATTTTGGGTAAGAGGGGACAATCAGAGTTATAGTCTAGGTGGACAGGTGGTGGTGGAGTAGGCGGGGCAGTCAATGACTTGATGGTTTCTTGGTTTTCAGATGAGCACCACCAGTCAAGGAACTGGAAGAAGAATGCACTGACAGAAAGGCCAGTAGACAGGGAAAAGGCAACATCCCTCACAGCTTTCTTCAGAGCTGACTTAATCTTCTCACTAACACTTCTGGCTGGTTGCTGTATCATGCTGGCTTCAGCTGGTCTATGCTCCAGAGCTTGTATATCCTCAACTGTCAGTTGACCTAGCTGAACTCCAGCCAGCTTCAGCAGTGGTGAGTGATGCTGAGATTTTCCTAGGATGTATCGAAGTTGTACAAGAAACCATCCTTCCTAGGCCATGTTAACAAATGGGTAGGCTGCCAGGAAGGGTCTGTAAAATCATTTCCAGTTGGAAGAAGGGGGATGAATAGAATATTCATCCTCTTCTCTCAGCTAGAAACCAGCTTCTCCAGCTTCACTTTCAGATAGAAAAGAAGAACCAGGGACATAATTGATTTCCAAAGCTGCTCCTTTAGGAGACCAGCACTAGCCAATCTGTGACACTTGTGAGTGTCCCCCATTACTATTCTCTTCAAGCCACAAAAGTTTTCAGAAAATGAGGCACTGGTTCTAGACAGATAATACTGCTGGAGCAGAAGACGTAGCACAGTAAAGATTTCATCAAACCACCTCCACAAGAAGCCATAGTGGGTGGGATGTGATTCTGCAAGAACCTTGAACACATGCTGACGAGCAAGTCTCACTGCTGTCATTAAACTGTCTTGTGCTACCACCGCAAAGATGGATGGCTGGTCAACAGCCACAGAAGCAGTCGTGATGTGAGCCTGTGTTCAGCCATAGTTTCCTGTGGGTACTGGCTTTCACTTTTCCCACAAACTCGTGAGCATGAACGTTTTGGGGAGGAAGGGTATCAAAATGGTGCTCAGTCTTAAAGGTAAACTTTCTGCATGGTATCCAAAACTCCAAACTCAATGAACTGGGAAAAAAAAAGATCTGTTCTCGAGGCAGACGGAGTCTCAAGGAGGTTAAGAACAAAGTTGACTCGGACGTGGGTGGAAGTGGTATGTGGTAAGGAGGTAAGTTATCAAATGCTGCATCTCAGGGCAGAACATGGCTGTGTGGGACATGTATCAGGGAAGGAGCACGATCCTTTGGACCTGCAAACCAGGAATCCCACCCCCACCACCAAAAATGAGAGCTCAAAAGCCAGCGGATTCTGAGGATTCAGAAGTGCCAGTGTGAGTCCCAGACACAAGGACTGGCTCCAGCTGTCTGCTTTGAGTATCCCCGCCAGTACCCACTCTTGCTCACTGACCCCAGATGAGGAACAAATAATATATACATATAAAAACATGTTTTATATATAAGTATATATAACATATATAACATGTTATATATTTTATTATATATATGCATGTTATATATAACATATATAACATTATATATATTATTTATATATGCATGTTATATATTTCTATATTATATATTATTTATATATAACATGTTATACTTTTTATATATATATAAATATATAAAAAACATTTTTTGAGACAAAGTCTTGCTCTATCATTCAGGCTAGAGTCCAGTGGCGCAAGCTTGGCTCACTGCAACCTCTGCCTCCTGGACTCAAACAATTCTCATGCCTCAGCCTCCCAAGTAGCTAGGACTACAGGTTTGCACAACTACACCTGGCTAATTTTTGTATTTTTAGTAGAGACGGGGTTTGGCCATGTTGCCCAGGCTGGTCTTGAACTCCTGACCTCAAGTGATCCGCCCACCTCAGCCTCCCAAAGTGCTGGGATTACAGGTGTGAGCCATCGTGCATGGCCAATATTTATATATTATATGGAGTGGGTTTTCTTCTTTCTCAAGCAAAAAGAGATATTTTGACTTTTTTGCATTTAAATGAGGCAAATAACAAAGTATCATAGAGCCACAGTAATATAAATCTCACCAAGCAAATAGTTATGATATTTTAAACATTTCTGGTCGCATGTTCATCAGTGCTCACATCGCAGACACTAGCTAATCCTGACTGTTCCTTGTGTTACCGCTGCTGTTCATGCTTTCCTCTCCCAGTTGGAGTGCCCTTTCTTTTCATCCTCTTGTACACTTTGACCCTTCTCAAACTCAAAGGAAGTTAGCCTGAGGCTTGAACATGAAGCTTCACCTTTCATATTATACTTTTCAGAAATGTAAAGATACTTTATTACATTTTCCTGAAGAGTGACTGTTTCTCCTTTAATTGTATATATTTCAGTATTTATCACAATTTTTATAAAGATGGGGTACAAATTATAAGTACAAAACCCATTTAGTCATATATTTTAATTCCTGAATTCATTTAGCTTCGCCTTTCATGTATTATTTTGAATAACACAAAGATAATATTGCAAAATATGGTAAAAAGCAATGTGGCCTTTTATATCATCAACAATGCTTGCATTCAAAATACAACAACAGTGTCTTCTACTAAATACAAGTATGAAAGCAATCAACCAATTAAAGCCAACTTATAACTGAATAATAATTTAAGATTTTTAGCTCATAGTTCAATTTATTTACCTCTTCTATAAATATAACAAAAAGTTGAGTTTGTCACAAAATACATTGCTAAATTAAAATGTGGGGATTTTCTTTTCAGCATTGAAAAATTTTAGTAGATTAGAAAACTAATCTAAACTACCTGAAGGTGTTCTATGTCTGCAAAAACTAAAAGAAAGCCTTATGCAAACTATCACAAGAAAATAGTACTCAAATTTTAAGCAAAATAATACCCAATTTTTATTTTTTTACTAACTTACATTGATTTTAATTTTCTGTTTACAATACATATATATATACTTTCAGCAAAACCTACAGCATATCTTTTTTGGACTAGTGTATTTTCTTTCCATCCAGATGAGTTGCTTTTAGCTCTACCCATCTCTAATATGTTACCAAGATATTTTAATAGTTGTTAGATTATGTAATATTTAGAAAATATTTTTCTCCCAGATGAAGACTAAATTTCCCCATTAAGAATATGAACTTCAAAAATATATTTAACTTGTTACTTTTTCTCTTTTTCTCTATATGTAGTTTTTCCCATTTTTCACCCTCAGGAAATGTTTATTAAGCTTCCAGTATTATTACCTTTGTACATGCAACAGATATTGGTAGTTACGCATCATGTACAGTCTAGGCACTGACATTACAGTGATAAATGAAAGATACTACCCCCATGTTTGGCTTACAAAATTTGGGAAGCTAGATAGAAAACATGAATATACTGTTGATCATGTAATTTTAATTGTGATTATTTCAGAGAACACATGCAAAAAGTCCTGATGCGGCAGGGCGCGGTGGCTCACGCCTATAATCCCAGCACTTTGGGAGGCCGAGGTAGGTGGATCATCTGAGGTCAGGAGTTTGAGACCATCCTGACCAATATGGTGAAACCCCATCTCTACTAAAAATACAAAAATTAGGGATGGGCGTGGTGGCTCACACCTGTAATCCCAGCTCTTTGGGAGGCCAAGGCAGGCGGATCACGAGGTCAGGAGATCGAGACCATCCTGGCTAACATGGTGAATCCCCATCTCTACTAAAAATACAAAAAATTAGCTGGGTGCCTGTAGTCCCAGCTACTTGGGAGGCTGAGGCAGGAGAATGGCGTAAACCCAAGAGGTGGAGCTTGTAGTGAGCTGAGATCACGCCACTGCACTCCAGCCTGGGCGACAGAGCAAGACTCTATCTCAAAAAAAAAAAAAAAAAAGAAAGAAAAGAAAAGAAAATTAGCCAGGCATGGTGGTGTGTACCTCTAATCCCAGCTACTCGGGAAGCTGAGACAGGAGAATTGTTTGAACTCAAGAGGTGGAGGTTGCAGTGAGCCAAGATTGCGCCGCTGCACTCCAGAGCGACAGAGTGAGAATCTGTCTCAAAAAAAAAAAAAGTCCTTTTCCTTGAGTCACATTTCAGGTACCCAAAACATAGTCCATAAATATTATAAGACAAATGATTTTAAAAGGCAAAGTGCTGTTTGATTCCAAAGACTACAGAACTGAATCTTTTCTGCTCAGACAGAAAAGAAAACATCATCCCCCTATAGAAACAAGACAAATATACAAAATTAAAGAACAGTCCGGGAGATAAATTATATCAAAACAATAGCAAAATGTGAACAAAAGACATTTCCCAAGAATCAGTTCCACATGAATTAGTCTGAAAGTAATTCCTCTGGCATTTATAAGATGAAGAGCTCTATTCAAGTTCAAGGGCTGAGGAACTGCTTGTTCCAAAAATTGACGTATCTGAGTTGTAATTCTATGGCAGAGAAGAATTTGTATGGGTGGAAAGGACATTTCTGGGTGTATTTCAGGCCGGTGAAATACAAGAAGGGGAAATCAAAGATAAATTGACAAAATAAACTTAAACAATATTACTGAGAGGTAGCAAAGGGATAATTTTTCACTTTGCTGCTCCTGCTGAAAGTGGCATTTCTTAAGAAATAAGAATTACCTGTAGAATAAAAAAAATAAGCAGTTCTATATAGCAGTCAATATGTTTCTTACAAAAGCATGGGAAGCAAATTTCTTCCATCAGAAAAGCTCTGAAATAAGCAGCAAATGTGAAGATACTTCAGTAAAGAAGAAACAGACCTCTTGCATTTGTATATATGAGGTAATAGAAATAACAAAATACATAGCAAAACTTACGAAAAAAACATTTGTAAAAGTCCTGGCCTATAAACTCTCAATAGGGATAAAAGGAAAACTGTAACATTGAAAATAATTGACTTTGATGCAAGACTAGTGGAGAAACCAGGAGAGATACAAAACAGAGTAAACAAATAATGGGCAGCAAGGAATGTAGCAGAAATTTTCCAAACTACACTTAATTTATAAAACATGTGAAGACTGTTTTTTATTACATTGTTATTATATCTGATTATGTAAGCTGTTAGTGTCAAGCTGTTTAACTGTATATGCTGTATTTCAAGTTTGTCATAATCCTCAGTGAAAAATAGTGGTTTTATAAAGTCTCAAATTTTAAAAATACTGACTTTTTAAAGGAGCTATACCTAAGCAGGTAGATTAAGTAACCATTGCTAAAATATTTCTAGTTAAATAATGTACACAGCAGCATTTTGAAGAAGAAAATTATATATAACAGAAGGCAGATATACATTGCGGTAGAAACACACGTTTATCGTAAGTGTTCCATTTGGAAACTTCTTTAATTTTTTTGAGCCTTAATATCTTCAAAGAAGAAGTATTTAAAATTGATAATGCATATTTAATAGTTTGAGGATCATATATAGTATTTTTTACCTTGAAACTAGCATAAGTTGTTATTGAAGTATGATATTGAGTATATAGAAAAATCAGAAAGGTAATAATAGCAAATGTCATTAAGAAGCAACAGAACTCACATAAGTTTCTGACTTTTGAACTGAATTGCATAAAAGTTAATACTGTGCAAAGCAGCATAAAAGAGAATTGTGATTTGTATTATTTTAAGCCACTGCTTCTTAGGGACAAATTTGCATTTTGATTCAGTCTCTCAAACAAATGTAGCAATATGTAATAAATACATAAATAAACAAAAAATAAATAAATAAAAGCAACAACAAGTTTAGGCTCATTTCTAAGCCCAGGGACAAACCTAAAAATTCTTCTAATATAATTTTTGCCAGGCCTTCTATCCTAGTCCTGCTCTTTCATGTGACCTAGGTTATGAACTCAGCATATGTCCAAATTTTTAACTTTTCTCTATTTTTGGAGTACAGTTTTGCTAATGAAGCTCGGGGGCAAAAAGAGCTTAAATATGCATTATTTGGGATATTAAGATTTTCAAAAATTTTTTACAATTATCATTAAAGGTTATTTTAAAAATATAGTGTCTACCTATTGTTAAAGTAGCCTCTCCAGGATTACCTATTGAACTATAAACCGAAAGAAGAAAAAAATTTCAGTCTCCAATACTTAATTTTTATTCCTACAATTTTGCTCTTCCAAAATTTTGCTTGTGTTTATATACTTCTATATTTAAGTCATATATAATTCATATAGGCCTTAAGGGAAAACTGCTCTATTATAATAAAAGCAAAGTCCATAAAAACTAATTAGAAAATAATTACCAAGAAGACAAAGAAATGAGTAATATTTCAAGCTTTGAAAAATGTCCCTTCTATATTAGTCTTCCACTTTGTCTTAGTAAGCTCAGGCTATTATAATAACATACTAGAATCTGGGTGGCTTAAACAACAAACTTTTTTTTCTCATATTTCTGGACATTGGAAGTTAGAGTGTCAGCAGTGTCAAGGTTCTTGGTGAGGACCCAGTTCTGGTTTATAAAACTTCTTCCTGTGTCCTCAAATGGCAGAAAGAGCCAGTTTACTCTCTGGTTTCCTTTCATAAGGGCATTAATTCCATTCACGAATACTCCACTCTCATGACTTGATCACTTCCTAAGAACCTCACCTCCAAATACTATCATACTGGGATTAGGGTTTCAACATATGAATTTGGGGAGATGGGGGTACATTCAGTCCATTGCAACTTGGTTGTAAGTATGTGTTGCAAAATTCAATATTTAATGTTGATTTACTACAAGATTAAAATTTTGGAGTCATTTCCTTTTTTATATGAAGTGCACTCTAATTTTATAAACTTGGGAATTTGTCTTCAGTCATATTCCATTGAAGAAACAGGTAAGCCCATCTTAAAAAAATCTTCCATCCTACTTTGTAAAGAATTACCCATTTTGATAATAAATTGAACAAGTGTTTTAATTTTAGAATGTTAAATTTATCTCTATTGCCAAAGAGAAGTTATTATAATTTAAACATAAGACGACATTATCAAAAAAGATTTGATAAAAATTTGGACAAACAGCATACATATAAAAATAAAAATATCATTTCTTAATTTATGTAACAGCCAAAGTAACTATATTTGTTTTGGCACATCAGCAAATTCAGAACCATGGCAATGCCAAATGTCTGAACATTTTATAAAGAATATCTTATATATTCCATATATTATCTATAATTAATATTATTATTAATACTATTAATGATAATATATTATTATATATTACATATCTTATATAGATACCAAATATAAAATATCTAAACATTTTATAAAGAATACCTTATATTCACTGTTAGGCCAAAAAGTGAAAAATAATTTCGCCAGGTTTAAGAGCTTTTTTGTTTCTAATTTTTGTTTGTTTGTTTTATAAATAACCAATTTTACATTTATTTCAGGTTATCTTATCTATTCTGATTTACTGTTGAGACTACACATCCCTATTTGGTGTAATAATGTTTTAATTATTTTAGTTGCAACTGGTAAAAACCTTTTTTTTCAAATATGTTTCTTGATTACTATTTTTTACATGGTATGTATGAGTTTAATATGTATGCATTTAAGCTTCAAAAGCTACAACTGGGATTTAGCTTAAAATTTCTAACTATGGCTGGGCTCAGTGGTTCTCGCCTGTAATCCTAGCACTTTGGGAGGCCGAGGTGAGCAGATCACAAGCTCAGGAGATTGAGACCATCTTGGCCAACATGGTGAAACCCCGTCTCTACTAAAATACAAAAAATTAGCCGGGCATGGTGGTGTGTGCCTGTAATCCCAGCTACTCGGGTGGCTGAGGCAGGGGAATAGCTTGAACCCGGGAGGCGTAGGTTGCAGTGAGCTGAGATGGTGCCACTGCACTCCAGCCTGGAGACAGAGCAAGACTCCGTCTCAAAAAAAAAAAAAAAAAAAAAAATCTAACCATGACAATTTGTAAACATATTGTTTCTACCATTTTCAGAATTTCCTCTCAGAAATAATGTCTCTTACTCATTATTAAATTGATATATTATAATCCTTGGTAAGTTTTGGTATTATCAATCACCTCTATCAAATACATTTTTTCTTTGGCTGTTTCTGAAGTGTTCTATTTTGGTTATTTAGTGATAAATATACTTTTAAAAGAGTTCTCTTCATTTTAACTACGTCATAAAGCTCTGTATTTTGGCTTATTTTTGTCAAATCATGCAATTGGAAATGTATTACTTCTATGGGCATTCCAATGGATTTCCATATCATGTATATTTTATGATCATTATATATCTATGACCATTCTCTTTCATTTCATGTTTTAACATAATCACCTTAGCATTTCATATTTTAATTGAATTAATATTGATATATTTTAATGTTTATTTTTTCAATTTCCAAGGATTTTAAAAAATATATGTTGCATTTTATCAAATGCTTTTAATCCCATTTTTAAATTTTCTAATTTTTGTATTTTATGATAGACCACATTTATATAATCCTTAAATATAATTATTACTTGTATTTCTATGAAAAATTTATGTGAGAAATATATTGGCTTTGTAAAGCTTCTGCCAATACACTACTAAATTATTTTAAATATCTGATTAATTTTTATCTATATGATAATAAAAACTAGTATTTTTTAAAGTGACTACTATACAGCAAGTACTTTCTCGAAAATCAGACAAGGAGCTACACAAATAATTATTAACAAGACAAGCACTGGTTTACATTATGAATTAGAGTTGGCCAGGTGTGGTGGCTCACATCTGTAATTCTAGCACCTTTCCAGCATGCCTGTAATTCCCAGGCAGGTGGATTGGGGAAACATGGTGAAACCACATCTTTAAAAAAAGAAATAAAAAATGTACCCAGGCATGGTGGCATGTGCCTGTAGTCGCCGCCACCCTGGGAGCCTGAGGCGAAAGGATCACATGAGCCCAGGAGGTCCCAGGAGGTCAAGGCTGTAGTTGGCTGTTATTGTACCACTGCACTTCAGCCTAGGTGACAGAGCAAGACAAGAAAAGAAAGAAAGAGAGAGAGAGAGGGAGAGAGAGAGAGAGAAATAAAGAAAGAAAAAGAAAGAAAGAAAGAAAGGAAGGAAGGAAGGAAGGAAGGAAGGAAGGAAGGAAGGAAGGAGGGAGGGAAAGAGAGAGAGAAAAGAAAGGAAGAGAGAGAAAGGAAGAAAAGAAAGAAAGAAACAAAGAAGGAAGGAAGGAAGGAAAGAAAGAAAGAAAGAAAAAGAAAGAGAAAGAAAGAAAACAGGAAAAGCAGGAAAAGCAATTTAGAGTTTAGAAGAATGGAGTTAACCAGACTTCAAATGATTGGGGAAGAATCATTGATTCTTCCAACGACATGTCTTCCAGTGATTCTGCCAATGATATGTGGCAAGTGTTACATATTCTAAACTGAGCCCCTAGGTTTTCTTTAGAGCATTAGGAAAGAAAAGGTAAATTTGTTTTGTTTTTATTTATTTTTAAGGTAAAGAATAGAGAAGAAAATATACTTGGAAGGAAACGTGAGAAGTTTCCTATCATTTTTCTTCCCATTTTTTAGTGGAAGGAGTGGATAAAAATACCTCCTCACACTGACATATCCTCTTTGAATCTGGGTACAGTGGACACTGTCTATTTCACATACGATTAGCCTGAGGTTTTGCTATCTACCTGAGATGGCTAAACAGGAGAGAGAAAATACTTCATTGGGAGCTAGCTACACGTACATAAATTTGGATTGTACCAGATATGTGCTATGCAAAAAGGGAGCCAAGCTGAGACCATTTAAAATGCTCCTTAGAAATACTATCTGGAGGAATTACATAATGTCAACAACAGGGTGGACATCTGGAAGTCCAGGCACTAAGAAATTCATAAGCAGTCAGCCCAAGTGAATGCATTGCCTCAGTCTGGAAAACTAAATTTAGACATTCTTTGAGCTGGCATGTCTTAAAGTTAAGAAACTTTAAATGTACCTTAATATAGAGTAATCTTTGGCCAGATTCCAAGCCCCAAGAGATCCAAAATCAAATCATTATGCAACCAAGCAAGTGAAAATGTTTTTGCCCTTTAAACATATTTTCTAACTTCCTCTCAGCTGTTTTCCCTGGGAGGTCAAACGCCATGATTAATAAGCAAAGGAGAAAAGTAGGAGAGCAATGTGGGGGATGAAAAAGTCTACCAAATGTCCATTTCCAAATTGGATCTCCAGCCTCATATAAGGCCAAGTCAGTGAAATGAGGAATCTTTAAATGAAACTTCGAGTTTCACTATTACACAGGATAATTTAATTTTTGATTACATAATCTTTTGTGAGACTGAAAGTAACTGCAGAAACGGCTATGTTGTCATTTTGTTGAGTAACTACTAAAGTCACAAGAAATTCCTTTAATTTCATACAACAGAAGAAGAATTAGCCCCTCAGAATGGGTTTAATCAAGAAGAGGTTTGTTTATCTTGCATCATATGGAGTCCCACTCTAACTCTTGACTTAGAATACAGTGGAAAATATGGCATAGTATTTCTAATACACCAAGACCGATATATTGCATAATTATAATATGCTTCAGCAATAAAAAGAGGTGTCTGGGACTCAGATACCTTATAATTTGAGTAATTTTTTTTTTTTTAAGATGGAGTCTCACTCTGTTGCCAGGCTGGAGTACAGTGGCACGACCTCGGCTCACTGCAACCTCTGCCTCCCGGGTTCAAGCGATTCTTCTGCCTCAGCCTCCTGAGTATCTGGGACTATGGGCACCTGCCACCACGCTCAGCTAATTTTTTTTTTTTTTTTTTTGTATTTTATTAGAGATGGGGTTTCACCATGTTGGCCAGAATGATCTCAATCTCCTGATCTCGTGATGCGCCCGCCTTGGCCTCCCAAAGTGCTGAGATTACAGGTATGAGCCACTGTGCCCGGCCCATTTACCTTTACTTTAAAATATATATATACAGTATTTTCTTGCTTAATTGCACCATAGTAAATATAGTCATTCTTTTTTTAATGGAAGTTTGGATGACGTCTTTTTTCTTTCTAATGTTACAAACAAGGCAGCCATGAATATTTATGTACACATCTCTTGTTGAAAATGTTAAGTTTTATTTAGAATGCCTGACATATGCTTTTTCTTATTAAAAATATTAACACATTTTGTTTTAAATTTATTTATTCTATAAAAAATGTGATTAGACCAGTTTTACACTACTATATATATTTTTTAAATGTATAAGTTTCAGAACACATGATTTTTTGTTCTCATAGTGGTCTTTTTTCCTGTGTCATTTATTTAGTTCTAAAAATAAATTTATTTTGTGTGCTTTTTATTGTTTAGACTATATTGTTCTGCTTTTATTTCCTCAGAAATTATCATTATACATAATGTTTTTAATTTTATCATTGCTACATGTGTAAAACACACATTTAAGATTAACTGTTCTTCTCAAACAAGAGGAGTATTTTTTTATTTTCTCCTCGATAGTATAAGGATATCTTTAGGTTTTTGGAATTTCCAAATACCTTTCAATACAATTTGAAGTGTTAGATAACTATCATGTTTACTAAATGTTAGACACTCCATATCTTCTTTCCTAAGACAAGTGATTTAAAGTGTACTTTATCATTTTCACTTTATCATTTGTTTGGATGTATTTATCTCTTGGTTGCAAGTTACTTAACACTTTGTATGTGTGTGCAACAGGAAGAAGAAATGAAAGTGATCAAGAACAGTACATTTTCTGACTTTCTGTTTATTTGGAAATGCCTTGTGTTTGATTTTCTACATGGGTGACTATTCCCCTGAGTATAACATTCTTACTTTAGAATTCTTTTAGTATTCAAAAGATGCTATCACATTGCTGTCTGACATTTAATGTGAGTGAGTCTAGCCTGATTTAATTTCTTGGCAAATAAAGGAAATATGGGTCAATGCTAATAAAATACTGTAGTTAATTTTAATGGTTTTTTTCTGAGATTTATTTAGATGTTATACATTATGTGTTAAACTAGATGAATTGGCTTTTCTTTCTTCCAAAAAATACATTAATATAATGCTCAAATATCATTACTTACTTTTTTCCTTTTTTATTGTTTGGCCTGAATACATACGCAAAGTTCAGTAAAATAGTATTTTATTGCCAAAGAAAAATAAAAAGCACTAGATGCAAACAACATTATTTTCTTCTTCATATATATAACCAAACTTTTATTAAGAAAAATTTTATTCAACTATATTTAGGTTATTTCTTCTAGTCTGAGAATTAAGTTTTTATGACATGTATTCTTCCAATCAATAAAAATTATACAGATTGTTTGATTTTTTACATGTATTATTATATAGGTATTATTTTCTTTTATTATTATTTCTGTTCTTATTAAACTATCTTGTGAAGATTTGCCTTTTTTAACACTATTTTACTCTTCTAAAATTTCACATTTATTTTCAACTTCCTTCAATGACTATTTTGACCTATTTAATTTTCAATTCTACTTCTATTGTTCCTTTGATTGGACAATATATTATTTGTTTTTGCATTTATTATCATGCCTCTATAAAATAAATATCAAAAGACTTATTATTCAGCTGTTTGTTTGTAATTTACCTTCTTGTATTTTTAAAATAACAATTCTTGTCGATGTATTGATCCTGTTACAATAAGACATTTTGTCACCTCCCTATGAATATACCAAGAAATGTTTTTAAAATATTTTTATACAGTTTTATGGTAAATTGTATGATTATAGCATGATCTCATTTTCATTATTGTGACAATCATCCCTTCCTGGAGCCTTACTTCATCTCCCTTTGTCTGTTTTATCTCTTTTTTCTGTTTATTCATTGATATTAGTATTTGTAACAATCAAAGGCAATATTGACCAAGAGATAAAATCTTTGAATTGTTCTTGATAATGCTCACATTAATTTTATTCTAGTAAATTTATTTGCCAGAAGGGGAGCAAGGGGAGGAGTTTGCTGTGAAAACGTGTTAATCTTCATTATTCAACCTCACAGTTTAAATATCTATACACTAATTTAGTGAATATTTTCAGAGGATTTATCCACTGATGACTTAGACACATTAAATTTTAAATGCTGGACCACTTTTTAAAATGAACTTCCTATGTTACAATGCTCAGCTGGTATCAAATGTATCTTGTTCCCAGTAATATTGATGCTAGGAAAGGTAATGTTTGAATGGTTATTAAAAAAAAGGATGTTTTTGTGGATTGGTGAGTATAGGAGTAGATCACTAACAACTTTTCAACTGCCCTCTGGCTAATTTAGAAGCTCCTTGAATTAAAAATTGGATAAATGCCTACTTATTTGTTGAATGAAGATAACGTGATTCATGGTTTATTCTGTTCAGGCTGCTATAGCAAAATATTATGAACCAGGTGGATTAAAAATAACAGAAATTTATTTCTCATAGCTGTGAAGTCTGGCAAGTCTAAGATCAAGGTCCTGACAGATTCAATGTCTGGGAGTATGATGAGAGTTCTGGCTCATTGACAGCCATCATTTCGCTATGTCACCACTGGTAGTGTCAACAAAAAGAGGCAAACTCTGTAAAACATTTGAAGAGGTTTATTCTGAGCCAATCATGAGTGACTAATGGCTCATGAAACAGCCCCAGAAAATCCTGAGAACATGTTCCCAAGGTGGTAGGGTTACTGCTTGGTTTTATACATTTTAGGGAGACATAAGACCTCAATCAATATATATAGGATGTACATTGGTTCTGTCAAGAAAGGTGGGATAATTATAAGCAGGAGCTTCCAAATCACAGGTAGATTCAAAGATTTTCTGATTGGCAATTGACAATTGATTGAAAGAGATTTTATCTAAAGATCAAGAATCAATAGAAGGGAGTGTCTGGGATTAAGACAAAGGGTCATGGAGACCAGGGTTCTTATTATGCAGATAAAGCTTCTAGGTAGCAGGCTTCAGAGAGAATAGATTGTAAATGTAAATGTTTCTTATCAGACTTAAAATGGTGCTAGACTCTTAGGTAATTCTCTCCTGGGTTTGAACAAAGACCTGAAAAGGGCAGGTGATTTTCTACATAATGTAGATCTTCCCAACATACAGCTTTGCAGGGCCATTTCAAAGTATGTCAAAAATATACATATATTGGGTTAAAATACTTCAGTTTCTTTCAGGGCCTGCTATTTGCCATGTTGGTGTCTTATTGCTACAAAGAATCTACTTTGTTAGTCCTAAGGTCTCTGTTTTAATGTTAATGCTAGTCAACTGTGCCTGAAATCTAAAGAGAGGGAAATATAATGAGGCGTGTCCAAATATTCATTCCCATTATGATCTGAATTAGTGTTTCAGGTTTACTTTAGAATGTCCTTCAAGAAAAAGTGTCCGTTCAGTTGACTGGGGGACTCAGAATTTTGTTTTTGGTTTATAGTAGAAGGGGTGAGGAAGCTCTCTGAATCCTCTTTTATAAGGGCTCTGCAATTATAACATAATCACCTCCCAAAGGCCCCACCTTCTAATATCATACCTTGAAGGTTACAACTTCAACATATGAATTTGGGGTTGGGGTTGGGCTTGGGGTTAAGGGGCACAAATATTCACACTATGGCAGCTCAGGACAAAACAAAGGAGATGTAAATGTTTTCCAGGACTGTAACACACCAGTGCTACAGAGGACAAGTCATATGCTGGTTAACAGTTTTGCTAATTGTTTCATTTTCATGTCCATTATGGGTCTTCCAGCCAGATTTCATTAATAGTTCGCCGTTTTCTTTCTTTTCTTTTTTTTTTTTTTTGGAGACAGAATCCTGCTCTGTCGGCCAGGCTGGAGTGCAGTGGTGTGATCTCGACTCACTGCAACCTCTGTCTCCTGGGTTCAAGCGATTCTCCTGCCTCAGCCTACAGAGTAGCTGGGACTATAGGCACGTGCCACCATGCATGGCTATTTTTTTTTTTTGTATTTTTAGTAGAGATGGGGTTTCACCGTGTTAGCCAGGATGGTCTCGATCTCCTGACCTCATGATTCGCCCACCTTGTCCTCCCAAAGTGCTGGGATTACAGGCATGAGCCACCGCGCCTGGCCTGGAGTTATTTTTTTAATATTGTGCATTGTATATTTTTTTCTGTTTTCATAGATTTATTTAGGAGAGTGTATGACATGATGAAACAGTGAGACGGTACTTGGTAGAGCTTAGTAGAGGCCACCTTAAATAGCAATCTCATTCCTTCTACTTTTTCAGTCAAAGAAGAAAAAGTACAAATGAAATATTTGCTTGCACTAATCAAAACACACAGCAAAAATTCTGAGCAAAAGTGTCTCTGAAAAATTAGAGAACATTTAAATTTATTTCCCAAGTGAAAGAATAAATTCGATAGTATAAGAATAGTAATTAGTATTTGTTTACACAGACACACATGTCAGAAGCATGTGAACCAGAGCAACTCCATCTTAAATAGGAGCTGGGTAAAATGAGGCTGAAACCTACTGGGCCGAATTCCCAGATGGCTAAGGCATTCTAAGTCACAGGATGAGACAGGAGGTCAACACAAAATACAGGTCATAAAAACCCTGCTGATAAAGCAGGTTGCAGGAAGGAGCTGGCAAAAACCCACCAAAACCAAAATGGTGACGAAAGTGACCTCTGGTCGTCCTCACTGCTACACTCCCATCAGTATCATGACAGTTTACAAATGTCATGACAACATCAGGAAGTTACTCTATATGGTCTAAAAAGGGGAGGCATAAATAATCCACCCCTTGTTTAGCATATCATCAAGAAATTACCATAAAAATGGGCAATCAACAGCCCTCCAGGCTGCTCTGACTATGGAGTAGCTATTCTTTGATTCCTTTACTTTCTTAAAAAACTAGCTTTCACTTTGCAATGTGGACTCCCCCAGAATTCTTTCTTGAGCGATATCCAAGAACCCTCTTTTGGGGTCTGGATCAGGATGCCTTTCCTGTAACACACAAACCACCACCATCAACAACAAAGCATTCCTTCTTTATAAAGATACACTTCCAGGCATATACCTCCCTTGGTGTGGATATTTTTATATTTGGGTTGTCTGCTGTAGCTAAAGTAATAATAATTAAGAAGTTCCAAAACAAAGAAATGATAAGGACTCAAGGTGATGGATACCAGAAATGCCTGACTTGGTCATAACATATTCTATGCATGTAGAGAGCTCTTACATGTACCCCAGAAATATGTAACACATTATGTATCAATAACAGAAAAATATGTAAAATAAAATAATTTTTTAAAAAGCAGTTACATATAAAATAAGACCCTATTGATTTTTGTTATTGTTTTATGAATTAGAAAAACAAAGACCAACATCAGCTTATAGTCACATAACTAACTAGGAATAAATTAGAAAAAAAAATGTTTTTTTTTTTGTCACAGATATCAAGTTATTCATTGAACAACTATAATGTAAGAAGACTGTAATTACCAAACATTCCTGGGGTTGTGGCAACCATACGGCCCTTATTTGACACGCAGACATTTTAGCTAACTCCTCTTTTTAAAATCCAGTAAATGTATTTAATGCTACAGTGTTATTAAATGAATATTAGAGCTTACAATCAACTGGATCTTAGAATCACAGAAAATTTCATTTGCTCAATGAACTATCAATAGGAACTAAAAATAGGTAAGTAATTATTCTTCAGTGTAAGAAAGTTTTGGTCTACTTGAAAAAATATATGCATGTATTATATTCAGATTCTTTATAGATATGTTTGATATATGTGTATATATACTTTTATGTATATTATATTTATGTATTCGTGTATATATGCATACATAAAAAATAAGGAAAGAATAAAACCTAAAAAAATACAATATTAAAATGAATTCTTCAAAATGCTATCTATATTTTAAAGGAAATCTTTTTTACTGAGAAAAATAGCCTGGTAAAACATTAGTCTATGTTCTAAAAATTCAAACTAAATCACTAAAGCTACATGTTGTGTTAAAATAAAATAAGTAGTCTCTTTCTCTGAGTTTTATTAGACTGAGTTGAGATTGGTAACAATTCACAAATTGAGAAAATGTTATTATTTCAAAAATTGATGATTATTCGTCCAATAAATAATGTGATATAAATTCATTATTACTCCTCAAAATTTCATAAGACTATGAAGTACTTCATGACTGTCTTTAGATATCATTTCTTCTGCTCCTTCAAAAGAATTTCCACCAAGATGCAATCAGTATTTGTCAAATTATCAATCATTTTATCATTCCAATGCTTGTAAACCTTTAAGCATTATATCTAATCTCACTTAAATTATTCAGAAAAATACTTAACTGTGAAGAAACTATAGATATTACACTATATGTTTGTTGACAAATATTACATTGTTGACAACTTAATTTTTATTATCTAATGTTTGCTCTGTAAGCTCATTTTAACTTTATAAAAATTTATGTAGGAAATGTTATTGGCTATTTAAAGTTGTATTTACTTTCTCTTATTTTAAACTTAAAGTTAGTACTTTTCTCTAAAGTATCATTTTTAACAAAATATCTATTAAGCATGGAATCAAAATATGTGTACACATGTACACTGATTTATCACCAAAATTTTTAGCACTTCCTCTCTCCACCATCCAGACAATATGGTAGTCAATAAGAAAAAAAATTGAAGAAACATAAAATATAGGCCATAATATTATTAAAATTAAGATGACTGGCAAATGTCAGTTAGTGTAATTAAAAGCCTAATTTACACTCAATATGAATAATATTTATCAGATTATTTATTCATTTAGCAAACTACATTATTGAATTTGACATGTGTTATGTACCAGGACAATATTGTATATTATAAAACCTATTCATTAGTTGTCTCTTTAAGAACAGATTATTCTGTTTTCAGGATCGTTCTACTAATCAAAGTATTATGCTGGAGAGCAGAAAGAATGCATATGTCATTTGCAAATAAATGATTAGCAATTCTCAATTCCCCACAATAGAAAAGTAGTTAATATTATCACATAGTTATTATACTGTGCAAGGAAAGAGTGACTCCATCTGGGACAATCATCAGCATCTTTGCAACTATTTACACAAATTCAGTAAAAAAGTAGAGGACTTCCAACATTTTCCTTTAGAGAGATATAATGACTGGCATTATCACCGACTGAGATATCTTTTTTCAAATGATTATTGATCTAGTTTGGATCTGTGTCCCTATCCAAATCTCATGTTGAATTGTAATCTCAGTGTAGGAGGTGGGGCATGGTAAGAGGTGATTGGATCATAGGGGCAGCTTTCCTTCTTTGGGGCTAATCTGGTGATAGAGTTCTTGTGAGATCTGGTTGTTTAAAAGTGTGCGACACCTTCCCTCTCACTCTTCCTCCTGCTTCGACCACATAAACGCTTGCCTGCTTTCCCTTTGACTTCTGCCATGAGTAAACGCTCCCTGAGGCCTCCTCAGCCATGCTTCCTGTACAACCTTCAAAATCATAAGCGAGTTAAGCTTTTTTTTAAATTATAAATTACCCAGTCTCAGGCATTTCTTTATAGCAATGCAAAATCAAACTAATACAATAATAGTTTACTACGTAATCCATATTTACTTATGTTCCCATTGTTAACTATGGTTTCCAAGATGGTGGAACTAGACAATAAAATATAAATTTTTAATTTTAAAATTATGAATTTCTCTGATGAAATATTTTCTTCCCTTCAGTATATAGTTATCAGAGAAATAATCACATAATTGGCATTATTTCAAAGATGTACAATGGAACAAGTGTGATTGTAATATTTAATGAGGAAAACCAAGTCACCATCTAATTTTTGACTCTATAAGGAAAGTCAATTTTTAAAAATGCAAATTCCAATATCCGAAACTGTATTTATTTTTATTTTCGTGCTTATTTTTCCATATTATATGCTTTAAAGATTTTGTTAACTTTCTAACTAGAGTATTACTTCTTTTAGAATAATTCTTTCCATGCAATATTAAACCTAAATTAAAAAGAATAATTCTTGTTTGAACACGTTATATTATTTAAATATAGATATATTGGTTCTTGCACTTACTGGCTTTTGCTTCATTAATACATATCAAAGTAATATGTAAAATTCATATATTATTGTATCAGCTTAATAAATTATACAGCAGAACACTTTTAATGACACAAATCCATTAATCTATATCCACATCTGCAGTATTTTTTACCTAGTAACTTCTCTGTATTTTCTTACATTTTGAATATATAAAAATCCAGAGCATCGTTTTCACAAAGTAAACATTGCATCTATATTTTTGGATGCTGCGTTTCACTCTTAAGTGGTCAAAAATAGTGTTTTATTTTAATCAAGGAAAATAAAACCTAGATAGACAAGGTAAATATCTAGGTAAATTAAGACACAGCCATAAACATAAAACTTAAGGCCAAACTACTAAAAAAATTCCAGTTAGCAGGTCTGGGATGTAAAAAATACAATTTAGATATGTGATAAAATATGTTCATCAAATGAAATTAATAAATGATCATTATGTTATGCTAACTAATAATGGCTTATGAATTATATTTACCACATGGAAGAAGAAATAGAAAATGTGTTAATTCTAACTGTATTCAGAGCTGCACCACTGCACACATTCAATAAACATCTTTCACATCACATATGTAAGGCAATGTCTGGAGTTGGAAGACATAAAGTTTGTAGCTGTGCACAGTGCCCTTCTATACCAAGGATTTTGGTGCAGGAGATCACACCTGTGAGTGCAAATGTAATCTAAATTCCTCAATTTTGCAAACACCCATTCTTCCCCAAAGTATTGGTTTAAGATTTAGCAATACATTTAATCACCACAAATTAGTTCATTCATTTGCAAAATGGAAATGCAATTAGTGTAGTATTACAAGTATTCTTGTAAAAGTTAAATAATACCTACCAAACTGATTCAGCCTATATAAATAATTGAAAGCATAACTGTTGTTACCACTAAATTAATTAAATTAATTTCAAATAATTCTTATTCAATAACATAAGCCAAAAGTTTTCATTGCAAAATGAACCACTATGCTTTATAGAGTGATAACAATTTTAAAACGTATTTTAAAATACTACTAGGTGCTCACAATAAAGAAAATATTACTTTAGAGACCCCAAACAAATGATTGATGTGCAAGCTGAAGAAAAACACATTAAATCATAAGTATTATTTTATTTCCTTAAATATTGAAGAGTGTGGCTCTTTTGGAAAAGAGAATGTTAACAGATTCTTGAAATGTTATCACCAAATCATGTCTAAACAATGTAAAATCAGTCCAGAGTGTTTCAGAGCAAACCTCTAAAAGTAATGATGTGTAATTCCTGTATAGCATACACAGGTTACTCCAGGGAAATCTCATTTCTCTTTATCACAAAAGAAAGAATTCAGAAAAATAATTGTCAGAGTCAGTAAGATAACCTGAAGCTATAACAGAAAGGTGGTTAACAGAGGGAAAAACTTTTAAAAAAGAAGAAAAAAACACTGATAAGAATATATATAAAAGAATGCAAATGGCCCATTATTAAGAGGACATAAGGGTTTCTAAGTAACCCTGATGTATTTTCATTGGCAAAATTGCATTTTATATGTCAAAATGCTGTGATCAATTATTTTTACCGTACAACTAAATAGAGTTAAAGGTACACCAAGAGACATGGACACTCTTTCTTCAGAGTGAATTTCACTGGTTATGTCACACAATTTTATATTTAGAACCAACCAACTCAATTACATATCTCAATTTCAGATTTATCTGTCTTAGTAGTTAAATGTATTAGTTCATTTTCACTCTTCTATGAAGAAATACATAAGACTGGGTAATTTATAAAGGAAGGAGGTGTAATTGACTCACAGTTCCACATGGCAGCAGAGGCCTCAGGAAGCTTACAGTCACAGTGGAAGGGGAAGGAAACGTGTCCTTCTTCACATGGTGGCAGGAGATAAAATTGCCAAGTAAAGTGTGAGAAGCCCCTTATAAAACCATCAGATCTTGTGAGAATCCACTTACTATCACCAGAACAGCATGAGGGTAACTGCCCTTATGATTACATCCCACAAGGTCACTCCCATGACACATGGGGATTATGGGAACTACAATTCAAGATGAGATTTGGGTAGGGACACAACCAAACCATATCATTAAACATATTTCTATTTCTGTATCTATTTTACTCCTTTATACTTCAGCATTCAGGAAATTTAAGAGAAATTTGACTGATTCAGAAAATACTTATTCAATTTTTATTCATTTATTTTACAGACATTTATTGAGCCTTCATTGTGCTAGGCACAGCTTTAGACCCTAGGAATATGCTGATGAGGAAAACATACTCTTTCATTAAGTTTACTTTCTATTGAGGGAGTTTGAAAGTAATCAAGATAAATATATTAAATATACAACATGTTATATGGCCACAAAAACAAAAGAGAAAAGTAAAGCAGGAAAAGGAAAATAAGAAATGTTGAAAAGGTTTTGCAATAGCTTCAAATTTGGATCCTGAGCTACTGAAAGATCATTTTTACCATTTACCAAAATGAGAAAGACTATGAAAAGACAAGGCATGTGGGGAATGTCAGAAGCTCAGTTCTAGGTGCATTGTTTTTGATGTTTGTTTATTATTCCTTAAGATTCAAGATTCTGTGGTTCCTGGGACAGATCTAGGCCAGAAACGCAAACTTGTGAAATATTAGTATATGTATGTATTTAATATGGAAAAGCAGGAAGCTGTATGACATCACTGAAGGAGTAAATATGGATAGAAAGAGACTCAGTCCAAGGATTGAGCCCTAACACACTCCAGTATTAACAGGTTAGAATATTTAGATGAAGAGAATCCAGAAAAGCATACTGAGGTACATTGTTTAAAATAGGAGGAAAACAGGATGAGTGTGGTGAACTAAAAACCAAGTGAAGAAAGTGTTCCAATGAAAGTTAAATGTGCTAAATGTTCTTGGTATTAAAGACAGATGAATATTGACAAATAATAATAGGATTCAGCAACATGGATATAATTAGAAAACATGACAGGAAAAGTCTTGTGGTTGGCTGGAATAGGTGGAGGGGGTTCAAAGATTTCAAACTGTTAAATGAAATGAGTGAATGAGGCCAGCTTAATTAGTTGAGGTTAATCAAACCAGCTTTCACACAAGTCACAGACACAACCATCACTTCTTTTTCCCAAGAGGTTCTCAGGAGGTTATTTATATATTTTCCTAAAAAGAGGGGAGAATGCAGTGAGACAAATCATTACATATTTGTGAGATTTTAGTAAGTGCCCAGTGAATCTACATTTTACATAAGATAAAGTGAACATCTGAAGAAAAAGGAAATAGAATAAGAAAACAATTATGCAGATTTCTGGGTAGGGGTGAAGGAACAATTGATCTCATCTTACCTTTGTTTTGCACTAGAAATATAAACTAATAATGGACGTCTATCAGTGTGGAAGCCAACAGACTTTGGTTTTAGGAGTTAGACATCTATTGCCGATCTAGAGTTTCAATTTATGTGACCTTGTTTTATGGGAAGATACACATTTTGAAGGTTTTGAGGCTGGTAAAGAATTTACTTATGAGTGTTTTTGTGGTGAGTAGTCATCAGGAAATGTCTGAGGTTTTTGCCTTACTGTGGGATCTGTCTAATGTATAATGGGTTTTGTTTGTTTGTTTGTTTTTTGGAGACAGGATATCTAGCAGAGTGCAGTGGCATGACCATGGCTCACTGCAGCTTCTGCCTCCTGAGCTCCAGCAATCCTCCCACCTCAGCTTCCCGAGTAGCTGGGACCACAGGCATATGCCACCACACCCAGCTAATTTTGGTATTATTTGCAGAGAAGGGGTTTTGCCATGTTGCCCAGGCTGGTCTCAAACTCCTGGGCTGAAGCCATCTAACCACTTTGGCCTCCCAAAGTGCTGGGATTACAGGCATGAGCCACCACTGTATAATGTTTTGACACCAGATTGTAAAGTAAAAGTTATTCATGTTATTCATCAGGGAAGAGGATGGCAGCATAGGGTGATTCAGTCTCCAAGCTTAACTTTCCCTTTGGCATAAGGAGTTTTGGTGTCCTGAGATTGTATTTTCCAAGAGAAATTGGAAGCAGTTTTAATAGACAAATCTTTATAGAGTCTTGTGCAAAGCGAAGGACTGTAATCATAAAAGGATGGAAAGACAATAGTGCATCATTGTTTTTTTTTTATTTTTTGGTTGAGACAGAAATTATGGCACATTTATATGTTTATGGAAACAATCCAGAATGGGAATATTTGATGTTAGAGAAGAAAAAAAGGGATAGTATTGTAAGAGTAAATACAAATCTGAAGAAAAATAATAATAATTTTCCTTTCTGTAAGAAGGAAAAGAAACTACTTCCCCTTTCTTTTTTCTTAGAGCAGTTTCTTTAGAGAGCTGGTCATTACAAATTCTTTTTCTGCTTCTTTGATATGTATGTAAATCATTGTAAATGCCAAATAAACATCTTGCTGATTTTATGGCCCAGGGATGTTTTTCTCAAGGACCTGGGAGGTATATCTTTGAAATGCAACCATCAAGGAATATAGAGCCTCTATCTCCAGTTTCTCTGGGCGTGTAGGAGCCTAACTTTAGTGGGTACCTCACTCCAAGTTGCAAAACTACTATCCATCATAAATGTATTGTTTACTTTTCCTTTAAATAAAGCCAATTAGCTGAGACAGTCACCACAAGTACCAGGTGAATTTAGGATGAACAATGTGTAACAAATGTCGCTGTCATGTCCTCTTGAAAACAAGTATATCTTGAGCACATGTATGTAAAGAGTTGTATCTGCTTGGCTTAACAAAGCATAAGAGTTCTTTCTGCCTTTGTATTCTCTTTAGCAGGCTGCCTATGATGTGCATCACATTCTGATTTAGGTTTATTCAGTAATAAAACTTTTCTTTCTATTCTTTTGTGGGGGTGTTTCTGTTTTGGCAGGAAATTTTGTTTTTAATGATATTTTCCTGACAACATTTATTGAGTCAGTACAGGGATTGGTTTCAGCTAGGAGCTCAGGTAGTTCATCTTTGGAACAGAACAGAAGGTACAGTACATGGTTACAGAAAAGAAAAGTGTGTAGGAATGGTGATGGAAACCCTTTTGATTGTTCCTCTTTTCTCATTGAAAAAAGGAAGTGATATCAACAATAAGAGATACGATGTGGTTCGTTGTTTGAAGTGCAAAAGGAATCTAAGATCACAAATTCTCACCTAGTAGAGTGATAAAGGTGACGGAATATAAAATTTTTTCTAGGCATTGCTAAAGGCCAGAGAAGAGTACTGCTGATTAATTTAAACTTAAACCAGTCAGGATAAAGGTATTTTTCTCCATATATCTTGAAGCACACTAGTTCTTGCACTAACTTGGGGAAGAGTTATTGGGCTAAATTTTAAGACAAGTAAGCCTGAAAAACAATGAAAAAAAACAGGAAATAATTAAGACTTTAAAGTAAGTGAATAATTCTAGTGACTGATCATAGAATTTACCTGATACATACATTTCAGATAGTCAAAACATATTATTAATTGCCTACAAGAGACAAGAATAAACATAAACAACAGAATAAAACATGAAGAACAGAATATCCCTTATGTTCCATGAGAGAGAGCACTGTGAATTTATGTAAACACATTAGTAAATGAGCATTTATTAGAAGTATTAAGTGCAGGGAACAATGTAAAATGGAAGGCTATCTTAGAGATAAAGCTGAAAATGGTCTTTGATCTTAATGATCAGGGTAGGCCTGACTGCAGGGGGTGCATTTGAAGTGAGACCTGAACCCAGAAGGCTACACTTGAAAGATTCCAGGGAATCATATCTGCCCTCCCTGCCAGCCAAATTGGCAGTGAGAACAAAGGTAGAATGAGCTTGACATATTTAGGGAGATCAAGTGTTTATAGCATAATCAGTGAGGGTTAGCTGGTGTAGGACGAGGGGATTGGAGGGGTTGGGGGGAACCAGATCAGGGAAGAGACTAGGTAGGATCTTATTCAGAATACAGTGGAAAGACTGGATAAATGTAATCAGGAGACAGATGCCTTTAAAAATGTACCCCTTAACAATATCACTGTGACAGTTATATGGTAAATGGCTGTCAGAGGCTGGAGTAGAGGAAGAAAGACATGAACAGGATTCTTATGCAGCGCAGGTAGGAAATAATCCTGTCTCAGACTAGGGCTTTAGGAGTACAGGTGATAAAAGTAACCACATTCAGGAGGTTTCCTGGAGAGTGGGCCGTCAAGTATTCGTAACGAATAGGTAAATATGGGTAAAATAAATAAGGGGATGAATCTAAGGTGAAAAATAAGTCTTGCCTTCAGGAGCTGGGTGTGGGTTAGCGGTATTTCCCTGAGCTCAGCAACAATTGGGATGAAAGCCAATTAGACCCCCAAAATGATTTCATGTGACTTCTTTCAATTTTATTCTTAGGCAAACATTTTTTTTTTCTGTGCTCCTTGTCAAACGCTCACCCCTGATTGCTACTCTTGAGTATTTTCTTAAAAGTTGTAGGAGCCTCTGTATAGCATCTAAGAAAATATTAAATGTACAAGAAAATTAAACACCTAGAAGAAGTCCTCACCTGATGGATAATGGTTGGAGTGGGCAAGTATCCCAACCTCTTGTCCTTCAGATGAACAGTCATAAGAGGCATTTTCTTTCAAAGGTTCTGGTAAAATTGAGCACCCAGTGACCCATGTGAGCAATCTCACTAATATACTCTGTATTGCCTTTCCCCCTCTCTGTCTCACCCTCTGTTCCCTCACTCTTCCTTCATGGTGTCATCTTCCAAATAAACTAGCTGTAATTAAATCCTTGTCGTAGGTTCTGCTTTCAGGTTAAGCCAAACTAAATCCTATTGTTGCAGGACTTTTCCTTATGTCAGCTAAAGATGGGGTCCTTGTCCATTCCACGGCCACAAAGATTTAGGTTTGCAGACGGTTTGAAGGGTAAGGCAGAGTTTTATTGGGTGAAAAAGAAGAAAAGGGGGAAACAGGGACTCTCACAAAGCCAGAGTCCCTGCTAGAGCACTTCCCACCCGCCATTCAAACCTCAGGTTCCACAAAGGAAGGGAAGGAGCCTGGCTCCTGCCAGCTGCAAAGGGTGTCAACTTCTGTGGCTCCGCCCCCGTGTGCAGGCTGCTTGGAGTTTCTCCAGGGACCCTTTCCCATCTTGGTGTCTCAACATACTTTTATTCAAGAAAAAAATTCCAATTTAAAAAAAAAAAAAAGTCCAGGGATTCAAATGAGAGGGAGAAAGATAAAAGAAAATCAAATGAGCCTCAGAAAAGGAATTCGATATGGAAAATCTGGGACCTAGAACTGTGTGTTTAGCCTGAGTATACAACTAATATGAAGGAAAACATCCTTTTTTAGATATGCGGCACTTCAGGATATGCACTTTTTTATAATCTTTCTGAAATATGGATGCATTCAGCAAAACATCAACAAAAATTAATTAAAAACTATGATTAAAAAAGAGCATCAGTGTGCTCTGGTGATATTTAGGGTCTGGTTGCGATTGCTTACAACTGTAGAGTAATTGAGATATCTTAGTAGCAGTACAAGATACACATTTGAAGATCTACTTAGAGGAAATTCAAGATCAAAGATGTCTGCCTATATTTAGTGAGGCTCAATCTGTGGTCAAGTGTCCATTTTTCTTAAGACCTGAGGTAAAAACATCGTGGGAGAAAAAAAAAAATAAGCTTTTGAGACTTTGCTTTTTAGTATCTTCTGGTAGTAACAAAAAATTAAGTATTTTTTTTTCAGATACTATTCCAATATACAGCGCATATTGCCATATCGATTTGAAAGATACAATACAAATTATAAGGTAAATGCTAAATAGAAATAATAAGCTTGGGGTGGTAACTCATGCCTGTAATCCCAGCCCTCTGGAAGGCTGAGCCCAGGAGTTCAAGTCTGAAGTGAGCTATGATTGCACCACTGCACTCCAGCCTGGGCAACATAAGGAAACTGTTTCAAAAAAAAAAAAAAAAGAAAGAAAGAAAAAAGAAAAGAGGAAAGAAATAGTCATCCTTTTTATTATTAATTTCAAAATAGCAATGTATTATAATATGAACTCTGCTTTGGATAGTTCTGCTACCCAGTATTAAATTAAAAACAAATTCCCAAAGTAGATTGAGTCACACCTAACTTTATAGTGCAAAAGAGTTTTTACATATGAAAATATATTTCTTCTTTGATATCTTCTTTATCCATAGGCAACCTACTGCCCAATAGGCTGAGAATGCAGCTCTGTGCTTCTTAACAGTTAGGAAAATTTTTTTGACAAGTAAATTGCAAAAAAGTATCTTAAGATAATTTATATTCTGTTTTTGTTTGTTTGTTTGTTCCCCAATTATAAAATGTTAGAGGAGAATGGGGCTGAAAAAAGAGGGAATACAGTGATGGAGGCAGACAAGGGGAGAAGAGGGAAGCCAGGTGGAACATGAGGATCCAGAAGGAAAAGAAAAGGAAGGAAGAGAAAGGGAAGGGAGAGGAAGAGAAAGGAGAAAGACTGTTAGTTTAAGATGTCCTCAGATTGAAAGGAAATTTTCCAGAAACACCCAGAGATATTTAGAATTCTTCCCTAATTTTCAGCTTCTCTCTGAAGGCCTGGCAGGACTGCAAAGTGTTCACGTGGTACAAGGGAGGGTTCTTAAATGCTGGATTTTGCCAAACAATTTGGTAACCCGTGCGGAACAGCAGAAGACCGGAAGAAAACTCAAGGGCTTTAATAAAGGCGATAATATCTGTAACTCTTCAACTAACGACTGAAGGGACATTCAGACACTTAGGACCCAAGAAATCAAGTTCTATCCTCAAGGCTAAAGAAGACTAATGATAGTGAAGATAAAATGCCCCATCCCCCTGTTGGGAATAAATGTTTAAAATCAAGATCTACTTGTTTTATCAAAAATACATAGATGAGGCAACCTAGAAAGACCTCTTCTCTGGAAAAGAATTTTTAAAAACAATTAGCTGGGTATGGTGGCATCTACCTGTAATTCCAGTGTTTTGGGAGGCGGACGAAGGAGGATTGTTTGAGGCCAGGAGGTCGAGACCAGCTCAGGCAACAAAGCAAGACTCCAAGTCTACAAAAAATGAAAAATAAAACAAATTAGCCAGGCATGGTGGTGTGTGCCAGCTCTTTGGGAGGCTGAGACAGGAGGATAGCTGGAGCCCAGGAGTATAAGCCTGCACCAGATAGTATCACGCCACTGCACTCCAGAATGCACCTTAAAAAAAATAACCAAATAAATAGGTAGATGAAATATGTTTGTATGTTGTGTTTATAAGCTAAAATTCAGGCCGGTTTAACTAATTGCCTCTTTTCTGGGCATTTAGGCATAGGAATGAAAATAATGTGAAATCCAGGATATATGAGCCTAAAAGTGATTTTAATTTGAGTAGAAATTAGGCCAATGTGCTTTAACCTCTTCTGTGACAACAGTTCCAAATGGAGTTAAAGGCTGCTAACTGAACCATGTGTGCAGGTAGTGACTAAAATGTTTTAGTAACGATACAAGAAGTGCAGCAAAATGACAGTAGGTGTGCATTTTACCTTGTCCTTTATAGGTTTTTATTTATTTTAATTTAAACACATTTAGTAAGATATGTTGGTTCTCAGTTCTTCTAGAAGCATATGCCGAGGTGAATATTTGAATGGAAGTAGTTTATTTCAGTAGTGATCCAAGAAACACTGACGAGGAATAAGGAAGTGAGACAAGGAAGGACAAAAAACCAACATTATCGCATTAGCAGACAAGCTACTGCAGTGGGTAATTGGAGCTTAATCTTACAGGAGAACTGTGACAGCAGATATACAACTAGCACTTCAGTTGTTCCTCCCACAGGACAAGGGAGCTGGGATGTCAGTGCTTGGCCCTCCATCAGTCATTGACTGAGGGCCGCTCCTGGGATACCTTAATGTGAGCACATCTGGTTGGCTCTGTGTGTGCTGAAAATTGAGCCCCAATAGCCAGAGAAAGCCCTCAGGCAAAAACAATGAACACTGACATTTGGAAGTCCAGCTCAAATACACTGAAGTGATAACTGTGAAGAATTAAGGAGAGCATAGGCTATATTTTGTGTCATAGATGCACCAATGTTTATTTTTCGATGCCTGCCTGCTTGATTTATTTACATATACACTACCTGCATGGCCTTAATACACCTTTAAATTCATAACTTTTGACGCCGCAACTCCTTGAGAGTTGTGATTACAAATTTCTCACTTGTAAAACAATGCTAAAATGATGTTTTGTAGGAATTTTGAAGGGAAAATCAAATTCAAATGAACTTGTGTTAAATTACCATTCTGTAAGCATTTGCAGGCAATCCAAACTTCATTTGTGTGGAGGAAGAAATGTCTCAGAAATTTTCAAAACGTTAATAAGTAATTGGTGAAAACAATTACTTATTTAGAAAACATATAAAAAACTTTTTTTTCATTTTTGACATTATGAGGTTATTTGTTTAATTAACAAATTGGAAAGTTTTTATATTCTATATTTCATCTTAAGGGTTTTATACAACTTGTGTAATTGAACTAAAATTATAGGTCATTCAGAAAGTTAATAGGAGAAAGAAAGAAGTAATTCAAATTTAGTAGTCCTTGCTTCTATGGTTAATTGATTTGGAACTTTGTAGAGCAATAGACTAGGGAATAGTTCTCAAGTCCTATGCTCATTCTAGTGCCATCTAATACAATTAATACTTAGAGAAGTGAAAGAAAATTGGGTCAAATCATTTATTTATTAAAATCTTAAAAACAAACCAAAAAATCAAATCAAATGAACAAAATGTACAATATGAATCAGTGCTAAATATATCGACTATTACCTATTTTTAAAAGTCCATTATTTACCAAGCATGTGCTTATTCAAAACCCACACATGCTTACATTATTGATCTGAAGAATGTTGTACACATTTGTGATATCAAGAGAGACAGAGTCTAGTGCCTTCTTTGGCTAGGCCATCTAAATGCAAATTCCAGGCATGTATCTTAAAAATCCATGTGTGATGAAATCATTTCTTTCTAGGGTTTTAAAAATATAACCCCAGTTATCTACATATTAATTTGTGCTGGTGTGTATGTAAGTGAATACTAGAAATTTCAACATTTGGATTACAAATAATGGCTACAATGATAGTATTTTAAGCCTCACTGCTTCCAAAAATAGCTTGATAAGAAATTAAGATGATCATTTAAAGCTAAAAGGTTTGATTGTAATTTCTGATCTTAACCTTGATCAAGGAAGATAAAAGAATGCCACACACTTTCATTGTATGTTGTTCTACAACATTTATTGAAATACATTGCAAAGAAAACATAATTAGAAACAAGTAATTCATTTTACAATATTAAACTAAAAAAGAAAAGTCACTGAATTTTAGAATTTGAGTAGATTTTAGAAATAATGCTTTTTGGAATTACTATTTTTGCAAGTGATAAAAGTGACCCTTCGTTTTATTGATATACCAAGCTAAAATAGTTAAAATCAGTAGCAGTGCTGACATTTGAGCACAGGAATGTGTCCTTTCTCCAGAGCTTATGCACAATATGTCATTACTTCATTAAGAATGACAAGGAATCTACTCTTCTGCAAATACCTTTAATTATGTTTTTCACCTACGAGTGTCAATATCTCTGTATACCCCTAACTATGCAGTGCTGGTGATCTAGCATCTACAGCCCTGATTACAGTCCTATTGTAAATGGAGCAGAATATGTTAAATGTTTATTGGGAACACAGCAGGGATTTTAGCTCTTTGTGGATGTGTATGCTCTAGATTATAAATAAATCCCTGCATAGCACAACACAGCAACATAACAGCACTCAGCCCTCTCAGTGACCTTAAATGAAAAGCCCCAGGCATCTCTACCCAGTCACTTACTCATTCCATTTGATAGCATTCTGGCTGATAGAATGAAAGAGGAAAAAGCTTTATCTGTATACTCCACGAAAATATTATAAATGAAAAGCAGAGAAAACATGACTGTACTGGGAGTGAAATAATAGTGAATGATCCTTCCACTGAAAATCATGAATGAACAATTCTCCTAGAGAATTATTCATTAGACTAAATGTCAAAGATGCTAATATATGCTAATATATATTATATGGAGCCAGTTATATCCCAAATTCAAGTTTCTCTCTGAGTTTGTTAATCATCTCTTAAACATATATTAATCAGTTGAGGGTTTAATTTTTTGTTTGTTTTAAATTTAGTTTATTTGAGTACTGGGCAGTGACTTTTGTACTACACAGTTATTGCATTCTATATGACTAAGTAAATACATTCTATACCCATAATAGTACCTTAAATGTATTAGTATAAGTGATAAAATATATGACTTAAAGATAGTTACTTTGAAACATGCACATATTACAAAGGTAATTAAATTTACTTGCATTTACAAAAAGATTCTCAATTGTGTGTACAAAGCTAACTTCATAATCTCATTTGAATTTTAAAAATACATTATAAGTAGTCATAATCCTCAAACATTGTGTTATATCTCAACAAAAGAATCATATTGCAATGTTTGATTTGAGAGGAGCTTGCCAGTAGCTGCAAGACATACATTTTACCTAAACCTTGTTCATTAAATACCAGTGAATATGTAAATATTTCACATACATTTTCTCTT
Organism: Pan troglodytes; assembly: GCF_028858775.2. Classification (NCBI taxonomy): domain Eukaryota; kingdom Metazoa; phylum Chordata; class Mammalia; order Primates; family Hominidae; genus Pan; species Pan troglodytes. The sequence continues at coordinate 95,585,560 of NC_072412.2, read as the reverse complement.
AACATATCAAAGTCAGCACCTGCAAAATGAAGTTAAACCTTATGAAATGTAATTCGGAGTATTATAATAGAATGGCATTAGGTGAAATATGTGAGAGCATTTTGAAAATGAAAACTAGTCTGTAAATATTACCTCTAGCTAAATGCTGAAGTCATAGATAGTTAAAAAAAAATAATTCAAAGTGTGCAAAGCCCAGTAAGCAAACTCTCATTGAGAAAGATGCTTTTCAGGAAAGTAGATAAATTAATATTTTTGGTTAATCATTTATCTCCAATTCTAGTAGGATCATTGTGCTCCTGAGCTCTGGATATCTTATTTTGTGTCTCTAAGTCTACTCACTTCCAGTTCATTGATCTTGCTAGAATTTTAGGCCATAAATGAACGTAAGCGACCATTATCACTCTTTTGATATGACCTTGATTTTAATATGTTTTTGCTAACACATGGAATAAAACAGAGATATTTTTAAAATCTGAGTCATTTTAATATTCTTCCAGAGTCTGAAGGGATTTTAAATGTCATAAGTCACAAGTTTTCCATTTCTATAGGTGCAGAAACTACAATTTTAAGTGATTTCCTCTATATTTGGTTAATAGGTAATAGCAGGAGCAGGTTAGAAAAAAAGAGAACCATCCAAGAAATAAGATGGATGGTAGCATTAGAAAACAGGTTAAATTTCAGGATCTGCCATTTATTGGGTCTGTGATTTACAGTCTCAGTAATTTATTATCACTCACCCTCAGATCTTAGATTTGAGAAACTATATAAATTAAAAATGCATCAAATTAAGAGAATTTTATTGCTCATCCGATGCTATGGAAACACCGTAATTTAAAATTCATTTAGAAGATTCTTTGGATGTTTACTTGTAAAGGGAAATGTTATATATTCAACTTAAATAAAGTAATTTATACAGCTGATGAGCATTTTATATTAGCTTATTTAAACTTAAAACAAAAATATTCCTAGAGATCTTTTGATTTTCCCTAGATATTCTACTTTCAGAAATAACAATTTTTCTTGAAGCCAAAGCAGTCCCATTAAGCCTAAAATATAGACTTTCATGTGAATAATAAAGAAACCTAATCATTTCACCCCAGAAAACCCTAGAGACTTCAGTTGTCAATTGACCAAATAACCAGAGATTTCTCAAAAAATTACATAAAATATAGCAAGTCTATTTTGTTATATAAACAATACAAGATGTGAACACATATTTTATACTTGTTTTTAATTAAAATTAATGTTGAAAGAATTCTTGGATTAAAAGTATTTGTCATTATTTTATTTTTTTTTCAATTCTCAGATTATATTGCTGTTTTACAATAGTCCAAAGTAGATAACTTAACATTTTAATCCTTCTAATATCTATGTGGTAGATATTGTACTTCTATCAATAAAATTGTTCACTCGTTCTACAGCTTGTATTTTCTCAAGTAAGGGGGAAAATGGATTGCAATAATTATTTTAAAATAGTGTTTCATCAACTCTCATGCAAAATTCTCAGCGTCCTCAAATTTCTCTCCATATAATTGTCAGTTTCCAGAACATTATTTTTAATGTGATGTCCTCTGAGCTATCTCTTGAAGTTGGCAATTTGAATATCCTGCATTTGTAGCCCAGACGGGATGTCTATCTGCAGAGCACCTGTAACTATGAAGTTTCTTTTAGGTTACTGATAGTGAAGTAAAGCTTTGAATACCTTTTATCATTTCAGTTGAAATCACTGTGATGTAAGCACTGACAAATCTGCTCATGGAGCTGCTAAAAATGTTGTTGAAAGTCCTTTTAGTATTTGTTTGTATTTCTGTTGAAGAATTATTTCTTCTAGATGTGAATACGAGCCCCGAGGGACATGTGATGATACCCTGAGTGACAGACATTCTACCCAAAAATGGCCCCTATTTTCAAGAACATTTACTGAATACAGAGAGCCTGTGTTAAATATGAGAACATACTAAATTCCTCACATTGAAAACCTTTTGATTATTCATTTGCTTAATATTCATCATGCACCCACTACAGAATTTAAAGATTACAGCTGGACAATATACTCACAAAATAACTAGAGCATAACATGATAAGGAGGGAGGGATGGCTAACATTATGCATGTAGAGTCAAGTGCCTGAGCTGTATAACTATGGACAAGTTATTTAGATTCACTAAATATCATTATCCACACCTGTACTGATGAGATGTATCATGACAATTAGTTCATATAGTTGAGATTGGGATTTAATGAAATTTTGCATATGAAACCCTTGGTGAAAGTGAAGATGGTACATATAATATGTTCGCTATTATTTTGTTTATTATTCTCATTAATGTTTAAATCAAGAAAGTGATATTTCATTTGAATTCAAAAAAACAGATAATTTTCATATATAGAGTAATTGAAAGCACAAGGAACAGCATTGATTAAACAATGTATGACAGAAAAATAAAATACAAACTTAAAAAGGAATTCAACTCCCTGTTTCAGTTTTTGCTAATCATTCCAAAGGTCCTTCAAAATGAATACACGGAAAGGAGAAGAATCACAATTTCAGAGGAATACATATATATATAATAAAAATATATATGTCATATATAATATATAATATGTCATATATAAATATATAATATATATTATATATAAGTATATATAGATATTATATAATATATATTTATTATCTCTCACCCTCATATCTTACATGTGAAAAACTATATAAATAAAATTGCATCAAATTAAAAGAATTTTATTGCTCCTCCAATACTATGGAAGCACCATAATTTAAGATTCATTTAGAAGATTCTTTGTTTACTTGTAAAAGGAAATGTTATATATTCAACTTATATATATATTTATTATATATGATATATCTATATAAATATCATATATTTATAATATATCATATAATATATAATTATAATATATATAACTAAATCTCTTGATTTATTTAACCTTATAATTCAGGTATAAATTATCATCTCCAAATCAGAATGAGCTAGAAAACAATAAGGCACAGATTTCAAATTTATCCAAACCACTAGGAAACCTTGGATTTTAAATGAGATCACAGCAATTATGCATAGAAAGATTGTTCATTGAAAAGGCACATTGCTTCTGCTGGCTGTATTCCAGCAGACATGCCTAATGGGAGTAATGTGGCTTTCACAGATTCGGAAAATCAAGATTTTCTTAGTTTGTATAAACATTGAAACTTTTCCAGGACAATACAAAATAAATGTGCATATGACATGATACGAAATACAACATTACAGTCCAAATTGCTTTCAGAACACCATTAAAAATAACTGTTTTTAGGCCTAACATATTGGCTTACATCTATAATTCCAGCATTTTCAGAAGTTGAGGCAGGAGGATCGTTTGAGCCCAGGAGTTCATGACCAGCCTGGGCAACACAGTGACACCTTGTCTCTCCAAAAAAAAAAAACAAAAACAAAAACAAAAAATTTTTAAATTAACCAGAGCCAGGTGCAGTGGCTCGCACCTATAATCTCAGCACTCTGGGAGGCCAAGGCAAGGCAATTGCTTGAACTCAGGATGAGTACTTCGTGGCACATGCCTGTGGTTCCAGCTACTCGGGAGATTGAAGTGGGAGAATTGTTTGAACCTGGGAGTTCGAGGCTAAGTGAGCTATGATCATGCCACTGCACTGCAACCTGGGCAACAGAGCAAGACACCATCTCAAAATAAATAAATAAATAAACAGACAAACAAAAAAATAAATAACTATCCAGATGCAGTAGCACACATATGTATTCCTAGCTCCTCAAGAGGCTGAGATGGAAGGACTGCTTGAGCCTGGGCGTTCAAGGCTGCAGTGAGCTGTGATCATGCTACTGCGCTGCAGCCTGGGGAATAGAGTGAGATCCCATGTCAAAAATAGTCGAAAACAAAAACAGAAAATAATTCTGCTATTACAAGCAAATAAATAGTTTTATGTAGGATCTTTTCTATGCAAAACTTTTTGGTGCAATATTGCTGTGATTTGGTGCAATATGCTATGATTCTGAACTCAAAATAAATTATGGCATATTTCCATTTGCGGAATTGCACACTTAAACAATATTATATAGCTATCAATTTAGCTTACAAAGAGCTGCCAGATAGAATTTACATAATGTTTCCAGAGACAACCTTGTCAGTTAATTCTGGCAAGCAAACCAATTAGGTAACAAAGATGGACAGTTCAGCCAAAGAAGAGAAAAATGATTTTTCCCATGGCAGAATACTCATCTTAGCAAAGAAAGTATATAGAAAACTTGATGTCAGAAATATTACAAAGTTAATGATTTATCCTTTTTTAACTCACATTCAAATGTTCTAGAAAGTCATCTTTAATATTACTTAAATTAGGAAACCAATTAAGTTTTTAAATGTATGTAAAATGTACTTTTAAATAATACTTAAAAATTAAAATAATTTGCATTCCTTAGTAAATACATAGAAATGAATAAAACTGGAAGAACTAGAGAGAAGCACAGCCCAAGATAACAAAGCTTTAATTTTTCTATAGTTTATTTAATTGATAAAATGTATACATAGTTTCATACATATTAATGTATGGCTGGCCAATAAAACATAGAAAATCAATACTTTCCAGAAAGATATGTATTCTGGTGGAGAATGAGAAATATGTCAATAAATACAAACATGCACACACACACACACATGTGCAGATCCATACCAAAATATATACCACATATTCCACATATTTTATGCAAATATATCTGGCAAATATGTGGTATATACTTTTGACAAATATATCTTATCAGCCAAAAGTATACACCACATATTCTAGGCAAATATATCTGACAAGATTGGCTAATTTTAGGCAAATCTACTCAATAAAACTGTAGTTTTGATAGAATTTCCAAAATGAAAATAGAACAATTTTGTTGTTAATTTAAAATTTTTCTGAAACAAAATAAGAATATGCCTTACACCTAACACAACACACAATAATACTTTCAAAATGTCATTAGTTCTTCTTGGCATTCAGGCTCCCAACTGAGCATGTTCAGCAATGCAAATAAATAAGGACAATTATCCATCATTACACATGTTCTTGAAAGTTCTAATCTAGTGGAATAAAAGCCTTGTACTTAAAATATATATCTGCGTGCCTTCATTCATAATTACAGGGAGATACATGTTATTTCTATTTTGAGTTCAATGTTTCATTGCACAAATAGAAACATCAATGCATATGAAAGCTATCATAATAGAAACTCATTTAAATATAAGATGGTTCCAGAAACTTAAAAATGTCATGAGGAGAAAGACGAGGAAAAGATCAAGCTTAAATTCCTTTTCACTGAATTTGAGTAAGCTCATATTATTCCTCTGATTGTAATTATATATTATTGTCTGTAATGTATCACAATTTCCAGTAGGATTACTTTTTTTTCCATGTTACGTTTGTGTGAATTATACTGTTTCTGAACTTTGATTTTTACCTTCCTTAAATTATAATCAGAAAGAGTGGACTTACATCATGAAATATTCATATTTACATTGGGCAGCATCATTGGATGAGCAGATGAGCTCATATTTACTGGTCTCCTTCAAACCCAGTTTTGTTTTGTAAACAAAATCTAAAAGTAACTGGAAAGTAGCATATCATTCTGGTTAAAGGTCTGGTAATTGGAGTCAGACAAACCTACTTTCCAAAGTTTGCTGTGATCCTTAATGGCTATATAGAATTTTTCAATGTAATTGAATTTGCCAAGATTTATCACTTCATAAACTGTTCTTTATATGAAAATATTGGGATAATGATAACTATTTCCATTTAATAATCTTGAGAAAAAAGAACAAAGATGGAAGCATATCACATCCTGATCTCAAAATATATTACAAACCTACAGTAATGAAACAGTATGGCACTGACACACACACACACACACACACACACACAAAGACAGACATAAAAACCAACGGGACAAAATGGAGGTCCAGAAATAAATTCATGCACGTAATGTCAATTGCTCTTAGACAAAGGTGCCAGGAACACACAATGGGGAAATGACACTCTCTTCATTAAATGATGTTTGGCAAACTAGATATCTACATGCAAAAGAATAAGTCCAGACCCTTATCGCACCCCATACACAAAATTCAACACCAAATGGAATAAAGACTTAAACTTAAGACCTGCAACTGTAAAACTCCCACAAAGAAATATGGAGAAAGAGCTTTATGACATTGGTCTTGGCAACTGTTTCTTGGATATGACACCAAAAGCTCAGGCAACAAAAGGAAAATAGCAAGTGAGACTACATCATACTAAAAAGATTCTATACAGTAGTAAACCATCAACAGAATGAAAAGGCACCCTATGGAATAGGAGAAAATATTTCAAGCCAAATATCTGATAAGGAAGTTAGTTTTCAAACTATATAAAGAACCTCTACAACTAAGGAAAACAAAGAAACAACCTGATTAAAGATGGGAAAACGACATAAATTGGATATTTCTTAAAAGAAGACATACCAATGGCCAAAAGATATATGAAAAAATGCTCAACATCATTAATTATTGGGCAAAAGTAGTTGAAAACTATAGTACAATGAAATCACCTCACATATGCTAGGAAGGTTATTATGAAATAGAAAATGTAATAATTGGTGAGAATGTGAAGAAACTGGAATCCTTGTATGCTGTTGGTGGTAATGTAAAATGGTTTGGCAGCTATGGAACACAGTATGGATGTTCCCAGAAAAGTTAAAAATGAAACTACGGTATGATCCTGCCATCTTTCTCCCGGGTAAATATGCAAGGGAATAGGAATCAGGATCTCAAAGGGATATCTTCATGCCTATGTTTACTGCACCAATATTCACAATAGCCAAGACATGAAAACAGTCCAAGTGTCCATGGGCCAATGAATAAAAATGGATAAAGAAACTGTGGTATCTACACATCATGGAACATAATTCATCCTTAAAGAAAAAGGAAATCTATCCTTCCATTTGTAGCAACATAGTGGGACCTGGATGATATTATGCTAAGTGAATTCAGTCAGTCACAGAAGAAAAATGCTGAATGATTCCACTTATAGAAAATACATAAAATAGTTAAAATTATAGAAGCCAAAAATAGAATGTTGGTTTTCAGGGGCTGGGTGGTGGGAGAAATGGTGAGATGTTATTCAACCGGTATAAAGTTACAATTATACAACTGAGTACGATCCCAATATCTGTTGTAAAAAATAGTGCCTACAGTTAACCAAGGTGGTATTGTGTATTTCAAAATTTGCTAAGAGTGTAGATTTCATGTCGTGTTCCTACCATAGAAACAAAACAAAAAGACACAAGGAAACAAAAAGAAACGGGAATACTTTGGTAGGTGTCTGATATGTCTACTTCCTTGATTGTGGTGATGTCATCACAGCTGTTTGCATATGTCCAAACTCATCAATTTGTACACATTAAATAAGTACAGTTTTGGTATATCAATTATATCTCAATAGAGCTACTTTTTTTTTAAATGTGTGTATAAACGTAATCACCTTTTTCCATACTTAGAGAATGTATATTCAAGATTTAATGATCAGGGAGATGAAATGGCTCAGATTGAGGTAAGTGAGACAAAACCAGATATTAAATAAATAGAAATAATAATATATTAAATAAATAGAAAAGGCAAGCTGTGGGATGGAGGCTGGGCAGGACGATGAAAGTAAGAAGAAACACAAATTGAGAAAAGGACACAGTTGAAAACGGAGACTCAAACAATAGAAAAAAATCTAACTATTCATGTATATCAGATGTAGCAGGATTTAACAGAAATACGGCTCAAACTTTTGAGTTAGACAGATATGAGCTTTATTCAATTGACAATTCAATTATTTGATTCAATTCTTATTTGTGTAGATGTGGTAACCACTCAGTCCACTCAACTGTAAAACTGAAGAAATAATATTCTCTATGGTTCTTAACATATGATAATCATTGGTATAGATATTTTGTAGAGATACAGGCAAGGGAGGATCTAGAGTTTGTGGTTTCTGAAGCATATGCAATTTGTGGAGTCTTCTTAGAAAAAGAATTCAAAATTAATGTTACTAGCTTACATAAGAATAAAAGTTTAGCATGAGAAAGTAAATCACCACCAATTACAAATACCACAAAATTCATGTAGTTCAGAAAAATAACAAAACATTTTTATTAATAAACAGCTCAACACAACAGTAGAATATATTTTTTCTAAAATATTGGTGGCATATTTCATGACTACTTCAAAGGACAATGATTTCATAATATAATTTTCTATATAAATTACAGAAAACTAGTTTTCTCTTTCCTCTAGCATGCTTGTTAAAATTTGTTACATGTATTACTATTATTGTTATCAAAGGGAAGCATGTTTAGAAAGTGTTCAATTCAGGTTCACAGCTTAATACTGAAATCATTATCAAATATTCAGGCTTATTGTTAAATGTGGGAAAATTATTACCAGGTTTCTTCCACTTAGAATACAAAACAACAAGTCACTGCAAATTTTCATTTGGGGTGACTTTTTATATACTGGCTGAATTGATGCTACTAATTAGCCAGTTTGTCACTGATGCTCTGATAGTGTTATTTGTATTATGAATTGTCTATTATCTTTGTCAATGTCAGTATTTTGTGTCAAACAAACAAGAAACAAATCTTTGGCCAATGAGCTGACACAACACAATAATAAGCTGTAATATATAAAACGTGTGATCTCACACGCAGACGAACTCAATATTTGTTTTAATGATACCAACTTGTGCCCTATAAATACGAGGTTTCTGACAAATTCCACTTTATACAATGCCCCCACAAAGAAAAATATCTATTTTTTTTCTTATCTGGCATATGATGCATTATAGTGTATATGCCTGACAGAACGTTTCTTCCTTTTTGATTAGACATCAATAAGAACCAATCTTTTGCATATTGTTTTATATTCCTGATGATTAGTATAATTCTTCACAGACTATCTTCTGGCTCCAAACATGTGGAATCTTGTTTCTTCTATTTAATTGACTCCTCATAACTGACGCTAGGCAGTTTGTTGTATCACGTTGATGTTGTGATATTTCTTCTAGCCCTACTTCTCATGCACAATAGCAATGGTCTAGGGATTGTGGGCAATATAATTACTTCTGAAAGCACTCCCAGATTAAACAGAGAGCAAAAATTTGATTTTCTGTGGAAGTGTCTGTGATACAGAAAAATATTTATTCCACAAAATCCAGATACTCCTTCTGAACCAGATCCTAAAATTATCTGGAAGCACTATAGCACCATCGACAGTAGGAAAGGTGGGACGGAGAACAAATAAGAGGGGTAACAAACTTGGTTTAAGCAAATGCAAATAAAATATTTTAAAACACAGAAATTGTTACAAAAACATAGGACCCTATATATTAGTCAGCTTAGTATTCCATAACAAAATATCACAGACTGGGTGACTTCACAGAAATTAATTTTCTCAAAGTTCTGGAAGCTGGAATTCCACTGACAGAGGTGCTAACAAATTCTGTTTCCGGTGAAGGCCTCTTTCCTGGTTTGCAGATGGCCGCAATCTCCTATGTCCTCATGTTGCCCTTTCCTCAGCGCGGCTGCATGAGGAGAGAGAGCTCTCTGCTGTCTCTTCTTATAACAACATTATTAGATCAGTGTCCAACCTTATGACCTCATTTAACCTTAGTTACTTTCCCATAGGTTCCGTCTCCAAATACAGTCACATTGATGGTTAGGGCTTCAGTGAATTTATGGGAGGTGAAGGTAGGGCACAATTCATTTTATGAAACCATTCTTAATACCTCTGCTAGGGTCTTGTAGGGAGTTTATGTAAATGAAAATCTTCAAATCTTAAACTTCTTCAGCTTGATCTAATGCCAGTGGTCACCCATGGGTTCTACCATTTCATGAGCATGCTGCTCATGCGCCTATCTTAATTAATTGTTATTAATAGTGCAATTTTAATTTTATTAAGCTTATTATTTTAAAAATGAAAACTCTAAAATGCATAATATTTAACATAGAAAATCTATTAGTCACTTTGCCTATATTAAAATCTATGTTTACATCTTTTTAAATACATACATATATATGCATTTCAAAAGTTATATTTACAAATAAACCAGTAAATTAGGTAATAAATTATTCAACTGTAAACTTTCTTAGCTTAAAGTAATGGTCTCAGTCATGGTTTCATATATAAAGATGTAGTATTTTCTATATGTGCATAGATTACTTCAAAAATAATCAGATTGTATAAAGAAAATATAATTTTTAAAAGTCCATAATCAAATCTAACAATAAAAATATTCGCTACACAACATACCAGAATCTCTGGGACGCATTCAAAGCAGTGTGTAGAGGGAAATTTATAGCACTAAATGCCCACAAGAGAAAGCAGGAAAGATCCAAAATTGACACCCTAACATCACAATTAAAAGAACTAGAAAAGCAAGAGCAAACACATTCAAAAGCTAGCAGAAGGCAAGAAATAACCAAAATCAGAGCAGAACTGAAGGCAATAGAGACACAAAAAACCCTTCAAAAAATCAATGAATCCAGGAGCTGGTTTTTTGAAAGGATCAACAAAATTGATAGACCACTAGCAAGACTAATAAAGAAAAAAAAGAGAGAAGAATCAAATAGACACAATAAAAAATGATAAAGGGGATATCACCACTGATCCCACAGAAATACAAACTACCATCAGAGAATACTACAAACAACTCTATGCAAATAAACTAGAAAATCTAGAAGAAATGGATAAATTCCTCAACACATACACTCTCCCAAGACTAAACCAGGAAGAAGTTGAATCTCTGAATAGACCAATAACAGGAGCTGAAATTGTGGCAATAATCAATAGTTTACCAACCAAAAAGAGTCCAGGACCAGATGGATTCACAGCCGAATTCTACCAGAGGTACAAGGAGGAACTGGTACCATTCCTTCTGAAACTATTCCAATCAATAGAAAAAGAGGGAATCCTCCCTAACTCATTTTATGAGGCCAGCATCATTCTGATACCAAAGCCGGGCAGAGACACAACCAAAAAAGAGAATTTTAGACCAATATCCTTGATGAACATTGATGCAAAAATCCTCAATAAAATACTGGCAAAACGAATCCAGCAGCACATCAAAAAGCTTATCCACCATGATCAAGTGGGCTTCATCCCTGGGATGCAAGGCTGGTTCAATATATGCAAATCAATAAATGTAATCCAGCATATAAACAGAGCCAAAGACAAAAACCACATGATTACTCAATAGATGCAGAAAAAGCCTTTGACAAAATTCAACAACCCTTCATGCTAAAAACTCTCAATAAATTAGGTATTGATGGGACGTATTTCAAAATAATAAGAGCTATCTATGACAAACCCACAGCCAATATCATACTGAATGGGCAAAAACTGGAAGCATTCCCTTTGAAAACTGGCACAAGACAGGGATGCCCTCTCTCACCTCTCCTATTCAACACAGTGTTGGAAGTTCTGGCCGGGGCAATTAGGCAGGAGAAGGAAATAAAGGGTATTCAATTAGGAAAAGAGGAAGTCAAATTGTCCCTGTTTGCAGATGACATGATTGTATATCTAGAAAACCCCATTGTCTCAGCCCAAAATCTCCTTAAGCTGATAAACAACTTCAGCAAAGTCTCAGGATACAAAATCAATGTACAAAAATCACAAGCATTCTTATACACCAACAACAGACAAACAGAGAGCCAAATCATGAGTGAACTCCCATTCACAATTGCTTCAAAGAGAATAAAATACCTAGGAATCCAACTTACAAGGGATGTGAAGGACCTCTTCAAGGAGAACTACAAACCACTGCTCAAGGAAATAAAAGAGGATACAACCAAATGGAAGAACATTCCATGCTCATGGGTAGGAAGAATCAATATCGTGAAAATGGCCATACTGCCCAAGGTAATTTATAGATTCAATGCCATCCCCATCAAGCTACCAATGACTTTCTTCACAGAATTGGAAAAAACTACTTTAAAGTTCATATGGAACCAAAAAAGAGCCCGAATCGCCAAGGCAATCCTAAGCCAAAAGAACAAAGCTGGAGGCATCACACTACCTGATTTCAAACTATACTACAAGGCTACAGTAACCAAAACAGCACGGTACTGGTACCAAAACAGAGATATAGATCAATGGAACAGAACAGAGCCCTCAGAAATAACGCCGCATATCTACAACTATCTGATCTTTGACAAACATGAGAAAAACAAGCAATGGGGAAAGGATTCCCTATTTCATAAATGGTGCTGGGAAAACTGGCTAGCCATATGTAGAAAGCTGAAACTGGATCCCTTCCTTACCCCTTATACAAAAATCAATTCAAGATGGATTAAAGATTTAAACGTTAGACCTAAAACCATAAAAACCCTAGAAGAAAACCTAGGCATTACCATTCAGGACATAGGCATGGGCAAGGACTTCATGTCTAAAACACCAAAAGCAATGGCAACAAAAGCCAAAATTGACAAATGGGATCTAATTAAACTAAAGAGCTTCTGCATAGCAAAAGAAACTACCATCAGAGTGAACAGGCAACCTACAAAATGGGAGAAAATTTTCGCAACCTACTCATCTGACAAAGGGCTAATATCCAGAATCTACAATGAACTCCAAGAAATTTACAAGAAAAAAACAAACAACCCCATCAAAAAGTGGGCGAAGGACATGAACAGACACTTCTCAAAAGAAGACATTTATGCAGCCAAAAAACACATGAAAAAGTGCTCATCATCACTGGCCATCAGAGAAATGCAAATCAAAACCACAATGAGATACCATCTCACACCAGTTAGAATGGCAATCATTAAAAAGTCAGGAAACAACAGGTGCTGGAGAGGATGTGGAGAAATAGGAACACTTTTACACTGTTGGTGGGACTGTAAACTAGTTCAACCATTGTGGAAGTCCGTGTGGCGATTCCTCAGGGATCTAGAACTAGAAATACCATTTGACCCAGCCATCCCATTACTGGGTATATACCCAAATGACTATAAATCATGCTGCTATAAAGACACATGCACACGTATGTTTATTGCGGCATTATTCACAATAGCAAAGACTTGGAACCAACCCAAATGTCCAACAATGACAGACTGGATTAAGAAAATGTGGCACATATACACCATGGAATACTATGCAGCCATAAAAAACGATGAGTTCATGTCCTTTGTAGGGACATGGATGAAATTGGAAATCATCATTCTCAGTAAACTATCGCAAGAACAAAAAACCAAACACCGCATATTCTCACTCATAGGTGGGAATTGAACAATGAGATCACATGGACACAGGAAGGGGAATATCACACTCTGGGGACTGTGGTGGGGTGGGGGGAGGGGGGAGGGATAGCATTGGGAGATATACCTAATGCTAGATGACGAGTTAGTGGGTGCAGCGCACCAGCATGGCACATGTATACATATGTAACTAACCTGCACAATGTGCACATGTACCCTAAAACTTAAAGTATAATAAAAAATAAAAAATAAAAAATAAAAAAAATAAAAAATAAAAGAAAAAGAAAAAGAAAAAAAGGTGGGGATTTAGGCAAATCTCACCTACCTGTAACCATAACCATTTGTAGCCACTGTTATGCATTAAAAGCAAAATAAAACAAAAAAAAAATAAAAATAAAAATAAAAATAAAATATTCGCTAGTTTAATATTATTTTCAACTATCTGTAATATTTTGAAAAAGTTATTTTGATAGTTATAAATACAGAAAATTATTGTTATATATGTCTTATTTTAAATAAGTTATGCTTGGAGGAGTCTATAAACACGAATAAAAATAAGTATTCTGTAGCAAAAAATTTTTCTATAAATAGGTACGGAAATGAATATTTTTTTCCAGATCTAATTTTCAAATTATAAGTTCATTTATTGTTGCTATTAGTAATAATATTAGGGAACAATTTAAGCAAAGTCATTAGAAAAATTATCCAGCTGTCGTAATAGAACTGTGAATAAATAAGAAATTAAATGACAAAATAAATAGAAGTGAGAAATTGAGAAAGCTGAAGATAACAAAGCAAAACAATAAAAGAACAAGTGCTTTAGACTTCTGTGCAGAAATCTTACGAAGTATGTAATTAGAATACCAAATCTATTTGGCATCTAACTGTCAATTAAAGTAAATAAAAGGGTAAGATTTAAAATTGAGTGTCTCCAATAAGTGTTTAATTTAGATTTAATATGATAGTAAAAGCTGAAAATGAAAAACAAAAATGCTTTCAATTAAAGAACTGACAGTTCATATTTAATTCAGATATTGTGACTAAATAGTAAAACAGCTGTTCTCTTAAATCTATTTTCTACAGATATCTGGAGAGGTTTATATTTAGAATGCTCAAAATTTTTTTAAAAGTGTAATTCATTTATAAATTTTTTCTGCCATAATTATTATTTAATGAATAAATATATTAAAATATATTACTAGATTTTGTTGGAGATATATGTGTGTAGATATGTGTATACATGTATACATGTATTTGTATGTACAGATACACAATTCCCCATTTTTTTATACATAGAATTTCAGGTTCTTCAACAAATGAGTTAATTTTTCTCTTTTCATCCTCTAGAGACACTTATTCATAAGTATTTTTTGTGTAAAGTGTATTCAGAAGGTCTTACACACTTTAAATAATTTAGTTCCTTCATTAAAAAGTCTATGCTCGGCCAGGCATGATGGCTCACACCTGTAATCCCAGCACTTTGTGAGGCTGAGGCGGGCAGATAACCTGAGGTTGGGAGTTCGAGACCAGCCTGATCAACATGGAGAAACCCTGTCTCTAATAAAAATACAAAATTAGCTAGGCGTAGTGGTGCATGTCTGTAATCCCAGCTACTCGGGAAGGTGAGGCAGGGGATCACTTGAACCCTGCAAGGGGAGGTTGCAGTGAGTCAAGGTCGTGCCATTGCACTATAGCCTGGGCAACAAGAGCAAAACTCCATCTAAAAAAAAAAGAAAGAAAGAAAGAAAAATATGCCAAAAAAAATTCTTCATGTTTTCAAATTGTAACTTGTTATACAGCATACTACTATCTAGTTGCCTACCCATGTGTGAATATTTATAGAAAATAGTTTATATTTCTCACTCTGTGTGTGTGTTTGTATATATCCAAATACATAGTTCTCCCATGTTAAATAACTATAGGGCTACTATAAGTAGCATCTGCCTATTTTAAAAATTACTATTTAAATAACAGTAAAAGAATCTGCTATTGGTATGGAGGATTGAGTGCTTCAACAAAGAAAAGCCCAAGGAGAAATGCCTTCTCTGTTTTAATCAAGGCTTTAAAGGAAATTAACATCATTACTTCTCATATTACTCTATAAAATAAAGATGAGAAAATACTTTCCAAATTATTTTATGAGGCCAGTATTACCCTGTCATCAAAGCCAGACAAAGACATCACAAGAAATAAAAACTACAGACCAGCATACCATATAAATATAGATACAACTATCTTCAACAAAACACTAGCAAACAAAATCCAGCAGCATATTAAAAGATTATACACTATGATCAAATAGAATTCACCACAATAATGCAACATAGGCACAAAATATGAAATCAATCAAGGTAATATCTGATATTAGTAAAATAAAGAAAAATAATTATCTCAATTGATTTTTAAAAATAGACAAAATATACACTTTAACATGAGAAAACATTCATCAAAGTAGAAATGGAAGAAAACTTTCTTTATCTTGTTAAAGTGTCTCCAAAATCCCACAGCTAACATTATACATAATATTGAAAAAAGCTTTCCCCACTAGATCAGGAATAAGACAAGAGTGTCCACACTTGCCAATTCTATTCCACATTATACTAGAAGTTCTAGCCACATAAATTGGACAAGAAAAATACATAAAATATATTCCTACTGGAATCAAAGAAGTAAAATTATCTCAATTCACATTTCATTTATGACTTTATTGATAGAAAACCTTAATAATACACATACACACAATTCTATAAGCCTTAATAAAGAAGTTCAGCAAAGTAGCAGATACAAGCTCAATATGAAAATCAGTTTAATTTCTGTACAATGATCATGAACAATCTATAAAAGAACAATTTCATTTATAATAACATAAGCAAGTGTGTAAGTATATAGTTAATGAAGGAAGTGTAAGATATAAAACATTGTGAGAAATTAAATAAGACCAACAAATGAAAAGTCATCTCTTATTCATTGATTGGAAGATATAATGTTGTTAAGATAGCAAGCCACTAAACTGACCTACAGATTCAATGCTATCCCTAATCAAAATTGCAACAGCCTTTTTGGCCTACAAACTGCTCTTGAAATGCATATAAAAATACAAGGGACCTGAATAGCCAAAACAGCTTCTAAAATAAAAACAAAATTGTAGGACTCAGATGTCTGATTTCCAAACCTAATACAAAGCTGCAGTAATTAAAGCAGTGTGGCACTGGCATAAGGATAAGCATATAAATCAATGGATTATAATTGAAAGTTCAGAAGTAAACACATCAGGGAGGTATGATTATTCAATAAGGGAAGAATAGTCTTTTCAACAAATGGTGCTGGGACAACTGGACATCTGCATGGAAATTAAAAACTGGACCACTACCACATACTATATACAAACGTTAGCTCAAATGGATGAAAGATTTAAATGTAATACATAAAAATCTTAGAAGAAAACGTAGGTGTAAAATTTTGTGATCTTGGATTAGGTAATGGCTTCTTAAATATGTCACCAAAAGAACAAAGATAAAAAGAATTAAATAAATTGGATGTCATCGCAATTAGAAAACAAAACAAAAACTTGTGTTACTCAGAGGACCCTATCAAAAAAGTAAAAATGGCCAACTTATAGAATGAGAGGAAATATTTGTAAATCATGTATCTAATAAGTTTTTAGTATCTAAAATATATTTTTACATCATGTGTACTAAAATAATAAAATCATTAAAAAGAAAATAATTTAACAGATATTTCTGCAAAGAAAACACACATATGACCAGTAGACACAAGAAAAGATATTCAACATCATTGGTCATTACAAAAATGCAAACAAAACTGCAATAAAAATACCACTTTACACCTACCAACATGACTATAACCAAACCAAATCTAACCAACCAAGCAACCAACAAAAAATATAAAAAATCTACTGTAGGCAAAGATGTGGAGAAACCGCAACCTTTATACCACTGCTAGTGGAAATGTACAATGCAAATGCCGCAGCTGCTGTGAAAAACTTTCTGTCAGTCCTTCAAAAATGTAGGCAGAACTTACAATATATCCATGCATTTCACTGCTAGTCTGATATCCTAGGGCACTGAAACCATGTTAACATGCAAAAAGTGGCATACACACTTTTAAGAGAATTTCACCAAGTTCTAATATTTACATGATTTGAGTCACAAAGGAAGAAGAGAAAAATAAAATTGTGGCCAACGTTTTCCAACTCTGGCAAAAGACATAAAGTTATAGATACAAGAAAATCCCCAAATGAGAGGAATTCAAAGAGAATCATCCTAGGCACATCATATTTAAACTTCTAAAAACAAAAAATAATAAGACAAATCTTGAAAATAGCCAGTAATTTTAATTACCACAAATGTAGAAACTATGGTGACCACAGAGAGAGGGACAACAGCTTTAAGAGACAGAAGAAAAAAATAAAAATAAAGACTTTCAACGGGTAATTCTGTATTCCTTTAAATCTCCTTCAAAAGTGAATTTAAAATAAAAACATGTTCAGAGAAAGAAAAAAATAAGAAAATTTGCTGTCACTAGACATGCGATACAAGAAATGCTAAGGGAAGCTTTTCACGCTGAAGGGAAATATACAGAAGGGGAAATCTGTCCACCAAAATAAGAAAATGAAGAGCATCAGAAATAGTAAATATAGTTTTAAATATACAATAATATTTTTAATATTTATTTAAAATTTACATGACTGTTTAAAGTAAACATTTTAACACTTTTTTTTGTGGGAGTAAGATATATGTGGTAGCAATACATATGACACCTATAGTATAAAGGTTGATACGGTGGATAAATGAATTTACATCATTGAAGGTTATCAGTAAACATACTACATAAAAAGGTACACAATAAATATTAATCCCTAAGTAAATCCCTAAAAGATATAATGCAAAGAGGCTGAGCTGAAAGGTCAATAGAAAAGTTCAAAAGTTAAATTTTAGGGCTGGGTGTGGTGCCTCACGCCTGTAATCCCAGCACTTTGGGAGGCCGAGGCAGGTGGATTACAAGGTCAGGAGATCCAGACCATTCTGGCTAACAAGGTGAAACCCCGTCTCTACTAAAAAAAATCCAAAAAGTAGCCGAGCATGATGGCATGCTCTTATAGTCCCAGCTACTCCGGAGGCTGAGGCAGGAGAATTGCTTGAACCTGGGAGCAGAAGGTTGCAGTGAGCTGAGCTCGCGCCACTGCACTCCAATCTGGGTGAGAAAGGGAGGCTCCGTCTCAAAAAAAAACTACATAAATAAAAATAATAATTTTATAAGTGTCCTAATAATTTAAAAAAGCCAGAAGTGGGACAGAGAGGAACATAAAATAAAAAGAGCAGTCAGAAAAAAAAAAGCAGACCTAAATTCAACCATGTAAATATTTTCATTAAATGTTAGCAAACTAAGCACTTCTAATGAAAGGCAGGTATTATAAGAACTAATTTAAACATTTCATAATTCGCATTCATTTAAGCATTTCTTAGTCTTTGCACCACTTGAATATCCACCAGCTTCTTCATTGTGTCCTCTCATATTTGGTGGTCAGAACTGAGCCCTGAATTAAGAGGCACTGTAACTGAGCCAAAAACATTGAGTAAAAATTAACAGAGGATGTCAGCACTCGGTATGGGGAGGGAGCATGTTAATTTACAAGTGTTGACTCTCTCTGAAGAAATATATTAAAAGTTGTGTTTTTATTTGTTTTCATACTTACGTTTGTTTTTCCTCAAAATGTTTTCAACCAAAACAAAAAAGAAAACTGTTAAATAATAATATTATTCAGCTAAATTTCTTGACATAAATTGCTATGACTATAACTTGAATAACAAAAATTATTTCCTTTACTTTATCTGTCTAAATAAAGCCTATTATTTAGAGTATGTAGAGATTTTTTTTTTTTTTTTTTTTTGACGGAGTCTCGCTCTGTTGCCAGGCTGGAGTGCAGTGTTGCGACCTCGGCTCACTGCAAGCTCCGCCTCCCGGGTTCAAGCAATTCTCCTGCCTCAGCCTCCCGAGTAGCTAGGACTACAGGCGTGTGCCACAGGCCCAGCTAATTTTTGTATTTTTAGTAGAGACGGGGGTTTCACCATGTTGGCCAGGATGGTCTCGATCTTTTGATCTTGTGATCCACCCACCTCGGCCTCCCAAAGTGCTGGGATTACAGGCATGAACCACCGTGCCCCGCCAAGTGTATGTAGAGATTTTAAAAAATATTTTTCATCGAAGATTAAATAAAACATACACTAAAATCACATCATGTTGGTAAATAAAGTATTTCTGGGGAAAAAATATCCTATGCCTCCGACATTGATAAATTGTCAAGTGGAAGTGAATCTAGGAAGTGATTTACTACATCAATGATAATTTGATCACATCAGGAGATCGTTAAGTATGTATTCTGGTAGCTAAGAGGATTTGGCTCTTAAACTTGGAAGCCAATACTGTGATGACAAATAACAGACCTTGTATATCCAAGTTCCCACAGAGAATTCAATTGCTTTCTATTCATTTCTGAATAGTAACGGTATATTGAAAGTATTTTACTTAAATGAACAACCAAGTTGTGAATTCTATCACATGGTGATTTTGTACAGGGTTAAAGATGCACAATTTACACTGTAATAATTTCAAAAACTGGTCTATAAATATTCATTTTCAGTTAGCCACTATTCAGAGAATTAAGCTAGTCACTCTAAGAATGTGTTTGAAAAACTATTGCTGAATTTATTACTGAGTGATTAGTTATGTTATTAGAGGAGTGCTGAGTTTCAGTCATTGAAATTTAACACACTTCTGTAACCCATTGCTGAGAGTACTTCATTTCATTCCCATAGAAACTGATGCTTCTTTGACAAATAGGCTGTAAGTAGCTTTTGACAAATGAGTGTTAGAGTTTTAAGCCTTTGCTGTTGGTGGAAATTTTAAGCATAACAATATAGTTCAGATGATATTTTTCCCATCCTAAATTTTGTTTCATTGTAACTACTAAAAACTGTTTTATATGACAAATATTCCCAATAAAACAAGTTTTTAGAAATAAATACTTGGTATTTTATACTGCAAATGAAATGGTATAATACAATTGACAGGTAGATTGTAATAAAAGCAGGATGCCTTTTGTAAACTCTAGGGCAAAATAAAAGATATAAAAAGTTTTCAAATAATAAGCCAATAATGTAGGTAAAATGGAATCATAAAAATTTAAATAATACAGTACAACCAGAAAATGAGGAAAAAGTAACAAAAACAATGGACCAACCAGTGAAATCACAAGAAAAACAACCAGTAAGGCCGTAGATATATTTTAATATATCAATAATGACATTAAATTAAAATGTTGGAAACATCCTGATTAGAAGACATTATTGGAAGGCATCCTGATTATTACCAGATTGGGTAAAAAATCAACATCCACTTATAAAGGGGGTCAATTTGGCAAGAGGATCTACAAATCCAAAATATTTATTCACTTAATAACATAGCTTCAAATATATGAAACAAACTGATAAAATCATATGAAGAAATAAAAGAATCCACAATCACAGTCAGATATGTCAGTATCCTCTCCCTGTAATATATCCTTGGCCCATTATAAAAGTCTTAACATAGTTAAAGAGATAAAAGTCTACATAGTACATTCTCTGATCACAGTGGGATTTAATTAGAAAAAAACAATAGAAAGATATCAGGAAAATTCCCTAATATATAGAAATTGAAAAAAATGCTTCTAAACAGAACATATGTCAAAGAAGAAATCAAAAATAAAATTAAAAAGTACATATTCTGAACAAACAAAAATGAAATACAACATACCAAAATCTACAAGATATCTGTAAAGCAGTACTCAGGGAGATATTTATAACACTAAACATTAGAAAACAAAATTATGTACACTCAATGAACTCAGCTTCTCCTTTAAGAATTTAGAAAAACACAAGAAGAAATAAGAAAATGGCAGAAATCAAACAAGTGATTAATGAAATAAACAGAAAATTAACAGAGAAAAATCCTCAAAATAAAAACTTGTTGTTTGAGAACATCAGTAAAGTTGATAAACCTCTAGTCAGACTAATATAGAAAAAAAGACAAATTGAAATTTATTATAACAACACTAAAGGGTAATTAAGGGATACAAGAAACATAATATGCCAAAACATTGACAACTTAAGTAAAATAAAAAATTCATTGAGATAAAACCTACTAAAATTGATAAATTGGATTACTTCAAAATAACTTTTGTGTATTAGGGACTCAATTAATAGAGTGAAAGACCACCCACAAAATGAGAGGGAATATTTGCAAATTATATATCTAATAAGAGGTTACTATCCAGAATATTTAAAAAAAAAACTTCTGCAACAACAAAAACACACAATAAACTAATTGGAAAATGAACAAAGGACTTGAATAGATGTTTTATCAAAAGAAATATGAAAATATTAAGTGTATGAAAAGATGTTTGATACCCCTAATCATTAGGACAATGCAAGTAATAACCACAATGAGATATCAACTAAAACCTATGAGGGTGTCTACTGAAAAAACAAAAACAAAAACAAACCAGAAAATAACAAGTATTGGTGAGGATGTGAAGAAATTGTAACCCACTATGCACAGTTGCTGGGAATGTGAAACACTGAATTATCTATGGTAGTTCCTCAAAAGTTAAAACTACAATATGACCTAGCAATTCTTTGGGGTATATAACCAAAATTACTGAAAATGGGTACTTGAAGAGATACTTGTACAACAATCTTCAAAGCAGAATTATGTGCAATTGTCAAAGGTGGAAGCAATCCAAACATTTGACTACGAATGAATAGATAAGCAAAATGTGGTATATATTTATAAGAAAATATTATTCAGATTATTACAAAAGAAGGCAATCCTAACACATGCTGCATGTTTGGACTTTCAAATTGATCAAATTTATAAAGTGATTGTTCCAAAGATGTCACTCTACTTCAGGATTACACAAATATATCATGAAAATAATAGTGATATAAGTAGTAAAAACATGCTCTCAGTTTTAAATCTCAAAATAGTCAAAAAATTATAAATCACACACACTCCAAACAGAAGTTGGCATTGTAAATCACCATAATTTGGGTAAAGACAGAGAAACTACAGAGTAAATATAAACCCTAAGAGTGAAAGAAAATGAAATGTTATTTCAAATACTGTAATATATTGCCTATTTATTAATCCTAAAGTTTCATTCTTACATTTATCTAAAGCTAGTTAAGTCACTGACATTTTAGAAGGGTTTCCTTCTAAATAATTATAATCTGTAATATAACTAATGTATACATACATACACTGAGAGAGAATATACTCGTAACGATCATTATATAGTCATGTTAATTGTATCTGCCTTTGAAGAGTATGAATTAATATTTTATAATGTTTTAAACATTGTATCAATGATTTTACTCATAATCTTCTGGTAGAAAATCATTATTTTTATTGTGTAATACAGGTGAAGAAACATACACGTTTAATGCCTCAGCTAATGATATAAAGAAAGTTGCGGCAGGGGTCAACAATTACAATTTACTTGGGGATGTAACTTTCAAGCTGCTGTTTCACACTGACGTCTGGAAGAAAATCAATTATATAGAGCTTACTGGCTTAGAGAATGTCAATGCAATGAAGTTTAATTCATCATTAAACCTGTACTGTCTGTTTTACTAGTCTATTGTTTACTGTGAGTAGTAATGCAGCATAAAAACCACATCTGGAAAATAAGGAAAGGTTTATTGGAATACATACTAGAAATTAGTAATATGCCTACTGAAATGCCTTCCTATCAGACCGAATACATTTTTCTAAAAGATTTTAATTTATTGAATGAGACTGAAGCAGAAAGTAGAAGAGATAATCATTCTATTGTACTAAATGTTATGTGCTATTGTTATAACTTCTGGAACTGCATTAAAACACTCAGGGAAATAAGCTGTCTCAATGAAGAATAATGGATTCAAATGCAGCTGGAGTGACAAAAAGAGGTAACTAAGTTTTCCATTTCTAAGCAATTTACTGTCTGACAAAAAGGCATGCATATATATATATATATATATATATTTTGTGGGAATTGTTCTGTAGCTACATACAGAACTCCAAATCCAGTAAATCCTCTTACAAAGAAGAACATATGACAATAAACACAATTCGGTCAACTAAAAATATTGGCTACAGACATAAAATTTATTCTCAAGAGAGTATTTCTTGTGACTTTCAACAAAATGTTAATAAACTAGAATTTTTCCTTTTAATTCTTCCTCCCAAAATTCATATCATTTGTACAGTGTTAACTTGGATTTCTCACCTGTACATAGAACAAATGCAGGGATTAAATTTTTTGTAAGAGACATTTCTTCTACCACAGCATAGAGGCATAGGACAGACTTTCTGGTACCTTCTTAAATACACAGGCAGATTGTTCTCTAGTGTAAGTTTTATTAGAGGACAACTATTATTGGATTATGAAGCTTTTTTGGAGTGATTTTGGTTTTAGTTTCTGAACTCATTTGGGTCCAAGGTAACTCATACCTCCTGCTCTCTATAGGAACTGTATTAAAAACTAGCCATAGCAAATAGGACTTACACTAGGTAAGATATCTATCCTGTCTTCCAACTAATTCATGGCATTATCTTCTCCTGCTTTAACTTATCATATTTGGTTTCATTATCTGGGACTTAGTTTTAGCTTGATGTTATATTATCAAATAAGGGAGTATTTGCATGTGCTAGGTTCAGTATATTTTCAATAAATACACAACTTCCTATTTTTCTTCTGAGTGTGATTTAAAGATATCTTTTTGAGATAATCTGCATGACCACCTCCTTGGATCACACATTCTTATTCAGCCTACCGAATTTTCCTGCCCCACCATGTCATAGTCACCTGGTTATGTGTTTAAATGTATGCACACATTCATACTGAATATTTTTGGTGAAAATAAAGCATCATTATTTCTTGTTGTAAGGGATATTAGATATCATGCATTTCCACTTCCCTCAGTTGCTTAGAAATAAAGAAACTCAGACCTAAAAAAGTCAGGCCATTTCCTCAATATCGTTCATCGTAAAATATGTTGCACAGTCCTATTTAAAAACATCCTGATTCACTATCTTATTTTAAAACTGTGTAAAATTAAAACCAAAAACTCGTGGATCATTTACAAAAGACCTTATATTCACAAAATTGGGAAAATGCTGTATATCTGTAATGAAGTAACACCAAAACTACCATCTGTGTTTATATTAGTCCATTTTCACACTTATATAAAGATACTACTGGAGACCAGGCAATTTAAAAAGAAAAGAGGTTTAATTGACTCACGGTTCTACATTGCTGGGTAGGCCTCAGGAAACTTACAATCATGGTGGAAGGTGAAGGGGAAGGAGGTACCTTCTTCACAAGACAGTAGGGGAGAGAAAGTGTTCAGAGGAAACTGACACTTTTAAAACCATCAGATCTCATGAGAACTCCCTCACTGTCATGAGAACAGCATGGAGAATACCGCCTTCATGATCCAATCACCTCCCACCAGATCCCTCATTAGACATGTGGAGATTACAATTCCAGATGAGATTTGGGTGGGGAGACAGAGCCAAACAATATCAGTGTTCTTCAAATACAGATTTTCACTAAAGCGAAACAAAGGTAGTGCTAAGAAGCATGAAAGTGTTTAAAAATATTTAGAACATTAACCAAAATTTCTATGCCCATTCTTGGTTTTTAGTAAACATAGTGAATGTTGCAAAATGGTTGTATTATTTTTTATTTTTCTATTTAATATTCTTAAATAGTTCTTGTTATATTTACTTATCATTAAATATATTTTCATTTATGTTTTAAATTATAAATTTTACAGTGGTCATTTTACTTAAAGCTTAGTTTAACATATGAATAAATCTATCACATATGTACTTATTTCAATTTACAAGCATTATTTAATCAAGTAGTTTCCTGATTTCTATTCTAGACCAATGTGTAACAAACTTTGAGAGTATCTACTACTCATTTTCTATGCATTTTTTATATATGTAACTAAGTGCCATTGAGAGTGAAGTATAAAAATTCTTAGCATGTCCTGACAGGTTGATTACCTTTTGGGCAATGTTTGCTTATCATCCTCATCTCCTGAAATTCCAAGCTAAACCCTCCTCAGCCCTCTTCAGGGAATTTTGTGTATCTTAAGTGTTCCCGAAGTTTCCATATCATCTCACACATACTTCCATCTGCACAACTTTCTTTCTGTCCATTGAAGTTGTTTAGAGTTCATCCGACAATATTTGACTCATCCCTGAAACTTCAATTCAGATATTACTAGTTTATGAAATTTCACAGCCCAATCCTAGATAGGGCTAATACCCCGGGAGAAAATGAAGTATATTTCCAGCTGTTAAACTATGTTAGATAACTCATTTAATAATTACAACAGCAGTATAAATGTATATGTTGACCCTTTGGTGCCACTGATAAACACCGCTCTTAAGTAGGTAAAAGGTAGACAGAGAAGCTCCCTGTTCCTGCATGCCTCTCATTCTCTGAAGAATTCTGAAGCATTCATACTGCATGGTGTGACTTGACCAGTGAAGATTGGTGGTCCACTTACAAGATCTAGGGAATTATGCATTTCTGTTGATTATTTCTTATTCCTTTATTAGCCAGAGAGTTTTGTGAGATAATCAATGTTTCACAATTGATGAAATTTTAGCATATAAAACTTTTTGTTTTTCTAACAAGAAACAAAAATGAAATTAAAAAAATTGTTTTTCCTATCTCAATACAAATTTCTCTTAGTTTCTCCCTTCTTTATTTTATTTTATTTTATTTTATTTTTTTGAGACGGAGTCTCCCTCTCTCCCCCAGGCTGGAGTGCAGTGGCGCGATCTAGGCTCACTGCAAGCTCCGCCTCCCAGGTTCACACCATTCTCCTGCCTCAGCCTCCCGAGTAGCTGGAACTACAGGCGCCGGCCACCATGCCCAGATAATTTTTTTGTAGTTTTAGTAGAGACAGGGTTTCACCATGTTAGCCAGGATGGTCTCGATCTCCTGACCTCATGATCTGGCCACCTCGGCCTCCCAAAGTGCAGGGATTACAGGCATGAGCCACCGTGCCTGACCAGTTTCTCCCTTCTACGGAATGAAAATCACATGGTCTGTTTAAGAATCTTTCGTCACTTAGTTTTCTTACCCAAGAATAAAAAATAAATTTAAACTAAATTATATTTAATCACAAAATGGGTGCATATTTAATGCTATTAAACAATTTAGTAATATTTTCTAAAGTCCTATAAAGAACACACATTAATAATATAATTTCCTGAAAGACTTCTACCATTCATGCTTTAAGCACTATTATCTATGAATTTATCTTTTAGAAGTGCTCACAAAAATTGCTCACTGATACACTGTAAGAGAAAAGGAAAAATGAAGCGCAAATTTAAACAATATAAAAGGCCATCAATCAAGGATTTCTGAGAAGAGCTTATAATCTTATTCCAATCCTACTTCCTAAAGCTAACTATTATTAATATTAAATATATCCTTCTAGGAATTATCATTTATATCTATGTAAATACCATTATGCCATAAACATGTTTTAACAAAAGGAAATTATCTTATGAATAGTATGGCCTCGAAGGATGGGCTGTCTCATCTCTGGAGCATTTGTGAGACTGGCAGTTGTTGGAAGGTCTTATATATCAGGCAGTAGACAAAAGATATGCAAGAATATAATAATTTACTGCTTTACTTAGCAATGCAATGTAAACTATGTATTTTTCCTATTCCAAAGCATAGAGCTCAACTATTTTAAAATACATAAAATAATGTTTAATAAATTATTCTACAAACTTTCCGATGAGTAATTTCTTTTACTATGATGTATTTAACTGATGTTTTATAATGCCTTTCTACTTCAAACATATGAAATATTGAATACAAAGGCAATTTTAATGTATATGAGCTTAAAAATAAGAGGGATGCCCAGGTGCCAATTAACAAAAAATAACTCAAAACCACAGTGGTAGACTGAAATCAAAGTTGCATTATCCCCAGGGTATATTTTGATTGGAAATGTGCTTAGAGGCTTGGATTTTTTAACTAGTATGAAGATCAGAGTCAAGGCCTTAACACTGATGCATGGCTATAGCTAAAACTGATAAATTCCATAAATCAAGGAGCTGAGCAAAGCCTGTCTTCCCTATGAATGGAGAACATAAAGCCCTGGTTAATGAGCTCACATGCTGTAATCACAAAGCATACATAGAAACTTATTTCCAACTCTCAATTTAAAAACAAATCCAGACTTAAGGAAAGAGATTTTATTTGAAAAGACTACTACAATAGAGAAAGCACTCTGACCTCAGTGTCTGTAACAAGCTTCTCAAAATCACACAGAAAAAGAGCTTTCTTATATAGGGAGGTTTAAACAGGGTATACAGGAACTTTGTGGGGAAATTCCTGCAAATCCTTCTCATGTAGGGGTGAAGTGCAGGTATGGGAGTGAATATGCAGCATCAATGGAACAGTCCAATAGAAAATGTTCTCTGCTGTCAGCTGACTCTGAGAATGAGTTGTTAAGGGGGGATGTTCTGCACATTAGTGTTTGCTTAACTCTGGATTGAGTCAAATTTTAGGGGCCAGAGGGGGAGATGGGAAGCGTGACTAAAGTTTGGGCAAGCCAAGACACTGGGTAAGTTACAGCATGTTGTGAGCACTTGGTCAGCACCTCCTGTTGTTAGACAAAAAAATGTGCCCTTTAGGCTCTGACAGGAATAGAACAGGAGTCACTGTGAGGCCAACATTAGTCAAAGCCGTTTTCAGAGATAGACTGGCCTTTATGAGTTTTTTGTCCTTGCAGGATGGGCTGTCTCATCTCTGGAGCATTTGTGAGACTGGCAGTTGTTGGAAGGCCTTATATATTAGGCACTAGGCAAAAGATATGCCAAGAATATAATAAAAATAATAATTGTTAAAGGCTAAATAAGTGAATAAATCCAATATGTAAGTTTTGAAGGGAAGTTTGTGGGAAGATGAGAACATTTCAGGACTGAAGAATCCTTAGGTTGTGGAGTAAGGAGGACTGGCAATTCATCAAATTTTCAAAGTTGTGGTCTGAATATTTTTGGTGATGGCATAGACATCAGAGACATTGTGAAAAAAAATACGTATAGTAATTGCTCTGACCACTGTGCAAATGTCCTACTAGAAAGCACAAATTATGTCCACTGCCACATGTTTTGAAACAGCACTCCATTTTATAGTTCTCTGGTGATGATGTTAGCAGTTTTGGTAGGATTGCCACATAGTCCTGGTTATTCTCTTAGCAAATTATAGCAAAGATTCAATGAATTTCTCGAGTTGCCCACGTGTCAGTGGCACAAGGCACAAAAAGTTGTTCATGATAGAACTGCAACAATGATGAGTCCTTCAAAGTACACATCAAATCATTGGATTTTAGCTTGCAGTACTTTTTAGATCCAATAAGGTGTTGGACAGTCAAGTTTTAGTTCTTGGTGACACCAAGTCAGGAGAGAGAGAAAAAAATTGGACAAATTGGTTTGGCAGATTTTAACAGATGATGAAAGAAAATGGAAGGACTGAACATTTGGTAATGGTTGACAATTTGTGTTACGTGACAGGACACAGTCCAGTTTATAGTAAGGGACAAAGCTGTTTGAGAGAGGAAATGTAAACCAAAAGTATGTCTTATAATTTTCTGATAAACAAAATGTTTATTTTACAGTCACTCTCCCTTTGATTATAGATAATTTCAAGGATCCATTATTCTTGATAACAAAGTAAGACTAGCCTTGTTAGGTTTGGCCTGATTCTTTATATACGTGCTACAACAATGATAATTTACCTTAAAACCTTGCTTAACCTGCTTTGCTAGAAGTTTATATAAAATGTATCAGACTAGACTTAAAAGCCTCTCGAAGCTATGAGGCCGAGCTAAGAGCTTACCATACAATTTTATGTGTAGTACTTACAGATTTGAGTGGATTTCACTTTTCTCTTTGTATCCAAAATATGCTAAGATTCCTGGGTCTGACAGAAGTGAACCTTCCCACTCATTTGAAAGACTGGAAATCTTACAACCCAGTCAACAAGACAATTTTCTCAAGAGGGCTTTGTAAGCATTGGTTCCATTAAGTTAATCTTACCTCCTAAAAAGTGTCTTGTCATATTTGATTAAATGAGCAATATTCTTAAATATGACATCTCAGTCAAAACCTCGGTTGCATGACCAATGTATTTCTTTAATAAGTAGGGAAGACTCTTATGGAATCTATGCAATAATTATATTGCCATGAAAAGTAATAATAATAGATTTCAAAGAGGAGCCAGCCAAAGAGAAAAGATAAATATTTTAATCCTGTTTACAAAAGTATAGTCAACTAAGTTTTATGGGTTGTAAATAGCTTAAAGGAAAAGAAAGGTTTCTTAAGTCCAGAAAATAGAACATCAAGGCAACCATTTTGCTTCAAACAAAACCATAATTATCCTTTTTTATCTCAAAATTATACGTAAGTTTATTCAGTCTTATGTATAATAGTCCAACCTTATCCACAGGGCATACATTTCAAGGCCCCCAGGAGATACATGAAACCATGGATAGCACTTAACACTATATTACATTTTTCCTATACATACCATGATAAAGTTTAATTTAAGAATTAGGCAGAGTAAGAGATCAACAACAACAACTAAAAACAGAACAAGTATAACAACTATAGCAATATGTTAGCAATACTACTCTTATGCTTTGGGGCCATTATTAAGTAAAACATGGATTACTTGAACATAAGCACTGATCTACCAGGAAGTTGATATGATAAGGGATATGATAATCCAGACCAAAGATGCTATTTAGTGACTCATGAGTGTTTAACATATACAACATGGAGACTGTGGACAAAAGGACAATTCATGTCCTGGGAAGGACAGAGTGGGACAGTACAATATCTTATCACACTACTCAGAATGGTGTGCAATTTAAAACTTATGAATTGTTCATTTCTGGAATTTTTCATTTAATATTTTCAGACCACAGTTGGCCTCAGGTAACTGAAATGGAGGAAAAGGAAAAGACCACAGTTGACCTCAGGTAACTGAAATGGAGGAAAAGGAAACCACCGATGAATGGGGACTGTTGTGATTAATTTTTTGTTCTGCTCAATCTTGGGATAGCATCTCATTATCCCATCTGCTTTTTGGTTTACTGGAATTCTTCATATCCTGACTCAGTCCACTGAGATGGTCTAAATGTTATTTAAATTATTCTATCAGAGACCTTGCTCAAAAATACCTGGCTGACAGTTATTTTTATGAGTCTGTAAGAAAATCTTTTTTTTTTTTTGACAAATCTGACCTGTAGTTGACTCAAAGGTGCTTTCAGGCAGGCAGGAGAGTTAAAAACTACATGTAGATGATAAAAGGCTTAAAATGGTTCTGGCAATCTTGCGAATAATTTTTGAAACTAAAATGTCATATAAAAGTTATTATAAAAATAATGTAAGTGGCAAGGTTGTTTCTGTGGAATGCAAAACAAAACAAAGTAAATCCCAAATGTTTTAGAGAAATTGTCTAATAAATTTAATTATTAATTGTTTTCAACAAAGATCAAATGTATCTAATTTATGAAAAGAGATGAACATAATATTTACAGAAAAAACTTCAGATATATGACAATTCCAAAACATAACATACTACAAAAATAACAAGCCAATAATTAAAATATATGAAGATACATTAAGACTATTAAGTAAACACATTCAGTATGTCTGGAGTAGCATCTGTATATCGATGAAATGAAACAGGAGCTATTACAACCAATATGACAAAAATACAAAAGATCATTCAAGGCTACCATGCACACCTTTACCTGCATAAACTAGAAAATCTAGAGGAGATGGATAAATTCCTGGAAATATACGACCCTCCTAGATTAAATTAGGACGAAATAGAAACTCTAAACAGACCAATAACAAGTAGCAAGATTGAAATGGTAATTTAAAAACTGCCAACACAATAAAAAGTCCAAGACCAGACGGATTCACAGCTGAATTCTATCAGACATTCAAAAAAGAATTGGTAGCGATCCTCTTGACACTATTCACAGGATAGAGAAAGAAGGAATCCTTCCTAAATCATTCTATGAAGCCAGCCTCACCCTAATACCAAAATCAAGAAAGGACATAACCCAAACAGAAAACTACAGACCAGCTTTTTTTTTTCAAAGGCAGAGAATAAGAAATCAGCTCTCGCTCTCGCTCTCGCTCTCGCTCTCCCTCTCCCTCTCTCTCTTTCCACGGTCTCCCTCTGATGCTGAGCCGAAGCTGGACTGTGCTGCCGCCATCTCTGCTCACTGCAACCTCCCTGCCTGATTCTCCTGCCTCAGCCTGCCCAGTGCCATGAGGGAGCAAAGGCATAAAAATGATACAAAGGACTGGCTGGGCACAGTGGCTCACGCCTCTAATCCCAGCACTTTGGGAGGCCAAGGCGGGTGGATCACGGGGTCAGGAGATCAAGACCATCATGGCTAACACGGTGAAACCCCGTCTCTACTGAAAATACAAAAATAAAATTACCCGGGTGTGGTGGCGGGAGGCTGTAGTCCCAGCTACTCAGGAGGCTGAGGCAGGAGAATGGCGTGAACCTAGGAAGGGGAGCTTGCAGTGAGCCGAGATCATGCCACTGCACTCCAGCCTGGGGAGAGAGGGAGATTCCGTCTCAAAAAAAAAAAAAAAAAAAAATGATACAAATGATACAATGGACTTTGGACTTTGGGGAGTTGGAGGAAAGGGTGGGAGGGGGGTGACAGAGAAAAGGCTACAGGTGATGGGTGCACCAAAATCTCAGAAATCACCACTAAAGAACTTAGTCATGTACAAAAATAAGAAGAAAAAAAGTTAAAAAAAAACTCCATAATAAGTAATGTTAATTCTTAATTGAAAACCACTGAACTAGACTATACTGGATTCAAATGAGAGACATTTAACAGTCACCAAGTTAATATGTTAAAGGTTACTGAAATTATGACTGATAACACTATACTTTTTTGCCTAATAAACATCAGGCAAAACAGGACTGAATTTTGATGAATAGAAATATATCAAAACAGTGAGAGCATTGATAAATACTAGGAGCCTTATACAGTCTCTAAAATATTTATATTAATAATTTATTTATACATATTTAATATAGGAAGGGCCAAGTATTTCATTTGACTTGACAACATTCCCCATAAAATTTACAATACATCAAATAACCCTAATCTTTTCTAGCACTTTTGTCATTACAAGGTCAAAGAGCAAATCCTTGGTGATTTTCCACAGACTCTCTGGAAAATCTCAAAGACAGTTTTATGTGGAAAATATATCTTTATTTTAGGACTTGCTTTAAGGAAGAGAAAAATGTTAAAAGTTGTCAGAAAGTTTGAGCATTTGATTAAGTAGAATCATGGGTTGTGAGAAACAATACTTGGCTACCTATTTAATCAAAGTGACAAAAAATGATATTAAAAGTAAACATAGCGAACCACTTCTCATTTGACAGCAGGAGAAGCTCCTCAGCATATATAGTGAAAATTGTTGTAATGTATTTTTTAAAGTATCTGAAAATAACCCTAAGGGCATAAAACAAATGAAGAAATATTTATTCAAGAAAATCTACGAAAACTCATTAAGAATTGTGAATCTGCAGAATCTGTGTATCTGACTGTCTGCCCTCCATCCTTCCCCCAGCTGTTTGAGATGAAAACTCCACTTTGGACTGGTACAGCCAAGAACGCAGGGCTCCCTTTCTCCCTGCAGGTCCCAAGAAAAAGGCCATTTTCCAAAGACAGGCAAGACAGCATTTCTCATGCTTCCCCCGGCTACCTACTGTGGAGGCTAAGTTCCTGGTGATTGTGGCCAAGAGGCAGAGAATACTCTTCCACTAAGCTCCACCCTGTGCCTCTGAGAATTCTGGGGTCCTGATTGCCTTTGCTGTGACTCATTGCTGTGAGAGGCAAGTCAAGAAGACCTAGTGCAGCTGCCTTCCCTATCCACTGACAGCTCAGTTCCTAAAGTGGGAGTGTCTTCAGACAGAAGCACACCATCGTCCACACCCACAGCAAAAACACTGTGGCTCAGGGACTTTGCCCTGCGGGAAGCAGTCCACAGTACAAAACTCCCATCCCTCCCCTCAAAATTGACTTTACTTGCAACAGTGCACGGAGAGGTTCCTATGAAAGCTCTTGAACCAGTGAAAGTTGTGATGAAGGGCAATTGGGAAGAATTGGTAGGTTTGTTTAAAATAGAGACTGAAATGTAAGCTGGTTAATTTGCCAAAGATTAACAGGCAGAGAGATGGCTGGAAAAGCCCTCCTGTGGTCAGAACAAATCTAAAATACTGACTTCAGGAATTCTCCCTTCCAAGTGCTAGTATTTGATTAGATTAGTCTGTGGGGCAGGTTATGTCCCAAAGCATTATTGAAAACATTAGAGCAATCAGCCTGCAATTAGTGGAATTTAACAACTAGGAATGGTCAGGAAAAGTGACAGTCAAAATAACAAACAGACAAACAAGGCTGGCAGGAACTTTGTAGGTAAGCAGGACAAGTAGGTAGGAGTGAGCAGACACCATAATCAGGTTGTCTGTTCACCCTCGCCTGCTGATTTAACAGGAAATGTTCTTCTCTGTGGCACCATATTGATTGCTGAAGCTTAAAGTCAAGCCAAAATTTAAGGGCCTGTGGGGAGGAAAGAAAATCCACTAAAGTTCAGTCAAACCAAGTCATTGGGTAAGTTATTAGTAATACTGGGCACTCGGTAGCAACTGACAATTTGTACATCTAGGAGCTGTCAAATCCACATGCCAGGAGCTAAACATAATAGAGCAATAGGAAAGAGACTCAAACCATTTATGTTTAAATGCCCTCAGGGACATTAAAGAAAAAAAAGAAAAATATAAGGATACAGAATATCATGGCTAGACTCTAACAGACACTAAAATGTAAGAATTCAAAACATTATAAATAGAAGCTAGATTTGGTAAACAGCCAAATATAATTTCTATAAAATAAAACTTACAGTTACTATAATAAAAGAATAACCTGAAATGAGTAAGTTATACAATAGCTAAAGAAAAGTTAATCAATTGTTTTAAAAATAGCAACAATAACAAACCAAAAATTGGAACATGAACTGGCAAAAGATTATAATCTATAATACATAAAGTTTAATAAAAATATAATATAGACAATGATACAAAAAAGTGACGACTCAAGAAAATAAATGTACAATGTCAGTAAACATGTGACTTTATAATATAAGAAACTAAAACAAATTTCTCAATTACTATATTTCCATTTCTCAATTACTATATTAAAGAAGAATTAAAATCATTGCTTATAAACACTAGTCTAGATTTAGGGAAATTAATCATGTCATGTATAACCTTTGATTGAAAGATGATTGTGGCCACTTTTGGGGAATAATTTGGCATTGTTAACAGAAAAACAAAACTGTAAAATATTTAAAGTGGTTTATTCTGAACTAATATGAGTGACTATGGCTCAGGAAACAGTCTCAAGCAGTCCTGAGAAAGTGTATCCGAGGTATCCAGGGTATGATTTGGCTTTATACCTTTTAGGTAAAACCATTAAGTCAATACATTTTAGGTAAATCATAAGTCAATACATGGAAGATGTAAGTTGGTTTAGCCTAAGGAGGCAGAATACCTTGAAGTAGGGTGATTCACAAGTCATAGGTGGATTCAGAGTTTCTGATTGATTGGCAGTTGGTTGAAAGAGTTAAGCTTTGCCTAAAGACTTGAAGTAAAAGCTTGAGTTAAGATAAGGGGGAGTCATGGAGGCCAAGGTTCTCATGAGGCAGATGATGCCTCCAGGTAGCAGCCTTCAGAGAGAATCAATTATAAATGTGTCTTTTCAGACCTTAAAGGTTAGACTCTTTTAATCTCTCCTAGATCTGGGAAAGACATAGGCCTACAAAGTGAAGGTCTGCTGCATTAATGGAGATTCTCTACAGATGCAAATTTTCCCCACAAGAGATGGTTTTGCAGGGCCATTTCAAAATATGTCAAATTTATTTTGAGGTAAAATATTTTTATTTCCTTCAAGGTCTGCTATCTGTCATGTGATGCTATACCAGATTCAAGTTGGAATTTGGTAACTTATTGTCACAGAGTCTATTTTGTCAGTCTTACACTCTCTATTTCAATGTTAATGCTGATCAGTTATGCCTAAACTCCAAAAGGGAGAGGATATAATGAGAACTGTCCAGCCTCCCTTCCATCATGGCCAACAATCCAGCTTTTCAGGTTTCTCTGGGGTCCTCTAGGCCAAGAGGGGATTTCGTTCAGTTGGTTGGGGGGCTTAGGATTTTATTTTTGGTTTACAGCATTATATACTGACATTTTATGTGTGTGTCTTTGCCCTGACATATCTGCTTCTGGGAATGTATTTAATAAAATTCTCTTAATGTGTGTAAAAATATACAAAGAGTTTATTATGACAAAAATGTCAAATGATGTAAATTTTCACCCATAGAACAATTTTATGTAAGTACTTTTTAGAATATAACTTCACAATAAAGTTTACATAACTGGAGTTTTGCAATGTATTTTGACCTGTAATGGAGCTGCTTTTCTCTAAATGTATACTTATTAAGAAAGAAAATAAATGGGTTTTACTGTGATTCTTTTGAATCAGGGAGCCACAAAGTGCATCTCAACTAGAAAACATTTAATTATAGTAATAATAAAATTATCAGATTCATATTAAATTTTCACATACCCTTCGATCACCTTAAATATTAATGTAGTAGTTTTATCTATGGCCAAAAAATTAAAACATTCATTTTAGATATCTAGGTCTAATCATAAAACCCAGAGAAGTCAACTCTAAACCTGGAGAAGCCTTTAGAGTCCTGAAAACTGAATTATTTTTTAGCAAAAATAAAATACCTATTTTAAAAATGCAGAAGTCAAATTGAAAGACTCAGTGTAACGTAAAGTCTAGTATGAAGATATTTTAAAATATTATGTGATTTTTCTGTTTCTTGATAGTTACTGCATTCAGATGGCTAGATTATAAAGACTGACCTTCCTCAGACAATAGACATTTAAGAAGTAAAAACTATGCCTTTTCTTTTTCTTTTTCTTTTTTTGGAGGGATAGCAAGGTTGAGGGAAACACAAGACATATTTATCTGATAGATACAATGCAACCTAAACTTTACAAATCTGCTTATTCTTCTCTACGTATATGGAGCTAGAAAATCATAAGGAGAAATATAAAGACTTCAATATTGGTAGATCCCTGAGTGGGTTGAAATTTAAGCAATTCACCCATTAGTTTAGGAGTTTTGAGAGTGTAGAGGAGATTTGAGCCCACATTACAGGCGAAAAGAATTCCAGGGAGATAAAATGTGTAAAATGTTTAAATGGAAATACACAGTGGATAGTGTGTTACGTGCTTTAGACACTCAGTAAGTTTCCTGCAAGCCAATGAGATCTTGGAGCAGCCTATTAATCCTTGGTGCTCAAATACCACCTGAAGTATTCAGAAAAACTGACATATCGAAATTAGCTAAATAAGTTGAAAGAGATCTTGTTTTATACAATGAGTTAGTAACCTGCCTATACCTATAATTGAGAATGTGGTGAAAAAAATGGCCATATCTGGTGTTGGCATCACATAGGCAGACAACAAACAAAACCACATCATTCAACCTTCTCTCCACACCACCAACTGCCTCAAGGCTGAATAATATTTTAAGACAGTAATTGGAGAGATGGTTCTCATTAAATTCTCTGAAAATTATTTTTTAACTTAACTGAGTAAGAAAAAAATAATACATGCATTAGAAGATACTTCATAAGGACTAAAAGTGATAATATTTTATAATTTGTGAATGGTAATTGAGAGGTAAAGAAAATAACGTTTGTAAAAGTCAATTCTTTTTTCCAGAGAGCAGATGATAGATTAATTGGTAGATTGATACATACATAGATAAATGATAGATAGATACATAGATACATAGATAGATACATAGATGATAAGATGGATGGAGATATATACATACATAGACAGATATATGATAGATGATAGATAATAGATAGATAGATGATAGATAGAAGGGAGGGAGAGAGAGAAAGCAAAAGGGACAGATAGTGAGAGAGAGAGAAAGAAAGAGACAGACAGAGGCAGAGAGAAGGAAAACAAACCATCTTTTCTTTCTGAATTAAGGATATTTTCTTGTTATATCCTACTGCTGACAGTTCCACCACTTTTCCCACAAGAAATTTGCTTTGATTGCTTTGTAAGGTAAACGGACTAGTTTCTCACACGCAAGATTTGCTTATTCTTAACTAATTCAGAGTTAATGATCCCCAAAAATTGTTCAAACTTGTTCAGGGACCATCTGCCAAACCCAGAGACATTTCTTCCTGGGAATGAAAAGATGTCTGTGTTTATGTTCTTGTATTTATGCCTTTGGATGAATGTTGCATGGGAGGTTAGTAAAAATAAACTTTCGTCATATTTTACAATTCAAGGGATCCAGTTTTTTTCTAATGATAGTAATTATTGTCACCATTTCAGAGCACATTTTATTAGGTCCTGTGCTAACAATTCTATTAGAAAGTATTATCAGCTTATTTTAGAGAAGAACAAATTGCATTTAACAGAGATTACATCACTTTCCTAAGCCCTCCCAGCTAATAGGTGGCATATGTAGAATCAAAGTTGAGAGGGTGCTCACAGTCACTATACAACACCATTTTCATGTACTCTCAAACTCCAGGCCTCAAGTAATCCTCCTGCTTCAGCCTCCTTAGTTGCTGGAATTAAAAGTATGAGCCACTGTGCCTTCAATACACTCAAGACAAAATAATGTAGTTCTGTATAGTATTAACGGTATATGCCACTTTGAAAATGTTAATTCATTTACATTTTCTTTACCATTTGAAAAAAACGTAAGCTTCGGTCTTCTGTGTTGAAAATAATCTGTAAGTGAGCAACAGCAGAAGAAACACCAGTTGAGACTATGACAATAATTAGAATTCAGGCAACCGTGAATAGACCAGTGTGGTGGTAGTGAAAAAGTAGTGAGACATAGTCAGATTTTTGTGTATTTTTAAATAGAATATACTAATGAATTGGGAATGGGTGTGAGAGAAATATAGCAATGAAGGATAGTTATAGTAGTCATAGCCGAATCACCTAGATAGATAAAGTTTCTATGGACTGAGCTGGGAATACTTTGGAAGGAGCAGGTCTGGGGTCAGAACAGAGGACAGCAAAGGGCAGGAGTTAGTCTTGGGCATGGTAAAGTTGAGATGCTTATTGTGCTCTTCAGTTTTGCTTTGAGTTTGTTCAGGAAAATAAATTTTATAAATTAAAACTCCATTGGATATAGAAATTAGGATTCATACCAATGTTGGATCATTTTGGAATTCAGGTACATTGATCAGGGAAATCATTACTGAAGGTCAGGGAAATCGTAGCTAGAGGTGAGGCAGACACCAAAGCACTGAAGCCCATAGTTCTCAAGTGTTCTCTGGAAATTTTTAAATCTTAAGACTTACTGACAAAGTTCACATTGTCTTAGTATGTAGCAATGAATCAGCTGATTCTCAGGTTCTCATGTGTCTGGCTGTGACTCTCATGCCTACACACACATCTGGCTGCTACTTCCATTAGAGAATAATGATCTTCCTATCATTTTGCTATCCAGATATTGAAACCTTCCCACCGATAGTCCTAACAAGAACCATAGAGGGCAGCAGACACCAGGATATGCTCTTAGCTGTTCCTCACCATGCAGAAGGGACCTCAAAAGGGGGTACTGGGTATGCCACATTGGGAAAAATATAATCCAATATAAATTTGTGATCAAAATATCTAGTGAGCAATTGGATAGAGAAGTTTGTTTCTGGGAATGAATGAGCAGCAGCATCATAGATGGTTTCCTAGGGCTGCCATAACAAAGTACTACAGACTAGGTGGCTTGAAACAAACAAACAAAGCAACAAACACAACTGTCTCACAGTTCTAGAAGCTAAAAGTCCACAATCATGGTCTCATCGTGGTCATACTCCTTCTGAAAGTCTGGGCAGAATCCTTCCTTGTCTCTTTGTAGCTTCTCGTGGTGGCCAGCAATCCTCGCTTCTCCTTGTCCCACAGCTGCATCATTCCAATCTCTGCTTCTGTCATTGCATGGTACTCTTCCTGTTTGTCTCTGTCTTTACATGACATTTTTCTCTATTTATAAGGGCATTGGTTCTGTTAGATTAAGACCCACCTTAATGGCAGCATCTTAACTCGAATTTACTTGATTAATCAAGTTAATCAAGTCTGTAAAGGGACTGTAAAGACCCTATTTCCAAATAAAATAACATTCGCTGGCACCATGGGTTAAGACGTCAACACATTTGGAGAGGGAGAGAGCATACTTAAACCCATAACAGTGGTCTTCAAAGTTCTGAGACTGGACCAAAAAAAAAAAAAAAAAAAAAAAAAGTGAATTTAGGTAAGAAAGCGGAGAGCTCCTAAAATTCCCATCTGACACATAGAAGAGGCGATCAGAAAGAACAGCCAAGGAGATTAACAAAATATGGTCATTGAGATAGAAGCGTTTATAATTTTTTTTTTTAAATTGCTGCTGTAACAAATCACCACAACTTAATGGCTGAAACAATACAAATAAAATTTTGGAAAAGTCAATGAATGATAATAGAAAAAATGAACAACCCTTTAAACAGAGAAAATGTTTGAATGTTGGTACTTTATTTGAATAGTACATAATTGCTTCTGAGATAGGAATAGCACTGGGTAGTCACAGGAGGATGGAAAAATCCAAACAACAACTAAAACAAGAACTATACAAAAATAAATCCACAGGGTAACACAAAACCCAAAATGAGAGAGTAAATGGCCAAAATCTTGGTCAAGGTGACATGTCCATAAATCTTCTGGGCAAGCCCAAATAAGGGAGAAAGAGGACAGCAATGAGGGGCATCCCTGAAATCCCGCATTGTTCCAGAATATTGAGTGATTATTTCACCCTCTAATTAAAGCAACACCCATAAAATGAGAAACCCAAACTCTGTGGTGTGACTCATTCTCATGAGCATGCCTGCCTTCTCTCTTCAGTGTATACTTTTGTTTTGCAATAAGATTTCTTGCCTTTTGCTTCATTTTGACTTATCCCTGAATTCTTTCGTGCAATTATGTCAAGGGTCTGGGAACCAGCTGGGGCTGAGGTCTCACCAGCATCCCGAGACCCTGCTGAGTCTCTGACAATACTTCTACCAGTACACATGTTTTCATATGGGTTGATGAACATTTAGTTTTAAAAATGTATTTATTTTTCTATAGCTGACTGTTCATCTTGGCTTTAATAAATAAATAAAACGTTCTTGTCTTTTTGGAAAAAAACAGAATTTTTAAAATATACCTC
Organism: Pan troglodytes; assembly: GCF_028858775.2. Taxonomy (NCBI): domain Eukaryota; kingdom Metazoa; phylum Chordata; class Mammalia; order Primates; family Hominidae; genus Pan; species Pan troglodytes. The sequence continues at coordinate 95,544,793 of NC_072412.2, read as the reverse complement.
TACCTCTATTAATCAGTGTTCTCCAGAGAATCAGAACCAACACGGGGTGTGTGTGTGTGTGTGTGTGTGTGTGTGTGTGTGTGTGTGTAGGGTAAGCGAGAGAGAGAGAGAGATTATAAGGAATTGGCTCAAATGATTTTGGAGGTTGAGAAGTCCCAAGATCTACAGTCAGCAGGCTAGAGACCCAGGAGAGCCAATGGTGTGGTTCAAAATCTGACACACTCACGACCCACAAAGAGCCCATGTATCAGCTTGAATCAAAAGGTAAGAAAAAGGTGGATGTTCCAGCTCAATCAGTCAGTCAGGAGGAATTTCCTCTTATTTACGGGAGAGTCAGCTTTTTTGTTCTATTCAAGGTTTCAACTGGTTGGATGAAGGCCACCACATGAGTGACAGCAATCTGCTCTACTCAGTCTGGCAATTCAAATGTTAATGTCATCCAAAACATCCTCCCAGACAAACCCAGAATAAGGTTTAACCCAGTACCTGGGCACCCTGTGACACAACCTGGTTGATACATAAAATTAACCATCACAGTCTATATCAAAAAATATTCTTTGTGAACTCAGTAAGTGCCGTGCACTATTCTAGAAGTTGGAAATATATTACAGCAGAGGAAGCAACCGAACAAAAAAGTCTGCTTTGTTGTAGTTTACATTCTATGGAGGAAGATCGATTTTGTGTACAAATTAAGCATGTATGTATTTATACAATAGGATCTATTTAATATGTGTATTTTTAAATAGATTTTAAAATATTGAAGCTAAGTCTGAAATTTTTAAGAAGCTATTACAAAGACCATATTTATTCCATTTTTAATAAACTTTTATGTCTATGTTTGAACATCATGATTAAGCCAACTGAAAATTTGACGAAAAAAACTGAAACACGTTTATAACTCTTCAAATGTACTTTTAAACATTACTAAAAAGTAAGGGCATATTTTGTTTTGATATCCATCTTATTGAAATTATTCTTTAATTGTGATCACAAAACATAAAATCAGAGTTCTTCAACATTTATAAATACACAATTAAGTTGCTGGTTTTGAAGTGAAAATTAACATACATGGCTTTCATATACAAAAATAAAATACAAATTATATTGTTTAGTATTATATCAGTATGTTTTTGTTTTTCACAAATGTAATTATCATGTTTTTAAGGTATCAAATAGTTTTCCATAAACATGTACAACGAATTTTTAAAGTATTATCTGACAATCTATTATTTATTCATCACCTCTACTTTGGATTTTTTTGAATATCAAATGAATCTTTACTTATTACTATTCCCTAACACTTTACAGTACTGTAAAATCAAACTACTATGAGCTTCTAAACTCTATCAATGTATACTTAAGGAATTTCTATGCATGTAGTTGTGAGCTTAGAGCTTTTCATAGAACGTGTAATTAATGTTAAAAATTGTTTTCTGTCTCTGAACATACTATTAGGATGCAAAACAAAAATTGTTACAAAATTTCTCTAAGGATTATTCTGCAATATTGTAGCACTATCTGAGTGATTGAATGCATTAGCAGTCTAGGAATTTCAGCTAGAATCTGCATTAATCCTTAGCAAGCCTGAGTTACACATATAGTAGAAACCCTGAAGAACTCTGTGCTTTTAATTACTGCTCCTTTCTTTCTAGATATAGAACTCCCCTGGTGATGAGCAACTGAATAAAAATCCATCATCAAGGCACTCAAAGTTTATCATTGTTACTAGTGACCTTACCATGAACCTAAGTTTAAGGACAGATTAAAGGAAAGGCCGTGTGAGTATAACATTTAAGAAACTAGCTTTATTAGAGTAAACATCAAAATAGTTAACTTGCTTGGTGTAGTAACAATTCTTATTAGGAATCTGGTCAGTATAGCAAAATAATTTGTTTCTGTTGTTCTTAAACTGAATGCCCTCAACAAGTACTTTTTATAAATCAGAGCTAATTTTATTTTAAAGACGTTTTTAAAATACAGTAATGATAGACCTAAAATTTATTTATTTAGAAATTAACTTTTTAAAAGATTTCTTAAAATTTTAATATAAACACTTCATATTTTCAAGTTCTCTGAGAAATATTTATAAATTTAGACATTCCTGGATTTGGTTGCATGTCCGCACCTCAGTTCTTCTTGATTCATTTTATTTCCAGAATATCTTTGAAATATAACAATCCAGGTATCTACAAGAATCCCCAAATTATGAGAGTGCAATAGATTTGATACTGCTCAGTCCAGACTTAAAGATGTCTAACTTTTTAATGCATCATTTAAGTCAAATATTTTTCATTGACTTCCGTTCTTCTGTACCATCAATACTCTTGTACTGTTGCCCATATTGTGCACAATGATATTTCAATCTTTTTAAAAATGCCTCTAGTTCAGGAAGCCTCAACTGCTATGAACAATCAACCTAACTATTAGTCGATATTCACCAGTTTATTTCAATGTTTGTCAAGGTTTCTGGTGACTAAAACACATTAAAATTTTGTCAACATGTATGTATTTCCAACTGAGCTCATAATATTAAGGAGAGAAAATAAGAAAAAAATGGCTACCAGTTTCTTCTCAATAAAAGCAGAAAGTCTATTTCTAATATTTCTCTTTTTGGGTCCCAAAATATCACTGAGACACTTTCAGAATGCCATGATTTCATTTTGCTTCCCCATTTTGTTTTCATGGCTTTCTCCTTTGGTGTTCTAAACTTTCTATATTGAATCTTGTTAAACTTCCATGACATTTTTTTGTGATCTTCTTTCCTAATAATCAAGATACTTCTGTTTCTAACAGCACCCCTTACACAAGTAACTCCGTATTAGAAAAAGGCACCATCTTACATTTCAATAGGCACCATGCCAACACAGACAATATGTTTTGCCTAATCAATAAAGACTGCATCCAACCAGATAAGGACATAACCAAGCACATTCTTCCACTATCAATCCTCACCAGAGGATTCTGTGGCCATAAAAACAGCAGGACTTCATCAGCTAAAAACATACATTTTAATAGACAACGTCTTGCTGTCACTTGTGATAAGCACCTGGCAACCCCAGGCTAAGGCTCTGCCAACATCAAAGACATTTCCTTGCAAGATGCTGACGCTGATGGGCTGTACAGGGCCAAGGCAGGACATTGTGTTTTTGTGCATGTTGCTCTCCACGAACTGATTCATTAACCCTTTTTCCTAACCCTTTTCTCTTGATCTTAAATGTTATTATACTTTGTTTGCTGTGGGTTAATTTATAACATTTTTATATTAACTATGTATACTATTGTATATGGATTGCAATACTGACTGACCTGTGGAATTGTTTGAGCCTGTGCGCTCACAGCTCTGACTACTGTGAACAGGAAGTACTAAGGAGAATTGCATCCTTGGGAACCCCATGAGGCTTGCTTTTAGGATTGAAATTGCATCAATAAAAGTCTGACATTGTGGAAAGACACAAGCCTGCCTGGACCTGGTTATCTCTGACTTTGTGCTGCTCAGGATAAGAAGGTTAAATCAAACACACTTTAAGAAAACAAAGGGAAGGGGGAAATTAAATGGCTTAGGTCATTGAGCCACTGAACCACCAGAGTAGGGTTGACTATAGTGACAACTGCAGTGAGGGACTTGAACATTGTAACAGTATCTTTTGCACCTTGTTTTTACACCTCTTAGATGTCAGAGTCACTTTCTTAGTAGAATTTCTCCGCAAGTCAAGAGATATGACTGGGTGATATACTGTAGGTTTCTATGTTTAAATAGAACTTCGGAGGACTTACCAAAAAGTATAGATTAAAGAGTGGGCTAATCTTAGTCTATGTCTCCCACATACTTGCTACAAATATTGAAACATACAATTTAAGTTTATATTGATAAAGAGATTATCGTAGTAACAAGTAATTGTAGTAACTAAGTTTTGGCTTTATCTTGTCTTATAAAGTCACCCTCATGAAAGTAAAATATTTAATTTGCTTGCTTAAGACCTTTATTACCTTACAGCAAAATAAAACAAAAGTTTGACATGTATACCTGCCTAAATTGTTTGCAAAAAATATTTTAGCTTTTTTCTTTTTAACACAAAGCAAACCAACATATTATGATCACAATCTTTTTTCTTCAACATAGCCACCAGTGTCACTTTACTTCAGATCCTTGAAGCTATCTTGTATGAGTGTGGTAAGAAGTAGGGCCAAGTGTGATTATTGACTGTAACTACGAAGTTTGATCCTCTTAGCAGATACGTCAATATATTTTTATTTTTTTAATCACGGGACGTAGAAAAGGATATATGCTCTGACTAGATAAATTTTGTAAATGGATATCTGATTTATATGAATATATAAAATTATTTTTACCTCTCACATGCCATAATTATCAGTGAAAATATAATTATATTTATGACAAATAAATAATGTCTATATTTTTTTAAATAATATATTTTGAATATTATATTTTTTTCAGAGAAGCTACAAAGGCAGAGATAACATTTCAAAAAATATTACATTGGCCAGGTTCGGTGGCTCACGCCTGTAATCCCAGCACTTTGGGAGGCCGAGGCAGGCGGATCACAAGGTCAGGAGATCGAGACCATCCTGGCTAACAAGGTGAAACCCCGTCTCTACTAAAAATACAAAAATTAGCGGGCGCCTGTAGTCCCAGCTACTCAGAAGCCTGAGGAAGGAGAATGCCGTGAACCCGGGAGGCGGAGCTTGCAGTGAGCCGAGATTGTGCCACTGCACTCCAGCCTGGGCAGCAGAGTGAGACTCCATCTCAAAAAAAAAAAAAAAAATTACATAAATCTATGTAGTTAACACTTTTCTTCTTTAAATGGATGTATAATAGTTGTACATTATTTTTGAGGTATGTGTAATATTTTGATATTTGTATATTATAAAATGTGTAATAATCAGGCTAATTGGGATATAAAAACTAGATGAAATAAGTTACAAAATTAAAAAAAGTTATAAGCTCCAAACATAACATCTTGTGTAAAAAACATTGGTATACAAAATGATTTACAGTGCTAACATTCCTCAAGAAAAGGGATCATAGGTGATATCTATTATCCTATCAAGTCCTTCAATACTTTCCAACCTTTTTGTCAATGTAGTCTTTCTTATTAATATAACTGGGACATATTTTGTATTCTATAGTATTTTCTGAATCAATTATAATTCCCCTGAGTGAAGGCCATATTTTATAAGTCTCTAATATCTACAATAGTATCTAGCACAGAGTATCACAACTATATACTGAATATGAATCTATTATTAGTTTTTCTTACTATATTTTTATAGAGGGCAGAAGAATGTCTTAAAATACACTTCAAATTAACATAATTAGATAAAAAGTAATAATGACCATTTTCACACCCACATAATACACATCTCAGTGAGAAGTATTAAAGGTGAAATAACATGAAATACTGCATTTTTTAAGTCCTTAGTGATCTTTAGACTGAAATAGTAACTAGAAGAGTCTACAAAGAGCTGTTTTGATGTTGCATTGTTCAAGGCTGAGACTCTAGGACAGGTAATGAGTTGGATATTTTACGAAATGCTAATAAGCAGCACCAAAAAAACGTGTCTACTATAGAATGTGCAGAACATCCTTATTTGTCATAGAGTAAAAACTCTGCATTTCTGCCTTGTGATTTATTTATGAAGCTGCTTCTTCCAATGTGAATAATGTAGCATCCAATGTGAAGGATGCATATTTCTTCAAGTTACCAGAGGAGTGCTTCTCTTGATAGCTGAAGGGTTTCTTGAAACATTTAGTAATATTTTGCAAGCTTTGAATATCTTTCAGAAAAATCACCTTCCCCAACTATTTTTTAAATTCACTTTATCAATATGTTTCCATTTAACTTTAGCATTCATTTAGCTTCCAGGATGATTTTCTTGACATAATATTCCAAATTTTCTCAGATCCAGAGGCAAGACTTACACCAAATAAGTTCCCTATCAACAAGGGAGAAACAGAGGAGATCACAGAATGGTTTAGTTTAATTTTACTCATCTTAATCCTTTCATTCATCCAACATACATATATTAGCTACTCTTTATGAATGAGGACTTAGATAGACCTTGGTGATATAGAGAAATAATAAAGTATGTTTCTGAATTGTAAGATGCATATGCTTTACTGGAATTAATACTTAAGCAAATAGAGATTATAAAACAATGCTAGATGTACAATGGGGTTGTTGCTGATCACAGAAAGGTGAGAATATTCTGGTCAAAGAACAATGCAACCATATTTGAAGATTAGTTTCAGTGACATACATAAAGTAAAGGTCTGAAGCATTACTGTCCAAGGAATCATTTTAAAAGCCTGGACCACAATGAGTCTAATATACCACATAATCAGAAAATAATATTGACAGGACATAACCCATTAATGAATAAGATCTGACTGAAATGGCTGCCTTCAGAAAACCACTGCGAAATTTGATATGATACAAGACAGCACTGGTTAAAAAAAGAATTTGTCATATTTTGGTGCAGGTACATGCTCAGAGAAGGGGATTTTTATGAAGTAGAATTCAATTTTTTGTGGATTTTATCTGGAGATTCTGCATATTGCAGTATATCAGGCGGCAGTGGAAATCCCGTCATTGTTGCCTGGAAAATTAGAGAACTGAAAATAGGGAATGAGTGGTTGCTGCAAAAAGAGGAAAAAGTTGTGAAAATTGGAGAAAAGAAAAAAAAAGAGATGGGAAATTATCTCTACTATAGCTCTCTCTGACCCCTGAACTATGCATGTGTGGAACAGATTTAAGAAAAAAACTCAGCAAAAAATTATATACCTAAAATGAGACAGTGGATGGGGCCAATAAACAGGTTTGATTTGTGTCCAGTGAAGATAGTTGAATGCTAAACAGAAACAACTCTCAACGGAGAAAAATGACATAATCTTCTGTCTTTCCAAGTTTCTATTCATAATTTTGAAGACTCCATCTAAAATTACTTTATATAAGAAAAACTGGGAAAATGGGAAACATTCTCAAAAGGAAAAAAATGAAACCAATAACAAGATAACCTCGATATTGTAAATAGAAGACATAAATGTTAAAATAGCAAATATAACTACTATAAGATCACAATATGCTCATAATTAAGGAAAGATATGAATTCTTAATATATCTACATATTATAAGGAGGAAGCAAATGTAAATGTAACTTAGATGTGAAAAGTACCATCTCTGAAATAGTAAATTCACTAGATGAATATAAGCCTTAATGGAGATGACAAGGGAAAGAGAAAGTGACCTTGAAGGAAGAGCAATAAAAACAACCACCACCACCACCACGCACACACACACACACACACACAGACACAAACACACACAAATATAAATGAAAATGAACAGAGCCATAGAATCAGTTAGATATTATTAAAGAGTCTGAAATCTGTGTAATTGGAATTCAGAATGAACGAAGAGAACTGGAGGGAAGAAAAAATATATATGAATAGACACATGCATATATACGTACACACACACACGTATACCATATCATTTGAAGATGCAACTCTTGAGGTTTTCCCACACTCTTTTAGATACATTTTCAGACTCACATCATAAAATTTGCTCAATTGGGGTTTGCTTTCCATTTTTGGTTTAAAAAACTCTGTTTCTCCCACTCTTATTATTTATGTGTATACACATATATAATGTATATACACATATATATTCATACACACAGCAGGTTTACTACTGTTAATCAATTAAAAAAATACACACTACCAGAGAAGCATGAGCATAAAATGTGGATCAATTTTATGATTACATGCTCCACTTGCCATTGTCTTAAGCAGCCCTCTCCTTGCCATTGATGCATAACTGTTGAGCCTAAAGCATCCACTCCCACCATCACCTTGTATTATGGTCTTAAAAGGCAACTCAGAAGCTGATGCTCTGATTAGGTAATGTCATGTGGAATCATCATTTTCAACGTGATGGTATCCATTATTTATCTTTGTTTTTTTTAAAAACAATAGTATAATTTCCTCAAACTTAAAAAAAACTGTTAAAATAGTTCCATATTAATTGATCAATCTTAATTATCATTTACCACTATTGGTGATACTGTTTGGCAACTTGAATGAGATACTAACTGCCATAACTAGCTCATTGCAAAAGTTCATTTTTTTCTTTTAAATACATCATTAGTCAGTAAATTTACACCCATTAGTTTTGCATCCATCTACTATCCTGACTTTAGCCAGCTTTTACATTAGGTTTGCAAAGTTGGGTCTTTCTTGTTCTAGTTCTATCTTTGCTTCTAAATATATTTGCTGTTTGCTTCTACAAATAAGCAGTTTTTATAAAGGTAAATTTTAAACTTATAATAAATCTTGGAGTACTGCTAGAAAGCAGAGTAATATGGAATAGATCAAGTAAGAGATAAAGAGTTTGTAAACAAACTGAAAAGTCTTTCCCAGAAGTAGCCCTGACGAACGAAAATCGACAGAACTTTTTAAAGCTGCAGTGGCAGAATCAATACTAAGAGTTGTCAGAAAACCATTCAGTATGGATATGTCTAGATTTGAAGGCATCAGCACAGACTACTTTATGCCTTATTTGGGGAATTTAAAATAAATCCAATGATTCCAGTTTTGGAAGCATAAATAGCTCTTTCTGTAATCCATGTGCCTGGCAAATTTATAGACTTAAGATGCTAAAGGAAGGAATATAAGATGAAACACTCACTACAGATACTAGACAGAAAAGAAAACACATCAAGAATTGAGTTGTATTTTAGACTGATAGATTATCTCTCTAAGGGAATCATACTAGTGAGTGAGAGGAAGTTTTTGTAAAAGATTCTTAAAACTGTTGATAATTTGGGAAACCTAGAATATAAATTACATTATTAAAATGAAGGAACCTACAAGAGAGTACCCAATGAGTATATTATAGCAATAAATGAAATTATATAAGTTAAAATATAAATCAGGATTCCAACTTTTGCCTAAGAAGTAGTGTGATGATTAATATTCAGTGTCAACTTAATTGGATTGAAGAATGCAAAGTATTGTGTCTGGGTATGTCCGCGAGGGTGTTGCCAAAGGAGATTAATATTTGAATCAGTGGACTGGGAAAGGCAAACCCACCATCAATCTTGGTGGGCACCATCTAATCAGCTGCCAGCACGGCTAGGATAAAACAAGCAGAAAGAAGTTGGAAGGACTTGATTTGCTGAGTCTTCTGGCTTTCATCTTTCTCCCATACTGTATGCTTCCTGCCCTCAAACATTAGACTCCCAGTTTTTCAGCTTTTGGATTCTTGGACTTGCACCAGTGGTTTACCAGAGGCTCTTGGGCCTTTGGCCACAGACTGAAGGCTGCACTGTCGGCTTCCCTACTTTTGAGGTTTTGGGACTCAAAGTGATCCACCACTGGTTTCTTTGCTCCTCAACTTGTAGATGGACTATCGTGGGAGGTTATCTTGCTATCATGTATGTCAATTATCCTTAATAAACTCCCTTTCATATATAAATATATCCTATTAGTTTTGTCCCTCTAGAGAGCCCTGCAAGTATAAAGCTGGAAGAGGTATTATTTCTATGGAAATAACAACATCAAAGGCACGATAATCTAAAAAAAAAAAAAAAGGACTTCTTAAACTCATCAAAGGTTTGAGGTTACAGAGACATTTAGTAGCTTAAAATTAAAAATAAATAAATAAATAAATAGTAATAGATGCATGTTAGGAGAAATAGAGTCCAAGCACTGGCTCACTAATGGCAGAGGGTAAGAAAAAGAATACTGCCATTAAAGTGTTATCTAAATGCCAGGGTTTCAGTCTAGGTCCCGCTGCTCTCAGCACAGAAAGCCAATCACTGAAATGATGAGCATTAACAGGGAAGAAGCTAATCAGGTACTGTACCCAAAGAAATGGGAAATCAGTCTTAGGTCCATTTGACTGATGAACTAAAAGTATGGGTTTATTTAGCAAGGAAGAAATGTAACTATGCATGAAAAAAACAGGAACTCAGGTGGGGTTAGGAAGCAATCATGGATGAGGGGCCCAGCATATTATTGCCTGGATGCAAGTTTCAGTTCTTTGATACTTTTTAATAATCCTGAAGGTCCATTTCTGAGGAAAGAACCCAGATAAAACTGGCATAAGTTTCAAGATTTAAAACTAGAAGAGTCAATTTCTATGTTTATGAAAATAAAAACAAAAAGAGTCTATGGGACATTTGGGTTGGTTTCAGCCCCTTTTTTCTATTTATCCATTCTTCAACCATGGTGAATCTGTTGTCAATTTTTCTGGCTTCTTCATGCTGAGGAGGGGCATTATGGGAAGCTCCATAGCATGAGTGACTAGTTTTCTTCTGAAACACAATCTTTCTCTCTCCAGTCCCCCACTTCCACCAAAGACAAATCACAGCAGGATCAACCTACCTGCAAAGTAAGCTGCAGTCCCATATATTTGGCCTAATTACCCACACAAAATGCAGCAAGACTGATTGTCCACATAGGCTGTCCTAAATTGGCCTTGCTAGACCTCTCACAAGACCATTTCAGTCAAAGCCCTGGGCAAATAACCAGTACCTTCACTTGTATCCTGTTAGAAAATAGATTCTTAATGAATTATTCAAAGAAGTTATATTAATTAAAAATATTCATAAATACAAATAATTTACAAATTCTGGAGAAATTAGGCAAATGGAGAAAAATGCCTCAAATTATGTTTATAATAGTATACTCAATTGTTAAAGGCTATAAATAGCTCAAAAGAAAAAAGGTTATCCAAAGACTCTGAAGAATCATCAATGTTTCAAACAAAAAATTATTTCAATCCTCTATCAGTTCAATCCATTCAATCAACTCCTGCTCTGATTCATATGGTTAGCAATCTCCATTAACACATAAGCCTTTTAATTAGTACCCTGGAAATTTTCTTTCTTGTCCAATGACACAATCTCCAAAATTATCAGAAACCTGCATTCAGGAGTCATTTTCATGAACTTCCTCAAAGAAGCAAGCCCTGGACAGCAGCTGATTATAAGCGTCTTCCTGAGAAGGATCAAAGCAAAACAACAATTGCAGATGACAAAAGTCTTTAGTCAGCCATAGTCAAAAAGACACAGTTGACAATAAAATTAGATTTCTGTGGCATACAACAATTTAACATGATCATCATAATTATTACTGACAACATATTAAGACATGTCAGATTTTTATGAATATCCTACAATCTTGGAATACATATTAACAAAACATCTGTATAAATATAACCTAAAGGAAACTAAATGCCATCTCAGATTTGATAATGCTTGATGAATAATTCTAACATAACCAATAAGACTAATATATCTCCCTTGGACTTCAGGAAACCTAATATCCAAAATAGTTATTTTGAGGTAAAAAAGACTGAATTTAGAACTTGAAATTTTGCTCTTGGGAAGTTTGACAAATATCAAAGTATTAAGACACTTGAAATCACAAAATAGGATCATAAGTCATTATAAAATAGTCATTCATTTAGCCAAAATGATAAAACTGAAATGTTTACCTTTTAATAGAAGATTCAGGTTCCCAAACAATAAGATCTAATAAAGACAGTATGAGGTCAAATAAATCTGTCTCTCCCCCCTCCACTTTTTCCCTGCAGTTCACATAAAAGGTAAACAAAAATATTGTATCTCTTAGTAATATTACACAAACATTATATTCAAAAGTGAAAATAAAAATGTTACCTTTGTATGATATATTATTAATGTGAAAGTTAATTTCAATAAAATTTTATAAACATGTCTATTTACTTAAAATCGGTTTGATCATAAGGTAAGATATCCATAAACTTTTAATAACCTTTTACAATTCTTTATTAAAGAGTAGATCAATACTCCAAGAAAACCCTATTATTATGACACATGAGCTCAGACTTGGGCCTTGAATCAGTGTGCTTTTGATATTAATGTTTAATTCATAGAAAAATTCTGAACTAATCTTATCCCTCAAAATCGGTTCTTACAATCTCACATGCCCACCTTTTCTACAATAGTCCTTGAGCCTCAATTGAATGGTTTTAATTTCTGGCCCTGTGTCTCAAGAAAACAGTTCATTTTGATTGTCATGTTCTCCTGGGTCTGAAGACAAGAATTCGAGTAGTGTCAATGCTCAAGATTTAGCAGTGACTTTTTCAGACCCAGGAGTCAAAGCCCTGTAACTTAATAGCACAAGGATTAGTTAATAGGATATTTATACTATAGAAAATCCTATCATTCTGTCTAATATATTACAAATTAAAACACTATGATTTGGTGTCCCGTAGTGACTGCCTGCGGCACTTCATTGTATTAAAGTGGTCAGATTACTCCTTGCATATGTCTAACTGCTAGCATTCTGTGACAGAACTGTGACAAAAAGCATCAAAAATTAATAGGTTCTTTGCCAATCTTATCAAAGAAATGATAGAGGTAAGAGGCAGAGAAATTCTAGGCAGACAAGGTTGGGTCCCCAGTGAAACCCCACCTTCAATTCACGCCTGAAACCCACACCCCGAAGTGAGAAATTCTATTCCTGTTTGCCCACTCTATCCCTAAATAATGTATTTTTATGAATTGAATGTTGCTTTTTCCAAAACTACCTACAGCCCTCCTGCCCCCATCCTGTGCCTATGAAGACCCCAGACTCATTTGGTAGAGGGGAAGATGGCCAGACTTCAGTGAGATGGCTGGACTTCAGGGAAGAGATGGCTGGACTATGGAAGAGACAACCTGACTATGGGGGAAAATGACCAGCCCATACAGTCTCCTCTGCAGCTTGCCTCTCCACTGAGAGCCATTTTCATTGCTTAATAAAATTATCTGCCCTTCAATTGTCTGTGCAACCTCATTCTTCTTGGACACTACACAAGAGCTCAGGACCCCTGTGTATGGCTATCCAGAAAAGCCAACACACCAGCCCTTTGTCCCTGCTGGTGGAGGATGGCCACCCCATGCAATGAGGCAAGGGGCCTACTGAGTTTCTAACACACTGCTGTCCATGGATGGTGTAACTAAGAGAGCACTGTAACACCCTCTCTGGGGCCTTGGGGTCATGGGCATCCTCACTAGGGTGCCACCGCCAGGAGCAAACTGAGCTGCTAACACACTGCGGTCTGCAGACAGCAGAACTAAGAGAGCACTGTAACACCCCCTCTTGGGCTTCGGCGTTGCAGGCACCCACACCTGGGTGCTGCCATGGGTCCCGTATGGAGCTTGCTCCAGCTAGCACCCAGAGCAACCGGCTAGATCCCACACTCACATATTCACGTCTGGTCTGGCCGTGGGACATGCACAGAGTTTGTGCCCGTGTCGGCGCCCAGACTGGCTTGCCAGGTCCCACACTCACTTGCTCACATGTTCCCTCCTGCAAGAGGTTGAGTGTAGCAGGCCAAGTAGAGGGGGGCGCCCCTGTTGTGAGTCTGTCATAGGGTCTGAGAAAAATACTGCGTCAGTAAGACAACTAACTTTTCTCCCCATCATTAAAAAACAGTAAATGCAAATATCAGAAATTAAATATGAGGAGAAATAATGTCCTTCCACTTAAATATTATACTACAAAACAGAAACAAAGTAAGAACAACCACACAGTAACTTATTTTTGGCTATTTAAAAGAGCATGATCACACATTTCCAAAATTGATTTATAGATACAGTACTGACAACTGATTAGGTAACTTTTGCCACTAATATCTTCAAACTAGTGCAACAATTGTACACATTTTGTTTTCAAGTATACACATAAAGGTCCATCAGTGATAAATGGCTTGGGATCAAAAATCACTAGTAAGTCTCACATATGCTTATTACTACCTAATCTAAGTGAATGCCACTTAATTTAAGAATGGTCACCACAACTAAATTAGTTTGAGATTAATCCCATTCAATATAATTTCCTTAAGGATGAGACCAATCATTAAAAGTTTGTACCCATGTCACAGTGTTTCCTCATTATCTGAAGGAAAATATATGAAAATCAACTCCAATTATTGATTAGACTGAATAACCTTGGAAATAAACACCATTTAAACATTTTAATTATCATCCACCTTTTCAAATAACAAAATAAATAAGGTACTACCTCTGTTCAGAACTTGTAGGAAAAAGTCTTTTTTTTTTTTTTGCTAGGAACATTAAAGCACTTGTGGCTCTCTAGGTAATCAGAGTTAAGCAAAACCAACCAAATTTTAAATAGCTGGTGTCCTTTATTAATTTTTGGAGGCTTGACAAAGGTAGCTTACAAACTTTAGATAAATAGAGCAAATTGGTCAGGCGCGGTGGCTCACGCCTGTAATCCCATCACTTTGGGAGGTGGACGTGTGGGAATCACGAGGTCAGGAGATCGAGACCATCCTGGCCAACATGGTGAAACCCTGTCTCTACTAAAAATACAAAAATTAGCTGGGCGTGGTGGTGTGTGCCTGTAATCCCAGCTACTTGGGAGGCTGAGGCAGGAGAATCACTTGAATCAGGGAGTTGAAGGTTGCAGTGAGCTGAGATCGCACCACTGCATTCCAGCCTGGTGACAGAGTGAGACCCCATGCCAAAACAAAAAACAAAAATAGAACAAATTGTGAACTGTCAGAAATGCATAGGAAACAAAATGACTATTCATAGAACCCAATAAAAGCCTTTATTGGAAACTAAAATAAATCAATGGTTTTATATATGTATATATAAGTAAAACTCAAGGGAGAACAAACAGCACATAAATGAAAACTAGAAGCAAAAACAAATAAACAGGAAATGAACCCCCAATTTTTCCCCCTACTCAGTTTACCTTATAAGCTGAAGTGTCACCCAGGGCCTAATAAAATACAAGGTGGATATTTTGTTCCTGATATATAATTTAATGACTTGTAAGTCCATCAATAACACTATATATTTTGTGCAATTAAGTAATTCATTTTAGATACATGATCAGTAAGTACCTTAGTGCTAGTACTATCTATGCAGAATAGCAAATATAGTGTGAAGCAATGCAAGTATTTATGAGAAATTTGGCTCCACACTAAACCTAGCTGAATGTTTAATGATATTAAAAAAGAATGCCAAACTGCCAATGTATTTATTTATTATATTTCTTATTTTACCTTCATCAAGACAAAGAGCCTTAACTATAAGCAATATTAATCAACCATATTTCACCAATTTTCTATCAGGCTTTAGATAATATCTTATTACCTAAACTTTTTCCACTTCCTATTTTCTTTGTACATGCATGGATATAGACACATGGAGAAACAGGATAAAAACTGCATATGACTTACACAGACCCTCTATGATATGCTTGAACATTCTGTTTTGTCCTAAGTTTTCTTTCTTTTCTTTTTTTTTTTTTTTTTTTTTTTTTTTTAATAAACAACCAGTAATCCAGTCATTTTACTTTAGGAGAAGAATTCACCACACATGATCTTTTCACAAGCAAAACTACGTTTTTCTTTATAACCTTTATAACCAGTGTTCCTTAACAAAAACACATCTTCATATCCATAACTGTGTTTACATCTCTCTTCAATATTTACTGGTTCCTTACTACCCTGTTTCATAAATAACCTTTTCTAATACATAATTTGAATTAACCTTTTGATAACTTATAAATTAGTAAAATGATTCTTTTTCTCTATAAAAACACATCTTTGGCATATTTTATATACAAAATTATATATTAACCAGAATATATAATTCTTCTCCTTAGTAACCTCAAATTTTAGTGAAAACTTAGGAAGTAAGAAATCCTGAACTGGCTATTAGATATTAGCATTTTATTGATGGGAACCATTCCACAATTTTTAGAGACATATTTCCCCATATCTTAAACTTTTCTTAATTGTAAATGCCCCAGATATCCAATGAGCATCGATTATAAAATCCAAAACAAGTTTAAGATTTTAAATTACACAAAAAGTTTACCTACAACATTTATCTCACTTACATGCACTCATTTTTTTCATTTTTAAGTTCTAGTTACTTTTGAAAATTGTGATATTAGACACAGCTTGTCTTCATTTAAAGTTAGCTATTTCCTTGTTAACTGTTTTTTTATAGACAGTGAACATCAAATCCTCACCTAAGTAAGAACTTTAACATTGAATACACAGTTATTTTTGGCAATAATGCAGAAGATTCAGCTAACACCATTAAATTAGTCTCATTTGTCAAATAAGAGACATAAACCAAGATTAGTTCCTTTTGGCTGGAGTTATCATTTTATAACCTTCTATGCCAAACCCTGGTACCTCAAAATATCTAGCAGAGACAAACATAAACCAGACCAAGATGCATTCTGACAATACTTCTATTTATATTTTATCAATAATTTTAAAGCCAGATTGTTTATTAAAGGTTTACTTATGTCATGGGGACTTGAAAAATACTTTAGGCTTACTTAATTTATAAGTGATCTTTCATTTATAAGCTGATTTGGTAGAAACAACATTTAACATAATAAATGTACATACATAAATACATATAGAATGTATACACACATAAAAACAAAGATCCAGTGGCTTTTATCTCAGAACTGCAGCCATGAGATAGCCATACAAACTCACCAGTTTACATGGCTACATATTTGTTTCACCCCAGTAGGCTACCCAACGAAGGGTGTGAACTAAACTTTTTGGTAAAGCCGTTTCCATGACAGTTTAATTTTTGATGACCAAACTTTCCCAGACTCCAAAGAACACTGGAGCCAAACAGCACCACAGAAGGATATCACTTGGACCCTAATAAGGAGGCCCAACCTTGCTTAAAACAGCAACATAAAAGCCTGAAGACATAGAAATTCATCTCACTTTTTAATTCAACAGCAAACTCCAAATTCCAAAGAATACTGGGGCCAAAAAGCATTACAAAAAAATATCAGTTTAGCAAATTCTAATTTCCCATAACCTATATTCACACACACGCACACACACAAACACACAATCACCAAAATGCAATGCAACTTCTGCAGCAACAGACAATCCCCAAGAGTGTCCAAACTGAAACAGTCAGGGTGCATTCCTCTCAATATGTTGGGCTTTTTCAACCTGTAAATGGAAATTCCTTCAGAATTTTCCAATTTCAGAGGAGCAGATTGCACTATCTGGTAGCCACAAAACACACTCACTTGCCTGGACACACACACGACACACAATTACAAACAAGCCCCTAAGTGTCCATACTAAAATACTCAGAGTACTTCCCTCTGTCAGTCAGCTGGGCTTGTTAGCCTGCAAGAGGAAATTCCTTTAAAATTTCCCAAATTGAGAGCAGCAGATCTTGTTGTCTGGACCCACAACACTGCTCAGGAGGACTTCTGAAACTCCCAGCCCATGACAGCTGAGCCACAAGCAACAGGTTTCTGTCAGGGAACCAAAATCTGTTACTAAAACTCAGGGGTTCAGTCTTGGTCCTGCTGCTTGCAGTACAGAAAGCCAATCACTAAGACAGCAATTATTGCCAAGGAAGAAGGCTTTAATAGGGGGCAGTAGCAGAGGAAATGGGAAATCAGTCTCAAATCCATCTCCCTGACTGACTAAACGTAGAGGTTTATATAGCAGGGAAGAAATGTAACCATGTATGGGAAAACAGGCACTCAGGAGGGGTAGAAAGCGAATGCAGGGCCTGGCGTCTCACTGTCTGGATGTGATAAGCTGGTGAGTTTTAGTTCTTTGATACCTTTTGAGAGTCCTGAGGGTCTTTTCCAGAGGAAAGAACTCAGATAAAACAAATGTACTTTTCAAGTTTTAAGACTAGAAATATTGATTTCTATGTTGATTTTAAATTTTTTTTGATGGGATTAATATGTCTGTTTCAAAAGAAAGAAAATCTCCGTTACAACTTTCAGTTTATTGCTGAAGACTGATTGTAGCTTAACATGAGAGCTGCAGACATGTTGGAGATTTTGTAGGCACTCTTGTGCTATTCATCATGAAACTCCATAAGGCACACAGAAGTTAGTCTGAGCAATGAGTAAAAAGGCAGGATAAAACCACCTATCTGGTACAGGCCTGGAAGAAGGTAGCAGCAGCCACAAGGGAAGAGGCAAAAAGCCTTGACAAAACTCTTTGCTTCTGAAGACAAAAGCCTAAATTTGAAACTGAAAGGGCAACCAATACGGAGGACAACAAGGTACAGTGTTATTGTTTTTGTTTTTTAAAGTATGAAAGAGGGCCAGGTGCGGTGGCTTATGCCTGTAATCCCAGCACATTGGGATGCCAAGGCGGGCAGATCACATGAGGTTGGGAGTTTGAGACCAGCATGAGCAACATGAAGAAACCCGTCTCTACTAAAAATACAAAAAATTAGCTGGGTGTGGTGGTGCATGCCTGTAATCCCAGTTACTCGGGAGGCTGAGGCAGGAGAATCACTTGAACCTGGGATGTGGTGGTTGCGGTGAGCCGAGATCATTCCATTGCACTCCCAGAAAAACTCTATCTCAAAAAAAAAGAAAAAAGTATGAAAGAGGACAAAAAATATTTTTATCCTGAGGGTGTGGCCATTTGCAGGCATACATATAATTTACTTCAGCATGGCAGTGGGTGATGAGGATATTCTTAGTTGTCCTGAGCATATTTAGCTTACAGTATACCTTGTTTTTCTTGGTCTCAGAAATGGGCCTTTCTTGTTAATCTTACATTTTCTCCAGCAGGCAAGCACTCACTGAAAAAAGCAGCTACTATCTACAACTGGGGGAGGAACAATAGCATAAACAAAGACACTCTCTGAGGAAAAACACAGAAAAGTCCTAAAGGTGAGGGTGCAATAAGAATATTGAGTGACAATGTCAACAAAGCAGCCACACTTTAACCATAAGAACACTGGGGGTTGGGCACAGTGGCTCACACCTGTAATCCCGGCACTTTGGGAGGCCAAGGTGGGTGAATCACCTGAGGTCGGCAGTTTGAGACCAGCCTGATCAACATGGAGAAACCCCGTCTCTAATAAAAATACAAAATTAGCCGGGTATGGTGCTGCATGCCTGTAATCCCAGCTACTCGGGAGGCTGAGGCAGGAGAATCGCTTGAACCCAGGAGGCAGAGGTTGTGATAAGTGAAGATCATGCCATTGCACTCCAGCCTGGGCAACAAGAGCTAAACTCTGTCTCTGTCTCAAAAAATAAAATAAAATAAAATAAAATAAAATAAAAAAAACACTAGAGGACATTGAGACCATGTTTCACTCATAATAACCGTAACAGACTCAAACAGAAAACATAGGTTTAGTAATAAGAATATCATTAGAATATCAACTCCTGGCCAGGCATGGTGGCTCACGCTTATAAACCCAGCACTTTGGGAGGCCAAAGCAGGTTGATCACAAGGTCAGGAATTCGAGATCAGCCTGTCCAAATGGTGAAACCCCATCTCTACTAAAGAATACAAAAGTTAGCCAAGCATGGTGGCAAGTGCCTGTAGTCCCAACTACTTGGGAGGCTGAGGCAGAAGAATTGCTTGAACCTGGGAGGTGGAGGTTGCAGTGAGCTAAGATCATGCCACTGCACTCCAGCCTGGGTGACATAGTAAGACTCCACCAACTCAAAAAAAAAAAAAAAGAAAACAGAAAAAGAAGAAGAGTATTTCAACTCCCTACATCAGTGACTTAGCAGCAAGAGAGGTGTGAATATTTGAAATTATAAATATAATTTATCTCAACTTCAAGTGTTCCCTACAATATCTAGCATTCAGAAAGGGTTTATGATACAAAAAACACAAGATAAAAACCCACTGTAAAGGTAAAAAAAGATAATAAAGCAATCAGAGATTGCGTAGCTGTTGGAATAATCAGCTAGAACATTTTAAATAGCAAGAATTAATATGTTAGAAGTGGAAAATTTCAATGGCATATATAAACAGATAGAGAATTTTAGCAGAGAGAAGGAAACTATAAGCAAAAGAACAAATAAAAATGCTAGGACTAAAAAATTATAGTACTAGAAATGAAGAATAATTTTGGCAGGCTAATAACTGCTTATTTAGCCAATTAAATAATACTTGAATATAGGCAAATAGAATTTACAAAAATAAAATTAAAGAAGAAAAATAGTGATAGAAAAAATATAAAGCAAAACATCTAAAAGCTATGGCAAATGTCAAATAATATAGTATACTTTTCGGCATAGAAAAAGATAGAGAAAAATACTTCACTATTTGAAGAGATAATGGTTGAAAAATTTCCTAAATTAGTGAGCTATTAAATCACACATCCCAAATACACAGATAAAATTAAGCAAAATAAATAGCAAAAGAAGAAAAAGAAAGACTCTTAAAAATACCACAGTATAATTGGTGAGAAAGTCATAAAGGAGGAGGGATTAATTGCATACAAAATAACAAATATATGAAATACAGCAGACTTCTTCTTAGAAAATATGCAAAAGAGAAGATACTGGAATGCTGTCTACCCAAATACATCAAAATAAATGAAATAATAAAGAAATAAATGAAAATCAAGTGAATTGAAAATAGATAAGGAAGAAAATCAATAAAACAAAAAACCCTCAAACCCCACATTATTTAAATTATTAACAACTTGAAAAATGTCTAGGCAGACAAATGAGGTAAAAAATAAAGACGCAGATTCCCAAACAATCAGAGAATGGATACCACTGCAGACCATAGAGAAAATTTAAAAACGAGCCATTATTTATTTAATGTTCATAAACCTACAACTTACATAAAATTGGGCAATTTTTTAGAGCTATGAATCCCAATGCTCATGCAAGGAAAATAATTTGACATGAATAGTCTTTATTAAATATAAGACAATGCATTTTTAGTTAAAGTATTTCCAAGAATCAAATCTCCAGGCCCAGTTGATTTCAGTGGGTATATTCGTCCAGAAAATAGAATAAGAGCAAACTCTCCCCTAATTATTGTATAATATCAGCACTACTCTAATACCCAAATCAGAAAACATTATTTTTTAATTGGAAAAATAAATACATCAATATTGGATCATAAATTATGAGAAATGTATGATAAAAATGTAAGATGTTAATAACGGGGGAACTATGTGTAGGGCACAAAAGAGCTGTCTGTCCTATATTTCCAATTTTTCTGAGAATCTGAAACTATTATAAAATAAAAGTTTATTAAAATTTTATAGCTACAATTATGCTTAATGGTCAATGACCTAATTATTTTTCCCCAAGTTTGTGAGCAAAATCACCTACATCCACCATGCTCAATTATTTTTTAACATACTAAAGTTTCTAGTCAGTGCAATGAGCAGATAAACAACATAAAATTGTACAGTTTGTTAAGGAAGAAATAAAACTATATTCACAGAGAATATGAATCAACTTAGAAAATATTTCAAAGAATTTATCAATAAGCTACTAAAACTAATACGTGATTTTAACAATATTTCACCATATAAGATAAATGCAAAAATCTACTGCATTTTTATACAACAAAAATGAAAATTTGGTTGTTGAGATATCTTAAATGATACAATTAAAACAATGTAATAAAAATGGACTATATAGGTACAAATCTAACAGAATGTGTTCAAGAGCTTTATACTAAAAACTATAATAGGACAATAAAACAAATTAAAGAAGACTCAAATAAAACGAGCTATACACCATTGTCATTATTGGAAGTAACATTGTCAATTTTTCCCCAAATGATGTAAAGATTTAACACAATTTCCCTAAAATTATATTAGTATTTTGGCAAAAATCAATAGGCTAATTCAAAATGTATGTGGAAATGAAAATAAACTTGAATAGCCAAAATAATTCTGAAAATAAAAAATGATGTTTCTTGCCCCAGGCTGGTGAGGCCAATACCTGTATCTTTCAAAGTCTTTAGCCACAGCTGCCCTGAAAGTTGTCCAGCCCTGGGAAGACCCCATGTCAGGCAAAGCAAAGGGAAGACTTTGCGCATGGATTTGAGGAGCCACCAGGCAGACTGAGGCCTCAACTACAATTCTTTCAGAATAGGGTCTGTTACCTGGATTAAGATATTGTGGCACATATACACCATGGATGGAATACTGCATGGAATGCCATGCAGCCATAAAAACGGATGAGTTCATATCCTTTGCAGGGACATGGATGAAGCTGGAAACCATCATTCTCAGCAAACTATCACAAGGACAGAAAACCAAACACCGCATGTTCTCACTCATTGGTGGGTCAGAACAATGAGAACACTGGGACACAGGATGGGGAACATTACACACCGGGGCCTGTCGGGGAGTGGGGGACTGGGGGAGGGATAGCATTACGAGAAATACCTAATGTAAATGATGAGCTGATGGGCGCAGCAAACCAACATGGCACATGTATAACCTATGTAACAAACCTGCACGTTGTGCTCATGTACCCAAGAACTTAAAGTATAATTATACATATACAAAAGAAAAAAAAAAGAACAGGGTCTGTTTCCTCTGGCACTGGCTGAGGAAATAGAATTCCAGCTGCCATCCTTACTGCTGCTATCAATCTTGTGTATGGAGTTTGGTAGTCAGGCTATTTAAACCAGGACAGTGCACTCAGCACAAAGCAACAGCTTCTGTTTTCAAGCCATCCCTGTTTGGAGTAAGGTTTCGAATAGATTCCAGAGCTCTGGAAAGTCACTTCTATTGATTTTTGCCAGCTCATTAGTTGCGTTTGAGGAGCGACTGAGCTCTGGAATTTCCCATTTTGCCAATTTTGGTAATGTTACCTCCATAATTAGCTTTCTTAACCAACTTATTCTTCTCTTTTTATACCAGCAATGGTAAATATGTGTTGGTTTATGTTTTACCCCTCCATAAGTATAACACAAGTCTTGTGACTCTGTTTATTTTTCTCTTCTTTCTTCAACTGTGTTTGGCAATGATAATGTCAATTATGGATATTTAAAATATGATAATAAAGGAAAATAGGCAACAGAAGATGATCATAAAAAATTGTAGCACTAAACTTGCTTAGTAGTTCATGGAAGATGTACTCTTTAAGGTATGGCTTTCCTCCATTCAGTCAGATCTCACTGATCCAGTTTCCAAGTGATTATGCAATTCTACTGGGCCTTGTTTTTACATGAATCCAGGAAGAGGAAAATGAGAGCTGTAAGAGACACGCTACCTCATAAAAGCCTTTTCCGTACAGTAACACGCATCCCTTCCATTTTGGTTTCACTTAGTTACATGTCTGGCAAATAGTTCAGAAGAATAAATGGATTTTGATAAACAGCTAGCAATTTCTGCCATGGGATGGTTTGAGTCAGCTCTTTTTCAGATCATTCCTGAAAAACGGTGAGTAGTTTTCCCAGAAAAGAGTAGGATGAAGTGAAAAAACAGAGAGAGGAAGTGCATGTGCAAAGGTCGGGAGGCAGGAAACAGCCCAGAATCCTTCATATCTGAATGAATAGTGGTACGCCCAAAGGGAGAGTAGTGGAAATTGGTGTTGAAAATGTATGCAAGGGTCAGATCAAGCAGATTATTTGCACAACGTTTTATAAAAGTTATAGAGTATAATTGTGCTGCAAAGAAAATCTGTTTATAGAGGCTATCCAGGGAGAAAATTTATCAGCTTTGCATATTTTAGGGATTACTATCCTTATTGAATGGATAATTAGTGAACCTTATGTATATGCAAGAATAACTAGACAGCTTTCACTAAGACTGTCGCAGTGAAGATAAATAAACATATGAATTAGTGATGTTTAAGAGGTAAAATCAATAGAAAATGGTTGACACACACTTTCAACTTTAACATGAAAAAAAGGCAAATATCCTCAAATATTTGCAAAGATGACACGTAGTAACGTTCTCTGTCAGTATTTGATGTTGTTCTTTGAACAGCACCTAGCAAGCATAGAGTTCATCTTTGATAAATACATTTGAAATGAATGAGTGCATTAAAGTACAACACTAGGGATAGAAAAGGGAAGAATAGCTACTGTGTGTGAGCTAAATTCAGCACAATATAAGAAAGAATCATCTGAAAATTTAAATATGTCCTTACTATTAAAGTATTACTATTAAACCTTCATAATATCACCAAAGGCTGGATTATCAGAGGTTAGAAACTGAAGCACAGAGTAAAAACAACCTACTCAGAGGAAGCACTGGGAAGCTCTGCTCACAATTAATGAACAAGGAAGCTTTGTTCTAAAATGAGGATTTGAGAGCAATGAAGGCTAAATCAACATAACTCAGAGAGCAAGTGCTTATAGGTTTCCTCCTCTCAATGTTTACCTGGCTTCATGTTCAGTGCACAGTGGCAATGACGTGGTAGTGGCATATAATGTAACACATGCAAGAATCTGATATCCCTACAACAAAAATAAAACACATCTAATTTAGAATCCTATATAGGTATTCAAAATTCTCCTCAAAACTATAATATGAGTATACTTTAATCTAAATGTATATCTATATATACTTGTATATATAGATTATATACTATAATCTAAAACTATAATATTTGAGTATACTTTAATCTAAAAGAGGCAGTGTGCTAATGCCTCTACTATGACTCATTTGATGAGCAAATAACTTTTTACTTTAAAATCATACACTTTTGTAGCTAAATCAACCTGAAAATTGATGCTTGGTATAAAAACACATTTATAGTTTAATAATTTTTTGAAAGAGTTATTAGAGTCTTGATTGAAACTATTACCCACTGTGAAAATGAGAAAGATTTTTAATTAGCTTTATTGAAACTGCTTAGATTGTGACACATGATGAAAATTCTTTTTTACTTTTGCTTGTTTTTCATATTTGAATTTGTTTAGTGGAACTCATTATATAACTAGTTCACCTCAATTGTTTAATTTTCAAAGTACATTTAACTGAAATACCTTCAGTTAGAAAAATCCTACTTTTCAAAATGAAAAATCCCCTGAAATCCAAATGGCAATTAAATAAAATAGGTCAGGCTGATCTCTGCCTTGAGGGAGAAGAATGGGTCTGAGTCAAAATATAATGGGAAAGGAAGAGATGTGACATAAAGTCAAGCAGAAGAATGTGACATGTGCTCATAAGGGTTTTATCAGAAACTTAAAAGTACATTTAAGTTAGTACTCAGATATGTAGGTGATTAGTATTTGCTTGAACAGTAGATATTATATCAGAGTAGTTGCCTAAATTGGCAAATGGCAACCAAGCATTTTCTATGTTTTTCATCTGTTTCTTTCTGTTGCAATTACAGAATTAAATTGAACTCTTCCAGACATTCTTTGTTTGGATTGGTGGTGGGTGTGACAACTGTCATAACATACAGCCCAGGGGTACAAAGTTTGACTAGAGAGGAGGACTGGCCCCAGAATGAAACAGGCAATCTTAAAATTGGTATTTTCGTATCTGCTGATAATGGATTTCAAGGAAAACTGCTTTAATCTCAGCATCTGTCTCCTGTTAACCACCACCATCACCTCTCTCCTGATACACATTCCCTTAGGTATAAGAAATCATAGACTTTCAAGGATTCTTCTCTTCCTAGAATATTTAGAGAAAAAGAGTTATGATTTGTGCCTGTTTCTGAGTCAGTTCATTGAGGTGCCTAATTCTCCTGTCTTTTCTGATTCTGAATAAGCTGCTTGGATTACTTTTGATTTTGCTGCTCTGCAAAGTCTGTATGTTGCAGTGACTTTTCTCCATAGCTCAGATGCTTCCATCCTTTCAATGGCCATATTGGAGAGTTGGTGTTGAAAAACTCCCCACTTAATTAACAAATTCTAGCTCATTAGAACTGCACCACCTTTAGTCTGTTCTAAGTAGTAGGCTTTCAAAGAAAGGTAGAACACAATAGATGAGAATTTCAGTATTATTCAGAATATGGCATACTTCCTCTTTTTTGCTAGTTGCTAGAGCACATCTAGCTCTGCCACCCCTAGGCTATCAGTCTACCACTGCATTTCTCCACATTACTTGGGTGACCTGTTGAATCATTCAGGCCTTCTGCTTCTGCACTCCACCCTGAGTAATACAATACAGACATGTGAATTACACATTTTCTGAAATCTCAGTGCTAATCTCTTTGGTATATCTACTTTAGCTCAAAGCCAGAGAAATTCTCAATTAAAAATGCATATTAATATATATCTTAGTTAGGCTTCCCATGGAAACTAAGAACAGGTAATAATTTGGATTTCAAATAATTTAAAAAGGAAACATATTCATTTTATTCTGAACTCCTTAGTATTGTCTCATACAGAAGTCTGGACTCTCTTTTGACTACCCAAGTAGTCTGTTGCAGAAGCAGGTGACATATGTTGTTATGCTTTTGTTCTAAACCAACAATTTTCAACTGGGAGTATCAAGTAGGTAAAGGCTAAGGATGTTGCTGAACATCCAACAAAGCACAGGACAACTCTTTACAACAAAGAATATCTGGCCCAAAATATTACTAGTGCTGAGGTTGAGAAATCTTGCTGTAATTAACATATGCATCCTCTATTATAATCCTCCATGTAATATGCCTAGATGCAGACCTATGTAATACAGTTGCAACTTTATATTTTTATGTATTATTTATTAGTATAAATTGATAATGGATATTTTTGTCAATTAATGATTATGTATTTAGAAATATTTTGAATATGTATACAACTTTATAGATTAAATGCTATCTTTCAAATCATTATAAGTTCATTAAAAGAAGACTTAAGTAAGGTACTTTTTTCTCCATATTGAGAAAAAGAATGTTAGATGTCACTAAGCCCTAGTTAACATTCAGTCAGTTCCCCTAATTTCTAGATACAAGAGCTAAAAAGAAGTAAAGCAGTTTTCTGATTTACATTGCTAGATAATATAAGTAGAAAAAAATAGAATTACATGTTTAAAATATGTTACTTTTAAGGATCTTTTTTAAAGGATAAGTGCATCCAACTCCCAGAAGCTGTAAGAAATGAGTATCATATCCAGCTCCTCCTCCTCTTCCAAACCTATCCTAGCTTCGTTAAAGAATTAGCCACAACTAATGAGAGCCATTTTAGTCTGGGAAATTTTGTTTACCCAACGCCCACTCCTGGGATGAGTGATAGCTAAATGGCTCACTAATATGGACATACAAGAGCCTAGATTTCCTTGCTCAGGTAGAGGCAACTCTAGCAAGGCTTTACCTGAAGCTGAATCCTTGCCAAGCTCTTTTCCCTTCTCTACTTTTTTTTCATTTCCTCGGTTGCAGGTTTTTCTGAAGCACACTTTATTATAAAGTGACAGGCACTTGAATACTTTTCTCAACCTGTTTCTTGGAAACCCAAACTAAGACATTTGGTACTCTTCCCTTCCCTCTACCACACCAATATCTAGGGTTATATAACTATAGGAAGCAACTGAGCAAGATTAAGGAAATAGATTACATGGCAAAGGAGCTGCAAAAACTGGTCAACTTGTAAAGGCAGGAACTGGGAGGGTAGGACAGGAGTGGATTCGAAGAGTGCTGGATAAAGGAAGGAAAAACAAAATTGGTCCTCCAAAGTAAGCTCTATGGATGAGCTTCTAGAGTTGGGTTACTTACTGGCTGATGAACCCCATTTCTACTCATTGCTCATTATGGAATGTAGCTGCTAAGCCTTTACCTGTGCTAATCTGGAATGTAACACAGGTAGAAAAGAATGCCCTGTCTCAAACCAGATCTCTAACATTTAAAGAGAGAAAATGACAAGATTAGGGTATCAACAAAATCATAAATATTAAATCAAGTTTAGATACATTTGTGTAATATCAATGGATGGAACAATTCACTTAACTGTTTCCCTTCCTCAGTTCAAAGGTAGAAACTTGCCTTGCTTAAGAACTATACAAATGTCCAGTAAGAAGGTATCTTGTAAGATAATGCTTCCTTCCTTGGAATCTGCCTTCATCTCTTCTTTCTTAGACCAATAACTAGGGTTAAATCTCTACATGATTTTACTAGGCAAGTTCTGGGTTTGCTAAAGAAAGAGAAGGATCATATACTGAAGAAGCTGTAAGACCTGGCTATCATGTACCTGAGAGAGTAGAACTAGGTATGCCTCCTAAGGAAGTAAAATGTAAAGGTGAATAAGAGAATGTTTGTTAATATAGAGTCACTCTGCCATGACAAAGGGTTTAACATCCTGGCAAGAATCCCAAGGTGTGTTCTATTACAGGTGGAGTGGCTCTGAGAAGTTTGAGAAAAGCAACGGCTCACATTAAAGAAGTAGAGTTATGAGAATGTCATGAAAGACTATGGAAAAGCACAAAAGGCTCCGATCATTTTTACTGCTATCATGGGGCTACTCTGTAAGGAAAAGCCTCCAATTTTGCTGAGATTATTTTATTTTATTTTTTTGAGTTGGAGTCTCACTCTGTCACCCAGGCTGGAGTGCATTGGTACAATCTCAGCTCATTGCCACCTCCACTTGCCAGGTTCAAGCGATTCTCCTGCCTCAACCTCCTGAGTAGCTGTGACTACAGGCATGCACCACCATGCCCAGCTAATTTTTTTGGTATTTTTTAATAGAGACACGGTTTTGCCATGTTGGCCAGGCTGGTCTCGAACTCTTGACCTCAGGTGATCTACCCGCCTTGGTCTCCCAAGTGCTGGGATTACGGGCGTGAGTAACCATGCTTGGCCGAGATAAAATCTTTTATGCTAGCAAATTGTATTTATGAACAGTTAAAGGGATATCAGGAAAGCCTTAGGTGTTCTTTACCTAAGGTAAAAACAAACACAGTGGCGAGAGAAGCATAAGCTTCCTTGAGTAGGCTTGTCATGCCTGTTACTTGGTAGAACAGAACTAATGGTAGGAGATGCTACTACAGAATTAGTCATCCTGGTAGCAAATGGTATGATCAGATGTAGCAATGCAAAGGCCGGGTGGCAGCATTTACAAATAGAAATAAGGTGGGTATAATTTCCATAATGAGCAACAGGTTCAGAATGAGAGCTGGGGCTTTTGACTTGCTAGAATCTACAGACATAGATAGTATAATTTGGTGTTCCAGTAAGCAATATAAATAAGTAAGCAATAACAGTATTGTTTATGTGTAATCACAAGTGGTTAATAATGAATGAGAGTAAGACTGCACTCAATTACTACAGTGGTAGTCTTAATCCTTTCTCCAGTTTTCAGACCTATTGACTGAAAGAGTGAACTAGTCCAAGAAAAGATTGGGTTCTAATGAAGAAACATCCTTTAAACACTCTAGTAAGTGCATGCAGTATTGATTATTCCAATAACTCTCCAAATGTAGTAGAGATGCAAGAACTGCTGAAAATGGACCCAAAACTATATTATTAGGCAACTATACACTGAGGAAAAGGAACTTTCCAGATCTTTTGAGAACCCTTGATTACAAGGGTAAAGTTGATACAAATACCTGGGAATCCAAAGTGCTAGCATAGTTTCCCTAATGGACTAAGGATATATGGGAGTCAAGTATTAAAGGAGTCTTTATGCAGGTCCATCTCACAGTGAGTCCACTAGAACCATGGACCTACCTGGTAGTAATCTGCTGAATATATAATTAGATTGCATTTACCTAGAAATTGGAAAATGACTCAGGTTTCTTTCCTTACCTGAAGAGTTAGATCTATTGTAATAGAAAAAGCTAAATAAAGTACCTTAAAACTGACTTACTGTCTTCACTATGAGTAAAATAAAAATAATTGCATTCTAGGGGAGTAACATAAATTAGGTTCTCCCAAAAAGTCCTGAAAGATGCATGAATCTTGTCTTCTCATATTCTCATTTTGCTCATCAGTTTGGCACTTGCAAAAACCAGATGGACAATGACAGATGAAAGTGGGATACCACAAACATAATCAAATAGTAGTCCCAATTGCAGCTGCTGTGCTGGATAAGGAATTTTTGCTAGAGCCAACCAACACAATCTTGGCCACTAGAATAAAACTTTCTCTGGACAAATGTAATTTCCATACCCATCAGTGTGGAAAATTATATAGGATAGCATTCACATTGTACAGACAACTATATGGTCTTGCCTCAATGCTAAGTTCATTATTTTTCACTCTGTTACAATATAGTATGACAGAATCTAGACCCATCTGGCATTCCTATGAACATGTCATAGAGACACTCTATCAATGCCATCACGATAATTAAATCTGATGAGAATAAAATGGCATCTAATCTGGATGTCCTGGGAAGATACATCTTCTCTAGATGATGGATATAACCCTCCCAAAGATTCAAAGGCCTGCCACTTGAGTTAAGATTTTAGGAGCTGAATTGTCGAGGACATTCCAGGACATCCCCTTTAAAGTAAAAAAAAAAAAAAAAAAAAAAGTCTGTAGTACCTTGCAATCCTTGTCAGTCTCTAAGAAAGAAGCTGAGTGGTTGGTAGATCTTCTTACCATTAGTATTTAGAATATGATACTTCCGAGAATACTGTTCTTACCTACTTAATAGGTGTGCAGAAGGTGAGTAATTTTGAACTGAGTTCAAAGTAAGAAATGGCTCTGCAGCAGGTCTAGCCGATTATGCAGGCAGCTCAGCAGTTTAGGCTATGTGATCTGGCAGACCCAAACTATGATAGGTATCTACTGTAGAAGAGTGTCATCTGAAATTTCTGTCAAGTGCAAAAGAAAAACCATATTACAGACCTCTAGATTTCCAGGGTAAAAAATATAATAGCTCTTGACATGCTACTAGTCCCTTGGAGGATGCAGAATATCTGACCGTGACACGTCACATGGCCATGCAGCCAGACCTGCCCATCATATGCTGCTGCTGTCAAACCCACCAACTCACAAGCTCAGAAAACAATCTTTCATAACATGGAAGTTAGTTTTCCTGCATTGGACAGAGGGCATACATAAGCTGTGTAAAGTGACCTAGCCCCCTATCATGTGCGACCTATCTCTGCTATACTGACACCTCTTCTTCAGCTCTTATCTGTGGCCTCACAGAGGATGCTAATGACTAGGTTAGTTAAAGCAAAGGAATCACAGCTGAGTTCAGAGATGAGACAGCGTAATATGCTGTGCATGCCACAAACGGGCAGCTGTATCCTTATCCCCTCACCCAAAGATGACTCTAAATTTATTTTAGGTAATGCACTCAGTAGTCTACCTTGTGGGAAGAGAGAAGTGGTCCCCAGTAAGAATAGATATGGAATTACGAATGGCAGGAAATTGCTTAGCTGATTGGATGGTTAGGGATATGTAGTCTAGAGGCACATGTATTGACCAGGGTGTGAAAAGTTTAGAGTATTCACCAGCACACACAAGAGAACACTAAGAAAAAGACATGAGATACCCAATGGTGACTTGATCAGTTGATGTCAGCATGCCTTTTTCCTTGGTCATTTTGTGTGGTAGGCCTATGTACAAAGTAAATTGAGTAGCAGAAATGGAAGCTCTGCATGGGACTAAGGTATGAGATCCTGCTTTGCAACGTTGCTCTAGTGATGACTGCTGAAGAATGTACTACCTACAAGCAATAAAGGCTGTTGGTGAGCCCACAAAATAGCCTCACCCTTCAGGATGCTCGGTAGCCATGGAGTGGTAGGTTGATTGTATCAGATCTCTTCCATTCTGGAATGGGGAGCTCTTCATTCTGTGAATATCTATGAGAGTCGCGCATATCCTGGCTGTATGTTTTCTCCCCCCTCAGGACTTCCCATAGCACACTATCTAAGCACTAAAGGAGTGTGCAGTTAATTGAAAAACAATCATGCCAAGATAATAATTTTGCAGAAGAGGACATGAGACAGTAGTCACATGACCATCAGGTGCACTGGCCATCACTGACTGACATCCAGATAGTGAAACGATTTTTTTTTACCATATTAACAATTTTTATTTGTTAAATTCAGTGGGATCAAGTATATTCACATTGTTATGCAACCATTATTACCATCCAGCTCTAGAACTTTAGTATCTTTCCAAGCTGGAACTTTATCCCCATTAAACAATAATTCCCCATTGCCCCTTCTCCCTGTCTTAGCAACAACCATTCTATTTTCTGTCATCACAAATTAGACTATACTAGGTATCTCATATAAGTGGAATTATACCATATTTATCTGTTTGTGATTGGCTTATTTCAGTTGGAATAATGTTTTCAGTGTTGCGCCATATTGTACCATGCGTCAGAGTTTCCTTCCTTTTTAAAGTTGAATAACATTCCATTGTATGTACAGGTCACATTTTGTTTACCATTCAACTGTGTCAATGGGCATTTGGGTTGCTTCCAACATTTAGCTATTTTAAATAAAGTTGCTATGAAAATGGTTATACTAACACTATCTTTTTGAGTTTCTATTTTCTTCTGGGTGTATATTTCCAGAAGTGAAAATCTAAATCATATGTTAAGTCTGCGTTTAATTTTTTGAGGAACTGCCATGTTTTTCATAAACATTGCACCATTGTATATTAACTTCAGCATTCACCAGTGTTCTCTACATCCTCAGCTATACTTGGTATTTTCTCTGCTTTAAAATTATTATTGTTTTTAATTGGCATAACAATATACTTGTATAATGCATACAAGTATAAGCATAACATTATACTTGTACATATTTACGGGGTACAGAGTGATATTTCAATTCACTTATACAGTATGTAATGATCAAATCAGGGCAAATAGCTTACTCATCACCTCAAACATTTATAATTTCTTTGTGTTGAGAATATTCAAAATTTTATCTCATAGCTATTTGAAATATACCATAAATTATTTTTAACTAAAGTCACCCTACAGTGTTTTAAAACACTACAAGTTATTCTTCCTATCTAGCTGTAATTTTGTATCCATTAGAAAACCTTTCCCTATCCCAACTCCCTAATCCCCCAAAACTCTCTACTCACATGGCATCAACTTTTTTAGCTTCCCCAATATCATGTGGTATTTTTTTTTTTCTGTGCCTGGTTTATTTCACCTACCATAATGTCCTCCAGGCTCTTGCATGTTGCTGCAAATGACATAATTTCATTCCTTTTTTTATAGGTGAAAAGCATTCTATTATGTACAAAATTTCTTTATACATTTGTCTGTTGATGGACACTTAGTGTGATTCCATACCTTGGTTATTGTGAATAATACTACAATGAACATGAGAGTGCAGGCATCTCTTCAACATACTGATTTCTTTCCCTTCAAATATATATGCCTAATGACACAGATCATGTGACAGCTTGAAGATGATACCCTTTAAGAATGATGTTTTACATCGTGAAACCCGTTCTCTACTAAAAATACAAAAATTAGCTAGGCATGTTGGCACACACCTGTAGTCCCAGCTACTAGGGAGGCTAAGGCAGGAGAATCGCTTGAACCCAGGAGACAGAAGTTGCAGTGAGCCGAGATCATGCCACTGCACTCCAGCCTGGTGACAGAGCAAGACTCCGTCTCAAAAAAAAAAAAAAAAAAAAATGAATGATGTATTACACCATTCTTGCATTTCTGTAAGAAAATATCTGAACCTGAGCCTAGGTAATTTATAAAGTAAAGAGGTTTAATTGGCTCACAGTTCTGCAGGCTATACAAGTACTATGCCGGCATGTGCTCAGCTTCTAGGGAGGCCTCAGGGAGCTTTCAATCGTGATGGAAAAAAAAAGTGGAAGCAGATATGTCACATGGCAGAAGCAAGTGGAAGACAGAGTAGGGGGGAGGTATCACTACACTTTTAAACAATCAAATTTTCTGTGAAATCACTTACTATCCTGAAGACAGCTCCAAGCCATGAGAGACCCGCCTCAATGATCCAAACACCTTACACCAGGCCCCACCTCCAACACTGGGGGTTACATTTCAACATGAGGTTGGGATAAATATCCAAACCATATCAGATGGTGAGCGACCCTTCAGAACACTTTTATATTTTAAACTAAAGCCCACTCATTATCTGGTACTGTGTGTGCAATACATAGAATGGATCTGGGAACTAAGGAATATAAATAGGAATGACACTATCTATCAGAACTCCTTGTGACTCATATGGTAACTGTACAATCCATCCCCAAACATTTTGGCTCTGTGAGATTAGAAATCCTGGTTTTCTGAGCAGAGACACCACCAAAAAACACATTAATTGTACCTCCAAACTTAAAACCCCAGCTTTCACTTGGTTATTTGATGCTTTTTGAGTCAGTAGATCAACAGGCATGAAAGAAATATCAAAGCTGGCAGAATTATTGGAAATATATTTATGAGAAGTTAGTGCTGTTGCAGTAGCATAGGAAGGGAGTATGCCTGGAACTTAGTTTAATGTGCTAAGGTGTATCTTTTTGTACTTCCAGGTTCAGTTTTAATTATAAATGAACAAATATAGCAACCACAGCTGGGTATGTGCATGTTAAACCAGGGATATAGACAATTCAGAAATGAAAGTCTGCTTTATCCCAACAGACAGGGTACCTAGATCAGCAGAAGTGCTATATATAACGGGAGGGAAGCATTTTGAATGGGTGTTCCAGGATGGAGATGATGAATAATAGTCCTGAAACTAGAAATAGCTTTAGCAACAGGGAGTGCAATTCATTCTGTTATGCCTCTTCTTTTAAGTTTCTCCAGAAGCAAAAAAAAAAAAAAAAGAATTAAATGGTACAAAGGATGGAGACAGTAGATTCAAGTTGTCTCCTCCAGATCCCTTTTGCCAGGTCAGTTTATTTCTCTTCTAGCTGCTATTGAGTGCTGGCAGTTAATAACTCACAGTTGCTTCGGTTCTCCAGAGAACTGACCTAACTGGCACTGCCTTGCAAAGAGTAGCATGCTTTCCTTCTTAAGAGCTGACCCACAGCCAATTATGAATTATAAGAGGTACAAACAACTATATCCATTGATTCAACTGAAGTACATTTTTATGTTGCAGAATCTACCCTTAGAGTAGCCTAAGCTTAGAGTTTAATGGAGAGCACATTTTCTCTATTCTGCTTCATTTCCCTTATTACAAGTTTTTCCTAAAGAGGACTTAAAGCTGCATGTGCACTTCATCCCTTTTTTTTTTTTTTTTTTTTTTTTTTTTTTTGAGACAGAGTCTCGCTCTGTCGCCCAGGCTGGAGTGCAGTGACCCGATCTACGCTCACTGCAAGCTCCACCTCCCGGGTTCACGCCGTTCTCCTGCCTCAGCCTCCTAAGTAGCTGGGACTACAGGCGCCCACCACCAAGCCCAGCTAATTTTTTTGTATTTTTAGTAGAGACGGGGTTTCCCAGTGTTAGCCAGGATGGTCTGGACTTCCTGACCTCGTGTTCCCGCCGCAGCTTCCCAAAGTGCTGGGATTGCACTTCATTTCTTTTCCTTCACATATATACCCATAAAGCCTTACAGTTTTATGTGCACTTCAATTTCTGACTCAGCCTCTACATCTAAGGCATCCATCACAAGACCACCTGTTATAAATGATCTTCTTACAGAGATATACAAAGATATTAAAGATCACATATTGTACCACTCTGTCATTATACATTAGTAAATTTTAGGTAATTTAAGCAAGGTTGCAAAAGAGAAAGTAGCAGAGCCAGAAGTAGTACCTACTCTTCCAAGAAGCAATCTGCTTTTCATTTATATAAAGAGTTTATGCATTTCTCTAGGCTACCTGAGGGGTAATTTGCTATGCATGAACAGGTAAACTATTACTTGCAAGAGGTGGTAAAGAGATATTAAACATACATTTCTCAAAACAGGAAAAATAACCTGAAATATTAAAGCTACTTCTCTAAAAGTTTTGCCTGTTTCTCAGTGTTCTACTTATCTTTTGCTATCTACAAAAATTTAGGCAGGTGATATTCAGAAACAATCAATAGTATATCTCCATTAAACCTTCTTTCCAAGGTCATATGATTTGACCCTCTTGGAGTTAATCTTTTCAATTCCGCTAAGCTAAAAACGAAAAGTGATTTTGAATCTCTAAGGGCATACAACAACCAAGAACAAATTAAAGGGAGCCCTCCCACTGCAGCAGTGTCTTGTTTTTTTCAGAGTGTCTAAAACAAGACAACTAAAGGATAGTCCCCCAGAGTAACTTCTAAAAGAATATTCATAGATGTAGAAAAAAATACAACTTGCACAAACGTTAAATATCCAATCTATAATAATTAAATTCATAAGAGGTTCAAAAACCTCAATACAAATATGATATAATAAAGTTATTTGCTTCATTGAACAGGTAAATGTTTCAACTTATAGAAATGAAAGCAATTCCTACAGAAGAAAACATCTAATGTTTTAGCACCTAATGAACAAGGCACTGTGCCTTGATACCTTGTGAAACTATCTTCCCAGATTGGTTTGTTATTGTTCAAAAAAAAAGGTAGAATTAAGGTGGGGATCAAATTAGTTTCCTAAATTGATAAATATGTATTGATATTTATTAATGGATAGGTAAACATTTATTAATATCCTATTCTAAGTAAGTCATTGATAAAATGACGTGTTGTTCGCTGGGCGCGGTGGCTCAAGCCTGTAATCCCAGCACTTTGGGAGGCCAACGCGGGCAGATCACACGGTCAGGAGATGGAGACCATCCTGGATAACACGGTGAAACCCCGTCTCTACTAAAAATACAAAATTTTAGCTGCTGGGCGTAGTGGCGGGCGCCTGTAGTCCCAGCTACTCGGGAGGCTGAGGCAGGAGAATGGTGTGAACCCGGGAGGCAGAGGTTGCAGTGAGCCCAGATCAAGCCACTGCACTCCAGCCTGGGCGACAGAGGGAGACTCTGCCTCAAAAAAAAGACACATTGTTTATGTTAGCAATGCACTGAGGAAGAAATTATGATCCTTATAAAATGGGCAACAATTATGCATCAGAAATATTCCATGAGTGTTTTTATAAGGAAGGTAATGCAAGAAAATATCACGCTTACAAGATATGTACATGGAGGGAAACAAGATAATAGAACAATTTGCCTCTGGCTCATTTAGTTTAGACAATAGGGAAGAACTCAGTCTTAGTACGTGAGCAGTCATTATGATATTGGAAGATAAGTGAAAGGGTGAAGGAGGAGAGATGTGTTACTCAAAGAAAAGCGCACTGATAGGAGAGTGGGAAAGAATGATAAATGCCTCTGTATTGTGAGATTTGGAAAGAGGAAACAGTGTCTACAGAAGAAATCTCAGAAGCTTTCTGAGAAGTGTGTTAAACAAAAGTTCATGAATACCCTCTAAGGAAATCCTCATTAAATATATATATGAAGTCTTCATTAAATTACATATATATATATATGTATACACACACATACATATATAAATTATTTTTTTGAGTCAGATTTGTACTTATGTTAAATTATATTAAATGAATATAAATTAATATAAACGTATCATTATGCAGAGACAGAACCAAAAAGGAATCCAACATTTTATAGGTGATTTTCTTCAAATATAATTCTACTTTCAAAGTGCAAGTTATTTTCACAGATTTTAATTAATAACTCATTTTCATCTAGATTTTCCCACACAAAATGATCCCAAAAATTATCTTCAGAAAATAATTGGGATTTTTATATCTTTGAGCCGGTATAAACACAGGTTGGATTCTACAAAGCAAAATAAATGCAAAACGATTAATTATACTTGGTCACCAGGTAAAGTGATTTAAAAATCTATTATGATAAGTTAGCACTAAAAAGTAACTAACTTAGGAAACATGATCTATTTTTTAAACTTAAAAAAAAAACAACATAACTTGAAGCAGTTGTAGGAAATCAACCTCTATTTGATAACTGTTCCCTTCCTCACACAAAGAAATGTGCACAGGTGAAAACTGCATCACTGTTTTTTCCGTAGCTTACTGACTCCCTGCTGTATACCTTCAACTAAAGCAGCATTTTAGAACAATTAGTGACTGTAGAGATGATTATAATGTCACAAATGTGAGATTATGACTTTAGCTAAAGAATAAACAGCAGGAGGAGAAAGGCTATTAAGGAGTAAATATACTATTCTCAGGAAAAATGATTTGCAATTAGAAAGAAATGGGAACAAGAGAGAATAGACTCAGTTATAATCATTTATGATTTTTTAAAAATTATTGCTAGCTTTAACAAGAAAATAGTTTTATGAAGTAAGCCATCTGTTGAATTAAAAAAAATTCAAAGAGCACTATCATTTAGAGAAATTCCCCTTTGTCTTGGAAGAAAATCAAATATTTTTAGAATGGAAAATAGGACAAAGATCAAAGCAAAACATTACTAAGTATGACAGATATTATGTATGAATGTAAGTGTTAACTTTGAATCGTTATAGTTACTTGAATGAAATGCTCTGCCAGGATATGTGAAAACTAGATGTCAGAAATCTGGATACTTCCACCTCACCCATCTCATAATGTAAACTAGATTAAACAAGAATGAGTAGAATCCATGGCCAGGCTGTGCCAACATTTCTTTTCTCAATTAGATCACTGTTATTTTTAAAAATAATGTGCGCACAATAGAGATAGATACATAGATACACATATACACACAAGGAGATAAAAAGGCAATTGAGGTAATAGATAATATTTTTGAGGAACTTTGCTTCAAAAATGTGATTTATTCCCCAAATCTTTTGTATTTTTGCCCCGAGGAAAATATATATATCACCAGCAATCTAAAAGAAAATGTTGAAATAAAATATGAATGGCAAATGAGGTTACTAATGAAGCAGAAAGAAAATCTGAAATTTCTAATTCCGTATCATGAGAAGTACATTCCACATGCAGTAAGGTTTTTGGCTGACAGTTTTTAGGAAAGAAAACAGAATCCTAAAACAGGTGAAGAAATGTAGTAAGATAATGGCCAAATTAAGATACTGAGCACCAGAAAAAAACAAACCACGAGCTTGATTCAAAAATGTTAAACCCAAGAAAACTGCACCTAGAGTAGTCTCAGTAGGGAAGACACTCATGGGAAATGAGGCTGTTGAGATAGCACAGAGATGGACCATTGTGTCAGTCAGGGTTCTCCAGAGAACAGAACCAATAGAACATGTGCATGTAAGTGAATGTGCATGTGAGTGAATGAAAAGTATGGTCACGTATGTGTGTGTATATGTACGTATGTGTGCCTATAAAGAGATTTATCTCAGATATTAGCCCCATTTATTAAATGATTTCACTGCAATATCTATATTAGTGTTCAACTAAATAACTAAGTACTATAGCCTAGCTAAGTTGACACATAAAACAAATCATCACAATGATACAGAGTCTTCTGAGCTACGACAAGGGATTTGGAGTTGACTCTAAATAAAATGAGAAGCCTTTGATGGGTAGTAGGCAGATGGAAGGAGCTATAACGATGTAAACGCAGGGCCTAATAGCAAGACATTTATTGTTATCTGTTTATAATGGTGGTTTTGAGCAGAAATGGCAATATTTAAAGAACTATGAGCAAATAAGCAGAATGTAAAACTCACTTACCTAGAGAAGACTTTCTAAGTATCCTAATGAGAGGTAACAGCATGCTGGCAGCCGTCGCTCTCTCTTGGCACCACCTGGGCCTCGGCGCCCATTCTGGCCGCGCTTGAGGAGCCCTTCAGCCCGCCACTGCACTGTGGGAGTCCCTTTCTGGGCTGGCCAAGGCCGGAGCCGGCTCCCTTAGCTTGCTGGGAGGTGTGGAGGGAGAGGCGCGGGCGGGAACCGGGGCTGCGCGCGGCGGTTGCGGGCCAGCGCGAGTTCCGGGTGGGCGTGGGCTCGCAGGCCGGCACTCGGAGAGGCGGGCCGACCCCGCCGCCCCAGGCAGTGAGGGGCTTAGCACCTGGGCCAGCAGCTGCTTTGCTACATTTCTCGCCCGGGCCTTAGCTGCCTCCCCGCGGGGCTGGCCTCCGGACCTGCAGCCCGCCATGTGGGAGCCTCCCCCCACCCACCCGCCGTGGGCTCCTGCGCAGCCCCAGCCTACCCGACGAGCGCCGCCCCCTGCTCCACGGCGGCCAGTCCCATCGACCGCCCAAGGGCTGAAGAGTGCGGGCGCACGGTGCGGGACTAGCAGGCAGCTCCACCTGCGGGGCTGGTGCGGGATCCACTAGGTGAAGCCAGCTGGGCACCTGAGTCTGGTGGGGACTTGGAGAATCTTTATGTCTAGCTAAGGGATTGTAAATACACCAATCAGCACTCTATCTAGCTCAAGGTTTGTAAATGCACCAATCAGCATCCTGTGTCTAGCTCAGGGTTTGTGAATGCACCAATCGACACTCTGTATCTAGTTAGCCAGGTGGGGACTTGGAGAACCTTTATGTCTAGCTAAGGGATCGTGAATGCACCAATCGGCACTCTATGTCTAGCTCAGGGTTTGTAAAATACACCAATGGACACTCTCTATCTAGCTAATCTAGTGCAGATGTGGAGAACTTTTGTGTCTAGCTCAGGGATTGCAAATGCACCAATCAGCACCCTGTCAAAACGGACCAATCAGCAGGATGTTGGTGGGGCCAGATAAGAGAATAAAAGCAGCCTGCCAGAGCCAACAGTGGCAACCTGCTGGGGTCCCCTTCCACATTGTGGAAGCTTTGTTCTTTCACTCAGAGTAAATCTTGCTGCGGCTCACTCTTTGGGTCCACACTGCCTTTATGAGGTGTAACACTCACTGCGAAGGTCTGCAGCTTCACTCCTGAAGCCAGCGAGACCACGAACCCACCAGGAGGAACAAACAACTCCATTCGCGCCGCTTTAAGAGCTGTAACACTCACCGTGAAGGTCTGCAGCTTTACCCCTGAGCCAGTGAGACCGCGAACCCAGCAGAAGGAAGAAACTCCGAACACATCCGAACGTCAGAAAGAACAAACTCCAGACACGCTGCCTTTAAGAACTGTAACACTCACCATGAGGGTCTGCGGCTTCATTCTTGAAGTGAGTGAGACCAAGAACCCACCAATTCCGGACACACTAAGAAAACTGTCAGTCACAATTGCAAGGCTCCCAGGAAGGGTAAAGAGTTTATTTATAAAAGTGTTCACAGAAACAGTTTACCAAAATACTCAAAGAATAATACAGATATTTCCTTAGTCTGTATTTTTGCTTTGTCTGCTTTTCAAATGTTCAAATGATTATAAAAAAAATTTCAGAGACAACTAATATATTACAATTTTAAAAAATAAATTTGCATTGACTTTTTCAGTAAAATCAGATTTATTATAGTATTTAATCAGTGCAGAAATGCTGAATATATACTTTTAATGGCTAAAACATAAATTGAAGTATACTCATATGAGGAGAACATCAATTATATTCCAAGTCAATTTATATGATAGATCATCTGCGCTGGGAAGCTAGACTTAACAATTATGGAACACAGGAATAAAATAACAATGTAGGTGCATTTAAATATGCTTTTATGTAATGTCTATTTTATATTGTTTTTCTTAAGCTAAAAATATTATCTTTCTTCTCTAATAAGCATAATAAATATTTTCTCCTTTCTAGCTATACTGAAATTATGTACTACCATCACCACTATAATTTTAAAGCTCATAAAATATTTTTTAGTTCATATAAATTGTTTCCTTAGTATGAGTTATCTGGCTTCTAACAGTCATAACTCTTAGCATTCATATTGAACTTCTTCTCTAAGAACTCAGATAACTTAAGTCATTAGCTAATTAAACTGCCAACTAATTACATCCTTGTAATTTATAAGGCATTTAATGTTTTCCTTATTCCCCTTCCTGGATGCTAATCTTTATTTGGATTGGAAACATTCTATTTTGATAGCATCTCTCTATTATTTGGAGTGCTTTAGGTTAAAGTACTTCCATTGATTCTTTGCATTTAGTTTTTAAATAGCATGTTTTCTGATAAAGACAATGTAGGGTCTGTTTCCAAGTTCAGGCAGGCCGTTCAATATAATAATTTTATTTTTTTAAATTCAAAATCATGATTCTATAGCAGGCAATTGCAT
The DNA here is from genome assembly GCF_028858775.2 of Pan troglodytes. Classification (NCBI taxonomy): domain Eukaryota; kingdom Metazoa; phylum Chordata; class Mammalia; order Primates; family Hominidae; genus Pan; species Pan troglodytes. Next base: position 95,503,071 of record NC_072412.2, on the reverse strand, counting down.
ACACTGCAAAGACTTGCGGAAATGGGCAATCCAGAATGTATAAAATGCAGAGTATGATTACTTATAAAGATTGTAAGTGCATCTAACCAGTGTATTTTCATTAGAAATAGATTAGATACTATATAAATGGGGTCAGTCATTGGAGAAACTCATAATGACTTCTTTATTGGGAGTATACATCACTGCTAAAGTCACAGGGGAGCTTGGTTTGTGTGATGGTCGTTTGACATTAACACTGTACTCCAACCTGACCCAGAGAGAGTATCTATCTTCAAAAGATGGCTCCCAGGGTATCATTCAACTCATTCTGTGTGGTTGTTCCCTACAGAGTCCATGTATAGCTTTTATCTTTGCTTTTGGAGACCTTTGACTTCAGAAGGTACTCTGAAGAAAAATCACAAAGGTTCTAAGAGTTATAGAGGCTTCATAACCTCTACTTAAAAAAACAGTACTTGTTATAGTATTGCTAATGTAGAACTCATCAGTTATGTAAAGTGGAAAAATCTATACACAGAATAAGTCATAATAAATATTTCAAATAAATAAGTTTCTGTTATTTTAAGGATATTTTCAAAGCGTAAGTCAAGTTGTAAATATGTATAACTTGCAAATTATTTCTGTACTAAGTATAATATTTAAGAATTATTTAGAAGCTGCCAATTATTCTAATTATTTAGAAGCTACCAACAAAATTCAAAGAAAATATTTATATCTTTTCATTTCCTTCTATTTGGACAATGAAATTATCTCAATTTTATAGAAACAATGTCTTTCTAGTTAATCCAGAGAGTTGCAGTAAGAAGTTATGGAAACTTTTCAAATAGTTTAAATTGTTTTCATAAAATACCAGAGGCGGACTTACCTGTTTCCTCATGCATTTCACAAATTTGAGATTTCCCACTGAAACTCACCCAATTGCCCAATAGACTGTCCTTTTTGATAAATGTAGAAATTCACCTTCCTGGTCTTAAAAGTTTGATACTTACTTGTTTTATCTGAATTTCTTCCTCAGGAAATGACCTTCAGGCCTCTCACAAAAGTATCAAAGAACTGAAACCAGATTGGACCCCTCATTCAACAAGGTTGCTTCCTTGCCCCTCCCAAGTTTCCTTTTTCTTACACATTGTTAGGTTTCTTGCCTGCTGCTATATACACCTCTGGTTTTAGTCAGTCAGGGAGTTGGATTTGAGACTGAGCTCTCATCTCCTCGACTGTAGCACCCAATTAAAGCCTTTTTCGTTGGCAATACTCAGTGTCTCAGTGATGGGCTTTTTGTTTGTTTGTTTGTTTTGATGGAGTCTCTCTCTGTCGCTAGGCTGGAGTGCAATGGTGCCATCTCAGCTCACTGCAACTTCTGCCTCACGGGTTCAAGTGATTCTCCTGTCTCAGATTCCCAAGTAGCTGGGACCGGGACTACAAGCGCGCGCCATCACGCCCAGTTAACTTTTGTATTTTTAGTAGAGACAGGGATTCACCACGTTCGCCAGAATGGTCTCGATCTCTTGACCTCGTGGTCTGCCTTCCTCAGCCTCCCAAGTGCTGGGATTACAGGCCTGAGCCACTGCGCCTGGCCAGTGATGGGCTTTTTGTGTGGCAAACAGCAGGACTGACACCGAAACCCTGGTGTGTCGGTAACACTACTCCGTACTAAGAACACAGCAAGACATTGGGAATAAGATCGTGAGCAAAATATATATAGTCCCTGCTTGCTATCATTCTTTTGGTGTAATGGGTACACTAGCACTGGAAAAAAAAGAAACAACAATAAATGTAGAAATACAGATTAAGATGTGTTATAAAGGCAAATGGGTTCTGTGAAAAATAAGTTAGAAAAATACCCTGTATTTGAATGGAGGATTAGGAATAGTATCTTAGGGAAATTTATAGCCGTCCTAAATTATTTTCTTAAATCTTTTAATGTATTTATTTTTATTGATAAATAAAATTTGCATCTCGTTATGGGGTACCTGTAGTATTTTGTTATATGCATATAATGTGTAATGATCAAGTCAGAATATGTCCTAAATTGTGACATTTGAGTAAAGATAGCATAATACTGATTATGGAGGTTCTGATTTTAAGAGAATGGAATATAAGGGAAATAATGTGCAAAATATCAATAGTAGGAGAAAACATGGAACAATGGTGAAATTGAAACAAGGTCGGGAAGGTCCGGGCACAAAAACCAGGAGCAGATTAGTTGTAACCAGGTTAGAAAGGGAGGCAGCGATTACATTAGTGGGTCTTTAAACCTCTTGAAGAACTGTACTTTTTTTCCAAATAGCGATAAAAAGTTAAGAGAAATACTAACCAAGTGAATAAAGTCAATGTAAAAAACATTTTGTGCTACAAAATGAATAAACCTAGAGGATATTATTAAAACTGAAAGGAGTCAGACACAGAAAGACATACTGCAGGGTCTCAGTATTTTTATTATTATTATTATTTGTTAAAGTCAAATAAGCTATAGAGACAAATCTCTGAAATTAAAATAGTTTATTTGGGAGAAAATAATTGCAATTCAGGGCATACATGCAAACCGAGTTGTCTTCAATATGTCCGAAGAACAAAAGGAAGGTTAGAGGTCTTATAAAACGTATAAATATTACATATTGCTCTTTGAGAAATGTCACTGGCACTAGTAAGGTTCTGAGGAGGAGGCAAGTTTTGACTGGTAAGTGATGGTGGTGGGCAAAACTAGTCTTAGAGTTACAGCAGATCTTTTAGGAGCCATTTGACAAAACTGGCTTAGGGTTACAGCAGGCAGTTTTAGCTGCAGGGCTTGCAGTGAATTACATCTTTTGGAGCAACATTCTGCACCTGAGTGTTTTTCCCTGCTGGCTTCTCAACTCTGTTTTAGTTAGAATGACAAGAATGGCCCAATTTGTATAATCATCTTTCAAAGATTCAATATGGGGAATCTCTAAAAGAAAGGGAATAGATAGAAACGGAAAGTAGAGTGGTGGCTAGCAGATGCTAGGGTGGGTTGGGTGGAGCTGTAGGTGAAGAATTGGGAAGGTATAGGTTAAAGGGTACAAAGTTGCAGCTATATTGGCTAGATAAGTCTAGAGAGCTAATGTATATTTTAAAAAGCCTCTAGTTAATAATATTGTACTATATACTGTACAATATTATTATTGGTAATTTGCCAAGTGAGTAGATTTTAGGTACTCTTACCAGTTATTTAAACTTGGAAATGGTTATATAGTTTCAAATATATGCATAATTTAAAAAAAAGGAAAAGAAAAAAAAACTATATGAGATAATATGTATGTTAATTTGCTTATCTGTAGTAATCACCTTACTACGTATATCTAAACATCACGTACACCATATATATATAAACATATAATACATACATTTATGTGTGTGTGTGTATGCCGATCTCTATGAATCTACTCTGGTCCTCTCCAATCCATTTTACACATTAAAGCCAAATATATTTACATGTAATATATGTATTTTTTTAAACATTGTATTTTATATACATATTCACAGATTAAGGCAAATATATATACATGTATATTTGGCCTTAATGTGTAAAATGGATTGGAAAGGACCAGAGTAGATTCACAGAGCCCACCATATGTGTGTATATATATACACACATGTACATATGTGTATACATGTACATGTTTGTATATATGTACATATATGTATATATTATATATACACATGTATATGCGTATATAGTGTACAATGTGATGCTTCTTATATACACATATAGTTATTTCATATATACATATATGTATGTATTTCATAGCTATGCATATGTATATGTATGTATATTTATTTGGTATTAATGTGTAAAACGGTTTGGAGAGTACCAGAGTAGATTCATAGAGACCAGCATGAGGAGCATGAAGAGTTCCGTAATAGAAATAGAGAAAAATCTAAGACATAGGTTGTGGTTAGTGAAAAAAAAGGAATAAATCAAGAATGACTTCTAGTTTTCTGGCTTAAGCTTCAAAATGAATAGCACCTATTCTAGAGTTTTTATTCTGGGGGGTCAGGGGCTAGTTTCACAGGAAAGATCAGAATTTAGTTTAAAAACTATGAGGTATTGCTGAGACATTCAGATGGATAACTCTGGTAGCTATTTAGGTATATGAGCTAGTATTCTAGGAAGTGCTATTGGCAAATATATAAATGTGAATGTCATCTGCCCAAAAAGGATTACTGAAGCCCTGAGAGTGAATGATTTTCCCAAAAGAAATGCAAAAATGTAAAATATAATAAGAGAGCCTTGGGAGATACTGTTAAACATCAATATTTAAATGCTACAAATGCAGCTTTAGGGAGGAAAGGTATTCAGATTTGGGAACACAGTTTTCAGGGAAAAAGCAGTTTTCAGAGTATTTGCTGCAGATGCAGGATTTAATATGTAGATTCTCTTTGGAAAAGATAGGCCTATTAATTCTAGCTGTAGAACAAAAATATTGATAGAAAAAAATATATATTTCCCAATGTATTCATTCTCGACACCCCGCCCCTGGCAACAACATACACTCCTTTTGAGTATTTTTTTTTGACTCCTACCACCTTTCCCTTTTTTTTTCTTTTTTTGAGACAGAGTCTCACTCTCTCGCCAGGCTAGAGTGCAGTGGCGCGATCTCGGCTCACTGCAACCTCCACCTCCCAGGTTCAAGTGATTCTCCTGCCTCAGCCTCCCAAGTAGCTGGGACTACAGGCACACGCCACCATACCCGGCTAATTTTTGTATTTTTAGTAGAGACAGGGTTTCACCATGTTGGCCAGGATGGTCTCCATCTCTTGACCTCGTGATCTGCCTACCTTGGATTCCCAAAGTGCTGGGACTACAGGCGTGAGCCACCACGCCCAGCCCTTTCACCTTTTAATATACAGTGTAATATACTTATTTATCATATTTATCTTCTGCTTTCTCCCACAGGAATGTAGACTTCAAAATGGCAAGATTTTTTCTTTCACTGTATCACAAGAATTTTGACAGTGCCTTCCACATAGTAGATGATCAATAAATATTTATGGAATAAAGAAATGAATTAGAGCGAATACATTGGAGGAGATCAATGGTATGTTCAAAGCAATTTACAGTACCGGGTTAAGTTGTTGAAGAGGCTGGAAATAGTATGACAATGATCACATTGTCATAGGACCTTGTAGAATTTGTTTCTGTTTCAAAACCATTATCCAGGTCATTGGAGACCACTAAAATTTGCAAAAAATAAAAATGATAACATAAGAACAATATTCTAGAATGATATTTCTGGTAATAGTATGAAAGCTTTATCAGATAATAGGAAAATAGTGATAAATATTATTCAGGAACGTGTCTTATTCCGTAAGATTTTTGACAAGGTAATAGCAGCTTGAGAAAGAGATGGGTGTAAGTCAAATCATTGTAGTATTGCTGAAGCAAATAGTGGACAAAATAACAAACCTAGAGTTAGAAAGCAACTTGGTATTCTATCAAAATAAGGTTTTGTGTGTTTGTGTGTGGCGTATGTTTTAATGTACCACAAAGACTAAACTTTAGGAATTCAACACTGTTGTTCATGTAATTTTTTTGTGGATTCCAATTGCGAAATCCTGGATTGTCCTTACCTGGCCTGGTTCTTCTCTGTATCCCAAAACTCAGCTTGGGAGCTCACAACATCTTTGTTTTTTTGCCCCCATGTCATATTAGCAATGATTTGTCAACTTATTAACTTATTTCAACTATTTAGTCTTTGAATGTTTCTATTCTGCAACCAGACTCAGCATCTAACTATATGTGTTTTGTCAAGTCCTCTCTCCAACTTCTTTTTTATACTGAAAAGACAGGACAGTGAAGAAAAAAAAATGTGCTCTTTTTCTTCAATCAACAGAGGGGATTTTGACGTTTATCAGTTTTCATGGAAGAATATAAGTTTATTCACTAGGGAATAGCGATGGTGTTCCATTTAAATTTTATTCCTGTGTTCCGATTTAAAATGTGTCCCCCTCACACTGGCTCAAAGGACATGGTATCTCTCAGCCTGATTCATCAGTGTATTGCACTCAGAGTGCATAATGAGAAAAGGGAAAGAACACTATCAACATCCATCCGTGCTTAGCTGAGGGCTTGGTTATAAAATGATGGTGATAAAACCAGACACTTAAAACTGGAAATAGCCATTATATGAATAATATACTCTCATGCTCATTGACAAATAAAACTTTCAAGCTACTGCAGGCAAAATTAAGCGATGATGCTTCCATACAACCCCCATGCCACCCCAACTTCTGGAATCCAAGTTAGCAAGTAGCAAATAAAAGTAAATTTGTTGCAGTTTGACATCTTTTATGTTCATGTATCTCACCACATATTTATTTATTTGGCAGTTTCTAGTAGCAGTGAACAACCAATATCAATAATCTTTCTTATAGGTTTTTTTTTTTTTTTGTAGGTTGACAAAACCAGTTTCCCCTCTCACTGTCCCTATGCACATTTCCGCAACTGTTGAGTTTTCCTTATGTAGCCTTCTGCCCAATCCTATGAAAATCCTATGAAAATCCTAGGTCCTATATGACCTAGCTGTGAATGTGGATATGTTATGTAGGTTAAGAGTATGACCTTTGGAATCACAGCGAGTACATTTGGACGTCATCTCAGTCACTTATATTCTATACACCTCAGTTCTCCCACTTTGAAAATGCAGATATCATGTGCTAAGGAGGAGTCAATGAGATAATCCAGGTAGGGCACTTAATATGATGTGTGGTTTATGATAGGCCCTCAAAATGGTTTGCTCTTATTACTGTTGGCCTTCCCAGTGTTTATTTTCAAGAACACTACATTGGAAATGCATCACTAACTGTAGGTGAATATATAGTCACCAACTGTGATTCAGTCAAGGGAGGTTCAGATAACACTTTTATTTGCTATTTCTTTATTCACTATTTCTAGAAAATCTGTTACTTTGCACATATAGTGTACATTTAAGTGTATTTATGTCTTGCCATAAAAATATTATGCATTTGGTTTGCTATGTTGCCTGAAATTTCTTCCACTTTTTAGGCATATATATTTTCTCCAGGAACATCTGAAATACAGTTGCAATACGATCTATGTAATAGATACAAGATCTCAAAAATCATTTCTTTCACTGGTTTCTGAGCAAAATGCAAGAAGCTAAGGAGCAGATGTAATAAACTTTGCTGGGAATAAGGGAGAAATATAGAGAAGGTGACACTGAGCAGTGACCTATTGAAAAATATCTTATGGGAACCCCAGTCATGGAGCACAAAGATTCTGAAAAAAAAAAAAAAAAAAAGTTCGGAGAAATGAGCTCAGAAGTTCAGAGGTTAGCCCTAGACCACAGTATGCACATATCATGTGGCATATTCAACAAAAGTAAACAAAAGTAAGTAAACAAGTCATGTCTAGAGTAGAAATACATACCTTGTGGTTATTGATATTTTCATAACTCAGTTTTATTCCTTCAAATGGGGAAAATTATTGAACAACCTTTACAAGGACTCCATGATGAAACATATTGGAGAATTATGATGCACACTACAAAGTTGTATTTTGATAATTATATTATTAGGTGTGGAATTACTGACAAATAATCTATTTGAATTATTTTTTTTAAATAAGTGCTTATAAGTAATATGTAGCTGTATGTTCAAGAATGGTAACATTTGTGGCCGGATGTAGTGGTTCATGCCTGTAATCCCAGCACTTTGATAGGTCGAGGTGGGCGGATTACTTGAGGTCAGGAGTTCGAGACCAGCCTGGCCAACATGGTGAAACCCCGTCTCTACTAAAAATACAAAAATTAGCTGGGCATGGTGGTGAATGCCTGTAATCCCAGCTACTCAAGAGGCTGAGGCTGAAGAATTGCTTGAACCTGGGAGGCAGAGGTTGCAATGAGCCAAGATCATGCCACTGCACTCCAGCCTGACAACAAAGTGAGACTTGGTCTCAAAAAAAAAAAAAAAAAAAAGAAAAGAATAGCAACATTCAATGAAGAATAACTTCATTGCATACTCAAAAAATATAAAAATTATAATATTTATATCTTTTCAACTAGACAGGGGAACATGTAAACTCTATAATATGTATATTATTAAATCATTTTATTCAAAAATAGATTATTACAAATAAAACATTTTGGAAGGCAGAGAATTTGACTTAAGATCACTGAATATAAACAGGTGTAAACAAAGAAAGGTACAAACGTGTATAATATTTACATTTACTTATTTATATTTATATCTATATTTCTGTTATCACATTTTTATAGCTTTTAGATTTTATTGCTTCTTACCATATTGTTTTCTATTTTCTTCCATTATTCTTGAAAAATGTTCAGCCCTTCTGCCATGATTTATTTCTTCATCCATAGATTAAAAGTGAACAATAAAATTAATTTTAAAAACACGGAACAAAAATATATCATTCATCCTTGTGACTTTAACATCATGTCCTCACAAAAATCCTCATGTAAAGTGACATCTCAATATCCTTATCTGATTAAGTTTTTCTCAAAATACTTATACTGACATTTATATATATGTATATATGTGTATGTATATATGCAAATATAATGAAATACACACATATCCACGTTATTTCATTAATTTACAAATTCTCACTAATACTAAGTAAATAAATTATTTTAGTCCCTTTTTGACCACAAGATAGTTATATTTTCTTTACTATCAGAAAAAGCAGTCTGCTGAAAGAAACAGGGGCCATAAGTAATAGGGGCTTAAACTATGCAGAAATTTATTAACCCATTTACCAAGAAGGCTAGAGGGTGGTGGATGCTGGCATCTATTTGTGCATAACAAAAATCATACAGGATTTCTTTTTTGCTGTCTGTTGTCCTTTATTCATCACCTTATGATTACCATAGGGCTATCACAATCCTTAACATCAAATCTAAATATTAGGTAGAATGAAATGGTAAAGGTAAGAAGGTAAAACTCTGTGCCTTGCACTTTTGTGAGAAAGTAGAAATTTCACCAAAAACATCCCAGGAGACTTGACCTTAAGTTTTACTGGCCGAGCAAAGTTGACCTGGAACAAAGTCAATGGGAAAAGGGGTTTGTAAACCCATATTGGCCAGGCAATGTACTGTGCCTGCCATGGTGTGTTATACTCTTTCTTGTGTAGTTTAGTATTTCTAGCTCCTAGACTCTGTGAGGATTCTGGTACGTTAATTTGCTTTTTAACATTATTTTGTCTAGTACTGTTAAATAGTTTGAAAATGGAATTAAATTAAATCATCTTTTCTGTGCTTTTTCATAAAAATTGCCCTACTGTTCTGGTCATAGGCACTAATAACAATTGATTTAAAACAAAGGAACAAGAAGACCATGCCATTATTCTTTCTTAGTAGTGGTTCTGGATCATTTGTTGAGTTAAACTATTTCTAACAATCTGCTATTTATTTACCAGGTTTTCCTTTCAAATTTAGAAAGTTATAGTAAAATTCTTTATCTTTTTATTACGAAATTCACAGAGATTTTCCATACTATTAAAGACCCTAAATGAAGCACCGAATTTATCAGATATTTAAAAAGTGTTAAAAGTGATAAAGCACATGAAACCATCTTATTTCGCAAATATAATAATTATAGTACATCTGGCATAATTTCTGCAGGTCCTCCCTGCTGTTTTTTCTCAGTGGAGATTTGGGCTCCAGATGTTGCTGATGCAGTTGGATGGTCACCCACAGTCTATCACCCCAAGGCACAAGAGCTGGAGCCAGAACTGGCTCAAAGTTCTTGATGGCGAAAATTTTCAGAACAGCAGAAATTCCTTGAAAACAAATGATCACGTCCTACATTTTCAAAAGTTAGCTTTACAGAAATTGTCTTATTTATAGAAATATGAAAAGAAGTTTTAAATTGCTTGATTTGTTTCTTTAAAAGATCTATATAATTTTATTATGAAATTCCATGCTCATTAATAAACTACAATATCATGAATATGATTTCTTATTTTATCCTGTAGATATCAAACAGAAAATTATTTTTAAACGGTATCTATACTCCTGATACATATACATCCTTTCCTTTCCTTTTTGTTTTTGAGACAGTGTCTTTCTTGCTTTGTCACCAGGATGAGGATGGAGTGCAGTGGTGAGATCATAGCTTGCAACACCCTCAAAGTCCTAGGCGACAGCCTCAAACTCCAAGCTCAAGCGATGCTCCCACCTGAGTCTCCTGAGTAACTTGGACTACATGTACCCCATTATGTCTGGCTATTAAAAAAAAAGTGTAGAGACAAAGGTTTCACTATGTTGCCCAGGCCAGCCTTAAACTCCTGGCCTCAAGTGATCCTCCTGCCTTGGCCTCCCAAAACCCTGGTATTATTGGCATGGGTCACTGTGCCAAGCTCCTGAAGTCTTTATAAAGGCACTAATTTCATACACAAGGGCTCTGACCTTATGATCTTATCACCTCTCAAAGACCTCACCTGTAAATACCACCACTTTCGGGAGAATTAGGTTTTAACATATGATTTTGAGGGGACATAAGTATTATCTATAGCAATTAATTCAATTACTTACTTGTTATAATCAGATAGTATCATTTAAAAGTGAAGTTATTTTCTAACATATTTATCTATTATAATTTATTTCATATTTAAGCCAACCATATTTTCTGTATTAGTTTTCCATTGCTACTATGACAAATTAACACAAATATAGTGATTTAAAATAATACAAATTAATATTTTTCATGTCCTGGAGTTCAAAAGTCCTAAAAAAAAAATTGGTCAACCGGGCTATGTTCTTTCTGGAGACCCCAGGAGAGAATCCAACTCTGCCTTTTCTAGCTTCTAGAGATCACTTGTATTCTTTGGCTCATGGGCCCTTCCTCCCCATTGAAAGCCAAATTTAGCATTTTCAAGTCTCTCTTGCTCTCTCTTCTCGATTTCTATCATTATGCTTATTTTTTACCTTGAAAAAACACTAAATATTACATCAAATATTACATTTAAAAATCTCAATAAATATTTTGATTCTGACCATCCTGCCTCCCTTTTTGAAGAACTTTTGTGATTACATTTGGATCCATCCAGACATTCAAATAATCCCTCCATGTCAAGTTTCTTAAATTAATCACATCTGTAAAATTTTTTTTTTTGCTATGGCAAGAAACATATTTAGATTTCCACAATTGGGGCAAGAACATCATTAAACTCTTATTAAACCTACCAAACTTCCCTTTCAATTATTACACAAAAAGGCCTACCTCACGTAACTGACTGCCACCAACTAAATGTCAATGATCTAGAAATGAACTAAATAAATGTAAGTACAAAAAAGTACATAAATAAGGTGGATTTAGTCAATTTTAAATTCTTTATTCATGGAGGTACATATTGATCCTTACTTCATTAATAATTCTTCATGGTTTGATTTTCCTTAACCGCAGAACTTTAAATGTACAGGATCATAAGAAGAAAGTGCCCACACAAAGCAGATTTGATTGGCAATTGTAAGAACTAGAAACTTAGAACCTGATATTCTTCCTGGGGCCGAGGGTTGAATTCCAAGAGGTCAATGAACTTCTCACCTCATGCAAAATTTGAGTACACATGGGAATATTAAAACTTAGTTTCTTTTTACCATACTAATGAAGCATCTAGATTTCTAAACCAGAGTCAGAACTAATGTGAAACAAAGAAACATAAAGTTATCATAAAGCTTTAAATTTTTTTTGCCCTATTTAAAAAACTCAGCAGGATGACTTACATTTGGGAAATAATTTCTATGCAAGATTTTTAAAGTAAATTAATTATTTTGCTTGAAGCAGTAAACACTATCTGAAATATTTACTGACATAAAATATGGCACTAAAGATAAGAAGTAATTGGAACTTTTCTTTGATACAAAACCAGCAACTTTATCAACCCCTTATGTGGACTCTTTGTAGTACACTTATTTGACAAAGACAGTACAGAAATTTTGTTATACTAATCATTAGTATCATTCTTGTCTCAAAGTATCAGTGACCATACTTTAAGACTGCAATTGCCTTTTAATTTGTATGTTGAAATGAATTAAGAATATGGATAATAAGAATAAGAATATAGAAAACAAGAATGAATAATAAGATGGTGAATTTTCATCAGCTTTAGAATTTCTGGAATTTATTTCTCCTGATACATATAGTAAATTGTACACATTATTTTAATTATTTGCTTTATCTTATGTTTTACTTCAGATAAACTTTTGCTATTTGCTGTTTCATGCATCTTTAGTTATGTTTCTCTGTTTACTTTTGTTAGGAGCTATGTTATGAAAAAATCTAATTTGACAGTTGTTTTTCTTTTCTAGAAATTTGGGATATAAGTAATCAATCTTTACAGTACATAATGCCGTCATGAATGAAATTAGTTGTCAAATGAGAATACTATCAGCTCAAGTGGTTGATTGTGCAATATGCACACTATAATAGAAGAATTATCTTAGTTGCTGCTCATCTATCATTTTCAAGCAGTCTTTTAAAGACATAAGCAGACATTGGACATTTGGAAGCTTCAGGTGACAGATCATTTTAAGAGAAATAATTTAAACTTTGAAGGTAGAATAGAAGTGTCTGGTTACCCTGTATCATGAGATTCTAAAAAAAGATAAATAAGGATGTACCTTTTCAATGTTTTTGTATGTTTTGTGTATAAAATCCTATACTTGATAGGCTTTATAGGTACAGCAAGGAGAAAGTGAATGAATGAGAGAGGTAAAAGTAAAAACTGTTTAAACCATGTATGTTATCCTTAATTATACTAAATTTCCTGAGACTAGATGAGTGGACCAGATGCATTGGTTTTGGAAGAATTGCACTTATGAAAGTAGAATATATCTCTCTATTGTAAATGATACCAAAGGATAATATTAAGCATAGTTGCAATAGGAGACTAGAACGATAGGGAAAGGTCATGGGGGCTAACATTAGTTAACTGGCCTAAATGGTTTATATCGCTTATCTTGCATAGTCCTTCTTAGAACTCTATGATACTGGGGTCCAGTTTTGTTTGAATTTCAGAAGTAAGATTACTAACCCTAGACCTGTTAAGTAACACGTCAACAGTTACATAGGTAATAAGTGCCAGAGACTTGGGATATGAGTACATTTATTCATTCACCAAATATGTTAAGCCAGGCCCCTGAGGATATTCAGTTCTACCATCACTGATCATAATTCTACAGGAGGTATCATAAAACAAATGGGAAAACAGTTAATATAGAAAGTGGTAATAAAGAGTAATGAGTCAAAAGTAAAGAGGGGATAAGGAATTAATAGAACAAGGCTTGCTGATACTCGAGTGTCTTATTCTGTTTTTGCTGCTATACAAGATATCTGCGACTGGTACATTTATTTATTTATGTATTTGTTTTGTTTGATTTATTTATTTGTTTATTTTTCAGACAGAATTTTGCTCTTGTCACCCAGGCTGGAGTGCAATGGCGCGATCTCAGCTTACTGCAGCCTCTGCCTCCCTGGTTCAAGCAATTCTCCTGCCTCAGCCTCCTGAGTAGCTGGAATTACAGGCGCCTGCCACCACATCTGGCTAATTTTTATATTTTTAGTAGAGACGGGGTTTCACCATGTTGGCCAGGCTGGTCTCAAACTCCTGATCTCAGGTGATCCACCCACCTCGGCCTCCCAAATGGTACATTTATTTAAAATATATATATATATTTATTATAGATTGGGAGAATGGGAAATGCAAGGTTAAGTCACTGCCAAGTTCGGTGTCTTGAGAAACCCTGGTCTCTGTTTCCATGGTAGCACGTTGATTACTGTGTCCTTACATGGTCATAGGGGAAAGGGCCCCAAAATTTTGGAAGCCTTCTTTATAAGAGCCTTAATACCATTCAAAAGAGGTCTCCTGACGTAAGCACCTGTTAAGGGCCCCACGTTTTACCATTATCTCTTTGGCAATTACGTTGCAACACGGATTTTGGAGGGGACACAAACATTCAAACCATAGCACTAGGGGAATAACATTTCAGGCAGATAAATAGCAAGTATAAGACTGGGGTGTTCAAGCAAAAGCTAGGAGGCCAAGAGACCTGCATTAAGCCTCTGATGATGATAGCCTCAGGAATAGACGAGATGTGACACCAGCCAATGTATGGTCTGGTTTTATAGACTGTGTAGAAATTTTAAGTCTGGTCTGGCATATAAAGACATTAAATAATTTTGAGTGGAGAAGGAACATGCCATAACTTAAACTCTAAAAGGATCACCCTGCTAGCCACTGACAGAAGTGATTGATTGGTATGAAGGCAGGGTTGAGGGTAGAAGAAAGGAAGCCAGAAAAGATTCAAATTAATTGTCTGGGAGACAAATTATGTTTGTGTTGACAAAAATAATAGTGGTGGTAGTGTTGAAAACTTTGCAAGTATGTCTCTAGAAGTCTTTGTATTGTTTTGTACATAGATGACAGGCAAATAGAGATGTCAAGAAGTTTGATACCAAAATCTGGAGGAGTCATATAAAAATACTGGTGGTTAAGATGGACATTACTGATAATATTGTCAGGGAAATGGTGCAGATATAGGATAGAGTCAAGGAGAAAACACCGGAGAGTGCTGATAGGATCAAGCAGAAAAGTAGGGAGCTAGAAAACAAAATTAAAGTGTAGTGGGCAGTGAATTCACATGAAAACAGGAAGGGCTCTTAAAATCAAAGAAAGCTGATTTTGAACTAATTGGCTAAATAAGATGAGAGAATTTAGTTTATTTCCATGTAGTATCTTTTTTTTTTTGAGACAGAGTCTAGCTCTGTCTCCCAGGCTGGAGTGCAGTGGCACGATCTCGGCTCACTGCAAGCTCCGCCTCCCAGGTTCACGCCATTCTCCTGCCTCAGCCTCCCGAGTAGCTGGGACTACAGGTGCCTGCCAATACGCCCGGCTAATTTTTTTGTATTTTTATTAGAAACGGGGTTTCACCATGTTAGCCAGGATGGTCTCTATCTCCTGACCTCGTGATCCGCCTGCCTCGGCCTCCCAAAGTGCTGGGATTACAGGCATGAGCCACCACGCCCGGCTGCTCCATTTAGTATCATTAAACAAATGGTGGGTTTTCTTGATTGTAACATGAATAATATCAGTAGAAAAGTTGGGCACATATTTCAGTTTGAGGAAAGTTGAATGAATGGGAAGTAAGGAAGCACAATAGCATGAACACAAAATGCTCGAAAAGAGAGTAGGTGATAGGGGCAGTATCTCTTGTGGGATGTGTTGTCAAGAGAGTTTTGTTTTCTTTTTTGTCAAGAAAGGATTATTTTTATATTAAATTTGGTAACTGATGAGCTAATTCTGTGTTAAATAGTGATGGCTGTTGCAAGGAAAATAAGAGTAAATTAAGGAGCAATGTTTTTCTGGAATCTGGAGGAAATGAGATCCAAAGTAGAGAGTGGAAGTGGGGTGACTTTTCTGATAGGTAAAGGGATGTTTTTTCCCCTATTATAATAGAAGGGAAGAAAGAGAGTTGGTAAACATGTAGGTTGTCTTGTAGATACGGTAGACTGAATAATGCCTTCCCACCCCTCAGTGATGCTCATGTTCTAATTCCTCAAACCTGTGAATGCATTACCTTGTATGGCAAAAGGAACTTTGTAGATGTGAGCAAGTTAAGGATTCTGAGATGGGAGATTACCCTTCATTATTTAGGTAGGCACAGATGTGATCACAGTAGTCCTTGGAGGGAGCCAGGAGAATCCGAATAAGAGAAGAACACATGAAGATGGAAGCAGAGGTAAGAGTGGTCCCCTTGCTAAAAGGGGCCCTTAAACCAAGAGATGCAGTAGCCTCTAGAAACTGAAAAATACAAGAAAAAAGATTCTTTTCTAGAGTCTCAGAAAGAACAAAGTCCTGCTGACATTTTAATTTTATTCCATTTAGACCCACTGTTGAAATTCTGATGTCCAAAACTGTAAAACAATAATCTCATGATTTTTTAAGCCATTGCGTATTTGGTAATTTGTGGCAGCAGGAAGAGGAAACTAATCCAGTAAGCTAGAGCATGGGAAGCCAAATGAGGGCACAACTAGGCTCATCTTTTTTCTTAGAGAAGATGATATTTCCTGAGATGCATGCAGAGGATAGAGAATGGGAAGTAAGGGGATAGAAAAGCTTGTATAATAATTTCATATCATGAATTGGAAAATGGCCAAGAAAATAATAGAATTTATCCTGAAATAAAAAAGGAAACAGTCTCATCACTTGTGTTAGCTTTCCTAACCAATATAAATTCAAATACAGAATAGAGAGGCATTTGTTGTGACTCTTTTATTTTATTTTTCAATGTGGGGAAAGGGAATGAAAGATGCACAGGTGATTTGAGGGCATTGGCTGATGAATGAGTCGTGTGATAGGCAATGAATCAAGTCTGGACAAGGAGAGTGCTGAACACAGGAAGGCTGATGAAGAGTGATCAAAAAAAGTGAAGTCAAATAGTTTAGAAGAAATGAGTTAAGTTAGTGGTTTGTAGAAGAAGGAAAAACTGAATGACATAATTATAGAATATAGTAATCAGTGAGTAATCATAATAATGGTGAGCTCAAAAAGCAGAGTCTAGGATATTGGATGATTTATCATGTCTGTTTAACAGTGTAAAATCACTAGAAGTGGTACAGCATTGGAAAAGATAGAGCATTTGACTCAGGAATAAAAGTCTTCGTTTAAGAAGAGTAAGTCACAAAGAAGTAGACACATGTCAGAAATATGTGGACAGCATAGTGTAAAGGGTCTTTTTCAAATGGAGCTAACAGTTTTCAAATAGAGCAGATTTTTCAGAAAGAGTCAATGACTTGAAAGTCATAATGGGAAGCAAGGATGATACTATTGCTACCTATGTGCATGAAAATATATACATAGGTTTAAAAGATATGTACAAAACCCATTGTTATAAGTAATCATTAGTGAGATAAGAAATGATTTAAAAACTTCTTCATAAACAGGACATACCTTAGCAATAGAGCAATGGTGATATAACATTACTCAGATTTCCTTCTGTACCAGTCATTTATTTTAGAAATTTCTGAAAAGAGATATAATGAAGAAATTATTCTTTAAAATCTGACAAAGATCTGATTTAACCTGTTAAATACATACAATTTCCTAAAGCTGTTATTACAAATAGATGTCATAATGTGGTAGATCATTTATTTTTACTTACATACTAACACATAAGGGACCTCTGAATACTTCTAGTTTCAATACAGAAATTGATGATAGAGTAAAAAAGAAAACGCTCTGAGGAAAGAAACTAAGCCCACAGTGGAGTCTTTTCTTACATATTTGGTAGACTAGCTTTGGACAGACATGCATCCTAAAGTACTAAAGGAATCCTCAGGTGGCAGGGCCTCCAGCAAAAAATTTATTTCTATTAAATTTTGGCAGCTCATGATTTGAAACATTGGGGATTTCTAGTAGACCATAAAATTTCCAATTAATTCCATTAATTAAGGCACTTTAATTAAAGTGATAATTAATCCTTGATTGAACATAAATCAAATCTCACTTCTAAATTCAGATTGTTTACAATAAGAGGACAGCAGATTAAGTTTATAGTATGAATCGAGACAAATTTTAGCCTTAGCTTCTATTTTGCTCACAACTAAAATGAAGCTACTTTAAATATGATGCAACAGTTGTGAGTGTAATTGTGTCTGTGGGCATTGCTTTATGATTGATATAAGTAAGCATTTGTTTTCCTACTCTGGCGTTGCTGCGGTTCCCAATGGAAATTTGTTTTGCTATAATCATTCTGTTTAAATTGCACATTTATTTATGAGGAAACGTGTGGATTTCCTTGATGCCATGTCAAGAAAGACAATTACAAAGCTATTTTTAGAATTCCATATCAGAAGTAATTTATTTCAATTTCAGAGGCATTTGTTAATTTGGTTAAAATTTTATTCAGTGCTTTTAGGAAAAAATGGCTCAAGGACAATATACTTTGGGAGGCTTATTTAGCAGAGATACACTGCCTTTATTTGGAGTTTCTTTGGTTAAATAAAGGCATTATTCATAAAATTCTAAGTAAATTTGATAATTATAATAAAATAAAAGCAAAATAGATCAGAAAATAGATTTTTAAAATTATTTGAAGGGCACAAAATGGCAGCAAGGTTCAAGTGGATCCACATTTTGTTCACTTCCCTGAACATAACGATCTTGCACCAGTTTCCCTGGAGCATTTCAACATCTCTTTACATAAGAATTTATTTCATATCTGTATAAAGGATAGAAAAAGGAGTAATGAGGAGGTCATGGTCATGGCTGACTCATCACCCTACCTCTCTGAAATTTAGGTACAAAATTACAGAATTAAAAAAAAGTTTTATCTTAGTTTAGGTATTGATATTAAAGACATTTTATTTTAGTTTGGGTAACCTATATTACACAAATATACTGAGCATTTTTGTTACAGAAGAATGAGTGTTTTTCATTTTTACATTGGCTGCTTCGTAAGGCCAAAGTGATGATGACATGTCCTGGAAACCAGTGGAATGAGAGGAAAAGATGGAGTTATTGCATGACATCTTTATGGCCTTTTGGGGAAAAGATTCTATTAATTGCTGTTTTACCTGAGTTATAAGTTTATATATATATATTTTTTTACTTTTTGACTGACAGAATGTAATTTTTAGATAGTGTAATAGGCTAGAAGCATGCATATATATATATGTATATGTGTGTGTGTGTGTGTGTATACACATATATATAAAACTAAAAAGAAAATCCTAAGCCTCAGCCCCATCAACTGAACGGACACGCTCTTGGCCAAGGGGACACCAGACAAATCCTTAAACCTGAGTTCCAGCTATGATGAGATGAGAGGTCAGATCCGCCTACTTATACCCCCTGCCTTTTATAGTTTAGGCACAACTGACCAGCATTAATGTTAAAATAGAGATCCTAAGACTGACAGAACAGACTCTGTGTCAATAAGATACCAAATAATAAACAGGACCTAAGCCTATGCCAAGCAAGGATTAAGTCACGTACCCCTACACTTAACGAACAAAGTATATTCTAATAGTCACAGGAAGTTTTCTTTTTTTCTAGCAGTTAAACAAGCACTGGCCACAAGATAAGAAATATTAAAACAATTACGACTCATCCAGCTCATAGACACTGACTAACTGACATCCTGTTCCACCAGCCGGAACTACAGGTTTGATTGAACAAGAGACTGATTTCAGTAACTTTCTTCTTATAAGAAAATCACTAACCAAGGACTGGTTTTGGCTGGTTTACAGAGGCTGCAAACTTGCACGTCTTCTTGTCCTGAAAAGGTCTTTGGAGATATAGGGCCTAATTGTAATATATTTAAATGTTAGGTCTCTACCCCAAAATGAACATGGGGTATATGTTACATGTGCGTTTGTTCAATACACATGTGTCAGGACCACCTTCATGTATATTCATAGCTCCTCCTACCATCTATTAAATACGTATGTTTAGCCAACTAATTCAGCATAAACTCCTGCCTCAAACACTCCTCCATCAAAGTGCCTGTCTTTGGTCTTAGCAGAAGGTTGTGCTTCTCAGTTTATGGAATGGCCATGTTGCAGTCTATAATACTTTATTTAAA
Organism: Pan troglodytes; assembly: GCF_028858775.2. NCBI lineage: Eukaryota > Metazoa > Chordata > Mammalia > Primates > Hominidae > Pan > Pan troglodytes. The sequence continues at coordinate 95,483,491 of NC_072412.2, read as the reverse complement.
AAAAAAAGTTTCATTTCATTTTCTAAATTAATTAATAACTTTTTTTTTTTTTTTTTTTTTTTTTTGAGACGGAGTTTCCCTCCTGTTGCCCAGGCTGAAGTGCAATGGCGCGATCTCGGCTCACCGCAACCTCCGCCTCTGGGGTTCAAGCGATTCTCCTGCCTCAGCCACTTGAGTAGCTGGGATGACAGGCATGCGCCACCACGCCCGGCTAATTTTATATTTTTTAGTAGAGACGGGGTTTCTTCATGTTGGTCAGGCTGGCCTCGAAATAAATCACATTTTTTTAAGTTAACAAAATATTACCTTTCATCTGCACTGCTGCTCCAACCCATATGTGGTAGTAACTACAGGAATTAGGCATCTTTTTCCTCAGGGGGAACTATAATGGTAGGTCTACAGAAATCGATCTGTTTCCATCCCGGTTGATCAACATTCCCGTTATGTCTCACACTAGTCTGTGTCACAGCGACTTCATCCAAATCTTATCTCTCTGTTTTCTGCATGTCCTATGATTTGGTGTAATGCTCTATTCCTCCGTCTACTTTGTTCTCTTCTACTTCCTGATGACTTTACATCTTTATCTTAATTTAAAACTAGTTGTCCCTGGAAGGCATAGTTTTTTGTTTTTTGTTTTTTGTTTTCCTGTAGTCTATTCAAAAATAAATCGTATCCTTAAACCAACTGAATGTGTGGACTTTTTGAGTTCCAGTCTCCTCTCTTGCCAAATGTATCAGCTTCTTGGAGACTGATACTACTTTGCAGTTTTCTCATTGTCACTACGTTTACCTATTGAGCTCCTGATTCCTCACACCCACCTTCATGGACTGAAGATTTCAGCTACGTTTCTTAAATCCTTTAGTTGCTTCCTGTCATTTCCTAAAGCTGGTGGTATACAGGCCTCTATCTTTGCAACCCTTTCCTGCTATGCTTCCTCTTGCTCAGTGAGCTTTAGACATACTAGTTGTCTTTTAGAATCTGAAATATGTCCATTTTATCTCATTTCTGAGTCTTAATGCTTACTTTTTTCTCTTCACAAGTCAGCTACTTCTCTCTTTTTTTAAGCTCCCTAATAAAATATCCTTCTTTCATGCTTGAGGTGTTAGGGAGTCCATTTGTTCACTACGACAGGACTTTCCATAATACTAAAGTAATTTCATTAATACTAGAAGTTAGGAGCCTCTCAGAAAAGCTGAGCTTCTGTTGTAAAGTTTGATACAAATTGTTCCAGTATTCAATTATTCATGGTGATTATGCTTTAACACTGTGCTTTAAAAAATGTGTTGTCAAAAAATATGTCTAACTTAACATACATCCAGGTGCCTTTTCTCCTAAGTGTTTGTTCATGGTCAAAAAATTGGCTTATGTCTTTTCATAGTAGAGAACATTCATTTGATTTTTATCAGCAAACTTCCACGACTGCGAGGCACTGGCAACCCTGAGACAACATTTAACTACTAATGGCAGTCTCAGAAACTCTTTATCAATCTCTTTCTTCTGTTTTGCCTCCAGGTGTGAAACTCCTCTACCATTGCATGTTGAACCACAATTTAAAACTCTTTTCCCCATTCCTTGTCACTGCACTTTCCAAGAATATTGCTTGTTTCTGATATATTACAGCCTCTAAAGAAGAAGGAGTGTTTGTATGTACACCATTCATACCGTGGGAGGTTGGTCTTCAGTGGATTTTGTCTTGGCACCTGAAGCAGGTGGGGTACCTAGATCAGTCTAAGCATATCTGATTTGAATTTCATCTTTATTTCCAGTAAATTGTTGAAAATATATATTTAGACACATATTCGAATCCCATTTTTTTGCAATTCCTCCTATATTTACCATTCTTGGTTTTTGTTTAAACCAAACACTGTGTAACAATGCATGGTCCATACAAACTGACACCCATATGATATACATAACATGCATGCACACAAGAACATCTACCCCAGGGCAATTATACTGATCTAAAAGAATAATCTAAAAGCTTCCTCAGACTCAGTGTGTTTAAAGGATGGCCCGAATCAGTTTAGCATCAGAACTCTTCTACTCCCACAGAGTTCAAGGGTTTTGATTGAATTTTATATGCAGCTGGTAAATGTACCTAATGATAATTCAACTGACATATCATGAGCCTCAGAAATATGTAGCCTACATATAAATTTGATCCAGAAATACAAGATAGAATTCACTTAAACCTCATGTTATTCCACAGTGTTTCAGAGTCAAGAGATTTGGAGAATTCCTGAGGAGGATCTGTGTAATGATTTTCTATGACTCTTAAGTAATCTTTCCATTGTGCTGTGTGAATTGAATTCCCACAAACACTTCCTTCAGAGCATTGTAAACTGTGTCTCTTTTTTATACTTACATTTTTCTTATACTTTCTCATATTTTCTTTTAGTTCTATACACACCAAATCTTTTGAGGTATCGTCTTTTCTCCCAAGTGATTAAATAACCATTTTTCCCAAATAATATTATTTTCCTCCTAAAAGGGCAATTTAGCAATCCCCTTAGTCTAATAAGATGTCTCAAGTTATTTAATATAATTAGTTATATTAAATATTGTTGACTTTTCAATTATTGTGGCATGACTAGATTTTTGCCATAAATTCTATTATCAGATTTTATTACTGATCTGTTTCTGTGTTTAACAGTATTTTATTTATGAAATAGGCTTATAATTCTCTGTGAGATTGTTTATATGTGTTTTCCATTTCTTCTTTTTATAAATAAATATCACAGGCTGCACTTGGAAGCTCACGTCTGTAATCCCAGCAATTTGGGAGGCTGAAGAAGAAGGATTGCTTGAGCCCAGGAGGTTGAGGCTGCAGTGACCCATGATGGTGACACTACACTTTAGCCTGAGTGACCGAGCAAGACCCAGTCTCAAAAAGAAACAAAAATACATATGATAGACTTAAATAATAAAATATGGAGCTTTTCTCAGCTTTATATGTCCATTCAATTTGAATATTATAGGAATTATTCTCACTTCCAAATACGTTAGCACACATTGCATTATGTTCATTCTAGATATATAGAATATATAATAGTTCTATAGCAGACATGTTGGCTATAGAAACATATCACAGCAGGACTCATCAAGCCAAATGAAAATTGTGTTAACAAGCATCTACAATTTCACTCTGCTATGCTGAGTGAGGGGTTCGAATATTTGCTGATGCTGCTGTAGCCCATAATATACTCAAGTGTGTAACCCCACTGCAGCTACTGAACTCAACACCAAGGCACCTGGAGATTGCTGTCAACTACAAATACCCGCCACAGCTCCTGCCAGGGCAAGAAACAGGAAAGAAAACATGTAATTTGTCTTTTTCTTTCTCCTTTGAATGCCTCTCATAGGCAGCACTTAACTAAAAACTAACTGTAGAAAAAAGAAAGATGAATGTGCACCTAATACCCACAAAGCAAAGGAGAAAATATGGGTAGGTAATATTGCTCTTCTTTCCATATCTTGTCACTGGACTGTACATAAAATTAGCAACAACTTTCTTTCATTACTTTTTTCCATATTCCTTTTTCTTATTTGCATGTTCCTTTGTCCTCAGATGTTCTGAGTTAAATACCAAAATGCATCTTAGGTAGTCAGTGTTTGATATGTTGTAGCATGACTCAAATACTTATTTAGGGATAATCGGTCTTCAGTCATCCTGCTTACATATGGTTGCTATAGTCTTGCATTAACTTTATGGCTAGAGTAGCAGCACTATGAGGTACAATGGAATACTTCACAAGTTCCTGGCATAATTGTGCTTACATTCACAAGGTAACAAATTTGAGTAAGAAAAATGACATCACAGTCTCCACTGCATTTCTCTGTTTTTCCCTACTGGTCCCATAATATGATGAATATATAATGGCTGAAAGTCAATGTAGGCTTCTGGAACAGTGGAAGCATTGTAAAATTTTTTGTCAAAGCAAAAATCATAGAGGACTTTGTTAAATAGGCAAAAATAAGAGACATTATACAAAACTATTCCAATAGGGGAGAGAGTCCAGAGTTTAGTCTGAGCTCTACGTCACTGAAAAAAAAAAGATGAAAATTTTTAAAAGCTGGGGTGAGTGGCTTACTGGCCATCTGTGTTTACTGATTGGCTTGACTTAAAGGAAAACTGAATTTTCTGGTATCTTCATGACAGGAAGCAGTTTCACAACTTGAGGCAAAGGAACCCATTCTTAAGCTCCTGCAGAAAACAGAAGATAGAGATCCTGTCTTCCTCAATGATTACAGTTCAAAATGATGACTCCTAGGTCCTTGAGAAAGACTAGTAAAGGCTTATAAAAAGATTTACATTTCAAAGCTGTGGAGAAAAGATTACAATTTATGTATTTTCCAAACTAAATACTTTAAGGAAATGGAGTTCAGGGCCTGGAGTCAGGAAGATGACTTTCTGAAGTTTAGTCTAATTGAGGAAATGTCGAGGCTGTCTTGGTCACTCCTGCTGAAATCGTTTTTGCATTAAACACTAAGATCCATAAACAACACCCACAATTTTTGTGCCTCTCTTACATCTCCTCTTTGGTTACCTGACCTCTCCATTTTGGATATGGGAGGAAGAGAATGATTTGTTGGTGACTAATTTAGAACAAGTGCTGCATCCTGAAGGGCAGCCGGACAGCTTCATGCCACAGTAATCTCCACTCTGCCTTGTTGTCCTCTATAGTCATAACTGTGAGAACTGGCCAATGATTAGTAAAACTGAGTTCATTCTATCATTCCCATTGAAAATTCAATAGCTACAACTCCCCACCTATACTAAGGGATTCCATAATATATCATTTGAGCTTTTTCCAAGGATATTAGCTCTTTCTTCACAAATGAACTGTTCAAGTAGTGGTGAAGGAAGTCGCTTCCAGGCCTGGTAGGGAGACTTAGTTAATACATGGGTAAACCAAAAATGCATAAGTCCACTTGAATACCCCAATCTCTTAAAGTCTTCAGATCCTTTCTTCTAAAAATACTGTATGGAATACAAATATAGTGTTAAATGCATATGTGTTTTTCAAATTTTTTAGTCATACTAAAAAAAAATGCAAAAGATTTTAATAATACATTTTAATATATCTAAAATATCACTTTAACATGTAATTAATATAAAATTTACTAATGATATTTTACTTTTATTTTGTATTAAGGCTTCAAAATATGGTGTATATTTTACACTTAAAACACATCTTGATTTGGACTAATCACATTTCCATTGCTTGGCAGTCACATTTGGCTAATGAATACTGCACTGAACAGAACAGTTCTTGACTACACCCAGAAATTTCTAGTGTTTTAATCACATGCTGAGTATAGAACTATTGAGTCTGCTTCAGAGATGTGACAGAGAGAGAAAGTGAGAAAGAGACAAAGAGAAAATTCCTAGCTGCTAGATAAAATACTTTGAACTCAGCACATTTTTCCTCCATTCTTCTTAGTTTAGCAAACTCACAAATTACCCATGGTTTTGAAGGTATAGATTTAAAAACCTTGCCATACTTTTGACATCCCAGGTTCAGCTTCTTAGCTGGCACCCTGGGATAGCCTGGGATGTTAACAGGATTACAGATCAAGACGCATTCAGGAATGGTAAGGAGTAAGCAAATTGACAGGCCCTTAAAAGATAGCTACTTAAATTGAGGTCTTAATGGATTTCCAATTAATGCAAGTCAGATTTCATCAGACAGTGAAAGAGTAACCACCTCTGCTGACTAGAAAGGCTCGATGAATTTCGAACTTTTGCTTCTCAAGATTATCTAAATATTTCTGAATGTCATTATTCCAGCTATCAGGCCCCATTATTCCTAATGAATAACTTTGACAGAAGAAATCTGGAAGTCTGTTAGTTCAATCGGCATCGTAATTCATATCCACCAGTAACAAAGTCTTTGTATGGCTTTTGATGATAAAAACTTATGGACTCTTTAGATATTTCTTGAACAGGGAAATGAAATTGTTGTTTTCTTTCTTCCATCTTTCAGTATTGTGAGAAGCATTTATCCCACTCACTCTATAACCTCTATCTTTTGTGTGCCCAGAACAAATGCTATGTTGGTCAATATTTGTTCCTCCATAGTTATGCTGCCAGTAGGCATTTTGTTCCATGTCACTACAGGTGATTATTTAAATGATAGTTTTGCCACTGTGCACCTTAGACTACTTTGTTTTCATTCTCTCATGTTAGAAATGTTAAACTTCATTCTTTTGCCTTTAAAACCCAGAGGAGATTAGATAGCCAACCTCAAAATCCCATTGTTCCAGGGTTGGCTATTTGCAATCATGTCTGTTATTGATTACTTTATAACTTAGATTTCATCTGCACTTCATGTTTCTTTAAGCAAAAGGGAATTTAATACAATGAAATATAAAAGTAGACCTGAACTATGAACTATTTGAGCGACTCAGAGAGAATTAGAAACTAGTTGTACACAGCATAGTACAATTTTGAAGTAAGTAGATTTCCATTGATAATTCTATTTAGTGGTTTTATTTCCTATTTTACTATGAATGCTACATTATTATTTTTAAATTAATGCAATTATATTTATTGATCATTTTCAATGTGCCATGCATCTTGAGATGAGATGTGCTTTATTTTCATAATTATATTAGTTGCATGAGAACCATATAAGATTAGTAGTATGACAATGAGTTCTTTGCCAGTAAAGACATGAGGAACAGGGTGGTGAAGCCAAATAACTGTGAAGAGCCAGTGCCAAGGCTTGAGTACAATCTCCATCCCAGTCTGAAAACCTCATGTTTTCAAATATTATGTTACACAGTCTCACAAAATATAAACTAACTAACAAATGCGATTACAGTAATGACTAACTTTTACTGGAATAGCCAACACCTGTCAAGCTAATATTTAAAAACTACTAAATTTTTGTCTCTTCTCGTGCCATGTATTGGTTAACCTAAGAAGAAAAATAAAGTTCAGAAGGCTGCATTAGTGTTTTGACTTAGAGCCTAGTTATTACTTCACAGGTAAATCTCAGTGAATATTCTAGATAATATTTAAAGGACATTTCTAATGCCCTTTTCTTTGCTTGTAGGATATGCAATATCTATGGCATATTATATTCTTGAGGATAATTGGTTGTATTTTTTTTCAAGGAGAAAAATTTAAAAAGTAAATACGAATTCTATTAGGATACTTCGAAGATATTTCTTTCTTTCTTTCTTTTTTTTTTTTTTTTTTTTTTTTTTGAGTTGGAGTCTGGCTCTGTCGCCCCAGGCTGGAGTGCAGTGGCTGATCTCTGCTCACTACAAGCTCCGCCTCCCGGGTTCACGCCATTCTCCTGCCTCAGCCTCCTGAGTAGCTGGGACTACAGGAGCCCGCTACCATGCCTGGCTAATGTTTTGTATTTTTAGTAAAGACAGGGTTTCACCGTGTTAGCCAGGATGGTCTCAATCTCCTGACCTCGTGATCTGCCCACCTTGGCCTCCCAAAGTACTGGGATTATAGGCGTGAACCACTGCACCCGGCCCTACTTTGATCATATTTCTTCTTTTTTTTTTTTTAATTGTATTATTATTATACTTTAAGTTTTAGGGTACATGTGCACAACGTGCAGGTTTGTTACATATGTATACATGTGCCATGTTGGTGTGCTGCACCCATTAACTCGTCATTTAGCATTAGGTATATCTCCTAATGCTATCCCTTCCCCCTCCCCCAACCCCACAACAGTCCCCGGTGTGTGTGATGTTCCCCTTCCTGTGTCCATGTGTTATATTTTAAAATATTAAAACCTATGTACACAAAAGTGCAAATATCATAAGCATGCATTTCAATGCATTAATGTAAAATGAACCTATGTAAACTTCATCCAGGTCCTGAATTATAATATTACCTTCACCTTAGAAGCCTCTCTTTTAACTTTTCAGTGATCACCCTTACACATTCTGCAAGACAACCTTGTGATAACTTCTAGTTCCATATATATATTTTGCCTGCTTTTGAAATTTATATAAATTAATTGTAGAATGTATATTCTTTTGAATTTGGCTTTATTGGCTAAGCATTATGTTGACTAAAATCATTTATGTTGTTTACATCTCTAGTTAGTTGGTTTTCTTTGATGTGTAGTATTCTATACCATTATGTATCCATTTTACTGTTGATGAACATTTGCTTTTTTAAATTATGAATAATGTTGGAATAAAACTATTATAACTTTTGATGAATATTTACACACATTTCCATGAGTTATTTACTCATGTTTTACATTACTAGAAAATTCTTAAGAATTTTAGGTAGTGGTAGATTTTGACTCCCATCGATAGTGTATGAAAGACCTATAGACCTTCACAAACACACACTTAGCATTGCCAGTCTTTTCCTTATAATAATAATAGTTCAATTGAGTCAGTAACAAAGTCTTGTTTATTATGAGTGTGCATTTATATGACTGTTAATGTAGTTGACTATTTTTTCATATGTTTGGCTCAGTATCTCTTCAAGTATCTTATCCAGTTTTAAATTAGTTTATCAGTCCTTCTTGATTTATAAAAAATCTTTATATATTGATACACACACATATATATGCATACATATATACATATGTACACATACACATATACAAACACATATGTACATACATATACATACACACATATACATATTAAACACCAGTCTATCAGTTTTGTGTTTTATGAGTCTTACATCACACCTAGTGACTTGTAGTTCCATTTTTTAATCATGTCTTTTGAAGAAAGAAATTCTGATAAAGAACATACTCTTGTGAGAAAGTAAACGTGGTATCTAAAGAGCAGTTTGCATGAATTACTCGTCTAATAAATATTCTGACTTTGACATTTCCTTTTAATGTAAGAAAATTATCCACTAGCTTCCCAAAGTGACTGAGTTTCTTGACTATAATTGAGAGGTCACAAGGCTTTAAGTGGCAACCCCTATAAAATACAAATTGAAAAGAAAGTACTTCAAATGAATACCTATATTTAATAATCTTCTTTTACTGTGAAGACTACAGTTGTTCATGCATTGGTACTTCTAGTGGAATTTTTGTTAAAACTCTCTCACACTCAAGAGGAGTTTGTTCACATAGCAACAGCATAATAAATTTTGTTTATTCTCCTAGCCTGATAGCACTTCAGACTTTAGGTTCTGACTGGCATTGATCTATTTTATTCTTCTCTGTAAGCTGGGGAATATGCATTGCTCAATTTCACAGGAGACTAGACCCTATAAATTTCTGCTATTTTCAACATTTCTAACATTTTCATGTGATATTTTAAAAGTATGTCCATTTTCGAATTGCTTCAGAGCAGTTCAGTCTTTGTTTCGTTATAGATTTAAAAACTTTGTTTTTTGTAGTATTATGAAATATATTTCATTTTATTCTTTCCTTTGCAAAACACAAATAATAAAAAACTTTGTCTCTTAATCTACTTGAATGCAGGTCTTCATATTATGTGTTTTATCCTTTTTTCTGGACATTTTATTCTAGCTTTTAAATTTCAATGTGATGAGATATATGTTATATGAGTTTGTCTGGGTATCTATGTGTGTGTATGTGTGTTTTCACTCTAGAAGTTAACTGTAAGTCTGGTCTCTAAAACAAGAAGTGAAAAGATGTTTCATTTTCTCAGGGTGTGCTGTAGTTTGAATATTTGTCCTTTCTATAACTCATGTTGAAATTGAAAGCACAACATGGCACTGTTGAGAGATGAGGCCTTTAAGAGGTTATTAGGTCATGAGGGCTCCACCCTTGTGAGTGGATTAATCTAATAATAGATAAATGGGTTATCATAGGAGTGGGAGTGGTGGCTTTATAGGAATAAGAAGAGTGACCTGAGCTAGCATGCTCAGCCCCTTCACTGTGTGATGCCCTGGGGCACCTAGGTACTCTGTAGAGAGTCCCCACCAGCAAGAACAGCCTCACATTAGAATATAGCTCCTCAACCTTAGAATTCCCAGCCTCCGTACTGTAATAAATAAATCCATTTTCCTTATAAAGTAGGTGTCAGATATTCCGTCATAAACAACAGAAAACAAACTAAGACAGTGTGTCTTTCTCAGGATGTCCTGCAATATTCTGACCACGTTGCAAAGTTGCTTTCTAGGAAAAATCTTCCCCTAGTTCAGTCACAGAAAATAGCCCATTATACCATCAATTAATTAGAATCATGAATCAGGATATAAGAAACAGAAATGTACAAAGAAATATTAACCATAGCATGAATATTTCATTCCCTGTCAGAGTTCTTAATTTCTTCAATAATATCAAAAAAGATGCTTGAAATTGGTTATAAATGAGGAAGAAGCTCATTTAAATATATTGCATATTTTGACATTCTACTATTAACCCTCAATTTAATGAATAAACCTCACTAAGACGAGTTAATTTTGCAATGATACACAACAAAATGAAGAATAAAGCCGGGTGTGGTGGCTCACGCCTGTAATCCCAGGACTTTGGGATGCCAAGGCACACAGATCACGAGGTCAGGAGTTTGAGACCAGCCTAACCAACATGGTGAAACCCCGTCTCTACTAAAAATACAAAAATTAGCCAGATGTGGTGGCGCGTGTCTGTAATCCCAGCTACTCAGGAGACTGAGGCAGGATAATCGCTTGAACCCGGGAGGCAGAGGTTGCAGTGAACTGAGATCGCCCCACTGCATTCCAGCCTGGGAGACAGAGCAAGACTCCAAAAATAAAAATAAAAATAAAAATAAAAGAATTAGAATTAAACAGTATTGTAAAACAACAGATTTCACCCATGCTATCCTATAGGCCTGGGAAGGTGATCCTGAATGTAATAGAATGTGACCAGTTTGTAAGAAATATAGGAATTCTTTAATGGATGTAGTCTGGCCTCAATATGACAAATACCTGCCATTTCTGCAATATATTGCTAGTACACACACAAGATGAGAAGTGATATTTTGTTTTTGTTTTGTTTTGTTTTTTGTTTTGTTTTTAATACATATAGTAGTGTTCTGTTTGGGGTAGTAAATAATATATCAAAATTACACCAGTTTACAAATAAGCTTTATCTTAGGACAAGGCCTGTCATGATTTTCTCTTTTAAATATTTGCCATAGCCTAGGTTCTAACTAAAAGGCCTAGTTTTTGTAAATAGTTTCGTGGCAGAGCAAGGTAGTTGAGGTAGAAAAGTGGTAGTATTTATTACTTGGTAGGGCAAAGTAGTGGAGAAACGGAAGCCTGGTGAGTGTGAACTAATTAATTATAAATTTAATTTTGCAGTAATCTATTCAGATAGATAGCTGTCATGAAGTTGAACTGCCCTTAAAATTAAGTTCAGTATAGTGAAAACCTTGATTTTTCTCAAGGCCTGGTCATAGTTCAAATCACTGAATTCTAAACTGTTAGATGTGTTAGGTAGAATGTTAAGACAGTCCCAATGAACTTCACCTTGTGGTATTACTCTTGTGTTTTTGTTACATAATATGGAAGAAAGTAGATGTCCTCACTGAGTCTAATTATGTGACTCCTTTAAAAGCAGAATTTTCTCTTGCTAGTAATGGAAGAAGTCACAAAAGTTGGAAGTGTGAGAACAATTCCACAGACCACTTCTGGTTTGAAGATAGAGGTCTCATGAGAGGAAATGCAGGTAGCCTATATATGTAGAAAGCAGACCCCAGTTGACAGTCAGCAAAGAAACAGGTACCTCAGACTTGCAAAAACAAGAAAATAGATTGTTTCTGCAACCTTAATGAGCTTGGAAAAGAATTATTGCCCAGAGCCTTCAGATAAGAGCCCAGCCCAACCAACAATTTGAATTTAACTTTTGTGGTTTTTAAGAGAACCCAGACAAGTCCAAGAAACTTATGATCTACAGAACTGTAAGACAGTGAATTAGTGGCTGCAAGCTGCTAAATGTGTGGTCATTTGTTGCACAACAGTAAGAAAACACAGATTTTGGTACCTGGAAGTGGGATGCTATCTTAACAGAAACTTAAGAATGTCTTTGGAAGTGGTCAGTGAGTGGAGACTAGAAGAACTTTAAGGAGCATAAGAAAAAGTGTACATGTCCTCGAGCAAACTGACGCAAGAAATATGAGTGTTGAAGGTGTTGCTTTTGAGGGTTCAAAAGAAAGTGAGAACTTGTTATTGGAAATTGGATGATTAGAGATCCTTGTTATATAGTAGTAGAAAGCATAGAATTTACAACACAAATTTGTAAAACTTTCTTAAAATATTATGAGTTTTTTTGTGATTTATTTTTAGCTCATCCACTATAATCAGTGTTAGTGTATTTTATGTGTGGCCCAAGACAATTATTCTTCATTCAATTTAGCCCATGGAAGCCAAAAGAGTAAACACCCCCGTTAAATGATGAATGTTGATATTTAACTGAGATGACTTCCAAGCAAAATGTTGAAGATGTCACCTGGTTTCTTCTTGCTACTTACAGTAAAAATGCATGAGGGGAGAGATAAATTGAGAAAATAATCATTAAGTAAAATAAAATGAGGACTTTATTTAGAAAATGCCCAATCTAACCTGATTAAAATTCAGAGACAATTTACAAAAGAGTGGTGCAGGAAAAATAAGTGTATTCCTCTACAAGCTTAAGCTGCTCAATGATCAAAAGGCCAGAGAGTCCATTCACAGGAGGTTATGTGTGTGCCTCAGATCTTCTCACGAATACTAGTAAAACTAGAGGGTCTCTAGGAAGCTTTGGGGAACAGTCCCTTGTACCTCCAGCAGAAATAACCCAAAATAGAGAAGGTATTATTGTAGAAATATCTGTAGGCAAGACTTTTCTCCAAATAGAGTAAATCCACATAAAATCTATGCAAAGCTCACAAAATTCTTCTGAAAACTATATTTTTATGGGCAATTCCAGCTTGGTCAGACATATGATTTGACTCTGTGTCCCCACCCAAATCTCATCTCCGATTGTAGTAATCCCCATGTGTTAGGGGAGGGTCCTGGTGGGAGGTGATTGAATCATGGGAGTGGATATCCCCCTGCTGTTCTTGTGATAGTGAGTTAGTTCTCAAAAGATCTGGTTGTTTGAAAGTGTGTTGCACTTCACCCTTCATGCTCTCTCTCTCCTGTCACCATGTAAGACGTGCCTTGCTTCCCCTTTCCTTTCTGGCATGATTGTGTTTCCTGAGGCTTTCCCAGCCATGTGGAACTGTAGTCAATTAAACCTCTTTCCTTTATAAATTACCCAGTCTCAGGTAGCTCTTTATAGCAGTGTGAAAATAGACTAACACAGTCTGAAAGGTCAAAGTGCATGCTAAATAAAATAAGGCTTTATTCAGAAAGTTATTAAAATAACCTTAACATTTTAAAATCATAATTTTTCATTTAATCATACTGGTTTTATTATTAATCACAGTTAATTTCTGAAAAAAGTCTAATAATATAATTTCCAAACACTAAATTTAGTACAGTGAAATTAAATAGATGCAATTAATGTATTTAAGTGATTTGAAAAAATTAGCAATTTGTCAATGAACTCAAGAAAAATCAAGTTAACTGAGGATGCCCTACACAACTAACCCTTTTTAAAAATAAATTATATTTTAACTTGTATCATATATATTGGACCAATGATTCTATTTCCTGTTGTTTATAAAAGTAAATCATTGTTTAAACCACATTAGCATGTTCATGTGCTGTGGTGTATAAAAAAATCATCTTATAATAAAAATGTGCTTTGGGCCTATGTATACTGTCTACATGACAGGAAGGAACCAGCTATCTGAAGATGGGGCAGAAGAAATATTCTTAAAACAAGAGAAGAGTTGATGGAAATATTCTAAATCAAGGAAAATCAGGCATTGTCAGGTGCTATGGTTTGAATGATGTTGCCCCTTCCAGAGTTCATATTAAAAACTCAATCCCCAAGGCAAGTTTTAGAAGGTATGGCCTCTGAGGGGTGATTGAGATGTTAGGGTTCCATCCTTATAAATGGAATTAGGTACCCTTGTAAAAGAGAGCTGGACAGAAGGAGTTTGCTCCTTCTTGTCCTTCTGCCTTTCCCTATATAAAGACAAAGAGTTCTTTCTGTCTGGAGAATGCTGCCCTCAAGATACCATATTCGAAGCAGAGACTGGGCTTTCACCAGATACCAAACCTGCTAGTGCTTTGAAATGAACTCCCGACCACCAGACTAAAAAAATAAAATTCTGTTCTTTATAAATTACCCAATCTCAGGTATTCTGTTATAGCAACACAAATAGATAAAGACATCACAGAATATCCAGCGTGGGTGACAGAGTGAGACTCCATCTCAAAAAAAAAAAAAAAGAAAGAAAAAGACATCACACAATCAAAAAAAGGCGAAGTCAATGTACCAGTTATAGAGGTATGGTACTTTTGGAAATAAACCAGTCTAAAAAGTTGTCAATTTAATCAAGGTGCAATGAAAAGTCATTAGATTATTTTAAACACAGGGATGACTTAACAAACTTAAGTTTCTACTGATTTAGAATACAGCAGAAATAATGAGATATCGCTTCCGATATTAAGTAATAAAAAGATCGCTGTTGTGTCTTGGGAGCTCTTTGTCTTTTGCTTTTAGGTAAGCTGACTGCCACATTATAAGTTGCCCTGCGGAGAGTCCTTTATGGCATGGTATAGAGAGAGCCTCTGGCCTATAGGCAATGAGAAATTCAGACCCTCAGTCCAGAGACCCGAACAGAATTTTGACAATAACAATAAAAATAACTTGCAATGGAATCCACCTCCATTTAAGCCTTCAGATGGGACTGCGGCTCTGGCTGATAGCTTGACTATAATGTCATGAAACACCTGGAGCCAGAGGCATCCAAGGAAGCAACCTTGGAAACCTTGGAAACCTTGTAAGTGTTCTTGGAAACTAGGATATAATACATGCTACTTTTAGACCATACAGTTTTGATGTAATTAACATGTTACGTAACAGCGGTGTGAATGGTCAAATCTTTAAGATGTAGTTCATTATCATATTAGAGTAATACAATGCATGTCAAGGTAGTGTATCTAAACTTCACAACTTGTGTGTAAAAATATGAAATATACAATTCTACTAGCTGTAACTAAGAAGTTAAACAAGTTTGCCACATTACTCATGAAATTGCAATGTATGGAGTGCCAAACCACTTTTGATTTCTCCCTGCTTAGATGACATTGCTGTATCAACCAGATGTTTCCTTTCTTTGAAACATACTTTTTTAAAAAAATTAAATATTTAAAAATTGGCAATAAGGTTAGGTGTTGATAGAGAGAGGTGATGATTTTGCTTATGCAATAAAACAACAATAAGTGAGAAAAATGCTATAAGAATGTAGAAACTAGAAGAGAAAGGAAAATGTTGAAGATGTAGGAGACAGTTTATAGCAGCATGACAAAGAGAAGTAGATAGATGGCGATGAGTTGAGTCATATTAATAGTGGAACATTAGGGGAGAGATTTATTAACTGCTGCAGTTACTTATTGGTCTAGAACTGCCTTAAATCTTCCAGGGTCCATGATTTGTATGAGTGCTCTATGAACTTTGAAAATGTTATCCCCATAATGGCAGCTTTAAACTAGAAATATAATGTAAGACCCATATGCAATTTTATCGTGTTAGTAGCTATATTAAAGAAAGCAAATGAAAACAGGTAACATTTATTTTAATAACATTTTATTTAACTTATTTTCCTCACAGATTTTCATATCAATGTGTAATTATCATAACATTTACTAATAGAGATAATTTAACGTTACTTTTTTTCTTCAAAACGAAATGTGTACTAGTTACATTACAATTTGGACTGGCCATATTTCAAGCACACAATATCTACGTGTGGCTACTGGCTACCACAGCTCAGCCCCTATATAATTCCACACATATTCTTTTCCTATAATCACATAAACATTGTCTATTATGAGAGAGTTTCGTTATTTTCAAAGAAAAGAACTTAAAGAAAATATAAATTCAGCATGGCTAATTGAATTTGTAGGAATTATTTAAAAACAACTAATTTAATGTGGAGGAGGGAGGCAATGTCCTTGGATCATATTATAGGATATGTGGAGTTTTATTTTAATTTGTCTTAATTACTTGGTTAAAGGTGAAAGATATTGATGAATTGAGAATAAAATTCCCCAGGAAGATGAAGATGTGAGGACATCTCAGAAACAATTCTTTAGGGCTCAACAAAGCTGCATCCACCAACTCCACACTTGTTAGAAATTACGATACACCTCCAAATTGAAAGCAGATCTTTAAACTGAACCCCACAATATATGACAGGAAGGCATAGCTTAAAAGCATCAATTACACCAAACTTAGAGGGGTTAGTTGTAAAATCCTAATAGTACTGCAGTTTTATAGTTACATTTGCCTTCGGGACAGTAAGGGTAGCTGGAGAGAGGTGGTGATGGTTCCTCAGGCTGCCCTAGACAAGACTATACCTAAGAGTGGCTCTCAATTTTTACTGAGACACATGAAGAGAGATTTTAAAGTTGGAAAGTAGAGTTGCTAGTGTAAACCAGGGACTCAAAGCACATTTTAGGGGGGCGTTTTAAGATGTTCAATCTGAAGAACTGTAGGTGGTATGTGTGTGCTTGTGTGTGTGTGTGTGTGTGTTTACACTGGATGTGGGGAATGGGAGTGACAGTTTATGAATGCACTGCAAAAACATTGAGAATTTTTGCTTTCTCCAAATACTTGAGTTATTTATATTTGAAAGAAAAATGAAGAATACTCCAAATCAGAAGGAATAATTGGGAAGAGTGGTATACAAATCTGAAAGGCTTTGTCTCTATTTATCTTAGAGCTCTCCTCATAAGAAGCTTGGTCCCTCAAAAGCAGCAGTTATCTGATTGCTGTGATTATTATATCAAAACATAGATGATTTGTGGTCTAGATTTACATGTGATCCCTTTTGTTTCTGAAAACCTGTTATTCTTTGAACCATGTGCATGTTTTGGTATTCTAATAATGAACAATAAAAGAAAAAAATTAAATAAAACACTGTAAATTTTTACAACGTATGTACTGGCTACCCTGAAATAAAATTTGACATGATATTGTTGCCAAAGCATTCATTTCTAGTGTTCTTTTTAATGCATTTATATACATATGTAAATGTGCATGTGTTTTTGTGCAATCTTTTGTTCCTAAAGATAATCATACTATGCATATTTTTGTATGTTACTCTTTTTATTTAACAAAATATTACTTCTCTCCAGACCAGTACCTGGAAGCCTAACTCATTTTTAATAGAGAAATACTATTCCAAAATACTAAAATGTCATAATATATTTAATCACTTCACTATCAACAGACATTTATACATATTCAGTTCTAACTATAAGTAAACATACTTTCATACCTGTAAAAAATTCGAAGAGGAGGAATTGCCCTGTCAAATAATAAACATTTCAATATTGATGTAGTATAAAAATAAATACATATATTGAATGGTTTTCATGTATAAAACATAACTCTAAAAAGCAACATCCAAACAGTAAATACATCTCAAAATAATACATTTCTAAGTACCTAAATTATCTTACATTCTTGCCTTCTGAGCAGCTTTGAAATTCCCCTTATAAAAGTAAATAAATAGTTCCATAGTCTTTGCTTGAATATATCAATAACATTCAATTCAATATATCAACGAAGTACTGATGTTACATTAATTAATTATGTGCTGTTATTTTCTGGATATTACATATTTCAGTATTTTCTGAATATTGTTTATTCTCAAATTAGAAGCTTATGATTTTCCAAAGACCAGACACATACACACACACACACACACACACACACACACACACCCATACACAGAGAGGCACATACACACCACACATGTTAACTTTTACACATTAATTTCAAATAAAAAATGTACATAAACATTATGAATCTTTCCTCAAAATAAATAATATGCACCATGCTTAAACAAATTAATTTATGGCCTTGCACAGTGGCTCACACCTCTAATCTCAGCATTTTGGGAGGCTGAGGCGGGCGGATCATGAGGTCAAGAGATCGAGACCATCCTGGCCAACATGGTGAAACCCTGTCTCTACCAAAAATACAAAAATTAGCTGTGCATGGTAGCATGTGCCTGTAGTCCTAGCTACTCGGGAGGCTGAGGCAGGAGAATCGCTTGAACCCGGGATGTGGAGGTTGCAGTGAGCCGAGATGGCACCATTGAACTCCAGCCTCAGCAACAAGAGTAAAACTCTGTCTCAAAAAAACAAAAACAAGGCAGGGTATGCCTATAATCCCAGCTACTCAGGAGGCTGAGGCAGGAGAATGATGAATGGCGTGAACCTGGGAGGCGGAGGTTGCAGTGAGCCAAGATTGCGCCACTGACTGCACTCCAGCCTGGACGACAGAGCTAGACTCCGTCTAAAAAAAAAAAAAAAAAAAAAAAAAAAAAGCAAAATGCAAAATAACAAAAAAATAGCATGACCTTTTTTCATGATGCCATAACTCTTTTAAGTCTCCTAAATCTACCCTCAAACAGGGCTCCTAGCCAATATCTGGCCACAAATTACATACTTAATCAGAATGATAAAACAAAGTAAAGGATGAAAGAAAGATGGTAAATCCCTATCCCATATCCCTAAAAATACCAAGTATTTTATATTTTTTCTAGGGTTCCAGCAAATGTTAAATCCTTTGCAAGAATTATCTAAAAACATGATTTGAAAGTTTCTCCTGCTCTTTTACTGGGTTAGAATTACTCTTTCCAGAAGCCTAACAAGGAGGTAGGGTTGGGAAGAGAACCAAGGTGAGGCTTGCTTGGGCATTGTGGAAGATTGAGGACCCTGGCACTGTCTGAATAGTTAGTAAAGGAAGCAAATGAAGAGGAGCTGCAATCGACACTAAGACTTATGCATGTGATTTTGTGTATAGGTGACTATAAAAAGAATTAGCATGCTAAAGATATTAGAAAGGAGTGAGAAAATACAGGAGAAGGTAGGAAAATATGATAGGCTTCAGTCTTTAGGCTATGAAAAACACCAGCATACCCTTATTTGATGCTGGTTGTTACATAAGACAGACATTTTAAAGGTCAATTTTTACCAGAAAAGATTTAAGAGGCATTGGAGAAATATCTGTTTATTAAATTATGTATTCCACAAACAGGAAATATGCTTTTAAAAATCATTTAAAATTGTTTTTGTCTCATAAAATCTAGCATAATTATTTGTATGTATTATGCTAATATATAGTAACTAATTACCTTAGGAATAAAGCAATGCATTTTAAGACTGGATATATAACTACAGGGTTTTCCATCAAACACAAACAATAATTTCTACAAAGCTTTAACCTTCTAATAGAATAAAATAGAAAAAAAAATATGTATTCTAGCATACAGGAGCAATTATTCTCACAACAGAACTTTTTTCACATAGAATAACTTATTTGAAGTGCTACATTACATGGGATATTCTAGAGGAAGTCTTTTTATATTTAACCAAAGATACGCACACCTGCCAAATATAATGTGTCATAAATATTTGTTTGAATTTAAGGGTATTGGCCACGAACAAAAGTGAATGGTCACTGAGGAATCCCTTATAATTGGGCATACATGCTACAAGATTTGCCTGAGAACATTTTAGAGTTCTGGAAAAATATAAACTATTTTTATTTTCCAGCATTGTGACTGACAACATCTCATGGTTGACAGTTCAATCCTAATAAAACCATATATCTGACAATCTAGATGGCAGGCAGAGGATGGAGATCAATCTTTGCTTAGAAAAATTGATGGAATATGTCATAAACTGAGGACACAATAATATTGTGACCTTGTATATAATATTGAAAAACCTTAAAGTTTAGTAACTTGATAAGTACCAAAATATTACATACATTCTTCTGTATTTTGGATTAAATTATATTAAAATATTTAAATGTACCAGAATGAAGAACCCAGAAAATATAAACTTGCTGTAGAAATGACAAGAAAGGAGAAATAGATTATTTACAGTATATCTATTATATACGATATACAAAATTCTAAAGAATATTTAGGTAATTTTTACATCACTTTAAAATTTCTTAATCAAGAAGTGAAGTGATGACACCTCTGTAAAATTGCAATTAATTAAAATAACAGATAAGGTGGATTTTTTTCTTTTCTTTATTTTTCTTTTTTCTTTTTTTTTTTTTTTTTTTTGAGACAGAGTCTCATTCTGTCACCCAGGCTGGAGTGCAGTGGCGTGATCTCAGCTCACTGCAACCTCCGCCTCTCCAGGTTTAAGCAATTCTCTGCCTCAGCCTCCAGAGTAGCTGGGATTACAGGTGCGTGCCACCATGCCCAGCTAATTTTTTTTGTATTTTTAGTGGAGAGGGGGTTTCACCATTTGGCCAGGCTGGTCTTGAACTCCTGACCATGGCCTGCCTCGGCCTCCCACAGGGCTGGGATTACAGGCATGAGCTACCGCTCCTGGCCTCTTGTTTTATTTTCTATGAAGCAACATAACTTATTCAAGTGGGTAGCTTAATTAATTATTCAACAATAATCATAGAAATTATGATCATGGAAAATATTCAATAATTTTTCAGGTGAACATTCATTCTTCTTTTGCACATACTCCTGCTAGATGTCATTAAAATATTGATGATAATAATCAAGATATCATATCTCACCGTCTGCAATGCTTTTCAGATTTAGTCAGATTTTGAAGTACATTTTTCTCTTGAAAAAATTAAATAGGCTTACATAAAAATTATCTAGGAAATCACAAATTAAATGAATTTTATTTTAATTGTTTATATATATGGAATACTTTCTATGAAAGTAATTAGAAAAACACTAGCGAAAACATTGTTTAAATATTATATTTGTAAAATTGTTTCCCAAGCTACCTTTTTTTTCTAAGAAATAACTGTATGAATAAAGAAGCTAAAACTTAAATACTTTATTCTGATATAAAATTTTCCATTATTTGTTTTTTAGGTGAATTTATAATACAAAAACTAAATAAATGTTAAGTATTAGGAGAGGCTTTTGGTTCTAATAATGGCAGAGTAACTTATATTGAACTAACACTGCTTCTGATAACATTTATATATCTTTAGAGAAAGTACAGAATTAAAAGAAAAATAATTTGAAAGCTTGAATGTAACCAGAACCAGGCAATAGCTGGAAGAGATGAAAAGGTAACTCACTCTTTTCTCACCTATTAGAGGAACATCAGTGACATGTATAAGAGTATAAATAATAAACATCTATTCACCTATACTAAAATAAGCAGTTGGATATTTTTAAAACTTTATTTTTTAATCCCAAAATAGTACATAAAATATTGTCTTGATAGTGCAATATTCAATAAGTGCTCAAGAAGTGTTAATTCCTGTTCATTCTCCAGAAACATTTTGAAATATTTCATGGTGATCAAAAATAAAATAAAAGTTGCATGTTATGTAGGCATTTTGCTGACTTCTCACCTAGAAAAAGTTTATTTATTATTTTGACAGACTGTAAAATTTGCAGGAAAGTACTTGTTGGGAGGCATTAACAGCAAAAGGAGATCGCTGTAGGAAGCATCATTTAGTAACATGTGAGAATCTGATTTATATAATTTTACACTGTTTTAGAAATTAGAGATATGATGTTGAAATTACTATATTGGTTAGACTGTGCCCCAAAAGGACGAACTGTTTGGTCAAAGAGAAGGAAATTAAATAGTTGTAGGTATTGGTTTTGACATCTTGGATTTCAAAAAAAACCCAAGGGAGAAAGATATGATCGTTGGAAGAAGAAATTTAAAAAATATATAATTAGCAAAGTTCATTTCAAATACTTCAGGTAAAGCATAATTGTATCATCCATAACCAAAGGCATTAAAAAGATTATGTATTTAAAAGTGTCTAAAATTTTGAAAGCTAAATTTCTCATACTATAATTGAGAAAGGCCAAATAGAGAAAAATGAATTCATAGTAATAGTGATTGTTTCAGGAGAGAATGTACCTGTGTATCTAAATAAATGTGGTAACTATGACTAGGTTAGAATATCTATGTCAAGAAATAATTATTTCGGGAAGTCTTAAGCTAACTACAATGTAAGGTTAATGAGTTATAAAGGTTAATTACAATGTAAGGTCATTTTTAAAATGTTAATATTAATAACTAGAGATAGAATAATAGATCTTTTACAGGTAACAATGAAACTAGATAATGAAAAGAAGGCAGAACATATATTCATACTTTTAGAAGATCACCTTCGAAATATAGTACTTGAAATTCATTTCCATCACTAACCATCTGACTGGATACCAAGAAGCAGTTTAAAATTATTTGCTAAATAAATATTTTCCCATTAAATAACTATTTTCTTTTCTTTTTATTATACTTCAAGTTCTAGGGTACATGTGCACAACGTGCAGGTTTGTTACATATGTATACATGTGCCATGTTGGTGTGCTGCACCCATTAACTCGTCATTTACATTAGGTCTATCTCCTGATGCTATCCCTCCCCCCTCCCCCCCTCCCCCCATCCCACAACAGGCCCTGGTGTGTGATGTTCCCCTTCCTGTGTCCAAGTGTTCTCATTGTTCAGTTCCCACCTGTGAGTGAGAACATTCTGTGTTTGGTTTTTTATCCTTGCGATAGTTTGCTGAGAATGATGGTTTCCAGATGCATCCATGTCCCTACAAAGGACATGAACTCATCCTTTTTTATGACTGCATAGTATTCCACGGTGTATTTTCAAGAAATTTAAAAATCAAGTAAATGTCACCTCCAGAATTACTTCTTTGCATACAGTGTTGAATACTACACTCTTCTTTTTTACAACTTCTACCTTGGTTTAACTCAATCCTCTTGCCTCAACCTGGTGGCTCTGAGAAGCTTGAGAAAAATGCAAAAATGTCAATTGGTCTCATTTTACATTTATAAAGCAAAATCCAAGTGGAAATCTGGCACTCCATACAATGCTGATCTTCCCATATTTCTTAGTGTATGTGCTTTGTTTTCTCCACGTATTAAAATAAATATTTCACCTTTGTTCTTCTTTTCAACCGTCCTATTTTTATGCATTTTTCTTACTCTGAGTTTATGGTATTTATTCATACATCCATGAGTAAATAGAACTTTCAGAAGATAATTTCCTCTACTTCTCACCATGAAATTTCCATATTGACCTGTATCTCTACCCATAAACTCTCTCCTCTTATTAGTTACAAAAGATGGCCTGTGCTTGTTTCTATTTCAGACCAGCTTTTTGACTTGTGTCCTTGATCCTGTTCTCACTCATTTGCTCCAGAACTGTCCTCTCACATGACTAAACCCCTCTCTTCAATTCTGCTTCTCCAATGTAGCATTTTGTGACTTGATGCTATGGTTTGCATGTTTGTTCCCTCCAAACCTCATGTTGACATTTGATTCCTAATATTGAAGGTGGGGCCTAATAACAGGTATTTGGGCCATGGGCCAGATCCCTTAGGAGTAGTTTAATAGCATTCTTTGGGTGGTGGGAGTGAATGAGTTCTCACTGTATTAATTCCCTTGAGAGCTGGTTGTTTAAAAACAGCCTGGAGCTTCCCTGCTCTCTCTCTTCTTTTCTTCTTATGTGATCTCTGCACACACTGGCTTTCTTTGCCTTCGGCCACGAGTGGAAGTGAAGTGTCTCTGTTGTCTGGGGTATATACCCTGGCTCTTGGTCTTGGTCGAGAAAGAATTCAGGACATATACCCACACGAGGAGTGGGTTTTGGAGCAGAAAGTTTAACGGAAAGAGAAGAAAAGCAAGAGAAAAAGTGTCCTCATGTTGAGAAAGCCCAAAAGAGGATCTCTGGTTTTTGGTGGAATGCAACTGGTTTTGTACAGAGGCTGGAGGAGGCGGTAATTGATTTTCACATGGCCCAGCTGATTGGTTTGACCAGGTGTGCCTTTTACATAGCCTGCAAAAAGACTGGCCATCCCACACATGTAGTTTTATCTGGAGGCTGGCATGACACCTGGCACACCTGGTGACAAGGGAAAGAGGGCGGGAGCCACCATATTGGGTGGACCTGGTTTCTAGCTACCAGTATTTGCATATCAGTGCTTTCAGGTCTGGTTATTCAAGCCCCTTTCTGACAGAAAAGACATGGATTGGGAGTTGCTTTTTTTTTTAAAGGAAAGTTCCACTGGGAACTTTCACCCTTTCTAGCTGCCTAAAAATTGTTTCTTAATAACTCCTGTAATAGAAGCAGCCTGAGGCTCTCACCAGATGCAGATGGTCAATATTCAATTTTATAGATTATTAGAGATGTGAGCCAAATAAACCTTTTTCTTTATAAATCACCCAGCCACAGGTATTCCTTTATAGCAACATAAAACAGACCAAAACACATGGGAAGTAAGAAAATTTCTGCCTTACATGATACAGGTCTTTCTAGTCATTATTATGTGACACTCTTTGCTTCCTCTAGTAGAAAGTAGATGTATTTCATAAACAATTATGAAGTAGGCAAAATTCCACAAAGTTTGGGCCAATTCAATTATTCAAGAGATATTTGCATAAGTTTCAACGAAGTGGAGGAAACAAATCTTGATTCTGACTCTATAAAAAGAGAAATGTTTGCTATTAGAAATATTTCTATTAGAGGATACAGAAATCACACATCTCACTATAACATAATAACAAAAGATTGTAATTTGATGAAATTACTGACATTCACCTTAATTATAAAATGTAGACAAGTTTTAGCAGTACTTTAAAGGAAATAGTTGGTCAGACCAGGACGTGATGTAATAACAATGAACTATGTACATCCCTATACTTATCTATCCTTCCTAGAATATGGGGAGGGAGTTGAGGGCAAGTCTTCAATTAATAGACTTAAAAAATTCAAAGAACCTCATCAGCCAAAATATAAGAAAATAATGCAGTTACTTTATAAATGTTAACTATTATTGTTAAAAATAAAAACATAAAAATAAATTTGTTGAAAATACTGTCTCTTGGAATGCTGACATTTTTAAATGTATTTCATTATAAGAAGAATCTATTAATTACATTAATTACTTTGCGAACTAGAAAGTTCTTTCCCACCTTGTTTTTGACTAGAAAAATCATCTGGAAACACATTACTATTTGCATATCACTTGCTATAATGGGTCCCATATTCTTGAACATCATACTTCTCTGACTACTACCAAATAAATGTTGTCCCCCTTTAGAATAAATTTTTTTTGAAGGACTCAGATACAATTTCCGCATTCATCCACTGCACATTCTCTTCAATCTCCTCCGTTCATCCTTGTCACTACACCTCTGAAATTTATTATAGGGTCACCAATGTGCACCATATTGTCTATTCAAGTCTATTACCCATATTCAACTTTCCCACCAGCATTCACACAGTTAACACTCTTATTCTAGAAACACTGGCATTGGTTTCCATGTTACTGCACTCTCTTAGTATCCCTCAAGGCTTACCAGCTGCTGACTCTTTGTACCTTTGCTCTTCTGTCTACTCCAGGCCACGAAGTGACGGAGAACAAATGTTTTCAGTTCTTGTCATTTTTCTCTCCTCCAACAACACTTTCCCAATAGGTGAATTTATTTATTTTTTTCTCCTCAGATATACTGTATCATTACTTCATGTGAGTAGCATAACTTGACAAAGTTTCATCACTGACACGAATTTATTAATTCCAGTATTTGGTCTTGAATTTTGAATATTAAATTCTGATGTTTATCCACTCACAAATTGCTATTGTCCGTTTTATACATCATAGTTAATACTACTTCAATTTACCCAGTCTCTCAGACCAAAACACTAGGCTTTCTCCTTGATTCTTCCAGTCATTGTATCCTTATGTAATCTTGCTATTTATTCTTTCAGAAAGTATCCAAACTGGACTGTTTCTTAAAACACTACTGCCTGGATCCTACTTGAAGTATGTAACATCTTTTACATAAACTTTCCAGTAACCTGCTAACAGTTCCCAAAACATTCTCCTGTTCCCAGAACAATTGATGACCTGTAAGACAGCTGCAGTAATCTTCACATTCTAATTCAGATTACAAATATTATCCAGCATAAAACCCAATAATTATTTCCCATTACTCAAAATAAGGTATAAACTCTTTATCTCATCCCACCTTATAGTTCCCTGTCTTTATTCTCTTCTTCTGAAACTTACCCTTACTCATTTTGTTCCAACCATGTAAGCCTTCTCACATTTTCTCTAATGGGTCATCCCTATTTCCATTATTTTTTGTTTTCCTCTTTCTGAAAGACACTTGACTCATAACTTCTGATAGCCTGCTCCTTTTTATCATTCAAGTATCAGCTCAATAGCCCCCTTTAGAGAGGCCATCTTGTCTATCCTACCTAATTTCCTGCCCAGTCATATCTGGCTCCTCAATCCACTTTATTTTCTTCGAAGTGTATTCACCATCAAAAATTACATTGTCTTGATTCAGGTTATTTTTTCATCCAAAGATGCCTTAAGTTTTCTGCCATTTATATCATCTCCCTTTGTTCTTCCTCTTTCAACTATTTTCTAAATCTGATCAAAATGCTGCAAGAAGTTTACACCTGAGGTTCACTACATAAAAGAAAAAAAGAGTAAAAAAAAAAATAGCTGAATATTTTCTCAGTAATTTGGCATATAAAGAGCTTTTTTTTTCTTTTTTCCCCTCAAAGATTTGTTATTTTTATTCTGAATTTTAAAAAGAACATGTATATACATGAGTGTGTGTGTGTGAGAGAGAGAGAAAGAGAGAGTGTTAACTGTATCATTTGTATGTCTTCATTTAAGTGTGAAATATTATTAAACATCTTTGAAGGGGGTATGTGTAGAAAGTAATCTCAATGCAACACCTTACTTTTAAAGCTTTAATATGGAATACATATTTTTATCACTGATATTTGATTTATGAAATATTGTTGTGTCCTAAGACAGTACAAACATAAATCAATTTGTAGATAAAAATTTATTTAAAATTTACTTTCTCTTATTTTTGTGAGTTATATAGCTATTAGGAAATCAAAGACATTTATTTTCACACTGATTCCAGAGCAAGTTAAATGTTCTTAATTTATGTAGATGAGCCTTCAATATATCCTTAAGAATATATAAAAGAGATGAGAATTAAACAATTCTCATCAATAGAGCATCAAGAGTTTATTTTTATTTTTAGCAAAACCATACTTCAAATTAAAGTACTGTAAAATTAATAAGATTCTTATTTATTGTTTATGTACATTTTCTCATCACCTAAACCATAATAGATACTTTAAAAAAATCAATGAATGAAGATAATTTCTCATCTTAAAATTAACTAAAACTATCAGTCTCCACATATTACCTTGGTACTACTAAATGTGGACCACTTATTTTGACTAAAATGTTCGAAATAACAAAACAAATTTGTTGAACATCTATATGAGCTCTTATAATGTCTTTTTATTATTTATGAGACAGTGTCTTGCTCTGTAACCCAGGCTGAAGTGCAGTGGTACAACTGCTCCCTGCAGGCTTGACCTCTTGGGCGCAAATGATCCTCCCACCTCAGCATCACAAGTAGCTGGGACATTACATTAATTAACTTACATCAATAATCCTTCTGCATCTGTTAAAATATTTTGTCATATTTATTTGGTGAAATAATACTTAGCAATAAAAAAGGAAGGAACTACTAATTGATGTAACGATAGATAAAAGTCAAAGAACAAGTTAAAAGAAGCCAGATACTAAATAACGTAAACTTCATGAGTTCGTATATACTTTATATAAAGGGCAATTTTTGGCAAAATTACTCTAACCGATTAAAAATCAGAAAGTTGCAGTGGGTAGAAAGAAGGGTCAACTTCAAAGGGGCACAAGCAGACTTTCTGAGGTGATGGAAATGTTCTATCTACATCTTGTTTTGGGTGATATTGCATAGAAACAGACAGTAGTAGAAACTCATTGAATTAAATATAATCCATGCATTGATGTAACACTCTCCAGTTTTCTGTTTGGGGGACCTACACAGACCAGGAGACTCTTCCAATTTCTTCCTGCCTACAGTTTCTTT
Source organism: Pan troglodytes (assembly GCF_028858775.2). Lineage (NCBI taxonomy): Eukaryota > Metazoa > Chordata > Mammalia > Primates > Hominidae > Pan > Pan troglodytes. The sequence goes on along the minus strand of NC_072412.2, from coordinate 95,455,516 downwards.
TAATAAACTGCAATACACATGTAAAAAAAAATCTGAGAAAAATATGCATTATAGAAGATAGGGTTGAAGAGTATGTATTGCTTTAAAAATTTAAAAACAATGTGGCATGACCTTGTACAGGTATTTTCTCTCCTAGGGATGTATGTTAGGGAAACCATGTGTGTATAGAACAGGAGACCTGTACATGAGTATTCAGAGTGATATTATTGACGGGAGCAGAATCTGAGAAGAAACATGTTACATGTCTATCAACAGGAAGATGGATGAATAAAATGTGAAATATTTAGACAATATAACTTTTATTGCTTAAAAAACGAATTATAGCAAAACACTAAAACTTGGACACTTGTACTATATTTAATGTTGCATGAAGAAGCAATTAGCATAAATACTAAAATGTTTATATGAAGTTTAAAAAATAACCTACACTAAACATTGTATTGCATGGAAAGGTAATGACAAATACAAAATTTAATAACATATTGTGACCGCCTGTTGGATTAGATAGAAGAATTTAATGGACAGCAATACAAAAGTAAATGCCAGGATTTTGATAATATATTTCTTAGGCTGAGTGGTGGCTTCACAGTTGTTCATTTTATTACCACATTTTACGGTATACATATCTATTATATTCTTTTGTATACATATTATATAATGCAGTTTTTAAAATGTGTAGTTAATTTATAATGTGTGAGATTTTTGAGCTGCAACACTAGAAAGATGGCGGAGCAAGAGCAAAGAAAAATCCCTTTGGTTCCAGAAAATCTCCTGAAAAAGAGGGAGGCTTATCAAGCCCTCAAAGCCACCCAGACAAAGCAGGCACTTTTGGCAAAGGAGCAGAGGAAAGGAAAAGGGCTCAGGTTTAAGCAACTGGAATCATTCCTACATGATTTCTGACAGCAGAAACGTGACAAGCTGCGTCTGAGATGACTAGAAGTGAAAATTCATACCTTGGAATTGCCAGATAAACATTCCTTGGCTTTCGTTGTAGGCATCAAAAGAATTGATGGCGTGAGTTTACTGGTGTGGAAAACCATTGCAAGACTTCACCTCGGGAAAAGTTTTAGTGGTGTCTTTGTAAATGTCACCCACCGGAACCTAAAAATGCTGCTTTTAGTGGAAACTTATGTGACCTGAGGATTTCCAAATCTGAAATCTGTCCGGGAACTCATTTTGAAACATGGACAAGCCAAGGTCAAGAATAAGACCATTCCTCTAACAGACAACACAGTGATTGAGGAGCACTTGGGGAAGTTTGGTGTCATTTGCTTGGAAAACCTCATTCATGAAATTGCCTTCCCAGAGAAGCATTTCCAGGAGATCTCATGGTTCTTGCACCCTTTCCACCTCTCAGTGGCCTGTCATGCCACCAAAAATACAGTGGACTTCCTCAAGGAGATGGATTCACCTGGCCATCAGGGTAAACGCACCAATCAGCTCATCCACCAGCTGAACTAGACCCAGGTGCCAAACTGCAGTAAATTTTTATCAGCGAAGTGGAAGCATGTGTTTTTGCTTTTTTGGGAATTTTTATCAAGTATCTTCAGAGAAGATTATTTCCTGCTTTAGTCTTCAAAAACTAGAAAGGAAGGGTCAAAGAAAAGACAGTAGGTAATTTTCATGGCAAGCACCTCTCATCGCAGTCCAGTTCCAAGGAAAAATTCCAGTGTTTTCTACATTGGCTGCTGCCTCCTCTGAAATCAGCACATTCCACGGAGGAAGGAGTCTGGCTTTGTTGCATCTTGTCTCCTAGTATTTAATGTTGGTAAATGAGTAACTCTAGCATTTGTACAAGGCTCCCTAAGACTCCGGCAGCAGTTGATCTAGCCCAGGGACATAATTCAATCTGGAGATTCCTGGCGCCTTGTTTTGAAAAAGATTTGAAATACACATAGGAAAAAAGGCACCTAAATAAATGTTCACTTGTTTCGGCTGTGAAAAAAAAAGAGATTTTTATAATCTGATTGACAATGAGAATAGTGAAAATATTGAATTGGTTGGGGGTTGTAAGCAAATTTTTGTGGAAACAATGTATAAAGGAAATTAGAAAATGAAAAGTAAATTGGCACAGAGTTATATATTTGATTTTTGAGAAGAACTTAGAAGAAAATTCAGATACTACATTTTATGCAAATGACACTTCTCAACAAAGAGTTGTCTTTTTCTTGTTGGAATGCATAGAATGTTGTCCTCTTTCCTGACATTCCAATTTATTAAGGGCAAAGACATAAATTCCATTTTTCTGTCTTTTGAAGCTTGAAGCCTTAGTGCTTATTAAGACTAAGTCTAGTAAATAATGCTTTACCTAGAAATTTTAAAATAGGTTAGATTATTTCTTGGAGAAAACAAGTCTTTCTAAAAATAAAATTATTAAAGAATACCTTTCAGATAAACTTTCCTTTGCCTCATTTACTTTTCTATTTCTCTATTTAATTAATTTATCCAAATAAATGATCATTTTAGTAATGATTCTGATAAATTAATTTAAAATCTTTATTTCATCTTGCCTTCTAATTCAACTTTTATTAGTTCTAAATGAATTAGAGAAATAAAACTAGGGAGAAACATTTGCTTAGCCATTGATATTTCATTAGTACATTGTTGTTGTGTTTTATTTATATTACATAATTTACTCAGCAAAAATTATGTACTCCAATCTTTTTGTCTGGAATTATAACAAAACTGGAATTGTGACAGAGAACTATTTTATTTCATCTATACTCATTAAAAGACCAAGGCATACAAGAAAAACTATATTTTAAATAATATTAGGTTTTTATAATTTGGGACTAAAGATATTCAATAATAAATTTTAAAAATATACTTTTTATCTAGATTTTAAGACAAAAGTATTGTCCACTGTATATCACTGCATGACCCTAAAAGATTTCTGAATCCATACAACTAAAAAGAGGCCAAATATCAAAGGGATATCAAATACGATGGCAGCTTTTTCTCTGCCATTACTGACAACAGCTTCCAAATCTTTTCAGCCTTAAAGCTTTGGAGATCAAAGAACTATCATAAAGGCTCCTGACACATAAGTGTGATCTCTTTAAACATTATACTAATCCAGGCAAGAAATATACAGTGAAATAACCCATGTTCCTATATTCAGTGTTTTGGGTAGATATACCTGCTTATTTAAGTTGCATCACTGAGGAGTTTTCAAGAACTCACCTCGCTACTTATTTACATCATATTATTGAGAGAAAAAAATGAAAGAATAGTTTGGAGCACTTCATCTGCACAATCACCTTCACATCTTTTTGTCCTATGCTTTTCTCACATTTTAAAAATAAAATCTGAGGCTGACAATTATGCCCTTATTGTCGATTTTAGTATTATATATGTGTTAGTTATGTTTTATTATTTAAGCTAATTTTACTTCCAATTTACAAATATACTTTGACCAAATTCCATGTCCCCTTGCCCAGTTATAGTCCATTTCTCAATCCTGAGTTAGTACTCACAGTTTATAACCCGTTTGCCTTTATCATACTCTCCATTTTCTTCAAATACCATATGATACCATATGTAAATGTTAGATTTTCTAGATTCTTGCATTTATAAGGACATTTTCGTGGCCTCCATTTATGAAAGAGAATTTGGCTGGATGTTAATTTCGGGTGTCATAAACTTTGTTATTTAAAGATCTGATAACATTCTTATATAAATATTCCCTACATTCTTATATAAATATTGTTGAGAAATCAGCAATCCAGTACTTGTTATTTGATAAAAATATTTTTACTTGACATATTATGATATTTTATCCAACTATGTAAAAATGTATATGTGATATATTTCCAGGCCCTCTAAAGATCTCAATTGCTTTTTTTGGGGAAATATAGTAATAAATTGCTTCTTTAAAAGGTGGCTCCTTAATCATCTTGGAAATATTTGGTTTATAGCTTTCATTGTGATTACACTTATTCATTTTTCCAAAGTGCCTGCGTTCTTATGTTAGAGTTCTGCTTGTTTACATATATATCACCTCATCCCTCCTTTTCAAAAAGATTTTCTACTTGCATTTAGAGAGATCTCTTCTGCATGTTCCTGATTCATATTTTATCTATCAATATTAATTTTACAACTTATATCATGTTTTTTTTTAATTTTGCTGTTGGACTTTTTAGGTAATTGGTGCTTTCTGTTTACCATTTCCAATTTTCACTTATCTTGGCTCCTTACCTTACTGTATATTCTCTTTAAATGGTTAATTCTTAGCCAGATGTGGTGGTGCACACGTGTAGTTCCAGCAAATTGAAGGCTGAGGCAGGAGGCTCACTTGCACCCAGGAGTTCTAGGCTGCAGTGAGCTATACAGTGTACTCCAGCCTGGGTGATAGAGCAAGACCCTGTCTCAAAAATAAAATGTTAGTTCTCTTTCTCAAAAGCCATGGAATTTTGCAAATTATCAAAGATGCCTAATAGAGTTCTAAAATTATTGTCTAATTGTTGTATTAAATAACTCTGGCAACAAAGAGATTTTCATACAGTTTCATTTATTTCCCTCATTGTTATCGAGTTTATTCATGTTCAAATAAGAACAAATTATTCCAAACCCTATGTTTTAGTGGAAACTTGATAAAGATTATTTTGGGCCCCTCTCTCTTCCAATTTGATGAGACTTAAATACTTTAGTTCATCCTGGATATGTGCGTTAAATGAAAAACTCTTGGCCCAACATCAAAATTTTAATGTTTTGGTTCTCTGATAAATTGTGATGAAAATATTATTTTTCCTCAATGTTTCGCTATTTGACCCTATTATCAGATGGTAGACATCGATTTGTATTTCTTTCTGATCTCTACCGTTTTTTTGCCTTACATTCAGTTCTGCATGTGAAGTATATTTTATGGGAAGCAATGTGGCACCATGTCTTACCAGTATGTTTGCTGATAGTTGCAAATTTAGAAAAAAAAATGGTTTGGGATGAGATAAGTAGTGAAATGAAAAGAAACATTCTGTTTTTTCCAAAGAGTACTCACTGTGCAATAGAAAGAAACCTGAACCATTTTGAACTTGGTACAAGATTTTATTTTTGAAATGAGAAGACAATATTTGTTGCTTAAAGGGTCTACATTCAGGTTCGTAGTTAATAGTTAGTGTTGAAAAGTGCCTCATTCATTTTTATACTACGTCAAAGAGCTGGCTTACGTATTTCTGTTTCACTGGTATCCATTGCAAGTCAGCATGAGGTTAACTCTCAATCCTGTTTAAACATTATCGCAGTTATTTTTCCTCTCTTCTTGAATATCTAAATGGCAATTGAAATATACTATGATAGAAACTTCTGGTCACACACCAAATTACCAGGAAGTGTATGTAATTTTCCAAAGTTTGTTAACTTGGAAATTAACTAGATTATTTTTATAGCCTCCCCCCTTTTTTTGACCAATGCTGTAGTTTAGCTAGATAGAGTCAAATATGTTCAAATATTAATATAGAATTTATTTTCTGAACTTAGCCAAATGGTCTCTTTCCTTTTACATTTGGGCTAGCCTCTTCCACTGTAGTAATTTTATCTGTTTTTAATGGTGGTCAACTGCTCCATCTGTTAAATCTCAATAAACTTATGCTTACCTACACCTCATACGTGTGATAATATGCACAGCATATTATATTTTTCTAGTCATTCTTCTGTCTTCTTCTTAATAATTTTAAACATTCTGTCAGGGAAAAAAAAGCTGACAATCATTTTTATGCTCACACTACCTAATACTGTGCTTGCTGCTTATAAAAAGAATACATTAAATCATTAGTCAATTGCTTGAGTTCCTCATACCTAACTTAAAATAGCATACTAAGAACAACATTATAGCTAGTTTCCAATGATGCCAACATTTTAAAACATGTATACAGTATACATTTATATAAATGTATAATTTCAAAGTGTTTGCAATATTGCAATAATAATTTCAAAGTGTTTTCTGATTTCTTTTGATTTGTTCTTATGCCTTTTGTACCACTGAATACAATTTTTATTTAATCCTGCAAAAATATTGCAGGATGTTGCTGCAATATAGCACTTCATTGCAAAACTCTTGACTTCATGTTTGCTCCATAACCATTTAACATTCCATTCAAATTTGAAGATTGTAACTTTTAAAATGTATTAGCTGTAATAAATAAAGCAGAGGTTCCTTTTTATTTCATTAAGCAAAAGCATAAAAAGACACTAAGTGAATCCAATTTGTGTGGTTCCTGTTGTTATATTCTCAGAAATAGTCATTGCAAAAGTTTTAGTGAGTATACATTTACTTCCAAATGGTTTAAGTAGTAGAAATTTAAGCAAAATAAAATACTTAATATTATGTTCCTTGCTAAGGTTTCTATTTGTTTCAAGGTATAAAAGCAATACTTTTAAACCTCATTGGAAATTCTGAAATTTTGATTCATTCTAAAGGAGCAGTTAAATAGTGTCGTGCTTTTTAAATATAGAAAAGAACAGGATTATAATAATTACTTTTCCCAATGATATTCAGATGTATGCGTTTAGGAAGACAAATTATTTCATGGAAAGACCCTTGCTTATACATTTTTCCTCAGGCTGTATTTCAGAATTTTCTATTTACACAATTTCTGTGCTTCTCACCTTCTCCTTGACCTACTGTCACCATGAGCACACTATTATCTACATCAGACCAATCTTATTCAACTTTTATGTAACAAAGTTGTGAATTGTTTTTTAGTTGTCATGGACCCCCAGATTGAAGGTCATCTAAGCTGAGTATGCCCATATGAAGCAACTGTGCAATCACAGGGGAGGACCTAAGTTTTGGGACAAAGGAGCAGAGACAGAATTAAGAAGCTAACAGCATTTAGCAGGATCCAAGATCCGATCAGATCAAGCTTTAGAGTCACCCCATGGCAGAATCCAATCAGGTCATGCCTCCTGGCATCACCTTATTGTAAGATCCAATCAGATTATACCTCAGTGCCCTATGCTTAGAAAACCCAACCCAAATCCCAGCCGAGGAGACAGATTTTAGCATTTTATCTTGTCTCCTTGCCAGTTGACACTCACAATAAAGCTTTTCTTTTTTTCAAAAGCCAATGCCATGAGATTGGCCTCTATGTGCACCAGGCAGCAAGCCCATGTATTACTCGGTAGCAACATTAATATTCCAAGTTTGTTTATGTAGACAATGAAACTGAAACCTGAACTCTTTTGTGAGTAATATTTTATTTTGTTAGAAATACAAGTAAACTGCATTAGTATGTATTGTTCAAACATGGCAACATATGGTTTTGTAATACGTTATCTAAATTTGAACTTCTAAAGACTCAGCAAAAGACCTTCTGCAAAGTAAAACTAAAGAATTCTTAAGGAAACTATATTTGTATTTTGATCAGGACTTTAAATAATTGTAAGCTTACTTTTCCTTAAATATTTTAAAGCCATTAGAATAAAAAATGTACAGTTAACATAATAAGGAATTCTTGGCTATTGCAATATAGTAAAAAAATTACTTAGGTTTTAAAGTTTCCTGCAAACTAAATGAGAGCAAATTATTATGAGTTACTACTGAAAAGATCATAACATACCACTTAGATAAATAATGCAGTAAGGACAAAAGTATTTAAAGAATATTAGGGTGTCCCCTTTAATGGTAAATAAAATACGATTTTGGAGATAATTAAGGTATTAACTATGTATATGCATTTATATATATGTGTATATGTATACTTAGAAAATAGATAAAACAGGGAAGAAAGAAAGAGCAGGAAGAAGTGGGAAAAAAGGAAGAGACTGAATTATTATCATGTATTATCAAAACAGACTCATCTTGAACTTGTTTTCCTGATTCTGCAGTTGTACATTCTTCCCCATTAACTAGTTTATTCTGGGATTAATTTTCCATAATGTAAAATAATAGAATATTCTTACATGATAACTTAAAAATCCCAATGGATTTTTTAACTTCAGCAATATTTGAATATTTTTGGAAATGCAACATATTTTATTGAAATTTTCTATATTGTTAAATAGTTATTACATGTGTTCAATATTATTAAACATTAAAAAGTTTAAAAGTTGAGTTTAATACATATTATTCAATCATATGACTGTACAACCAACCATTTGTTATTATGTTTATGTAATTCCCAAAGGCCGAGCTAGAAATAATTTGAATAATAAGATAAATATGTATTTATAATATATAGAATGAAATAAATGTCTATGCATTTATTCTGATTATTTAAATAAATAAGTGGTAATTTTTTTTTTTTTTTTGACAGAGTCTTGCTCTGTTGCCAGGCTAGAGTGCAGTGGCACAATCTCAGCTCACTGCAACCTCTGCCTCCTGAGTTCAAGCGATTCTCCAGCCTCAGCCACCATGCCCAGCCAATTATTGTATTTTCAGTAGAGACGGGGTTTCACCATATTGCCCAGGATGATCTCGATCTCCTGACCCCATGATCCACCCCCCTCAGCCTCCCAAAGTGCTGGAACCACAGGCATGAGCCACACTCCCCGGCCTATAAGTGATAAAATTATTGAGCATACATATGAGAAAAAATATGATACTGGCATATATTCAAATTACCTCTCCTAAAGTATTTATTAATTACAAAGGAAAAACATAATACCTTTGTTGTGAAGAAATCTTGGCCAGGCGCAGTGGCTCACGCCTGTAATCCTGGCACTTTAGGAGGCCTAGGCAGGCAGATCACGAGGTCAGGAGATCGATACCATCCTGGCCAAAATGGTGAAACCCCAACTCTACTAAAAAATACAAAAAATTAGCTGGGTGTGGTGGCATGTGCCTGTAATCCCAGCTACTCAGGAGGCTGAGGCAGGGGAATCGCTTGAACTCAGGAGGCAGAGGTTGCAGCGAGCTGAGATCATGCCACTGCACTCCAGCCTGGCAACAGAGCAAGACTCATCTCAAAAAAAAACACAAAACAACAACAACAACAACAACAACAACAACAACAACAACAAAAACCTTGCCTTATTCCCTCAACCAATTGAACAGGATAACAATAATAATAAATACCAACACCTTGTATCACCTGATGTGATATACTAAGACCATCACTTCTATGATGATCTTGCCTAAAGGGCACAATCTCAGTCTAATTACGGGAGAATATCCCAATAGGAAGGGGAGTCCACCAACATGACAACAATAACAGAAACAAACAATTATTTTTCAGAAGTGTCAGTCATTAAATACAAAGAATAACTAAGGACCGACACTGATTAGAAGAGACTAAGGAGAAATTAAAGCTAAATGTAACACAGAAGCCTGCTTTGGATTCCAGAAGAAAAACAAAAGGGCATGAGTGAAAAATCCTGGTAACTGTGAAAAAAGGCTATAAAGTCTTTCCTCTGTATCCATGAGGGATTGTTTCCAGGACCTCTGCAGATACCACAGGGACCACGTGCTCAAGTCCCTTATGTAAAGTGGCATACTACTGCATGTAATATAGGCACATCCTCCTCTATATTTTAAATCATATCTAGATTACATATAACACCTAATACAATGCATATGCTATATAAATAGTCGTTATATTGTGTTGGTTCCTTATTTGTATTTTTTATGGTTGTATTGCTATTTTTTGGTTTTGTTTTCTGAATATTTTTCATATATGTTTGTTCCAGTCCAAGGATGTGGAAGGCCAACTGTACCTTAATTAATAATATGACATAAATGTTAATTTCTTTGTTGAAAAAATTGTTGTATAGTTAAGTGTTAGTGTTAGCAGCCTTTTTGTAAGCCTAAAGTTCTATTTGTGTATATATGTTCTATCTATATTTTCTATTATATAATGTAAATATTTTATATATTTAGAATGTATTACATACACTATATGTAATACATACATTATCACCCCAAATGAATATCTACATATAATAGCCAAAAGCTATCTATGTATATTTAAAATTAATTTAAAATTAATTAATAGAAAATACAGTTTAAAATTCAAGTGTTCAGTCACACAAGCCATGTTTCAAGTGCTCAATATGTTAATATGGCTAGTAACTACTACATTGGACATCACAGATTATGTAACACTCCCATCAATACAAAAAATTGTATTGGACAGAGATGCTCTGAAACATAAGATCTTATGTAGGCCACTTCAAATAATGAATTGAATTATTAAAGCAATTTCATAGAATATCATTAATCTGCATGCAGCTATTTTTAGCCTTCTAATTCCTCAGTTGAGTCCATGGTAAAATTTGACTTGAGTACTATGATCTCCCTACTATTTTATAAATGGGCCATGTCTACTTTAGTACCTTTGTATATATATGCCATTTGCACAGTGTTTGACTAATCACATAAATAACTTTTATTTAGAAAACCAAATTATCTAAATCAAGTTGAACAACAGTAGCATGCTCCAAGAAATATGTTTCTGTATGGGGGTGGGGAAGTAAGGGAAGAAGAAGGTGCATGGTAAAAAGATTACTTATGAAATAACAACCAAGAAGGAAGTGGTAAATCAGTGGTGCTAACTCTGTTATTCTTTTTGGCTTCATTTCACACAACTAGGTCAAATTAATGCTGGGGATGGAGGTTTAATGATGAATGTGGATATTAATTGTTCCCAGTATAATTTATTGACTACTTTAAGCCATTGATGTCCCCACCTCCAGTTCAAAGTATAATTAGAGATTGAGTTTCCAATAATTTTGGAACAGGATAAACATAAGACAACTATTGCAATCCTATTTTGTGATGAAGCCTCAGGTATTTATGATACTCCTCCTCCTGGCTTTTGTCCATAAGGGCCATGAATTTTTCCAAATTATGCTAATCTTGTTATCTAAAGGCTATTACTTCAGAAGAAGGACCTGGTGCTCTTTTCTCTTTCAAGAAAACACTTACAGAATTGACACATAACTATTATCATTCAATTTGTTTTCTTTTCTTTGGACAACTAACTACTAGGTTAGTAGTAACTAATGCATTTTTTTAAGTACTAACAACTCTTGATGACCAGTGCAGTTAGCATTCTTATTTCTGATTTACTCAAAAATACCAGCCTTTAAACAGTTTTTCTCTCCCTCATTCTCTCATTAAGAAAGGAGACATAACTTATGTAGAAAATTTTCTAGAAGTAGGCCGTTAGCTTTTATTTCTTCATTCTGTAACATTAGGTAATTACAAACTGAACTTTAAAAATTTCACATTAACCAACTAATTACATGTGCTCTTTGTTGAATCAATGAATGAGAACATATTGATCTTAATGAGTAAACAATATGTAAATAAAGATGTATTTAAAATAAATATAACTATAATGCATTTCACAGGTTGTTAATTTTTTATTGTTGTAATCATATATATAAGCAAAACTGTTTAAAATGTAAAATTGTTTAGGTTCTTGTTTCTATATATATATACACAAACACACATACTATATACATATACACACACATACTATATACAGAGTATATATTCTTTTTACTATATATATGGTGTGTGTGTGTGCATATACATTCCTATACTAAATAATTATTACTATATACATAAACTAACAAGAACCTAAACAATTTTTACTAGAATAATAAGGATGTTTATATGAACAAACATATATGCCCTTTAATTTTATCAATAATGAATTGTTTACGTATGGGGCTTAAATATCTTGTGAGTCCAAAAGCCAATGTTTAAATATTTATATAAAATTAAAAGTAAGCAAGACATATATTTTACCTGACAGATTTCCTTTTAATTATTCAGAATATGCTACTAAGATGTGTATTTTATTTGGTTAGTAATTATTTATTGTTCTGCTTTAAAGGTTTAAATACGGTATCTGTATTTTTCCCATTTGTGATTACTAAAAAGGAAAAAGTATAAACCATTACAAATTCCAGTCACAATTCTTTGTTGACATGATCCATTTATGTTCAATAATTCACCTCTCTTGTGTCACTCAGACCAACTTGGTATTTATATCTCCTAGTCACTTGACATTCATCAGGTCTCGTTCTCTTCTTGGTCAGAGATTGAGGAAAGAAAAACAGTCGTAAATACGTGAGGCTCTGTCATGAATACACAAGAACACTATTCACTACAAAAAATGCACTGCGCCTAAAACATCAGACGCAAAGCACTCATAGAAAGCATTCAGAGAGAGAGTGAGTGAGAAAGCAAGAGAAAGACTGAAACTGTTCAGTCTGGGGGTAAAAAATGAACTGTCTGAAGTAACTTAAAGAACAAGCCAGTGACAAACATGTTCTGTGAAAGTGTTGTATAACTTAGGCATCATTTTATTTACAGTCCTCCCACTAAAATATCCACCATCTCATTCCATATTGTAAGGGGGGAAGTGAAAGCACAAGTTTCTCTATCCTGCATAAAGAGCCTCACATTTTCCTTTTTGCAAGAGCCTAATGGAAGACCTCATCAATAGAATTACCAGACACCTTTCATGGTTATTAGCCTCCATTCCAGATGACATTTAAAAAATTCTTTATTAGGCTATTATATAGAAAAGAACTACTACCCTTCCATTAGTATCTATATATTCAACTAGCCCAGTTGGTCTCCAGTATGATAAATAAATGAATAATTAGAGAGATAACATTTAAGCAATCCTTATCATCAATAATGTAAATGAAAAACCTATTCATTCAAAATTATTTAGTCCTGTGAAACAGTTACTGAGATTACTTTTATTACTTCATCAAATCCTCAAAACATCCTTATGAATTAGATACTATTATTGTTATTATTATTATAAATTTTAGATATAAGGAAACTGAAGCTCAAACTAGCAGAGAAAATAAATGAAGGCAGCTTTCAATATATTTCTGTCTGATTGCGGAAGCTAATTTAATAATCTGATTGTACCACTGCTTTAATAATATTTTTAAATGGCATCATTATTTGTATTTCCTCTCATAAGAATATAATGAAAATGAAAAATACCCATCAGATCAAATTTCAAACCCTCAAATACCTGAAAAATTGTGTTTTATGTAATTCATGAAGTCCTAAGGTTGTGATATATTCTGATAACATATTTTGGAAAACTGTTCTCCAGATAATATATATTATCTAGAAAATATTAAGACACATAGTTGAAGGTCTGAAGAAAGTTCATTACCCTCATTGAGATTGTTATTAAGGCAGGCTAATAAAATGAGGATCTGACTGACAAGCCACACATCACTATATTGTGGACTTTTTTGTTATAATGAATATTTTTGTTTTCGGGGAAAAAAGCCCACTATACACTTGCTTGTCAAGTATATATTTAATCAACCAATTGCATCTTTTACTACATTAAAATTGAATTTTAAATGTTTTTCTCAGAATGTTAGCATCTATTCTCCATATATCTCATGTTTCCTAATATGAATTATTTTCAAAATTATATTGATCTCCTAAGTGATCTTGGATCACTGCAACCTCTGCCTGCCAAGTAGCTGGGACTACAGGCAAGTAGCATCATGCTGGCTAATTTTTGTATTTTTTAGTACGGACAGGATTTTACCATGTTGGCCAGGTTGGTCTTGAACTCCTGACTTCGATTGATCTGTGTGCCTCAGCCTCCCAAAGTGTTGAGACTACAGGCGTTAGCCACTGTGTATGGCCAGTTTTTACATATTTTGATGATGTTAGACTTTACTTTCTCAGTGGAGAAGTTGGCATCATCTAAGCTATTTTTCTTATCACTTTGTTTTATAAGATGTAAACAAATAAATTGTGATAAATATATGCAATGCCTTATGTTTATCAATATAAGAGAGAAAGATCTGCAAACACATGCACGTGTGGACACATAGATACACAAATTTCAAATTTGAAAGAAGAAAATAATCTGATATTTAAAAATAATACTGTGTTTTGCCATAGAACATGCTTTAAGGAAGCAGAGGATGATAAAAGTGCAAAAATAAAGTTGTGTAAAAGAAGAAAATTAACCATTTTGAAAATCTTGTGGCCGGCAGGGTGGCTCACCCCTATAATCCCAGCACTTTGGGAAACCGAGGCAGGTGGACCACGAGGTCATGAGATCGAGACCATCATGGCTAGCACAGTGAAATCCCCTCTCTACCAAAAATACAAAAAATTAGCCGGGTGTGGTGGCACGTGCCTGTAGTCCCAGCTACTCACACGTAGCTTCTCAAGGCAGGAGAATCATTTATATCTGGGAGGCAGAGGTTGCAGTGAGCGGAGAACAGACACTACACTCCAGCCTGGACAACAAAGTGAGACTCCGTCAAACAAACAAACAAAAAAATGCATTATATTATAAGTGTGTAGTAGAAGAAAGAGAGCAAAATATTCACTGAAATACACAAAATGTTTTCATATATTGAATCCTATAACAACTTGAGAGTGTCAGAGCAGCTATTTAATTAGAACACCACCTATACTATCAGAATATTCCTAAAGTCCAGGTCAACTTTTACAAATGAAAGAACCAGATGACCTTTATAGACTTTTCCAAAATGAAATTTGCATTGTACAAATAATTTACTAAAATCAGTGATTATGTCAATATTTCCAATAAAAAAGAAAGTTAACATTCAAATAGAAATAGGTTCTTTACACTTATGTTCCTTTATTATTCAGACCTGTGACCATGTGATTCTCTAAAACTGAATGTGGACCCACAGTTCATAAAAATGTGCATGCTTTGATAGTAGATTTTGTTCTTGGTAAAAAATATATATATATATAAAAAGAATTGCCTTGATTGCTTAAGCCCTCAATATGACAATTACTCAGTTAAATAAGGGGTAATTAATATAACACTTTAATGAGAACAACCTTTAAGGAGATAAAGGGGTGAAGAAACAAAGTAAACCAACTAAACTGCATTTTATTTTATTTTTATTTTTGTTTCATTTTTATATTGCTTTTTTTTTTTTTTTTTTGAGGCAGAGTTTTGCTTTTGTTGCCCAGGCTGGAGTGCAGTGGCGCGATCTCAGCTCACTGCAACCTCCACCTCCCAGGTTCAGGTGATTATCCTGCCTCAGGCCTCATGAGTAGCTGGGATTACAGGTGCCTGCCCACGCCCCGCTAATTTTTTGTATTTTTAGAAGAGACAGGTTTTCATCATGTTGGTCAACACCTGTAATCCCTGCACTTTGGGAGGCCGAGGCAGGTTGTATTACTTTTTGAGATGGGGGTTTCACTGTCACCCAGGCTGGAGTGCAGTGGTGTAATCATAGTTCACTGCAGCTTCAAACTTCTGAGCTCAAGCAATCCTTCTGCCTTAATCTGCTAATTAGCTGGTGTATTAGTCCATTTTCATGCTGCTGATAAAGATATATCCAAGACTGGGCAATTTACAAAAGAAAGAGGTTTAACAGACTTACAGTTCCACATGGCTGAGGAGGCCTCACAATCATGATAGAAGGCAAGGGGGAGCAAGTCATGTCTTACATGGATGGCAGCAGGCAAAGAAAGAGAGCTTGTGTAGGAAAACTCTCATTTTAAAAACCATCAGATCTTATGAGACTCATTCACTATCATGATAACAGTGCAGGAAAGACCCATCCCCCAAAATTTAGTCACCTCCCACTGGATTCCTCATGTGGGAATTGTGGGAGTTACAATTCAAGATGAGATTTGGTGGGGACACAGCCAAACCATATCATTCTGTCCCTGCCCCTCCCAAATCTCATGTCCTTACATTTCATAACCAATTGTGCCTTCTCAACAGTCCCCCAAAATTTTAACTCATTTTGGCATTAACTCAAAAGTCCACAGTCCAACATCTCATCTGAAACAAGGGAAGTCCCTTCCACCTATGAGCCTGTAAAATCAAAAGCAAGTTAGCTACTTTCTAGATATAATGGGGGTACAGGCATTGGGTAAACACAGCCATTCCAAATGGGAGAAATTGGGCAAAACAAAGGGGCTACAGGCCCCAAGGAAGTCTGAAATCCAATGGGGTAGTACAATCTTAAAGCTCCAAAATGATCTTTTCTGACTGTATGTCTCACATCGGGGTAACAGTGATGCAAAGGTGAATTTCCATGGTCTTGGGCAACTCTGCCCCTGTGGCTTTGCAGGTTACAACATCCTTCCCAGCTACTTTCATGGGCTGGTGTTGAGTGTCTGTGGCTTTTCCAGGCACATGGCACAAGCCGACAGTGGATCTATCAATCTGGGGTCTGGAGGACAGTGGCCCCCTTTTTTATTTTTTTGAGATGGAGTCTTGCTCTGTCACCCAGGCTGGAGTGCAGTGGCATGATCTCGGCTCACTTCAGCCTCCGTCTCCTGGGTTCATGCCATTCTCCTGCCTCAGCCTCCCAAGTAGCTGGGACTACAGGCATCTGGACAGCGGCCCTCTTCTAACAGCTCCACTAGGCAATGCCTCAGTAGAGACACTGTGGGGGCTCCGACCCCACATTTTCCATCTGCACTGCCCTAGCACAGGTTCTCCATGAGGACACCACCCCTGCAGTAAACTTCTGCCTGGGCATCCAAGCATTTTCCATACATCCTCTGAAATCTGGGTGGAGGTTCATTCTTGACTTCTGTGTACCTGAAGGCTCAACACCGAGGCTTTCACCCTCTGAAGCAACAGTCTGAGCTGCACCTTGGTCCTTTTCAGTCATGGCTGGAGCAGCTAGGATGCAGGGCACCAAGTCCCTAGACTGCACACAGCAGAGGGACCCCAGGCCTGACCCAAAAAACCACTTTTTCCTCCTAAACCTCTGAGGCTGTGATGCCAGGGGCTGCTGCAAAGGTCTGTCATGCTCAGAAGACATTTTCCTTATTGTCTTGGGCATTAACATGGGCTCCTCATTACTTATGCAAATTTCTGCAGCCAGCTTGTATTTCTCCTCAGAAAATGGGATTTCCTTTTCTATTGCATTGTCAGGCTGCAAATATTCCAAAACTTGTATGCTCTGCTTCCCTTATAAAACCGAATGCATTTAACAGCACCCAAGTCACTTCTTGATTGCTTTGCTTCTTAGAAATTTCTTCCGCCATATACCCTAAATCATCTCTCTCAAGTTCAAGGTTCCATAAATCTCTAGGGCAGGGGCAAAATGCCATCAGTTGCTTTGCTAAAACATAACAAGAGTCACCTTTGCTCCGGTTCCCAACAAGTTTCTCATCTATATCTGAGACCACCTCAGCCTGGGTTTCATTGTCCATATTATATTCTGCATTTTGATCAAAGCCATTCTGTAAGTCTCTAGGGAGTTCCACACTTTCCCACATTTTCCTGTCTTTTTCTGAGCCCTCCAAACTGTTTCAACCTCAGCCTGTTACCGATTTCCAATGTCACCTCCACATTTTCAGATACCTTTTCAGCAGCATCCCATTCTACTGTTACCAATTTACTATATTACCCTGTTTTCATGCTGCTGATAAAGACATATCTAAGGCTGGGCAGTTTACAAAAGAAAGAGATTTAATGGACTTACAGTTCCACATGGCTGGGGAGGCCTCACAATCATGGTGGAAGGGAAGGAGGAACAAGTCACATCTTACATGGATGGCTGCAGGCAAAAAGAGAGAACTTTTTCAGGAAAACTCCCATTTTTAAAACTATCAGATCTCATGAGACTCATTCACTATCACAAGAACAGCACAGGAAAGACCCACCCCCATAATTCAATCACCTCCCACTAGGTTCCTCCCACAACATATGGGAATTACAATTCAAGATGAGATTTGGGTGGGGACACAGCCAAACCATATCAGCTGGGACTACAGACTACCACCATGCCTGGCAAATTTGTGTTGTTGTTTTTGTGGAGATTGGGTCTCACTATATTGCTCAGGCTGGTCTCAAAATCCTGACCGCATGTGATCATCCCACTTCAGTCTTCCAGAGTGCTAGGATTACAGGCATAGCTATCACAGCTGGAATTGCATTGTAAAGTTGTTTGCATTAAGTTCATTATACACATATAAAATGATTAATTTGTTCAGAGGTGTTAACTATTTTTTTCTTTTAGATATTTTATGCAGTGTTTCTGTTTTGTGTTACCTTATTTATATATATGTGTTTATATATGTATATTATGGAGCTATCTCCATAATATATATGATATATAATATATAGCTCCATTACATATATATATTATGGATTTTGATATATATATATATATATATATATATATATATATATATATATATATATATCATAATCTACTGAGCCGTTCACTTGTTAGGCCAATTGTGTGACATAATACTGTATTTATCACTAACACTTAATTGTCTTGGGAATTAAAATTTTTAGAATGCTTTTTTTAAAAAAATGAAAGATAATTGCAAAAAGTGATCTTTATATTTTTTATCTGCTACTTGTTTTTTTATTATACATTAAAGCATTGGTTTTTGTTAGGTATTTAGCACATTCAGTAGTACAATTCTGCTTCAGTTTTATTATTTAGTCTATTTCCTAGAATATGCAAGTTTGAGGGGAAAAATAATGTGAAATTAAGCAGTGCAGTGAGAAAATGTCTTCCAAAGGGTAATGTCTGTGTCTTCTGCATGGTAATAACTTCAGTGGCAGACTACTGATTATCTAATTGTGATACTTTTAATTAAATTCTGTATTCACACACCTCAAAGGGAATGTGATCACTTTTGAAGTAATACATTCACTGTTTTTCTAGTACAAACTGTGCCTAATGTTTTAATTCTTTAGTCGAAATAGGATCCTCAGAGACAGATGCAGTGCCTTCATCAAAATACATGCTCATATCCTCATGGTTGGCAGCCAAAGTGCCCTAAACCTTTGTTCCTTACTTAGGATTTTAAAAATAAAGTAAGCTCAGCTTCTTTTACTTCATTTAGATCTTGCCATGTGCCTCAGAGAGACTTTGTTCAACTGTCATTTTCTTAATGAAGACTACCTTGCCACCTTATTTAAAACCTGATATCACCCTAATTATTAAAATCTCCATTACTCTGCTGTATATTTTCAAAGATGTAAAACCTTCTTAAGATTTCAATGCCATATATTTAGTTATTACATGTATTTTTATTATCTATTGACAAGTGTCTTTTAATCTATTTTGTTTCTTTTTATATTCTAATCACTTAAGAATGTGTCTTAAGCACAAAAAAAATACTTTATAGATAGTCACTAAATAATCTGTCTTTAAATGAATATATTTAAAATATATTAATTTTAGACTTGGGTCTGAATTTGCAAATATAATATTTAGTTAAAATGATGCTATATTCTTTCCAAATAGTGATACAATATAAACGTCATAATGGCAGGAGAGTGGATTCCATTTTTAGGAAAGACATAAATCAAATTAGCAATTTATTTTCTCAACCTTAGAAACACTTCTGATTTTGAGACTTTTTTTCAGGATTATGCATTTCCTACTACCAATCTCTTTCCTGGAAACACGTTCAACTTGAGAGCCCCATCAAATCAAGGCCTATGCTTGATTTTTTTCTTTCATCCTTAGTATTAGCACTTTACCTTATTCACCATGTTCTTAATTATTTGAATAAAAGAACCCACTTCTTAAGCTAGTACACATATAGTCATTATCAGAAAATCAGTCTTTTCTTTGTATTCCAAATAAAATAAAGATATTTATTTGTTTTGATTTTATTGTGTAGGAAGTTTCTCAGCATCTTTTAATTTTTTTTACTATTTCTAACATAAATATGTCACTGAATCCACTCCCCCATCTTTTACTTATACCTCTGCCAAAAAAAGAACTTGTGATGTTATTCTACAGAAGCAATCACCTTATGATCTATCTATAACTATCATCTATCTGTCTCTTTTTTCAGAAATTGAAAGCTATGTTACCCTTCTACTTCACATTGCAAAGTCTAGGGAGGGGAGATAGAGCCATTGCAAGGTGACTTTATCATTCACAATATGTGATTATGATAGCAGTCATAAATGTGCTGCTTAGATCATGCATATCATCTCTTGACTCTGGTGGTAATTCCCTAAGATATTAAAACTACAACACCCAATTTTGAAAGCAGTGTATGTGGCTAGAAGTTACAATAAATTAATAAATGAAAACACATATTTCATTAAATGAGACATCATAACAAGATGGAGGATGTCAAAAGAACTGCATATGTTCTTACAATGATCTTACAAGATTCTTCAGGAAAATATATCACAAATATATGGAAAGGTTTGAAATACTAGAAATGCCACTACAGCTGTATTAATTTCTAACGGATGCTGAAACAAAATAGCACAAACTAGTGACTTAAAACACTTATTCTCTCAGTTTTGGAGTCTAGAAGTCTAAAATCAAGTTGTCAACAGGGCTATGCTCTCTTCGAAGGCACAAGAGGAAGAATCTTTCCTTACCTCTTTCTAGGTTCTGGTGATTGCCAACAAACTATGTCATTCCTTTGCTTATAGATACATCATTCTAATTTCTGCCTCCATCTTCACATAGCCTCACCTGTGTGTCTGTGTCTAAATTTCCCTCTCTTTACAAAGATAGCAATCATCGGATTGGGGCCCACCCTAAAAAAAGTATGACTTTATCTTAATTATCTCTGCAAAGACCCTATTTCTAAATAAGATCACATTTACAGGTGATAGAATTAGAAGTTTGACATATTTTTTTTTCAGGAGACAAAATTCAACCAGAAATGGTGGCCTATGACTCAAAATGTCAATTATTCCTTCTGTGGAAGAAATTTCAATATATTCATATTTTAGCCCTGGCTACTCTCTTTATCTCCTGTCTGGTGCCCGACTCTCTGTTTGTAGAGTTTTATGGGGATAGGGATAAAGTCATAGGGAAAAGAGGTGAGCAGAATTAGACATTCTGGCTGAAGTTTGGTTCTGGTGCTGGAATCTCTGGGTAAATTTAGGTAAAGTTGTTGCCCAAAGAGGCTACAAGCTAATTAAATTCATTAAATAAAAGCTGTATTTAAAGCCATTACCAAGGAAAAATACTGATGTTCAAAACCACTCAATTATTATAGCTGTTCAGGAGCAGACTACAGGATGAAAAAAAAAAAAAAACGGAAATAAAGCCCAAAGTTGACAAGAGAGAAAAATGGAAAAATTTTAGGAAATGGGAGTATGTTTATGAATTGTTTGTGACTTGGACAGCCTGGGTTTTACTTTGACCAGATATTGTCTTGTATATGAGTTGTTCATCACTATACTGCGTTTAGATCTGGTAGCTCTCAAGCTATATTTTCAATATAAGAATATTTTTAAATAAATGAGCATACTGTCATCTAAATAGCAACTTATCAAAATGAATGTTATACGTATGACCTAAAAATGAAAAGCTTGATTTAATCAGTTTCTATTTTATGATTAAAAATAAAACCATGCCTTCTCTCTTCTAACTTCTATTTTCCAGACAGTTGTTAAGTAAGTTTTTTGTGTGCCTTTCCTTTCCTGTTTTCTTTCCCATTGTCCTCATCCCAAATCAGCTTTTCTGTACCCCTCACTCTGACTCTTGCAAAGGCTTGATTGACAATTAGCTTGCCAACACCAGTTGTTTTCTCTGCTCTAATTCACCCTTTAAAGTTCCACTTGAAGATTGATCTCTCTAAAACACATCGCTGATCAAAATCCCCTGATTAAATTAAGCTAAAAAAAAACCTCTTCAGAGTGTTTCAAAATGTGATCTAAACCACTTTCCATTGGTAGTATCTACTCAGTATTTATAACCTTCATGAAAATAAATATGGCTTATGCTTTCCCTTCCTCATGCATTTACATCCTCTAGAAATAATGTGTCATCTACATTTCTGTTTGTTAAAATCCTTCCTGTTTTCCACTATTTGGCCAGAGAATAATAATGTTTTATTGCTCACACAAATGCTGTGGAAAAGTCCATCAACACTACCCATGTATTAATCTATCCTTTAAATCAATTCAATTTATTCTTGCAGAAATCAATTCTCACAGAAATCAATCTGTGATATTCTGCAAGTGTCATTTCACATGCAGGTTATTTACATAGTGCTTTGTAGTTATGGACTTCTAATCTAAGGTTTGTGCAATCCTCCATCTCACTTAATTCCTGCTATTAGTTTTAATATACTGGAGTTTTGAAAATTTGCTTTGCTAAACATGGAAATTGTTTTCTCATTTTGAAAATATGATGGATTTCCTTATTCTCGAGATCATAGAGGTAGTCTTCAGACAAAAATAGGAGACATACTTTGTGAATTTATATCTTGAAATGAGTGTGTCAAAGATTTGGTTAGTATTTGGCAAATACTAACCAAAAAATGGTAACAGTATTACCTTCTTACATTTATGGAAGACACCCTTATATCTACATGATGATAATGCTATATGATGAAGGTAGTTTAGTGAGGGAGCATGATCTCCAAAGAATGTTTTGACATGGTTTAAATGTGTGTCTCCTCTGAATCTTATGTTGAAATGTAATCCCCAATGTTGAAAGTGGGGCCTAGTGGGAGGTATTAGATCATGGAGGCAGATCCGTCATGAATGGCTTAGTGCCACTCTCTTGGTGATGAGTAAGTTTTTGCTCTGGTAGTTCAGCAAGATCTAGTTGCTTAAAAGAGTATGGCACCTCCCCACTTTCTCTTCTTTCTCCCTATCTCACCATATGCTGTGCCTGCTCCTGCTTTACCTTCTGCCATGAGTAAAAAGTTCAAAGGCCAAGATGGAACAATTTGTAATGGCTTTTAGAAGCAAGGAAATGTTGACCACTTTTTCATCTTAAGGGGGATAACATTTAAATGAATAAATAGGTTTTACTCGAGTATTTGAGTAAAAACATGTATTTAGAAGGATGCTTCTCTGAAAAGCACATGGGCTTAGAGTTGTAAGGAGTACTGGCAAAGGCTGACAGGGTGAGTGGAGAGTGGGAAATCTGGTTACAGGTGAAGACATGTGGAAGATGTTTCCAGTGCAACTTGTGATAAGGAATGATTACTATGGAAGATTTATTATCTGATAATCAAGGAAAATAGGAATTACATTCATAGTAAAATTATAAGATTACTAGAGTAACATCAGGGGGTAGTATGACAGAATTGAGATTCCTAGAAATTAGAGAACCACATTTTGTTAATCAGTGAAGGAGAAGAAACCCAAAGATCAGCCATTGAAGAGCATGCTCAGTCCCAATTCCGGCTATCCTTTCAAATAACCATAAAGATTTATTCCATAACACATACTTTACATAGACACAACCAAGTGATACAAGTTGAAAGATATTTAGCATTCTGTATCCAGTGCTTGTACCTTTACCTTTCCTCAAATGTAACATTCTGCAATAATTATCAGAAACATGTTATCAATTAAAGGCTATAAGGAGGAGCATAACTCAGGCACCATGTATGTAAATAATAAAGGAATCAAATTACATGGGTCCAAATTGATTAAAGGTGTGTGTCTCAAAGTGTCTTATGAGATCTAGAAAACATGTCTCCTTTATATTAAAAAAGAGCATTATCTTTCCTCTTCCACCAATACTATCACTTTTAAATACTATGAATAATATTTTTAGCTCACATATTCTATGTCAAATGTAACCAAGAGAGGAATAAATTAGCAACATACATAATCATTACTACTGATTAATATACACTGAGACGTATGAGATCTAGAGAACATATCTCTTTTAAATTAAAAAAAACTTCTTCAGCATTATTTTCCATCCTTCACAAATATGATCTTTTTGAATACTAAGAAAAATATTTTTAGCTCACATTTTCTATGTAAATCTAGCCAAGAAAAGGAGAAATTAGGAACATATATAATCATTACCACTGATTAACTTTCTGATGCATGAAGACTAGAAAATAATTTTTTATCTAAAAATCAATCACAATTTTTAATTAATGTATTTAATAAAACCATTGTTCCAACAACTGAGAAAATATTTTGCAAAATGTCTCAAAAAGAGAGAAAGTTGGAAAAATAATAGGAAAGTATAAAATTATCTATTCTTAGACATATAGAAACAAAATGCAAAATAGTATACTGGACTGACAACTGCAAGCTTCTTCCAAAAAGCACCGAAACAATCTGTTGATCAATCAAAGGGAAGTTATGTAACCTAATAAAGTAAGGGAGAAACCAGACTGGGTGATTTTACAGTGGTGTTTGTAAGGTAGGCAATGGCCTGGTATTAGGCTGCTTTTGTGACATGCTAGCTTTGACTAGGTGGACACGGAAAGTAGAGGGAGCCTGCATGAGCAAGCTGGCAGTCTTCATGATGCATCTGTTTTACTTGATTCAGACCTATGCTCCAAGATCAAATATATTTATTTTGGAGGTAATAGCTAAGATATTTTTGCTTGTTCTCACTTTTTTTTTTTTTACCAATGGGGAAAGCGATTATATTTGTTTCAGTTCTCAGTATTCAGCGCAAATCAGAATTAGGAGCTCAGCAATTTATTATTTACAAAAAGCAATGGGCAATTTTCTTATATGCAAAGTGAGAGCAAGGCTCTCTATCCAATCAGCAGTTGTAGAGATTAAAAGCAATAACGTGTAAAATTTCTGAAAAACAGTACTCACCAAAGTTTTATTTTCTTACACCCACATGCATATACATATGTAGTATATATCCTGTAGAAAAATCCATTAGATGTCGGCCTGGCACTATGGTTCACGCCTGTAATCCCAGCACTTTGGGAGGCCGAGGCGGGCGGATCACGAGGTCAGGAAATCGAGACCGAGGCCATTCTGACTAACATGGTGAAACCCTGTCTCTACTAAAAATACAAAAAATTAGCCAGGCGTGGTGGCGGGTGCCTGTAGTCCCAGCTACCTGGGAAGCTGAGGCAGGAGAATGGCGTGAACCCAGGAGGCGGAGCTTGCAGTGAGCCGAGATCGCGCCACTGCACTCCAGCCTGGGTGACAGAGTGAGACTCCCTCTCAAAAAAAAAAAAGAAAAAGAAAAGAAAAGAAAAATCCATTAGATGTCATTTATGTTATAACAAATATTTTTATAAGAATGATAGATATTGTAAAAATATGACCACTATATGTAAGAAAAACATAAAAACAATTACTGATTATTGCACCACCCAAGATGAATATTTAACAATTGTTTTGTTGTCTTCCATCTGCATCTGTATATGAATCTATCTGTAACTTATCTATATAAATATTTATATAACCAGACTTTTAAAAATACTGTCTTCATTCTTTTTCTAATACATTTCCTTTTTAAAATATATATGTATCCGAATTTTATTCTAGTTTATTTTATTCTAGATTATTTTGCTACTCTATTCATTATCACCACTGCTAAAAATGTAGTGTGTACTTTTTTCTTTTTTTAAATACAAATACTCTTGCTATGATTATAATTTTGCCTGTATTTTGATATACATTCTAAAAAGTCTTTAAGTGATCTGAGTAAAATTTAGTCACAGGGCATGTACATTTTCAAATAAACTAAAATTTGTCAAATTATTCCAGATAATTACAATCATATAACTTTCCCCAGCCGCATATTAAAGTTCTTTTTGCTCCACATCCTTGCCAAAGTTAGACCCTAAAAATTGTTCTGTTTCTAATGGAGATGATATTACATCTCATCATAATTTTTATTGAAATTTCTTATTTCTCCTGAAGTTGAACATCCATGAATATGTTTATTTACCATTTGTATTTTCTATTCTGTTGATGACATGTTTTTAACTGTTTCCAGTTTTTCTAGTGAGTTGTTAATATCTTGATACTGATTTGTAGAAGTTGTTTACTTATGTTCTGGTCACTAATATTTGTTAGTTGTACATTTGCAAATGTATTTTTAGTAAGTGGCTTTTTTCTCTTTCAAGATGTCTTTTCATAAACAGAATTTTATATTTTAATATAAAAATGTATTTATTTTAAATGTTTGTGCTGCTTTTAGTGTTATTTAAGAAATACATTAACTAATCTTTTTGGCCATAGCTCTAACTTTATTAATTTAAGTCCTTCTTTAAGCTCTAGCAACTGAACTTTTGTGTGTGGGAAAAAATATTCTGATGCTCCCTTTTAAATAGATAATTAATTGTTCCAGCACCATTTTGTGAAAATATGAGTTTTTTCCAATTGCATGCAATATAAATGTAGGTTCTCAGGTGTGTTACATTGCCATATTTATCTATTCCTGTGTAAATACCACATTTCCTCATTACTGTACTTTGATAATATATCTAGCTTTTTGGTAAGGAAATTCTATAATCTTGTGCTTCTTCAAAACATGATTAGTTTTCTTGTTCTTCTGTTTTTCCCTAGAATCAACATGTCAAGTCTCATGAAAAATTCTCTCCGCATTTTGATTAAAATTGCCCTAGTTTCATAGATTAGTTCGAGGAAGAAATGACAACTTTACCATACTGACTCTTCCTACCCATGAACGTGGTTATCATTCTACTAATTAGGTCATCTATATATTTTTCTGAAATTTCTTCATAAATATTATAGAAGTTTATTGTTAGATTTATCGTTGTCCACTTATAATTTTGATTTCATTTAAATAATTTAATTTTATAAACTATATATTCTAGTGCTTTAAGATGGGAGCATATCAATGCAATTTTTAAAATTAATTAAAATCAGACCAAAAATCTGTTGCAGTCTATTTTCATATTTAATACTCTGTAACTTTTTCCTGGGTTTCCTGAGTAGACAATCAGAATAAATAATAATAACGCTAGGCAGTTATTGTCCTACTCTCTCAAGTGAATCTGACCTACATGCTTTTTAGTTTAACAATTATGATATATACAATGAACTGCATATCCATACACTTTAGTATAATTTATTGAGTCAACAAAACAATCTGACCAGTTAGATTTAGTTTACATATAAAGAAACTAAACCATAGCAACTTGTTCAAAGCAACGAAGCTGGTATATGTTAGAATTAGTATGTAAAACCAGGCACGTGGGTCAGAAAGTCAACACTTCTAGCCCCTTTGTTATACTTCTTCACACTGCATATTAAATGTCTATAGAGTTTCTATGGGTACAGAAAAAAGTGATTTGTTCCTGTCAAATATGTGAGATTTTTAGACAAACACACAAGCATATGTTCTAAGAGAGGTCCAAACAATGTTAGAGTGCCACATGTAGGTGAAATTTGTGGAGTAGGTGGCATTTATTTCATTTGTTGAAGATGTATTCATTTTCTGCCCTCCATACCAGTCTATCTGCATCCATTGCTTACTGTTAGATTTATATTTTATAGGGAGATTTAAATTGTTATAGTGACAGAAAATAAATTTAGAGGTGATAGACAGTGATAGTACAATATGAAAGGGACTTTATGTATAAATATATGCTTATAAATTTCTCTAGATTGTGTGTGTGTGTGTGTGTGTGTGTGTGTGTGCCTGTGTGTACATAAACTTCACTGGGCTTGAGTTTTTTTAGTTACTGAGATGGAATCAATAGTCCCCTACAATTTTGAAATTTAGATGACAAAAATATTTCTCTAGTAACTTTAGTAACTCATAAAGACCAGGAATTCAAAGGTTTGAGACAGAGGAGGGCAGTAGAAAGTGATAAAAAGAACTGTCAAATGTTCACTAGCAACTCATGAAGACCAGGAATACAGAGGTTTGGGACAGAGAGAGATAGAAAGTGGGAAGAACTCTCAATTTTTAAAAATATTTAAACTTTTTTATGTTCTTATTTATTCATTTATTTATTTTCTTTTTTTCTTCAACTTTTATTGTAAGTTCCAGGGTACATATGCAGGATGTGCACATTTGTTACATAGATAAACATGTGCCATGATGGTTTGCTACACAGATCAACTCATCACCTAGGTATTAAACCCAGCATCCATTAGCAATTATTCCTGATGCTCTCCCTCTTCTCATACCCCGACAGGCTCCAGTCTCCCTCCCCACTCATATGTCCATGTGTTCTCATTGTTCATCTCCTGCTTATAAGTGAGAACATGTGGTGTTTGGTTTTCTGTTCCTTCATTAGTTTGCTGAGGATAACGGCTTCCAACTACATCCATGTCCCAGAGAAAGACATGGTCTCATTCCTTTTTATGACTGCATAATATTCCATGATGCTTATGTACCACATTTTCTTTATCCGTCTATCATCGATCAGCATTTGGGTTGATTCCATGTCTTTGCTATTGTGAATAGTGCTGCAATGAACATACATGTGCATGTATCTTTATAATAGAATGATTTATATATCTTTGGATATATACCCAGTAATGGGATTGCTTGATCAAATGGTATTTCTGGTTCTAGGTCTTTGAAAAATAGCCACACTGTCTTCCACAATGGTTGAACTGGTTTACATTCCCACCAACAGTGTAAAGGCAGAACTATCAAATGTTAATGGTGCTTGTGCAGTGAAGAGAGTAGGTGGCACTGAATCTTACAGACAATTTGTTTGGTTTAACCTCTATAGTACTTAGTTTTCTCAACTCTAGAGCTTGAATGATTCCTTATATGCTTTATTATGAATATTAAATAATACAATAAACACGGTAGAACCTGACACATTATCAGCACCTGGAGATGGTAGAAATGTAATCATATTAGAACTTACAGGACAGGAAACTTTACTATGGACAATAGATTACTTAAGGTCAAACATAGGCAAAAGTGGTAATTTTTGTTATATCGAAATGGCAGATTTGGAAGTTTTATTCAATTGAACTTGCATAAAAGATACACAGAAAAATATGGAATTGCGTGAGATTATTAATATGCCAATTTTATCGGTTTCACCTTCTCACACTTCAGTCTAAACTTCAAATTCTTTCTTCTTTGCTTTAAGTAGACCAGCCACCTCTCTGTTCCTTGATCATATTAACAGTTTGCATGTTTTGTCACATACATTTTAAATGCTCTTGTCTCTGCTGTAAAATGGCTAGATACTTCTTCTTCAGGCCTCAGTTTCACATTATCTACTCACTGAAGTCTTTCTTGATTACAATGTCTAATGTAAACCTTCCCTGCCAGCATAATTTTCTATTGTATCACCCTACTTATTTTCCTTACCCCACTTACCACAACATAAAAATTATTCTTAACTTACTGATTATGCTTTTCTACCTTATTAAAATATAAGCTGCTAGGAGTTATTAAACTTTCAAGGCTCAATCTATATTCCTAGTGCCTAGAATGGCTCTTGAAAATAGAAATGTAGGCATTTATGCAACTAAACCACTTTATCATTAGACTGATTGAACAGAAGTTTGGTTGGATCTCTTCTAGTAGTTTTGATCTTGGATTCTCAGGAACTGATTACTTCTTAAAAATGAAGGCAACATCTATTCTGGCATGTATAGAAACAGCATATAAACCCATACTCTACAAATGTTTCTTAACTGAATTTTCAGGATTATATTTGACTTGAATAAGAAATACTTACATTCATTTCCAGATAAAATTAAGGACACATATTTCCTAAAATATAATCCATATGTACCTGTCTATAATCATGCATACATGAAATAAGTTGATAACTAGTAGACTTTTCTAATGCTTAATATTTAAGGTCACAAAATTAGGGAACAGATTTCTAATGTGGAATGCACAGAGCAATTTAACTTTCAAAAAGTGCCATTGAACTTGCTTAAGCTCTCCTGAATCAGCCTGTGTATCTAGCACATAATTGTCTAAACATGTTCATTTTAAAATTGGAATTTTAACACCTTACTGAAAAACATACAATAAAACTCCATTCACCACAATGTATTTTCTTATTTAGCAAAATGAAAGCATTTGAGTTAAAGAAGAAATATCTAAAAGTAATGGGAGATAAATGGTAAGATGTGGCAGTAGGCTGAGAAAAGTAGAAAAAGAAACTCCTAAAATGGGAAATTAGTTTATAGTTTAGTGTATAGATATTATAAAATCATCAATATATTAAACTTAAAGTAACACTGGAGATTTAATAAAATTCAGTGTCATCTGAAAGGGTACAGATAATTTATTTCTGGGTGATTTAAAGATAAACAATTTTAAAACTTACAATGACATCCCAGTGGGTATCTTTCCATACATAAAGAATCTCTGTTTTATAACCAAATTAAATCTCACACTTACAATGATTCAGTCCATTCCTTTGTACTTTGCTGATGGGAGAGATAAATAAACAGATCACTATCTTTTTTTAAATAAAATAATTGGAACTCATGTTAGATGTGATCTTAAGTTTCACAGGAAGGCAAAGAACTGGGAGTAATAAAATTTATCCTGAAATATATATATATATATATATATTTATATACACACACATACTTCTATTTATATTTCTGATATATATATCAAGAATAATATATGTATATATATCTAAATTATGTATGTATTATTATACATGTTTTATTTAGAGTTCTTGTATATGTTGATGAGATATATACAAAATACAAGTAGGTATGTGTGAATAATTTAGAATTATTGTATCAATATGGATTTACTTGAAGACATAAAAATAGATCTCTATAAAGCAAATGAGAAGTCAGCAAATGCCTGGTGCAATACAAGGACCACTGAGAAATTCCTTCTGGTTACCAAATTTTTCACCTTAAATATTAATCTTTAAGACCCATAAGCAACTGAATCCATGGCTTAATAATAAAACTACTTTTGACAGTAAAATTTGGCCTAAGAACCATGGGCAGGGTTATTCTGGATTGTGGTTCTGTTTAATATTAGCAAATATAAAATTGGGCAATGATAGGATGTGGTGTTTTGCCAAAGAAAATTTGGCAACAGAACCTTATGATTTTCCAGAGCTGGAATTATTTATTCATGTCCATGTTGTTAAAAGCATTAAGAGATGAGAAAATTTCATTATACATCTACTAATTGTATAAAGCAATAATGGGGTCTGTTCTTGTGGTATCTGGAATTTCAGATGTCAAGGAAAACCATTTTATTTTTGTAGTTTTTGAATTGCTTCTAATCACAAAGCTTTTTCAAGTATGGAGGGAAAGATTCTGCCTTTTTAAAAAATCTCTAAATTGCTCCTTCATATGGAAGGAGAAATGACAGCATTGTGTCCTTTGATAGATCAGTCTCTGGCTATACTATTCACAACCACCCACCATCAGGAGAACTTTTTATTGTTATTTCTGTTTTGTTTTCCTCCTCTTCTTTCTGAGTTAAGCCTACTGAAGCTGACTCAACCCCTGAGGAAGGAGACCTGTGAATGAGTGGGTAGGTTTATTTCACTGGACGTGGAATAGAAAAGTTACATTGGCCCTGAGTCCAAGCTGCACTTTCTAAGCCAGCCTTATCAGTGACAATATTAATCTTTTAACCCAATATATGGTTTGAAACTCTCAAGTTATATGGAATGTGCGGCAGGCCCTCTCCCCATAATGATCTCTTATATAATTTCATCCTATTGTGTAGTTTGCTTCTAACCAATAGAGATGCCAATGTTAAGGGAATATTGCCATCATGATTAGATTACAAAAGATTGACTTCCTTCTTGCTAGCAAAGTCCCTCTCCAGAAAAATGTGAAGGAACTGATATTGACTGCATATTATGATTAATTACTTGTAGAATACAAGGGACCTAAGGAAATCTAGTCTGTCTCAGATGATGTCCAGGTTTCTAACTTAAGTCACTTGATAATTTTTGGTGTCATTTTAAAAGATGGGAAATGCAGAAAGCAGATCAAATTTGGGGAAAATTTTTATAATTTTTATAATAATTTTATAATTGAAATTATTGTTTGTTGTGGCTATAGGCCTGCAAATACATTTATCCAACAGAAAAATTTACATTTGAGTTTGGATTATCAAGGCTGAATATCAACGGTAGAGATATGTGCATTTTCAAATGATGAAAATATGTAGTATTTCTGTAGAAGAAAGAAAGAGTGATAAGCAGAACAAATATGTAAGAGTTGTCACTGGAGAATAGATTTATACAGATACTTAAAATGATATATTTTTTCAAAAATTGAAGAAAAAGTAGTGTCATAGAAGTCAAGGAAGTAAGGTAGCATGACTCAAGGCTGTGATCAAAATCATGTGTCTTTCAAGTACTGTTTTATAATTGCTTGAGTCTTTGCGTACTATATCTCTGTTCATATTGTCTTAAGTTGCCTATGCTTACCTAACGGTTTGTATCCAATTTATTTGAGTGTGATATTTAATTGACATTCTAGGCATTAATGTCTTTTGAAAGAGTGGGCCAGGATTTCTAGTTTAGAATGCAATATCAACAACTGACTATACAAAACTGAACACAAAAATATGCTCAATAGAGCAGAAATGTATAATAAGAAAATAGTTAAGTAAGTTTATTGAGGTTGGCAGCATGAAAGATGGTGACTTTCACTAAGAAGTTTCACTGAAGTAAATACAAGACAGAATTTAGATTACACATGGCTGAGGAGTTAATTGGAAATAAGTAAATAGTGTCATCAGGAGGAGATGAATTTCATGAATCCACAATTTAAAGAAAAGTGAAAAAGTACTGTGGCAGTGGTAAATGATTAGTCATGTCGGATTTCTACAAAATAGGAGAAATTTGAGCTTGTTATATAGATGTGAATAAAGAATAACAGAAAATAAAAACAATGAAAATTCAAAAGAGATAGAGTCTGAAAAATGTACAAAACACATCAGATAACAGAATGAGATTCCAGAAAATAATGGATAAAATGTTTTCAGGGTCATTGGCAGAGGGGATCGCATTGACAAAAACCTTATTCATTAAAACTGAAGGAAAAACAATAAACACAAGTTACGGTGCTGGACAATGACAGATCCATTCTTCAAAAATATAGGGCAAATTCACAAACATGATGCAATTAATTGAATATATTACATAAACCAAATATGCTTGTAATGTACTTTCAGCGAAAGAGGCTACAGGGTATGTAAGTAGTACTATAAGCAAAAATTACATAAACAAATGCTAGCATTTTAGGCAGATCATTAAAAATTAGTTTAAACTGTTAAATGCAAGAACCCATAGAAATAATATCAGTTTAAGTCTGGTTTCTCTGAGTTATAACAGGGGGCACATAATGGCCTCCTTTGCTCAGTGAAGGGAAACAAAACAAAACAAATAACTGTGAATGTCCCTAATTATCTGTCAACCAAGAGAAGAGCACACAAGAATAGGAATGAAAATATTACTTTACTTTCAACCTCATTCTCTCCTTCTGTTGACAGGTAAAGAGATTGTTAACGATTATTTGATTTCAGCTGAGGCTGATTTGTCACTACTGATTCAACTTAATCAACCTATGTTTAAAGTCAGAGTAGTATAAATCAAGGGCTGAATTTCCTCCAACTTTTATATTAGCCATATATATGTATCTGTATTATCCATAGAAAATTTTCTTGAACTTTAAAAGTAATGCATCTTTTAAGCAAAACTGTTATTATACCATATTGAGTTAAGATAAAAATGAAGATTATAATAGTACCTAACACATAGGGATTGATATAAGAAAAATTCTGCTTCTGGCCAAGATTTAGAAATAGAGATTACATTAATCTCCCATCTGAACCCAATAAAAGCACGGACAAAATAAATTAGATTAAAAAAATGTTGTGTATCAGGCAACAAGGAAAAATTATCAGAAACATAGAAACACAGGTGGAAAACCAGAACTACACACAAAAAAGTGAACAGCATTTGGTTTGAAAACTATGTGACAAATATGAATGTTGTTATTATTATTTCAATATCTGTAAAAGATCATTGTTTAAAATATAATAACAATGTATTTTAATGTTTGTCACTTATGTATAAGTAAAGTGCATGCCAATAGCATTAAAACTGGGAGGGGAGAGATGGATGTGTACTACATCTGAAGTGCAGATTCAACATCACTTACAAATAGACCATCATATGTTAAATATGTACACAATAAACCTTAAAGCATACACAAACAAAGCAAAGGATTACACTAATAAGTTAGCAAAAGAAAAGATACAAGTGTAAAATAGAAAATTGATGGGAATAGAATAGAAAAGGTGATGGATTAAAACCAATTATATTAGTTATCATATCAACTGCAAATGACTGAAACACACTAACCACAGAGATCTTCAGAAAGAAGAAAGAAGAAGTAATTACATGTTTCCCATGAGATACCTGTTAAATAGATTCAAAGTAAAAAGACATTAGAAGATATACGATGTTTTTGGGTAAACTGGAAATTCACATGCACAAGAATGAAAATGGACCCTTATCTCAGTCTTCATAGGAAAATTAACTCAAAATTGTTTAAGGACTTGAATGTAAAATCTAAAACTGTAAACCTAATAGAAGAAAATACAGGGGAAAATCCCATTACATTGGTTTGGTCAGAGATTTTTTGTATATAACCACAAAAACACGGGCAAAGAAAGTTTAAGAAGAGACAGACGACTGTATTAAACTAAGACACTTTTGTGTAATGAAGGAGACAATAGAGTGAGGAGACAAGGCACACACTAGGACAAACTATTTGCAAATCATACATCAGATTAGAGGCTAATACATAAGAAACACAAATTAGATAATAATAAGCCAAAATAGCTGTATTTTTTAAACAGGCATTGTTTGTTTTGCTTAGGATTGCTTAAAAAATTTGGGTTCCTTTTTGGTTCCATATGAAATTTAGAATATCTTTTTCTACCTCTGTCTGTGAAAAATGACATTGGTAGTTTGATAGGTATAGCATTGAATCTGCACCTAACTTCAAACTATGCCACAAGGCTACAGTATCCAAAAAGTATGGTAAGGTTACAAAAACAGATGCATAGGCCAATGGAACAGTTTAGAGAACTCAGAAATATAGCCACATACCTTCAAAAAACTTTACAAAAATAAGCAATGCAGAAAGGACTTTCTATTCAATAAATAGTGCTTGGATAGCTAGCTAGATATAAGTGGAAGAATAAAACTGTACTCCTAACTTTCACCATATATAAAAATTAACTCAAAATGGATTGATTTAAATGTAAAACATCGAACTATAAAAATCCTACTAGAAAACACCATTTTGGACATCAGCCTTGAGAAATAATTTATGACAAGGCCTAGAGCAATTGCAACACAAACAAAAATTGACAAGTGAGACCAAATTAAACTAAAGAGCTTCTGCACAGCAAATGAAACTAACAACAGAGTAAACAGGCAACCTACAGAATGGAAGAAAGTAATTGCAAACTGTGCATCCAACAAAAGTTTAATATCCAGAATCTATAAGAACTTAAGCAATCCAACAAGCAAAAAACTAATAACCCATTAAAAAGTGGTTGAAAGACATGAACTAAAACTTCTCAAAAGAAGACATACAAATGCTAACAAACATGAAAAAATGCTCAATATCATTAATCATTAGAGAAATGCAAATCAGAACCAAAATGCAGTACCACCTCACACCAGTAAGAATGGGTGTTATTAAAAAGTTCAATAACGACGGATGCTAGCAGGGCTGAGGAGAAAAGGGGTTGTTTATATAATGTTGGTGGGAATGTAAATTAGTTCAGCCACTGTGGAAAGCAGTTTGGAGATTTTAAGTACTTTGGGAACTTAAAATAGAGACGACTCTATCTTTTAATTTAAATACAGCCACCTCAATACAGCAATCTCTTTCCTGGGTATATGGCCAAAAGAAAAATCATTCTACAAGAAAGACACATGCAATTGTATCTTCATCACAGCGCTATTCAAAATAGCGAAGACATGCAATCAACCTGGGTGCCCATCAGTGGTGGACTGGATTTTTTTTAATGTGATTCATATACATCTTGGATTATTATGCAGCCATAATAAAGAAAAAAATCATGTCTTTTTGCAGCAACATGGATGTAGCTGGAAGACTAAGCAAATTAATGCAGGAACACAAAGCCAAATACTACATGTTCTCACTTATAAGTGGGAGCCAAACACTGGGTACTCGTGGACATAAAGATGGCAACAACAGACACTGGGGACTACTAGAAGTGGTGAGGAAGGGAGGAGATAAGGGTTGAAAAACTAATTCTTGAGTACTATGCTCACTACCTGAGTGACAGGATTAATTGCACACCAAACCTCAGCATCACGAAATGTACCCATGTAACAAACCTGCACATATACCCCCGAATCTAAAATAAAACTTGAAATTATAAAAAATAAAAATAAATAAATAACAAATAGGGAAAGGACTTGAATAACCATTTCATAAAAGAAGACATAAAAATAGCCAACAGAAATATTTTTTAAATAGTCAAAATCTCTAAACATCACAGCAATGCAAATTAAAACCACTATGAGATACTGCCTCACATATGGTAGATTGTCTATTATTAAAAAGATGAAAAATCTTTAGTGTTGATGATGATATAGAGAAAAGGAAACGCTTATACACTACTAGTCATACTGTAAATTAGTACAGCCATGATGGAAAACAGTACGGAAGTTCCTCAGAAAACTAACAATAGAGTTACCATATGACTTAGAAATCCCAACACTGGGTATTACCAAAGGAACTTAAGTCAGTATAAAAGGAGTTGTTTGCAGTCCCATGATCATTGCAGCATTATTCACAGTAGTCAAAAAAATATATAAAAAAACCTGCGTCCATTAATAGATGAATGGGTTTTTAACATGTCTATCTATACACAATAATATACTATTCAGCCTTAAAAAAAATACATTTTGTTGTTCGTGACAGCATGCGTGAAGCGAGATGACGTTATGTTAAATAAAATACACCAGGCACAGAGAAACAAATACCACAGGATCTTAACTGTATGTGTAATCTAAAAGTCGAACTCAAAGAAGGAGAGAGTAGAATTGTGGTTAACAGATGCTGGAGGGGTATGGGATGGACAGGAAAATAAGAGATGTTGGTTAATGCATACAAAATTACAGATAGATTAGAGGAATGTGTTCTGGTCTTCTATTGCACAATGAAATGACTACAGCTAATAAAAATATACTGTCTCTTTAAAAATAGCTAATAAAGATAATTTTAAATATCCTAGCCATAAATAAATGATAGATAAGGTGAGATTGATGTGCTAATTACCTTGATTATTATATAATCTATATATAAAACATCACATTTTACCCATAAATGTATGTAATTATTATTTTTCAATTAAAAATAAAATAAACTTTAAAATTAAACAATGTTAGTATTACTCAAAAGACAGCTGAGTGTCAGAAAAAATAGTTTCAAGAGCAAAAGTTATGGCCATGTATAACAATAAGCATATCTTAATTAAGATGCTGATTAAGAATACACAAGAATCTCACATAGTATGCACCTAAATAACAAAGCTTCAAAATGCATGATGAGAAAACTGATAGAATTTCAAGAAGAAACTCATAATTGCATTAGAGATTTCAAGATTCCTCTCTCAATAATTGATACAAGTAGACAGAAAATAAGCTAAGGTGTGACACACTTGAACAACATCAGTAATTACTAATATAATGGTATTTATATATTAGCCCTCAACAAAAAGAAAAATATACTATTTTCAAGTTTATGCAGAGAGATCAAATTCTAGGCCATACATAATTTCTCAATTTTTAAATATCAAATTATATAAATTATGTTTTCTGACCACTATAAAATTTAATTAGAAATGAACAAAAGAAAAACCTCTAGAAAATCCCCAAATATCTGGAAGATAGATAACCTATGAGTAGACAACCCACGTCTAAAAGAAATCAAAACTGAAACTGCAAAGTATTTTAAGCTAAATTAATTAAAACATAGCATATCAGAATATGTGAGCTATTGCTAATATATTATGTAGTTGGAAATGTATAGCTCTAATTACCTGTATTAACAACAGCAAGAGGGGAGGAGCCAAGATGGCCGAGTAGGAACAGCTCCAGTCTACAGCTCCCAGCTTGAGCAACGCAGAAGACGGGTGATTTCTGCATTTCCATCTGAGGTACCGGGCTCATCTCACTAGGGAGTGCCAGACAGTGGGCGCAGGTCAGTGGGTGCGCGCACCATGCGCGAGCCGAAGCAGGGCGAGGCATTGCCTCACCTGGGAAGCGCAAGGGGTCAGGGAGTTCCCTTTCCGAGTCAAAGAAAGGGGTGACGGACGCACCTGGAAAATCGGGTCACTCCCACCCGAATATTGCGCTTTTCAGACCAGCTTAAAAAAGGGCGCAGCTAGAGACTATATCCCACACCTTGCTCGGAGGGTCCTACGCCCACGGAATCTCGCTGATTGCTAGCACAGCAGTCTGAGATCAAACTGCAAGGCGGCAG
Organism: Pan troglodytes; assembly: GCF_028858775.2. Lineage (NCBI taxonomy): Eukaryota > Metazoa > Chordata > Mammalia > Primates > Hominidae > Pan > Pan troglodytes. Next base: position 95,417,438 of record NC_072412.2, on the reverse strand, counting down.
CGAGGCTGGGGGAGGGGCGCCCGCCATTGCCCAGGCTTGCTTAGGTAAACAAAGCAGCCCAGAAGCTCGAACTGGGTGGAGCCCACCACAGCTCAAGGAGGCCTGCCTGCCACTGTAGGCTCCACCTCTGGGGGCAGGGCACAGACAAACAAAAAGACAGCAGTAACCTCTGCAGACTTAAATGTCCCTGTCTGACAGCTTTGAAGAGAGCAGTGGTTCTCCCAGCACGCAGCTGGAGATCTGAGAACCGGCAGACTGCCTCCTCAAGTGGGTCCCTGACCCCTGACCCCTGAGCAGCCTAACTGGGAGGCACCCCCCAGCAGGGGCACACTGACACCTCACATGGCAGGGTATTCCAACAGACCTGCAGCTGAGGGTCCTGTCTGTTAGAAGGAAAACTAACAAACAGAAAGGACATCCACACCGAAAACCCATCTGTACATCACCATCATCAAAGACCAAAAGTAGATAAAACCACAAAGATGGGGATAAAACAGAACAGAAAAACTGGAAACTCTAAAACGCAGAGCGTCTCTCCTCCTCCAAAGGAACGCAGTTCCTCACCAGCAACGGAACAAAGCTGGATGGAGAATGACTTTGACGAGCTGAGAGAAGAAGGCTTCAGACGATCAAATTACTCTGAGCTACGGGAGGACATTCAAACCAAAGGCAAAGAAGTTGAAAACTTTGAAAAAAATTTAGAAGAATGTATAACTAGAATAACCAATACAGAGAAGTGCTTAAAGGAGCTGATGGAGCTGAAAACCAAGGCTCGAGAACTACGTGAAGAATGCAGAAGCCTCAGGAGCCGATGCTATCAACTGGAAGAAAGGGTATCAGCAATGGAAGATGAAATGAATGAAATGAAGCGAGAAGGGAAGTTTAGAGAAAAAAGAATAAAAAGAAATGAGCAAAACCTCCAAGAAATATGGGACTATGTGAAAAGACCAAATCTACGTCTGATTGGTGTACCTGAAAGTGATGGAGAGAATGGAACCAAGTTGGAAAACACTCTGCAGGATATTATCCAGGAGAACTTCCACAATCTAGCAAGGCAGGCCAATGTTCAGATTCAGGAAATACAGAGAATGCCACAAAGATACTCCTCGAGAAGAGCAACTCCAAGACACATAATTGTCAGATTCACCAAAGTTGAAATGAAGGAAAAAATGTTAAGGGCAGCCAGAGAGAAAGGTCGGGTTACCCTCAAAGGGAAGCCCATCAGACTAACAGCGGATCTCTCAGCAGAAACCCTACAAGCCAGAAGAGAGTGGGGGCCAATATTCAACATTCTTTAAGAAAAGAATTTTCAACCCAGAATTTCATATCCAGCCAAACTAAGCTTCATAAGTGAAGGAGAAATAAAATACTTTACAGACAAGCAAATGTGGAGAGATTTTGTCACCACCAGGCCTGCCCTAAAAGAGCTCCTGAAGGAAGCGCTAAACATGGAAAGGAACAACCGGTACCAGCCGCTGCAAAATCATGCCAAAATGTAAAGACCATCAAGACTAGGAAGAAACTGCATCAACTGACGAGCAAAATCACCAGCTAACATCATAATGACAGGATCAAATTCACACACAACAATATTAACTTTAAATGTAAATGGACTAAATTCTCCAATTAAAAGACACAGACTGGCAAATTGGATAAAAACTCAAGACCCATCAGTGTGCTGTATTCAGGAAACCCATCTCACGTGCAGAGACACACATAAGCTCAAAATAAAAGGATGGAGGAAGATCTACCATGCAAATGGAAAACAAAAAAAGGCAGCGGTTGCAATCCTAGTCTCTGATAAAACAGACTTTAAACCAACAAAGATCAAAAGAAGCAAAGAAGGCCATTACATAATGGTAAAGGGATCAATTCAACAAGAAGAGCTAACTATCCTAAATATATATGCACCCAATACAGGAGCACCCAGATTCATAAAGCAAGTCCTGAGTGACCTACAAAGAGACTTAGACTCCCACACATTAATAATGGGAGACTTTAACACCCCACTGTCAACATTAGACAGATCAATGAGACAGAAAGTCAACAAGGATACCCAGGAATTGAACTCAGCTCTGCACCAAGCTGACCTAATAGACATCTACAGAACTCTCCACCCCAAATCAACAGAATATACATTTTTTTCGGCACCACACCACACCTATTCCAAAATTGACCACATAGTTGGAAGTAAAGCTCTCCTCAGCAAATGTAAAAGAACAGAAGTTATAACAAACTATCTCTCAGACCACAGTGCAATCAAACTAGAACTCAGGATTAAGAATCTCACCCAAAACCGCTCAACTACATGGAAACTGAACAACCTGCTCCTGAATGACTACTGGGTACATAACGAAATGAAGGCAGAAATAAAGATGTTCTTCGAAACCAACGAGAACAAAGACACAACATACCAGAATCTCTGGGACACATTCAAAGCAGTGTGTAGAGGGAAATTTATAGCACTAAATGCCCACAAGAGAAAGCAGCAAAGATCCAAAATTGACACCCTAACATCACAATTAAAAGAACTAGAAAAGCAAGAGCAAACACATTCAAAAGCTAGCAGAAGGCAAGAAATAACTAAAATCAGAGCAGAACTGAAGGAAATAGAGACACAAAAAACCCTTCAAAAAATCAATGAATCCAGGAGCTGGTTTTTTGAAAGGATCAACAAAATTGATAGACCGCTAGCAAGATTAATAAAGAAAAAAAGAGAGAAGAATCAAATAGACACAATAAAAAATGATAAAGGGGATATCACCACCGATCCCACAGAAATACAAACTACCATCAGAGAATACTACAAACACCTCTACGCAAATAAACTAGAAAATCTAGAAGAAATGGATACATTCCTCGACACATACACTCTCCCAAGACTAAACCAGGAAGAAGTTGAATCTCTGAATAGACCAATAACAGGAGCTGAAATTGTGGCAATAATCAATAGTTTACCAACCAAAAAGAGTCCAGGACCAGATGGATTCACAGCCGAATTCTACCAGAGGTACAAGGAGGAACTGGTACCATTCCTTCTGAAACTATTCCAATCAATAGAAAAAGAGGGAATCCTCCCTAACTCATTTTATGAGGCCAGCATCATTCTGATACCAAAGCCAGGCAGAGACACAACCAAAAAAGAGAATTTTAGGCCAATATCCTTGATGAACATTGATGCAAAAATCCTCAATAAAATACTGGCAAACCGAATCCAGCAGCACATCAAAAAGCTTATCCACCATGATCAAGTGGGCTTCATCCCTGGGATGCAAGGCTGGTTCAATATACACAAATCAATAAATGTAATCCAGCATATAAACAGAGCCAAAGACAAAAACCACATGATTATCTCAATAGATGCAGAAAAAGCCTTTGACAAAATTCAACAACCCTTCATGCTAAAAACTCTCAATAAATTAGGTATTGTTGGGATGTATTTCAAAATAATAAGAGCTATCTATGACAAACCCACAGCCAACATCATACTGAATGGGCAAAAACTGGAAACATTCCCTTTGAAAACTGGCACAAGACAGGGATGCCCTCTCTCACCGCTCCTATTCAACATAGTGTTGGAAGTTCTGGCCAGGGCAATTAGGCAGGAGAAGGAAATAAATGGTATTCAATTAGGAAAAGAGGAAGTCAAATTGTCCCTGTTTGCAGATGACATGATTGTATATCTAGAAAACCCCATTGTCTCAGCCCAAAATCTCCTTAAGCTGATAAGCAACTTCAGCAAAGTCTCAGGATACAAAATCAATGTACAAAAATCACAAGCATTCTTATACACCAACAACAGACAAACAGAGAGCCAAATCATGAGTGAACTCCCATTCACAATTGCTTCAAAGAGAATAAAATACTTAGGAATCCAACTTACAAGGGATGTGAAGGACCTCTTCAAGGAGAACTACAAACCACTGCTCAAGGAAATAAAAGAGGATACAACCAAATGGAAGAACATTCCATTCTTATGGGTAGGAAGAATCAATATCGTGAAAATGGCCATACTGCCCAAGGTAATTTACAGATTCAATGCCATCCCCATCAAGCTACCAATGACTTTCTTCACAGAATTGGAAAAAACTACTTTAAAGTTCATATGGAACCAAAAAAGAGCCCAGATTGCCAAGTCAATCCTAAGCCAAAAGAACAAAGCTGGAGGCATCACACTACCTGACTTCAAACTATACTACAAGGCTACAGTAACCAAAACAGCATGGTACTGGTACCAAAACAGAGATATAGATCAATGGAACAGAACAGAGCCCTCAGAAATAATGCCGCATACCTACAACTATCTGATCTGTGACAAACCTGAGAAAAACAAGCAATGGGGAAAGGATTCCCTATTTAATAAATGGTGCTGGGAAAACTGGCTAGACATATGTAGGAAGCAGAAAGTGGATCCCTTCCTTACACCTTATACAAAAATCAATTCAAGATGGATTAAAGATTTAAACGTTAGACCTAAAACCATAAAAACCCTGGAAGAAAACCTAGGCATTACCATTCAGGACATAGGCATGGGCAAGGACTTCATGTCCAAAACACCAAAAGCAATGGCAACAAAAGACAAAATTGACAAATGGGATCTAATTAAACTAAAGAGCTTCTGCACAGCACAAGAAACTACCATCAGAGTGAACAGGCAACCTACAAAATGGGAGAAAATTTTCGCAACCTACTCATCTGACAAAGGGCTAATATCCAGAATCTACAATGAACTCAAACAAATTTACAAGAAGAAAACAAACAACCCCATCAAAAAGTGGGCAAAGGACATGAACAGACACTTCTCAAAAGAAGACATGTATGCAGCCAAAACACACATGAAAAAATGCTCATCATCACTGGCCATCAGAGAAATGCAAATCAAAACCACTATGAGATACCATCTCACACCAGTTAGAATGGCAATCATTAAAAAGTCAGGAAAGAACAGGTGCTGGAGAGGATGTGGAGAAATAGGAACACTTTTACACTGTTGGTGGGACTGTAAACTAGTTCAACCATTGTGGAAGTCAGTGTGGGGATTCCTCAGGGATCTAGAACTAGAAATACCATTTGACCCAGCCATCCCATTACTGGGTATATACCCAAATGACTATAAATCATGCTGCTATAAAGACACATGCACACGTATGTTTATTGCGGCATTATTCACAATAGCAAAGACTTGGAACCAACCCAAATGTCCAACAATGATAGACTGGATTAAGAAAATGTGGCACATATACACCATGGAATACTATGCAGCCATAAAAAATGATGAGTTCATGTCCTTTGTAGGGACATGGATGAAATTGGAAATCATCATTCTCAGTAAACTATCGAAAGAACAAAAAACCAAACACCGCATATTCTCACTCATAGGTAGGAATTGAACAATGAGATCACATGGACACAGGAAGGGGAATATCACACTCTGGGGACTGTGGTGGGGTGGGGGGAGGGGGGAGGGATAGCATTGGGAGATATACCTAATGCTAGATGACGAGTTAATGGGTGCAGCGCACCAGCATGGCACATGTATACATATGTAACTAACCTGCACAATGTGCACATGTACCCTAAAACTTAAGGTATAAAAAAAAAAAGAAACAATAAAAAAACAAACAAACAAACAAACAAAAAACAACAGCAAGAAACACCTAAGGAAAACTTCCAAATACATGACCCCAGCTTAGAATTTAAGAAACTAGAAAAAGAAGAACAAAATACACACAAATAAGAATAAATTAAATAATAAAGATATAAGAAGAAATCAATGAATTCAAAAATGAAAACAACAGAGAAAATGAATAAATCTGAAACCTGGATCTTTAAGGAGCCTGATAAAATTGGTAAACTGATTAAAACAAAAACAGGGAATACAAAATTTATCATTATCAGGAATAAGAAAGGATACAGCCCTAGAGATTCTACAGATAGAAAAGAGATAATAAGGAATCATTATGAAGACCATTCCCAACAATTTTGCAACTTGGATGAATGCTTCCTTGAGAGACAAAAATAACAAAATCTTCTCAAGAAGAAATATTGAAAAAGACAAGATTAAGATAGTGAAAAGGCAGCACAGACACTGGGCGAAAATATTTGCATATTATATACCTGATAAGAGGCTTGAATATAGAATTTATAAGAACCCTTACAAATGACAGTTAAGAAGATCAATAACCCAATTTTTAAAATGAGCAAAAGACTCGAATTGGCATCTCTCTAAGGAAGACACATAGAGAGCCAGTTAGCACGTGGATAAATGTTCAATGTCATTAGTCATTAAGTAAATGCAAACCAAAACCACAACGAAATTCCACTTCACACTGACCAGAATCCCTCATCGAAATAACACACAATAATTATAATTGGTGAGGATCTGGAAAAAATGGAATCCTCACATGCTGGTAGGAATGTAAAATAATGTAGTCTGGATAATCAGTTTGCCAGTTTTGAAAAATGGAAAGTATAGATTTTTCATATCACCTAGCAATTCCACTCCTAGATTTATACCCAAGGCAAATGAAACTATATACCAATACAAAAACTTCCACATTAATGCTCATAGCAGCATTGAGCATAAGAGTCAAAAAGGGGGAACAACCCAGATGTCAATCAACTACCTAATGAATAAACAAAAAGTGGCATATGCATACAATGAAATGTTATTCAACAATAAAAAATAGCAAAGTACTAAAGCATGTTACAACATTATAAACCCCCAAAACATTAGGGTAAATGAGAAAAATCATACACAAAATACTATGTTTTGTATGAATCAATTTTCATGAAATGTCTAGGAAAGGCAAATCTATAAAGACAGAAGTCAATTTGAAATGGTTAAGGCTGAGGTTAGTGAGGAGAAATGAGATTGATTGTCATTGAGCAGGAGGTTTCTTTTTCAGGTCATGTAATGTTGTAAAATTAAATGCATCTATGTGTTCACATTATTCAACTCTCACTTATGAGTGAGAACATGCAGTGTTTGGTTCTCTGTTCCTGTGTTAGTTTGCTGAGAATGATGGCTTCCAGCCCCATCCATGTCCCTGCTAAGGACATGACCCCATTATTTTTTATGGCTGCATAGTATTCCATAGTATATATGTGCCACATTTTCTTTATCTAGTCTATCATTGGTGGGCATTTGGGTTGGTTCCAAGTCTTTGCTATTGTAAATAGTGCTGCAGTAAACATACATGTGCATGTGTGTCTTTATAGTAGAATGATTTATAATCCTTTGGTTATATACCCAGTAATGAGATTGCTGGGTCAAATGATATTTCTGGTTCTAGATCCTTGAGGAATCGCCACACTGTCTTCTACAATGATTGAAGTAATTTACGTTCCCACCAACTGTGTAAAAGCGTTCCTATTTCTCCACAGCCTCGCCAGCATCTGTTGTTTCCTGACTTTTTAATAACTGCCATTCTAACTGGAGTGAGATAGTATCTCATTGTGGTTTTGATTTGCATTTCTCTATTAACCATTGATGATGAGCTAGCTAGCCATATGCAGAAAACAGAAACTGGAACCCTTCCTTACACCTTACACAAAAAATTAACTCAGGATGGATTAAAGACTTAAATGTAAAACCTAAAACCATAAAAACCCTAGAGGAAAACCTAGGCAATACCATTCAGGACACAGGCATAGGCAAAGACTTCATGACTAAAACACAAAAGCAATCACAACAAAAGACAAATGGGATCTAACTAAACTGAAGGGTGTCTGCACAGCAAACAAAACTATTATCAGAGTGAACAGGCAGCCTACAGAATGGGAGAAAAATTTTGCAATCTATCCATCTGACAAGGGTCTAATATCCAGAATCTACAAGAAACATAAACAAATTTTCAAGAAAAAAACAACCCCAGCAAAAAGTGGGCAAATGATATGAAGAGACACTTCCCAATAGAAGACATTTATAAGGCCAAAACACATGCTGATTAATTTATAGAATCACAATTGTCAAAGATAGATGGATGACTGATCAATTAACAGAACAGACAACTCAGAAATAGACAAAGACAATTATAATAAACTGATTTTGACAATTTTAAAGGCAATTCAATGGAGAAAGTAGTCTTTTCAATGCATAGTTTTGAAACACTTAAAAGTTCAAGAACAAATAAAAAAGCATAATCTCATAACATACTTCATACCGTATACAATAAACAAATCAAAAAGGATGATGAACCAAAGTGTACACTGTAAAATAATAAAATTTCTAAAAAATACTATAGGAGAAACTACATAATTTTGAAATATTTTAAGATTTCTCATACATAACACCAAAAGCCTGACTAATAAAAAAATAATTTGAGAAAACAGAATTCACCACAATAACATTTTCTGCTATTCTAAAGAGACTGCTAATAGTCTGATAAACCAAGCCACAAAGTGTGAGAAAATATTTTCAAATTATATATCTGAAGAAGACATTTTCTTTATGATATAAAAGAATAATCAAAAATCAATTACTTTTAAAATTTTAGCCCTATTGTGGTATAGAAATTGAATGTATTTACAAATAGAAATTGTATGTATTTAAGGTGTAACACTTGGTATTTTATCATATGTACACAATGTGAAAAAATCACCACAATCAAGTTGATAAACACTTGTATATAATTATGGCTTACAATGTTATATTTTGATATATGTATATGATGTGAAATAAATTGCATTTAGTTCCATCATAAAGTTAAAAGACAAAGGTATTAAAAACAACTATAACTAAATTATGTTAATGCATACACATTGTAAACAAATGTTAAATCTAACACTAATAGCATAAAATGTAGAGGGAGAAGCAAAGTGTGGTTTTTGTATGCAGGTGAAGCTGAGTTATTATCACATTAAAATGGACTGTTATAACTTTAAGATGCTTCATATAAGCACCATGGAAATGCAATTATGCTTTGCCATTAAAAATTTAAACAATAAATTTAAAATGAGTGATTTACCCACTACTGTTTCAGTATTACACTATTTCGTTTCTGTCTATATATTTACTTTTATAAGCAAGTTCTCTATTTTCACGTAGCTTTATCATTCTTTCATTTAAACTTTTAACTTTTTTTCATTTTTTTGTAAGACAGATTTTATGGTAATGAATTGCCTCATCTTTTGTTTGTCTGAGAAAGTCATTATATCCCTTCATTTTTGAAAAAGAGTTTTGCTGGATATTGTGTTCTTGTTTCGCAGGATTTTTTTGTTTTGTTTTGTTTTGTTTTTTAGTTACTTTAAGTATATCATCCCACTATCTTTAGCCTGCAATGTTTCTCCTGAAAAATCTTCTGATAGTCTTATGTAAAATGGTGGGAATGTAAACTAGTACAGACACTTTAGGTGCAGTGTAGCTATTTATCAAAAACGGAATATAATTTTACCATATGATCCCTCAGCAGATTATAAGCTCTGTTAGTGCAGGAACTATGTCTCTACTATATATAAACCACATCCACATTTATGGAACATCTCTTAATATGCTCACAGAGGTATAAAACATTTGTGTCATATGTAAAGTTTTCTTTTATTCTTCAGAAGTTATTTTTGCACTGCACTTGGAAGTCAATATATTCTGGTTTTCATTGTTGCCTTTGAAAAAAACTGTTGTTTCTATGTACACGATGCATCTTTTCCTTTGTTTCATTCTATGATTTTTTTTTTTTAACTGGGTGTCTTTTTTTGCGGGACAATGCAGTTTCAATCTGATGCGACTAGATTTGATTTTTTAAAATTTATTATTTCCTGGTGTCAATTTGGACTTCTCGAATAATTATTTTTTATATTTCTCACATATAATTTTGCATGGTGACTTCTTTTTCTCTTTATTACTTCTGAAGTTATCTAGGCCTCCCTCTTTTGAATGTCTTAATCTTGCATTGATATTTTTCAACTCTGCATTTTTCAGCTTTGTATTTTAACATTAAGTTATATTATCTTTCATATTTTGATTTATTTAGCTTTATTTCATCTAATTTTTCGGTCTATTAAAATTTCAATTTAATGATTATATACATCTGGAAGTTTCATTTGTTTATGATTTTCAAACTTGATGTTTCTTTTATATAACCTTAATTTTTTTGTTTTGTATTTATATATTAAATTATTTTAAAATTGTTATTTTTACTTTCATTTTTAATTAAACTTTTCTATTATCTAAACTATTTAAAGTATGATTCATCTTGTTCAATTGACTCTTACCTCACTCATGGTTAATTATTTCTTATGAATTTTAAGTGTTTTCATTCTCAGCTCATCTTCAGTGGGGCTATTCTTACATCTATATTCAGCCCATGTTGCTTGGTTGTGAGATTGTCTTTCAATAGCATTCTGTATTTTCTTCTTCCAGACATTCCAGGCTTTTCATGTTAACTTTTAAATTGTACACCCAGAAGCATATCCAATTTCAAACTATAAATGAATGCAAAACACAGACTCAAGATTATGATATCTCAGGGGAAATATTTATTCTTTCCCCAAAGTCCAAGCAAAAATAAGCTTGTTTTTCATATTGCTATGCTAGTAGCCAGAAATTATTTCACCATTTATAGTCCTTGAAGAAAGTGTAAGTTCTAACTTTAAGCCTCAAATTCCCAAGGCCTTATCTCCGATCTCATAATCATAAATACCCTAGATCCTCAACATTACCATATCTAATGATTTCACTCTCGGCCTTATTCCAGCAGTAGTTTACATGTTTATGACATTTTATGTCTCACTATGGATTTCTCTTAGTTTATGCGAGTCCAGCTCTGCATTAAATCTTTCATCTATTATACCTAGCATTTAGTAGTATTTAATTAGAAAAAATAACATATTCCTATCTATTTTTCCAGAACAAATCATCAAAAGTATTTTAAATTTCCCATCATTTAGGTTCTATACAGACACCGGTATTTGAAGTCGGCCATGATATCCCTCTGTGGGTAGGCTTCTTCCTGTTTCTGCCTTGTAGGCACGGGGGCACCAGATATCTATTTCTTTTACCATGATATTCAGATCTTATCTTCCTCTTTTGCATTTATTTTGTGTGTTTTCTAGCCAGTTATTTTTCTTCCAGGAATGAGAGCTCAACATAACTGGATCATTTTGTCAGAGGCTATTAATATACCAATCTTAAAAGACAATCTAGAGCAAAATTGTTTTCACTCCTCAAGATTCACATTGCATCTGCTTCCAACAGGTGTGGTGCTTTTCTCTTCCTCTTCCTGGAGGTAAGAAATAGGCCTTTAAAAAAAATTTCCCGGTGGCCTTTGTTATTCAAAAATAGTGGGGCAGATGGTATCAGAATGAATGTGTGGATTAGACTGCAAAAGATGAGCTTCCTCCTCCAGGAGTGAACACTCCTAACTGGCTCCAGTAACACAGCTTGCACTGTGTTTTGTTTTTGTTTGTTTGTTTGTTTAGTTTATGCAACAGACCTACAAGAGGAGTTTGTTTCATAAGGTCAGAGTTTGAGTGTTAATTATTCAATAGTATTTACAGTGAAACTTCACATTTCTCCTCCACTGTACATAATAACTAATTTGCAATAGAATAACCTACTTTATGTAGTCTCTTTGACTTAGGTTATAATGCTTAAATGAATTTGGTCTAGGAAGAATGAGCAATGGATTGAAGTCCCAAGGCATCCCATGTCCTATTTAATTTTTGGTATATTAGACTGATTTGGGGCCAATTTCAATACAAGTGTGAGACATATATTTGTTAGGAAATCCCACTTGGAAGTATCCCTATTTCATATTAATGTATGGAAAATGTTTTGAACTTCATTAAGGTCATGTTACTGGCAATAGTCCCAGGAAGCATTTCTGGCCAGGACTAAACTTCATTTCCAGTTTCCAGGAAGGAGAAAATGACCTCCTCAAGTGTAATTTTTGTAGATAGCTGCTCAACTTTTGATTTGAAATGGTTATAAAAATCACACTCTGCTTTCCACCTTCATATTTATGTCATAATTTTAGTGTTTCCTTGGTCTTTTGCACAACTTTCCAAGTTAATTTTGGTTCCAGTGCAATGGATACATTATTTTCCCTTTACCAAGGCACCTGAGGATGATAAATATATTTTATGGGGGTGCCTGAATATAGTGAAAGTCAGGAATCCAGACATATGTTGACTCCCAGTGGAGTCCCAAGGGCACCATTATACACAGAGATACCCTTGCTAATGCAAAGCTGCCACTACTTCTGTATCTCTCAAACTTTCTCCACGATTATTTTATCCAATTACATAATGTTCATCCAGTCAAGAGCTCATCTGTTTCGTTCTTTGGAATGACAGCACTAGCCTTGAAGCCATTTCCATTTTGGGAGATAAAGACAGGTCTTTCTAAAGATACCTTAGATACAATCTGAAGTATGAGATTTAGGGGCCCTTATAAGCCTCCTCTTATTTTACTTATAAAGGGATGTAGTGACTGAAACAAATCCATGGAGTTTCCTGATCTTAAGAAATGGTTCTGTGGAATAAAAATCTTCTAATAGACCCTCTAAAATTTTCATTTTCTCAGAATAGAGACTACATTTTTAAGCACACCATTCTGTTTTACCATTCTCTTATCTTTTAGAGAGTAGATGAGATAAAATTTTTAGTGAATGCCTTTTTTAGTTCTGTTTCAGACTGATGCGACTCTACATTGATGACTTAATCACAGTAGATGATGTGATACCCATGTCACTAAAATTTTCAGTAATCATACCAAAAATAGAGATATTAAAATGCTATATTTTGGAACAAGGCACATTAGAGTTTGAGAAAATATTATGTGAAAATTTACATTTACAAATTCATAATATGGAAGGGACACGTGTATCTTTTGTGATATCCTAGACACAGATGTGTAAATTCATGCAAAGGTCATTTTGACTTGCTTGAGGCTGCACACTTAGAGTAGTCCATTGTAGTTTGTCGGAAGCACACAGATGACACAAACCCATTTTGAGGAGCTTCCTATTCCTGTCTCACTCTGTTATGAATCTATTGTTATGCCTATGTTATCTGGTGGGATATTGGGACTAGTTAAGGTATCTACTTAATAATAATTAGGTTCAATTATTTTCAAGAATTATTTGCAGTTATTTGGAGAGAAAGTGAGGGAAGGGAATCAGTTATAAATCAACTTTTACATGTTTTGGAATGCAGCTCATTTTTTGAGTTGATTACTCTCATTTTAATGTTCAACTGTAACTCATATTCCAGTGATTAAAGACTTGCTTAGTTAGGCCATTTGCTGTGGCCTAGGAAACAGTACTAATAAGTATTAGGTTCAGTACAAATTTTGCAACTATGATAATTTCTCCGTTTTCCTTGTAGTCCCATAACAATGTCAGCTACAGTGTCCACGACATTAACCTTCCGTCATTTTCCCAAGGAAAGAAAGTGATAAGCTATCACAAATGTGAGAATGCAAATGGAGTTAGAGTCTATGAAACTAGTGTATCCCCACAAATAGCTGTGACCAACTCTATAATTGGGACTCTCACTTAATAAGCCAGCTATTAATGCATGTAAGGATGAAACTCATGAAAGGCCTAGATTGAATCCTAGTAGCCCATCTCTACTTTTTATGTAGGGCTCTCATTACCATGGCTTATGTTGTGAAGACTAAAATATAGCTTATGTTAGGTTAGTGATACTTGTTATGTTTCTTACAAAGTTCAGTGACTTTGTGCAATTCACCAAAAAGAGCCAACTTCCCTCTGAGCAGAGCTGTGGGCACTGTGGGTTTAGTAATTCTATTAGAGAATTTGGAAATTGTTGAGCACAAAGTCAAACTTCCAGAACCACATTCACATATTCAACAAAAATATCATCTTAATAGAGCTTTATGGATTTGATATGAATTAATTTATCCCATGAGAAGCCACAGATTGTAGCATCAATGTGTGGAGCATAACTGGGTAGAGTTTAAAGCCTGTGCTTTCAGTTGGTGTGGAAAGGAGCATATAAAAGTACTATTCTCTAATGACTATCTCCTCTCTGCATATTGTTTGCACTCGTTTCTGTAGTATGTCCCATTAATAGGAAATCATGTCATTTCAGCACATTTCTTTTAGATGGATTAGAAGGCGCCACTTTTGAATATCATGCTTATGAAGAGCAACAGACAGTCCTGTTCTCCCCTAGGTACAATTCTTTCCACATTCTTTATTTCATTTAATACAATCAAATATAGGCCTGTATAAGACTGGGATTGTTTGCTAGATTTATCTTTTGAATTTTCTTCCTTTTGATGTCCATAAATTCATCCTAAATATTTTTAAACATTTACAGTATTCAGATAAAGATAAATGCATAGAAAATTTTTCATGGTCAGAATAAAGAGATGTAGTCTTACGTATCTAGTGTCTATTTATCTAGATTTTATTTTGACCTGTATTTTTAGTTTCTTGAAGTCTAGAATTCTGAAGTTATAGAATCGAATATAATGCATCAGGTTAAGAGATGGTACAGCTATAAAATGACTTCCCACATCTCCTTCATTTTCTTTTCACCCTCTCTCTGTGATGCCAACTGTGCAATCTAGGTAAGAGACAATTTCATAAATTCTTTGGAGTGGATTCTAGATCAGGAATCTGAGTAAGTAAATTCCTTCTGAGATGGTCTTGACATATAAACATCCATATCAGATGGAGCCAGCCAGTTGTTATCAACAACTTATCTCCAGAACTCAGGATATATTATTTTGGTTGTCTGCTGACTTCATTTTGAATAAAATTGGCACTATTTATTTGAACCACCAAGTTGAAATAGCCTCTTTAATAATAGACAATCTAAATGAGTAGACAGCACTGCTTGTCCAAGGAGAACTTAGTCTGCCTTCTGAACATAGCTAAAGAGCCCAAGGTTGGTGAATCTGAGACATCATTCATACAGGGAATTAAACCCATAGAGTTTTATTAACTTATACTGTCATTCAGTAGTACAAACTTCATATATTAACAAATATGTTTTTTGTTCCTGATAACTTGCTTCATTTTTTTATACATTAATAGTGGCATTCATTACCTCAAGATAAAGAAGAATACAAAAGTAAGAGAAAGCAAAACAAAGAAATCATTTCATGGATTTTGAACCTCAAAATAATTCTTTGAAATTTACAGCTGTAACAAAAGTTGAGAAGAAAAATGTTATATACATCATTCAACTAGAGACTTGAAGTACTCAGTGAATAAAGATTATAGCTTAAAATATGGATAGAATCATACGTGATTGGTAAGAGACAATCCCCACTCAGGTCACTTTATCAGCTTTATCAAAAAAAAAAAAGAAGAAAAGGAGGAGAGCTGTTGAGTCTAAGAAAGGGCCCTAGCCCTGAATCCACTCCAGTCTAAATTATGAGGGGTGGGAGAAGAAAACACCTTTAGATAAGCTTAAGAGTTTGCAAATGAATGTGTTTTTTATCTCTTGGTTGAACCCTGGTGCTGTGGTCTAAATGTCTGTGTTTCTCCAAAGCTCCTAAGTTGAAACCTAACCACCAATGCTATGGTATTAAAATTCAGGATATTCAGGAGGTAAATAGGTCATGAGGGTGGAGCTCTCATGAATGAGATGAGTATCCTAATGAAAGAGGTCCAAGAGAGCTGCCTTTTCTCTTCTACCGTGTGAGGGCTCAGCTGGAAAAACCATCTATAAACCAGAAACTGGGCCCTCACCAAACACCAAATGTTCTGGCTTCTGGACCTTGGACTTTCCAGCCTTCAAACTAAGAAAAATTTCTGTTGGTTGTAATTTACCCAGTTTATGGTATTTGGTTATAGTAGCCCAGACTAGATACCTGAAAAGGCAAGAAGCATTGTTTTTTAAGCCATCTTGCACCAACTGGAATGTAAATGAGTTTTTTGTGTGTTCAGGCAGAGAGGGCTTAGAAAAATTTGCAGACGTTATTTGCTGTCCTAAGATGATTTTAAAAAATGCATTTTTTCTATGCCCAACAATAATTCAGAAGGAGGTCAGAACCAACAAGAAAAAATATGGAGCTGGAACAAAAAGAATAGACACAATAAGAGTGAACTGCATGATTTAAATCATCTGGAAGCATGGACAGATTTCCAGAGGATGTTATTGAGAGAAAGCCAAAGTTGTCCTGTCCTGAGACCTAGCTACATGTTATAGTAATATCATGGCACTATATAGGTACCTGGAACTCACAAGGCCCATGCAAAATAGAATTATAATCAAGATGGACCAAAAATAAAGTTAAAAAACTGAGCTTAAGATTTTGCCCAAATCACAGTTAGACAGGAATTTGATTCAGCTATAGATATTCTTTTTTGTTTTACCCAAGAGCTGTACTTATACAAATAATATATGACTGTAAGTTTCATATACAACTATCCATATTGAAAGTATATTTTTCTAGCTCTCTTAGATAGCTATTCAGAATGGAAGGAGAATCACAACAAGGTTTTGGGAAAGTAATAAGAAAATAAAAATAAAAGTAAATTAAAAAGGAAGGGCTCCAAAGGATACATAATATCCACAGTATTTTTCTCTGTAGCCTTCATGATTTTTTTCTTTCTCCAATATACCTTCCAGACTTAAACAATTCAATATAGTTCCAGTCTTAAACAATTCTTGCGCACCAGCCATTCCTCATACTTACTACAAGATTATCTCAAAGCTATCCAACTTTAGATGTTTGTGTGCAATTAGATGAAGCAAAAGTTATATTTGGCACATTTTATCAAAATATTTTTAAAAACATGATCGTTTATCATTTTATTTAATGGCATTCTTCCTTTGTAAAATAAGGAAAAAATTATAGTGGGGTATATAATTATACAGTTGGAAAAGTCCTTATTTTTGCAGCTCTCCATGAAAAAAATCTAAGAGCCATTTGTTTCATTGGCCTTTTTAAAATCTTATGTTTACTGATATTAATAGAGCCTTTAAAATATAATGTAAGGTTTCAACTTTTATTTTTTAAATGTGTGAAGTCTTTAACAGAGAAGTCATTGCATTCAAAGACATTGATAAAATTAAAGCATTCTAGGTTTCTAGGTTAATTTAAATCATTTTATGTTCCTTACAAACCCATTTAATTTTTTCCTATTGTGTATTTTCATTGTGATGATGTAATTATCACATTTTCATTGTGATAATCTGATACATTAAGCTGACCTTTTTTTACACTAAATTTTTGACAAACTAGTTATAGCAAATGACTACTGGACTTGAGTGTAATTAAAGAACAACTATTGGCCAGGCGCGGTGGCTCAATCCTGTAATCCCAGCACTTTGGGAGGCCGAGGCGGGTGGATCACCAGGTCAGGACCATCCTGGCTAACACAGTGAAACCCCCTCTCTACTAAAAATACAAAAACATTAGCCAGGCGTGGTGGCGGGCACCTGTAGTCCCAGCTACTCGGGAGGCTGAGGCAGGAGAATGGCGTGAACCGGGGAGGCGGAGCTTGCAGTGAGCAGAGATCGCGCCACTGCACTCACTCCAGCCTGGGCGACAAAGCGAGACTCCCTCTCAAAAAAAAAAAAAAAAAAAAAAAAAAAAAAAAAAAAAAAAAGACTATTTTGGTTATTTTTTTCTTCAAGACATAAGATTTGCTGGGCGCTATTTAAATAATGAGAAAACCACAAAAATCTTCACTCAGAAGACCACAGCCCGATTAAAATAAATAAATAAATAAATGAATTAGGATGAAGATTACAATGGGAATAAAGACAAGGGAGGGAGGGAAGGATTGCGCTAATTATTTTATCGATTCAACTACAGACAGAATCGTTTTTAGACTTCTTACTTAGAGCAGCGGTCATAATTCTTGCTGCCCTTCTAAATAAATAATGGCATAGAATACATTTGATTTTATTTCTGAAGTCTAATGATGTCTAAGTCTAGTCTTCATCATGGTGGCAACGACTCACGTGGAGCAGCCGCTGAGAGGACCCTGGCTGCAGCGGGGGAGGCACAGCTGGGGAGGCACAGCTGGGGCTGTGGGCTCCGTGAAGCCAGAGGGAGCCAGGAATTGGTGAGAGTCCTGCCCGCTACTGAGTTGGAGGTGCAGGAGCCCCTACTCCTGGGCACAGCCACAGCCAACCTGCTGCATCTCCAGGCCGGCATTCCTGTGCTCTTGGGGACCCAGAAAGCCCCCTGTCCTTGTTGGCTAGAAAGTGCTTGCTCCTTCTCTCTGGCCTCTCCCCACTCCCAGCTCTCCCGGGACAGCAAAGTTGTGGGCGAGCCCGGACACTGTTGCAACCCAGTTCTGTGTGCGCACCCTCAGGGCAGCACTGACACACCAGGCCCCTGCTGCCTCAGCCCTCTCCAAACTTTGGGCACTCACCAGCTTGGTAGGGGGGCCAGGGGTTGCTGAAGGCAGCTTGGTCCTGGCCTGCAGGATCCTCATAGCATGGACAGCCTGGACACCACTGATGGCATGTTAAAGGCAGACAGGTTCCTAGGCAGGAAGCGGCGAGTCCCCAGTGAAACCCCACCTTCAAGCCAGGGAAGGCCTGAAACCTGGAAGCTGGGTTGCCAGTTCTGGGAGAAGTCCGTGCCTTGGAGTGAGAACGTCATCGATGATCATTCAGCCATTCAGATCCTGCTCTTTTCAGACTCACTTGTGGCCGCCCATAGACCAATCAACATATACTTCCTCCATTCTGAGCACATTAAAAAAACCCAGACTCACACACTTGTCAGGACAACCTCCCTGCAGAAACGAACTCTCCCTGCGGATTTTCTCTCCACCAAGAGCTACACACTTGCTGGGATGACCTGCCTGTAGAGAGGGACTACCCGTTACAGGTCTCCTCTCTGCTGAGAGCTTGACACTTGGTGGGATGACCTGCCTGCAGAAAGGAGCTACCCACTATGCGTCTCCTCTCCTGAGAGCTGTTCTGTCACCCAATAAAGCACCTCTCTGCCTTGCTCATCCTCCAGTTGTCCATGTACCTCATTTTTCCTGGACAAGGACTTGGGAATGGATGACCCGCCAAAGCGTTGAACTGAAAGAGTTGTAACACAAACAGGGATGAATCACGCCCCCACTCTCACCATGCTGGAGGCAATGAGAAGAAGAGAAGAGCTGCAGCCCTTTGTGGAGCCTCGACTAAGGAGCTTCCTGAGCCAGGGCTGAAACACTCTGTCTGGGGCTCTGTGGTTCCTGGATCTTGCAAGCTCCCAGGTGCCTCCATGTTCCCCTGGTCCAGATGTTGGTTCCCACAGCAGAAGCCACTTGTGGTACATCTGATCCAGCCACAGCCTTGCACGGAGTCAGCACCTCTGGTGGTGCTTGGAGCTGCTCACCCTGCCACAGCAGCTGGCATGCCTGGCTGGGCACAGTGACTGGACCACACACTTGCTCACTCACACACCCCTTGCCACTCCATGCTTGGCTCGCTTTTGGTAGGCATGGATCTTGGTAGTAGGAGCCAAGCACAGCCTGTCAGGCTGAGTGGGTGAAATGAGCCCTGCAGGACTGGGCAAAACTTGGGCAAAGGCACCACAGGCCACAGAGGTTTCCAGCTGGAAAAGTGACACTTTAAGGATTCTGTAATATTAATACCATCTTAATATTCAGTTATTTATGTTGGGTGAAAATTATTTGTGTATAAAAACACATCTGATTAGTAATATCAGTTATCACTGGGTGTTAGAAGTAAGTATAATATTTATTTTCTTCCAGATAATTTTCATTTCCCTAGAAAGATGTTACCATATAAATCAATTAATTTTCTCTTCTGGGTAGACATATTTGTGAGAAATGAATGTATACGCTAATAAAAGGACTGACACATACCCAATCTAACCCAGCAAAATGAAGTGTATTAACTGGATGATATGCAGAGATATTTACAACAGCCTTATTTATAAAAATGAAGAGCCAATTAAGATTTACTAAAAGAAGACTAAATGCATGCAATAAATTTATAAAATGAAAAATTTATCACCCACAAAAATTTTTAAAATACTATCTTAGGTCATAGAGAATTTTTACAGTATAATATTAATTTTTTTTTTGAGACAGAGTTTCACTTTTGTTGCCCAAGCTGGAATACAATGGCACAGTCTTGGCTCACTGCAACCTCCGCCTCCCGGGTTCAAGTTTCTCCAGCCTCAGCCTCCCAAGTAGCTGGGATTACAGGCATGTGCCACTACGCCCAGCTACTTTTTTTGTATTTTTAGTAGAAACGGGGTTTCACCATGTTAGACAGGCTGGTCTCAAACTCTTGACCTCAGGTGATCCACCCGCCTCGGCCTCCCAGAGTGCTGGGAATGCAGGCATGAGCCACCATGCCTGGCCAAAGTTTTAAGTATAAATTCAGACAGACATTATCATAAGCCGTTTTCGTTAGTGAGATTAAGTATAAATTTGACTTTGATACTTAAACTTTATCATTCAAATTCCCTGTATTTGTTTATAATAAGAAAATAACTTTTTTTTTGGCTGGGTGCAGTGGCTCATGCCTGTAATCCCAGCACTTCGGGAGGTCTAAGAGGGTGGATCACCTGAGATCAAGAGTTCAAAACCAGCATGGGCAACATGGTGAAACCCCATCATTACTAAACATACAAAAATTAGCTGGGCGTGTTGGTGGGTGCCTATACTCGGAAGGCTGAGGCAGGACAATTGCTTGAACCCGGGAGGCAGTGGTTGCAGTGAGCCGAGATCGCGCCACTGCACTCCAGCCTGGGAGACAAGAGCGAAACTCTATCTCAAACAAAAAAAAAAAAAAAAAAAAAAAAAGAAAGAAAATAAAATAACTTTTTTTCAGTTTCAAGAAGCAAACAAATAATTCAGTCGATTTTCTGTTACTAAAAAGTGACACTGTATTCTCCCTCCTTATAATTCCATTTTTTGCACAGTAATTAGTATCTGAGTCACTACTGAAAATTCTGCATAACATGTAATTATCAGCAGTTACTATTCTCAACATATAGAAAATGGGAGAAATGAGGCAGTCATATTACAAAATTTTAAGACAAATGTCAAAATTAGATTCTAACAGGAAACTTAATCTATCAGTTATGAAATTATTTTTTCAGAATACTTTTCACAACATGTTCTCAAGAACGATTCTTTGATTTATCAAATACAGTTTTTGGCCTTAAAATGTTCATATTTTATGAAAAAATACATTAATATAAATATCTTATTTTTCCTCACACATCTTTTCTTTTTAAACAAAAATAAAATGATGAATACTTTTTTCCAGCATATTTGGTCTTTTTTTATCATGAAGATTGGAGGCATTGACTATTCTCCCAATCTTATCTCTAAATTCATTATCCCCAGGTTGTTGTCTTTTCAATAAAACTTTCACTTTTATTCAGCTTCATGCTCAGATTCTATTAATTTGTTATTCTTGTGTACTTGCTTCAAATATTCAATAAGCAAAAAACTACATTACTATTTGTTTACATTAAATGATATGTTTACTTTCTCCACATAATTTTCTAGTCAGAAATAAAAACTGTATTTTTATAGTGCAAAATTTCAATAAAATGGTTGAGATTGATTTCGTCAGTTAAGTAAATTTATCTGCTCCATTATTCATGATATGCTTAGCTATTCTGGGGCAATATTCCAAGTATACGCTGTTATATGACACGTTTCAACAGCTCTTCATCCATTTCCTAGATTAGACATTACTCCATCATTAAAGTTTCTTCTGCAGATCTTGAGAACCACCCTGAGTACTCTTCCCTTCATAAATCTTTGAAGATCTCAGTAAACATGTGATTTGGTTTCTAAATGAAATCTAATATAACCCAATGGCTTATCATAGACAGACAATCCAAAACAAAGGTAGAGAAAAGATGTAGAGTTTTTGGGGGAGGTTGAGGTCTCATCATGTTTCCTAGTATGGTCTCAAACTCCTGGCCTCCTGTTATCATCCTGCCTCAGCCTCCCAAAGCTCTGGGATTACAGGTGTGAGCCACCATGCCTGGCTGAAAATCAAATCTTAAGGAGATATGATGGTCATTTAATCAGAATGTAATTTTTCTGTGATTTCTCTTTAGCCTCTTTGGTACTGACAACTTCCAGTCTGTGCAAAATAATGGTAATTACTTGTTTAACTGCTCTATGAATACCTATGATAATTATTAATCAAATGAATTAAAATAGATAAATATAGATATATACATATATATCTACAATATATTAACATGGAGACTTTTTAAATCTCAGGTCACGTATGAAAATTGTAGATATAAACTTGCTAGGTCAGTGTTCAACAAATATTTACTTAGCACCTGTTACATGTCAGGCAATGTTCTAGAGATTGACAGTTCAGCAGCCAGTAAGAGAGGCCCAGGCTTATATATTATGGGAGACAAAGAGAGGGAGAAAGAAAGCAAGCAAACAAGATGAGTACAGGTGTTGATGTACATTCAAAATAAAATAAACAGGGTGATTGCCTGCAATTGATATGAGATTGTTTCTGCCTTTTAAAGGGTTTCAGGAAAGGCCTAAGAAGAAGTATTCTTGGCCTCAAGTGATCTTTCCACCTTGGCCTCCCAAAGTGCTGGGATTACAGGTATGAGCCACCACACCCAGGTTTCTTATAATAATACTGTCAACAATAATGACAATAACAATGACATTTACAATAACGTTTAAAGAACTTTTTTATATTTAATAAGCATTATTATTTCCATTGTATGAGTGTAGAATAAGGTTCAGAAGATGTACTAGTCAGTTCTCATGCTACTGTAAGGGACGTCAGGAGACTGGGTACATTATAAAGGAAAGAGTTTTACCACAGTTCCACATGGCAAGGGAGGCCTCAGGGAACTTACAATTATGGCAGAAGGGCCAGCAAACACATCCTTCTTCATATGATGACAGAAAGAAGTGAAATTAGGGAAAATGCCAGATGCTTATAAAACCATCAGATCTCATGAGATTAATTCATTATCACAAGAATACGATGGGGGAAACCTCCTCCATGATTCAATTATCTCCTCCTGGCCCTTCCCATGACACATGGGGATTATGGAAACTGTAACTCAAGATGAGATTTGGATGGGGAAACAGCCAATCCATATCAGAAGGCTTAATTGACTTTTGTGGCCCATGCAGTAAGTAAAAATGATATTTTGGAAAATGAGCACTCAACTATTTGCTTTGAAAACCTAAACTTTTAATTGGTGGTCTTTAATCCTGGATGAAAATTAGAAGCCCTCAAAGAGCTTAAAAATTTACAATACTTTTGTTCCAAGTCAGATAACTAAAACACACCTTTGAAAGTGGGTTCTAGTCAGTGGTATATTATAAAAATGTCCCAAGTAATTACAATGCACAATCAAAACTGAAAACCACTGACTTATTTACAAAATAATTTGTCATTACTTACCATTAACATTAACACATAACATATATTGATCTAAGTTTCATAAATAAACTATCACAGAGAACTTTAAATTTGACACAGAACTTACAACCTTGTTTATTCATGAATTTTTTAAAGCATGATCTATTTTTCTTGATTCTGGTGAAGTCTAGGAATAACTATATAAATGAAGCATATTGTTTTCACTGATTGTTTTCCCATTTTAACTTCAACTCTTGCTTATAAGACTGTCAACTGTTCAAATTCCAGTAGTTTAATGAATATTGACTTAGTTATATAAATAAAAGTTATTAACCATAAAATAATTAATAATTCAATCTGTAGGTCTATTATTCTTCTGTATGCAATTGTTGAAAATTAAGATACATAAGGTATGTTTCTACTTACCTTAATGATTTTGATTTTTTATCAAAAATATGATATAATTTTGTATGTTTTCCTATTGCAAGAATATACAGTCATCCCTCATTGGGGTATCCACAGGTGACTGGTTCCGGGACCTCTCACGGATACCAAAATTCATAGATGCTCAAGTCCTTTATGTAAAATGGGATATTTGCATATAGCCTCCACACATCCTCCCATATGCTTTGCCAACTCTAGATTACTTATAATACCTAACATAATGTAAATGCTATGTGAATAGTTGCTGTACCATATTTTTTAGAGAATAATGACAAACACAAAAATGTCTGCATATATTCACTACAGGCACAATTTTTTCAATTATTTTTTATCTATGGTTTATTGCATCCACAGATGGGGAACCCGCAGATGGGAAGGGCCAACTGGACATAAAAACTGATAACTGCTAAGGAATGACTATGAAGTTTATTGAGTCTTTCCCCCTTTAAGTATATTAATCCATATATTAACTTAGGATTTTTATTAAGAATAGCCAAAAAGCACACAACCTGTGGGGAATATATGTTCCTTAATCCTCCTACTTTAATCCCCACATCACTATTTCTCTGGCTACTTATATCTGGTTTCAAATATTGATTTTTTCAGCTTTTCCTTTTGGGTTTCAAGACATAATATATTTTTGTGTTTGGTGTTTCCAATTTAATACTTTCCTGTTAGAGTTGACAGAGTGATGATCAGAATAAATACTCCTCAAAAATAAAGAAGAAAAGAACAGAAATACTCTCTCAACACCATTACCTTTTAATGTATAAAAAAGGTGAATTAAATTGCATTGATTCAATAAATAATTATACTTTAAAAATCTGTTGATTAATTATGAACTTTATTTCTTAAAAAGTGTTCTAATATTGACCTTACTTCCATTGGGAAAAATGAAAAATCAATGACACTGGTTTTCAATCCTTGGGCTAAATTATGCAGTGGGTGTAAAATTGCCCAATATTTCCTAATAAAGCCCACATTTTCACGATATATTATGTATCCCCTAGAGTACATAGAAATATATTATTTGAAAAAATAACTTTATTATAGGTAAAAGTTCATGGAGCATGAGGCCACAAAGGAAAGGTTTAAATATTTGATACTTATTAGTAAATCACGGTGTGGTGTTAGATTAGCTGGCACCTCTTGGTCTCAGACTTCTTTTCAGTGTATGGGAGATTCCAATTCTCATTTTGGGTGCTTTTTATGTGACTATTTAAAATCAATAAAAGATGTTGTCTTGGTTATACATAATTCAATCATATTTTTATTTGGATCATTTAGTTTGTAAATGACAAAGTAATCTTCAAGAATCATAGAACAAGAAAACAAGAATTAAATTAAGGTTTAAAAAGTAAAACCTTCATTTAATCTTTCTACAATGTACCTACAGTTATTGTATCTATGTGAAACATCACATTGTATATAATCATTGTCATTTAAAAAATAAATACAATTATTTATAAAAAGCAAAACCGTGCCAACAGCTGTTATTCATTTGAACTTTAAGAGCAACATGAAGTAGCTCTTTTCTCAATCTGTTGATGTCTCTTACGCCGTGTTTATTATTTGCTTTTTTTATCTTCCCTATAGTAGTTTTATTTTCATTTGCTTCCTTTTGTGTTTTTCTCTATGTAAAAGAATTGACATAGTTTCAGGCCGGGTGCAGTGACCTTTTGGGAGGCCAAGGCGGGTCGATCACGAAGTCAGGAGATAGAGACCTTCCTGGCTAACACAGTGAAACCCATCTCTACTAAAACTACAAAAAATTAGCCAGGCATGGTGGCATGCACCTGTAATCCCAGCTACTCAGGAGGCTGAGGCAGGAGAATCACTTGAACCCAGGAGGCAGAGGCTGCAGCGAGCTGCACTACAGCCTGGGTGACAGAGCAAGACTCTGTCTCAAAAAGAAGAAGAATTGACATGGTTTCATTTTACATCTTCAGCCACCAGGGTGCAATTGCTTTAGCTCTCTCTGCCCAAAATTTATGAAAAATCTTTGTGCTCTAACTTGCATCAGGAGCCAAAACTTGTAGAATTATGAAGGCCCTCATATTTATAAATAAATCATACATTCAGTTTTACCTGAGATATTTGAAGTCTCTCTATATCTTATCATTTAATCATTAATAGCATGTATTAATGTATACAAAAGGTAAATTAGATTATACTGATTCAATAAATAATTACACTTTAAAATCTGTTGATTAATTATGAACTTCACTTCTTAAGAAGTTTTACACTTCTTACACTTTCAAAATTGTCTAGTTTAAATAATAAACTATAAGTTCACCCTACATAGTTACCAAGTGCTTGGGATAAGAAAGCTCTTGGAATAGAAGTGCTAGGCTGACAACTTTAAATATCTACTAGGATAACTTAAAACAACAAGCAATTTTTAGGCACCTACTTTGTTCTTTGAAAATGTCTTATGACTTTTCTTTCCCAATTTGGATGAATAAACTATATTTTACTTTACAGGTTCTTTTAATTAACATTCTTTACATTATCCCATTTTGCATATCACATAGCACATCACAAAATGCTGAAAAAGTCACACATCAGGGAATAGCATAGCTTCTACTTTGATAAATCAAAAGTGCCAGATATCATAGGCCTTTTTTCTAATGTTATTGGCAGTCTTTAACATAGTTAGGACAGGAAATTAAATTATCTGATATAAATTCTGCTGCAGCTTAATAGACTAAGAAAAAAGGAAAAAAATAAATAAGGGATAAAATGCTTATAAAAAAGCATTTGCTAAAGTGAGTATGGATTAAGAAAATCAAACCATTATCAACAAGCATCATTTTAAAACATTACAATGACATACTTGCTCTTGAAATTTGACTGGAATTCTGCTGAAACCCTTTATTCTCTAGCTACAAGCCATTCACTCTAATTTCCTCTTCATTTAAAATAGCCATTTTTTCTCCGCAAAGGATGCAGTAGTTATGTTCCTAAGTGTGTTTAAATGGCATGAATGTACAGCCATGCAATGCAGAGCTTTTAAAAAGGGTCAATAATGACAATTTATTTACCAATTCTGGTGATGGAACGTGAAGCAATAGAAACCACAGACGGAAATTGTTATCAGACAAATAGGGGTTTTTGCAAGAATGAACCTCCATTGCAACTACTCCAGGCTAACTTCAAAAGTGTCTAAAGAGCAATTGGATAATAAGGAGCAATTATAGATCAAAATTGTATCATTCTGCCATCATGAACATGTCACTGAGAAAAATATATAAGGAACAAAAATACAGCCATGGCAACAATTATACAGCCTTTATCCCATGCTGCACCTTCTAGGAGCATTATTTTTTTCAGAATATAGAAATATTTTTCAAGTTAACACACTAAAACCCTATGAAAGAATTATATAGTTATTTGATGAAGACTGACCATCAGGCAAGATACTAGTTGCTTATATTGTGCCTAGGCCTTGGGAATCACTGTCTTAGATAAAAGTACTCTTGATAACTTTTTATGACAAATAAAATATACGAACTGTGGTAGATTGTATAATGGCTACAAATTCATTCCATCTTTGTGCACATCTTCCTTTGTATTGTGACTTCGCAGCTCATTTCCTCAAGAGGTACGATACAGTGCTTCCCCACTTGAATTGGATGTGGCTGATGGAACATCAGCATATGAAACACAAGCAGATACTGAAAAATGGCTTGCTCATTGGTGCTTTCCCTCTAATAATGAGCTTGGAAATCTGAGACCACCATCTACAGCAGCACTGGCAAATAGGCTAAAGATGAGAGTTGAAATGGAAAAGATTCATGCTACTAATCTGACAGTTTTTAATCACTAGATGTCTCAGTGAAGCCATCCTTGATGAAATGAAAGAGTCTAGGAAGATCAGAATGCTGAGCTAAATATTATGATTGCTTTCTTAAGCCAACAGAACTGGAGTAATGTGTTAAATAGCAAAAGCTAACTTATACATCATCATACATTAAATTACGAGTGAACCATCTATATATATTGCATACGGCATGGATCCAACCTTTCTCAACATTTGTTTGTGTATTTGAAATTTAATGTCAAAAGATCTTTCAATTACCTTCAGATGGTACCATATATATTTGTGCATTGCTGATTGATTAATGCAACATTAAAATTTAATTATTATTTGTGTATATTTTTATATACTATTATACGGATGTCTCTGAAATATCGGGATTATCTGTAGACTACTGTCTCAATTCCATAGCACATAAGGAATTAATTAGTTTAGAAATGGGACTTACAAAATGGTTGACTATGAGAATCTATTCCTTTTTTATATTTCCAGAAAACAAATTATCTTTGAGCACCACATAACCGATAAAAATACTGTTTTGTATTATAATTCCTTTGGATGAAGTATATATATTATTATTGTTGTTCCTCTTTTTCTTCCTTGACACCTAAATAAAAGTAAGTTTTTCATGGAACTCATGTTGGAGTTGAATAAGATAAAAACAGTTACAGTGCTTTATCACATGTCTTCCTGAAACATTCATTTTTAGTAAAGTATGTGCCTGACCCCAAGATAAAGTTTCAACAAACAAATGGAGGAAATTTTACATTGCCCCACCTATGCTCTTAAGAACTCAATAATAACAGAAATATGATTTCCAAAGTAGAGTTTAACATTAAAATATACACATATTGTTGGGAGGCCAAGGCTGGTGGATCACGAGGTCAGGAGATTGAGACCATCCTGGCCAACATGGTGAAATCCATCTCTACTAAAAATACATAATATTAGCCAGGCGTTGTGACCTGCATGTGTAGTCCCAGCTACTCAGGAGGCTGAGGCAGGAGAATCGCTTGAACCCGGGAGGCAGAGGTTGCAGCGAACCGAATGTGCTACTGCACTCCAGTGTGGGCGACAGAGCGAGACTCCATTTCAAAAAATACACACACACACACACACACACACATGCACACACACACATTGGATCAGAGTGGTAACATGTCAAGCCACTGTAAGTCTTGAAATTTACAGGATTAGAAAAGTTGACTATAACCAAATATAGATGTATTAAATTAACTTAAATACAATCTCATTCAGGATAAAGAAAATGTGGTATGTATACACAGTGGAATGCTATTGGGACAGAAAAAAAAGAATACACTTATGTCATTTGTAGCAACATTGATGACACTAGAGCTTATTATGTTAAGTGAAATAAACCAGGCACAAATACCTTATATTCTCATTCATATGAGAGAGCTAAAAATGTTAATATCATGGAGATAATCAAATGATATCAGGGGCCGGAATATCAGAGGCTGTCAAAGGCTTGTGGATGAGACTCTGGAACAAAGAGAAGTTGGTTAGTGGGAACAAACACTCAGATAGAAGGAATAAGTTCTAATGTTCGATAGCAGAGTAGGGTGACCATTGTTAATAACAATGTATTGTATATTTCAAAATAGCTAGAAAAGAGGACTTGGAATGTTCCCAATGCATAGGAATGGTAAATACTTGATGGATACCATAAATACCCTGTCTTGATGATTACACATTTTATGCATGTAATGAAATATCATATGCACCGCATAAATATATACAAACATTATGTATCATTTAAAAAAATAAATAAAACCATCTCATTTAGAGAAGAGGTTTCTCTTCCCATGGAAAGGGAAATTGGAACAACACAGGGAAATATCAAGTGTGTCTATGCAGACATTCAAAGGAGAGAATGTGCCTTGCCTAAGAACAAAGACTTTTATGCTGCAAAGGCAGATGTGTGGATAATGTGGAGATAGATGTGTGAGGCTGCCTGGGCCAGATTTCATAAAACAGCGCACCGTGACTTACACTGCTAGTTCTCAGAGCATATTGAAATAGCTCCAATGAGCATTCGACTTCCCATGCAGCATGCACACAGAGAGAGATTGTATCAACCAGATGGTATACAAGTGTAGGCTTTTGGGCAGTGTTATTTTTAAAATTAATAAGCCATTATTCTAATTATAGCTGAATTTTCATTATACATTTCCTGTTATTGATATGACAAAATACCAAGTTGACAGGTTTATCTCTTATTGTACTTAGAGAGATCGATATTCTGACTTCATATTTATTGCCTCTGAACTTGATTGTTCTCAGTTATCCATTGAAAGATGAAGATATATTGAGTTTGTAATCAATTCATGTTTCTGACTATGTATATGGATTGCCATTTTGAACTATACTGATTCAAAACAGAAATTCCACATTTTGGAGTTATGACAGATTCTGCATCCTACTTTAAGCAGCATCTCCATATTCTGCTTTGATCTTTTTTCTTTTAAATTATTACACAGCAAAATTAAGATAATTGCAGCCCTAGAATTTTAATAAATAATTTTAGTATTTATTACAAAAAGTTTCTAAAAATTCCTATCTGGAAAGGCTCTTGATTCAGAAGATTTAGGGTATAGGGGGGTACTTGCATTTTAAAATACTTCACAGGTTGTGTTAATAGTACAGATAAAAACAAATGGTTTACTAAGTTTAAAAAGAAAGTAAATAAGATCTATCACTAAATGTTTTATCGTGAATATCTCATTTAACATTAGCAAACTGATCTATACACACAGGAAAATCCTCTGAAACTTTAAGAAGATGAAGAGCTAGAAGTCAAATACTGGCTTCAGGGGAGAGGGCAGTAGCTTATGCTGATACTTTGGTTTCCTATTAGAGTTTCTCTCACAAGATGTTTACGAAGATTCTGTATCCAGTGCTGTAAGTGGTTGTGTCTCCTGGGAGACATTCTCAGTATAAGAAATGTTAAATTTATCAGGATGTTGCATTGCACCTCACTTCCCCTGAGAAGCAGTGGTAGCAAAGCTAGACATCTGCTTAAAAAAAGAAATAGCTGTAGAAAAACCTTCAGAGAGAGGTGATCTTTGGGGACAAAACAATTTTGTTGTTATAGCTTGATTTTTTACCTTTGTTCTAATTTAAAATGCAAGTTTCAACACATGCAGCTGAAAATGTACCTAAACCTTTAGCATAGCTTTACTTTAAGAATCAGAGCTTCTGTCTCTTATTTTACTTCCTAAAAAAGCTATAATCTTAATAAAATGAGTTTTATTGTAATCATAATTCTTAAAATTTTCTTTCTTTAGGATTTTAAGATGTTACAATTGCAGCATATAAAACCAATACGTCATGATGGAATTAAATAAATAAGCACCTCTCTGTATTTCCCAACACAGGCTTATAACTCAATTAGTACTATATAGCAAGTGTTATGTTAGGATATTCAGAAAAGCATAAGTCACCCATGGTGTGTTACTGTAATGTACAGTGGTAAAGATCTTTGGCTCTGAGGTTAACCAGTGATAGATTCAAGTTCCAGATTTTACAACTCTTATTCGTGTGACATTGAGTGATATACTTAACCTCATAAACTTCATTTTTCTTACTTGAGATTTAGAGAGAATGTTGTGGGAAGGAGATGAGGTAACATATAAAGCACCAAGCTTGATATATGGCATGCACTAAATGCTTAATAAAGGCTAATTACTATTCCTGTTATTATTATTATTTCTACCACAAGATAGGTTTATGTAGGAAAAATAAAGGTGAGGCTGTATACGGATAGGAGAGTGAAAGAAGTTTTCTGTATACGAAACTGAGGCATTTGTACTTTATGCTGAAGGGGACCATTCTAGATGGGTTCATAAGAGTGTTGATCAAATGTGTGAGCTAGAAAAATTATTTTATTGTTTCCGGATAAGATGATATGTTTCACAAGCACTGGTGTGTCAATCTTGACTTCATACTCAATAAATTCACACAGTGCTAAGATTCCTATTTAGAATGATGAAGAGAATATTGAATTGGGTTTATGCCTGAATCAAGAGTGGTAATAGGGACAGATCTTGGGCATATGCCAGGGAATTTGAGAAATTCCCCTTTGATATTAGAGTGGTTCAAATTAAAAGAAAGCAACAGAAGGTCACTCCCAACACCCATTTGTTGCAAAAGTAGAGGACCCCGATGGATATTATTGTAATCATGTGTGATTCGCAGTTTTACAAGTACCATCATTTCTAAGTAGTGAGGAACATGAAGTAACTTGATAAGTATAATGCAATGACCACAATGTGATAACAAATAATAATAATTTCTATTGGTGACAGTGTAACAGGTACCACTATATTATTCTACTCTTTTGCCTATGTTGATAATTGAAGGAAATATTATGTTTTAGTAAGAGGATATTGAAAATAAAAATGTAATCAATTTTTTCTTATGCAACTTCATTGATCCCCTGAATTTTATCTGTAGGATACGTGATGAGATGATTGGAAGCAAGGTCACTGTACCGCATAAAGCCAAATGCAGTTAACTTTCCATTTCGCCATCCACCTAACTCTCTACGATGAGTGTAATGTTTGGAAAGGGATTTTTTTTTTTGAAAAGCCAGTGAAATTTTATAATTATTTCTTCAGTTTGCACATAACTAAATTTGTTCATTCATCAGCGATTATTTTTTCATTTTCTCATAGAAGAAAGTTACAAGGAAAATAAAGGGGAAATAGATGGAGTGTTTGATGACTATTTTATATATAATGAACCTAAAGATCTGTCTTATATATAGACATTTGAACAGAAATGTAAAGGAAATAAGTGGATCTAAAATGAAGATATGTGGTGAATATCACTCCAGTCAGAGGGACTAGGATGTGCAAAGTACCTGTGGCAAAAGTATAATTGGTATGTTTTAGGAATATCTCCAATGACAGGTAAGCTAGGACATGGGGTACAGAAAGACAATAGTAGAATAGTAGTAGAATATTAGAATAGTAGAATAATAGAAAATCGTAGAATATTAGTAGAAGATGAAAGTAAGAGAAGTAATGGGTGCGTATGTGCGAGTGCGAGTGGGGGAAGAACTATGATGAGATCCAGGTAACAGCAGCCTTAACTTTTTTCTGTAGCTGTGTGTGTTTGTGGATGATGGGGATGGTGAACATTACATTTAGGGCCTCAAAGGTCATAAAAATGATGAATAAAATCCTTAATGAATTGGGAAGTTCTGCTAATGAATTTGATACAGAGAAATACCATAGTTTACTTTACTTTATGGTACTTTAGAAGTACCATTGTTTACTTTACATTTTAATCACTTTGCTTGCAATATGGAGAGTTGACAATAGGTGAGAAAGGAATAAAGAAAAGAGAACATTTAAAAGTTGCTGAAACAATTCAGATGAGAAATGATAGCTTAGGTGGCAGTGGTGCTGAAGCTTGCAGATGAAGGAATAAAGCTTCCATTTACTGATGTAGGGAAATTTGAAAGCAAAGTAGCATCTTTAAAAAAAAGTGGGGTTTTGGACAATTAATTTTATATGCTGTTATGAAACAGCAAAGACAATTTCGGTAATTCAAAATCATTAGATTCTTCTTGCTGTGTGGTGTAACCTTCTAATAAAGGTAGGTGAAGGATGTGAGGCTGCATTCACTACAGTGTTCCCTCCAGGTAGTATATTACAAAGAACAAAATTCTCAGGCAGGATTCTGTCATGGATACAAGCATTTGTTAGCAGATGACAAAAAGTTATCAAAGAGTATCAATTCTTTTTGTGTGTGTGCGTGTGTGTGTGTGTATGATTTCTAATCTCGCCTTGTGTAAAATATTATTTAAGACAAACAAAATACTACTCTAGATGCCAAATTCAGCAAATTTCTTAGTCAAAGTCAGGTGGGTCATTTCTAATTAATTTTCAGTAAACAGGTCCATTTCCAAAAGAAAATCCCGAGGGCCAGTTGGCTGGGAAAATCATGGGCTCTATTATTATTTTCAAGAAAATGAAGGGAATTCTTACTTTACTATCCATATAGCTTTAGAACCACTAATTTTATCACAAAATGTGTAATTCTGGGAACCATTATAATTCCAGAAACTTCATGTAGTTTTAATCTCACACATAAATAAACTAGTTAGTTTGTCAAAGAACAAAATGGATACAACTTATTAGTCATGTGGAATATGGAATTGTGGAATTCTCTTAGAAAGAGCTGCAAATTGGCAAAAGCATATGAAATGTAAAAGAAAATTTAACTAATAAGGCAGGCTCAGAAACTTTAAGGTACAACTAATAGGACTTGCAGAGTAATTTGGAGATGAAGAAACAACAGGTATAATAGAAGAAATACAATAATATATGAATTATTTAGAACAATCTTTCAAAAAGATCATAAGTAGATTACTTGTACATGAATAACTTTGATATCTTCATGGGTTTTTTCAAAAGATAGTAGATCAACAACTTCAAACTTGCAAGGAAAGTTTAGTTTGAGCCTGGATTTCATTACCCAAACAATTTAACATTTACATGCAAGGGCAGAATTAATATAATTTTTAGACTTCGCTTGTTCTAAATTGTTAATACCTACATCATTTTGTCACAATTAGAAATGATACAAATTAAAGAAGCAACATTAGCAACATTTCTAGATATGATTATCTACCAAAGTATTTAACAGAATCACCTGAAAAACTTACTAAAAGAGCATCAACACTCAAATTGTGTCTATTCCACATAAGGTGGTTCACAGCATGTTACTCCAAAACATGCCAGTTTGGCATATTGACTACTTTGAGCTAAAGACACTTGTAAAACAGCAGATGCAAGAGGGGCACTCTGACCCTCTGTTTTCTTTCCCTAAACAGGAGATAAAACTGCCATGTGAAACATGCGCTGCCTACACCAGAAAGAAAAGAATATTCTCATCACCAGAGGCAAGAAGTTAAGGCCAAAATCTGTACAAACAGACTGTTAAAATAAGATACAGATAAAATACATAAGATATAAAAAAGATAAGATACAGATAAAATAAGATACAGATCTTCCCTATTCTTTCCTTTTTTTTTTTTTTTTTGAGACAGAGTCTTGCTTTGTCGCCCAGGCTAGAGTGCAGTGGCGCCATCTCAGCTCACTGCAAGCTCCGCCTCCTGGACTCACGCCATTCTCCTGCCTCGGCCTCCCAAAGTGCTGGGATTACAGGCATAAGCCACCGCGCCCGGCCTCCGGTATCTTCCTTTAATCTTTTACTATCCCACAGTTACTACTGTTTGTTCAACCTAGTGTGTAAGCACTTAGAACCAACTACTTTCTGTGTCTTCATTTTCCTCTGAAGTTTCTCATGTACCATCAGCCCTCTGTAGCTGCAGGTTCTGTATTCAACTGTGGATTGAAAATATTTTAGAACAGAAACAAAAATAATAATACAACAATTAAAAATAAAATGAATTTTAAATGCAATAGTATTACAATTATTCCACAGCCTTTACATTGTATTAGGCATTATAAGTAAAATATAGATAATTTAAAGTATATGGGGGGAGTGTGCATAGGCTACATGCAAATACTATACCATTTTATACAAAGAACTTGAGCATTCTGGGATTTTCGTGTGTGTATGTAATTGTGGAACCAATCCACCTGTGTATATAAAGAGATGGTACATGTAAAAAAATTAAATAAAAAAATTATGCTTTTTTCTTGTTAATCTGTCTTATGTTGTGCTAATTCTTAGTCCCAGTTGGAGACCCTAAAAAAGCTTTGCATTTCCTATACATACAACATCATTAGCAATTTAGAATGCTTAATGGCAAAGCATTTGTTTTATAATAGCAATACTATCTATAAAAGCTAGGCCTAAAGAAAGTCATTCAAGACTCATATAACAGAAGGTAAAAATTTACTGGTAACTAACAAAAGGGTCTCAAATGAAATAAAACATGCACTTGTTTCCAGAGTAATAATGTCAATATTATATGTATGTCAACTCTCTTGAAGTTCATCCGAAGAGGACTATGTGAAACAATAACCAGAAAACAATGCGAGAAAGAAGAGAGGCATATAAGATGCTATATTTAATTTCAAACCACCACTACTTAAACAGTGTGGTTACAGAGAGATGACCAGGTCAAAATTGATCCAGAAATTTACCCTATGGAAAATGTTACTTTAAGTAAGACTATATAAATCCAGTTCGTTGTCCAAGTCTTAACTATGATCAATGTATCATTTACAGTAATTAAGCAGAACTAAAAACTTGAAAATGCTATATAAAGCATGAACGAATTGGTATATAATTTTTACTCCTTTAATTATTATTTTTCTTAGGTTTCTAAATTATTTACAAAGGGCAGTAACTAAATTCATTGAGAGTTTTCTAGGTTCTCTGCAATATGAGAGCACTTTACATGCATGCCATATATAATATTCACAAAAATTTTAAGAAGTAGTTATTATTAATCTCCACTTATGAATGAGAATGTAGTGTCTTGAAAAGTTTAAATCTTTCATTATTTGCAGATAGTATCAAGTCTGAATTTGAAAACCACATATTTTACTAAAAACAACTATACTTTTATAAACAGATGCAAATTTTAAAACAAACGGAATATTTGCAGCAGTACTATAAAGGATGATAAGGAAGTAATGGTGGAATATGTGTCCCTGTTAGAAAGATATTATAGTTTTCCAGGTGAGAAATAGAAGATTGTGCTCAGGCAGTGGTAGCCAATATGAAGATAAATGTAAGAGTTGTTTACGAGGTTGATAAATTGAACTGTTATTGTTGCAGGTATTGCTTATTTACCGTTAAAGAAGAATCCTCTGGTATTTCCACAATCATCAGTATAAGGTAGAAATAGCCTCACAGAATGATACACTACTAAAACTGTGTGAACTAACTGCAAGAAAAAGAATCTTATATGCCTTAGAGTGCTGTAGCCCAAGTTCAGAGGATTCTATTATGTGTTTGCAAGTGTGTGTGTGAGTGTGTGTATGGGGAGTGGCGGGATTCCTTTTGAATTTTGTATTTATATAATTTACAGAGTATTGTAAAATATTTTGATTTTCTGTTATTTAAAGGAAAGTTTCAGGTGCCTGCTTAAATACCATTTCTATTGGTAAGTAACTGATTATCTTCAATTATTTTCGATCTCCCTACACTATCTCTCTCATAACACACACACACACAAACACAAACACATATACAGAAACCTGTACTATGATGCAGAAGCTTTTTAAAAAATGATACGCTATGTCTTAAGACAAATAGTTCTCAAGTGTTAAACAAAATTGAGCTTACCTGAAAATCAAATAATATATTACAAAATTTTATTTAGATTTTTTTGGTACAAATTTATGGGGTAAATGTGCAATTTTGTTACATGTATAAATTGCATAGTAGTTAAGTCAGGGCTTTTAGTGTATTCATCACCGCAAAAAAGTACATTGTGCCCATTAACTAATTCTCATCATTCACTCCCCCTCTCACCCTCTCACCGTTCCAATTCTCCATTGTCTGTCATTGCACTCTTATATCCATGTGTACACATTTCAACACCCTCTTATGAGTGATAACGTAGGATATCTACCTTTCCGTGCTTGTTTCACCTAAGATAATGACATCCAGTTCCATCCACGTTGCTGCAGAAGACATGATTTTACTCCATTTAAGGCTGAATAGTATTACCTTGTGTGTGTGTTTGTGTGTGTGTGTGTATATATATATATATATATATATAACATTTTCTTTATCCATTCATCTGTTATAGGGACTTAATTTGATTCCATATCTTTGCTATATTGAATAGTGCTGTGATAAACATACCAGTGGAGATATATTTTAAATATATTTATTTATTTACCTTTGTCTAGATACCTACTAGTGGGATGCCTGCATCAAATGGTAATTCTCTTTTTAATTATTTGAAAAATCTCTGTACTATTTTCCATAGAGGTTGTACTAATTTACATTCCCACTAACAGAGTATAAGAGTTCCTTTTTCTTCACCTCCTTGCCATTTGCTGCATTTTTGTATACTTTTGCATACATTTTTAATGATAGCCATTCTGATGGGCATGAGATAATATCTCATTGTGGTTTTCATTTGCATTTCTCTGATGTTTAGTAGTATTGAACATTTCTTCATATACCTATTGGCCATTTGTATGTCTTCTTTTGAAAAATGTCTATTCATGTCCTTTGCCCACTTTTTAATGGGGATATATATTTTTTCCTGTTCAGTTGTTTAAGTTTCTTGTACATTCTGGATATTAGGACACTGTGAGATGAATAATTCGCAAATATTTACTCTCATTCTGTAGGTTGTCTTTTCACTCTGTTGATTATTTCTTTTATCGTGCAGAAGTTTTTTAGTTTAAATCCTATTTTTAAATTTTTATTTAGAATTTTTACTGTTGTATTTCAAATATGTAATTAAAAAGTAAATATTGTATATATTCAAGTGGAGCAATGGGATGATTTAATACAACTACACATTGTATAGTAGTCCCCCCTTATCTGTGTTTTCAGTTATCCACAATCAACTGCGGTCTGAAAATAGGTGATTACAGTACAATCAAATGTGAGAGATAGACACACCACATTTACGTAACTTTTTTTAAACAATAAATTGTTATAATTGCTCTGTTTTATTATTATTTATTGTTGATAATCTCTTACCATGCCTAATTTATAAATTAAACTTTCACAGTGACATGTGTGCATAGAAAAAAACACAGTATGTACAAGGTTCAGGACTATCTGTAGTTTCAGACATCTATGGAATTCTTGAAACATATCCTGCATGGATAAGGGGGGACTACTGCATGATTACCACAGTCAGATTAATTAACACATTCATCACCAGTCATAGTTACCATTTATGGGTGTGTATATGTATAATGAGAAAGTAAATTTCAAGTATATAATTATGTATTATTAACTATAGTTACCATGCTGTATGTTAGACCTACGTAACTTATTCATTTTATAACTGAAAGTTTGGAATCTTTGATCAATACATCCCCATTTTCCCCACCCACCAGCTCTTGACAACTGGTATTCTGGATATTCGATGTCGGTTTTTTATATACGTACTTTATTGTGTTAAGTTTCTTCTACACTTATTTTGTTGAGAAATTTTATCATGTTTTAGAGTTTTAAAGGATGTTTAATTTTGTTAAATGCTTATTGTATATTTATTGAGATGTTCTTACAATTTGTATCCTTTATTCTGTTAACATGGTATATCATATTGATTTATTTGTGTATATTAAATCTTCCTTGCATCCAGGCACAAATTCTAATGGATAACTATGTATGATTCTTTTCACATGCTGTTGAATTGAGTTTACCAGTATTTTTTTTTAGGATTTTTGTGTGTATTTTTATCAGGGATATTTGTCTACTTTTTTTTTCCTTGGGGTGTCATTAGCTGGCTTTGGTTGAGGGTAATGCTAACCTCTCAGAATGAGCTTGGAAGTGTTTCCTTCTTTTCAATTTTTGGAAAAGTTGATTGGCATTAATTTATTTCAAGGCTTGGTATTAATAGAATTCACTTGTAACACCATGAGGTCTTAGACTTTTCTTTTGGGGAGGTGTTTGATTACTTATGAAATTTCTTTACTCATTACTAATCTCTTAAGACTTTCTACTTCATGATTCATTCTTGATATGTATTATATTTCTTGGAATTTATCCGTATCTTCTAGGTTGCCTAATTTGTTGGTGTAGGATTGTTCGTAGTATCATCTTTAGAATCCTTTATATTTCTATGGTATTGATAGAAATGTCTCCTCTTTCACTTATTTGAGATCTCTCTGTTTTTCTCTTGGTTAAGTCTAAAGTTTTTTTCTATTTTTATTATCTTTTCAGAAACCCAACTCTTAGTTTTGTTGATCTTTTCTAAAGCTTATCTAGTTTCTACTCCATTTATTTATGCTCTAATCTCCATCATTTCCTTCCTTTTGCTGACTTAGTGCTTAGGATTTATTTTTCTTTTTAGTTTCTGGAGGTGTACATTTAGGTTGTTTATTTGAAATCATTCTATTATTCTAATTTATATTTATTATTTTGCAACAAATTTCTCTGTTAGAACTACCTTAGCTGCATCCCATAAGTTTTGGTATATTGAAAGAAATTATTTAACACCCTCACTCTTGCTTCTTGCCTGTATTTTTTGATATAGTGAAGGCATTGTACTCTGACAGATTCTAAACTTATCAGGCCAAGTACTTCATCAGCCTATTTTACCTCATCTCCCCAGTATATAACATAATACTTAGCACATGACTTGTGCTTATTAATTTATAAAAATTTGTTAAATGAATGAACATGTGTGATTAAGAATGAGAGAAAAATAAATGAGAAAGCAGAGTGGAAAAGAAGAAAAAAAGGGAAAGGGAAACAATGATAGAGAGAAAAGAAGAAAGCATGAACAAGCCGGCAAAAGAAAAAGATGGAGGGACAGAGAAAAAATAGGAAGTAAAAGAGTTTAAAAAAAGAGATTAAATGCTAGCCAGAAGGAATAGGAGAGTGGAGGGGAAAAGAAATTAGTAAGAAAATATAGACAAAATGAATTATGAGATTAAAGGAAGAGTAACACAACCAGGAAATCAGTGGCCAATTCAACAACATTGAAGTTACATAAAATGTAAAAGTCAACCATCAGAATAATGCAAATTAAATACCTCCTTTAATTAGTAAGGAAACAAAACCATTAAACTAACTGACAACAAAAACAACAAAAGAGAAATGAAGTATCCTACTCAAATTGACTCAAAGCTAGCTATTGTCAGAATAATGACTTGGGCCAGTTTCAAAATCTTCATACCTAGTGCTCCTGCCTTTAGACTGCAAAAGTTGAGTTCTCAGGAGTCATAGACCACTTCCAGCTTGGAACACTATCCAAAGATTTAAGTCTTTACTAGCATCCCCCATTTATTCAGAAATTAATAGTTAGTGCCTACTCTAGCCCAGCATCTGTCTAGACTCTTGAAATACAGGAGTGAACAGAGCATACAAATATCCTTGTCCTCTGGGACCTTATATTATAAAAATATGAACATATAAGAAATGATAAGAGTGACAAATGTGGAAAATAGTACAATATTTTCAATATTGGGAAGTGCTATTAGATTTAGATCCATGTCAAGGGGATTAGAAAGTGCAGTCCTTTCAGTAATCACAGCACTAAGAATAATGAAACGAATATTTAGTAGTGGCTAACTAAATCTTTCTCTAAAAGCTATTGTACAGTACCTTAAATATACAGATGTTGAATCATGTATTGGACTTACAGACAATTCTAATAATCATTCTCTGTACTTCATTATTTTGTGAAACAATTATGTTTTTAAAAGAAAAAAAAACAGAGACGCCAACAAGAATAATTAAGACAGGAAATAATAAAACTATGGAAAAAATCCTACAATAACTATTGAAAAATTTGACTATAAAAATAAATACTTGAAATTAAGAAACATAGTATGAAAAATTACGCTCAAAACAAAGTGAGAGAGACACCTGCTTCTGACCTATATGAAGTAACAAAGACAAGATTTATTTTTCCATCTGAACTAACCAAAATAAACAGACTATATATACATATATATGTGTGTGTGTATGATTATATTTGTATATGTGTATATGTATATATGCATGTATACATATAAGCACATGTGCGTATAGTGTATATATGACACATACACATATAACACACAATGTCTAATATACACACACTATATATGTACACACATATATATTGTAGAATTGAGATGTATACATATATGTGTGGTTTATATATACACGTGTGTGTATATATATACATACACATATATGTATATATAGTAATAATCATTAAGACATTGACATCAGGCAACAGTGATCCCTAAGGGATTGAAGAAAAGCTAAATTCTACAATTGCCCCATCTTACTGCTTTTAGAGAGTTTCCAGGATATGGCAGAGGGAAAGGTAACTCAGCCACAGTCCAGATGATTTTCTGTGCTAGTCACAGCTTAACGTCTGGGGAAACCAAGGCTGCTGAAGTTTCCAGGACAGAGTACAAGAGAGGCAAATGCTTCACAGAAAGAAAGCCCCAGATATCTGACAAAGGACCCTATGAGTTTTTAGGTGAGTACTCATCAATGCAAAATATGAGGAAACTACCTGAGAAAATTGAAAGAATCATCCGGAATTCACAAGGAACCAGAAATAATGCCAGTTCCCATTACCAGATAGGTTAAACTTCACATTATTGGGGTATTGAATAGGAGCAAGGATGATCTTGCCTCACAAGTGAAGAATAGCCAGCCTTTAACTGAGCAGTGTTCTAGAACTGCCTAAGAAATCATGTAAGCCAGACTCTAAAAGGATGAAATATTTTCCAAGTAACTTAACTTTATTCCAGAGTAAAACTGAATAATATTTATAGGAACACAAAAATATCTAGGGTACAACAAGTAAACCTCACAAATCTGACAATACATCAAAGATAATCAACATATAAAGAATAAAAGAGCCTAATCCATAATGAAAATGAGAATCGAATACATAAGACAAACACAAAGATCATACATGCATGGATGTTAAAACTAGAAGAAAAACACATTAACACACTATTATAACTGCATCTCTTATGTTCAAAAATTTAGGAGTGACAGGAAAGATATGAAAAGACCCAAATGGAACTTTCACAGATGAAAATTACAATGTCCAAGATGAAACAAAATGTACTAGGCGGGCGTACTGGCACATGCCTGTAATCCCAGCTACTGGGGAGGCTGAGGCAGGAGAATCGCTTGAACCTGGGAGGCGGAGGTTGCAGTGAGCTGAGATCATACCACTGTACTCCAGTCTGACCTAGACAGAGCGAGATTGTGTCTCAAAAAAAAATTAAATTTAAAAAATGGAATAAATAAATAAAATGAAATACAGAGAAAATAAGAAATTTGCAAAAAAAAAAAAAAAAAAAAAGAAAATTGAAAAGAGCATCAGTTAGCTGTAAGAAAATTCCAGTTGGTTTAATACATAAAATTAGAGTTTCCACAAAAGGCAGTGTAGATGGGGATGCACACAAAAATATTTAAAATAATGATGTCTTATATTTTTCCAAATTTTATGAAAACTATAAAATCACATATCCAAGAAGATTAACAAGCATAAAACACAAGAACCTTGAAGTAAATAACTGCACTACATCATTAGCAAATTTCTCCACATCAGCTATAAAAATCTTAAATCATTCAAGGAAAATATTAGCTAGTTACAAACAAACAAAAGTAAGAACAAGAGGAGCATTCTTACCAGAAACAATGCAATGGAGAAGATCATAGATCAACATCTTCAAAGTATTGAAAGAAAAAACATGTCCAACTAGCATTCTATACTTAGTAAATATCTTTCGAAAATTAAGTTACAATGAAGATATTTTCAGACTCACAAAAGGTAAGATAAAATTATCAACAGTAGACCTGCATTATAAGAAGTGTTAAAGAAAGAACACTAGAAGTTTTCAAGTACATTGTAATTTTAAAAGTTAATTTTCTTATTATATAATCTCTTTAAAACATGGCTGCCTTTCAAACAAGTACAACATATTATGCATGTAAGTGTATTAATACTTAAAATATGACAACAAAAGCAACAAGCTCAGGAGAGAAAAAATGAAAGTATACTATTACAAGATTTTTACACGAATGTGAATTTGTATAATGTCACCTAACAAACTGTAATAAATTTAAAATATATTCTCTAGATCCTAAGCAATCACTAAAATACCGAGAAAAAGGAAAAATGAACCAAATGAAAAATAGATGGTAAGACAATAGACTAAAGCTAACTTTATCTAAAGTTATATTATGTGTAAATGCTTTAGCCACTTAAATTATAAGGCAGAGGCCGGGCGCGGTGGCTCACGCCTGTAATCCCAGCACTTTGGGAGGCCGAGGCGGGCGGATCACGAGGTCAGGAGATCGAGACCATCCTGGCTAACACGGTGAAACCCCGTCTCTACTAAAAATACAAAAAAAAATTAGCCGGGCGTGGTAGCGGGCGCCTGTAGTCCCAGCTACTCGGGAGGCTGAGGCAGGAGAATGGCGTGAACCCGGGAGGCGGAG
This sequence comes from Pan troglodytes, assembly GCF_028858775.2. Taxonomy (NCBI): domain Eukaryota; kingdom Metazoa; phylum Chordata; class Mammalia; order Primates; family Hominidae; genus Pan; species Pan troglodytes. The sequence goes on along the minus strand of NC_072412.2, from coordinate 95,373,775 downwards.
CTTGCAGTGAGCCGAGATCGCGCCACTGCACTCCAGCCTGGGCGACAGAGCGAGACTCCGTCTCAAGAAAAAAAAAAAAAAAAAATTATAAGGCAGAGACTGCCATAACGGATGAAAAGGCAATACCCAACTATACAATGCCTACACAAATTGCATTTTAATATAAATACAAGTTTAAAATTAAATGATTAAGAAAAATACCATGCTATCACTAGTTAAAGGAATCTATCAGTGGAAGTAGGTTTTAGAGAAGAAAAATATAATTAGGGATAAAGAGGGTTAATTTACAACAAAAATTCAGTGAATTCATCAAGAAGGAAAAAGAATCATGAACTTTTATTTACTTAATAAAAAGTTTAAAATATACACGAAGTAAAAACTGACAGAACTGAAAAGAAAAAATCTATTGTTATAGTCAAGAAATACAACACCTCTTCTTAATAAATAACAGAAAAAGTAGACAGACACAATATAAAAGATTTTAACAATACTTTCTGTCTTCCCAATAGTAGCTAAATGTGCATTGTTTGTAAAGTGCTTATGAAACATTTATCAAGATATACCGTATTAAAGGACAATAACATATTCCGATAAATTTCAAGGATTTTGAGCTAAACAAAATGTTATCTGACCATAAGAGAATCAAATTAGAAATCAATAACATAAAGAAATCTGGAGAAATCTTGAAATATATGAAAACTAAATAGTACCTATATAAATAATGTGGTCAAAGAATAAGTTAACATGAAAACTAAAAATTATTCACGGGATATCTCAAAAGTAATACTTCGTTGGAAATGTATACCAGTAGATATTCACATAATAACAAAAGAAAGTTCTCAAATAATGGCCTAAGCTTCCACCTTAAGATACTAGATTTTAAAAAGCAAATTAAGCACAAATTGAAAATAAAAATAATAACGACTAAAGCAGAATTCAAATAGAAAATGCAAAAACAATAGAGAAAAATGAAACAAAAAATCTGGCTCCTTGAGATCGATGGTTTATTAACCTGTAGCCTTAACAATTAAAGATTAGAATTAGAATGACATTACATTGATTTACTTTCCCCTAGATAATCAGGTAATCAGTCAGTTTTCCTTGGGAATTTCGAAACATATCTAGCGTCTTCTCATCTACTTGGGAGGGAGAGTTTTAGATGTAAGGCAGGGAAAGGTGGATTTAGTGTCCTCAATATACAGTATGTGGACATTCTCTTCATCCTGCAGATTTAAATTAATGCTCTCTGTACCACCTGCATTGGTCCTTTGGGTTTGTGAGTCTAGGAACAGTCTTGTTTTGTTTCTCTAGAAACTATATTCCAAGTATTCTATGGGCCAATGCTGCATAACCAAAGGCATTTAAAAGACTTACAAACAATCGGATATTTTCACACACCATATCTCAGCTACGTACTATGATACTTGGTATATTTAACTCCTGAAAAATGGTAAGTTCCTCAAGGTAAATCGCCTTGCTTCTCTTTGTTCTACCTTTCTGCACTCTTGTATGTTTTAAGTTCTCCCAGTCAATAAATTACTTACCATTCCTCTCATTTGATTTATTTCTACACAATTCCAAATGTCTCCAGTTTCATAAAATGTGTGGCATTTGTGATGCATCCCTAATACTCATTACTTCTTTGCATAGTTTTGATGTGGTTTTCAGGTCCTGACAATGACATTTGTAGAAATTTCTCCAATATTATCAATCACACTGAGTCATGCTCTTTAGTTTCCTTTAATCCAGAAAAGTTTGACAGCCTTTCTTTGTTTGTCTTAATATTTTTCCTTTGAAAAGTGTAAGCCAGTTGTTTCATGGAAACTTAATTTGAGTTTTAAATGTTTCTGCATTATTAAATTCATGTTATTTAGCAGGGACACTACAAAACAGAATTCTGTGTTCTCTGCAGTGCATCACATTCCAAGGTATATGATTACAGTTTCAATATTGCTGATAAATTTTGAGCTCTTGAATGAGGTAATATCTGTGAGTTTTTCCACACTTCATTTTCATCTTTTTTAATAAAAAATAATTTCACTAATACAATTATCCTGTTTGTTATCAAATTTTTGAACCAGTAGTTTTAGCATTCATTAGCAAAACTTGCCTGAATTCTTAGAAAAATTGTTGTAACTTTCACTTTTATAATTTTATCATTATTTAATCTTTGTTAGTTGGCCTTTTCTATTTATTTATGATAGTTTTATTTAATTTTATTTAATGTATTATAAACTATGACTTTCATTATTTGTTTAAGTGCTCAAAATTGTTATAAATTTGCAGTGAATGTTCCCTTAAGTTTCCTTCTGTGTCTTTTTGTCATGATCTCAGAATTATTAGCACATTTCCTTATTTTGCAGGCATAAGAACTTTAAGGCTCATTCAAAACTCTCCCTTTACCAGCCCTACAATCAACCATTACTCTAAGGAGCACTAATTTCATTTAGTGACCTTCTGGAAGCCAATATATTGAATTATTGTACTTACTGCTACAGAAATAGCTAAAATTATATGCATATATACATATGAATGTATATGTGCATGTACATCAAGAATGAGTTTATATTGATGCCTCCAAATTTTTAATTTATACTCCAAAGTTATTCTTTGCCTTTTCTTTTTGTCTCTTTCTTCTCACACTGTTAAAACTTCAAATGTTTACTCACTTGTTAGTGTTGCAGTCTGTTTAGTCCCTAGTTCAACTAGGTCTGAGTGCTTGTCCCATGACCAAGAAGAATAAGGCAAGAGCCACTAGAGAGTGAGTAGAGTAGGGTAGGATTTATTAAGCAAAATGAAAGCTCTCAGCAGAGAGGGGTCCTGAAAGAAGGTTGTCAGAAACAGGACTGCGTTCTGTATCTCTTATGTGGCAGAAGCCAGGAAGTCTTCTTTGGGTTTTGCCCTAACGGGAGAGATAATGATCCGTCCTAGGGGTGTTGCATCTGTGCATGCCTGCTGTTGGACAGAGTGACTCCATCTCAGTTATTACCCAGGAGTGCCTAAGTGAAACTCAAGGCAGGGCTAAAACCACAATGCTAATGTCATGTTAATGACATTATAATGAGCTGGGTCAAGTTAAGAACATTTAGGTTAATTTATTGCAACTGCACCCAAGTTGGGACAGTCCCTTCTGAGCAATATCCTGGCATAAGAGGAAGTTCTTCACCACATTTCTTCCTGTTTGATGCAGAGACAGTATAGGTACTGTCCTTTGGTTATTCCAGTGAACATGACCTTCACTATCCTTCTCCTGAGACATTCCCTCTCTATTTGTCTAACCAGCCACTAACTTCTTCCTCACTCACTAGTACTGTAGTATTCACAGTCACATCATTGCTGAACTAATAACATGAACCAACTAATTAGAATTCAATATTGATTTATAGTTGTATTTGTCTTTAGCCAAAGAGTACATAGTCAAAGTATTATATTCAAAACCTACTTGTATTCATATCCTTTTCTTCCATACCATTATTTTATTCAGTTGATATATAGGTAAGTTCATTTGATTGTTTTCAGAATATACATTTTATTCCCTTTAATAAAGACTTAAATGTATACTTTTAATTCAAGACAAAATATTTTTAATGCAAGACATAATATTAGGATGATCATCACTAAGCATATGTTATAAAATAATCTTTTTCTATAGCTGTATATATTTTATTTTAAAACATTTATAGTTTAGATGACATGAACATAGTGAAATACAACAAAATGTTTTAGTTCAACTTTCTAAGATCAGTTTTCATAGTTCTCTGAAATAGATGAACCATACAAATGATGGCCTCTATAACTTTTGAAACAACTTTTACACATTTGAGTGATTCAGATCCCTATTATTCAGCCAAATTTTTGAAAAATTTCATTTTGAAGAGCGAGGCTTAATTTGAAACTGTGTTGATCTTTGAACTTAGGACACATTTCAGAAAAAGGAGGTTTTCACATGCATAAAATTGATTTTTTGCAATAGCTTTGATGTGTAAATTATGTTTAAGTGTTTCCTTATAGCTGAATTAGGACAGATGCATGTGATGAATACAACAAAAACAGAAACAGATGGCATACCACTAGTATAACATCTTAATACATCTCTTTTTATGTAAGACAATTAGCGTAGCAAGTATACTATATTTAACTGATTTTCTTAGAATTTTGTTTCCTCAAAGGAAGGAACAAAATGGTTTTTTGAAATGTACCATAAATATGTATAGCTTCACACAGTGTTTTATTGTTATTGTTATTGTGATGTACTAACTTTCCCAGTTAAACCCACTCACACACACATACACACACACTACATTTATCAAATTTGTGTGAGAAAATGTAGTTACTGATTGTCTACTAAAGTAAGTGCTGAATAAGGTAAGTTTTATGGGAGAATACATATATTTTTTCAAAAAGAAAAAATATTTATCTCACCATAATTGCAAAAGAAATATATGTGTAAATCCCTTTGTGTTCCTATAATTTATTTTCATTAATGCTTTATGAGTATTAACTTTACTACTTATTCCATGTCAGAACACTTTGTTCCATACATAGAAAGAGCAAATTTAAATGCAGGATGAGTTTAGCTTTGAATATGAAGTAAAAGTTAAAGAGAGAATTAGGGCAATTATATGAAAAATACAAATGCCTAAAATCTTCCCAGGCTATTGAGGATCAAAAAGGATTTGAGCTTGGATTATCCAGATTGATAAAATTGATTAAATAATTCCTCAGTTTTCCATTTGAATATCATTGTGTGATTACAGACTTATTAAATTAATGTTCATGACAAGCTTGATAATTTGGGTCACCAAATCCTCTTTTCCTCCATAGACATTTTGACAGTTGCTTCAATTTTCTTTTCATTCTTTCTTGTCCTAAAGTATAAGCATATGGATTATTTTGTAATACAGTCAAATAATATTTTTCTACAAAATATAAAGCATGTGTAACCTTGGGAACACCTAAATTAGTTTCAACTTTTCATCAAGTTTATTGCTGCATTTTTTACTAAGCTACAGTCTCAATATTTAAGCCATTAAGCAACCTTATATTCATAAAATTAACCAGTCTGTGTTTGAAAGTTTCAGCATGTAGATATATTCAGTGGTCTCTTAATTGTAGCGTCTCACTGGTGTAGATGTTGTGATAACATCCTGTTTGTTCTCACTCTATGTATCTATTTGCATACATATCTATGTAATCTCATTACATAGAGATTTTCTGTTAGTATAAATAGATGGATACATATAAATAATATACATGTAAATGAACATATATAAGTATATAAATATCAGTAAACATAAAAGAAAATGTTATTTAGTATAAAGTAGATTTTATAATTGATTTTCCTGAAAGTGTTATGATTTTTTTTCTTATTAGAATAAAAAAATTAGTAGTAAGAGATATACTATTTACATGAATGGCCATACAAAGTGACACTAATCATTACAAAATAATATATTTTTAAGGCAGAATTACATTCAAACAACATAAAACCTGATCTTGAAAACTGATTTTTTCTATTAGTAGACTTACTGTTTGGAAAATATGTTGACTTTTTTGGTCATTTCAGCTAAAGTTTACTAGAAGAATGCAAATTATTGTAAGCATGAGGCAGAAGGCTGATGACCAGATTAAAAACCAATCAAGCTAATAATGAAATAATCTGCCTAATATATTTTCTTTCAATGAGAGCATTTTTTTTTCATGTTCACCACACAACGTTAATAGCTTTCCTGCTACAGCAACATTTGCAATTACAGATAAGGTATGCAAACATGTTTGTACTCTAGTAAGATCTTTAAGCAAAAAATAATGTTGTGCTAATATCATTTTGTTTAAGAATATGGAGCGTCACTAACTTGGTTTTCATTTTAAGGTAAAAAAGTGAGTAATTAGTCATGACAACCTGGTATATGAAACATAATTATAAAGTCTTCCAGCAAGCAAGTCTTTTTCATGTTTGTATAACGCTTTCCTAAATTAAAATATAATGGGGCTTGGAACATAATTAAGATAACACAAGGCAAATATATCTCTCTCTCTCTCACACACACACATATGTAACAAACCTGCACATTGTGCACATGTACCCTAAAACTTAAAGTATAATAACAATAAAATAAAATTAAATTAAAAAGAAAAAGAAAAAAATACTACTTTGAAATGATTTCTTCATTTAGAAAATCACAGATTATAATTATGTTTATTGAAGCATGATTTATTTAAGACAAAATATTATGTATAACATGCCTTCTGTACTCAATGGCAAAGTTGGAGATTAAGCAGCCCAAAGCAGATTTCTCTGAGATATAAAAATTTGAATCATTTATTCAAATGATGTAATCATACAAATTCAAATCGTATTACATTTTGTTCTGAGAATGGACTAGTAGCAAGAATTACATGTGGGCTTTAACATATATTACCTAATTAAATTGTGGAATTCAGTCAGAGCCAGGAATGCAAATAAGCATAACAGTAGAGTAAATAATGATACTCATTTACTCATCAAATATTTATTGGGCCCTGCTAGTTGCAAGGCATTGATTTGCATACTATAAGTGTATCATAGTTAGATTCAGAAATAATGAAAACTGAGAAGTCACTGGCAAAGTGAGAGACTTATGAAGTGCTCCAGGAAAACAGAGGAGATAAATATAATTAAGGATTGAATGAATGAGGTCAGCACATCTGCATTAATGTGAGAGAAGGAGATTCTGCTCACTTGAGAATTTTTCTTTTTTCTTGTAGAATAAGAGATATTGGTATATACAAGTGAGGATGATGGAGACAAAAAATGGAAGTTAAGATACAGATGTAAAAAAAAGGCATAAAATGTATAAAAGAAAATAATGTATGTTTCATGGTTTTTATTATTATTAAGTTTTTTGTTTTGTATTGTTTTGTTTTGTTTAGTTTTGGACTTTTCCAAAACCCCAAATACCAGCTGGAACTAAAATGGTAAAGGGTGAATAAAATCTTGCATGTAATTTACATATTGCACATATGCCATTTTTGCCATCCAGAATGTATTCACTCTTCTTCTGGTTAAAAAGTACACAGTGAGGACTTCATGGGAATACAGCCTGTGCAGTACAACAAGGCCCCATACTTGTAAGAGTTCCATGCTTGATTTAAGCATGTCTAAAGATCATTAGATTTTCTTTTTAACAAAGGATCCTGTGCTCTCATTTTTCACTGGGCCCTGAAAATTGAGTAACTGTTTCTGATATTATACGTGATTTTCTTGGTGGAGCATAAGGCCTACTCTCCTTTCAGTGGGCCCTGACAGCTTAGCGTGTTAGCGTAATTGTATTCTCCTTGAGCTAGAAATTCCTGGGAACACCAGGCTGAATCATGGCATGAAAATTAGGCCTAAGCTGATTGATTGACTTTTTAAAAACTATTTAGTATTCTGAGCTTTCTCTTCTCCATTGAATGAGAAGTAAGGGGCTGTGAGATCTGGAACTAATGCAGTTGTCTTGAGGTCACCATAAAAAAAAAAAAAAGAAGCCTGTCTGAGATGGAAGTCAGCATACGGACAAGAAAAGAGTGGAGCCATAGCTTGTACAGGTTCCTGATGCATAAGGAAAAAAAAAAAAAAAAAAGAATGTCCTGCACCTGAAGCCTGACAAATTGCTAAACATTTTCAATTGAGACAATGAATTCTCTTTTAGCTTCAGTCAGGTTTAATGACATTAATCTGACCCTTAGAATAGAAAGAATCCCTATCAAAATACATTCAACAGAAGTCTGAAGGGAAAACATTTCATTTGTATTTTACTTTTAACAAAATATCTTACAGAGAATTAGGTAAGTGGCCACTCAAATTGCAACTCAAATGAAAAACCTTTATTCCAGTGATGAAAATACAATAGAAAAAGAACTGCTGTGGCTGAAGAAGGGCTGTGTCCTATCCACCACACTCTGCATCTTCTTGAGTGGTCTGAGAAAATGCACCTTGGGCATGCAACTCCATAAAGCACAGTTTCAATAGTTCTTATGTATCCATTCATTTTGTATCAAATCAGTCTACTCACATTTTCTCTCTTTCTTTATCTAGATTTAGTAGCATAGTTTATCTTACATTCTGAAAGAAATTAAGATATTGCTTTTTCAATTGTTTCATCATCTGTGTATTTCTCCCTTACAAATTGCATTTATTATATCCTTGTGAGGTTGACAGTGATTTATTAAGAGACTGTGTATAAGTATAGATCTTTGCCAGTCTAGGCACCCATTTAATAACTGTCTACACAGGACAATATAACATATTTGTTGGTTAATGCCATGAAGATGTAAAAGATAAAAGTTCCACTACAATGGAGGAATAATATCCATCGATTTTTTTCACAGAGGATGTCTGTCGTTCTTAAAACTCAGCTTTTTATTACTTCCAAGTCATGCTAGTATTTATCTTATTCTGTTTACATTTGTATTGATATGACCAGTGTAGCTAGGAAAATGTGAACACATGTAAGAATGTAACTTTAGGCTGTGAAACTGGAAGCAGAAATTCTGTGATGCAGGAGTCACATTTTTTCAAATGTATTCCCGTGTGTCATTAAGTCTTAAGATGTCATCGATTGTAAGACAGACCATTATTATAGGTAATACTAAGAAATTTTTAAATGCAGCTTATTAAAAGTGAATCACTTGAAAGGCACCTTAAATATAAAAACTATACACAACAAAGTTAAGGGAATATCATAAATAATGGAAAATTGTTTTCAAATAAATGTTAATATTTCTACCAGAAATGCATCAGAGGACCAGGTTCTATTTGTCCATCCCAATAGTAGAGGTTGTCTCACTTTAATTTTGGCCAATCTTTTCAGTGTATAATTGTGTTTCTTTGTAGCTATATTTACATTTTTCTTCTTACTGATGAATTAAAGCATACCTTCACATGTGTATTAGTCATTCATGTTTCCTCTTCTGTGGGTTATACATTTTCTTTAACACACTTTTATTGACATAGTTGTTCCCTTACTGTTTTGTCAGAATTGTTAATGTATGTGAATTATGTTTTAGTTATGCATGTTGTAATTATTGTTGCCCAGTTTGGGGCTGAACTTTCAGCCTCTCTTTAAGGATGTAAGTTCTTCATATTAACAAAGTCAAATCTATTCATCTTTTCTTTGTGGTTTCACTTTTGGATCCTATTTAAAAAATACTTTCCTATCCCAAGGGCATAAAATATTATCTTACATTTTAAAATGTTCTTTTTTTTCTCTTTTTTTCCACTGTAAATAAATACAAAATTATATATCAGACTGTATTATTTTATAGATTCACAGTTAATCTTGATATCTGTAGGGCACGTTTCCTCATGTTGATCATTTTCAGAAACATGCATTGTCCCTTCTTGGCTCTGGGTACTTCCCTACATATTTCAAATTCCATAGCATGTTTAGAATCTTCACCAAATTTCCTTAAAAATTAATACATTTTATATTTCTCTCCAGAAATAACTGTTCATTATTTATAAAACTCATTTCTACATGCCTTCAATATTTTTGGGTGTGCATCTATTGTAAATTCTATTTAAGTAACAATTTTGCATGTAATTTTAAAAATAAGCTACTTTATTGCTTCTATGTAGTAAATCAATGAATTTATGTAGTTATGTCTATTAAATATGCTGACCTTTTCTATTAATTTTAATAATTTATAGATTCTTTCATTTCTGTATGTGGAAAACCTTATTTCACAAGAAGATGTATGGAAGAATTATTACATTTTAAATATTTAAAAACTATCAAAAACCCAGTTTCAAGTACTTATCTCAAATGGATAATGGGCTAATATACCCCACCTATTCCTGTGATTTGTATACCATTCCTCTAATTGCACAAGAATCTGGGAAGTTTATGATTCCCAGGAAAGTGAAGAAGGATATTAAGCTCCTGGCCAATTTTAAGCAACACCTTATTTTCCCTAACCCACGTGGACCCTTGAAGTCTCCTATTTATGCTATTAGTTGGTGCAAAAGTAATTGCGGTTTTTGCCATTTAAAAGTAATGGCGAAAGCCACAATAATTTTTGCACCAACCTAATACATACAGAGGTTGAGACATTGCCAAGCCCCAAAAGTTCTGGCACTAGAGCTCTGACTCCATAGAGATATCACACAGTCTTTCCCTGTGGGCAATTGTTCCCTTTCCATATGCTGCAGGGAATGCTGTGAATGCTTCCAGCATTCTTGGACAATTTCCAAGTCTGTTGGAATCTACAGTCTCTTACCTTTGTTGTCCTTGAAGGCACTATATTTTTCTATCCTTCATGGTAGCCCCACTTCTGCCCATTATCCTAGCACAATCTTTTTGATGAAGTTCAGTTTTATGGACAAATGCAAAAGCTGCTGATTTCAAGTATGTTTTCCCCTAGAGAGAGGGTATTAAGTGGGAGAAGGATCTGAGATAATATTTATTACTTTAAAATTGGATGCTTTGGCAGCACATCATTTCGTATCTTAATCTGTATCATCAAATGTGTGATAGGATTTGTTGACGGAGCTGCTGGCATACTGAGACAGCAGTTAGCCACAGAAGGGAGCAGATCTAGTCTCAAGTTCACAGGTACACAGACATCTCTACCAGTGTCTTATTGCTGCTATAGCAAATTCCCACAAACTTGGCGGTTTAAAATGTATTACCTTACATTTCTAGAGGTCAGAAATCAAAAATCAGTCTCACTGAGCTAAAGCAAAGGTGTGAGCAGAGCTAGTTCCTTCTGCGGGCTCTTAAGGGATAATTGGTTCTCTTGCTTTTTCAGGCTCTAGAAGTTGTCTGCATTCTCTGACTTATCACTTCTTCTAGTGTCACATCAACCTCCCGTCTTTGTTGTCACATCTTTGACAGCTAACTCTGACCTCCTCCTATAAAGACGCTTGTGATTACATCAGAACCGTTGAAACAATCCAGAAAAATCTCTTCATCAAGATCTTTAAATAACCCCATCTCCCAGTTCCCTTTTTCGCATAAGCTAATTTTCACTTGTTTCTGGAATTAGGCCAGAGACATTTTTGGAAGGTCATTATTTAGCTTACCACATCTGACTATTAAATATCACTATTTGCATGCCCCTTGGAAATTTGAATTAGACCAATTTAAGTACTTAATTTTAATATTCTTGTGGCTCCTCCTTGCATATATCTAAGTTAATGGGAGCAACTTGCTCAATAAATGCCTAATAATCATTCTATATATTTCTTTTATCCTCACATCCACTTAGATTCTAAATTGCTTCTTATTTTCCTCCTAATTACCAAATTCACCTATTATTTTAATTCTCCCTGAGTTTTATTCCTCATGTTTTCTTCTCTTACATATTAACCATAATAGTTGTAGCAGTCTTCCTGCCATCACACTTACCCTTTTTCAGTTACTCAATACTACAGCCATCAGAGTAATTTTTATAAAACATAATCTGATAAATCGCCTCTGTTCCCAACAGAAAATCTAAAAATCTGAAGTTGGACCATGCAAGAGTTTTCTGTTTTCTGTGGGGTAAAACCTGCAATAGATGGGCAAGGCCCTGCTAGACTGCATAGGCTGTAATCATATTTACTAGAGTGATGGTGTGATTAAATTTTGGGTTCCGTACGGGACTGAATTCTCCACAACACAGAAAGCATGCCTCCTTTGCTCACTACTGAATTTCCAGGAGCTGGCACAGTACATGACAAATACATGCTCAATTGGTTGGATACAATATTGAGGCCTTTTAGAATCTAGTCTTTGTCTTTTAAGTTTTCCTTTCCAATTTACACACATATACACACACACAAACCCCAAAATCATGTACAGTACTGAATTAATTGTTCTTCTGCAACTAGTTTGTCATATTCTTGTGCATCTGCTGTCCAGACAATTCTACAATGTTTGCCTGTAGCTTTTTATCTTTCTAAATGAATGGAAAATTGTAGTTGAACCTACAGACACTTAATTAAATGTTAGTCCACTCTGTGTGTATGTAGGTCTATAATACTTAAGAAGGCATGGCCGAGAGGACAAAATATCTGAAAGTCATCTAAATTAAAATGGAATCACTTGCAGGAAAAAAAAATTAAAAAAACAAATCTGACAGAGAGAGCCAGGGAAGCCCATGAAGAGATGGTTCTCATGCATGTATCTGATAACAAGACTATTGCAAAAAGACCCTGCAAAAACTACAACGTTGAACAAATGTCATTACAGCTGATACAGTTTGGGTTTGTGTTCCCACCCAAATCTCATCTTTAATTGTAATCCCCAGGTGTCCAGGCAGGGACTTGGTGGGAGGTAATTGGATCATGGGGCCTCTGCTCTTCTCAAGATAGTGAGGGAGTTCTCATGTGATCTGGTTGCTTGATACATGTCTGGCATTTTCCCCAGCACTCTCTCTCTCTAGGGATTAGTGATCCTTGTAGCCAAGTGTAATTACCTCAAAACAACGATGCAATCCTTCTCATTTATTTCTTTGAAAGTCTTTGTCTTCCTTTACCTTCCTGAATTTACACATAGTTTACTATGGCATGTGTATTCCCATTGTAATGCCCTATTCCAGAATAAATGCCATTTCCTTTTACAGAGCCTCTCTCTGTCTTTTAGGTTGACAAATAGTTTGCAGAAAATTAAGATTTGGGCTTTTGTACTTGTATTAGATTTCCATGCTGCCATAAAAATTCACAAATGTAGTAGCTTAAAATAACACAAGTTTATTATCTCATTTTTCTGCAGTCCAGAAGAAGTCTAGGATGACTCAAATGATGTCTTTGCTTTAAATTTCACAAAGCCAGGATCTAAGTGGCTTTGTGAAGCCACTGAAGGCTCTGAAGATATTCTGTCCCTAGTCTCCTTCAGTTTGTTGACTAGATTCAATTATTTGCAGCTACAGGACTGGAGTTCCTGCCTCCAGTTGGGAGTGGTCCTTGTTCACAGAGGCTACCTTTCTCTTTTTCTCAAGCTCTCTACATGGTCCACTGTACCAGCAACAGTGCTTTCCTTCCATATTATGTCTCCTGACTCTTCTTCAGTTACATTATGAACTGACTCTTCCGTTTTTCTTTTCTTCTTTTTTAAAATAAAATTTAATGTTTAAATTGGCAAATAATTGTACATATTCATGGGGTACATTGTAATGTTTTCATGTCTATAATGTATAGTGATCAGATCAGGGTAATGAGCATATCCATCATCTCAAACATTTATCTTTTTTTGTGTGTGTTGGGAATATTCAATATTCTTCTTGCTATTTGAATCTATATAATGCATTATTGTTAACTGTTTTTAAAGGCACTTGTGATTACAGCGAGTCCATTCAGATAATATGCAATAATCTTCCTAATTTATTGTAAGCTGATTAATATCCTCATTCATTCATCTTCAAAGCCACTTCACAAGAGTGCCTAGACTAGTGTTTAATTGAATAAAAAAATAACAATTAGTGATTGATTGAAAACAATCTGTAAGGAGGGAGGGAGGAAAACTAGAATTCTGTTTTCCCTGGTACTGGCAAGGAAGGAAGAATTTCTAACCTTAGGAATAACAGAATGGCATCAAGAGGTCTTCGAAGCATTTAGGATACTGTCTATAAAAGTGAGGCAGGGACTAGAGTCTATACAAAAAAAAAATGAGAGTTTTTTAGATATTGGAAAATTTACATTTTTCCATGTTTCTTATATTTTAAATTGGTTTATTTTTGTTTCTCTTTTTTATCTCCTCTTGGAAATTAATAGGAAACTGGTTTAAATTAAAATTGTCTTTGTGTTATATTTATGAACTGATAAAATTCAGAAAAGTTGAAGACACAGCATCCTAGTACGCTGCAGGCTTGAGCAAAAAAGGAAGCCAGGTGGGAGCAGTATGTGTTGGGAGCTAGTGAGGAGGGAAAACAGATTGTGTGCCTGAGGCCTGCAGGAACAAAGTGAAAGATTAACTGGAAGACTAGTCATGGAAAATTATTCAAGAATAGCAATAATACTTTGTTTTTTAAGATTTAATTACCTCAAGCCAAAAACTTAAGGTTTTTATATTGGTTCCTTAGTATATGTCTGTCTTCTGGTTTGTTTCTTCCCTAAGTCTACGGTACAGATGATCCACAGAAATGGGTAGTCCGATTTTTGTAAAGATTAACAGGTTAGGATAGCAATATAAAGAGTAATATTCTTTTAACAGTACATTCTGAAATTTGGTATTCTTACGTGGCATGTATAAAAGCACACTTTATTTTCTTTTTACATTACTTTGACATTTCTAAATTTTCACAATTAATATTTATTATAACAAATATTCAGTGATAAAACACTTAATATCTAAATAACTGCAAAAAGGCATTCATTATTTTTGCGTTACTAATAGCATCAATTATTATTTTTTCTCTTTCTCCTTCTTTTATACTTTTTTTTATTCAACATAAAGTATAACTGGAGTGTCTGAAATTTGCCACATGCTTCAAAATAAAATTGAATAAAGTAATCCTAGAAAAGATCAGTCTGTTGTAAAAAGATGGGCAAAAAAAAATCATATTCAATGAGTATAGGAAATGTTACAAATGGGAAAGCTTCTAAAAGTCAGCATAAATAGATATGGAGTGTTTTAGAATGTGAACTAGCCACCCAGTTGTTGGATTGGCTTGTGGAGAAGGTTCATTTTATAGATCACTTCTTGAAAGGTGATGTAATCTATGTATATTGAGGTTGAATTTTGACACATTCTATTTGGGAAGATCCATTCTGGTATCATACACTTTGTTCCTGTACTAATAACTGATTAGGAACATCCCATTGTTCAAAGATAGCTAGTTTTGGTATTTAGTTAATTTTTGTTCTCCTGATGGGGTTGGAAAAAAAAAAGCTTAAATTAGCCTTACCATCATACTTCTCATCTCTATTAGACCCATACTTCATTTGTCCAAAAAAATCCTGTAAATAAATGCATTATAATTGCTATGCAAACATGGATTCACGTAAGAGGAGTCATTGTCACTACCTACCATGACACACCAGCATGCAGAGTCAAAACTAAAATAATGTTTTCATGCATACGACTTTCCTGGTCCTCTTGCCCCTTACAATCATATGCCAACTCCATACCCTTCCATTAGAGAAATTCCAGAGTAGCTGCTACCATTATATGGAAGACTGAATAATATTCCCAGGCATAGGTGAAGTGTCCTTAAATTTATATTTGAGACTCCACAGTTTGATGTTATGCTGATATGCAACAAGTTAAACTGTTAACTTCCACATACATTATTTTACCTTTTATTAAACAGGTGTGAGGGGGAAATGCAGTAAAATGCTACAAAAAATAATATGTAAATACTTTTATTTACATATTATTGTAATATGTAATTACAATAATGCTTTTACAAAAATAATGCTTTTACAAAAATCAAAAATCAAAAACTAGTTATGGCCCAGTGGCAATGAATAAACATGATACAGCTTTGGTAATTTACCAACTACTTATAAGGCACAAAATAGTTTAGCAACACATATCAGAATATGATATATGTATGTATGTATGTGTGCATGTATTTATTTCTGCTTGTAGTAATTTCTATACTCATGGTATTTTTTAATCATTTCTTTGGGTTATCTCTAGTTTCATATGACAAAAGTATTTCCTAACATCATTAATTCTGTGCAAAAGTTTGAAATTACTCCTTCAAATTGTATATCATAAAATAACAGCTAAAACATAAAAATAACTACAGTTTAACAAATAATGAAGATTATAGAAAATATTTACATAATATTTTTTTTTTAAACCGGCAAAATAGTAATTTTTTTATTAGCTATGTTTGCATTATTAATACCTGTATAGGATACATTTTATACATACATATATGATAAAATACATTTTATAGAATTTTATAGCTTGCATTTTCATCACCTAATACACAGTTTCCCTTTTCCCTAAGTATTTTTCAAAATATATTGACTATTTTACCTTCCTTTTTCATGCACGATAAAATTTGCTTCATCAGTCATACAATGTCAAAGACTATCTTGGGAAATTTCTCACTTGGAGCACAAATTATAAAATATAATGATAAGTTTCAACCTGTAACTGATTTTGAAACATGCATTTCTTTTGAAAATTATAAAATTTGACCAATTGTTTATAGTAAGACTCTTGAATAAGGTAGTTCCAAGTGATGTTTCTTTATAAATACTAAAGTCAAACCCTTTATAATTCATGATGCAAATTCTATAATTTAAATGACATAGTCACTATGTCAAATAAATGTTCTCCCATAAATTGAAGGGATTTTATCATTAAAATACAGAATAAAAATATACTTCATGATAAACTTAACTCAAACCATCATCAATTCATATGAAATAAGTGTGGTTATTTTCTTAGGAAGATATACATAAAGAAGTAAATTTGTGATATACTTTTGAGTTTAATGACAGTAGGAAGAAAAAGTGGTGTTTTTTTTCTTTGAACTAGCTCACACCTGTTTATTCAGATGCCTAATTTTAAATATAGTACATATTCAGAGTTGCAGAATTGTTGCTTAGACAATCAGATTCTATGACTAAAAAATACCAATTGAGCTAATCTGGAACAACTTAAATGATATTTTTTTTCTTTTATTATCAAATATAGAAAAGAAGTATTACAGAAAACGGATATTTAGATTGTAAAAGATAAATTCAAGAACCTAAACCTCAAACAGAATTTTTGCAAAATGTGGAGTGACGTGAAAAAAAATTACATAAATCATCTTTTTTTTCTATGTATGAGCCTGTGATGTAAGGCATTTTACACTTGTAAGGAGGGCAGAGTGGCCCTAGTCTATGTGTTTCTATAGGTTCCTGAGACAATATGCACTGCCTTTCTATACTGGACTATTATAACATCAACAATTATAGTATTTTGGGAGGGGTGGGAAGAAAGTTCCACGTCTCACTCGACTCTTACATACTCCCATGAGCAGATGCTAGATATTATTAGGACTATTTATAAACACTTGGAGCAACACTGTCTATTCCAGAAGTCTAGAAATAACTGAAAGACTCATGAATTTTACAGAAAGATAGAAGCCATGTAACACTTTTCCTGCTAATAACTTTAATATTATGAAATATTGGAGAGCTTGGAGGACACCAGATGAAAAATATTTTGAGAAAATAAATTATTATAAGTAACATTGCTAAAATTTTCAGCACTTTTGTTTCTCTGAAACAGAAGGTGGAATTCAGGCTGGCCTCACATGCCAG
Organism: Pan troglodytes; assembly: GCF_028858775.2. Lineage (NCBI taxonomy): Eukaryota > Metazoa > Chordata > Mammalia > Primates > Hominidae > Pan > Pan troglodytes. The sequence continues at coordinate 95,356,560 of NC_072412.2, read as the reverse complement.
CAAGAACTCTAGGCTCAGTAGAAGATCTCAAGTTTTTCTGACTCTCTAGAGCAGAATCCTTTTTCGCTGCATGGATGGAATCTAAGGGTACAGCTCTAGATTGCTGCCTTCCACAACAGATGTTAAGAAGGCAAGGTTCCATAAATATTTTAAGATTTTATTGTGTATGTGAAGACACATACTTTTATTTTTAATTTAAATCAGAAGTATAAAAATGAATGTATGCTATTTGTCCACTAGGGAAACAAAACAAAGCAGTCTAAAAATTTCAGGTAGGAGAGGATGTAATACAAGGTGCTTACAAAATAGATGGGAAGACTGAAAAACAGGCTCTATTTTGTCTCCAAGAATATTACAGAAGTGATTCAACAGTGGGCAATACTACAACTCAATCCAATTACATTAGGGCTAAACCAGAAGCAAAAAAGAAAAAAAATTATAGCTTTTGACATGGCTACCTCTCACACCCAGAAGAAAAAAATGGAGAGTGGGAGACTGTCCAGGAATGGCTCATATTTCCATGCTCCTGCTTGGCAGCACCCTGCCTGCTAGCAGTCAAGTACTGTAGTATAATAATCTGTGACTCGTTTTTGCTTCTGTCACAGGATCTTTCGAGTGTCATTTCACCAGCCAGAAACCTCTGTGCCCAGTGGCGCCTTTACCTGAGATTTGTTTGGACCCGCTGGGCTCCTTCTGCACACTAGGCCCGGCAGACACCCTACCCGCCCAGATCCCATGCCTGATAAGGGTAAGCCATGCGTGGAGCAAGAGTGTAGGGATGCCCGGGTACAGAGCTGCGGCTGGGTGGCTGCAGCCACACCTGGGAGGGGAGGGCTCCCACCCCACCAACGCATATGGGAGCGGGGTTCCTGCTTCTTCCAGGCTCCTGGCGGCTCCATTGCATGCGTAGCCCCCCGGCCATGCCTTCCCCGCTGCAGCGGGCACCTTAACAGTGGCCACTCCAGACAGGTGGCCTCTGACATCACTTCCAAGTCTCAAAAATGTACATGAAATGTTTTAAGTGAAGTTTCTGGATTCAGGAGAGTTTGGGCTATAGTGGCCTCTAATCTTCCAGCATGTAGTAGTCTCTAATCTTCCAGCATTCTCAATTAAATAAGATAGAATGTGAAATTGGATGCAGTCCATCCAGAAAAGCCCCCACATAGATTATATTCCTTAGTAATCATTAATGTACACAAATAAAATCAGAAATTTGAAGAAAAAAATGGTGAAATGTTTCTTTCAGCAATGAAAATTTATGTCCCCTAAAGTTAAAAGAAAACTCTATATTAAATTATTTATATGTTTACAATATTTCAAAATCATATCATCAGGTGTTAACAACATCCTAATATAATGTATTACAGATCTGTGGAGATTATTTCAATTTTTAAAAATATGTAATTTTTATTTATTTCTAGATGTCTGCATTATTAAATACAGGTCACTATAAATAATTAAATCATTTATGATTTGGTGTTTGTTACTAAATTATCTGAGCCTCATTGTACTCTTCTATGAAACACAGATGATAAAAATTGAATGTTCAGCTTAAACAAAATGGTGTATTACATGACTTGTGTATCATAAACGTTCAAATACTATTAGCTATAATAGTAAAATGGTCACGAGTGTGATTGATTATGTAGAAATTATACGGAAGACTCCCTCTGGAATGCTGCCAGAGTTTTTGCATGAAAAAAAGTGTTTTCTTGTTATTTTTGTGTATAAACAATATATTGACTTGCTGAAAGTGTACTAATTACAATTTTTTTCTGTAACTCTAAATATACTACTGGCATCACAGAGTTTTTTTATTTGTTTGAATGCATGTAGACTTTTCTTAATGCTGGAAATTCAAAAATGACAGTAGGCTATGTGTATTTGTTAGATTTCTTTCTTTTTTGGAAAAAAAACACTTTAATTTTAAGACAACTGCAAGCAACTCAAACAATGGATTGTTGCTACAACACTTGTTAGCTTTTCACAATCTAGTTATTGCAAAGTCATATGGAGAAATGTTAATGGACAAAGTAAAAAACGAGGCACCTTAATGAATGTAAAATTTGAAATAAAAAGACATTCAATCCACTGACTTCTAAAAGAGGCTAAATATACCTCTATATATTATATTCTAAAATTGTATTGCCTACTATTGTGTCCTGGAGTCTACAATTAATTTTAAGGAAATGCATAAACAAAACTGTGTGCAACCTGCAAAGTGAAAATAATTTTCTTAACTTCATTTCATGGAAAAGACAATGAAAAATCTAGTATGGTATACACAATTTGCAGTGCAGTGGGCAGTATAGTCCTCACAGCTCAAAGATAACAGATTTATGTCTTTAATGTGGTAAAGTGAGAGAGAAACATTCCCCACCCCACCACCTTTCAAAACAACTCTGTCTTGTGTTTGTTACTATTCTTTTCTTCTTTAATTATGTGATTAATTCCACCTGCTCTATTTGTACCTTTGTATATTCTTATTTTAAACCTTTATTTAAATCCCTATTTCACTGTATTTATTATCTAATCATTTTTATATTTTCCTTATAATTTATATATCTTTTTTCTTTGTGTTTTGTGATATTTTAAATGCATTTTTTTCTTTTGAAATTGTTTTCCATTTGAAGGAAACTTACAAACATTATACAGAGTTTCTTCATAGCATGCATCAACTTTTCTATCTTGTTAAGATTTGATACTACTATGATACATTTGAAATAACTAATAAATTAATATTGATGCATTATTATCAGCTAATGTCCATATGCTATACAGATATCCTTAGTTTTTAACTTAGTATCTTTTTCTCTGTTTTAAGACCAATTCCAGGATAAAACACTACCTTTAATAATTGTATCTACTTAGTATCCTTTTGACTGTGACAATTTCTCGGGCTTTCCTAGTTTTGGAAGACTTTGACAGTTTTAAGGAGTACTAGTCAGATATTTTGTAGACAACCTCTCAGTTGAGGTTTTACTGATGTCCTTCTAGACTGGAAGGACTCCAGTCCTGCTAGACTGGAGTTGAAGGCTTTCAGGAGGAAGAAATGTACAGAGTTAAAGAACCTTTCTCATTACATTACTGTCAAGGCTAAATACTATCAATGCGATTTATGACTATTGATGTTGACTAAGATAGTATTCATCAGGATCTTTACTGTGGAGTTATTCATTTTCCACACTTTCCAAACTATATTATTGTGGAGAAACTCGCCATGTGCACCATACACATAAGGAATGAAGAGTTATGTTCCACCTTCTTAATGTAGAGATAGCTACATAAATTTTTTCAAATACTTCTGATTGGGTGTTTTCTCTAGTCTCCTTTATTTACTAACTTATTCAATAACTTCTACCAGAATGGAGCCATAGATATTTCTTTTATATGTAATTCAATATTTATTCATTATGTTGCTCAAATTCTTCCAGCTTTGTCCCTTGGGAGGTTTCTTAATTGGATCCTGTGTCCCTGTGAAGTGTCTCCACCATGGTGCTTTTTGAGCACATCCTTACCCTCTGGCACATAGACTACTCCAGGCTCACCTTATATATTCCCTAGCCAATTCATGGGTCTGCTTTTTGTCAAGGATACCTGCGTTTTTGAATTGGGTGATAGTTTTTTAAAAACAAGATCGGCTTATTGCTATTGAGGTGTCACTGCTTCCAGACCTTCTCAGCAAACATAGCTTGAAAGTGTGTGTGTGTGTTTAACATGGTATCACATGGTTTATTCTAGCCTCCTTGACTCTGTCTGTAACCTTTCATTCCAACAGTGGGACATCTAGCTCCCAGGAGTCAGCTTCTGCCATTCACTTACTTACTTGTTCAGTTTCAGTATTCAATTATAGTGGCTTCAGCGTTGTTAGCTTAATCTCATGAATAACAACATTGCCAAACAAACTCTGCTTGTTTACTGATCCTTTTGTATTTAGTCTGATAATATCCACTCTTTTTCAAAATAATATAGGCAAAAACATTTTCCCTATCCCTTCCATGAAATTGTCTCACATATTATAATTACATTCTTCTGTGACAGTCGGAATTCCATCCTAGGATCCCCCAACTTCATAATTTATTCCTTAACATTTTTTCATACATTAAAGTTCACCTTGTTTTTCATATTATTCTGTAGGCTTTGACAAATGTATAGTGTCATATATCCACTATTATAGTGCCATACAGAATAGATTCACAGATCAAAAATATACTCTCTGTTTCACCTATTCAGATAGTTACAGCTATCTAGAGTGGTGCTTTGGGGAAAATTCAAATCCACGTTGAACTTTTCAGTGGTCATTAAGCTGATGGTTTGCACATTCTCCTGTTTGTCATGCTACCTGTTGGTTTTCAAAGCTCCCACAGACCTGGGATAGGGTAAAAGGAATAATGTAAGTTAAAATGCCAAGAACCTTGTGTTTTACATTCAGTAAATGCTCCTCAGATTTTTGTAAGCCTTTTATCATTTAAAGAGTTTGAAAAAAGTTTATTTTGACTATTTTTTTCAGTGTTCTTATCACTTAAATGGAGGATCAATTTTTTTAAGATGCTTACCACACTATCCAAGGAGTGATTCCCTTCCAGCTCTCTTTAGATAGAAACTTAAGTTGTTTCCCATGATTTATAATAAATAATGAAACATTGAATAGCATAATATTTTTACACAATCATGAGCGTGCCAGTAAATAAGTTATGTGAGATGGAATATTGGCTCAAAACAATTGAATATTGTTCTACCATAACTAGGAATGAACTACTGACACATACTGCAACTTGATGATGTCCTAAGTGAAAAAAGCCTAATTCAAATGTACACACTATATGATTCCATTCATATAAAATGGCCTTCATTGACAAATATAGAATGACATAATAGAGATTTGTAGTTTCCAGAGGCTAGGATTATGTGGGAGTGGAGAGTGACTGCTAATGAGTATAGTGTTTATTTGGGGTTGACGAAAATGTTCTAGAATTAGAAAGAGGTAATGGTTGCACAAATCAGTGAATATATTAAAAACTACTGAATTATACCTTTTAAAATAGTAATATGTAAACTTTAATTAGAATAAGTACTTTATGATTCATTCCTACTATAACTAGTATGAATCTATAATAAGAAAAGGTAGATTGTTATAGACTTACGCATTGCTACACAAACCTGAAAAATTTCATAAGTTATATTGAGTTTCAAAACTTATGTTAATGACCTAATAGTAGCCACAAAACATTCCTCAAATTGTTTTAAACATAAGGGGTTTTAAGTGTTTGTGTACAGACACATGTAAATAAAGAGAAAACAAACTGGAACATTGCAAAGAACTTTCGTTCAACTTAAAATTTGTCAACTTCCAAACTCAAGCTTTTCTCAGGCTGAAAATCTAATGGGGAAGAAATCCACGATCAGTTTTCTGCTTTTATTCAGTGTATACCCAAGTGCTGTGATTCTTTATATTCTTCAGGATAGTAGTGAGCAAAAGAAAACCAGGTAAAGATCAATAGAGCTTGACTGGTTTTATTGTGAACTAAAGTTAATTTGGCCATGTCAGTGGGGTTGGGCTCAGCGGGAACAGAGGTAGATTGTAACGCAATAAGGGCTCAGGACCCAATGAAGGCTGTGTGTTCAGGGCTTTTAAAGCCACCTCTGACCAACTGGAACATGCAGAGTGTAATGATTTCAGATTCATTTGTATCAACCAAATCCTGCACAACTTAATTTTTAGACAAATTTAATTGGGAAATACACAAAAACTCTTATTCTGAAACTGTGATTCCCAACACTCATTTGACTCTCAATAGAAAAATATTTCTCCTTTGTTTTGAATCTAAATCTGTAGTTTGCCAATCTTTTTTCCTCATTTTTATTCTTCTAAGGATCTTTTGTTGATTTCTTTTTATTAATTCACTCCCTCCATAAAATTTCCATTCCACAGCTATACAATATATCTATGTACCATGGCCCTTTGGAGGGTCATAAACTGTTGTAATATCTAACCCTTCTGACCAAGTACACCTTTTTCGGAAAATATAATTTCTATTGAGGAATCCACTACATATATTGCATTCCGTCTGTTTCACTGTTCTTGAATGAGTAAAGATTAATAGGAGCTCTTAATTATCTATTAACAAGCAGATGGATACTTCTTTTGTTCTACTTCTGCCCAATACGTTGCCATTCTCTATACACTAGGAATAAATGGATGTTTGTGCTATCATTTCAGAGATCAAGTTGTTTTCAAAGACAAGACAAGTACATTGAAACAAATTCAATACTAGTAGGGCTACTTCACTGTGTACCAATTTCTTGAATATTTGGTAATCCTGCTTCTCCAATGACCAGTTTAATGTATTGTCTTTTCAATTGAATCATCCTTAAGCTTTGGGGCCTACGTTAGTTTTTTTTTGTGTTATCCAGTGAACGATATGCATGTGATATGTTAAGCCATTCTTAGTATATTTGTTGCTTGGAACTTAAGGCTCTCTAGCAGAGCTGATGTTGAAATCAAATAATCGACAAATATAAAATAAATTTTAATTATGTTTTCTATGAAATATATTTTTGCTAAGATCCTAGTCCTCATTCTTTCCAAACTATCAGTTTATAGCTACTTTTTTCAGGATATTCCCTTCTGAATTTCCAGAAATATATGCCAGTCCCACAGGAATGGATCTGTGGTTCAACCCACGATACCATCATTTTATCTTATCTATTTGTGTTTTGAATAAGATAAATTTCTTTTCATTCCAGGCATTTTGGTGATTTTTTTTTCTATAGTTCTGTATTGTAATGAAGGATTTTTCTTCTTATTATGAATCCACAGTCATTTAATTTTGGGAAGATTATAAGGGAGTTACGTCACAGACCTCTGTTAATGTGCCGTAAAAGTACTAATCCTTAAAAACGTGTCCCGTCTTACCTTCCTACATTGTTGTATTATATATCTTAACACTTAATATCAGTAGCAGTACTTGTTTTCTTCAGAATATTATTATTTAAAAAAACATGAAATGGAAAGGACACAGGGATGATTAAAAAAACCATTTTAGGAGTTTTCAGTTGGCATTTAAGAAGCTTGGAAATCAACACTCCATCCTAATAATAAAAAATGTGGCAAACTAAAAAATCAACAACTCTTCTTAAATCAGTAAGCAAAGTGACATAATAGGCAAACAGCTGCCACCAGAATTTGAGAGAACATCAGGCAAATACAAAGAATCAGATCTTACTGGAGCAGAAACCCATAGGCAGCAACCTCCACAGGAACCAGTCCTGAGATAGGAAAACTTAACTTGTAATTGCTAAATTGCTGAAGATCCAGCGTAGCAAAACCTGCAAGATGAAAACTCCAGGGGGACACAAGTCAATGGGGGATGAGAAAAAAGGAGGCCACACTTAAGTGAATTTTACTACCAGGTACTCTACCAGGTCCTCACAGTGAACATCAGAGAAAAATCTACTTATGCTTTGGCAGAGGCAGAGAAAATTAACTTTTAAAAACTACTTCAGAGGATTCTGTTCTTAACAAGGTCTGCTCTCAGGAGAAGCTATTTAACCATAGTCTAACCTGCTGGGGTTCTAACAGAGCTTAACTTACTTGTGGGAAGGGAAATATCCCACTCAAAATAACTGTGATTATCCTGTGTCACCCAAGGGTGTTAAAAAATAAACAAAAATACTACAAAGAAACACACATGAAGTTCACAATTCAGAGCCACAGGCTCACTAAGGACTGAGACTTAATCGTGAAACCATGGAATGCTTCCCTTCAAGCTAGATTTTACCACCATATTCATAAAAACGTATTCATACTAATCCCTTTTACGCAGTACATCATTTCCAGCTGTCAATAAAATATTGCAACACATAGTAAAAGACAAGTAATAATAACTTGAAGAGATAGAGCAACTGTCAAAAAACAGTCGCAGATTTGGCAGGGATGTTGGAATTCTCAGACTGGGAATTTAATACAACTATGATTAAGTTAAGGTCTCTAACTGATAAAGTGGACAGCCTACATGAACACATGGACAATGTAAACAGACAGATGGAAATTTGAGTCAATGCTTAAATACATACTAGAGGTTAAAAACACAGTAATAGAAGTGAAGAATGCCTTTGATGGGCGCTTATCAGCAGACTGGATACAGCTGAGAAAAGACTCTCTGCCCTGAGGATATCAGTATAAATCTCCAAGATGGAAGAACAAATAGAAACATAATGAAGAAAGAAAGAAAGAACACCAGCATATCTAAGAACTATAGGACGACTACAAAAGATGTGCCACATGTATATAGACAGATGGTCTGCTACTTACAATTGTTCGACTGGTGATTTTTCTTACTACAAAGATGGAAATACGATACACATTCAGTGGAATTCTTGCTTTGAGTACCCATACACCCGCTCTGTTTTTACTTTCAGCACAATAGTCAATATGTTACATGAGATACTCAACACTTTATTATAAAATATGCCTTGTATTAGATGATTTTTGCCTACCTCTAGACTAATGTAAGTGTTCTGAGCATGTATATTTTAAGCTAAGCCATAATGTTTTGTGGGCTATGTGTATTAAATACCTTTCAGTTACAATATTTTCAACTTAAGATTGGATTATTGGGATATAACTTTATTAAAAACCAAGGAACACCTGTATTTAGAATGCCAAAAGGAGAAGGAAAATGAAAAAAAACAGGTGAAATATTTGAAGCAATAAAATTACTGAGAATTTTCCAAAATTAATGCCAGATATCAAATGAAAGATCCAGTGAGCTCCAAGAACACCATGCTGGATAAATGCCAGAAAACTACAAATAAACATATCAATTTGATATTACAAAAAATGAAAGATGAAGCAAAAATCCTGAAAGAAGCTACAGGAGAAAAAAATACCTATAGAGAAGTAACGATAAAAATTAAACACAAAAACATTACAAGAAAGATAACAGTGAAGTGGAATGTTTAAAGTATTGAGAAACAGAAAACAACAACAACAAGAGAAATCCACCAATCTAGATTTCAGTACTTTATGAAATTATTCTTCAAAACTGAAGGAGAAATAAAGACTTTCTAAGACAAACAAAAATTGAAAGTATTTGTTTCAGACCTGTAATCCCAGCACTTTGGGAGGCCGAGGCAGGCAGATCATGAGGTCAAGAGATCGAGACCATCCTGGCCAACATGGTGAAACCTCGTCTCTACTAAAAATACAAAAATTAGCTGGGCATGGTGGTGTGCGCCTGTGGTCCCAGCTACTTGGGAGGCTAAGACAGGAAAATCGCTTGAACCCAGGAGGTGGAGGTTGCAGGGGGCCGAGATCATGCCACTGCATTCCAGCCTGGCAATAAAGAGAGACTCCTGTCTCAAAAAAAAAAAAAAAAAAAAAAAAGAATGAAAGTATTTATTACCAGTTGATCTGTCTTGCACGCAGTGTTAAAAGAAAGTACTTAGAGAGAAGGAAAAAAAAATGTGTCCAAAATTCAGATCAACATTTATAAAAGAGCACCTGAAAAGGAATGATTAAATATAAAATAAAAGTTTTTGTTTTCCTTATTCTTGATTGATCTAACAGATAGTTTTCTAAAAAAATAGAAGCAATGAATGTGTTTCATTATGTATCCGTATATACACATATATATGCTTGGTGTTCTCAATGCATTCAAATATATATGCGTATATAGTTTAATCTTATGCAGCATCAGTCTGAACAACACAGGTCAATTTATATGCATATTTTCTTCCACTTTTGCCACCTGTAAAACAGTAAGAACAATCTCTTCTCTTCATCTTCTCCCTAAGCCTCGTCAGTGTGAAAACAATAAGGATGAAAACCTTTATGATGATCCACTTCCATTTAATGAATAGTAAACATATTTTATCATCCTTATACATTTTTAAATAACATTTCCTTTGGTCTACCTTAATTTGTTGTAATAATACAACATATAATACATAAAACACACAAAAATACATGTTAATTCATGGTTTTTGTTTTTGGCAAGGATTCCAATCAACAGTAGACAATTTGTAGTTAAATTTTAACAGTCAAAAGTTATTTACAAATATTCTACTGTATGGAGGGTCAGTGTCACTCAAACCCTGTTGTTCATGAATCAACTCTATATACCTACATACATGTTTTAAAATATATAACATTATATATATGTATATACCTGAAGTTCTCTGAGCTTCCTGGATTTTTTTTTTCAGCAATGGCATTAATTATCTGCATGTGTGTGTGTGTGTGTGTGTGTGTGTCTGAGTGTGTTTGTGCTTTTGTATCAGTGAAATAAAAATATCAACAATGATACAGGTGACAGAAGAGAGAAATTATAAACATTTGGTTATTTTGTTACTTTGTTATTTGTAGTATTACTGGCAGTACATGTGAAGTGATATAGTGTTATCTGAGAGTGCGTTGAATTATTTATAAATGTATATTAAAAATTCTAGGGCAACCACTAAAAAATTGAGTAAGAAATGAAGACAATTAATATATTAAAAAAGAAGAGAAAATGGAAAGTTATAAAATGGTCACTTTAAACCACAAAAGGCAGACAAAGAGTGGAAGACCAAAAAGGAACAAAGAACAATAAAAACAAATGGAAAACAGTAAAAAAAAATTGTTAGATATTATTCCACCTATATGTTTAAATATCAATGGTCTAAATGCACTACTTAAAAAATAGATATTTTTAAGACTGGATAAAAAAAAAAAGCAGATTCAACTAACTCTATGTTGTCTACAGGAAACACTTCAAAGATAAAGACACCAATAGGTTAAAGATAAATGAATGAAGAAATATATACCATGTTAACACTAAGCAAAAGAAAGTGAGATTAGTAATATTAACTTCAGACAGAGTAATTTCAAAGCAAGGAATGTTATCAGACATAAAGAAGGTCAAAATAATGATAAAGGAGTCAGTTCTTCCTGAACACATAACAATCCTTAAGGTGTATTGTCTAACAATAGGCCATCAAAATATATAAAGCAAAAAGTGATTAGAACTGCCAGAAAAAATAGATGAATCCAATATTATAATTGGAGACTTTAATATCTTTCTATCTTTGAACAGATCCAGCAGGAAATAAGTCTGTAAAAATATACTTCAAAACAACAACATAATTAAATTGATATAATCGACATATATAAATATTTTAGGCAACAACAGCATAACATACATCCTTCTCAAGCTCACATGGAACATTTACCAAGATAAACCATATTCCAGGCCTTTAAAAAACCATAATAAAATTTTTAAAAATAGAAATCTTACAATTTTTGCCCTCAGTTCACAATGCAATTGAACTAGAAATTAAAACAGAAAAATAGCTGGAAAATCACAAAATACATACAGATTAAACAAAGTACTTCTAAACAACACATAAGTCAAGGCCGAAATCTCAAGAGAATTTGAAAATATTAATAATTTGACCTAAATAGCAATAAAAACACAACTTATCAAAAATTTGTAGGATGAAGTGAAAGCAGTGCTTAGAGGGTAATTTTATACTGAAAGCATATGTTAGAAGAGAGTAAAGATCTGACATGAATGATCTCTCCTTCCTTCTTCAGAAATGAGAAAAAGAAGACCAAATTAAATTTAATGTAAGTAGAAGAAAAAATTACAAAAATTAGAGCAGGAATTAATAAAATTAAAAACAGAAAATCAATAGGAAGATCAACAAAAACAAAAGTTGGATCTTTGAAAAAGTCAGTAAAATTGATGCATCTCTAGAAGGAAAACAAGAGAGGACACAAATTACTCAATCGGAAATAAAAAGAGGAGGTTACTAAAGATCCCATGGACATTAAAGTAATAATAAAAGAATACAGTGAACTCTATTACTGCAAATCTGATAACCTTGATGAAATGAAGACTGTCAAAACTCATTTAAGAATAAATAGACAATATGAATAGACCTGTATCTATAAAATAAATGGAATCAATAATTAATAACTTTAGAAAACATAAAGCACCAGATGTAGAGGAGTTTACTGATGAATTCTACCAAGAATTTAAGATATATCTATATCAATATCTATATCTATATATATCTATATATCTCTATATCTATCTATCATCTATCTATCTATCTATCTATCTATCTATCTATCTATCTATCTATCTTTAAATAGATATCTTGGAGTTTCCATACAGAGGACTAAGTTATTTGTGAACAGACAGTTATACTTCTTCCTTACTATCATACATATATAGATATAGATATAGATATATATGCATGCCATTATCTACAATCTCTATCAAAAGATAGATTCAGAGGGAATACTTTCTAAGTCATCTGATGCAACTAGCATTACTATAATACCAAAACCAGAAAAAGGTATTACAAGAAAACTACAGAATAACATTTCTCATGAGTACAGATGCAAAAATCATCAACAAAATATTAGCAAATTAAATCCATCAATGCGTAAAAATAATTATATATTTTGATTAAGTGAAATTTATGCAAACCTGGTTCAATATTTAAAAATCAACTAATGTAATCTATCAAATCAGTAATAAAATAACATTGTAGAAAATAACATGATCTTATCAATAGATGCAAAAAAGCACTTGGCAAAACCCAACAGCCATTCATGATAAAAAGTCTCAGTAAACTAGAAATAGAGGGAAGCTTCCTCAACTTGGTAAAGAATATCTACAAAATAAATTACAGCTCAGCTAGCATCACACTTAATGGTAAGAAACTATTAGCTTTCTCATTAATATTAGGAAAGAAACAAAAATGTTCCATCTAACCACTCCTTTTCAACATTGTGTTGGAAGTACTAGTCAATGCAGTAAGATAGAAAAAGAACATAGAATGTATACGGATTGGTAAGGAAGAAATAAAACCCCCTCTGCTCACAGATGACACCGTATCTATGTGCGAAATCCAAATAAAGCAACAACAACAAAAATCCTCTTGGAACTACTTGGCAAACATACAAGGTTGCAGTATATAAGGTTAATATAAAAACCTTAATTTCTTTCCTATATGCCACCAATGAACAAGTAGAATTTTAAATTCAAAACATAATACTATTTCGATTAGCACCCCAAGTATGAAATACTTGTAAGTCCACCAAACAAAACATGTATAATATCTACAGGAGAAAAGCTACAAAAGTCAGATGAAAGAAGTCAAAAAGAACTAAATAAATATAGTTATTTTATGTTTATGGATAGGAAGACTTAATATTGTCTATATGTAAGTGCTTCAAAATTTGATCTATAGATTAAAATTGAACTCAATAAATTTACAAGTAATTTAGTGGATATTGACAGACTGATTCTAAAATATATGTGTAGAAGCAAAAGGCCCAAAATACTAGACACAATATTGAGAAGAAAAACAAGGTAGGAAGATTGACACTACTCAAATTCAAAACTTAAAATAGGCCGGGCGCAGTGGCTCAAGCCTGTAATCCCAGCACTTTGGGAGGCTGAAGCGGGTGGATCACTAGGTCAGGAGATCGAGACCATCCTGGCTAACACGGTGAAACCCCCTCTCTACTAAATATACAAAAAATTAGCCTGGCATGGTGGCAGGCGCCTGTACTCCTAGCTACTTGGGAAGCTGAGCCAGGAAAATGATGTGAACCTGGGAGGCGGAGCTTGCAGTGAGCCGAGATGGCACCATGGCACTCCAGCCTGGGCAACCGAGCGAGACTCCGTCTCAAAAACACAAAAAACAAAAACAAAAACAAAAAACAAAAACAAAAAAACTTAAAATAAAGCAATAGTAATCAATACAATGTGATACTGATGACAAAAAAAAAAAAAAAAACAGACAGATAGATCCAATGGAATAGAACAGAGAACCCAGAAATACACCTACATAGATAATGTTAACCAATCTTAGACTAAGGAACAAAGGCAATACAATGGATCAAAGTATTTTCAAAAAAAGATACTAAAACAACTAAACATTTACATGCAAAAACATGAATATAAACAGATATTACACATCTCATACAAATTATCTCAAAATGGGTCATTGCTATAAATATAAATCACAAAATTAGTAAATTCCTAGAAAATAACGTAGGAAAAAACCTAGATGATTTCCAATATAGTTATGAGTTTTTAGATATAACAACAAAGGTACAATCCATCATAAAATTAATTGATAAGCTGGACTTTATTAAAATTAAAAACTTCTGCTCTGTGTAGTTAGTGCAAAGCAATGAGAAGACAAGCCACATGTCCAAAAATAACATCTGCTAGAGGACTTACCAAAAACATACAAAGAACTCTTAAGACTCAACAATAAGAAACTAACCCATTTAAAATGTGAGCTAAAGAACTTAAGAGACATCTCACCAAATATTTGCAGATAAAAAACATACTTACAAAAAGGTGTTCCCCATCATCTGTAATAAGGAAAATGAAAATTAAAACAATAATAAAATACAAGTATATACCTATAAGAATGGCCAAAATTCAGAACAGTGACACCACCACAATTCAGAACGGTGAGAATGTAGTGCAACAGAAACTCTCATTCATTGCTGGTACAAATCCACAATGGTGCAACCATTCTGGAAGACAGTTTGAGAGTTTCTTATAAAACTAAACATATTCTTCTATTGTGACTCAGCAATCATACTTCTTGGAATTTACCCAAAGGAAATGAAAGCTTATGTCCACACAAAGACGTTCACATGGATGTTTATAGCAGCCTTACTCATAATTGCCAAAACTTGGCAGCAACCGAGTTTCCCTTCAGTAGGTGAATAGATAAATAAACTGTGGTACATCCAACCAATGGGATATTGTTTAATGCTAAAAAGAAGTGATCTGTCAACCATGAAAAGACATGGAGGGATCTTAAATAAATACTTCTAAGCTGTATATTCCAAATATATGCCATAGTGGAAAAGGCAAAACTATGGAGAGGGTGAGAAGATCAGTGGTTACCAGGGAGAAGAGGTAAGGGACAAATGAACAGGCAGAGCACAGAGGATATTTAGGACAGTGAAACTACTATGCATGACACTATAATGGTGAATACACATCATTACTAATTGGCCAAAACCAAGATAATGCACAACACACAGCCTCAAGAGTGAATCATAACATAAACTACAGACTTATTATGATGAGTCAATTATAATGATGAGTCAATTTAGGTTTATCAATTGTAATAAAACATACCACACCACTGAGGACTGTTGATAATGAGGGATGCTATGTATCTGTGGTGGCAGGGGGTATATAGACAATTGCATACCTATGCTCAATTTTACTGAGAACCTAAAACTGATCTAAGAGATAAAGTCTGTTAAAAGGAAACATTTTCGTAAGCAAATCACATACTCATAGATTATTAGTGTCAAAAGAAATTTAAAATTTCTTCTCAAATTCTCAAACTATTTTAATAAAATATACACTTGTCAGATAATATTGTACGTGATTAGCAAATTTGAACAATTAAGTATTTTAAAATAAGCTGAGTATCACAAAATCTAACCATAGTGTGAAATAATCTGCTTATAATAAGACTGCTATGTATTGGATACAGCTAAATAAAGATGGTCACAAATTCTTCGGTCCTCATCACATTGAGAGGTAGATTTTATGCCCCTCCCCTGGATCTGGGCTAGTCTGAGATTGCTTTGAACAACAAAGCGTGCCACCAACCATATTATACCAATTTTATGTCAAGAATTAAGTGGATGTATTCCTTCTTACTTCATCTTGAATCAGCCCAGAGCCACAGAGTAAGATTTACAACTATTCTGAGGCCACCATACTGTGAGGAAGTCCAACTACTCACGTGAATTGGTCTTACAAGGAAGAGAACGAAAATGAAAGCCTCAGATAGTCTCCAATTATTCTAGATGGATTTAACAATCAAATTATTAAGGCCATTTGGTTTATGCCAACTGAGACGCAAGACAGTATGGCAGAGAGAGAGGTAAAAACTAATGTACCTCACTAATCCACAGTCATGGATATGCTAACAATAGATTATTGTTTTAAGTCCTTCACTTTGAAGCATTTTATCACACAAGAGCAGATATGTGAAATAGTTACCAGATATAAGAATAAAAAATTAGTAAAGGTTATTTTTTGTGCCTAATAACTTTATAATATATAAGTAGAGATAGATATCAATCATTTGAATTAAATATTAAAAATTAGAATTAACAATTTATACTTATTTTAAAAAACTAATTTTAATGTGTAAATTAAAATGAGATTATCTACAGTAGATATCTGCAATAGATTAATAATAGCATAAAATGAGATTATCCACAATAGTTATTAAAAACAACTGGTTTTCACTACAGAAGAAGTTCAATAGTTTGTACTATTTACAGAGAAAAAACACTTATCATTCATTTTGTTAGTGTGAATTAAAAGTCTGCTATGTGTCATTCTCACTTTTAGACACTACATATAAGAGCAATGAATAGAAATGACAGCAGCCCTGTTATTATGGGAGTGAAAATAGACAATACACAAGTACATAAATGCACTAATACAACTTCGGAAAGGGATGTTTAAAGAGAACCGAGAGTGAACGAAGGAGCTACATTAAAGAGCGAAAATTTGGAGTCTGAGACCATCCTGGCCAACATGGTGAAACCCCATATCTACTAAAAATATAAAAAAATTACCCAGGCATGGTGATGCACACCTATAGTCCCAGCTACTTGGGAGACTGAGGCATGAGAATCACTTGAGCCCAGGAGGTAGAGGTTTTAGTGAGCCGACATCTGGCCACTGCACTCCAGCCTGGGCAACAGAGTGAGACTCCTTAAAAAAAAAAAAAAGAATGATAAATATAGATCTATAGCTATCTCATGAATCCATCATATATGACTTGAGATTAAAAGGAAGAAAAGAAGCCATTCATATGGGAAGTCAGAGCAAACCCATCTATGCAGACTATAAAATCTTTAGGACAAGAAAACACATTTGAGTAAGAGAAACGAAGCCAGTGTACCTGGGGAATAACAAAATGAGATAGAATGGGTTGAAATAGAGCCAAGGGCCCAGAGTAGGCACAGCTTACTGGTGGCAGTGAAGAGCAATGGGAAAGTCGCTAACTGTGTTAAGATAGAAGTAATCCACATTAAGTGGATGAATTGGAGGAGAGGAGAAAGAGGAGGCTGTGAGACAACTTAGGAGACCATAATAGTTCAGACTAGAGATAATAATGATGTAGAATATGGTAACAGAAAAAATGAAGATAAATGAATGCATTTGAGATATGATTTGGGACTACTAATATCAATATTTGTTGACATGCAAGCTACAGGACATGAAAAATTAAACAGTATTACTGGACTGTGACACCTGGCCAATGCTAAAAACTTTAACTAGGATGGAGAAGACTAGTAACAGATATGAGTGGTAGAGATAGCAATCAAATATTTTATTTGAACTTCGAAATTTTTAAGCAAAAGCTAAATGGAGATGCCAATATCAATAATATACTGGGAGAAAGCCCACAACTAAATTCTGAACACTCCAACACTAGGAATATGGGGAGATCCATTAGAAAAGAGAGCACAAAAACAAAATTAGAAGGATCATCTAACAACTGAAAAGTAAAATCAGGAACTGTTTCCAAAAAGAATAGAGAATCAACTATGTGGAAAGCAACCAGGTAGATCAACAAGACAATCAGAGAAAATCTCTTGGATATTGACAAAATGGTTATTGGTGATGAGCATGGAAAGAAAAAAGTCAATAGCATGGTGAAAACTGGAAGTATATATGAAATAAATTAAACATCTTAAATCACAGTCATATCTTAATATTTGTGGGGGTGGGGGTGGGGATTAGTTTCAGGGCACCTTTCTACCAAGAACTATGGATACTCAAGTCCTTTACAGAAATTGCTGTGGTATTTGCATCTAGCTTATGTGCATCCTCTCATGTACTTTAAATCATCTTTAGAATACTTACAATACTTAACACAATGTAAATCCTACATAAATAATTGTTATGCAGTACTTTTTCATTTGTATTTTTAAATTTTTTTCAAATACTTTTCATCTATGGTTGGCTGAATTCGCATATGCAAAACCTGAGGTTACAGAGAGCCAACTATATAATTTTTCAATAGAAAATATCATCAGATTAACTATAATAAGTGTAATTATGGAACACAAATCAGCCCAGGAACATCCATTCTATGTTAAAGTAGACAGAGAGCAATCCTTGAAATTTAATACCAAACATAGATAATCAAATAAAAACTTCTGAAATATTTGAGGGTTTTTTAGTCCTATGCTTTTCTCAAGTAATTCTAAAGATTTCCCCACAAATATTCAATCAGTTTTCTCAGATTCACCTACATACTTAAAAGATAAATTGCTAATATGAATAATGTATGACTATGTAAATTTACAATGACAAATGAACACAATAAATTCCTCTTGTAAAACAGGAACAAGTCAGCCTTCTTCTACCTCAAATCTCAAGACACATTGTAAAAATCATACAGCAATTTTTTGTGTTATTTCTCCTACAAAAAAATCCTGTAATTCGCAGAACTGACATTGTTTAACTTCCCATCCACCTTGTTATCTTTTATTATTTTTTACACAGTTTTAGACCTCAGATTCAGACACTCAATCATAGGCAGTATATGGCATGTTAACACTGGTCTGCACAAACTCCTAACATTTCATTTATCCACATTTACTCTACTTTATTCCTATTCACTGCTTCCATTTTTCTATTGCACCATAAGAAATTATCTTAACATATTTGATGGAAATCTTTTTACTTGTGTGCATTATTGTAAAAAGTGTAAATTCTATGGTTATATATTTTAATTTATGAAATAAAACGGCGACGTGATATAGATTGTATTCTATTTTTCGAAGCAGGATTTTAAGATTTTCTCCTGTCATTCAACGGTACATCTGCAATGATGCTGCAGATTCCCATAATATTCAGGAGTGTACATCTACTAAATGCTATTTTTTCATTCTACTTTTGGTGAATTACTTCATTGCCTCTGCAATCACACATTTAACAAATAAAGCTATGGTTAACATTTTAGTAAATGTTTCTTTAGACACTTTAAGAATTCATCTGGGATATTTACCTAGGAGAAGATTGCTGGGATGTAAAACAAATATATTTAATTTAACTTATTACTACCATTCTGATCTCCAGAATGTTTTCATCAGAACATACACATTCCAGCAACCAATGAAAATTCTGAATCTTATTTTCTCATAAAAATTATATTAACAATTTTTAACATTTTGCCATTCTGATGTGCATTAATGGTTCTACAATTTATACTCAGCACCTGTTTTTTTTCCTGAAAATGAGTAAAATGAGTATTCAAACTATGTTCAGAAAAAGAATTCATTATAAAAACTAACAGTAACAATTTGAAAGCCACATATTCTATTGAAAAAATATAGCAATTAGAATTTAAAAACTATTCCATTTAATTATTTTGAGTATTTACAACATGCCAGACATCTTTCTTTTTAGAAATATTACTTTAATTGACAAATAACAATTGTATATATTTGTGGGTTACTGTTTGGTGTTGTGATGTATGTATACAATGTGGACTGATTAAATTAAGCTAATTAACATATCCATCACTTCACCAATCATTTTTTTTTGTAGTGAGACATTTGAAATTAACTCTCATCAAGTTTGAAATAGATAATATATTCGTATTAACTGTAGTCATTTTGCTGTGCAATTGATCTCGAAAACAGCAGTGAACAAAAAGCAAAACAAAACAAAACCCAGTTGTGAGCTTTATATGAAACAAAAAACATGTATATAGTTCATGTGTCTCCGGGTCTTCTGTATATACTTAGATTTTGTCTAGACTCACTCGTGTCTGCATTTGGCTGTAAATCAGGCAAGCAACTTTATTAAATTTGTTTTTATATATTTTTCACAGATTTTGGGTTTCCCTGGGTGTAGGCTAGTCTAGTATGTCCTTGGCTGGGGTTAATGGGTTCAACTCCAAATGATCTCTTATTTTCCATAAGGCCAAGTCAGTTTCTTCTCATGGAGAAGGCAGGTGCCCAAGAAAGATAATAGTGGTGAGAAAGGCATCTTGAGTTGTAGGCTAAACAGCATTACACCATTACTTCAGATATATTCCATTAGGCTAAAAGAGATCACAAGACCAATCTAGATGCAAGAGGTTAAGAAATGAGTTCTGCCTTAAAGAGAGAAACTGAAAAGTCACATTGCAAAGCACAGATATACAGGGTTGATTACTTTTGAATACAGAACCCACACACAATGTGGTTTTGGTAACACTTCAGGCTTTCACTTACAATATGTCTTGGTTCCTCAGTTGGACTGCTACAATAAAATACTATAGACTCGGTGGTTTACAAACAACAAAAATTTATTTCTCACAGCTCTGGAGATGATAAGTTCATGGACAAGTTTTGATGACGACCTTCTTATGGGTTGAAGACTGCTAACGTTTAGTTGTACCCTCACATGATGGAGCAGAGAGATAAGCAAGCTTTCTTGGGACTCTTAGGAAGACACTAATGCCATTGTTGAGGGCTCTGCTTTCACGACATCATCTAATCCTAATTACCTCACCCTCTAACAACATCACATTGAGAAGTAAGGTTTCAACATATGAATTGGAGTAAAGGACACAAACATTCAGTCCATACCAGAGTGAACTGGAAAGCCATTAGAGGGCTTTGAGCAGAAGAATGATATCCATGCAGTGATAACAAGGGGGCAACTGAAAACACAAATCACGAATTCCATGGAGAAGTCTGGGCTGGGAATATAAACATAGATGCTAAAATCACAAACTTCATTTTTTCATTTGTATATACATAAATTTATTAAATTTTATTAAATCATATTTCTACTATAACACATTATCAAAACCCAAGAAATTATGTTTCTGTACAAATATGTGAGAAAACGTTGTTTAAAATTTTGATGATCATGAATCTACTCCCAAGTTATGGCATGAAAAATATGAACTCCTTTATTTACTTTTTTAAACTCCCAAAGTCATGCATGTTAGAAAAATCATATATATTAATCTTGATCTCTTGTTCCCATATTATCATATAGTAATTTGAGTATTTACTGTTTTTTCCACTTTTGGCATTTTCATGATTCTCCTCCAAAGCTGCACCATTTTTCCCTTATATGAAAGTGAGGAGGACCCACCAACAAAGCAATAAAGAGTTTTGCTTTTATTAAAAGAGATTACGTGTGTGTGTGTGTGTGTGTGTGTGTGTGTAAATGCATGCAATATGCAATGTAATTGGCAGACAGTTTATATAGATATTTTGAAGCTATGACTTCAAACAGAGAAAATGTATGGTTGTAATCTTTCTATGTTTCTAGGAAACTAGCATAGTTGGCCTGGTTAGGAGAAGTTCCAATTAACTAGACATCTGTTGAAAACACAACAAAATAGCATACAGTCTGTTTCAAATATCTTTGCATATTGTGGGTGACAGAGAGTTTAATAAAGCAAACAATAAGGGGAATGAGGTTAGTACTTTATTGACAATGAAGGGTGAGTAGTTGATACTTGTAGGAAAGGCAATTCAGAAAGTCATTCATAGACAGGCAGGAAATAGGAATTTAAAGAATAGAATTAAATTAAAATGGAATTTTAATTTAAAAACACAGAAAATGAAAAATAACTGCAAGAAAATATTGTATTCTTACATTAATGCTTAAAATATGTATTTAATGCACAATATGAGTTAAAAAATAAATCAATACTAAAAATTGATTTAAAAGAAATATACTATAGAAATATATACAAATATGAGAATATACTATATGTAGTATATTCATACACGATATTAAGAATATATATGTGTGGCCAGGCGCAGTGGCTCATGCCTGTAATCCCAGCACTTGGGGAGGCCGAGGTTGGTGGATCATGAGGTCAGGAGATCGAGACCATCCTGCCTAACACAGTAAAACCCTGTCTCTACTAAAAATACAAAAAATTAGCCGGGTGTGGTGGCACACATGTATAGTCCCAGCTACTTGGGAGGCTGAGGCAGGAGAATCGCTTGAACCCGGGAGGCAGAGGTTGCAGTGACCCAAGATTGTGCCACTGCACTCCAACCTGGAAGACAGAGCGAGACTCCCTCTCAAAAAAAAAAAAAAGAATACATATGTGTATATTTATTTACATACACAAAGGACTTCCACACAAAAACCTCACCTGAAGGTCACCAACATCATAGACCAAAGGTAGATAACCACGAAGATAAGGAAAAAACAGAACAAAATGGCTGAAAATTCCAAAAAACAGAATGCCTCTTCTCCAAAGGATCACAACTCCTCACCAGCAAGGGAACAAAACTGGATGGCGAAAGAGTTTGACAAACTGACAGAAGTAGGCTTCAGAAGGTGGGTAATAACAAACTCCTCTGAGCTAAAGGAGCATGTTCTAATCCAATGCAAGGAAGCTAAGAACCTTGAAAAAAAGGTTAGAGGAATTGCTAACTAGAATAACCAGTGTAGAGAAGAACATAAATGACCTGATGGAGCTGAAAAACACAGCACGAGAACTTCGTGAAACTTACACAAGTATCAATAGCCGAACTGATCAAGCAGAAGACAGGAAATCAGAGATTAAGGATGAATTGAATGAAATAAAACATGAATACAAGATTAGAAAAAAAGAATGAAAACGAATAAACAAATCCTCCAAGAAATATGGGACTATGTGAAAAGACCAAACCTACGTTTGATTGGTGTAACTGAAAGTGAAGGGAGAATGGAACCAAGTTAGAAAACACTGAAGGATATTATCTAGGAGAACTTCCCCAACCTAGCAAGACAGGCCAACATTCAAATTCAGGAAATACAGAGAACACCACAAAGATACTCTTTGAGCAGAGCAACTCCAAGACACATAATCGTCAGATTCACCAAGGTTGAAATGAAGAAAAAAATATTAAGGACAGCCAGAAAGAAAGGTTGGGTTACCAACAAAGGGAAGCCCATCAGACTAACAGTGGATCTCTTGGCAGAAACCCTGCAAGCCAGAAGAGAGTGGGGGCCAATATTCAACATTCTTAAAAAACAGAATTTTCAACCCAGAATTTCTTTTTTTATTTTATTTTATTTTATTTTATTTTATTTTATTTTATTTTATTTTATTTTATTGAGATGGAGTCTCGCTCTGTCGCCCAGGCTGGAGTGCAGTGGCGCAATCTCGGCTTACTGCAAGCTCCGCCTCCCGGGTTCATGCCATTCTCCTGCCTCAGCCTCCCGAACAGCTGGGACTACAGGCACCCACCACCACGCCCGGCTAATTTTTTTTTTTATTTTTAGTAGAGACGGGGTTTCACCGTGTTAGCCAGGATGGTCTCAATCTCCTGACCTCGTGATCCGCCCGTCTCGGCCTCCCAAAGTGCTGGGATTACAGGCGTGAGCCACAGTGCCCAGCCTCAACCCAGAATTTCATATCCAGCCAAACTAAGCTTCATAAGCAAAGGAAAAATAAAATCCTTTACAGAGTAGCAAATGCTGCAAGGTTTTGTCACGACTAGGCCTGCCTTACAAGAACTCCTGAAGGAAGCACTAACACCGCATGTTCTCACTCACAATTATGTGAGTTTATGTGCTCTGAAATGTTACTGATGTTTACTGGGCCCATATATTATTTTAATGACAAATATGGGATTGTGCGGAGCAAAAAGTTGCTGATTTGTTTACTTATACTTTTAAATTCAACATAAATTGAAAAAGTATACTTTCATTATTTCACAATTTCTCTCAAACTCTATACCTTTCTACTGGCTATTACTAGTGTTAAAAATGAGTTCCAAACTATATTTAACTATAAGAGAGAACTGAAAAATTAGGGATAAAAATGCTTTTAAAAATAGTTGAAGAGAAACCATTGGAAAGGATAACAAGAATGACCAGAGCCATTAATAAACAAAATAATAGTTTGTCTAATATCTAAACCATTTTCAGGTTGAACTCAACATAAGTTGAATACCACATGAGATCAGCTATTTTTTTTCCTGTTGCATTTCCTATTTTCCTTCTCTCCTCAAGTTTTTTGCTCTTTAAAAAGTTCTTACGTTTAAAATATAAGGTTATGAAACAAAAATTCGAGTATTAAATATGATACTTTTGGAGGAATAAAATTTATGTTCTCTGGTGCTCTAATTTCTTGCATTCCCATTTGCTTCTATTCATGGAATATAGAGTAACAAAACTAAAATCAGTATGTGCGTGTGTGTGTGTGTGCGTGCGCGTGTGCTCATGCGCGTTTGTCTTGCAGAAAATAACTATAATTCAACACATGCAGTACCATATGTTACCTTAAAAAACACTTCAATTTAAAATATATTTTCCAAGATTGATATTGAGCAAAATAATTTTTAAAAATTTGACCACTGTGGGGGAAATCATTGACAATAAGTCAAAGACTGTGATATGACTCCACAAGTAACTAAGGGAAGAGTTCAGAATAAAGGTAATACAGGCATGAGCATTATCTCCCTGTTTGTTCAACTTAATATTGAGAAATGTAGTGGCTACAGACAAAATAAGAGAGGCCCTCTGTGTGGAAGAGAATGAACGACCTGATATAGACCTGAAAGAAACTGCACTGAGGTTGGAAAAATGGAAAAGGAGAGAAAGAAAGCAACAGATTATTTATTTAGAGCAGCTATTTGCCTGAAGTAATCTCAAATGTGGGGAAAAAAAAATGTGGCATAGACTTCTAGTGGCTGACAAAGATTGAGATAAAGAGCCAAACTAACAAGAATAGGCATAGACATAAAATGATGTGAAAGTTATTGCTTCTTAATATAAGAACAATGAGTTTGGAAATTTAGTTTTTAATTGAAAATCTCTATCTTCTCTATTGTCTTAATATGATATATTATATAAATTAAATGACACATGAAACAAAATTTGCAAAAATAACTAGACAGAGTTGACATTTCAAAAAATTGTTCGTGATATTGAGCCATTATATTACTGTAGAACTGAGGAACCAACAATTGATTTAGTTTTTGCAAATTTTCTTGAGAAGTTGTCCACACACACGTATGAATCATTGAAACAACTTTGTATCACACTCTTTACATATAAAACCTCTTCTGAGGCAAATAATATCTAAAATATTTAATTGTTTTCTACATGAAAATGACCAAAAGTATTTTGTGACCAATTTCAAAATCTACCATCTCTCTGAAGATTTACACAACATTTCTTCTGTCTAGAGAGAATCAGTAACTCCTTATAAAATACCGTTTACAATGATAGCATGATAGAGAGGTTTTTCATTTATTCAAATTATAATCTTTTGATATCTACTTATGAATAAATACATGAATAAACTAATTTCAGTATGTGATAATTCCTATGAATAAAGTGATACATATTACCATGATTTGTAAAAAAAAATGTATGAGCTAGTTCTCTAGATGACATCATCAGACAAGATTATCTCAGGGTAGGTGATCATTAGCAAATCCCAAATATCAATGAAAAGCCATCTAAGTGGGGCAGGGAAACAGGCTAGTGAAAATCATTTCAGTTGCAGTTGCAGGAAGGTTATAGTAATTCCTACATGGAACTTTGTGACATCATACAATTTTTTCACTCACAAAAATAAGAAAAAGCTGGAGTTGCTCTACAGTGACACAGATTCTAAGACAAAATAGAACACGAACAATTCCTATAGAACGCCAGCTAAATATAAGCTTGCACCACCTTCTGAAGTTATACCTCTTTTAAGTAGATGTTCCCACTGAAGCAGCTGATAAATAAATGACCCCTCACAATTGAAATCTGTTGTCATGTTTGGTGAAGCCCCAGGTACTATAGATACTGAGATCTGTTAGTTGTACAGAAGGAAGTAAAGTCCTAAAGGATAGAGAATGGGAAAATTGACCAGCAAGAAAGGATAAGTTCTTTGAAGAAAATGTTCAGCAGTTAAAATTAACACATCCACCAAAGGATAATAAAGCATTCATCTACTCCAGGTTGATATATACACCTAATGAGTGTGATTCTTGTGACTGAATCAAGCCATTGAACTATTAAACGATGATACATCAGTATCATTTGAGTTGTAAATCAAGGAAAAAAATACATGACTACATAGGAGATCTACATGGGAGACATTAAATGTAAAACCTAAGAAAAGGAGGAATATTTCCAGCTGATAAAAGCAGACTTCAATGTATGTCTTCAATCCTGAGAGAGATTAATCCCATTAATACGTATAAAAAGCTAGTCAAGTAGAGTCAAGTAGATTGACCACACAGAGACAAGAAAGATCAGAAAGCTGTACTTAAAAATTCTAATAGATTTCTAAAGTGTTAGTGAATTAGGCAACAGATCTTAGAATATTATCTGAGAACAAAATTATACAAGTAAATATATTTAAAATTAAAGCCTTTACATGTCACAGGATAGAGACAACCAAATATTTTCTTGAGAGGAAGTGACACTGCAGGGTTAGGATAATCCAAAAATATTCTGAAGGTGGGAGCATTTTGGATATTCTTAGAAGGATTTCTGTTACTAGTAATTGAAGGCAAGAGATAGTTTCAATTGAAAGAGAGAACAGCATAAACATAAATATAGACTCAAATTGAGGGAAGTCCAGAATGTTTATGGACTATAGTTGATACCACCCCACTTAGGGAAGTCCAGAATGGTTATGGACTATAATTGATAATGTCCCACTTTACCTGAAATGTATGTTACAATTAAGGAACTATGATAGAGAACACGTAATGCCAGATTGAGGACATATTGTATCCTGCCTTGAATACTAAAGTGCATCAATTTTAATTAATTTGGTAAGCTACAGGGAAACAAATGATGGTTATTGAGTAAGAACATGAACAGAACTTTGGGTTAGAGGAGATTAACTTGGCAGCTGCGAGAATTCTCCCTTGAATATTTGATATTACTGTTTCACTGCTTATAATTAGCTATCATTGTTGAAAGAGTATCATGTTCACTTTGAGAAACTTTCTATTGCTGAAAAACATTTTATGATAAAAATGTATATAAGCTGTGTACTGATTTTGTTTCTAATTTACATGTGAGTCATATATTTGTATTTCTTTAACAAAAGATGAATTAAAAAATGAAAGCATGAGCTATGAGCTGAAGGTTGCTGAAAATATGGTTTCACAAAATGATAAAATGACCAACATAGTATCCACCTATATGAAAGAGCATACTTCCTTATTACGAAGTAGTATCAATATCTCATAAATCCTGTATTGGTAAAATACATTATAATGGCAATTGATCATAATTGGATACATCTTTCCTTAATAATTGGCCCGTGAGAATATTTATTACCTAAGATTAGCTTACATGCAAAGACATATCAATGGCTAAAAAGGGGACTTTTGAAAGAGTGTTGCTTGAAGGATACAAACCTATCATCTCAATAGAGAATACATTTTATTATTTGGTATGAATAGTCTCTTTTTTGAGACTAAATAACAACAGAATTACACCAGGCATGTATGAGATTGTGAGACATAAAACCAGGTATGTGCTTTACTAATTCACTGTTTTGCATAATAAAATATTTTATAATGAAATTATTTTATTATATTATAGAAATTTGATTGTACGATTGATTGTCCCCCACCGGAAAATTATCACTTCCTTGCAATAGCCAGTATATTGTGATAGAAAAAATATACACTACACTAGTTGCACTTACATTAGAAAAAAATCGTGAAAACACAGTGTTAATTTCTTTAGGGGAAAAAGTGGCCATCCTAGAGATTGGCAGGCTTTGGGCAAGAGATTTTGGAAATTTTGTAGGGTTGAAAGTATTAGATAATTTTTAGGATATCCGTAATCTATAATGTCTTTATGCATTGAGAATTTGAGTTGTACTGTATTTAAAAGACTTATGTAATGTAGACTTTAACAGATTACAAAGTATTATACACTAGCCTCCATTTGTATTTTAAACTTTGTTTGTCCTAAATAGAGCCAAACAGAATATACAAAAATACTAACAGAATTATCTGTCAATTGCTTATATTAAATATTTCCCATATCCATTACCTCCCTTGACTTCTATCATTTACCCCTGGTATGTATTAATTCACGTAGTCAAATTCACTATTGAATGAAATAGCAGGCATTGTATCATTGTGCTTATCTAGGCATTGCAGCATATGGCAGATGAATACCGTCTGCTGGGAACATGCTGGACTAGAAACTTCACTGGCACAGCTCTTGTGGAATATGGGCTTCTGGGCTAAATGATATTAAGCTAGGCTATGTTGAAAATGCCCTATCAGTTAGTTGAATATTGTGGCGCAGCATCACATTTAGCCTTATTAAAATTCGCTGATACAGAACACTGGAAGGCATTGCCACACATGACATTAACTGAAAGTGGGTCAACTTGGTTCTTACCAGTCTATTACACAAAATTTCTATGAAAATCGCTATTATTGTTGGTTAGATTCCAATTATTCATAATATCCATGAAATGGATAGGACAATTTTCTGCTTAATATTGCTCTTCAGAATAATAGCAAGCTATAGAGCATAATGATAATTTCCTTAAGAAAGTAATTTCCAGAGAGTTATTTCTGGGCAATGTAGTCTTTGAGTTCATAAAAGTAAACACATGCATCCACTATATATATACACACACACATATATAATTATATGTATATATACATTTAGACACACACTTATAAACACACATATTCTAACAAACCATAGGGAAGTTAAGTATAAAATAATTTTATTTAATTATAACATAGAACTATCATTAAATGCTGGCAGTCCTCACTTTGAATAGTATTATATTAACTGAAACTGGTGCAAATCAGAATTGTGTCTTTGCCTTGCACAGTTCCATGAAAACAAATTACCATAACCCACCCACCTGTAATCTAACAGAGTAACATCTCAATCAACCAATGCCTTTGCTAATTCAGAGTAAACTTCTGGGAAATGAATTTTTGTAAACCAAATTTATAGCCTCGCATCTATAGACACCTACTCGTGGAAAAGTGGGTGTCTATAGGTGCTAGGCTATAAATTTGGTTTACAAAAATTCCTGTGTTTTCCTTAAGTCACAAGATGGTTTAAATCCCCCTATCCATATTATTTCAGCATATCTATATCATTTTTATCTACTGGTCCTGGTAATTCTAGTTTTATTCCTCTGTCTCCTGTTCCTTCTACACTACCAATACCTTGATTGAAAATTCTTTAAATTAAGAATCTTTGTCTTATTCTTTCTTGAATTTTAGCACAATAATTTAATATATTTTTGTCGTGACCATATTCTTTTGATTTTTGTTATAATATTTTCTCTGAATATAATTTAACCATATGTAACTGTAGATACAAAATCAGCTTATTGTATTATAGCTCATTATTTTTATTATGTATTATAAATTCAGACATTCTATAACCCATTAATCATTCATGTTAGGCATAAATAATTATTTGTGAGCATATTACTAGTATATTTTAATTAATGTCAATAAGATGTTTGTCATATTTCAATCTAATTTTACCTCTTCCCTATTGCATTTTTAAAAATATACATATGACAAAACTTGAATACTGTTTTTTGTTTTCCACATGTTATTTCCTATTCTTTTACAAAAATGTGTGATTATATAATCTAGCAATTTTTCTTTTATTAAACCAACCTTGGACAGGCAAAATACTGCCTCATCAGTGGTCTCCATCATAGTCCACTGATCCCATTTTTTTTCCACTCTGTTGTGGGCACGTACTCAACACTTCTCAAAAATTATTTATCACATTATTATGAAACCAGGCAAAAGTCAATGGCACAGGTGCCTGCAGATATTAGTGGTTTATATCTCAAGAACATTCTGTGGCATCTTGTGCTCATAAGTTCTGGAGAGAAGTTCACTTTGAGAATAAAAGTTGATATATGCAAACTAGCTAGAAATATCTCAGAAGAGGAAGGCCAGATCCCAGACTCATTATGAGCCAAATAGGGAAGCAGAATGAAAAGAGAGGTGAAAAGTTTTCATGGGATTATATGGGGGACAAACAGAGGGGTGCATGTGTGTGCATGTGTGTGTGAGAGAGAGAGAGAGAAAAATCATACAAATTTAAACTAAAACTCAAGATAGAAATTTGAAGTAGGAATAATGTCCATCTACTTTGACCAAGAAGTATTAATTTAAATGTAATATTCAGGTTTTTCTTCCTTAGAAATTCTTGTTCAGAACTTACTTACTTTGAAGCTTTCACTTGAGTTAATGAAGTACCGGAGCTGGTTTTAAATTTGATGTCTAATTCCCGGTATTTTATAATATTGTATTTAGTGTGAACAGGAAAATTGACTTGAATTTTTTAATGTTTACTTATTTATTTGAGACAGAGTCTCGCTCTGTTGCCAGGCTAGAGTGCAGTGGCTTGATCTCGGCTCACTGCAACCTCCGCCTCCTGGGTTCAAGCGATTCTCCTGCCTCAGCCTCCTGAGTAGCTGGGATTACAGGCACCTACCACCACACAGGGCTAATTTTTGCATTTTTAGTAGAGACAGGATTTCACCATGTTGGCCAGGCTGGTCTCGATCTCCTGACCTCGTGATCCTCCCGCCTTGGCCTCCCAAAGTGCTGGGATTACAGGCATGAGCCACCATGCCTGGCCTGAATGTTCTATTAATTTATAAACCTTTCTAAAAAGTTGAAAACATAAAAAATATAATCCACAATTCTACTATTCAGGCACAACTTTGTTTACTCTCTAGGCATTTGTAACTTTATGTTTATTTCATGTTTTCTCTCTCTTTTTCTCTTCTTGTTGCTATCATGTACACAAATTATTCTGAAATTTATTTAATTTTAAAATATTAAAATTTCAACATGCTACTCTATTTTGATGGCAGGACTTCTAAATGATATATGTTTTGAGAATATTACTTATTCTATGTTCAAAATATTTTGTCATTTTACAATTTTGTGATATAGTGAATGAACATTTAAATGATCCTTTTTGCGTACAGTATGTAAAAGCATTAATTATGATGAATCTGCAGAGGTAGGGTTTAGAGATAAAAATATGTTAACCTTTATATGTTCTTGAATTTTATTTTCAAACTGTTCAACAAATTGTTTTTCAAAAATTATCACTATCATTTGATAACAATTCTAGTCATTCATTAAGATGCCTGCTCACATCTCTCTCTCTCATCTATATCATAAATAATTATATTTCTTGTTTTAAATTCCTGCATGTCTCAATTACTAATGAGATGATATTTTGGATATGAATCCTACTGGATTCAGTATTGTAATTTCTTGGAAAGATTTTAAAGGGGAAATAAAAACTGGTTCTATTCCGTGGTTAGTGTAAAGAGAACACATACACACACACACACACACACAATTTTAAAATTTCTTAATAAATTGCCTAGAGAAAGACACAGAAATTTTTAGGTGCAAGATTGACAAAAAAGAATGTAGGAGCTGATATAAGCAAATAAACAGAGCTTTCTTCAGCTCACAGGTCATTAGGGAAACATGCCACTGTTGGTGTTCCTTTCTCTTCACGGTAGTGCATCGATAAATACAGAAGATGCCACATCCATCATATATTAAGATTCACATCAATACTCAGGAAGGAATCAAAAAGTTTTAGTCTTAATATAACACATTTTGAAAAATGCAAAATATTCTTACCATCAAAACAAACTGAGTAATAACATGGACACCACTGTCCCCACCAACCCCACAGCATATTGGGAGAAAGAGGAGGCAAATCTCACTGCACGAGTAACTCTGACTTCAGTTTTCTAGCATCCTAGGAAGTCCATTTATTCATAACTCATCCTTGATTGTGATTTAAGGCTTCTTGATTTGAGTGATTCTGAGTCAGATTCATACATTAATAATCACAATCAAAGCGTTCACCTAGTCCGTAGGGATCAGCATGGCTCCCTAATCCAGGTGTCCTAGTCATTTTGTGAGCACCTAATCATGGCTACTAATTCCCTTCTCATCTAACATTATTAGAAGGGTTTCTTTTTCCAGCACTGAATACTGCCTGATACAATTGACAGTCTTGTCACTTAATCAGAAAATATTATAACAATAATAAATGTAGTGTAAAAGGATGGATATGTATATAACGGGCGAAGTTTAACAAAAATACAGCATAACATGTACTATTTTATGGAAAATGCTTTATATTATTTATCACTTATTTTAAGCAGGAAATTAACATGTAAGTAAGTTTTAAACATAATCTATAAAGAAATTTGTGGAATGTGGCCAAAGCTAAATTCATGAGCAAACCACAAGGTAAAATGGTGTTAACTAAAAATTGTTAATGTAAATATTCATTAGTTAGTCTTCTAAAGCCAGTCAAACATAGAAAATCAATGATAAAATGAATGTAAGCAATTGAAATAAATGATTACAAAAACGAAGTAATTCATTAAAAAATAGAGACAATAGGTTGATAATTACATACTGGGGAAACTATTTTTTCCAGTGTCAAGAAGAGAAAACACAAATGCTAGACGTTAAGATAAGAAGGGAATAATATTGTAAAAGGCTTATATAGTTACTAAACTCCAAATTGCCAGAAATAAAAATCAGGTAACCAATTTTAAAATGTTCAAACTCAACACATACAAAAATAAAACAATGATGTATCACAGTTTATTAAATTGCTGACCATTTTTACACAGGAATAAGCAAGGTTTGTGTATCTGAAAGATAAACATATACTTATAAAGTTGTTGGAAAAATAAATTTACACATAAAGCCTAGATAATTTGATAAGCAGAAGTTAAACTAACAAAATCTGAACAAAGACAAGCAACAAAATTTCTCATCTTAAAGTCTATTTTGATTGATATACACTGAGGAAATTTTGAATATAGGCCCTGTATTCCTTCGAATTGCTTCAATTGGAAAGCTAAATTTCAAATATGGATAAATTATTTAATGAATAAACTTCAGCTATTTAAATAGCTACTATGTAACTGTTAATACAAAATGTTTTGAAAACATTTAATGGCATGCAAAAATATTTACAATTTACTGAAAACCATGGTGGAGACCACATGGGCCCATTTTTAAGAATAAAACAATCGGCTGGGTGCGGTGGCTCACACCTGTCATCCCAGCACTTTGGGAGGCCGAGGCAGGTGGATCATGAGGTCAGGAGATCGAGACCATCCTGGCTAACACGGTGAAACCCCGTCTCTGCTAAAAATACAAAAAATTAGCCAGGTGTGGTGGCGGGTGCCTGTAGTCCCAGCTACTCGGGAGGCTGAGGCAGGAGAATGGCATAAACCCAGGAAGTGGAGCTTGCAGTGAGCTGAGATCACGCCGCTGCACTCCAGCCTGGGCGACAGAGCGAGACTCTGTCTCAAAAATAAATAAATAAATAAATAAATAAATAAAGATAAAACAATCACACACATACATTAACAGTATTTTTAAACTAATTTTATTTGAAGTTATCCCTGGTCAATAAGGTTTATAATGATTTATAAATGTATTCTTTTTATGTTTTTCTATGCTATCCTGTTCCCAATTAAGATCATATTATTTTATAAGATAATGCTTATTGTCAAAAGTTCTTATCCTGTCATCTTCTGAAAGCTTGTTTCTGTGCTTATTAATAGAGCAACATGGAAAATAGTTTTTCTCACATCGAGAAAGCACCACTCCCCACTACGTATCTTTCCCTCTCCTTTAGGAATCATGCTGAGAAGACTCCTTAGTGTAC
This sequence comes from Pan troglodytes, assembly GCF_028858775.2. NCBI lineage: Eukaryota > Metazoa > Chordata > Mammalia > Primates > Hominidae > Pan > Pan troglodytes. The sequence goes on along the minus strand of NC_072412.2, from coordinate 95,322,820 downwards.
ATGTCTCATCGACCTTTGGAGATTAATTTTGAAAAGAGAATTTTTATGTCAGTACATGAATTCCTTGTCAGTAAAAATGAAACTGTGTGTCAATGGATTTCTATTCCAGATGACTGAGCAAATTACCAGCTGTGTGACTTTAATATCTCAACATCTCAACTTCATTTCTTAAGCTTTAAAAAGAGAGTTAGAGAAGATAATCTCGAGAATTTCTATTACTGGAATCTCATGCTCGATATTGGGAAAGGGAGACGGCAGTTTTTAGATGCTGTAAATAGTACTTCAGTAAACCTCCATCTACATGGATTCCTGCACATCAGGATTCTTTTCTCTCTTGGGTAGGATCCTGACATGGGATTTTTGGACCACAGGAGATTATATACAAATATACATGCATATGTATCACATATAACATACGTAATATATAAGGTCATTAATACAACACAATTACAATAATAAATTAATATCATTAAATATTTAATACATGTTAGCATATTTCTTTCTGAAAAGGCTACAGCTTGTTAAGTTCTACCAATGTATATGGAAGTGTCTTCTTCCTTACAATAGATGCCAGAAAATCAAGTTAAATTATTATTAATACATGTTGGCATACTTATTTCTGAAAAGACTAGTGCTTGTTAAGTTCTACCAATGTATATGGAAATGTATTCTTCCTTACAATAGCTGCCAGAAAATCAAGTTAAATTATTCTCTTTCCTAATTGTTGCCATTCTGAAGACTATACAATTATGTTGTATATTTTCTTCATTTTTATTTGCCTATGGAGTAGTGATTCTGAGCAGCTTCTCCTATTTTCTTGCCCAGCTCTCCTCTGAACTGTCTACTCATATTCCTCCTTACTTCCAGTTAAGAACTATGGAACACTGTTTTTGGAAGAGTTGTGATGGCACTAGAAGATTCTGATTCAAAATCAGAGCTTTACAGAGAGCATGATGGTGGTTACCACAGGCTGGGAGTAGGGGGAAGGGGAAGATGTTGGTCAAAGGATACAATGTTTCAGTTAGACAGGAGGAATAAAAGATAAGTTTTTGAGGGGATGAATTGTTAATTAGCTTGATTCAATCATCCCACATTTGTTTGTGAGTGCGTGTGTATGTATGTGTGTGTGTGTATATATATATATATATACACATATATATAATAGCATCACTTTGCACCCCATAAATATATAGAATTATAATTCTCCAATGTGAAATGGAAAAATAGCACTGTAAAAGTAATTATAATTATTTTATTTAGTTAAAAATTAAAATAAGGACTATATTTTATGGATATAAATGGGAATAAATTTTGCTCAAGCTATTTCCCGCATATATTGGTCACTTACCTGCTACTGTCAGATCTATACACACACACATACACACACTCCCACAAGCATAGAAATAATATATAAAAATACTTTGCACACAGTTTTACATGCAAAACTATATGCAATGTCAAACCACATTTTAGTAGACTGATGCAAAGATATGGTAAAGAGAGCATGACAGAGAACTAGAACCTGAAGAAAAATATGGCCCAAGACTTTTTCCCACTTGCGGAGTTCCTAATTGACGATTAAGGACGGTGAGACTGCCACAAAACCTTTAAGAACAGAGTGAAATAAAGGTTAGCTACACAATCATGCATAAACAGTTAAAATGTGTTTACGGAAGCACGGAGCTGACCAAGAACTAGGAAAGGGGAGGGGTAGAAAAAACAGAGGGACAAGGAGAAGGAAATAGAACATGGTAAGATAAATGAAGTCTGAGGAAAAATACAGCCAGAGACAAACTCCCAGCTGCAGGGTTTCTACTTAACTCCAAGATCAGGGTTTTCTACAGAACTAGTATATTTTAAGAGTATCTTGTTGGTACAACATAAACTTTCCTTGGTACATCTCTTGCTACACATATACCTTGAGTGAATAATGTGGGGAAAAATAATAGAAAGGACCCTTATTCTGTGTCTCAGTCAAGAACAAGGAGAAAACGTGGCTGTGAATGCAAAGTGAATGTGATTTAAGGAAAAACAGGGAATTGAGAGCCAGAAATGGATAAATTGCTATTTTAGGCATCTTACATTTTAAGTGGAAGAAATCTTGGTAGTTTGAAATGCAGAACTAGTCTTGTAATAAAGATCAGGAGAGGATATATTGGCACAGAGTTATTGTTTCATTGGGGTGACAGTGGCAAGTGCTCCTGAACAAAGAATTTCCGAAAGAGTGAGAGCTTCAGGTAACATCCAGATTATGAAGTCAATACTGAAATGATGGTTTCGAGATAAACACCTTTTAAATCATTAAAATTATAAAATTCTGTTCAATACATATGTGATGGTTAATACCAAGTGTCACCTTGATTGAATTGAAGGATGCAAAGTATTGTTACTGGGTGTGTCTATGAGGGTGTGGTCAAAGGAAATGAACATTTGTGTCAATGGACTGGGAAAGGCGGGACCACACTCAATCTGGGTGGGCACCATCTAATCAAGCTGCCAGCACAGCTAAAATACAGCAGGCAGAAGAAAAGTGGAATTAGCAGACTTGCTGAGTCTTCTAGCCTTCATCTCTCTCCTGTGCTACATGCTTCCTGCCCTCAAAAGTCAGGCTCCAAGTCCTTCAGCTTTTGACTCTTGGATTTACACCAGTGTTTTGCCAGCAGTTCTCGGGCCTTTGGCCAAAGACTGAAGACTGCACTGTTGGTTACCCTGCGTTTGAAGTTTTGGGACTCAGACTGGCTTACTTGCTCCTCAGCTTGCAGACGGCGTATTGTGGGACTTCACCTTGTGATAATGTGAATTAATAAACTCCCCTTCATATATAAATCTAGCCTATTAGTTTTTCTGTCCCTCTAGAGAAACCTAATACAACATATCTAGTACTTAATATAGTTTTTAAAATTAAAATTGGGGAGACATGTGGTAAATAGAAAGAACCCAAGAATGTTCCAAAAATGGCTTCATTCCCCAGGCTGGCAAACAAATACAGTGCTTTTTGTTTTTGTTTTTCTGAGATTTAAGAACATTATCTTTGTGCAATTTTATTGATTACCACATGAGAAAAAAATAGGAACACTTATAATGAGAAATCTGAAACATTACTATATAAAGGGGAAACTACTATTCTTTGATGTCTTTGCAGAGATAAAATTATTCAAGTATTTAATAAAAACTATGTTTTCAAAGACATGTTATTTGTGGATTCAATAATGAAATTCAAAAATAGAAATAGTGATTGTATTTCAAGTAGTGAATGCAAATGTTCTCAGTGACATCTGTTTCCATTGTTTTATTAGCATATATGTTTTAATTCCATTCTAAAAGTACGCATTTATATTCTCAAACTTATCTTTTTAAATTTTTTCTTTATATTGTCTGTCAGTAGAGAGAGTAATGATGTGTATTATTTGCAATCTATTGGCATATTAAGGCGACAACAAAGAGTCATAGTATATGTGTAGAGTCCTGGTACAACATTTATTAAAGCTAACATTATTATGTGCTCCAATCTTTACATTGTAACTTTTGTTTTGAAAATGTTAGCTTTTTATTTCCATAAAATAAAATAAATAATCCCAATATATTATGTGAATGTCTTTAAATTCCCAAAAGCTATGATTGTTTTTTCCATTTTACACAGCAATAACTTTATTGATTTCAAGAATAAATGAATATATCACTTCAGAAATTATTGGATTTATAGTAAAAGAACTACTAGTCTCCTAATAAAAACTCATACGTAATAATTCTTCACTTATAAACATGATGTACTACTCTACACTTTTTCTTTGATTTTCAAATTTGCTAAATATACCAAGAACATTAATCAATGCACTATTCTTAAAATGTTAAATTTTTTAAAGTACTATATGAACACTGTAATTTTCTCCAAAAATGTTGGGTACATTAAACAACGAAGGCTAGTGGCCTTTCAAATAAGTTTTTTTATTAATATAATGAACTATTAAAATTTAATATTTTATTGTAATATAATTTTAAATATATGACTAATAAAAATAAAATAATTAATATTAACAGGTAATATTTCATTTAATAATAGAGATATTAATAAATATTAGTTTCAGATAAATCCATAACTAAACTTTAATGCTCATAAAATAATTCATAGTAACATACATCAGTTATGTTAATATAAATCAGTTTATAAGGCAAAATAATGTGAAACAACACATTTCATATTATATTAGTGATATGGTTTGGGTGTCCCCACCCAAATCTCATTTTGATTGTAACAATTCCCGCCATCCTGTGTCAAGGGCAGGGCCAGGTGGAGATAACTGAATCTTGGGAGTGGTTTCTCCTATACTGTTCTCATGGCAGTGAATATATCTCATGAGATCTCATGGTTTTGTAAGTGGGAGTTCCCCTGCACACACGCTCTTTCCTGCCGCCATGTAAGACATCCCTTTGTTCTTCCTTCGTCTTCCTCCATAATTGTGAGGCCTCCTCAGCCATGTAGAACTGTGAGTCCATTAAACCTCTTTCCTTTATACATGACCCAGTCTTGGGCATGTCTTTATTAGTACCCTGAGGACAGACTAATACAAATAGGTATAGTAAAGAAACGCTTCTTGAATACGATATAAAAATTTGCTATCCTGAGATTAAGAATGTGAGTCAACCAAATGAAAAAGAGTGAAGACACCCAGCAAAATTCTTTAACTTTTAATGTGATTTCTGGGCAGTGACTGTGTTCTGTCTTCATTTTTGAATAGTCCTCTTCAGTAACTGAAAAACACCTCTATTTCACAAGCTTTTGTTCTCAGTATATTCCTAAGCCAAGAACTCTTTTTGTGGGTGAATGTAGGGTATCTAAGAAGTGAAGAAAAAGGCAATATAACACACAGATTTTAAATGCTATAATTATTGATATAACAAATTGAAATTTAATATTATATAAAACATTTAGTATTTGATTATTCTAAAGTCATTATTAGAAATTATTGATATTTATTAATAGTTCAATAATGCTATGAATGGAATATAGTAATATAGCACATGCATTTTGCTTCGTTCCATCTCTCATGTATCTACCTGTGTAAGTAATAGTAGGTCTTCGATAATGCTTGTTGTTACTGACTGAATATTGCACATTTGCATTAACAGAAATTTAACCAGGGCTCACAGTAAAAACATTTTGAGTTAATATATTATTTATTATTTTAGCATTATTCAATGAAAGTGATAATAACCAACATGGCAGAATTTACTTAATTTAATCAAAATTTTTATTTCCTACATCCTTGGAGTCATGATTCACAAAATACTCACTTATGTCTTCATGGGAATAAAAATTTATTTTACTTATATATTAGATTTTTTAGCTATAAAATTATTCTATAGTAATATAGGTACTAATTGAAGTATGAACCTGTGCATTTATAGTCTTTAAACAAAATAAACATATTTTCATGCCAGGGTGAGGAATTCTTACTGAATATATTGTTTTGACATAAATAATGCTCATGCTATTTGAATCATAGATGGATGCCACATGTTACACCCTCAGATGTGATTTCAAATTTGATTAAGTAGTAGAAGTTTCAATTATATAAGGGATGTAATAAGGATGGATAGTGAAAGTTTGCAATATGCTTTTTAAAGAAATCACAAAAAAATCAAAAGGAAGAAAACAATGAGAGATGGTCAAGTTCCTTTTCTTCCTGAAAATTAATAGTTCCTAAATAATGAATAGAGGAAAATTTCTCTTCATGGAAAATAAATACAGACCCAGCCTATGCCTCAAGCATAGAACATATGGAGTCAAATAAGGACAAGATAAATTGTTAAAATATGATGAGTCACTCACTGATTTTACATAATCAATTTGGGTATTGAATGTGCTAATGCTCAACACTTTTCTCTGTGTAATATGTAGTTCATTGAAGGAAAAATAAGTCTCTGTTAAGACAAATTCTTGGAGGAGGCAGTTTCTGTCTCTTATCTCTGCTGTGAACAAGAGTCATAACTGTGGTAGGTTGTACCAAGCCTGATGCATAGCTATGGCAGTTATTCGCGAGGTCTTAACCTCATTATTTTAAGAAAGTTGTAAATGCCATTATGGAAGACCATTTATTTGGAAAGGTATTCCATCATGAGTCCTCAGCATTCCATCATGAGTCCTCAGCATTCCTGCACCTTCTTGCTAACTGTGCCAGACAGCAAGGCTTACCTGTCTTCTAATACTGAGCACTTTCTATGGCTAGTCACATAGGCAACTGGTAGGTTAAGAAAACTGCAGTGTGACCACTATGTAGCTTCCCACTTTCCAAGAGAAAGTAGACTGGCTAATTTGCTAATTGGTAAAATCTTTGCGGCTTGCTAAAAACAAATAAACAACAAACAAAAAACTATTGATCTCTTGTGTTCCTTAGGTATTCCACAACTCATTGTGTGTTCTGCCTTCATTGTGGCTCCTCATATCACCCTAAAGAATTGAACAGCAGAGCTACCATTGCATATATGCTGATACTCTGACTACTGCTTTTTCTGAAAATTATTCATTCTTTCATCTCTGATCCAAGAGTTTTATATGCATCTATGGAATTGTGTCAGTTTCACACGTTAGCTTGCAAATCACAGAAAATCTCAGACCTTCCCCAGTTCTTGATGTGATTGAACTCTTCATTGCACATTTTTTTGGGGGGTGTGGGGGGGTGGCGGGGATGGAGTCACCCAGGCTGGATCACAGTGGGGGGATCTCGGCTCATTGCAACCTCCGCCTCCCAGGTTCAAGCGATTCTCCTGCCTCAGCCTCCTGGGTAGCTGGGACTACAGGCGGGTGCCACCACGACTGGATAATTTTTGTATTTTTAGTAGAGACAAGTTTTCGTCGTGTCGGCCAGGCTGGTCTGAAACTCCTGATCTCAGGTGATCCACTCACCTCAGCCTCCCAAAGTGCTGGGATTACAGGCTTGAGCCACCACGCCTGGCCAAAATTTAATTTAAGCATAAAAAATAAATCTACCTATATTAAATTGTACAGTTTTGATTGCAACTTCAGCCACCTTTTAAATTACTTTTTACAGGTAGCATGTCTTTTTTTTTTTTTTTTTTTTTCTGAGACAGAGTCTCGCTCTGTCGCCCAGGCTGGAGTGCAGTGGCGCAATCTCGGCTCACTGCAAGCTCTGCCTCCCGGGTTCACGCCATTCTCCCGCCTCGGCCTCCGGAGCAGCTGGGAATACAGGCGCCCGCCACTGCGCCCAGCTACCATTTTTAGTAGAGACGGGGTTTCACCGTGGTCTCGATCTCCTGACTTCATGATCCACCCGCCTCGGCCTCCCAAAGTGCTGGGATTACAGGCGTGAGCCACTGCGCCCGGCCTGCAGGTAGCATTTCACTAGCAGTAATAAAGCCCAGAAATATCCTCATGTAGATGGTACAAGCTTTCTCATTATTCCAATTCTGTCAGTCATCTACTCCTTGTTCCTTATATTTTCCCACATCCATCTGTGTAGAATTTTGCTTTCCTGTGAAATTTCTGAATTCTCTGACTTCTCACCAGGAAATGATTAAAAGTTTATTTTCAGATATTCCTTACCAGACTACGTCTCTCCAAATAGGTTATGCTTTGTAAATTTCTCTTAATACTGGTATATATATTCTAAAAGTTATTTATTTGTTGTTCCCTAGAACAAATAATGTATGTATTATTTGTTCTAGATCTGTGGTCTCTGATGTACTATGTGATCTATGCTTTTGTGTTCTCTCTTTTGTTGTCAATATTTTTCAGGTTAGCCTTTTCTTCCTGGAAGCCAAGGCTAAAAACAAATCCCCTATTTTGTAGTACCATGATCATATTAAACTCCTACCACAAAGATCCAAAGTGATGTTATCTTCCAGTATTAAAATATAAAAATGTAGCACTTATATAGACCAGATGCATGTGGTTTTTACCATGTAGCAGACATAGATTTTTAATTTCTTCAGAAATAAAAACGTATGTAAGAAACCTGCACGTTGTGCACATGTACACTAGAATTTAAAGTTTAATTTAAAAAAAGAAATAAAAGCTAGTATCTTTCATAATCACCAGATATTGTAAAGTGACTTGTGTGAAGTTATGCAGCCAGTACTGGAAGAACTAGAATTTAAACCAGGGCAGACTGTCTCAAGTATCTATTCTTAGCTATAAAGCTAAGAGGCTTTTTTTTTTTTTTTTGAGACGGAGTCTTGTTCTGTCGCCCAGGCTGGAGTGCAGTGGCACGATCTCAGCTCACTGCAAGCTCTGCCTCCCAGGTTCACGCCATTCTCCTACCTCAGCCTCCCAAGTAGTTGGGACTGCAGGCGCCCGCCACCACGCCCGGCTGATTTTTTTTTTTTTTTTTTTTTTGTATTTTCACTAGAGGCGGGGTTTCACCATGTTAACCAGGATGATCTCGATTTCCTGACCTCGTGATCCGCCCACCTCCGCCTCCCAAAGTGCTGGGATAACAGGCGTGAGCCACCGCGCCCGGCCAAGAGGCATTTATTTGAATAGTGATAAATTCAGAAGTTTAATTTCAAGGTCAGACCAAATTTTTTAAGTACTTCTATTAAAATGGCATCCAAGAAAATAAATATTGAAATCTGAAAACATCTCTATCACTACCAAATTTTTCCCATTATGCCACCAACCAAAGCACCCCCTACCAACGTATTTCTGACTATTTTCTACAAAATTGTTCTCCTGATTATCCCTTGTGGTGCTATCTTAGAAAAGCAGGTATCTTCTTAATATGAAGTAGGATAATATAGTGGATAGACTTTGGCAACTGACACACGATTGGGGTCCAAAATAGAGCCTGAATTTCCTTCAGGACCTTGAACAAATAAGAGCATTTACTGAGGTTTTGTTTCCCGCATTGAAAATTTGAGACAATAATATGTCTGTTACATGGTTGGTGTGAGCTTTAAAGGTACTGTTATTTTTATGGTACAGCATAACCATGAAATAAGTATTATTTAATTCTCTTCTTTGCAAACTTTATCACGGAGTGTTCTTTAATATCTGACACCTGTTCCAATTTCACACATCACTGATCTTTGGTGGATAAAATGGGAGACCACAGTATATATTTATTAAATTACCACAGTGAAGATTAAATTAAAGGCCAGATTCTTTATTCTAGTGATTTCCAAAGTAAAGTTTCTGTAAAGCACACAACTTTTTTTGACAAGAGAAACCTCCTCTTTCATTTTCTATTTTTTAATTATTAAATTATTTTTGGTAGGAGAAAGACCAATAATAATATTCAATATTTGATATTAAATTAATGAAAGTAACTTATTTTTCAATAAAGCAAACATGCTTTTTCAAGTAAAATATACAACTAAAGCAAAGATTAGGCTTTATAATTTTCATTGTATTATTCTCTTACACAACTGTTTCATCCTCTTCAAGTAAACAGTTTAGAAGTAATCTCGAAATGTCCTTCAGGACAAAAATATTTGTCTTCTTTTTAGCCTCAGCGTTATGTATTAAAATTAAACTATCTACATAGGCCAATTTAATTGAATGGATTTTAATATCAAGCAATTAAAAATGAAAATAATGTGGCCAGGAGCAGTGGTTCACGCCAGTAATCCCAGCATTTTGGGAGGCCGAGGCAGGTGGATCATGAGGTCAGGAGTTCGAGACCAGCCTGGCCAAGATGGTGAAATGCCATCTCTACTAAAAATACAAAAATCAGCCAGGTGTGGTGGCAGGTGCCTGTAATCCCAGCTACATGGGAGGCTGATGCAGGAGAATCGCTTCAACCCAGGAGGCGGACGTTACAGTGAGCTGAGATCACGCCACTGCACTCTAGCCTGGGCGACAGAGCAAGACTCCATCTCAAAAAAAAAAAAAAAAAAAGAATGCAATGATTTTTAATCTATTCTGATTTTAGAAGAGAAAGTTAAATTGGAGCTCTCCACAAGATGAGTTCTAGGATGTTACAGAATATTGGAAAATCTAGAGAATTAGATAATCATATCCCCATCTGTTTCTCTTCTCCAAAGAACCCACAAACTTAATGTATCATCAGTGTCACACAGAATTATAAACAAAAACCTATGATGACCTCTATAGATATATAGATACTGAAAAAGTATTTGATAAAATTCCTCATACCTTCATGACAAAAACCTTCAAAAAACTAGACATCCAAGAAACACACCCAAAATAATTAAATGCATATACAACAAACCCACAACAAACATTATCCTGAACAGGGAAAACTTGAAAGCATTCCCCTTAAACCTAGAGCAAGACAAGGATGCCCAACCCTCACTTCTGTACAGCATAGTATACAAAGACCTAACCAGAGCAATCAGGCAAGAGAAAAAAATAAAAGGCAGCCAAATAGGAAAAGCGGAAGTCAATTGTCTCTAATCACTGATGGTATCATCTTAGACCTAGAAAACCATAAAGACTCCTCCAAAAGATATCTGTTTGATAAATATCATATTTATCAGATTATTTTTATCAAACATATTATCTATGTTTTATAAATGACGTAAACATAAGATCTGAAAATATAGAAAAATTTATTCTGAACACTGGCCTAGGCAAATAATTTATGACTATGTCTTCAAAGGCAAACACAATAAATAAAATTAGACAAATGGGATTTAAGTAAAAATAGTCTACACAGAGAAAGAAAGAATCATCAGAGTAAACAGACAATCTACAGGATGGGAGAAAATATTTATAAACTATGCATCCAACAAAGGGCTAATATCCAGAATCTACAAGAAAATGAAATAACTCAACAAGTTAAAAAAAAAAAATCCCTGCTACTACTACTCAGTAACCCTTAATACTACTCAGCCATTTTTTAAAAAATGAAATCATGTCTTTTGCAGCAACATGCTTGGAAACTGGAGGCCGTTATCCTAAGGGAAATTACTCAGAAACCAAAAGTCAAATAACGTATGGTCTCACTTACAAGCAGGAGCTAAACAATGGGTACAAATGGACATACGAGGGGAATAATAGACATTGGAAACTCCAAATGGTGGGAAGCTGGGAGGGTAGGAACTGATTAAAAAAAAATTACTTTTTGGATACAGTGTACACTGTTTGGATGATAGGTGCACCAAAGGCCCAGATTTCACCATTACATATATCCATGTAACAAAACTACACTTGTTACCCCTAAATCTATAAAAATAAAAAAATTTCAGCTGAGATTGGGCAGAAAGAATGGCCAATTAAGTCAACTGAGTCCCATTAGACTAGTTTCTGAAAATCAGAAGATTAAATTTTTGACGGGTCACAAAATAGTAGCTTTACTATGTCAGGGATACTGTTCTTAGTCCTGAGAACTGAAATCCTTTATAATATAAGAACTAGTGTATCTCCTGAAACGGTGAGCTGGACATTCACAAACTGGGGCATCCATGTGTTAGTGCCAACTTTGAGTCAACTAATGGCATGACAGCTCATTCCAACAGCCAACTGCTCTGCTGCTGTTACTAGGTAATAGATAAAGGCAATTAGCACCAAATGCTCTTTTTCATGCTTGGCCATCGTGGTTGGGAAGGAGGGAATGCATACATGTCTCTCAAAGATTTGAGAAAGTTTCTTTCAGTCTATTAGACTATTGATGAGTGGGAAGAGCGCTCAGTTTCTTGTGCCATTTTATAATATCGGGCTTCCATTTTGGGCCTTTGATTGTATGGAAAATTTGCAATAATTCCACTTGATTTCCATGTTAAAATGCCCAAATCTCCACAACTTATTGAGCCACTGAATCCATCCTTGCTGATGGATAGCTCTCTTGGACAATTCTCAAAAAAAAAGTCAAATCATTTTGTAGCCCAATCCCCTGCAAAAAAATTATGCATCTCATAATAATAATATTATACATTATATGTTCAATATTATATTTCACATTATGAATAGTGCATAGCATATATTACTCATTGTATGTAATATGTTATATATTTATATTATAAATATTATATATTATATATTCATACATGGAATATATACAACATAAGATATAGTATTTAGTATATACAACATATATCATACTACCAATAGTTGCTACATATTACCAATATCATATTACATATGCCAGGCACTGGTATAAGCATTTTAATTCATTTAATTCCTGCAATATTCTTATGAGTTAGGAATCATTATTTTCCAAATCTTACAGATGAAGATTGAAGCTAGTTATGTAAATCATATCATCCTCTTTGCCTATTTTAAAGAAAGCTTAGAGTTAAAATTCGAAGGTTGGCCATATGCAAAATATATAATTAAGTTACCTGTGACTCTCTCTGGCAGAAATAACCACTACCAAGATGCCAGTGTGCTTGGGTGCAACTGGGTATGGTGTTTAGCTTTCAGTTATACCCATGCACCTTAATTTTCTGCCACTTGGAGGCACTCGTGTACCATAGGAGAGAATTTTCCAGCTTTAAACTTGGCTTCTCAAAGTTTACCGCTGAAGTATAAACTGCAACCTCTAATGTCTGCCCAGATCTTGCAAATCGGAATCAGTAATACTGGTAATCAGAACCTGGTGTTACTGAATTGGTGTTGCCCTTTTAGCTAGGTCATCAAGACAGGTCCAATCAAAGCATCTCACTTTCTTCAGATTAAAGGAATCCCTGCCATCTTAACCTTCCAGATGGGTGGTAGCCAGGGGTCTGGAAGGAGATATGGACCTGGCTTCAGACTGCGGAGCCTGGAGCCCAGGATGGCCCTGTCTACTAGGATGAAGGAAAGAAGACTGAAAAACTAAACAATGCATCAGTTGAAAGAGTCTGTGCTTAAATGCAGAATACAAAAGAGATCTGAAACCATACACCTTCAAGGAGTTTGCAGGCCAGTAGAGAATAAAAACTGGTGAGCATGCTTTAAGGACTAAAGCTGTAGAACTTTTTTCTTCAGGTCTTCCTGGCTACAAAAGGGGAGGGTACAGTTAAAGGAGCTAGTCTATCTGAAACTGAATTAGAACTATGATTAAGAATTGGTAAAGTGATTCAAGTTTTTGGCATTATTTACAGAACTACTTGTACGTATAATACTTAAAATCAATTTTAATATGATATTCTTTAAATGGAATCATTTTTAGAATCACGTATAATTAAAATTTTATATTACACCAAGATACACTTGTTTTTTTAGCAAGACATTTTCTTATTAAAATTAATGTGAAGCTCCAATGCCAAACACTAAAATAAGACTATTCTATTCCTTGCCTTGAGACCACCTGCCTGTGTGAACTTGAGTAGCCCAATTTTCCCCTTTGAACATTGTTGTGTTTTTCAAAAATATCTGATCAATGTACATAATGATCTCTAAAATCCTTGTAGCTTTAAATTCTGGGGTTTCTTAAAAAAAAGGAACCCCCTCCAAAATGCTTTTCTTAAACCACAGTAAGATTTATTCCCTCTAAATGAAATACAAAAAGAGTATTGTTCTTAAATGTTTGATATAGTGATTTCTCTTAATTGTTTTTCCTCCTGCTGTAAGAACATGACTTAACAACTGTGATGTTTGATGAAAACTGAAGATTTTTTTTAAGTCAAAAATAAATAAATTGGAGTGCTTACTCAGAACTGCAACAGCTGTGTTTTGATGTTTACAATCACAGATGTTAGATGTTTCCAGATGGAAACACGGTTGTCAGTCTTCAATTTCATTGAGAAAGAACTATATAATGATGGTAGTTAAAAACCAGTTTCATAGATTTTCTGTGATGCTAGTCATGAAATTCTATAGTTTGCTTGAAATATATATCTAACATAGCTTTCATTTTATTGTGCATATTTATTTCAAACATTAAAAACAATCTGTTTATTTAATTTTATTCCACATAAAATACCAACAAGGTTGTTCACAATAGTGTTTCAACTAAGGTTCCATTTTTTAAATCTTGAATATTATCTAGCTAGGTTATGGTTATGAATTATTAAAATACTTGCAAATAGAATTGTGACAATTGAGAATAAAAAAAAGTATGTTTTTGAGTGTACCAAGCTCTGGCTAGAATGCTTTTATAAATAATAATCATATGTAATATCTGTTGTTCTTTTACTCTGTGACCATCGAGTTAAATATATATAATTCTACTTCATGTGTAAATGTTGCAATGATTTTATGAAGAAGGTACTATTATTTTATTATCCACATTTCACAAGTGAATTTGAGGTATAGAGAGGCAAAAATAACTTGCTAAACTTCATACAGCAAAACAAATGAGGTAGTCATGATTCAAACCCAGAAATTCTTACACCCCTGCCCCAGTTCTCAATCAACATACTCTTCAATCTCCAACCATGCCATGTTTTTGCCATATGTAATCTTATTTTATAATAATCACAACCATATGAGGCAAATAATAATATTCTAAATTTTTTAAAGCAGGAACTAAAAGATTGAGATGACAATCGAGTTAAGATCAACAAAGAGTACTTCAACACTCCAACCCCGGAAGTGCTAGACATGCTCCCCAAGGACTTTAAGGCTGTGTATGGTGGAACCCCTCGGGCCCAAATCACTTCCTGTTACCACAGGAACAAGTAAACCTCCTCCCTGACACTAAGACACTGGCCAGGCGTGCTTATCTTTCCCTGACCTATTCTTATAAACCAAATTGTCAATTAAATATTAAGGTAAAATAAAGATGTTTTACACATAAAAGCTCTCAAAACATACTTATTGTGTACTCTTTTTCAGGAACCTATTGGCAGCTATGCATCAGTAAAGTGAAGAAGCACCTCAGGACAAAGGAGCATAAGGGAAAATAAGGAGACATAAAGAAAAATGGAAAACATGAAAGAAAGAGATTGAGAGTTGTAACAATGAAAAAGGGAGATTGCACAGTGAGGCCTGAATAGCATGTGTAGGAGAGAGCTACCTAGAATGGAGCATGACAGAAATCTTCACGGGACATTCCTCCAAGATCAGGAAATTTCTCAAATGCATCAAGTGCCCGGAAATAAGAAGTTGAAAACGAAAGTTTGCTGGGAGTTCCATTGGTAAAATGTGCATATTGAAAACAGTTAAAAAATGAGACAGAGAAAAAGAGAGAGAATCAAACACATGTAACATGACAATATTTAATGCTTTTTTAAAAAGTAGAAAATTGAGTCACAGTAATTACATGCTTATCTGTATGTAACATTTACCAAATTATAATAATAAGTGCAAAATATCTAATCATATTTATAATATTACTGTATTGGAACGATAAAAGGCCAGATAAATTAACTTTGTATCCGGTGGACAGCAAAAAACAGACATCTATTATCTTCCAAAGTAGCAAGTCAATGCATATATAATGTCAAAATTCAAAAAGTAAAAAAGTAACAATGCAAGCTGTTATTTTGAGAAAATGCCAAAATATTCAGCTGAAAAGCTATAAAGGTACTATGTCAATGAAAGGGAAATGGGGGATTGTCTATTTTTTAAAATAAATTTTGGAGAACAACTTTATTTTTTAAACTCTTGAGATAATTCACTGTGCTAGAACTCAAACAAAAACAATAGATAATAAATTGTTGTCTGCATGCTGTAATTACAGCTTTCTTTTATAATGTTTGAGAAAGAAAAATAAAACTTTTGATAGGTTTCAACTTATACCTTTTAATATTTTTCTTAACTTTTAATTTTTGTGGATATAAAGTAGTTGTACATATTTAATTGGTACATGAGATATTTTGACACCGACATGCAAAGCGTAATAATCACATTACGGAAAATGAGGTATCCATCCCCTCAAGCATTTATCCTTTGTGTAAAAAATAATCCAATTTTACTCCTTCAGTTATTTTAAAATGTACAATTAAATTATTTTCACTATAGTCATCTTGTTGTGCTATTAAATATTAAGCATTGTTCATTTTTTCTATTTTTTGTACCCATTCACTATCCCCACCACACCAACAACCCCCCAACTACCTTCCCCAGCCTCTAGTAACTGTATTTCTACTCTCCACCACCTTAACATAATGACCTATTCACTTAACATATTGCCCTCCAGTTCCATTTATGTTGTTGCAAATGGCAGGATTTCACTCTTTCATATGGCTGAATACTCTATTCTGTGATGTTACTATAAGGCTTGCAAATACTATCTTATAGCTCATTATTTTAAACTAATGACAACACTGCTTGCATACACAAATGAACAAACACACAGAAGTAAAACTAATAAAAACTATACGCTTTAACATCATCCTCTTGTTTTTTTGGCTTTTACTTATTTCTCCTATGTCTTATTGTACTATGTCTTAAAAAGTTGTACTTATATTTTTGATTGGTTCATTACTTAGTCTTTCTACTTCGGACAAGAGTGGTTTACACACCTCAGTTACAGTCTTATAATATTCTATCTTATAATATTCTATGTTTTTCTGTGTACTTTCTGTTACCAGTAAGTTTTGTGCCTTCAGATGATTTCTTATTGGTCATTGATATCCTTTTTTTTTTTTTTCAGATTGAATAGTTCCTTTTAGCATTTCTTGTAGGACAGATCTGGTGTTGATGAAATCCCTCAGCTTTTGTTTGTCTGTGAAAGTCTAAAGGAAAATATACTTCAAGCATGAAATATCCTTCATTCTTGAAGCATATTTTTGCCAGATATACTATTCAAGAGTGATTTTTTTTTCTTCAGCATTTTAATATGTTATGCCACTTTTCCTGGTCTCTAAGTTTCCCATTGAAAAGTTTGTCATCAGATGTATTGGAGTTCCACTATGTGTTATTTGTTTGTTTTCTCTTGTTGCTTTTAGGATCCTTGACTTTTGAGAATTTTATTATTAGATGCCTTGAGGTAGTCTTCTTTGGGTTAAATCTGCGTGGTGTTCTATAACCTTCTTATACTTGAATGTATATCTTTCTCTAGGTTTGGGGTGTTCTACCTCTCTTTCTCTACCTCCACTTTAAGGCCAATAACTTAGATATTCCTTTTTGAGGCTATTTTCTAGATTTTGTAGGCACGCTTCATTTTTTTTTTTTCGTCGTCTCTGTGTGTTTTCAAATAGCATCTCTTTGAGTTCACTAATTCTTTTCTCTGCTTGATCAATTCTGCTGTTGAGAGAGTCTCATGCATTCTTTGGTATGTCAATTACATTTTTCAGCTCTAGAATTTCTGCTTAATTCTTTTTAGTTACTTCAATCTATTTGTTAAAGTTACCTGATAGATTGTGAATCCCTTCTCTGTGTTATTTTGAATTTCTTTGCATTTCCTCAAAACAGCTATTTTGAATTCTCTGCCTGAAAGATCGCATATCTCTCCTCCAGAATTGGTCCTCAGTGCCTTGTTCAGTTCTTTGGGAGAGGTCATGCTTTCCTGGATGATCTTGATGTTTGCAGGTGTTCATTGGTATCTGTATATTTAAGAGTTAGGTATTTACTGTAGCCTTTACAGTCTGGGCTTATCTGTGCCCATCCTTCCTGCAAAGACTTTTCAGGTATTTGAAAGAACATAAGTCCCAAGCCCAATATTGTTTTGTTTATTTGTTTGTTTGTTTGTTTTTGAGATGGAGTCTCACTCTGTCGCCCAGGCTGGAGTGCAGTGGCACGATCTCGGCTCACTACAAGCTCCACCTCCCAGGTTCTCACCATTCTCCTGCCTCAGCCTCCTGAGTAACTGGGACTACCGGTGCCTGCCACCACACCCGGCTAATTTTTTTGTATTTTTAGTAGAGACGGGGTTTCACCGTGTTAGCCAGGATGGTCTCGATCTCCTGACCTCGTTATCTGCCTGCCTCAGCCTCCCAAAGTGCTGGGATGTTGTGGTTTTTACAGACTTGGAGAGGTACCAACTTGATCATGGATAAGATCTGGAAGAATTCTCTGGATTACCAGGCAGTGACTCTTGTTCTTTTCCCTTACTTTCTCCCAAACAAATGGAGTCTCTCTCTCTCTCTATTGCTCTCTCTCTCTCTCTCTCTCTCTGTGTGTGTGTGTGTGTGTGTGTGTGTGTGTGTGCTGAGCCACCTGGAACTGGGGCTGGGGTGACACAAGCACCCTTGTGTTCATCACCACTAGGACTGTGCTGATTCAGACCTGAAGCCAGCACAACACTGTGTCTCACCCAAGGCCTTTTATAACCACTACCTGGCTACCTCCTACACTCACTCAAGGTCCTAGGGCTCTACAATCAACAGGTGGTAAATCTATCTAGGTCCCTCCTTTCAGAACAGCAAGTCCTTTCAGGCCCTCATGGGTCCAGAGATGCTATTTGGGAGCCAGGATTTAAGTCAAAAACCTAACAATTTTGCCTGATGTTCTATTCTATTGAGGCTAAGCTGGTACTCATACCACAATACAAAGTCCTTCCTGCTCTTCCCTCCCCATTCCACAGGCAGAGGAGCCTCTCTTCATGGCCTCCTTCATCATTGGCCCACAGGGGTTTTCTGCCAGGCCACCTTTGATGTCCACTTAAAGCCCAAGCTCTCTTAAGTCAGTTTGTGCTGAAAGCCCCCTGGCCTGGGACTCGCCCTTCAGGGTAGAAGGCTCCCCTCTGGCCCAGGGCAGGTCCAAAAATGCCATCCAAGAATCAAGTCCTAGAATCAGGGACCCCCTAGACCTGGCTTGGTGCTCTGCCCACCTATGGTCAGGCTGGTACTTAAATGCAAAACAAAGGCCCCTTTGCTTTTCCTTCTGCTTTTCTCAAGCAGAAGTTTTACCCCATAACCACTACATCTGGTAATCTGCTGAGTCTCACCTGAAGCTAACAAGTCTCAGAGGATCAGCCAAGATCCTTGATGACCTGGGTATCACAGTTGGTTATCCATGGCCCAAGGGCTCTTTAGTAAGCAGATAATCAATGCTGCCAAGGCTGTGTTCTCCCCTTCATGGCAGCAGGTTCCCTTCTGGCAAACAGTGTGTCTAAAAACGTTATCCAGGAGCTAGGGCCTGGAATAGGGGGGCCTCGTGACTCTGCTCAGTGCCCTATTATACTGTGGCTGAGATGGTATCCAAGGTATAAGACAAAGTCTTCTTTATTCTTTGCTCTCCTCCCACTAAGCAGAATGAAGCAGTCACTTTTGTTGCTGTGAACTGCACTGCCTAGGGTTGGGGGAGGGGTAGCACAAGCACTCCCTTAGCCACTCTGGCTGATGTTTCCCTAGATCACATGCTACTCTGGTCCTCTGGCTCTGAGCCTAGCCCAGCATGAGGAATTGCCTAGGAATTGCAGTCCTTCTGTTCTAGACTTCATTGAAAGTTTACCTAGGACACCACAGCACTTTGGCCCATGGTGGCGAGTCTTGCTGAGAAACTGAAGTTCTACCCGCTGTGATCAGCAATTCCCCTTTGGCTAGGACTGGTCCAAATGGCCCCCCTGTCTGTGGGCACTGGCTGAGCACAACACGGATTTTCTCCCCACTGCAACAGAGCTATACTGAGTTTAATGTAAAGTACCCCCGTCCTTGCATTCTCCATTCCCCAGTACACAGACTCTCTGTACTGCCCGGCTGATGCTGGGGGATGTGGATGGGGTGGCATCAAAGATTCAAGCCTGTTTCTCCTGCCCTCCTCAATACCTCTTTCGGCAATATGAAATTAAAACCATGTACTGTGATTACTCACCTGTCTTGTGGTTCTTGTGACAGTACTTTTCTGTATGCAGATAGTTGTTAAAATTTGCTGTTCCTTAGGGGGCATGAGGGTGTAGGCTTAATTTCTGCCACCTTCTTCCCTGCTTCCCTCATTTCCCTTTTGATTTTTGATGGTGATATTTCTTAAGCATTCACTCATATGACTATTGATTTATATTTGTGTGTGTATGTGAGTGTACTGTAAATCATATTTATTTTTACTCCAGATTCATTATCTTCAAATAATAGTAAATTTCACTGAGAGCAATAGCATGATCTCACTTTTTCCTGCAGGAAATTAGGGAAAGAATAAATGAAACTATACTCTGTTGTGGTAGGCAGGATTCTACAATAGTTCTCAGGATTCCCAGCATCTAATGTATCACACATCTTGTCCAGTTAATTATCAAATGTTTATCTGGGTGCTGCAGTGATAGCAGTTTGCAAATATAACTAAAGCCTCAAATCATTTGATTTTAAGATAGGGAGATTATCCTCACTGGGCTTGATTGGATCAGGTGAGCCCTTAAAAGAGAGAAGCCTCTTCCGGTGAAAACGATTCTTCAAAGCCTTAATGATATTTGATGCAAAGCAGATTGTCTTCTGCTGGCTTAAAGATAGAAGGCAAGAAATGCTGATGGCATCTGTGAGCTCACAGAGGCCCCTGATGGTAGCCAGCAAGGAAATGAGGACCTCAGTTCTATAATTATAGACCGTGAATCCTGCCACAATCATCTGAGCTTCGAAGAAGAAACTAATCTTGATGAGAATACAGCCCTGGCAGGTCAACGCCTTGATTTAAGCCTTGTGAGTTGCTGAGCAGAGAAACCAGTGGCTGGATGTCTAACCCACAAAACTGTGAGAAAATAGAGGGGTGTTGTTTTAAGCCACTACGTAGGTGGTAATTTGTTATACAGCAAATTAACAACTGAAAAACTCAAAAGTGTGTTGATATTTTTTGGAAAGACTATTTTCTTAAAATAAATATTAAGGAAATATATAATTTTGAGATCATAAGCCTTTATATAAATAGATTATGTTTGAAGCCCTAATCTAGAAACTTTGTGAATAATTATATAGTGCACAACTTCATACTAGTGACTAGAAGACAAACTGTTAAGTGGAACAATTACAGTAACAGAGAGAACTGGTAATCTGGAACAGATGTGTTCATTGAGTTATTTATTGCTTTGAGAGTGCCAATGAAAGGCTGTGAGGCTGCTAATAAAAATAAACAAACATCAAACTAACTAAGGCCACGACGTAAGATTAAATCCCTGGGCTTTATTCAATGCTCAGACATAGAGAATGTGAAAATAGTCTTAGTAGGATTTCCTGATGGCGTTTGTTGCTTTTCCATTGCATAAGAATATAAGGAAGGCTTGAGAAGATATTTTTAATCCTTGATACTTCTAATGTTAATTTCTGCAAAGTTTATGTCTGTTACAGATGTGATAAAAGACATTGGCTGTGAGGATCCTAAACTTGGGCATAATGTACAATTAAGAAACCCAATATTGGGCAATAAATAAGGAACTCTTTTAACCTAGTTTGGCTATTATAAGTATCAAAAGCTGAGAATGTTCTAGAGAAAGCTTAGATATCCAACATTTGGAGTTAAACTGTATTCTCAAAGCAAATGAGTTTTTAGTAACAATGGACAAATGTTTCAGGATACTTGAACGCGGGGAACCTGGTGAACTCACAGTCTAGGTGAATTGCCTTTCTTCCAATTGTGCCAGGTGCAGTCTGACAGCCCTTAGTGGTAGCTCTTCGTGTAGGAGTGTCAGGATAAAATAGATCTTTGTGCTCGCCCTAATCACTAATAAAAGTATAGGAGAAAAGTAATTCCCTTAAGAATTGAAGTGTAAGACCCTGTAACAGAAGATGTAATAAAAGAGAAGAGTAGTTTAAAGAAGAGTCAATATTAAGAGCAGTACTCCTAAAAGGCACACTTTATTAAAAACACCAGTTACCAGACCAAAGACAGCCTTTACACTACTTGTATTACAGAAAGTAAAAGGTGAAAGAAGAGAAGCCAAGCTAAAGAAGATAAGCTAAGTATATGGAATCTTCAGTTCTGCAGAGGTTTCTGCAAATATGAGGCCAGAGATTGTTTTTTCTTCCATACACACTTTGTGTATGTGTGTGTGTGTGCACCTGCGTAGTTTGACTAACATTGCCTCCATTTCTTCACTTGTTAAAAATATCTACTTCCCGACGTCAGGAGATAACATGACTCACACCAGAACACCTGATTCATTCTCTAAGATTTTACTAATTACAGCTAGTGTGGAGGGTGTCATCTTCGTGAAAGTATTCACGTCAAATCCAGAACTACCATCAACATGTCTCTCATGCAGAGATGCCTGCTGCACAGGAATGCAATGAAGTTATCCTAGAAAGAAAATTGTAAAAGACTGATATAGAAAGAATCCTGAAGACATTTAATTTCCTGGTTCCACTCAACCTTAGTTTCACCCTTGCACTTCCTGGATACATGGACCAATAAATCTCATTTTGAACTTGAAGTAGTTTGCATTGACTTTCTGTCACGTATCACCAAAGAATACTGACTACTAGAGAGGATTTAATACAGCAATTGGTAGCTGTGACCATGGCTCTGCAGACTTGCAAGTAAAATACAAAATGTGTTTTTGGTGGTAGATCAGGGGAAGGGACTTTTAGCCAAATCCAAGGCACAGAAAGCTGAGAAAACTATAGGTGATCTAGAGAATCAAAAAGTATATCTGACTATTAATCTACTGTCGATTTTTTACAACATGTGAAAATATTGAGGCTCAAAATAAAACCAAGCTTCTTGTGGTTGTAGAATATCACGGAAAGCTTGGGAACAGAAAAACGTGGAAGGGTCTGGTGCTCATAAGAGTAAATTTATGTCAGGTGAATGTTCCATCCTGTAGGCCACATGGTTTTGCGAAGCGCATGGCAATGCTATGTGTGTAGGGGTGCAGATGTCGGCTGGAGAGCAGAGGTCAAATAGCTGTACTTGGAAACTCATTTTATGGCTCCTCTTTATGCTATCTTCTATTATAGTGAGTGTGTAAATTGGTATTATACATTTTGAGAAGTAGAGAACTTGAGAAGTGCCCTTACTACATGATACTTGCAAATATAGAATGGTGTAAAAGAGTATTAGAAATATGAAAATATGGATATAAAGGCACTGAAACAAGTCCTGGGCCAGACCCAAGCAGAATAAAATAGATGACCATACCCACAGAACCAACTCTGATATATTTAAATTATTCTCCCAAACAAGTAGGCATGAAAGTGGGGGCATATTAGCTTAATGTTCTTTAAATACTTATCCTTTCTGCTGGAGTTAAAAAAGTAAAGGGACAGAGTACCTATACTACACAGCCCAGTAATTGTTCTAATCCAATTGAATCCAATAAAAGTTAGAAAGACAACAGTTCCAGAAGCCTCTCCAAAGCATAAGGGGCCTAAAGTGGTCTAAAGGGAGGATGAGCAATTCTGAAAATATCCACTATTCCCTAGAGTCAAAAAATACTTTTGTGTTTTTTTAAGATCAGGGCTTATTGTAGTATATTTATGAAAATCTACTGCAGGGTTAGAAAGCCTCAAAATGAACACTTCTGAATATTTATTTAAGAGGAATTTCAGATTGAGAGAATGAAGGGAATACAGCATTCTGAGAGTTAATGGCTGAGAAGTTTTCAGAACTGAACAAATTCATGACTGCTTATACACATAGGATCCTGAGCAGGAACGTTGAGCAATAGCTAATGCAAGAACAATAGAAGTGCCACAGAGTAAAGCTATGAACACAGTATACTATGGATTATGAAGTTATAATAAATATACATACAATATATAGAGCCATGTAGGTAGGCTCATGCATCTGGATAATGCTACCCTCCCAAAATCTATCCACACACCAATTTCTCAAATTCTTCTATTATCTTAGCTCAAATTATCAACTCTCTTCTATTTTTCTGCAACTGGTCTCTATGCCTACATTCCTGTTAACCATAAGCCTGTTTCCTATTCTACAACAAGAGTGATCTAGCTATTATACAAACATAATGGAACTCGCTCCTGTGATTCTACATTTGCTGGGATAAAACAGTGTTCACACAGCATACTAGAGCCTCCATCCCTGTCCACACTCATGTCCCTATTTATAGTATTTATACTTTAGATGTACTTAAGTACTATCGTTTCTTGCTGTCTAGACCACATGATCTCTTGCCTCCTACCCTTTTCAAATACTCTTGGCTGTGCCAGAGATGGGCACATACAGCATTCCCCCTCCCCTTCCCCCACAGACACAGACACACACACACACACACACACACACACACACACACACACACACACACTGAGAGCTGACTCTGCTCAGATATACCAAGAGGCTCATGGCAGAGTTGGCATGTGCTCTCCCATTGTTCTGATACTACCATGTGAATACACCTTTCATAACATTTATGGAAATCATAGAAGTGCCTGTTCCCCTGTTTAACTCTCTACTCTGAAGGCCTTTTGGGATATTGAGTCTTATATATTATTATTTCCTTTAATATTTTGAGTGGTTATCACATTCTACTACATGCTCAAGTATCATTGATTGCATGAGTTAACAAATAAATATACTTACTGTATGTTTAAGCACCGACATCTACACCACACCTTAATGTATTCTGCAGGCATCATTAAAAGTTTAATCCAAATGATGTGAGAAAAACTCAGATATTGAAGCTTTTCTATTTTTCTGTTGCTGCTTTTACAGATAAAATATTAAATATGAGCAAATTACTTCACATTTTTGAGCCTCAGGTTATTGATATTCAAAATGCCTATGCTCACAAATATCTCACTCCTTTTTAGAATTAAATATGAAACATATGTGACAGTTACTATCATTCTGGCTGCCAAATTGTAAGGTGCAAATGAATATCATCCTTCGTTTTTGTTTCAGATGTATAGATTCTTCATATCTCTCTCATCTCTATGAAGAAATGTAATGAAGTAATATGGTAGGATATTTCTGCCGTAGCCTATAGCAGTAGGTCAGTCTTACATACCTTTAAAATTTGGCCTTTACAATACTTTTGTTCATATTTTATATTGGTTTCAATGGACTATAAATATCATAACTATTTAGCATAGAAATCCATTAGTCTTCTCTAAAGAAAAAATGAGTGGGTTGTTCTACTCTCCTGAAGAAAACAAAGTAATATAGATTGTTAATTCTGGAGCCCCTTTAGACTACTGAGTGTCTATGAATGAGGTAGGCAAATTACATAAAATTACATTTCTTTAGACATACTGAGTGCATCCTATGCCTGTCATATGTTTTTGCTTTCTGCTTATTTCCCTTGCATTTGCTTATTGCTCTTAAAAATGGATTCTGGGAATTTTGAGGAACTAGACAAAGTTTAATAAAATAATAATAAATTAACTACAATATGTAGAATGCAATTAATTTCTTGTGGATTATTAGGGTGGTGACTGATACATTATAGCTTTCAAGACACACCTGACAATTTCATCCTCTATGTGTACTAGACCTTTTAATACTTTTAAAGGATACATTTTAAGGAAAAAAGTACCATCTTTCATACTAGTAAATAAATTAATTACAAATGTACCCATCAGTCTTCATTTTTAGCAGTATGTAATTTGACTAAATTCAAGCATTCTGTGCAAGAAATAGGGAGGCTTTTGTTTTTAAATGAAGGTGACCTGCCTGTTACATTTCTTTTTCTTTATTTATTTCTTCTAAAAAAAAAAAAAGAGATACACGTGCAAAACGTGCAGGTTTGTTACATAGGTACACGTGTGCCATGGTGGTTTGCCGCACCTATTGACCTGTCCTCTAAGTTCCCTCCCCTCATCCCACACCCTACCAGGCCCTGGAGTGTGTTGTTCCCCTCTTTGTGACCATGTGTTCTAAATGTTCACCTCCCACTTATAAGTGAGAACATGTGGTGTTTGGTTTTCTGTTTCTGTGTTTGTCTGCTGAGAATTATGGCCTCCAGCTTCTTCCATGTCCCTGTAAAGAATATAATCTCATTCCTTTTTATGGATGCATAGCATTCCATGGTGTATATATACCACATTTTCTTTATCCTGTCTATCATTGATTGGCATTTGGGTTCATTCCATGTCTTTGCTATTGTAAACCGTGCTGCAATAAACATATGTGTGAATGTGTCTTTATCATAGAATAATTTATATTCCTTTAGGTATATACCCAGTAATGGGATTGCTGGGTCAAATGGTATTTCTGGCTGCGGAAATGTCTTTTTTTGAGAAATGTCTGTCCAGGTCCTTTGTTCTTACCACTCCTATTCAACATAGTATTGGAAGTTCTGGCCAGGGAAATCAGACAAGAGAAAATAATAAGGGGTATTTCTGGTTTTAGATCCTTGAGGAATCGCCATACTGTCTTCCACAATGGTTGAACTAATTTACAGTCCCACCAACAGTGTAAAAGCGTTCCTATTTCTCCATAGCCTCACCAACATCTATTGTTTGCTGACTTTTTAATAATCACCATTCTGATTGGCATGAGATGATATCTCATTGTGGTTTTGATTTGCATTTCTCTGATGATCAGTGATACTGAGCTTTTTTCATATGTTTGTTGGCTGCAGAAATGTCTTTTTTTGAGAAGTGTCTGTCCATATCCTTTGTTCTCACCACTCCTACTCAACATAGTATTGGAGGTTCTGTCCAGGGCAATCAGACAAGAGAAAAAAATAAAGGGTATTGATATGAGAAGAGAGGAAGTCAATTTGTCTCTGTTAGCAGATGACATGGTCTTAGATTTAGAAAACCCCATCCTCTCAGCCCCAAAACTTCTTGAACTGATAAGCAACTTCAGCAAAGGCTCAGGATACAAAATCAATGTGCAAAAATCACAAGCATTCCTTTACATGAACAACAGGCAAGCAGAGAGCCAAATCATAAATGAACTCCAATTCACAATCACTACAAAGAGAATAAAATACCTAGGAATACAGTTAACAAGGGATGTGAAGGACCTCTTCAAGGAGAATTACAAACCACTGCTCATGGAAAAAAGAGAGGACACAAACAAATGGAAAACATTCCATCCTTATGGATAGGAAGAATCAATATCGTGAAAATGGCCATACTGCCCAAAGTAATTTATAGATCCAATGTTATTCCCATCAAACTACCATTGACATTCTTCACAGAAATAAAAAAAAAGTATTTTAACTTTCATATGAAATCAAAGAAGACTCTGTATAGCCAAAACAGTCCTAAGCAATAAGAACAAAGCTGGAGGCATCACACTACCTGAGTTTGAATTACACTACAAGGCTACAGTAACCAAAACAGCATGGAACTGGTATCAAAACAGACATATAGACCAATGGAGCAGAGCAGAGACCTCAGAAATAACACCAAACATCTACAACCATCTGATCTTCAACTATCCTGACAAAAACAAGCCATGGGGAAAGGATCTCCTATTTAGTAAATGGTACTGGGAAAACTGGCTAGCCATATGCAGAAAACTGAAACTGTACCGCTTCTTTACACCTTACACAAAAATCAACTTAAGATGGATTAAAGACTTAATGTAAAACCCAAAACCATAAAAACTGTAGAAGAAAACCTAAGCCATACCATTCAGTACATAGGCATGAGCAAAGACTTCATGACAAAAATGCCAAAAGCAATTGCAACAAAAGCCAAAATTGACAAATGGAATCTAATTAAACTAAAGATCTTGTGCACAGCGAAAGAAACTATCATCAGAGTGAATAGACAACCTACACAATGGGAGAAAAGTTTTGCAATCTACCCATCTGACAAAGGTTTAATATCCAGAATCTATGAGGAACTTAAACAAATTTACAAGAAAAATCAAACAACTCCATGAAAAAGTGCCTGTTACCTTTCAAATGATTCTTAGGTGGCAGCTTACTCACAAGAAAAGCCATGCCTGCAGCAGGTGTTGCATTATGTGATAAAGTGTCATGTCATGAAGATGAAAGATGAAGGCGACTAAGCATTTTGGATAATGATTCAAAAAAATCTGAAGAAACTCCGATAATCCCAAAGCACGAATACTTCTGAAAATAGTTTCAAAAATGTATGAAACTGTTGCTTCTGTATAATTTCAACACCTTTTGAAGTGACACAATCAAAGTGCACCATTCTCCCAGATTAAACATATTTTATTGATTTTTATCTTCAATGGAATGAATGCTATTGAGGTTTCATTTGTACGAGTTTGAAATACCTGGTTTAAAGTTACATTTTGGCACTGTGAACTTCTCCCAAGTGTACATTGATCAAGTTTTTTTCTTCCTTTTGATTTGCTGTTTTATCAAAGGAGCAGTCTGTTCTTTTGGTACTGCCAAAAATGTAGACTTTCTTTGCATGCAACGTTGATCATGAAAAGTTGAATTTAGTTAAACAAATTAAATTACACACAAATTTGAGTAAATAACATCTGACTATAATAACTGGATGAAGTCTGTAGTATTAGGAGCAAGGAAATGATAGCCATCTGACTTGAGTTCTAGTTCACGTTTGGCTGCGTATCAGTCATATTTATTCTGAGTAAGTTCCCAAACTCTTCTAAAATGCTACTTTCCCATATGTCAAATTGAATAATCTGATCGTAACTCAACTATACATGAATAACAAAAAGTAACAAAGATAATATTGTTCTTAAAGTTTTGTTATAATAATTATAGTTTAAGTCCTTCGCCATTTCTCTTTTCTCTTTTGTCTAAAACTGCTTTAAATTTTAAAATATGACCTTCTAATCACTATGTTTAAATTTAAAGGTATTTATTATAACTGAACACATATTTTACATATTTTATTCTAATTTTGCCTTCTAATATTGCTCTACATATTTTCTTTCTTTAATCCTTCCTTCCCTCCTTCCTCCCTCCTTCCCTCCCTCCCTCCCTCCCTCCCTCCCTCCCTTCCTTCTTTCCTTCCTTCCTTCCCTCTTTCTGCTTTTAAAATTTTGAGTAGGTATATAAGTTAACATTTTTAGAATTTACATATATAAGAGTATGTAGCCAAACATGGTAAGGTAGTGGTACTGTTGAATCCTACACACAAAAAAAGATCAGTTCCAGGATACAGGTAACTCCAGAGATTACTGCAATGATGCCAACCTATGGAAAGAAGAAAAGAATCAGTGCATACAGCCGTGTCCTTGACTTCAGACACTAACTGAGGCCTCACAGTGTTGGCCAAGACATCAGAAGTCATCATTTTAACTCCTCAAATATCTCTGTATATCCAATGTGTAAGTAATGTGCCAGGAGATACACTGATAATCAAACAGATGTACTTTCTTCAATTACAGTGTTCATGGCTTTGCATATATCTCTATAGCATGAACTGTGTTATAATTGCTATTACTATTCCAAAAACTGGCTTTCTGTAGCAGATCATAAACTGCATACATGTCCATGCTTTTTGTATCAGTTTACTTTAAAGAAGTGTGCCTCTCACAATTGCTTGTATATAATATACACTCAAAGAAAATACATATGTTTTTAGTTAAAAATCTCTTGGCTCTAATTTATTGAGTGTAATGTCATCAAGAGTTGTTGTCTACTTCAGGATCTGTCCTCATTACATTTGCTAGTTCTCTGAATATTTTTTAACTTACACCTTATATTCAGCATGTTTCTAATTAAGTTCTAAATCTGCTCCTTTTTTTACCCTTATTGAAAACTGTATCTCAAATCTGTGCAGATGGCTTTGACTGCCAACACATAAGCAAAGCACCCACACCATGAGAAGTGTTCTGATCAGAGATTTTACCTGTCTCAGAGGCTTGGAAGAACCTGAAGCTGTTCACTGATGTTCTCCAAGACTACGTGTTTTCTTTTTTTTTTTTCCATCAAAAGGACTTACAAGTACTCAGACCCTTTGTGAGACAGCCCCTGTTCCTCACCAGAATGAGAGTTTGGAGAAAATGACTAATGACCCATCTCTCATATTAGGGTTATTTTATCCCATTAAGTAAATCCCTGCTTAAAGAGACTATTTGTCACAAGGACATAATTTAATCACTTATATATGGTGAGGGGAAAACTAGGAATTAGAGCAAGTGCTGAGAACATGAATCAATATTTTCTCCATCTAGATGTAAATGTACTTTAAAGTATTCCTGTCTTCTCACCTAACTACTGTACTTACTGATAAACCATTTTCAGTCATTTGTGTCCATTAGCTAAAGCAATTCATTATATTAAAATTTTCACAATTATAAAATAATACTTTTTATATTTTTATTGAATTATTTTAAAATAATGCTAAATAAAGTATTAAGTTACTATAATGAAATTATTAAATTAAAAAATGTAAAAGAAAACAATTTTATTCATAAATTATCCAAATGTTAATTCAATTTTATTCATGCTTAACAAGTTTGAATTGTTAATGACTGAAATAAATGTATGTGATAACTTAGTGTCTATATTTCTAATTAATTGGATAAATTAAATGGAGAGCTAGCATTTTGATTTTGGTTGTTAAAGTACCCATGTAGTCCTAAAGGATGTCACGAAGGATTCAACAGCAAATCTTAAGAGAGTGAAAGTAAATGATCTATGGAAAATAGCAGGAAATGTTCTTTGCAAGTAACTATTCGTAAACTAAGTACATAAACAGATTCAATACAAAAGTTTCAAGAACTAGAGTTAGAGTTTCAAGAATAAAGAAGAAAATAGTATCTAACATGGAGTATAATATTAATAATGCCCATGTTTAAATAAATGAGTCAATTATTGAGTAAATGTGGTCTTTCTCCTGGTTATTATCACAAAAGTATTATATTAACTAATGGTCTAGGTTTGCAACTAGGGATTTATTTCTGAAGTCCTTCCTATGGTGAAACACCAAGTCTTATTTTTTTCTTTCTTTCTTTCCCCTGAGAATAAAACTTTTAATGTTTCCGTGAGGTGTTATCTTTAAATATTTACATGAATAATATTATAAAATGAATTATTTTTACTAAATTTGGATAATGGAATTCCAGTGAAAACAGAGAAAGGAAATAACATATTGCCTTAAAATAAACATCTGTGATAGCAGCATCACAAAAAGAAGAATCAATGTAAATTTTAATATAGAACCCACTTTTCAGGGGGAGCCTTCTCTTCTACTAAGACTAGGTCCTATATTCCTGATATATATTTTCCAAGTATCTTGTCCTTTGTAGAATTTATTGCAATTACAATAAATTGTATAATTATCTCTTTAATGTTTATCTTTCACAGGAAACTATTGGCTAGTTTCCTGTGAAAAGTCAGGGATCAGGTTTCTTTCATTCATTGCTCTATTCCTGGCACCTAGCCTTGTGCCTATACATAAGCAAACAGCCATATATGCAGACTTAAAAGGGCTATGTGACTTACCCAATATTACACAGTTAATAATTATCAAGGGCGAAACCTTTCTAATTCTTTTTTCTTTTCATTACTTCATGATGATAAAACTTTTTAAATGAACTCTAAAGTAAAAAAAAAAAAGTTGTGTGTGTGTATGTATGTGTGTGTATGTGTGTGTGTGTGTATGTGTGTGTGTGTATGTGTGTGTGTGTGTGTGTCCAGTAAAGAAACTCCCTCCAATTCTCCAAGAGTTCCATCTTTAACAGAGGATGAGGAAGATAAGTTTGTTCAGACCGATTGGTCTATGGCCTCATTGACATACCAATACACTCATTTTACAATGTAGACATTTATCTTTTCTTCCATTGAACTCTCACAAAACCATGCTTACACTGTGAAACAAATAAATAAATGTGACAGCTCTTTAGAATCAACCAGGTAAACATTCATGAAAAGAAAATCACAGCACTATGTGAAGAACACAGTGATTGTAATTATCTTACAGGCAAGTCTCTATAAAGCAAGTTAAAAAGTGCTTGCCTGTATCTAGTCAAGTAAAAAATTATATAGGTAAACTTACATAGACATAAAGTTAAGCAGATTTTTTTCAGGAATTGAAATGTCAGGTTCTTTATAAAATGCACTAAATGACAAATTGAAATAGTAATAATACTAGTATTGATATGGCATTATTTCTTCAAAATGTAGATACTGCTACCAAAGACATCAGGGCCATCATGATGAGAAATATGGGAAATGCTACAAAAATTCATTAGTTTGAAAACAACCTTTTGAACTTCAGACTTACGTTCAAAAAACTGCCACCCCAACATATTTTTATTAAAAAGAAAACTATATATGAGGCAATATAGATAGTAAACATAATTTTAAAAAATACATTTTATATGGCATATATAAT
This sequence comes from Pan troglodytes, assembly GCF_028858775.2. Lineage (NCBI taxonomy): Eukaryota > Metazoa > Chordata > Mammalia > Primates > Hominidae > Pan > Pan troglodytes. The sequence continues at coordinate 95,290,960 of NC_072412.2, read as the reverse complement.
TATAATGTGCAACAAATAGCGATTTTTAGAAATTAAACTGTGAATAAAATGGCTAGGTAACTTGCCCAATGTCACACAGTTAATAAATATCAAGGGTGAAACCATCCTAACGCTGTTTCATTTTCCCGTTATTATATGATGATAGAACTTTTCAAATGAACTTTCTAGAGTAAAAAAAAAAAAAAAGAAACATTAACATTGCAGGGAAACCTATATATACTTGAAACCATATTCATTTACTTCATGCACTCAACCCATAAAAATTGCATGTCCACTGTGGGACTGTTCTCTGTGTGACCTTGGACCAAACCAGTTCTTCCCCAATTCTCATTTGTAGGTCTCAGAAATAATTGTGCCACGTGGTGGGAATGCAACCTCCTGAGATAAAGAGAGACTGACTTAAACAGCCTGGGCTTTGTGCCAGTCCCACCTAGAAAGAGGATACCATTCAATGCTATAGCCCAATGATCCCTGTTATTCTCAGGGTATAAAATCCTAGGGCAGGCTGCTTTTGGGAATCCCTCAGCTGCAATGCAAGGGATGGATACACACAGATGAGACTCCATGTTCCCTATGCAGCTTACCTGAGCCCTGGAGGACCACCTTGTCATGAATCCCAGCTTTCTATTGTCCTTTATTGCCTAGTTGTGAGTAATACGCCCACCTCGTGTAACTTGCTGTGTGTGTGAGTGTTCTGTCTCACTGGACTCGGGCAAGTAGTCATAGTTAACCTGCTTTGTACCTACCATGTCCCAGATCTCCTGGATATAGACAGAAATCTCTGATCTTACCAGAGCTTATAGTTTAGTATTCCAAATAAAGTTGCATTTGCTCTGAGAGATCACCTGAATCAGTTTTAAACAGCAAACAACTTTAGAATCATAACCTATAAGGCACAATTGAATTTTAACAAATTAGACATGTTTCTCCATGGTAAATACATTTCCAATCACATTTTTGCCTTATGTAATAACATACAGAAAACCAGTATTTGATATTTAGGATATTCCATTTTCTATTCTGTATTAAATGACAAAAGCCTTCACAATTATCTTTGCAGAAATGCATTATGAAATATATTTTTGTCAGGTACAATTTTCATTTCTATTACTCTCATTTTTTGTTCTGATCCTTTTTCTGAATAAAGGTTGGGTATAACTTATCTGAAGTGTTTGAGAACAAAAACGTTTCTGTTTAAGAATTTTTTTGGATTTTGGAATATTTGCATGTACATAATGAGATATTTTGGGGACAGAACCCAAGGCTAAGCATGAAATTTATGTTTCATATGTACATTTTACACATAGCCTGAAGATAATTTAATATAATATTTCAAATAATGTTGTACATAAAAGAATTTTTACTGGGTTTTGACTATGACTTATCACGTGATGTCAGGCCCACTTATGAAGTCATTTTGATGCTCTAAATGTTTTGAATTTTGGAGAATTTTTGGATTTCAGATTTTTGGATTAGGGACACTCAACTAACATTATTGTGTATTTTACAACTATAACTCGTTATTTTACCTTTCTTTGGGAATAAACTTTAATGAATACTACTTTTTCTTGATAATTTGAAATATAGACTATCAATATATTATTTGATGAAGACCAACAATGATTTCTCAGCATACATTTTTCTTACAGTAACTATTATATATTCAGGATTAGTATATAAATATATTTATTTACAACAGGTTTTGTTCAGTTTTGGAATTCAAAACACTGATCTATTCTGTAATCACAAATTAAAATCGTATCCACAAAATACCTGCTCTACCAGGAAAAATAATTGCCTCCTGGCTGAAAATAACTTGGTATTAATGTGTTACAAAATTGTATTATACTCACCAGTGCAAGCTGACCGAATCTTTTCAAACTACATTCACTAGGCACAAGGTCATTTATAATGCTCTCCATTAAGTAACCAAAGAGCAATTTTTTGATATTCTCCCCCATGTTTTAGTCTTTCTGACATAACTGACCCTTTGGAAGACAACTCTTTCCATCCACATGTGAAAAGTGCTGAATGTATCCTTTAGCTATTTAAATTGCTTTTAGCAGGTCAGGTCACCTCATTTAATAGTTTCACATTACTTCATTCAGTTTGCAACTCTTAGAAACAAAAATGTTTCACTCCAATTCTCCTTTTCAATTCTCCTTGTATTGTTAGAAAAATGATTTTCTGGCAGGTGTTCCTCTTTCTCCTATTCTTCACTGTCCCAAGTGCTAGTTTTTAAATTAAATCTTGGATAAAACTGTAGAAATACAGGTTTTAAAGATAGCTAATGGCCAAACTCTTGTCCTTTTCCTACATGTTTTGATATTTCACAGGGATGTTTTCATATTAAATTAGTGCTATTCAATTAGCAAAATATATAGAACAATGATCATGGCAAGATTGCGTTGAATACCTTCTAAAATCTGACAACATGAGTTGACATCCACGACGCAGACATTGCTTCCTGAGTGTTTCCCTCTCCTCTACACACTTAGGGACTTTTGAGATAAATGTCTTCCACTTTAGGCTTTAAAATATTGTTACAACTCATCAGGAATTCCTTTGGGAAGTACCTCAGATCTGATATAAATACAGACCTCTAGAGGAATCCAGCTTACCTATATTAAATAAAATTTTCTGAAATCTCTCACTTCAGGGAGTATTTGGATCTTGCCTCAAGCACTCTGTTTACTTTCTACTTCTGATTTTCATTACCAACTTACCTTTTGTCTGCCAGTCACAAGCCTATACGGGGAGAAGATTCTGCTTTTAAAATTTTACTTTCCATTTTATTAAGAAAACAGTGAAGAGTGATGTAATAAAAATAATAAAGTAATAGATAATCTTTCATAATTTTATGTAAATTGGATGTGATACTCAAAGTTTCTCAAATTTGAACAATTATTTCCTTTTGTGATACAAAATTTTATCTGGTTTATATTAAAGAGGATTTTTAATAAGCATCTACAAAATGCATCTTTTTAAATTAATATTATTAAAGACAATTTTTTAAGAGCAGTTTTAGATTGACAGCAAAATTTAGGTTGGTTGGAGATTTCCCAAATACCCCTGCTCACACACATACATACTTTTCTCTATTATCAACCTCTGACACCAGAGTAGTATATTTGATACAATTGATGAAGTTACCTTGACACAACGTAATCACCCAAAGTCCATAGTTTACATTAGGATTCCCTCTGTGTTTGTAGTCTGCACATTTGGAAATGTAAAATAATTTACATTCCACACTATAGTATCATACAACATAGTTTCACCAACCTAAAAATCATTGGTGCTCCACCTCTTGACTCTATTCTCTCCTCTTATTTTCTATTTGGCCACCACTGATGTTTTTGCTGTCACATGTCTTTAAAAAATTATCTTTAGATAATTTCAACACAAGCTGTAACTAAGAAATCCGTAGAACACAAATTGGATGACAGCAGCAGTGGTTGACACTTCCGTGCTATTTTTATTGCTTTATAAATAGTTTCTAAAATTCCATAAGTATATGTGTAAAACAGTACCAAAGATGTCCAGAAAAAAGACAAAGTATAGTGCTATAGTCTGTGAATAGTGAAAAGAAGATGGCGTTTGCATAAAGATGTATGGAATTGAAGGTAGTCTAAGGCTAATGCAAAAGACAACACATAAGGTCACTGGCTGGAGAAATGGTCTGCATGGGACTAGGATTCTCAGTGAAGCTGGAAGAAAAGAGGGTATCAGATAAGCTCCAGGAATATGAGATTTGTACTGCAAAAGAAAAAAATATATATTTATGACACTTGTTAAAGAAACGTAAGACAAGGGGGTTCCTACAATGGGGTTTCACAGTAGGGGAGAGAGAATTGGCTCAACTGTGAATACAGCATGAACAAGTGGAAATGTATAGCCAAGGAACAGAGTGGGAGTGGGGTGGATGGAAAGTTACTAAGAGGAGACAACTGGAATAAGGGAGGATTCTAGCTAAATTAACCTCCCAGGAATTTTGCAGAAGGAAAGCCAGGGTGATCAGACCTCATCTGGGGAAAAATGGAGGATGAAGAACATGATCTACATTGAGGGTGATCAGATATCAAGAATAGGTAATGATTTGGGGTAAAATAACTCAGCAGGACACTTGCTGAAGCTAAACAATACAAAGATAAATCTGGAAACTCAAAAGTCAAAGCCCAGTACAGAAGAGAGTTTCCCGGAGCCTGAGTAGAATTTGGTCAAGAAGAGAGTTTCCATCAGTATTGAGAAAGAATAGCAAGAAAAGATTTGCTCCTTCAAAATTTAATGGCCTGTCATATACTCAGTCACAAATATATACATATATATATACACACACACACACATCCTTAGCATTAGATTCTTTTGAACTAACATAGCCCCTTTACACATCTAAAAATGTTTTGTCTTTTTTCACATATAATCAGGTTTTCTTTTAAAATAGCTTTTTGAAATGTTATTATTTATGAGTACAAGACCCTCTAAATCTTCCAATATAAAAGCTATTTCTGAAAATGGTTTGGGATAGATCTTGGGATGCTGTCCTATGTAAAAGAGAACTGTGTCAAGAATCAAGGTGAAGTCTTCACCCAGAAACAAACTATCCCCACTCCTGAGGTTAGCCTTTAGGTAGATACTAAGTATTAAATGTCATATTTAAACTGTATGACTTTCTGGTCTTTTATTTTCTCTGTAGTAATCAATTTATTAATTTTATAAATAATTTTCAAGAGGCCTAGAATGTATAAACTGAGAAATATCCTTTTGTTTCTTCAGCTTTTTATTTTCAAGAGATTTACAAGAGAGATGCAAAAATAGTGCAGAGAGTTCAGATATACCCTTCGCAGAACTTTCCGTGATGTAAATATGTTATATAATGTTGAATTAAAAACAAATCTAGACTTGGGTCAAGAGAGACTTTATTTGAAAAGGCTACTGCAATATAAAGAATGCTCTGAATAGAAGATCTGCATGTTGCTCAAGAGTTAGGCAAAAGGGTTTTTCTTTTGTAGAGAGGAGTAACCAAGGGTAAAAGAAACATGCATGGGGAGGTGAATTGAAAGGGTGCCATGACTGGAGAGTACATTAGCAAATGTTTTGTGCTCAAGCCCGTCTATTCTCCAGGAGTGGCCCTTTCAGAGGGGTCCTATGCTGGCTCAGGCTGAGAGTAGATGAATGTTCAGCAGGCTTGGGGAAAGAAAAAATCTTTTAACAAAGTTTGGTTAACAGACACTTTGTTCTAATTGGTCAGTAAGAACAAAACAATTTAGTTAATAATCTGAGGCAAAGAATGAGATTTTAGAGGCTCTGTGTCCGGCCTTGTCATAGGTAAACAAAGGGGTCATCTGTGAACCTTACTTAAGTCTTACCAGGAAGGGTGACTCTGCAAGGAGTCATTTTCCAGAACATGAAAGAATGGTGGTGCGATTCTTTATCCATAGCTGTTTTCCAGAATTACAGAGTTCATGTAAATTTCAACATTGTCAGTAACTATAGTATAACCGAAAAAAAATAGTGTAAATCAATAAAAAAGGGAGATTAGCATAAAAATTTAAACATAAGTTTTAAACACATGACACAGCTAGGCACCTAGTCATGATTTAACTGTTATCTTATTTGAATAAGAGGTAAGAAAATAATAACATAAAATTATAACATGACATGGTAATATTCTTATTTTCTATAGATACTGAGTCAAATTCTAAAACCAGCATTTTGCTAGACAATGGTAATAAAAGTATTAAAACTTCTTTCCTCATTGGCCTGATGGACTACTTTTATCCTAAATGGCAAATTGTGTTTTGACTTATATTTCTAATGTGTATTTAATGGAGTACTCAGCGTTCTATTAGAGATGAAAATACTTTTTATTGATTTACACACACCATGGCATTTTTCATTCCACAAATGATAAATGACACAAAGTTCAATGAAAAGTAAACATTTAATATATCATCACTTTACTCTCCAGCTTCCTTTCCTTAACATGGAAACTCCCCTGAATTTATATAATTGGAGCTTATTAATGTTGCCATGCAAGTGGCACTTAATTAAGGGCAAAATGGTACGCCCTTTATTTCAATGAAGGAAAATAATCTTACTAGAACTCTGTGTCCTCTGAAAGTAATTGGCACAAATAAAGATATGATTGACAATTGTTAGTAAAGTTAGTATTACATAGAAGAAAAATAATAAATATATCGTCTTTAAAATCTTGGCAGGGCGTGGTGGCTCGCGCCTGTAATCCCAGCACTGTGGGAGGCTGAGGCAGGCAGATTGCCTGAACTTAGGAGTTTGAGACCAGCCTGGGCAACATGGTGAAACCCCGTCTCTACCAAAAAATACAAAAATAAGCCAGGGGTGGTGGCAGGCACCTGTAGTTCCAGCTATTCAGGAGGTGGAGGCAGGAGAATTGCTTGAACCCGGGAGGCAGAGGCTGCAGTGAGCCAAGATCATGTCTCTGCACTCCAGCCTGGGTGACAGAGCAAGACCCCATCTCAAAAAACAACAAAAAAAACCCAAAAAAAAATTATACATTGGTTTATCTTATTAAGTATGTAATTTGGACTATAAAGTTTAACAGAAAAACAAAAATGTTTATTTAATTTATATTCATTGTCCCAAAAACAAATATAATTAAAATACATGAAGACTTTTTCTCCTTGTTTAAATCAATAAATAAGTTTTATACAACTTGCTAAAAGTAATTTTCAGTTTGGTGTGGTGGCTTGTGCCTGTAATACCAGCACTTTGAGAGGCTGAGGCAGGTAGATCACTTGAGGTCAGGAGTTCGAAACCAGCCCAAGCAACATGGTGAAACCCCATCTCAACTAAGAATACAAAAATTGGCCAAGTGTGGTGGTGCATGCCCGTGGACCGAGCTCCTCGGGAGGCTAAGGCAGGAGAATCACTTGAACCAGGAGGCAGAGGTTGCAGTGAGCAGAGATCATGCCACTGCACTCCAGACTGGGTGACAAAGTGGGACTCTGTCTCAAAATAAACAAATAAATAAAATAAAATAAAAGTAATTTTGAGCTTGAGGTTTTATAACTTCAATTCCAATCATATGTTACAGATGGGACTTTTTTAGGATTTTCAAATATGACAGTAATAAAAAATATTGAGAGGGGGAAGCACAGAAATGTCAGAGTTTCTAGTTTTCTTAGTTTGTTCAGAGAACCTTGATTAAAAAGGAGTTGAATGACTTGATTGTGCCTTCTTGTGTGCTAAGATCAAGGCAGATCTCAGCTTTATGAGGCTTGAAGTTTTAGTAATTACAGGAGCTCTCTTTAAGAAATAATCCAAAATTTGTTACGAAAGTAAACATTTATTTGGATAGAGGAAAAAAAATCACTACCAATTATAAATTTAAATAAGCTGGAAATGATACTGACCAGTTCATTCAGGTTTGTTTTGTCCACGCCCACAGTAAGTCAATCACTGTGACAACACATTTTGCAAAAGAGAAAAGATTTATTCACTAGGGAGCCTAGCGAGGAGGCAGGAAAAGAGCTCTCAAATTTGCCTCCCAGAAGATAAGGGTTAGGGACAAGAAAATGAAGTAATCAGTGATCTACACAAGTGTAGTCAGGGCTCATGGCTTTTTCTAGGGCATATGTTCAGAAAACGGAGGCAGTAGCATGATCTGAGGGTGGTGTTTTGGGCCTTCTCATGTCAAAAAGCCACCTAGTAGGCCTGTGCTCAGCCTCTGTTGAAGGGTCTGTATTTGCAACTGGTTTGAACAGGACAGGAGCTGCCTGAAGTTCCTGAAAAATAACTGAAGCAGCTGTTACCATGGTGACTCATAAATGTTATCTATAATGTAGCCAGTGAAGGTTAAGTTACAGCGTTCAGTAGCATGGCCTTCAGCTTTATGGAAAAAAACAAAACAAAACAAAACAAAAAAACAACAGCAAAAAGCAAGGGACCAAAAGCAAACAGGGCAGTTTGTTTGACAAACCCAATCAGATTAACCCCTCAGCTTCAGAAATACCACACCAGATAAATCCAAGAAACTAACATTCTATATAGTTTAGAATTTTATAAATATATATTTTATATAAATATGTAACATATCTGTAACTTTCTGATCCATTGCTATAATAATTTTTCTGTTTTCTAGCCATATACTTACTCCTTGTTCACTCATTTGAAATAAAATCTTACAGTATATTCTTGAGAGATAGAAAAATACTTTAGTCTTTCTCATAGTGTGGTTTATCAAAATTTAGTTTTGTATTTAACTGGTAGTTTTAAAAGTATCTTCTGGTTTCACAACATGTAATTAATTGTTAGTGCTCTGTAAATTGAGAAGACTACTATTGGTTTTGTGGAAAACATTTACAAAGTTTCTTTTATATAGTCTCTCTGGTTCAAGAAACAGCAAGGGGCAAAGGCCATGAGACAAAGGTTCACTTTGCCTGGTCAAGAAGAGAAAAGGAATGAGTGTGCCTGGAATGTTGAGGGCAAGAGTATTGTGTCATGGGCCATGAGATTGCAGATGTAGGAGGTCACGTGGGCCTTGCGTGCTACCATAGAGTACTTGTCTCTTACCTGAGCAAATGTAAAGCTGGTACAAGATTTTTGAGCCAAGTACACTAATACAATTTGTGTGTGTGTATTTTTAGTAGAGACAGGGTTTCACCACGTTGGTCAGGCTGGTCTCAAACTTCTGACCTCAGGTGACCTGCCCACCTCGGCCTCCCAAAGTGCTGGGATTACAGGTGTGAACCACCATGCCCAACCGGGTACACTGATACAATTTAATCTAACAAGAATTTCAGTATTTCTGGCTGCTGTGTTAAAAGGGTCTGAAAAGGGTGTGAGTAGACTAGGAAGTCTAAAGGTAAGGAGAAACAAATAATTGCAGCAACAAAAAAAAAGCATTATAAACATTTGAATTAGTTATTTAGGGAACAAAAAGCAGGGATTATCTTAAACACAACAACAAATATGTTTTTACTAACTGAAAATTGTAGCTTTTACTGACTTGATACCTTTATCATCCTACACCTTACGGTGACAATGGAAAACACAACACTGTTTCAAAATCTTTATAGAAATTTAGAGCCAATTTACCAAAAATTCAATAGTTAGATAATTCTTAAAAGAAAATACTTAGCTTGATACAGTAAAATTAATATCTGATATTTAAATAAAGGAAGAAATGTTCACTTATTTACTACAAACTTTAAGGATTTAAATTATTGAAATAAAAATTATCTTCCTATTAATGAAGATGTGTTTATTTTAAAATTGTTTATGTTGCTGAACTTATTTGTCTGCTCTTATCTATAGATTGTGAAACCCTTAGATAGAGGACCAAGTTCATTTCATTCCCTCATTCTCAACTTTCAGCATATCTTCTATTGGCATACAGAAAATGTCTAGTAGATATTTCAAATAAAGAAGGGAGGAATGATTCAGTAATTCAGTCAATCAGAAAGCAAACATCTATTCCAGAATGAAGGTAATAGATCCAATGTGAAGTTGACTGGCATCAACCAAAAACTGACATATTTCCCAAATTTCTTGCCCTTGAACCCAGCTGTGGTATCTATAGAGGTATAGGACCGCTAGAGCAGAAAGGATAATCTAAGACTCTTTCACCACTTTTTACCACTCAAGAGGCCCACTTAACTATCAAGACTACCAAAGATATTCTAAGAAGCTCCTCAAGCAAGTGGTTGATTATAAAATGGTTCCAGTAAGCTGAGATAGTTCATTCAATAATAACTGTGATCCCTTGATCATCCTACACCTTATGGTGACAATGGAAAACATCTGTAGATTTACAGAGGTTGCACTAATAAAGTATTCCACTGGGAAACAAAAAAGAAAAACAAAATAAGTGTCTGTACCGACTCATGAGTGACTTTAGGTAATAAAAATTTTAAGCATTGGCTTTAGATTTAGATTGTACTCTACATGAATCCTGTCCTTGCCACTGACAAGCAACTTACTAATTGGTTTAAGCATTTTGGAAGAAATAAAATCAAACAGTGAAATATTTTCTTAGATATAGTAGACTTCTAAAGAATTAGGAATATTTTCAGCGAATATTTTTGTATTCTTATTTTATTAATCATCCTGGAAATGAAAAATTTTGAACAAAACTCATTCAGAAAACAACAGACCATATAGGAAGCTTTTCTCCAACATTCCTTAATGGACTTTCCACTCAGCTTTTGTTTGCACAAATAAATGTGTAACAATTAAACATACAATATTTTTTATCATCAATGCAATATTGCTTATCTGGTTATTCAAAGACCTTCCTAATTTTACAGCAGGTATGTACTAAATGAGTGCTTATGAGTCAGACCTATTCATCATCACAAGGGCAGCTTTTATCACAGTAGTTTTGATGATGCATTTTTGTACGATGACATTACAATGGTGTCCCACTAATGATTTATTAGAATGCTACATCATGGTATTGATAGAGAATAGAAATAAACCAAAGAATGACTTGGTCATTAATAATATTAAAACTATACATTATGTATGGAGCTTGTCCTCATTTTTAGAAATGGAAGCATTCATTTATGCCACCTGTTTAAATAATGTGTCATCCATGGAAAATAAGTTAAACCATGTTTAAGAAAACCAGCATCACTTAGTGCTTTATTTTCCGTGAATATATAGTTTATAGCAATATAAATTAAAAGGATAAAAAGTGTATGTAACTCTTTACCCATATCGAGTGATGATAGTATAAAAGGAGATAGATAATGTACTATTATTAAAATAATTATTTATGTTCTGTATCTATGAACACTGAAGTCCTTTATATTAAAGGAATAATTTGCAGAGAAGTTGTGATTTTCTAGAAAAAAGCAAGGCATTGTATTTAGATTTTTTTTGCAATTTGGAAATCATTTATTTCTGTAGTTAATTACTCAGAAAGTAATAAAGCATCTGCTTATTGGATAACATAAATTTTTAGTTTATTAAAGTAAAAAATAGCATCCAATATGACTAGCAGAAATGTTGCTTTAGATCTAAATGTCCTTTCCATGCAAATTTTTTTTTTTTTTTTTTTTTTTTTTTGTGAGATGGAGTCTTGCCCTGTGGCCCAGACTGGAGTGCAGTGGTGTGGTCTCTGCTCACTGCAAGCTCCACCTCTGGGTTCACGCCATTCTCCTCCCTCAGCCTCCCGAGTAGCTGGGGCTACAGGCGCCTGCCACCATGCCCAGGTAATTTTTTGTATTTTTAGTAGAGACGGGGGTTTCAACGTGTTAGTCAGGATGGTCTCGATCTCCTGACCTCGTGATCTGCCCTTCTCGGCCTCCCAAAGTGCTGGGATTACAGGTGTGAGCCACCACACCCCACTGCAGTCAAAGTATTTTTAACCAAAGATAAAATTCTCATAATTATAATCCTGAAGTCTACATCAAAATCTTCTTGTAGCCTGATAGATGTACTCCCCAAATCATTTTTCCTTTTTTTTTAATGGAAATTTGGTCTTGTGGCTAATTTGAGGCCAATAAAATTTAATTAGAAATGATACGTGTAACTTTCATGACATGTACACATTAAAGGAAAGCCACTTGGATAAATGTGGGAAAAATTAACAGACATTTCACAAAGACAGTACTTATTCATATATACATTTTAGAAATGTTATTCAGAAAAACTAAATTTTCTCCATATATTTCTTACATACATTGTAAATATACATATTTATGCTATTGTTGCAAATATGTGTCTTTTTTACCATGTTTTCTAGTCACTTTCTGCAAAAACCAAGGAAATGAATTATTTTTAATATCACATATCCAAAAAACTATTATTTCTTATTATTCTATTATTATTCTAGTAATTCAGTTTTAGATTTTACTTTGGATTTTCTATGAACAAAATTACATCATTAGAAGTTAATGCTAATTTTGTTTGTTTGTTCTTCTTATACCTTTTCTAAAAATTTAACCTAGTAAATCTGGAAGATCCTCTTATATCTTTTATTTTTTGGCTTACTTCAGCACAGGCTAGAATATTCATTTAGAAACTGGGATGCTGGAAATAGATCTTATTAAAAAATCATTTATAGTTTCTCTTTGTTTTTTTTTTTTTTTTTTTTTGAGATGGAGTTTTGCTCTCGTCATCCAAGCTGGAGTGCAGTGGCACGATCTCAGATCACTGCACCTCCACCTCCCACGTTCAAGGGAATCTCCTGCCTCAGACTCCTGAGTAGCTGGGATTACAGGCACCTGCCACCACACCCACCTAATTTTTTGTATTTTTAGTAGAGACGGGGTTTTGCCATGTTGGCCAGGCTGGTCTTGAACTCCTGACTTTGTGATCCACCCGCCTTGGCCTCCCAACATTTATAGCTTTGGGGGCTCAGCAAGTGATGCCCCAAATTTCCCGAAGGAAATTTAACATACTGAGAGGCCTTATAAGCTGCCTCAGAATAAAGGTCCCTCTATCCTTGTCTTGTTCTCCTCTTTCCCAAGCAATGAGATGGTGCTAGGACATCCTCCCTAGGGATCTTGTGAAATAACAAGGAAATATCAGTGACTAGAGAAGAGAAGAGACTAGGAATCATCATCACACTCAGACAGAATTCTCATCCAAGAACAATTCCAAAAAGTAACCTCAGAAACATTATCTTCTTAATAGGACAACCATTGTTCCTGTGAACCATTGCCTGAGCATTGGACCCATTTATTCCTTTATTTTTCTGGCTCTTGTGAAGAAAGCATTTGAGCTTTAATCACCTGGTCCATCTTTGAGTTCATATTTTGAATGATTCTTATGGACACATGTGCATGTAATAGTGATATCTTTGTTATGTTTTTCCCTGGTTAATCTCTTTTTTGTTATAGGGGTGTAGGCTGTAAACTTTTCCAATGGGGAGAGAAGGGATCACACCCTCTCTGCCCCCATAGTTCTAGAAACAAAGGTAGGACGACTGACACACCTGACTTGCTTCCAAGCCTACAATTGAGGACCTACGACAACTGACAAAAAGCTGACAAAGAAAGATAAGAATTTTTACCAAGTTTAGCTCTCCTGGATCTCTACCTGGAGTACCTGATGGAGAATGGAAGGTAAACATTTCTCTTTATCCCTTTCTCCCTAAATTCAGGTTGGCAGGAGAAAATCATTTGTTTAGGTTGTGACTCTTGTGTAAGTTTGGTTTGGAAGACCTATTTATAATTATCTTTCTCCTTTTCATGGGCAGCTATTTCTTTCCTGTCTGTCTTGTTTTGTGTCCTGAGAACTTAGCTTGGCCTGCCGCCTGTCGGGGTCATGCAGGTTGTTGGGTCATGCAGATGGTCAACTGAAAGAGGTTGAGGCCCACATATAAAACTAACATATCAACTTGCCAGCTCTAAAAACATTGTCTAAATATTTCTCTTTTTTAACTTTTATTTTAAGTTTGGGGTAAAAATGCAGGTTTGTTACATAAGTAAACTTGTGTCACGGGAGTTTCTTGTACTGATTATTTCTTCACCCGAGTATTAAGCCTAGTACCCATTTAGTTATTTTTCCTGATTCCCTCCTTCCAGCCTCCACCCTCTGAAAAGCCCCACTGCGTGTTGTTCCTTTGTATGTGTCCATGTATTCTCATCCTTTAGCTCCCACTCATAAGTGAGGACATGTAGTATTTGGTTTTTCTGTTCCTCTTTCAGTTTGCTAAGGATAGTGGCCTTAGCTCCATCCATGTTCCTGCAAAAAACATGATCTCATTCTTTTTCATGGCTGCATGGTATTCTACAGTGTATATGTACCACATTTTCTTTATCCAATCTATTGTTGATGGCCATTTAGGTTGATTCTATGTCTTTGCTATTGTGAGTAGTACTTCAGTGAATATACACATGCATGTGTCTTTGCAATAGAATGATTTGTATTCCTTTGGGTATATCCCCAGTAATGGGATTGCTGGTCAAATGGTATTTCTGTCTTTAGGTCTTTGAGGAATTGCTACACTGTCTTCCACAATGGCTGAACTAATTTACACTCTAATTGCAGTGGATAAGTGTTCCTTTTTCTCTTTTTTTTTCTTCCTTGTCTTTGGGAGTGGCTCTGCACCTTGTGAGGACTGCTTCTTTGTCTCTGTTTGGAGATGGCTTGTGCTTCCTTGGTTAAGTGACAAAAGACTCATTTGGTAGATTTGTTTGTTTGTTTTTTTAGAACAACAACAAAAAAAGCCAAAACATCAGGAATAATATTTTTTCTTTGTCCTAGCTGAAATCTGATGAAAAGAGATTTTTAAAAGATTTTTTTAATGAGCTCTGTGGTCAATAGTTAGCTAAATTAAAAGCTACTTTAGATCTCTAATATATATATATATATATATATATATATATATATATATATATATATATATAATGTCTTTGTGCTTTTTCTCTTTTGAATCCTATTTCCCCCATGGGATGTTTTTCAGGTGACAGAAACCCTTTATTAAAAATTATATGTTCTGTTCTCCGAGGGTATGCTTCTTATTAGCATGATATTTTGCTGAGAAAAATGTCAAACTTCATTGACCTTTTTGGGAAGCTTACGGTCTTCCCAAACTGGCTCCTCTAGGAAGTCCTTTCTTCCATTTACTTCTTCTCTTTTTTCATTTTCGATCTTTATCCAGTTCTCTTAATCATTGATATATTCCCCTTCAAGTCCATACCTCTTCCATTTGGCAGTCAGTGGACAAAAAATCACTAAAAGAAAGCATCAGAGTTCTGGCTGTCACATAAAGAGAACTAAGAGAGAGACTTCTAGCCACTGAGACCGGTTGAACCGCACAGCCAAGGCACCACAGACACCCCTGTGTCTGGAATTGGTTCCTTCCAGTAGGTTCTTAGTCTCACTGACTTTAAGAATGAAGCCGCAGACACTCGCAGTGAGTGTTATAGTTCTCAACGATGGTGTGTCCGGAGTTTGTTCCTACAGATGTTCAGATGTGTCCAAAGTTTCTTCCTTCCAGTGGGTTCGTGGTCTCACTGACTTCAGAAGTGAAGCCACAGAACTTCACAGTGAGTGTTAGAGCTCTTAAAGGTGGCACGTCTGGAGTTGTTTGTTCCTCCCAGTGGGTCTGTGGCCTTGCTGACTTCAGGAGTGAAGCTGCAGACCCTCCGGTGAGTGTTACAGCTCATAAAGGCAGTGTGGACCCAAAGAGTGAGCAGCAGCAAGATTTATTGTGAAGAGTGAAAGACTAAAGCTTTCACAGCATGAAAGGGGACATGAGCAGGTTGCCCCTGCTGGCTCCCGTGGCCAGCTTTTATTCCCTTATTTGGCTGGCCCACATCCTGCGGATTGGTCCATTTTACAGAGTGCTGATTGGTCCATTTTACAGAGCGTTGATTGGTGCATTTTTACAGAGTGCTGATTGGTGCGTTTTGAAACCTTTAGCTAGACACAGAGCGCTGATTGCTGAGTTTTTACAGAGTGCTGATTGGTGTATTTACAGACCTTTAGCTAGACACAGAGTGCCGATTGGTGCGTTTTTACAGAGTGCTGATTGGTGCATTTACAATCCTCTAGCTAGACAGAAAAGTTCTCCAAGTCCCCAGTCGACCCAGGAAGTCCAGCTGGCTTCACCTCTCACCCCTACTTTGGGATCATCTGTCTTGCTCATGGAACCTCAAAAGTCATGGGTGGGTTCTACTTAGGTCTGAAGCTCTGCTTTCTTTTACATTAAATGCCCCAATCTCTCCAGCTTTAGGGGAGTACCAAGAATTATTTTAAACTGTATGAAAGCAATTGACCTTTGTGTATGTACTAACTAATGGGTTATTGGCAAAGGGGTGATGTTAAAGGGAATTAATAGTTGCTGCAATGAATGGCTATTACTGCAGGAAACAAATACTGGCTTTCTATCCTCCTCGTTTATTTGCAAGTTTAGATAAGAAAATATTCTGATTTCTGACAAAGTCAAACAGAAACTGATGGTAAATGGCAATTTGGAATAAGTAAAATTGTTGGCTAGGTTTGTCTGTGAGGATCTGGGAGCTGCGGCCACGATATGATGATGAGTGTAGTTTGGACACGTGGAGACTGAGAGCACTCACCACTGAGGGATACAACTTCTGTGGGGTATGAGCTAATCATAGAGTGGGCCAGTTGGTGCTGGGTCATCCACTAGCCTCAGGGAATGTCCTTGCAGAGGTGCACTCTAAGAGTATTAAACAGCTCAGCCCCATGGTGTTTCCCTCTCCTTGGATCTAAGGTACCTGGGATTCAGTGTAGGAATGGGATCTTAGATTTCGGGAGATCGAAGTGCTATGGCTTCTGGCTGTGTCTGCCTTTTAGATGTGTCAGTATTGGCCCCAAGAAGCTGCAAATGCTTTGTTGGTCCTATTAGATAGCAGGCTCCACCCTGACCTCAGTGGTCCAGTTGGAAAAGGCAGACAAAATTGCAAGCTATCTATTAATATTAGACCAAAATTGGTCTCCTTATAAAATTATGTGGTGAATTCCTATGTTTGTTTCTTTGGTGTTCATTTTTAACCTTTCTTTGTTTTATGTCTAATTGACATACCTAATTGCTTGAGAAAGCTTTAATTTTCTCTCTGGGCTTTGAGATGTAAATATGCTATATTTTTTTCTCTAAAACTTAATAAGGGCGTAGCCACGTGGGACAGATAAAGTTTAATTTGTTGCATTTACAGTGGCACCATTTTTATCTAACTGTGCTTTTAAACTAGTGAGTTTTATCTGCCTTATGGAAAAATTGTAAGATCAAAGCTACAAAATATTTATGTTTGTCCATATTTTTATGTATGTGTACTGTCTACATATCATCAAATCAACTTAAAAATAAATGAACTCTCATAAATTAATAAATCCAGATTCTTTTAAAGTTTACATGACTTTAGCAATTTTTGCTAAATAAAATTGAGATTGGGGACAGGAGCCCTAAATCACGCCTGTAATCCCAGCATTTTGGGAGGCTGAGGTGGGGGGCTGAGGGAGGAGAAGCACTTGAACCAGTGAGCCAAGACGGCACCACTGCACGCCAGCCTAAGCAACAGAGTGGGACTCCCTCTCAAAAAAAAAAAAAATAAAAAAAAAAATAAAAATAATAATAATAATAATAATAATACAAAAGGCCAATAGACTTTGAAAAAGACTGACCTGGTATCTTGTCTATTTCCTTTCGAAGTTGCTGTCCTTGAGGTAAGTAAAGAACATCAGTTTCTGACAGGCCCAGTAATGCCAAGATATTCTGGAGACCTCAAAAAGTGATAAATTCACCCAATTTGTACATGTGTTACAGATATAGTCTGAGGGAAAGTCATATCCTTGGCTTGGCTCCTACGTTTCCCAAGGCTTTTTGAGAATCTAATATCAGATTCTTTATGAAAGGTTTTCAGCAACGCCAATAGAAAAAAGAGGCTATGTGATAACTCACTATTCTTACTGCACGTTATGGAAATTATTAGGTCACTTTAATAAGACAATTTATTTTACAAGTAAATTGGAAGTACTATGATTATCTTTGGTAAACATGGTGGGGCTAGGAGAGTAAATAATGTTTCAGAAGAAAAACTTAGTACACCTGTTGTTAGATCCTAGCACTGTTCATTGTAAATTTTTGTTATTTGCCTATAATTTAGACTGAATTCTGAATTCCTTCCTGATTGCAAGTCTCAAAACCAATGTTTCCAATTTTTTCTTCCATTATTCTGACTTAGACTCACTGAAATTGAAAATGCCTTTTTCCTAAGACCCTACAAACTGAATCAGTCAACTTGGCTTTGAAGAAACATCACCACAAGAGCCTATATTTGGAAAAACTTTGTACATGCAAAGTGCAAAGCAAAAAAAAATCTGTAAAATTGCCGTTTGTAATTTCAACTGACTGTTCTCCAGAGACTCTAAAGAAACTCCAGAGATTAGCCATTATTTTTTGCATAAGTCATAAGAATCCATTCTAATAAGAAATATTCCTTATTAAAGATTTGTTCACTTGCATCATATATAGAGGCCTAACTTTGACAGCCAGTCTTCAGCACCATCTCCTGAAATGAGACATAACTGTTTAATTGGACAGACATATTTCCAGAAATGGGAGACTGTGTTAATGAGATTCTTTGCTACTCAGCTACTAATTTTTCTCTCTACAGCTAACTCAGCTTTTCGTGTATGAGACTTCTAGGGAAATTTCATACAAGATAATGTTGGAGCTCACAAAATGATACCCCAAGGACTGGTAGTTTGACATGTTGAGAGGCCTTTGAAGCTGCCTCAGAATCAAGGACCCTTTGTCCTTTGCTTGGCCTCATTCCTCGATCCCAGCCCCAAGTGGAGGGAGGGATTCTCTGGGATTTCTTTATCTAAGAAAGCTTATTTTGGGGGAAAAAAATGCAATTATTTTGGGACCTTCTCTCTAGGGAACTCATCAAATAATTGGAAAAGATCAACTACCAGAGAAGAGAATTGACTAGTAGTCACCACAGCACTCAGGTAAAATATTCTTGCATTCTTTGAGGGTAGATCCAAGAGAGTACCTAAGAAACTCTATCTTCATAGGAAGATGACCACTGTTCCTTGGAACCATTGTCTCAGCACTGGGCTTATTCATTCATCCCATTTCCCCCTCCCTTATGAAGAAGGTGTTTAAGCCTCAACCATCTGATTCCTCTTTTAGTTCATATTTTGTATGATACATGTACACACATGTGCACATAGTAGTAATTATTTCCCTCATTAGAACGTCCATAACTTTTGTAGGTTTGTCAGTCTTCGTAGGGTAAGCCTCAACCAAGCCTGTAAATTTATCAACAAAAACCAACAAATAGCAAAATTTTCCAGGGTTATGAGGCATTATAGTAAAATCCAATTGCCAGTCTTCTCTAGGATATGTTCCTTTCCACTGAGTTTCTTGCCTAAAGGTGGCTTTTATGCCTTCTGGAGGCTTTGGATTATTTTTCAGACAAGTAGAACAACGTTGAACTACAGTTTGTATTGTTTGTTGCAAATGAGGCCCAACAGGATAAGGCCATGTCCAGCATAGAGTTGCCTCCTGTCCATAATGGGTGCTTTGACAAATTTGCTCAAGGATTGGTCTAATCAAAGCTTGTGGAAGGATAATTTTTCCTTCGTTATTTGTAAGGTATTTATGTCTGGCATGTTTAGAAAACCCCCATTCCTCAGCTCTTTTAAGATCAACCTCCAAATATTTGGGATGCTAGTTTTCCAACAAAGTGTAGGAACAAGAGCCAGCCAGGTAGTGGGCCCCTTGGCAATCTTTTTCACCTCTGGGTCAGCCTTAGTATTTCCTTATGCAACATTGGTGCCTGCCCTCTGGTGTCCTTGGCAGTGAACAATTACTATTTCCTTTGGCATTTTTACTGCACCTAATGATTCATGAATTTGAGAATCCTGCTTTATTTCTTTGTTATTTGAAGTAAGGAGGCCCCATTGCTTCCAAATTGCCCCATGAGCCTGGGCATATTTAGAGTCGTGTAAACTTTTATTTGCTTTCCCTTACACAGATGAACAGCTCTAGTTAGATCAATGAGCTCAGCCTTTCGAAAATGTCCCAGAGGGCAGGGCTTGCACCTCAATTACCTGCTCATTAATAACTACAGCATACCCAGCCTTTCTGACTCCTTGTTTGATGAAACTGCTTCTATCAATGAAGAATTTGTCAGGTTCCATCAATGGCAAATCTGTGAGGCCTGGTCTGCTGGAGTAAACTCGATCAATTATATAAATCCAATAATGAACAGAAGGCTGGAGTTTCCCTGGTAGCAGTGGGGCAGGATTCATATAAAGAACTAGCCTTAAAAGTTACAATTGGGTTATCTAGAAGCATGGCTAGGTACTCTCCCAGTCAGCCTGCTGTCAACCAATAGCCCCATTTTTGCTTGAGTAGAGGTAACACATAACGCACAGTGTGCACTGTCATTTACTGCCCCAAGAAGAACTTTTCAGTTTACTGTAATAGATCACAGTTGGCAGCCACCACCCTGAGGCAGGTAGGCTAGCTGTTAGTTACCATATCAAGCTCTTTTAAAAAGTAGGCCACAGGACATTTCAAGGTTCCAAGACCTTGAGTTTGTACTCCAAGTCTAATTCCCTGTCTTTCTGGAACAAATAAATCAAAAGCTTTGCATAGGTTAGGGAGATACAGAGCAGGGGCTGTCATCAATTTCTCTTTCATGATTAAAATTCCTTTTGACATTCCCCACTCCAAGAAGGGGGCTTCTTATCTACTCCTTTTAAAACCTCATAGAGAGTTTTTGCTATTAACCCGAAGTTAGGGATTCAAATTCAACAAAACTAGCAATCCTTAAAAAGTCACATAGTTGTTTGTGGAGAGTCGGGACTGCCACCTGATTTATTGCCTCTCTTGAATCTGGGAGAAGATTGTGAGTATCCTGGGATATTTTGAATTCCAGTTACTGAAGTGTGGGAAGAGAGACCTGTGCCTTCTTTCTGGAAACTTAGTGCCATTTCCCTGCGAGGCAATTTCAAACTTTGATGGCATGGATAATGGAATCACCTTCTGTTTCACTGGCTATCAAAATATTATCTACATATTGCAAAATAGTTTCTTTATTGAGGGTTATTTCCCTCAAGTCTTTGGCTAAGATTTGTCCAAAAAGGGTGGGAGAGTTTTTAATTCCCTAGGGAAGCATGGTCTAACAATACTGACATTTAGAGTCCAATTTTTCCCACTCATTAAACACACAGTTCTTGGAACTCAGGGGCCAAGGAGATGCAGAAGAAAGCATCCTTTAAGTATATTACTGAGAACTAGGCAAAATTCCACAACAGGATGTTAAGAAGAGTGTAAGGGTTGGGTATCATGGGATAAATGTCTTCTATGATTTGATTTATTGCCCTTAGAGCTTAGAGAAAACAATATCCTTGGGTGTCAGGCTTCTGAACTGGCAAGACAGGAGTATTCTAAGGTGAATGACAGCATAAGAGGAGCCCATATTCTAAGAAAGCTGTGATCAAAGTTTGGAGCCCCCTTTGATCCTGGAGCTTTAGAGAATACTGTTTAATCTGGAGCAGAGTGTGTGTATGGTGTTGGGGGGTAACGCCCAATTTTAACTAAACATGGATTGGTACCACATGGGCCCATTCAGGACACCCAGTGGCCCAGGCTTTATGGTTTACCTTCTCAAGGACTTCAGAGGGGAGGACCTGAGGAATAGTCAAAAGTGCGATTAAGTCTGCTTGCAAAGAACATGAATGTTCTGGAGGGACTTCAACATACACTTGTTCATTTAAGAAAGTCACCTGGGCCTGTAACTTGGAAGGAAGACTTTGTCCTAGTAATGGGAGTATACATTCTGGCATATAGACACAACTGTGGGTCAAAAAGAAGAATTTTTTCTTTTTTCTTTTTTTGTTTTTGAGATGGAGTCTCGCTTTGTCACCCAGGCTGGAGTGCTGTGGTGCAATCTCGGCTCACTGCAACCTCCGCCTCCTGGGTTCCAGTAGTTCTCCTGCCTCAGCCTCCAGAGTAACTAGGATTACAGGCATGTGCTACCATTGTTACCATGCCTGGCTACTTTTTTTGTGTTTTTAGAAGAGACAGGATTTCACCATGCTGGCCAGGTTGGTCTTGAACTCCTGACCTTGTGATACACCTGCCTTGGCTTCCCAAAGTGCTAGGATTACAGGCATGAGCTACTGGGTCCAGCCTAATTTTCTATTGTATATTATAGAAGCTGAAAAAAATATTTTTGAGAGGATTCCCTAGACACTCCAGTGACTGTCATAAATTCCCTTCCAAGTTTAGTCAATTTAATAGTTAAAACTGAGTAGGTTGCTGTGGTGTCAATAAAAAAATCAATCAACTTATCACCCACTTTAACAGCTACCCTAGGCTCTTGGTGGGTGAAATTGTTCATGGATTGGAATGTCTGAGTGGTTGAAGGAGGTTTAAGCTCATGGCATTCCAGGTTATAGTCATTGAACCCAGCTACTTGCATTGGCCACCCCTTCTATTCAGTTTAGGACAATCTTTTTCCCAGTGTCTCCCTTTTGTGCAGTACACACATTTTTGTTTTCTTTCCCTAAGAGGGGTCTTTCTAAGATTTTCTTCCTTTGCCCTTTCTGAGAAGGCCCTTCTAGACTCAGCTAAGGCTGCTCCAAGGAACTTAGCCTGTGGTTTCATCTCCTGCAATTTTCATTTTGTTGTTCCTTAGTCTGCTTTTAATCCAAAAAGACCTTGTATGCCACCTCAATTAATTGAGATACTGGCAATGTTCCGATGCCCTTTAATTTTTGCAATTAAGTTGAATATCAGGCATAGTCTGCCCAAAAAAAGTCATATTAATTAGCTTGTAATTCTCAGGACAATATGGATCTATATCCATATATTTTTGATAAGCCTCCAAAATTCTTTCCAAAATGCTGATGTGTTCTCATTCATTCCTTGTCTAATTTTCTGCACCTTGCTTATGCTAAAAAAAATTTGGATTTTACCTTTATTCTCATTGTTCAGATTCCAGTTTGGATTGTGGAAGGGCACTACCATATTGGAATCAGTCCTCACCTGTTTATTCCGATCTTCTGCATGTAAATGGTCAGCCTCCTCCTAAGTATTTTCTAGCACTACATAACACTCATCATATATCAACAAGATGTTAAGGAGGCTCTGAACATTGGCCCATATAGTGTGATGAGTAGTGAATGTAGACTCAAAATGATCAGTTTCATGTTTTGGGTCATCCTTAGAAGCTGGATCATTCTGCTTCCAATTATGTAAGTCAGAGGTGATGAATGGGCTATATACTCACATCGTTCCAGCAGACTGTCCTTATTCAATTATACCCCCAATATGCACCTACCTTAGAGGAAATTTCCCTGCATAGGGGGTTAGTAGACCTCAGTCAAATTGTGTCCCTGATGGTTACAAGAGGGCGAGACCATTTCTTTAGAGTTCTTGGATGTCTTTTTGGTGAAAGGAGAGAATGGGAATAGAGGAAGGACCCAACAGAACTAGGGTAGGACCCCCAGGTTCATAAAGGAGAGGACTAGCAAGAATCAGAAATAGGCTTTTCAGAGGTGCAGGAGTCTCAGAGGTTGGAGCTACTGGAGAAGCTGAAGCCAACCTCAGGACAGCTGGCAGGGAGTGCTGAAGTGGCAGGACTGGGGTTTCAGAAGTTATATAGTAGCCCAGGCTTCCTAAACTAAGGGACTGTTATCTTAAGCTGGTAATATGGGAATCTTAGTGAAAAGCACAGACTCACCACCCTTCTTAAATGCCTTCATCCATTGCATCCAAATTTTACACTTAGCTTGATCAGGTTTGCTCTGATAAGGGCGCATAAAAGATTGGACTTAAGGAATTTCATTCCACATTTCCATTTGATAGCAAAATGAATCTATTGTATTTGTAAGATAGTGTTATATTGTAAAGGCCAAGAGAGTGGCCAAATTTTTTCAGCTTCTAAAGAATATTGGTGCCAAACAGTATTACAAAAGATTGTCATTTCCCTTTGTTCCATTGTCTCATAACTATATTCAGGCCAATTTTGAAGAATTCACATGCAAGGAGGCCAAATTCTGGAATGGAATTCTGATTTTCCATGACTATATTAACTTTCTCTCTCTCTCTCTCTCTCTCTCTCTCTCTCTCTCTCTCTCTCTCTCTCTCTCTCTCTCTCCCCCTTTGCAGTAGATTGTATTTGAGTAATTGGAACGTATTATCAAAATACATTCTAACTACTCAAATACATTATTAAAATACATTGTAACTAATCAAATACAATCTAAGTACTGTAGTGGTAACTAACAGGCCCCAAGAATGTCAAACCTGAAATAGTCTGGGTGCTTTATCCCTCTCTCAGTCATTTGGGCTTGTATTAGTCCCTTCTCATGCTGCTAATAAAGGCATACGCAAGAGTGGTAACTTATAAAGGAAAGAGGTTTAATTGACTCACAGTTTAGCATGGCTGGGAGGCCTCAGGAAACTTGTAATCATGGCAGAAGGGGAAGGAAACACATCCTTTTTCATATGGTGGCAGAAAGGAGAAGAATGGGAACTGAGTGAAGGGGTAAGCCCCTTATAAAACCATCACTCCCGTGATTCAATTACCTCCCACCAAATCCCTACCAAGACACATGGGGTTTATGGGAACTGTAATTCAAGATGAGATTTGGGTGGGGACACAGCCAAACCATATCATTCCTCCCCTGGCTCCTCCCAAATCTCATGTCTCCACATTTCAAAACACAATCATGACTTTCCGACAGTCCCCCAAAGTCTTAGCTCAGTCAACCATTAACCCAAAAGTCCAAGTCCAAAGTTTCACCTGAGACAAGGCAAGTCCCTTTCTACCTACAAGCCTGTAAAATCAAAAGCAAGTTAGTTGCCATAGGGACAACTAACCTACAAGCCTGTAAAATCAAAAGCAAGTTAGGGGCCATAGACCTGAGTTAATAAAACAGTACCAATGTAACTGTGTAGCCCACATACACTGGGGCTACAAGCGTTGGGTAAATACACCCACTCCAAATGGGAGAAATTGGCCAAAATGAAGGGGCTACAGGCCCCATACAAGTATGAAATCCAGTGGGGCACTCAAATCTTAAAGCTATAAAATGATCTCCTTTGACTCCATGTCTCACATCCAGGTTATGCTGATGCAAGAGGTGAATTCCCATGGCCTTGGGCAGCTCTGCCACCGTGGCTTTGCAGGGTACAGCACATGTTCAACCTGCAGATGGAAATTCCTTTGGAATTGCCCAAATTGGGCAGAACATAACACATTGTCTGGCACCCTCAAAAGACACTCACCTGTACAGACACAGATGTCAGATTTCAAAGGCTGTTCTAGGGAATTAGGAATACAGCTGGGACCAGCAGCAGCAAGACCAAGTAGAGAAAGACTAAAGCCAATCTCTGACCAAAAAAAGGGTCAGATAGCTGCTTAGGAAGTCTTCTGAAACTCCTGGTGACCTGCATCTGAGCCACAAGCAGTGTGTTCCCAGTCAGGAAACCAAAATCTACTACCGAAATACCATAGGTATTGTCCAGATCCTGCTGTTTGCCACACAGAAAGCCAATCATTGAGATAACAAGTACTGCCAAGGAAGAAGGCTTTAAGTGGACACTGCAGCTAAGGAGACAGGAGATCAAACTCAAATCCATCTCCCTCACCAACTAAAACTGGCATTTTATATAGCAGGGAATAAATGTAACTATGTGTGGGAAAACAGGATTTAGTGTGCAGTAATGAAGAGGATTTGGTCAACAAGAAGCAGACAGTCAGGTAGGAAAACAGAAATTTGAGAGGAGCAAGGAATCATGAGGTCTGGAATCTCATTGTCTGGATGCGGTGATTTGGTGAGTCTCAGTTCATTTCTGCTTTGTGAGAGGCCCAAGGATTATTTCCTGAGGAAGGAACTCAGATTATACAAATGTAAGTTTTATGTTTTAAGACAAGAAGGGTCAATTTCTATATTCCCCCCACCTCCAAAAAATTTGTCTATGGACTACTGAATGGGTTTCATTTATAAGTTATGCTCACTTCATTTTCTTTTCCAGGTTGTCATAGAAAATCACCTGTGGGGCCATAGACCTGAGTTAATAAAACCGTACCAATGTAACAGGTAGAGGTGATGGGAGAATCTAGACCGTTTATTCATACAATTTATATATGCCTTCTGGATCAGCTCAGGATGATGCCAAACACACAAAGCCTGACTTCATGTCTTGTGATTAGATGACTTCTATCTCTTGGATGATTTCATAGTCACCAGATATCATAAAATACTACGAAACTGTTTTTCACATGGAATGTAGTTCTCTGCTGTAGAAGTCATAGCGTCATTCAAGAATCATTAGGTTCTACATACATCTCTGGTTTGGACTTTCTAGAAAAACACAGAGCATTTTTATCTAGTACAGGCATCTTTAAAAATTTATATGTGGTGTCCTATAGCAAATATGGCAAAACCA
Source organism: Pan troglodytes (assembly GCF_028858775.2). Lineage (NCBI taxonomy): Eukaryota > Metazoa > Chordata > Mammalia > Primates > Hominidae > Pan > Pan troglodytes. Next base: position 95,265,078 of record NC_072412.2, on the reverse strand, counting down.
CTTTTATTCTATTCTAGACGTGTTGTAAATCCCGCTTTCCAGACCCCACCTGATAAATGGGTCGCAGAACTCTTTTCAAGTATCATAAGTGCTGCTTCTAAAATCCAGAGTAACCTTTCATCACTTGTGCTTCCTTTTGAGTGGCAGGAGGTATGACATGCAAAACTCTTTCTCATGGTTTACGGTGTCAACATAAACAGCACACAGACAGAGGGGCTCACTAAAAGAAAATGATATTTATTTGAGATTGAGCATTGCAATGGTAACATGGTGGGCATATTTAGGGAAGTAAAGGAAGACAAGCATTTTTCAAGTAAAGATTAAGGAAATTTACATAGTTTTGAGACAATTATCCTTGGCAGAATCATTATTTGTATAAATTTGTGGCTACCTTTGTGCAAGACAATAGTTTTTGCAGTCTTTTGTGATAGATCTTATTATCAGGCATATATGCATAAGAACCCTTTCTTGAGGGCCTTCCCTAGCTCCCTTTGTCAGGGTTTGACACAAGTGACTGGGTTTTGATTCTGACAGTTTTCACAAGGGAATGTCCTGACATGCTCCAGATCAGCTGATTCTTAAAACCTTCACCACAGTGGCAAGCCCTTGAATCATTTATTTTTGCCCATTGGAACTACTTGTGAAACTTTTGATACCAGAGCAAATCCCATGCTCTAGAGATTTTTACTTAACTGATTTGGATTGACCTATAGGTATTTTAGGGTTTTTAAAAAAGTTTCCCAGTTATTTCTAATGTACAGATAAGACATAAGGAACACTTTAATTAGATTCTTGGAGAATTGAGAATATATATTAGGACCAGAGATATAATTTATTAATTATCTATAATTACCTCTGTTCCCAGACTAGAAAATAGTACATTTCTATTTCAATTCAATTTATCATCCACTAAAGAACTAAGTAATTAATTTTAAACTCATTTATTAATAGGTTAATGGGGTTGACCTTTACAAAGTCAGGAACCTAAAAGGACATAGAGTTCTTGGTAAAACAGTTACACAATTTCCTCTATATGGATTTGAAGTTAAACATGGAAAGTAGGTTGGAGAAAACAAAGTACAAATATACATTTACATAAATACAATTTTAGTGTTTGCTGTATTCCTTAGGTTTTATAGCATTTGGCATTGGCTAGTTTGTTTTTAGTTTGTTACAAAGTCTCCAATGTCTCAGTAATGTAGAAACCAAGCTAAATTCCATAATTAGATTCAACAAATGTGTTTGCAAATAACTCAAGTAGTGTTGACGGTTAAAAAAAATAAGGTTAAATGTTTCCTTTTCAAGATGGTCACTCTAGGGAAAGCCAATTATAGATTTAAAAAGAGGATTGTTACTCATACTACTATAGTTACTATCAATAAGACAGTTTTCTATATTTTATTTTGGTTAAAAAAAGTAAGATCTTCCGTCATCATTTTTTATTTATTTATTTATTTATTTATTTATTTATTTATTATTATTTTGAGTCGGAGCTGTCTCTGTCACCAGGCTGGAGTGCAGTGGCAGGATCTCAGCTCACTGCAACTTCCACCTCCCAGGTTCAAGTGATTCTCCTGCCTCAGCCTCCTGAGTAGCTGAGACTACAGGCGCATGGCACCACGTCTAGCTAATTTTGTATTTTTAGTAGAGACGGGGTTTCACCATGTTGGCTAGGATGGTCTTGATCTCTTAACCTCGTGATCCGCATGCCTTGGCCTCCCAAAATGCTGGGATTACATGCATGAGCCACCACGCCCAGCCCTTCCCTCATCAAATTTTTAAGTACATAATGTAGTATTGTTAATTCTAAGGACAATGTTGCACAGCTGATCTCAAGAACTCCTTCATCTGGTATAATGAAGATTTCTATCCATTGAACAGCAACTTTTCATTTTCCCCTTCTCCCAGTCTCTGGCAACCACCATTCTACTTTCTATTACTGTGATTTTTGACAACTTTAATTACTTTATATAAGTGCAATCATGCAATATTTTTAATTCTATGATTGGCTTATTTCACTTGGAGTAATGTTCTCCATGTTTATCTATGTTGTCACATATGACAGGATTTTCTTATTTTATCAGGCTGAGTAATATACTCCACTGTGTCTATATATGACATTCTTTTTCCATTCACTAATTGATGGACATTTATATTGCTTCCACAGCTTGAATAATGCTGCAACGAACATGGGAGTACAAATATCTCTTCAATTATTTCAATTATTTTAAATAAGCACCTGGAAAGTGAGACTGATCAATCAAATTCTAGTTTTATTTTTAATTTTTTTGAGGAAGCTCTATACTGTTTCCATAGCAGCTGCACCATTTTACATTCCCAACACTGTAGAAGAGTTCCATTTTCTCGAAATTCTTGCCAACACTTTTCGTTTGTTTGGTTTTGTCTTCATTTTCATTTTGATACTGGCTATCCCAACAAACTTGAGTTTATATCTCATTTTGAATTTTATTTGCATTTTCCTGATAACTAGTGATGTTGGGTGTCTTTTAATATGCCTATTGGCCATTTGTTGTATATTTTCTTTGAAAAAAATGTCTTTTGTCCATATTTTACTCAGATTATTTTTATTTATTATTTTGCTACTGGGTTGTAGAAGGTTCCTATATATTTTGGATATTAACACCTGATATGTTTTGACTCTGTGTCCCCACCCAAATCTCATCTTGAATTGTACTCCCATAATTTCCATGTGTTGTGGGAGGGACCTGGTGGGAGATAATTTAAATCATGGGGGCAGTTTCCCCCATACTGTTCTCATGGTACCGAATAAGTCTCACGAGATCTGACGGTTTTATCAGGGGTTTCTGCTTTTGCATCTTTCTCATTTTCTCTTGCTGCCTCCATGTAAGAAGTGCCTTTCACTTCCTGCTATGATTCTGAGACCTCCCCAGAACTCTATGTTCAATTAAAGCTATTTTTCCTCCCAGTCTTGGGTATGTCTTTATCCAGCAGTGTGAAAGCAGACTAATGCAGTAAACTGTTACCAGTAGAGTGGGGTATTGCTGAAAAGATACCCCAAAATGTGGAAGCAACTTTAAAACTGGGTAATAGGCAGAAGATGAAATGGTTTGGAGGGCTCAGAAGAAGACAGGAAAATGTGGGAAAGTTTGGAATCTCCCAGAGAATTGCTGAATGGCTTTGACAAAAATGCTGATAGTGATATAAACAATAAGGTCCAGGCTGAGGTGGTCTTAGATGGAGATGAGGAAATTTTAGGGAAGTGGAGCAAAGGTGATTCTTGTTATGTTTTTGCAAAGAGACTAGCTGCATTTCACCCTTGCCCTGGAGATTAGTGGAACTTTGAACTTGAGAGAGATAATTTAGTGTATCTGGAGGAAAAAATTTCTAAGCAGCAAAGCATTTAAGAGGTGACCTGTATGCTGTTAAAAGCATTCCATTTTAAAAGGAAAATACGGCACAAAAGTTTGGAAAATTTGCAGCCTGACAATGCGATAGAAAAGAAAAACCCATTTTCTGAGTAGAAATTCAAGCCTGCTGCAGAAATTTGCATAAGTAGCCTGGAACCCAGTGTTAATCCCCAAGACAATGGGCAAAATATCTCTAGGGCATGTCAGATGTCTTCACAGCAGCTCCTCCCATCACAGACCGGAGGCCTAGGAGAAAATGGTATTGGGGGCCAGGCCCAGGTTCCCTGCGCTGTGTGCAGCCTAGTGACTTGGTGCCCTGTATCCCAGCCACTCTAGCCATGGCTGAAAAGGTCCAAAGTAGAACTTGGGCTGTGGCTTCAGAGAGTGCAAGCCCCAAGCCTTGGCAGCTTCCACCTGGTGTTGAGCCCGCGAGTGCACAGAAGTCAAGAATTGAGGTTTGAGAAACTCCGCCTAGATTTCAAAAGATGTATGGAAATGCCTGGATGCCCAGGCAGAAGTTCGCTGCAGGGACGGGGCACTCATGGAGAAACTCTGCTAGGGCAGTGCAAAAGGTAAATGTGGAGTTGGAGCCCCGACGCAGAGTCCCTACTGGAGCACTGCCTAGTGGAGCTGTGACAAGAGGGCCACTGTCATCCAGATCCTAGAATGATAGATCCACCACCAACAGCTTGCACTGTGTGCCTGGAAAAGCTGCAGACACTCAACGCCAGCCCATGGAAGCAGCCAGGAGGCTGGCTGTACTCTGCAAAGCCACAGGGGCAGAGCTGCCCAGGACCATGGGAATTCACCTCCTGCATCAGCATGACCCAAATGAGAGACATGGCATCAAATGAGATCATTTTGGAGCTTTAAGATTTGACTGCCCTGCTGGATTTTGGACTTGCATGGGGCTGGTAGCCCTTTGTTTTGGACAATTTCCCCCATTTGGAATGGTTGTATTTATCCAATGCCTGTACCCCCATTGTATGTAGAAAGTAACTAACTTGTTTGTATTTTAGATGCTCATAGGTGGAAGGGACTTGCCTTGTCTCAGATAAGACTTTGAACTGTGGACTTTTGAGTTAATGCTGAAATGACTTAAGACTTTAGGGGATTGTTGGGAATGTATGATTGGTTTTGAAATGTGAGGACATGAGATTTGGAGGGGCCAGGGATGGAATGATATGGTTTAGTTCTATGTCCCCACCCAAATCTCATCTTTAATTGTACTCCCATAATTCCTGTGTGTTGTGGGAGGGACCTGGCGGGATATAATTTGAATCATGGAGGTGGTTTTCCCCACACTGTTCTAGTGGTAGTGAATAAGTCTCATGAGATCTGATGGTTTTATCAGGCATTTCTGCTTTTGCATCTCTCTCATTTTCTCTTGCCATTACCATGTAAGAACTGCCTTTGGCCTCCTGCCATGACTCTGAAGCCTCCTCAGCCACGTGGAACTGTAAGTTCAATTAAACCTGTTTTTCTCCCCAGTGTCAGGTATGTCTTTATCAGCAATGTGATACAACACCTGAAGTGGACTAATACACCACCTCATCAGACATGGTTTGCAATTTTTTTTTCTTATTGTGTAGGTTGCCATTTCAGTCTGTTGATTGTTTCCTTTGGTGGCAATAAATTTGTTTATTTTTAGTTTGATGTAGTTGGACCCTGTTTTTCCTTTCATTCCCTGTGCTTTTTTGTGTGTGTCATATCCACGAAATCATTACTAAGACCTATATCATAAAGGTTTTCTCTATATTTTCTTCTAAGAGTTTTATACTTCAGGTTTTAAGTATTTAATCTAAATTGGGTTGAATTTTGTCTATGAGTTAAGACAAAAGTCTGGTTCCATTCTTTTGCATGTGGATATCCAGTTTTGTCAGCACCATTTAATGAAGAGTTCATACTTTCCCCATTATGTATTCTAGGTACTTTGTCTAAGAACAGTTAACCACATATTCATGAATTTATTTCTGGACTCTATTATTTTCCACTGGTTTATTCATTTGTTTTTGTGCCAGTACCAGATTGTTTTAATTACTGTAGTTTTAAAGTACGTTTTGAAATTGTTACTGACAGTGAGTCACAGTGATCCACAGGAACTTGATTCTTGCCTTCTCAGAGAAAAGAATTCAGCTAAGGAGGCCAAGGTAGGTTGAAGGCGAAGATAAAGGTTTATCATGAAAAAAGGAAAAGTACACTCGGAAGAGGGCCAAGCAGACCACTTAAGGGGTCAAGTGCGTCACCCAGGCTTTGCCTTGGGATTTTTATATGTTCACTTAATTTCAGAGTTTGTGTTTCTTCTTTTATGATCCCTCCATTGGACCAGGCTGTCTGCACGTGCAGTGGCTTGCCAGCACTTGGGAGGGGCTGCATTTGCAGTGTATTTACTGAGTTGTGGAAATTTTCTCTTATCAGTTGAGTGTCTCCAGAGGAAGGTCATGTATCAGTCAAACTCCATCATTTTTTTTTTCTTTTAGAGTGCCTGCTTAGGTGCACTTGCCCAACTTTTAAGATTTCACCAGGGAGCTGTGGCCCCCATGCCTCAAATGTTTCCTGTAGGTCGGGCAGCTCTTCTTCTTTGATTCTAGCTATAACCACTTAGAAGGCTTCTTGTCAATTGCCTTACTATCACCTGACAGTCACCTGACATTTCTAGGGCCTCACCCTTCCTTGCTCATGTCTGCCTAACTACCTCCTTTAACAAAATCAGAAAGTGTAAAATGATCAGCTTTGTTTTTTCCTCTCATGACTCTTTTAGATATTTGGAATCCTCTGTGGTTTCATATAAGTATTAGATTAGGTTTTCTATTGCCATAAAAATTCCGTTGGGATTTTGATAGGAATTGCATTGAATCTATAGATTGCTTTTGATAGTGTGGACTTTTTAAAATAATATTGTCTTCCAATTCATGATTATGAGATTCTTTTCTATAATTTATTTAATCAGTGTTTTGTAATTTTTAGTAAAAGTATTTTGCCTCTTTGGTTAAGTTTATTCCTAAGCATTTTATCCTTTTCAATGCTGTCGTAAATGAATTATTTTCCTTCTCAGATAGCTTGTTTCTAGTTTATGGAAATCCAATTGATTTTTGTAGGTTTTTTTATCCTGAAACTTTACTAAATTTATTAGTTCTAACAGTTTATTTTAGTAGAGTCTTAGAGTTTTCTACATATATGACTATGCTATTTGCAAAAATGATCACATTTTACCTCTTCCTTTCTGATTTGGATGTCTTTTGTTTCTGTTCTTGCCTAATTGCTCTGTCTAGGACTTCCAGTATCATAATGAGCAGAAATGGTGAGAGCAGGAATCCTTGCCTTATTCCTGATCTTAAAAAGAAAGCTTTTTATTTTTGTTTTACCTTTGAGCAAAATGTTAGCTAAGGGCTTTTCATATATGGCCTTTTGCATTGGCATAATATGATTCTTTAATGTGCTGCTGAATTTGGTTTGTTAGCATTTTGTTGAAGACTTTTTGCATCTATGTTCATCAGGGATATTGGCCTATACTTTTCTTGTGGTAACTTTTTCTGATTTTAGTATGAGAGTAATACTTGCCTCATGACATAAATTTGCATATGTTCCTTCCTCTTCAAGTTTTGGAAACTTTTGAGAAGAATTAGCATTAATTCTTCTTTAAATGTTTAGTAGAATTTATCAGCGAAGCCATCTCGTCCTGGGCTTTTCTTTGTTGGTGGGTTTTGACTACTGATTCACCCTTATTAGTTATAGGTGTTTTCAGACTATTTCTTCATGACCCAGTCTTTATAGGTTGTATGTTTCTAGGAATTTATTCATTTTTTCTAGGTTATCGAAGTACTTGTGTATAATTAGTTTTTCATATAATCCTATATCACTTTAAGAGATACTTATTATTTTCCCCAATTATCAGAAAGACAAAATTAGTATCTGTTAATTTAGATGAGCCAATAGTTTCATATCTATTTAGCTTAAGAAATAAGATTTAAATTCAGGCTTCTTTGGTAACAAAGACTGTTACTGAAACATCAGGGATTTTTCTAGGTCCTGCTGCTTGCCTCACAGAAAGCCAATCACTGAGACAATAAGTGTTGGCATGGAAGAAGGCTTTAATCAGATGCTACAGCTGAGGAGATGGGAGATCAGTCTCAAATCCAACTTCCTGACTGACTAAAATTAAGGATTTATATAGCAGGGAAGAAATGTAACTACATTCAGGAAAACAGGAACTAGGGAGGGGTGAGAAAGAGGAGTCTGTCAACTGGAAGCAGGGGTTGCTTAAGTAATCATAATGGGTAAGGAGTCTGAAGTCTTATTGTCCAGATGCAATGACCTGGTAAGTTTCAGTTCCTTGATACTATCTGGGGAGCCTGACCATTGGTTTCCTGACAAAGGAACTCAGATAAAACAAATGTAACTTTCTCAGATTTTAAGATTAGAAGGGTTTGTTTCTTTGTTTATTCAAAAGAAACTGTTGAACATCAGTTCTTTGGGACAATTGGGTCAGTTTCAAGACAATTGTAATTTCACTGTTCTGTACTATTTCTGGTTTGAGGGTTTTGAGGTCAGTGTGTATGTTTATTTACAAAAAAGGCATGAGATAAAGTAGTAATAAATTATATAACAAAGTAAAAATTTATTATTGAAGAAATATATTTGATTCACCTGAAATATTCATATAAACCAGTGTTTCTTTAGTTTGTGAGTCATTTATGATGGTGTCCCCTCCCAAATTAAGCCTGTTAAATGTTTTCTAATTTATTTAATTCAATTATGATACAATTGTGCTATAGACATTTACGAGTTTAAGAACATTTGTATAAGTTCTTTAACTCATATGAAAATTCAACAATATTGATTCTTAAATTGAAAATTGCTTTATACTGCTATTTTTCTGGTGCAGAACTGTATCATTGTTTTTTCAGTTACCAAGTTGAAAACTTTTTCTTCTTCAGTTTTCATTCCTAAAGTATTAAGTTCAAGGATAAGTATTGTTTAGTGCCTCTCAAATATATATATATTTTTTCTCAGAACACTCTCTTGCTTTAATAAAAAGGTTTTAGGACAATGTGACCTATATCTATTTCTCCTTTATCATTTCCCCGGAATCCCATTAATTTTCGCAGAATTCACTCTTTCCATATTCTTAGTGGTCATGTAAAGAACTATGGTAAGCTCCAACCATAGTTTGCTTTTAATTCAAGTTTTACAGCTATGATGTAATTAGACATTTTGTACTATTTAATTTTTGTGTAAAGGAGTAAACTTCTTTAATAGTTTGTTATTTCAAATATACGAATGGTAAAAAAACAATATTATAGCTTATTTAAACACATTACTTGTATTATTTCTCTCTCTGTGTTATTTTTCTCATTTTGTTTGATTCTTAGGTGTGCCCTGTAAAAAGAGAGCTTTAAAAAGAAGAATACTGTTATTGAGAGCTTCAAGATCTATGAGAAAACAGTGTTAAGTTTTATTGACTGGCTTTCTTTTCAGTTACGAGACATAAAGTCTAAGGCTACTACTTATTTGGCTGAAAATATATCTCCTGAGATTCATAAAACTTGAGGACACTAGAACCTGAAACTTAAATTGAAAGCACTCTGACTTTCATATGCCCATCTTGGAACATTGTTTTTTTTTTGTTTAGTTTTCATTAACCTCTTTATCTTTTCCTCAAGTCTAATAAAGATGATCTCTTTTTCTGTGGACTCACTTCTGAAGAATATCATTTTCACATATAAAAATTTCCAACTGTGCAATATTATTGTCATAAGAATCAAGATGGAACATATTTTATCATTAATGCATTTCTGATCTTTGAAAAATCTTAAATATATTTTATATTCAAATCTATAATTGTAAAAATGAAACAAGATTTCATATTTCATCTCATGAACAAATTTTCAATTCTTTTCACATTGTCAGGAGAATCTATCTTTTTCAAAGGTGGTTCAAAATATTTTTCTATTATGCCTTATAAAGATCAAGTCATGTTTAAGATTATATTTTTATATAGATGTTGCCCAATTAGTAAAATATATTTTATTGATTATATAAGTAGATAAAACAGAATAACAAAATCACAGTTCTATACATTTAAATATTAAATCTCCATCAAATCACACTAGAGCTTCAAATTCTGAAGCTGAAAATGTTGATATGAATGTTATGTCTTGTTTAACAGCTGTTGCACAAATAATAGAGATATGTTAAAGGACTTTGCCAACTCTGGTTGATATATTTGAAAATGTTGATTGTGTTTATTTCAAATGGGGATTATTATGGCAATTTTGATTTATTTTTCTGACAATCCTTGATTTCATTTAAAAAACAATCCATATATCTTATGCTAATGAGTTATTCTTCAATTCAGTCAGCATATTTTACTGGCTTTTAAGTTGTTTCTCTGTGTTTTATTATAATAAGCTGCAATATGTCAGTCTATGGACAACTAATTAATTATCAAAATCAATCTTAAAGTTATTCAGTAAAAAAATTTGAATTTCATTTATTGATTGTGTTTGATATTTCTGTTTACAGTGAAATTCTTCAGTGTGCTGGTTCATAGAAACTTTGTTAATCTCTGACGGAAAGTTGTGAATGAAGAAAGATAGAAATGTAGTATCATAAGCATAGAATGATATCCTTGGTACTTCTGCTTTTGTTTAATATATTCATTAAGTAGTCTCACAATAAACATTTCCTCTCTACGTTGAAGGAGGTGTCTAGTACACAGTTGCATTATATTAATATGTACTGTAAATATTTTAAGTAAAATATTAATGTACAACCCTGAGACAAAGATCAGTGCTAAATATGATTGTTTGCATTTAACTTTTAAGTTTCAATCAAGACCTTATAAAAGACCTTTGATTTTAAAGTAGCAGAGATTAATACAGATAGGAAAAAAATATATGTACACTCCTTCCCTTGAGAAATCTTGGACATTCTATATCACTCCACACTCTATGTCAATAGAACTACCATTTGATTCCACAATCCCACTAGGAGATATCTACTCAAGGAAAAGAAATTATATCAAAAAGATGCCTGCACTTGTATGTTTATTGCAGCACTATTCACAATAGCAAAGATATGTGCTAATCTTATTAATATTTATTGTTGCACAGTGCTCTCTTGTTATTTATTTAAACCTTGAGTAGAGATGTCAATTTTTTGTTGTTCTGCTTTCATATTTTTGATCCTTTGATTTAATTTTTAGAAATGTATTTAAAAATTAAATTTATTTTTGCTAATTTCTTTTAGATATATTATGTATACTATATAGCTTATGAAAAGAATAACAAATTATAACTGAAGAAAACTTGATTTGTCATTTAAATTTTGTTTTAATGAACTTTTTAATGTTTCTGGATAAATTTATGTAAGGTTCCAGGCTTAAAAAAACCTGACACATAAGCCAGTTGAGCAGAAACAAGAAATAAATCCACATATTTACAGCCAACTGATTTTCAACAAAGGTGCCCAGAACACACATGGGGGGAAAAATGGTCTATTCAGTAAATAATGCTGGGAAAATGGAATTTTCATAAGATTGAAACTGGACCCCTATCTTTCACCATATGCAAAAATCAACTCAAACTTGATTAAAAACTTAAATCTAAGATCCAAAACCATTAAACTACTAGTAGGTAACATAGAGGGAATGCTTTAGGACAGTGGTCCAGGCAAATATTTTATGATTATCACCTCAAAAGCACCAGTAACAAAAACAAAGGTAGACAAATGGAGCTATATTAAACTAAAAACCTTCTGCACAGCCAAGGAAACATTCAAAGGGTGAAGAGAGAACCTACTGACTAGAAGAAAATATTTGCAAAGTATTTATCTGAAAAGGGACTAATATCCACAATATGTAAGAAACTCAAACAACAGTAAAACAAACCACATAATCCCATTAAAAAGTGGGCAAAGACATGAATAGACACTTTTTAAAAGAAGACTTACAAATGATAAACAGTTATAAGTAAAGATGCTCAACATTATTAATCATCAGGAAAATGCAAATAAAAACCACAGTGAGATATCATTTATCTCAGTCAGAATGGCTATTATTAAAAAGAAGACAAAAAATAAAAGGTGTTGGCAAGGATGTGAAGAAAAAAGAACTCTTATATGTTGTTGTTACAAATGTAAATTACTACAGCTACTATGGAAACTGGTATAGAGATTTCCCAAAATACTAAAAATAGAGCTACCATTCAAGCCAGCAATCCTACTACTGGGTATTGATCCAGTATTTAGTATTTGAGATTTGGTATTAATCCAAAGGAAAAGAAATCAGTATATGAAAGCAATATCTCACATTTATTGCAGCACTATTCACAATAGCACATATATGAAATCAAACTGTGTCCATAAAGGGATAATAGATAAAGAAAATATAATACATACACATGGTAGAATACTATTTGGCCACAAAAAATAATGAAATTGTGTCATTTGCAGCAACATTAATGGAACTAGAAGTGAAAGTGTGTCTAGTGAAGTCTTAAGTGAAATAAGTCAGGCCCAGAAAGACAAACATATGGTCTCTCTGGTGTGCAGGAGCTAAAAAAGTTGATCTCACACAGATGAATGATGAATTCACGCAGTAGAATGATGAATGCCAGAGACTGAAAAGGATGTGGAGTGTGGGGAAGACTGGAAGGATTAAGAGAAGTTGGTTAATGGGTATGAACATGCAGTTCGATAGAAGAAATATGTTCTAATGTTCAATACCCGAGGAGGGTGACTATAGTTAAGTACAATGTATTTTATATTTCAAAATAGCTAGAAGAGACTTGAAATGTTCCCAACACATAGAAATGATAAACACTAAAGACGATGGACCCCCTCAGATACTCTGACTTGATTATTACATATTCTGTACGTGTAACAAAATATCACATATGCCCCATAAATATGTACAATTATTATGTATCAATTTTTAAAAAGACATGCCATGAATTAGAGTTATGTCATAGTGTCAGTGAGTCCAAGTATATTGTTACTGTATAAAAACTGCATAATCAACTAATGCTACACAGTGATCATATAAAGATATTTATTTGGTCAGATGAGTAACAAGAAAAGTTAAATCTTCTTTTTTAATTGCTAAGGAAGAGCATCATACACGTGATAAGCAATTCAAATTTTACTCTTATTAGACTAAAAAATTGTAAAGTTTAAAATCATGTCAGAATAATATAATTCTTAAATTTTAGTGTGCTTATTAGAAATCTATGACTACTAAATTAAACCATCTCTAAAAATTAACCTTTATTATAGGTTCTTGGGAAATATAATGTATTCATATCCATACTTAATTGGTCTTCTTTTTCTCAAAAAGTTTATCTACAAATCGCTCTGGATGCTAGAATATTTTTAGCTTGTTTGGTCTGAATGCATTAGACCTGGAGAAAAGGTAAAGTTTATATAATTAACCAGTAAAAGAATTTTTTAATCCCTCTCAAGCAATTAAAGAAACAAATGAATTTCTATGGTCATTTCTTATATTGAAGAACTGACCTATTTGACTCATTTCAAATTCTAGGTAGAAAAAAAGACAAAATTATGGAGGAACTACTTGTGTGGAAACAGGGTTGGAAGCTTGTGGATAGAAAAAGATGGAAAATGTCAATATTAACACACATAGAATTTACATGCGATCCCTTTTTGAGAGCTTTAGATATTAATTCATTTAAATGTCACAATAATCTTTTGAGATACAAACAGTTATTATTCCTGCATACTATACAGATGAGGAAACTAGGCACAGTAAATGTAAATCACTAATTAAGCTATCAGAACTGGCTAAAATTGAAGTAAGAATTTAAACCCATTTGGGCTGGCAGCATCTGTGCTGAATTGGAATTTCTCTTGATGAGAAGGCTCTTGGTTACTATGTATGCACCTTCAGTAAATAAAAACTTTCAATCCAGGTACCTACTCTATATTAGTAACTACATGTTTGGCTTATATTGACAGTGAATATATGGAGATCATAAAAATATAACAAAATATTACAATCTACCATATGGATTTGTAACTCTATTATTTAAGTGATGTATATGTTTATACCAGGGAATTCAAATTATCATCAACTGGGGACTCTGACATTCAAAATTATATATCCTTCTCCCAAAATAATCAATGTGTTTCTTTAGCCAAGGTGACTAGAGTAATAATCTAGGCAATCAGTGTTTCTATTCTTCTTTTCATTGGGCTTTCGTGGACCTAAATATTTCATAATCTTTATTTTAAGTTGATCTACTTGTTCTTGGGGTTTTCATACGTTATCTTCAGAAATATTTAAGCATTGAAATCTTTATGTTTTACTTTACATACTGAATAGTTCATTGATTTATATGAGTTATTCTATTCTATTGGAAAATAGAAACCTGTTTTCCCAGTTAATTTTCCAACTGTATTTTTCTTAGCTATTTTAAAAATTGGTGTGGTATATATTCTGAGCTTGTATATTTAGAACAGCAGTATTCAAATGGTTTGATATCAGAGACCCTTTACATGTTAAAAAAATGAGTCCTTTAAAAAACTTGTTTATGAGAGTTCTATTAACTAACATTTTTTGTATTAAAATTAACACTGAAATAATTCTTAAATATGTCTTTAAGTCAATTTAATTAACAACAATAAATTTATGATATTTATGCTAACATAAATAACATTTTGGAAAACTAAATATTTTTTAAATCCCCCCAAATTGGTGAGAAGATCGGTATTGCTTTACATATTTGAAAATGTCCTTAATCTGGTTTAATAGAAGGCAACTGGATTTTCATATCTGCTCCATCATTTAATCTGCTCTGATATCAAAGCTCATGTAGCTTCTGGAAAATGCACTGCACATACATGAAAGAATCAGAGTTGAAAGGCAAATAACATTTCAGTGTTATTCTGAAAGCAGTATAGATCCCTTGGGCCTCCTAGGAAGGACTTGGAGACCTTCAGTAATTCCTGGGCGATACTTTCAAATCATTGCTTCATGAGAGTAGTTTAGAACCACAGGTAATTTTTGCTACCTAGGATACATTTGGCAATGTCTGGAGATATTTTGGGTTGTTACAACTGAGAAGAAGGTGCTAATATTACTAACCACACTACAGTGCACAAGACATCCCCCCTCCCACAACAACAAAGAATTATCTTGACTAAATTGTCAATGGTACTGAGGTTGAGAAATTGTTCTAGGATAACTTAAAATATGCAAGCTCTAATAATGGAAATCATATACACAGTTACACACTTAAAACTAAATACTAGTTTCATGATTGCAGCCCAAACTTATAAAAAGTATTTCTCTGAGATTCAATGCTATAAATGTTCCAGTTTAATATCATTAAGTAGTTTTCGTCTTTAAATATGCCAGTCTCTCCTATAGAAAAATGATCTCCTTTTATGAGAAAAATAGTTACACTCACTGCGCTAACTCAATACCAACACTTCATTCCAATTTACTCAGTTCTTAGTCTCTTTTATACCACTCCTTTTCTGTATTAGGATAGGAGTAAGAATAAGAAGAATTGGAGAAGGAGGAGCAAGAGGAAAAGAACCATATTTTGAAACTATAATTAAGGAAAACATACCTTTTTCTTCTTTATTGCTTCAAAATCAATTATCTAATTACTTTTGTACCTTCTTTACCAAGTTTCATCTTCTAAATCTAGTAAATAGTAGTCATCCTTGGCCAATCTTCCTTTTCTCTATCTGTTCTATCTATCTATCTATCTATCTATCTATCTATCTATCTATCTATCTATCATCTATCATCTAATCTATCTATTTCTCTAGCTATCTATTTCTCTATCCATCTCCCGGCCTATGAAAAGATAATAAAAATAATTAATTATTAGGTAAATGCAAATTAAAACCACAGTGAGATATATCTTCACAAATACTAAAATGGCTAAATTATTTTAAGAAAAAATTAAATAAAAGACTTAAAGTACCGAGTATTTGTGAGGCTGTAGAGAAATTGGAATTCTCATGCATTGCTGGTAGAAATGTAAAATGTTACAGCTACTTGGAAAAATCTTGGTTTTTTGAAACATTTAACATGTGCGTACCATATGATGCACCAATTAACCCCTAAGTTTTCACCTGAGG
Source organism: Pan troglodytes (assembly GCF_028858775.2). Lineage (NCBI taxonomy): Eukaryota > Metazoa > Chordata > Mammalia > Primates > Hominidae > Pan > Pan troglodytes. The sequence continues at coordinate 95,249,575 of NC_072412.2, read as the reverse complement.
GGCATGAAAACATTTCCACAAAAGACTTCATTCAAATGTGCATAGCATCTTAATTCATTATAGCCTCAAACCGCAAACAACAATGTCCTTCAACTGGCAAATAAATTAGCAAAATGTGTATTTCATAGAGTGGAATACTGCTCAGTAGAAAAATGAGCACTTTTCTGACCCGGGAAACAACACAGTTTTATCTCAGAAACATGTTAAGCAAAAGTAGCCAAACATAAATGACTGCATTTTACATGAATGTATTTATATGAGATTGTTGCAAAAGTCAAACTTATAGATAGAAAGCAGATAAGTGGTAACCTAGAGCTGGCATGAGAACAGAGATAGATTGCAAATGAACATGAGGAATTTTTGAAAGGTGATGTGAATGTACTAAAACTGGATTGTGATAGTGGAAAACTTTATAAATTTACGAATACTTGTTGAAATGTACACGTAAAGCAACGTAGAAGTCAACACTAAAGTAGAACTAAGACAAAAAAAAGTTAAGAAGAATACAATAGGTTCCTTGGGGAGATGATCAAGTGCTTCCTTCTATATTAAATATGACCATGTAAATCTTTGCCTTAGTCTTCCCATGCCAACATATAATGAAAGGAGCTAAAGAAGATATTGTTAGGGCCTCCCTACCTAGTACACACATTCCTTTAAAAAGGTCTTTAAAAAGTTCTGGCCTTGTGATTTGGCTTCCTGATATACCTGGGTGGGACTTCGGATAGAAGAATATTTCTCACATATTCTGGTCTCTGAACAATCCAGAGCAAAACACAATTAATTATTTCTTAATAGTTTATTACTAGCCTTAGATATGAGCAGAGTATGGATGAAAATTTAGTCATAAAATGAAAATCACTTTGCTGTGCCTTAGAGTACAAATATAGGTATTTTAAAATTTATGAACAAAGATTTAAGGAACATGTTTGTTTTATAGTATATCAAATCTTATTATTATTACTAATGTTTATTAAAGCATATGATTATTACAGTGAAAGATCAAAAAGTTTATTCTAAATGTTTTCTGGAAACCAATTTTTAGATTTTAAAACCCCAGAATGTGAATTTCTATAAATAGATTTGAAAAATAATTGAATGATAGCATAACATTAATTTATTAAATAAATAAAATATGAAAACCAAACCATCATATAAAAAATTACAGTATATTTCCCATTAACAAAGGAAATGGGAAGATAACCATCTTATGCAGAAATAACTTGTGATCAAGGTAAATAGAACAGTGTAATAAATCTCTCCTGAACTTTCTTCTCATATGTTTATTCAGTTGAACCGGATCCTTATGAAGAGCATAGATACTAATAAGAAACCAAATAAAAAATCAGTAACATATCTTCACAGACAAATGTTAGAGAAATATACACCTAGGGATTTAATTTTCATAAGCATTTTGTTAAAAATAGTATCAAAATGTTTTCCATTGTTTTGCCCTTTATATGAGTAAATACAGCAAGAATAATATATAATTAAATGTAAACAAAACTTTGATCTATAAGAGAGTTATGGACTTAATACAGTAAAGACAGTAAATAATTAAATTAATTTTTATTTCATGTAGGAACACTTGAAACATTTAGTCTTGCTTCTCTAAACTCTAAATTTCTGTTTTAAAATAACAGCATTTCACTCTACTGCAGTAATAAATAACACCTTCAAATTAAGCATAAGCAATTTAGTTTTTACGGATTAGAAATAATTGGGATGAACAAATTAAGTGATCTATAGAAGTCGTATTCAGGACAGATAATGGTAATGACATTCAGAATTATTACCTTTGTGAGACATTAAGCCACAAATAAATCATCAAGGAAAACTTTGAAATTAAAAAGTGCACATATGCAGACTGCATTTGAAATACATATACATGAAATAATCAGTGCATCATTGGATTTCATAACATTGTTTCAGCAATTCCGGAGCCCTTTGAGAACTTTCAGGGAGTTCACAAGGTCAAGATCATTTTCATACAAACGTTAAGACAATATTACCCTTTTCTTTTACTGTGTTGACAATGCACTGTTACGAAATCAATGTGGATAAAATTGCTTATATTTTGACATCAATGAAGGCAGTCTTTCCAACTTGAATTAGTAGTTATTATATTCTGCACTACCATGAACTCACTGGGGTTGGGAGTGTAGAGAGCCAGTTTTACTTAAGAATGTCCTTGAAAAAGCAGTGAAAATATTAATTGTATTATATCTCTATTCCGGAGTGCTTTAAAAAAATTATTTGTGAAAAAAATGAAAATTCTTATAAAATTGCAATGGTTGTTTTAAGGAAAAACATTTTTTGTGACTGGCTCATAAACTGAAATAGTTGCTTTTATTCACAGAATACCAATTTAATTTAAAGGAATGACTGACAGACAAACTATGGCTCTTCAGATTGATTTGGGTGTTACACAGTTTTCTGCAAATGAACTACATAAGCCAGCCACTTCAAGAACAATGATAGTACGCATGACCATTTATAAAATCCAATCTTCTAGGAAAAATTGTAATTTTATGAAGCTGGTATTGACCACCAAACCTTGACAGACTTGCAGTATTTAAGAATCTTCTATTGAGATTGGCAATAATATTTTTATATCAAATAATGAAGTGTATCAACTTCTAGAACATATGTGTAACTCAGTGAACCAACATATGTCAAATGACCAATGCATTAAGATACATAAGAATGTATACAGAAAATATGCTTTCGAAGTTCAAGATAAGTCAATGAATTTTAATGTAAAATGATACAAAAATTCATTGTTATGTTCTTAGATTCCATATCACAGCCAAACTTTTAAGAAACTACCACCTGTAAAGTTTTGGTATAGTACCAAAGAAGAATATTCATAATTATCTGAAAATTATTATAATGCTTCTACCTTTTTCAGCTAGATATTTTTGTTAAGTCAAATTTTCTTGATATACTTCAACAAAAATATTAATAACATATTGTAAGATATTGAATGCAGAAGAAATGTGAAAAGCTAGATGCCTTTTGTCTAGACATTAAAATGATCTGCAAAAATACTGAGCGATACCACTCCTCATTAATTTACGTTTTGGTTTTGGAAAATGCAGTTATTGTTCTTAAAAAATACATTTTCATGTTGACATGCAATGGATTTATTTTTGTTATTTATAAGTGAATAAAATGTTTTAAAAATTTTCAGGTTTTTTTTTTTCTAACAGTAAACATGGGTAGAAATAACTCATAGCATTAAGGTTCTTTAAAATCTTCAACTCTATTTTTCAAGGCTGTAATAAATTTAAGAGACCAAATGTTTGAAAATTGCTATAATACATCCTTAAATATTTAAAGTGTTTATTTAAAAAACAAATAAAAGACTATGTTTAGAATCTTCATTGATGCAATTTTTAAACAAATTGTTTTCCAGGAAGCAGATATTTAAAAATCTTAGACTAGTTGTCTTGTAGGGTTAGATATGAAAGTAGTAATAATCTATTAATCAGAAAATAAGATTCTTGTAGTGTTAGCACATGACAAGCTATGGCAAAATATTTACCTAAATTATCACCTAATTCCCTTTAGAAAAAAGAAATCGATATCTAAAGATATACCTACAAATGTTCTAAATTTGAACATTCAATTCAGGTTTTCTTTTTTGATAAATAAGAGCATGTGCATATATACACGCACACAAATATATGTGTTTACACAAACACACTTACATGTGCAAGCACTTATTTTAGGTAATCCATATATAGAAAAGTAAACTAGAAACTTGTCAAAATAGTTACCTAATGGTGTTGAGTGGGTGGAGACAATAGGAATAGGGTCGAGATTTCTCGATTGTAAGATAGCCTTGATTTTGAGCCTTGCAAATAATTTACCTATTTGAAAAATAAACATTACTTGAGAACAAAAGCAAATCCTAAAACTGTACAAAAAGGTAAATCAAATTGCAATATAACCAAGTAGAAAATATTTTTTAAGTAAAATTTGAGTACAGCTATCTTGTTACTAGGATATAGTCTATGCCCCAAAACAACTGCAGAGAAATGCTAAATTTCTTCAAGGAACTTTATTTCTAGAAGCAATAATGGTATTTTATGTTTGAATATAGTTATACTTTTATAATAAAAACAACAAATGCACTAAAGTTATAAAGAGCTAAGCCTTTTTTTGGAAGCTAAAATTTTTATAATAATAGAAAAAGGACTTAAAACATAGAATAAGTTAAGAAAAAGTCTTCATGTTAATTTTGAAATGGAAATATTAACTTGAAATTGAGAATGATGGCAGTCCCACTCAAAAAGAAGGAAACGAAGATGACCATAGCAGCCAGTGATTCACAGCAGTTCTGAATTCCTGCCCAGTACATACTGCCAGTTCCTTAATTAGGACCCAGTTCTACTGCCTAAAAATGATTTGCCATAGTTTTTGGTTCTTTTTTTTTTTTTCAGCTACATAATTTTTACTTTATATTTTATCTGCTGGTCATGGAAACAAAAGCCTCTTGTTTTTGAACAGACTTTGTCATTTTATAGTCCAATTTGGTATAATTTCTTTTAAAATATTGGCAGCTCTGTGTATATCAAATTATAATAACACTTCTCTAAACAAAATTAAGCACACAGTGTAATTCAGACAAGCACTTCTGTACCTTAGGACTGCTGAAATCTATGATGACATGACATGAGTCCTTTAAGATTCTTAAATCGTTAATCTTTGTTAATTAACAGAGCTGGTCTTTCACAATTATGATCCTTAGAAAGCTTGTGCACGTCAGACAGTCTATGAGACGCCATCTTAAATCTTACTATTCTGTAAACACAGAGCATTATGTTCCATCCTTGACTTCTTTACCTTTAAACTATATCTTTATGCTCTGGATTTGATATTTGCCTGATGCTGTTACTTTACTTGAGAACTTCTTGTTCTCATTTCCCCCGAGTTAATTAGGTAACCATTCTAGATTCTAAGAAAATATTCCATTATTGCAAGCATCTTCTTTCTCCAACTTCCAATAACATTTTCCTCACTGCCATTCAAGTCCTTACCAACTGTATCCTTAAGGCTCTTCCAAATTCTGCCTGCTGTTTCATCCCAAAATCAGTTCTACATGTTTTACGCTATTGGTATGGAAGCAACTAATTTCCATTCTCATTCACTTAGATTGCTATGAGGTTTCCATCTTATCTATTGAGATGCGATTGGTTTAGAAACAACTCATTTACAATTCATCTATTGTTGCAAAACAAACTCTCCCAAAACTTAGGGGTTCAAATAAACTATTATATTTTGCTCACAAGTTTTGATCAAAAATTTAATTTGGTTTAATTGGGTGATTCAACTGTGATCCACATATAATCGATGTCACACATCTTATTGAACTAGCAGATTATATTAGTTTTCTAGGGTTGCCATAACTAAGTACTGAAAACTTGGTGGCTTAAAACTACAGACACTTTCTCACAATTCTGGGGACTAGAAGTCCAAAGGTAAGATGACATCAGAGCCATCTTCCTTTCTGAAAGCTCTAGGTGAAAACCCTCAGTGTCTCCTCCTAGCTACAGGTGACTCCCAGCAATCCTTAATATGCCTTGGATTGTTGCCTTACATAATAATTTCCACTTCTGCTTCTGTCTCCACATAGAGTTCTTCTCTATGTCTTCTCTTCTTTTTAAATGGATGCCAGTGGTTGGATTTAGGGCCCATCCTAATTCAAGATAATTTCATCTGGAGATCTTTAATTAAGAACATCTGCAAAGACTATTTTATAGTAAGGTTATATTTTGAGATTTCTGGTGGACATGAATTTGGGGAAGATATGAAGGGTATTGTTTTACTTGTAAAGTGTTGTAATATCATTTGAAAGTAAACTGTGATTAGATTTAAAATGCATGTTGTAAATTCTATAAGTATTAGTCTTCTGTGGTTCCCATAACAAATTACAAACTTAGGGGCTTAAACCAGCACACCTAATATGATTGGACATTTCTGTAAGACAGCAGTCCTACACAGTATTATAAACTAAGATCAATTTGTCAACTACACTGTGTTTCTTTCTAGAGGTCTAAGGAAGAATCCATTCTTGCTTACTCAGGTTGTTGGCAGAACTTAGTTACTTGTGGTTACAGAATGAAGGACCCCATTTTCTTGCTGGCTGTCATCAGAGGGCCATCCCCAGTCTCTTGGCCCAAGACTTCTTTCCTGCATGCTCAGGGCCAGCAAAAGTGAGCTGAGCCCTTCTCAGGCTGCCTGTCTCTGATTCCTCTTTCCTTGTTGCAGCTTTCTCTCTGATCCTCATGGGAAAATGTCTCCTACATTAAGGACTCCTGTAATTAGATTGGGCCTACTTGGATAATCCAGAATAATTTCCCTGTCTCTTCATTCTTGACTTTAATATCATCTGGGAAATCTCTACTGCCATGTAAATTAACACACTCATAAGTTCTGGGAATTAGTGTATGGCCATCTCTGAGTGGCCAGTATTCTGTTTACTGAACTATAGAAATCATTAAAACTATAAAAAATAGTAGCAATACAAACAAATAATAGGACATAATCATGGAGGTAGTTTCAAAAATATATGAAGCAAAAACAGAAAAAAATAAAGAGCTCTAGATAAATTCACAGTTAAAGTTGGAGATATCATCATTCTCTCAACAGTTAATAGAACAAGTAGAGAGAAAATCAGTAAGATATAAAAGACAAAGATAGTGCTATCATCCCACTTGATCTACTTGACATTTAAAAAATGCCACATGCAACAATGACAAAATGCATATAGTATTCAAGTAGACCATGATAAGGTTCAATTACACTAGACAGACCATGTGATGGATCGCAAAACAAAGCCCAATGTATCTCAAAGATTGAAAATATAAAAAGTATATACCCTGATGACTTTGAAATTATATTTAATTTTTTAAATAAAATGATACCTCAAAAATCCTCAAATAATTAGAAATTAGACAACAAAATCCTAAATAACCTATGGACTCAGGAGAAAATTGCAAAGAAAATTAGAAAATAAACAGATAAAAGCAAAACCTATCAAAATCTGTAGGCTGTAGCTAAAGATATTCTTTAAATAAATTTATAGCTTTCTACGCTTATATCTGAAAAGAAGAAATGTTTAAAAATAATGACCTTGGTATTTTTAAGGAGCAAAAAAAGATAAGCATATTATACAAAATTCACTAGAAGTAAGGCAGTAATAACGATAAGAGCAGAAATTAATGAACTAGAAAGCAGGCAAATGAAAGAAATAATAAAAAGTTGGTTTTTAAAAATAGCAATTAAATTGGTAAACTTTCTGCTAGACTGATTAAGGAAGAAGAAAAAAACAATTTAACAAAACTGATACCATGAAAAATCAGAAAATCTGAACAACCTTATATTGATTGAAGAAATCAAATTAATTATTAGAAATAACTTCTCACAGAAAACTCTGGGCTCACATTACTTCACTGATGAATTCTATCAAATATTGAAGAAATAATATTATATTTTTTTCAGAAAATACAGATGAAAGAAGGAATATTGCTAAACTTATTATGCCAATATAATTCTGAAATAAAACCACATAAAAATGACAAAATATAGTGCATTGATTCTAGCTATATATAGGAAAGATAATGACAGCCAGGCATGGGTGGTCATGCCTGTAATCATAGCACTGCAGGGGCTGAAGTGGGAGGATTCCTTGAGGCCAGGAGTTCAAAATCAGCCTGGGCAACAGAAGGAGACCTCATCTGTACAAAAAATTAAAAAGGCTCGGTGTGGTGGCTTACGCCTGTAATCCCAGCACTTTGGGAGGCCAAGGTGGACGGATCATCTGAGGTCAGGCGTTCAAGATCAGGCTGACCAACTTGGTGAAACTCCAACTCTACTAAAAAGACAAAAAATTAGCAGAGCATGGTGGCACACACATGTAATCCCAGCTACTTGGAAGGCTGAGACAGGAGAATTGCTTGAGCCCAGGAGGCGGAGGTTGCAGTGAGCTGAGATTACGCCATTGCACTCCAGCCTGGGTAACAACAGCGAAACTATCTCAAAAAAAAAAAAAAAAAATTAAAAATTAAAAATTAAAAAAAAATTCAGGCATGGTGGCACACACCTGTAGTCCCAGCTACTCGGGAGGCTGAGGCAGAGAAATTGCTTGAGTCCAGGAGTTTGAGGTTGCAATGAGCTGTGATCATGCTACTGCACTCCAGCATAGGCAAGTGAGCAAAACATTGTCTCTAAACAAACAAAAAACTTTAAAGAAGATAATGAAACTTTATTAAGTAGGGTTTAACCCTGGGATGCAAACGTTTTAAACATTTGAAAATCAATCAATGTAATTTATCACTGGGAAAATAAAAAATAACCCATAAGATTATGTCAAAAAGAAAATTTATTTTAAAAACTCAGTACTCATTCATGATTTTTAAAAGACAAAAAACAAAAACACATACTCTTTTGTTTTTCGTGTTTTTGTTTGTTTTGTTTTGTTTTTGAGATGGAGTCTTGCTCTGTCACCCAGGCTGGAGTGCAGTGACGCAATCTCAGCTCACTACAGCCTCTGCCTCCCGAGTAGCTGGGATTACAGGCACCTGCCACCATACCCAGCTAATTTTTGTATTTTTAGTGGAGATGCGGTTTTGCCATGTTGGCCAGGCTGGTCTTGAACTCCTGACATCCGGTGATCTGCTTTACTTGGCCTCCCAAACTGCTGGGATTACTGGCGTGAGCCACCACGCCCAGCCTAAAAACTCATACTCTTAGAAATCTAAGAATAGAAAAAAAAATCAACCTAATAAATTTCATTAATTAAAAATCTAGAGCTAATATCTTAATTAGCTTTGAAAAGACAAACCAAATTAGTCTGAAACAAAGTGCAAAGAAGATAGAAAGAAACATAAAACTGTTAAGACAGGAAGACCTCTTATTTTAAAAGTAAGTTCAAACTAAGTAAATCTGAGCACCATTTGAATCTTCGATACTCAGACTTGCTATGAAACCTTAGGATCCTTCTACATTTAGATAAGTTGCTGAGCTATCTTTTGTTATCTGCATCACTATGATGTTAACTCTCATCATTTATTATCTAAAATAAGTAGTTAATACATTCAGCTAGTGATGGATACTTGTACATCAGTGCTTTTAAAAAAAGATGCTTTAAATACTCTGAAAAATGACATTTTCAGGTTGGAAATACATTTCCAACTACAGGCACATCTAAAATATAAGGGTACACATCCATTAAAAATAAAAGTGAAAATATTTATTCCATACAAACAGTAATCAAGAGAGTGTATTAGTAAAATTTAAAATATTAGAAAAAACCCAAAGTGTAATTTTTAGAGATACATTTCTGAGAGGTAAAATTATAAATACAAACAAAGAATTTATTTCCATAAAAGTTGGAATGTTGGTTACCTTTGGTGGGGGATAGGGTCACGTAGAAAATATATAAGGTGCTACATGCTACAAATGCTCCATTTTGCCCTGAATCTTGATTATATAGGTGCATTTTTCTATATGTAGTATTTGTGTTATATTTTACAATAAAAATGTTACAGAAAAGACGCAGGTGTTAGGATTCATATTATGCCCTCATTTGACTCATGAATTTTGACCATTTGTATGACAGATGAACTATGGAGTGTGCAATGATAATAAAGTTAGTCAATTAGTAGTTTCCTTGCTGAAACAAATCAGTGTAGCCCCTCGCACAATATCTAAGCAGCATCAACTCCCTGGCAATCTGTCATGATATTCTCACAGTCCCATGAGATACGATGCTGGCTTACTATGGGGCTGAAGTTTTGTATGCTCAGAACCTGTGTCCAATATATGTACTGCTTCTCCCATAGCCAGAACACACAGGTAAAGACTCAAGAGGTGGAAACAGGAGTAGCTCTTTTCCATTTTGGGGCTAAAATTGTTGCTTTTCTTACAACCTGGGCTTTACTGGTTTACAATTTTAGTTTCCATATGTCTTAGTTGGTTTGGCCTGCTATAAAAAAAGTACCACAAACTAGATGGCTTGTAAGCAACAGAAATTTATTTCTCACAGTTCTATATTCTGGAAATCTGAGATAAAGGTGCCAGTGCTATCTGGTTTGAGTGAGGGCCATCTGTCAAGCTGCAGACTGCTGACTGCTCGTTGTTACCTCACACAATAGAGAGAGGGCTAGAGCATTCTCTGTGGTCTCTTTTATGATGGCACAAATTACACTGATGAAGACTTCACCCTCATGACGCAATTTTACCTCCCGAAGCTCCCATCTCCTAATATCATCACATCGGTGGTAAGTATTTAAACATATCAATTTGGACAAACAGTCCATAAAACCATATATTGAATATTTTATTGAGTAGTCACAGTAATAGTCCCTCTGAACTGGAATTTAAAATTGCTATTTGTCATTTGGGAATCCTCATAATATTGAAATAGATGATGAAAGAGATTAATCTACTAGCTGGGTGATTGATCTTGCTAGTAAAGATTATAACATCTGTTTTCTAAAAAAAAATTATTGGCATAAATAAGTGAAAAATATAATTTGATTTGATCCCTTTTTTTGATTTTCTGAAATCCAGGTGAGATTTTCCTTGTCACTTCACCCTCAACACTTCTCATGGTTGTTTAAGCTTCTGATTCACTGTCATAAGTCCCTTACTCATTACATGCCTAAAGTCACTGCTGACTAACAAGCCTTATTTAGCCTTGGAGTTAGGTAAGTAATTACAATATGAGTTATACTACAGATAAAAATAATTCCACAGTCACTGCCCATACTCTCTGTTTTTCACTGCATGTTCACATTTGTTTAATGCCTTGTGAAGTAACAAGTTCTATTTTCAACCTTATCAGAGAAGGAATCTGGACTACATTCAGAAAACCCAACTAGCGGTAGCTACAGCATCATAGAAATTCCTTTTGCTTATGTTATAACTTTTAAGATGGGTTGGCCTAAGATTTGTTCAAAAATTCAAACATATCATCATCAATATCTAGGCTGTCTCTTATCTGTCAGTACTGGCATCCTTGGTTATTGTCCTCAGATATGACACCACACATCACCAGATAGCCATCGTAACCCTTTACATTGAATTCACAAATAAGAGAAGAAAAGTCGCAGGTATTTGGCCAACAATATCTCATCCTATGTCTGTCCCTTTAATAAATGGCATCATGCATACTACCCTTAAAAATCCACAATAATCTAAGTAAGATTCACCACATCCCATTTTATAAGTGAGTAAATTGAAGATGGAAAAGAGACAAGCAAAGAAGTGATGGAGCCAGTATTTGATGGCGAAACCTATGTACATTGCAGTAAAATTATATAAAATGTTAATGAATGGCCATCGATATAATAAATGTAGCATGCAATAAGGGTAGAACAATTTGGTAGACATATAATATTAGGAATTGGGGAATAAAACTAGAATGGAGGCATAGATATGGAAAAAGTACACGAATGATGGCTGGAAATTCTATGTAAAGAAATTTCCATCTTAATTGTTACTTACTACACTCCATCTGTGCAATAGTCTTTGTTTCCCAAGGTTGTACTGGAGGGACAAGAGCTGATTAGAGTTTCCTGTGTTTCAAATATTTCGTGTTTGAGTTGTCCTGAATCTACCATCCGCGTGTTTTTCTTGTCTTTCTTAAAAATACTTATTATAAATCATTTCCATGAATGACAAGCGAAAGTTAAGAAAAGAGGACTTACCGAGTCAAGATTAGTCTCAGAATAACTCCAACATCTGTGCAAGTGGGGCCATATGATAGTGGTTGAGGATGATGTCCGGAGATAAAATCCAGCCAAGCATTTTATGGCCCAGATTTAGAAAGCAAAGGCAGTAGGTCTGAAAGTACGGCATTCAGTTCATAGATGGGAAATAAAAACATGCTGGAGATACAGAGGTAGTGGAGAGGGAAGGGTCAGCATCCCTCTGTTTTTCTGTAATAGGTTAAAGATCTTACTCTCTTCTTCCATTCTCCCACACGCTAAAGGCAAGAAAACAAATTTGTAATACCCCAAACTACAGGCCACATGGGATGACTAAACAGAAGTTCAGAAAATTCTTCTTTTTCACCCGAGGCCATTCGTGCTCCTTTTCTGCCTTCACTTTCCAGTCACTTTAACTGTATTCCTTGGTTTCCCCTTTTTCTTTTGCCCTTTTAGCACGTGCAGTTTCATATCCAGACTTCCCTTGGGGATGTTCATTTAGAAATCCAAGATGGAATTTGTTGGCCACAATTGCTGTCCACATAGCCCTTGGGTCAGATTCTGTGACCCTGGTTCCTCCTGTTGTGACTCCACAGCCATTCTCCCCCTACCCCAAGGTAATCCCTACATTTCTAGAAGCAGTTTACACTTCATTCTCTGGCCTTACTTACATACATTCATGTGGCTGAAGCTGAGATCCATCTTTCTTTTTATACCTTGGGTCACAATGACCCCTTCAAAGAAAAGCTCAGCATTAATATTGCCAGAGATACGACTTCCAATTGCTGCCTTGCCTCTTGTTTTGCCAGTTTGTCCTCCGATTCTCATGTCATTGCCATTCTAAATTCTACACGAATTTTCCACTTACCTTCTAACACAATAACGTAAGCTTGGAAAAAAATAATACAGATTTTGAGTGGCTGCAGTGCAGAATGGAAAGAGAATATAAGGTGGTAGCTAAGAGTATGGGATCTAGAACCAGACCACATTATTTTTTATTTATTATGTGAGGTTGGGAGTTATAAGCTCTCTTTTGTATTTTATCTTCCACATTTGAAAAGAAGGTTAATAGCATTATCTACTTTGTAAGGCATTTATGAAGATTCGATGAATTAATCTTTTTATAATGCATAAAAGCACATGGTAAGTCTTATACAAGTATTTACTCAAATAAATGAAATAAAATTATATCAATGACAAAAATATCTGTGTCTGTCTTACTCAACTACAGTAATAGACCGCATCCTTTAGAGAAAGGAGTTTCCCTGAAGGAAATTAAACAGTCTATTAGAATTAATCTTTAGAAAATGATAATCTTGGGGCAATACATGAGGCATTGGGGTTAGAGTCTTTGCATGAAGTAGAAAGAGAATTCTCAGGACAAAATATTTCTCTGTTTTTTTCTAGCATTATCAGTAAGAGAGAAAATTGTTTTTTTAGAAGTGGGATCTCATCAGGTCCTGTCCAGTTTAAGGGTAGATTGAAGAGAGAGAACAAGATAGTCTTATAAAAGACACTTAGCTTGGGCTGTGGTTTTCTCTATCCTTACTACACCGAGGAAAGTCTGTGGACTAGAAGCATCATCTGGGAGCTTATTAGAAATGTAATATGTTGGGAGTCAACCCAGCCCTATCAAATCAAAATTGTTAATAGTGGGTTCTAGGAATCTTTGTTATAATAAGCTCTCCAGATGATTCTTATGCATGCAAGAGGTGGGGAATGAACACTCTTCATTATATTCTTCATTGGACTATAAGAATATACTCATTAAAAGTTACATCCACAGATCAGCTTGTGCTTTGGAGAATTAGGAGGGAATTCATGATTGTATTGAGGACTGCAGAAGAGAATGGAGAGCTCCTCTGGGTTCAGATGGGAGAATAGAAATGGCAGAGAGAATTTGCTGTGACTAAGGCTATTGTTGGCTGACAACAAAAATATCAAATGCGGGTAAAATGGGAAAACTCCAGAACAGCCTGAAAGATTTTTCTTCCTGAACACATAAGAGGCCAGAGCTTTAAAAACTCTCACAGATTACTGGGGTAAGAATTGGTGATGGAATTATTTTTGATAAGTAACCTGTCTGAGGCTTAGTACTTATAGCTTGCGTATGGAAAAATAATGGGACCCTTTTATTTTTCTCATTGAGGAATGAGGCCGGCTATAGACAGCATCTGTCTGGCCCAGATTCCAGGCCCAACATTAGCTCAAGAAAGCATAAATCAAGGACTTTTAACTAACACTGTATCTACTCAACTTTCGTGTCAATCTTATGCTCCCATTCTGCTGGTGTCATTGAGGTCTCATTGACCTTTTTTGTGTTCATTCTCCATACCAATAAATTGCTCCAGTGATTTATTTTCAGTACCTCCATAATTCTTGCTATTCTCCTTCAAAAATACTATGTTCTCCACCATGTAGTAAAATCCCTGTTAATATCTGAGAGACTTTCCTCAATTCCAAATGTCTTTTGGATTTCTGATTTTAAAATAGTCCTGGCTGCCCGTCACTGACATGATATACCAGTTTGTGCTTGTCTGCCAGAGACCACACTGTCTCTGGTTTGATCCTTCCAATTTCCTCAACCCCAATTCCCTTCCTGCTTAAATGTACACTATCCCATTTAGAAAGTATTGTGCCCTATGTGTGGATCTCCCTTCCATGAGTTTGCCTCCAATGCCAAAGCACAAGTAAAAAATAGTTTCTTTTGAAGGCACTGATCCCATAACTATCAAATCATCCCAGTATAGCAAGAGCTATCTGCTCCTCCCCGTGATAACAATGAGATTATGCTTTAGAGAATGCAGAAACTACATACGTATAAGCATTAACTGTCTTTTTGTTATTCCATAACACTTAAATGAGGTATGTGAAGAGTACCCCATCACATCTGATATCCTATATGCATGTGAATATGTGTGTGTGTGTAATGGTTTTCTTCTTTATAATACTGATATTTAATTTAAATTAATGGAAAATACCTCACCATTTGGAAATAGCATGGTATTTTTAATACAGTATAGATTTAAAACTTAGCTTATTATGTTGTAGCTATGTGACATCAGGTTGTCAATTTACTGCTCTAAGCTTCTCCTATGAAATAATCATAAGAAATACCTTTAAAGAGTGACATTAAGATGGAATTGGGTAGTATATGTCAAGTTATTGTCTCATGGAAGAGTCTGTAAAATGATTACCCACCTCAACACTATCATCAATATTTGCTAAGTTGTATGAAAGACCTATTTATCACACACAAGATGATGCTTTCTTACATTAATTTTAATACATAATGTATTCAATATATATTAATACATTAGTGTTATATATGTGTGTAAAACATATTTTCTACACATTTTTACAATATTCCTCCTAGCCACTTGAGTTAGAATCTATAATTATTTCTATTTTAAATAATTTTGTATTGCATAGGGACAACATTACTTTTCCAAGTTACACAGGTAAATGCTGGTGGAGAAAACATGGAAGCTCAGATATGACTGACATCAATGTCTGTGTTAATACTGGTTAATGAATAAATGCTAAGAGATTAAAAACAAAAGAAAAAGAAAATATGAAAATTAAAAGGGTAATGGGAAAAAGTAAGGGAAGTGCTCATCTCTTATTAAAGGAACTTAATCCATTAAAAAGTGTTACAGTAGTAGTATGAATGTTATTATTTCATTTTATACATGCTCAATATGTATGGGTATACGTAATTCCTGGCTCAAACTGAGTACCAAAAAAAAAAAAAAAACTCATTTCTAAAAGGCACTTAGTAATTCATAAGTAAGTCTGCTATCTTGTGGTAAAATTGCATCTTAATATAAAACTTCAAAAATTAATCAGCCGATTGAACACATTAAGCTTTTGCAAAGGCTTTTATTGGCTCCTATATATAACTTAGAATTTAAGTCATATAAAATGCACTGAGAGAATGCAATGAATATGATAAGGCAGCATGTGACTTTATTTAAAAGTCAATTAAAAAATCGGAAGTCTTAAAATATGATAATACAAGTTGCATTAAAATATAAAAATAGTATTTGCTCATGAATAAGTAAAAATGTCTTGATATAAAATAGAAATGAATTTGTTTTTCTTATGATATGGAATAGTTGGGATATGTGTCCCCTCTAAATCTCATGTTGAAATGTAATCCCCAATGCTGGAGGTCGGGCTGGGTGGGAGGTGATTGGATCATGTGGAGGATCCCTTATGTCCTGGTGCTGTCCTGAATGAGTGAGTTCTCTCAAGATCTGGTTGTTTAAAAGTGCATTGCACCTCCCCCTACTTTCCCTCTTGCTCCCACTCTGACCATGTGCCATGTGATGTGCCTGCTCCCACTTCACCTTTAACCATAAGTAAGAGCTACCTGAGGTCTTCCCAGAAGCCAAGCAGATGCCAGCACCATGTTTCCTGTACAGCCTGTAGAATGATGAGCCAATTCAATCTCTTTTCTTTATAAATTACTCACACTCAGATATTTCTTGACAGCAATCAAGAATGGCCTAACACATGGCGCATCAGAATTTATACTACAAAACTACTTTCAAAGAAGACAACTACTTATAAGTAATATTTACAAAGGATTATTTGGGTCATGAGTGCTATAAGTAAATATAATTTCAAACAACAAATATTAAATAATGTTTACTGAAAGTTTATTTTTACTTACTTTTTTCATTCAAAATAAGCAAGTTACTTTTAACTTAATATGAAGATTTAATCTTTGTTATTTGTCATGTTAGCTGTCAGATCTTTGAGTTATTCAATTACATAGCGAAAATCCTTAGTTAATAAAAGTTTAATACAATTTAAGTTTCCCAAGACTATTAAATCTCACATCTGTAATGTATCAAAAAGCACATGTCATTGTTAGATATTCAAAAGTAATCTGCAGGTATTCTACAATAATAATAAATGTAAATCTCTGTAGGCATGAAAGGTTATACAAAAATCAGGTAGAACATTTTATGTCAAGATGTCCAAAGTTTATCTTAACATAGCAGTTTCTGTGCAACTAATATAATATCCAAAAAAATGAATTAAGCATACATAACATACAGGCACTTGTTTCTAATAATGGGTGGTAGAAAGCTTAGTTAGATAAAACAGAAATGTGCTAAATGTGTGCACTTGGCTGATTTAAATATTTGGCATATGTCTCTACTGTAGTTTTTATGGCATATTGGAAGATGAACTTGGTTGTTTAAGTACAAATATGGGTTGGCCATGACAAAACAGAAATTTGATAAATTATACTGAATGCTGTTAAGGGATAATGAAGTTCAATCTACTTAAAACAGATGAAGATTTTCTCACAAATTAACACTTCTTTAAAAAATATCTGTTCATTCTTCTTATAAGACATTTACTTTCCTTAAGGATAGATGGTTTTGACTAAATTGATACATACTGGGTTGCTTAAAAATTAAATTTGGATTCTAGGAATGATATACAAGAATTTCAAAATATTACATATGACATACTCAAATGATCAACAAATAAGCAGTAACATTCATTCCTAATAAAAATTTTGTTAGGATTGACAATATGTTACTTAAATATGATTGACATGGTAGTGCACTAAATTACTCAATTTTCAAGTTCTGGGCCTTTTTTTATGCAGAAAGTTATTGGCCATAGCCATTTGATTAGAAAAATTAACTTGGTTTTTTACTAGATATGGAAAAATTAAAGAAGGTTTTAGTGTTATTGCAGCTTAGCAACAATGTTAAAGAGATTATAACTCATTAATATTAACATATTAATTAATTAATTTTACTGTAATATTAATAATGTGATTGATGTAATATTAATTAATATTAATATTATATTACATTAATATTAATGTAATATAATGTAATTAAATGTAAATTCACTCTTAATCTTGTTAAAAAGAAAGCAACTGAGACACAAGTAGAGAATGAAAAAGAAAGGGAAGGAAAGGGAAGAAATAAAAGAAGGGAGGAAGGAAGAAACACAAGGAAGAATGGGAAGGATGGAGAGGAAAGAAGAGAAAGGAAACTTTAATACTGAAAAACCATATAAATTCTAACTGGAATTTTAGATTATCATCCAACTATA
This sequence comes from Pan troglodytes, assembly GCF_028858775.2. Lineage (NCBI taxonomy): Eukaryota > Metazoa > Chordata > Mammalia > Primates > Hominidae > Pan > Pan troglodytes. The sequence goes on along the minus strand of NC_072412.2, from coordinate 95,231,765 downwards.
TAACTTAACAAAGAAAAGCACAAACACAAAAAATATTTTCTTTATCTGAAAATATCTCATAGGTATTTGTGAAAATGTTTAAAGATTACATCACTAAAAACATGGAAGTTATGTAATGCTTAATAACAACAAAGTCTGTGTAACCAGGTTGTGTTTCAGCAGTAAAACCAGAGTATACATTTTGCTAAAGACGTACTCTTTGGAATTTCTTGTCTTTTCTATTTCTACTCACTTCCTAGATAATATTGTTTACTTACATGGTTTCAATAGTGCCTCTAGTCTAGTGACTCCCAGATTTTAATCTTCACCTGAATACTTGACATCTCCCCTTGGAAATTTTAAAAGTTTTTCAAATTAAATACGTCTAGGTTGAGGAGCCAAGATGGCCGAATAGGAACAACTCCGGTCTACAGCTCCCAGCGTGACCGACGCAGAAGACGGGTGATTTCTGCATTTCCATCTGAGGTACCGGGTTTATCTCACTAGCGAGTGCCAGACAGTGGGCGCAGGCCAGTGGGTGCGCGCACCGTGCACGAGCCGAAGCAGGGCGAGGCATTGCCTCACCTGGGAAGCGCAAAGGGTCAGGGAGTTCCCTTTCCGAGCCAAAGAAAGGGGTGACGGACGCACCTGGAAAATCGGGTCACTCCCACCCGAATATTGTGCTTTTCAGACCGGCTTAAAAAACGGCGAACCACGAGATTATATCCCACACCTGGCTCAGAGGGTCCTACGCCCACGGAATCTCGCTGATTGCTAGCACAGCAGTCTGAGATCAAACTGCAAGGCGGCAGCGAGGCTGGGGGAGGGGCGCCCGCCATTGCCCAGGCTTGCTTAGGTAAACAAAGCAGCCAGGAAGCTCGAACTGGGTGGAGCCCACCACAGCTCAAGGAGGCCTGCCTGCCTCTGTAGGCTCCACCTCTGGGGGCAGGGCACAAACAAACAAAAAGTCAGCAGTAACCTCTGCAGACTTAAGTGTCCCTGTCCGACAGCTTTGAAGAGAGCAGTGGTTCTCCCAGCACGCAGCTGGAGATCTGAGAACCGGCAGACTGCCTCCTCAAGTGTGTCGCTGACCCCTGACCCCCGAGCAGCCTAACTGGGAGGCACCCCCCAGCAGGGGCACACTGACACCTCACATGGCAGGGTATTCCAACAGACCTGCAGCTGAGGGTCCTGTCTGTTAGAAGGAAAACTAACGAACAGAAAGGACATCCACACCGAAAACCCATCTGTACATCACCATCATCAAAGACCAAAAGTAGATAAAACCACAAAGATGGGGAAAAAACAGAACAGAAAAACTGGAAACTCTAAAACGCAGAGCGTCTCTCCTCCTCCAAAGGAACGCAGTTCCTCACCAGCAACGGAACAAAGCTGGATGGAGAACGACTTTGACGAGCTGAGAGAAGAAGGCTTCAGACGATCAAATTACTCTGAGCTATGGGAGGACATTCAAACCAAAGGCAAAGAAGTTGAAAACTTTGAAAAAAATTTAGAAGAATGTATAACTAGAATAACCAATACAGAGAAGTGCTTAAAGGAGCTGATGGAGCTGAAAACCAAGGCTCGAGAACTACGTGAAGAATGCAGAAGCCTCAGGAGCTGATGCGATCAACTGGAAGAAAGGGTATCAGCGATGGAAGATGAAATGAATGAAATGAAGCGAGAAAGGAAGTTTAGAGAAAAAAGAATAAAAAGAAATGAGCAAAGCCTCCAAGAAATATGGGACTATGTGAAAAGACCAAATCTACGTCTGATTGGTGTACCTGAAAGTGATGGGGAGAATGGAACCAAGTTGGAAAACACTCTGCAGGACATTATCCAGGAGAACTTCCCCAATCTAGCAAGGCAGGCCAACGTTCAGATTCAGGAAATACAGAGAACGCCACAAAGATACTCCTCGAGGAGAGCAACTCCAAGACACATAATTGTGAGATTCACCAAAGTTGAAATGAAGGAAAAAATGTTAAGGGCAGCCAGAGAGAAAGGTCGGGTTACCCTCAAAGGGAAGCCCATCAGACTAACAGCGGATCTCTCGGCAGAAACCCTACAAGCCAGAAGAGAGTGGGGGCCAATATTCAACATTCTTAAAGAAAAGAATTTTCAACCCAGAATTTCATATCCAGCCAAACTAAGCTTCATAAGTGAAGGAGAAATAAAATACTTCACAGACAAACAAATGCTGAGAGATTTTGTCACCACCAGGCCTGCCCTAAAAGAGCTCCTGAAGGAAGCGCTAAACATGGAAAGGAACAACTGGTACCAGCCGCTGCAAAATCATGCCAAAATGTAAAGACCATCGAGACTAGGAAGAAACTGCATCAACTAACGAGCAAAATCACCAGCTAACATCATAATGACAGGATCAAATTCACACATAACAATATTAACTTTAAACATAAATGGACTAAATTCTCCAATTAAAAGACACAGACTGGCAAATTGGATAAAGACTCAAGACCCATCAGTGTGCTGTATTCAGGAAACCCATCTCACGTGCAGAGACACACATAGGCTCAAAATAAAAGGATGGAGGAAGATCTACCAAGCAAATGGAAAACAAAAAAAGGCAGGGGTTGCAATCCTAGTCTCTGATAAAACAGACTTTAAACCAACAAAGATCAAAAGAGACAAAGAAGGCCATTACATAATGGTAAAGGGATCAATTCAACAAGAAGAGCTAACTATCCTAAATATATATGCACCCAATACACGAGCACCAAGATTCATAAAGCAAGTCCTGAGTGACCTACAAAGAGACTTAGACTCCCACACATTAATAATGGGAGACTTTAATACACCACTGTCAACATTAGACAGATCAACGAGACAGAAAGTCAACAAGGATACCCAGGAATTGAACTCAGCTCTGCACCAAGTGGACCTAATAGACATCTACAGAACTCTCCACCCCAAATCAACAGAATATACATTTTTTTCAGCACCACACCACACCTATTCCAAAATTGACCACATAGTTGGAAGTAAAGCTCTCCTCAGCAAATGTAAAAGAACAGAAGTTATAACAAACTATCTCTCAGACCACAGTGCAATCAAACTAGAACTCAGGATTAAGAATCTCACTCAAAGCCGCTAAACTACATGGAAACTGAACAACCTGCTCCTGAATGACTACTGGGTACATAACGAAATGAAGGCAGAAATAAAGATGTTCTTTGAAACCAACGAGAACAAAGACACAACATACAACATACCAGAATCTCTGGGACACATTCAAAGCAGTGTGTAGAGGGAAATTTATAGCACTAAATGCCCACAAGAGAAAGCAGGAAAGATCCAAAATTGACACCCTAACATCACAATTAAAAGAACTAGAAAAGCAAGAGCAAACACATTCAAAAGCTAGCAGAAGGCAAGAAATAACCAAAATCAGAGCAGAACTGAAGGAAATAGAGACACAAAAAACCCTTCAAAATATCAATGAATCCAGGAGCTGGTTTTTTGAAAGGATCAACAAAATTGATAGACCACTAGCAAGACTAATAAAGAAAAAAAGAGAGAAGACTCAAATAGACACAATAAAAAATGATAAAGGGGATATCACCACCGATCCCACAGAAATACGAACTACCATCAGAGAATACTACAAACAACTCTACGCAAATAAACTAGAAAATCTAGAAGAAATGGATAAATTCCTCAACACATACACTCTCCCAAGACTAAACCAGGAAGAAGTTGAATCTCTGAATAGACCAATAACAGGAGCTGAAATTGTGGCAATAATCAATAGTTTACCAACCAAAAAGAGTCCAGGACCAGATGGATTCACAGCTGAATTCTACCAGAGGTACAAGGAGGAACTGGTACCATTCCTTCTGAAACTATTCCAATCAATAGAAAAAGAGGGAATCCTCCCTAACTCATTTTATGAGGCCAGCATCATTCTGATACCAAAGCCGGGCAGAGAAACAACCAAAAAAGAGAATTTTAGACCAATATCCTTGATGAACATTGATGCAAAAATCCTCAATAAAATACTGGCAAAACGAATCCAGCAGCACATCAAAAAGCTTATCCACCATGATCAAGTGGGCTTCATCCCTGGGATGCAAGGCTGGTTCAATATACGCAAATCAATAAATGTAATCCAGCATATAAACAGAGCCAAAGACAAAAACCACATGATTATCTCAATAGATGCAGAAAAAGCCTTTGACAAAATTCAACAACGCTTCATGCTAAAAACTCTCAATAAATTAGGTATTGATGGGACGTATTTCAAAATAATAAGAGCTATCTATGACAAACCCACAGCCAATATCATACTGAATGGGCAAAAACTGGAAGCATTCCCTTTGAAAACTGGCACAAGACAGGGATGCCCTCTCTCACCACTCCTATTCAACATAGTGTTGGAAGTTCTGGCCAGGGCAATTAGGCAGGAGAAGGAAATAAAGGGTATTCAATTAGGAAAAGAGGAAGTCAAATTGTCCCTGTTTGCAGACGACATGATTGTATATCTAGAAAACCCCATTGTCTCAGCCCAAAATCTCCTTAAGCTGATAAGCAACTTCAGCAAAGTCTCAGGATACAAAATCAATGTACAAAAATCACAAGCATTCTTATACACCAACAACAGACAAACAGAGAGCCAAATCATGAGTGAACTCCCATTCACAATTGCTTCAAAGAGAATAAAATACCTAGGAATCCAACTTACAAGGGATGTGAAGGACCTCTTCAAGGAGAACTACAAACCACTGCTTAAGGAAATAAAAGAGGATACAAACAAATGGAAGAACATTCCATGCTCATGGGTAGGAAGAATCAATATCGTGAAAATGGCCATACTGCCCAAGGTAATTTACAGATTCAATGCCATCCCCATCAAGCTACCAATGACTTTCTTCACAGAATTGGAAAAAACTACTTTAAAGTTCATATGGAACCAAAAAAGAGCCCGCATCGCCAAGGCAATCCTAAGCCAAAAGAACAAAGCTGGAGGCATCACAGTACCTGATTTCAAACTATACTACAAGGCTACAGTAACCAAAACAGCATGGTACTGGTACCAAAACAGAGATATAGATCAATGGAACAGAACAGAGCCCTCAGAAATAACACCGCATATCTACGACTATCTGATCTTTGACAAACCTGAGAAAAACAAGCAATGGGGAAAGGATTCCCTATTTAATAAATGGTGCTGGGAAAACTGGCTAGCCATATGTAGAAAGCTGAAACTGGATCCCTTCCTTACCCCTTATACAAAAATTAATTCAAGATGGATTAAAGATTTAAACGTTAGACCTAAAACCATAAAAACCCTAGAAGAAAACCTAGGCATTACCATTCAGGACATAGGCATGGGCAAGGACTTCATGTCTAAAACACCAGAAGCAATGGCAACAAAAGCCAAAATTGACAAATGGGATCTAATTAAACTAAAGAGCTTCTGCACAGCAAAAGAAACTACCATCAGAGTGAACAGGCAACCTACAAAATGGGAGAAAATTTTCGCAACCTACTCATCTGACAAAGGGCTAATATCCAGAATCTACAATGAACTCCAAGAAATTTACAAGAAAAAAACAAACAACCCCATCAAAAAGTGGGCGAAGGACATGAACAGACACTTCTCAAAAGAAGACATTTATGCAGCCAAAAAACACATGAAAAAATGCTCATCATCACTGGCCATCAGAGAAATGCAAATCAAAACCGCAATGAGATACCGTCTCACACCAGTCAGAATGGCAATCATTAAAAAGTCAGGAAACAACAGGTGCTGGAGAGGATGTGGAGAAATAGGAACACTTTTACACTGTTGGTGGGACTGTAAACTAGTTCAACCATTGTGGAAGTCAGTGTGGCGATTCCTCGGGGATCTAGAACTAGAAATACCATTTGACCCAGCCATCCCATTACTGGGTATATACCCAAATGACTATAAATCATGCTGCTATAAAGACACATGCACACATATGTTTATTGCGGCATTATTCACAATAGGAAAGACTTGGAACCAACCCAAATGTCCAACAATGATAGACTGGATTAAGAAAATGTGGCACATATACACCATGGAATACTATGCAGCCATAAAAAATGATGAGTTCGTGTCCTTTGTAGGGACATGGATGAAATTGGAAACCATCATTCTCAGTAAACTATCACAAGAACAAAAAACCAAACACTGCATATTCTCACTCATAGGTGGGAGTTGAACAATGAGATCACATGGACACAGGAAGGGGAATATCACACTCTGGGGACTGTGGTGGGGTGGGGGGAGGGGGGAGGGATAGCATTGGGAGATATACCTAATGCTAGATGACGAGTTAGTGGGTGCAGCACACCAGCATGGCACATGTATACATATGTAACTAACCTGCACAATGTGCACATGTACCCTAAAACTTAAAGTATAATAAAAAAAAGAAAAATAAATAAATAAATACGTCTAAAGAGAATGCTTAGATTTTCATCCACTCCACATACACACTGCCTGTCATCCAAGTATTCCTTTTTTTTTTTTCTTTTGAGATGGAGTCTCACTCTGTCATCAGGCTGGAGTGCAGTGGAGTGATCTCAGCTCACTGCAACCTCTGCCTCCCGGATTCAAGCGATTCTCCTGCCTCAGCCTCCGAAGTAGCTGGGACTACAGGAGTGCGCCACTACGCCCAGTTAATTTTTTATTTGTTATTTTTTTGTATTTTTAGTAGAGACAGGGTTTCACCATCTTGGCCAGGATGGTCTTGATCACCTGACCTCATGATCCACCTGCCTCGGCCTCCCAAATTGCTGGGATTACAAGCATGAGTCATCACGCCTGGCCAAATGTTCATTTTTAAATCATTTTTTTCTTAGTTTTTGACACTATTCACTGAATTGCTTAGATTAAAAACCTTGGGGATTCTCACTATTTCTTTATTTTTATCATATTCATATCCAATTTATTTGTAACTTCTTTCAAGTCTAGCTTCAAAATCTATCTCAAATCAAATGACTTACCACCTCCATCACAATCATAAACCAAACTAGCAAGTTCCAGTGTTCTGCCAAACTACCGCACAAGCTTTTTTTGCTAGTCTTTGTCTCCTAAAATCTATACATCTAACAACAATCAATAAATCTAATTTTATCTCTTTAGTTAAAATATCTATTAACTTCTTGCAATATTCAAAATAAAATTAAAATCAGAAATAATGCGTATCAGCCTTACTAATCTCATAGGTAATTTTCCAAATTTATTTTTCCTACTCAGTTATAACCAAAATAAATTTATTTATGTTCTCAACTTCTCTAGTTTGTTCTTCTCTTAGAAACTCTACATGTGTTGATCCCTGTTCTGAGAAGGCATTTCTACCAAATATTCACAAACATAACACTCTTATTTTACTCTGGTTTCTGCCTACATGTGACTTCTTCAAAAAGCCTATCTTGAACAACCCATGTAAAAAAAAGTGGTTCCTCACTGTTTATCCATTTACACTGCTTAATGTGTCATTTCTTTTAATGTTGACTTTTTTGTGTGCTTTAATTTGTTATTGTACATACATCTCTCTCAATAAAACGTGAACTCTGGAAAAACAGGAAATTTTCTTATCCTTACTGTACATCTGGTACCTAAAAGAAAGGCTCATAAATATTTAGCATTCATAAACACTTGCTGTTGTATATTGTAATTAATATATTTTAGTCTACCCAAAACTCAAATAAAAGTAAGAAAATAATATGGACATTTATTATACCCATAAAGAGTTCAAAAATCATAACTCATACCTGACATTAACTTTTACATTAATGGGGAAACTTGTCATTTTTGTTTTCAAAAGATAATTGTTACTTGGGATTACATGGTTAATCATTTTGGAGGGTTTTGCTAATAGGAAGCACATACAGAAATAAAGTTAATCTAACAATCATTTCAATAATCATAATGAGAAAGAGCATTACTCATTGATTTAAGAATACTTTATTCAATGTCTCTTATGTTTCAGACACTGTTCTAGGTGGTAGGACACAGTAGGGATCACCACACAACAATTTGCCTTAAGAATGTTATGTACTATTGAAAGGAAACAGACAAACAAACCCGATTAAAATGAACATATCTAGTTTTCTAGAAAGTGATAGAGCTATGGAGAAAAACCTAAATTGCAATATATGCAGATCCTGAAGAGCAGCTTCATGAGATTGAATTGTTAGGCTTCTAAAAAATTACTGTTCCAATTGTCAAATAAGTGTTCAGTGTTATACGGGTCTAATTCTTAACTATTACACAGAACAGTTAACTGAATTAAATTTCAAAATGCAGTGCCAGAGATTGGTTGATTTTGGGAAGTACCATTTTCCGAACGCATCATCAGGGAGTATGTACATCAGGACTCACTACTTAACTTCCAAGGAATCAAATTCAGATGAGAAGACACTGGGACTCCTAGAGCTTGCTGGCTTTGAGCCACCTAACCTAATCAGCTTCACCAGAATGGTAAATTATAATGGCTATGAGTAGTAGAGTAAACTGAAATTAGCAAATTAATAGACAATAAAGTGATTTATCTCTCCTCTTTAAACAGATAAATTGACAGAAATATCATGAAAAATTACTTTTAGTCTCACACTTTTGTCATAGTTTTTGGGAGTGATAAAAACATTTCCTTGGAATGATATTTCAATGTTTTTACTTTTGCAGCAATACAGCAACCAAAATACCTATTGTTTGGCATTGTTGTACTTAGAACTAATAGATAGGTATACCTGACAAAGCACCATTTCAAAGTAAACTGCATTAGACTTCTGTTAATCTTTGTCACATAAACAGGTCTTGTGGTACTTGGGGTTTACTGTACAATTCTGAAGGTTTTTGCTCAATATATCTTCCATGTATTTTAGTTTTCAAGCAAATATGAGATAAGAATTTTTGTGTCCGCTCTGATTTCCTTGAGGAGTGGTTTGTAGTTCTCTTTGAAGAGGTCCTTCACATCCCTTGTTAGCTGCATTCCCAGGTATTTTATTATCTTTGTAGCAAAAAGAAACTATCATCAGAGTGAACAGACAATCCACAGAATGGGAGAAAATGTTTGCAATCTATCCATCTGACAAAGATGTACTATCCAGCTTCCACACGGAACTTAAGCAAATTTACAACAAAAAAATAAACAACCCCATTGAAAAGTAGGCAAAGGACATGAACAGACAATTCTGAAAAGAAGACATTAATGCAGCCAACAAAAATATGAAAAAACCTCAACATCTCTAATCATTAGAGAAATGCAAATCAAAACCACAATGAGGCACCATCTTGCACCAGTCAGAATGGCAATTATTAAAAAGTCAAGAAACAACAGATGCTAGTGAGGTTGCAGAGAAAAAGGAATGCTTATACACTGTTGGTATGAGTGTAAATTAGTTCAAACATTTTGGAAGACAGTGTGGTGATTCCTCAAAAATCTAGAACCAGAAATACCATTTGACCCAAAAATCCCATTATGGGGTATATACCCAAAGGAATGTAAATCATTCCCTTATAAAGATACATGCACATGTATGTTCACTTCAGCACTATTAACAAGAGAAAGACATGGAATCAATCCAAATGCCCACCAAAAATAGACTGGATAAAGAAAATGTGGTACATATGCATCACGGAATACTACGCAGCCACAAAAAGGAATGAGATCATGTCCTTTGCAGGGACGTGGATGGAGCTGGAAGTTCTTATCCTCAGCAAACTAACACAGGAACAAAAAAACAAACACTGCATGTTCTAACTTATAAGTGGGAGCTGAACAATGAGAACACATGGACACATAACGGGATACAGGGGGAACAGTACACACTTGGGCCTTTTGGGGGCAGTAGGGGTAGGGAGAGCATCAGGAAAAATGGCTGATGGATGCTGCACTTAATACCTACGTGATGGGTTGATCTGTGCAGCAAACCACTATGGCACACCTTTACCTATGTAACAAATCTGCAAATCCTGCACATGTACCCCAGAACTTAAAATAAAAGTTAAACAGTAAAACAACAACAACAAAAAATTTTAAGTTATTATCACATTCTGTTTGGTAGTCAGGTAGAACACCAGAGCATGGATTGTTGACAAGATTCACACACACAGTAATTCGGTATGGTGAGATTTGAAAATGCTGTTTTGTAGTGGATTTTGATTATCTTATTTTGTAAGGGTAATGATATCTACGTTAAAAAGAAGAAGCGGCGCTTATTACTAAAAGCAGAGAAGCCCCTCACTGGAGCTCGAGGACAAGTGGTTGTGGTTTTCCACTGGGCGTCTGAGATTGTACCTGAATGCAGGGCACCCTAGAAGACACTTCTAGAAATTACTGGTCATCTATGATTTTGTGCATCCTCTCAATTGGTTTGGCTACTCTGGCCTAATAACCCATTACAGTTTAGTAGAATTTTGCATTATGTCTTAATAAAAATTTCCAAGACAGAGCTTGTCTGTGGTTATACAGAGATTTTTTAAGCAATCTTTTTCAAAAGCTACCAGCCAGTCTAATAGCTGCAATCCACAGGTTCAGAGTGAATGAAGCCCAGTGGAAATCCACCATGACTTGTCCTTAAGCTCCAGTGAGGGACTTGCCTGCCTTTGGTAATAAACACCTCAAAAAAAAAAAAAAAAAAAAAAAGGAGAAAAGAAAAAGAAAATATTTGTTATTAAACATAATACCTACCCTGTGTCGAAACTATATAAAGCCTATTTTAATAAAAATCCCAAAACAGTAAAAATAATAGAAATATCCCTACTTAAAAAATTAAAGAAAACATGATTAAGAAAAGTTAAGTGTTTTGTCTAACATTTAAAAACTAGTAATTGGTAGTGTTTTATTAAGTCCTGAAGCTGATTATCTACACTACAGAACCTGCCTCTCTGTTTAGATATTATGTACTCAATTATTTCTCTTGAGCATCCTGCAGTTCTGATTATTTCTGAAATTTGAAAGAATGATGAATAAGAAAACGTGCTTTATGATGTAATTTATATCTAAAAGAAACTAAAAAATATTAGCCTGTGTTAAAGCAAATATACTTAAAAATATAATATATGACAGACTAATAATAAAGAACCTAAATGATACCAATTATTCTTAATTATATTTGATTTCTATTGAATCTTTTATATAAGGAATAATGAAGTTTATATAAGGAAGAATGAAATATGCAACAGAAATCATAACTGACATAATACAAATAATTGATTGGTGTAATAATTTAAACTGCCACTCAGTACATTATTTGGAACCAAAATTAGTCTTAACCGTTTAAATTAATGGGCCAAAGAAGAAGTCATGTCAGAAAATCACTAATGTATTGATTTACCTGGAGATATTCTTACATTATATATGGTGAAATATACATTCATGTATTATAATAAGAATTATTATAGTATTTATAAAAATAATAGCTACTCACTAAAGAGAGAATTACTATATGTTCATTGAATTTTAACTGATTTTTCTTCTGGTTAATTAAAGAGGAGCCTCAAATTTAAATAAAGTTATCTTCAACTGCAGAAGGATGTTAAAATATTCTCACTGAGACCAATATTTAATATAAAATGGAAGAGCCAACCTCAATGGAATTCAGCAGGTTTTCCTAACCAATACCATATCTTCTAGCTATTATGGTGCCTTAAAATTCTCACTCAATAATATCTTTGTGTATTGAAAGCCTACCCCTTTAGTCTTTACTAGGAGACAGTTATGGCCAAAATCTAGTAAATAATGCTAACTAGATGTGCCATCTAGTAAAAAGATGGCACAACTCACCCTTTATAGCCTGCTCTCCCTACAATGTCAATCTGGAGCTACAAACTTTATACAAAATGTATACATTTAATTATTCAAAACAAAACCTCCTGTTGATTCCTCAGTTCCACTGAAAGGGAAATTCTGTTATTGATAAATTACTTCAATTTAAATGCAATTAAATAAAAATTATCAATGGCCTGTGTAGAGATCAACTTCTGACTGTTGTTAAAAATAATTCATGGTGATCAGTACATTATAAAACCTAAGATACAAATCATACATAGAATTTTAAAAAATTATATGTGTTTCAATTTTTGCATTGACTGGGCATAATTAGAGTTATAAAGTTAATCTGACGTTACAAAAGTATGTACAATGGTCACTCACTACACTTCCAGCTCTTTTATATATTTTTCTTTAGATTTTTTTTCTAAATATTTAGTCCTTTTCTTTCCAAAAGAAATCAGATGGTGTAATATTCAATTCCAATTGACCATATTGTAATGTATATTTAATTCTTTAAATCTTGTTTAAAAACAAGATTTAAATAAGGGATTAAAGAATCAAGAAAGGGGAAATCTCAAGTATATTAAAACTCAGAAATGGTATAAGATGATTTAATTAAGCAAATAAAAACATGATGAAATGTTATATCAAATACCTGTATAGGTCAGGCACAATGGCTCACCACTGTAATACCCGCATTTTGGGAAGCAGAGGCTGGCAGAATGTCTGAGGTAGAAGCTCAAGACCAGCTTAGGCAATATGAGAAAACCCTGTCTGTATAAAAAATACAAACATTAGCTGGGCGTGGTGGGGCACGCCTGTGATCCCAGCTACTGGTTACTCTGGAGGCCGAGGTAGGACGATCACCTGAACCCAGGAGGTCAAGGCTGTAGTAAGCTGTAGTAATGGTGCCACTGCACTCCAGCCTGGGAGACAGTGAAACCCTGTCCCAAAAACAAGCAAATAAACAAAAATATTTGCATAGAGTCTGATCTGAATCATGTCATTTAGGCATACTTTACACAAAAACAAAAGTGTTCTATATTTTATAAGTGAAGTATCTATTTTTCATTTGCAACTCTCTTAAAACATTTTACTGCACTATAGGAATATCATTGTAGGAAATTTAGATTAATTTTCCACATATGTATAATTTGTAAAATAATATGCGTATTTTAATCATCAATATTCAGAACTTTTCACCCATGTACAACATATCTGTTGCCTTAACTACATAAATGACCTTAAATGCCACCTAAGAAAAATGTATACAGTTTTTATGTAGTTTCAATTCACATGGTAGTAAAACAATTTGTTTTCTGTGTTTCTGTATTGAATTATGCAAATAGGATACAATACAATTTTTAAATCTTTAAGATTTTTTAGAAATACTGGAAAGAAGAAATTGTTATATACTATATCTAGACAAAAGATTCACCAGAAGTATTTTGTTGAACTCTAGCTCTGTGTAATAATAAGTGTTGTGTAGTAAAGGCAACCTTAGTGAAATAAGTTTGAAAAATTAGTACTCACAATAAATCATCCTTCTTGAGGCAAAATTAAGGCTTGCAGAAGCCTGGAGATAAATCAATTAAATACATAATTCAACAACAACAACAACAACAAGAAATGTTATATTTAGTCCAAAAGGGTTTTTTCCCTCAATGCAACTGCATTTTTGAAAACACCATGTAAGAATTGATTAAGATTATTGAATAAATTAACTTTTATGTTGTAGAAAATGAAAACCTGATTTTCATATCTGTGGGAAAGACTATATCATGATACAGTGAAAAAAGTGAAATATTACAAAATAACAGTATCAGAGCAAAGTACTACATTGGTCAGATTGCTGAATATATATATATATAAAATATAATTAAGAATAAATGGTGTCATTTAGCTTCTTAATTATGATTAGTGTGTCATATTTTAAGGTATATTTGCTTTAACACAGGATAAATATGTTTTAGTTATGAATTACATCATAAACTACTTGTTTCTTATCCATGATTCTTTCAAACTTTAGAAATATTCAGAACTGTGAGATGTTCAAGAGAAATAATTGAGTATGTAATAACTAAACAGAGAGTCAGTAGTGTAGATAATCAGCTTCAGGACATAATAAAACACTTCCAATTACTAGTTTTTGAACATTAGACACACCACTTAACTTTCCTTAATCTCTCTTTCTTTAACTTTTAAATAGGGATATTTCTATCATTTTTACTGTTTTGGGATTTAAGTTATTAAAATAGGTTTAATATAGTTTCAATACAGGGTAGGTATTACGTTTAATAACTGCAAATATTTTCTTTTTCCTTTCTTCTTTTTTTTAAGACAGGGTCTCACTCTGTCACCTAGGCTGGAGTGCAGTGGTGCAATCCTGGTTCATTATAGCTTCAGCCTGCTAGGCTCAAGCGAGTCTCCTCCCTTAGCCTCCAAGGACCTGGGACCACAGGCCACAAATATTTTCTGATGCATTTGTACCTTTTATAACACAGATTTTTCATAACACTGTCATTTAATTTTACTTACTTTCTATAATCACAAATTAAATCCTTCATTAGACTAGACAGTAAATTAACTTGAAATATACAAGGAAAATAATTATGAGGTCAATAACAATAAACTAATATTTTGTGATAATATTCACACTTAGATCTGTACTCTCAAAAATGATTGTATATTTATCCTTTAAGGGTAAAAAACATGCTATTATTCTTTTCACTGCTATCAAACTGTCTGACTCCTATCTTGCCCTGAGAAGGGAAAATAAGGAGAAGGTAGGGGGTGTGCAATCCAAATGTCACAAACTTGGATACTATTTAATAATTTACTTAATCACTTACTTACTGTTCTAAGATGACAGTGAGAGATAGGACTAGCCGGATTTCCTAGGCCAACTAAGAATCTGTAAACCTAGCTGGGAAGGTGACCACATCCACCTTTAAACACCGGGCTTGCAACTTAGCTCACACCTGACCAATCAGGTAGTAAAGAGAGCTCACTAAAATGCTAATTAGGCAAAAACAGGAGGTAAAGAAATAGCCAATCATCTATCGCCTGAGAGCACAGCAGAGGGAAAATGATCAGGATATAAACCCAGGCATTCTAGCCGGCAATGGCTACCCTTTTTGGGTCCCCTCTCTTTGTATGGGAGCTCCCTTTTTGGGTCCCCTCCCTTTGTATGGGAGCTCTGTTTTCACTCTATTAAATCTTGCAACTGAACTCTCTTCTGGTCTGTGTTTGTTACGGCTCCAGCTGAGCTTTTGCTCGCCGTCCACCACTGCTGTTTGCCGCCGTTGTAGACCCACTGCTAACTTCCATCCCTCCGGATCCGGCAGGGTGTCTGCTGTGCTTCTAATCCAGTGACACACCCATTGCCACTTCCGATAGGGCTAAAGGCTTGCCATTGTTCCTGCACGGCTAAGTGCCCGGGTTCATCCTAGTTGAGCTGAACACTAATCACTGGGTTCCCGTTTCTCTTCTGTGACCCACAGCTTCTAATAGAGCTATAACACTCACAGCATGGCCCCAGATTCTAATCCTTGGGATCTGTGAGGCCAAGAACCCCAGGTCAGAGAACACGAGGCTTGCCACCATCTTGGAAGCCACCCGCCATTTTGGAAGTGGCCCGCCACCATCTTGGGAGCTCTGGGAGCAAGGACCCCTGGTAATATTTTCTGCTGAATATTTTCTCTTCTGAAATTGTTCTTTTTCTAGCATATTTGCAATTCTTTGTATCCCCATGTATTAATTTTCTATTGCTGAACAACAAATCACCACAAACTTAGGATCTTATAAACTTCACACATTTATTAACTCACAGTACTTGTGGGTTACCAATCTGAATATGGTCCTCTGCAAAGTCACAATCAAGATGTCAGTTCAGACTGTGTTCTCATCTGAGGGCTTGACTGACACGGTACAATTCCAACTCAATCAGGTTATTAGCACAATTCATTTTCTTACAGCTGAAGGATTCATGGCAGTTCTATTTCTCAAAGTCAGCAGTAAAGAGAGAGAGGGGGGCAGTGGGAGGGAGGAAGAGGCTGCAGCAAGTTGGCTAGCAAAACTGAGTTCTATATAACACAGCAGAATCATAGGAGTGACGTCCCATCACCTCTGCCATATTTTGTTGGTTAGAAGCAAGTCACATGTTCTGCGCCCACTCAAAGGCAGGAGATTATGCAAGAGATTAGAAATGAACACCTAGAGGTCAGCCTGTCACACCCAGTTGTCACAGAGGAGGATTTAGGAGTGACCCACATGTCTTAAGCATCTTTCGCATTTGGAGAAAACAAGAATTATTTAGGCTCATTGGCAAACAATACTGAGTCATAGAGACTAAATGTCTTATCTCCCTTCCTCCAGGATCCTGATGAAATGATTTAGGTGTTTAAAATTTTACTTCCCTCTTTGAAGGATTAGAGTTCTCATAAAGAGAAAGAAGGTAATTGTGAAAAATAAGACAATCTAATGCTAAAGAGTACATCTATCTCAGTCCTAGGCCTGGAGAGTGGACATTCCCAACACCTCATGTAACAGTTTGTGTGTCAGTGATACTTTCTACACTAGTTATTGTCTATTGGCACTCAGTTTTCACCCCCACCCCCCGATGTTATCCTAGTCTCACCCTACTGCAAGGACTGAAGGGCTAAAATCTACATTTGCAGATTCTCTTTCCACTAAGGTTTGGGATGTTATTTAGGTTGTTCAAAGAAATAAGCCCAAGGTGGAAAGGCAAAGGGAGGCAAATGCTGTTTTTCCCAGGCTGCATGTCTGGTGTTCCCTTGTACAACAGAGAGGCTCTATGTTTCAATGTGTAAGAACCAGCTTTACTGGTGTAGGGCATCTGTGAAATTAGGAAAGGTTTCTTATAGTGTCATGTGGGGTTTCAACAGCTGCTTGTTCACTTCCAGATTGCAGCAATTGCTGCATTGTCATGAACTTAAAACCTAGTGAGAGAACGCTGGCTTCAAACCTAAATCTTGCAACAATTATAATCTGTTTGAAAAGCTATAGTAGTTTTTGTTTCCTGCATTAAAACTTGCATCAGCATCTTCAGAATGCAAGTCTAGCCTGTTTAAGTCATCTATAAATTATATATTGCTTTGCCAGCTACCTGGTTTATTATGAGTGAAAATGGCTATAGTGTTTCTGGCTTTTCATTGTTCAGTGAAACAAGCACTGAGTTTCTTTTTAACCTAACACCTACACAGTTAAACTTTACGTATATTTAATGTTACTTATGATTGAATATAGAATAATTTGTCACTTCCACTGATTTACACATACATTCATACTGTGTGGATGATTTTCATAAAGAGTTAGCAAGAATTTCATATATATGAGACTTAAGAAAAGCAAACATATTGTGTATGTTAGTGATTTAATATTTTTAATAAAAAAGCTAATTTTAAAAGTCATAAACAATGTTATAATAATTTTTGCCTCAGACTGTGGCCCAAAATGGATGTAAAACCTCAAATTCATACTGCAACAAAGTGTTTAGGAAATAAAAATCTACAACATGAAAAGGTCTATTAAATTCGTTTTAATAAGAGTAGTCGAGATATACCTAATGCTAGATGACGAGTTAGTGGGTGCAGCACACCAGCATGGCACATGTATACATATGTAACTAACATGCACAATGTGCACATGTACCCTAAAACTTAAAGTATAATAATAATAATAAAAAAGAGTAGTCAGAAGACAAATGATCATATAGCACTTTCAACTAAACATAGATATATTGCAGTACATTTAAATTTTCTGAAGAAAAATTACTTGTACAAAGGAGATTCTGAGTCAAATGACAAGGGGAAGAAAGCTGTAAGCATATAGCACCACTTATGTTATTAATCTGAATGACAGGGAAGAAGTAAAAAGGATAACAATAGATGCTGACATTGCATAGTGTGAGCCATGAATTAATTTGCTCTGACAATGACACCTTTCAAAGGACAGTTACTGGCCATAAACCACAATATTTTGCTCAGAATATAAAATACAAATATAATAAAATCATTTCTTATTATATTAAATATTACAAGATTATCTAGGGAATATTTATTTCTCTTTTATGTTTGGGAGTATATGTGACACTGTGGATAACTAGAAGTTCTAATTTCTTATTTTCTTACTGTCTCAGATTTGAAACATTTAGTTATACTGACCTCTACAAAAGTGATTTCATTCTAAAAAAGACTTGCCTATAAAACAATAGCTGAAGCAAATTTGTATTATTTTAAACATCTGCATTTACGAAATTGCCCTAGGGTGAAGGAAATTTCTGTATTTTTGAAACAGAATATGTTTAATATAGTGAATTTAGGGACATAGGCTTCCCCATCAAAATCAAAATGCTATCATAAATAGAGAAGATAGAAATTGATTGTACATTTCATTCATTTACAAATTTACCCTAGGAGGTTTAGGTTGGCTCAGATCACCTTTTGTTTCTTTCATATCTGGCAACAAAGGTGGGGCAAATATTTAAGCTCACCTGTTTTATCAGCACATATTCAGATGGGGGAAATTTTCTTGCCTGATTATATGCATATTTGCAACAGCTTTCACAGTTACTGTGCATATTCTCATGAAGAAAGGCCTCCTTCATTTGTCTACTGCTCTGCCCGAGAGTAATATTCTCCTAACCAAAACATTTTTCCTATCCAAAAATATCACTAGCATCATCAGCAGGGTGACATGAGATAGATCAGGAATCAAAGAAAGTAAGGGATTACATCAGCCTCAGAACACCACCACCTAATGAAATACAGTATTGATTTAAAGTGAAATTCAGCACCCACAATGACCTTAATCTTACTGAGTTTCACTTTATTTTGTCCTAGAGAAAAAAAATGAATAACAGAAAAAGTATCTGTATAGGTACTTGCAACAAGTTGGAAAATAGTGCCCCAGAAACATTTGCCATGGAGTCCCACATGAATCTGTTATTTTTTTTTGGTAAAATATTCTAAAAAGTGTATGGACATATGATACAATTTAGCTGTTTCCCCACCCAAATCTCATCTTGAACTGTAGTTCCCATAATCCCCACATGTTGTGGGAGGGACCTGGTGGAAGGTAATTGAATCAGGGAGGCCATTACTCTCTTGCTGTTTTTGTGATAGTGAGTTAGTTCTCATGAGATCTGATGGTTTTATAAGGGGCTTTTCTCCCTTTGCTCGGCACTTTTGCTTCTTGTAGCCATGTGAAGATGGACATGTTTGCTTTCCCTTGTGCCATGATTGAGGCTTCCTCAGCCTTGCAGAGGTGTGAGTCAATTAAACTTCTTTCCTTTATAAATTATCAGTCTCCAGTATTTCTTCATAGCAGCATGAAAACAAACTAATACAGTAAATTTGTACTGGGAAGTGGGGCGCTTCTGTAAAGATACTGCGAAATGTAGAAGTAATTTTGGAACTGGGTAACAAGCAGAGGTTGGAACAGTTTGGAGGGCTCATAAGAAGAGAGAAAGTTGTGGGAAAGTTTGGAACTTTCTAGAGACTTGTTGAGTGGCTTTAACCAAAGCACTGACAGTGATAGGGACAATGAAGTTCAGGCTGAGGTGGTCTCCAATAGAGATGAGGAACTTGTTGGGAATTGAAATAAAGGTGATTCTTGCTATGCTTTAGCAAAGAGACTAGTGACATTTTGCCCCTCCCTTAAAGATCTGTGGAACTTTGAACTTGAGAACTTGAGCGATTATTTAAGGTATCTGGTGGAAGAAATTTCTTTTTTTGTTTTTTGAAACAGAGTCTTGCTCTGTCGCCAGGCTAGAGTGCAGTAGGGCAATCTCTGCTCACTGCAACCTCTGCTTCCTGAGTTCAAGTGATTCCCCTGCCTCATCCTCCCGAGTAGCTGGGACTACAGGCTTGCACCACCATGGCTGGCTAATTTTTTGTATTTTAGTAGAGACGGGGTTTCACCATGTTGGCTAGGAAGGTCTTGATCTCCTGACTTCTTGATCTGTCCTCCTTGGTCTCCCAAAGTGCTGGGATTACAGGTGTGAGCCACTGAGCCCAGCTGTGGTGGAAGAAATTTCTAAGCAACAAAGTGTTTGAGAGGTGACATAGGTACTCTTAAAAACGTTCAGTTTTATGTATTCACACAGATATGGTTTGGAACTGGAACTTATGTTTAAAAGGGAAAAAAAGCTTAAAAGTCTAGAAAATTTGTTGCCTGAGGATGCAATAGAAAAGAAAAACCCATTTTCTGAGGAGAAATTCACACTGGCTGTAGAAATTTGCATAAATAATGAGGAGTAAAATGTTAATTGCCAAAAGAATGGCAAAAATGTCTTCAGGACATGTCAGAGATCTTCATGGCTGCCCCTCCCATCACAAGCCTGGAGGTCCAGGAGAAAAAAAAAATGGTTTCCTGGACTGGGTCCAGGGCCTTGCTGTTCTGTGCAGCCTCAGGACTTGTTGCCCTGCCTCTCAACCGTGTCTAAAAGGGGCCAACATAGAGTTCAGGCTGTTGCTTCAGAGAAGACAAACCTCAAGCCTTGGTGGCTTACACATAATATTTGGCCTGCAGGTGCACAGAAGTCAAGAACTGAGGTTTGGTAAGCTCCACCTAGATTTTACAGGTTGTATGGAAATGCCTGGATATCCAGGCAGAAGTATGCTCTGGGGCAGAGCCCTCATGGAGTTCTGCTAGGGCAGTGCAAAAGTGAAATGTGTGGTTAGAGCCCCACACAGAATCCCCACTGGGGCACTGCCTAATGGAACTGTGAGAAGAGGGCCACCATCCTCCAGATCCCAGAATAGTAGATGCACCAACAGCTTACACTGTGTGCCTGAAAATGCTGCAACACTCAACACCAGCCTGTGGATGCAGCAGAGTCCAGCCTGTGGACTCTACCCTGCAAAGCCCCACGGGTGGAGCTGCCCAAGTCCATGGGAGCCCACCTTTTGCTCCTATGCTGAAAAAAAGGTGATCAGCATGACGTGGATGTGAGACATGGAGTAAAAGGAGATCATTTTGGAGCTTTAAGGTTTAATGACTGCCCTACTGGATTTCAGACTTGCCTGGAGCCTATAACCCCTTTGTTTTGGCCAATTTCTCCCATTTTGATTGTGTATATTTACCCAATGCCTGTACTCACGTAGTATCTAGGAAGTAACTAACTTGCTTCTAATGTTACAGGCTCATAAGTGGAAGTCACTTGTCTCAGATGAGACTTTGGCCTTGGACTTTTGAGTTAATGCTGGAATGAGTCAAAACTTTGAGGGACTGTTGGAATGGTGTGACTGTGGTTTGAAATATGAGGACATGAGGTTTGGGAGGGGCCAGAGGTGGAATGATATGGGTTTGGCTGTGTCCCCACTCAAATCTCATCTTGAATTTTAGTTCCCATAAACCCCACGTGTTGTGGGAGGGACCAAGTGGGAGGTAATTGAGTCATGGAGGCAGTTACCCTCATGCTGTTCTTGTGATAGTGAGCAAATTCTCATGAGATCTGATGGTTTAATAAAGGCCTTTTCCCCCTGTGCTCGGCACTTCTTTTTCCTGGCACCATGTGAAGAAGGACATGTTTGTTTCACCTTGTACCATGATTGTAACTTTTCTGAGGCTTCCTCAGTCCTGTGGAACTGTGAGTCAATTAAGCCTCTTTTCTTTATAAATTATCCAGTCTCGGGTATTTTTTTCATAGCTGTGTGGAAACAAACTAATATAATTTGCCAGCAGAAAAGACCAATACTGAGCCCTTGATATGGCACCTTTCCTCAGGGTGGTCAGCCACCTACTTAGTGGCAGGTTGATTATTTTGGATCTCTTCTATCATGGAAAGGGCAGTGGTTTGTCCTCACTGGAATAGATACTTACTTTGCATATGCCTTTGCCTATCCTTGGCAGTGCTTCTGCCAAGACTACCATCCATGGACTCACAGAATGTCTGATTCAGTGTCATGGTATTCCACACAACGTTGTCTCCAATGAAGGCACTCACTTTATGGCTAAAGAAGTGTGGCAATGGGTTCACACTCATGGAATTCACTGGTGTTAGCATGTTCCCTACCATCCTGAAGCAGCTGGATTGATAGAACAGTGGAATGGCCTTTTGAAGTCACAATTACAATGCCAGCTAGGTGACAATACTTTGTAGCGCTGTGGCAAAGTTCTCCAGAAGGCTGTGTATGCTCTGAATCAGCATCCAATATATGGTACTCTTGCTCCCATAGCCAGGATTTATGGGTCCAGGATTCAAAGGGTGGAAGTGGAAGTGGCACCACACAACATAACCTCTAGTGATCCACTAGCAAAATTCTTTCTCCTGTTCCTGTGACATTACATTCTGCTGGCCTAGAGGTCTTCGTTCCAGAGGAAAGAATGTTGCCACCAGGAGACACTACAATGATTTCATTAACCTGGAGTTTAAAATTACCACCTGGTTACTTTGTGCTCCTCCTACCTTTAAGTCAACAGGCTAAGGATGGAGTTACAGTGTTGGCTGGGGTGACTGACCCAGACTATAATGATGAAATCAGTCTACTACTCCACAATGGAGGTAAGGAAGAGTATACATGCAATACAGGAGATCATTAGGGAGTCTTTTAGCATTACCATGCCCTGTAGATTAAGGTCAATGGGAAACTACAATAGCCCAATCCAGGCAGGACTACAAATGGCCCAGACCTTTCAGGATTTAATGTTTGGGCCACTCCACCAGATAAAAAACCACCACCTGCTGAGGTGCTTGCTGAAGGAAAGGGAATACAGAATGGATAGTAGAAGAAGGTAGTTATCAATACCAGCTACGACCATGTGACCAGTTACAAAAACAAGGACTGTAATTGTCATGAGTATTTTCTCCTCATTTCGTTAAGAACATGTTTGTGCTTTATACACTTATACTAAGAAAATGTTTATTTTTTTCCTTTATTTTTCCTTTATCATGGGACATAAGATTTATTGACTTCATATCAGCATTTCAGTGTTGTTAACTTTATGTAATAGATTTTAGGTGAAGGCTTAGTGCAATTTCAGCTGTATGAAGGATAGCTATAATATATTAGGTGTAATTATGACCTCATTGTTGTCTTTATTTGAAGATTATGTATGATATGATAAGTTTTGTATGGGTTCAGTTTGACAAGCAGTGGACTTGTGATGGTTTATGTTGATTGTCAGCTTGATTGAATTGAAGCATGCAAAGTATTGTTACTATCGTTACCGGGTGTGTCTGTGAGGGTGTTGCCAAAGGAGATTAACATTTGAGTCAGTGGACTGGGAGAGGCACACCCATCCTCATTTTGGGTTTTCACCACCTAATCAGCTGCCAGCATGGCTAGAATAAAGCAGGCAGAAGAAAGTAGAATGAGCAGACTTGCTGAGTCTTCTGGACCTCATCTTTCTCCCATGCTGAATGCTTCTTACCCTCGAATATTGGACTCCAAGTTCTTCAGCTTTTGGATTCTTGGACTCACCCCAGTGGTTTTCTAGGGGCTCTCTGGCCTTTTGCCACACACTGAAGTCTGCAGTGTCAGCTTCACTGCTCCTGAGGGTTTGGGACACCGATTGGCTTTTTTGCTCCTCAGCTTGCAGACAGCCTCTTATGGGACTTCACCTTGTGATCGTGTGAGTCAATCCTCCTAATAAACTCCCCTTCATATACACATATGTCTTGTTAGTTCTGTCCTTTTAGAGAACCCTAACAAATATGGCATATAAACTTATCCTCTGTGAGGCCTGGATGTGAGAAGAATCCTTTGAGGGGAAAGTATGGCAGGAGGTGGGGACTTGTTCTAAGTCTAAAGAGAATGAAAGAAGACAGACGGTGAAACTTGCAAGATGATGGTAGGCAACAGGCTCAGTCATCTGACTCTTTACCAAGAAAGGCCAAATATACAGTAAAGTTAAACTCAGGAAGTGCTGAGTGTCAGTTATTGCTTTGTGGAAACTGATGAAGAAGTGGCATTTGCATTGGGATTGCTATCTCGAAACTGAATATGGAAGCAGAAAATGCACAATGAAGGAAGTCATGGAACTCATAAATCATTTGAAGAACTCTGAGCTCTCATAAGCATTAGGTATGGAATTACAGTGAGTTTGTTTATATGCACATATGCATTTATACATACATATGCATTCTTGATATTCATATGTCACTTCTTTCTATGGAAATTGCAATATTTGTAGGAGAAACTACATATGCTATTTTATGTCATGCTTCTTTTTACTTAACCACAAAATGTTCTAGAACAAAGAATTATAATTTACTATATATTCATTTTTATGGAAATAGATAAAACATTTAGTGAACATTTGGGACTAAGATTGCAATAAAACTATACCTAAGGATGGATTTAGGAAATATGAGTACAAAACTAATTCCCTCTTAGAATTCATAACTACTATGTTGAGCATCAAAGGGGTTTACAGTTGGAATTTAAACTAAATGATATGCTCCAGAAATATCCTAACAACAGATTCAGACCTTTCCTCCACTTACAGCCAAACTGATTACAGAGCAATAAAACTCAGAACACTGTGGAAACGGAGGCCGGTTCTACAGGGACATGTCCTCAGCCCAGGCCTCTCAGTACTTCCACTTGAAAAAGCACTCTGAACCAGAGCTCACAGTTCAGAGTATTGAGTGTGATGGGCAAGAAGTAGTAGACACATGAATTAAAAGAACTAGAATGCCCAAGCTCCAGATAATGATCATATTAACATACTGCCTATATACGACCAAGTATTTAAGCTTAAAAGCTTAAGGCAAAAGCACTTATGGGATTGAGAGAGTCCATGGATCATCAACAAAAGAGAAACTCTGTAAGAAAGTATAACAATTATGATCTGATTTTTACCATACATACTAACTTAAATTATGTAAAGTAAAAAAATTAAAAACTCTATAAAGGTGAAGATTAAAAAATAGTAATTGGCAAACTGAAATCAAAATAGAATGTTTTGGCAGACTTTAGTCAGTATTGGATCTACAAAGAGCTCTCCTACAAAAAAAAAATAATAATTATTTGAAAAGAAGTTGGATTTTGTTACACTAATTTGAACACTGAACCATATTCTTTTCCTGTACACATAAACCTTTTATAAAATAGAATAAATATTATATCCAAAGTAAACATCAGCCATATCATCATGAAAAAGTCATCATTTTATGAATGTAAGGCTTAATTAATAAATACTAAATTTCATTTTAATTAAAAATGTCGTGGTAGACAATTTCAATATAAAATGAATGGAAATAGTTTTATATGTATTTCTTTATCAATATGTATTTTTTACTGCAAAATATATGCCAAATAATACTGGAAAGCTTAAAAATGATTTAATGAAATTCATTCAGAGGTTAGAATCAATATTTTTAATTAAATATTTCTTTTTAGAATCTTATATTCATGTGATTTGAATGATGACATCCATCGTGTCTCATCTCCTTTACTTCTACCTTCCAGGTTTTCATGTTATTATTACTTGTACATTGCTTGGGTTCATAGTATTAAAATTATTGTCTATAACTGCTGTCATTTAAAACATGCTTTTACTCTTTGTCAGTAACGTGATTGTCACTAGTGTCTATTCTGCTTCATTTTTATAATCTATTCATAGATTTATATTATGAAAGTTTGATGGTCTGCTTGTTTCACACAGTTCTGCAGTCTACTTTTTAAATTCATTCTTTTGATATATCACCTTATCTATAGTTCTTATGTAATTGATTTTTTAATATTATTAAATTATTCTGTAGCTTGAAACATTTGGGAAGAATATTCTCTCTTCCCTGAGTTATTTATCTTTTGAGGAAACATATTACCCCTTTTTACATACAATGTTTCCTTTACCCCCATCCTGCTCTTTGATATTTTCAAACTTGCATTATTATTTCTTATCTTGTTCACACAGAAGTAGCTCTGTTTGCAGGTTTTATTCACTCTGAAATTAATGCTGATTTAGTCTATTATCATTTAAATTTTTTTTATCATATGTATTTTTTAGAGACAGAGTCTTTGTCACTCAGGCTGGAGTGCAGTGGTAGCTCATAACCTCAAATTCCTGGGCTCAAGGGATCTGGCTGCCTCACCTCCCTGAGTGGCTAGGAGTACAGGCATGTGTCACCAGGCCTGGCTATTTCGTTTAACTTTTTGTGCAGATGAGGTCTCACTATGTTGCCCACACCTAGTCTATTATTATTTATCCCAAACCATTTGCTCCCTTCTTTTGCAATCTAGCATAAGGCCAAGATATTTTGTCTTTTTTTTTTTCACTTTTCTGTAACTTCAAAAAGTAGCAAGGAGTAGGAGTAACTCATCTTGCAGAGGAGCTGTCATTGGAAACCTGGGCTGCATTCTTTCCTTAAATTTATTACATGCTCAACATCAAGGTTCTCTCAACCCGTAAATCTATAGGGTTTACACCATCATAATGTGGCAATACATCAAGGCTTCCCTCAATTCACTATGGTTAGATGCTGCTGCTGACCCGACCCAAACTGCAGAGGTAAACATGGGACCTAACTCTAAGTTAATTAGTACTTTCACTACTGTGAGTTTGGTTCAGAATCATTATGTTACACATTTGGACCAAATGCCAGTCAAGCTCAAAGAGTTTTTCCCCCATATATTGAGAGAAAGACATTTCCACCTTTTAAATTAATTTGGAGTGGCAAAGATGTAATCTAAAGCTGCTCACAGTCATCCACAGAGGAGAACAGGGAAAATAGATGGAGAAATCTTTTTTGTGATATTGCTTGGGTTGTCCATGAACTTATAATTTTAGGCGTCAACATGTATTCTTTTTTGGTTATGTTAATTTGAATTAAGTTTCAGTTAATTTTCCTAAAAAGAGTAGTAACCGATACAATTAGATTTTTTTTTTCCTGGATAACATACCCAGAGAGAAGACATTGGCATTATTTAAACCACAGAAAGATGATAGCAATCATTGTAAACCTGGTTGCAGCATGAAAAGTTGATAGAAGAGTAGAAAGAATGGATGTGAAGACACGTTAGATGGTTACTATTTGAATCCAGGTAACATAGCAAGGTAATAACTTGAAGAAGCAGTTGTCAGCGAAGGTAGAGGAAATCTGTAGGAATTTAAAGATTTTTAAGCATTAAGGTAGCAAGTCTTTCTTTTTTTTTTCTTTTCTTTTTTTTTTTGAGACAGGATCTCACACTGTCGTCCAGGCTGGAGTGCAGTGGTGCGATCTTGGTTCCCTACAACCTCTGCCTCCCAGGTTCAAGTGATTTTCCTCTCTCAACCTCCTGAATAGCTGGGATTACAGGTGTTCGCCACCATGCCCAGTTAATTTTTTTATTTTTAGTAGAGAGGGGGTTTCACCATCTTGGCCAGGCTTGTCTCAAACTCCTAACCTCAGGTGCTCTTCCCACCTCAGCCTCCCAGAGTACAGGGATTACAGGCATGAGCCATGGTGCCCGGCCAAGGTATTAAGATTAGATGGTGGATTGAATGTAAGTAAGGGAGAAGAAGGTTAAAAATAATTCCAAATTTCTCTCTTTAGCAATTACATAGATTGTACTGCCATTTACTAAAATGAGAAATGATGAGGAAATACTAGTTTTGAGAATTGTGTTCTGTGGTCTTCATAGATTTAATTTTTATATGAAACATAATCTGCCAACTTGATTTTAATGCCACTTCTACCTGTTCTGTTTATTGACCTAATGAACAAGCTTTGTTTCTATTCTATAACTATTAAATTTTCTATTTCCTTGTTGTCTTTGCTTTTTAAAAAATCATGTATTATCTTCTCTTTATTTTTATTTCCCAAGGTTAACTATAATACCCTTGGGAGGAGAACCAAAAATGGTTGTCAAGAAGTGTGATGTGGGTATACAGGGAATGGTCATGGATAGGAGGAGCAGAGGGTTCCTCAAAATTGAGGACTGTAGAGATAGCTCAGCAAGACATTGATGTTATTTTGAATAAAAATTGTGCATTATAAACCCCCACCATTCCTGTTCAGCCAGGAGGCAACCAAAGCCCTAACACTTATGTATCTGTGAATATTGAGATTTTCCTGTAGACACAATGACTTTCTCTTGTGCCTGGTGACAATTTGATCTTCAGTTACATTTCGAAAACTTTAATTTGTGGTAATAAAACAAAAATGGCATAAAAAAGTATACTACTGAAATCAGAAATAAAAATTATGTCTTTAAAATTTATCTTAATTTATTGGAGAAAAATATTCAACCAGAAAGTAAAGCATATCTCTTTATCCTTAACATAATATGTATATTCTTTTTGGGTCATCAAATTTATTAACTAAAACATAGAATACCAAATTATCCTTTTCCTAATAGTTTTTGGATATCTATCTGTTGTGTTCCCTAAATCCGCATTATAAAGAACAAAACAGGAGAAAGTAAGATTCGGTCACATATAGTGTCTGCTATGTAAGTTATTTATGCCATTAAAAAAAATCCCACACTTTGATTTGACTCACAGAATTTTCAAATCCATACCTCTGACTCTTATCAGATTTAAGCATTGGATATATTTATAAGAATTCTCAAAAAGACAGAAACAGAAACAATACAATATATATTGACATACAGAAAGAAATTTATTATAAGGGACTGGCTCATGCAATTAAGAAGACTAAGTCCCATGATTTGGCTGTCTGTGAGCTAGAGGCCCAGGAAAGTCTGTGGTGAAGTTCCAGTCCAAAAAAGAAGGCCTGACTGGGTGCAGCAGTTCATGCCTCCAATATCAGCGATTTGGGAATCTGAGGCAGGAGGATGGCTTGAGCCCAGGAATTCAAGACCAGCTTGGGCAACATAGGGAGACCCCATCTATACAAACAATAAAAGAATTAGCAAAGCATGGTGCTGCATGGTGCTGCCTGTAGTCTCAGCTACTTGGGAGGCTGAGGTGGGAGGATGGGAGGACCACTTGAGCCCTGGAGAGAGGTCAAGGCTGCAGTGAGCTATGATCACGCCACTGCACTCCAGCCTGGAAAACAAAGCAAGACCCTATCTCAAAAAAAAGAAAAAAATGAAGTCAATGTTCTGAGTCTCAATTCTAGTCTAAAGTCCTGCAAAAAAGAAGCACTGGTGTCCTCTGAGAGCAGAAGACAAATGTCCCGGCTAAGGTGGCAGCATATTCACTTTTCCTCTGCCTTTTGTTCTACTGAGGCCCAGCTGCATTGGTGAGGTGGACTGTATTAGTCAGAGTTCTCTTAGAGGGACAGAACTAATAGTGTATATATACATACATACACACATATACACACACATATATATACAAATATAGACATATATATGTGTATGTATAAGTGTGTATATATGTCTATATATGTATATATGTGTGTATGTATGTATACATATGGGAGTTTATTAAGTATTAATTTACATGGTCATGAGGTCCCACAATAGGCCGTCTGCAAGCTGAGGAGCAAGGAGAGACAGATCAAGTCCCAAAACTGAAGAACTTCGAGTCTGATGTTCCAGGGCAGGAAGCACCCAGCACAAGAGAAAGATGTAGGCTGGGAGGTTAGGCCCATCTCTCTTTTTCACATTTTTGTGCCTGCTTTATATTAGCTGGAAGCTGATTAGATTGTGCCCACCAGATTAAGGGTGGATCTGCCTTCCCCAGCCCACTGGCACAAATCTTAATCTCTTTTGGCAATACCCACACAGGCACACCCAGGATTAATACTTTGTATCTTTCCATTCAATCAAGTTGAAACTCAGTATTAGCCATCACAAGTCCGCCCCTTGTCAACTTGAACCCATACACATCTCCTGAGATCATACATAATCTTCCAATAAAGACAGTAATGAGGTCATTATTACACCTAACATAATACAACTATCCGTACAACCGGAAATGCACCAATCCCCAACCCAAATACTATTACATATAGTTAACAATCTTAAATGCTGATATAAAATCACTAAATATTATGTTACATAATAAAGGAAAAGGAAATAAAACACAGATATTTTCTTAGTACAAATATATATATATATATATGCACAAACATGTTTTTAACAAAAGAATGAGGAAATATTCATGACAGATTCCTCATTTCTGCACCTGGTCATGTGGTTGTGGGTGGTATTGATGACTATCTTCTTCTATTACCCATTCTGTATTCCCTTTGCCTTAAGCAAGCACCTCATCAGGTCATGGTTTTGTTTTAGCTGGTGGAATGACAAAACCCTTCATTCCTGAAGGGTCTGGGTCATTTGTAGTCCTGCCTGGATTGGGCTGTTGTAGTTTCCCATTGACCTTAATCACAGGGCATGGTAATACTAAGAGACACCCCAATGGATCTCCTGTATTCTATGCATACTCTTCCTTACCTCCGTTGTGGAGTAGTAGACTGATTTCATCTTGATAGTCCAGGTCAGTCACCCCAGCTAACACTGTAACTCCCTTCTTAGCCTTTTGACTTAAAGGTAGGAGGAACCCAAAGTGTCCAGGTAGCAATCTTAATTTCCAGTTTAATGGAATCATTGTTGTGTCTCCTGGTGGCAGCATTCCTGCCTCTGGAATGAAGACCTCTAGGCCAGCAGAATGTAATGTCGCAGGAACAGGAAGCAAAAAATTTGCTGGTGGATTACTAGGGGTGATAGTGAGTGGTGCCACCTCCACTTCCACTCCTTGATTCCTGGACCCATGAATCCTGGCTATGGGAGAAACAGTACCATATATTGGCAGCTGAAGCATACATGGCCTTTGGGAGAACTTTGCACCAGCTGTGCAAAGTATTGCAACCTAGTTGGAGTTGTAATTGTGACTTCAAAAGACCATTCCACTGTTCCATCAATCCAGCTGCTTCAGGATGATGGGGAAAGTGGTAAGATCATTGAATTCCATGAGCATGAGCCCACTGCTGTACTTCTTTAGTCATAAAGTGAGTGCCTTGGTCAGAGGCAATGCTGTGTGGAATACCATGATGGTGGATAAGGCATTCCATGAGTCCATGATGGTAGTCTTGGTGGAAACATTGCATGCAGGATAGGCCAACCCATATCTGGAGTTAGTGTCTATTCCAGTGAGGACAAACCTCTGCCCTTTCCCTGAGGGAAAAGGTGCAAAATAATCAACCTGCCTCCAGGTAGCTGGCTGATCACCCAGAGGAACAGTGACATATTGAGGGCTCAGCATTGGTCTCTGCTGCTGGCAAATTGGGCACTCAGCAGTGGCTATAGCCAGGTCAGCCTTGGTGAGTTGAAGTCCATGTTGCTGAGCCCATGCGTAACCTCTATCCCTACCACCATGGTCACTTTGTTCATGGGTCCATTGGGCTATGACAGGCGGTGTTGGGGAAAGAGGCTGAGTGATGTCCACAGAATGGGTCATCCTACACACTTGATTATTAAAATTCTCCTCTGCTGAGGTCACCCGTTGGTGGGCACTCATGAAATACAAATATCTTCATGGTTTTTGACCACTCAGAGAGGTCCATCCACATACCTCTTCCCCAAATTTCTGTGTCATCAATTCTTTAATCATGCTTCTTCCAAGTCGCTGATCATCCAGCCAAACCACTGGCTACAGCCCATGAATCCTTATATAATCGCACATCTGGCCATTTCTCCTTCCATGCAAAATGCATAACCGGATGCACTGCTCAAAGTTCTGTCAACTGGGAAGATTTCCTTTCACTGCTGTTCTTCAGGGATGTCCTAGAAAGGGGCTGTAGTGCTGCTGCTGTCCACTTTTGGGTAGTGCCTGCATATTGTGCAGAATCATCTGTGAACCAGGTCTTAGTCTTCTCTTCCTCTGTCAACTGATCATAGGGAACTCCCCATAAGGCCATCGGTGCAGGCTCAGGGAGAGAAGGTAGGGTGGCAGGAATGGAGACCATGAGCATTTGATCCACTTCCTCATGTAACTTACTTTTGCCTTCGGGACCTGCTCAAGTCCAATCATGTATATACCATTTCCATTTGATGACAGAATGCTGCTGTGCACGCCCCACTTCTGGTACCAAAATCTGTATTAGTCAGGGTTCTCTTAGAGGGACAGAACTAATAGGATATATATACACACACACACACACATATATATGTCATATATATGTGTATATATACACATACTATATATAGTCATATATGTGTGTTTATATATACACACGCACATATATACACATATGTAGTGGAGTTTAAGTACTTATATAAATGCATATATATAGGCAAGTTTAAGAATTAAGTATATATGTATATAAAAACTTATATGGCATATATGTATATGTCATATATGTCATATATACACACATATATACACATATTGTCCTATATGTGTATATATACATATATACACATATATAGGAGAGTTTATTAAGTATTATATATATTTACATATATACACTCACATATATAGGGGAGTTTGTTAAGTATTAAGTATCTATACACACATATACACACATATATATATACACATACATATATGTATATAGGTGAGTTTACTAAGTATTAATTTACATGGTCATGAAGTTCCACAATAGGCTGGCCGCAAGCTGAGGAGCAAGGAGAGCCAGACAAAGTCCCAAAACTGGAGAACTTCTAGTCTGATGTTTCAGGGCAGGAAGCACCCAGCACAGGAGAAAGATGTAGGCTGGGAGGTTAGGCCCATCTTTCTTTTTCACATTTTTGTGCCCGCTTTATATTAGCTAGAATCTGATTAGATTGTGCCCACCAGATTAAGGGGGGTCTGCCTTCTCCAGCCAACTGACTTAAATGTTAATCTGTCTTGGCAATACCCACACAGACTCACTCAGGATTAATACTTTGTGTCCTTCAATCCAATCACGTTGGCACTCAGTATTAACCATCACACAGTGTACATATTCAAATGCTTGTATGTTCTGGAAACACCCTCACATATAGAGTTAGAAATAATGTTTTATCTGATATTTGGATACAACTACACAAAAATATTTTCTTTATATTTTTACTCTATTTTTCTATTTTTTTAATTTTTTAAACATTTCTATTAAAAACCAAGACAAAAAAACACACATTAGCTTAGGTCTACACAGGGTCATGATCTTCAATATCACCATCTTCCACCTCCACATCTTGTACCCCTAGAAGGTCATCAGGGGAAATAACAGGCATGAAGCTGTCATCTTCTGTGATAACAGCGCTTCTTCAGGAATACCTCTTGAAGGACCTGCCTGAGGCTGTTTTACAGTTAACTTTTTTTATAAGTAGAAAAGTACACTTGAAATAATGATTTCAAAAGTGTGGTATAGTCCATACAGAATCTCATAACAAAGTTATTTGCTACTGTATATAATTGTATGTGCTATACTTTTATATGTAGGACAGTAGTTTGTTTAGAGCAACATCACAAGTACGTGAGTAATGTGCCGAGCTCCGACGTTGCAAAAGCTATGGCATCATTAAGTGATAGAGATTTTTCAGTTTCATCATAATCTTATGGGACCACTATCATATATGAGGTCTATGGTTGACTGAAATGTCTTCAAGTGGCACATGATTATACAGGTACAAGCATGGGCATAGATATAGATATAAATGTAAATACATGCATAGGTACAAATAGTGATATATCGATTCTGATGAAGTCTAAGATTATTTTCTCTCATTTTATCACTAAAATCACTATCAATGTAGGTGTCTATGCTTTTGTATTATAAATGCCAAGTATAGCCTTTAACATTTATTCATGTATTTATTTTTAACACATTTTATTAGTGGTGTTATCATTCATCACACAATAATATTACAGAAAATATACCAAGTGCAAAGCATCACAATAAATGTGATATTACTTAATATAAATGTGGCAACAGAGGTAAAGTGATATACATGGGAACATATTAGAACATTGCTAATGAAATAATGTAAGCCTTAGATTCATTATCTGTAAAATGGGGATTATTGTAATCTTACCTACCTTGCAGGATGGCTTCGAAGATTAAATAGGGTATTATATTTAATGTATCATGTGACACAGACTATGGGCTCAATGTATTATCCTAGTATTATAAACAATAATCCTCAGAGCAAACATTGGCATTCCTGGCATCCAAATACATTAAATACATCATGGTTTCTCTCCTTGTCTAATTCCAAGCTCCTCTTCTCTGAGAATTACCATTAATACACCAGATAGTGGCTTCGGCAGCTATTTCTCAATTTTACCCATAAAATAAATGTAGGAACAATTTAAAAGTAGAGACTTGTGCTACACCATAATGAACATTGTTGTTTGTTTGTTTCTCTCCTTTAAAGTGGAATACTATTCAAGATGGTCAGAGCTTGGGCTAGTATCACTTAATGCCAAGACGCAGAAGGAAGTCTTTGGAAACTTATCTGAGATCTTAAAACAGGCCTTTTTTTTTGTTTTAATATTTGGTTCTTCAATACAACCTGAGAATCTTTTAGCTATTCCAGGATTTTCTCATTACAGTTATTGGTGTCTTTCTTATTGTTTCAGTTTTATTTATTCACTTATTTTATTTTTTAAATTTTTCCTTAAAACCAAAGGAAATTTAAATAGTAGAACTTATATTTGACAGAAGTTCATTACATTTCAATTTAAGTATGTTATGATTTTTATCCTTGAGTAACTTGGTGTCTATGTTAGTGGAGGAGGGAGGTTCAAAAACAATAAATGATGTAAGAGTTGAGAGTTCAACTCAGGTTATATTATATGATATAAAATAACACCTATGTAAAGAATGGGAGGTACAACTTTAAAAAAAGTAAAATTTAGAAAACTTAAAGAAATTGAGGCATTGGCTGGGTGTGGTGGCTCACACTTGTAATCCCAACACTTTGGGAGGCTGAGGTGGGCGGATCATGAGGTCCGGAGATCGAGACCATACTGGCTAATGCGGTGAAACCTGGTCTCTACTAAAAATACAAAAAAAATTAGCTGGGAATGTGGAGGGCGCCTGTAGTCCCAGCTAGTCTGGAGGCTGAGGCAGGAGAATGGCATGAACCTGGGAGGCGGAGCTTGCAGTGAGCTGAGATCATGCCACTGCACTCCAGCCTGGGCAACAGAGCAAGACTCTGTCTCAAAAAAAAAAAAGAAAAAAGAAATTGAGGCATAATTAGAAAACAAATGATATTTTTAAAATTTATTGATAAAATGTATGTATAATTTTCTCCAGCATCATTCGCTTGTCCAGAGAAAACTGCAGGATTTTTAATCAATCATATTAAAAGAAAATTATGAGTAAAAAACCATGAGTATGCAGGTAAGGACATGATCAATGCTATGGAGGTATAAGGTCAGTTATGATGTGGATTGGAAGTGAGAAGACTAAATGTAAGGTCATTGTTTACATGAATCTTTACTCAAATGTATAGCATGTAAAACAGATGTGCTTAAAGTGCCAAAAAATAATTTACATAATTGTATGTGGATAAAATTAGATAAAAAGATGTACTTAAGCATTATAATTATATAAAGCAAAATTAGTATAACAATTTTTCTTTTTTTGAGACAGAGTCTTGCTCTGTTGCCCAGGCTGTAGTGCAGTGGCACGATCTGGTCTCAATGCAACCTCTGCCTCCCAGGTTCAAGTGATTCTCCTCCCTCAGCCTCCCCAGTAGTTAGGACTACAAGCACGCACCACCACACCCCAGCTCATTTTTGTACTTGTAGTAGAGACGGGGTTTCACCGTGTTGCCCAGGCTGTCCTCAAACTCCTGACCTCAAGTCCTCAAGTGAGCCACCCGCCTCAGCCTCCCAAAGTGCCAGGATTGCAGGTGTGAGCTACCACGCCTGGCCATATTAGTATACCAGTTTTAAAGCCCATTCCTCCTATATTAGTATGGAATAAAGACAAAAACAAAACAAAACAAAACAAAACAAAAAATGATTCAGAAGTTCTTACAATAAAATCTGTAAATATTCAATGCTTGTTTTATATGTTAATTTTAGCAAAAGACAAATACAGTTAGAAGCCTCTATAATATTTAAAGTCTACAGGATATTTTAACTTAAAATGTAAGATCTATTTATTGTGAAATTGGAAAAACAATAAAGGTTGCATTGGTAATCATTGCAAGATTGATAAAGAAATATGTAAGTACATAATTCTTCTCACACATAACATATTCCACACTGTACCCTATATGGGAAAACAATTAATAGAATATAGGATGTCTTATATTACTGTCTCTATGTATAGATAGAGAGAGAGAGAGAGGCTGAAGACAACTTTACATGGATATGGGGGCCTTGGAATGAAGATCTAACTCTTTATAGCCTATTGTCACTATTACAGAAGGAATCAACATACTTAAATACCTACAAAAACAATACAAAAGTATTACTTTTGATTAAAACATAATTTTTATTTCCATTATGTACTACATAAATGTACTTTGTATTTAAACTCTGGAAAACAAAAATGTTTAACAATTTCAAAATGTGGCCAAAATGCAGAAGCTATAGGTAAATGATTAATATTACTGTGCAAAAAAAATTAAAATTCATCTGTGAAATAAAAACAAAAATTGCAGATAAATATGCGAGAACAAATAGTGTATATAGTTATTCTAATACTCAATAAGAAAGACTGACAACTCAGTTTTTAAAAAGTAGGTAAAAGCTATGAAGAGGAATTTTACAAAAAATGTAAAATATATTAAAAAATAAGCATCTGAAAATATGCTGAATTAATTGGTAATTAAAAATATGAAAAAACAAAACACTGTAGCTGTATGGCAAGAATTAGAGACAGACTTGCATATGTTCTTTAAGGGAGTATAATTAAGGCAATATTTTGAAGAGCAATTTGACATGGATTACTTCTTACAGTGCACATTTTTTGCTTAATTTATTATAAGAATATTATTACAAAAGCATTCTCATTTGAAAGTGTGGAGATGTTCATTGCAGCATTGCATATAATACTAAAGTATCTGAAAACAAATTAATTGCCCATCAATAGGACACACTTTACATTAAAAATGCAATATTAATGGAAGGGAATATTTATTGGTATTACCCTAAATACAGAATAAGATCAATCTAAAGGTAATGATGTGCTTGGAGTTCCAAGGTAGTATTGTTTTTACATTCCAAAGAGGAATGAGGTAGTAATAACTTACACTTCCATTAATGTCATTACCACATTTATTTTCTTTTATTCAGTTTTATTGAGGTATAATTGACAAATAAAAATTGTATGATATATTCCAAGTACACAACATGATGTTTTGATGTATGTATACATTGTGAAATGACTACTGCAATTAAGGTAATTAATGTAACCATTGCCTCACACAGTTACCTGTGTGTGTGTCTGTTTGTGCAGTGAGATCTACTCTCTAGCAAGAGAGTAATTTTCACAGTAAAAATGAAAGTATTCTGTTCTCCTTTTTGACAAAAGTAAGACTTTGCATTGTATTTGTAGATATCAAAATATATTGATTCTTTCTATAATAGCTATACAATTTGATTATGAAAGAGTTAGGGCCAGGTGCGGTGGCTCATGTTTGTAATCCCAGCATTTTGGGAGGCCGAGGCAGGTGGATCACCTGAGGTCTGGAGTTTGAGACCAGCCTGTCCAACATGGAGAAATCCCATCTCTACTAAAAATACAAAATTAGTTGTGTGTGGTGGTGCATGCCTGTAATCCCAGCTACTCAGGAGACTGAGGCAGAAGAATTGCTTGAACCCGGGAGGTGGAGATTGTGTTGAACCAAGATCATGTCATTGCACTCCAGCCTGGGCAACAAGCGTGAAACTCCAAAAAAAAAAAAAAAAAAAAAAAAGAAAGAAAGAGTAAGAAAGAGTTAGTTCTTCATTCCAAGGCCTCCATACCAAGTTATAACATTCAATTATAAAAATGTTAGATGTTTATTTCAAGGCCCCCCAATAAAATGTCTTTAAGCATTCAATTAATTAATCATTTAATTAAGATCAATTAATCTTTTGGTATATTTATTTTTGTCACATTTCAACAGAATCATACAAATACATACACACAAAGATTTTTGTTGTTGCTTTGTTGTGGTTTTGTTTTGTTTTGCTTTTCTCCAAGATATAGTCTTGCTCTGTCATCCAGGCTAGAGTGCAGTGGCGCGATCTCAGCTCACTGCAATCTCCACCTCCCGGGTTCAAGCAATTCTCCTGCCTCAGCCTCCTGAGCAGCTGGGATTGATTACAGGCACCCGCACCACGCCTGGCTAATTTTTGTAATTTTAGTAGGGAAGGGGTTTCACCATGTTGTCGAGGCTGGTCTCGAACTCCTGACCTCGTGATCTGCCCGCCTCAGCCTCCCAAAGTGCTGGGATTACAGGTGTGAGCCACCACGCCCAGCCAGCTTTGCTGTGTTTTGTTTTGTTTTGTTCTTGTCATTATTACTCCTTGGTTGCCATACTATGAACTATAGTCACCACACTGTACATGAGATCTTCAGAACTTATTCATCTTGTAAAGGTAAGTTTGTACATTTGACCTACATCTTCCAGTTTTCTCCACTCCTCTACTCCTGATAATCACCCTTCTCCTCTTAGTTTCTGTGAATTTAGCTTTTTTAGATTTCACATGTAAGTGAGATAATACAGGGTTTGTCTTTCTATGTATGACTTATTTCACAGAGCATAATGTCCTACAGGATCATCCATATTATTATCACAAATGGTAGGATTTTGTTTTTTTTAAGGCTGAATACTATCCATTGTGTGTGTACTTGTCTCTGTGTGTGTGTATTATATGTTCTTTATCCACGTATCCATCACTGAACAAAGAAATGGAAGTGTCAGTACCCTAGTTAAAATAATGGTATGCTATAATACCTGAATATTTGACTTACTGAAAAAAGGCAGGGTATTTATTTTATTTTTAAAATCCATTTTTAGACATATTTGGTTTTGGTGAAATGAGCAAAGTGGCATTGAGGAAAAAAAAATATATATATACTTTTCATTCTCACTTCACTGATGCCATCAACTAATCTTTTGGTATATTTCTTTGTGTCACATTTCAACAGAATCACACAAATACGTACACACAAAGTTTTTTTGTTGTTGCTTTGTTGTGTTTTGTTTTGTTCTTGTCATTGTTACTTCTTGGTTGCCATATTCCTAAATCTGCAATATTGTAAGTGATGATAGGACTTTCCATTAAGTAATAGACTTGGACATTTAGCTCTGGTTTCCTATGGTTTGATCCTAATGTCAATAAGACATTATTTATTTAAGTAAAACATGTCTACATTTTAAATTAGAGATACACTTCAGTAAATGGGGATTTTACTTGTCTAAAATGGTAATGTCAGAAGAAACTTGTTCTTGATTTGAATTCATCTAATAGGATAAACTCCTTTGTCATTCAGTGAGAGCTATCAGAATTTAAGATCACAGCCAGTATCAAAATGATCATTCTCAAAATGACTGCGTAGTTGTCAATATTCTTCTGAATTTTAAATTTGGAGAGAACCACATTATTTTGAGTAACAGTGAAATCAATTTGAAATAGGCAGAAGATATGGATCATTTAATCATTGTATCCAAAATAAACTAAAGGACAAAGGACGATAAGAGACAAAGTGCTCATGCAAAATTACTGTAATACTTGTTTAATATATGGTCCATGATGGTTAAATCTATGAATAATGAAGCATGAAGGAAAAGAATTATCAGGGTAAGCAATTTGCCAATTTGCATCATAAAACTACAAAAATGAAGGTTCTAATTTCCCAGTAATTTCTAAAATGTGTGAGGTCCAATAAGTCTTTTTAATTAAATTTGTCAAAATTCAATAAAGCTGGAAATTTAATGTCTAATGTGCATTTTTAATGCAATGTTGAACCTAAGTTACTATAAATAATGAAGCAGAATGAACCAGTCTTACATTATTTCATAATCTTACAGCGTTCTTTTATGCAATGTCTTTTTTTGTGGTAACATTATATAACCTCAGACATTATAGATAATGGTTGCAGAGTATATGCTAGGAAATACTGACATAGCTTAAAGAGTTTTGCTTCAAATTTTATTATAGTAAAAACAATTGTCCAGAAACCATCTTAATGATAGTTTTATTAGTTTTGAAAATTTTGAATAGTGGTTATTGTTTGTTGTCATAAAGCTAAAAATCAGGTTTCAATTATGATTACCAGGCAAAATAGAGCTAAATGAGTATATGTGTGCACATCTGTGTGGATGTTTGTGCATGTGGATGCTATTTAACTTGACTTTCTAGATTTTCTATTCGTTTTTGTTTGTTTGTTTGTTTTGGAGACAGAATCTCACTCTGTCGTGCAGGCTGGAGTGCAGTGGCACAATCTCAGCTCACTGCAACCTCCGCCTCCAGGGTTCAGCTGATATCTTCTGCCTCAGCCTCCCGAGTAGCTGGGGTTACAGGCGCCCACCACTACACCCAGCTAATTTTTGTATTTTTAGTAGAGACAGGGTTTCACCGTGTTAGCCGGGATGGTCTCGATCTCATGACCAAGTGATCCACCTGTCTCGGCCTCCCAAAGTGCTGGGATTACAGGCGTGAGACACCACTCCCAGCCTCCCCTCCATAGTTTTAAATTGTACACTTCTCAATCTCCGTTTACCATCTCCTCCTTTTAATACCTCAACTTCATCAATCTTTTGACTTCTGCTAAGTTCTTCAATCCATTTTATCCTATTATTTTCACTGTTTATTAACCCATGATGAGTACCCATACTTTACATTCCATGGTAAATCATTATAATCATATTATTACATACACATTAATCCCTTTGCTTCATTTTAGTTCTTCATACGTGTGTAGTAAAACCACTGTCTTTTTAAAATCCATTTTAAAAACAGGCAAGGATGACTTTGCCCATGGCTATTGCAATAGAAAAGAGTCTGTAGCTAGGTCTGAGTGCAACTCCACTGAACAAAAGGGTCTTGGAGTGTTTATGAGTGGAGTTGGGGGGCAGAGGTCATGGAGAACTTGTGTTTGCTAAAGGGCCTCACCTAAAGGAAAAGGAGACTTTCTCAACTCTTCAGGAAAAGAAGTAGTTTACAACTTGGAGCAAGGTGTCCTCTTAAGTTAGGTTCTCATCCTCTCACAGAGGCTGGGAGACAGGGACATTACCTTCCTTGAGAGTGCTTTGGCCTTTCGAAATAATGCCTCCCACGTCCTTGAGAAAAACATTTCTGGGTTGTAAAACTGGCAAGAAGCTTTTAAAAAAATGTTAACGTATTAAGTTGACAGAGAAAGAATTTACAAGCTTTCGAAAGCAAATTCTCTGTGAAAAGAGAAGTTAGAGCCTGGAATCAGGAGATGCATTTCTTGGGTTTAGAATGTGTAAGGCGAAACTTAAGGCTTTCTTGGTAACTTCCTGGCTACTATTTTCTCTTCAGCATCATCATCTCTAAATGTTGAGGTGTGCCAGGCATCCCTTGGCTTGTGGCAACATAACTACAATCTCTGCCTCCGTCTTCCTTCTGTGTCTGTCTTTACATGGCATTTTCTCTCTCTTTTATTTATTATAATTGCCTCTATGCTTTTTCAGTATCATGCATTTAAACTCATTTGCGTGGCAGGTAACAAACAACTCTCCACAAGGGTGCAGGTTTTGATCAATAGGAATTTTATTACTTGGTGAAAGTAGTAAATTCTAAATTCTAACAGTTCTGAAATGCATATCTTTAACTGGGATATTTGAGTCATCAGCTCTAATTTTGTAGCCTCAAAATCTGTGTGTTAATGTCTATGAAAGGATGTGCCTCAGTGTTGGTAAAGCTAAGATATTCTTGAATAAATTTTCTGTTCCTTTTTCTTTTTAAAAAAGTTAAATAAAATATTACCTAACATGTAATTCTTAAGCTCCAAACCCCATTAAAATTTTACTGTATATTTTAAGAAAAGATTGTCATTGAATTGTCTTTTTTTCTAACTAACATAAAAAACTTTTGGATAATAATTATTATATTCATTCAATATCAATAACGTGGCTAGCAAGCTCCTCTGTCAGCTTTGAATATAAAAGCAATGACATTCTTAATTACCTAAAGTTTCTTTCTTTAAATAAAATTTTTATTAAAAATATTCTCTTTACAAATTTCAGATTCTTGTGTTTGGCTCTAATAAATGTTTTTGTGCTTAATTATACTCTTTATATGTTAGCTTATGGTACTTGTTGATTTATATAAAAGTATACCTGGCTCAGGAATCTGAAAAATAATTAGATGATTACATTAAAATGGTTCCTCATGCCATGGAAAGAAAGAGGCCCAAATAGGAGTTTTATAGTAATCCTCATGCTCGCAGTTATTATGCGGTATAGGTTTCCTACAATGCAATGAGAGCTGAAGAATGTCTATAACCAGCTTATTTACTAATAAAGCATTGAATACTGCATTTATAAATCATTGATTGATTCAACAGTGGAATGGTGAGGCCATTTTTCAAAATGTCCGTGATATCATCACTTGAAACTTAAAACTCTTTCTTCACTTTTTAATTTAACTTAATTTGTTGTTTTGGTTTTGATTTTTGAACATATTCAGTGCCCAGTATTGTGCTAGGTGTGGATGATTCAACAGCAATTAAGGCAAAATTTCAAAATTAAGTAGTTTATTTTTACTTGAAGCTAATTAACTTCATTTTAGTAATAATTCATTTTAGTAGTTTTAAGAGAACTGACATGTAAATATATATTTATGTGTCTTTATATGTGTATATTGGTGAGGGTGGGTGTATAGTTTATTATCTATCTATCTATCTATCTATCTATCTATCTATCTATCTATCTAGCTCTATCTTATCTCTATGAAGTCCACTTCTTCTGTTCTGAAAAGTATTCGGCAGGTATCAATAAACAGAAAGAAAGCCAGTTAGCAACACAAAGTATTTTAACTTTCACAGGGGGCATAATAGTTTAACAGGCTCTTGAAATTCCCTGGGTGTTAAGACATCTGTTAGGGCTGAATGCCAGTGGTTTGTGAAGCTCTCAGAAGCAATAGGGAATACAAATCAAAACTGTTCAAAGGATGTTTTCCTTTCTGCCATTTACCAGGAGTTTTACAGAATTCTGTGGCTATTTAATCTGATATGAAATGGGAAATTAGCAGTTGCTTTCTAACCCACATCTGGTGATAAGTGAGGCCACAATGCTGTCCAGATGCCATTCATTGCTGCATATTTTCTACTCCCCATTTTGGCTGACATCTCTAACTACTTCAATATGGCACAGCATATACAGAGAGAGAGAGAGAATTGCAGCCTGGATGAATGAAATGAATAAGAACAGTCTATTTTCAGTGAAATAAATAAACAGTTCCCATGAAATATGTTTCCTCCCTCCACCTAGTCTGCTCCTTTTTTGGCTAAATATGCTTAGTTGTTCCTTAACAAAATGAATTGGTATTTTAGCCTTCATTTTCAATCTTCCATGAAGAATCTATTGAAATTAGCTTATTCTAAAGTTCGGATGACCAATACTGGCTTCAGCAATTTTGCTGAATATTAGCCAATTCCTAAAACAGCAATTTTCTTGTCTTTTTAAATTTTATTGTTATCTTTTTCAGCAGTTCAGTTCCAA
The DNA here is from genome assembly GCF_028858775.2 of Pan troglodytes. NCBI lineage: Eukaryota > Metazoa > Chordata > Mammalia > Primates > Hominidae > Pan > Pan troglodytes. The sequence continues at coordinate 95,188,531 of NC_072412.2, read as the reverse complement.
TTCCTATTTGCCTTTTGAATGCAAGCATACATTTTGCTAAAGGCTTTTTCGATTTCTTCTTGGATAATGACTTATCCCAACTCTGTAGAGTACATTACCTTTTAATATTCAACTCATATGTCTTGCTTCTCATTTTGCAAAGCATGCCCTTCAGTGTATATAAACAGTTTATTTTCCATTTCTTTAAAATATGTATAAAATTAATGTTCTGTTTATTGTGATTCTTTCATAAGACACCCTGAACATATTCCCATTTACTTTAGTTCCTTCTATATAATACTTACTTATATTTGAGCAGGAAACGTTTTTGGAATAATTAAATTTCTCATTACATCTGCCCACATTTATCATTAATCCAAAATAAAACTATAAAAGTTGAAAATATTTTGAGTGTTACAATGCTAGAACTTAGTGCATTCCTCCGTTTTTTCTATTTAACATAGTAAGTTTATGAAAATTACAGTATAGGTCTTTTTTTATCTATATGCCTGGTTTATACATATTTTAGTTCCAACATACCCTCTTAATTTGTAGGATGAAATGTTGGGAGGACAGACATAATCACTGGTAAACCAACCACTCAAGGAAACATATTATCAAAACCTTACCGAAACACAGATTCAAAATCAATTTGTATTATTTGAAAATAAACACAAGGGAATTTACTTCATAAAAATATAAAATGTTGAGGATATTGGGAAAAATTCATTTATATGAAGTTAAAAAAATCTTTAAAAGTCCCAGGTTTCTGCCTAAAACCTATTTTTAGTTATTTCCTATAAAAATTCCATTTTTATTTTTGCTAGGCCACAGTTCTGGCTCAGTAGGGACACTACTGTTATTTTTCTGCATTTCTGACCCCAGTGAGTAGCACTGTCACTTCCAAATAATTCTCAAAGTTGAAATGGTCCCTCAGAACTTCCACTTCCACTTAGGATGTAGAAAGCTGCAATAAATGTTGTCACACTATAAAACCTTACAGATAATTTCATATTTCATGATAAAGGATTATATGCTTGTCCAATACGCTCAAGAATAAGGCAAAAACATTGTATTCCTTACTGGAAGGCATATAGATTTAAAAGAAAAAAATGGTTTTATTCGCGGATGGCATGATTGCTTATATAGAAAATTCTGAAGAATTTCCCTAAATCCCTAATAGAATTAATAAGTGAATTTAGCACAGTTCAAGAATATGACTCAATATTGAAAATTAAATTGTATATCTTTTTTTGTTTGTTTGTTTGAGACTGTGTCTCGTTCTGTGGCCCAGGCTGGAGTGCAGTGGTGTAATCTTAGCTTACTGCAAACTCTGCTTCCTGGTTCAAGTTATTTTCCTGCCTCAGTCTCTCAAGAAGTTGGGATTACAGGTGCCCCCGCAACATGCCCGACTAATTTTTTTATTTTTAGCCAAAAATACAAAGGTCGTTGGCCACAGTGGTCTCAAACTTATGATCGCAAGTGATCTGCCCACCTCAGCCTCCTAAAGTGATGGGACGACAAGCATGAGCCACTGTGCCCAGCTGAAAATTAAGTTGTATTTCTATTTTTGAGCAGTAAAAATTTGGAAAATGCAATAAGAAATATATACACATACACATACATATAATTAAAATATCATTAATAAAATACAATACTTAGAAATGATTGTAACAAAATATTTATACAACTTGAATTCTGAAAGCTAAAAATTTATTATGGAAAAAATTAAAGAAGCCTTAAGGAAATAGAGAGATATATCAAGCACATAGATCAGAAGACACAATATTGTTAAGATGTCAGTTGATCTATAGATTGAATGCAATCTTAATCAAAATTTTAGCTTTTTTATTTTTCGAAATCTACAGTCTGATTATAAAATATACATGGAAAAACAGAAAACCTAGAATTGTCATCAATAGAATTTTGAAAATGAGGAGCAAAATTGGAAGATTTGTACTACTTGATACAAAAACTTACTGTAAAATTTACACAAATAAAACATTGCGGTATTGGCAAAAGGATGAATATATAGATCATTTGAAGATAAAATCAAGATACACCCCTACATATTTTGGGACAACCAAATGTCAAAAAAATGAACTAACACAATTAAATATTCTTTTAAACAAATGGTACTGAATCAATTGCATATCTATATAAAAAAAACACCTCAAACCAAGACTGCTGCAATATAAAAAATAGTGTGTGGCTAGGCATGGTGGATTACGTCTGTAATCTCAGCACTTTGGGAGGCCGAGGTGGGTGGATTACCTGAGGTCAGGAGTCCGAGACCAACCTGGCCAACATTGTGAAACCTGGTCTCTACTAAAAATACAAAAATTAGCCGAGTGTGTTAGTGGGAGCCTGTAATTCTAGCCACTTGGGAGGCTGAGGCAGGAGAATCGCTAGAACTCAGGAGGCAGAAGTTGCAGTGAGCTGAGATTGCACCACTGCACTCCACCCTGGGCGACAGAGTGAAACTATCTCCAAAAAAGAAAAAAAGAAAAAAAAATATATATATATATTTGAGACTGCCTCAAAAAATATATATAGTGTGTGCAAGAGCTCATAGCAGTACATATAATAACTAAACTATGAAACTGTTGGAAAAACTAGAGGAAAACCTATTTGATGTGTGATTATATAAAAAGAACTTAGTACCCAAAAAATGGTGTACGGAAGGCTTAGTACACCAACTAATGACTGATGGTATTAGTACTATTTTTTTCTAGAGTAAAGCTAGAGGAGCTGCTTGTGCAATTAAAATTTTTAATATACATGCTTTCTTTATCAAATATACCATGAAACACACTGTTAAAAATCCAAATTTTCTACAGGGGCACATTAACTCGCATCTCAAATTGCTAAGATAAAAATAACTGCCAAAGATTAGTTATTTTTTAAAAAGGCATATATATTTAGTGGTCCATTAGTGTATATGTGTGGGGAAATAGTGGTGCTGAAAACTGCAATAAACATAAGCACTCAAGTGCCTTGTTTTTAAAATTATCTCTTTGGAAGAAATTTCTGTGCTTTAAAAAATGGCTCTGTATAATTATAAATTCAATTTCGTGCAAGTCGCTGTAATTTTAATTCAATATTCAATTCCACCTGACAACCTACAATTATAAATGAACTCTCATGGCTTATGTGTGGCCTGAGATACTAACCACTAAGATTTATAGGGATAAGGGCCCACAGTATGGTGGTTTGGTATACAATCTACCATATATTTGTATGTTCATTTGAATTCTTAATAACACAGGGTTGCTGAAATTTTGGCAATTTCTATTTCCATATATTTTCTATAATGGTTTGTCAAATGGGAAACACAAAGTTAAAAATGACATTTAAATTACTAGGGAAGACATTCCTAATTCATCTTATCCACTTGACACTGAGACTTGGAACTTCTGTTCTTGTGTACATTTAGTGACATATTTGTGACATATTAAATTTGTTTTTAATGTTCTCCAACATGAATATTCTTCTGTTATTCTGCACAGTGATATGAGGATGTATTCATATGACATATGTTAAAAATTTAAGTTAAGACATGCTATAGAAAAAGTGTTTTCAGTTAGTGATGCTAAATGTTCATCTAACAAATAAAAATGTCACAGTGACTTGGGCAGTGGTGAATAGTCGCTTAGCTCAGTCGATATATTCCAATTAGATTTCAAATGAGGTGGCTAAAACCTTACTATTTTTAACTAGATTGTACAAAGGGATATGGTAGAGAAATGAGGTCAATTGACACACACAAAAAATGCTATTGATGGCATAAAAGTACAAATGGAGACCCATATACAATATATATACATATTTTTAAATTATAAATCAAGATACAAATTGTTAATTAAAGTATATCCTGTTGTCCTACCATGTCAAATATATTGTAAAGGGGAAAAGTTTTTTTAAAGGATATATGTATAGCTATAGCTTTTCTATAAGTGAAAGTATGCAAAATATCAAAGATGACTGAATTTAATTATTACTGCAAATATCTGCATATTCCATTGATTGGAAGGCAATATTCAGTTAGAAAATTTTAAAAAAATGTAATTATTTTAAAAATATTTGTTCTATAAAGATTTTGTCTTACTCAAGAATAAAATGCATTTGTTAAAAATCAAGATTTTTATATAATTTTTATTTTATTGGCAGTAATAATTGTTGGGAGACAACTTGTTACGGGTCTTTCATGTTTCTGCATGTTTTTGTAAGCAGAATCACTGATTGCCCTTTGTTTCAGAATTTTTTCCAAGAATGTTTGTATATTGAATAGCCTTGGAAGATAGTGTTGCTCACTGTCATTATGAATAATTTGTGTCTGCTAAGTTTGGATTTCTTCTCCTCTAAGGCAATGCACTGTTCTATTTGAGTAGCCTTGTGGGAAGTGGGGATTGGGGAATTACCACAAAAGTGCTGACATTTTAGCTACCACCATTGCTATGAGTTATAAAATGTCTTGGCCTGTGACCTAGAAGTCTTCGAACAAATTAGCTGGTAAATAGCATATAATTTCTCAGCCTTCAGAGGTGTGGGGCAATGATCTAAAGATTAAATAGTAACATGTAAAATATATTCTAAATTCTTGAATAATATATAAAATGTAAATGTATTAGGCTTCACTTTAAAATAATTATTATGATGTGATAATCTATCTATATATATATTTTTTGAGACAGAGTTTTACTCTTGTTGCCCAGATTGGAGTGCAACGGCGTGATCTCTGCTCACTGCAACCTCCGCCTCCCGGGTTCAAGTGATTCTCCTGCCTTAGCCTCCGGAGTAGCTGGGACTACAGGCATGTGCCACCACCCTGGCTAATTTTGTATTTTTAGTAGAGACAGGGTTTCTCTATGTTGGTTAGGCTGGTCTTCAGCTCCCGACTTCAGGTGATCCCACCTCGGCCTCCCAAAGTGCTGGGATTACAGGCATGAGCCACCGCACCCGGCCGGTTAATCAGTATTTGTTATATAATACATAATTATTGGTAATCATCTAAAGTATGAAATAATATAGTATACATATTATGTAATAACTACATTATCAAACATGTAAACTAAATATAAAAATCAAAAATTAAAATCTTCAATTATTTCCATATTGGCAAATATTAGCTTCCCCAAATATCTTAAGGTATCTAATAAAGTTCAAAAAAAATTTAATAAAAATTAGTTATAATATTCTAAATCATTTTAAGTATTTTTTTAAAACTATAAATCTTTATAAAAGTTTGTATAAAAACAATTTTTTTGCATTTTTGTGTTTCCATACCCATCTAGTGGCCAATATGAAAACTATGTCAGACTTTATGCCAGTCATGTTTAGGACACATACATAGAAACTTAAGCATAATATTTGATTAATCAACAAAATATTTATCTTTGCTTGAGGAAAAGAGGACAAAAATAAGCAGTATAGAGCCCCTCTGAAATATTCTTCTTCACCAGAATTCATTGTTCAAGAAAGTTTAGTGTTAAGATTGAAAGAAAAATGTGGATCTATTTTCCCTTTCTCCTAATTCAGCTCCTGTTACAGCATCTGGGCTTTCCTTCAGGCTAGACTATAAAACCTGAAAATGGGCTTCCTAGGTTCAACTTTTCATGTCCTTCAAAGAAGTAAAAACATTAATAAAAAAAGGATGTCAATGTACTTCTGTTCTAATGAAAACAAGCATGTGAGTATGACTTATCATGTCTTCCTACTTAATTTATATTAGGGAAAGGGCTTATAGAGAAGAGAGAAATGACCAACCTGTATTGTGATCTTAGCTATATGCAGAAAAATTTTACAACAGCTGCAGACACTATTCTTCTATATCTTTCTCTGAATCAGCTTATTTAGAGAAATGTTTGGTTTAATTGTTATTAAATGCATGAATTCCTGGTCCCTTGCCTTAATTTGGGAGAATTCTACAAGGCCATCTCGGCTCCAGGATTTTGTGGAATTGAGTAAGACTTTCATTATGACTGCACTGCAGTCAATGCCTCTCTCTGATGATTTTTTTTCTTTTATTTTCTCATCGTAGTTGATTCCAAGAGCACTCCCCAATTATACCTTGCAGGCAAATATCAGTCTCAGAGTCTGTTGCATAGAAAACCCTGCCTAAGAGAGTTAATGCCTGAAACAATCCAAGGAAACAGACTGTAAAATAGAGTTTGGGTGCTGAGTCATCTACTGGGGAGCTAAGACTAATTATCCCATCATTGGTGGTAGGTGTCCCACTGTCCTTGACATACCATGTGCTACAATTTGTTAAGCTATTTTTTTCCTTTTTTTTTTTTTTTCCCCTAGTGGTGAAGCTAGATGAGATACCAATGAAAGAGAATGTATTAATGGGTGATGGGAGATGGGTGATGGTTGAACCTAGAGAGGTTAAAGTGCAGGGGTAATGGCAAAGACAATAAACATGAATGCCTTGGAGAAAAGCAATAAAATGATGATGGTGATTAGTTGATCAAATGAGAGCCATCTGTAAAAGTCAGAGGGTCTCTTTTGCAGTATATAAAAAGACTCATTTACTGCAGCAGGTGGGGCAGAAAGTGCTGATGATAAAGCCTAGCACTTAATTTTAAGAGTAGTAGAGTACTAAAGAAGTTTGGATTCTCTTCCTTAGCTAGTCTTCTATACAGACATAAGGCTTTCATTGGAGAAAAGGGGGATCCTGAGACTTGGGATGGCAATGTTTGGATAACTCCACTTGAAAAACCATGTGTTAGGAAAAGGCAATACATAACCAAGTAGGCAGAATGACTTCACCAACTAATGTTGGCCAGCCCAATGCTGGTATGATGGGCAGTTATAATGTATCCATAATACAGCTGTGGAGGATATGGGGTGTGAGTTGGCCCAACACTGCATTCTCTACTCATATAGACTGACCCAATTACTGCTTCTGTTGGAAGTACAACCTGCCAGTATGAGACCCATGCTATATCCTAGTACAGCATCACATGAAGAGATCTAATGACAGCAACTCAGTCACAATTGATTATGTCGTCCTTCTTGCATTCTACAAGGGGAGTGATATATCTTGACTTAAAATGACACATGTTGGGAATCGGCTTTGCTTTTTCTTCTGACATTTCCGTATTGTCTCACATTGCCCCATGCAGAAGCTGCCATCATGAAAAAGTAATCAAATAGACTTTTGAAGCTACATCTTTAGTGCCAGTTTGGAGACAGTGCCCCAAGGATGTAGTGCCATTCTTCAGAATGCACTATAAGCTATACGTCAAATAAGGTTATATAGCACCACATCTTCAATAAATGAAAAGCATCAATTTAGGAACCAAAAGGTAGAAAGAGTAGCCTACTATCTGTCTCCCACTTGACTTCAGGTGATTTGTGATTTCCTTTCTCATAAGTTTGGACTTTAAAAGTTTGACGTCTTGGTTTTCAGAGAGAAATTGTCCTGTGTAAGAGGATACAGTAAAAATAAAATTAAACTTCAAGCTATGGGTGCCATTGAATAACTTTGTGTTCCTTAGGTGAAAAGATCAGTTAGCAAGCAAAGGAGTCATGATCCTGGTAGTGCAATCGACAATGCTAATTTGAAGGGTGTAGGGTGTTGAAAATGGGGGCTAATTTGTTTTACTTAACATAATGTCCCCCAGGTTAATCCATGTTGTTACATGTCAAGATTTCCTCCTTTTTAAAAGCTGACTAGTGTTCCATTATATGTATATACCACATTTTCTTGTCCATGTAGCCATTGATGAACATTTAATTGTTTCCATGTCTTGCTATTGTGATCGATGCTTTAATGAACACAGATGTACAAATATCTCTTTGAGATTGTGATTTTAATTGTTTTGGATAAATACCCACAAGTGGGATTTCAGGATCATACGACATTTCTATTTTTTAATTTTTTGAGGAACTACCGTACTGTTTTCCCTAGTAGCTTCGTTATACTGAGGGAAATAAGCCAGTCACAGAAGGATGAATACTGCATGATTTCACTAACATGAGATATCTGAAATAGCCAAACATACAGAAGCAGAGAATAGAATGGTGGTTGCCAGGTACTGAGGAGAGGAGGAAGGAGGGAGTTGCTATGCAACAAGTATAAAGTTTCGGTTGTTCAAGATAATTAAGTTCAAGATATTTGCTATACCTTGTGCCTCTATATAACAATACCATATTGCACACATACAAATTGGTAAAAAGGCAGATCTCACAAAAAATATTATTACTACAATAAAAAAATACAGGCAAAGAGTAAAATAGAAAACAACGATGAGGCTAGAGGGGAATATCTTCGGCTAGAGGGGAATATCTTCGGCATTTAGATGACTTACAGAGGTGCTCTTAGTATTTCTTGGTTCAGTTTTGATAATAAATGGATGTGTGTAGCATTCACAGACTGAGAAAGTCATGATGATCAGAGATTCAGATCCCCCAAGGCTGATGGTCTGAATCTCGCCACCAGACAAACCCCTTAGATGGTGACAGAAGTCTGGAATGCTTTATAGAAGAAAGAGAAAATGAGCATCACTGGCAGCCTCTAGTTTGTTTCTGCTAACTTCCCTCATATGTTTCCCAGGAAAAGAGAGCAACAACTCTGCAGCTCTTCCTAGAAGTACTCATATAAAGAATACAGAATAAAGCAGTGCAAAGCATGAACTATTATATAATGCAAGTCACAGCCTATTACTCAGGTCCCTTCCTGAAGACTTAGGCACTACTTCCTCTGGCTGCTGGGAGTATTGGCAGCTGAGGGCTCAGCTGAGATAATGTTGAGGAATTACCTTTGGCTAAAGAGAGTCTCCTTATTCAAGTTTACCTTATCTTCTTGGAACTGTCCACATTCAGAGACTGGATACTTTTCCTCCAGGCAGGGCCATTTTGAAGGGCCATCTCAATTCCAGAGCTCTCCGTGGGACTGACTGATGAAGCTTCTGTTGTGGGACTGACTGATGAAGCCTCCGTGGTCACTGAACTACAGTTCAAATCCACTCTCTGAGCAATCCTACATCCTTCACTCTCCAATGAACTGCCTGAGTACAAACCTGCCTCTCAGAGTCTGTTTCTAGGGACATTGACTTAAGATAACAAATTGTATGTAAGATTAAGTTTGTTCTATTATTTAGCTTTAATTCTGAAGTATACTTGTTTATACTCATTGCAGTTAGTTGCTACTATAGTATTTTCTTCCTCAAAGTGTTTTTATGAGGAAAAAGTATCAGACATTTTATCCTTTGTGTTTCAAGGCTGATGCTAAATTATCTGTCATTTATTCTGTATTTCTACTTACATAATTAATGAATAAGTTGCCTTTTGGGATTTAGTAGATTTTTTCTCAATTTTTGTTCAACTGTACAGTGTAAACTTAAGTTGAAATCTCAAATAAAAAACAAAGTGGGTTGTTTGACAGTGGACATTGCTCTAATTATTATGACTTTTCCCTAACCAGAAACAGACTGGATAAAATCCACTTGACCTTAAGTGGATGAATAATCACTCTTCTAAGGTGTTTATACTCTTCTAAGGTGTACTATGGATATGAATAAGACAAGGGATCCTTGATGGGTATCTACCAGTTTGACAGCCTAGTTGCAAGCAAAAGGAAAAAAAATCTGCATATATAATCACAAAAAGCATTTGTTAAAAAGGCATTGAGTGCCTCACCAATTGCCACTTGTTTGTGTTTTTGTGTGAGTGTGTATGTGTGAGTGTGTATGTGTATGTGTATGTAATTTTCTTATTCTCAATCAATTCCTCTAGAATTTTTCTTTTAAGATCCATAAACATTTTAGCCTTTGTGGGCCATACAATCAACCACACTTGCTCAAAACTGCCTTTGTAGCACTGAAGAAATTACAGATAACGTGTAAAAGAAAAAGAAAGAACATGACTCTGTTCCAAGAAAACTTTGATTACGAAGATAGGTAACAGGACAGATTTGTTGCAAGACCTACTTTACTGACCCCTGCTTAAACAAACAGTGAATTCATTCAACTTTCCAGAGTCAGATTGGAAAGTAAGTCACCATATATAGGGTTAAATAAAACCCATCTGATGTTAATTTATTGTTTGTAGGGCATGACTCTCCAGAACCCCTAGATAGGAATTTGGGCAAGATTAAAAATAAAACCAGTTTAGTCCTCATCTCTTTTGTCCACAGATTGTTTGCCTATATATATTTATGTTCTGTTCCCTGGAATATTTCCTCATCAAGGGACTTAGTTTTTTGTTGTTGTTTTTTTTCTTCTGCATATTTTTTGAGAGGTCTGTGGGTTTAAGCAACCTCATAGATCCTTAGAATATTCCATTGTTCCCTTGCAATTACCCTTTCCAGTTTTATCTTCAGATTGCAGAAACACTGTTGAGGCTTTCTTCCTATGTGACAAACCCTCCTTTCAGTGTATGAACTAGTTGGTGATTTTTAAGCTATGTGTTTCTTAGGACTAACAGAAGCCTCTCTTGTCTTCCCTCCTGTAGTTACTGTTCGTTTAACTTTTATATGCACTTCTTTCCTGCCATTGGTGGCTAGGCCCCATTTGCATTAGTTTTTGAGGTGTGTGGCATTACTACACCTAGTTAAGGTGGTTTTTCTTTTTCTTTTTCCATCTTTGTTTCTCCTTTACCTCTGAGGAGATTAGGACAGATTCAAAAGGTATCACAATGATGCCATCTGCCATTTCCTCATCTGTTTTAATAATTACCATACTCTATTGTATGGTTGATCAAGATGATCTTAATGTTCTTCTCAGCTTGACTCAACTGTGAATAAGCTTCCTTCTGACTATAGGCCACTGACCTCCCTTTTCTTAGATCATTTAAGTACTTTATAAAATTTGCAATTATAAATTTTTGATCTATCCCTTTGAGGTATGATTCTCCTCTTAGCCTCTTAGCAGTTTTACAACTCAAGACTGTTTTTCTTAAGGACCTGGGAGCCATCATTTTGAAATGTTATCGTCAAGAAGGATAGAGCCCCTATCTTCCAGTCTCTGTGGGAGGGTAGAAGTCTAACTTTAGCAAATAGCAGTTAGCAAATACAGTTGGCCTAATCACACTGACCAATTATAATGTCCCCAGTACTTTTCTACTAGGTCAGACCAGCATCAAATACCTGCCCATATTTTGTTTCAGTGGAGTTGAGTTCAATCTCTTTCCCCGATTGCAATAGCTTTGACCTCTATTGCAACAGTCCTGAATAAAGTTTTCCTTTCCTGTTTAATTCTGTCCAGTGCGATTTTTCTTTGACATGTTTGGGTATAGATACATATTTTTTGAGACAGAGTTTCATTCTTGTTGCCCAGGCTGGAGTGGAATGGTGCAATCTCGGCTCATTGCAATCTCCACCTCCTGGGTTCAAGCAATTCTCCTGCCTCAGCCTCCAGAGTAGCTGGGATTACAGGCATGAGCCACTGTACCCTGCCGTTTGGCTATAATTTACTCAACCATTACCTTATTATTAGAGACACAGTGGCCACGGTTTTACGTGTATTTGTTTAGTTTTCAGTTTGTTTTGTTTTGTTTTTCTACTTAATATTATAAACTATATTTGAAAATGTAATCTGACAAAAAATTTATTTTCTATGAGATGAAATTAGGAATGCTGATGCGAGAAGTATGTGCTTTTGAAATTGCAATTGATGTTAACAAACTACTTTTCTACAATTTTCAAAAATTCCCCTTGAGATGCTTGAATGTGATTACCTCCAATACATTTGATTAATCTTTTCAATATTTTCTCCTTAGATGAATAAAAATATTATCTAGTATTATCCAAACTTACATTTGAATATTCATAATGATGAGTTAGGTTAAATATAAGAGATAAAGAAAGAGGAAAGAAACATAAAATGCAGCTCAATAGTTAAAGATAGATTTACTTTAGATAAAACCTGAGAGGGGCTTCTGGCCAATTTCTGTCAGGAGTGCTTTCTCTTACAGACTAAGAGTATATATTGGTTTTAGGGTGAAGGGGCTTATCACAAGCTTGGAATGTTTATATGTGGGGTAGAATTTTATGGCAGGGTTGGAATGGCTCTGGGCGGAGGGGAGGTTATTTTGGGGAAGACATCTTTCCGGCCGGAGGGGGGTTATCTCAGGGCTGGCATCTTCCCGGCTGGAAGGGGGTTATCTTGGGGCTAGCATGTCTGGTCAGGGAGGAGTTTGGAATGTCTCTGATTGGAGATGTTATTTGTGGTTTATGGTTGTGCTGACCTTAGCTATTAGGCTGATGCCCTTTGGATTTAGGTGGTTTTTTTATTAAGGTGAACTTTAGAATGAGGGGCTTGTTCAAGATGGCGATGCTCCTGCTCTGTCATTAAACTGTATCTTTTTTCCCCTCTCAATTTCTTATTGGATTTCTATTATCAAATTTTAAAAATTATTCTACATGTTAATAAACAAAAGTCTGTCATTTATACTGCAAAAATATTCCCCACGTCTCTTGATATATACATGTATTTTGTTCCTTTGTCTTATTTTTTAATTGCATTAAGTCAAGCCATTATTATTTTTTTGTCATAGCTTCCTGATTAACACTTCAATTTTTGCTATTGTATAGCCTAGGAAAGGGAGAGCATCCTTTCATGATGAATAGGAATTTTTTCTTCCACATTCTACATTTCTGAAAATATAATTAACAAAACAAGGGCAAACTCACAACTAAAAGAAAACCTATAGTTATGGGAAAATATAAATTTAGAATGCATTTTCAATATGTTTGCTATACTTTTTAAATCAGTGGAAAATCCAGAATCATTTAATTCAGAACTCTTTAGTATTTTACTTAATGTAGCTCCTTTTGTGGGTGTTGGTCAAAGTAAAATGTGTGGCATATCAGTTGCTCAGTACCTGCTGTTACTTGTGATTAAGAGACAGACACTGTTCAGAGGAAATTGGCTTGTAATTACTAGAAAGAGCAGGCAATCAACACAAGTATTGTCTTCTTATATTTTAAAGAGAGAGAGAGAATGAAATTAAGCCAGAACCTTTATTTGAACATCACAACTCATTTAACATAAAACTATTTTCACGAAATATCTACCACCCATGGTGATGTCTCCCAGCAATGTTAGCTGTCTCTGTGTTTATAAGAAACTAACCTGAACTTTTATGACCTTACATCATTCTGAAAAATTGCCAGAAAAAAATATAAGGATACTTTAGGCCTTCTTTTCTGTCTCTGGATTGAAATTTTTAAATAATAAGCATATTACTAGATTTAATCAACTTCAGTGACAATGTTTCAATCTTGGGTTTCTTTTCCTAAATTTCCCATATATGGGTTGAATACACCTAATCAAAAATGCTTGGAAACAGAAGTGTTTTGGATTTTGGATTTTTTTAGATTTTGAAATATTTGCAGACACATAGTGAGATCTCTTGGAGATGGCACCAAATCTAAACATGAAATTATGTTTCATATATGCCTTCTACACATAGCCTAAAGGTAATTTTATTCTTAATAATATTCTTAATAATTTTAGCATGAAACAAAGTTTAACTGCATTTGACTGTAACCCCTCACATGAAATCAAATGCAGAATTGTCCATCTGTAGCATCATGTCGGTGCTTAAAAAGTTTTGGATTTTGGACCATTTCAATTTGGGATTTTATTTTATTTTTTTTATTTATTTATTTATTTATTTATTTATTTATTTATTTATTTATTTATTTTGAGATGGAGTCTCGCTCTTTCGCCCAGGCTGGAGTGCAGTGGTGCCATCTCAGCTCACTGTAAGCTCTACTTCCCCGGTTCACACCATTCTCCTGCCTCAGCCTCCCGAATAGCTGGGACTACAGGCGCCTGCCACCATGCCTGGCTAATTTTTGTATTTTTAGTAGAGATGGGGTTTCACCATGTTAGCCAGGATGGTTTCGACCTCCTGACCTCGTGATCTGCCCGGCTTGGCCTCCCAAAGTGCTGGGATTACAGGCTTGAGCCACCTCGCCTGGCCTTAATTTGGGATTTTAAGATGATGGATATTCAACCTGTACTTAAATCTTTGAAAGGGTAGTACAATTCCCTCTGAGAATCGAAACAGAAATGCTTCCTGAAAAAGAAAAAAAAGCATTCAGAGAATTATTTATATGTATTTTTATATATAGACTAACACAAAGATACTTGGAGGTAAAAGAAATCTGGGAAATTTTTATTGTTTTTGATTATTTTTAATGTTTATACTGGAGAGTCCCAAGAGATAAGTGTAAGGTGTTAATCCTTTTACTATGGGGAAGATGGACAGAGTTTGTGTACTCTAGCAATGACCAGAAGAAGAGACTGTTAATTTATATTCATATAGATGGACAGACTAGTAGGCTCAATGTAAACATTCAATAATTGTTAGTGATTATGTTTGTTTTTTTTTACACTCTAGAACTAGGCAAACAAAGAGACAGAGTTCTCTTGCTCAAAGACAGAATAATAATAATGAGAATAATGAGGAGAAGCACAGGCTAGTCAATAGCTACAGTGCAACATGGTAAATGCTATAACGAAAGATTATAAGGATAGCTGTAATTGCATAGATCAGTAATTAAATATTTTGCCTAGGAGAATCAAGACAGGCATCACTTAGAAATTCCACCTTGGTGTAATAACACTTAAAAGAATTAGCATGATCTCACTAAAGTCTGCTTGATCCTTAAATCCTTACACATTTAGGGATAAAAACAAAAAATCTGATATTATATATTTAGACATCAAAAATACATGTAATAACTTTAAATTTGATTTTTTTGGTTTTTTACTTAATTGAAAGCTTGAGTACCAATGTGATATGGTTAGGCTTTGTGTCTCCACCCAAATCTCATCTTGAATTGTAATCCCCCAAATCCCCATAATCTCCATGTGTCAAGGGAGAGACAAGGTGAAGGTAATTGAATCATGGGGGTGGTTTCCCACATGCTGTTCTCGAGATAGCGAGTGAGTTCTCAGAAGATCTGATGGCTTAAGGGGGGGTCTCTTCCCCCTTTGCTTGGCACTTCTCCCTCCTGCCATCTTGTGAAGAAGGTTCCTTGCTTCCCCTTTGCCTTTTACTATGATTATAATTTTCCTGAGGCCTCCCTAGCCATGTGGAACTGTGAGTCAATTAAAGCTCTTTCCTTTCTAAATTACCTAGTCTTGGGCAGTTCTTTTTGGCAGTATGAGAACAGATTAATACACAATGTATGCCATATATATATATATAAAATTTGGCCTCAGTTTATATCTGCTACATACTTTCCAGAATGCTGTACTCTTAAAATTCCATTACTCATACTCACACACACACACACACACACACACACACGTCTAATATTCATGTGGATTTTGCCGAGCAATATGCATGTTTTTAATTCTTAGCATGACCGCTAGAAGTTGCTGACAAAACAAAGCAGATTGAGAGGCATTCAACTGTTTGTCTAAAGTTAAGGTTTATGCTTATCTTTCTGAGTTTCTTTTGCCAGCAGACATTTTATGGATCCTGTTCTAAGGAGGATCACACATTCATTTTTCTATTACAGATGAGAGAGAAATTTCATATTTTCACACAGTAGGATGAGCCTTAGACATTATAGCAGCACTGAAGCTTTATCAAAAGCATAATTTAAACAGTCAGACAAATATAAAATATATTTGTAAACACATTTGTAAATACACAAAAATATTAAACATTTGATATTCTAAACAGATTGAGAATTTCTACACAATAAAATTTTCTTAACACTAGTTACCTCTCTGATAAAATACATGAACAACTACATACAGTGTATTTCTTAAAAAATGTTGACTAAAATTTGAATGGATGGTTTCATAAATGTTCTTATGTCTGTAAGTAAGGTAGTTGTTTTCCTATTTTTATGAATTGAGGTGCTGTGTAATTATTTGGTGGTGCCATCAGAGTCCATTCTTCTATACAAACTTTCAATAGTCCTGCATTAAATATTCCCTGCATACCTTGGTCACAGAATACTGCTTGTTTTTCATAAGTTAATGTTTCACTTGTTCTGTTCTGTTTTGTTTTAATATTACTTCTACTTTTTACAGCAATTTCCTATAACTCCCTATATACAGGCATTCTCTTCTTACATGCTTATGGTCATTGTATCTAATGTAAAATCAGGAACTTATATGAGTTAAAAATATTCCTTCATGAATAAAATCCCTAAAGTCCAATGTGGACTATCATCAAGGGTATTTCAGGGTTTAATAATATTTTTGCTTTATTATTAATTTTTAGATAATGTCAGGATATACAATATCCACATCAATGAGTTCCAGAAAGGTAAGGACATATTTTAGAATATAGACTATGTGTAAACCCAGGTCAAGCTGTGTTTCAGATGGTTGAAAATAACTGAACAAATTTGGTAAAAAGAAGTTCTTGCTTATCTACTGCATCCTTTTCATTGATTTGAATCTTGGGAAATTTATCGAGTACATATTTTATAGTGTGCGAAGGCAGCTATGCATATCATCACATGCAATCCACAATATTCTAAACCTTTAAAATATATATTTTAAAAAGGCTAAGTATCTTGCCAATGTCAGGCAAATAGGATGTGGAAAATTGAAATTTGAATTTTTGCTGACTATAGACTTAATCATGTTTCATCAGGGGACACCCACATAATCTTTTTCTTTGCTAGTAATCATCTATGTCATAAGTGAAAGCAATTGCGTTAACATATAATATTTTGTTTAATAAAAGAAATTAATGTATTTCTTAGAACTTTGGTGAATGCTAACTGACTTCACTTTTATTGCTTTAACTGTATCTGGATAAAAATAACCAAACTCATATATTCATCTTTTCAATTATGGGCTGATACCTACATAAAACGTAGTCAGTAGAGGTCAATTAAATTCCTGCTACTAAAAATAGAAACTTTTAATTAAAATGTAACATGAGACAAGTGAAACTAAAATAATATGTTACAGAAAAAGGGACTGACATACAGAGAGAGAGAGAGAGAAACTACAATGGAGAAAATATTAAGCTGTTTTTCGGAAAAGTTAGCTGAAAAGTTGGAAGAGGCAGATTTGTAATAAATATTTAAATTAGGTGAAATAAGGATTAAAAACTCACTGAAAAGAAATAATCTGTTTATCCTACAGTATTAACCATTTACAGATATTTCAGTTAATTTTGAACAAAAATTTATATTGGGTCAGATAAGACAATTTTTGAGTTTTTAAACAAGTCTTTGAAAAAAAATCCAATACAGTAAATAACATAAATGCTTATTTAAGGGACAACTATACAGAAAAATACAAGTTATAATTCCAAGCTCACTGGATTTGTATTTTAAGATATTTCATGCAGAGAAATCACCCAAAATGAACACACAGGATGCATTATTTATATTATGGTTAAACTTGTTTATTGTTTAATAAGTATCTATTTTGGTTTTACCTTTTCCCTGATTTTTATGAACAAAAGTTGAATTTTAGCATTATAGAATGCACTTACAGATCTGAAAATCTAATTTATTAAACATTTTTCTTATTGGTTGACTATATATAATCTAAAACTAATTAAGACAAAAGTTAGGAGTACCTTGTAAATAAAAAGTAATCATCTCTGCAATGAGCATTCTATACAAATAAACTCAATATCAAAATATATTTTGAAAAATTGTAAGAGACAGGAATTAGAAACATTTAAGGAGTTAGTTGAATTTAGAGATGATTTTACAAGCCAAGCATTTATATTGCTTTATGACAAACAAATATTTTCAAATAAAAAAAACGCAGCCTGGCATTTTTATACAGATAAGAGTTTTGTATTCTACCATTTCAGCCATTCATGTGTAAATGAATTGCTTAAAGTGCTTAAAATAATTGAAAACAGATGAATATTTTGAGCATAATAAGCATTCTCTCTTCAAATTTTTCTTCCCTAGAAAACCCTTACTTTGGGTGGGGGATGGGTAGAACTACAAAAGTATTCTTTAGTCCAGTTGAATACCATGCATTTGAAATGAACAGATCTGAATTAATGAGGCCATGAGGTCTAAATGAAATAATACAAGTCTCTCTGTGAATTTAAAACTGGATGAAAAACAGTTGCTCGGCCAATTTTTCCTCTAGACATAATAACCCTAACAAAGGTACTTGAAACTGGGCCTAGATGGTTTTTTAAAAACAGACTTCATTTTTAAGAGCAGTTTTAGGTTCACAGACAAATGAGGTAGAGGGTACAGTTTCCATACATCTCCTATTCCCACATATGCACAGCCTGCCCCACCGTCAACATCCTGAACCAAAGCGGCATGCTTGTTAGAATCAATTAACCTATATTGACACATCATTATCACCCAAAGTCCATAGTTTACAATAGGGTTAACTTATGTTGTTGTACATTCCATAGGCTTAGACAAATGTATAATGACATGCATTCACCATTATAGCATCATATAGGGTAGTTTCAATGATTTGAAAATCCTCTCTGCTCCACTGATTTAACAATTTCTGCCTCATAACCACTGAGGTTTTTTTGCTGTCTCTGTAGTTTTGCCTTTTACTGATTGTCATATTGTTTGAATGATATAGTGCAATGTATAGCCATTTCAGATTGGCTTTTTTCAATTACTATCATGCATTTAATTGTGAACTAAGAAGAGGTGGAAAACCAGACTGCAATGCAATAAGACAGGCATTTATCGCGGTCTTTGAAATTGTAATTCTGGAGGCACATATTTGTCCAAAGATCAAATTGTGTTCCGAAGAGACAGAGGGGAGTAGGAAATTTTAGCAGTACACTGAGGGTAATTACACAAGTTGTTTTGAAAGAATTATCACTGGTGGAAGAACCTGGCTTAGTACATGAGTCCATAGTTCCTTGATTGTTGCTATTCAGGAGTTCCAGTGTTGGTGACATTCAGTTGTTTTTCAGGATGCTATGGTTGTTGCAGTTTGGCCCGGTTCAAAGTTTCAAGGCAAACTTCTGTTTTTTTGTTTGTTTGTTTTGTTTTTCTTTTTTGCAAGGTTACAAGCCATGCAGGTAATCCTTCTTAGAATGGCTTCTGAAATCTACTTCAGAACTCGGAACCTGCGTAACACCATTTTGTACAGCACATTTTACAAAGGTTCCTCCATGTCTTTTCGTGACTTCATAGCTCATGTCTATTTAGCCCTGAACAGTACATTGTCTGGGTGTACTGCAGCTTATTTATCCATTCACTCTTTGAAGGATCTTAGCTGCTTACAAATTTTGACAATTAGGAAAAAGCTGCTATAAACACCATTGTGCAGTGTTTGTGTGCACATACAATTTCAAGTCATATGAGTAAATATCAAGTAGCATGATTGCTGGTTTGCACGGTAAAAGTATATTTAGTTTTGCAAGAAATTACCAAAATGTCTTCCAAAATGGCTGTACCATTTTTTGTTCCCACCAGCAATGAATGAGAGTTCCTATTGTTTCACCTGCTCGCCATCATTTGGTGTTGTCAGAGTTTGAAATTTGGGCCATTATAATGGGTATGTAGTGACATCTTAATATTGTTTTAATTTGCATTTCCCTAATGATGTATGATATTTTATATGTTTATTTGTCAACTTGTACTTTCTTTGGTGAGATATCTGTTTAGATCTTTTGTCTATTTTTTTAAATATCAGGTTGTTCCTTTCTTCTTATTGAGTTTTGAGAGTTTTTGTATATTTTGGATAACAGACCTTTATCAGATATATCTTTTGCAAATAGTTTCTCTCAGTTTGTCAAGCCTTCATTTTTAAAATAAACAAAATTCCATAAACAAATGTCTAACTCTATAGAAAGCTAATTCTTGCCCTGGGTATTGTCTCTATTTCACAACATCTAACTGCATAAACTCCTTAAGTGTTCCCAAACTCTATGTGCATTCTGAGAATACACAATCTTCATTAGGTCAACTACTTTTTGTTTAATAAGCTGTGTTATTGATTAAATATCTTTTTTACACTGTCCTATGGAAACTCTAGGGGCCCTAAAAGGCTTTGATGTGAGCAGTGGGTTAGGAGAGATCTTTCTCCAAAGGGATATTGGAATTGACACTGGGTTAAAGACCCTAAGAGACTAGCTCTTGAATGACCTGGATGGATTATGTTAAATCGAGTAATCACTCTCAAGATATTGCCAAATGTCTACCGCTAAAATTTTCTGAAATTCTTTACTTGTGGGAATGCCAAATGTGTCGCACAAAATTCTTACTTATTTGACCCCCAGACCCAAGGCGGGTATTTTAATTGAATAAAGTCATTTTGTCTGAACCAGGATGATGAATTTCTTCAGTTGAGTGCTCTAGGAAACTGCTAGCAATAGTGAGGACAGCATGACAAAAATAAAATTTGTCATTCTCACTTGGCTACTAAAATTATCTCTGCTTTCCTTCATTAATTAATGTCCTCCACTTTTTCCTTATAAACACATAAAAACAAAAAGGCGTAGATCCTTGTTTTACATATTTGAATTTCTTTTTTCCCCACTTTTAATAACAGGAAAATTTACCACCCTTATAGCATTCATTCATTTCTGAATAAAATACCTAGATATTACCACCTAACTGGCACTGCTGTAGACAGTGGTATGTGACCATCAACAAGCACACAAAATTTACTACTTTCATGATGCTTACTTTCCAACTGGGGAGAGTGAAGATGAATAAATAGAATATTTAGTATATTAAAGAATAGCAAATGCTAAAAGTAAAATTGAAACGTGAAATATGGACAGGGAATGTGTATGAGGGAGGGTGGGGTGTCACACATGTGGGTTGCAATCTTAGGTAGCGTGACCAAAAAATGCAACATTGAGAAAATGACTTTGGAGTAAATATCTGGATGAGGAGTTTTGATTTGAAGCAGAAGAAAAACAAGTGCTTAAAGCCCTGCTGTACATAGCCTGAGATATTCAAAGAACAGTGAGGCGTCCAGTTAATTGGAGAAGAGCAAGCAAGAACATAATTTGAGATGCTAGCAGATAGCATTTTGCATTTCCTTCATGCCTTTCTATAATTATTTTATTGAATTATTTTAGTAGCTTTTTAACATAGTAGGTATGAGTATGCCACTTTACACAGGTGAAGACAGAATCAAAATGTGCTATGCTTTATCTAATGTCTAACAACTAGCAAATTGCAGCATTCCCCCGGAGATGTAAATTTTTGGAATACAAATTCATCACAAATTCTGTTACAGTACAAATGCCACTTCATGACTAAAGAAATAACTAACATCTAAAATGAAAACTATCCTGCCATGTAGTGTCCCTGGCACTTAATTCAAAACAGCATGCAGGCCACATCTTCCAAGTAAAATCAGTATTTTAGCAGCTTCCGTCAAGCTGGGCCTCTTATTTGTGGTTTTGTTCATCCATGCCAATGTTCTACTTGATATATATGTCAATGAACTAGAGGAAAATTTTCACTTATGTGCAGTGTATTCTCAAAGATAAATTTCTAAAAAATGGAGTGAATGCTCATCAAATTACAGATTTTTTCCTAAGAGAAATTTGAATCACAATTGATCTCAATTACAAAATAAACAGCATTTACACTGTAGATATTATCTTTAGTTTTTGTCTTTTCTTAATACCTAATACAAAGCAGATAGTTGAAGTTCTATGAATGTTTCATTTGAACATAACATTTAGCAGCTTTTTACACCATTAATTATTTACAAATTGGTTTCAATTTAATCAAATTTGTAACATTTTTATTTTTCTCCAAAAGAACAAATAATTTTAATTTTTTCTCTCTTTAACAAAGTAGCTAGAAACCATCCTCTAGGATTGCCTATAGGGAATAATCAACCACAGATAAATATATAAGTTCCCTGTTACTAGGAAACTTGGAAATTGCTGTAGTAAAGTTGCCTATTTGAGAAACAACTATAAAAATTCATCAATATCTGAAATCTAGAGGAATTTGCCCTTGTGTCTTTTGATTTGGGGTTCATGTTACAAAACCCACGTTGATTTTCTCTGTTCACAAAATGTTAACACATATGGGTAAATTTCCTGGTCATCTGACACAAGTCTTTTCCTGTAAATCATTTTTTAGCAATTGAGTAGGATGACTGCCTCTACCTTTGAGCTGCCACATGGAGCACCCAAAATAAATTTTCCATATACCTTAAAACATATGTTTAAATAAGATCATTTTTTCATTTTAGTTATTTTATATTTTTTAACTCTTATTTTAGATTTGGGGGTACATGTCCAGGTTTGTTGTATGTAGGTAAACTCATGTCAAGGAGGTTTGTTGTACAGATTATTTCGTCACCCAGGTACTAAGCTTAGTACTCAATAGCTATTTTTCCTGTTCCTCTCCCTCCTCCCACCTCCACCCTCAAGGAGGCCCCAGTATCTGTTGTTCCCTTCTTTGTCTTCATGAGCTGTCATGATTTAGCTTCCATTCGTAAGTGAGAACATGCACGATTTGTTTTCTGTTTCTGTATTAGTTTGCTAAAAATAAGGGCCTTCAATTCCATCCATGTTCCCAGAAAAGACACAATCTCATTTTTTATGGCAGCATAGTATACCATGGTGCACATGTATCACATTTTCTTCATCCAATCTGTCACTGATGGGCATTGAGATTGATTCTATGTGTTTGCTATTGTGAACAGTGCTGCAGTGAACATACACATACATGTGTCTTTATGGTGAAATGATTTATATTCCTCTGGGTATAAATCCAGTAATAAGATGGCTGGGTTGAATGGTAGTTCTGTTTTTAGCACTTTGAGGAATCGCCACACTGTCTTCCACAATGGATGAACTAATTTACACGCCCACCAACAGTGTATACTTGTTCTCTTTTCTCCACAACATTGCCACTTGCCAGCATATGTTATTTTTTGAGTTTTTACTATTAGCCATTCTGACAGGTGTGAGATGGTATCTCATTGTGGTTTTGATTTGCATTTCTCTAATAATAAGTGATATTCAGCTTCTTTTCATATGATTTTTGGCCAATGTATGTCTTCTTTAGAGAAGTGTCTGTTCATTTCCTCTGCCCACTTTTTAACGTGTTTTCTTTTGTTATTTGTAAATTTAAGTTCCTTATAGATGCTATATTAGAACTTTGTCAGATGCATAGCTGCAAATATTTTCTCCCACACAGTACGTTGTCTGTTTACTCTGTTGATAGTTTCATTTGCTGTGCAGAAGCTCTTAAGTTTAATTAGATCCCATTTGTCAATTTTTTGCTTTTTTTTGCAATTGCTCTTTGGTGTCTTTGTCATAACTCTTTGCCTGTCTCTGTGTCCTGAATGATACTACGTAGGTTGTCTTCTAGCATTTTTATAGTTTTGGGTTTTACATTTAAGTATTAAATCCATCTTGTTTTGATTTTTGTACATGGTGTAAGAAATGGCTTCAGTTTTAATCTTCTGCATGTAGCTAGCCAGTTAACCCAACACTATTTATTGAATAGGGAGTCTTTTCCCCGTTTCTTGTATTTGTCAGCTTTGTGGAAGATCAGATGGTTGTAGGTGTGTGGACTTATTTCTAGGCCTCTATTCTGTTCCATTTGTCTATGTGTCTGTTTTTGTACTAGTACCATGCTGTTTTAGTTAGTGTAGCCCTGTGATATAGTTTGAAGTTGGGTAACAAGATGCCGCCAGCTTTGTTCTTTTTTCTTGATTGTCTTGGCTATTTGGGCTCTTTTTTTATTATATGTGAATTTTAAAATAGTTTTTTTTTCTGGTACTATGAAGAATATCATTGGTAGTTTGATAGGAATAGCATTGAGTCTATAAACTGCTTTAAGTAGTATGACCATTTTAATGATATGTATAGGATATCTTTCTATCCAGGAGCAAAGAATTTTTTAAAAATTTGTTTGTGTCATCTCTGATTTCCTTAAGCAGTGTTTTACAGTTCTCATTGTAGAGATCTTTCACCCTCCTGGTTAGCTGTATTCCTAAATATTTTATTCTTTTTGGGCAATTGTGAATGAGATTGAATTCCTGATTTGGCTCTCGGCTTGGTTGTTTTTGCTGTATAGGAATGCTAGCAATTTTTGTATTCTGAGACTTGCTGAAGTTGTTTATCAGCTTAAGAAGCTTTTGGGCTCAGACTATGGTGTTTTCTAGATATAGAATCATGTCATCTGCAAACAGGGATAGTTTGACTTCCTCTCTTACTATCTGGACATCCTTTCTGTCTTTCTCTTGCCTAATTGTTCTGGCCAAGACTTCTAATACTATGTTAAATAGGAGTGGTGAGAGATGGCATCCTTGTCTTGTACTGGTTTTCAAGAAGAATGCTTCCAGCTTTTCCCCATTCAGTATGATGTTGGCTGTGGGTCTGTCATAGAGGGTTCTGAGATCAATTAAAACATATTACCCAAATATGTTGAAAATCTACCTAGGCTTTTTCCATTAATGGGCAAAAGAAAAAAGATAAAAGGTCTATTTACTTTATGAACTGTAGCAAAATGTAATAGAATATTAAAATTACCCAATACATTATGTATAAATAGGAAGTGCTTAGGAAATTCACAAAATATACTATCTGAAAACAATTCCACAGCTTAAATATTTTACTTACATATTGAATAATCAGAGAAAGTTTTAGGATATCAGTGCATAGTGTATCAAATCTAATGTCATTCAATATGTAAAATGCAAAAACTACATCTATCTTATTTTTATTCTTTTGACAAATTTTTGATCCATGATCATTGGTTAAAATATTTTAAGAACTAGGCATTTTGTTAAGTGATAGAGATTAAGAATATAGGTTAAAATAACAAGTATATAAAATAAGTATCTCATAATTCTACAGAATATTCACATAACTCTTATCTCTCAATTTTGGTGCTTTTATCTACCTGGGGGAGTTTTGCTTTTTCCTTGCCTGGCTTTTTTTGGGGAGGAGGCAGGTGGGACAGAATCTTGATCACTGCAACCTCTGCCTCCTGGGTTTGAGTGATTCTTGTGGTTCAGCCTCCCTAGTAGCTGAGATTTAAAACCTGTGCCACTATACCCAGCTAATTTTTTCTCCTCAAGTGATCTGTGTGCCTTGGCCTCCCAAAATGCTGGAATTACAGGCGTGAGCCACTGTGCTCAGTCACATATTTCTATAACATTTTAAAAGACCTTTCTGGATTGAGTTAGTTCTCATTCCTATGTGTCACTTTAGGAATCTGTGTGCTAGTGCTCAGGATAGTTATCAGATTGAAATTGTCTATTCCTTTTTTTGATTAGACCGGTAAATTTTTGCACTTGGTTTATTGTTCACCAATGTGGTCCAGAAGTCAAAAAGAATCTTTAATATACTATAGGTATTTTTAAAATTATATTAATCAAATAACACATATTAAAAGCTATATTTTGGTAGATATTGTAGAGCAATAGAAATAGTTACAAAAAGCCTTTTATAGATTCGACAGTATAAAATGACACTAGTAATACAACATGTTGTGTGATATTTTGCAGCATACAAAAATGCTGATATAAAATGAGGATGCTCTAAGCAAAAATGGGTAGAATTTCTTTGTAGATTTTTGTTTGTTTTTGTTTTGTTCTTCTTTTTGAAACAGAATCTTGCTCTGTCACCCAGGCTAGAGTACAGTGGCACCATCTCAGCTCACTGCAACCTCTGCCTCCTCGGTTCAAGCAATTATCCTGCCTCAGCCTCCCAAGTAGCTGGGATTACAGGCATGTTCCACAATGCCCAGCTAATTTTTGTATTTTTAGTAGAGACGGTATTTCACCATTTTTGCCAGGCTAGTCTCAAACTCTTTAACTCAGGTGATCTCCTTGCCTCAGCCTCCCAAAGTGCTGGGATTGCAGACATGCAACACCGTGCCTAGCCTGTTTTTAAAATATAATTGAACATTGATATATTTAACACAGAGTTATTGCTTTCTTAATAAAAATAACTTAAAATTGCATGAACACATATTATAAATATCCCTCACACATCTTCCTAATAATAAAAACAAATAATATAAACATTTATTTCATGCAATTATAATTAAATTACATTTATCCCTGATTTAATATTGATTCCTTTAAACATATTATGTAATAATTAAGTTTAAGAATCTCATTACAACATTGCAACAATTAAAAGACTCATGTATAATCTATGTTCCTAGGCCTATAAGTTATCAAAAAAGTAAATGAGAATTTATCATTGTTAAATATGACAATAAGTGGTCAATATGGCAAAATGGCAATTACATGAATGAGGCAATTGAGAATTAGGTGAACTTAAAGGAAACTAAGGAGTATCCTTTAACCAATAATCTCCTTGAAGACAGAAGCTGTACCATGCTCATTCTAATTGTAGTTACAATCATGTTGCCTATCACATTAGAAATAATACATATTTGTTAAAATGATTTATGAAATTTTAATTGATTTTCCTAATGATTCAGATGGTATGTAGTATGAACACACATGATTCCCTGTCTGCTTTTTTTCAGCTGTTTTTGGTATTTGACGTGAGCCTCCTTCCAAAGAATAAAGAAAGAATGGAAACAAATGAAAACATTATGGCTAACATTCAAAAGATACGCCATTACCTAAAGTTGTATAAGCTAACCGGAAAGAAATCCTGTGCCTGTCCGACTTTATTGTAACACTGCAAATATTAATGCCAGTGTTCAAGAGGGCATGGGCAGGAATGGAAACCTACAAAGGTAAAGGGCATAGCACATATTTAGGAATGAAAGGCTACACTTATGTTAAAAAGGTTTCATTGGACTAATTCTATGTTAAACAACTTAGATCCCAAAGTAAAACAGTATACAGAGTAAGAATGTACTAGGGATGCCAGCACAGGTCATCTGGTAATGGTGACAGAAATACAATTCAATTTATTTGGGTTTATTACATATTAATATTGATGTGCTGCTTTTATGTGTCTGTCTTCTTTCATGTATCTGGTTCTGAAACAATCTGATTTTTAAAACTAACAATAACGTGTGCTGAGCCTGCATGATGAAGGACTGACCCTGAAATGTAGCCCATTCTCTAAGGTAAAGAAGACCATCTGTGAGTCCACTTAAGACATAGCAAAGCTATGTTCTACTAGATTGGAAACAAATGACATTTCTTATGTGAAATATCTACATGAGGTATCATCAATATGCGTTCTTCCTGGTTTTATGTTTTCAGTCCATTGTCCAGGAAGATAATTTATATAGCATTCATAATTGTATCTCCCATAATCTATCGACTTTTAGCTCACTATGTGGGTTCCTTTCATTAGGGTTACATACCCTTGTTCTGAGAACCATGATCCAGGCACTAAAAGCATCCTTGTTTAATAATGCCCAGAATGACTATTTATAAATAATGTTTTTTAGACAAGAAGAGTAAACTACAAGTATTTGAGGTGAAGGATATGTTCATTAGGATATGTTAATTTTACATTGTATACATATATCATAGCATCACTTTGTACCTCATAAACAATTATAATTTGCCAATATAGATTAAAATAAAAAATAAACAAAAGAAAAATGACAAATCATAATATAATGACAACTATGAATCTTTTATGGATAACAATACAAAAATGTTGAAAGCATCTGAATAAAATTATCATGTAAACTCCCACATTTCTTCACTTTAGTAATTTAAGAACACTTAAGCAATGGCATCTTTTGTATTCTTGTCTGTCATCCTTTTGCTCATTCTTATTCAACTGATATTCTTCAGTAAACCTTGTGCTGCATTTATCCTAGAGCATTCTCATTTGTGTCACTTCCTTAGATTAGATGCTTGCTAAAAACCAACGAAGATTCCTAATCTTTGCATAATATCAAGTCAAAGCTTACTTTCTCCACAAAGTCTTCATTGATGAAGCCCCTCAGGAAGTTTGCTTTCCTCCAATACAATTTTCTACTTACATATAACTTGTGGCTATCTTGTCTTTCTATTTTCTTGGCACTAATTTTTGTTTTACTGCCTGCTATTGCTGTTCTGCTTTTATTAACTATTTTGCATCTGAATAAAATGATAGAGGGGACATTATTATTTTTATTGGACAAAGGATATTTAAAATTAGGTACCAATTTGGAACACATTTCTCTGTTAACATAAAAATACATACCATTTAACTTCCTCTGTAAAATTCTATTCAATTTACATGAATTTTATTTGAAAAATGTGAGTTATAGTGCTCTATATTAGAAAATAGTAAAAACTCAAATACATTAATTAGGAATTATGTTTTTAAAGAAACGGACTTTTGTGCAATAATGCAATGATACACAGATTATTTCTAACAGTATTCTGCTTTTTTATGAATTATAAGTTACTTGATTATTACTAATGTAATTGAACTAGTTGGCTTGTGAAAAGAATGTGAAAAAGCAAGAAGATTACTAGTTTTTGAGTATCTATAATGTACAAGACGTGAGCTAGGTTAATATATATATGTATTTGATTAATTTTTCCTTAAATCTCTCAAGGTAGGGATTTTTACTACATTTTTAAATGCCATTTTTTTGTTTAGACAATGTCCTCTTACAAGACTTCATTTTCCAAGCAATAGCATATGTTAAAGATTAGGTAGAAGAGTGGGTAAATTTACTTAGTTCTCTGTTGCCCCATGGGCACGTGAGCTGAAAACATATTTTTTAATCTACACATTACCTAGCTTCTTTGACTTGAAAGGGTTGAAATAAATATATAACATGAATGTTCATTTTTTTACACTAGTTATAGCTCACTAAATCTTAATAAATGAAGTCTGCTGTTAAGGTTAGCAGAATATATACCTCATCTCCTTAAGTCAACATTGCTGGACTATTTCATAAGTTTTGAATACCCAACTTCACATTTGAAACAGCATTAGTCAACAAAAGCATTCACTTATCAAGATACCTTAGGTTTGCAATATATGTTCATTATTTACCTTCCTAAGCACTCAGCTTCTTTCAAAGGCCCTGACAAGCCAAATAAACCAGTTATTCCTCATGCAGGAGAATGTGTGAGCATGGCTTTTGTTCTTTCAATTGCAAGAGATACGTGGAAAAAAAGATTTCTTGAGAGATTTGTG
The DNA here is from genome assembly GCF_028858775.2 of Pan troglodytes. Classification (NCBI taxonomy): domain Eukaryota; kingdom Metazoa; phylum Chordata; class Mammalia; order Primates; family Hominidae; genus Pan; species Pan troglodytes. The sequence goes on along the minus strand of NC_072412.2, from coordinate 95,159,584 downwards.
AGGTGCAGGTTTTATTTGATAATCAGACACCATTTTAACTGAATGGAAAAGAAATGTACAGCACTTCCTATCGTTTATGCAATCTTTTTGCCTTCTTTATCCCAAAATGACCAGTAAAATTAATTGAGGAATTCATAAAGTTAATTAAGAAGTTCATAAAGATGGAATGGCAAAGGCTTTTGACTTCAGTTGTTTTCAATTCTGGAGTAATGAATAATTCTAACGTACTCAAATATTTTTTAACTGGTGATAATTATTAGTATTTATTTGTGTTCTAAAAGTTGGTTTATTTTCACGTTTGTTGGTAGGTTTAAAAGGGCACGCATTTGTCAGTGATCACATTTTAGAGTGCCGAGGACCAGGCTATATAATTTGGTTTATTGTATGCCAGCAGGACACCGTGTAATTTTAGAAGCTCAATGTGCTATTGTTGATGACTATTATGATGATGGTTGATGTATTTTTTTATTATCTGTACAACACTAATAATATCTTATTGCTTTAATTTTTCAATGCAACAAAATAAATGTAACAGCCAGCCATATGGAATACATTATATTGTCTACAATATGAGCAAAAACATTTACAAAGTATCTTTTTTTGGAGACGGAGTCTCGCTCTGTCCCCTAGGCTGGAGTGCAGTGGCGCGATCTGAGCTCACTGCAAGCTCCACCTCCCGGGTTCACGCCATTCTCCTGCCTCAGCCTCCCGAGTAGCTGGGACTACAGGTGCCCGCCAACACGCCCGGCTAATTTTTTGTATTTTTAGTAGAGATGGGGTTTCACCGTGTTAGCCAGGATGGTCTCGATCTCCTGACCTCGTGATCCGCCCGTCTCGGCCCCCAAAGTGCTGGGATTACAGGCGTGAGCCACCGTGCCCGGCCTACAAAGTATCTTAAAAATTAAAAATAACAAAATAATACATAGATCTAACAACATACTGAAAAAACAAATATACTCTCAAGGCATGAACTTTATTGTTTTTGCTATTTTTATTATAGAGTATCTGTCTCTTGGCTTCCTGAGAATCTGTCGTGATTAAATAGTGAATGAAAGAAACTGAATGGTATGTAACTGGCTTTTTCAAATAAAGCTAATTAGAAGTAAAGTAGCCACATAGCAATGGATGAATATTGTAATTAAAAAGAATTGCACAGATAATCTTATGAAAATTGCAGAGATAAGGGTAGATATTTATTGTTGATGAAATAATAAGCCAGGGCTGAATTTCAGTTTTTCAGTCTCATAAGAGTAATATAATTCTAAACAAAATATTTCTCTTTTAGCATTTTAAAAGTTATTATGCAAATATACATATAAATAATATTAATTAAATTATTTATAATTATTAGTAATTTGTTTTATTGAGTAGGTGTACAAAATGATTTTCATCAATTAAAAAAGCATGCAAGGAATTGATTTTTCAAAACAACTAAAATTCTACTCAAGCTAATAGCTTCCATTTAATACCATGAATACCTAGAAATATTTTCTCCTCAGCTTTTTGACTCTGCATGACAGATAGCTTTGTCAATTTAACTTTTTCGACACACATTTTCGATATCGTGACACTACTCTCTGAGGGCTAAACTATGTGGAGGTAAGTTATTTTAGAATATTTAAAAGATACCTTAAAATCACAATATTGCCTTTTTAAAATAGTTTATTGAAGGCATCTTAAAAATGATAAGGCACTAAATTTGCATTGTATTTTAGCCTAAGTATTAGCTTTAGAAAGTTCTTGGGCTAGGAGGCTGATCACCTCACATATCCTGGAAATATTTAATTAGCTCCTCTCCACCACACCCCTAAGAGCAATTCCTTACCATTCTAAATGCACAGATGCAACTTGGAAATGCACAAGAAGAAAAGATAGGGCATAAAGGCTTCTTTGCTGGGTACCTCCAACATGAGGATCTCAAGTGCCAAGGGCCTAGTTTTGATAATATGGGAAGAAATAGAAGAGAGTAAGTGTATTTCATCTCTAGACACCTCTTGCTCACTGTTGCCGGGAAATGTTACAGACTTTGCATCATTTGTCTGTATGTGTCATTTCATTCATTTTAAAACTCCCTTTAACAGATCTAATTTTTTTAATTGAGAGGTAAAAGGTGGATATATTTTCAGTGTACTTATCTGATTTTTTAAAACGTGTAAAACATGACTATCAATAATGTAGTAAACATTGACTCTTTTCTTCTTATATATTCATATACCTAATATTTCCTAGTAATGTTCTAGTTCAGTTTTTAACTTTTTCTCTTATTATTTTATTTGTCTTTTGTTGATACTTTATACTTTCATATTACTTTATCTATTAAAATATATTTAAAATTTATTTATTCATTTAAAAATCGTATTATATAATTTAAGCACAATATAATATTTAACAAAGTAATAAAATTGATTCATAATAATTATCAAATTTGAAGAAAGAGGCTACATATAAGAAAACAGTATATATTCTATATGAGAAAGGCAGGGCTTGCTCTTGCTCAAGGCCTGTTTCTAGGCCATGAGACATCTTTCTATAAATTAGAAAAATGGTTCTTTTTATGGATGGATCCAGCTCTGCAACTAGAAATCTTAATGAATAGACAGCGCTTTATGTGCAGGAAAATGGTACTGGATGCATGACTTGAAGTACAGCACACAAGCTTCATTCCATCTCCTTTACTCCCCTTGGTCAGGAACCTCTGTGTAATGCAAAATTCATACATATATATGATCATATTGCTTGTAGCACTCCTTCTAACCTCTCTATAGCACAAAATTAGTTTAATTTAAAAGTAAAAGTTAGAAATAATGTCACAAAATTACTTCAACTGCAAGATATATTAGTTTGTCAGGCCAAAATTTCTACCCATATCCAACTACCCAACTATACATACTAACTCCTGCAACTTGCCTTTGCAAATGCAAAATAACTATGCTTCTTTCCATGGCAACCCCTCTGAACTGAGACAACACTCTCTTTATATCTCATTTACTAAATGTCCTTTAAAATATGTAGAAGCACTTAAGCTTTCTGTAAAAACCTTAGCACAAAACGAAATAGAAAGTAGAATGTGTTCACGAACCTACTTCTCGTTATCAGCCCGAATTTAGTCTACATTCGAATTTAGTCTACATAACAAATACCTGTTAGAATGGAAGCCAACAGGTATTTGAACTTTCTTAGTGCAACTCTCAGAGAAACAACACAAGAGTGTGACATAATGGGCACCAGAATCACATTTCCAACAATTTTGTAAGTTTCCTATTCTCCTGGGTACGTCCTCTTAAACAAACAAAAAGTATTTAATTCACTTCCATCCAAACAAATTAAGAAAACAAGTTTCCTCTGGACTTTGCCTCATTTTGTTCTACAAATCTCTTCCAAAATTAAAACCTCTTATGACAGATATATACCCCCTTATTTTACACGGTATTACTCTTGGAATTCTATCTATAACCCTCATGATAGATGTATTGCATTCCTCTCAAACTGCTTGCATTTCCCTCATCTTTTGATGTTATCTCAATGAATCCTTTTCTTGCTATTCTAGGAATTTTCTGTACCATTGTGCCCAGAATTGGTTCCTTCCGGTGGGTTCTTTGTCTCGCTGACGTCAAGAATGAAGCTGTGGATTCTCGTGGTGAGTGTTACAGTTCTTAGAGATGGTGTGTCTGGAGTTTGTTCCTTCAGACGTTCAGATGTGTCCAGAGTTCCTTCCTTCCGGTGGGTTCATGGTCTCGCTGACTTCAGGAATGAAACCACAGACCTTCACAGTGAGTGTTACAGCTCTTAAAGGTGGCGTGTCTGAAGTTGTTTGTTCCCCCCGCAGGTGGGTTCGTGGTCTGACTGACTTCAGGAGTGAAGCCGCATGCCTTCACAGTGAGTGTTACAGCTCATAAAGGTAGTACAGATCCAAAGAGGGAGCAGCAGCAAGATGTACTGTGAAGACTGAAAGAACAAACCTTCCACAGAGTGGAAGGGGACCGGAGTGGGTTGCGCTCCTGGCTCTGGTGGCCAGCTTTTATTCCCTTATTTGGCCCTGCCCACATCCTGCTGATTGGTCCATTTTACAGAGTGCTGATTGGTCCATTTTACAGAGTGCTGATTGGTTCATTTTACAGAGTGCTGATTGTTGCATTTACAATCCTTTAGCTAGACACAGAGCACTGATTGGTGTTTTACAGAGTGCTGACTGCTGCATTTACAATCCTCTAGCTAGACAGAAAAGTTCTCCAAGTCCCCACTCGACCCAGGAAGTCCAGCTGGCTTCACCTCTCACCATTTCTCATTTCTCCATTGCAATATTTCAAAATGCCCTGTCCTGTAGCTGCCTGTGAGGTTGTAAACATCAATACAATAACATTCATAAAGAACTTACAATGTAGAGGCCTTATGCCAAAGTGTCTTTCATATTTAACAACCCAGGCAACAACAGCAACATCATCAAGAATAAATATTATCGTTTACTCTTAATCCTTTCTAGGTAATGCCCCACTTCTTTTGATCATGCCTGACATATAGAAAAAAAATGTGACTCTCTTAAATTCCAATTCTTTTCTGCTCTCAGTGCTATATGTACAACCCAGCTAATCTCCAAACTTTATATCCAAAGATCACATTTCATTCTTTGCTTCGATCACTTAGAATTTTGATAATAAAATTCTCTTATGAAATGCTTTGCTTTGTTGCCATGACACTAGTCTCTCTCTGAGTCTTCTTTATATGATGAAACTTTACTACCCATGATCCAACAGACTAATTTTCCTTTACTTACGTTTAAATCATTTTTGCACTAGGTTATTTCTTAAACCCTCTTGCCTCTTCATATTCGTGTTCTCTTCTTGTGTACTCCAAAAAGAATGTCAATAATCATGAGCACAGAGAAAACCCTGTTTTCTCTCTTTGCACATTTCAAAAAGAGTAAGAACGATCAGGCATGCTATAGTAATTTTGTGTTTATTGGTTAATATTTGAAGTGTTTAACAAGAATTATTTAAAATGGTTACTCCCATCGGTATGTCTTTATGGTTATCTATAGGAATTATACTAACCATGAAGGTTTTATACAAGGATACAATTCTCTACCTTTTAATGAGTTCTTGTCTTCCCTAACAGTTGTATTGGCAGTGATTAATTTTAATTTATTTCCCATATTAAATATAGATTGTGCATTTCAAAAGAGAAATGCTTAGTATCTCAAATGTTGGCCACTCACCCTTAGGTACTCATCTATTTTCTGCTTCTGTAGATTACTGAATTGGCTAATTACTTCAAAGCACTGTGTCTAGAATTCATTTCTGTTAAATGCTGATAATGTCTGAGTAGCAATAAGCATTTATCTACAAGATGTTTTTGTAGAATCAAAATGCCCTATATGTGTCATTTCATAACAAATAAAAGAAAAAAATTAAAATCCCAAAGCTCTTAGTGATAGTATAAGTTCCTCTGTCTACAGTGGCCTTGATTATGACAGCATGGATTAACAATCACCAAAGCCAGATATAAATTGTAATTGATGAAATAAAGACAGCTGGTTCATGAATATAAGAACATAAGAGTTGGGCATTGACTGATTGGAATGACATTTTTTGGATTAAAAAATTTATAAAATTTTTATTTTTTCTTTGCTTCAGAGAACAGAGAAAAACATTGTTTTCTGAAAAACAATTCTGCAAAAACATTGACATTAACAAAAAACACACCCGCTTGGAAAAGAGGATAACATGTTGGTCAATTGTTAAATTATATTTACTTTGATATGTCTCTGCAGGTTAAATCAATACCTGTATGAAGCTTGAAGTTCACATTTATTATGGAGGGCACTTGTAAAAGTGTATTTGAAGCCTGTAAGAGCCAGAAGGACTCAGTCATATGCTGCCTTCTGTGCCTGATGTTTTCTTTTGAACTAGGGAGAGACGTGAACATACAGTCTGTTATTGTAGTTTATGCACAAAGACTCAAATAAGAAAGATGTGGGTGTATGTATAAGAAAAGGTTTAGAAAACTTGGCATATTTTCTATGAATGTTAAGAACTTGTATTATTGTAATTCTGTAAGTCTAAATGCAATTGAAGGAGGCAAACATCTCTATGTATAATGAGATTAACTGAAACATAATTGAACAAAACTGGAAATAAAGAAAAATCTATCAATAATTAAGAAATAATGCTATTTTCTTCTAATGAAGTCATAATGTTCTCTCATTTTTAAATTCAGAAAGTAGTAACTCCAATATAAAGCACCTATAGCAGCAATCTCAGGCACTTCATTACCTGACATAATACCTTACAGTATAAAACTGTTGAGATCTAAAAATATGCAACCAGTTAAATCCGCATCCTTATTTATTTTAAGACAGTATTAAAATCATGACATTGAAAAGAATAATAATATGATATGATATGACATAATGTGATGTGATATGACATACATAATATAAAATAATATAATATATCATATCTTACTCCACATTTTGGGTTACTTGCAGAATGCTAGTATTGAACTTGGGTTGAATTCTTTGGAACAGAATGATATGGCTCAGAAAGAAAGGGAGTTAAACTAAATCCAGCGACCATCTCAGGCATTCCAGGATGAGATATTATACGATTAAAAATACAGAATTTGCCGAGGCGGGTGGATCACGAGGTCAGGAGATTGAGATCATGCTGGCTAACACGGTGAAACCCTGTCTCTACTAAAAAATAAAAAATTTAGCCGGGTGTGGTGGCACGTGCCTGTAGTCCCAGCTACTTGGGAGGCTGAGGCAGGAGAATTGCTTTAACCTGGGAGGCAGAGGTTGCAGTGAGCTGAGATCATGCCACTGCACTCTAGCCTGGGCGACAGAGTGAGACTCCATCTCAGAAAACAAAAAACAAAAACAAAACCCAGAATTTATGACAAAAGTAATTAAACACATATAAAATCATACATATCACTGTGTTGATGCATACTGTTCTGAAATTCTCTGTACTTGATTAAAAAAAAAAAACCAAATGCACATAGTGTAACTTCCATACACGAAGCCTCTTTTCTTCATCTTCGTGGCATCCATTATGGCACTTTCTGCTGAACCTAAACAGCTCATGTCCTTGTTAAAAGAAAGTTTCTAGTGGAGAGTACACAGGATATCTACTAACTAAGGCAGGACACTATGTTTGATGTCTAGATGGAGACACAAATACACATAGAGGGAGGTAGGAGTTTATAGACAAAAAAGTAGAGTATTTGGTATTATATGAATCTAAATATTAATTTGGGTCTACCAGTTACTTATTTTATGCTTTCTTCATCTGTAATATTGGGATAATACTACTCGACTTTTAAAATATTAAGCACAGTGCTTTGCATGTGGTAGGGATTTAACATTTTAAAATGCTTACATTAAGGTAGTATTTTAGTCAAAGCTGTGCCTTTGAAATAGCTAAGCATCCTGTCATAGGTTACTAATATAAGTCAGGCATACTGTGAAATGCTTCTGGAAGGAGTTTCAGGTTTGTAAGACAGAGGATTCCATCTTTTAAATTTACTACCCCCAGCAAGAGTCATAGAAAGGAACATATCTATATTCTTTTGTTTTTTGGCAATTATTGCATTCATGGCAAGTATCTAAATATTTATTCAATAAGAAAAAGATCCATCTTTTCTTAGAAAACATGTCAAAAGGAAATGCTGTTGGCCCTGATCTTGGATCTACATATTCCTGCAAAGATACACCCCACTGCAATAAAAGGGACTAATGCATGCATCAGAATTACTGCAAAAAAAATACTGCCTTTCCTGACACAGAATTAGTGATCAAAATCAAAATTGTGAACCTCACCAATTGTAGTTTTTGATGTTATACATCTGAGTGGAAGCAAATTTGATAATGTAGTTGTCCAATTAGACATGGAGCATTAACTGCTCATTGCGATGAAGAAGGCAGGATATCTTATGTGGAGTTAGAGAATGGCTTAGATGAAGTACAAGGGCAGAGTTATAGACTTTTTTAAAGGGTAGTTTTATAATGGTTCTGACAAAAATGAAAGAAAGCACAAAAATCTCTCTTTGGAAAACACAGATGCTGTCATCTTCATACCAGCTCTTTTTTTTGTTAATGACCTCTAGCTTAACTTCCAAATATACTAAAACCATCCCTAGTTTTTATGTGCTCAGAGACATCAATGAGCCAATACCATTGACTTTGTTTATGGCTTGGTGCCAAAAGAAATGTGTTATATTTGATATATCCATTCTCACTATTAAAGAGGTTATCTATCAAATCTACATCTGAGGACATCTACATTGATGCAGGAAATTTTGATTAATGAAGCTCCCTCATCACAAAGTAAAATGAAGCACACAGTGACATTAGTGAGAAAACTAGGGCTGTCAGTTTTCTCTATATTGTCTGTGAAGTTGCTAAGCTCAGCATTTCTTATAACATCTGGGCCACAACTGATACCGAGCTCCTCTGTGAAGGGATTTACTTCTGGACCCTTATCACTCCACCCTTATCCAATTATATGTACTTTTTCCACTTCCTCTTAATATCTGGATAAACATAGACTTGTTGTGGTAGCAATTGCACTGAACAAAGAGAATATTTAGTTTTCCTTCAGTTCTAAATATAGACTGCATGAAAATAACTTCACATAGTATAGGAATATAATGAAAACTCATTTTCTGTTTGAATTAGCCATTTCTGTTTGAATTTTTCCCATGGATAGCATTTAAGGACACCGACAAACACTGCACAGAATTTTACAACCAGATATCTGTGAGAAATTGTGATTTATTTTCGCTACCGAGATATACTACACCCCAAACCCAGATAAAGTGTCAGAATTTAATAGAAATGCATACTAGAATCAACAAAAGTGCGTACAATGATGCTTCTTGAAGGTTCATGATAACATGATAACCCTTTCCCTAATAATGTATGTTAGTGTGTAGGGGTGTGTGTGTGTGTGTGTGTGTGTGTGTGTGTGTTGGGGGGTGTGGCGATGCAGAATAATCGCAGAATAATCTTCTTAGAGCTGAACTCTCATCCACTCTCAGATGGTTTTGGTTTTCCAGCATTAACTTTGTAAGAGGTTCTTTTCATTCATTCTTTTTTCCTTGTGTTTTTTTTTTTAATTTTGGGGAATTTGTTGACATAGTGCCTTCAATAACCCTAGCCCCTAAATATTATTTATTTCCTTACATTCACTGGTAGTGTTAGTAAATAGAAAAGTCATATTTTTCTGAATATTGGTTATAATTTGTTTGGCTATAATGTATCCAACACATTTTACTGTGATATGAAAAAAATAATAAAATTATTATGTGTCAATTTAGAATCTGCTTTTTCCCAAATTTATTGATAATGCTTTTCTGAACCCTTTCAAATTTAAATAAATTTTAAAGATATACCTCCAGGTAGTACATATTCCTGAATATAGTGGAATATCTGCAAACACAAGTCTTTGCAAAGAGGCCTGAGTTTCAGCAATTTTCCATGGCACCTCTAAATTTTGAAAAACTCATTGTATAAATGAATGTGTTTATCCACTTTCCTACTCTAAGAGTATCTGCTAAACTGAAACTGAACTAGCTTCCTACTAAGCAATCTAGGGCATTCTGTATATAAGAGAATTTAAACAAACCAATATTTTGCAATAATCTGCACACATATTAATTTTCTCTGATTTTATCTGCCCTATAACAATACTCAATTAACATGGGCTTGGTACTTTGAGATACTACTATTAAGTAGCAATTCTTTAATGAGATCCTTCAAATAATTGACTTTCCTTGACAAAAATAATTACTGTAGAACACTGCCCAATCATTCTGGGCAGTGAAAATGTTAGATGAAACTGCCACTCTAGCCATAGGTTATTTCACATCTCAATAATGAAGGATAAAAAATGGCTCTCAGCTAAAATTTTGTAGGTATTGTAGAATTATAGGAGCTAAAGCTATTCAAATCAGACCTTTTGTCTTTTAATCAGCTAGTGTAAGAGAGAAGTTGCCTCATACTGCCTTGCAGCCTCTATCTCCTGGTTTCCCAGGATGCACTAAACGTGTAGTTCAATTTAAAGTAGTTACCAGTCACCGGCTGAAACCACCAAATCGTGAACCAAACCTTTAAGTGGAAGGAGCTAGTCCCTTTAATTCTGGCAACTTCTGATAGGTTAGTAGTGTTGAATAATATTCAATAGCAGTGTACTGTTCAGAAATTCTCTCATCTCCAAAACCACTACACATAATTCCAAGTACACTATAATACCCCCATGAATAGATGGGCCTCTTCTTAAAATTTACATAATCCTAGTCCTATCAGAGTACACAATAAAACATTAATACAAATGTATTCATTTTCTTTAACAGCTCCATAAAGTGATTTGATAAATTGATTACAGGGTTTCTTATACCTTAGTTATTTGGGTATAACCTAAGTCCTTAGCAACTCCACAAGCTTTGTATAATTTTACTTCTTCAAAACTCAATTAGAGTTTGAATTTCTGGATCTGCAGAGAATGTCCTATTTGCATTTGCTTCCTTTTCCTAATACTACTTCTTCATTGTCTCCACATGTTTCTATTGTCATTCTACACTAATATTTCTATCTCCTATTAAAATAGAATAAAACAACAACTAATGAAACAAATAAAACTTGCCAAATATCCTTAAAAACTCAGCAATTTCCATGACACCTCTTTGGGTTTATAAATTAGGCAGCACCAGCACCCTTCTGTGAATTTCCTCCTGGCAGATTCTGCTCCCAGTGAGAAGACACAGCAACTTTACATCCCAAGGGTCTACAAGACTAAATACATAAATAAGCAAACATCTCTTATGTTGCAGTTTGCTCTTTTTCTCAAACAACTGGGAGAGTAAAATACATTTAATGCTACTCAATTACTTTTGGGGGGCTACTTTTTCAAATGATTTATACACAAAAATGATTTGCATTTCTCTTGCTACATAATCTTGAGCTTATTCCAAACAAACAAAAAAACCCTTCACTCCTACCAAGGTCACACTAAAATAGGGCATGCTAATTGTTTTTCTCCATTTACAGGTTTCATTTTGGGGTTGCAAACTGTTGGTAAGGAAAAAGACCAAGGGAGATTGGTAGGAGTTGTATCATGTTGGTAAAGGTGAAGGCAATATCCATGATTGTAGTAAATTTTACTGGAATGGAAAACCAAGGGCTTGGCTTTATTTATAGCTGTCTACTACATTTTGTACTTATTAAAAAGTAAAATTAACCAACAACTAAAGTTCAGATATTTATTTTCAGATGGGTGAGGTTTTCAGTTTCCTTTGACTACATCTCACTTATTTATTTTATCATTTTTATTTCTGTCCTGCTGCTTGCAGGACTCAAAACAAATTTTCTTTTCTTTTTTTTTTTTTTGAGATGGAGTCTTGCCCTGTCGCCCAGGCTGGAGTGCAGTGGCGCGATCTAGGCTCACTGTAAGCTCCTCCTCCCGGGTTCACGCCATTCTCTTGCCTCAGCCTCCGGAGTAGCTGGGACTACAGGCACCCGCCACCAAGCCCGGCTAATTTTTTTTTTTTTTTGTATTTTTAGTAGAGACGGGGTTTCACCGTGTTAGCCAGGATGGTCTCGATCTCCTGACCTCATGATCCACCCGCCTCGGCCTCCCAAAGTGCTGGGATTACAGGCTTGAGCCACCGCTCCCGGCCAACAAATTTTCTTAAACATATTTTCTTTGTCTATAGAAAGAACATTACATTTTGGTTTACACAAAAATTCAGTACTATGAAGTTTGAAAACAATAAAGTGAATATGAGAAATTTTCTAAACGGAAGATGTAAACATTACAATCCTTGGATTCTATTCAAGCTAAGTATGAGTTTATTAACCAACAGAATTCTTAACTGCGATGAGGCTGACAGGCAGTCATAAGATGTATAGAAACATAATTATTAGCAGTTTTTAATTAAATCATTTTGCTTCCTTCGAAAGAGTTATTTTATTTTATTACACGTGCTACTTTAAGCGATTTCAATCCCTTGTAAAAGTAAGTCAGCCAGGCGCGGTGGCTCATGCCTGTAATCCCAGCACTTTGGGAAGCCGAGGCGGGTGGATCACGAGGTCAGGATATCGAGACCATCCTGGCTAACACAGTGAAACCCCGTCTCTACTAAAAATACAAAAAATTAGCCGGGCGTGATGGCGGGTGCCTGTGGGCCCAGCTACTCAGGAGGCTGAGGCAGGAGAATAGCATGAACCCGGGAGGCAGAGCTTGCAGTGAGCCTAGACCGCGCCACTGCACTCCAGCCTGGGTGACAGAGCAAGACTCCGTCTCAAAAAAAAAAAAAAAAAAAAAAAAAAAGTCAATGCTCAATTTTTTTTTCCTGCGGTTAAACTCTCAGCACAATTCCCTGAGTAGACAAAAAAAAAAAGTACAACCATAGGCTTATTGTTGCTAAGAGAAAGAAAGCATGGGGAGGGACAGATAGTTAACTAGACGCAGCCACAAAACACTCCTCCCACACACACACACACACCAAAAAAACCCACAAAAATATTGAGTAATCCGTCACACTTAGAGGAGATTTTTTAAGAGAAAACACTGAAAGTCAACAGAGAAGTGCCACAGACACTGAGGTTGAAGACGGAGGAAGCTGAGGCGCCTGCGTGGAGTTGCTGAATGCCAGGACCAGCTCCTGGTCCTGAACAGGTTCTAAGGAAGGGTTGAGTGAAAGAGCTCTTGCGTACTACACTACTGCTGTGGACCTCTGGGATCCTAACTACAAGAGATCCCATTACTCCCATAGGCATTCGTATTGACAAGGGGAACTGCCTGGAGAGTGGGCAGAGGCAGCTCAAACCTGTACAAAGTCCCGAAGGTTTTACGCATAGGGCTGCTACAGCCAAATGCTATCATAGGTGCCCATCTTTCAAGGCTTTCTATCTTGCTCTGAATGACTCTAGTCCCTGCTGAGCTGGGCTGGGAGAGACAAGGGCTGCCTTTCCTTCAAGACTGATCTGATTTGCATGCCCCCTTGTCTGCCTGCCCCTCCCAAAGTCTGTGACTGGCCGCTCCCACAAGAGTGGGCACACAGCACAACTTTCACTGCCCCACCCGAGTGTTTTGCCAGTGGCCTGAGAGCAATTTGGCCCCTCTAGCACAGTGAGTGCTCAACCCCAAGGGATGAGAGGACACAGCCACAGGCCTGTGCTCAACCCCTCAGTCATCAAGCACACTGCCCAGGGATATTGAACTGAAATCTGTGGCCTGAGCTTGAGGCAGGGAGGTGCCTCACTCTCAGAACTCTGAGAAAAGTTAGGACCGGGTTTGTGCACCGGGGCACTAGAACTAGGCATCTCTCCCTCTGCAACACAACTCAAGAAAGGGTGTAGCCTGTTGGCCAGCCACAGCTTCTGTCCAAGAGAGCTCTGTGGCCCAGAATACCTGGAACAGCCCAGCACTCTTGGCACAGGATTTCTTAGGATAAAATTAGCTTGTTAAGCCTGCTCCTGGGAAAGACATTGAAAGGAAATCCAGGCAGGAGAGCACAAGCTAGGTGGTCCCCACAACCATCTGCTGGGCAAAACACCCCAGGCCATTGGTGCCACACCAGCTTCACACTTCCAACACACTGCAGTGCCTGGGGATCCTCCTCCCTTGACCCACTGTATCTCTAGACCACCCACAGAAATGCCACACAACATACTTTGACTCTACCAAGCTCAGAGGACCAACAGATCCCTAGGGAGTTGCCGGCCTAATGGTGACCTACCTTCAGCTCAAGCTGCCCCTATGGAATGGGGAAGAGCAGCCCACCAGGGCCCCACTTAGGGCTAAGTAAAGGTAGGAATGGTTCCAGTGATTTCCGGGGGTTCCCCCAAGGCCTAGGAGCAAACATGGTGAGGGGGTCATCTCTTGTCCCCTCTCCCTATCCCCAGAGCACTGCCGCAAATGAACTGGAATACGGAAGAGGCACGTGGCTGTGTGAGAGCCTCTCTGCTGGTCTTTACACTTAAATATCACCTGATGGATTGCACCAAAAAAAAAAAAAAAAAAAAAAAGCCTTCAGCATGCATCACCTGTGAAACCAAATGCAAGAAACTAGCCACAATGAAGGAACCCATACAGAGCTTTGGCCCTTTGAAAACACCCAGAAATGAAGCCAATAGACTATTCACAACATATGCCACAATCAAACCCTCAAGGGAAAAAATAAAAACAATAAAAAACAAAAAACACACCCAAATGACAGCAACTTCAAAAAGAAAAAGAAACACCAGCCTTCTCAGATGAGAAGAAATTAGCTGTATTTTTAGTTCTTAGAGAAATCTCCAAACTGCTTTCCACAGTGGCTGAACTAATTTACATTCCCACCAACAGTGCATAAGCATTCCCTTTTCTCTGCAGCTCCTCCAACATCTGTTGTCTTTTGACTTTTTAATAATAGCCATTTTGACTAGTGTGAGATGGTTTCTTCTTGTGGTTTTCAGGTATTTTTTTCACATGCTTCTTGGCTGCTTGTATGTCTTCTTTTGAGAAGTATCTATTCATTTCTTGCCTGTTTTTTAATGGAATTATTTTTAAGGTTTTGCTTATTGGTTTATTTAAGTTTCTTATAGATTTTAGATATTAGACCTTTGTCAGATATAATACATAGTTTGCTAATATTTTCTCACATTCTGTAGATTGTCTGCTTATTCTTTTTATAATTTATTTTGCTGTGCACAAGAACTTTGGCAATTCAAAAAGTCATAGCATTTCTTTACCTCCAAAGGATTCCACAAGCTCTCCAGCAATAGATCCTAAACAGATTGAATTGCCTGAGACAAGAGACATAGAATTCAGAGTCTGAATGGCAACTAAATTCAAGAGAAAGTTGAAACCCAATAGAAGAGAGCCAGTAAAATGATCCCAGAGCTAAAAGATGTTATAGCCATATTAAGGAAGAACCAAACTGAATGTGTTTGGAATTTAAAAATTCACTATAGGCATCTCAAATACAATTAGAAACCTTAGCAACACACTAAACCAAGCTGAGGAAAGAATTTCAGAACTCAAGGACGAGTTCTTTGAATCAATTCAGTGAGAAAATAATAAAGAAAAAATCACTTTAAAAATGAACATAATCATCAAGAAACATGAGATTATGTAAAAACACCAATTCTGTGACTCACTGGCATTTCTGAGAGAGAAGGAGAAATAATAAGCAAATTGGAAAACATATCTGAGGATATAGGTCATGAAAATTTCCCCAATTGTGCTAGAGAGGTCAACATACAAATTCAAGAAATTGAGAGAACCCCTGTGAGATACAATATAAGATGATCATCACCAAGACACATAGTCATCAGATTCTCCAAAGTCAATGTGAAAAAAACATCTTAAAAGCAGCAAGAGAAAAGGGTCAGATCACTTACAAAAGGAACCCCATCATGCTAACAGTGGATTTCTTAGCAGAAACCTTACAAGCCAGAAGAGATTGGGAGCCTATTATTAGCATCCTTAAAGAAAATAAATTTCAACCAAGAATTTCATATCCTGCCAAACTAAACCTCATAAATGGAGGATAAACAAAATATTTTCCAGACAGCAAATGCTAAGGGAATTTGTTCCCACTAGGTGAGTCTTACAAGAGAGCCTTAAGGAAGTTCTAAATATGGAAGCAAGAGAACGATACCTGCTACCACAAAAACCCACTTAAATACGTAGCTCACAAATCGCATAAAGCAACTACACAATAAGGACTACGAAGCAACCAGACAAAAACATCAAAAAAAAACCCCTCACATAGCAATATTAATCTTGAGTTTAAATGGTCTAAATGCCCCACCTAAAAAGCACCGAGTGATAAGTTGGGTAGAAAAACAAGACCCAATTGTCTGCTGTCTTTAAGAGATCCATCTCACATGTAGCCATAACCACAGGCTCAAAGTAAAGGAATGGAGAAAGATCTATCATGCAATGGAAAACAGAAGAGAGCAGGGGTCATGATTCTTATACCAGATTAAACAGACTTTAAACCAACAATAGTAAAAAGGACAAAAAAGACAATATGTAACGATTAAAGTTTCAATTCAGCAAGAAGACTTTACTAATTATATGCACACTCAACATTGGAGTATCCAGATTCATAAAACATGTGATTTCAGACCTATGAAAATATTTACACAGGCATGTAATAACAGTGGGAGACTTCAACATGTGTTACATATATACCATTGAATACAACATAGCTATAAAAAAACAAAATTACGTCCTTTGCAGCAACATGAATGTAGCTAGAGGCCATTATCCTAAGTGAACTAATGCAGAATTGGAAAATCAAATACTCCATGTTTTCACTTACAAGTGGGAGCTGAACATTGGGTACACATGGACGAAAGATGAGAACGATAGACACTGAAGACTATAACTAGGGAAGGGGAGGCTCAAGGGTTGAAAAACTATCTATCGGGTGCTAGGCTTACTACCTGGGTGATGGGTTCAATTATACACCAAATTTCAACATCACACCATATATCTTTTTTTTTTTTTTTGTGAGATGGAGTCTCCCTCTGTCACCCAGGCTGGAGTGCAGTTGCACAATCTCGGCTCACTGCAAGCGCCACTTCCGGGGTTCACACCATTCTCCTGCCTTAGCCTCCTGAGTAGCTGGGACTACAGGTACCCACCACCACATCTGGCTAATTTTTATATTTTTAGTCAAGACGGGGTTTCACCGTGTTAGCCAGGATGGTCTCCATCTCCTGAGCTCGTGACCCACCCACCTCGGCCTCCCAGAGTGCTGGGATTACAGGCGTGAGCCACCGTGCCCAGCCTCATCACAGCATATATCCTTATGACAAACTTGCACATATGCACCCTGAATCTAAAATAAAAGTTGAAAAGAAGAAATAAAACCAAAATCAAAGTGTTTAGTATATATTTAAAGCTTTATATCTAAATATGGTATTAATTGATATGCTTTATTATCTACTTGATTTTTATTATCTTACATGAACTTTCTACACACTGACTTCTCTCTGATAGTTCTCATGCAATTTTCTGTGATAATAAACATGTTTATGCTTATTAATTACTAAGGACATTATTACAGTGGAAATTATCATAGCTAGAACTCAAAATCAAATGCATATATTCTATTTTTAAAAATTGTTTTCCAGGGCCAGGTGCAGTGGCTCACGCCTGTAATCCCAGCACTCTGGGAGGCCAAGGCAGGCGGATCTTGAGGTCAGGAGATCGAGACCATCCTGGCTAACACGGTGAAAGCCCGTCTCTACTAAAAATACAAAAAAATTAGCCGGGCATGGTGGCGGGCACCTGTAGTGAGCTACTCAGGAGTAGTCAGCTACTCGGGAGGCTGAGGCAGGAGAATGGCTTGAGCCCAGGAGGCAGAGCTTGCAGTGAGCCAAGATCGCGCCACTGCATTCCAGCCTGGGCGACAGAGCGAGACTCTGTCTCAAAAAAAATTGTTTTCCATGGGGATACTGGTTAATAATTCTGAAACCATTATACATATATACTAGAATTAAACAATTAAATAAATGATTGGCAGATAGTAGAAGCCAGGTTTGTTACTTTTGGAGTAGGAGGTAACAGATGAGCAAAGGGTAGCAGCTTGGACAATCATGGATTAATTGATTAAAGTGGAGACATCACTATGAATTTAATGTTTAGCTTAATACAGACACAAATGGTTATGCATAGGAATATTTCTAGATATGTATAAAAACTTGGGTTAGTATACACTTATATATTTTCTTGTTCTATGCCTTTCTGGTAAGAGGGACTAAAAATGAGGATACACAAGCTGTGATGAGCAAAACTAGCACACAGATGTTGGTTTCTAATACCATTTTCTAATGCTTTTACAGTCCACTACCATTACCTAACTGAATACAAACAAATCACTATCACATTTTACTATAATATTTCAAATGCAATTATATGTAAATGTTAGGTGTTTTGTTTGCTTATTTGCATATTGTATGGCAATAAAAGCAAATAGCTGAGAATTAACTTTGTATTAACATTACAGTGCAGAGTTAGTATTCATGAAAAATAAAAGCCAGGAGACTGAACTTTCCTTAAAAACATACAAACTCAGGAAATCCTGAGTAGATTTAGTGAGGGCTTGGGGTTTCCACAGGGTGGAAATAGGGCTTTAAAGCAATTGTATCTGAACCTAACTAGAATGACATCTGATTCATCATCTACTTAGAAACACAAGAAACAGGAATATAGTGATAAAAGCAAGTCATGAGAAGTCAAGATAACTAAAATAGAATGTTAAATATGGAAGAAACAATAGGTTTATTTAAGCTAGAACTTTCATTATAAAAATGAGAAACCAAAGTTTCTTGTGAAAGTAAAACCTGGGTGGGCACAGTGGCTCATGCCTTTAATCCCAGCACTTTGGGAGGAATTTGACTTTGTGACTGCTTGAGACCAAGAGACAAGCATGGACAACATGGTGAGAACTCTCTAAAAAAAATGTTTTTTTTAAAAGTCAGCTGGCCCTGGTGGCACATAGCTATAGTCCTAGCTACTTGGGAGACTAAAGTGGGAGGATTGCTGGAGCCCAAGATTTCAAGGTTGCAATGGTGTGATCTCACCACTGCACTCCAGGCTGGGGGACAGAGCAAGACTCTGTCTCTAAAAGAAATAAAAGGAAAAGAAAGTAAAACCTAAGGTGGGCATGAAGAATGGCTAGGAGTTACCCATAATGAACAGAGAAAGAATTTTGAAAACAAAGAAATATTATGTTACAAAGAACTGGAGGTGAGAAAGTATACATGGTATAAATAGAAACAAAAAACTAATATTTAGAAAAATTTCCAGATTTTTTATGACAATAAAATAGATGAAAGATATCTTTTATGATCTTACTAACATCATAATTGAATTTGTCTTCTCAATGCTGAAAGAGTATATCAGAAATGCAAGAAACATGAATAGATTATTTCCTAAAAAATAATTTCAACCTTCATTTCAAGACACCGATATATATATATATATATATTATACATATATAAAAACAAATAATTAGGCAGTGTATATACTATATCATATATATGTCATTCATATATAAATATTAATGCATACAAATATATATACACATACATATATATCTATATAAATGGTAGAAAGAAATTTGTCAAGAAAGATATAGAGACCAAAATCTCAAAAAAGCAAAATAGTTCTGTGTGGGCAGACGGTGAACAGGACCCTTTCCTCTCCTATGTAAAGTTTTGATCTTTGATTAACTGCTTAGCCCTTTTCCTCTAATAATACCTTGATAAAGTGTTATATCAATTCAATAACTATGCAGCATTGTTTTTGATGAAAAGACATCTGATGAGAAAACTGCATCTGGCCTAGAGGAAGCAAAAATACTTGACAGTAGTCATAGCTTTGAGTTCCTCTGGGCGTAGTGATTCCTATAACTGGGACTGCCACTTATGAAAGCCCTAAGGCTGTTTTTAGATACAGTGGCTTCTCTTAGAAATAAGACATCTAAGCCAGGGCTATTTCTGAAAAGGAATTATTGTAACCATTGAAGTAGATATTGAAAAATATCATAAACTTAGATAACATATACTTATCACTCAATTACTAATAAAGGAAAGTACATATATCTTGACTCCATAAAAAGAAGTGTCAATACAGAACAATGTGAACAAGCTTCCAACAAATATTTACTGAATCTCTGTGTCATGCACTAGAAAGAAAATACATATACATTAATTTTTAAAGTATATAATTAGGATATAAAAAATGAGACAATTTTTTTTGAAAGACAGCCGAAATTCACAGTAGATAACTTACTGCTTTCTTGCACACAAGTACATGGCTATAAGTTTACATACCAGTATATAATGAAGCTAAGAACATCATTCATGGTAAATATTTTATAGCACGAGAAATTGCTTAGGTAAAAAGTAGACAAACATATTTGTAAATTAAATACAAAGGCATTCCTTGTTTTATTGTGCTTTACTTTATTGTGCTTCATAGCTTGTTCCTTTAATGCCCTGATAAAGTGTTATATCAACTCAGTAAGTAAGCACATAGATATTGTGCTTTTTACAAATTCAAGTGTTGTGTTAACTCTGCATTGAGCAAGTCTATCTGTGCCATTTTTTCAGTAGCATTGGTTTACTTTGGGTCTTTGCATCGCATTTTGATAATACTCAGAGTATTTCAAACTTCTCTATTATTATAGATGCGACCAGTCTTTGATGTTCCTATTGTGATTGTTTTTGGTATGTCACTAACCACACCTGTAGAAGATGGTGATTTTTTTTTTTTTTTTCTGAGACAAGGTTTTGCTCTGTCACCCAGGCAGGAGTGCAGTGGCAATTATGGCTCACTGCAGCCTAGACTTCCTGGGCTCAAGTGATTCTCCCACCCCAGCCTCCTGAGTAGCTGGAACTACAGACATACACCATCACACCTAGCTAATTTTTGTATTAGCAGAGACA
This sequence comes from Pan troglodytes, assembly GCF_028858775.2. NCBI lineage: Eukaryota > Metazoa > Chordata > Mammalia > Primates > Hominidae > Pan > Pan troglodytes. The sequence goes on along the minus strand of NC_072412.2, from coordinate 95,139,135 downwards.
GGGTTTTGCTGTGTTGCCCAGGCTGGCCTCGAACTCCTGAACTCAAGTTATCTGCCCAACTAGTCCTCCCAAAATGCTGGGATTACAGGTGTAAGCCACCGCACCTGGACTTAAGGTGGTGAACTTAATCCATAAATATTTTGTCTGTACTTATTGCTCCACTGACTGGCCTTTCCTCTCTTGCCCTCTCCTCAGGCCTTCCTTTTTCTAAGGCACAACAAATTGAAATTAGGCCAATCAACAGCCCTACAGTGGCCTCTAAGTGTTCAAGTGAAAGAAAGAGTCACACATCTTTCACTTCCAATGCAAAGCTAGAAATAATTAAGTTTAGTGAGGAAGGCGTGTTGAAAGCTGAAATAAGCTAAAAGCTAGGCCTCTTGCACCAAACATTTCATCAAATTGTGAATGAAAATGAAAAGTTATTGAAGAAAATTAGAAGTCCTACTCCATCAAACACATGAATGATAAGAAAGTAAAACAGATTTATGCTAACATGGAGGAAGTTTTAATGGTTTGGATAGAAGATCAAACAAGCTACATTCTCTTAAACCAAAGCCTAATCTAGAGACAGGCCTTAATTTTCTTTAATTCTATGAAGGCCAAGGGAGGTAAGAAAGCTGCAGAAGAAAAGTTTGAAGCTAACAGAGGTTGGCTATGCGGTTTAAGAAAACAAGCTCTCTCAATATCAAAAAAAGCAAGGTGAAACAGCAAGTGCTGATGGAGAAGCTGCGGCAAATAATCCAGAATATCTAGCTAAGATAATTGAGGAAGGAGGCTAACAACAGATTTTCAGTGTAGAAGAAACAGTCTTAAGTCAGGAAATGTCATCTAAGATTTTCATAGCTGGAGAGCATAAGTCAATACCTAGATTCAAAGCTTTAAAGGACTTGCTGACTCTTATTAGAGGCGAATGCAGCTGGTGGCTTCAAGGTGAAGCCAGTGCTCATTCATCATTGCAAAAATTTTCGAATCCTTAAGAATTACTCTAAATCTACTCTGCCTGTGCTGTATAAATGGAAAAAGCAAAGCCTAGATGACAGCACACCTGTTCCCTAAATATTTTAAGCCCACTATTGAGAACTATTTCTCAGAAAACAAGATTCTTTTCAAAAATTATTGCTCAGTGACAATACATCTGGTCACCCAAGATCTCTGATAGACATGTAAAAGAAAATACATGTTTTCATGCCTGCTAACACAATATCCATTTTGCAGCCAATGTATCAACTTTCAAGTTTATATTTTTTAAGAAATAGATTTCATAACACTATAGCTGCCATAGATTGTGATTCCCCTATTAGATCTGGGCAAAGTAAAATGAAAACTTTTTGGAAAAGATTCCAGATGACATTAAGAACATTTGTGATTAACTGGAGGAGTTTGAAATATCAACATTAACAAGAGTTTGGAAGAAGTTGATTCCGACCTTCATGGATGACTGAGGGGTCCAAGACTTTAACAGAGGGAATAACAGCAGATGTTATAAGGCAGCAGCGGATTTTGAGATGACTGACTCCAAGTTTAAAAGTTCTTCTGTGGGGAAAATGCTATCAAGCATCATCACATGTTACAAAGCAACCATTCATGAAAAGAAGAGTCAAATGATGTGGCCAACTTGACTGTTGTCTTATTTTAAGAAATTGCCAGGCTGAGTGTGGTGGCTCACGCCTGTAATCCCAGCACTTTGGGAGGCCAAGGCAGGTGGATCACCTGAGGTCAGGAGTCCAAAACCAGCCTGGCCAACATGGTGAAACCCCATCTCTACTAAAAATACAAAAATTAGCCAGGCGTGGTGGCAGGTGCCTGTAATCCCAGCTACCTGGGAGGCTAAGGCAGGAGAATTACTTGAATCTGGGGGCTGGAGGTTGCAATAAGCCGAAGATCATGCCACTTCACTCCAGACTGGGTGAAAGAGCAAGACTCCATCTCAAAAAAAAAAAAAAAAAGAAAGAAAGAAAGAAAAAGAAAGTGCCACAGCCAACCCAACTTTCATCAGCCATCATCCTGATCAATCAGCAAGCATCAACATTGAGTTAAGAACTTCCAGAGCAAAAAGATTATGACTCACTGAAGGCTCAGATGATTGTTAGCATTTTTTGCAATAAACTATTTTTAAATTAATATATGTACATTGCTTTTTATACATAATGTTATTGCACATTTAATAGACTACAGTATGGTGTAAACATAACTTTTACATGCACTGAGAAATCTCAGAAAGTTCTTGAGAGTCATTTTATTATAGTTGTCTGGAACTAAACCCACAATATCTCTGTGGTATACCTGTATATATATGTTCATTTAAAAAAAATGCTAAATGGAAAAACAGCAATGTGCCAATAATGTTATTCTCTGGCTAGGAGATTTAAAATAGCTTTTCTTTTTGTGTGTATGCATTTCTTCATTATTTTATGGCAATATGCATATAATAGTTCAAAATAAACTTATTTCAGGCATATAATATGTCAGTGAAAATTAAACCTGTAAAGAGTTTAACAATGTGCCAAATATTTGTCAGTGGCAGGTAGAAAACCAAGTAGTAACTGTCCATTTTATTAATTGAGTTTGTATTATTATTACCAGACGTGTTTGAATGTAGTGTCATAAAGTCCTATGGAAATCAGGAGAAAGCTTAATTGCTACCTCCAGAGAACAGTGAAAATTTACACATTTGTTTAAACACTATCTTATAGAAATAAGATGTGCTTGAGTTTGGAGTCTTACAACTTCACAAAATATCAAGCACTTTTAGAACTAACCCTTTGTAAATTCTTATATTTTTTACAATTAAAAAAATTACAATAAAATTAAAAACAAAAATACAGTTTAAACATTCAAAATTTTAACTATATCACATAATAATGATTTTACTCATAACTATACTACATATCATGTACATTAGTTTTTTATACACTCACTGAGATTTAGCATGGAAATTTAATATTGTGACTCCTCAGTTTAGAATTATTTATATATTTAGGCTCAATATGTATTGCAGAGGCTTAATTTCTGAAATTTACGGCTACAGTTAATACACAGGTCATAGACTCACAGTATCTTTTTCCTGTAACATTCGTATGTCACCAAATTAAGGATTAAATAAATTTTTATTTTTGTTTGAAAAGCTACAATAATATTCAGAATAAATGCAAACAATGTATTTTTCCTATTTTATCTACATTTTTAAAAATCATAATTTATATCCATTTTATGTGTCATGAACATCTAGATACAAAAGTAGGATTTATTTTCTTGATGTCTACCCTCCAAGAGAGGTTGTGAGCATTCATCTTAATCAGGACACCTTTAGGAGTACATGCTATGACTCTAAAACAAAAACATAAATAACAGAACATACTGAATAACTACAGCAATTTTATATATTCTAAAATATTAATAAACCAATTGCTGTCCTCAAAGCAAAGTAAGACCCTATTTGTTTTTCATGTGGAATAGAACACAAAATTTTTAGTTGAAGATGAAGCCACAGCCTGTGAAGCAGTAGTACCAAACACAGTCAATAGTGACTTGCATTGGACTTCAGAGAAGATTATCTGACAAGTGGCAATACTGCTATACTTCAGGTAAAATTACAGTCCCATTAGCTGAGAGTGCAACACACAATGTGTATAAAATTGTAAACTTATATACAGAGGTGATAAAAGAAAAAAAGAAATCCAGGAAGATTTAGACTTAGCTACTAGGCTCTGTAAACGACATTGTAATTGCAGGATGGAAATCCTGAGCTATTAATAGAAACCACATCTACGAATTAGGCTCTTGGGGGACCAAGATAAGAAAAGAGACAAACAAAATAATATATGAGAGTAAGACAGACAGATAGATAGATGATTGGTAGATTGGTAGATAGACAGACAGATAGATAGATAGATAGATAGATAGATAGATAAATGGATGCCACTTTCTTAAAGTGGCCAATTTAAAAATAATATTTTTAAATAAAAATAAAAAAATTTACTTGATAAGACTGGCCACTTTATTTCATGAAATCAAGTGGCCAGGCTTATCAAGAAAAATGATACTAAGAAGTACAACAAAATAGAGTATATATTTATTCTCAAAAACATGCAAGAAAATATAGGCACATAAGACTACGTGTGTGTGTATATGTGTGTGTGTGTGTGTGTGTGTGTGAACTATTGCTGCAGCTTCTTCACTCCTGTAGTTCAGTGAGCAGGAGGGAGTGTTACAGCCCTTTCACTCCTGCAGTTTTGTAAGTTCCCAGTTCTTGCCTCACAACAAAGAAGAATGAGATACACTGACACCAGAGGGTGAGTAAGGTAGAGTAGAATTTTACTGAGTGACAGAAGGAAAGCTATCAGCAGTGAGAGGGCACCCGAAAGTGGGTTGCCAGCTGAGAGGCTGAGTCTGGGGTTTTTATGGACTTAGAATGGGGAAATGCATGCCAATGGGTTTATAGGTAGGATTGAAAAAATATCATTCAAAAAGAGGTATGATAGTACGAAGAAGCAATCAGGGGCTGAAGTGAAGGCCCAGGACCAATTAGGGTCTGAAGTGAAGGCTTGGCCTAGGACGAATCAGGGGCTCATGTGAAGGCTTGGTCTAGGACCTTGGCCTGGGACCAATCAGGGGCTGCAAACAGGAATGGAAGTTCTCACTCCAGTCCATGGACTCTATCTGGAGCTCGTAGTTTGGTGTTCAGGCTTCAGACTGTTCTTGGCTTGAAGGTCGAGTTTCACCGGGGACCCTTCCCTGTGTGCCTAGGAATTTGTCTCCTTCCTATTGCTATCATTATTCAATGATAAAAACCAAAATATATTTATGATATAGAAACAACAACAACAAAAAATGCAATGCATTAGGTAGGATAATTTCTATGTTACATACAATGTGAAAAAGAAATTTTAAGACAATACCTATAAAACACCAATAAATCAGCAGAGTAAGAGTTAAAGTATGACTTTAAAGGATATACATTGAGTGACTTAAACATACGACTATTAGAATTTCAAAAAAAACTCAGAGATTGGTTGACAAGAAGTAATATTTAAATACTTTGAAAGATGAAGACTGAGAAGTTTGTTTCTACAGGTATGGCATAATATCAAGAGTGTAGACAGAATGCTACTTCATTGAACAGAATATTTCAGATCCTCTGACAGTTACATTGCTGGAGGAGTTTCTATACTCAGATGAAAAATCATTCAAGAATGAGGGCGAAATAGTTATATTATCTGAATACAAAAGAAACAACAAACTAAAAAAATTGCCTTTCACAAAACTTGTAGAAAGTCCTAAAATAATGATGTCAGAAAAAGAAAACTATATCTAGATATAGGTAGATAAAATAAGTGAAATTGTACAGAGGCACTGATAAAATATACTGAAAAATAAGATTCGCTATTCATTGACAGGAAAAAAATAATTAACTATGTTGCTACCTTATAAAAGAGTTAGAATGAAAACACTGGCCATATAGAAAGAGTAAGTAAGAGGAGACAATATAGTTTACTGACAACATAGACCTTGATGAGGTTATTTTCTTAGAAAGTGGGAATGAGTAAAAAGTACTAAATAAATTTAAATTTATATATTTAAAAACATATATTATCTAATATAGTACCTATATATTATCTATATATTTTACTTATATTGCATGTAATATAATCTGAAATAAATTTAGATTTGTGTGTATGAATGTGTATGTATGTATGTGTGTGAGACCACAGGGCTACTGAGTTAAAAACTATCAACAGTATAAAGATAAGTAACAGAAAAATATCACAACAACAAAAATAATAGAACGATGACGGCTATGCAAACTAAATACATACACACATTCTCTCTTTAGTGTATCAAAAGTTAAAGAAAATATCACAAATGCAATTTTTTACTTGTATTATTTTTATTAATGTACACTAACTGCACAAACGTATGGGTTACAGTGCGATATTTTGATACCTGAATATACAATGTGTAATAATCAAATCAGGGTAATTAGTATATCCATCACCTCGAACACTTATCATTTCTTTTTTGAAAATATTCAAAATTCTCTGTTTTAGTTGTTTGAAAATATACAATAAATCATTGTTAATTATAGGCACCCTACAATGATATAGAAACTAGAACTTATTTCTCCTATTTTATGTGAATTATAGTTGTAATTTTATATTCAGTAACAAATATCTGGCTATCCCTTCCTCCCTACCCTTCCCTACTTTTCTAATCCCTAATTCCATGAGATCGACTTTTATAGCTTTTACAGATGAGTGAGAACATGTGATAATTTGTTTTCCTGTGCCTGGCTTATTTTACAAATGCAATTTTGAGATTTTATACCAAACTACACATTAAAGTAATTCACTTCAAAATTTGTAAAATGCAAGTAAGCAGTATTTCAAGAGAAATATATAACTTTAGGAACATTTATTAAAATAAATATTGAAATCATATCTTTAACTTTTAAAAAGAACAGTAAAGGAGTAAGAAGTATAAATACGGTAAATATTTTAACACTTGAAGAGGAAAATTTAAAATGGACAAATAAATGATACTAAGATAGAAAATAATTTCTTTTGGCCGGGAGTGGTGGCTGATGCCTGTAATCCCAGCTCTTTGGGAGGCCGAGGCAGGTGGGTCACCTGAGGTCAGGAGTTCGAGACCAGCCTGGCCAACATGGTGAAACCCCATCTCTACTAATAACACAAAAATTGGCCGAGTGCAGTGGTGCATGCCTGTAATCCCAGCTACTCAGGAGGCTGGGGCAGTAGAATCGCTTGAACCCGGGAGGTGGAGGTTGCAGTGAGCCGAGCTCGAGCCACTGCACTGTAGCCTGGGCAACAGAGCAACACATTGTCTAAAAAAAAAAAAAAAAAAAAAAAAAAGAAAAGAAAAATAAAATAACTTTTTTAAAAGCAAAGAAAAGATGAGTAACCAAAAACGGACACATTTTATTATATCAAAAGTAACATTTGTCTGGGTGTAGTGGCAAACCTGGAATCTCAGTGCTATGGGAGGCCAAGGAGGGGAGACTGCTTGAGGCCAGGAGTTTGAGACCAGCCTGGGTAACACAGCAATACCCTGTCTCTACAAAAAAAACAAAAACAAAAACAAAAACAAAAACTATATATATATATATATATATATATATATATATATATATATAAATTCACTAAGCATGGTGGCATGCACACCTGTAGTCCTAGCTCCTGGGGAGGCCGAGTGGGGAAGATCACTTGAGCTCAACAGTTCGAGGTTACTGTGTGCTATGATTGTGCCACTGCACCCAAGCCCAGTGACAAAAGTGAAACCCAACCTCTAAAATAAAAAAAAGTAAAACTTATATGAATACTGTGTAAGTATAAAAAACAACAGACTAGGAAAAATGTAAAGTGCCAGTGACAAGAATAATTAAAAGAAAACCACTCTGATGAGGAAAAACATTTACATACTATCAAAAATGAATTCCCAGGAAGGAACTACAAAAGGCCAACAAACAAGAAAAATTATTGCAATCATAGAAACACAACATTTTAAACCTCTGAGATATAGTGACGATGTGAAGACATGGGAAATCACAAACTCCTTGTAAATTAACACATCAAGCTATTGGGCACAGTATAATAAACGTTTAAATGTTATAGTTAAATGTATGTAGTCAATATGATATAGGAGTTAAAAAGAAATTATTTAGGCAGATAGGATAAGGAAGTCCTTGGTAAGGTTTCTATTTTAATAAAAAGCAGTCCCAAATCATTTTTTTTCTAACAAAAAGCAGCCTATAAAATTGAGCTGCAGACATAGAAGCAAGCTGGAAGCTTGCACGAGTGAATGCCAGCCAGCTGTGCCAATAGGAAAAGGCTACCTCAGGGCTAGGCACGTTCAACATGGCGGCTCCATCTTCCGTTTTCTTTGCCAACCACGTGTACAGTAAGGAGCCGACAACATGGTGCTGGCCAGGGAGAAAATTCATTTGCATAATAAAAGATTAGGGTTGGCTGGCCAAGCTTCTTTGCACGTGCTATGTAAAGTCACACTTGATCCAACCAATTTTTGGGCCCTATGTAAATCAGACACTGCCTCCTCAAGCCATTCTATAAAACCCGGTTCACTTCACCAAGGGACCAAAAGACCCGCTTGGGCGGCCCTCTGTCTGCATGAGGGAGAGCTATTCTCTTTTCTCTTTCTTTTGCCTATTACACTTCTTTTCTAAAGCTCACCACCTGTGTGTCCTTGTCCTTGATTCCCTTGGCATGAGATAACGGACCTCGGGTATTTACTGCCATAGACAACAACGCCTCTTCAGATATACTACATTACTAAGAAAAATCATTAAGAGAACACAAGCCCATTGATAATACTAATATTTGTGCAGTAATTAAAAATCTCAACTAAAAATATAACACATCCAAGGGTTAGGAACTGAGGACATCTGAATTCACATAGCTTAACAGTGAAGATTGAGAACTTTGGTCAGTTGTGTCAACATAAGTTAATTTTTTATTTCCAAGAAATTTCTGCCCAACATGATAAAACCATAAATCAATAAATAATTTTACTCATTGCTTCTGAAAATTTCTGCAAACCCATTTATTTGAGAAACAGTTTGCACATCTGGGTAACATGTCTTCTGCTCAAACAGCTCACTTATCAGACAAAATTTTACTTATGAACATGCTTTAAGATTGTCGCTCCTCTGTGTCCACCACTTCTAAACTATTACGACATGAATTTCGCTCAATCCCAGTCAGTTTCCCACTTTGAAAGACTCGTTCAAAAAATCAGAATCTCTGAAAATAAGACACTGAGAAGAATAGTTTTCTTTGTTTTATTTTATCTTTAATTAAAAGAATAATTGTATACATTTATGAGGTACGATGGTTTTGATATATGCATACATTATGGAATGACTAAATGAAGCTAATTAGCATATTCATCACTTCACATACTTTTTGTGTGTTTTGTGGACATTTAAAATCTAACCTGTTGGCAATTTGAAATATGGCTTACATTATTATTAACTATATTCATCATGCTATGCAATAGATACCCCAAGCCTATTCCTCCTGTCTAATTGAAATGTATCCTTTGAGCAACACCTCCCCATTCCTTGTTCCTTCCTTCCCCTCCCATCCCCCAGTCTCTGGTAAGAACCATCCCATTCTCAACTTCTATGAGTTTGACATTTTTAGATTTCACAGACAAGAGAGATCATGCAGTATCTTTCTGTGCCTGCTTTACTTAGCTTAATGTCCTCCATATTCATCTATGTTGCTGCAAATGACAGAATTCCATTTTTTTAAAAACCAGGCCGGGCACGGTGGCTCACGCCTGCAATCCCAGCACTTTGGGAGGCCGAGGTGGGTGGATCCTCTGAGGTCAGGAGTTTGAGACCATCCTGGTCAACATGGTGAAACCCTGTCTCTATTAAAAATACAAAAAATAGCCGGGTGTGGTGGTAGGTGCCTGTAATCCCAGCTACTAGGGGGTGCTGAGGGAGGAGAATTGCTTGAACCCAGGAGGCTGAGGTTGCAGTGAGCCTAGATTGCACCACTGCACTCCAGCCTGGGTGACAGAGCGAGACTCTGTCTCAAGAAAACAAACAAACAAACAAAAAAAAACAACAGCAATCCCATTTCTGACTATATATCCAAAAGGATTTGAAATCAGCTTGTCAAAGAGATACCTACAGTCCCGTGTTTATTGCAGCATTATTCACAATAGCCAAGGTATGAATTGTATTCAGCCTTAAAAGAGAAGGAAATTATGTCATATGCAACAACATAGACGAAACTGGAGAACTTTCGTTTTTAAAGCTTATTTAATTTTATTGAATGCCACAACTAAAGATCTGCTAGAATTTTAAAGTCCATGGCTTCAATAAATTTATTTTTTAGGATAAACTAAAACTAGTAGAGTTCATGATGAGGAATTTATATTGAACATGATGTGGAACACTTGGGACACTTTCTATCATATTTTTAAATTAGCCTCAAATCTCAATTACCTTTATTTTACCTGGTTGATAGTGGTTCCTTCTGCTATTAGTCAATACCTCCAAAAGATACCAGATACCATAGTAGCACTTGAAATAGCAATGTGTTTTCTCCTAATCTCTATTCTTTTACATCATGAGCTCTTTAAGAAAGGAAACTTGCCTAATCCATCATCTCCACTAACATCATGGTTGGCACATTACATGTATTTCATATTTGTTAAATGATTGAATGTGAATAAAACATTTTCAATTTATCTATAACCTAATGGCTATAATTTTTAGTTTTTTTATCTGTGTTTACCTTAGAAATTGATGCTACAGTGATTCACATGTATCAGTAAGAAGAAAATAATTATTCATTTTTTAGTATAAACAGGATTACTTTCATTTTATTACTTTGTAAAAGAGGTAGCCAAAAGAATTTCTAAAGATAGCTACATTTGCTTAAAGAGAGAGACTGCTTTAGATTATTATTTCATTTAAAAAGTCATCATTTATAAAGTCTTGCCCTCTTGAATAAGAAAGAGTCATTATTCAATGCAGCTTCTTTAAGAACACTCAATAATAAAATAAGATTATCAGATATGCTTAATTTCAGATTTTAAGGGATTATTTTAATGCTTAAGAGCAGTGATTCTCAAACAAGAAATAGTGAGTGTATTTCAGAATATCTGGGTTTGAAGTCTAGCATAATTTTTTTAAGAAAAGAACTCTGCCTTATTACTTTATTAATTAATAAAGTAAAGAACAGTGTTTGGCAAGTGGTAATCACTTTTAACTATCATAGCTATTATGGTTTTATAACAGTAAAAAAAAAAAAACCACAAAACAAAACAAAACAAACAAAACCTTATTTTGACCAGGCATGGTGGCTCATTCCTGTAATCCTAGCACTTTGGGAGGCCAAGGAAGGCAGATCACTTGAGGTCAGGAGTTTGAAACCAGCCTGGTCAACATGGTGAAAAGCCGTGTCTACCAAAAAAAAAAAAAAAAAAAAAAAAAAAAAACCTAGCCAGACATGGTATTGGGTACCTATAATCCCAGTTACTTTGGAGGCTGAGGCAGGAGAATGGCTTGAACCCAGGAGGCAGAGGTTGCAGTGAGCCACAATCCCACCACTGAACTCCAGCCTGGTCTCCAAAAAAAGCAACATAACAAAACAAAACAGAAACCTTTTTTCAAATAACAATAAAGGGTATATGAGATTTTTATGAGAGCGCTTTCTAAGCTAACTTTCTAAGCTAAGTTTTAAGTGGTTAAAGGAATTCTATATTGTCTGTATGTTGAGTTTATTTCCCATTATATTTTATTATAAAAGTAAATATGTGTTTCCTTCTAGAAATTCAGGAGAAAATAGAATATTTTCTTCTAGAATTCAGGAGAAAATAGAATATTTTCTTCTAGAATTCAGGAGAAAATAGAATATTTTCTTCTAGAATTCAGGAGAAAATAGAATATTTTCTTCTAGAATTCAGGAGAAAATAGAATATTTTCTTCTAGAATTCAGGAGAAAATAGAATATTTTCTTCTAGAATTCAGGAGAAAATAGAATATTTTCTTCTAGAATTCAGGAGAAAATAGAATATTTTCTTCTAGAATTCAGGAGAAAATAGAATATTTTCTTCTAGAATTCAGGAGAAAATAGAATATTTTCTTCTAGAATTCAGGAGAAAATAGAATATTTATATGATAAAATATCACATATATACTATGAGTAAGCCAGAAGGGAAATGAAAATCAAAGATTTATTCCTGACAAAACATTGTAAATATGTTTTAATGAAAGTAACACCATACTTTTCTAGAACAACAAAAAACCATATACGAAAATTAGATGCATTTGAAAGTGCTTTGCTTTCCCTACCTGCTGACTTGCAGCTATGCTAATGAGAAAAAGAGAAAAGGAACTATTTATCAAATGATCTCATAGTAACTTAGATGTTTACTTCACTGCAAACTATTTATCAAAATGGTACTTTATATTTATGTGATGAACCTACACAATTAATATCTATTTTAACTGCACAGAGAGCTTTCTGAAGGCTCACTATTGTATTTTATCTTACCTGTTCTTTATTCTTAGTAGCTGCTTAATACATTTTGTGAAATTAATAAAACTTTGTAAAACTCAAGATATTTTAAGCAAAAGCTGTGAAATATAACATAATTATAATGTTACACTATTCCTCTTTCTTTTCCTCCCCTAGAAAGGGATCAACAGTCAATCCTATGTGAGTCAGAAAGTAAGCAATACAAAAGAGCAATTCAGGAGCAAAGGAGGCCAATACACTTTTTATGTTTTACTTTGTGCTTTGTTTTTAAGATTAAGTCTTTTTTTACTGGATTTTATTATACAAAGATACTGCTTTGAATATATATAACTTAGTAGATGGAGGAGATAATATCTGAGGCTTTTCCTTAATTTATATATGCAGACTAACCTAAATCCTTTTCCATCATTGTTTGGTGTTTGATGGCAAGTTTATAAATTTCTGTTGAAAATTTTGATTAGTAACTTTTTTTTCCTTTCCTTTCCTTCCCTCCCTCCTTCCCTCCCTCCCTCTCTTCCTCCCTCCCTCCCTCTTTTCCTTCCTTCCTTCCGTCCTTCCTTCCTTCCTTCCTTCCTTCCCTCCCTCCCTCCCTCCCTCCCTCCCTCCCTCCTCCCTCCCTCCAGCACTGTCTTTTTTGGCATCCTCTTATCCCCCCTTGTCTCCCTGCCCATCCTATTTGATCTGACTACAAGCCCTCACTATTAAGGGTTGGAAACAATTTGTCCAACCTTTGACTAGCAATTTTTATTTGTCAAGTTTTAAACAGTTGTAAGCTGTATCTTTGTTAGTTTTCACGGCCCCTTTTTCAAATTTTTCTCCTTCCTTGATATCTTTAAAAACACTATTTTTTCCCTTCTACTAGCTGCTTCAATAACTCAGTCACTTGGGTTAATTCATTTATATCTTCCATTTTAAAATTAATATTTATATTTTCTAAAACCTGTCTTCAGCCTTAATTATTCTTGTTCTCCTTTTAATAACTGTAAGATCTCAGTTATTTATATAAATATAACAACCTCCCTAGACTCTACCTAGATCTCTAGACTAGACCTATAGAAATTAGAAGTTCCTTCCTGTCTTGCTTTTTATATGTGAGGATGATGATATCCATCTCCAATTGCAATTTAAATAATATAATGTTAACAATTTAATAAGAAAGTTAAAAATATTGAGAAAGTTTCTGGTACTCGACATGTTTGGCAAACACTCAATAATTTTTCTTGTTGATCATGATTGACTTTGTGAGAAAAAATTGGTACATGTATTAATTCATCATTGCTTTTGTAACATTGGGCCATATGACATAGGATAATCTCTCCATATTAAGACCCTTAACTTAATCATACCTGCAAGTCCCTTTTGCCATGTAAAAGTAACATGTTCACTGGTTACAGAGATCAGCTGTGTGTACCTTTAGGGGCATTTTTTATTTAACCATGGGTATTCTTTGTTTCTGAAATACTAACATCTATCTCATATGCAAAATATCTTCTCTCCAAAGACCCCCAAATCTCAACTCATTACAGCATCAACTCAATTTCAGAAACTCATATAAATTCCATCAGCTAAAAAGTCCCCAAATCTCATTATCTAGATTGGCATGGATGAGAATCTGTGTGTGATCCATACTTGTCAAAATTCCTTGCCACATGTACACTCAACAAACTAGAAAACAAGATATATGCACCTTCAATGTCATGCTGTGATAGGCATGGAATACTGCTATAGATTTTTTTTCAGAAAGAAGAAAATGAAAGAAAAAATAAGTGACCATTTTCAAGCAAATTCAAAATTCAACTGGACATGTTCTGTTAGCCTTTAAGGCCAGGGAACAGTCACCTGTGGCCTTTGGCTCCACCCTTCTGGGTTCTCTTCTCTGCATTCTGAGCCCTAGGCTCCAGGCTATGATTCATTATTTATTTTACATGAAAGGTAGCACATGTTGGCAGCTGTGTAATTTTCATGGTCTATTTTTCTGCCAGTAGAATTTTGGGAGTCTGACAGCCTTCTATCATGAGCCCTTTCTCTGTCCCTTTTGGTCCAAGCTGGCAGCATCTTGACTGGTGACTGGTATTACATTTTCAAGTATCTTGTGAATCTCTCATGTATGCCTGGGGGTTCATTCTGTTAGAAAAGGGGCTTCTGCACAGGTCTTTCCTAAATAGCCCATGTCTATATATATATTTTTTCTCCTGAGATGCCTGAATGGATCCATAAACCACACACGTAATCTTTTCCAAGAGTCTCCCATGTGACTGCAAAATGTGACCTTTTGTTTCTTCTGAGATCCTAGAGAAAGGTTGTTCAGGCAAACTCTTGGCTTTCTACACTCTTTCCTGACAGTGAGTCTCCTAATTTTAGTTCTTTTGCAATCTGGATAGGCTGTCTCTAAAAGCAGGTTGAGGATACCTTTTTTTTTTTTTTTTTAACAGTTCTTCTCCCAACTTCTCTCTCTATACTTGCATTTAACTATAAACAGTAAGATAAAATCAGGTCTCACCTTCAGCACTGTGCTGGGAAATCTCCTCAGCTAAATATATAAGTCCATCTCTCACAAGTTATGCTTTCCAAACAACTATAGGACAAATATCAGCTGGGCTTTCTGACATGGTATAACAACAATCCACTTTCCTCACATTTCCCAGAACATGTTCCTCATTTCCTTCTAAGTCCACATCAACAGCGTCTTTAACAACATACTTCTAGGAGTCTATTTATGATAATGTAAGTATTCTATATGAAAAACAGGTTTCTCTACCATGCTCCTCACTGCCCCCTGGGAACTCACTAGCAGCACCCTTAATATCCATATCTCTACCAGCAGACTGTTTTTGATAATGATGTTTCTTTCTAAAATGATATATAAGTTTTTATTCCCATATTCGTCACTTACTTTTGAGCCCTCACTGGAGGTATTTGATATTCATATTTTCACCAGTAGTCTGAGAAAACCATACCAGGCTTTTGCTATGATGCTTCTTGAAATTCTTATAGTCTTTTACTCATCACCCAATTCTAAAGCCACCTGTATATTTTAGATATTTGTTACATCAAAACCCTACTTCTGATGTCAAATCTGTATTAGTTTGTTTTTGCTGCTATGCAAATTAACACAAGCTTAGTGGCTTTAAAAATCATGAATTTATTATTTTACCATTCTGGCAGTTAGAAGTCAAAAATCAGTTTGACTGAGAAAAATTCTAGTTATTAGCAGAGGCAGTTCATTCTAGAGACTCTGAAACTGTGCAAAAATTATGACAGTGAGAAAAATCTGACATAGATGGAAATTAAGAAGTATCTGAGACAGGTCTCAATCTATTTAGAAGTTTAATTTGCCTAAGTTAAAGATTATGACCCATGACAGCCCTAGGAGGTCTTGAGAAACATGTGTCCAAGGTGGTTGGGTTACAGCTCGATTTTATACATTTTAGGGAGACATAAGACATCCATCAATGCATGTGGGGTACATTAGTTCAGTCTGGAAAGACAGAACTTTTTGAAGCGAGGGCTTCCAGGTCATAAGTAGATTCAAAGATTTTCTGATTGGAAATTGGATGAAAGAGTTACATTATTATCTAGAGATCCGGAATCAATAGAAAGTAGTATCTGTGTTAAGATAGGTGGTTGTGGAGACCAAGGTTCTTGTTATGTAGATGAAGCCTCACAGGTGGCCTTTACAGGCAACAGATCACAAATGTTTCAGACCTTTAAAAGGTGCTATGTCCTCATCTAATCTCTTGAGGATCAGAAAAAGTCCTAGAAAGAGTAAGGGATTTCTATACACAATGTAAATTTCTCCCACAAGAGATAGCTTTGCAGAGCCATTTCAAAATATTTCAAATAAATATATTTTGGGGTAAAATACTTTTATTTCTTTCAGGGCCTGTTATCCGTCATGTGATGTCAAACCAGAGTTAGGTTGGAATTTGGTATCATATTGCTACAAAGAGTCTGTTTTATAAGTCTTAAGATCTTTGTTTTAATGTTAATTCTGGTCAGTTTGTGCCTAAACTCCAATGGGAGGAGAGTGTAATGAGGCATGTCCAACCCCCCACCCCTTCCCTGTCATGGCCTGAACTAGTTTTTCAGGTTCCTTTGAATCCCCTTGGCTAAGAAGAAGGTTCATTTGGTCAGTTGTGGGGCTTACTTAGAATTTTACTTTTTGTTCATATAGGAAAATTATGACAGTGAAAGAAACTTGATGTAACCGACCCCATCTTGCTTTTAACCTCCAAGCTGCCTTTGTTCATTACTTTGCACAGGCCCAGGTAACAACAGGAGGAATTTAGTTTATAGTTTAACTATGAAACGAAAATGATAATAGCCCCTTCCCAGAACAAACCTCCTCCTGGGGACCAGACTGATTTTGTAAAACTAACAAATTGGCCACAAGAATAGAAACTATGGCTCAGGAGTCATGCATCCAGAGGCCACAAGATTTCTAACCTTTCCAATCACTCCTATGGATAATATTACTATTGTAAAATCTAAGATAGGTGTTTGAGATTTTTTTAATACCCTACATTCTGATGGATCAGCTGGCACCACCCAGATAAGTAAAGTGGCTCCGCTCATTCTACAATCCCACTCAGGAAATAAGACCACAGAAAGAAAAACCTACTTTGACTCCTATGATTTCATCCCCCACCTGGCCAATCAGCCTTCCACACTCAGTAGCCCCCTGCCCACCAAATTATCCTTAAAAATCCCTAGTCTCCAAATTTTGGGGGAGACTGATTTGAGTTATAAAACTCTGCTCTTCTGTCTAGCTGGCTCTGCTTTTATTAAACTCTTTCTCTATTGTGATAACACTGTTAGTTACTTGGCTCTATCTGTGCAGTGGGCAAGAAGAATCCATTGGGCAGTTACAACTCTAGGAGACAATCCATTTCCTTGTTTTGCCCACTTTTGAAGGCTGTCCTCATTCCTTCCTTCTGACCATCAGACGGCCTTTCCCCCCCCCCCGCCTTTCCTTCCATCATTCATTGTTTTCTTTCTCTGCCTCTTTCTCTGCTATCTCCTTATAAAGCCACTGTGATTACATGGAGCCATCTGGATAATCTGACTCATCTGCCTTTCCCAAGATCCTTAACTTAATTACATCTGCAAAGTCCCTTTGCCTTATAAGATGACATATTTACAGATTCTGGATATTAGGATTGTGATATTGTGGGAGTGAAGAATATGTTATTCAGTCCACCATATTATATTTCAAATGTGATGTATTCCTTAAGAGATATAATTGCATAAGTTATGAGCCACAGAACATGGCTTTTCAACTACATTCATTAGTTCCACTATAGAACTAAGAACTGACACTTCTCTTAAAAAAATATTTCTTAGGATTGCAACTGCAATGAAACAGTAGAAAATTCTAGAGCCCAAGTAATCACAATATTAAATTAACGCTAAAAATTTTAGGTGAATTTGAAAAAAATGAACATGATTAACATAGATCATTTTGAATTATTGATATGTAAAATAGCATCACACCTTTCCTTTTGTGAAAATAGAAAGTTTAATCAAATGTTGTAGCTCATCTTTCATGAGTCTCCAGTGTCATCATGGAAGAGGAGGGGGAGATTCAGTTCCTCTGGAGAATTTTGAGATCACTAATATTATTCAGTATAAAGAATCCTTTTTTCCTATGCTTTCTATTTGTGTTCTTTTTATTGTTTGGCTATTTTGTAAATAATAAAAATAGAATGCAAAAAAATGCACTCATTTCTGATGGGAAACTATTTAGAACTCTAATTAATGCAGGAATTCTTTTTTTTTTTTTTTTTTTTTGTGACAGAGTCTCACTCTGTCACCTAGGCTGGAGTGCAGTGGTGTGATCTCAGCTCACTGCAACCTCTGCCTCCTGGGTTCAAGCAATTTTCCTGACTCAGCCTCCTGAGTAGCTGGGATTACAGATGTGCACCACCACGCCCAGATAAATTTTTTGTATTTTAAGTAGAGATGGCGTCTCACCATGTTGGCAAGGCTGGTCTTGAACTCCTGACTTCAGGTGATCCACCTGCCTTGACTTCCCAAAGTACTAGGATTATAGGCATGAGCCACTGCGCCTGGTCTAATTAATACAGGATTTGATGTGAGTATACCAAAGATACCCCATCATCTGTTAACAAATAAATGGAAACAAGACATGACCACTGAAAGCATTCCAAGCAATATGACAGAAGAATGCTGGAGGTATTTTAGCATTTTACATTAACTGTAACTTCAAAACACATCTTAAATGGAGACATATTTAAGGTGGACTGAAATTCCCTTAAGGGATTAAAATGTGATAATAACCTGAAAATTTTTTAACAAAGTTATTAAAATTAAATAATTTAATCATTTAATTTACTTAAATAATTTAATTATTTAAAATAATTAAAATAAACCATTACTACTTTTTCTAGTTATTTAAATAAATGCTTAAATAATTTATCTTATTTTATTTATTTATTTTTCCTGATTAGCAGTATGATGTTTAAGGAAATCTTTTCTCACTTTGGCCATAAATCATTGAATCCCAATACTGGTATTAGTCTAAAAATTGTATACTTGTGAATTTAATCTTATTTGAAAGTATTACCATTAGATTTGAAAGTATTATTAAAATGCCAAGGCAATGACATATTTTATATAATAAAATATTTGATAAGCTATGTGGTAATAATTTCACTAAAGTGGATGTGATATCTTTTCCTCATGTTGTTGTTGTCCTTTCCAGGAAAAAAATAATAGACTGCATAGATTTTATAAAATTCCTTATATAATTTAGGAAAAAGAAGATTCTCTCTACAAAATCAATATAATCAGACCCAGAATTCACTCTTAAATCGATACACACTATCAATCTTTAAATCTTGTTCATGTCACCTCCAAATTATAGCTCTGGGGGAATCGCTACCTTTCAGTTTTCACCATTTTAGAAATGTCACAATCATTCTTGTTTAGGTGAATACATTGGCTAGCTTCTCCGCTTTCTTCTCCACCCTCTCCACTGAGCAGATAGAGAAATCTTATTTAAAAATGAAATTATGCAATTTTTCAGCTTAAATCAACGGTTTTTCATTACACTTAGAAAGAAATTAAAACCTTTTCATAATGGTTACCTTTAGGTGTCAGCTTGACTGGGCCAAAGGATAACCATATGGATGGTAATATATTATTTCTGTGTGTGTCTGTGAGGGTGTTTCTGGAAGAGATTAGCATTTGAATTGGTGGACAGAGCAAAGAGGATTATTTCCACCAATGTGAGTGCACTATCCAATCCACTGAGGCCCAAATAGGACAAAAAGTGAAGGAGAAGCAAATCCACCCTCTGCCTGAGCTGAAACATGCCTCTTCTCTCAGGCCTTTTGGTCCCAATGAATTACACCACTGGCTTTTCTGGTTCTCCAGCTGGCAGAAGGCAGATTATGATTGTGGAACTCTCGGCCTCTTAATCGTGTGTGCCAGTTCCTATAATAAGCCTCCTCTTATATATATCTGTAGATATCCTTTTTGTTCCGTTTCTCTGAAGAACCCTGACTAATATATTTTTACCATGACCTATAAATAATTGCAGGATCTAACCCAATTCAGTGATTTCATTGCTTAGATCATCCACACTCATTCACTCTTTTGTAATCACAATGACCTTTGGCAGTTCCTAGAACAAACATGCCACATTCTTCATATTTCAAAGCCTTTGCATTTATTATTCACTCTCTGCCAAACATTTTTCCACTGCCACCTGGCATGGCTGGCCCCTAGCATCCTGCAAGTTTCAGATGAAACATCATCCCTCCTGGAAGACCATCCTTTTTGTTATTCTGTATCAGAGTCACAGCATTTCCCTCACAGCACTTAAATACCCCATATTTATTTAGAGTCTTTTTTTTTTTTTATGTTTCCTGCACGAGAGTGTAATTTGACTCTGGCAAGAATCTTGAGTATCCTGCTCATTGTGTTACTCAAAATGTGGAACAGTGAGTCTAATGATTAAATTATGCTGGATAAATAAGTAAAGAGTGGAGGAATGTTAAATATTTTCTTTGCACTTTACAGTATATTTTATAATAGAAAATATATGTCTCTTTCATGTAAAAAGAAAGATGAGCTATTAGAAAAGAAACAATTTTAAAATATTTGGAATATAGGGCAGAGCTCTAGAGGCAGAGAAACAACATCAGACAAAAATGAAAAGCAAATAAACACATTTCTCCTTTCCTATTTGGATTTAATAAATCTATTCTTTTGCAAATATGACCTAGCACTGGTTGAAAATGATAATGCATTTCTTGCAATGTCAAAAGCTTTAATAAAACCTAAGTAGCAGATTTATGCAGATGTTAGATATGAATGAAATCACAAAAGTTCCCAAAAGGTTTACGATCATTATATCAGCATTTGTCATATTCTTTTTTGTGCTTTTTTCTTTGCTTGAATATAGAGTTTCATAATGCTTTGAATATTTTTATTTGTCAGTCAATACATATTAGTTACAAAGGGAAAATTAGTTACATGCCATAGTTGAATATAAACCTGATTTCATTATTCCACTCTTGAATACTTTTCAATAAGTTGCCATTGAGTAATAAACTCCTAGGAAAGTATTTACCATCTTATAATATTTGGCCTCTTATTATCTCTCAAAATACCTGATGCTGACTTATTTTTTTGTTTACCTTGAAAACATACCTTTTATTGTAGCCATTTTCCTTCATTGTATCCATCCCCAAGCTTTCTCCTCATGATTCAACATTTAGCACATGTTTAACCCGCTTTGTACAACCTTGTAACTTCCCGGGTGAATTGGGCTTTCCTCTCTGAACTCTCAATTGCATTTTGAATTCTACTCTATTCCTATCATCCCAATGCTTTCTTATTTTTATATTTCTCTTCCTTACAATTCTTTAAGCTATCTGAAAACAAACACTTTTTTCTCATCCTAGCATAATACTTAGAAAACTGTGTGTTGCAGAAAGGTTTCAGTCTTGAAATACCAAATTGGCTTCAACTGAAAACTAGCTTCACTCCTAACAGAAAAGCTAGCAGAGCCAGGAAGTTGCAGTCCGAGGGGTGGGAATTCCCTTAATGCTTAATTGCACTTCCTTAATTTCAAATTCTAATTAGCTTTAGGAAGCCTTTGTTGTTTCGATATTTCCCTTCTCATAATTTTTAATGTATCTGTAAATCCAAGAATAATAATAGGGCAGATCAGTTCTTGGTGGGGACTCCTCACATACTGACAGCCTTGTGCCCTCCAGAGAGCTCCTCAGACCCTGGCCATCCTGGGCTTAAAAACCCTCATGCTTTCTGTTTCGCTCTAAATCCTTTCAAATCTACTAATTGATTTTTATTTGGAGGCAGTAGTGATTCAGTTGAAAATGCACTATTTAGGATATAAGTTTTGCATCCCTGTTTAGTTTGAGAATTTATTCAATGGATGCCTTATCTTTGGATATAAATACTTAATCGAGATAGATTTTAGATATGTCCATTTTAAAATATTATGTCTATATCACAGATATCACAGGATTTTTTGTTGCCAATTTAATAAGTCAATAAATGTGAAGAATGCTGATGCAGCCATAGAACATTACGGGCAATAAATGCAAATTAGTCAAATGCAAAATTGTAAGATTGCTTACATGACATAGATGGAAAGTGTACCTCAAATTCTTAAGACTAAATGTTGTATCTGTAAAATTGTAAATAATAAGAATCACGTAAATTTCAAAATTAAAAAAATACTTTGAAGTCATTTTGTTTTCAAATTATATAGAAAATAGCAAGAAAATTGTAGTTAATTAGAAATGCCTTAGAGATATATAAATTGCACTGCTATGACAAAATGTATCATGGATTACTTATTTCTGAAAAAATATTCTTATGAAAAATATGCTTAATGAAACCATATAACAAAAAAAGATAATATTACTTTCCTCATGAATTATTCTTGTAGGCATTTTCTCATAATCTAACAATTTAAGAACTATTCTATTTTTTGATTTTAATATGATTAATATTACATTCACTTTCAGATAATTATAATGTCCTAAATTTTATGAGAAATATTTTAAAAAATTAATATGAAACAGAGGTTTACTTTTTTTGTTTTAATATAAATAATCTTAAAAGCAGTATGTTAGAGTTTTATTTTACCATTAGCTTTTCCATAACTCATGCTGCATATTCATTGGATTTCTTGCAAAAGAGACTACTTATTTGTCAGGAATATATCTCTATGTTTTTCACTTAATTAAGAGGAAAAATTGTTTTCTCCTTGCAAAAATATACAAGACATTTAGAACATTGCTGTTTATAGCATAGAATATGAAAGATACCTAAAGTAATCCTGATATGGTTTGGCTGTATCCCCACCCAAATCTCATTTTGCTTTTTTTGTTGCTGTTGTTATTTTATTTATAATTTGTTTTTATTATACTTTAAGTTCTGGGATACATGTGCAGAACGTGCAGGTTTGTTACATAGGTATACATGTGCCATGGTGGTTTGCTGTACCCATCAACCTGTCATCTACATTAGGTATTTCTCCTAATGCTACTCCTCCTCCATCTCCCCACCCCGTGACAGGCCTTGGTGTGTGATGTTCTGCTTCCTGTGTCCATGTGTTCTAATTGTTCAGCTGCCACTTATGAGTGAGAATATGCAGTGTTTGGTTTTCTGTTCCTGTGTTAGTTTGCTGAGAATAATGGTTTCCTGCTTCATCCATGTCCCTGCAACTCCTCCTTTTTTATGGCTGCATAGTATTCCATGATGTATATGTATCACATTTTCTTTATCCAGTCTATCATTGATGGGCATTTGGGTTGGTTCCAAGTCTTTGCTCTTGTGAGCGGTGCTGCCATAAACATATGTGTGCATGTGTCTTTATAGTAGATGATTTATAATCCTTTGGGTATATACCCAGTACTGGCATTGCTGGGTCAAATGGTATTTCTGGTTCTAGATCTTTAAGGAATCACCACATTGTCTTCCACAATGGTTGAACTAATTTACACTCCCACTAACAGTGTAAAAGCATTCTTATTTCTCCACATCCTCTCCAGCATCTATTGTTTCCTAACTTTTTAACTTGCATGAGATGGTATCTCATTGTGGTTTTGAATTGCATTTCTCTAATGACCAGGGATGATGAGCTTTTTTTCATTGCCAAATCTCATTTTGAATTCTTATGTGTTGTGGGAGGGGCCCGGTGGGAGGTAATTGAATCATGGGGTGAGTCTTTCCCCTGCTGTTCTCGTGATAGTGAATAAGTCTCATGAGATCTGATTGTTTAAAAATGGGAGTTGCCCTACACAAACTCTCTCTTTGCCTAATGCCATCCATATAGGACTTGACTTTCTCCTCCTTGCCTTTGCCATGATTGTGAGGCCTCCCCAGCCATATGAAACTGTTAAATCTATTAAACCTCTTTCTTCTTGGGTACGTCTTGGTGCAATGACAACCATCTGCTATCTCTGGTATGTCTTTATCAGCAGCATGAAAATGGACTAATAAAAATCCTCTTTTCTTTATCTTTTCCCAGTTTCCCCATCACATTTAGTGATTTGGTTTGGCTCTGTGTCCCCACCTAAATCTCATCTTGGAGCTCCCTAATTGCCACATGTTGTGGGAGGGACCCCGAGGGAGATGATTGAATTATGTGGTCGGGTTTTTCCCGTGCTCTTCTCAAGATAGTGAATGGGTCTCATGAAATATGATGGTTTTAAAAACAGGAGTTTCTCTGCACAAGCTCTCTCTTTTTTGCCTGCTGCCATCCACGTTAGATGTGACTTGCTCCTCCTTACCTTCCACCATGACTGTGAGGTCTCCCCAGCCATGTGGAACTGTAAGTCCAATAAACCTCTTTCTTTTGTAAATTGCCCAGTCTCGAGTATGTCTTTATCGGCAATCTGAAAATGGACTAATACATTTACTATGGCCTGATTTTCTTGCCTGAAACAATTTATTGTTCTGTTCAGTTTAAACCCATTTTCTCACAAATGACAGTGATGGCAAGTTGTCTCCACACTGACCTGCAGATATGTCTTTATCATTATTTTACATTCTCACCTGATCTTCATTCAAAGTCTGTATATATTGACTTTTCCATAAACAGAGTGTTTACCTTTAGCTATTGATTTAAAACCCTGACATCAAACTATTTTTTAGAGCTCAAAAAATATAAAACATGTTTAGTTATTTATACTTTAAGTCCTCTTTCCTTCCAGCTTATCCTTTACTAATTGATAGAGTTCATTGCATTAAATAAGCCAATTTTAAAAAAGTGGAAATCATGCAGTTTAGAAAATTTAAACCTGAGACTTGTTAATTGATTTTTAAAGTATATTTTTAATACTTTTAAAGTATAGATTTTTCTTCTGATTACATTGAAAGAGCTATTTCAAAAATATATTGAAAGAACACAAATTTTGGAAATCTTCATAATACAATAAAAAATGAATACTATTAGAAATTAAATTTATTAGAAACTGGATAATTAAGAGAAGTCAGGTTGCATTTTGACATTTTATTTTTCATCTAGAAGTTTGCTATAAGGTCTGCAAGCTAAATAGTTACAGATAATAAGTGAATAGAAAAATAGGCAATAGTGTATAAAGACCTGGAAATTGTATTTAGTTAGGTAACCAACAGACCTCTGATATTCCACTCATGTCTGATGGCTTCACATTTATTATTATGGAATTAGAAATTATTATGTCAAGCACCTCTGATTCAGTCTTCATGAAAATGAAGAGAAACAAAAGATCACAATAATATTTGTTTAGTCTTTGTAGGAAATAACTTATTAAGAAAATCATGTTGTATTTTCAAACTACTACACTGGTATGTTTTATGTTCTCTGATCAAGGCAGCAAAGCACCAGCTCTCTGTCTGATCCCAAAGTCCAGGTGGGCCGACAGCCCCTTCTGCAGAGACCAGAGGTGGGAGAAGAGCTTCCTCAGACCCTGGAAGATGTGGAACACTGGCTTAGATATATAGGACTCCCCAAGTACGTTTTTGTGTCTTAAGATACCAGTTTACTTTAAATAAGATCAACAGGCTTCTAGGCTGTCCTCTGTTGTCCAGTGAGACAGAGGACACTGGAGAGAGTGCTGAGTGCCCTGAGAGAGGCCACTGAGCAGGTGCTGGGAGGTCCTTTCAGCCTGGCTCAGTGGGGAGTTGGGGTGCCCGCTTGAGAACGGAGGCACAGGGTTTAAGTGAGAGGCAGAAGTCATCAAAACTGCCCAGGTTTTTTGAAAACTGAGTGCCCAATGACTAACCAAGTTTACATGACTTGAGTGTTGAACTCAATTAATGTCTATATGTCACCTTTCCTAGTTCTAAATCTTCAGAGCTTGGGGTCAGGGGGAAGGTGGGAGAAAACTGGGGGCAGTATTAAAAAATTATTTTTGTTTTCCATGACTTACAGGAGTAGAGTTTGCAGTGGTTACATATGAAAGCATACTCCACAGATGTAAAATGTATTAATGGAATTTTATTGTGTGCAGGCTCATTCTCCTAAATTGTGCATTTAGAAGATATTAGAAATATTTGAGATAATGAATTAGTACAAAATTAACTACAATCTTTTCCTTTCTTTACATCTACTTAGAATAATAAGGCTTTAACCAGGAACATTTAAATTTTGTATTATTCATTTAATCTATATAATTTCTTGTTTCTGTTGTTTAGAAAACAAAATGTGTTCACCATTTTTGTAAAGGTACTCAACAGCTCCTTCAAATGGTGCCACAATTCACTCAAGATAAAAACCTCAGAGTTATTCTTAAATTATATTTTTATTACATCCCTTACCCAATTGATCAGCATATCATCTCTAATTTCACATATATCTCAAATCTTCCCAGGTGTCATAAGTTAAGGGTAACATGAGGCCATTCCTAGCATATTTTACTTAAGATTATGTATATTCAAACTCAAAAATTAAATATTTGTTTTAACTGATTTAAAAAGTAAATATGCCTCATTAAAATAAGGACACTGTAATTATCTAGAAGAGAATATAATGTGAGTCATATTGGAAATCCAGAAATAATCCATCTTATTGTCAAAATTACCATAATTTCTCCCACCGACTACAATAGTAAGTTTATAGCTCTTCTCATTGCTACCAATTTTACCCACCTCCTCTCTCTTGCTCCAAAGTATTCTCTAGAGGAGAGCTCCAATGGTATAGAAAATAATAATGATCTCTATGCGTTTGTTAAAACCCACAGAACTGTACATAACAAAGAGTGAACTTTACTATATGCAGATTTTACAAAATGAACCAGGATATTGGAGAATCCCAGGAGGAAATGCAGGCTGTGAAAAATAAATCTAACTGTATTACTAATGCACAGCATAATCTCACCAAAAGGGGTTGGGAAAGAGGAGCTAATTTAAGTAACCTTGGAAAGGAGAATTTTGACTGAATACTGGGAGGCTAAAAACAAAAGAATGGTACATAAGGACCAACTTTCAGCAGTTAATTTGTTTCTTACATGGTTAGGGGTTAATTCTGAAGCTATATAAACACTGGAATTGAACAAATAAATGAACTGGAGCTAACATAATGGGAGCTAAGTTTTGCACTGGCAGAGAAAGTTACACATATTAAAAAAAGCTAGAGTATATCTTGTGTTGCTGGGTCAGGGACAGAAATATTATTTTGAATTGATGTTTATTCTGATATAGAAATAATAAATAATTATAAATAAGTATAGATATATGTGCATACATGGGATAATACAAACACACACACACATGCACACACACACATTCATATATCCTAGCTCAGTCTACAGAGATGACCTAGAAAGAGTGACAGTCCAGTAGCAGTGAGAAAACCTAGCACACACTTATCTTAATTTCTAAATGCAATTTTCTAATTAAAGGAATGTGGGATTCCATGGAAAAATTGTTTCTAGGGATGTGGCTTGAAAAATATAAGAGAAATTTGTGGCATGTCGCAGTGATAGAAAATAAGAAAAAATAAAAAAAAGATGAGGCCATGTCAAAGGGACACAGGAGCCAACTTGAAAGCTCCCAATAGCTAAATCTGGAACAGTTTAAGCAACAATGTAAATAACAATAATTTCAAACTAGAACTGAAATAATAAAGTACATATTATGAGTCTATATGGATATAGATTACTTATTAAATAATAAATGATTTATTAGATAAATCAATAGAGAAGAGATGAATCTTCCTTAGAGCAGAATTCTAAATGATAAATTTCACAGAAATATGGAAATAAAAAATCATGATTAGAAGAGTACAGTAATAATTGCTACAGGCAACATCCACAGGTGAATGCTACTCAAACTATCACTTCACAAATAATTATTAAATACTGTGTGGCTTCAAAATATTCAGAAATGTTTTTATACTCTCCTCTACGAGGTGGAGCTGAATTTTATTTGTTTTTAGCATGGACTGGACTTAGTGGCTTGCTTCCAACAACTAGTATATGGAAAGTGGCGAGGGATATTTCTTTGATATTCTTTCCCAGAATAAATAATTCCAGTGTAATCCTGATACTTTAGTCCAACCATGTAATTTATAAAGCAAGGAGATGTAATTGGCTTATGGTTCTGCTGACTGTACAGGAAACATAGCAGCTTCTGCTTTGGGGGAGACCTGAGAAAGCTTCCAATCATGGTGGAAGGCAAAGGAGGAGCAGTCGTCTTACTACACACCTTTACAAGGCCAGATCTCATGAAAATTCCCTATCACAAGTACAGCACCAAGGGGATAGTGGTAAACCATTCATGAGAAACCATCCCCATGATCAAATCACCTCTCACTAGGCCTCACCTACAACATTAGGGATTACAATTCAACATGAGATTTGGGTGGGGGCACATATCCAAACTATATCACACAAGAAAACATCAGACAAACCCAACTCAGGAACATTTTACAAGACATCTGAACAGTCATGAACAACAGGGAAGAAAAATAAACTGTCATAGATTAGAAAAGACTTGGAGACATGGTGACATGGTATCTTGAATTGAAAAGTTAAATAGAAAAGGAGGTAAGTAGAAAAACTGATGAATTCTGAAAAATCATTTAACAGTAATGGAGCAGTGTTTCTTAGTTTTCATTCAAGGTAACATGGTGATGGAAAATGTTATTAGGGGAAACCTGGTGAAGAATATATGCAAACTTTCAGAATCACCTTGATCACTTTTAAGTGGATCAAATATTGTAAATAAAAAGTTAAAATAAAAATGGTGTTAACAGTAATAGTTATTATTGTGTTCTTTATAATGTTTCCTGCAGAAACCTTGCTGTAGTGTCCCACCACAAT
The DNA here is from genome assembly GCF_028858775.2 of Pan troglodytes. Classification (NCBI taxonomy): domain Eukaryota; kingdom Metazoa; phylum Chordata; class Mammalia; order Primates; family Hominidae; genus Pan; species Pan troglodytes. The sequence goes on along the minus strand of NC_072412.2, from coordinate 95,110,793 downwards.
CACAGTGACTTCCAGGCTTTCCATATAGACCCATGGTTGGCGGAACTGATCTCCTTCCCATCCTAACTCACTTGCTTACTCTACCTGAGTTGCAAGGATGTTTTGCTGTGTGTTGCAGGCTTAAAGCTTTTAAAATTCCTGTTCTTGAATAAAAATTATCTTCTGAGTACCTTGCCCTATGAAAACATACATATATATTTTATTTCCTATTCCTTCAACCTAGTTTCAATTATCTTTTAAGTTACAAAATTATAAAACCAATCAACTGAATTTTAACGTTCACTTATTTTATTATATTGATATTAAAATATCCTTCCTAACTTCTCATTTGCATACAAACCTAGGATATAATGAATTTAATGAAAACATATTGTTTTCAATTATAAAGTTAAGAAATAAGTGTCTAGTGATGGCTTACAAAACAAATTTGTTCAAAATATAATTGAGTTGATTATATATTCATTTTGTTACGGCTTTTAAAATAATGTACTCACCTGGATGATTTAAAATAGATGCCTTATGGATGAAAGCTAGCTCCATCTACTAGGGGCTCTTTATTTTATAGATAATGCAGAAGATGCCAAAATAGTTTGTGGCAAGGATGGATAATATAGCATAGGCAATTTGTAGGAGTCTCAGGAATTATATTTAGCTTCCTAGACTGTCAGGCTAGTTTACTATTCGCAGTTCCCGCAACTTTAAAAAAAAAAAAGTGGGGGGGAATCTTCCTTATAAAAGAAAATTATTTGTTCCACAGATTTTGCATTTTGGGTCTACGGAATTCGTGAAAAAATAAAAGTCATAGTCACACTTAAGGTGGTAGCACTAATCTATGTCCGAAACATTTTTATTGAGATAAATGGGTATAAAAATTTCTAAAGCAGAGACTTTTCACTAAAGTAAGTTGTCTCCCCCCATAAAAACACTTAAGAGTATTCATGAAATATTAGAAATGGTAAAGCTGATAACTAAGTATTAAGGGAAAAAGCTACGTACTGTGTATTGATTGAACACAGAAGCAATGACTCTGTCTTTCGAACATTAATAACTTCTTAAATTGCACATTAAAATCCTATCTCATGAATTTATTATTTAAAACTCCAGTAAATTTAATGTTATCTCCAAAGCAACTATTATAGAGACTTAATGGATTTCTTAATTAGGATATAGTATAAATGGTTATAGAACACTAATTAAAATGGAGGGTTTGAGAAGCAGCCAAAATATGAAGAAATTATTCAAGCAATGATTTTATTAAAAAAAAGAAAGGAAGCTTTATTCAAAACATTTAAAGGAAATGTACAAATCATACACTTCATTTAATCAACGCAATGTTTTCCATGAGTATTAATATGTATTGGTTCCTTCTAAATATATATTCCATTTTACTTTAATATCTTGCAAGTTACCTAAATCATTTTGTTTTATAATTGGATTGGATTAATTATGCAGAGAAATGAAAATACATTTCTATGATAGTGGCCAAATTTGTTTGTACCTCTGGAATTTATTTCATAGTGTTATTTATTTGAATACAGATTTTCATTATAAATGTATCACTGCATTAATATTTTATCTGGATAACTTTATTTAGTAAATGTTCTTATCTGTAAAAAGTTGATGTGATTGAAACTATATGGATAAGGATTTTGAAACGAAGTAAGAGTATATTATTTGGCATTGAATAATTAATATAATTCCACTCAAATATATCTACAGATATTTTATATCATTTATGTTTATATCTATTCCTTATTTTTAGAATGTCTTATTAGATAGCAATTTTATATTTTTTACTAGTCTCTGAATGGAGAAAATACTTTGTTATGTATAAAAGCAAATCATTTTCAAAGAGTTGAAGCAGAAAATGAAATTGATCATAGAACTTTGGAACTGTCTTACAAAACTGAAGACCAGAAAATGCCACTTAAGGTTCATATGGGCTGGCATCTGGAACAGGAGAACTTTTAGGGATGTAGGAGACCTTCTTTGCCTGAATTCCTGTGATTGTAACTTGCATGGGCTGACACCTCTGCTTTTCTGTATGAATCTACTTCAATTCTCTCTTTCTCCGAACTGAATTTCCCTCTTTAGTATTCCTGTAGAAAACACATCCACTTCAGCATTCCAGATTTCTCAAGTCCTCAGTTCAAGTAAACCAAGACCTCAATTCAAGTAAACCAAAATGATTAAAATGAATTATGTTTCCAATGCAAAAATCTGGCAAAAAGGATTTGATTGGCCTAATTTGGGTCAGTGTTCATTCTTGGTACAGTCAACCATAGTCTGGGGTTTGGATCTTATAATATAAATCGGTAAGTCTTTGTCTGTCCTCTGAGTAGGGTGGTATAAAACACACAGAGAACGCATTAACTGTAAATTAAAATGTTAATATACTTAGATTTATAAGAATCAATTCTTCAATGTTTAATTGGCATAATTGACTTTAAAGAATACAAGCAAGATAAAATGTTTGTGATTTATATTAAACAAATATATAATATTAGTATCTTATGTATTCCATAATAACACATTGGAGTTGTTTATGATTGAGGCTAGATTTGTTTTAAATGCAGGCTAGCATTAACACCATAATATTTTAAAATGTTAAATTAATGTATTTTCAGAGTTGATAGAGAATATGTGATAATTCCTAAAGGTTTCCAGTTTATCTCCTATTTCTAAACAGATATCAGTATCACCTTTTGACCTCTAATGAAAGTGTTATCACCAAGGCCTTTGGCTGTTAAACAACGGATTTTAAAATTATCTATCAAAGGGCCTAAGCCCTTAAGACATTTCTAAGCTATATGTTTAAAAAACAGAATAGTTTCACTATCCTTAGGATTTCAATTAAAATAAAAATAATAATATACTTTATGATTTTAGATTTTAGCTTTTGTGTTGATTTATTTCAACCCACATAAAACATACAATGTTTTCCTCATACAAAATATATTTACTAATAAAATATCTTCCTACACTTTAAAAACCCAAGACAATAAAGCCCTATAATGTTGCAACAAATATCAAAAAATACTTTGGCATCTTGATATTGTGTCTGGCCTGTGTCTTGTCTAGTGAATGAAATCTCCACAGTATTATACTATAAGAAATTTCAAAATGAACAGCTTGCCTCTGAATATCTCTAGAGCAGCCTAGCTGTCTGTATTTTTAAAGCATAATGTCATTTCTGGCACACAAAAAATACTCAATAAATTTCATTGAATAAACGGATGAGTAAATGGATGGGGGGAGAAAAGCTCAAGTTTAAATCAGAACACGGATTACATCAGTCATTAGAAAAGGCACTTGAACCCGTTTCATTAATGGGAATAATCACTTTTACAGAGTTTATCTGTGAAGAAAATCAAATCACATTTCTGAGCACTACATTTCTTTTTGGCACAAGTTGTTTTAGTCTCACTTTTACTTTTTCTGTCTTGGCCCTGGAATCAACTCTCTTTCCAAAGAGCACTAGTTTATTATAGTTATAGTGGAGAATGGGATTTAGAAGACAAAATTGGCCTGCAAGGTTTACAATTTTTCAAAATTGAAAGTTTGGGAAGAAAATCTTATTGGGTTTATATAGGATTTTTCATAGCAGATGACACTGAATAAATAGTAAATAGTAGAGATTTTTATTAACTCATTTTTGTTGGTAGTATATACCTCACCTAGTATATAGAATATAGTAATTCAGTATTCACAGAAAAAAATCTTTAAAACATAAATATATATAATGGCTACTGTATTTTATGTGATTGATATGGCTTGGCTCTGTGTCCCCCTCAAATCTCATGTTGAATTGTAATCTCCAGTGTTGGAAGAGACGCCTAGTGGGAGGTGACTGAATCATGGGGGCAGATTTGCTGTTCTCGTGATGGAGTTCTCATGAGATTTGGTTGTTTGAAAGTATATGGCACTTCCTCCTTCACTCGATCTCTCCTGCCAGTCATGTTTTCTGTACAATCTGAGAAACTGTGAGTCAATTAAACCTCCTTTCTTTATAAATTGCCCATTCTCAGGTAGTTCTTTACAGCAATGTGAGAACAACTAATATAGTGATTTAGGCAGGGATTTGAAATGTTAGTGGTAAATAACTTGCTTATTAAATCATTTTAAAGCTGTAGGCAGGGCTTGGTGGCTCATGCCTGTAATTCCAAAATTTGGAAAGCTGAGGAGGGAGAATTGCTTGAGGACAGAAGTTCAAGACCAGCCTGGGGAACATATTGAGACCACATCTCTATTAAAAAAAAAAAAAATTACTTTGGGAGGCTGAGGTGGGTGGATTAGAAGGCCTGAGGTCAGAAGTTCAAGACCAGCCTGGTCAACATGATGAAACCCCGTCTCTACTAAATATACAGAAATTAGCCAGGCATGGTGGTGGTTGCCTGTAATCCCAGCTACTCAGGAGGTTGAGGCAGAAGAATCGCTTGAACCCGGGAGGCGGAAGTTGTAGTGAGCCTAGATTGTGCCATTGAGCTCCAGCCTGGGCAACAAGAGTGAAAGTTTGTCTCAAAAAAAAAAAAAAAATTGAAAATTATCCAAACATGGTGACATGTACTTGGATCCCTTGAGCTCAGATGTTTGAGGTTGCAGTAAGCTATGATTATGCCACTGCACTCCAGCTTGGTCAACAGAGTGAGACCCTTTCTCAAAAAAAAAAAAAAAGAAAAAACAGAAAAGAAAGAGAGAAGCTGTAGCTTTTTCTTGCTTAAATATTGGCTTTTTTGCATTAGAAAAAACATATATTCTATATGTTTTAGATACTTACAAAACGTTAAGACAAGTGAAACGTTTAAAGTATCATTAGGTTATATTAGATAATATATTTTTTATATTTCATAACTCAATTAACTATATAATTTAATTAAATATATTAAATATTATAATATATCACAATACACATTATATAAATACATACACATACATAAAATAGTACATTAAGAAATCATAAGTAAGTGGGAATTTAAAAATTTACATCTTATTCTGCTTTGGAGAATGAATACTTAGATAATATGTTTTTTCTTTTGAAATAATCATTTGGATGATTTTTTTTTATTTGTTTTCTCATGTATAGGTACCAGGTAATTTATATGTTGTTAAATATTAATATTTTATAACTTAAAATTTATTTTCTGATTTCTACATGAAATTTGTCTGAATAATTTGTATAATAAGAACTCTCCTGCTAAGAGCAACTACATCGACAGAAAAACTAAACAAAACCACATGCATTATCAGAGGGCAACTACGACAACTAAAGCTTTGTGTAGACAATCTTCCAGAGGGAGGAGAAAAAGAAGAGAAATGTGTTGAGTAGTTCTACTTTTGATTTTTTTTCTCTCTTGGATTATATGCAGATCCTAAACACTGGGTATGAAGGCCAAGTAAAAAGCCTTGGTTCTGGGCAGGATCTGCAGTCACATTTCTAGATTACCAGCTCATCCAGGACTTGAGAGACCAAGACCCAGGAGGAAAGGAAACCTCAGAGAGGTGAGCCTGAAATTCATGTGCCAATTTCCCCTGAGGATTTTGTCAATTTCTGAACTGGCAAGAAGAGTAAAAAACCAAAAGTAGCAGCTAAGATGGTAAAAAGCTTCTAAAAATTTTCAGGAACCACACACACACACACACACATGCACACACACATTATCCACCACGGAGGAGGACTTCAGGAAACCATTCCAAACTTTAAGTTGAAAATACAAAGGGACTACACAGTTGGATCAAAGGTGAACTAGAAAGGATTAGCCTTCACAAAGCTTGACTTCTAGTCTTACAATATGAAGATTCCTGACAGAATCAAGGATGCTTGGGAACCCTGACTAATACATGCTATTTTATATATATAAATAAAATTCTTGAATATAATTTTTATACTTTTACTATTAGAAAATTAATTTGAAATTTTTAATGTCCTTTGTCACAAGCCTTTTATATATTTTTATATGTGCCAAATTGATGATGAATATGTCAACATTACTTTTGAGTAATGTTTTACTGATTTATATGTACTGGTACCGTTTACTCCTCTTTGAGCAATGTGAAACCACAGATTTTTGAATGAGAAATTGACCTTGTCTAATTTAGGACATTATTTTATTTGCAAAAAACAGAATTGAAATGTTCTGATTCTGAATATATTTTGAAGGTTTACTCAACAGAAGTTGCTGGTAGATTGGCTACGGGGTAGCAAAATGAAAGGAATGATGGATGACCTCATATTTAGCCTAAGCAAAATACACATGTAACAGAATATTCTACATCATTTGAAATTATTTATAATAGAAATTTTCAATGACATTGTGGCATAAACTTAATATAATTTAAAAAGAAATATAGGATATATCATTTAAATATAATATGGACTTCATCATGTATGTAATTTTGTAATACAATGAAATCTAAAAGTATTTTAAATATTTAGCATGAGTTATCACTATAGTATTGTGAATAAATTGTTTTATTTATTTTCATTTATCAATTGCTATTTTTAAAAGTAAGCAGTAGGTATGGAAATTCCATATCTGAGTATGTTTATGCATATCTATATGTACTACAAAGTATAAACAATACTATGTTATTGTGTTCCCACAAAGTATACACACATGAATTTATAAATCACATGCAAAAATATATTAAGTATCTTATCCAGTATATTACACAAGTGTTACTATATATGCACACTTATATTGTAAAAAGTATGTTCATGTCATCACTATGTTTCAGTATCTATTCAGAGTTATATTTTAATACTATCAAAGAACAAGAAAACAGAAACTATCCTGCATTTTTTCAAATAAAAACTTCTGAATAGCAAGGACAATAAATGTAACCTCTGAGAAAGAAGCAAAACATAATATAAGTTTCTTTTCATTAAACGCAAAGAAAATGACAAACGCAGCTTAATCTACCTTGTGGCTATAAGCCCTGCATGTATTTATGCTGAACCTGACAGAATCAGAACTTTCTTTTATACTTTGAAATGAAGTGCTGAGAGGTATGAAAAACTACATTCAGATACAATGTATATGATAACAAAGTCAACATAAAATTTCTAAATTAATCTTATATCTATTCATTTCTACCAGTGACTTAACTTTTATCAAATAAATCAATTTCGAATATAACTATTCTTCACATTATAGTACTGTTTAAAGTATAAAATTATTTTGTAATAGCAGTTATTTGCTTACAAAATCAGAAGTCCAGACTTAAGGAAATGCTAAGAGTGAAAAAAAGAATTTGCTGGGCTATCCAACTACAAAAAAGGGGCATTTCGGCCAGCAAGGAGTTCAGTACCAGTAGCAGCAATGATAATACAAACAAACCTTTATCAAGTGCTTACTGGATGCCACTCATTGCCCTGATTTTCCACATGCAAGGTCTACTTAATACTGCAAACTAAAGGAGTTGGTACTATCAGTACCAAGTTTTTAAATAATAATTTTTATCAGTATTTCTTAATTTTATTTACAATTCTGAAAATTTTTGTAATGGTTACAATACAACAGTATAGGATAAAACAGTATAGGAATATTAGCAAACAAACAATCACTGGGCTTGTGGCCATTACTTATGAATTCTGTTACAAAAACAGTTTGAAGGTCACTGCCATAAGCCATAAAAGTTATTAAAATTCTTGAGCAAGATGATAACTTGTATTTTAGAATTTTTTTATTTCAGAGTTGTTTCTTATGCTACCAATAGACATTTCGTTTTTAGAGAGAGAGCTCTGACATCCCCAAGTATGTTCTGGATTAATAGTAAAATTTAGTTCAATCATTTTAATGTATAAACTTGTATTAACAATAAAAACACATTTGCCTTTTGAAAATTATTTTTTCAGCAATTTGAAAGATTGCTAAAGTCAATTTGCTCAACATTTATTTCAATGGTTTTCATAGTTGAAACAGCTCACAAAAATGTGGTTCCAAATGGCAAACTTGACCACAAGCTTGAATGTAAATTACGTTAAAACAAGATAACACAAGACAGAACACAAATTAATCTAGCACGTCTAATCTGTGATAAATCCCAACACAATGAAAGCAAATGGATATGGGAGGCAAACCTCTTCTCTTAGGATAATTTACACACTATACTGTGATATATGGGCCAAATGAAGGGTACCGTGTCTACCTGCACAAAAGACACACCAATGAAGCACCCTCCCCATGTAACCTGTAGTTTGCAGTTCATTCACATCCATTCATTCTCACATCTGCCCTTTGCCCTATTTGTTTCCTGTACTGAAATATTCTTTCCTTACCTACCTAGTGAATCTACTCCATTTTCAATATCAACTCAAATGTCACCTCTGAATGGTAATTCTTTGTGCTCAACCTGTACTGTAATCCTTTCCTTTCCTTTCCTTTCTTTTCCTTTCTTCCTTCCTTCCTTCCTTTTCCTTTCTTCCTTTCTTCCTTCCTTTTACTTTTCTCCTTCCTTCCTTCCTTCTTTCCTGTCTTCCTTCCTTCCTGTTTGTTTTAGACAGAAAGGATCTCACCCTGTTGCCCATACTGGAGAGCAGAGGCGTGATCATAGATCTCTGCAGCCTCGAACTCCTAGACTCAACTGATCCTCCTACCTCAGCCTCCTGAGTAGTGGGGACTACAGGCAGGCACCACAATGCCCAGCTAATTTTTATTTTTTTTCTTCACAGAGACAGGGTCTCACTATGTTGCCCAAGCTGGTCTCACACTTCTGGCTTCAAGCACTCCTCCCACCTAAGCCTCCCCAAGTACTGGGATTAAGGCATGAGCCACCACACCCAACTAGTTCTGTGATTTCTAATTTCTTCCTTTCTAGGCCGAGTTCTTTGCATTACCACATAAACACAAACTGCTTGATAGGTGCTTGCTGTCATATTCACAAGACACACTTAAATGGTCAAAAACTAAATTATGAAAATAATGTTTCAATGTAGAAAAGTAGACTAAGAACTAGAGATACTCAGACTCCCAAGTTATTTTTTCCTAAAGGTATTCTATATTAAAGATATTTTCTTTTGTTGTTGTGATTAAAGTGGACAGCTTACTCGGCAACACTGAGCCAATTCAACATTTGATCATATCTGGATTTACTCAAGAGTAATGTCCTGTCGTTTCTTATCACCACCATTAGCACTGCACAACTTCTTATTAGCCTTATCACCCATTGTTATGATAAACGAAACACAAAACCATTCACCCAAAGCAGCTGTCTTTAGAGGGTAATAGCTTCTTTATCTAGCTGCAGCAATACTCTTGACTTTGACTAAAGACTGAAATTTTATTCTAACCACTATCAGACAAGGCAACTGCAAAGGTATTCTTTGTTTTTTTGTTTTGTTTTGTTTTTCGCAACTTCCAAATTCTGAAGAAAAACTTATTTTGTAGAAGAAATACCAACATTACAAATGCTTAATATTTCAGATAACTAAATCTTAACACTTTCCTAAAACACTTAAGGTGTCTAAATGTTTTACTTCTCTTGTTCATATTTGAATATTACTAATTATATGAAGCCTTATTTAACTTAATTTAAAAATAAACATTTTTTGTTAGGAAGGTATTAAAATGAAATTAAGTATTTTATTTGATGTACATATAACTGGATAGATGTTCACATGTTCTTTTGATATCTTAATTATCTTAATTTATAACTTAACTTGTTCCCAAATAATTTTTGAAGTGGTAATATTTTTTAAAAACCTCATAGCTTTAGACACACAAAAATCATTTTAAGATGACAAAACAAAGATAATTTATATTTTTTAAAAATTCAAAGAAAGTAATCTTTGTATTTTTCTCGCATATCGAAAATATAGTGCTATAATTACAAAGCACAACATTAAGATGTAAACTATCTGAGTAAATATATTTTTGCTCTTCTAATAGTGAATCTCATACTTTTCATTTGAATTAATAGGAATTTTGGCAAGCAGAAATAATGTGTCCTAAGCTTTATCCATTCAGTCTGCTACTGCTCAAATAATTCAAAACTCCTTTTCTTGAGATGATTTTGGAACCTGTCTTTGTCTTTTCCTTTTTTATTTAATATTTTGTACATTTAAAATTGTATGTATATCGTAAATCTAATATGTGAAGAAAAATAAAGTGAATGTTGAGAAACTCAGTAATAATTATTTTGAGAATATTTTGTTGTATATATGTAAGATATAGTATTTAGAATTGTTCTTACTGTTGGAGTGTCTGTTTGTAAGAAGATGTATCTCTGATAACTTCCAGTTTAACCAATATCAGTGGGTTACTTTTATTGAAAAGAAAGAATGTGTTATATTCCAAAACTTTAAAAAGTGCAGCTAAGGTACTTCTATACTATAACAATCTATAATGAAGTTACATATACAATTATTTTATTTTTCAAAAATCAGAAAAAAAACAACATAAACAATATCTTACATTAGAAATAAAGCACTGGAGTTATTCTAAATTTTAGCTATTTAAGCTATGCAATTTGTTAACAGCTTGAATTTTATAATAAGTACAACAAAAGGTATGCATGTTAAATAAGACATTATCTGGAATTAAAGACTGCTTGCTGATAGTAGGTCACACACACTTTATTCACTAGAATATATAAATTCAACTTATTCCTGGTTTATACCACACCTTGGGAATCATGTAACTATAGTCCAAGACACACGTTAAGAAGATGCTATTTTACATTTCCCTGAAATAAAAATCTACAACTGTCTGCCTAAACAGTCTATTCTACCTTAGACATTTATATGTGACAGATATTTTTTTGTAGCTTTGAAATTATATTGACTTTGCCTGAATTATGAAACCTGTTTGAAAGCCTCCAAATGCCTTCAAGGAAAGCAAAACATTGAATGGCACATTCTGGGCATCAGTTAACCTACATGAAAAAGGAAAAGTATGGTGATTTTCATGTTTCTAATCTTAAGAGTATCAGAGGTTGGTGATGGAGAAACATTTTTGAAAGGAGTATCCCTCCTGTTCACAGTATGGAACATGAAGTCAACCGTACATCCCTTTTGTTGGTTTCATCACTTTATAGCCTTGCATAAACATAAAACTACCAAAAACTCAGAAGATACATCAGAGAGTTGCTGTTTTCTACACATTTCCTGTGAACAATTAGACAGTTGTGTTCTTCTCTTTTTCATAATAATGTGACTTTTAAGTCTTTTTAGTTCTGTACCCAAATGAAGCATTAAAAGCAGCTTTACCTCTGAACAGAGAGAGGAAGAAAATAATATATCTTTGCTCTGAATCATATTTTGTCAGCTTCATGGATGCCCTGGAAAGGCAAAATTAAAATTAAGCAAATTACTTTTATAAGATTTATAAATGCCAATCAGAACAACCAAGCCAGGGATTTCTGCAGCACCTGTCTCTATGAATCCCCACTCCATTTTACTCATTTGTTTTTTAAAACTGCATGGAAAAAAATCCTTGAAAAATATGATTTTCATAGGACTTGGTAAATATCTCGCATGAAGCAAAAAGGAAAACAAGTCAAGATCCTAAAGCATAGAGAAGAAATATATATTAAGTTGTAACAGAAAACAAGATGATGGTCATGCTTAAAAAGATGCATTGATCTATCTGTGTTTCTAAGACAGATATAGAATCATCTGCAGATAGCTGCAAGGCCAACTAGAATGTGGTTAGATCTAATGTTTAAGTGAGAACATCGAGTTTTGCTATAAGATAGCAGGGAAGTTTCAAGAAATAATAAAGTAAAGGAAATAAGAAGCAAAGCAAAGCACCAAGAAGGCATGTATATAAACCACTTCCAAAAATGTTCAAATAAAATAAAAACCATAAAAATGATTTAAAGAACAATCTATTGTAATAAAATAATTCATAAATAAAACATATTGGAAGTATTAAAACTAAGTTTAAGACGTTACTATTCTCTCCAGGTAGGTTATATTGCAAAATCTACCATTGTTCTATCAGAATGTATATTATAATTGATACAAAATCCATTGTATTTTTTGCACACTAAACAACTATAGTGTGTTTGCAAAAAAACAGAAACTTCCAAGTGATGTAAACTTAGATGTGAGCACATCTCTATCACTTAATAGACTCAGTCTCAATTTCTATATCTATGAAAGTGAAATGGTTGGCCTCATATGTGTTATTACTGTGTGATATGGTTTTCTCTGTGTCCCCACCCAAATCTCACCTTGTAGCTCCCATAATTCCCACATATTGTGGAAGGGACCTTGTCGGAGATGACTGAATCATGGGGGCAGGTCTACCCCTTATTGTTCTCATGATAGTGATTGAGTTTCATGAGGTCTGATGGTTTTAAAAATGGGAGTCTCCCTGCACAAGCTCTCTCTCTTGCCTGCCACAATCCAAGGAGGAGACTTGCTCCTCCTTACCTTCCACCAAGATTGTGTGGTCTCCCCAGTCATGTGGAACTGTAAGTCCATTAAACCTCTTTTTTTTCCAGTCTTGGATATGTCTTTATCAGCAGCATGAAAATAGACTAATGCAGTAAATAAGTACCAGTAGAGTGGGTGCTGCTGAAAAGATACCTGAAAATGTGGAAGTGACTTTGGAACTGGGTAACAAGCAGAGGCTGAAACAGTTTGGAGGGCTCAGAAGAACACAGGAAAATGTGGGAAAATTTGGAACTTCCTAGAGATTGGTTGAATGGCTTTGACAAAAATGCCGATAGTGATATGAACAGTAAGGTCCAGGCTGAGGTAGTCTTAGATGGAGATGAGGAACTTGTTGGGAACTGGAGCAAAGGTGACTCTTGTTATGTTTTAGCAAAGAGACTGGTGGCATTTTGTCCCTGCCCTGGAGATCTGTGGAACCTTGAACTTGAGAGAGATGATTTAGGGTATCTGGCAGAGGAAATTTCTAAGCAGCAAAGCATTCAAGATGAGACTTGGGTGCTGTTATAGGCATTCAGTTTTATAAGGGAAGCAGAGCATAAAAGTTTAGAAAATTTGCAACCTGACAATGCAATAAAGGAGAAAATCTCATTTTCTGAGGAGAAATTCAAGCCAACTGCAGAAATTTGCATAAGTAACGAGGAGTCAAATGTTAATCCCCAAGACAACAGGGAAAATGTCTCCAGGGCATGTCAGAAGTCTTCATGGCAGCCACTCCCATCACAGGCCCAGAGGCCTAGGAGGAATAAAATGGTTTCATAGGCCAGGCCCAGGATCTCTTTGCTGTGTGCAGTCTAGGGACTTGCTGTCCTGCATCCCAGCCACTCCAGCCATGACCAAAAGGGGCCAAGGTACAGCTCGGGCCATGGCTTCAGAGGGTGCCAGCCTCAAGCCTTGGCAGCTTCCACGTGGTATTGAGCCTGTGGTGCACAGAAGTCAAGAATTGAAGTTTGGAAACCTCCACCTAGATTTCATTGGATGTATGGAAATGCCTGGTTGTCCAGGCAGAAGTTTGCTGCAGGGATGGGGTTCTCACGGAGAACCTCTGCTAGGGCACTGTGGAAGGGAAATGTCAGGCTGGAGCTCCTACAGAGTCCCTACTGGGGCACTGCCTATTGGAGCTGTGAGAAGAGGGCCACCACCTGTCCTCCAGACCCCAGAATGGTAGACCCACCAACAGCTTGCACTATGTGCCTGGAAAGATGTAGACACAACACCAGCTGGGAGGGAGGCTGTACCCTGCAAAGCCACAGGGGCAGAGCTGCCCAAGACTATGGGAACCTACCTAGTGCATCAGTGTGACCCAAATGTGAGACATGGAGTCAAAGGTGATCATTTTGGAGGTTTAAGATTTTACTGCCCTGCTGGATTTTGGACCTGCATGGGGCCTGTAGCCCCTTTGTTTTGGCCAATTTCTCCCATTTGGAATGGCTGTATTTACCCAATGCCTGTACCCTATTGTATCTATGGAGAAACTAACTTGCTTTTGATTTTACAGGCTCATAGGCGGAAGGGACGTGTCTTGTCTCAGATGAAACTTTGGACTGTGGATTTTTGATTTAGTGCTAAAATAAATTAAGACTTTGAGGGACTGTTGGAAAGGCAGGATTGGTTTTGAAATGTGAAGACATGAGATTTGGGAGGGGCCAGGAACAGAATGATACGGTTTGGCTGTGTACCCACCCAAATCTCATCTTGAACTGTAACTCCCTCAATTCCCATATGTCATGGGAGGGACTCAGTGAAAGGTGATTGAATTGTAGGGGTAGGTCTTTCCTGTGCTGTTCCCATGATAGTGAATGAGTCTCATGAGATCTGATGGTTTTGAAAACGGGAGTCTCTTTGCACTAGCTCTCGCTCTTGCCTGCCGCCATCCATTTAAGTTTTGACTTGCTCCTCTCCTTGCCTTCCACCATGATTGTGAGGCCTCTCCAGCCATGTGGAACTGTAAGTCCATTAAACCTCTTTTTCTTCCCAGACTTTGGTATGTCTTTATCAGCAGCATGAAAGTGGACTAATACACATGGTGTCAGCATTTGCTTCTGGTGAGGGCTTCAGGAAGCTTTTACTCATGGTAGAAGGCATAGCAGGAGTAGGGGTACATGTGTCACATGGCAAGAGAGGGAGCAAGAGAGAGAGGGGCAATACTAGACTCCTTTTAATAACCACATCTCAGAGAACTAATTACTATTGGGGGATCACCAAGCCATTCATAAGGGATCTGCCCCTATGACCCAAATACCTCCTCTTAGGCCCTGTCTTTAACATTGGAGATCACATTTTAACATGTGATTTGGAGGGAACAAACATCCAAACTGTGTCATGTTTCCTAAAATTCATATGTCAAAAACCTAATCACCAATGTAAAGTCATTAGGAGGTGGGTGCTGTGGGAGGTAATTAGGTCATGAGGCCTTCATGAATGGGATTAGTGCTCCTAAAAACTAGGCTTCAGAGAGCTGTCTCTGAACATGAAAATACATTCTAGCACATGAAAACACAGTCGTTTCCTCAGGAGAAGGTGGTGTTTACATGAACCAGAAAGCAGGCTCTCATCAGACACCAAATATGCCTGTGTCTTGGTCTTGGACTTCTCAGAAACCAGAACTCTGAGTAACACATTTCTGTTGTTTATAAGATACTTGGTTTATGGTATTTTGTTATATCACCCGGAACAAATTAAGACAGTATCCAATTACCTACTTGCTTACAATAGAAAGATTAATAATTATTGTGTTGATGACATATTTGTGAATCAACAAATTCTAGGTTTGTTTCTTTTTCTTCTTTTTTTTTGAGACAGTCTCACTCTGTCACCCAGGATGGAGTACAGTGGTACAGTCTTGGCTCACTGCAGTCATTGTCTCCTGGGTTCAAGTGATTCTCCAGCCTCAGCCTCCTGAGTAGCTGGGATTACAGGTGCACACCAATACGCCTGGCTAATTTTGGTATTTTTAGTAGAGATGAGGTCTCACCATGTTGGCCAGGCTTGTCTCAAACTCCTGACCTCAAATGATTCGCCTGCCTTGGCCTCCCAAAGTGCTGGGATTACAGGCGTGAGCTGCCACGCCTGGCCCTGTTTCTTTTTCTTTATTGTTACCATCAACATACACAGTGAATATGTTGATAAAAAGCAATGCAATTTTGGAAATTGTACTCCATGACATACATAAATTGCCTGGTAAGTATGGAAATGTTTATTTTATTTTATTTTATTTTATTTTACTTTATTTTATTTTTTGAGACAGAGTCTTGCTCTGTTGCCCAGGCTGGAGTGCAATGGCGTGGGTCTTCACTTACTGCAACCGCCACCTCCTGGGTTCAAGCGATTCTCCTGCCTCAGCCTCCTGAATAGCTGGGGTTACAGGCATGTGCCACCACGCCCAGCTAATTTTTTGTATTTTTAGTAGAGATGAGGTTTCACCATGTTGGCCAGGCTGGTCTCGAACTCCTGACCTCATGATCCACCCACATTGGCCTCCCAAAGGGCTGAGATTACAGGCGTGAGCCACAGCGCCTGGCCTATTTTTTATATATATTTATATAAAAACATTTATTTATAAATGTTTATATATATAATAGATTTTAATTTATTTGATCTTTGTTTAAAATTTATTACAACAATATTTTATAAAAACATAAAATGACAATACTTTTTTTTGCTAAAATAATCAAGTACTTTATTGAAAATACCCTCAATTACATAAAGCACAAAAAGGAACTATTTACATACCAGTGACCACAGGAAATGTATGAATCAAGAGACCACCCAGGTAGAGTAAAGGTATTATTTATGATTAACTACTAAAATATTCTCATTCTTAATTACAGTTGAGCTCTTTAATTTTTTCAAATTAACTGTAAACTAATGTTTAATCATTTCTTAACCTTTACCAGCAAGAATGGCAACCACGGAATTGACAGAATATATTTGTTTGAGAATGTTATATTAGATTGAGCCAAATGAAATTTCTAGTATCCTATTTGTTTTTTTACCATATTGATAACTTTTTATGTTTCAATAAAAGGATTTTGTTCATTTTACCCTAAAATATGTTTGTTTAAGGAAGATGAGGTTTTTCATTTAAGATGTAAACACTTGCACTATCTTTGTAAAAATTAAACTCTTTCTGTGTGTGTACACATACTTGGCTGGCTCTCTCTTACACCTATAGTAAAAAATAAATTTTCCACTATGTATGTATGTAAATAAACACAAAGTAATTACATGGTTAATAAATACATATTGAAGTGTTATATGAGATACAGAACAAATTATAATATTTAGAATAATCAATACATTCTTAAATATTAGTAAAATATTTCTTAAATATGTTGAATGCATTCTTAAAAACTTAGTGTGAAATAGTTTTATATGCAGCAGATGTCTCCCAATTATATTTCTAAATAAATAAATATTAAAAGATTAATGAATTGGTCATAAAAAATGCATGTTACAGAATATTAGTGTATCTTTTTTTTACCTATGTAATGACTTTATTTTATTATTATTTTTTATTATTATACTTTAAGTTCTAGAGTACATGTGCACAAAGTGCAGGTTTGTTACATATGTATACATGTGCCATGTTGGTGTGCTGCACCCATTAACTCGTCATTTACATTAGGTATCATTGCATAAGCTATCAATGCAATGTAAGATCCAATAATATAAAATATGAGCTTAATAGCTAAAAAGTGTTTTGCTGATTTGGCGAAGAGACACATATTTTTATTGAAATAGACACTATACCTTTACGAATCAAGTTTCTGAGGCATATGGCACATTAGATGAAATAATATAAAACATAAAATATATACTTATATTAAATAAATATAAAACACAATGCCATGACTATATAGTTGTATTAGTCCATTTTCATGCTGCTGATAGAGACATACTCAAGTCTGGGGAAAAAAAGAAGTTTAATGGGTCTTAACAGTTCCACATGGCTGGAGAGGCCTCAGAATCATGGTGGGAGGTGAAAGGTACTTCTTACATGGCAGCAACAGGAGAAAAAAATGAGGAAGAAGCAAATGGGGAAACCACTGATAACCCATCAGATCTCATGAGACTTATTCACTATCAGAAGAATAGCACGGGAAGTTACCTCCATCTGGGTCACTCCCACAACACATGGGAATTCTGGGAGATACAATTCAAGTTGAGATTTGGGTGGGGACATAGCCAAATCATATCAATAAATAACTAATTTAACAGGTAAATGTTTGGCAAACTAATCAAATTAGAAGATTAATTTTGTTTTTAGCTTTCTGCAACCCAAGCCATAAAGAGAAGAAATGTTTCATTATTATTATTGTAAATAATATTTAATAATTTAGTTAATATTTAATTATTATAAATTTGTTACAAATAAAATTGGTTTAATGTGTCACATGCTTTTAGTTTTGTAGAATTTGTTTTGTTTTTCTGTAGAGACAAAATTTTCCCTGGCATTAAATCTCATTAAAAATAAAAGTAGCACATGGGTCATTTTATAAAGTAACATAATAAACATTATACTCAATTTCATTTTTGCAGAGCATGCATAAGGTAGACATGCTTTCTAATGAATTTCATCGATTCCAATGCATATTTTGTGGAATCATAGCCATTCCAACAGATTGCTATAGAGAGCTAGAGCACACTAAACCAAATACAGAGTTTTGGGAGGTTTAAGTTGATAGAAACAGAAATGTTAAAAACATAAAGAAAATCTAAAAATGTCCCTTATATCATCTCTTAGGTCATATAGACAGCTTTTAAGTGGATTCCAAGATTTTAAGCATGCAATCTTACTCTTACCTCATGTATTTGCATAAGCTGATTATGTTTAGCATGCCACACAAACAGCAGTATGGGGAACGTTACAATAAAAAATATGTTAATTTTTATAGTTCTGGCTCCTTATTCTCCCAACCCAAGCAATAAATGCTCATATTTTTGGGTTCCAGACATGTCACCTTTGAAAAGAAAGTGGTTATCAATATGTGCACAGTATGCTACTATTATTAAATCATCAGTGGACTCTTGAATCTTTTTTACAGTGGCTTTCCAGGAAATAAAAATGGATTCAGTTTGATCTTCAGCAAATCTGGAATAACGTGGCATTTCATGATAACACCATATATTATACAGTGATCTTACCCATTTCCCATCGTCTTGTTTTACAGAATAGATTTGATCTTATCACCATCTAAACCTCACCAGTGTAGACGTGTGCATGTGTGTGTGTGTGTGTGTGTGTGTTGAGAGAAGGTCTTTTTCATTTTATTTACTTACAGATTCTCAAAGAAAAGGCAATTATAGTTCTCTTAAAATATATAATTTGACCTACCTACCGCAAGTAATACGGGCGAGACTTTTCTGCAATAGATACTATTTAACAGGATATTTTAAAGAAATGTCTAAGGTATAGATGTCCTTCATTGCAAACTGGCACAGTTGTATATGCTTAAGAAATAAATATCAAAGATCAAGTTTACAGACCTGAAAGCTAAAAATGTTGACATATCTTTGTTTTCCAGGTAGGTCAGCCTACCATTTCTGGGAAATAAATCACATACATTCTAAAAGTTATAAAAGGAGCTAAGCTACGTATCTGTCCAAGGACTGATATGAATACCTATTTGAAACCCCCATTTTTTTTTCACAAATCACTGAAGAAATTTAAATTAGTCATGGAAAAATAAATAATGATAATACTACCCATAAACTTAGCCATTAAAAATTAGAATGATTCTTATTACAATACCTGATTCTAAGTAGTGTTACCTCTTCTTGTGAAGTGGGCTGAAAAATGTGCTTTCAAATATATTTGGCCTACTGGACATAAATATTATCTATTGTTTACATTTTAAAATAAGAATTTATAATATTTACTACACATCACAATTTCATGTTTAGAAAAATAAATATGATTTTTAAAGCATGCTAACAACATAGATAAAGATGATTGTTATTTTCTCCAGCAGATTCACTGAAAAGTAACTATCTTATTGTCATTCGACACAGGATAGTTTCTTCGCATTTGAAGCACTTATAACATCACTGTACTTTTTATGGGAAATGTTATGATAGTGGAGTATTAGCCTTAGGAGGGACTATGTGTTATTATTATCTCTTGGCAGAACCTTATCATGGAGAGTATGAGAATTCCAGAAAGAACAGGACTACTAGGCTGTTTCACAGAAGTCTTATGTCATGCTCTAATGCTGATGTGTGATCATTCTGTAATCTAGCTGGTTAGTGATCCTTAATCAGTTTAGTCATTTTAGCAGGTTTTTTTGGTGAATTAATTCTTTAGACATATTTCCTTTTTGTCTCTATTTTGAAATAATGTTTCAGTTTTAAAATTTGAGAATAATTTTTATATTGCAAATCATTTTTCTGTAACAAATTAAGATAGGAGATCCTCCAGTATCAGTCAATAAGTTGGACATGTAATATGCTTGTTCCATTAGTACTTGAAATTTAAAGTGAAATCTTTAATGATAATTAAAAAACAGAGTAAAGCTGAATGCAGTGGCTCACACCTGTAATCTCAGCACTTTGGACGGCTGAGGTGGGAGGATTGGGTGAGCTCAGGAGTTCAAGACCAGCCTGGGCAATATAGAGAGGCCTTTAGTTTTTTAAAATTCAATTAAAATTTAGTTAAGTGTTGTGACTCATGCCTGTAGTCCTAGCTACTACAGAGGCTGAGGTGAGAGAATCGCTTGAGTATGAGAGTTTGAGGCTGCAGTGAGCCATGATCACAACTTTGCACTCCAGCCTGGCCAACAGAGTAAGACCCTGTCTCAAAATAAATACATCAATAAATTTTTAAAATAAAAGAGTATATAAAAACCACAAATGTTCATAATATAAACAAGAGCAATAATGGAAAATAACACTTATTTTAGTGGATTTTAAGGTAGTTAAAGACATGGACATTCAAAAATATTATTTTACCCAAATATTTGGCATGCCTGATTTGACTATTTTAAATATAGCATAGCTAAACACACCCTCTTTAATTAATTTTTAAGTATTTATTTAACCCAGACACTCATAAATTCTTTTTACTGACTGAATAGATGTTTCTAATTGCATACCAAATAAATTTTTAGCGAGGACAAATGTGATGTGCAGTGAACAAAAATACTCAAAAAGATAATAGATTAAAGGAAATGCATAATGCATATATATATATATATGGGGAGAGAGAGAGAGAGAGAGAGAGAGAGATACACGCTCTCTGTCACCCAGGCTGGAGTGCAGTGGTGCAGTCCTGGCTCACTGCAATCTCTGCCTCCTGGGTTCAAATGATTCTTGTGCCTCAGACTCCCAAGTAGCTGGAACTAAAGGCACACGCCACAATGGCTGGCTAACTTTTGCATTTTTTTGTAGAGACGGGATTTCGCCACATTGGCCAGGCTGGTCTCAAACTCCTGACCTCAGGTGATCTGCCTGTCTGGGCCTCCCAAAGTGCTGGGATTCCATGCCTGGCCTGGAAATGCATATATATTTTAAAACTTATTATATGGAATTATATGGAAATATTAATTGCAATAATGTGCTGTGTATTTAGATAACTCAATATAAATTATATAGAATATAAATGAAAGTCAAATTTTAAGTTAAATTTAATAACAAAAAATGATAAGTTAATTTTTACAGATTATGAAACATTTTTAAAGTTTTGTTTGACAAGTATCTAAAATTTCCTGAACCCAAGTGCCAGCTAATTAAAATCCACTAAATTATGGCCATTTTATAGGATCACTGGGAGTCAGGAGAGCTCTTGTTGCAAATACTTCAAAATAAAAAATTATTCATCACAAAGAAATAGGATTATTAGCCCATAAAACTTGTTTAAAACAAATAAATCCAAGTTTGAGGATAAAATGTAAGTTTTACATATTTATCTGTAATATATACACATAAATGCACATATTTGGCATTTTGTAGGTCTGTACACATAGTACGTTTTCTATTTGAAGTCTCTTTTTCGAAATGGAGTCTTGCTTGGTTGCCCAGAGCTGGAGTGCAATGGTGCAATTCCGGCTCACTGCAACCTCCGCCTCCCTGGTTCAAGCAATTCTCCTGCCTCAGCCTCCCGAGTAGCTGAGATTACAGGCACCCACCACCACGCCTGGCTAATTTTTGTATTTTTAGTAGAGACTGGGTTTCACCATGTTGGTCAGGCTGGTCTCAAACTCCTGACCTCAAGGGATCTGCCTGCCTCAGCTTGAATTAGAACCCTATTTTATACATGAAGTTCTAAAAAGCTAAAGAAAAAATATTCTAACCTATTTGTGAAGCAAATTCTATCCATGGCATTCTAAAAGATTGAGAACTTTATGAAAATGATAAATTATTATATATAGGTCTACATATCCAAATTTTAAATGTAAGTTAAATCAAATTTTAGAAATATATACATTTCTACTGCGTAACAAATGAGTTATAGTACTGGGGAGCCCCAAAACCAAAATTTCTCTGAGTATACTATTACATATACTGTACATTGTTCAAAAATCTTCTGTTAATTTGATATCCAAGTGCTTTCAAACACCGAAAAAAAAAGAACATTCTTTTTGGAAACGAAAATTTACAGATGCAGTGTCCTCCACAGAGGACTATTTTATCTCTGCTTAGTTCTTGCCTGTATCCTTCAAATCAGTATTAAATTTATTGGTGATAAGATCTACATTTTAGTTTTCTATTTCTTCCACAAGAAATTTCCACAAATTTGGAAGATTAAAAACACAAATTTTATTACTTTACATTTCTGTATGTGAGAACTCTGACATGGCTTTCCCTGGGTTAAGACGAAGCTGTTGTCAGGCTGTGTTCATTTCTGACTTTCTGAGGGCTTTAGGGGAGAATCCATTTTTCCGCACATTGAAGCTGTTGCAAGAGTTTGGTTCTTGGCAGTTGGAGAATTGAGTCCCCCACTTTCTTTCTGTCTGTTTGCTGAGGGCTGTTTCAAGCTTTTAGAGACCATCCATATTGCCTGATTCGTGGTCCCTGCCTACATTGTCAAAACCAGCAACAATGAATGGAATTCAGGAGTCTCTCTCACACTTAGAATCTCTCCTTTTCTTCTGTCATCACATCTCTCTAACCGGTTCTTCTGCCTTCCTCTTTCATTTCTAGGAGCCCGTGTGATTTTATTGGTCCAATCCAGTTAATCTCAATAGTCTTCCTACTTTAAAGTCCATAATCTAATTCCATTGGGAAAAATTATTTATTCATGTAACATAATTTATTTACAAAGGCCACGGATTAGGCCATGGACATCCATAGGGGATGCTCTTCTGCCTATCACAGTCTATAATCAGTTGAAGTCTGCTTTGAGAATTCATTCCATAGTGTTAACACAATAGAGAGATCCTACAAGAACATTTACCATGGCCTTCAAAGTGTTACGACCTCAGCGGCTTTACACTTGCTCTTCCCTCTACCTCAAAAGTGTTTCCATGTTTGCTCAAATGATGTCCCCATCTCTGTATGGTGCAGGTCTTAATGTAAAAAGGATTTCCTATTCATATGTAAATTAACCACTGGTCGCATTTACTATTTATCAGATTACCCCCAATTTATTGTCTTCATAACACTTATTACTGTCTAAAATTATCTGGTAAAATGAAAATTAATCTAGAAAATAACATGTTTACAGAAAATAAACAATAACTACACTTTATACAATTCTTACTTGAATTGGAAAAACAAAAGGCTACTTGGTATTCTTACAGGAGATTAGAATAGAATAGAGTTTCATGGAAAAATCAATCTGTGTAAGAAAACAAAATCCAATATAAAATGTGTTATAGTGGCAATGTATTGTAATAAAAGCTTAATAAAATAGCAATCTAAATGGAGTTATATTAGAAGAGACAGGTAACTAACTAGAAGTCTGTTTTTAAAGATATAGTCAAATAGTAGGTCTATATATTCTACATATATTATCATATATGTAGGAACTTCCCATTGAAGCTCCTTTTTATTATCAATGGCTTGATATTATTATTTTAAATAAATGAATTAGACATATAAAATTCTAAGCTTATAGATTATTATTACTAACTAAAAAAAAAAAAATTGCTTTCAAATTTGCCTCTTACCTGCAAAAGAGGCAGGTGTATTGGGAGTAAAATGTTCTATTTTCCTGTGGCTAGTGGTAAACATTTCTTGAATCTTTGGCTCTTAGAAGTTCATTGCTTCTTACAGTAAGTCATATTAAGCACTGAACAATTTATGTTAAAATCATTGCTAAAAGCTTGGTGTGGTGGCTCACACCTGTGATCCAGCAGTTTGGGAGGCTGAGGTGGGTAGATAACTTGAGCCTAGGAGTTCAAGACCAGCCTTGGCCACATGGTAAAACCCCATCTTTGCAAAAGATAAAAAAAATTAGCCAGGCTTTGTAGTGCATGCCTGTAGCCTCAGCTATTAGGGAGGCTGAGGCAGGAGGATTGCTTGAGTCCTGAAGGTGCAGTCAGTCTGCAATGACCCAAGATCATGCCAATGCACTCCAGCCTGGGTAACAGAGTGAAACCCTGTCTCAAAAAAAAAAAAAAAAAAAAACCCACTGAGTCTTCTTTTATGCATAGATACTAGGAAATATGTACTTCCACTAAAAGTACTACCCAAATAAAATATTACAAATTATATTAATTGATAGAGTTATACATAAGCTAGAAAATATAGTAAATGTTATTTACTAAACATTCATAAAATGCATTTTTCCAAGTCAGTGTCCTTTCATTTAAAATCAAAAACTAAAATGTTTAATATTTTTATTTTTGACATTAAGAATAATGTTACCTTATCATTTAAATTTTAATTCAAATCTTCATTAAATGATTTTGAATGTTTAATGAATATTTTAAATGAATCAAGTTGTAACTATTAACCTTTATGAAACAGAATATGAATTTACTAGTTTAATATTATTAACCATTATTTACCACAGTCTACATTTAGAAAAAATAATGCTCTAATGTCATTGTTTAAATTTATACTTAATTACCAATACTTAATTACCAGTTCATATTTAATTACCAAAGGAGTTGGCCATTTTTAATATTTTGGTTAAATCAAATTAAATCATAATTCATTTTACTTTATTTCATTCTAATATGTATAATCTTAGGATTTTATATTTAATTTTAATTGATGATATGAAAAATATTGGAAATCTATTTTTAATATTGAAATTTCAATAAAATGTCACTTTAAAATAACATTTTAACAAAAAATTGTTAGTATTTAAATGCTAGAGATTCATCTAAAAATAGAATCAGTACATTCACAAATACTGAAGAATAAAAAGGACAAATATGTGGATCAGATAGCTTCTGACAACAGATTGCCAAAAATATTCTCATCTATTAGATGTTCTCACCTAGAGTTTATAGAGCTGAAATACTGCATTTAAAAGAGCTTATAGTCAAAATTTCAATATATAGTCACTGAACTTCCAGAAAATTCTCAATGGACATAATTCCGTATCTTAAAATATAGCCACAACTAAATCACTACCACCATCACACACCATTTTTGATAGTCAAGGAGTTCAGTTTTGCCTCTGTACTTTGGAACTGCGCACTGGTAAATACAAAAGCTCCTGGCCAGTTTTCTCAGTGCATTTTCTTTGGACAGCTGTCTTGTTTAGTTGACTGATCCAGTGTGACCTGCTTATATTACTGTCTTTCACAATCTGCCACTGCATTCTAACTTCTATTATATTATTGTTTCATTAGCTTTATTTACTCATTCTGAATCCTCTTTTTCAGTTGGTCTCCTAGCAACACAATCAGCTTCCCTGTTGTCATGTCCTTGGATCATACAGATCAAAGAAGAAACCCTGCCTCACACTGTCTCATCTCCACAGAATCCCTCTTCCAACCTTCCTATCTTTTCTATTTCCCATGGATAGAGGGAAACTTGTAGACTCTTCTCATCAACAAAAGATAAAAAATTTATTTGTTGGCCGGGCGCTGTGGCTCACGCCTGTAATCCCAGCACTTTGGGAGCCCGAGGTGGGCAGGTCACGAGGTCACGAGATCGAGACCATCCTGGCTAACACGGTGAAACCCCATCTCTACTAAAAATACAAAAAAAGTTAGCTGGGCGTGGTGGCGGGTGCCTGTAGTCCCAGCTACTCTGGAGGCTGAGGCAGGAGAATGGCGCGAACCCGGGAGGTGGAGCTTGCAGTGAGCTGAGATTGCGCCACTGTGCTCCAGCCTGGGCAACAGAGAGAGACTCCATCTCAAAAAAAAAAAAAAAAAAAAAAATTCTTCATATAATTCCAGACAGCAAAGGAGTCTCCATATTCCATTCTTTATTCTATTTCTCAAAGTATAAATGCTTAATTTTTTAACCACACACACACAAATAATTATTGCTGTTTTTGTCTTCACTGAAATATTTGTCAAGCTATAGTCCAAGAAGCTATGAAGGTCACCAAATATCTTTCAGGGGGTCCATAAAGTAAAAACCATTTTAAAACTATTGCTAAGAAGTTATTATCTTTTCAACTGTCATTCATTTATGAATGCAGAGTTAAGTTTTCTAGATGCTAATGATGTGATGATATCATTCTAATAGTTTAACAAAATGTGGACTTGTGCATTCATGTTTTTAAATTTTCTATTTTTAATTTAATATGAAATATATATGCGTGTGTATATATATATATATATATATATATATGCATGATATATCTCTAACAAAAGTTATTGGGTCTATCACTGCATTTATGTGTCTAATGGGGTTAAAGATAAAAAGATTGAGAACAGATTCTTCACTGCATATGTGTTGCTAGTGAGTCTTACAAAATTTACAAGTTTTGTTTTATTCTCTACCTCAGTTTAGGTGTCAGGAATGTTATATGTAGTAATTTGTAGAGTAGTAGACCAAACATTGATGAGCTGACAGGTGTTAGATATGTGCCATCTTTTGAAAGATGCTGTATTGCATCTGATTAATTTCACATTTCTGCTTTAGAAGGTTATATGTCTTTAAGTATAGGAATAAAAACATTAATGTAATAAGAACCTTAAGTCTTTGTGCCCTGAGGGTGTCATAGCAGAGATGAAGATTAGTTTTTAAAAATAATTCAGAAAAATCTGAGCCCATAATCAGCAGTGCCAGAGTGTTGAAGTTTAATGCTGGGTTATGTCAACCAAGACATAGTATATATTAGTTTTCATGCTTTCAATCAAAAATCAGAGGTATATTATTGACTGCAAGAATTCTCTGTGAATACAGCAAAGTGTGGGTGGTACTCAAAGCCAATTTAATTTATTGTGGAACAGTACCCTCCCCTGATGTCTTAAGCAGATGCCCTCTTAGCATGGACTCTATTTCCCTCTCTAGGTGATGGAATGAGAGACAGACTACTACTTGTTACAGTAAATTAAATGCTTCCCACCTCTTTATCTCAAGTTTTCAAGAACTTCACTCTGATATCTGTACACTGCTTATTTTGCTGAGAACTCTTTTAAACTTTGAACGTAAGGGAGTGGAGTTGAAATCTGTCCATTAATATTTCCCAGACTGATATATTCAATCTTGAAGTTTTTTTAGAATCATGTGGACATTGGCTTACCAAATAGTCAGAACATTAGTGATGAATTTGGATTATTAACTTAGTATTAACCATGAATAAGTAAACATAAATTAATGTGAAACATAGTCTTACTTCATTGAGTTAGGTATAGACCCTTTGGTGACTGATTCCAATTAATATGTTTCTTCTCTATTTTATAAGTTATTAGTATTTATTAAACTGTAAAGATTTAAGCTTTGTTTTATTATGAAATTATTTATTTTTTAGATTTATGAATTTTTATAAAATCTTACTTTAAAATTTGGTGATAAGCATATGAATAAACTATAGTTTGACTAGTGCATATAGATAGTTTGAAAAACTACATATCCTTTATTTCTTCATAGACCATGAGTCAGTAAACTATTGCTTGTGAGTCAAATGTGAGTCCTGTGATCCCACTACCAATTCGTGTATGAGCTATGAATGTTTCTTATATTTTTAAATGGCTAAACAAAATTTTAAAAGAATAATATTTTGTCATGTTTTAAACTTATGCACAATTCAAGTTTCACTACCTATAAATAGAATTTTATATAGTAACAAGCTTATCCTATTCCACTAGGTATTATTTGTGACTGTTCTCAAGTTACAACAGCTGAGTAGTTTAAACAGTAATCAGGACATGTCTTTAAAGTTTTCACCCCAAGTTTTCTCATCCACAGGTCTTAATGTTCATCCAGACCGCCTTCAGCCTACTTCTACTGACCATAAGCTTTTGGATCCTGCCCTGGGTCTCTGAGCACAGCAGAATACAGGAGAATCCCTTTCTTCTGGAGACATGATGCCTTATCTTCCCTCCCAAAGGACCATCTCTGCTTCAATTCCACTGCCAGCCACATCCTTGCTACTGCCCTCTTACTACTTCCTATTCCAGCCAAACTGTATTAGTTTTTAATTTATTTCACTCAGTTATTCTTATTACAGTTTAAATATAGAAAATACAAAATATGGATATTTATTTTATTTCTTATTATACAAGCATATCCATGTTATCTTTGATATTGCTACTTGGTCCACACAGGTGGATAAGGTACTATATTTACCATCTGACCCTTTATAGAAAAAGTTAGCTGACCCCTCGTCTAAACTGTGAAGACAGAAACATCTGTTTTTTTTCCTTATTGTAGTCCCACAACAGGTGCAAATGTGTCCTAAATGAATATCATTAAGTGAATAAATGATGGAAAAATTGTATTTTCCTGTATTGTCTAATAACCAGATATATTCTTATTCTTTATCTGTCACCTATTTATCCTAATTTCAACTAACTTATCTTTTCCACGAATCATTCTCAACTAACTTCAATTGGGACTGATTTCATGAACAGACTTCAATCATTTTAACATTTCTTTGCTATTCATTTACATATTTTGTTTTTAAAGATCAAGTATAATTTTGTGAATAATAAATTATTATACTATGCATTGCTTGTTAGCAGGTGATTAGATGCTATATCCCTTGAGAACTAAGGTTCTCTGCAATGACTTTCACTTTCTATAGCATCTTATGAATTATGATTGATATAAATGTTCACAACATGTTTGTGGAATTCAGTGACCGAATGAATGAGCTGTCTTCACAAATGAAAAACTAAACTTCAGCAAAGCAAAATACTCATCAAAATTCAAAGGTGTGTTTTAATTGGCCTGGAGTTCAATGACACTCAGGAAAAGTAAGAATACACTATACTAGTTCCAGCAAAAATTAAATAAGTACATTAATTACTTGTGTATGTTACAATAAATATGCTTTAAAAATAAAGTCATCAGTAAATAGAAGATGGCCAGCTAATGCAGCCAGGTGGAACAGCTCCCACTGAAAATGACTGGCGTGCTTCTAACAGCTCTTCAGAGGGACGATGCTAAGTGGGTAGGGAAGGAAGGCACAGAAGCTGGACTGAAGGGGGATAAAGCTGGGGCTTTATGTATGGGGCTATGGCACAGAGGGACTCATTTTTGGACCCCAACAGCTCCAGGGGAATGGGTAAGTTAAATTGGCAAGCAGCAACTTTGTCTTGCCATGGGCCTCTGGAGCCCCAGCAGTAGGAGACCTCAAACAACACGAACACTCAAGTTGGCAGAAAGAGCTTTTAGAGAAGTGGGAGGAGCAGCAAGACAGCTGATGTGAAGCCCAGAAGGTCTGATGCAGAAACATCTGAAGTGGAGTATGGACAGGGATGGCCATTTCTCTAGACTTGACTTGCTGCCATAGGAGACTTTAGCCCTAGGGGAACTGTCAAACTGATTTCTGCAGGGTGGTTTTGCCCATCAGATGGGGCTGGTCTGATCTAAATAACCCTTGGTCTGCTGACCTCTCCTGGCACCTCAGCTTGGGCATGCCTGTTTGCAAGGAAGTCCTGGGTGCCCTAGAGACCCACACTATGGCTTTTGCACTTGCTGACTGTGCCTAACTAATGGAGACCTCCAGTCAGGTGGCTCCTATGGCCATACATAGGCCCACCTACTCCCTCCCCATACTGCAGCTTCTTCTGGGCCCACACTGAATGATCTCTCCTGCTTGTGGGGCACAGAGGAGACACCCAGACCTGTGCTTGCCAGCATCTTATCCCCAAAACAACTCCACCTCAAGTGCAACCATGCACACAGTGTCCAGTAGGGGCCCACTGAAGCCCCAACTGTGTTGCCTGTGCCACTGTGGTGCAAGTCTGCAGGAGACTGCCACAACTGACAAACCTCAACGCCCCCAGCACAGTAAATTCCAAACCTTGAGGAGCCAGAGAGAAAAGCTGGGGCACAATAAGTGTCCTTCAGAATTAGAGCACACAGTACAGGAATCAGGAGTTGAATGTTGGCCCCCTAATACTTTCCAGAAATTAAGCCAGTCTGCTGAAACCACATTATACCATAATCAATCCCTCACAGTCATCAAATAGGATTAAAAAAATAAAAAAAAATCCAAATGTCAGCAATCTAAAAGATTGAAGGTAGATAAACCCACAAATATGAGAATCAGCACAAAAAACTTGAAAAACTTTAAAAGCCAGAATACCTTCTGTTTTCCAAATGACTGCATCACCTCTCCAGCAATCATCTTTCCAGCAAGGCTTCTGAACCAGGCTGAGGTGGCTGAAATGACAGAAAAAGAATTCAGAATATGGATAGGAATAAAGGTCATTGAGCTACATGTTGAAACTCAATGCAAGGAAGCTAAAAATCTTCATAAAACAATGTAGGAGCTGACAGGCAACACAGCCAGTATGGAAAATAATGTAGTCATCCCAATAGAGCTGAAAAACACACTACAAGAATTTCATAATGCAATCACAAA
Organism: Pan troglodytes; assembly: GCF_028858775.2. Taxonomy (NCBI): domain Eukaryota; kingdom Metazoa; phylum Chordata; class Mammalia; order Primates; family Hominidae; genus Pan; species Pan troglodytes. Next base: position 95,080,509 of record NC_072412.2, on the reverse strand, counting down.
TATTAATAGCAGATTTAACCAAGAGGAAGAAAGACTCTCAGAGCTTTCAGACTGCCTTTCTGAAATAAGACAGTCTGTCAAGAACAGAGAAAAAATAATAAAAATGAATGAAGAAAACATCTGAGAAATAGAGGTTTATGTAAAGAGACCAAATATATGACTTATTAGTGTCCCTGAAAAGGATGGGGAGAGTGGAACCAACTTGGAAGACATATTTCAGGACATTAGCAACAATAACTTTTCCCAACCTAGCTAGAGAGGCAAACATTCAGATTCAGGAAATGTAGAAAACTCCAGTAATAAACTTCACAAGAAGATCATCTCCAAGACACATAATCATATTTTTCAAGGTCAAAATGAAAGAAAAAATGTTAAAGACAGCTAGACAGAAAGGTCAGGTCACTTATAAAAGAAAGCCCATTAGACTAACAGTGAACCTCTCAGCAGAAACCCTTCAAACCAGAAGAGATTTGGGGCCAATAGTCTACATTCTTAAAGAAAAGAAATTCCAACTCATAATTTTGTATCTGGCCAAACTAAGCTTCACAAGCAAAGGCAGAATAAAATTATTGTCAGACAAGCAAAGGCTGAGGGAATTCATTACCACCAGACTTCCCTTAAAAGAGCTCCTGAAGGAAGCGCTAAATATTTAAAGGAAAAATTGTTACCAGCCACTACAAAAACACACTGAAGTACATAGACAAGTGACACTATAAAGCACCCATATAAACAAGTCTGTAAAATAACCAGCTAAGATCATGATGACAGAGTCAAATCTACACATAACGATACTAACCTTTAATGTAAATGGGCTAAATGCCCCAATTAAAATACACAGAATGACAAACTGGATAAAGAAACAAGACCCATTGGTATGCTGTCTTCAAGAGACCCATCTCACAGACAATGACACACATAGGCTCAAAATAAAGAGATAAAAAAATCTTACCAAGGAAATGGAAAACAGAAAAAGAGCAGAGGTTGAAATCATAGTTTCTGACACAACAGAATTTAAACAAACAAAGATCAAAAAAGACAAGGGCATTACATAACAGTAAAGGTTCAATTCAGTAAGAAGATCTAACTATCTTAAATATATATGCATCCAGGAGCACCCAGATTCATAAAGCAAGTTCTTAGAGACCTTCAAAGAGATTTAGATTCCCACACAATAATAGTGGGAGAGTTTAACACACCACTGACGATATTAGACAGATTATTGAGACAGAAAATAAGCAAAGACATTTAGAACCTGAACTCAGCACTGAATCAAATGAACCTCATGGATATTAACAAAACTCTCCACCCAAAAACAGCAGAATACACATTTTTCTCACTGCTACATGGCACATAATCTAAAATTGATCACAGAATCAGAAGTAAAATACCCCTCAACAAATGCAAAAGAACTGAAAATCATAACAAACAATGTCTCAGACCACAGAACAATCAAATTAGAAACCAGATTAAGAAATGTATTGAAAAACATACAATGACATAGAAATTGAACAACCTGCTCCTGAGTGAATTTTGGATAAATGATGAAATTAAGGCAGAAATCAATAACTTATTTGAAACTACGGAGAAGAAAGACACAACATACCAGAATCTCTGGGACACAGCTAACACAGTGTTAAGAGGCAACTTTATAGCACTAAATGCCCACATCAAAAGTTAGAAAGATCTCAAGTTAACAACCTAACATCACAATGAAAAGGACTAGAGAAGCAGGAGCAAACAAATCCCAAAGCTAGCAGAAGACAAGAAATAGCCAAAATCAGAGCTGAACGGAAAGAGATTAAGACAGAAAAACAATTCAAAAGATCAACAAATCCAGGAGCTTGTTTTTTGAAAAAAAAATAATAAAATGGACCATTAGCTAGACTAATAAAGAAGAAAAGAGAGAAAATTCAAATACACACAACTAGAAACAACAAGGAGGATATTACCACTGACCTCATAGTAGTACAAACAACCATCAGAGAATATTATGAACACCTCTATGCACATAAACTAAAAAATCTAGAACAAATGGATAAATTCCTGGACACATACATCCTGCTAAGACAGAATCAGGAAGAAATTGAATCTTTTAAAAGACCAATATTGAGCCCTGAAATTAAGGTAGCTATAAATAACCTACCACCACCAACAACAACAAAAAGCCCAGGACCAGATGGATTTACAATTGAATTCTTCCAGATGTTCAAAGAAGAGCTGTTACCGTTCCTGCTGAAACTACTCTAAAAAATTCAGGAGGAGGGACTCCTGTCTAACTTATTCTATGAGGCCAGCATCATCCTGATACTAAAACCTGGCGGAGAAATAACAAAAATAGTCAACTTCAGGCCAATATCCTTGATGAACATAAATGCACAAAAATCCTCAATGAAATACGGGTGGATTGAATCCAGCGGCACATCAAATACCTTATTCAACAGAATCAAGTAGGGTTTGCCCTGGGATGCAATGTTGATTCAACAAATGCAAATCAATAAATATGATTCATCACATAACAGAACTAAAGACAAAAACCACATAATTATCTCAATAGATGCAGAAAAGGCTTTTGAAAAAATTCAACACTACTTCATGTTAAAAATTCTCAATTAACTAGGTGTTGAAGGAACATATCTCAAAGTAATGAGAGCCTTATATAACAAACCCACAACCAACGTCCTACTGAATGTCGAAAAGCTGGCACTATTGCCCTTGAAAACCAGCAGAAGACAATGGTGTTTTCTCTCACCACTCCTATTAAACAGTCTTGGAAGCCCTGGTCAGAGCAATTGAAAAGAGAAATAAATAAAGGGAATCCAAATAGGAAGAGAGGAAGTCAAACTATCCCTGTTTGCAGACAATAATACTATATCTAGGACACTCCATAGTCAGCCAAAAATCTTCTTAAGCTGATAAACAACTTCAGAAAAGTCTTTGAATACAAAAATCAAACATCCTTATACACCAGCAACAGTCAAGGTGAGAACCAAGTCAGAAAGACAATCTCATTCACAGTTGCCACAAAGAGAATAAAATACCTGGGAATACAGCTAACCAAGGAGGTGAAAGATCTTTAAAAGGAGAACTACAAACCACTGCTCAAAGAAATCAGAGATAACACAAACAAATGGAAAAACATTCCATGCTCATGGATAGAAGAAATCAATATCATAAAAATGGCAACACTGCTCATAGCAATTTATAGCTTCAATGCTAATCCTATTAAACTACTACTGCAATTCTTTACAGAACTAGAAAATATTATTTCAAAATTCATATTAAACAAAAAAAAAGATCAGAGCTGGAATAGCCACGGCAATCTATCCTAAGCAAAAAGAACAAAGCTGGAAGCATCACACTACCTGACTTCAAACTGTACTACAGGTTTACAGTAACCACAACAGCATGTTACTGGTATATAAACAGACACATAGACCAATGGAATAGAATAGAGAACCCAGAAATGAGGCTGCACACCTACAACTATCCGATCTTCAACAAACCTGACAAAGACAAGCAATGGGGAAAGGATTTCCTATTCAATAATAGTGCAGGGCTAACTGACTAGCCATATGCAGAAGCTGAAAACTGGACCCCTTCCTTACACCATATAAAAAATTAACTTGTGATGGATTAATTACTTAAATGTGAAACCCAAAATAGAAAATCCCTGGAAGACAACATAAGCAATACTATTTAGGACATAGGAACTGGCAAAGATTTCATAGTGTAGTCGCCAAAAGCAAAAATTGACAAATAGATTCTAATTAAAGAGCTTTTGCACAGTGAAAACAAAAACAAAAATGAAAACAAACAACAACAACAAAACTATCAACAGAGAAAACAGACAACCTACAGAATGGGAGAAAATATTTGAAAACTGCATCGACAAAGGTCTAATATCCAGCATCTATAAGGAACTTAAACAAATTTACAAGATAAATCAACTCCATCAAAAGTGGGGAAAGGACATGAACAGATGCTTTTCAAAAGAAGACATACATACAGTCAATAATCATATTTTAAAAAAACTCAACATCACTGAACATTAGAAAAATGCAAATCAAAACCACCATGAGATACCATCTGACACCAGTCAGAACGGTTATCATTAAAAAGTCAAAAAGTAACAGATGCTGGCAAGGTTGCAGAGAAAAAGGAATGCTTATACACTGTTGGTGGGAGTGTCAATTAGTTCAACCATTGTGGAAGACAGTGTGGCAATTGCTCAAAGATTTAAAAACAGAAATACCATTTGACCCAGCAATCTCAATACTAGGTACATACACAGAGGAATTTAAATCATTCTTCCACAAAGACACATGCATGTGTATGCTCATTGCAGCACTATTTACAATAGCAAAGACACAGAATCAATGTAAATGCCCATTAGTGATAGAATGGATAAAGAGAATGTGCTATACATATACCATGGAATACTATACAGCCATAGAAAATAACGAGATCATGTCCTTTGCAGGAACATGGATGGAGCTAAAGGTCATTATCCTTATCAAACTAATGCAGGAAAAGAAAACCAAATACCTAATGTTCTCACTTATAATTAGAAGCTAAATGATGAGAACACATAGAAAGGAACAACAGACAGACAGTGGGGCTTATCAGAAGGCGAAAGGTGGCAGGAGAGAGAAGAACAGGAAAAATAACGTACAGGTACTAGGTTTAATAACTGGGTGATGAAATAATCTGTATAATAAGCCCCCGTGACACAAGTTTACTTATGTAACAAGCCTTCACATGTACCCCTGAACTTAAAATAAAAGTTAAACAAATAAAAAAAATCACATTCAAAAATTTGATGCCTAGTTTTTTAAATTAATGATTATGATTGAGAAGAGACAAGAATGTAATACTTCAATCTTACGACTAGAAAATAGGAAGGATTTTCATGAATCCTTTTCAAAGTAAGAAATACTGTGTTATTAATCATTTTGCTTTATTTTTATACCATGTACTGACAGATTCAGTCATCTGAAGAGTTTCAGTAGATACTAGTAATGTATAAACATTTTTGTAAAAATATGAAATTATGAAGCTATTCTTGCAGTTTCTTAGACATCTAAAGTAAATCTGAAAATTCTGTGCATAAGAAGAAATCAATTCTTAATACAAAAATGCAAACTACAAAAAACTTATTTTGCAAAATGACAGACATAATATGTATTGTCCCTTATTTTTTATTCCTTTACAAAATGAGAGATTACAAGGTATTTTTATTCAATATCATACTTTAATTACATAGATGCTATTAACTTAAACATTTTCAAATTTTAGCTGTTTGGGAGAACAGAGTTAAATTACCTGCTTTCAGATTTTTCCAAAAAGTAATGAACAATTTTGGATAAATGTCCTTAGATAACACTTTTTTTAACTGTAAAATACTTTTCATTACATATTCTTCAACTAATATAAGCACATTTTTAACTAATAAATATATGTACACACAAACAGGCTTTCCAGGGTCATATTGCTTAAATTATTCATTATTGGATATAGTGTTTGAAAACCAAAGTCTGTACTATTACAGATGCAACTATAGGCAGAGAAGACAATTTCGAATACATATTTGCATAGCTCTACTTTTAGATTAAAATTTATACTCCAGTAACTTTAATATTATTTAACTAAAAGTATTTGAAAATATGTTATAGGCAAATTAAATTTACTTTTATGATAACATAGTATGCTTATCCTAACAAATTATGTGTGCTTCTATTTAATATTTACTTCTACTTAATATTTACTTCTATTCATTATTATACTTAAGATTCTGGCTAGAAAGAATATTAAAAGCCACATAGTTTGAAAGAAACACATCACAATACTCTACACTGAAAATTCTAATAAATGTTCAGAGGATGAAAAATAGTTCAAGTGAATTTACTAGGCCATAGGAGAAAAGTCTATATAAAAATAAAATGGATTTCTATAAACTGTGAAGGAATACTTAGAAAATGAATTGAGAAACTATTTTATTTCCAATATCAGTATAAAACATGAAATAAACATTACAAACTTAACAAAATAAGTGCAAAGTCTATGCATTGAAAACTATGAAATATTGCTAAGAAAAATTAAAGATTTAAATAAATGAAGAGAATATGTTCATGAATTGTCAGTTTTAACATTGTAAAAATTCAAGGCAACCCTTGAATAAGGCAACCTTTATCCAAATCTGTTAGTTTTGCTTTTTATGAAATTGATAAGATGATATTAAGATATATATTAATGTGCAAAGGATATATGAGAGACTAAACAATTCTAAAAGTTAAAATCTTTACAGGACTATATTACCTGGCTCTGACACTTATAATGAATCCAGTTATAAAAGTATTTAGAATGATAAAACAGAATGAAGGGTTCAAAATAGACCCACATATATGATAAATCAATGACAAGGTGATTCTATACAGAAAAGATAATTTTTTAAAGAAATAGTGCTTTAAAAAATGGGAAAAAATTATCTCTAAACTGCAAACCATTCACAAAGCTATTTAGAAAAGAGTAGCATGTGGATGGATCATGTATTTATACATAGCATTAGAACTATAAAACTTATTTAAAAATAGTAGAATATCTTTGTAACCTTAGGGTAGACAAAGATTACTTAGCTATAACACAGAAAAGATGAGCTATTAAAAGAAATGACTAGACTTCATCAAACTTACAAATTCACTGGAAGGCATCACTATGAAAATATAAAGGCAAACTACAGATGGGGAGAATATATTTCCAGTCCATATATTTGAAAAATTACTGTATAAAATATAAAAATAAAACTTGTAACTCAATAAGAAAAATAAAAGAATTTCAATCCAAAACTGGAAAAAAAAATTTAAAGAGACACTTTATCAAAGAGAATGTATTAGGTTGGTGCAAAAGTTTTTTTCCACTGAAAACCACAATTACTTTTGCACCAACCTAATACATGGCTAATAACCACATTTAAAAATGTTAATTGGTTATCATGGATATGCAAATTAAATACACTAGGACATATTGCATCATATCTATTAGAAAAGTGAAAATTAGACTGACTACAACTAATAGGTTGAGCAACTGAAATTCTCATACATTGCAGCTACATATGTAAAATAGTACAATCATTTTGGAAAAGTATTTGTCATTATCTAATGACATGGAAAATAAACTTGACAATTGACCTAGCAATACTACACTTATGCAGTCATTCAAGGAAAACGAAGACGCAGGCTCACATGAATACTTCTGCATGAATGCTCATAGTGATTTCTTCAAAAGAGCCCCAAATTAGAAACAAGACAAATGTCAATCAACAGATGAATGAAGAAGCAAATTGTGATATATCCATACAATGGAATAATTGTCAGCAATAAGAACAGTATAAATTACTGATATATAACATACACAAATTAGTGATATTTAAAAAGAAACAATAAAAGACCACAAAAAAGGATGAATCTGAAAAGCATGCTAAGTGAGAAAAGTCAGACAGAAAACACTGCATACTGTATAATTACATTTATATAATTGTGAGTTAAATGTATTTTTTATATAAATTACATCTTGGTAAAGTTTATTTAAAAAACAAAAATAGGCACTAGTGTATTTTATTTAAACTAACTTTACATATTACTGGAGTCTTAAATAGTTTAGCCTTTGATCTGCATTACTATGTTTCTGGTTGCTAAGTTAATTATGATTAAACACAAGTAATAAGCCAGAGCTCTGAAACTGGGATCATAAGGTAATTAAGGTTTTCATTTACTAATACATTCTGGTGTTTCCTACCTATACTTATTAATATTATCCTAAATGTCAACAAAAGCTTTCTGGAATAGAGCAAATTATAATTACTCACAGATAGAAATCACCATGCCAACATCCCTTTGCCCCAAGGCAAGCCCCTTATCCAATTTATAAGAACCAGATATTATTTTGCATCTAATGGACTCTATCTACTATAGATGAGGAGCTTACAAAAAAAAAGAAGATAGATGATTATATAGGGAATAGCAATTCCTTTTTCTTCCTCCTGAGAAAGAGATCTTTTGCTCCCTAGTGAAAAGAAATTATCCTGTGGGATCCAAAGGGAAAGGTTCTAGACCTTTTACTCTTAGGAATGTAAATAATCTTTTTTACAGAAAGAGGAAATCCTTTTAAATCCTTTTTTTTTTTTCCAGCTTTAAAAGTTAGGGATGTCTTCATAGGCTCGGGTCTGAACCTCCCTTAAAATGTAAACTCATACCTTTAGGAGAGGTAAATCTCTCTGAAGTCCTTGGGCAGTCATAATATATCATCTAGGCTCAATTTTTAGGCCAGGTCTCGAATTTCACTAAAATTTGCTCAGAAAGCCCCAACTAAATAGAAAAAGTATATTTTGATATAGCTATACATCTATGATCATTGTCATATTAAATATTCTCCTGTCAACCTAAAAGAATCAAAGGGGTCAGAATCTAGTTTAAAGAGAGTTTATTGAAGTGCAAAGTTGAGGATGAGCTGACTCAGGAAGCACAGATTCCAAAGAATGAAAGTGAGTCTTCCAAAGTATGAAAGTTTAAAATTATATATATATATAGTGTGTGTGTATATATATATGTGTGTGTGTGTATATATGTGTGTGTGTGTGTGTGTGTGTGTGTTTCCTTTCATACTTTTATATATTGTGAAAGGAAAATAAATCTTGGGGTCCCCAAATCACCAAGCTAAAGGGAAAAATGAAGCTGGGAACTGGCTAGGGCCAACCTGCCTTGCATTCTATTCAAAGTCATCCCTCTGCTCACTGAGATAAATGCATATGTGATTGCCACCTTTGGAGAGGCGAATCAGAAACTCAAATGCAACCATTTGTCTCTTATCTACTTATGACCTGGAAGCCCCTCTCCACTTCTCATCTTCCCGCCTTTGCTTCTCATTGTCCCACCTTTCCAGGCTGAACCAATGTTCATCTTAACATATGTTGATTAAGGTCTCATGTCTCCCTGAAATGTATAAAACCAAACTATGCTCTGACTACCTTGGGCACATGTCAGAACCTCCCAAGGCTGTGTCACAGGCACTCACCCTCAACTTTGGCAAACTAAACTTTCTAAAGTAATGGAGACCTGTCTCAGATTTTCAGGGTTCAAAATATATATGAAACTGGCCCAATTGTCCCATAGAACTGCTGTTTTCAGCTTTTTGACTAAACATAGAAATTGACCCTTCTGGTCTTAAAACTTTAAACTTACATTTGTCTTCTCTGAGTTTCTTCCTTAGGAGACCAACCCTTAGACAAGGAACTGAAATTTACCAGATCATTGTATCCAGACAATGAGATGCCAGACCCGTCATCTGGTGTGATTTTCTTACCCTTCCCTACTTCCTGCTTACCAACTCCTCTCCCGTAATCCTCCCAAATTCCTGTTTTCCCCACATGTAGCTAAATTTCTGCTCCTAATTTTAGTTGGTTGGGAGACAGATTGTGACATCTCTCATCTCCTGGGCTGTAGCTCCCAAATAAAGTCTTCTTCCTTGGCAAAACTCACTGTCTCAGTGATTGGCTTTCTGTGCTATGAGCAGTAGGACCTAGACCAAACCCCTGGTGTTTTGGTAACATATATCGGGATGGATAGATAGATAGATAGATAGATAGAGCAAAAACCAATATTACTTTTGCATCAACCTACATAAGAAACACTGAAAATTCATGTGTCTGGAGAGATATTATCTGTTCATACCAAGCAATGTGAAATTTTTTTACCAAGTAAGAGAGGCATCAAAGTGAGCTATTAATTATCCATGCCTCACTGAGGAGAGTACAGGTAAAATATCTGGCTGTGAAAGAGCAGAGGAAGCAAAGGATGACTTTATCATTGATCCGGTAAAATATGAGACTGATAAGTCATCTTGTATACTCCTGAGGGGTTGGGGAATATTCTGTCACATAAATATGGCATTAAATTTAAATAAATAGAAATATTTTTATACAAAAAGATGAGAAGAACATGAACATGAGGGAGTAGGCAGAGAGGCAAAAAACAAAAAAGGATGCAGTCACAAAGAAAATGAATTAGTAAAAAGTGAAATGAGACTGGATTTTATGGAATTACTCTTTACATATATATGTGTGTGTATATATATCAATATATACTTATATATACATATATATCAAGCATTTTAAGTGACAAAGTGAATTCACACAAATGGATATATGCATTTAAACACATTATTTTTGGTAAAGAAAAAAGTAGCAAAAGTGGCAGTGAGAAATAGACATCAGAATATGTGAGACTGTAGAGAAAAGGAACAATAAAATAAAATAAAACTTAAAGAGACTGTTATCTTGTTTTATGATACTCTTCCTAACATATTTATTAATTATAAATACTTAATTTTAACTGAAATTTTTAGCATATATGACATTTTCTTTGTTCTCTGCTTATATACATAGAATATATGTATGCATGTATATATATATACACGCATATATATATATACACACACACACATATATATATATACACACACATATACACACACACAGAGAGAGAGAGAGACAGTGATAGTAGGCTTAATAACCACTCTGATCATGGCTCACAGTGTCTTTTTTGGCAACACTACTTTTCCTCACTTACAGCATGGGGTTTTTGTTCATATTGAGTTGCTCCATCTCAGACACCAGCACGACTGCAAGGGATGTTGAATAGTCTCAGTTCTCATCAATAGGGAGTTATGTTACAGTGCTTCCCACTGTGCTTCATTGAGTCCTCAGTACTTTTCTTCAAGCTCCTTGCTTGCATCAGTCTCACTTTCATCTTTCTGTGGTTTCGTACTATTACTCATTCTTTTCCCACACCAAACCCAGCTCATCTGTTTCAAGGGCATCTTTGATGCCAGTGGATTGACTACAATAGAAAGCAATCTAGAGGCAATCCTTCACAGTCATTCATTAATAAAGACATTATCATAACTCACACATATATATATATATACACACATATATACAGTTATAGGTATATATGTGAAACCTTGGATTTTGATATATGTTCTAAAGGGACTATAATGAAAGCAAGATAACATTTTTTTGTCATTTTTTTCACTGACTATTTTCAAATCTTGATTTTATGCTCCCTGTTTTTGTTTTGCCCTTTGTTTTTTCCTGAAACATTTTCAAAAAGTTATAATAGAAGATTAGAATAAGAAAAAATGACATGGTTATCTCAGAGCTGTTGTATGCAAGACTTTCATAGACTTGCTTCAATTTCTCATCCCACAGTCTTGTTACTCGAGTTGGCCTGGATCTTTGACCTGCCTGCTTGTTATGCATGCACTATGTATGTGAGTGATGAAAATGAGTGTCTCTATCAAGCATATGATATTCTTTCATCTCTCTCTCTATTGGATGCAGTTAAGATTCCAGGTGTTCTGTTGCCAAAGGGCCTATATATTAATTTATTAGCTGTGTGGTCTTTGAAAAGTTATGTAACTTGATCCTTTATTTTGTCAAATTTAGAAGATTTCATTTTATAAATTCAATGTGATTATAATATATTATATAATCATCATCATCACATTTAATCTATAAAATGAAGATTGAATTAATAATTTACATTAGTAATTGATATGGTTAGGTCTTGTCTCCCCACCCAAATCTCATCTTGAATTGTAGTTCCCATAATCCCCGCCTATCAAGGGAGAGACCAGGTGAAGGTAATAGAATCACGGGGGTGGTTTCCCCCATGCTGTCCTCATGATAGTGAGTTCTTACAAGATCTGATAGTTTCATAAGCAGCTCTTCTCCCTTTGCTCCGCATTTCTCTTTCCTGCTGCCTTGTGAAGAAGGTGCTTTGCTCCCTCTTTGCTTTCTTCCTTGATTGTAAGTTTCCTGAGGCCTCCCCAGCTATGCTGAACTGTAAGTCAATTAAACATCTTTCCTTTATAAATTACCCAGTCTCAGGCAGTTCTTTACAGCAGTATGAAAACAGACTAAGATAGTAATTTAACATAAAATTCTGATATTGTTAAATGCTTAATAAATGGTTATTACTAGATGTACTGCATCCTTTTCTTCTGCATGGTATTATTAGATACCTTCTGTCTTATAAACTCCATATTTTAGCCATTCTTCCTTCTTACACTAACACCCTAGCTTTTTGCTTTTCTCAATAATCAAACCTCTTGAAATGGTACTCTATATTATTTTCAGCTCTGAATATTCCTTATAAACAATTCAAGGTCATTTCTGCATATATAAATTTCCTTAAAATTCACCTATGGCTTGCTAAATTTGAAGTCAAATTTTACAAAATTTTTGAAGTATGTGATGACTTTTTTTAAACCTAACACATATAGAAACACTATAATCTCTCATATAACCTTTAACCCAAATAAAGGCATAAAGAGAAGGGAAGTCAGGAGGCTGACTATTTCTCAGAGGCCGCAGATGATGGTTTAGTTCTCCAGCCTATGTTCTGCCCAACTAGAAATATGCTTATATAAAAATGAAACTTTCACTCCTTCCCCAAAACACATAAACAACAACAACAACAACAACAACACAACAACAAAGAATGCTGCAGGGAGCAAAGAAAATCTGCTGGGTTGATGATTAGATCTGTGCTGTTCTCCATGTTTCCATAGGACAGGAGCTGTGAGTTATAAATACAGTAATTTTTTTCAGTATTACAAACCATGGGATCTGCATGGAGGCATATTCAAAACTAACCAACCTGGAAAGGTGAGGAAAGAGTCAAAGATGGTAGATGAATTCAACTCAAGATAAGTTTATTGAGCAGAAAAAAGGTAAATAACAAAAGAAAAAGAAAATAAAAAATAAGTTTTTTAAAAAATAAACAAGTAATTAAATCCATCTTGATATGGATTTATTCTAGGTAAAATTAAAATAATTGAATAATTTACAGAATGAATATAAAATAATTGCATGTAGATATTTAAGAAGATAAAGAGAGATGTAGCTTTGCCCCCATCTCGATGTTGTTTATTTTTTTAGAAAAAGAAAGTGTACAGTTTTCTTTCCTGACAGACTACTGCTCTAACAGATTTCAAACTCCAGCATCAGACACAAACAATATCCTTAAAATATTTTTCAGCACCTCCCTTGCAATGGTTATACTTTTTGGATAGAAGACTAACTGTAAGAGATTTTGGTACTAAAAATGGTTCCAGAAAACAAAACCTTAATGGATAATTTCAGTGAATTGGTTCTTAGTTACCTGGAGTTGTCTCGCTGACTTTACTAGATTTAAAGATATTATTGACCCTGTTCCTAAAGGAGCATACAGTAAAAAAAAAATTATGCAAATAATCACATGTATCTAGCTGTAATAAAATGTCTATGGAGGGCTACCAAGATTCTTTTCTATAGAGCATTTCAATGAAATAAAGTAAAATTGTGTGGGTTAACTGCCTCTCAGTGCACTGGAGAGCTGGGGACAATGAAAATCTGAGTTCGTGGCTTGAAATTCCTGCTTAAAGTCCACATAGGGGATCTGAAATAGTCTACGACTGCCTAAAATAAAACCTTATCTCTTATAGGTGCAGTGCCAAGATTTCTGTAAGTCAAACAGAAAATCAAATCCGTAGATGGCAGAATTACAGTACAAATTGAATTCCCATATTATTAGGATTTATAATAATATTAAATTAGCAGCATTGATTAGAAAGAAATGACACACTAAAATTTAAGATAGGATCATATGAGAAGATTCTAATACAGGTGAAGATCTTGAACCTCTAACTTCTGCAGATCTTTTCTTGCCAGTAGAAGAAATTTTTCCACCCCTATTTGATAAAGGCTTTTCCCCCTTTCACTTGAAGCAGTAATAATGTTCTCAACTACAGTAGTTTTAAGGAACTATTGATTCTTCTCAGGACCTATTTCCACTTATTGCTTTGAGACCTGAGACCCATGAGGATGTGTAATGTACACCAAAATACTATAGAACTTTCATAAATTATATCTATAAAAACCTGGAGAACATGTGAGGGATCAGGTGGAAAGAATATGAATTTGCATCAGGCCAAATTTATTTATATGGAATCACTAAGCCAAAATGCTAAAATCAAAGTGTTAGTTTTTTACTGGAAACTAACAGTCTGGACTGGAAATGGTTTTAACATTTGCTAACTGAAATTTAAATCCAAACATAGTCTAATTTAAATGAAATTGTTATGCTGAAACCTTTCTAGAATACTGTAAAGGAAGGTATCCAACAGCCTAGGGAGACTGTATTATTAGTTTAAATCTATCATGTAAGACCTCTTCACTATGTCAAGATGAAAGGTCAAGATGAGACTCACTTCGCCACTGTTGTGAGACATGCATTCAAGATGGAAGCCCAAACATCCTTGAAGAGTTTTACGGTTGCTCTGCCTGTAGGCCAGGAATGTCAGAGGGAATTGCTACCATGGGACTGGGCTCTCAATTCAGCATGTCAGAGCCAAGTGATAACAAAAAGTGAGCATGATTGTAATGGACTTCACTTTCAAAGCCAAAATCGGAGTAATCGGACCCATAGAGACCTTTGGTGTTGTCTAGTTAATATATCCCTAGATCAGAAATAGATGACTATTTCTGATAGACTTACTTGACATTTATAAGTGATAAATTTCTAGGTCCAGTGAACACAAATATGTATCAAATTACCTTATTAGAGAGTCAGGGTTCCTCACTCAATTTCTTGACTTCAGCCAGTTCACAAATTCTATGCTCCGTGAATGAAGAGGAGGCTTAGTCTTCTTGCAGAAGGAGCCTGCTAGAGTGTAAAATATTTATATTGCTAATATTCTTCCCAGTCATTTGCAAGGGACCTGAGGCCATTCATTAAGGATGACAATCAATTAGAGAAGGGGAAATAGTCAGACTTTGGAGGGGTAACTGGGCACTGACTCTGAATTCTTTTTTTTTTTAACTTTTAAGTTTGGGGTACATGTTCAGGATGTGCAGCTTTGTTACATAGGTAAACGTGTGTCATGAGGATTTGTTATACAGATTATTTCATCACCCAGGTATTAAGCCTAGTATCCATTAGTTATTTTTCCTGGTCCTATCCCTCCTCCCATCTCACAACTTCAATAGGTCCGAGTGTGTGTTGTTCTCCTCTATGTGTCCATGTGTTCTCATCATTTAGCTCCCACTTATAAGTGAGAACATGTGGTATTTGGTTTTCTCTTCCTGCATTAGTTTGCTAAGGATAATGGCCTCCAGCTCCATCCATGTTCCTGCAAAAGATATGATCTCATTCTTTTCTATGCCTGGATAGTATTCCATGGCATATATGTACCACATTTTTTTAATCCAGACTATCATTGATGGGCATTTAGGTAAATTCCATGTCTTTGCTATTGTGAATATTGTTGCAATGGACATACATATGCATGGGTCTTTATGATAGAAAATTTATATTCCTTTGAGTACATACCCAGTAATGGGGTTGCTGAGTTGAATAGTATTTCTGTCTTTAGGTCTTTGAGCAATCGCCACACAGTCTTCCACAATGGTTGAACTAATTTACAGTCCCACTGACAGTGTATAAGTATTCTTTTATCTCACTAGCATCTGCTATTTTTGACTTCTTAATAGCCATTCTGACTGGTGTGAGATGGTATCTCATTGTGGTTTTCATTTGCATTTCTTAAATGATCAGTGATGTTGAAATTTTTCATATGATTGTTGGCTGCATGTATGTCTTCTGTGAAGTGTCTGTTCATGTCCTATACCACTTTTAATGGGGTTAATTTTTCTTGCATATTTGCTTATGTTTCTTATAGATATTGGATATTAGACCTTTGTCAGATACATAGTTTTCAATTATTTTCTGCCATTATGTAGGCTGTCTGTTTACTCTGTTGATAGTTTCTTTTTTATAGTAAAGGAGCTCTTTAGTTTAATTAGATCCCATTTGTCAATTTTCACTCTTATTGCTAATTGCTTTTGGCATCTTCGTTATGAAATCTTTCCCCATGCCTATGTCCTGAATGGTATCACCTAGGTTGTCTTCCAGGATTTTTCTAGTTCTGGGTTTTACATTTAAGTATTTAATCCATCTTGAGATAATTTTTTATGTGGTGTAAGGAAGGGGTCCGGTTTCAATTTTCTGCATATGGCTAGTCAGTTATCCCAGCACCATTTATTGAATAGGGAATCCTTTCCCTTTTGCTTTTGTTTTTGTCAGGTTAGTCAAAGATCAGATAGTTGTATGTGTGCGGTCTTATTTCTGGGTTCTCTACTCTGTTCTACTAGTCTATGTGTCTGTTCTTGTACCAATACTATGCTCTTTTGGTTATTGTACAAAAAGAATAAAATACCTAGGAATACAGCTAACAAGGGAGGTGATAGATCTCTACAAGGGGAACTACAAAACACTGCTCAAATAAATCAGAGATGACACAAATAAATGGAAAAACATTCCATGCTCATGGATAGGAAGAATCAATATTATTAAAATGGCCATACTCCCCAAAGCAATTTATAGATTCAATGCTATCCCCATTAAACTACCATTGAAATTCTTCACAGAACTAGAGAAAACTGTTTTAAAATGTATATGGAAACAAACAAACAAAAGCCTGAATAGGCAAGCCAGCCAAGTAAAAAGAACAAAGCTGGAGGCATCATGTTATCCAGCTCCAAACTATATTACAGGGCTACAATAACCTGAACTAATTCTTGAAGGCTCAAAATGTCTTTGTGATCCACAGGTCAGAGAAGGATCAGAAATAATCACTGGAGTTTTTACCCAGGTGTATGTTACTATTGGCCCAGCAGTTCCCCAATTATCCCATGGTTTTTCACAGTTTTAGAGTGCATAATTGGGTATGTTTAGATAAATATAATCAGATAGAGGTATACAGATACATAATGCATCTATATTGCTTTTTTGAGCCATGGAGTGAGGGTTTCATGGCTTTTTATAATAGCAAAAGCCACATGGAAACAACTAGAACTGCTGATACTTTTCAAACAGTAAACAGAAAACAATTATTCTTAGAGACATTCTTAGAAGGATTCAAGGGATCAGTGCCAGCCTCAAGAACTTGGAAGATGTAGGCATGATGACTCCTATTATATACATGTTTAAGTCACCTATTTGACCTGTGCTGAAACAGACTTGGAAACTTATGGATTATTTTAACTGTTAGGTTGTGAATGATTGTATCTGAATTTTCAGAGGTGATAGGATGCATCACCGTATCCAATGAACCTGGTATGCAACTAATGATTGGGAAAATATATTTTTAAAAATTTTATCTTTTAGTAGTGACTATCAAAAGCAAATAATCTCCATCTGAAAGGGCCAACAATGTACTTTCACTGTTATATGTCTGCAGCTATATCAAGTATCTAGCCCTATGTTAAAGTCAAGTCCATAGGGCATGGGTTGCCTTTCTATCTCATGGGTCAACACAATTTTCTAATGATGCTGATTGGATCTGATGAATAGGAAGTAGCAACTACTCTAGACATATTTTTGAGACATGTGAAATACATGCTTTGGATATGGATTTTCCTGCAATGCATCTGTCAAAATGACTATTTTGGGACATACAGACTAACTTATTCCCTATCATGGTATTATATACAGCACTGCTTCTGACCATGGAGATCATTTCACAGCAAATGAATTATGAAAACAGGCTCATACTCACGGAATTCACATGTCTGGCCATGTTCTCCAACATCCTGAAGCAGCTTACCCAATAGAATTAAGAAATGGCACTTTGAAGACTTAGTAAAAGTGACAGCTTTGGAACGTGGGTCATTTTTTTTGCAAGATGGAATATATGCTTTAAATTAGTGACCAATATAAGATTGTCATCTTCTCAGAGCCACAATTCATGGGTCTGGAAGTCAAGGGGTCAAAATTGGAGTGCCTCTTCTCCCTATTACCCTTAGTAAGCTTTTGAAAAATTTTTGTTTCCTATCCCTGAAACTTTGGGCTCTGGTGTTGTGGAATTCTTATTTCCACGTGGTCCACAGCAGTGGTTCCATCTATACAGATGTTGAGGCTGCCACGTTGGGTTATCCATGTTAGTCAATCAATGGACAAAGGAAATGGTTACTCTACTGGTGACTGATTTTGAAATTTAAGGCAGAATTTTGATTACTGCCAAGCAGTAGGGTAAGGAGGAGTATCTCTGGAATGTAGAAAATCTCTTAGTGTGCTACTTAGTACTCCCATTTTCTGTGACTGAAGTCAATGAAAATCTACAATTACTCAATTAGAGAGAATGTAGCTCTTGCTCTAGGGAATAATGCTTGGATCGTCTCAGCAGGCAATGAACCACAGCTAGTTGAGCTGCTTTCTAAGGGCAAAGATATAGAGAATAGACAGTGAGAGGAGTTAGTTACAAATATCATCTACCGCTATGAGAAAAGCTACAGAAACAAAAACTGCAATAGTTATGAGTAGTTATTTTCTTATTGTAATATAAATATTTTTTGCTTGTGTATGAATGTATATTTAAGAATTCCCCCTTTATTTTTCCAGTGCCAACTACAATAAAGCACATTAATAGTAGTTAACTTTGTATCTCAGTATTTAAGTTATAAAGAGGGTAATATGACTCAGGTTAAAGAATAATGAACATCAACCAGAGGCAGAAAATGGATTTATTATCTTTTTTTAGGGAAAGAGTAAGCTTGTTTTCAGTTGCATGTGCGATAGCTGCATCGTGTCTGGTGGAAACATGACTCCATAATTGTCTTTGTCTCTATTTAGAAGTTACATAGGGTTTTTACAGGCCTGTTTGGGTGCAGAGTTTATGAAAACCATATTGAGGTGGCTTTATTATACATACATATAGATATGTATTCTTGAAAACCATGAGTATAGATATATACCATGATGTGTATGTGCACACACACAAAAACACACACACGTGTGTGTGTAATGTGTATATATATGCATATACAACATGGTGTGTGTGTGTATATATATACACACACACATATACTCACATATACATACATATAGTATATATACACATGTGGCATATATATATGCACACACATATACATATACATTTACATATACATATACATGTACACACACATATATATACCTACATGTATACACATATATATACGTGTGTGTGTGTGTATATAGACATATAAAACCAGCTGAATTTCCCCATAAAAATACTATTTATACTATTTACTTATTTGTGAATAAGCATAGAAATTGACCTTCCTAGTTTTAAAACTTGGAACTTACATTTGTTTCGTGAGTTCCTTCCTCAGGAAACCAACTGTATTAGTCAGGGTTCTCTAAAGGGACAGAACTATTAGGATGCATGTATATATGAAGGGGAGTTCATTAGGAAAGTGGACTCACACAATCACAGGGTGAAGTCCTATGATAGGCCGTCTGCAACCTGAGGAGCAAGGAAGCCAGTCCGAGTCCCAAAACCTCAAAAGAAGGGAAGCCAACAGTGTAGTCTTTAGTCTGTGGCTGAAGGCCTGAGAGCCCCTGGCAAACCACTGGTGTAAGTCCAGGAGTCCAAAAGCTGAAGAACTCGGAGTTTGATGTTCGAGGGCAGGAAGCATCCAGCACAGGAGAAAGATGGAGGCTGGAAGACTCAGCAAGTCTGCTCATTCCACTTTCTTCTGCCTGCTTTATTTTTGCTGCACTGGCAACTGATTAGATGGGGCCCACCCAGATTGAGGGTGGGTCTGCCTCTCCCAGTCCACTGACTCAAATGTTAATTTCCTTTGGCAACACCCTCACAGATACATCCAGGAACAATATTTTGCATCCTTCAGTCTAATCATGTTGACACTCAATGTTAACCATCACACCAACCCTGAAGCAAGGGACTGAAACTCACCAGATCACCTCATCCAGTCAATCCAGATCACTCACTCATCCTGATTGTTTCCCTAACCCTCTCTAATTCCTGTTTTCCTGCATGTAGCTACATCCCTTCCCTACTATATAAACCCCCTAATTTAGTCAGTTGAGGAGACAGATATGAGATTGATCTCCCCTTCTCCTTGGCTGAGAATAAAACATCTTCTTCTCTAGTAATACTTGTTATCTCAGTGATTGGCTTTCTGTGTTGTGAGCAACAGGGCCTAGACGGAACCCCTAGCATTTTAGCAACATATTACATATATAATACATATACTGGGTTTTCAAGAGTACATGTGTAATTTAGCTCTAAATTATATTTATTTTAGCTCTAAATTATGTTTTCTAAAATTCCCTTTTCCATACTTTCTGGCTGAAGTTAGCCATAAGATATGTTTCATGTGAAATTTGGAATGTGAGCATGAAGCAGCACCCACCTTAATTTTATAATCAGAAGGCTGGTGAAGAAGCACCAGGTGCTGTTTCAGCTCACACATGTTGATACTCATCAGCTGACTCACCTTGTTGGCGTGGTGGAGCAGCTTGCCAGGAGCTGTTCCACCCTCCCCAACGATTGAACTAAATGCATATTTAGTCTCATAATGAAGTTTGCCAACTTTCCCCAGAGGACAGAAACATGATCAAAATTGGAAGTGGTGAGAGACTAACATGTTTTCCAATCTTTATGTAATTAATCACAATCTGCCTTTGCTCTCTCCAATTTTATATCCACTATCTACTTTTTCTTCTTCATTGCCTGACTGTCACACTATAAGGTTTAGCATGAAAAAAAAAAAAAAGACTTTTAGGGTTCTTTAAACCATCTTTCATGGTTATATGCAGTCAAATCTTTGTAATATTACACGTAAAAGTTCTGCTTCTCTGAAACCTGCATGATATGTAGGCCTGCCAGATGTTGAATGTTATTATGAAACTTCTATATTTTAAAAAGTAAATTATGGGAGTATGAACAGACATAGGAGTACAGTAGAAAACGTAGATGTGGGAACATTTCATATGGAAATTTCATGTGGGATAAAAGTAGCATCTCAAATTAGTGGAGAAATAGTGATCTAGAATATATGATGTTGAGATAACTGGAAAGTTCTTTGGGAGAAAAGATAAAATTGGATTCATATGTCATGCTGTATACAAAGCTAAATCTGAAATGGATCAGGAATCTAAATTTTAAAAATGGAATCATACAAATACTGAAAAAGGAAAATATACAAGCACTAGACAGGTGATTTCCATGAAAATATAAATTCAACTACTGATTTTAAATCACTTATTTTCTGTGTGAATGTGGGCAGTTACAATTTCCCACAGGTAAAATATGAATAATAAAAACATCTAGCACACAACATACTATAAATATGAAATATGAAAGTGCAGGTCAAATGTACATGAGCATATATCATGGCCAGAGTAAGAACAAAAAAATACTGTAATCATTATTTTTTGTTGTTGGTAATAGTAATAGCAGCAGTGGCATTGGTAAGGATACAAGCAGGTTCAGGATAATTTTAGCCTAAGGGAAATTGATGACTGATACCAAGAACATGTGAGTAAAAAAATATGGCTTGAAAACTATGACTGTAAAATATGTAAACATTTTTTGGAACGAGAAATGACTGTTATCTGATTAGTCTGGAAGGCCTGCCAAATAAAATTCAAGAGATTTAAAATAAACTGTGATAACATTTTGAAAGACACATCGAGTAGGTTTTATGAAAAGTAGTTAATTAAAGTCACTTTTAATGGAAGATCCAAAATCTTAAAAATGTTATTAAAATTTTCTAGTAATATCACAGACACTAATTAAAAGACAAGATTTATGAAAATTACTTTTGTATTTAACTCTCTTAACTATTGAAAAGAAGCCAAACATTATTTTCTTCTTTTAATTACAACAGTTTCATACACTCGTTAACAAAACAAGTTAATATGCCTTACCGCTTTTTTTCTAGTGTAACAATATGTGTACAAATTTGAAATTACCACACTTTCCTCAATAATCTTTAATGAAGATATATCACTGCTAATCTCAAACAAAGTTCTCTTCCATATCATAAAATTGTATTAAAGACTGATACACAAGGCTCTCTGATTAAAGATGCTGGTACAGTTGCAGTTTGTTTCTCCTAGACAAGCCTATTATATAATCATGCTTTATATAATGCAATAATTTATTTAAAAAGTACAATTTACTTAAGAGATATAAAGGAATATGGAAAAATGATACTTTAAGTAAAGATTAAAGTCTGGGTTAACAAAAATTCTGATGTACTGAAATAAAGCACAGAATATAGAATTGTATTTGTGATCATTTTAGTTTAGCTAAAATGTTTTAGTTTCTTTTTTTTTTTAGAGACAGTGTCTCACTTTGTCACCCATGCTGGAGTGCAGTAGTGTAATCATATCTCACTGTAGCATTGAATTCCTGAGCTCAAGTGACCCTTTCACCTCAACCTCCTGAGTAGCCAGGACTACAGGTGCACACCACTATACTTGGCTAACTTTTTAAATGCTTTTTTTTTTTTTTTTTTTTTTTGTAGTAACGAGGTCTCGCTATGTTGCCCAGGCTATTTTTTCAAATATTTAGAACTGGGATTTCCTGTTTCAAATTACCCTGATAGCAAGCCTAGAAACCTTTCTCCCCAATTTCTCTAATTGACTACCCATGGAAACACTGAAATAAATGAAAACTTCCATTTACACAAACAGCAATCAATTTTGCATCAGTGGCACCGTCTGAGGAATGTACGACAGTTGTTCCCCCTTATCTATGGGGGATATGTTCCAAGTCCCCCAGTGAATGCCTGAATCTGCAGATACTACCAAACCCTATGTTTACTATAATTTGTCTTATATATACACTGGAGCAAAATTGTATTACATTCATCATCCCCTGGCCCAGGGGATAAATATAGTTTAATTAATCAATTAGGCACAATAGGATATTAAAAGCATAACATAATAAAGTAAAATAATGTGGTACTGTAATAAAAGTTATGCAAATGTGGTATCTCTCTCTCTCTCTCAAAGCATTTCATGGTACTGCACTCACCTATTTTCACACTACAGTTGATCATGGATAACTGAAGCCCTGGAAGTGAAACCATGTGTAAAGGGGATGTATTGCATCTAGATCTTCTCTATAATGATAAAAAAAGGCACAAAGGATGTAAGTAAGTTGCCCTATTAGTAAATAGTGAATGACCAGTCAAACACAAGCAGTCAATTCTGGCATTTACAATCTGCATTGTTATACTTTAATACCTCTCCAACACGCAAAGAAGGCAGGTGGGGTTGAGAAAACTATTGTAAACATTATTCTTCTTAGCACACACATATACACATAGACACTCCCCTCTTGAAACAAAATGGGGAGATACTGTGAACCTCCCAGTTGGGCAATCTGTCAACTTGCCATACCATATGAGCCCCTTATGGCTCTCCATTTGGCATTCATACATCTATTTGAATTCTAAAATGAATAGGTTAATAAATAGGATTTATTGCAGAAGGAGAAACACAAACCAAAAGACCATTAAAAAATAGAAGGCGTAAGAGCTCCTAATCCACCCATCATATACAGGAAAGCACTGAGGTAGGCCAACTTTTAAGATGGCTCCTAAGATTCCCTTCTGCTCACAACCCGTATAATCCTCTCCACTTGCCGCTGGGCCAGGGGATGATGAATGTAATACAATTTTGCTCCAGTGATTAGGTTATGTTATAGGATAAAGGTGACAGGATTTTCACATGTAATTAAGATCGCAAATCAGTTGATTTTTGATTAATAAAAAGTAAACTTGGGGTTTACCTGACTTAATCAGGAGAAAGCCCTTTAAAGAGGGCGGGGAAAGGCACTTTAATAGTGGCCTTCAAGCAGCAAACAGCATGTTGTGAACTATTAAGGAGAGAGGTAGTCTCTAGGAGTGAAAACACAAACAAAAAGAATTCTGCCAAAGTCTCCAGGGAGGTTGGAAGTGCCTCTTAACCCTAGTCAAGCCCCCAAATGAGAGGGCAGCCTATTTGGACACCTTGGTATCACCCTCGTGAGACCTTAAGTAGAGAACACAGCTAAGCTGTGCCCAGTCTTTTGACCAATGGAAACTGTGAGATAATAAATGGGTGTTGCATTAAGCTATTAAATTTGTGAATCTGGAGCATAGAAAACGAATACAAGGATGTTGGGTTCAGGCTTTTGTTGGGGCAGTCTAGGTCTGAATTCCTATAGGGAGACCCCTTTGGGTTTTTTGTGTGTTTTTGTGTGTGTGTGCGTGTTTTTTTTTTTTTTTTTCTTTTTGAGACAGAGTCTCGCTCTGTTGCCCAGGCTGGAGTGCAGTGGTAAGATCCTGCCTCTCTGCAACCTCCACCTCCTGGGTTCATGCGATTCTCCTGCCTCAGCCTCCCCAGTAGCTGGGACTATAGGTGCCCGCCATCACGCCCGGCTAATTTTTGTATTTTTAGTAGAGACAGGGTTTCACCATATTGGCCAGCCTGGTCTCCAACACCTGACCTTGTGATCCACTTGCTTCAGCCTCCCAAAGTGCTGAGATTACAGGCGTGAGCCACCGTGCCTGGTGACCCCTTTTTTTTTCTCCCTCTTTTAATAGAATAAGCCTTGTCTGTGGTGAATGTACAGGCTGCTTGGCACCAGGCTGTCTAGAATTGATGTGCCAGCATTTTAGGGTACTGGTCTGGGACCTTGAGAACTATGAGAAGGTGCAGTTTTCCCTGATGAAGGAGGGACTTCTCATTCTGTTGAATAATTGGGGTTAGGTGAAGTTTTCTCTATGGGAGATGGAGAAAGCACATGCCAGATAGGTCATTGACTAGGAAAACCTGGATGAGTGTCTGAGTGGTTTTCACATAATCCTAGTCACTGCATTCCTTTCTCCCACTGTCTACCCCATCAGTTGTTACCCACAGTTACAGGAGTGCCCTTCACAAAATAGCATAATTATTTCTTACACAGTGCTCTTTGCTGTTTGGCCAAGTTCTATCCACTGTCTTGTCGACTAACAAAAAAAGTCAAGCTTTTAAAAAATTAAAGCCAGTTTTTATTCAGAAGTCTTACAGAGGACGAAAGACCAAGGCCTAGACCCGAGGAACAGTCCTGTACGACTGCTCCAACAAAGCATTTGAGCTCACAGTTTACATACAGGTGGTGAAGATTCAGTATGTGCAAAATCACGTCAAAGTTTGGGCGTAACAGTACATCTGCTTATAGATCACTAAAGCACATTTGGTTATATAGATTGCAGAAGCATAATCACTAACACTGGCTGTCAGATGTTATCTTATGTGCGGGGAAAGGCAAGGGCCAGTGCCATTGTCTTTTAAGGAATATAGTAATTCAGGCAAGAGACATGGGGGGGTGTAGTTCTCTATCCTGTTTTGACTTCAAAGTATCTTTCCAGAGAGTTACACATCTTCAGAGTAAGGGGCTTTATGAAATTATGCTGGAAAGCAGCAATGAGCAAACGTGGATTCTTATGTTTCCTACTTTGTCTCACAGTTTGCTCCTGAGACTCCTATATGCATTGAGAAGTAGCAATGATCCCTAAGAACAGGGAGTAAGTATAGATCTGGAGGTGGGGTGTTGTATGTACCAGCCTACAAGGAGAGACTGTGCATAGTCCCACAAATAAGTGTCATCACTCTGACTCTACACAATAGAAGGCTCATTATCACTTATTCCCACTCTTACCACAATGGATAGGATATTTTTGTCTTCTATTATCAATGCTTTGCACTTCGACAGAAAGATGTCGTTAACTTTGTCTCCAAGGTGCTACCATCTTATGCTCTGATGAATATCTCAGTCTTCACCCATGAGATACAAGAATATTCACATCTAAGTAACATAGTAAGAAATATGATTGAGAAGCAGCAATGCTCCTTAATAGCAGGGAGCAAGTACGGAGGTGGACTGGTGTATTTAAGAGCCTGCAAGGATAGTGTGCATAATCCCACTAGTAAGGGTCTGTTTTCACTATGACTTTACTCAACAGATGACTGGTTATTACTTAATCCCACTCCTACCAAATTGATGGGATATTTTTGTCTTCTCATACCACTGCTTTGCACTATGGTAGAAAATATGTTATTAGCTTTTGTTTCCCAGGTGTTACCATCTTATCTTATGGTGAATATCCCAGTCTTTACCTATGAGATACAAGAATATTCACGTCTAAGTAAAGTAGAGTTTGAGATCAATAACAGAAGAGGAACCATGAAAGTTATAAATGTAATCATATTGATTTTGAATAGAATATTTCAGGGGAAATAGTTAATGCATCTTACAACTTCTTTTCAAATTTAAATGTATGTCTATTGTGTTGTATTTCCATATGTTATCTGTGTTTTTTCATATTTGACTTTTACATATATTTTTTAAGTAACAGAAATGTTAAATTCAAAGAATGGGTATCTTTAATGCATCTCTAAATACTTTTAAAGAGCCCTGAAAATATCCTTACTTTACTACCTCTTTTCCAAATGCACATCTCATTAGCTATGTAGTTTGATTTATTTTTTCTGTCCCATAATAAGTTGAAGGTGTATGAATTAAGATTTGTATATAATCATCTAAAGTAATAAACTAAAAGTTTTTCTGAGTTGCGTCTTCAGATGTTTTTGTCAGATAAAAACCATCATAAAAACCCTGCTAAATGTAGCAAATCTATGTATTATAATCACTTCTCCTCAAAAATATTTCCTCCAGTGTTAAAAATATAAACAAACTAGAAAACTAAAACACCTATGCATTATCATTTCAATTTATAAACCTTCAACTAAAAATAGAGGAAACTCATTTATATAAATTAAAAACAAATATAATTTAATTATACATAGCAAGTATAATTTATACATGTACTTTCAACCTAAATGATTTTATTATATTTATTATATTTCATGTTTAAAACCAAGAAAATTCTTTATTTTTGATTTATGGGTTTTCATTTTTTAAATTATTTCCTAAAACATTTAAAATCCTTTTGTATATTGTTATCATATCTAACACATAGCTGCAAATGACTGTCTTTTTGTTGGTTTTTGTACACACAAACAATCTGTGTTATATTGTCAGAAGAAAATATAATTAGAGGACTAAGTTTAAAGTATATGATTTTAAGGAAATGACAATTACATAAGTATAATTTTAGAAGATGAGGCTTAAATTTGTTAAAATATTTAGTTATTTTCCCTAGGACTTGTGAACATGAGTTGTCAATTACCTAATATGTACAAAATTGGTAGTTGTTAAGGCCAATCTTTCAGATTTGTTCTGAACTCAAGAAACCTATTCTTACTAGTCTTTCCCCCAGGTTCTCCCTGTTACATTAACAGGCCCACATTGTACCTTGTTGTTACATGAAGCTACCTGCTAGCCTCCTCTTAACTGCTTGTCACCAAAATCTCTATTGTTTTGAGAGAAAACTTAGGCTGGAATTTTCTTTGCTTTGTTTCAAATAAAATCAGGTGGCTGGGGGACAACTTTAGATCTCTGTCTGTTACAGCCTCCTTCTCCCTAAGAAAAATCTCTAAGCCACTACTCTGGAGCCCGATGTAGAAACAGGGGCTGGTTGATTGATTTTTCTCATTTTCACCGGTTATTGTTGTTTTACTGGGAAGGGTCCTCAAGCCACAATTCCAGAAGTCATGTTTCTGAAAGATTTTCAGAAAAATAACTTTTAAATAAGTTCAGAGCTGGAGTAAAACAGAAGCCTGTAAAACACAGCATGGGCAGGCTGGGCATGGTGGATCACACATGTAATCCCAGAACTTTGGGAGGCTGAGGCGGGCAGATCATGAGGTCAGGAGATCGAGGCCATCCTGGCTAACACGGTGAAACCCCATCTCTACTAAAAATACAAAAACTTAGCCAGACGTGGTGGCCGGTGCCTGTAGTACCAGCTATTCGGGAGGCTGAGGCAGGAAAATCTCTTGAACCCGGGAGGCAGAGGCGGCAGTGAGCTGAGATTGCACCACTGCACTCCAGCCTGGGTGACAGAGCGAGACTCTGTCTCAAAACAACAAAAACAACAATGACAAAATAAACACAGCATGGGCAGAGTAAAGAGCATAAGCAAAGTTTCAAGAGAGATTGTACCTCCAAGCATATTTAGAGAATAGCAAATAGTCCAGTTCTGTAGAGACGTCTAAATACATAGGAGAGTATTGAAAAAGGGACTGGAAAGACTGCTGGGATCGTAGTTTCTGCTGAGGAGTCTAGAGGGATGCATATTTAATTTTGTAGACAAGGTAATATCATTGATGACATTAACATAGTAGATTAACAGTTTGCCAGGCAAGATTTCAATAGCTTCCATAAAAGATAGATAGAGTAATGTATATTATAATCAAATGTTAATTTATTTTATATATACATATATGTAATTCTGAATTCTAAGAATAACAATCGGTATAAGAAATCACCTTCTTGAAATCAGTTTCAGAATTTCAGTAAAATTAAAAGCTTGAAACGAAGAGAATTATAAACTTACATCTCAAAGAGATCTCATCTTCATAATGTGAAATAAATTCCTTAATGAACAATATTCCTCATTTAATTTTTTCATTCTCATCAACATTATGGATGTAGTGTGTGCTCATGTAGTGTGGAGGAAGGGGTTTCTTGGGTGAAAGTGCCACTCTGGGCTCAACTTAAGTAAGGAGTAGACAAGTCTGTTTCTTTACTCATCCATCTATTGAACTCAGTCTCTTTCAGTTCTCATTAGGGAAGCTTAGAAAAGAAATTAATGTCCAGACTGGACAATAAGAGTAACATCCTGCCTTACATCACGGGCTCAAAATCTGTGAACTGATACTAAATGAGGATCTGCAAAAGATACGCAGCCACTGCTCAGAAAATCGTACAGAAATGAAGCATTCCCATGAATGATTTCTTCCCACAGGAAAACGTTATTAACCATCGGATACACCTAAGTATATGCAGCACAGGGTGAGTTAAATGTTCACACTATCGTGAAGAGTGATGCAGATGTTTTCACAGTAGTTATTTAATCTGTTCACACCCACTTCGACATGGACTTCTTCTGTGAGGAGTGATGACATTCCGACTGACACAAATTTAACAACTTCCATATGGAAGTATATGAAAAAAAAACAAATAAAGTGCTGGTTTGTTTGCTATACTGTCACTGTTTTCTTTCCTTAACATGGTTGCTGACAGTCAAAATTGAAAACATGCTAGGCTTCCTCAGCACCTGATATTCAGGAGTCACTGCATATCAGAGGCAGAGATTCTGTGACAGGTGAGGAGATCGTGGCGAGGGAAATGGAAGGGTTCAAAAACATCTGAGGCCAAGGCCACTTGTCTAATGACAGAAAAATTGAGGAAAGAATGCTCAAGGTTTCACATCTCTCCTGTTATGTAGCATCGTTTAAGAATTATGCCAAATGACTGCTACATCATAAAGGAGGAAGGGATTTTCAAAGCATGATAGGACTTATATTTCTATTATGGTAAAAAAATGCTTAAAATTCACTGCATTGTAAATTGACTGCAAAAAAAAAAAACATAGAGCTATCTTTACAGAAATGAGTGATTCTAGATATGTGAGGACATGAACTACATATATGATCTTTTCATTAATGTTTACTTAGACTGCAGAGCAAGTTAACTTTTATATTTTCATTTCTTTTAAAACTGAAAATTTGGGGAGATTTCTGGTAAATTCCTTTTCGGTTTCTGATTAATGACTTAAAAATAAAACAAACTTAGTAAGAGTTGTGGGGTCTGGTTTTTTGTTTGTTCATTGGGGAAATGGAACATTTAGGTAGGAAAGGCAATAGAATAACCTGTGTTCTAACATACATCATCAGACTTTGCCTGGTACAGATATAAACATACCTTCAAACAAAGTGATAGAAATGAAAATAGGAAGCGGCAGAATCAGAAAGATTGCAACAGAAGCTAAAATGAATTTATACAACAGAACTCATGTCCCTGAATTTATTTAAGAAAGAAGATCCAATCTTTTTTTTTTTTGGGGGGGGCCAGGAAAAGAATTAAACCTACCTAAGATCAGTGACAGTTGTAGAATTAAAGATATTCTTTAACACCCAATTTACCCATCCAGATTATTTACTGTATTTCTACTGATGTAGAATGTACTACTTATATAGTACATAGATTTGTTTATATGTACATTAATCCTGTGAGCTAAAAAATTGCGTTTTTTTATTTTACCATTTAAATACATAAAAAAGAGAACACTATTTGATTGTGTACATAGTCAAATTCCCTATAGGCTTTATTGTAATGTGAATTCTTATTAATTTTGATCTATTCTCCATATTTATTGCTCATCCAAATAACTGCTAATGCATCTTTCCAATAAAATAATTTTATTAATAGTTAATAAAAATGATACATAATTTTGTTTACATATTAATTACACAAGTCAAATACCAATTGTAATTATTATATACAGATAGGTCAATATTTACAATAAATGTGAATCTTATTTTTTGAAAGTTACCTTTTTTGATATGTCCTAATTTTACCCACATTTTAAAAAGTGATTTTTTTAAAAAAAGGAAAGCATTTAAGATAGAGTTTACCATAGCATAAAACATGATTAAAATTAAACTGGTGAATTACAAATTTTGAGGCCTGTTGCTTCAGGAATTAACCTATTCTCACAAGTTTATGCTGTTAAAATCTTACTCCCCATTAATCCTTCTGTGAAATTATCACAGATTTGTAATCTTACTCCTCAGTAACTGTTCCAAACATTTATTGTACTGTGTATGTCTAGAATCCGGGGTAGGTGTAATATAGTCCTCAGGCCAAATTTGGCCCACCAGCTTTTCGTATGGTCCTTAAGCTAAGAATTGTTTTTTACATTTTTAAAATAGCGGAAGTAAAAGTCAAAATACTATCTATGGCCCACAATATTTATTGTGGCCCACTGAAATATGGCCCACTGAAATATTTATTGTCTGGTCCTTGATTAAAAAAAGTTTGCCCACCCCTGGTTTAGACTATATTCTGCCTTTGTCACTCGGTCATCTATCTTTTGAAGAAAAATCAGGAATATCAGTACTGAAAGTCTCTCGATTAACTCCTTGCATCTGCAAATTTCTTCAGATATTATATTTTAAACAATAAATATTTTCTTCTCCATCTTAGAATAATGATTCCATATTTCTGACCTCCTTTTACTTGCATCCACTGCTGGCTAGATATGTCTCACCTTGACCAGGACTACAGGACAAACAAGTTAAAACCACAGGGAGGTAGCCAATCTTCAGTGTTGACCAATATTTTTTAGTGTATTGTAACTTAAATATTAACAAATATAAAACCATATATAAAAACCAATTAAGAACACTGACATGAAGTAATATATCATTATTTTAAAAATATTGATTAGCTGAACATGGTGGTGTGCACCTGTAGTCCCAGCTACTAGGGAGGCTGAGGTGGGAGAATTGCTTGAACCCGGGAGGGGAAGTTGCAGTGAGTTGAGATCATGCCACTGCAGTCCAGCCTGGGCAACAAAGCAGGACTCTATATAAAAAAAAAATTATATATACACAAATTTTATATATAATTATATAATTTCATATTTTTATATATTTAAATGTATAATATACATATGTAAATATGCATATTATATACATATGTATAATATGTATATATGTATACAAATAAACATGTATACAAATAAAATATGTATAAAAATAATATACATATGTAAATATGTATATTATATATCAAAAATATATGTATAATATGTATAATTTTTACATAACAATTTACATATTATAAATATATAATGTACATATAGTTTATTATATAATATTTATCATAGAATATAATTATATATAATTTTATGTAATATATAAATATATATTTTACAGTACAGGGTATATATATAGCTTGCAAAATAATTGCAAGATTTTATATATGGTAGAGATTACTGGAGTGTGCCTCTACATTTCTGTATTATTTTCGGAATCAATTCTTCAACCCCATTTCTCTACTGAAATTTCTGTTAGCCTTCGGACAGCTTATTATGAAGTTACTTAGTTTTCAATTAGATTGCATAAAACAGTATACATTATTTATCTGTTTTATTTTTTGTCTGTGATAACTGAAATATTAATTACAACTAAAGCAATAGAAAACAAATATACTAAAGTAGTTTGTTTATAGCAGGAAACATGTAGCAGAATATTTGAATACTAATACATGAAACGTAGTAGTTTGAAACATGTAGCAGAATATTAAACGGTATCATTATGAGAGCTAGAATGTTTCCTATTACACGTATGGAGTATATCTGAGTGCATGCGCATTGTAAAATATTAAACCATATATATGTGCCAATTTGCAAATAATTTTTAAAAATTTATTTTGTAGAAGATAAGGAAATATTTTGATGCTGAAAATTAAAAGCCACTGAATATTGTGATTTTCTAATGAACTTATAAAACCTGCTCATTAAATATGTAAGATAACATATACTTCTAAGAACAACGGGCAGGAAGGGCAATAAAGAGATACAAAGTTAATTAAAACGGCCAATATAAAGCCTCTGGCAAATGCAGCCAAATGGCAAACGCAGCAAAATGGAACTTGCTGAAGTTGTATCATAAATAACTTGAATGTTTAATTTTTTCTGTATGTGGGCACTGGGCACGTTTGGTGAAAAGCAAGATTTGATGTGCCTGGACTACTTACTCTAACTCAAAGCACCACAGGACTTAAGCTCCCACCTTCTTTTACCTTTGAATGGGAGCATCACTGCTGACATTAATTAACACATTTTATTAACTGAAAAAAGGCACATAACCTCGCTCTCTTGTAAATTGATTACTGAACCCTAAAGTACTAGGATTTTTACTTAATCTAAGCTTTTGTATTCCTTTCATCAATGAATCCTATTAGTTCCTATACCAATTCATGACAGTCTCAGAAAGTCTATATTCATGAACAACACTTTGTTCATTTTATAAATATGAACAAAGAGTCATAAGTAATACGTCCATCAAAAATGTGCATGGTGATGAGAGGGAAATGCTAGCAGAAATTTTAAAATACACTTAACTTTAGAAGGAAGAAATATACTTTATATATCTAAACAAAAGCAGAAAACGTCTATTTTTTTCTCACTCTTCTCCTTCACTATCTTCCTCTCTTACACACACACACAAACATGCACGCGCGTGCGCGCGCACACACACACACAATCACATAGCATTGGAAGAATCCATCATAAAGACTAAGAACACAGAACAATGGAATAATAGAGTAGTGCAATTAAGATTGATACTTGAAAAACAATTATGCAATTTCCAATAACTATCCATTTTTATGTTGCTGCTAGATTGTGAATCTTGCTAGTGATGTTTTTGCTAGTATTGTTACTAGCAAAAAAAAAGATAGTATTGTTACTGTCTTTTATTAGGAAAGCTGAGATAATGAGATGAAGTACATTGAGAAAAATTGTAGAGCTGGTACATTTTGACCCATAATTCAAACAGGTAAGTTTGATCCAAAATAAACACACAATCTGGCTTATTGAACAGCAGAAAAACATGAACTTTTTATTTAGAAGATACTGAGAGAAAAATGTTTTCTAGGCATTAAACCTATGCATAATAACAAATAAAACTCAGTAAATTTAAAAATTGGATACTGGAAATGTAAGCCACATGAAGAAACGACTGTGCATTTGTGCAGGGTAAATCCACAACATATTCTTTTTCCTTCACATAGGTTCCTTTTTGTCAGAGAACAAAATATAGGCAATATCTGCCTATTCTAATAGATGAAGGAAAGGCAAAGAAATGCAATAAATTATTGTAAAAATATATATATATAATATTATTTTCATATATAATAGTCAATGTCAATTTAGAGGTCATTCTATTATTAATCCTTATGCTAGGTTCTTTGTAAATGCTATTCATACAACAATGAAAATTTGACATTATTTACATTATTATATAAATTAGAATTCAAATTCACATAAGCAATTGACTTAATACTGAGATATTTTGTCTCTGAAGGGCCATGTAATTGATCCTTTTGATCAGTGTTTTTAGCCAGAAGTATTAAATTCTTATCTCTGCCATCTCCCTCACTTTTATAAATATTCTTTTTCTTTCTTTCATCCTCACATTCACTTCCCCTCACACTCTCCATCTCTCTCTCCAGTAAGTATTCACAAAACATCTATTTGCATACACTCCAATACAGTACCTACGAGCCACTTATGTCTGCTGAGCCTGTCAAGTGTGGATTATTTAGATTGCAAGCTGTCATAAATCTAATATACACACTGCATTTCAAAGACATACAAAAAATAGAATGAATTAGAATATTAATAATTTTAACTATTCATATTCTGGATATATTGGATTAAAATATGTATTATTAAAATGATTTTCATCTGTTTTTGTTATACTTTTAAAAATATATGGATTTTAGAAAATTTAAAATTATATATATGGCTTATATTACATTTCTATAGGGCAACTTTGATCTATTTTGTAACTAGATATCATTCTAGACATCAGAAGAGAGAGTATAAAATCAATATGTGCCTGCATTCAAACAACTTACAGTCTAATGGAGAAGCTAGATATATAGAAATATGTAAGAATAATTTTTTCAAATACAAGGGAAGATAACAGAGTTTTATGAGGGTATATAGATAGAAGGATATGTAATAAATTAGATGGCTATGGAAGTACCTCTGGGAAATTGATTTGTGGGTTTAATCCAAATGCTCAAAATCAACAAGCTTTTCAGAGAGGGGTAGCAAGTTTGTATTTCCTTGCTTCTTTTATTTCTCACTCCTTTATTTTATTTGTTCCTTTGCTTTTCTTTAAAAATGGTTAAGGTACAGAAATTTTTAAAAATAATTTAGTAATGCAGTTGTTATACATAACACAGAGAGGTCCTGTGTACCCTTTTTTCCAGGTTCCTATAATGGTAACATCTCAGTAAACTGAAGTACAATATCACAATCAAGGTATGACATTGAAATAATCAAGACAGCGAACACTTTCATCACTACAAAAATTTTCCATTTGCCCTTTTATAGCCACATTTACTTCTCTTCCTACACTCCAACTTAATTCCTGACAACTACTAGTTTGTTCTGCATTTCTATAATTTATCATTTTAAGAGCATTATCTATCTGTCTATCTATCTCATCTATCTATGTGTCTATCTAGCTATCTATCCATCTATCCATCCATCCATCCATCCATCCATCCATCCATCCATCCATCCATTTGTCAGGGACTTTAAAAATAATTGCTTAGCATAGTTCCTTGGAGATGTTTCCAGGTTGATGCATGTATAAATAGTGCATTGCAGCAGGGTGTGGTGGCTCACGCCTGTAATCCCAGCACTTTGGGAGGCCTAGGCGGGTGGATCACAATGTCAGGAGATTGAGACCATTCTGGCCAACATGGTGAAACCCAGCCTCTGCTAAAAAAAAAAAAAAAAAAAAAAAATATATATATATATATATATATATATATATATATACACAAAAATTAGCTGGGTGTGGTGGCATGTGCCTGTAATCCCAGCTACTCGGGAGGCTGAGGCAGAAGAATGGCTTGAACCAGGGCATAGTAAGTTGTGGTGAGCCGAGATCGCGCCAATGCACTCCAGCCTGGCGACAGAGTGAGACCCAGTCTCCAAAAAAAAAAAAAGAAAAAAATTCCATTGCTTTTTACTGTTAAATACTACACATTGTGGCTGGCTGCGGTGGCTCACACCCCTTTGGGAGGCTGAGGCGGGTGGATCACGTGGTCAGGAGTTCAAGACCAGCCTGACCAACATGGTGAAACCCTGTCTCTACGAAAAATACAAAAATTAGCTGGGCATGGTGGCGCACTCCTGTAATCCCAACTACTTGGTAGTCTGAGGAAGGAAAATCGCTTGAATCGGGAGGCAGAGGTTGCAGTGAGCTGAGATCACACCGTTGCCCTCCAGCCTAGGCAACAGAGTGAGAATCTGCCTCAAAAAAAAAAAAAAAAATCACTCATTGCTATAAATATAGCACTTTATTTAACCGTTAACCTGTTTAAGTACACCAGACTCTTTAACAAGTTTTGCCGTTATAAGCAAACAGCTACAAACATTTGTATGAAGGTTTTTGAGTGAACCTAAGTCTTCACTCTTCTTTGATAGATGTCCAGTAATGCAATTGTTAGGCCCTCTGGTAAGCAAACAATAAACAAACCTGTCAAATTGTTTTGGGGTGAGTTGTACGCTTTTGCCTTCACAACAGCGATAGAGGAGTGATCCAGTTTCTCCACATCTTCCACAGCAATTGGTAGTGTCATTTTTTTTTGACATACAAATAGGTTTATTATCTCATTGTGGTTCTAATTTGAACTCTCCTAATGGCTAATGATATAGATCATCTTTCCATAAGTTTATTTGCCATCTGTTTATCCTCTTCAGAAAAATTTCTGTCTGTTCCCCATTTTAAAATTGAATTATTTTTTACTATTGAGTTTTGAGGATTCCTTACATGTTTTAGATACAAGTCTGTTACTGGATGTGTGGTTGGCAAATATTTTCTCCCACTCTGTAGCTTGTCTTTCCAGCCCCTTAGTACAATTTTTTACATAACAAAATATTAGATTTTGATTAAGTCCACTTTATGAATTTTTTCTTCTCCGATAATATTTTTGATGTCATCTCTGAACTCCTTGCCTACCCCTGGAACTCTGTAGATTTTGTCCCATATTAGTTTTTAAAACGCGTGGTTTTACATTTTGTATTTAAGTCCATGATCTAATTTGTGTTCATTTTTGCATTTGGTATAAGACTTATGTCTATTTTAAAAATACTTTTAATATTATAAAATATGACTATATTTTTAATTATAGACTTTTGATGCATATTTCTATGTTTTCTTGGTATATTGACCCTTTTATTATTACCGAATTTCCCAATCTGTGTCTAGTATTTTTATTTGCACTGTGGTCTACTTCATCTGATATGATATAGCCATTCCTGTTTTAATTAATATTTTGGTGATGTATCTTTTTCCATGGTTTTATTTTTAAACTTCCTATATCATATTTGAAATGAGTTTCTTATATACAGCATATAGTCGGATCATAACTCTTAATAGCCTCTGCCAATTTGTCTTTTAATTTTTGCATTTAGCCATTTACATTTAATGCATTTAATAATCTCTTAGGGCTTACGTCTTTAATTTTATTTTCTAGTTTCTGTTGGTTCTTCTCACATTTTTTGCTCTCTGCTTTCATTTTTCTGCCTTCCAGTGAGTTACCTGAAATATTTGGCATTTTGTTTTCATTTAGCTATGATAATTTTGTGTGTGTGTGTGTGTGTGGTCACTGTAGATATTGTATATCACAGTTTACTGGTGGGGTTATTTTACTGGTGTGAGTAAGCTATACAGACTTTATGTTACGTTTCTTCACTATCCTCCTTTTAGAATATAATTAGCTTAACTGCATCAGACAGTGTTAACATTGTTGTTTCAAATCAGCAACCTATTGTAAGAAAAGCCTATTGTATTTATTCATATTTTTTTCTTACCATGTTCTGTCTTCCATCTTGAGATTCCAATAGACCTTTTTTTTTATTTTTTTTTTAAATAATAATGCTCTTTCTGTTTGGAGAACTTCCTGAAGCCATTCTTTCAGGATAGGTCAAACTGGTAACTGGTGTTAAATACTTCATCTGCGGATATGTTGATTTCTCCTTTATTTCTGGAGTACTTTTATTTTTTCTGAGTATAAGATTCTGAGTTAACAGTCTTGTCATCCTCCTTGAAAAATGTTTTTCCAACTCCTTCCGGTATCCTTGGTTTTTGATGATAAATCTGTTGTCTTTCAAAATGTTTTCCCCTTATAGGTAAGTTGTCAAATTCTGGCTACCTTTCAGATATTTTTGTCTTCAGACTTCAAAAACTAGACTAATATGAATCTTGATGATGTAATTTCTTGTGTGTGTGTGTTTTTTTTAAATTGGTATTCTTCCAGTTTCCTATAATTGTAGGTTTATAACATTGCCAAATTTTGGAAGTTTTTAGCCATAGTTTTTTTTTTTTTTTTTTGAGATGGAGTCTCACTCTGTCACCCAGGCTGGAGTGCAGTGGTGTGATCTCAGCTCACTGCAAGCTCTGCCTCCCAGGTTCATGCCATTCTCCTGCCTCAGCCTCCAGAGTAGCTGGGATTACAGGAGCCCGCCACCATGCCCGGCTAATTTTTGTATTTTTAATAGAGATGGGGTTTCACCATGTTAGCCAGGATGGTCTTGATTTCCTGACCTCGTGATCTGCCCGCCTCGACCACCATAAATTTTAAAGTACTTTTTCAAGCTTACACTTTCTTTTCCCCTTCTGATATTACAATGACAGAAAAGTTGGACCTATTTTCACAGGTTCTCAAGGCTCTGTCCATTATTTCTATTCTATTTTCTCCATGTTGTCCATATTGAGTCATTTCTCTTTTATTATCTTCCCATTCACTTGTTCTTTCCAATATCCCTTATGATTTCCTGTTCATCTTATTTATTTTTATGATTATTATTTTGATAATTATATTTTTCAGTTCAAAACTTCCTGTTTGCTTCTTCTTTATACTGCATATTTCTTTGCTGATACTTTCAAATTTTTGTTGTTTCAATTTAGGTTCATAATTGTTCATTGAAAACATTTTTATCACGATAGCTTTAATTCTAGAATATCTGCCATCTTGGATTTTACATCTATTGGTTGTTGTTTTTCATTTGGTTTGAGTATGACTAGTGATTTTGATTGACACTTGGACTTTTTATATAATGTTATGAGATGCTGAATTTCATTTAATGCTGTTTTAACTGGACTTCTGTGATATCATTCCTTCAGAGAAGAAAAGTAGCAAAAAACACTGATGAAAAGCAATGAGGGTTGTTGATGGGGCATGATGATTACGGAGTTTCAGAGGCCAAAAAAGAATGAGGAATTCATTGTGAAAAATAAGAAATAAAGGTTAACAATATGAAGACTGAACTATAGCCATTGACTTTGGCAACATGGAAATCAATATTTTTGTTGGAAAGAGACATTATTGTTTGAAGGTCTTTTGACAATCATGAGAGGAGATGATTTGGGGGTAACATGGGGAGTGAAAGACAAGTGAGAATGCATGCATCATATGTAGACAGCTCTCTAAATGATCATATGAAGACAACCCAGGAATAGGATCATAGCTTGAATGAAGGAAGGTGAGTTTTTAAGGTGAGTTGACTTATTTTAAAAATGATAGCATATGTGATTGTAGAAATAATTCAGTAGAGAGAGTTTAAAATGCATGAGAGAAAGTGTTTGCTGAAGGTGTCACATATGTGAGAAGATAGAAAAAAGTCTAATCTCTAGCACTGGAAGTACAAGCCTTTGGCAGGAGCAACATTTTCCTGTTTTATCAGGAGGGAATTAGGATAAAATAATATAGGAATGTATAGATATTTAATGATGGCTAGATACACAGTTTTTAAACTGCCATAATTTATTTTCTCAATGAATAAGATTGTTCATTTTCTGAAAGGAAGAGCAAATGAGAAAGCATATTTGTAGATGTGATAAAAATAAAAAAGGCAGGAGATAGTGCCTGCAGGTAAATGAATATGAGTTTATTAAGGAAACTCAGTGAGACACTCAGACATGTTCAGGGCCTATTTTTATCTCAAAGCATTTGGGAAAAGTTATTGACTATGATTTATCAATTGTACACTAAAAAGCTTTTTAATTTTCTGAACTTATTTTTATTATATTGCTTTCTAGTATATCCTGACTCTTGCTTAGGAAATATGCCTAAGTCAAGGGAGAACAGAAAACATTAAATAAATTTCTTAAATATTTAAGCATAGTAACACTTTCATATATTTGGAATAGATACAAGTAACTAGAAAATATATAAATATAATTTTTTGATTAAGATTATTGTAGCATCTGATTCATGGTTTATAAAGAGTCAGAATAGAAATAATATAACATGATAATAAATGATACAATATGCTACTTTGAACTATATTAATAAACCTCTAAATATTATTTTATAAATCTTTGTGCACACAAAATCTTACTGTTTTAAAAAATCTCTTCTTACTCAGAGTAGTAATATGTAGTAAAATAAGAAAAAAAAACTTTGCATTCAATACAGGAAGTTTGTTATTTTAAGTTCTTGCTTGACCACCTATATAATATGTGTTATGTATGCAGCTTTGTGTTTTTCATGAGATTTTCTATTCCAATAAGAATTGCTGGTGAAATTAAGGTTACTGTCCTAAATTTCAATTAGAAGCCATTGGTGTAAAGCGATTTTAAGGATCATTTACTTGACTATGGAATAAATTCCTTTTAGTTGTTAGAAATTTAATTTTATTTACTAATGATCGCATCTTGGATGGATATCACCACAGCTCTGAAAAGTGAATTTACATTGTGTGGATAAAAGGTACACAGTAGACTTTTTCATTAATTTGGTCCATACAATTTTAGATAACAAAAACTCTGTCGTTATTGTCTATTAAAATGTGATCTGTTATTTTTATTTTTATTATTTGTATTCATTTACTTAATAGTTACAAGAAAGAATTTCATTGATATTTATAAAGGACTTCAGAATTAAAAAGAAACCCTATGGCTATCTGGTCTGACCCTATCATTTTCCAAATAAAGTTCTTATGAAACATACTAATCAAAAACCATAAATTATATATGCCAAATGTCAATGTTACATGATGACAGATCCTACACTAGAACTCAGGTGTTTACATCTCTTACATTTTCCAATATACTTACTAGTTGTGCATTCTTAGAATAGAAGAGATTACAGGAAAATCAAAACAAAACAGATTTTCTGCTCTACAATTAAATGTTATGTGTTGGAATTTTGAGGGTTTTATAAATAATGCCCATCTTCCTTGTCCTCTGTCTAGATTTGAAACTGAGTGATAAATAAAAGGAACAGTTAGAAATGAAAACAGCACTTCATGATAATAACAATACTTTTAAATTGTGGCTTAGGTCTGTGGATATACACAAATTACAATTATATCCCCAGTCACTAGCTAATCCCACTTGTTGAACATAATCTGCAAAAACTGAAGTGTAGAATTACAGAATTGTTTTTAGTAGACAGATCACAAAGGGAATCAGGAGAGCTTGAACACTAATTCTTTGTTAATCTTACTGAATATATCTGTCAGATAGTTTGTTTCTTTCCCATTTGCAATGGCTTGAATATGACTTTTCCCTGCCAAAACTGACATTGGAGATTGGTCCCCAAAATAATGGTGTTAAGAGGTGCTGAGACCTTTAAGAGGCATTTGGGGGCCAGATGTGGTGGCTCAAGCCTGTAATCCCAGAACTTTGAGAGGCTGAGGCGGGTGGATCACCTGAGGTCAGGAGTTCGAGACCAGCCTGACCAACATGGAGAATCCCTGTCTCTACTAAAAATACAAAATTAGCTGGGCGTGGTGGCACACGCCTGTAGTCCCAGCTACTTGGGAGGCTGAGGCAGGAATATCGCTTGAACCTGGGAGGCGGAGGTTGCAGTGAGCCGAAATCATGCCATTGTACTCCAGCCTGGGCAACAAGAGCAAAATTGTCTCAAAAAAAAAAAAAAAAAGGCATTTAGGTCATGAGGGATGCTTCATGATGAAGGGGATAGTGCCATCTTCTGGGAGTGTGTGAGTTCTCGAGCTTATGGAACTGGCTTAGATACCACAAGATTGGGTTAGAAAACACAGTTGCCCCTCGTGTTTTGTCTGTTTGCATGCACTCCTTCCAAGTGATGCCATCCACCATGTTAGGATGCAGCATGGGGCCCTCACCAGATGCAGCTGCCTGATCTTGGACTTACTAGCTTCGGGAACCCTGTGCCAAATAAACCTTTATTTTATAAATTACCCAGTCTCAGGTATTTTGTTATAACAGAAACAGACTAAGACACCTAATGGAGGTCAGTGAGGAGGTAGGACAATGACCAGGACAATATTCTAATGGAAGCTCCTTTCCATGCAAAAGTGAAGAATAGAGAAGAAATATTCCAAACATACCAGATATTGTGTGTGGGGTGTTGGGGTGATGGTGGGGGAGGTCTTGTTACTTGAGTCTCCCTAAATTCGAACAGTATTGTGCTAGGCATGATGTGGTTGTGGTGAATATTTTAGAAGTGCAATTCCTATACATTCTGAACAACTATTAGATTGGGGACTTAAGGAAATAATCTCATCACATACATAAACATACACATACATGCGCACAGACACAAACACACACACACAAACACACACACAAAATCTCATTCATTTTCTATCTTCACCAAACATGGGATTTATTTTAGACATGATAGAAATTAGGCCATGGTTAATAATCTGCCAATACCAACTAATAATTTGTTAAGTAATATACAATCAGCAATATTTCACAACCAAGTAACTAATATTATTAAGTTGAAAAATATTTTGAAAACCTATATTATGGACGATATTAAAATACATTATAAAAATAAAATTTGGGACAAAATTATACTTTATTACTTGAATAATGTATATTCTGAAAGATTCTCTCAATCATTGATAATTTTGTTAAATGATTATTTAACTCTCAAAATATGCCCTTTTGTCTTTATAAAAATAATTAAAGAATCTGTTACCAGAATTTGGTCTGTTCCTTGAACTTCCAGATATGTTTACTTTCCATGATCTGTCACCCAGAGTAACCATGGTGCAATTCATGCACTTCATAAGTCTTTGGACTATTTTTTTACATAATGTTATGAATTTCATAGCATTCTAAATATGCTTTTGATAGTATGTTCATGA
This sequence comes from Pan troglodytes, assembly GCF_028858775.2. NCBI lineage: Eukaryota > Metazoa > Chordata > Mammalia > Primates > Hominidae > Pan > Pan troglodytes. Next base: position 95,037,782 of record NC_072412.2, on the reverse strand, counting down.
ATAGATTTATCCTAAAAATAATGACTGAAGAGTCAAATAATGACATTTAATATAGAATTTTATGATTTGATTCCACATATATCATTTAGAATTTAAAAAACATGTTATTATGAATATCTCTTTAATTTCCCATATTCAATTAATCACAATATTTTACAAATTACTAGTGCATTTTCTCCTTCCATTTCTCACAGCCACCATTTTTGTCCTGGTCTTCATTTTCTGGATTAATACTATATGACCTAACAGAATTTCTGCCTGTGTTGTTTCCACTCTCCAATCTACCACACTTCTGCCAGTGTAATTTTTTTTTTGAAGTCTGGTATGATTAAGTCATGTCCATAGTCAAAAATCTTCAAAGACTTGAAATAACTTTCATTATAACATTTGCCCTCAGCTTCACACATAAGTTCCTTTAAGATCTGATCTCATTTTACCTGTTTAGACATTCTTGTCATACTTTGACACAGTACTTTAAATCTCTGTATTGCACTGCTTGCAGTTCTTCTTCCTGAAAAAGTCTTTTGATCGGTTCATGCCCCATCTTTGATTCCTGTTGAAATGCTTATTGTTCCTTAGTAATTAATGTAAGCATACCACTGGCTGAAAAATGTGGTTGGGTCTTTCCAACACATTTCAGTTTAATTTATATTTTTCCTCTTTTGTTCTTTTTTTTTTCTTCCACAATACTTCCTTCACCACCGGCTAAATTACCACTTTTCATTCTGGAAGTTGAGTTCACTTGTTTGTCTCCTTTCTCTATATTTAACCTTTCAAAGTACATGGCTCAGGAAAAGTTTATGTTTGTATTCTTAGTACATAGTTGCTGTGTCTGGCATATACGTAGATAACCTTCTGTTTCCCTATTTACTCTAATTAAGAAAACTAATATATGTCAATTTTCATAAGTCTGTTTATATTGGGTTTGTCATACTACACAATTCACCCTATTATTCCTTTTACTCAATAGAATTTTTGAACATAAAAATATTGCTTTTCTATTATTTAAATAAGAATTAGTGTGTATATTCAATAATTTCAAAGTATTGTTATAAAAAAGTGACAAAATACTGATGAATTTCATAAAGAAAAGCTTTTACATTGTTCCTAAACTTTCCATTTTGTTTCCATTTATAACTTGCATAATATATCTCTTTTTCATTCTAGGTATATCCAAAGATGTGAAGTAGGAAATTCGATATTTTTCTTATTAAATATTTATTAGGAAATTTATGATTTATGAATCTTACCCATTTATACAAGAACTGGCTGAAGTTAAAAAGACAAAATTAAAATTATAAAAACATCATCTATCTAAAAATACCATGTTCAAAGTATATGTTAAATGCAACAAATATATCAGCACTGGCAGGATAGATAGAGATGCAGGTGTATTGACAAGGTGTTTCCTTAAAATACCTCTCTTGAAATTGTGACTTTGCATTTAACTAAACTATTATTATTTTTTAAAATAGTGTTAGCTAATTTTACTGAAGACTTATTAAATAACAGAATCATTTCCAAGCATTTTAAAAAATTTACTCTTACAAAAATTTCACTTGGTAAATATGATATACACATTTTGCCAACAGAAAAACTGAGGCTGAGGACAGTTAAATAATGAGTACAAATGATACATCTTATAAGTAGAAGATTCAAAAATTGAGCCAAGATATGTCTGATTCCATATCCTGACTCCACAGAAAGCTCTAGATCAGAAGCCATTTAATATAATTGCCTCCGACATTTTTGTTGTCTAATACATAGTTGCCCCCAGCCATATGCCACTTGATATGTGGCTAATGTGAACGAGGAACTGAATTTTCACCTTATTTAATTTTTAAAAAAATTAAGCCTTAATTTGAATATCTATTTATTAGTGGCTACCATCCTAGACATTGTTCAGCTTCACTCAAATGATCCACTGCAATTGATACAGGAGCTTTTCTGGGGACATAATGTTACAGATTAGCTTTCTATGTTCTTTCTGGTGAATGCCATCAACATTCTCAAGCAGATAGAATCATCTGTTGGATAATTGAAGAATATGAGGTTATTTGGCAAAGGGTGCTAATCCTAATCTTGCTATTGTCCTTTGGTTGTTGTTTACCAGAGAACACACAGTACTGGGATTCCTTACTGATGCCAAGTTGACTTTGGGTATTGAGAATATGTTAAGTAAAGTGAGGTTGCTGGTATTTTGGCTTTCTATTGAAGGAAATCAAGCTGGTCAAAAATGGACTAACGTCTGGGCTGGGCGCTGTGGCTCATGCCTGTAGTCCCAGCACTTTTGGAGGCTGAGGTGGGTGGATAACCAGAGGTCAGGAGTTCGAGATCAGCCAGGCCAACATGGTGATAGCCTGTCTCTACTGAAAATACAAAAATTAACCGGGCGTGGTGGCAGGTGCCTGTAATCCCAGCTACTCGGGAGGCTGAGGCAGGAGAACCTCTTGAACCCATGATGGGGAGGTTGCAGTGAGACAAGATTGCACCATTGCACTCCAGCCTGGGCAACAAGAGCAAAACTCTGAAAACAAATGAACAAACAAACAAACAAACAAAAAACCTAACATTCAACATTTATACATCAGTAACAAACATGAAAAATGAATAGAAGTCCAGGCACAGTGGCTCACACCTGTAATCTTAGCACTTTGGGAGGCCAAGGTGGGCAGATCACTTGAGGTTAGGAGTTCCAGACAAGCCTGGCCAACATAGTGAAACCCCATCTCTACTAAAAATACAAAAGATAGCTGGGCATTGTGTCACCTGCCTGTAATACCTGTAATCCCAGCTACTCAGGAGGCTGAGTCAGGAGAATCGTTTGAACCCCAGAGGTGAAGGTTGCAGTGATCCAAGATTGTGCCACTGCACTCCAGCCTGGGCGACAGAGTGAGACTCCATCCAAAAAAAAAAAAAAAAAAAAAAAAAGGTTTGTGCTTTTCCTCTAAGGTGCATCTGACTGTACTTGCATCACTTTTCTTGAATGTTTTCAGATCTCCAGTTGGTGATAGTGGAAATATAACAATTCTAAAATGTCCTTACTTCTTTCATTCATACTTGAAAGATTAAAGCAGGTCTCCTCAACCCCCAGCATAAAGCATTTTACCTCTAAAGAGTTAAACCTAAAAAGGTATAAATATAAGTAAACAAAGTGATTGTTACCTATGTGAAAATGTTTTGGATTACAAATTGAGAACAACTCATTCAGAATGACATCAGTATAGAAACTTTACTCACATTCTACTATCTCCTAAAAATACTGAAGGTGGCAGGAGAAATACACACGAGAAAACAATAAAATAGACCATAAACTAAAATAAGAAATTGGGAAAAAGCCCTAGTAACCTCAATGTATACTAAACAGGATTAATAAAAGACACACCAACACAAAATAAACTAATTACCATATTTTGTCTAATGCTATTATGATGTCAAAACTCAAAAACGTGGATCAGAGAAACGTCAGAAAAACATCTCATATCTTTCCAACTGAATCTGTGTACTCAAAGACAGGGTTTATATTAGAAAATTGAACCTGGTTCCTCTCAAAATATCACCCAACATTCAAAAGAGAAAAAGAGTAAAGGAAATAGGGAGATAGCCATGTTAGCTGTGACTTCTATCCAGGAAGATGTAATCGCTATGAAAAATAGAGGCAGTAATGAGCAAAGAAAGGGAAAATCTTTCAGCAGAACGTGCTGTAGATTTTTTGTTCATGTTTGTCTTCAGTTCAAACTGCTGGATAAAAATACAGTGGGAGTCTAATAAGCCATTAACTTTTTTTTTTTCCCCCCCAAGGACAGTACACTGGGTAACGTCCTCTGGAAGGTGGGAGTTTAAATGAAGTATTAGACATCAATCTGATCTCTGCCTCAACTGGGACTCTAAAATACAAACCATATGGAGCAGCAGGGCAGGGTAATTCATTTCAACAAGTCATTAGACAAACCTAGAAGTCTGAATGATATTAAACGTGGTAAATGTTGGTTAAAAAAAATCAAACATAAGACATAATGCTGGTTGAATCCAACACATTTCAAAGGAAAGGCAAATAAAGGAAGGACAGAAACATGAAGATAAACAAAAGTAAAGCAGAAATCTAAAAAGATTTATTGACCGATACGTAAGAGAATTCCACAAATTTTTAGCATCAACTAGAGTTTGAGAAACAATTTGTCCCTATGAAACAGGAGCATATAGCCATAAGAACAAAGTTTAGATAACAAAATAGGAAAATATGAAAGTGCAATTTAAAATAAAATTAAAATTAAGTGGAAATGGATGAGGTATGGCAGATTTCTAATGAAACTAAATGTGTTGTATAACATTGATTCAGTGAAATAGACAACAGATTTAATTATTCAAAGGGAAATACAAAAGCATAAAGAACCTTACATTGAAGATATTAAAAAAGATAATAGATAATAAAAAACAAAGAACCCTAAATTTGTTGAAAAATTGCAGACAGAACAAGTTGAGCAGAAGCAATAATTTCATTAAAGATAAAATTTCTATTTGGAAGAAAGACCAATGTGTATGTAGATGGAAAGCAACTGCCACATTCTTGGCAAAATATAATTTTTCTAAATTGAGCTTATACGGTTTTAAGAAAATATATTGAAAACAATAATATTTCTATTTGTTAATAAAAGTTTTACTTTGAAATGTATTGAAGTTTCTTATATTGGAATATATATGATTCCCACAGCAAAAAAAAAATCTAGTATTTTTTGAATATTTCAAATATTCAAACTTAAGTACTCTGTGGATATAGAGGGTACGAGGGGCCAAGATGGCTGATGAGAAGCAGCTGCCGTCTGTGCCACTAACAGAGAGGAATGAAAGCAGCGAGTGAATTCAGCACCTTAGACTGAAATATCCAGGTTCTCACATTGGGACTGACTAGGCAGACAACTCAACACATGGAGAACAACAAAAAGCAGGAGGGGCTGACAGCCCAGCTGGGAGTGGCATGGAGCTAAAGAACTCCCACCCCTAGCCAAGGGAAGTGGTGATTGATTGTGCGACCCTGACCGGGAAACCACACTTCTCCCACGGATCCTTGCAACCCATGGACCAGGAGATCCTCTTGTGAGCCCACGCTACCAGGGCCTTGGGTCTGACATGCAGAGCTGTGTGGAGTCCCAGCAGAGCAGCCACTTAGGCACACACAGAGACTCAGGAGTTTTATACACTCTGGCCCCAGGATCCCCAGCAGGGCCAGAGGTCTGTCTGTACATTTCCCTAGGAAGGTGGCTGAATCCAAAGAGCCAAGCAGCATTGTTCTGTGGGCCCCATTTCCATAGCACCTCAAAAGGTAAGATCCACTGGCTTGGAACTCCAGCCAGCCAACACAACTGGCTGAGTCTGTCTGAGACGGGAGGGCATTCCCTGGGTGGAAGGGGTGGCCGCCATTTCTGTGGTTGGGTCAACTCAGCATTCCAGGTCTGCTGGCTCTGGAGAGTCCAGGTGGTTCAGATGAGTCGGATGAGGTGGGGTGTCCCCCAATGTAGCAGCACACCTGCTTTGCCAGATTATGGCCAGAATTTTTTTTTTTTTTTTTTTTTTTTTTGGAGGCAGAGTCTTACTCTGTCCCCAGGCTGGAGTGCAGTGGCGCGATCTCGGCTCACTGCAATCTCCGCCTCCCCAGTTCAAGCAATTCTCCTGCCTCAGCCTCCCAAGTAGCTGGGACTGCAGGTGCCCGTTGCCACACCTGGCTAATTTTTTTTTTTTTTTTTTTTTTGTATTTTACTAGAAACGGAGTTTCACCGTGTTGCCCAGGCTGGACTGGAACTCCTGAGCTCAGGCAATCCGACTGCCTCGGCCTCCCAAAGTGCTAGGATTACAGGTGTGAGCCACCACGCCCAGCCCATACTGCTTATTTTCAAACAGGACCTTGATACATTCTTCCTCACTGGGCAGGACCTCCCAGTGGGGGGACTTCAGTCACTCCAGCCAGGCTTATATGGGCAGAATTCTGATCTCTCCCCTAGGATGGAGCTCCTGAGGGGGAGTGGTGGCCACCATCTCTGAAGTTTGTCAACTCAGCTGTTCCAGCCTGCCAGCTCTGGAGAGTCTGGGTGGTCCAAATAAAGAAGGTTCCCCACCAATGCAGCACACCTGCCCTACCATAAAGTAGCCAGACTGCTTCGGTAAGCAGGTCCCTGATCCCGTTCCTCCTGACTGGGCGATAACTCCGGAAAGGGGTCTAAAGATACTTCCTATAGAAGTGTCTGGGCCGGCACCATGTCAGTACCTCCCTGGGATGGAGCTTCTAGAGGAAGGAGCAGGCCACCATCTTTACTGTTTCACAGCCTTCATTGGTGATACCTCCAGGTATGGGAAAAAAACAAGGCAACTAGAGCCTGGAGCAGACCCTCAGCAAATCACAGCAGCCCTGTGGTTGCTAACAGTCAGTGGCCTAAATGTTAAAAGAAAAGCAAACAGAAAACAATAACATGAACAAAAAAGACCCCACAAAATCACAATTCAAAGGTCAGCAACCTCAAAGATGAGAAAAAAAGAACAACGCAAAAATGCTGAAAACTCGAAAAGCCAGAGAGCCTCTTCTTCCCCAAATGATGGCAACACCTCTCCAGCAAGGGCACAGAAATGGGCTGAGGCTGAGATGGCTAAATTGACAGAAGTAGGCTTCTGATGGGGAGTAATAACTAACTTTGCTGAGCTAAGGGAGCATGTTGCAACTCAATGCAAAGAAGCTAAGAATCATGATAAAACAATACAGGAGATGGTATGCAGAATAGGCAGTTTAGAGAAGAACATAACTGACCCGGATGGAGCTGAAAACACATGAGAACTTCACAATGTAATCACAAGTACAAACAGAAGAATGGACCAAATGGAGGAAAGAATATCAGAGCCTGAAGACTATCTTTCTGAATGAAGACAGGCAGACAAGAATAGAAAAAAAATGAGTGAAAAGGAATGCACAAAACCTCCAAAAAATATGGAATTATGTAAAAAGATTGAACCTATGACTGACTGAAGTACCTGAAAGAGATGTGAGAATGGAAATAAGTTGGAAAACATACTTCAGGATATCATCCAGCAGAACTTCCTCACCCCAGCAAGACAGGCTAACATTCAAATTCAGGAAATGCAGAAAAGATATTTCCTAGTAAGTATCTTACTAAAGATACTCCCCAATAAGATACTCCACAAGAAAATCAACTGAAGATACATAATCATCGGATCCTTCAAAGTTGAAATGAAAGGAAAAATGTTAAGGGTAGCCAGAGAGAAAGGCCAGGTAACCTACAAAGAAGCCTATCAGACTAACAGTGAACCTCTCAGTGGAAACCCTGTAAGCCAGAAGAGATTGGCAGCTAATATTCAACATTCTTAAAGAAAATAATTTCCAACCCAGAATTGCATATCTGGCCAAACTAAGCTTCATAAGAGAAAGATAACTAAGATTCTTTTCAGACAAGCAAATGTTGAGGGAATTCATCACCACTAGGCCTGTCTTGCAAGAGATTTTGAAAAAAGCACTAAATATTGAAAGGGAAAACTGTTACCAGCCACTACAAAAACATGCTGAAGTACACAGACGAGTGACACTATGAAGCAACCACATAAACAAGTCTGCAAAATAACCAGTTAGCATCATGACGGCAGGATCTAATTCACACAAATCCATACTAACCTTAAATGTAAATGGGCTAAATGCCCCGATTAAAAGAACAGAATGGCAAGCTGGATGAAGAGCCAAGACCCACTGGCCTTTTCTCTTCAAGAGACCCCTCTCACATGCAAAGACACACATAGACTCAGAATAAAGGGATAGAAGAAAATTTGCCAAGCAAATGGAAAACAGAAAAAAGCAGGGGTTACAATCCTAGTTTCTGACAAAACAGACTTTAAACCAATAAAGATCAAAAAAGACAAAGAAGGGGATTACATAATGGCAAAGGGTTCAATTCAACAAGAAGATCTTACTATCCTAAATACATATCGTAATCAGTCAGAAGATCACCTCACTTCTGCCAAGGAGTTTAGCAGGGCTCCCCGGTGGAGAGAGGTCTCTAAGGAATGTATAAAATTTCTTCAATCTTTAATGAACGTTTCATTATTTCTCCAAATGTCTCCCTGTTCTTGCACCTTTTTATAAGTCTATGGTGGCCAGCAAAACTATTTTTTACTATTTGTATTTTTCTTTATGCCTAATTCCTATTTCTATTTTTACTTTTTTTCCATGAGCTTAAGAAGGAAGAAACCCTTTAACACCCCAACCTCTGGCTTCAAGCCCTCATTCCCCTCTTACAAGGAACAAAATGGTAAACGTTTACAGCACTGAATTCCCAACAGCAAATGACTAGTTCAGAATCCAGAGCAATGTTAGTTTAGTTTTCATGTGTGGCAGAGGGAAAGATTGAATACCCAATGGCTGGCTACAAGAGAGGAAGGAAAGAAATAAAAAGATCAGGACATGAATGGATTTCAAATGTACTGCCTTACTTGTCCTAAAATGATACTATTTTTTAAAAGGCTCCTAAGTCATACAATTTAAGGGTAAGGCTGTGCTTTGCATATTATATCTATGGCTATGTTTTCAAGACTAGAGTTACTGAGCATGGTGGCTCATGCCTGTAGTACCAACATTTTGGGAGGCTGAAGAAGGAGGATCACTTGAGCCCAGGGGTTTGAGATCAGCCTGGGTAACAGGCAACATAGCAAGACACTGTCTCTAAATAATAATAATAATAATAATAATAATAATAATAATAATAGGAAGAAGAAGAAGAAGCTAGCCAGGTATGGTGGCTTGTGCCTGTAGTCCTAGCTACTAGAGAGGCTGAGGTGGGAGGATTGCTTGAGCCTGGGAGGTCAAAGCCACAGTGAGCCATGACAATGCAATTGCACCCCAGCCTAGGTGACAGAGCAAGAGAGTGAGACTATGCCTCAAAAAAAAAGTCACCACTAATCATCTTTGCAAATAACTGTATGGTGATGAATAATGACATACTAATGATGTATGTAAAATTTAGTGGCTCTATTTTGTTTCAGAAATTATGCCTTATTCTGTATAATTCAGTCTATTTCTCACAATTCCTGTTCTCATCTTTCTATCACGGTATTCTCTCCACTGGCTTCATCCTTTTACCTCTCTTTTATGACTTCTGGCTTCTCTTCTGATGTTCCTGAGCTCTACGTTATTTTGAAGGGTGTGCCTGTATCAGTGCTTGATGTTGAGCCAGTTCACTAAATCCAAAAGGGTAAAACACCAAGGTGTTAAGTTAGGTAAATTACATTCTAAGGGAACTGATGCATACATGAACAAAGCTCAACTAGGGCTGTTGTTTTGTTTTCCGCTTTTTTCTAGTTGTGTTTTGTTTTTCTGGATGGGATATTCTAAGTTAAAAGTTTCAATAAAAAGTAGATAATACCTGAGCAAATCTCCACTTCTCAGCCTGAATTTTTATACATATTGTTGTTTTTAGATGATAAAATATGATACATTTCATCTTCAAAAGTATTTTTTCTCTCTAAAGGAATTCATTTTGCTAAGGTTGCATATACTCATGTCTGAAAAGGTGGTTTATTGGACTTAGATTGTATGTTTCAATAGGAAATATGGAAGTACAAATACTTTGGTTAAAAAAACTTTCTTAAACTCTGTGATTTTCACTTATTGTTGCCTTTGTGTCTGCCAATCCTGACAGAGGAGCAGCACAGTCACCTTTGTGCTAGCAATGCATTAGAGGAGAGGTCCCAAAGATGCTTTGTCATTACGTAACAGTACACAATCCAGGAGACAATCCGTTCTCCATGAAAAAGGGGATGCTATTGGAAGTAGTAAACCTCAGTGTCCTGTGATTCCAAAGAAATGAGTATCTGCTCCTCTTTTGAGGTTGCAGCTTTTCAGATAGAATGGATTTTAGCCTGAGCATCAAAATTAATAACTGTCTTGGGAGGCCAAGGAGGGCAGATCACCTGAGGTCAGGAGACCAGCCTGGCCAACACGGTGAAACCCCGTCTCTGCTAAAAATACAAAAATTAGCTGGGTGTGGTAGTGGGCAACTGTAATCCCAGCTACTTGGGAGGCTGAGGCAGGAGGATCACTTGAACCCAGGAGACGGAGGTTGCAAAGAGCTGAGAGTGTGCCACTGCACTCCAGCCGGGGCGACAAGAGCGAGACTGCCTCAAAAAAAAAAAAAAATTAATAACTATCATTTGATTGTTGTTCCGCCTATGCCTGGTAGCTTTTAAATAATTATCATGAAGATAATCTTTATTTTCCTTCTTTTGCAGATAGTATTTTCATATGCTACAATATTACTACTATATATTATGTAATAATAATTACTACTCATATTAGCTAATAACACCTATATTTTGGAATGATTCAGACTCCTTCTCAGGAATTACCTCATTTAAATCTTAATAATATATCAGTGAATTTCTCATCCCCAATTTTAAATATGGAAATGGGCTCGGGAAGACCAAATAACATATTTTAGCACCAAAATGCTAGTTTGTGATCAAGCCCAGACATAAGTGTAGATTGTCTGCATTAAGAGCTTTTGTTATTTATCAGTAGTCCTGTTGTTTCTTATATATAAAATGCAAATCTTTGAGTTAAAAAAAAAATTGTTAGTGCCAATTGTAAGACACTCTATTTTGATGCTTTGTCCTTATGTGAACCTAAACTATGTATATATATAGGGAAGAACGAGGGTATCTAACACTGAATGAGCACTCCCTGTGTGGGAAAAACTTCCTAGTTACTTTTGCATACATCACCTCAATTCTTTTTTTTCACAACAAACTTTGGAGTTACATATTACCATCTATTTTTACTTATGAGAAAACCAAAGCACACAGAGGTTAATAGAAAATTTTATCTTTCAAAAAGCCTGTGATGCTCATCTGCAAAGGATGGTGAATAACTTCTTATTTAGTGGAAAGACACAAGAAGGGGATTTCCTTGAAAAAGAAGTTAAAAATGTTATCAAAAGCAGTCTTGTATTAGGGAATTTTATTATTAAACACTCTGACTCCTCCTCAATAGCATAATGTTGATTGCAATTCATTCTAGGTTTCTGATATATTCTGCTTATCCATACATTTTTGTTTTTTGTTACTGTTAATGCATTCTATAAATATGTAAATATTATTTATTTATTGTTGAGGTGGAGTCTCACTCTGTTGCCCAGGCTGGAGTGCAATGGTGCGATCTCAGCTCACTGCAACTTCCACCTTCTGTGTTCAAGCGATTCTCCTGACTCAGCTCCCTGAATAGCTGGGATTGGTGGTGCCTGCCACCATGCCTGGCTAATTTTGTATTTCAGTAGAGACAGGGTTTTACCATGTTGGCCAGGCTGGTCTCGAACTCCTGACCTAAGATGATCCACCCGCCTCGGCCTCCCAAAAATATCCTTTAATAATGGTACTTTTTCTGCATCTATACCCATGTTCATCAAGATTTTATTTCTAGTTCTTATGTTATATGACACCACCTGTTTTATGTCAGATTAAGGCAGATTCTGAAATCTGGCAATAGTTAGCAAAATGAAGCAATAATTTGTTATTACACTTAAAATATTAATAGATGAGTTTTAATCAATTAATTTTATTAATAATTAAGCTATGTCTTCAATAAATAGACTGTAGTTATTTTCAAACTTATTTACTTTTTACAGGAAGTATTATTTTCCCAGATCTGTGTCTTAATTCTTATACATATATTGACAATATTTAGCCTTATACATTTTTGCTGTAAGCTGTTCTAAAATGTTGTGACAGCAGAGATATACACACATTCAAATATGTGTAGACATGTATCTGTATCCATGCCTTTGCCACACTTAAAAGTGGATTCTTCTCTTTAATTCTTTTCTTAAATTCTTGCTTCTTCAGGAAAGTGCTACTATAATAGCTAAGTATTAGAAAATGTGCATATTTAAAAATAATAAAAAAAATCAATGATTACCATGTTGAATTTCAAAATGTACAAGGCATGGCATCAAATGTCTAAAAATAAAAAAAATTAATGTTGTGGATCTGAATCTCCACTTTTATTTTTTAACTTGAAGTTGCATATAACTCTGCAACTTCCATTGTTTATATTCCATTGTTGTTTATATTCCATTGGCCAGCATCACACTAAGATTGAACAGTGTCTGTAGAGGGGATGAAGCATTGTGCATTACTGCATTCTGAACTAAGCATTGGAATTTCGATTTCTTTATAATAATATGAGACAGATTTTCATTGACTCATCCTATTTCTGCCAGAAAACCAAACTAATTAATAAATACTAGTAAAGAAAATTGTTACTAGAGTTTTAGTTAGTGCTAATTCTAAGGCTATAACAGCCAGGAATTTGTTTTATATGATTAGCTACAAGATATTTTCTAGATATGTGGTTAATTATGACACAAGGTTGAAAAAAAGCCTTGCTTAAAAATTACTAGCTACTTCATTAAACTAGAGCATTATATCTGGCAATCTTAACATTGTCATTTAAATTTGTACATTTCAATAATGAAGTTTTTAAAGTCATAAATGTCATTACATTTTACATTTACACAATTTCCAAGTTGTGTAAATATTTATTTATTAAAGTGACTCTTCACCAATAACTTAATCTCCTGAGAAGATTGTTATATTTACTGTGATCTTATAAAAACCCCACAAAGCAATATAATTGCCATCCAGATGGAATAATAAAAATAATTTAAGGATTCATCACATTTTCCCACTAAATTTTCTGCTTTATCTGTAGTTAGTCTTGATTTAACTGTGCACTAGGAGTCAAAATGACTAATGCAAACAGATGTAACAAATGGCAGCTCAATGCACAAGCATGGGGAATTAGAGTTGCAGTGCCTGGCCTAATCATTTCACATGCGGATTAACCTCAGAATAAAAAGGGATTTGTTACTATATATTAATGGATTATTATTATTATTATTTTTTTTTGAGACGGAGTCTCGCTCTGTCGCCCAGGCTGGAGTGCAGTGGCGCGATCTCGGCTCACTGCAAGCTCCGCCTCCCGGGTTCACGCCATTCTCCTGCCTCAGCCTCCCGAGTAGCTGGGACTACAGGCGCCCGCTACCACGCCCGGCTAGTTTTTTGTATTTTTAGTAGAGACGGGGTTTCACCGTGTTAGCCAGGATGATCTCGATCTCCTGACCTCGTGATCCGCCCGCCTCGGCCTCCCAAAGTGCTGGGATTACAGGCGTGAGCCACCGCGCCCGGCCTGGATTATTTTTAAAATATATTATTTTTCTGTGTAAATTTTCACTAGCTATTCAGAACAGTAACTTATTTTTATCACATCGTTTTCTAGAATAAAGAACATGAGAAAAATAATGAAAAATGAAAAAAATTCTTGGTTTAATTCTCTCATAGATTAACTATGCACAAGATGAATCTCCTTATATTAATTATGTATCATAAACACTAATAATTGTTAATAAAATATCACTAATTCTGATCTCTCCTGTGCTAAGTTATACCTGGTTGTCATTACTGAGACACTTTACTTCCAGCCTCTGTATAGTACAATTTCTGTGCTGATCCTGTCTGAGACAGGCTTTTACTTTAGAAATTTGATCACTGCAAATTCAAAAAGCCTACAGCTTAGCCTTGTGTTACTCTGTGCTCCACCTTTGGAATAAGCATTAGTTCCCATATGACTAATGATTAGCAGCCTGCAGTGGATGCCTATTTAACACAATCCATATACACCTCCTTTATCTTGGCACATGGTCCTATTGACAGTTATTTTTGGACTTGCTATGAAATAACATGTATTATATTAAATTTCCAGGTCAAGACCCAAGAAGCTTTGCCTCCTCCATGTTTTCTGTTCTTATTTTACATGTGCATTGAACAGATAAATACCAGTACAACGTCAAAGTTGTTGGCAGAGACATTGGACAGAAAGAGCCTCAGCACCTGAACTACCCATGGAAAAGACTAACCAACTACCCTGTAACAGGATTATCAATAGAGTGGAAATGTACTTCACTATGCCTAGTGTTTGTACTATCTCATTCTGTTTGTTACTGCAATCTAATCTACTCTCCCTAGTACATAGCCAAATTCATTCTCTTTAAGGTTAACCTTTTATTTCAACATTCTTTTTGAATACTCCAAATGCATTTGGTTCATTCCAAATGGACCAAAGTGTGTTTTTCTGAGAACAGAGATGACATGATTAAAATAAATTAAAAATAAATATTTCTAGTGTAAAGACATAAAAATATAGGATTAATTAATGAATATTTATCTTTTAACTACTTGCATTAACATATAAACATAACATGTTAATGGTTTGAATGTTTTCCTACACATTTAAGGGCTTTAAAAAAACTAATAAATTTTTAATGAAGTTAAAATATGTGCAGCACCATAGCAAGTATTTAGAAATTTTTGTCTTGCTAATTTTTAAATCATCACTGAATTAAAATAAGTAAAATATTTATAAAAATACAACTATTTTTAGTATAGATTAGGAGAAAATTTTTAGAATTTGTTTTCAATATAATATTCAAAAAATGAATTATCTGCATACAGAATAAGGGTCTCTTCTTGAAATTTCCCCTTTCTTGTCACTTATAGATTGATATTTTATAGAAAATATCATTTTTGTAATAATGGTTGTCTCATCGGTAACATTGTATTTGGTTCTATCTTTTCCAAAAATATATTGAGAAGTTGACAAGCAATTAAGATCAGAAAATTGGAAATAAGTTATATCATGAGTGATTTCTTCTTATCAAAACATATATTGAAATGGTAGTCACCAAAAGGTAAAGAAAACTCAGAATAAATTGGGTGCAGATTGCAATGCTGTACTTGGTGCATTTGTTTTTCTCAGTAAAATGTTTCAAACCGTAAGGTATATTAAATTAGTAACTACACTTCTTTCTGTACTAACTTGTACTTAGAAATCTATTCAATCATGGTATCTATTTGCATTTGACTAACCCATAAAATTAATCTATAACTAAGAACACTTTTATACATTGCAAGTGAAAGTCTTTCTGTTATTTACACGGCTTGTTTTAATGTATGGGTGGTGTAGAAAAGTCTGACTCCATTTCTGATGTCTGCCGACAGATTTAGAGCCTCTGTCCCTGTTCCCCCTCTTCCTCGCATTTGGGATAGTCAGTAAGTCTGTTGCTCTTTCCTTTGACACCAGCAGGAAGTTCAACCCACATAAACCTGGCCAGTGGAGGAACACTCTTCCTGCCCTATTCTGTAACTGCAAAAAAGGTCAAACCCAGTTGCTCTCCCTGGGTCTCTCCAGTCATTTTAGACCTTGTGGGATGTTGCCCTGTTCTTTCCAGGACATTTCATGATAGGAGTCATACCAATTTTTCTTACTTTCTTGGAGTGGATGTATTGTCATCGGGCTCAAATCCAACCTACTAAGTGGGAGGGGCTCCATCCTATATCCATGAGGTGATCACAGAACAACGTATTTTTATGTTACCTATAAAGATGTGTCTCCAATACCTAAAGTAGTCCCCAGATTGATTGTACCCTCTGGATACCAGCATATATGGCATCCCTAAATCGCCCTATTCTCATTTTCCTGGCTGTCTTAGTAACATCGAACTTTATCAACCAGCTTATACAACACAAGTAAACCATAACTTCAGAAAAATCATAACAGCAGGATTAAGCATAATATTTAACTCTTACCATTGTGTCTAATAAATATAAAATTTAAAAGTATGTTAAAAATGACTGTTGCCCACATATACTGCTACTTCTTTCACTGAAGTTGGATTATACTTTATCTATCATAGAAAAAATTTTTTCTAACTCAGTCTGCCAACAGGTCCTAGGGGCAATGCTATTCCAGCGGCAGTGAGCATTTCCTATGCCCTGATCTTGGTTGTAAATACTATTCTCTCATTAAAGGAATTCAACCTTCTTGGAGAAACAACTGATTTTAGAGCTGGAAGAGGAAAAATACAAGATGAGCCTGGAACATCTTCTAGGGCCAAAAATCAAGGAAGTGGTCAAAAAACAAAAGGATGGGGAATGCCAAAGGGGCACAGGTGCCAATTGAAATAGCTTCAAATAGTCAATTTGGGAATAATTTGAGCCACGATCTCTTCTAGAAAACTAGTCAAATTCACCACACATGTGATGCCTGTCCTCCATCCTTTCTTCCAGCAAGAGCAATGGACATGACATCTAGGATGGCCATTTGAGGATTTGATTTAAGAAATAAAATTATAGTGTTCTAAGAAGCCACAACTCTATTAGTTGGAAAGAGACTATATAACAGAATGCAGAGACAAAGATCGCAGGTAGGCGGAAATTGATTTTGTAACCTAGTGGTGAGCTCGCCTTTGCTGAGCGACTTCAAAACTAATTCAGATGTAACAAAACTTCAGATGTAACAAAACTTCAGATAAAACAAAACTTCAGATGTAATTTTTGCATCTGATAATTTGCACTTAATTTTCTCCATCTGAGAATAACATTGATCACCTGGTGAACTAGATGAAGCTCTAACATAACTTCATCTGTTAATATTTCCAAACCTTAGCTGAATGGATCCTCCATCTTTTCTGCTTCTATAGGACCTAAAATAGTTGGTGTGTTATAATTATTCATGTTTTCAACTAATATCTAGAATCTTTGAGAGAAGGATTTGTGACATATTCACCTTTATAAGCCAACTCAATGTGTGGAACATAGAAGCCTATTGATGAGTGCTGAAAAAATCAAATTACAGTCTTTTCTTAATGAACATATGTCTGCCACGGATCCAGATCAAAGATTTTATGTACATTTCAATCAGTAGATCATAGTAAAATGAGCTAGTTAGCCTCAGAACAGGACCAGAATTGAGCTTCAGAATTACTGGTAATTTGCTGTAGGAAATTCTCCTTAAGTAAACTGTCAACTGGCTGTCAGTGTTTATATCATTTTGTAACTTACAGTTTTGTTGCTCTAGATAATATTCCACATTAAAGAAATTGTTTGATTACTGCTAAAAACAAGATCCACAATGCTCAGACGAGACAACCAAGAAAGCGTTTTTTATGAAAGAATGACTGGCTTCTTTGTATGTATGCACATCCTTAGAGTTTCAGGAAACCGTCCTTCTACTTATCTTCATAATAACCTCACAAATAGAGCACATTCTAAATTTCAATTATCTTTTTAAATGTTGAAAGTGATTTTAAATGATATATCTTACTTTACAAGTGTCGAAAATGAGGTCCAGAACAACTGAAATCTGCCCCAAATCACATATTAAATAGATTTAGCTGAGATTCAGAACAAAGGTGACTGACATTAATTTGGTTGTTTTCATCTCAAATATGTAGCATTACTTATATTTCTTTAATACAATAAGTATAACTATGTATAAGATAAATAATCCCTGAGTACTTACAACTAAATAAAACATTACTAATAAAATATATATTGAGCAAGTGTCACATTATAGACAGTGCACATACATTCATATATATAAGCAATTTAAACAATAGCTACAATCAGCTGCTCTTTTCTGAGTTACTGATTTTTTTTTTTCCATTCATGAGAGCTAGAATCTTAATAAAACTTAGGCATTGTATTTAGCACAGGGTCTAATTTCTAATTTCATGGTTTTATTTATTGAAAATGAAGAGCATAGGTTAGGGACTTATTTGATCACTGGTTGGTGTTAGGGCGATGTGGATGTGTGATTTGGAGGTTAGGCATCACTTTTATTTTTGGACTTTCAGCCAGCATGCCCTCTGAGCATAAGAAGCACAGGGCTATGTGTAGGGATCATCAATAGAAGGCAATTAAGTCACACGGAGCCAAATAGAAGTCTAGAGATCTTGCTAATGTTTTCCTGTGTAACTACATGCGCCCTATGGCTAATTACCATAGTATCCTTGCCTTAGAGTGCGATAATTCCTCCTTTTTCTATAGGAGAGGATCATTATAGCATCTGCTTTGTCTACACGCTTTACTTATGCACAAATTTGTGCTGTTTCAGGTTGAGGTTGCTCAAATAGGAGAAAAGGAAAGCTCCCAGGAGCTGCAGTGTCATACTCCTGCTGATAAAGTTTCTTGACTATAGCTCAGCTGAGATTTTTAGTTTCCACAGCATAGGTTATGTAACTGAGGGTAGAAAACGGCTACAGAATTTGCTTTGCTTAACATACACATTTTTTGATAAGTGAACTTAAATGTGTGTAAAGCAAACCTAACAGTATGTAAAATGGGCATCATCATTAACGTTAGGTTTTTAAAGAAGATAGCATAAACATTTAAAGTTATACACTCTAGGAATATCCACTCATATTTTAGTAAATATTAATTTTTCTTCCATATAGTACATTGGTATTCATCCTGATATTCATGTGTTGTAATGCTAAAATGTGTGTGTATTTATGTAATTTTCATAATATAATTTTAGAACCAGCTTACTGAACTCTCGAGAAAAATAGCACCTTCTCATCACCATCAATTACTATAAATTACATATAAATCATTCAAATATTCTCTTACCTCAACTTCTTAGATCTTAAGCCTTCCTGTGAGAAGCTCTGAAACTGAAATAGCAGCACTTCCGGGTTTCTCAAAATGGAGGTAAGGTAGTTAGTCTTTGTATCACAGATTAGATAATCATTGGATTCAGGACACCTGAGACCAAGTTCTATCTTGATTGAGACAATTGCCTGCAGACAAGAGCAAGTCTCTGAGGTAGATGCAGCTGTGAAGTACTGGCAGCTAATACGCCCAGCAACTAAGACAGGCACACATCAGCCCAGAGGAAGAGATCTGGACAGAACCTGACATTATGTACTATATTCTCCACTTTGTCCCACTCACACCCATTTGCTTATTCTTATCTTTGAATAAAATTCTAGTTGGTGGTGTTACTGCGAAACTTACAAGGAAACAGTTTATGAGAAAAACCATAGCCAATATTGCAATTGATTTAAAGGTAATAATTACAATTTACTATCCCCTTATTCCATCATCTATTCTAGATTTCTCTCCCTCTTAGCTAGCACTTATATGGTCTAGGTAGAATGCTTTGTGACAGGATTCAGGCACATAACCTTGAGGATTTAGCCTCTGGCTACCTTCATTTCATCATGCCATGATGACTGCATTTCTGTGTGAATTCACAGTTGAAATTGGGCATGTGAACCCAAAGTATGCCCTAGTAGATCACCTGAGCACCCATAACATTCCTCCCTTCCCCTGTTGTGTAACAGCAGCCCTGCTTTCCCTAGTGATGAGAAACACTTACCCTTCCTGTTATGGTGACCTGTTAGAGTAGGTAGCTAGGCAGACATGAGCAGGGTGGGAGAGACCCCAACCAAAGAATGTCAGGTGACCATCAGGTGATGCTCTGGAGTTTGTTAAACTGTCCCTCTAAAACAATGATTGGTTGCAGCTGATGCCAAGGAAAGACAGTCTCCCAAAAGATAGAAAACACCTGAAGCTGGTGATCAGCAGCTTCTTGATCAGATCTCAAGAGTTGGGTGAACGGGCTCAAGCATGTGCACTAAGAGACAAAATGGCAGAGTTTAACTGATATATGATCTTCTTCTAGGAACACTCGACTTGTAAGGGAAAATCACCTCAAATAAACATGCACACAATTTCAATAAACACACCGCACGTGCAGTCCTTCCTACATACTAGAAGACCACTGCACATGCGGACAGCCTGCCCCAAGAAAAAATCAAGGGAGAAGAAATGCAAACTTCAGAAAGATGCCAATGTATAAAACCCCAAATCAAAGGTCAGACAGGGTACTTGGATCTTTCAATTTGCCTGTTTGGCCCTCTTCCAAATGTATTTTACTTCCTTTTGTTCCTGCTCTAAAACTTTTAAATAAACTTTCATTCCTGCTCTAAAACCTGCCTGGGTCTCTCACTCTGTCTTATGTTCCTTGGCCAAATTCACTCCTTCTAGGAGGCAAGAATCGAGTTGCTGCAGACCCGTACAGACTTGCCACTGGTAATATCACTATACCTCCCAGTAAAAGCATTTCCCCTTTGGGAAGTAGGACATCTAGAAGTATATTGCTTTACGCTTGGGGAATGGAAAGTACAATCCTCCAATGGGTCACCAGAAGGACGGTGCATGATTAATCCTATTTCTACTTCCACTCCATTGGTTCTCAGACACATGGAGAGGCAAATGAAAAGTTGAATTCTATCCTGCCCACAGCTCAGACAAAATCAGTCCATCAAGGCCATGACATTGCAGGAAAGAAAGAGTTTAATTGACAAGAGGCTGTCCGCACCATGCAGGAGAGGGAGTTAAGCCTCAAATCAATCTCATGGAAGGCTCAAAGGTTAGGGGTTTTTCAAAGACAGTTTTCTGAGGAGGGAGATAGGGTATGAGTGCTGATGATTAGCTGGGGATGCAATCTTAGGGGTGGAAAATGGTCCTTCTGCACTGAATCTGTTCTTGGGTGGGATTGACAGGACTGGTTGAATCACAGGTCTCGGTGGGGCCACCCAACTGTCAGAATTGAAAAAGCCTGAAAAGACATCTCCAAGGCCAATCTTTGTTTTTACAATAGTGATGTTATCTATAGGAGTAATTGGGGAAGTTGCAGATCTTGTGACCTCCAGAATAGCGGCTGGTAATCATTTAACTATGCCTACATCTTAGTAGAGTTCAGGCCCTTCTCATTCTCATAACCTGGTGGCATTTCATTAGTTTTTCAAGACTGGTATAGTTTTGGGGAAGGGCTATTATCATTTAAACTATAAACTAAATTTCACTCAAAGTTAGCTTGGCCCATACCCAGGAATGACTAAAGGCAGTTTGGAGGTTAAAAGCAAGATGGGGTTGGTTAGATCAGATCTCTTACACTGTCATAATTTTCTTCGTCTTATAATTTTTGCAAAGGTGGTTTCATCCTCATCAGCATCAGATACTTAATGAAGATGAATGGGATCTTAAGACTCAGAGCTTAAGATAACTCTGCCAAGATGCAAAGAAATAGGCCCTTTTCTCAATTGAGAAAATGTGACCTAAATTGAGAAAGGGGGCTATTCCTTTGCATCTGTGCATGAAAAAGTTATTGTTCACCACCATCTCCAGAAGCTGATAGGTGGGTATTTAAGCTCTTAGGATATTTCAATAGAGCATCACGGCACCCCTACAGTAGTAATATTTAATTGTGATTTTTAGTTTGCATTTCCTTATTGACATGAATTTCAGCATCTTATCAAAAATTTCATTGTATTTTTAAGATTCTCTACATGCATACTTATTGTTTCTATTCTTATTAGCTATTTTATTGATATATGAATGATTAAACTAGGATTATGAATTTGTATTTTTAGTCCTTAATTCGTTTGAATTTTGCTTTGTACAATTTTAAACTATATTTTGAAAGCAAATAGTCTCAGAATTGTTAATATTCTTGTTGAATTGATGCCTTTTAAATATATTAATGTCATATAACTATACTTATCTACGTAGTTTTGAACTTTGTTTTATAATGTAGAGCTGCAGTGAATATGCAGAGGGAAATGAAGCTAGACAGATTTTATATTAATTTGAACAGGGAGCTATAATTTTGGAATTGTAAATGTAAATTTTATATCTACGTCAAACAATTCAAATGCTAAGTAGGACAGTAAAAAAAAAAGTAGTAGGGCAAAATGCAATTTCAACAGTTAAATTTCAGTGATTTAAAAAATATCCCCCTCACTCCCCTCCAAAATACAACTACTCTATTTTGCTTCCTGCCAGCAGCTAAGCTTCTTAAATTGACACCAGTTTTTTGGGTTTTTTTTGAAAATGCAGAAAGGGGAATAAAAATTTTCCTGAAGACTAAGTAAATAGAAAACAGTTCTACACCTTAATTTAGAAATCAGTTAAACACTTTTATCTGTGTTTTTGCAATGTGTACATACTGGTTCAAAGTAGGTAATTGTGTATTCTGTGAGTAATCAGTGAGAGAAAATATAGGATAGAAATGTTTGTTCAGTGCTCAAATTAAAATGATGGAGATGGAACTATGGTTTTCATCAGTGTTCATTTTAATTACCATCTCCTTAAAAAAACCATTACCACACTACAAACTTCAAATGTTCCATCTTTCTCCTATTAGAGACATTATAAAATATTTTCTGTGCTTTCAGGTTTTTTTTTGTTTTTTTGTTTTTTTTTTTGAGACGGAGTCTCGCTGTCGCCCAGGCTGGAGTGCAGTGGCGCGATTTCGGCTCACTGCAGGCTCCACCCCGCGGCTTTCAATATTTTTATGTGGTTAGATTCCACGTATAAAAACCAGGTTTAACAAGGAGAAAGAAACCATTGGCATTAAGTTAGAATTCCAAATAGCTGGTTGTATATAATTTGTTTCATGGAAAATTAATATCAAATTAACTTAATATATCTACCACATATTTTATTTTGATACAAGTTTACTGTTTACTGCTTTCTTGTTAAAAGAGTAATAGAAGAAAATTATAAAATATTAAATAATTAGATCTGCCTGAAAGTCATGTCAACAATCTGTAACATTTGAAGGATTTCTGAAATGCACTGTGGCAAAGACCTGGAAGTACACTGCTCAGATCTCTCTTGCAGAAAAAAAAGCTGCTGCGTGGAGTGGAATCAGCTGACAGCCCCAGCTCCTGTGCCTTTGTATGTAAAATTTATATCAAAAAGGTAAACTGAGGCACGATAAAAATTTTAAGAAAGTTTATTTGAACAAGTAGCAATTCATGAATTGAGCAGCTTTGAACTGGAAGTGGTTTAGGACCTCTGCCAAAGGAAGGCAAGTGGAAAGCTTTTGTAGCGGAAACAATGCAAAAAACAATTTAAAAAAGTATTTATACAGTTTTTTTATTTGGTCTACTCTACTAGAAAGTTCCTAGTTATATATGTTGGTGTCTCATAAACTTGTTTTTTTTTTTTTTTAGTTTGTTTTCTGTTGCTTATACAGAATACCTGAGACTGAGTAATTTATTAAGAAAATAAATTGATTTCTTACAATTATGGAGACTGAGAGGTTCAAGGTCAACGGTCCACATCTGGCCGGAGACTTCTTGCTCTGGTGGGTTGAGGACTTTCTGCAGAGTCCCAAGGCAGCTCAGGGCATCACATGTGAGGAGGCTGACTGTGATAGCTCAGGTCTCTCTTCCTGACTTCTTATAAAGCCACTAGTCTCCCTCCCATGATAACCTATTAATTCATTAACCCATTGATATATTAACCCATTAAAGAATAATCGACTCATCAGGGCAGAGTTCTAATGATCCAATCACCTCTTAAAGACCCACCTCCAAATACTGCCACAATGGAGATTAAGTTTCAACATGAGTTCAGGAGGAGACAAACATCCAAACCATAGCACCATTCAAAACAGACAAGAGGCCTGTAAAGTCCGTAAATGGGCACTTCATATATCTCCACTAATTCATAAGCATAAAGTTTCTAATAATTCCATAATGGAATGAACTTCAGTAAGACCTACAAAAAACTCAGAATGTTTAAGAAATTTATATCACTGGGAACACAATTACTCGGACTACAAAGGAAGAGACAGCACAACATAAAAAATACTTTGGACCCCCAAACTACTACTTGCAGGAAGGAAGCTGAGAAAATTATTTGGCTGCAGACATGCGCTACATTTTATGTTAAAGGAAGGTGAATTTAAAGGCTAGAACCCAAAGCCCAGAGAGTAGAGTAAAGATTAAAGGAGAACATCCCCAGAAAAGAGTGGGTACTAATTAAGAGATTGCCAACACGTGCCCAGCTGGGTTTCAGAATTGCTACCAGTGACTGCTTTGTGCCTCTTTTCCCCCTTTAAGAATGCTAGGGTCCAAGGTGGTTTCTTTATACTGACGGCATTATTGGATGTTGAGATCACCAGCGGTAGATACCTTGACAGGACTTCCAATGAAGAGAAATGACATTCGAGAAACAGTATCCCAAATATAGTACACAAGAAGCCTCATCTGTCCCTAAATCTGAAATACATGACAGGATCCTGAAGCTCAAACCTAAGATTAATGATGTAATAGACAATAAATTATCTATTACATTATACCAATGATGTAATAGATAACACTTCTGAGGATCTTGGGAGAGTCTGAGTCTATTAAGCATGTGGATAAGTATAAATAATTTGTGGTCAGAAAGCAAACTGTGATTGTTTAAAAATAATTGGTAAATCTACTGATGTTCTTTCTCTCAAGATGGGGTTTATCTCCCCTTGAAAATAAGCTGGCCTAGTGACTCACTTTACCCAATGGCAGGTAGCAGAACTGACATGGTGTGACTTGCAAGTCTGTGTTGGAAAGAGTGAAACAGTTTCCATCTTTCTATTGAGATGGAAAAGTTTCCATCTTTCTATTGAGAGAGTTTTCCTTTTTTTTTTTTATTTTCAAGTGGCCACATATTATTCATCTAATTATCCATCCAATTATCCTTATTTTATACCACAATAAAAAGTTCAATAAATTCTAACAGTTCAAAATAGCAGATATCACATTCTCTGAGGTTCAATGAATTAAAAC
Organism: Pan troglodytes; assembly: GCF_028858775.2. Lineage (NCBI taxonomy): Eukaryota > Metazoa > Chordata > Mammalia > Primates > Hominidae > Pan > Pan troglodytes. The sequence goes on along the minus strand of NC_072412.2, from coordinate 95,013,276 downwards.
CAAAAATGTATATTTTGAAAATACACATATGTTGTTTACAATTAATTGATATAATATGAATGTGGTAAAGGTGATGTTAGATATGAATTCTTAACTAAATATGGAGACTAATGTGCCTGCTACTTTGGAGGCAAATAGTCAATAAAGATTTGCTGAATAAATCAATGCATGCATGCTTGATGGAGACATGAAAGCATTTGAGGTGGTATAAGCTTAAATAAATAAGAAATGAGCTGGGAATGCCTATGCCATTACCATGCCGAAATATAAAGAAGTTCATATTCTGAAAAGAAACATTTTTAAAGAGTTTTCTTCTTCTTTGACCGTATTAATTAACAAATCAAAGCACAGATATAGAATCAGAATGTGCTACTAACTGACCTAATATAATATTTATTTGACTGACCAATTTTAACTTAATGAAATTTGTAAGAGTGTTCACAATTTTGGGTCTAATACAACCAAATATGAATAAATAAATGTTATTTAACCCAAAGCCCTAAACAAGTACGAAATAAAAAAAAATACTTTGGACCCCCAAACTCCTATGGTCAGAAAGTAAAGTGCCACAAATCTATCTTTTTACATATTCTTCTCACCCCATTTTCTCACAAAAGGGATAATACATCCTAATTCAGAAGAGCCAGCACATTTACATGTTGTCTAAGTATCTTTCGTATGTCTTCATATTCATATCTGGAGATACTTCAAACAAAGTATTTCAAATAAAGTGTATGTAACATCTCCACACAAAAATAATATATAATCTAATTGTTTTGCTCACAAGCTTCCTATCTGAAGAAAGATTCTATTTAAACAAAACAAGAACCTCTTTTCCTGTTTTAGATTACATAAAAATAAAATAAAATGGGCAAAACTGTACCCATGTTCATTTTATCTGTTAATGTTCTCAAATAGAAACTGCTTTCTCCAGTTTTGATTGTTTCCCCGTCTGTGGAGACATAATACTTCAAAGAAATGAAAAGATTTCTAGCACAAAATACACAGCATGAGTCCATTCAACTGACCACAGGATGCTGCTACGTCTCTGCTGGATTGAAACTTCAAACCCATTAAACAGAGTGGAAGCATTATAACTTCTGAAGTCCAAAGTTCAGCAGGGAGTGTTTCAAGATGCTTCCTACCTCTAATTTTCTCTAATAACACAGAGGCCGTTGTCATCTCGTAGGGCACAGTGGTCAATAACTGCCGAGATTCTCTGCCTGTAGTCAGTCAGATAATAACTTATTTGCTTCATTAATTGGTGAAACAGCAGCGACTTTTAGTGGGGATGGAAAAAGAAAGAAATATTGCTTTGAAATATAAAGTTATATGTTTTTATTTTGAAGTCAGAAAAGATTATGTTAGGAAGTTTTGTATGATAGTGTCACCTTTCAACCCCTGCTTTTCCCTGCTGATTGTAGATAGCTCTAAGGTGGGACAAAATAAATCAGTCACATTTTGTGAAACTGACCCTTTCTTCTCTTGCCACGTAGGATAACTGAAGTAACGAGGGAGTGCTTTCTTTCCAGTTTTCCAGCTGTGTTTCTAGCAAGCAACCTTCCAAATGCATTCATATTTGAAGACATTAGAATGATCACATTTTCGGAATAATCTGTATTACAGAGGCAATGGTTTAAAAAAATGTTTTTTTTATCTCTGTCCCCAATTTCAGTGTCTATATATTATTAATTTATATGTATGTATATATGTTTCTGTGTGTATATATGTGCATGTGCGTTCTATCTACCCAATGAAAACACTGATTTTTAATTACTGGTAAGGCCACTGCATAGTCCCTAAGTATCTGATAGTTGAATTACTTAAGCAGATTAATATTGCCGCTTTTATTTGGCACTAGATTTAGAGATAGACAGTGTATAAAGATATATACTTTTTGGTGAATACTCAATCCAAAGTCAAACAATACTTCCTTGTTCTGATTTGGATAAAAAATATTCACCTGTGAAAATAAGTTCAAAGGGTATATATATCTATCCATATATACATATATAGTCAGGCCTCTGAGCCTAAGCTAAGCCATCGCATCCCCTGTGACCTGCACCTATACGCCCAGATGGCCTGAAGTAACTGAAGAATCACAAAAGAAGTGAAAATGGCCTGTTCCTGCCTTAACTGATGACATTCCACCACAAAAGAAGTGAAAATGTCCTCTCCTTGCCTTAACTGATGACATTACCTTGTGAAATTCCTTTTCCTGGCTCATCCTGGCTCAAAAAAGCTCCCCCACTAAGCACCTTGTGACCCCCACTCCTGACCGCCAGAGAACAACTCCCCTTTGACTGTAATTTTCCTTTACCTACCCAAATCTTATAAAACGGCCCCACCCCTGTCTCCCTTCACTGACTCTCTTTTCGGACTCAGCCCGCCTGCACCCAGGTGAAATAAAGATGAGTTAGTGGGTGCAGTGCACTAGCATGTCACATGTATACATATGTAACTAACCTGCACATTGTGCACATGTACCCTAAAACTTAAAGTATAATAATAAAAAAAAAAAAGAAAAGAAATAAACAGCCTTGTTGCTCACACAAAGCCTGTTTGGTGGTCTCTTCACATGCACGCAAGTGAAATATATATATATATGGATATATATAAAACCACTTGTATATTTTTGTTAGTTTTTTTCTAATTATATTCTTGTTTGCTTTTTTTATCATGACAAAATACATATGATAGGAAATTTACCATATTATTTATTTCTAACTATATTCCTCATTGTTACAATAAGACCCTCAGAAACAGAAGGTGTGATCTTTGGAAAGGCATCTTTTCTTTGTACAGTTAAAGTATTCACCAATAAAACCAAATTAATCTTATGGAGTAGTATGCAAATTTTAAAAGCAAAGTGTTGGAGGGTAGTAAAATAATACATGTTCTTGAATTTTAAATTTAGGTTAAAAATCAAGTTTTTCTCAATTTACATACATAGATAAGATACCAAATATACCTAAAGGCATTAATAAAAATTTGATTCCCATCTACTCCTCCCTCATATCATTCAAACATTTGCCAGAGGCAAATTAAACTCTTCTTTATTTATAAATATATAAACTTGCAAAACCATTTATTGGTTTATAAATTTTAGATTATTTTCTAAGGAATGTCTCCAATGAAAGTTGAAAATTTACTTCTGAAATCCCTACTCTCTACTTCCTCCCTATCCCCTCCCCCAAAAATATTTTATTAAATAATTAGACTTCACATCATTTAGGTTGAGTAGTCAACTATGACCTGAGAGCCTTCATGAGTAATGTTTGCTTTTCCTGAGGTTAATAATGATTAGGTTTACATTTTTTCTACTTTTTCATTCAATTATTACTAATTTTCCCAAATGCACCAACATTTAATCATAAGGTAATAAAAATATTTTCATATTCGCACACGTTAGTTGTGTGATTCTCCAATGAGAATATGCTATGGAGCCTTTCAGTTTCCCTGTCCTGCAGATTGTTTCCCCTCTTATTCTTTTATGCAAAACTTGTTCTGGGATTTCATTTTCCTGCTTTTCATTGACCTATTCTCTGTTTTATTGATCACTTATTTATCTTTCTTGAATACATGTGAATATAATATCTGCAATAACTTCCTAACTAAGGGTGTTTGCAAGGCACAGTTTTTGCATGCTAATTCAACAATATTTTCATTCTCCTCTTACACTTATTATACAGCAGTCCCTGCTGTATGTGAAATGAATACGTTCCAAAACCCCCAGTGGAGGCCTGAAACTACCAATTGATTTTCATCAGTGGGAACATGCTTCTGTTTATGTCTTCCATCCACAAATTTAATGTCTTTTCCATCTTAACTAAGCACTTATCATACACCATAGCCATAATTTTTGCAGTTTGAGGTATGATAGAAAAACTGGCATGAATTTCTTTTTCTTTTCTTCACAAATTAACCGATAGAAATTTCATTCTTACTGTAGATCTTGGCAAACGCGGCATATATTTTTTCTTTCTTAAGTAGAGAACTTTCCCCTTTTCAGTTAAAATAAGAACTTGATGGCTTCTCTTTGGTAGATCTGAATTGCCAGCATCACTACTCTTGCTCCTTTAAGCCATTATTGAGTAAAATAAAGGTCACCTGAACAACAGCACTGCATACTGTGACAATCTGAGAACCAACATGGCCACTCAATGACTAACAGGGTTAATACGCTGGACAAAGGGATGATTCCTATCCTGGGTGAAATGAAGCAAAACGATGTGGGATTTATCACGCTATTCAAAACAACAGGCAATTTAAAATGTATGAATTGTTTATTTCTGGATTTTTTCATTTAATATTTTCAGACCACAGTTGACCAAGGGAAACTGAAACCGCAGAAATGGAAACTGTGGATAAAGGCTACTACTCTTTATACTTAGCATAGATTACTAACATAAAAATCATTTTCACCAATAATTTTAGTACATTTGAGTTATCTTCTAGCTTGTGATGTTAAGAAATTTTACCATATTTTGATTTTTGGTGTTTTGTATGTGGCTCAGAAAATATCGATATCTAAATACTTTCCTTCTCTCCATATTTTTGGCCCCTCTGTCTTCTTTGATTACCCTCATTTCTAATTGTTTGTCTCCCCAACCTCATGACATGTACTAAAGCTTTACTGACTTCTTTGACCCTTGATAACAGCTCACTACTTTTATTTACACCAAGAAGAACTAAATGTCCTGAGTGAAAACCCAACTGAGATGCTCTCTCCTGTGTCTTTTCTCTACATAATCTTGGCCTCTAATGTTCTGACTATCTTAACATATCTCTAAACCCTCAAATAGATATACATATTTTTAAACATGTTTTTATACTTTCTAGATCTTTTTTTTTTTGTCAGAAATTAGTTTGTTAAAAGCTGTACCAGCAAACCTTTAGGCATTGATTAATGTTGGAATGAGGCAACAAGAACAAATTCATGCACTCTGATCCAGGTTAAGATTATTCCTCTTCCAATATTCATTTATTTAATAACTGTTTTTAAAAAATGCTCCAAGTAGCACCAGGAGTTTCAATTATATCTTACAGACCTTTTCCTTTCATCTTATTATTTATTTAGTTTTTCTAAATATTTACAGAACAAAAAATATGCACATTGATTTTTTTTAACTGTGTTAAGCTGTGTTTTTGTATTTATAAAACCAGAAAATGTACTATTTGGATTATGTATACAGGTTAGTCATTGAGACTCTTTGGCTAAATTTACCTAAGTTGCGACAGAAGACACATGACAAAAAATTGAAATGCATTTTTCCTGGTCACATTAATCAGGGTGCAAATGACAATATCATTTTAAAGACATAAAATGGCAGATAATTCAGTCATCCCATCATTTAGAAATATTTTAATAATTTGCCTCTAAAATATTTCAGACTATATTAAGTATATTATTACATATATTAAATATATTTTATGTGATTCTGTCACTGTTTATATAGACTGAATAAAATGACAAGCACACAGGAATGAAAAACATTGTAAGTAATTATATTTTTTATTTATGGAGAAAATACTTTTTAATAATTGAACTTTGTTGATCATGCTTAATATCATCAGCATCCAATTTTATAACAAAATTTTACAATTTGATAACATTTCAAATATTATACCATTGTCATTTCAAATGGTATATATATATATCTATATGTGTGTATATATATTTCAATTCACAATGTCAGCAAATGTACCTTTATAATAGAGCAAGCAAATAGAAGTCTTTAAATGGAAATTGGCTCTACTGAATAAATTCCACTTATAGAGTCATTCAGAAGAGTATTTCTATTATAATTTCCCATATGATTCTCACCTCAAGAAGAATAATGAATTGTAATACTAACGTATTAAAAAATAAAATTCTAGTTTTAAGTATTTAAACCATAGCTATATTAATCCATTCTCATACTGCTATAAATAAATACCTGGAACTAAGTAATTTATAAAGAAAAGAGGTGTAATTGACTCTTCGTGCCACAGTTACAGGAAGCATAGGTGGAGAGACCTCAGGAAACTTACAATCATGGTGGAAGGTGAAGGGGAAGCAGTCACATCTTCACATGGCCACAGCAGGACAGAGAGAGAAGGCGGAGATGTTACACATTTTTAAACAACCAGATCTCCTGAAAACTCATTTACTATTATGAGAGCAGCAAGGGCAAAGTCCACCCCCATGATCAAATCACCCCTCACCAGGCCCCTCCTCCAACACTGGGGATTACAATTCAACATGAGATTTGGGCAGGAACACACATCCAAATCATATCAATAGCAATGTAACACACTTTCAAATTTTGTTCAAGTTTCACATAAATAATTCTCCAGATATCACCCTTTCCAAATCCTGATAATCTGATGATACTTAGTTCCTCACCTTCAAGAGAAACTAACACTGCTACACAGGATCTTCATCAGTCAACATATTAAAAATGTGTGTATGTGAGATTTAGAGAAAACACTAATAATGGTATAGAGGTGCATAAAAATTACCAGTAGAGCTTTGTAAAATAGTAATAAAGTTTCACGTTAAACATTTGAACCCATGTGTGTATTTTCATACCTTCTGGAAACCCACTAAAGTTGTATTAAGGGATAGGAAAAAATATGTACAAGGACATATAGAGACACAGTGAAGAAAAAACAATGATTGACTAGTGATACTGACCACATTTTGAAGGATGAAAATAAGGAAGGGAAGCAAATCACCCCACAAAATCTAGAACCCTGTAAGTTTCATGGCTAGGAAGCCCAAGGAAGCATAAATCATGATTTTAAAGTTTGGAAGGGAATAGAGTTAATGCTGTACGATGAGCAGCTTGGATCCTCATGTTCCTTCTCCATCCTTATGCTGGAGATAAAAGAGTATGTATCATGAGCAACTTAAACAAGAGCCTTCCACCTACATACAGTGTATGCAGCAGAGAAAGTGGGTGAACTGCATGTTGCTTCATGGAAATCCTCCATCTCATTCTGTATTCCACTGCAATCTGGAATTCTGGCAGTTGAGTTTACATGAGCATTTATGCATGTACACATATTTGGGAATAAACAAATTGGCATTCCCCTCACTCACCTCCCTCAGAGAATCAGAATTGCCCATGAAAAAAGACCTATATCTATTGTCATTTGGGAATTTCCTTAACGAAAGCAATTTTCTGCCCAGTCATTTTGCTGAGTCACACCACTCTATAATTCTCAATATTATGCAATACACTCCAGTTTCTTTTTAATGAATTTCCTTGAATGTCTGCTGGCAGCAGAGAAGCACCGAATGTTAGAGTAAAGATTAACACATGAAAAAGAGACCAAAATAAATGAAACAGAAATTTGGCATAATCATAGACAATTCAGGAAGCCAACAAAACAAACAATCCAAAAACACCTTTAACAATTTTATCAGTATACCAGAGATATGAAAGAAGGTTCATTTACAAAACAAGAGCATATGCCTATTTTTGTTATTTTTTTAAGGCAATGCTAGAATGACATTTGGATAATGGGAAAAAAATGATTAAAATGAGGGTCAAAAGGAAGTCCAGAAAATTTCTTTCTCCTAGAAACTAGACCAAAATATCAAAAAAGCTAGAAAGTTATACAAAAGAAAAGTGGAGAATTTATTCAGAAAGTTTCCAAAATAGAGAACAGAAAATTCAGAGTAATATATCATTCAGATAAGTCAATTAAAAATATTTTTCTCAGGTGAAGACATGAGTTTCAGAACTAAACTGATACACTGAGTTTCCAGTATATTGAAAGAAAATAGACATAAAATAAGGTATGTAATGGGGCACTGCCCAGGTCAGCAATCTCTTCAAGACTGAATTGAACATTTCTCCCAGTCGCTATGTGCCTTGACAGCTCACAGCTTGTAGAATTCCAATATCTGGCAATTACCTTTGGCCAAAGGGGGCCACCTTACTGAAATGTCCACTACCTCCACCCCACCCTGCTTCCTGGAGACAGCACTCACTTAATGCTGGTCAATATAGAAGTTATAAAGAATTTTTCCTCTTGTCACAATTGGGAAACACTGTGCAGGTCTAATTGCCTTGAAGATAATATTTTTTCCATTTTTTTCGCTTTCTTTTGCTCCCCACAATGTGTTAATCCAGAAAGCATTCCTCAATATACTTTATGCAAACAAATTCTGCTGTTATAGTCTGCTTTCTAGAGCACTTACCTTGCAACTAACATAGTATAATTTTAGCAACAAATGGTAGAGAGCCTGATATTTTTATTGTCAAATGCAATGTTAACTCTTATTCAATAATAAGAATAAGAGCAAGAACACTAGGAACTAGAAAACAATTTAAAATGACCCTAGAGTTCCTGGTGAACTTGACTTTCAAGCTCGAGATATATACCCAGTTTATATATCAATTCAATGAGAAAGTAAAAATATTTTCAAATCAAGATTCAAAATTTTATCTTCCACACACTGATATTAGAAACTTATTTGTATGCATACACACACAGATAAATAAAAAATACAGAGGGAGATAGAGAATCAGCATAACAAAGAATATACCACAGAATAATTGAAAATAGATTTCCATAGATTTCCATATTCAGTGATTTTTTTTCCCTAAAGTCAATTGCTGAATTTTTAAGGGTATGGCATCCAGCTGGAGAAAAACCAAAACAAAGAACTAAAAAAACAAACCTCAATAGATAAGTAGCTTTCATAAATTCTTGTTTATTATGAAAACGAAAAGATAAGACTCAGAATAGGAAAAAAATATTTTAGATCAAGTTGTAACAAGAAATGGAACGCATACTGTATATAAAGAATACTCCAGTTTCTGCAGTAAGAGGAAAAACAACAAAACTGAAAATGCGCAAAGAAACAGAAGCTTCACTAAAGAAGGTACATGTATAGTAAATAAGTACATAAAAGATTTTTCAACATTAGTCATATGACATATGCAAATTAAAATCAGGAGATACTACCACATATCTATTAGCATGGCTAAAATCAAAACAATGACCATGCTAAATTATGGCAACAATGTGGTGCAACTGAATTTCTAATGTATTGCTGGCATGAATATAAAAATGTGCAACTACTCTTAAAACAGTTTGACATTTCCTTACAAATCAAATATATAATTAAAATTACTGTCTAATCTAAAAATTCCACTCCTGATTGTTTACCCTAGAGAAACACAAATGTATGTTAATCAACAACCTATACTGAAATATTTAAAAGGAAACATTTCTTCATAATCTCACCAAACTGGAAACAAATCAGAAACAAACGTGGTCATCCATTTAATGCAATACTGTTCAGCAATAATAAGGAATGAATGGTTGATACACACAATAACTTAAATGCATCATAAAGATATTACACAGCGTAAAATATGTCAGTAGGAAAGGTTTATAATTTGTGTGATTCCATATATGTGACATTCTCAATCTTCCCCAGAAGATAAAACCAGGGTGATGGAGAACAGAGCAGTGGTTATTGCTGGGGGTTAGGGATGAGGAAGGGTGTTACTATAGAAGGGTGACATGGGGCATGGGGGTGGTTTGTGGAGTAATAAAATTGTTCTATATTCTAAGTGTGGCAGTCGTTACACAAATCTATTGATGTGTAAAATGTATAGAACTCTATACCAAAAAGTCAATTTTATTAGTGTGATACAAAAAAGTTAAATTAATGGCAACGAAAATAAAGAATAAAGAGGAACAAAAGTAAAGAAAAGAAGGAGATAAACAAAATAGATACTAAATAGCAAGGTGGAAGATTGAATCCAAACTACTTATGTTATGTTGAAAAAAATGAAATACTGTCATTTTTTTGAAGAGATTAATTATATACATTTTATAAAGGAGACCTTGGAATAGAAGAAAACTAAAAAGTGTAATTAATATCATTAAACACTAAAGAAAAGAAAGCTGAAATATCTTTTTAAATATCATATGTGGCACACTGACCAAGGCTAGAAACATAGAGGGATATTTCATAATGATAAAAAAAAGTAATTCAACTAGAAAATTGTACTGGTAACTTCAATATATATGAAACAAAGTTTAGCAAAAATAAAAATAGGAATACATGTATTTACAACCACATTGGCAAAATTTAAGTATCTCTGTCAATCGTTGGTTGATCAAGCTGACAAAAAGATCAATGGAAACATAGATCTGAACGATTCAATTAATAACAACTGTTAGATTCAACCAATAAATTTTCCTGATTGAGACAAAGTCAACACTACAGCAAATGAAAAAGTATACATTGTTTCAAGTTTACCTAGACGATTTATAAATATCAGTATGAGGAAGTCCTAGCTAGAGCAATCAGATAAGAGAAAGAAATAAAGGGGATCCCAGTTGGAAATGTAGAATTCAAATTATCCTTTTATGTAGATGATACAATCTTATATTTGAAAACAACTAAAGACTACACCAACAAACTGTTAGAACTGATAAACAAATTCAGTAAAATTGCAGAGTCCAAAATTAACATACAAAAATTAGTAGAATTTTTTGATGCCAACAGCAAACAGCTATTTGCAATAGCTACAAATAAAATTAAATATATGGGAATTAACAACCAAAGATGTAAAAGATCTCTACAATAAAAACTATAAAATATTGATGCAAGAAATTGAAGAACATACCAAAAAATGAAAAGGTATTCCATGTTCATGGATTGGAAGAATCAATATTGTTAAAATGTCCATAAGACCAAAAGCAATCTACAGGATCAATGCAATTCCTATCAAAATAGCAATGACATACTTCACAGAAATAGAAAAAAAAATAAATGTATATGCAAGCAAAAAAGACCCAGAATAGCCAAATCTATCCTAGGTAAAAAGAACAAAACTGCAGCAATCACAATATCTGACCTCAAATTATACTACAGAGCCTTAGTAATCAAAATAGCATGGTACTGGCATAAAAACAGATACGTAGACCAATGGAACAGAATAGAGAGCCCAGAAATAAATACAGATATCTATGGGGAATTAATTTTCAACAAAGGTGAGAAAAACCTACATTGGGGAAAGGGCAATCGCTTTAATAAGTGGTGCTGGGAAAACTGGATATCCACATGAAGAACAATTAAACTAGACCCCTATCTCTTGTCATGTAAAACAATAAAATCAAATGGATTAAAACTTAAATCTAAGACCTCAAGCTATAAAACTACTAAAACAAAACACTGGGAAACTCTCCAGGACATTGGTCTGGACAAAAATTCCCCACAAACACAGGCAACCTAAGCAAAAATAGACAAGTGGGATACACCAAGTTTAAAAGCTTCTGCACAGCAAAGGAGACAATCAATAATGTAAAGAGACAACCTACAGAACAGGAGAAAATATTTGCTAACTATTCATCTGACAAGAGATTAGTAACCAGAATATATAAGGAGCACACAGAACTCAATAGGAAAAATTCCAATTAAAAATAGGCAAATAATCCAATTTAGTAATAGGCAAAAGTTCTGAATAGACATTTCTCAAAGGAAGACATACCAGTGGCATGCAGGTATATGAAAAGGTACTCAACATCATTGATCATCAGAGAAATGCAAATCAAGACTACAATGAGCTATCATGTCATCCCAGTTAAAATGGCTTTCACTCAAATTACAGGAAATAACAAATGCTGGTGAAATATGGAGAAAAGGGGAACTTCATACACTGTTGGTGAGAAAGTTAGGACAACCACTATGGAAAACAATTTAGAAAACAATTGTCTTCAAAAAAACTAAAAATAGAACAACTATATAATACAGAAATCTCACTGTTAGGTACATACCCAAAAGAAAGAAAATCAGTATATGGAAGAGAGATCTATACTCCCATGTGTATTACAGCACTGTTCACAACAGCCAAGGTTTGGAAGCAACCTAAATGTCCATCAACAGATAAATGGATAAAAAAAATGTGGTACATATGTACATTTCTTACTTTTCAGCCATAAAAAGAATGATATCCTGTCTTTTGCAAAAACATGGATGGAACTGGAAGTCATTATGTTAAGTGAAATCAAGCAGACACAGAAAGACAAACTTCACATGTTCTCACTTACTTGTGGGATGCAAAAATCAAAACAATTGAACTCATGGATATAAAGTAGAAGGATGATTACCAGATGCTGGGAAGGGTAGTTGGTGGGAGTGGGAGGGATGCGTATGGTTTATGGGCACAAAAATGTAGTTAGATACAATGATTAAGATCTAGTATTTCAGAACACAACAGGGCAACTATAGTCAACGATAACTTATCATACATTTTAAAACTAAAAGAGTATAAATGGATTGTTTGTAACACAAGGAAAGGATAAATGCTTGAGGGAATGGATTCCCCATTTACACTAATGCTATTATTGCATGTTGTATTTCTGTATCAAAGTATCTCATGCATGCCATAAATGTATACATCTATTATGTACCCACTAATTGCTTTTTTAAAAAAGTATGAGCATGACAGGGCATAGGAAGTAAATCTCAGCAAATTACAAAATATGGTAATCGATTAGAAATTATCCATCCACAGTGGAATTAACCTATTCATCAATAACAGGCAAACAACATAAAAAATCATCAATGATTAGAGTAAAGCAGCATACTTCAAAATAATCTAAGTGGCAAAGAAACCACAATGGAAGAGATAATATTTGGAATTGAATAATAAAGAAAATACAGTGTTTTAAAATTTGTTAATTAATTATTAGAGGAAAATTTTTGCCTTGAATGCCTATAACAGAAAGCCTGAAAATCATTACTATAAATATGTAACTTACGATGCTACAAAAGTTAAACAGAAAAAAGTATTAGGAAAATAAAGATATATAGAAATATGTTCATAACCACCTTACTATATGCTTCTCATAACCATTAGCAGAAATAAAGACCAAATGGCCATTAAGGCTACATTAATATGTTGTGGTGTATTCTTTTTTTTTTTTTCTTTTCTTTCTTTCTTTCTTCTTCTTTTTTTTTTTTTTCTGAGGCAGAGTTTCACTCTTGTCACCCAGGCTGGAATACAAAGGCACAATCTCAGCTCACCGCAGCCTCCACCTCTCAGGTTCAACCAATTCTCCTGCCTCAGCCTGCCAATTAGCTGGGATTACAGGTGCCCACCACCATGCCCAGCTAATTTTTGTATTTTAAGTAGAGACGAGGTTTCACCATGTTGGCCAGGCTGGTCTTGTACTCCTCAACTCAGCTAATCCACCCACCTCAGCCTCCCAAAGTGCTCAGATTACAGGCGTGAGCCACCGCGCCTGGCCTGTTGTGGTGTATTCTTGCAATGAATTGTAGAAAGAAATGAGAATTAATATACTGATGCTATACATAACAATTGGATGAATCATGCAAATGATAAAGGTGAATAAAACATAAAAGCACACTCAAATTGCTCTAACTCAGCTTACATCGTGTTAAATGTAGCCAAAACTAATGTGTGGTAACAAATCAGTTTATTAACTAGCTCCGAAGCCTTAATAACTGAGGAGCTGGGCTTCTGTTATGTTTGGAAATATAATTCTTGATCCTTCTGTTTACATAAAATACTCATGAAGTTGTCCAATTATAGTTTACTTGTGCATTATTTTGCATATATTTTATACTTCAATCAAATAAACATGTACATACTATAATTCAATAAAAATGCTTCCTTAAAGCGAACACTAATAATTTTCACTATTCTCATGGATCTGTATTTCAAATACTGTATTTTAAGGCAGATAATGTCAAACAGATCCTCTAAATCTGGGAAAAAATCTCTGTAGCTCTTTGTTGGTTACACAATAGGACATGAAAAGAAACTTATTTGTATTATATAGTCTACTCATGTAGTTGTATAATAAATAAGGACTATATAATTTACTGAATTACTTTGAAATCAAGTTAATGATTATCCCAATGTGTTCTATTTACAATGAGGTCCAATATTTCCAATTAGGTTGAGTAGCTCTCATGATGTGAAAAAAAGCACTGCAACTTTCAGACATTTAGTTTGCTCCTCTATCCTTTAACAATTAGTACTGTTTTGAGGGTGAGAAAGCGCTTAACAATTCTCTAACCTTCTACACCAAAGAATATATACATAAAATATTTTTCTATGTAGGAGCAAGCACCATTTCAAGGGACACAAAACAGGCTATTTCAGCATCGCCTCTGCCTTCACAGCCCTTGCCGATCAAGTAAGTGGAGCCTGCTGTTTACATTGGTTTATTCACTACAGGGAGGGGTGGTTTCCAGTTGATGTGTGTGATTGCTTTTCTGTATACAATGTAAACCCTGGAATTTTGCAGCTTTTAAACGGCAACCTGAGGTAGATTATGTCTTCCCCAGTAAGCCTGCCAATTTCAGTCTTTTTCAGAGGATAAGAGATAAGACACAGGGGTGAGAACCAGGGGGAAATCATCAAAGAAGTGTAAAGAGAGCCAGGGCAGAGAAAAGAGGAGTGAAAAATAGAGATCACAGGGAAAATATTCTTGTTATGCATCAGCTCTTTCTTAAGTGGGTAAGTATGTTTTCAACTTCAAATCCTGTGTTGAATCAAATACTCTTCTCAGAGCTGTGTTTCCTGCTGATGATATTCTTGTTCCAGACTCCTGTTCCTGCTGAGTGAGTTTTGCATTTTTATAAGGGCTGATTATAAAATGAGTGGCCTTAAATCTGTTGCTACCAAGGGATGCCTGCTAACGGGTTTAGTCTGAATTATTGAAATAGTAGGATAAATAGGTCCACTCAACCATGTGTTTATACCTTTCTTCGTTTCATTTTATATCTTATTGACAAAACGGTGCCAGATTGTCAGGATTCACAGCAAATTATTTGGTATTTAGGATTCTCTAGTCCTACATGTTAATACCCAAAATTTCAGGAGCATGTTATTTTTCTGAACAAGTGAAAATATGTCTAAAAACAAGGTATTTCAGAAAATGTGGAATTACTTTTTTCCTTTAAAGCGCTCAGCTAAAATGATTTAATGTTCTTTGTGGCTGATGTGCTCTCTTAAATCTGCCTTTTATTTCTATGGAAGGTGTCACATAGCAAAGTGATAGATACAGTTACTGAGATGTTAACTGCACAGTAATTCACAACTCGAAGAAAATAATTAGTTAAAATAGTAAAGGATGAACAATGGACCAGGTAGGCTTCAAGATGGGTAATGAGTACAATTTGGATTGATTTTCGAATTGGTGGCCGCGTACACCAATCTCTCCAACAATGGTTAGTGATAATAAGATTAGCCTTCCCATATTTTTTTCTGCATGATAGTGTTTGTCACAGTGCTTATTTCAATTGGAATGTGGAGAAACATCAATGTCCTGCTACATTACTGCCAAGGCAAGGGTGAAAAATGGGCAGAAGATTCTTGTCCCCTTCCTCTCTTCTTGTATCAGCAGGTAAAATTTCACATAGCACATTGCAGAATTAATGATCTTAATAACATTTTAAAATTAAAATCTTAATGTGAAAAAAATCACTTTCTTAAAATGTATTAGTATTTCTTACTCTATGATATAGCATATATCCCTTACCATATTAGGACACATTCATTCGTCTCTGTATTTTATTCTCGTCTCATCACCTGCTGCAAAGCCAAAATATTCCACAGGTTCCAACTTCTCCATGTTCTTGAAAATGGCATAATTTCCACTTTTCTCCTATGTTGAGTACCCCTAAACACTTCTAAAAACTTGGCTTAACTGTATTCTCCCATTTAACAAAGCCAAAATATTTCCACGTAGTATTTCTATTCACTCTAACCATTGAATTGATTTCATTAGTTTCCATTATATCGTTCATTTTTTCAATGTCCTGTAATGTAATTTTTGTCATAAATCAGTTGTTCATCTATGTGAGAAACTACATCTCAAATATCTTTATTGTTCCATTGCTATATTTCCTTGGGCTTTTATTAACACTCTAACCTTTATTTGAGAAAAAAAAAAAGCCCTTTTATTTGAAAATTCAGAATAAAATTTCCAACTGTTGTTCTTCATGACTTTCATGGCTCTTCTTGGCTGGCATATACTTTGCATTCTACATGTTTTAGAAACAATGTGTATATTTTTCGATATATTCAGATTTTCTTTGAGATTAAATTGACACTAGGTCAATTTAAGGAAGATTGATGTCTTTATAGTATTGCGTCTTTCAAATAATTAATGTAGAAAATATATGTATCTTTCTTAATAAAGGAATTAGACTGTGTATTTTGTATAAGTATACTACAGAGGTTTTGCACATTTATTAGGTGCATTTTATTAAATGATTTTTTTCTAGCAATATTTCTTGCTTTAAAGCCTTCTCATATATTATGATAGCTACATCAACTTTAGTCAGTGTGGGTGTGCCATACTTTTCAATTTTTTGACTTTCTTGCATGTAAAATATGTTTCTTATAAGTGAAAATTTTTAATGTAAGATGAAAGCCTTTGTCCTTGAGTACTTAATACTTATGCATGATTTATATTTCTGACATATTTATATTCAAATCTATTATTTCAGTATATTATTTTTATTTCTTTATGTCCTATGTACTTTTATTTCTTACCTTTCCTGATTTCATTATTTTTTATTCCATCTATCTCTCATAGTTTTTTGTTTAGTGACTATTTAATTGATACTATTTACTTGCTTTATATATTAAAATATAATTAGTTCCTTTGCCACTTCTCTATTTTTTTTTTTGCAACCCCTCAGCTTAGGTACTTCTTCTAACACATATTTTCTGTGTGTTATAATCCAAAACATATTATTGTTTCAATTATTACACGTTTTTGTTGTCACTGATACAATTTTTATTTAGATATACCCACACATTTATATTTCCTCTTGCTCTGCATCCCTTTATCTCACATCTAAAATTCTATCTGGATTATTTTTCTTCTGATTAAAAAATAAAAAACGCTTTGAAATTTCCTTCAGCATAGATCTATTGAAGAAAAAGTTATTGCTCTTATCTGTGTGAAAATGTATTTTATTTATTTCATCTCCTTGTCTTTTTAAGCATATTTTCTCAATATATTGCATTCTGTTAGTGGTTATTTTCATTCAGCATTGAAAAATTTTCATTATACGGTTTTCCAGCTTCCATTGTTTCTGCTGAGAGATCAGATCAGACGTTGTTCTTATTACAGGCCTTAGGTGGACCATTGATCCTGTGAAGGCAATATATGTTTTCTATTTGGCTAATCTTAACACTTTATATTCTCTTTGTTTTTGTGTGCTTATAATTTGATATGCCAAGGTGTGATTTTTTGCTTTAATTTGCTTCAGATTTATGGTTACTCTTGATTCTCGATTATCTTCAGTGTATTTTAAAATATTTTCAGCTACTGTTTTTGTTTCAAAAAGTTGAGAGACTGCCCCATTGTCTCTCAGGTTTCATTATGGCAATGCAGTTACAGATATTTTAAATTTAACTGTAGTATACACCAGTTTTGAACATGCAGGCTTCATTATGGATATTCCTTCCAGCCTATCTTCTAGGTCACTAATCATCTCTTCCATTGTTTAATCTCTTATTCCAGTTTTTATTTTTTCTTCATTTGCTTATTGTATTTTTCAATTCCAAAATTTATGTGATTCTTCACTCTAATTGTCATCTTTCCAAAATACTCCCCTAACACTTAATTTTTTGACCCTATCAATTAGAAATATAATAATTTTATATATGTGTGTATATATATATAATTATAATTATTATTATTTTTTGAGATGGAGTCTCACTCTGTCATCCAGGCTTGAGTGCAGTGGCGCAATCTCAGCTCACTGCAACCTCCACCTCCCGAATTCAAGTGATTCTCCTGTCTCATCCTCCACAGTAGCTGGGAATAGAGGTGAGTGCCACCGCACCTGGCTAATTTTTTGTATTTTTAGTAGAGACAGGGTTTCACCATGTTAGCCTGGATGGTCTCCATCTCCTGATCTCATGATCCTGCTGCCTTGACCTCCCAAAATGCTGGGATTACAGGCATAAGCCACTGCGCCCGGCAAATATTTATATTTAATACCTGTATTATCTGCTTTTATATGGATATCTTCTATTGTTTGGTATTTGTTCTTGTTTCTTTTTCGATTATACCTTGTCATTACACAATTCTACTTATTTTTAAAGCAGTACCAGATATACAATCTGACACATTATAAAGATATTTTAAGACTCTGAATAATGCCATCTCCCTTCAAAAATGATTTTTGTTTTGGGCAGGAAGCTGGGCTCCAGTTGGTTCACTTCAGGGGTGCTCAGTCTTTTGGCTTTCCTGGGCCACATTGGAAGAAGAATTGTCTTGGGCCACATATTAAATACACTAACACTAATGACAGTTTATGAGCTTAAAAAAAGTTGCCAAAAAAAAATCTCATAAGTGCTTTAAGAAAGTTTACAAATTTGTGTTGGGCCACATTCAAAGGCATCCTGATCCACATGTGGCCTGCAGGCTGCAGGTTGGACAAGCTTGCTTTAAACCAATAAATGATTGAGTGTTTTAAGCTAGGTTATTAACAGTTCACCTTATTAGTAGGCTTTACCCCTTTAAGGCTCTAACTAAAGTCATGGATTCTTACCAATTCCTTACTTTTCTTAGGTCCTGTGAACTTCAGGGTTTTTTTATTTTTTAATTTTCTTAGTTTTTTTGAAATTGATAAAAGCCAACTGAATTTCTATAAAACAATTTTTTAAATACATAGTACTATAGAGTGAAAAATGCAATGATTTCTCGGTTCCTTACTATTGTTATACCTTCACTTCTAAATCTGAGCCCTGCCAGTTCTCTCTGCCTTGGTATCCTTTCCAATAACTTTTAAAAAGTGCTTACACACAAAGAGACACATTTTATTCATTTAAGCCTATTGTCCTCAGTTTAGTGGGGTTTTCAAAAAGAACATAGTCCAACATTACCAAAAGTGAAATCTTATCAAATGTGGTCAATATGTTGCTTCATGATTCTGCTATTGACTAACTTTCATTGAATTGTTTTTTAATTAATTTCTTTACTTATTTTATTGTTAGCTGATCTTCAGAGATGACTTTTAAATTTTTATTATATTTTTAAAAAGAGTATTATATGTGGTGGCATGGTTTTAGAAGCTTTATTAGTATGTTTAATAATTTTTAATAATAAATCATTATTAATTACTGAAGTGATGTATTTTTTCCTAGTCATGCTTTCCAAGTGTACAATCAATCTCAAAGGAATATTTACATTCATTTATGGCCTGTGGATTCTGATCTACTGTGAATGGGTCTAATCTAACTCTTAATAGTTAAAAGAGACTGTGGAATTGGATTTTGATATCCCTCAGAAGACATTAACCCATCAAAACAGAGACTTTGCTTCCTTGTTCTTTCTCTGAGATGGTGGTAGAGTTTTAAGTCTGTTAAACTGAGAATTAAGATCTCTGATTTTCTCAGTTTTCTCAAGCATTTACATTTCCACTGCCAATAGGAAACTAATAGATAACTTAATAGAGCTGTGTTGGGAGATGTCCCAAAAGTTCATATAACCTGAACTGAGTAAGGGTTAATAGTTTGGGCTTTGATAGGCTGTTTCCTGAAGCATGGCAACTGTGCTGAACTCCACAACCTGTGAAATTAAAATTTAACTGGGAAAACTCTTCTATCATGAGATTAATTTTTAATTCTCTAAAAATGAACTGTTATTACTTAAGTAACAAGAATATTTTAAGAACAATTTTAAAGGTTAGTTTTTATACTAAGTTGCAGTACCCTGACACAAGAAGCTATCATGTAAACCTTTTTTTCTTTTCGAATGTGGCATTTAAGTGTTCTGTTTTCTGCATATTTTGAACATTTTAGGCTTGTCACTTCTAAATATTAGACATTTCTGAATGGACACTCTCTTCTTTAGTGTACATTTTCTATATTTGAAACTTCTGGTTCTTTTTCCATTCATCTTCTTTTCTTAGTAATATAATCCTAAATTGAATATGTGCTTATCCAGTATATCACCCAATGTTTCTTCCAAACAGAACCCTAGAGGATTAAAAAAATCGATAACCAAACAATCAAGTGAACAATGTTTATGCTTCAGTACTGCCATTCTTTTGTCTCTGTAGTTTTTTTTAATTGCAACAAGATCTCTAGATTACTTAGCTGCAAGGATTGGCTAGTAACGGTGCTATCCAAGTTTCTTTTTCAGAATCCCAATGAAAAATAATATATTATCTCTCTATGCACATCTGAGTATCCTCTACTTTTTGCAGTTTTTAAATACTGCAAACACAAGTATCCCTTTCTGCCACCAGCTTTCCTGCTCCATGTAGGAATGATTCTTTCATCTGGGTTAATATGCTAGTCACTCAGCTCCAGATGAGAAACATGATAAATTGGAAGTGTCCCTGGAAGAACAAATTCAATACTATTCACGAGTTCAAGAGCCTTCATGTTAGTGCTCTGTCTAGTTTAAGGCGAGCTTGATCTTATTCCAAAAATGTCCCCATATCCCCAATAAAACCAGCTCCTCCTTGCTTCATTCTGCCCAACAGGCCTATAAATTCATTTGTGATATGTGGTCTTAAACAAGACCAATTATGATTGTCCTGCATGAACTTGCCTCACATATGTCATCCCCTTTTAAAAAGGCTTCCTTTTCTGCAAAATAAAATGAAGTGCTAGATATAACGGATTTAAACAAATTTAAAGCATTATTATGAATTCTTAAAGTAAATGTTGCTAACGAGCTAGTCACATAGCACCAGAAAAAATAGGAGCAAGGGATAATGGTTTCCAGGAAATAATGCAATTTAAAATAATACATAGAGTACAAAATTTAGAACTCTGTGTATTTATAGTTTTCAAATTTAGAACTTAGAGAACTCAATGTCTAGAAATAAAACTGATTTTCTATTAATAATTATTTTATTTCTTGATGTTGAGTACAAGATAATAATCACATATAGTGAAAGTAACTGATTTTCTGTTTATTTTTAATTTCTCTATTTTCTTTTACTGGTAACTAGAAAGTGTTAGATGCATTCACACAGAAGATAAAATCTATGTGGAAATAAATGAACAGTCATTTTAAAACAGTATGCTCTAGGGCTGATTTATGGCAATTTAAGATGTTTATCACTCTTTCTTAGTTCTTATTCTCTTTTCATTTTTATATTGTGACAATACAGACCACACAGCTTCTGGGTAGGCATGTCAAAATGCTGGAAGCCCAGACAATATTAGTAATTTATCCTTGGTAATCAGCTTCACACATTCTGCTGAATTCAGTTCACTATAGACTGACTGGTACACAGTGTACCTTGTTATTGCATGTACAATTCGAAAAATTACTTAGCAGAAATAGTCTTTCTCTTGCTGAAAATGTTGGTTTAGTTTGCACTATAAGACATAGTCTATTTGGTTGAAGGAGAATTATTTAATTTTCCTGTAATTAGAATTTATGAAAACCTAAATTTACTGGCATACTATATGTAAATTATCAAAGTGATGTATAGATTGTTGTCAGGTAGCTGACTGGCTAGCTGCCCTGAACCCAACATGGCTACCCTAACACTACCTTTCCTGCTGGACTTCAGGCAAAATCACTCAATATTAATAGCTCAACAGTTCTACAAATCTGTATTTGATTTTGTGCTTTATGAGTCCAGCTGGTTGTTAAAAGTTGAAATAAATAATTTTGCCTAAATTAACAGCATTCTTGACAATCTGTTTTATGATATTTACCCTTGAATCCCACTATGACTTATAAATTGGAGAGGGTTGATTTACTCTGACAGGGGAAGGGAGAGAAGGAAGTGGTAAGAAGGTAACTCGCTAGCTCCAAAGAAAGGAGCATGACTAATCAAAGCCCAAAGTTGATGTTATTGGCCATGTTTTCAGAAACCCTTGATTTACCTAACTACTTATTTCAGCATTTCTTATATATTTTGTGCTTCATAATATGTACTCAAGTTAAAACAAATGTCATGAAATACAGATATATCTGTGTGGAAGGAGATAAAATGAAGAAAGGAACTTAAACAAACAAGAGCCAGAACTTAATGGTTTTGAGAATTCTATCCTCCTCAGAGAACGACTTATGCTAAAATTAAGTAATGGCTTGAACAAAGATCAAATCCAGAATACTGCCAGGAGAATGTGGTTTAAAAAGAAATCTATATCCAGGTGTGGCGACTTATGTCTGTAATCTCAGCACTTTGGGAGGCCAAAGCAGGAGGATCGCTTGAGGCCAGGAGTACCAGACCAGCCTGGGCAACAAAACAAGACACTGTCTCTACAAATTCTTTTTTCTTTTAAATTAGCCAGACATTGTGATGCACACCTGTAGCCCTAGCTACTGGGGAGGCTAAGATGGGAGGATCTCTTCAGCCCAGAAGTTGAGACTGCTGTGAGCTATGATTGCACCACAGTTCTCTAGCCTGAAAGAGACCCTGTCTCAAAAAAAAGAAAGACAGAAAGAAAGAAGGAAGGAAAGAAAGAAAGAAAGAAAGAAAGAAAGAAAGAAAGAAAGAAAAAGAAAGAAAGGAAAGCAAGCAAGCTAAGTGTGTAAGTGCAACTCCTTTTTTTCAAACACCTCAAAATGATTACAGGTGGAGTCTTGTGCCTCAGGATCTTCTCAAAGCATGAAACTTGAGAAAGGTTTACCTTGAAGAGATTTGAAGGATGGGGAAGCTGGATTTTGTATAATGGGTAGAATCCCAAGCTCATGATCAAGAAACACTGCTTAAAAGTGCTGTATACTCAGGAACATTCCCAGTTCGGGCTGAAGAATAACAGTCAGTGTGGAATAAGGAGAGGCCTTTGGACCCCGTAATGCTACATGCAGGGAGCCAGCCTGTCTCACCATTATATTTTTGATGTCTAGAGGCAGGTAATGTACTCCTTAGTTTTACAAGTACAGACTAAAAGGATCTGTACTTACCGTGTTATAATTCGGGAACTAGAATAGAGGCAAATTATTCCCATTTGGATCTGATGAATGGAAAGATTCTGAGCTTTCAGATGATGGTATAATGAGAAGAGGTTTTGGGGGACCTGAAGTAGAGGAGTGTATAGTTTCTTTGTGGAAGGAATGTGTCATTAGGAGTTAGAGGGATGACTATGGTAGGTAGCTTCTAACACAGCCCTGTGATCCTTGCCTCCTAGTATTCATGCCCTTGAGAGCCCTGGATTCTATACCTCTGTCTAATCAATAAAATAAGGCAGAAATGATGAATGTCACTCTTAAGATTAGATTATCAAAAGACTGTGGATTCTGTCTTTGGCACTCTTAAATTTTCTTGAGTTGCTTGCCCTGAGAGAAACCAGTTTCAATGCCACATGAAGAAGCTGATGTGAAGGACAGAGAACTGAATAATTAATTAAATAACTAATATTGCTGAATGTTCATGTAAGCCAAAATGATCTATAGATTAACTGTGGTCCCTAACAAAATCCAATGTAATTTTACACAGAAATAGAAAAAACCATCCTACTGTTTGTATGGAACCAGAAAAGACGCCAAGTAGCAAAAGCAATCTTGAGCAAAAAGAAGAAAGCTGGAGGTATCACATTCCCTGATGTCAAAATGTATTATAAAGCTAATGTAATAGAAACAGCATGGTACTAGCATTAACAAGAGACATTTCAACCAATGAAATGGAATAGAAAGCCCAGAAATAAACCTAGTTATCTTCTATCAATTGATTTTCAACAAAGGTGTCAGAAACTCTCACTGGCAAAATGACAGTCTCTTCAATAAGTGATGTTGGGAAAACTGGATATGCACATGAAAAATAACTGGACCTTTATCTTTTTTTTTTTGAAACAAAGTCTCACTTTGTTACCCACGCTGCAGTGCAATGGTGTGATCTTGACTCATTGCAACCTCCACCTCCCAGATCCAAGGGATTCTCCTACCTCAGCCTCCTGAGTAGCTGGGATTACAGGCACCCGCAACCATGCTCACCTAATTTGTGTGTGTGTGTGTGTGTGTGTGTGTGTGTGTGTGTGTTTAGTGGAGACAGGGTTTCACCATGTTGGCCAGGCTGGCCTTGAACTCCTAACCTCACTGGATCTGTCCACTTTGGCCTCCCAAAGTGCTGGGATTATAGGCGTGAGCCACCTTGCCCAGCCGGGACCTTTATCTTATGCCATAGACAAAAATCAAATAAAAATGGATAAAATACTTGTGATAGTTTGGATGTTTATCCTCCTTAAACCTCATATTGAAATTTGACCTATTTATTACCACTGAACTGTACACTTAAAAATGGCAAAGATGGTACATTTTATTTTTTTTAATAGCATGTTGCCTTCACTAACAAATTATTTTTAAAAAGAAATTTGATCCCCAATTTTGGAAGTGGGACCTAATGGAAAGTATTTGGATCATGGAGATGGATCCCTCATGAATGGCTTGGTGCAGTCCTCTTGATAATGAATGAGTTCTTGCTCTTTTAGCTCCTGTGAGAGCCAGTTGTTAAAAAAAAGCCTCGCAGCTCTGCCCTTGCTCTCTTGCCAGCTCTTTTACCATAAGAACTCTGCATACTTTGGCTCCCCTTTGCCTTCTGCCAAGTGGAAGCAGCCTGAAATTCTCACCAGGAGCAGATGCTGGTGCCATTCTTCTTGTACAGCCTGCAGAACTATGAGCCAAATAAACATCTTTTGTTTATAAATTACCCACTTTCCTTTATAGCAACACAAATTGACTAAGAAAACACTTAAATGTAATACTTGAAACTATAAAGTTGGTAGTAGGAAACATAGAGGAAAAGTTCACAACATTGGCCTGGGCGATGATTTCTTGAATAGAACTCCAAAACTACAGGCAACAAAAGCAAAAATAAACAAATAAGAGTGCATCAAACCAAAAAGCTTCTGCATGGAAAAGGAAACAAAAGACTGAAGAGACAACCTACAGATAGGGAGAAAATATTGACAAACCATGATTCTGTTAATGAGCTAATATCCAAAATGTTTAAGAAATTTCAACTGAATAGAAAGAAAACAAATAACCCTATTAAAAATGGGCAAAGGATCTGAACAGACATTTCTCAGAAGAGGAGATGTGAATAGCCAATGGATACTTGAAAAATCCTCAACACTTCTAATCATAAAGCAAATGTAAATTAAAGACAAAATGAAATATTGCCTCATACCTGTTAGAATGGCTATGATATAAAAGGAATAGTGACACATTGGTGAGGATGTGGAGAAAGAGAACTTTTGTATACAGTTGGTGGGAATGAAAATTAATTTATTTTGGAAAATGGCATAGAAGTTCTTCAAAAAACTAGAAATAGAATTACTATGTGATTCAGCAATTCCACTTCTAGATATATATTCAAATGAACTGAAGTCAGTATGTTGAAGAGAAATCTGCACTCTCTAGCCAAGTGTGGCGGTGCGTGACTGGAGTCCAGATGCTTGAGAAGCTGTTGTAGGAAGATCACTTGAGCCCAGGAGTTTGAGGTTGCTGTGAACTGTGATCATGCCACTGCTCTCCAGCCTGGGCGAAAGAGTGAGTGAGATCCTTTCTCAAAAAAAAATAATAATAAATAATATATATATATATATGTATATATATATACTCTCATGTTTATTTTAGCATTATTCACAACACGAAGACATGGAACCCACCAGACTGTCCTTCATTTCTTTCATTTATTCATGTCTGGCAATGAATAAATGAATGAAAAAAATGATATATTATATATATACATATACACGATAAAATTCTATATAGTCTTAAAATATAAGAAAATCTGTCATTCAGAACAATATAGATAAAACTGGAAGACATTAAATTAAATGAAATATGCCAGGCACAGGAAGACAAATACCATATGATTTTACTTATATGTGGAATCTAAAAAAAAGTCAACCTCATAAAACCAAAGAGTAGAAAGATGGTTACCAGTGGTTGGGGTGGGGCAGGGGAAGAAATGGGGAAAGGGGATATGCTGTTCAAAGGGTGCAAAGTTTCAGTTATACTGGAGGAATAAGTTCTACTGATCTACTGCACTGCATGGTGACCACCATTAATAATAATGGTTTGTATATTTCAAAATTGCAAAAAGAATATATTTTTAACTTTCTCACCACATAAAAATAATTTGATGGAGTGACAGATATGTTAGTTAGCTTAAGTGAATCTTTCTACAGTGTATACATAGATCCAAACATCACATTGTACCCCATAAATATGCATAATATTTGTCGATTAAAAAATAAAAATACATAAATAAGTAAATTAAAAGAAAAATCGTATATTTATTTGCTACTTAAAATATATTATAAAATTAATTTTGCATGTTTATTTGTGCTTCTTTTAAATATGGCCACTATAGTGTGCTAAATTGTAACTGTTCTTTGTTTAATATTTCTACTGAACTACCTTGGTCTAAAGCATACATTTCCATAAAGTTTAAAAGGGAAAGAATGGAAGTGATGACTTAGTAACAGAAGCTTGCACTTTGTCCAGAAAGCAAGAAAGAAATAGAGGACTAGGGCTGTGGCAAAGAGAGGCTAATACAGTGCTTCCTGATACTAATTCATCTTGGCTGTATAGATAACATACAGATTCCTAGATCTCACGCTAGACCTATGAAATCAGCTTATATAAACTCTTCCCTGTTATTCATCTGATTATATTATATTAATCAGCAAGACTTAATAATTAGCAGAGTGTTCCAAATCCAATATTTTATGAACCAAATCTTTTTGAGGTGCTTCAGTGCATATTAGTCTGCTAAACCTGTGAAAACAAAAAACCACAGATCAGGTGGCTTATACAACAGACATTTATTTTATCACAGTTCTGGATGCTCAGTATCCAAGATCACAAGTGTCTTCAGGTTAGGTTTCTCTTAGGACCTCTTTCCTTGGCTTGCATATGTCCGCCTGCTTGCTGTGTTCTTACAGTGCCTTTCCTCTGTGTGAGAGCAGCCCTGGTGTTTCTTGATCGTCTTAGAGTGGTATCAGTGATATTAATTTAGAATTTCACCCTTATGACACCACTTAAACCTATTAGGTTGTTGCAAACATAACTGTGGTTTTGCCATTAAAAGTAATGGCAAAACCACAGTTATGTTTGCACCAACTTAATAATTATCTGTTTAATAGTTCTGTCTCCAAATACAGTTGTATTGGGGCTTAGGTCTTCAGCATATGACTGTTGAGGGGACAGAATTTGATCCATAACCACATGTATTTAAAAAGATGTCTTACAAATAACAAACCAAACCAAAAAAGCAAACAAAATCTGACTCTCTCTTCTAATTATTCCATCTGTACAGTGCTTATCATTTACTAAATTTTGCACTAGCTCCATTGTCAATAAGGAAAGACACTTACATTCACTTTTCTACTTACCAGTCATAACTATACTTACTGAATTTTCAATTAATAATGCCTAGTCTCAGGCTGTAAAATGTAGAGTCAAATGAACTTGTCCTACAACCAGCTAATACCTGAGGTTTCTAATCTTTAAATTAACATATTTTCTTTCCTTTTTCTTAAATCAAATGAAATAATACTAGTAAAAGTGCCTTGGAAATATTGCTTCACCTAGAAAGAATTATTGCTAAAATAAGTCAATACAAATTTTCAGAAAATGGCTTTGTCATAAGTATATTGCTGTACATTTACTGTTAGAATTGTGTATTAGACTCTGCTAT
Organism: Pan troglodytes; assembly: GCF_028858775.2. Classification (NCBI taxonomy): domain Eukaryota; kingdom Metazoa; phylum Chordata; class Mammalia; order Primates; family Hominidae; genus Pan; species Pan troglodytes. The sequence continues at coordinate 94,985,642 of NC_072412.2, read as the reverse complement.
GCATTGCTTTGAAGAAATACCTAAAGCTGGGTAATTTATTTTTAAAAAAATGGTTTAATTGCATCACAGTTCTGAAGGCTACACAGGTAGCATAGCTCCGGCATGTACTCAGCTTCTGGTGAGGCCTTTGACTGCTTACAATCATGGCAAAAGGTGAAGGAGGAGCTGGCATCTCACACATAGAGAGTGGAATCAAGGGAGGGGAAGATGTCACACTCTTAAACAACCGGATCTTGAAAGAACTCACTATCAGGAGGACAGCACCAAGCCATGGGAAATCTGCCCTCATGACCCAAACACCTCCCTCCAGGCCCCACCTCTAACATTAGAAATTACAATGCAACATGAGATTTGTCAGGGGCACATATTCAAACTATATCACATTGTATTGCTATGTGTGTACATGCATGCATGCATGTGCCCATGATTGCTTGTGAAATGAAGAAGCCTCTTAGGTTGAGTTCTCCACAATCATGTCCCAAATAAGAATTTGCCTTTAAAGGACTTCTTAAGAAACTGCTAGAGGCAAAACTGATAAGTAGGTGAAGGAAATAGGACAGAAAATGAGAAATAGCTGAGCAAATTTGTGGTTTGGCAAAGTCCCAACCTTAGGTACTTCCTGCTTATTGCACTTGCAGGCACAGCAGGTTAGTAGTTAATGGGTAATCCAGAGAGAAGAATAGAGACAATTAGTAGTAAAATACTTAGAAACCAGAGGATGAGTACACAAAAAGAAAAAGAGGGATTAATGTGGATGTGGGTGGAGGACTGAGGTTGGCTTAACTTTGTAGATGACAGTGGAGAATATCTTTCTAGACTTGGAACGGCACTAACTAATCATGCCCTTCCCACTTAGCAATGCAGCATTGTTCTTTACTCAAATCTAGATGAAAAGGTTTAAATACAAATATTCTCAAAGAAAGATGAGAAGCTGACTAGAATATTGGTGCAAATTTTCCTTCTACCAGATTCTTTTAGATTCTTTCTTCACATACACAAAAGATGGAGACTGAAAAAGAGAGGAACATTAAAGGAGTAAGGCTTTCCCAAGCAGCAGTGTCTTCACAATTTGCCTGGAATTTTTTGGTCTCATTTATCATTAATTATGGATATGGAAGTATTTTATTTATGTTGTTGGTTGTCTTTGCTGTTTCACACCACAGTTGACTTTTAGTGTGCATTTTGCACTAAAATTCTTTGCTAAGAAGAAATTCAGAGGAAGTTTAAAATGCACACTCAAATTAAGTCATATTATTCATGATAGAGTCAATAATTAAAGGAATTGCAAGGTAGATTATAGTCTTAGGTTTTCTTTAAAATCTAAATGCTAAATTCAATAAAATGTCTTCATTTTGATATGATCTGTTTTCCACAAAGTATCCATAGTCTGCTAAGCATAGAATGTTAGCGTTGAGGCTTTTTCGTTTCCGTAATTTGGCAAGTGGGAGGGACTGGTGCCCAGCAGTTTCTTCACTCCTGTAGCTTGGTGAGTGGAAAAGAGTGTTACAGCTCTTTTACTCCCACCACCTGCAGTTCAATGAGTGAGAGCGTTACAGCTCTTTTACTCCTGTAGTTTGGCAAGTTCCAGGTTCTTGTCCTGCAACCAAGAGGAATAAGGTAGGTGGACACCAGAGAGTGAGTAAGGCAAAGTAGAATTTTATTGAGTGACAGAAAGAAAGCTCTCAGCAGCAAGAGGGGGCCCAAAAGTGGGTTGTCGTCTGTGAGGCTGAGTCCAGGATTTTGATGGGCTTGGGATGGGGGAAAGTGTGCTGATTGGTCCAGGGGTGGGCTTGGATAAGGCAACATTTAACTGGTTAAAAGACATCATTCAGAAGGAACCATCTGAGAGAGAGTGATTAAGACAAGTATAAAAGTTCTCACTCTGGTCATGGACTTTATCTGAAACTAGCAGATTGGCTTTCAGGCTTTCGTGTTTGGCCTGAAGGTCAAGTTTCTGGACCTGCCCTGTCTGCCTAGGAATTTGTCTGTCTCCTGTCACTATCATTAGTCAACTCATAAATGAACAAAATGGCTGAGTTTTTGTAAAGTCAAGAATAACCCACAATGGACTAAATAGGTTTCTGCCAAATTCATTGGTTGAAATCCTAACTACCGCTGTGATGGTATTAGGAGGTAGGGCATTTGGGAGGTAATTAGATCATGAGTGTGGAGCTCTCATGAATGGGATTAGTGTTCTCATACAACAGGGCCCAGAGTTCTCTCTAGCTCTTTTTTTTGTTCTTTTGTTTTTGTTTTTTTTTGTTGTTGTTTTTTTTTGCCTTGTGAGGGCACAACAAGAATGCACCAGTTGGCATCTTGGAATAAGGTCCTTACTAGATCATGACCATGCTGGTGCCCTGATCTCCAACTTCCAGCCTCCAGAATGTAAGAAATAAATTTCTGTTGTTCATAAGCCACCCAGTCTATAGTTACATTGTTATAGCTGCAGGAGCTTACTAAGACAATATGATAAACTTATTTTTAACCATTATCTTAGTTACACATTCAAATAATAAAGTCAATATTTTTCTTTTAACCTCCAGACACTTTTTCAGTGGGGGATCTTTTAAAATATAAAACAATGGGCTCAATTGTTAACCTGAAAAGAACTAAACTTTTTAATTGTGTGTCCAGAATTTTTGTAATTTTCATGTTCAGATTTAGTTGAAATGGTATTGTGATTTATTAACTAAAATAATTTCATTCATAAAATTAGAAAAATATATTAAAGAATATTCTAGTTGATTATGTTGGTTGATATAAATGGAAATCCACTGAAATCTTTCTCAAAAAAAGAAAGATTTCATGTATATGAAAACTCATCTCCTGAACTTCAAAGTACAGGTCTCAGAGATTAGAGCTGGAAAGTAGGAACTGAGTGACTCCAACTTTCAGTGTCTAAGTGGTTTCTCTTATTTTTTTTTTCTATCTGCATTAGCCTTGTATATTGCCCAATATTGTCCCTTATCCTGACTTTACATAATCATTGTTTCCCTTGAATAGTCATTTTCTATCAGCAGTCATTGCTGTGTCTCAGTACAAATACTAAAGAATGAGGAATTTTACATCTTGACTCTGAATAAAATGTCCCTCATTGGTTCTATCAGGTAAGCTGGAGGCATAGATTTGGCCACATAGCCCTAACACTCCTTAATTTATTTTTTATTTCCCCTTGATACAAAAAGATGTGAAAGATTACCATGGATCAACAGTCACACAAAGCTATAGATTCATTTCTGACCCAGAGAGACCTGAAAGACATATCTAACTACAGGAAGGGTACAGAGTCAATTCTTTCTTAAGTAAAAGCCTAACTGCAGTTGTCCTTAATGTACTTTTTTATATTTCACTTTTTAAATAATTTGGAAAATACATTTTTAATTCCTATGTCAAGTACCCAGCAGTTATTATTATTGGTACATTATTCTCTTAAAGTGCATTGAAAGCCAGTGAACTAATATCTGTCCTAGCTTTCTATAATACCTGCTCCATTTCAGTCTGATGGAATGTAAAGCTACACCCTGAATTTTTATAGCATAAGCTTCAATTGATACAAATATCAATAACATATAACTGAAATATAGATAATGAAGACTTTTTATATTTTCTCTTATAATGTCAAAAGACACATGAATTGATATAGTCTTACAACAAAAAGATCTATTTCATTATCTCCTAGAAACATGTTAATATCTTTGTCTGTTGTTTCAAATATAAAGAAAGAAGTTTAGCTTTGGTGAACAGCTTTCCTTATAGAGTGCTTTAAATCATACAGTGTTAATTAAATTTATATTTGCTACTTTTATTTAAAGAACTCCATAGCAGTAGTAAAGGGTAGTTGGATTTTTATACTTTTTTTTTTAACTGGCCTCAAAACTTTCTTGAGAAGATGGTGAGCTTTTATCAGGACTTTTTAAAGAAACTGTATAATTTATTTTCCTACTTTTGATTATATTGGCTAATATAATACAAGCCTGTAAAATAAGAGTATTTGGGCTTCTTGGTAAAATGGAATAGAATTATATTACTTTTCTTTAGTACAGGATGAGATTTAATTGTGTTCACTTCGTAAAGATTTGCAATTTGAAGATAAAATCAAGGACAAAGACATAGTAAGTTTCAGAAAATACATTTTATTTAATTTATTTAATTCATTGAGCTACATAGTCATGTATTCTCTGATAATCTTAACAAAATTTAAACTGCCTCTTCTCTAACGGCCTAAAAAAAGTTTCAAGAACAATATTTCAAAAATGGATATTTGGATAAATGTCCATTTTAAACAGTCAACATCTTGTGTTTGAGATGATAAATTACTTATATGACTGATGGCTTACTTCTTCCTTGTAAATTTATACTCAGCTGTTACTTTATTGATTTGTTTAAGGAATGCTTAAATATTAATGCCTTTATGTTCAATTCTGATAGAACTTGCAATGCTCTTGTATCTATTTCAAATTAACAAGGAACTTTTTTCCCAAATTTCACACAAAGAGCCTAAGTGACTACTTTCTATTTTTTCTGAAAGAATAACTACTAATTAAATGGGGGGAAAATCCTCACAACTTATCCCAGTTAAAACCATTTCTTTTTAAATTTAAATATTTACTTACTAGGCAGGTTTTACAAGATCGTGAGGCTATATCAAGCCATATGCCTGGGAGAACTATACAGTTGGGTATTTCTCAGATTGGTTTTATACTGGGAGATAAATACAGACTATATTGGATTCTCTGAAAGTCATGATGCAGCTTAGATGAACATTACATGATACTACTATTCTTTTTCCCCTGAGTCAGCCTCTCCGGAAATTTCAACAAGCTGTTCTACTGGCCTCTATACAGAACTTGGCAGGGGTTACAGCTAGCAGTATGCAGCAGCTGAAGTCATTTCTGTTTGATAGAATCCATAAAGCCAAACACTGTAATAGCTTTCCTGATGGAATTTTAGTGGGAAGCTCTTTGTCTTGTTACCATTGCCATTTACACTCAAGCTGGACCTTCACCTGTGGGGAATGATCATGATGCTCTGTGGTCTCTGTTTCCACCTGTGACCCCTGATCAACTGTAGAGTGGCAATTTTTCCTCAAAGTGAATTTGATACTGGGCAAAAATGCTGTCAGAGAAAGTTCTCATTCTCTAAGGACCTCTCTGAATTGTAGCAGTGGCCTTCTAGAGTAACAAAAGGCAAGCTCCTAAGTTACGGGATGCTTTTTTCCCTGCTCTAACCTTTAGGGTAGGCCATTGGGATGAGTGTATAATCTACAGTGGCCACCTACAACTTCAGAATAACATGCTAGAGCAGAAAAGAACATAACATTGGAATAATTTGGATCTTCTCTTTCCTTCCTAGGCTTGATTTTAGCTTTATATATGTTCTTCTTGTAATTGAACCAAAGGTAATGTTCAGCAGTGTTTTGGGAAGTTTTATTCTGAAAATTTAAAATTGTTCCCTGAGAAATCCTTGTGACTACTTTAAGTTCAGAAGCATTCAAAAAACATTAGCTTAGACTACATTCCATTTGAATAACTGATTACCCCAATGTAAAATAAAATTAAATACGATAGTATTTAATAATATGAACCTTCAAGGCATGTATTTCTAAGTTCACAATGTTGTTTTGAGGCTTTAAATCACATCTGATATTGCAATGATGCCCAGGTCCAAGAAGCTCTGTGAACTGGGTCATGCCAAACCACGTTAAAAAAAATGGTTTAAGTAGAACATGCTTTATTTTCTAAAAGGTTTACATATAATTATATATATAAAATATTTAAATATATATAATAAATTATATGTGTGTGTGTATGTGTTTGCATACTTTTTTTAAAAGGAGTTTATTCCTGGTCACCATGAAATCAGTTTTAATGTTACCACATTTCACTTAATATTTTATTAGGGCAAATTCAATGAGCAAAGTTTAGATCTGGCAATGCTGTTTGATATTATAAATATTGGCTTGACTTAATTGAAAGTTATATGTGCATATCCAAAAAAGTAGAATTCAACCCAGTTTTATTACACTGGCAGTAGAGTAATGGATCAAATATAATAGCATAAAATCTGAGTTTTGCGTGGGTGGCAAATTGGCTATGCAATTAATGGATAAAAGTTCTAAAATACAACAAAATTGATCAATATGATAACTGACCATTGGACCAACTATTATATTTATAAAGTTAAATGAAGAAATACTGATAACATGTCACAGAAGTGCAGGAAAATTTAGTATACTTACGTAATTTTAGAAGAAAAATAAAGCTGAAATTTCATGTTAAATCTAAATAATTGAAAATCGATTAAATTATTCAAATCAAAGACAACTGATAATAAAACTGAAATATTGGCCGTGGGCAGTGACTCACGTTTGTAATCCTAGCACTTTGGGAAGCCGAGGCGGGCGGATCACGAGATCAGGAGATCGAGACTATCCTGGCTAACACGGTGAAACCCCGTCTCTACTAAAAATACAAAAAATTAGCCGGGTGTGGTGGCGGTTGCCTCTAGTCCCAGCTACGCAGGAGGCTGAGGCAGGAGAATGGAGTGAACCCGGGAGGCGGAGCTTGCAGTGAGCGGAGATCTCGCCACTGCCCTCCAGCCTGGGCTACAGAGAGGGACTCCGTCTCAAAAAAACAAAACGAAACAAAACAAAACAAAAAAAACTCTGAAATATCAGCATGAGAGATAAGTCTATTTTATGTTTTAAACAAAAAGCCCAAAATTAAAAAATTTAAATATGAACCTGAACATTTGCTAGTTCATTTTATAAATGCTAGTTACTAAATTATAATTATTGAAATTAAATATAAGTTAAACTTATGCCTGAGTATTATATTGTAGATTTACCAAAAAAAGTTCTACCACTACTTAGAATAAATATAGAACTATAACAATGATGCTATATTTGTTATGAAACAGCAAGTAATAGTAAAACATAAATTACTTTAAAAATGTGTAAAAACTCATTGTTCAAGGTTTAACCCAACTTTACCTTACTTTAAGCTGCTTGTCACTAGGGGAGAATGATAATTAGAGGGAAATATTATTAAAATAATTTTACTAATATTAGTGAATGTAGTAACAATAAAAGTCTGTCTCCTAACATGACTATCTCTATATTCTTTTTTTCATCATCTCCAATCACCCCTCTTTTATCTCACAGAAAATGACAATACTGCAAAAGCTTAAAATCCTTCTTTTGAGTTACTTAGAGCTACATTCTCAATCTCTCAGTCTTTCCAAATCCCAAAGACATATTTCTACCCTCATATGCATTTCAATAACTACTTGCTAAAGTCCCATCTTTCATAATTTAAGAATCTATGCCAGGAATTACGTTGAATATAGAAAATGCTCCCATCTCTCCCTTCTTAAATATTTTGAGTTTTAAAGAATGGGAAAAACTAGAATTTGCCCCTAATCCACAGAAATATCATATAATAATATTCTTCCATTCAATTTGTATCCTCTGAATCCTTTCCTGAGTAAAAGCGGGTGTATATGGTAGCTTCATAGCATTTGTGAAGCTATTCTTTTTACATTTCATTTACTTTGAACATTAAATATCGAGAAAAAATTTTCATATTGCTAGCTTGAGGAAGGCGTGGGAAGAGTCCAGGGAAATCACATTATTTATTCTTCTCTTGTTTCTTTCAAGATAAACTCTTAAGCTTTGGTTTGAAGCCTGTGGGCTATCATACACCTGACCACACTTATGTCTGAATTTACCCTGTTTCAGATTCCCTAAGATTCTTGAATCTATAAATATAAGTCCCTCACTAAATATGGAAACATTTCAGCTATTATTCCTTACATGTGTTTTTTTTTTCTGCCCCATTCTCTTTCTTCCCCTCTGAAACTCAAATTCCATGGATGTTAGATATTTTGAAATTATTTCATCTATCTTTGAGGTTCTGTTAATTATTTTTCTTCAATCATGATTCTCCGTTTTCTTTATATTGGATGTTTTCTGTTGACTTATCTGGAAGTTAACTTTCTTCAGTCATATCCGTTCTACTACTAAGCATGCCCAGTGATTTTTTTTTAATTTCAAATATTTTATTTTTTGGTGTAGAATTTCATTTTTAAACTGTTCCGCTTTTCTTTTGTTTTTGTTTCATTTTATAAGTGTCTCTGTTTGCTCAATCATTCTTTCTCTTTACTTAGTGTGAAAGTATATTTCTTCACCTCATTGAGTATAGAAATAGTAGCTGCTTTAAAATTCCTAATAGTTCCATGTAATGGGTATAATGTGTAATTTTGTGGTTGTCTTCTATTGATTTTTTTCCCTTGATCATAAGTCACATTTTTCAGGTTTCAATTTTGACTTTTATCTAGAAACTGTAAATATTATTTTGTGTAAACTCTGTACTCTGTAGGAACTTTCTAAAATACTGTTGACATTTTTGATTCAGCACCCATTTAATTTGATTAAATTCAATTTTCAGCCTGCCACACTTGAGGCAGGCACTGGTTCATATTACTAGACTGTTTTTATTCTTAGCTCCTACGTGCTTTCAGTTTCCTGCACACAGGTAGATTAGAGTCAATGAGATACGGTGAGTTTTAAACATTTGTAGTTGCTGTTTCCTGACCTGTTTTCATGTGGCATTTCTGGTAGCCTTGGTTCCCTAGATCCCTCTCTCAATCTCCGCCCGGAGAAAGGAATTGTTTCTTTTCATAGTGTTAGATAGTTTATTATTGTCTGTCTTTATTTTTTTAAGCCTCTTTAAATTATTTTGTTTTAAGTGTGCCTCTTGTATATTGTTTATATTTGAGTAATGCTTTGTAAACCAAATAGAAATTCATTTTTAAGAGACGAATTAAAATATGACTTCTAATGTCTCAACTCTCAACTCTGTCATATTACTTTTTATCACAGTTACTGTATTTTATATAATATTACCTCTGTTTCTTTTTCTATATAATATTTCCTCTGTTTCTATGGAATTGGTTTCTTGTCTTTTTATTTTATTTACTATTTTAGAAATTCTGTATTTTTTTCATGGTAGTTAACTTTGAATTTAGGACATTTTGTAGTGTTCTCATTTTTCTATATTTCACTTAAGATTTCATATCTGTTATTTCAGGTTTTGCTGGAATCTACATACTGCCTATAGAAGAGTGTTAATCAACTTATTCCCCTTTCCTCTTTTCCTCTTCATTCTTCTGCCATTTTTAGTGTTATTTCTATTTATTTCGGACCATAAAATATTTACATGTTATTCTTTCACCCCATCCCTTCCTTTATTTTAGGCTATTATTAGTTCAGAGTTTCTTTCTTTGAAATTGTTGAAAATGCAATGACATGGCTCTTTTCATTTGTATGCGTTTGAGAACTGTGATATTCAAATATCTTGTCTTTTTATGTTACTGGATTTTTTTTCTTTGGATACCTAAGGTTTTTTCTTTTTGTTTTGTTTTTAGTAGCTTAGTAGTTCTTTGTTTTTGTTGCTTTGACTTTCTAGTAGTTTGACTAAAATGTATTTCAAATTGATTGTTGTGAAACAATTTTCTCAGGTACCCCGTGGACTAATTAATTTGTTAACTCAGGTCTTCTTCTTCCTCCTCCTTATCTTTTGTTACCTCCTCCTCTTTCTCCCCCTTCTTTATCCGCGTTCTTGTCTTAATTTTCCTCTTCACTTTTTAATCATTGTGGTGTTTTCATGGATTAGGGTGTCAACTAATATTTGTGTCATGTATTTTATCTTTTTTCAGGAAGTTATGTTATATACATATTGGCTCTTTTTCTGACTGCCTTCATCTATACTTGCTCAAAACACATTTACTTGTTTTTCTATCTTATTTGCATAGTTGCTTCCCTGCTTTTCTCCATTGTCCCTAAGATTTAGGTGTTTTTTTTTTTTTTTTTGGTTATATAATCTCCTAGGTTACCTTGTAATTGAATATTTAATTCTTATACCAAATATTTTTTCAAAATTAATCTTTTTAAAAATTTTGTCTTTAATTTTATTTCTTACTCTTCTTTTTCTATTTCTTTTCTTAGTGTTTGAGTTGTTGATCTACATTTTTTTCATATCACAAAATACTTGTTTGAGCATATTTAACTCATCAGAGAGTTTTTATATTTTTTCTATAATTTTTTGAGAAATTTATATGTATACATCTGACATTACATTGGCAACCTACTTTTTGTTTAATTAGTTTTAAGTATAATAATATAATTATGAATTTGCATAATTATATAAAGGTTTTGAGAATGTTTGCTGTAACCATGGCATCTCAGCAGTAAATGACATTTAAAAGAGGCACAAATAGTCACCAAACTGTGGGAAGGAACGAAATAAAGGAATAGGAACAAAATTAAGAGATCAGTAAATTTATAAGGTGTGCTAGTATCTGCTTTATTATCTCAATATTAGATGTTTTAATTAGTATAATGTTTACTAAATATACATGGACATCATAGCAGAGATATTTACCAAAGTATGCTAAAATATCTAAGTAAAATGAACAACTTTCATTAGCTGAGACTATTTAATGCTGTTACTTCAATCTGATATGACATATTGTATAATAGGCATGAGTCTTTACAGTGATAGAGATTTTGGCTTCATGCTTATATTTCACCTCTAATTTTGCAAACTGACAAAGTGTCTCTCTTTAGACATCAAAATGTAAATGGTATTTGTACTTTCCTCAGAGCTCTTCCATATTTTACAGCTGTTTCTGAGAAATATGCTCAGGGTTTAATCACTTGCTTCAGAATGGATGAAGAGACAGGTGCTCTGAAAGTTATAGGTATTTAAAATAGAGCTTATGCTGGGCTATGTGTGAGCATATTTTAACTCTTATGCCTTCATGAGACAACAACTTTCTTTTAATCTCTCACCAAATACAACTGGATACACTTAATTTTTTATTCTCCCTGCTCAATTTCACATTATGTTCCTAGTCCCTGACATAACAAAATACACAAAATGATTCTTGAATACTAAATAAATACAAGTTTATTGTTTGATATATGACAGACTAAAACACTGTGGAAAATAAACTTCATATATAGTATGACTTGAGCATCACTCGTTCTTCCTAAATGTGCTAACCTTAACAGTCATCAAGATTCTTGCAACCAAAACATCATCAAAATATCAAGTAAACATTGGAGTATTCATTGATCACTTAATAAGAACAAGCTTATATATGAAATGTTTAGCTATGCATTTGATATATAAACATCTTTCTGTTATTCATTTTATTTTGTAGAGATTTTTCTGAAATATTTCAATTGACTTATTTGAAATAAAAAATACACGTTAAAATAATAATTAAATTTGAAGTTATATACAATGGAACTCTTTTTCATCAATGTTATAAAAGCAACTAATATCTACATGTTAGAAGTTATAGTTTTAATAATGCATTGATGAAGCAATGTATATTCCAATTATTTGTCATCCCTCTTGGAGAAGAATTTTATTTTGGCATTGGGCAGGGAATATATTTTTGTTGCAGGAAGTATGGACATGTTCAAAGAATGACGGTAGCATATCAAATGAACAAAGAGGATTTTAGAAGGGACTTCTGCTAAGAAATTTTGGAACAATTTGAGCATCAATCTTAAGAAAGGTATTGATAGATTATTACCTATCAATAGCTTTTCAATATCAAAAGCCCGTAGTCCAAAATGATGAAATAAGTAAATGAACAAATAAATGAGGAATAATGGAAAACTCTTTTTAACAGAATAATGACATATAATAAATATAGAATAGATAATTGGAGTTAAAATTCATCCATGGCTGCTAAAACTAGTGGATGAAAATTTGAAGAGAAATGGAAAATTTACATAGCGTCAAATTATTATGTTATAAATTACTTAAAAATTATAAGCAGAAGAGTGATCATTTTACAGAACAGAAAAATTGGAGACACTGTCCTAAGCAAGAGGTTGAAACTACTATGATAAATATTATGTAAAACGAATATTGTGTGACACGATGTAAAAAAATACAGCATTGCTTTTGTGGCATTTATTGCAAAAGTACAAAAATGAATATAATAAATCCAATTTGAAAAACGTTTTAAACAATACTGATTTGTATTTTTCAACCATGAAAAAGGCTAACAATGGACAAAATAAGATTAAACGAAAAAGGTCAGATAATCGTTTCAGATGATAGTAGACTGAAGAGACATGGAAACTAAATGCTTTGTGTGACCTTGCTTTGCATGATCCTACATAAATAAAACAGTAATTTGGGTCATTATACAGATAATACATGAAATGTGATTATTTTATCTGGAGTAGAAGAAATTATTATATCAATGTTAATTTTCTTAATTAAAAAAGCGTATATATGTGTACCCATATATGTACACAATATATAGATATTACCTCAGAGAGAGAGGGAGACAAATTGAGAGAATGATAAAGCAAATAGGAAAAATGTTAACAATTGGTAAATCTGAGTAAATAGTATTCAGGATCTCTAGTGCCATTCTTGCAACAGTTTCATAAGTTTTAGCATACATAAAAACGATATGTGCACAAAGTTTTTATCAATTAACATTTTATATTATTTTTGTTAATGACAACTGTATCTATAGACATTTGACAAGTAATACATAGATCTGATAATTCCTTACCTAGATGATATGGTTTGGCTGTGTCCCCACCCATATATCACCTTGAATTGTAGCTCCCACAATTACCACATACTGTGGGAGGAACCCAGTGGGAAATGATTGAATTACGAGGGCAGGTCTTTCCTGCACTGCTCTCATGATACTGAATGAGACTCACAAGATCTGATGGTTGTAAAAACGGAAGTTTTCCTGCCCAATCTCACTCTTTGCCTACTGCCATCCATGTAAGATATGATTTGCTCCTCCTTGTCTTCTCCCATGGTTGTGAGGCTTCCCCAGCCACGTGGAACTGTAAGTCCAATTAAACCTCTTTCATTTGTAAATTGCCCAGTCTTGGGTATGTCTTTATCAGGAGCATGAAAATGGACTAACACAATAAAATATTATTTTATATGTATATCTATTCTACTTTGTTTAATAAATTATAAATTCAACTAGTTTAAATGCAAAACTGTTTATTGAAAACAATTCATGATGGGTATTTGTGCTTAACTGGCATATGGACACTTGGCGTTCTTATAGATCAATTTAATGGGAATTGTGGTCTCCCAAAAATCATTTGCAAAGTTTATTGTATACTGAATTTGTCTGTGGAGATATTTTTTACATTTATATTACATTGTTAAAAAGTATATTACATTTTTCAAGAAGTATTGGAACAATTGTTAGCCCAACTTTCTTTAACCACTACCCCAAGTTACTTTTTTTCCTGGTACAATGGAAAAAACTTATTTTTGTCATTATACTTTGCACACTCTCTATGTAAATTTACTACGTATCATAACATATGTATGTGTTTGTATGTCTGTGTTGGTTTGGTTCTTTTCATCCTTAAGATCATATATCTGGTGTTGTTATTTCTTTCTAACTCATTGTGTTAGGCTGCTCTTGTATTGCTGTAAAGAAATATCTGAGGCTGGGTAATTTACAAAGAGTTTTAACTGGCCCACATTTCTGCAGGTTGCACAGGAAGCGTGACACTGACATCTGCTTGGGTTCTGGGGAGGCCTCAGAAAGGTTTTACTCATGGAAGAAAGCAGAGTGGGAGCTTACACATCACTTGGCAAAGGCAGGAGCAAGAAGGAGTTGTGAGGGAGGTGCCACACACTTTTAAATAACTGGATCTGAGGTGAACTCACCCATCACCAAGGGGGTGGAGGTTAGCCATTCATGAGGGATACACCTCCATAATCCAAACACCTCCCACCAGGCCCCACTTCCAACACTGCAGATTACATTTTAACATGAAATTTGGCAAGGACATAGATCCAAATCACATCACTCACCAATACCTGTTTTTTAACAATAAACTTGAGTCATCAAAACTCACAAGTTTGTACCACCAGTTGATATTTCAGCTATTGACTTTGAGAATTATGCATTGTAAGGAAGGAGAAATTGAGATGAATGCCCATGTAGTAGCATATACAATATTGTATTTTGGATCAGCTCTGTGCTAGTGGAATATAGAGATGCATTAAAACAAAAGATGTGATAGCACTGCAAAAACATTTTTTTACTTTAATATTCCTAATTTGGGCCAATTATTATACTGTAAAACAAAAATCCATTTGCATTTTATCTCGTTAACTGTTAATACAAAATATTCTCTTTTATGTCAATTTTTAAATCTAAAATAGTGCACATAGGCAAGGCATAGTGGCTCACGCCTGTAATTCCAGCATTAGGGAGGCCAAGTGGGTGGATCGTTTGAGCTCAGGGGTTAGAGACCAGCCTGGGCAACATGGCAAAACCTCATCTCTACCAAACAAACAAACAAACAAACAAACAAAAAAACAGGCGTGGTGTTGTGCCCCTGTAGTCCCAACTCCTTGGGAGGTTGAGGTGGGAGGATATTTGAGCCTGGGAAGTTGAGTCTGCAGTGAGCCATGATCGAGCCTGGGCAACAGAGTGAGAACCTGTCTCAAAAAAATAAATGAATAAATAAAAATAAAGTAGCGCACATAGCAGCTGGTTCTCCACACAAACTCTGAGAAGTAGGTTTTGTGAAATATTCATAGAAAGATAAATCATCTACTAGATAAAAATTACATTGCAAGCATTAAAACAAAATGTATATTCTGAAAAATTTAGAATATTACTTTATGTAAAATTATTTTTTACATTTTAAAAAATGTAAAATGTAATTCCAAGCACATAGTAAGGATACAGAAACATCTATTCATTGACTGTTCATTTATGGTTTGGTGGAGTTCTATGTAAATATAGAATACATGCTTTTCAACTCATATTTTCAACTAATCTTTTAAAAGTATTTCCATTGCATATTAAGGATAGTATATCAATTCAAAAAATATCATTTCAATCCCATTAAATAATAATGGCATTAATATATAAAATAAGTTATCATTTCAATCACTTTAAAATATTTCAAAATGCTAATCTATTATCTGAAAAGAGCAGTACACAAACATTAGTTTCACATATTTATATTAATATGAGATCTAAAAATGTGGTTTGTTTTTAATTAAAGATGTTGACTATCTCCATGTGTATTTGTGTCTTTGTATGTGTGTAAGCTTTTCCTCTATGCTTATTTTGCTTTAAGTGTTCAACCTGCAAGTTAAAATGTTTAATATAATGTTATATTAATTAATATTTAATAATGTTAATTAACTCTCACTTTAATAAATAGCTTTCCTTGTTTGTTATTCCTCTAATTTTCCGTTAAAATCTAAATTTTCATAAAGAAAATTATACATAGTTTCAATGCTACTAACAAGTTCGGACAGCTTATGTTCATGATAACCTGCCTTGTTATTTTCGTTAAGTGAAGTTCTGTAAGAATGTGATCATCGACAATCTCTAGTAACTGGGCAAATAGCATAGCTTACTGGAAGAATGCATAAAATATGTTTGAATCATAGCCATTATTGTTTTGCCAAACAAAATATTAAGGAGCATTTATCTTACTACCTTGAAACATGCAGATAAATATTTCTTTTGTGTACTTTATCATCTTTCTTTTTTCCTCCATTCCTCCCTGTCCTGTACTTTTTATTATTTATGGAAACAAATCACTGACATTTTCAAGATACACATGGTTCTGATTAATAATTTGATCAATATCAGACAGAATGATACATGCAAGAGAAATAAATTTTGATTTAATCTCTGCCTTTTTTTTTGTTTTTTTTGGTACAGCAGCTTAACCTTTCGCCTAACATATGAGTATCCTAATTTTATAAGTTGGAAAATGACAGGCATGTAAAATAACTTTGCCAATATTTTCCAGCAACTAGCAGGTGGTTACTACCTACTAGTGGTGCTTTGAACACATCTGTCTGGCTGAAAACCCATGTTGTGAGATACTGCCTCTCATGTGATATCTATGAAAACAATTAAAAAGGTTAAGTTTACACCTCGTCAAACTCTTGGGCTGACTGCTATCCTATTTTTTGTGATATGGTAGTAATGTATGAAAAGAAAAACAGGCTTGTATGAGTAGTTCACTTATGCTATTGCAAGGTATCAAGTTGCAAAGAATTCTTATCTTTCACTCTTCTCTACTTATTATTCAGTACTACAAGTCTATTTCAAAAAGAAATGCTGAGTGGCCACTCTTCTTTGGTAGTAGTTTTAATATCTTTGTTTATTCCTAGTATTCCATAGGAATTCCATACCTCAAACCCACAATGGCTTGCAAGAATTTCTGAGCACCAGGCAATGTTGAGATCCTTGTGTAACCCTGATGAGAAAATTTACATGTAAAAGCCTGAATGTCAGTTAGCTGAGAGGCAAATTGTATCTTTTTATCCATTTTTATATTAACTACTTAACAACCAATTCATACTCAATTTTAGCTTAATAGAAATGTTTAATATGAGCCAAATGTGAAAAAAAAATTATATTTATTAAGGTATGATAATCTTTACCACTCTCCAAATTAAAACAACTAAAAAACCAATTTCCTCAAAGAAGATGCTATAGTTAAATTATATATATTTAATTTCTCAATGAAAATAACAATATATTTCAGAAAACATTATCTTCTCAAATTTGTCAACAAATTTAATTTGTAATTCCTGCATAAAAGAGTTACATGTGTTCAACTTCTTCTCTCTTATTTCACTCTAAAAAATGACCTTCAGAGTGTAATGAATAATGGATTACTTTTTAAGAAATTGTTCAATGATTACTTATTTTCCTCTTATAGGCCATTATACATTGACTAATTTATTTTGGCAATAATTTAAAATATTTCATATATATTACAACTAATTATATATATAAAATAAATAAATATATAAAAAGAATATATATATATATACATATACATTCTTCCTCCAAAACTCACATTAGCAATTTTAATGTTTGAGAAAATTAAAGCCATCATTTGCCTTAGTTTAAAAATGATACAACGCTTTTTTTTTTTTTTTTTTTTTTTAGACGAAGTCTTGTTCTGTCGCCAGGCTGGAGTGCAGTGGCGCCATCTCAGCTCACTGAAAACTCCGCCTCCCGGGTTCAAGCGATTCTCCTGCCTCAGCCTCCCGAGTAGCTGGGATTACAGGTACCTGCCACCACGCCCGGCTAATTTTTGTATTTTTACAAGAGACGAGGTTTCACAGTGTTGGCCAGGATGGTCTCGAACTCTTGACCTCATGATCCGCCCTCCTCGGCCTCCCAAAGTGCTGGGATTACAGGCGTGAGCCACTGCGCCCAGCCGTTCAGTTTTATAAATATCCCCAAATGTTTACTATTATTTCATGATTAATCATTTACATAATTTTTCTTTCTCTCTCCTATATTGGTTTGTTAAATTAATTGAAAACATAACAGAGGCGTCCTCCCGGGGATGGGTAGCCGGCGCCCACCTGCCCGCGGACCAGGGAGCCGGGGTGCCTGCGAGCGGGGGACGCCAGGCGGGGCCGGTGGCGGGACGAGGAGGAGGAGAGCGCGGGCCGGCGTTCCCCCCGGGCGCAGCCGACGGGGACCCAGTCGCACTTCCTGTGTGAGCGGCGGCCCAGCCCTAACCGCCACCCATCCCCTTGTCTCCCTCTCTGAACCCGCCCATCGTGGGTAGGACACTCAGCCGTCACCGCCTGCTCTGCTGGCCGCTACCTGCAGCAAGATAGGGCCGCCATCGCCTGGCGACGACAAGGAGGAGGTGGCTGCTGGAGCCGGGGCACCCGCCGCTGCTGGAGCGACAGGTGATTTGGCTTCTGCACTGTTAGGAGGAGCACCAAACTGATGGGAGGTTTTGTCAGCCACACCTACAACTATAAAAGATGAAGCTGGTAATCTAGTACAGATTCCAGGTGCTGCTACTTCAAGTGGGCAGTATGTTCTCCCCCTTTAGAATCTGCAGAATGAGCAAACATTTTCAGACGCAGCAGGATCAGATTCATCAAATGGTACATAGTCCAATCAACAGATGGTCGGCAGGTTCAAACTGGTTTCACAGGCTTTTCAGATAATGGAGGTATAAATCAAGAAGGCAGTCAAATTCAGATCATTCCTGGCTCTAATCAAACCTTACTTGCCTCTGGAACACCTGCTAACATCCAGAATCTCCTACCACGGACTGGTCAAGTCCAGGTTCAGGGAGTTGCAATTGGTGGTTCATCTTTTGCTGGTCCAACCCAAGTAGTTGCTAATGTGCCTCTTGGTCTGCCAGGAAATATTACGTTTGTACCAATCAACAGTGTCGATCTAGATTCTTTGGGACTCTCCGGCAGTTCTCAGACAATGACTGCAGGCATTAATGCCTATGGACATTTGATAAACACAGGACAAGGTACGGATAGTTCAGACAATTCAGAAAAGACTGGTGAGAGAGTTTCTCCTGATATTAATTAAACTAATACTGATACAGATTTATTTGTGCCAACATCTTCATCACAGTTGGCTGTTAGGATACATAGTATAGGTATATTACAACAAAACACAAATAACTTGACTACTTCTAGTGGGCAAGTTCATTCTTCAGATCTTCAGGGAAATTATATCCAGTCACCTGTTTCTGAAGAGACACAGACACAGAATATTCAGATTTCTCCAGCACAGCCTGTTGTACATCTACAACTTCAAGAGTCTCGGCCGCCAACCAGTGAAGTCCAAATTGTGCAAGGTATTACACCAAAGACAATCCATAGTGTGCAAGCCAATGGTCAAAATATATCACAACAGGCTTCGCAAAATCTTCAGTTGCAGCTGAATCCTGGAAACTTTTTAATTCGGGCACAGACAGTGACCCCTTCTGGACAGATAACTTGGCAAACGTTTCAAATACAAGGTGTCCAGAACTTGCAGAATTTGCAAATACAGAAAACTGCTGCCCAACAACTAACTTTGACACCTGTTCAGACACTCACACTTGGTCAATTTGCGGCAGGTGGAGCCTTCACTTCAACTCCAGTTAGTCTAAGCACTGGTCAGTTGTCAAATCTACAGTTACAGTAAACTCTATATATTCTACTGGTATACAGCTACATCCAGGAGAGAATGCTGACAGTCCTGTAGATACTAGGATCAAGGAAGAAGAACCTGATCCTGAAGAGTGGCACAACTGTGTTGTGACCACAGTTAAGAGTACACGTGGCAGATGAAGAAGGGGACCAACAACCTCAAGAAGGAAAAGGACTTCAGAGGGTAGCGTGCACCTGCCCCAACTGTAAAGCAGGTGGTGGGAGAAGTACCAATCTTGGGAAAAAGAAGCAACACATTTGTCGTATACCGGGGTGTGGTAAAGTCTATAGGAAGACCTCACATCTGAGAGCTCATGTGCATTGGCATTCTGGACCACGCCCTTTTGTTTGTAACTGGATGTATTGTGGTAAAAGATATACTCGAAGTGATGAATTACAGAGGCACAGAAGAACACATACAGGTGAGAAGAAATTTGTTTGTTCAGAATGTTCAAAATGCTTTGTGAGAAGTGACCATCTTGCCAAACATACTAAAACACAGCAGAATAAAAAAGGTATTCACTCTAGCAGTACCGTGCTGGCATCCGTGGAAGCTGTGCAAGATGATACTTTGATTACTGCAGGAGGAACAAAATTTATCCTTGCAAATATTCAACAAGCTTCTGTTTCAGGAATAGGAACGGTTAATACCTCTGCCACCAGCAATCCAGATACCCTTACCAACACTGAAATACCTTTGCGGCTTGTCACAGTTTCTGGAAATGAGACAATGGAGTAAATATTACACAAACACATATTCATTGTGGTTATTTTTATACAGTACTGAGAAGAATATTGTTCCTAAGTTCTTAGATATCTTTGTATTGATGTGCAAAAATTTTTGGATTGACAGTAACTTGGTTATACATGACACTGAAATGCCTTACTTTGTATGATATTCCATAGTATATTAAAATGGTACAATTGCATGGATTTTGTAGATACTTTTGGAATCTAGAAGAAATGAAATTTTACCACGTTATATAAAGAGAAAATTGAATTTAACAATACGAATGGTAGTCTAACCAAATGCATCAATCCTGTGTGGTTTAGTGTAAAAATGAGAACATGTTAGTATTTATCTATTGTAAGATAAAGCTGGTGGGTGAAAGAAATCATGTTATGATAAAAATTTTGTAATTTTCTTGATGACTGGAATTTTTATTATGCATAACTGACAAATCAAGTGTCCACACAAATGTTACATAGTGTAAGTTTTACTTAGCTTATCAATTTGTTGTTTCGAAGCTAATTATTTTAATTAGGTTAACTATCTACAAATTTTAAGCATTACTCTGGTAAGATTTTGAAAACTACGTTTTAACATGGAACTCTAGGGATAGTCACCTTTTAAATCCTGTTGAAAAGCCATGTTTAAGATTTAACTTGCCAAAACAATGTCTTGTTAATGTTATTTCAATAACAAAATTGGGCAACATAACCAATGTTTAAGGAAGTTTAAAATGTATAGCTTGAGGCATTTGGATGGTAAGAAAATGTTATAGTGAATTATCCCTTTTCTTCAATATTGGGGGACCAAAACAATAAGGCGTATCGCATCTTAGCAGTGATTTTTATCCAATTTTGTTTTCAAAAACCATATGTCTGCCAGCGCCTTAAAAGCCATCATGTAAATTACCAGTAAATTATAACGTATGCAAACATAACCAAATCACTTTCTTAGTGACGATATTCCAACCATTTGGATATTAGTCATAGAAAAACTAGAGGTTTTATCATTGTTTTGTCTTTTTTTTTTTTGTCCAGGTAGTCAGTCTGCACTTAAATATCAATCATTTTCCTTTTTTGCTTCTTCCCTTAAAATTTACATGTATCTAGTACATTTAATTGAGAACGTATTTTTTATTATGCTCTATTTTCTTTTTATTTTTAAATTAGTTTATATTTTCAATTAAAAAAATGTACAAAATAAAGCTACAATGCTGGTCATGGAAGAGCTATACAATTTTCCTAAATGTATACCTGTAACTGCAGCAGTTAACCTATTGCAAAAATTTGGAATTCTGTTCATTTGTTATTCTCGAGACCATCTCAAATTTAAAGGCGACCTTAATGTACGTTTAAAGTGTATTATAACAGTGTGATAGTTAATAAAACACTATTCCTTTTTCTTTTGAAAAAAATAACAGAGGGATATGGAGTTCAATATTTATTTTAATTGTGTACTTTTCTGTTATTCAGCAATAAATAATAAATAAGCAATAAATATGTTTTATATAGGCGAATGCAATTTGCAAAAACTTAGACCAGACATTCACCGTATTAGAAAAAGGCAGGATAATTTTATATTGTTGTAGAAATATACTTTATGGAATACCCTATTGAATCTAAGCATTAGTGGCTATTGCTGCTTCTTAAATTTTCATGCCATGAATTCAAAAATACCTTATATATTTCCTTAGTTTAGTGTTCCAGTAGTTGATAAAAGATCCAATGAAATGAAACTAGGTTGGGTATCAAAAATTTAAAAGTTTTATTGACAGAATGGTATTATTCTACAATAGATAATTTCCCCACTGAAACTGATAGTGATTTTTTAAAATCTTATTTGAAGTATTACAGTGTACAAATAAATTCTGGTGACTTTTTTCATTGAGAGTAAAATCATGCTATTTGATAAATATAATTTTTTTTTTTTTGAAGTGGAGTCTCGCTCTGTCACCAGGCTGGAGGGCAATGGTGCGATCTCGGCTCACCACAAACTCCGCCTCCCAGGTTCAAGCAATTCCCCTGCCTCAGCCTCCTGAGTAGCTGGGACTACAGGTGCACACCACCACGCCTGGCTAATTTTTTGTATTTTAGTAGAGACGGGGTTTCAACATGTTGTCCAGGATGGTCTTGATCTCCTGACCTTGTGATCTGCCTACCAGTTTTTATAATTATGTCAGTGAATAAATTAAATCCAAGGGTTTAAAAAAATTGTAGATGCTCATATACACTTAGTTATATATACATTTCTGTACATCAGTTCTATATGTTACACCCATCATTTGAGTCTCATATTTAATCTTTAGATGTTTCATTCTTTCAGATGTTTGAAATATGAAGGAGAGTAGATAACACCGTTAAATGATTAAATTAGCCATAACTACTGAGAGGTTTGTGTATAACCTGGGTGTAATTTGCAACTCACATATGTCTTTTGCCAAAATCCCTTGGTAAAATAAATGTAAACTAGGATCAGAAGGATCAGGGCTTGGGTAAGATGAGACCATTAAGGTGCAAAGTTTAAGGCACAAGATTCAACCGAATGCAAAAACATCTGTCATCAAAATAATGACTTTTCAGAGGATGGGCTGACCAGATGTCTCCAATCTGGAATTTGCCTCTTAGCCTGTTGTGCAGATGTGGGTTGATTACACGGGATTGGGCAATAGCAGATGGGGCTTCATATTCAGTAAAGAGCCTGAGCATTAGAATGGATCTGGATACAGGCTTTTGAGGTGGTGCATCTGTGCAAGGTGGGAGAGTTGGTCAGGACCTTGAGGGCAGGTGGAAGCAGAATGTCTGTACAATGTTTCTTATTGATACTGTTCTAAATAAAGAAAAAGATGCTAACCTTACTGCCAAATCCTCGAGAAAGAAGTGTACTCTTTAGGTGAGGACTTCTCTGATAACAGAGAGTGTAAACCTAAGTTAATGGTCAGCCCACATGAAGTTCCTCTTGTCAAATTTTATGATTCATTACACCTGAAAAGAGAGTATTTCGATAGCAAAGAGAAAATGAAACTAATGTTGAATTATTGAATGTATCTAATTAAGCAGTCTGCCAGTTGTTGGACATTTAGGTCATTCCAGGTTTTCCTTGCTATAAACAGCCTAAGGATGAGAGAACCAAAAGCTTAACTCCAATACAGTCAGAAGTAAAATTCTTTCAGTTGAAGGAATGAACATTTTTATTCCCATCATAACATGTAACAAATTTTAGTTCTATATCAAAAATGGAAAATTGGAGTTCTTTACTGATGATGGGAAAGAACAAAAAGACAACATCCCCTTGTGGTTCAGAGTGATAGTGAAACCTGAAAAGGGAAGGAGAATCCCCTAAACACGGGTGCAGGAATCCCTACTCTCCCTTTCTCGCCTCTTGTTAATTTTCCTTCTCGCCCTGCTCTGCCTAAGCTGGAGTCATGGACTTGTGTGTTCCCCACACAGACTTGCACCAGGCTGCCATCTGGTCCTGGCCCTGGCCCTGGCCCAGTGGGCACTAACTATCCTCAGTTAGCAGATCTGGCAAGTCCTTCTTGGCATGTGTCCTCTCAGTCCATGCATGGTATTTAATGATATGAACCTCACTTTTCTGAAATTGCACCCTCCTCTTCTGGCTTCTAGGATAACTCTGTCTAAGACCACTCTCTGTTCTTCCCATCATCAAATGCTGCTGTTCACCACGGTGCTTTCTCTGACTTTCCTGACAAATTCTGTCTTTCACAGGGCGAAAGCTTAGCCACGTGATGATGACTCCGACTGAATTCTCTATAGAGTCCCAGGACAAAATTTTCAGTTTCTAATTGTATGTTCTCCATCTTGCATTTAAAAAATTTAAATACATTCCTTTCTCTCCTGATTCAACTAAAAAGAAAAAAAAAATTGATCCCTTTGCCAAGTTCTTTCAATTAATGTTATATTATCCCATTCATTTGGGTTTGAAATCTCATAGCTGTCTTTAACTCTTCTTTATTCCTATATCTAATCAGCCACCATCTCCTGTCAGTTCTATTTCCCAAAAAGGGTTACATTTTGGTTATTTGAGGCTGAATTATACATGGTTGAGGCTGAGCAGTGAGCTGGGACCCCTTTACCTCTCCAGCTGAGAGCATTTATTGGCCAACTGTCAAGCGGGAAAGCAAGAACCCAGGAAGCAGAAGAGCTGCCTTTGATGTAAGCAGAGAAGAGAGATCAGAACTCTGTTTGGTCTCCTTTTCTCAGCCTCCTGCCTCCACCTAAAGTCACATATACTCCCAAGGCTTGACCCATTCCCAAAGTGAATGATCAGCATTCATCCACTAACCAGAAGCATGTCCCAGCTCTCTTCTGTGTCCCACCATTAGAAAATCAAAAGCTGACTTTAGATTTGATTTAGTTGTAGTTAGGAATTAACAACTTCTTTGTCACTACCAATTTCTCCTAGTTAATGGAATATGAGTGGTAATTCTAGAATCTTTTATCTCCTTTCTTACTATCATAGCCCCTATTCAAATCTTCAGATTCTCATATCTAGATGATTGTAGAAATAGCCTACTGGTCTTCTCTGCTTAGAGTCACATTCCAATTCAGCTCCCATCTTGCATTATTCTAACATACACCTTTGATCATACTGTTTCTCCACCAAAAGCTTCAATGGTCAAGTACTGAACCTTGCTTATGTATCATTTACATTGCTAGTATCCCTGCTATAACAAGTTCTTACTTACTCAGAATCAGTTTAAAATGTAGTACAAAACACACATAAACTGACAGTAGCTCAAGTGCCCACCAATAAGGAATTGCTAAATAAATTCTAGTATATTCATGACATGGGATAATAGGAAGTCGTCCATGATATGTAATAATAGGAAGTCATTTGAAAGAATGAGATGATGGCTTACAAATATATCTACCACATATCTTCCTTGTTTTTATGTTTTATAGGAAAACAAAAATTTAGGAAGAACACACACCAAACAGTTATAACCCGTAGCTACCCGAGGAGTGAGATTAAGAGGAAAAGAAGGCTTCTATGTTAATTGTTTTATAAGCGTCTGTGTTCTTAAAATGTGTTATAGCTTGCAGGTATTATTTTAAATATCAAAAGCCAATAAGGGTTTATAAATTCATTTGTTATCTGAGAGCTTCATTTAGAAATTGTTATCATTATATTTTTATTTGGGATACATTAACATACGTGCATGTATAAACCTAAGATTTAATAATATAATGTACTCACTAGACTGTGCTCATTAAAGCCAGAGTTTACATAATCCAAAAAAATAAAAGGGGACAATAATATTGCAAGGATTTGGGATGTCTAAAGTGGCCTATAGAAATACTTAGATTTGAATCTCAAGTTTAGAAAGCCCTGAACCCCATATTGAGATCATCTGGAGACTTGCTCAATTAGGAGAGGCCATCTCACTGCGTGTGTCACTGAGGCAAAGATGGCCTCAAAAGCGTCCAGCCTGTGCAGTTGCCCTGGGCTCCATGCTCAGCAGTGCCGCATGCTTGATTTAAAGCTCTGCTGTCAATGTCTTGACATTCTTATTGGATCCGAAAAAGGAGCCCCACGTTTTTGTTTTGCACTGTGCACTATGCATTACATAACTGGTCCTGCATAGAGATGGGTTGTGGTACCTGTGCAGGAAGGTGAAATAGGAAAGATGATTTTCTAAGTATGCAGCAAACATGGAATCATACTAAGTGATACCTTATGCTATTAAAATTAATAATGTGAGAAAAATACACTTAAAGTTTTGAAGCTAATTTTTATTGTTTGAGAGCAACATCCTCTGAGATGTGGTGAAGGTGATAATGTAGTCAAGTGGATATAAATCCTGCATATTTACCTAGAGATCATACATTAAGATATGAGGCCATGCAACATAGTTAAAAGGGAATATGGAATTAGATGATATTTCTCTAAAATACTAGCTCAAGCACTTACATGCTTCTTGACCTCAGGCAAGTTCTGTGTTCCCTCTTGATCCACTGAAAAATTGAGTACTAATGCCCATTTATGAGGCAGCAAACAGGTAGCCATCAAAAATGTGTCCTATGATGGTGGCCCCATAAGTGTCTTAAATTATTTAATTTTTTTCTAACATTAAGCAGAAGTAGATTTTAATCCCAAATACAGATTACTGGCTTTACTGAAAAGAAAGAAATTTTGACACAATTGGGCCAGCATGACAGGAATCCCCTGAAGCTAATGCCTGCTTGCTTTACAGAAGATTGTCTCCTCCACTTTGAAACTTTTCCAACATTCCGTATTACCGCCCCTGTCCTCTTCATCCAGGTGCCGGGTTATTGTAGACATCTATGTTTTATTCCTGACCTACTTTAGACGTTTTGAGAGAGAATTAACGAGATAGCAAAAGGGACATGCTCAGCACATATTTAATGCTAAACAAAGGAAAGCATAGAAAATTGTGAAGGCAATGCTGCTGCTGCTGCCGCTATTTGATAATGACATCCTGGTTGACTAATATTATATAATCTTCATAACAACTCTAAGAATTAGACACTAATAGTGTCACCTTTGTAACAATATGTAAAACGATTTTTAAAAGAGGTCATAAAAACGATTTTTAAAAGAGGTCATATAAATTTCCCAAACCCACAGAGCTAGTAAGTGCCAGAGTTAAGATGAAAACTGAGAAAGTCTGATTTGAGAGTTTTTCATTCAAGTGCTGCTGTTACTACCCCTACTCTAATTTAGTAGTTATGGACGTATACTTTCAAATTCTGCACAATGGTAGAATATTCTGATTTTAAATGAGTATTAAGCTGAGTCTTATTAATTTAAAGCAAACAAATAAGTGTAAATGCAAGGGTATTTATTATTGAATACTTAATTTTTATCCCACATAACTTATATGCAAATTATAGGCAAAAATGTATGTTATTGAATAGAGGTGAGAGAATATCCAGTTTAAACCCCTGAAATCTTAATATGTATATATCTCAGATCATCATAATAGTTTCACACAGCTTTTGCATGTAATTGTGCATAAAAATGCAACAAGTAGCTTATTGCAGGTTCTGTTAAACTAATTTTCAATAATTGTTCTGTTCTTCTAATATTTCTCTCGTCTGCACCCCTTCCTCTGCTGTCTTTCATTATGATTAAAGAAATAGTTTTAATTATAATTTTAATCTGCTTTAATATAAGACTCCATGCCAAGCTATTAAAAACTTGTTAACAAATACAGATGATAATGAAGAAAATATTTGCAAAATTTAATGTAAAAAGTTTAAGAAGTAAAAGCTTAATAGCCTGATATAGAATGGAAACCATAGTATTTTTGTATGCGGCAATATTAAAGTAATCCTCAAAATCATAACAGGCTGGTCTCTATGGTTTGCTCCCTTCCTGCATGAGCCAATTGTTTTCATAAATGTCAATAGTGATATGGCTGAAATACTGTAGCAGTCCAAGTGTCTCAGTTTTCTCTGCATTGACTTGATTTTTCTATTTGCTTTTTCCCTTTGTTATCTGATCATCAGATAGCAGGAATGATTCCTGTATAATATTCATTATTGGATTCTGACCGTATCCTGTGGTGCAGGTCAAAGTCAATCAATACATTGTATCTTGAATACCTCAAAGGATTTCAGCTTTAATTAGCACATTTCATAATTTATAAAGAATTGAAGCATTAGCAAGTTCATAGTAGTGGTCAAGAAATATAGGCAAATAATTTGACCTTGATGATATCACAGAAAATTATAATAATAACAAAGTTTAGTCAAGGCCAAAGGAGAAAACTGGGCCTTCAGAGTTTAGTATAGTCTTATTTACAACATATCGCACTAATGATTGCACATATAGTAAAAGCGTTTTTTTTTCCCCTTGCATAAGGAAAGGAAGATGTGTTTTTTTCATGAATACATTTTAATGCAAAAATCCTGTTGTATACAATCTTGTAATTGATTACTTCACTTACTGAATTATTAGCACATAATTCTGGATTAACAGTGAAACTCCAAACAAGTTTTATATGTATTTACACATTAATGTAGTGTTTCTATTGTCTCTTTTGAACAACTAATGCCTTAATCAACCCAAGCTATGAAAAATAAAAGACACTATATTCAAATGTAAGGGGTGTTGCATATGTGTAAAAACATTAATTAGCTAATTCTTCAATAGGAAAACTTTTGATAGAGAAAAAGTATCAGAACCAACCAACCAAATAATAAACACAAAAACAACTGTGCTGTTTATTTTTCTGCCTAAAACTTTTGTTATAGAAAGGTTTAGTTTGGAGTTTTCAGCCAGAATAAACTCGAATCAGCTCCCTAACCTTTTTTTTTCTTCATTTTATCCCATTAAATGCAATGGGGCCCACTACGCTCGTTATAGTTACTACTCTAGAATGAGAATACAAGAAACAAAAAGCAACCTTTAATGGGTTCTTGTGCCCTAGGAATTGATAAAAATAATCAGTCAGCTGCTGATTCTCTTACCGTTTTTTCTTCTGATGTTGGCAAGTTTGCTTTGATTTGGCCTTTTCTTGCATCAGAGACTCACATTTGAGCACTGAAAATGGAGAACAGGAGGGCAAAGGTTGGCAATGGAGAGCGGGAAGGCAAAGGTTGGCAATGGAGAGTGGGAGGGCAAAGGTTGGCAAAGAAGGCCCGAGTGTCTGCTATGGTTTTAGACCAGCCAAGCCCATTGGGATTAGAGAGCCTTTCTCATGGTGCTGACTGAGTTACTGCAGTTCTGGGTTAGACTGAGAAACAACACCATGTTAAATAGTAAAGTAATATTATTTATTTTAGCATCTTTGGTGTCTGTTTTTTCCTTAGTTTTACTCCTGTTCAAGCGGTAATCATGCTTCTGAATTCCAAGGCTAAATATTACTTCAATATTTACTCTTCTTTCATTATTACTTTGTAATAGGTTAAATAAATTCTGATATCTTGAAAATAACCAATTAAATGAGTACTTTTTACATGCAATGGTCAAAATAAGATCCTTTGTTTTAATCCTAGAATGATACTAAATTACTCATCAGAATCACACGAAATAATAAGATCAAGTATTTTCCCTTACACATAGGCAAAAAATTTGGAAAACTGTTACAATTTAAATGCACTCTAATATATTCTAGCTTTGAGGGATACCTGAGTGATAGAAATATTACTTTATCCACCATATACAAAAACAAAAAACAGGTAAATTTTGTAGTAGTTAAAATTTACCTGTCATTCTGAAAGTAATTAAATCAACCAAGAGGAACATTTTTGTTTCAAGGTCACAATTTTGATTTTGTCGATTAAGAGACAAACTCTGTAAAATATTTGAAAAGATTTATTCTGAGTGAAATGTGAGTGATTATGGCCTATGACACCACCCTCAGGAGACTCTGAGAATGTGTGCCCAAAGTGGTCTGGTGCAGCTTGGTTTTATACATTTTAGGGACACATGAGACTTCAATCAAATACATACAAGGAATACATTGGTTAAGTCCAGAAAGGTGGGACAACTTGAAGTGGGCTTATAGGTACTCCAGCTTACAATTAGGTCTAAAAATTTTCTGGTTGACAATTGGTTGAGTTTATCAAAAGACATGGGATTAATAGAAAGAAACGTCTGGCTTAAGATAAGAGATTATAGAGAAATTTTAATCATGCAGATGACACCTCCAGGTAGCAGGCTTCAGAGAGAATAGATTGCAAATGTTTGTTAATGCTTCTTAAAGGTCTCTGTTGATGTTAGTGCTGCAGAGGTATAATGAGGCATATCTGACCCCCCACTTCCTGTCACGGCCTCAAAGTCTCTCAGGTTAGATTTTAAAAGAGTGCCCTGGCCAAGAGGAGAAAGTCCATTCAGATGGTTGGGGCAGGGCAGGGGCGCTTAGAATTTCATTTTTGGTTTACAATTTCCGTACACCTTTGGCTTTTAAAAGTAATGAGCCATGTGTCAAAGAAATAAGAAAACATTGACTTGAAGAAGCAGTAACAACATAATTAGCTTCTAGAGATCCAGAATTAAAATATTAAAATTTAAAAACAATATATGACTGTGTTACCTGTGGGAGAGATCAGAGTTACCCTGAGTTACCAGCGGCATATCCGCATGGGTCTGCAGCAACTTCAGTCCTTGCCTCCTCAGAAGAAAGAATTTGACTGAGGTGTGTCAAGCAGAAAAAGAGACCAAGACGAGTTTCATAGCAGGAGTGGAAGTTTATTTAAAAAGGCTTCAGAACAGGAAAGAAAGGAGAGATCACTTGGAAGATATCCAAGAGGGCGCCTGAAGGTCACAGAGAGAAACAAAAGGGTGTTTAACATTGATCATGCGGCTTTATGGGCTTGCCTGTTTCCCAGGGTTCTTCCCTTATGGTGGGCTTCCCGCATGCGCAGTGCCTTCCTTAGCCTTGGGAAATGAGCACGCTCAGTGTGTTTACGATGTTTATGCATATCCATTTGAGGTTTTCTTCCCTTTTTTTGGTGGAGTGTACCCAGAAGCTCGTATTTCACCGTTTTGTCTCAGTGCGCATGCTCAGTTTCTTCTCCCTGGCATCTGCATTCAGTTAACACTTTTAATGTTAATAGCTGTTAATCATCAGGAGACAGCCTCTCCCTGGCACTCTGGGTGGGCTGCTGAATTATCATTTTTAGAGAGTCAGTGTGATAATTGTCAAACAATCACCTGATATTCCTATTGAGTCCGGGGAGAGCCCCCTCTTACCCTGCTCATACCTATCTAGCTACCTGTAACAACTGGGCTTTAAGTTGACTGTTAGGACCTAATTTATTCACTTATTTATTAGGACCTTATTATTCACTTATTTATTTAGATGTCACTTTTTTTTTTTTTTTTTTTTTTTTTGAGACAGTCTTACTCTGCTGCCCAGGCTGGAGTACGGTGTTGTGATCTTGGATAATGCAACCTCCACCTCCCGGGTTCAAGTGATTCTCCTGCCTCAGCTTCACCAGTAGCTGGGGTTATAGGTGTCCACCACCATGCCCGGCTATATATATAAATATATATACCTGTATTTTGGCAGAGATGGGGTTTCACCATGTTGGCCAGGCTGGTCTTGAACTCCTGATCTCAAGTGATCCACCTGCCTTGGCCTCCCAAAGTGCTGGGATTACAGGCATGAGCCACCCTACCTGGCCAGATGATACTTTCTAAATCCTATTATTAGGATTACATTGAGTTATTAGATTACATTTGTAAAATTAACTGCTTAACAATATTAGATCTTTCAATCCATGATCACTGTATATATCTTCATTTTTAAGAGTGTCTTTGTTTCTTGCATCAACATTTTATACTTTCAGTGTGGTGATCCTGGTCATATTTTATTAAATTAATTTCTAGTATTTTAAAGTGATATTTGATGTTATTGTAATTTATTTTTATTTTTATTTTTATTTTCAATTGTTTTCTGCTAGCAAGTAACTATGAAATTTAGGCCTGTATGTGAATCTCATAGTCCATTACTTTGTCCAATTGACTTATTAGTTCTTGTAACTGTTTTGCAACTTTTTGTAAGATTTTGTATGGACAGAATCATGTCATTTGCAAATACAGAGAGTTTTCCTTCTTTCTCTTTGATGTTTACATACTTTATTTATTTATTTATTTATTTATTTATTATTTTTATTTTTATATTCCTGACTAGAAACTGCAGAACAAACCTGAACAGAATTGGTGAGAGCCTGCCAATATCTTGTGCTTCATCCGAGAGGGAAAGAAGTGAACAGTTTATTGTTGACTATGTGCTATAAATTGTTCATAGATCTTGCTAGATAAAGAAAGTTCTCTTATATTCCTAGCTTGTCGGTATTTTTAAAAATCATGAATGGATGGTATTGTTTTCAAATTATCTATATGCATCTATTAAAATGATTGTATGGGTTATACTTTATTTTGGTATAGTGGTGAAATGCTCTGATTCCATTTCGTATGTCAAATTGATCTGAATTTCTAAGAAAAACCTTACTGTGTTTTAATATAGGGTTCTTTTTATGTATATCTGAGTTTGATTTGCTAATATCCTGTTCAGTATTTCTGAATCTGTATTCACAAGCGACATTGCTCTGCATTTTTGTCTCTATCAGATTTTATTACTAGGGTTATGATGAACTAATAAAACAAGTTAGAAAGTTATTCTTCTATTTCCTGAAAAGTTTTATATAGGATAATCTTTCAGTATTTTCTAAAAGGAATTGTATAAGAATTATGACAATTCTTTATTAATGGTCTGACAGAATTTAAGGAGAAAGCCATGTAGTTCTGAAGTATTTTTTTAGAAAAAGATTTTTGATAACAAATTTAATTTATATAAGGTGTACATTTGTAGGAATGGTGTGTGTATGTGTGTGCACATTTATGCATACGTGTGGCTATACAGATGGTCCGTGGCTTGCAAGGGTATGACTTCCGATTTTTCAACTTTATGATGCTGAGAAAGCGATATGCATTTAGTAGAAACTGTACTTTACCTCCTATATGACCATCCTGTTTCTCACTTTCAGTGAAATTAATAAGTTACATAAGTTTAATAATAAGTTACATAAGATATTCAGCACTTTATTATAAGATAGGCTTTGTGGTAGATAATTTTGCCCATCTGTAGGCTAATGTAAGTGTTCTAACCATGTTAAGGTAGGCTAGGCTAAGCTATGATGTTTGGTAGGTGATTGATACAGTCTGGCTCTGTGTCCCCACCCAAATCTCATTTTGAATTTGTAATCTGAATTGTAATCCCCGTGTGTTAGGGGAGGAACCTTGTGGGAGGTGATTAGATTTATCGAGGTGTTTCTCTCATGCTGTTCTAGTGATAGTGAGTGAATTCTCATGAGATCTGATAGTTTTATAAGGGGTCTTTTACTTCTTCACTCTGCACTTCTCTCCTGCCATGTGAAGAAGGACATGTTGGTTTCTCCTTCTACCTTGACTGTAAGTATCCTGAGGCCTCCCCAGCCATGCAGAACTGTGAGTCAGCTAAACCGCCTTCCTTTATAAATTATGCAGTCTTGGGTATTTATTCATAGCAACATGAGAAGAGACTAATACAGTAGGTTAGGAATACTAAAGGCATTTTCAACTTATGATGTTCATAATTTAGAATGGGTTTATTGATAAGTAGCAACATCATAGGTTGAGGACTATTTGTATAGAGATTTTTTTCTTCTTGCATCATTTTTGATAAATTATATATTTTTAAAAGTACGTATGTCATCTAATTTGCTAGATTGCTGTCATAAATTTATTCATAATAATCTATCACTTTCAACTTCTGTAGAATCTGTAACGATAACCCTTCTTTCATTTCCAATACTGATAATTATGTTGTTTGCTTTCTATTTTTTAGTATATCGATTTTGTTAATTACTATAAAATTGTTTTTGTTGTTTATAGATTATTTGCTGTTTTTTTATATTTTGTTGATTTTCCCTTTTATGTTATAATTTACCTTTCTTTAACTTACCTTGCTGTTTCTTTTCATACCTTTTAAAGTGAAAGCTAGGTAGGATCATCGAAATTTAGATATATCACTATTTCTAAAACAGGCATTTAAAGCTGTACTTTGTCCTTTATACAATTCTCTTGTTGCATACTACAATTTTCATGTTATATTTCAATTAGCGTTTATTTCAGTATAGTTCTATTTATCACTCAAATCATCAACCTCTTTACTTTTTTGCAGTTTCTCTATCACTTGATGACTAGTTTTTAAGTCAATTTTTGCTTAATATATTTTGAAACACTATTATTAGGAGCATACTCATTTATAGTTGTCTTTTTCTTAAATTTATTTTGGTATCATTGTGAAATATCCTTCTTTATTTCTGATAATACTTTTTTTGATATTAATATTCCAGTCTACCTTTCTAATAATTATTGTTTGCATGCTTTATCTTTTTCTAACTAGTTATTTTTCAAATGTCTGTCTCTTTACATTAAATAGCATATTTTATTGACAGCATATAGTTGAGTTTCACTATTTTGTCCATTCAGATAACATGAAACTTTTTATTCCAGTGTATAATGTAGTAATGAGACAGGAGGCAGTTGGGGGCTGGTTAGGTAGATTGAGAAGGAGGGTCTCAGGAAAAGGGCAGAGATGGACAATGTTCACAGGAACAACCATGGGACAGTACCTACAGTACCTACCTTCTTCTTGTGCCAGGACATTGCTCAGAAGAGACTGTCCCAACTTAGGCACAGATGCAATAAATGAACCTAAATGTCCTTAACTTAACCCAGCTTATTATAATGTCATTAACATGACAATAACATTGTGGTTTTAGCCCCCACCATGGGTTTTGCTTAGGCAAAATAACCGAGATGTAATCATTCTGGCCAACTCCAGGCTTGCACAAATACAACACCCCTAGGAGGGAATTTGCCTCTCTCATTCCGGCAAAACCCACAGAAAACTAACTGGCTTCTGCCATATAAAAGACCCAGAAATCAGTCCCATTTCTGGCAACCTGCCTTCAGGCCCCTTCTATTTGCTGAGAATTTTCCTTTTGCTTAATAAATCCTACTCTACTCACTCTCCAGTGTCCATGTGCTGTATTTTTCTTGGTTGTGGGACAAGAACTTGGACATAGCTAAACTAGGGACTAAGTAGACTGTAACAGTGATATTTACTGTAATTATTCATGTAATTGGATTTAGTTATACTTAAAAAATTGTTTTGTCCCTTACGTTTTTATTCTTATATATCTCTTTTCCTGCGTCATCAGAAATTCCTTTAAAATTTTTTATTAGCTTTCGATCTATATGTCTTTGCATTGTTTTTAATATTTAGTCTGGAATTTGTATCATACAATCATTACTTTTCACATTTTAATTGGGGTTCATATTGTACAACTTTTAAAAAAGGGAGCAAATGAAATACACACAAACACATGCATAAGATGTATATACATTCTCTCTCTCTCGATATATATACACATAAGAGATACACATAAGTATATCTGTGTATAAGTATATATATACTTATATAGATACATAGGTCTATGTAGATCTATATATTATTGATATAGATATCTACAGATACACCTATATAGATACATCTATAGATATATACAGATACACCTATCTATAGCTATCTATAGATACATCTACTTATAGATGAACCTAAATGTCCTTAACTTAACCCAGCTTACTATCATGTCATTAACATGACAATAACATTGTGGTTTTAGCCCCCATCGTGGGTTTATAGATGTATCTATAAATATATCTATCTATATATAATTTATTTCCCCCTTCAAGTAACACATCCATTCTTGAAAAATGTATATATCTATGAATCTCTATAGATATAGATATATAGTTATAATTATAAACACACTATTAGAAGAAGAAAAAATGCTACTCCAAATATATAATAATTTTACTTTGAAATCAATTTCTATTTTAATTATATATGTTTTACAATTTTACTCATATATTTAGAAAGATAGCTATAGATCTATACGTTTTTCAAGAATGGGTGTGTTACTTGAAGGGGGATAATAAATTTTTCTGTAATATATTGACTTATTTTTAAACATGGATATGCAGTTTTGTGATTTATAGCAAGCTAGTAATATGTGAGAAAAATGTAAAAACTATCCAATAAAATATAAATTGATTTCGAAATAATAGTATTATATATTTGGAGTAGCATTCTTTTCTTCTGCTAATAGTGTGTTTCTAAAATTATATTCTTTATTTGGGAGTATTTTACTTGCCTATATTTAATTATTTTAAACCTTTTATTAACTGTTATGAATATTGTATTAATTATCTTTAATTGTCCACATAATAGTGAATCAAGATTTTAAAATATAACAGCATTGTAACAAAATTGGATATACCAATGACTATTTTCTGACAGTAGCATATTGATATAATTTTTATATACATTATTATGCAATAAAAAGTCAAGTTAATTGCAAGTAGAAGTTGAAAATCAAGTTTAAATTAATCAAAAATTTAATTAAACTAAATGATCTTTGACTAGCAGCAGTTTTCTTGGCTGAGGGTTAAAAAATAAAACCGCAATAGAGAATTTTTTTTAAGATGGAATCTAGCTGTGTTGACCAGGCTGGAGTGCAGTGGTGTAATTACAGCTCACTGCAGCCTCGACCTGCCAAATTCATGCCATCCTCCCACCTCAGCCTCCTGTATAGTTGGGACCACAGGTGAATGTCACCATGCCCAGCTAATTTGTACAGAAACTGAGTTTTGCCATGTTGCCCAGACTGGTCTCAAACTCCTGGGCTCAAACAATCCCCTCGCCTTGGCCTCCCAAAGTGCTGGGATTACTGGTGTAGGCAAGGATGCCTGGCCTAATAGAGAACATTTTTTTCTGTACTATATAGCTTTCAATATAGTGGGAGTAATAGACAAGTATAAAATAATCAATTTGATATAGGGAAGATTAGGTTAAACATGAGAAGAATATGTAAATTAGACTGAAGGAATAAGTATATTTTGTATTATGTTTAAAACTTTGTGTAAGGAGATATGAATAGTTGAATAAATTACTTGTACAGGAATTACTATCATATCCTGCATAATGAATTCTCAACAGATAGAGACATATTCCAAAGTGCCTCTGTCTTAATCTTAATAATTAGTGGGATTCTAGACTTCCACAGGTCAATTCTACAACTAGCCCATTATTTCTGCGGTTTTATAATTTTTAAATATAAATACGTAAGACTTTTCTTTGTTGTGTAGATTATGAAAGAAAACTTGAGAAAATTAATTCTTAATACAAACAAAAACAACAAAATGCATTTCTGTATTTATATTTAACAATAGTCATTTCAAAAAATCTGTTATGATTTGTTTTAAAAATAAATTCAATGCATGAACTAAAATAGTGCTTATTAATATAGTATTAATATCCAACAACACTGACATAAATATATTTTTCCTTAGGGATTATATGTTATTATTCTGAGATCTAATTTCTAATTTTTTTTAGTGCTTAAGTTTTGAAATTGTGCTTGTGATGCTTCTTGCTTTTCCTTGTTCATTTTGTTTTATTGATATTTGTTAAGAAGCATATTGGATTGGCTACTTTAGCATAAGTTTTCTTCTTCTTACCTAGCAAACATCTTAAAATAACTTATATTCTCATCACTCAAATCAATATTAAAGTTATTTTATGAAATTTACATGCTACAGACCCTTTTTAACCCTGGTCCTATTCATATAACATTTACAAGTCCTTCCTACAAAAAAATTGCTAGGCCTTTACCCTGAAAAGAAAGTGATATTTTTAGCAGCTGAAAATAACAGGCTTTGCCTTATGATTTGATTTCATCTTTTGTTTCTTATATAAAACTGTACTACCCTATTTTCATAATGTTTTGATCAACCTATATAGAACAATGAGCACTAATTGACTAATCTCGTCTTCAGGACTTCTGTTATTATATGCTCAACAGAGACTGTTTTATAGATAATTTCATCTCCAACAGTTTTTTTTTTTTTTTTTTGTAAAAACCTCTGCTTTATACCTCCTGTATCAGTAGATCTCAGTCCTTCTGAAATAATGTCTCCTTGTAATTATAACAACTGTGTAGTTTTATTTAGTGACATGAAATCCATGTGTTCTAATGAAGGGATAATGAAAAAAAAAGGCCCTCATTTAATAATACCACAAGGCTAGCACTCTTGCAATATTTGTTATTATAATATATATGGTATATATTTTTTTACAATATATTAATGATATCAGCGTTTCAGGTATCAGGTATCTGCATCTCCCACTGCATTCTTTGATCATCTTGAAACAGATATCTGTTATGAATAAATTGACTTCAGTTCTCAGAACATGACAGATAACTTTGTTATTACTCATAGTTTCAGTGTTCCCCACCTACTTTTTTGTCTAGTGCATATCTACTCATGCTTTAATATTATGCTCAAGGGCAGCCCTCTTTATATTTTATTTAAATCCCAGATAGATTTTACTGCCACATTATTTTTTATTTCTCCTGGATTTTACACAGTGGGGTTCTGAATGGCCAGTAACTATCACCCTTTAATTTCTTTCTGTCATTCACAAATATCTGAGAACAAACACATGAAAAAGATACCAAAGAGAGAAGATAATACTAATTGAGCAGATTAGAGTCATAGCTTTGGATACAGAGATGGCTAATATTTCCATCCCTTCTCTCAAAGGGTTGCTGACACAGCTGGACATACACAATGCCCTTGTGAGGGAGAGTCAGCAAGGTGAAATTGACACAAAGGGTGAGCCAATATATTCTATGCCAAACACACACCTTTTTGTTTCCAAACTCAACAATCAGTTAAGTCAAAATGGAGAAAGAAATGCTAAGTCAGAAAGACACCAGTGAAAATTAAAAAAAGTGAGGAATGAGGAATATATGTTCACGGTAAAATTTCATGCCATTGATAAGGTGGAGAGAGAATTTAGATAAAGAGAGGGTTATGATCAACTTTCTCCAAGATACATAGTTTAAAAATGCAGCAGTCTTTCAGCCAGTAGAACAGAGTAGAGCTGACCTTGGCCAGCTGACCTGGGCAGAATGAAGCAACTCCTGCCACAGAATAGCATTTCATCCTTGCATCCTACACTGGGACCATCACATGCTTTTGATGAAAGTCAAGAATAAATCCTAATCTCAGCTCATACAAGACATTAGAAATGCCTTTTTCTGCTATTCCTACTCCCATTTAATTGTGTCTTTTGATGTTTGGCTGGGAGCTTTGGCCTGGATCCCTGTGGAATTTGCCTGATTCGTTCACTATATCATCCAAAGCTGGACACACACCACACACACACACAGATACACAGACACACACATGTACATAGACAGACACAGAGAGAGAGAGAGACTCTAAGCACACACTCTGTTTATTCCACAGGTCGTTGTGCCTGCCCTGCCTGGGTGTTTTTTCAAAATCTTGTGGATATGAAACTATAGATGGTGTTGTGACCTCTGCTGCAGTGGCTTGGAAATTCACTGGCAGCGGGAACAGGTGAGGTTGGGGGAGGGAAAAAGCAGCTTAGAGATCAGAGCATCCTGAGTAGCATATTTGGACATCTGGAATTACTTCATAAACTGTTTTTTGGTGAAGTCCGTATTACTGAAATCAAAACAAATTAATTAATAGTTGGCCCTAGTAAATTATTTGGTAGAGAAGTAGAAGATTGGGTGTATATGACACTGACAAAACGGACATTCTGCATTCAGGCATTTTTGAGCACAAAATATGAAATCCCAATGGCACGTGCATGTGTATAAATAATATACTCCAATTCATTTGTGGTATAAATATTTGTAAACCGTTTACAGTGTTAAAATATTAGATATGTGTGACTAAATTATAAAGATCTTTGCCAACCTTGAAGAATTTTAGGGTACAAAAGAAAAGAGTTAAACATTATTTCCTCAATAATATTTGAGTTTAGGCATACTTGTTTTCGGAGTATGTTCTTTAAAAGGAAAGAAAACATTTGTTCAATTGTTTCTATGAATTATTTTCAGTAATTGTCTTTGAACACTGTGTATAATTCAGCTCTGTGGTAGACATGGATACACTATAGAAAAGAAAACCGTGCCTTTAGGGATTTATAGTCAAGTGAGGGAAATCAATATTAAAAGTAATCTCTCTCTCTGTCTCTGTTTCTCTCTTGCATATACACACTCACTCTCACCGGTGTCAATTTCATAAAAAATATGAAGTGATGCAGAGAAAATATTGAAGGGGACCAATTCAGTGTGGAATTCAGAGAAGGCCACTCTGGAAAATTACTTCATATGCTAACATATGAGGTGTGAATGGAGGTCCGTCAGTCTATGATAGAGCTTCATCACTCTAGAACAACTCTCTTCTGGAGATGAAATAGGAGGCTCAGTAATGCAGTTATGGAAGGGACATAGGCAAGTGTCAGTTATCTTGGTAGATTTCTTCAAATAATTATTGGTCATAAAACTCCAAAGATGATAGATTGCTCCAAAGGTCTGTGTAAGCAGAGATAGGGCAAAGAATTGAGAGTAGGATAGCCAAAGACAATGATGTGTCCCAGAATAGAAATGGAAAGAAATTAGACGCTTTGGTAATATGAAAGAAAAAGACATTATTATCCAATAAGAATTTGAAAGACATGAATAAAAAGAGTTAAAAATGTGTGACATAAAGCAAATTCATAATTTTAAAAATGCTTCTGGGTGTAAGATACATTGAATATCGCCAAGCAATTAATAGATGTTAGGTCAAGACTTTCAAATAATTAATTTATACTTTAAGCAAATTCTTTCTTCTGAAAAGTTCTCCAAAAAATAGTAATGTGACATTTGGAGAATTATGTTTAAGATATTATTGTAGAAATGATAAACTGAGATTTTGGTCAGCAAAACAATTGCAAGGGTAACAAAAATACAATAAGTCTTCTGAAGAAGTCAGTGTTCCTAAAATAATTGGTCTTCATATTGAATTTTCATAAAGTAGATATATCGATTACTTACATAAATTTTGACAGAGTTATTCAATGTACATTTACAGAGAAATGAAATATAAATCTCTATTAAATAAATAAGTGAATTAGTTTGAAATTACTCCATTGTTTTGGTAGCATAATTTTTAAAAATTGACAACTAGAATATAACACATTTCTAAATTTCTTAGATTTACTTCGTAAACTTAACAGTATACAGAAACATTATTGATTATTAATAATTAAATGGGAAAATTTTTGAGAAAATAAATCATCTTTTTTTGATCTTTTTGAGACCATTGGCTTACAAAGCAAATCTAATTTTGCTTACATAGAAAATAAAGAAGGGAACAAGCTTTCAATGCCACAGGTTTTGGATCTGGAGCTTTTTTAAACAGAGGTGATTGTGGACACAGGGAAACGTAAAATGTCTAAGGCTGGCTCCAGCATTTGTCATTGGAGGATTGTGATATTAAGATTTTATAACTCTATATGATTGACATAAGGTTATCAGGTAGAAAACATGAATTTATAGCATGTCATGATTAGCAACAGAGGCAAATAAAAACAGCAATATTATCTCTTTGAAGGAGAATATTTTTCTGTTTTTCTTAAGTTTTAGAGTAAGAAATATAAAACTTTTGGCCTGTAGATTGGCACAGTATTCAGAGCTATAGTAATCCCTGCTGGTTAAGATTGTTTAGCTGCCCCAAATTCTTCCCTTCTGGTCTCAATGAGATGACAAGGTAGTTGAATATGCACTTCATTGCCCTTCTTCAGGGATGAAATTGATGAGCAATAGATGGAATATGCTCCACTTCAGAAGTAAACGTATCAGTTAAGCTTGTTCAGAAATGCTCATGTTTGAGAAACAATTCCAAATAAGCAATCTGAAAATATGAATTTGTGTGTATAAAATATACATATATATGTATATATATTGTGTGTGTGTGCAGTTTAACCTCATTATTCATGAATTCTATATTGGTGAATTTGCCTATGTAGTAAAATTTATTTGTAATCCCAAAATCAATACTTGCAATGTTTTCGTGGCCATTTGTGGACACGTGCTAAACAGAAAAAATTGTCTCAGAAGACACACAAGTCTTGTAACATTGCTGAGAAGAGGCTAAATTGTTACAAACACTGTGGCAAGCTTCTTGGCAACATTTACTAAATATGTATATATGAATATTCCTGCAATATTCTCCTGGAAGATACTCAGCAGGCATGCATATCTGTATATAATAAATGACATTTATAAGAATTTTTATATATGCATTAATTATAAAAGTCTCAAATTAAAAAAAAACCATCCACCAATAGATGAATAAATACATGTAGTTAGGTATAATATATTAGTAATGCAGAATAAAATATCACAGTAAAAAATAAACTGCTACTGCACAAATTTTCACTGCTATATTTTATTCCATATTATTAATATACCAAGATGTCACAGCTACACTTGGGAGTGTCTTTTGATGAATATCAAATGTTCTTAATTTTATTATAACCCACATTATCAATCTGTTTTTTAGGATAGGTTCATTTGTACCCCATTTAAGTGTTTTATGATGCCAGTGTCCTGACAATATTCTATGTTTTCCTATAGAAACTTTAATGTTTTATGTTTTACATCTAGATAGTATTGCATCTGAGGTTAATGGAAATAAGATTAATTTTCACTCATGGTCCTATTGACCTGGCTCTGTTCACTGAAGGCTTGTTTATTCCCATGACTGTTCAATATCCATTTGTTCTAAGTCAAGACTCTGTTCGTCTGGGCTTGTTATTGATCCTATATTATATTGTGTTGGCCTTTTTTTAATATTTCTGCAAAAAGTGATTTGTTAATTAAAGCAGGTTTTCATGGGTCTTGTTATCTGGAACTTGAATTCCTCCTGCTTAATCTCTTTGTGTTATATTTTCTAGGCCTTTTAATTC
Organism: Pan troglodytes; assembly: GCF_028858775.2. NCBI lineage: Eukaryota > Metazoa > Chordata > Mammalia > Primates > Hominidae > Pan > Pan troglodytes. Next base: position 94,943,494 of record NC_072412.2, on the reverse strand, counting down.
TCTAATAAATTTTGGACTCACCCTCTCAGTTTTCACATACACAAAACTATTGAGATTTGGATTGAGATTATATTCTATATATGGATCAAATCATAGAGAATTAACCTTATAATATGAAGTCTTATAACCCATAATTTTTATATATCTCTCAACTGTTTTGCTCTTTTAATATTTTTAATAATATAAGTTTTCCATGTAGAAGTCTTATACATTTTTATTGGATTTATTTTCAAGCATTTTATATTTTATGTTGTCATTTCAACTTAATTGAATTTAGTTTTTGAATTGTTTATTATGTACAATGGATTTCTGTATATTGAACTTTAATCAAGTTATGTTGCTGATCTCACTTTTAATTCTTTTTTATGTACAAAATTATGCCTGCAAACCATAGCAATTTTGTTACTTTTAGCTTCTCATAAATTATATTTACTTTAATGTATTATTGAAATAGCTAAAATCTCTGGAAAAATGTCAACATTGAATAGGAATTGCAGTTAATATTTTCTCCTTTTTTATTCCTAATATCAGTAATTTCTACTTTCTCACATTCTAAATCTTCCTCAAAATTTGGGCTTAGTTAACTTTTATTCTTTGCTTCCTAGTATACACACACATTTCCCAAGCATTCAATGAAACACTAATTTTCTGCTGTTGTGAAGGAATTTTGCATTTGTAAGTAAAGTCCAAAGTCAGTTGATTTAAGACAGAGAGGTTATCCTCAGTCTCTCTGATCTAGTCAGTGATCATTTTAAGAGTACCCTATTTTTCCCAGAAAAAGATATGTATTATGAGAGAGATTTGATGTGAGATTCTCCACTGCTGACTTTGAAAATGGAAGAGGCCTCACATGGCAAGGACCTGAAGTAGCCTCTGGGAGCTAAGAGTGATTGACCATTGTCCTGTGGCCTCAAGAAAATCAGGAGTTCAGTCTGCAACTACAAGGAGCTGAACTCTGCCAACAACCTCAATGACACTGGAAGAACACACTGAACTCCAGAGAACACAGGCCAGGCCAATACACTGATTTAGCTGTGTGAAACCTATTGTAGATAACCCAGTTGTGCTGTGCTTAGACTTTTTTTTTTTTTTTTTTTTTTTGAGATGAAGTATTGCTCTGTCGCCCAGGCTGAAGTGCAGCGACACGATCTTGGCTCACTGCAAGGGATAATCAAACGATTATCCTGCCTCAGCCCCCTGTGTAGCTGGGATTACAGGCACCCGTCACCATGCCCGGCTAATTTTTGTATTTTTAGTAGAGACAGGGTTTCACCATGTTGGCCAGGCTGGTTTCGAACTCCTGACCTCAAGTGACTGCCCGCCTTGGCCTCCCAAAGTGCTGGGATTACAGGCGTGAGCCACCGCGTTCTGCCACTGTGCTCAGACTTCTGACATAGAGAACTGCGAACTAATAAATGGCTTTTACAGCACTAATTTTTTGTTAGTTTATTACACAGCAATATAGAAAACTAATAAAGATCAAGTGATAATGAATTGTTTGCTTCTAAGCACTTGATTTAGATAAATCCCACAGGTTTGTTCATGTAATTAAAAATATGTGTAATTTCCACTGTAAGTTCTTTATTCTTTTTTAGTGATTACTCGAGATGATAGTATGCATTTTTAAACTGATATTGATAACATTCTTTACTATTTCCTTGATAATGCTAAGCTCTTAGTAACTGCATTGCACATCCTTTTGTCTGTATGCCATTGTTGACATGCATTTAAATTCTGTATATATTTTAAATACAATAGCTATAATTATTATTTTTATTTCACCAATTAGCATACATTTAGATATTTCCAAATCTTTAAGCATTATGTTAGTCTTCAGTCATTTCTGCCTTTCTATTATTTGTTCAGTATCAGCTTTCTTAGGATAGGTTCTTATTTACTAGTACTTATTAGTATTATTTTTTGTTAGCATATTCTCTCTAATATTGTTTGAATGGAATAATTTTTTTTACCTTCACTTTGAAAATATATTTATTTTCTATATAATGAATTATCATTTGATAGATTCTCTGTCAATACTTTTAAAATGTTATTCCACTCTTTACTTTTTCCAACATATCTGTTGACAGCTCCCAGTCTTCCTGCTTCTCCTTTAAAGGCACCTATGTGTTTTCTCTGGCTCGTTTTAAAATCCTTCCCTCCCCTCTTTCTTGAAATTATTAGCTTTTTTTTTTTTTTTTTTAACAATCTATCCCTCCTTCTTGGAATTATTAGTTTTAAACTGTTCTTTAATAACTCTAATGAATTTTGAAAAATTCCTGTCCCAAATCCCTCTCAATATTGCCTCCGCATCATTCTTCCTTTCTTTTCTTCTACTGCAAAAATAATTACACAAATGCTATTTTTTAATTATTTTTTTATTTTTTTATTTTTTAGATGGAGTCTCGCTCACTCTGTCGCCCGGGCTGGAGTACAGTGGCGCCATCTTGGCTCACTGCAAGCTCTGCCTCCTGGGTTCATGCCATTCTCCTGCCTCAGCCTCCCTAGTAGCAGGGACTACAGGTGCCTGCCACCATGCCTGGCTAATTTTTTGTATTTTTAGTAGAGACGGGGTTTCACCATGTCAGCCAGGAAGGTCACGATCTCCTGACCTAGTGATCCACCCACCTCAGCCTCCCAAAGTCCCGGGATTACAGGTGTGAGTCACTGCGCCCGGCCAACAAATGCTATTTTTGCTTTGACCCTTTTCCTACTTATATTCATTTTTGCTTTTTACTTTCCACCTTTTGTTTTGAACTTATCTCCAAATTCACTCTCTCTTATGCATGCCTAGTCTACTGTTCAGCCTATTTGTTTTTTTATTTCACTCATTTTACTTTTCATTTATTTATGTTTTAAAATAAATGCATAATAAATTTATGTATTAAATAAAAATTCTCTATGAAAGTTTATATCCTATAATATTTCTTTTTCTTTTAATAGCTAAACTTTATTTTGTAAAGATACAACCCCTGTCCTTGTAGACAAATACAACCTCCCCAACTATCAACATCCCATACCACAGTGGTACACTTCTTACTATTGATGAGCCTACCTTGACACATCATTATTACCCAAAGTCTGTAGTTCACATTAGGACCCACTCTTGGAGATGTACATTCTGTGGGTTTTGACAATGACATATATCACCATCACAGTATCATACAAAATAGTTTTCTTGCTCTAAAAATCCTCCATGCTCTTCTTATTCACCTTTACTGCCCTCTACAAGCACCTGCAACCCAACATCTGCAACCATTGATCTTTCACTCTCTCCTTTGCTGTCCTTTTCCAAGATGTGATATAGTTGGAATCACACTATGTACTCTTTTCAGACTGGCTTCTTTCCCTTAGTAATGTACACTTAATTTCCTTCCATGTCTTTTCATGGCATTTAGCTCATTCTTTTTAGCACCAAATAATATTCCACTGTCCATTTGTACCATTCATCTACTGAAAATAGAAAAACATATTTTCTTCCAAGTTTGGCAATTGTGAACAAAGGTGCTATAAACTTCTATGTGCAAGTTTTTAAGTAGACATAAGTTTTTGATTTCTCTGGGTAAGTACTAAGGAGCATGACTGCTGCATTCTTTTTCTTTTTTTTAATTTGTTTTTCGACAGAGTCTTGCTCTGTCCCCCAGGCTGGAGTGCAGTGGCACCATCTCGGCTCACTGCAACCTCTGCCTCCCAGGTTCAAGCGATTCTCCTGCCTCAGCCTCCAAAGTAGCTGGGAGTACAGGTGCCCGTCACCACGCCCGGCTAATTTTTTCCATTTTTAGTGGAGATGGGGTTTCACCGTTTTAGCCAGGATGGCTTCCATCTTCTGACCTTGTGATCCACCCACCTCGGCCTCCCAAAGTGCTGGGATTACAGGCATGAGCCACTGCACCTGGCCGACTGCTGCATTCTATAGTAAGTGTATGTTTAGTTTTATGAGAAAATATGAAACTGTCTTCCAAAGTGGGTATACCATCTCGCGTTCCCACTAGAAATGAACGAGAGTTTCTGTTGCTCTGCATCCTTGTCAGCCTGAAGTGTCAGGGTTCTGGATTTTAGCTGTTCTAATATGTGTGCTGTAGTATCTTGTTTAATTTGCGGTCAAAGACGATCCCGCAGTAGTGGTGTGACATTCTCTTATCATCCACATTGGTGACATGGTCTTCTTTTTCTTTGTTTTAAAGTGCTATTTTGGGTTCAGGGGTACATGTGCATGTTTGTTATATAGGTAAACTCATGTCCAGGGGGTTTTGTATACAGAATATTCCACTGTGTGATCGATTCAATATCTAGACCACCTGTCCATCTTTGTCTGTAGTCCATATGACTTATTACTTTCTGTTCATTAATTTCTAATTATAGGTGTGTCAAGTAACAATTGCTTAGTCTAATTGGTGTGTTTGAAAAACTGGTAATTTAAGGTTTTCTCTGGTATGTTCTTTCTCCAGAGAAAATTTATTTTTACTCTCTACCATATACTTAGGCCATTTTATTCAAACTTGATAATGAGCTTGTTTGATGTTACCTATCATTTGTTCCTAAGTGGTCACACATTTCTAGTATTCGATTTCACTGAGAGCCTCAACTCTTTAGCCTGGGCTTTCTATTAAGACTCTTCCTCATTGATAGGCACTGTATGCTCATTCTTGTCCTCCCACATCGTAACGCTGTTGCAATATTTTATAGGATTTCTAAGTTCTTAATTTTCCTTATTTTCTCTTTGCATTCTTACAGTTCGGTCTCCCATTAGTGAAACAAACAAGCAAGCAAACTGTAAACATTTCAAAGAATAAAGCACCAAAGATGACACCTACTTTCAAATGACTTTTATTTTTTTCTGAAATCTTCGGCTGCCTTGTTTACTCTCTGGTGCATTCAAATAGATATTTATGCTGCTGGTATTCAGTTTATTTCTCAAAGAAATATTGATATGAAATAGGCATAATTTTCTTTTTTAAAGAATTGATTCTCTTTTCTCCCCTCACCATCCATCTCTGATTTCTGGGGAAAGGTGATACACAAGACCTACTTCAGGCAAAATACTTTTGGATAAAGCTGATCAGGGTTCACTCAGAAATATCTGAGTTGTAAATTTCTTGTGTTATCTTTTGTATACTGGAAGGGAAAAAAGAGAACATTGATGGCAATAAAACTAAAATACAGGCTTGTTATCTACGTCAAAGAAAATGGTCTAATTATAACAAGAAAGAAAAAAACTTGATAGAAACATTCAAAAGGGGAAGGTTAATTAACCAATCAATATTAAAATGACATCCAACTTAAAAAGAAAAATCTACTGTCAGTTAATTGTCTTTTTCTTTCATTTGAAAGCATTATTTAAAATGGTCTGATTCCATATAAAATTCTTTGCTACTGTTTAGAATCTGGGAATCTCACACATGGTATTTGTTTCTATAAATAACATTTATTATAACAAACATTTCTAGTTTGTATTTACATTAAACAAATGTATTCGAGTAGAAGCTAAGTCAACAGTTTACCCAAGTTTCATAATGGAGAATACCTATGCTCTGAAAATATTGTCAATAGGATCCTGAAGGCATAGACTGAAACATGCAAGAAAAGAATCTAGGAGTTCTATTATTTATACTGACAGTGTTTATACCTGAGTATTTTTCATTTGGGTCAGGCATTTAATTTTTCTGGGCCACGTATTTTCACATCTATTTTATAATTCAAAAAACTGAACCAGATAATTGTACAGTCTCATTCAGTTCACACATTCCATTGCTTCCTGGATTGATGCCTAATTCAATAATATATTAATCACCACACCCCAAGCCATCAGGGAGTGCTAACTAATGGATGAAGGAGAAGCTGAAAAGTATAGTTTCCAAAAGCATAATTTTATACAGTAAAGAATTCACTGTCTCCTTAGCTTTGGTGTAGAAAATGAAAAGCCCACATTGAAGGGCTGCCAAAATATTTATACATAAAAACAAAACCCAGACACTTTGATTCTGTATCTACACAGAATCTGTTATAAGCTAATATGGAATATAGTTATTTCTTGATACAAAATATTAAAAAATCTATTTTAATCAGAATTCTTGGTTATGTGATAAATACCATGAAACTTCATGGTACTGCATATATAAATTATATTTAATCTTTTTTTAATAGTGTGACTTTTACTTTCTCATATTTCTTTTAGCATCCCCTTTAAAATATTTTTATTTATATTTTGTGACTGATAATGTGTTTCTGCTAAAGTTGGGTTCTTATTAGGAGACTCATTCAACATTTTCGTTATCTACTCAAATTAAATGATGTTTTGGTGACTTTCTATCAAAATACTGGCATAAATTACAACAGCATCAATAGAAATACCTAATGAAAGAATCGTTATGCACAGCTTTATATATTTTATTCAGATTAATTAGATATCTTGGAACAAATAATATATATTATCTAATGATTCATATATATGAAATTATAGTTACTTTTTAAACTAAACATTTGTCAATATTTTAAAGTCTATGATCAAAATTAATATTTATTATAAAAGGGTTGTATAATAGTTACAATTTTTGCTCTTAATATCATCTAATAATTAAAATATCTGCATATTTTTGGTGACTTAGTCATTGGAGATATATTGTTATTTTTAAATAATAGCATTCTCTTTCTTTCCCTTGTTAATTAAAACATTCATGGTTTCCTCTGATTAAATCCACCTTTTATATACTTAAACATAGAAGGCATAGCTCTTTGGGGAAACAAATAAACAAGGTTGATTAATATTGTCTTCATCTAGATTCTCAAGCACATTCCTTCTTTGCCTATTGAACTGACTTTTTAAAGACTCTAGGAGAAGATACAGGATGACTGTTTTTGTCTTTTGCATTTTGAGGCAGTATATTTATATAAACATGAGCATATATATGTAGAGCCTGATTGTTTCAAACTGAACAAATCCATTACCTAGATAAAAAACAAGACATAATTAGCATTGAAGGAACCTGGCATTACATCCAAGGGTTAACATTATATTGCTGACATAGACTAGACTTTTGTTTCCCTGTTTATGCTTTACATAAACAGAGCCACATGCTATGTACACTTTTGTGTGTCCCTTTTGTGCTCAATATTATGTTTCTAATCATGTAGTTGTAATTTACATTTTCATTGCATTCCATTATGAAAATATATCACAACTTATCCATTCTACTGTTGATGTGTATTTGGGTCATTTTCAAGTTTGTGTTACTATAGTAGTAGTACTATGAGCATTTTAGAGCACTTGTTTTGGTGAAAGTGAGTCACACGGCCAAAACTAGAGTTGATGTTACAAATTAAATACTGAGAGGCATGATTCATTGAAAGCCATCCAAACATCGATCAACAATATATCATGCTATTTTTTTCTTTTTTCTTTTTAGAGACAGGGTCTCACTCTGTTACCCAGGCTGGAGTGCAGTGGCACAATCATAGCTCACCGTAACCTTGAACTCCTGGGTTCATGGGATTCTCCCACCTTGACCTCCCAAAGTGGTAGGATTACAGACATGAGACATCACGTTCAGACCTACAGTGCTTTTGATTGACAAGAGTGAGAAAACAGCATTTCTGAAACTGGTCATCTAAATATCTACATTCCAAGATTTTTCTATTACAAAATATAATGAGAAACACATTTATAATAGCAACAAGAATATTTAAATAACTTAGAATTATTCTAAAATGCAAAGGAAAATACAATGCACAATATAAATTTATAAAAGGCAATGAATATGTATGTATGCATATGCATACATACATACATTATGTATACATATATCCATGCAGTGTGTGTATGTGTCTGTGTGTATATATATACATATCATATACCTATATCATACATCTGAGGTACATATGATATATACACCACATACATATATATCACATACATATATAAAATATATACATATCATATATATGTGTGTTTACATAAATATATATGATATGGTTTGGATCTGTGTTCCCACCCAAATCTCATGTTCAATTTTAGTCCCTAATGTTGGAGGTGAGGCCTGATGGGAGACGATTGGATCATGGGGACGGGTTCTCCTGAATGGTTTAACACCATGCCCTTGATGGCTGTCCTTGAGATGGTGAGTGAGTTTTCATGAGATCTGGTTGTTTCAAAGTGTGTAGCACCTCCCACCTCCTTCTCTCTCTTGCTGCTGCTCCTGCCACGTAAGATGCTTGCTCCTGTTTTTCCTTACATTGTGAGTAAAAGCTCCCTGAGGCCTCACTAGAAGCAGATGCTGCCATGCTTCCTGTACAGCCTGCAGAACCATGAGCCAATTAAACCTCTTTTCTTAGAAGTTCCCCAGACTCAAATATTTCTTTATAGCAATGAAAGAACAGACTAATACTACATCCAACTTTAAAACTCAAGTTAAAGATAATTTCTAGGTTGAATATTGCATAGGTATCTAATACTGATGTTTTTTTTCCATATATATATATATATGTATGTATATACACACACACATATATGTGTGTTCATATATTTGATTTTTTCTTATTGAATTGAATAGGATGTTAATTACAGATATATGCGTATGTATGTGTGCACATACACAATCCCAAAGACTAATTTTAAAAATAATTGTATTTTGGTTTTTTGATAAATACTCAGGTCATCATATTATCTTTATGTTTTCTATTTTTATGCTTGCTTCCTTTGTTTTTTATACAAAGAATTCTCCACCTAAACAAATGATGTGGAAAACATACCACTATTTTTCTTTAGTCTGAAACAAATAATTCCCGAACAATCAATCCTTCATGGTTTGATAAATACTCTCTTTGACTTCTCAGCCTGAGTCATTTTTATGTGATTATTTTTATTCTATTTAAATTCATACCTTGACTACATCTGTATTCAAGTTGCTTGTTTTGAATTCTCTTTCAGTAAGTGAATTCTCCATGGAAATTCTTAATTTCACCGGATTTCAAATTGATTGTTAAAGATTCATACATACATTCACAAATCATTTCAATCCTCCACTCAATCTTATGCATGTCTCCTACTCCTTAAAAATGTGATAATTGTGTTTTCTTTCATTTGTTTTTGGTAATATTTGACTATATTAATAATCTTTTAAAAATATTTATGCTATTGGTAAAATATATTATTTACGTTTTCTACAGGGTGACCTCAGTAGAGGGAGTTTTAATAATCAAATGGATAGAATGACCTGCTCTGTGGATACTGGTCATCCTCTTTCACCAGCCACCCCTCTCATCGCCTAGTGAGCTCATGAACATGGTGATCATCATGGCAAGGATGGTAGTTACGTGTGGGCTAAGTAACATGGACTTCCACTCACTAAGGCTGCTGTGGTGCAGCCACTGCTGAGTGCCCCGGTTGCCAGCAGCAGAGACCAACACTGAGTCCCTGATAAAGCACTATTCCATGGCAAGCTGATTACATTAGACTAATTGATCACGGAAGTAGCAACATTTTGTTTTTATCAGAATAGACACTTACTCTCAATATGGACTTACCTTCCCTTCATGTAATGCTTCTGCCAAAACAACCATAATATATTATGGTTTTTCGTAAATACTCAGGTCGCCATATTTTAGGCATTGCCTCTGATCAAGGAATATAAATAATCCCATAGTTGTTGAATTTATTCATTTTACTATGTTCCCCACAATCCTGATAGTGTTTGATAGAAAAGTGGAATGGCTTTTGAATACCAAGTTACAATGTGAGCTAGCTGGCAATATCTTGGAGGGCTAGGATAAAGTTATTCAAAAGGCTTATATGCTCTAAATCTACATCCAATATATAGTACTTTTCTTCCCCATAGCCAAGATTCACTGGTCCATGAAACGAGGGCTAGAAATGGGAGTGGCACTACTCACTATTTTACCCAGTGACCAACTATCAAGTTTTGCTTCTTGTACAATTTTATGTTTTGCTAGCGTAGAGGTCTTAGTTCCAAAGGGATACGTGATTTCACCAGGAAACACAAAAATAATTCCGTTAAATTAAAAGCAAGGACTATGTGGACGCTTTGGGCTCTTCATGCTTCTGAATCAACAGGCAACGAAGGGAGTTATGGTGCTGACTGAAGTGACTGATCCTCACTGCCAATAGTAAATTAGACTTACTGAACAAAGAAGGAAAGAAGTGTATGCCTGGAATACAGGAATTTTTATTTTTATTTATTTATTTATTTATTTTTGAGACCGAGTCTCACTCTGTCGCCCAGGCTGGAATGCAGTGGCGAGATCTCGGTTCACTGCAAGCTCCGCCTCCCGGGTTCACACCATTCTCCTGCCTCAGCCTCCTGAGTAGCTGGGACTACAGGCGCCCGCCACCACGCCCAGCCGGAATGCAGGAATTTACAAAATTTACAAAAATTTTTTTGTATTTTTGGTAGAGACGGGGTTTCACCGCGTTAGCCAGGATGGTCTCGATCTCCTGACCTCATGATCCGCCCGCCTCTGCCTCCCAAAGTGCTAGGATTACAGGCGTGAGCCTCCGCCCCCGGCAGGAATGCAGGAATTTTTTTTTTACCGTGTCTGTTAGTATTACCTTGCCTTATGATTAACATCAATGGAAAACTAGAGCAATATTATCCAGGCAGGACGACTAATGGCACAGACTCTCAAGAATGAAGCTTTGGGTCACCCTACTAGGTAAAGAACTGTGACCAGCTAAAGTGTTGCTGAAGGAGAAGGGAACACAGAATGTTTAGCAGAAAAAAGTAGTTAAAAATACCAGGTATGACCATGTGAGTAGTTAGAGAAATGAGGACTTTAATTCTCATGAGTACTTTTTCCTTACTTGGTTATGAATACGTGTGTGTATGTATATATGTGTATGTGTGTATGTATATGTATTTTATTTCCTCTCTTAATCTTTTATCAGATGATTTAAGATGTATTGACTTTATGCCACAGTAATTAAATATTGTTAATTTTGCATCACAGGATATAAGTTATGGGATATCAAAGAAAATCAGGAAATTTACCTCCTCTTCTGGGGAAAGACTAGTGCATTTTTGTTATATGAAGAATATTTTGATTGTTAGGAAGAACTGTGATCTTGTTACTGGCTTCATCTGAAGATTAGGCAGGGTATAAAGAGATATATATAGGTGCCAAATTGACTAAGGGTGGACTTATAATGGTTAATCTTATCTGCCAATTTGACTCGGCCATGGGAAACCAGATGTCTGGTTGAACATTGTTTCTTCCTGTCTCTGTGTGTTTCCAGAATAGATTAACATGTGAGTTGATGTACTGAGTAAAGGAGATGCCCTCTTTGATATGAGTGGACGTCATTCAATCTGGGGAGGGCCTGAAAAGGCCAGAAATGAGGCATAAACTCAAACTCTGCATGATTCTTTAAACTAGGACATCAATCTTCTCCTATCCTCAGGGATTCTGCTTCTTAGTTCTCAGGCCTTCAGACTTGAACTGGAATCTACACCATTGGCTCTCTGGATCTCAAGCAGTCAAACTAAACCACCAGCTTTCCCAGGTCTCCAAGTTACAGATGGCAGAATATATGACTTCTTAGTCTCCATAATTCCTTGAGTACACCCATACACACAGATGCACACACACACACTATATATATGTATATAATCTCTTATTGGTTTTGTTCTCTAGAGAACCCTGACTAATACAGCTACCCTAATGAACAGGAAAAAAAAATGGAACAATCATAATTGTTTCACTCATAAGAGGCAATAACTTAATTGGTAACAATTTGTTTATGGTTTCCAAAGTACTGAAGTACATGAGCAGGCAAAATTAATGGCCAGGTCCAAAGAATCCTAAATTGAGGGCTATAGTGGAATCCCAGATCCTCTTCCAGTTTGAAACCAGAGCCATTCCATGGGCTCTTTTTTTTTTTTTTTTTTTTTTTTTTGAGATGAGTCTGGCTTTTTCGCCCAGGCCGGAGTGCAGTGGCGCTATCTCTGCTCACTGCAATCTCCGCCTCCTGGGCTCACTCCATGGGCCCTTTTAAATAAAGAGAAGGCTGAATTTTCTTAAGAAAGAACTCAGTGGAAATTGCAAAAGTAATCTTGCAGATAGGCTTTTCCAAAGGAACTTCAGATGTTTTCACAGTGGAAAGCATTGGAAAAAAAAAAAGCATGGACATGTTATCTCAAAGAGATGCTGATGCTTAGGGACCCAAAACACCACAGTAGTGCACCAGCCAAAATTTGGGTTTTTCACTAAGATGATAATTGAAATATTTGCCTAAGTTTGTCTCATGATGGGCCAGCTGTTCTGTAATCTCATCTTGTTATTGAGTGATATGCTCCATATGCATACTTGCTAACTTGTAGAACTCCACATTATTCCTTTACCTTTGGAGCGAAGTTCATTATAATAGGATCAATCAAGTGAACTTTCTTCTTGACTAAGTCAGTACAGTGAAACTAATATCACATTCATGGAGAAATTGTAGAAAAAAAACATCACAATCAGAGACTTGAAAGGTATAAGGCTACTGATTTTTCTAAAATGTGTATTTCACTTCTTTGGCTAATGCAAAACTGTTTGAGATTATTTTAAGTTTAATCAGGTGCTATCCCTAATTGAATCTGCAGCTCCACATGTACTACAGAAAACTGACATAATCTCTGGAAACTTGTTTGAGGCTATCCATCTGTCAAATACAATTAAAAAAAAATTAATGATAAATATCACCAGGCATTCTTTTTTTCACCTAGCAAGACTAACAATAGAACTTTATTGTTTTAATTCACAACAACAATACCTTTTAGGGACTAAAAATTTCACAAGATATTAAATTGTTTCACTGTATTGATGAAGTTAAGCTACCTGGATTTTATGAGTGGGGGTTGCAAGCAACTTAAACACTAAGACATGTCATTTCCAGAGCATGAGAAAATTCCCAATAATATTCCAGGGTCTGGAACCCCATTTAGTTGCCTGGATCTCAGAGGTTTGCAACAGCTGAGATATAACCTTTAAATAATAGGATAAACAGCTCTGACTTGGACAGCTTACTACTATGAAACAGAAATATTATGTATATCATGGCAAGGTAAGGTAAGAAATCACAGTGTAGACCCTAAAATCATTGAATGCCCGATTTTAAACAGTAATTCTTCAGAGAAACTGATTCTGGCTTATAGCTAGATTCTGTTAGGTATTGAATGCCTGATTTTGGCTTGCTATGAGACCCAATAACCTTAGCTGCACATAATAACCATCATTTTGGATGTTGTATGATCAAAATTGCCATTAAACCGGGTATGGTCATCAGCTCCCCATCTTTAAGTGGAAGTGCTATATATGAGGTACTTCCTTCTGTTGTATTGTCAAATTTCCCTGTATTCATCCATACGTCCTCCTGGACAGTTCCTTATCACCAGAAAAGCTAACAATTGGTTTACAGATATTCCTACGAGATACCCTATCCCTTGTTGAAAATGGAGAAACTGAAGTCATTGTAGAAATAGCTTGAATGAAAGTAGAGAAAGTAAAATTTCCTATCTGCCAGAAATTCTAGTCATTCATGGGGTTGTCCACTTTAAATAAAAAGAGAGATTGCCATAAATAGAAATCTACCCTTGTTATGGTTGAGGGTCTCCAGGTTCTTGGCGTATTGAGCAAAGAATTGGACAAAATGCACAAACAAAGCAAGAAAAGAATGAAGCAAAAAAAGCAGAGATTTATTGAAAATGAAAGTACTCTCCACAGGGTGGAAGCAGGCCCGAGCATAGGGGCTCAAGAGCCCTGGTTACAGAATTTTCTAGAGTTTCAATAACTTCTAGAGGCTTCCCATTGGCTACTTGGTGTATGCCCTTTGTAAATGAAGAGGATAAAGTCAAGTTACAAAGTCATTTACTCAGTATGCCCCCTAAGTAAATGGAGAGGATGTTACTGAGTGTGTATTGTCTATATAAAAGGAGAGGATAAAGTGAAGTTGCAAAGCCATTCACATTCCTGTCATTGCTGAAGTGTTTCCATTTGATTTAGTTCTAGGAAGTCATCGTAAATTGGCCTTATGTTCCCTGCCTCCAGACCCTATTCTCCTGCCTCACCCTCATTAACAGGCAAAAGTGATCTCACCAAGATGGCCTGACCACTTCCCTCAGCTTGACAAATTGTAGAGAGGTGTCTTTTTGCCTTTACAGCCCTTACAAAATCTCTGGTTAGATGACCTAACCAGAGAGATCTCTCACCTCATTTTTTTCAAAGCATTTAGTTTAGAAAACTTGTAATTGCAATTTTTTTCTGTCCTTTTGAAATATAAGGTTTTTTGTTTTGTTTTGTTTTTCAAAAAGCCTTTTGACAGTTTACAACCCAGTACTTTCTTTCTCAAGGATCTCAAAGCCATCCCTTTGAAATGTAACCATTAAAAAGATAGTGTTCCTATGCTAGTCTCTGAAGGAAGGTAGGGGCCTAACTTCAGAGGGCCCCTTGTTCCAAGTTGTAAAACTATCTCCTGTCATGAAGATAAAAGAAAGTTTACTTTACTTTTGGGTAAGACCAATTACCAAATATGAATGACATATAATCCCCTCATACCAGCTTTTAAAAATTCTCTCATTATTTTTGTCTTCAGTTCAGGTTGCTTTTTTGTTTTTCTCTTTCATTGCAATAGCCTTAAATAGTTTTCCTTAAATGTTTAACTTTGTCCAGTAACATTTTTACTTCCACAGGTCAAAGACTTGGAAGCAAAAACATTATAAAATTTAATAACAGAAAGTCTGAAAAATCCAGTCTGTGGAAGAAACTCTGTGAATGGCCATATATTTTCAGAATATTTTTGTCTGTGTGAATGTACACACACACACACACACATCTTCAGAAAATGCTTTTAATAACTAGTTGAAGAAGACTCCATTATTTGAAGGTCAGTCAGCTTTTTTTTTTTATTCTACTGATACTGGGCTTAGTCAACTGGCTCATAAATAAAATGACCATGTTGATAGTGATGGATCTTATTCACAAGATTAACCACAGGGATTACCTTTTACAAAAGTTTATCTAGTTATCACCAGTGACATTCCTGACTATCCAAATGCAAAGGCTAATGCTGACCCTGAGCATAACACCATCCTCTGATAAACATTCTGCCATCTCTTGGCAAGTTGATGAGTTTGGGGTCTTTCATCACGGAGGAGTGTGAGTTTTCCTTTTTTTTTTTTTTTTTTAAAAAAAAAATGCTTTCCTCCTGGAAGACTTTTTCACTTCAAACCAATATTTAAATGCCTTATTCTCAGTTATTTTGCTCTACAGGAAAATACTTCAAATCATTTACAACAAAGGAAGTGAGGCAATGTACTGACACCGGTCATAAGTGATTGCCGAAAGACTTATAAAAGATGCAATTATGTCGTCAGGTGGTGGTTGGAGTGCCATACTACACGATAATACTCTTTGAATAACGGTATGGGTCTGAGAACAATGGGGCGGAAATAAAAGCCATAGAACTCTAAAATCATTATAATGCAAATACGAGGGTGTACACATGCTCATGAACTCATAGACAAAAAATAGTTGGGAAATATATCAAGTTATGTCTCCATGAGTGTGTCTGTGTGTATAGAAAACATTTGGACCTCTATATAAGTGTGTAATTATCAATTTTTATTGGATATGTATTTATTTTAAATTAGAACCTGCATGTGTTAAAATGCAGGTGGGTTTGGTAGCCATTAACACCAAATCCACTATGTGCCAAGCTTTTATTGTTCTAGCGTGTCACTTCATACACGTTAGATGCTCATTTACTGTTTCTGGAAATAAGATTAAAAGTGGCATATAAGAGAATAAATTATAGCAAATCAGTAGTTATTTTACAACACTTTGTTTCTTAATTATTTTATATTTTGTTTTGGTTAAAAAATCTATACTAATCATACTCCGCAGTGACTCAAAGGCAAGATAATCACATACAAAATTACTTACTGTGAACCATATGATTCTTTTACCCCCTGCGTACATAACAGTTTTCCCCACTTTGCAAACCTAATCGTTAATCAGCGTGGATCTTTTCGAAATTACTTGTTTACACTAGTGGCTATTGAGCTACAGAGTGCACATTCTATTAAAGTGACCCAAAGCCCTCACAGCCAAAGCAGAAAAATCGTGCAAAATTGCATGAGAGGGAACTGACAAATGCCTGTCTAGACACCCTGGGAACATTGGCATCATGAGGTTACTTATTAGGTAGACCCCATGACATCAATGATGACACTAATAATAGCTCTGGCCTACATAGAACTATGTCTTTTTAAAGGTGATATGAATACATCATATAAAGAATAACTAGCTTCAAATTTAAGTACAGTGACAACTGTATCTTGAAGAATTGATCTGTGATTTTCTCCTCTGTTTTCCTGTGGCTCTCTATTCTATCACTACAACTCCTAGCCTTGTGTATTTTCTTCTCCTAACACATAATGAGATGCCATATCTAAGATTCAAAGAAAAGACAGGGAACTGAACTTTTGAGAGAGAAATATTTACATAATTGCAATAAATATGTTTTTTCCTTTATACTAGATATGACTTTGCTTGGAGAAAGAAGAGGACTCATTTGAGGAATCAGGTAAACTGAAGAGAAAAGATATGAGAAGGACAGAAAACTGCAGGGAGCTGATACACAGTGTGGCTGTTTTCTGTCAATGAGCTCCATTTAGCCAGAGACAAACCTTGCAACCACCAGTTATCTGATAGGTTTCCTGTGGACAGCCTCCTATGTGATAGTCATGCACACTGCAAGCAGCATCCTTTTCCCATAGCAAATGTAGTCTTGGGAAACATGAGTATGGTTGCTATTATAGGAAGAATCAAGAGAAATGTTCCCTATGAATTAAAAAAGAGAATACCCGAAGTAATAATGAATAAAATCACAAACAGACTATTTGAAACAACTGGCAGGAGTGATGAACCCTGGTTAATGCCATGAAAGACAAATAGAACATAAATAGGCAAAATTTAAAAATCAAGGTGAAAATAACTGTAGACAAAAAAGAAATTCTTAAAAATCCCAAGTAACAGTTTTGCACAACTTAAAGCAATTAAAATGAAAATGTGAATTTAAAAGATTTTCAGAACAAATATATAATTCTAACCACTAAATTGAAAACAGATAACTTTGCACTCTATGAAAGTTAAAAATAAAAGAATAAGTATTTGTAGGCATTCAAATTTAAAGATAAGGAAAGCAAAGTTGATTGGTTAACTGAATATCATATTAGGTAGAATTAATGCCAAAAACATTTCATAAGGTAAATACTGAACTTTATTCTGCTAAATGTTACAATTCACAATTTAAAAAATTATACCTAACTATGCAACAAATATAAAGGCAACATTTGATTCCTATTAGAATGGATTAATTGAATCCATTAATTAAGGAATTAAGTGGTCAACAATAACAACAACAAAAAAACTGAAAAGAAGAAAAACTGAAAATTTAAGAAATATAACCAATAAGGTAGATTGATGATATGCTGTGTGTGCATATGTAATATGTGTATGTCCATGTATACACAATAATTATTACCAAAAACAAGAAAAATAAGTGTTATATAATAATTGTAATACAGTGATATCTTCTTAACTAATTATAATAGAATTAGAAATCAATAATGAATCAGAAATCAAATACAAGTTTCTATCTGAAATTTAACACAAATCTTTCTTTTTCAATAGCTGTTATGTCAAAGGAGGTTTTAGAAAGAATGATAATTGAAATACTAGTTACAGGACACTTGGGTTGAATGCACAGCAATACTCACAGAAAATTCTGTACCTTGTATGGTTCTTTCAATAAAAATAAATTATGAAATCATACAGATGAGGTGTGCAACTCAGATTATTGAAAAGAGAGCACACATTTATAGAAGGAAAAAAGAATGACAAAATGATAAATATAAATGCAGAAATTAAGAGTTACAAAAGAGAAAAAAATACGTAATTAGTTGAGAACCAAAATTCCAGATTATATGAAAAATAAAATTAAATTCTAGCTAACCTAATCATGCAAAAGGGAAAATGCACTAATATACAAATGTAGAAAATATTCTGACTAAAAAAAAGAACTGAACTAACTTCAAAGATGACGTTCCAGTTGACACAAGAATGCATCACATTCAGAATTTACCAAAATGAAGTAAAAACAAACATCCTATCAATTTACATCACTAGACATGGTCATCTTTGGCATTTATTTGCCAGGGAAATCTAGCAGCACTATCATTTTTTTTCTTTCTCTCTTCTTCTCTTCTCTTCTCTGCTCTTCCTTCCTTTCTTTCTTTTTCTTCTTTCTTTCTTTTTTTTTTGAGACGGAGTTTCGCTCTTGTTGCCCAGTCTGGAGTGCAATGGTGCCATCTCAACTCACTGCAACCTCTGCCTCCCGGGTTCAAGAGATTCTCCTGCCTCAGCCGCTTGAGTAGCTGGGATTACAGATGTGCACCACCACTCCCAGATAATTTTGTATTTTTAGTAGAGACGGGGTTTCTCCATGTTGGTCAGGCTGGTCTAAAACTCCTGACCTCAGGTGATTAGCCCACTTCAGCCTCCCAAAGTGCGAGGATTACAGGTGTGAGCCACTGTGCCTGGCCAGCACTGTTACTTTCATAGTGTTATATGAAATATGCTTCCCAATGATAAAGTGATTATAAAAATTCCCATGCATAATTGTCCACGAGAGCAAATTGGAAGTCATCTCTGGTTGTGATACACCGATTACTGATGGCCTAAGAAAAGTGCTGAGACATATGATGGCCGGTTGCAATGCGACACTGGAAATAACCTCTGGAGAATATGGCTGTGTTCAGAATGGAACTATTTACAATTGGCAACGGAGTAATTTCTATCACTATAGTGGCAAAATAGTAAGAAACTATATCCACAGTTAGATTTTCTCAATGTTCAATAATCATTTGTATCCTTAGGGGCTGTTTTAAAGCATATGCCCTTAATCATGTAATTCAAAATATGGAATGGAGCCTTTGAAAAAGTTGTTTTTTAGAAAAGGTAATATAGTGTTAAAACATTTAAAAGGTTCAAAATAAAACAATATAAAATAGTATAAACTGAAAACCGTCTTATACACATTTCTGTCTATCCCATATCTACTTCCCTGACCCTGGAGAAAAAAAAAAAGTAAGTTTCGGAAATTTTTTTCCAATATTTCTTTATGCAAATAAAACATATTTTTTTATTTCCTCCCCTCTTTGTAGTGTATAACATATGCTGTTCTCAGCCATCTGTATGCCCTTTATCAATGTATCTTGATAATTTTTATACAACTGTAGTGATCTTCATTTTTGGGTGTGTAGCTGTTAAGCATTCTTTTTTTTTCTTTTCTTTTCTTTTTTTTTTTTGAGATCCAGTCTTGCTCTGTGGCCCAGGCTGGAGTGCAGTGGAACGGTCTTGGCTCACTGCAACCTCAGCCTCCCGGGTTCAAGCAATTTCCCTGCATCAGCCTCCTGAGTAGCTGAGATTACAGGCACCTGCCACCACCCCCAGCTAATTTTTGTGTTTTTAGTAGAGATGACATTTCTCCATGTTGGCCAGGCTGGTCTCCAACTCCTGGCCTCAAGTGATCCACCAGCCTTGGCCTCCCAAAGTGCAGGATTACTTGAATATTCTAATTCTAATAAGTGGTTATAGCGTAGTATATTTTAAAATACCCTTAAAGAGAAGCACTTTAATATTTTACATGTTATTTTGTTACTTCAAATAATATAGCAATAAATAATGATGTACAAATATAATTGTGTGTGTATATGGGTCTAATCATAGAATAATTTTTAGAGGAAAAACTACAGAATCAAAAGGTTAATTATAATAGAAGTTGGCAAATTCACCTCATTGAGAGTTATATCATTTTCCATTCTCAAAAGCCATGTTTGAGAGTGCCTGTTTCTCCACAACTTCATGAATAGAATGTGCTGTAAACCTGTCAACTTTTGGATAGTGCTAATCAGATGGAGGAGAAATAATTTCTCTTTGTAGCTTTAATTTTCATGTATTTTATTATGAGTGAGGTTGAGGACCTTTTCATATGTTTTCCTATGATTCATATATTTTAATAACTGTCAGTTTATTCCTCTTGTATACATTTTATTAATGAGCTATTTGTTCTGTTATTGATGTCTAAGAGCCATTTACATTACAAAAATCAATCCTTTGTGGCATGGGTTTCAATTTTTGTTTTTTAGTTTGCTACTTATTGTTTGCGATTTCATTTATTTTTTTAAAAAATGTGTAACTTTTATTAGTCAAATGTATCAAAAATTTTGTTGTTCCTGTGTTTTTTGTTTGTTTGTTTGTTTTTTGAGACAGAGTCACCACTGTGTCGCCCAGGCCGGAGTGCAGTGGCACCATCTTGGCTCACTGCAACCTCTGCCTCCTGATTTCAAGAGATTCTCCTGCCTCAGCCTCCTGAGTAGCTAGGATTACAGGTGTGTGCCACCACACCTGGCTAATTTTTTGTATTTTTAGTAGAGAGAGGATTTCACCATGTTGGCCAGGCTGGTCTCAAACTCCTGACTTAAGGTGATCTGACCACCTCTGCCTCCCAACCTGCTGGGACTACAGGCGTGGGCCACCGCGCCTGGCCATAGTTCCTGTTTTTAGCAGTGATTAGAAATACTTGCTCAACTTTAAATTAATATAAAAATATACAGTTTTCAGAAATTTTTATTTTGTTCTTTGTTTTCCCATAACCATTGATTTAAATGTTCATCTATAGTACCACTGATTTGAGATTCTAACTTCCTTATATATAAAATTGCCATAAGTACTTGAGTCTGTTTTTTTGAGTCTGGAATTTATATTCTGTTCCAATATTCTGTTTGTCCATGTATTTGATAGAGCCATACAATATAAATTAGGCAAAGACAGCCTTTCCCCTTGCTTTACTCTTTCAGAGAGATTTTGAAAATATGTTCGTGATTCTTTTCTTATAAAGTTAGAAATTGTATATTTTTAGAAAAAATGATAAATGTATTGAATTGCATTTGAATATAATAATTAATAAATAGATAAATGGCATGTTTGTCATGTTTATCCTTTTTATTGGAAATTATGGGCAATTTTGCATTTGTTCAAATGTAATTTTTGTTATTCATAAGTGTTATAAAGTTGATTTTTGTTTAAATCTAGAACTTTTTTATTACATTTATTTCTAGACTTTTTGTTTTTTATTATGATTAGACAAATGATATTTTCTTCCATTACATTTTCAAACTTTTGTATAGCAGGTTACTGATGTATGTACAATAATTTTATGTACCACTAATGGAATGTGTTTATTTATAGTAAAAGTTTTTAATTAATTTTTGGACAAAAATAATATTTTTAATTTGAGTATTCATAAATGTTTACATATGTTGATATTAAAACATTTGTACCTATTTCTATATATCACATTCTTTCATTAGCTTAAAGTCTATAGTCCATCATAGAAAATGTTATTTCTTCCTAATATTAGTGGAACTGCTACTAATAAATAATGCGTATTTACTAATTACGATGCTGGCTTAAGAACTGTGTACACATACAAAAATGGGCACACCACACATCTTTACAATTATATATGTGAAAAATGTATGTATGTGTTTGTATGTATTGTGCAGGTAAAAATATACACATTTATATGAAGTGAAATGAATGAATGAATTAATTTTAACTTTTAAGTTCAGGGGTACATGTGCAGGTTTGTTATACAGGTAAACTCACGGGAATTTGTTGTACAGATTATTTTGTCACCCAGGTATTAGGCCTAGTACCCATTAGTTATTTTTCGTGATCCTCTTCCTCCTCCTAACCGCCACCCTCCAGCAGGCCTCAATGTGTGTTGTTCCCTTCTTTGTGTTCATGTGTTCTCATTGCTTAGCTCACACTTATAAGTACAAATATGTAGTGTTTGGTTTTCTGCTTCTGTGTTAGTTTGCTAAGGATAATGGCCCACAGCTCCATCCACATTCCTGCAAAGGACATGATCTAGTTCTTTTTTATGGTTGCATAGTATTCTGTATTATATATGTACCACATTTTCTTTATCCAGTCTATTACTGATTGGCATTTAGTTTGATTCCATGTCTCTGTTATTGTGAATACTGCTGCAATGACCATATGTGTGTAATTGTAATTTCTTTTGTGCATATGTCTATATATGTACAGACACACATATGCATGTAAATATACACAAGCACATACATACATGATACAAGGAAATATTTACTAATACTAGTCTATTTAAGGGCTTTATGTTTTAATTAAGAATTATTCTGTTTTGCCCAATGATTGCAAAAAACTACGTTTTCAATCTTTAGATCCACTAGTATTATAAATTGTGTTTAAATAGCTCTAATATTTAATGATTCTTAAAATACACAGTATTCATGTAATTTTATGTTACTTACACATATATTTATATATGTATTTACATATATATTTATAGCTGGTACTGGTGCTGATTCGTGGTCTCTATCTCTCTAACAGCCTTTTTCAGGTTTTGGCATGATAGTAAGGCCTCTAATTTTTCCTTGAAGCCCTCATTCTCTTAATTCCTTTGAGCAATACACTAGTCTCTTCATCACTCCTTCATCTTGGGCCTACTAATTTTTTTTTATTTCTATGGTATTGAGTGCTCTTATGTAACTATGCTTTTTAAATAGACTTAAAAAATAAATGTTTAATTAGTCCAGATACTATTAGAGTTTTCAAAACATGTGTTTTAACTCTGTAATATAATGATCAATTCTGTCTAGTTCTGTTTTAAAATGTGTAATTTAAAATTTTAAATTACGGCAAATGATTCTGTTGACAGCTATACTTTAAAACGTTACACACATTTTTCAAATGCTTAAGGTACAGGGGAAAAAGGCTTGTAGGTTCCATGAATAATCAAGAGTTCAGAAAACATATTTTCTTGTCTTCCAAGCATCCTTTCCAAGACTTCTTCCTGTTTCAAGATACAAAGAAAATTCCTAATTTTAGAATTCCAGTAAATCTATCTCAGGGCTTTCATTTTAAATACTGGTTGGTTAAGTTTGGTATAAAGTTATACTCATAATATTTGCATCCCTGTGGTATTTGAAAGTAAATATGATTTCCTACTTTTTCTTTATCTGTTTTAATATTACATTATGTAAAAAATGTGCATATCTACAAAATTATAGAGAATAGTTTGGAAGGAAGGCAACTGGACATGTTCAGAGCAATGCCGTTTTGTTTCTGTTTGCCATTTTACAACTGCCTGACCTCAGAATGTACTTGATGCTGCAGACGAAAATTGCTGACACTGATAAAAAAGACTTTGTGCTGAGAACTGAATTTTTCTAAACCTCAGATTCAAGGGATTTTTTTCTAGAAGCCAATGAACTGTTATGATAACACTTTACCACCAATCAAAATAGTAGGTTTTGAGTGAGCTATTGAGTACTAACTTCTTAATTCCTTTAAAAGTCAGACTCAAAAATAGCTGGTCAGGACACAATTTCAGATACCTCTGGAATCTGTGTTTCTCAGTTGCCATTGTAAGACCAACAATAAACCCCTTTATTTGGATTTCAGTCTCTGTTACTCTTTGGTTCAGAATAGTGTAATGTGGCACCATTTATAGACTCCCCCGTTCAAAAATCATTAATCATGGCCAATCATCAGTATCTTTGCTCACATTCTTTCATTATTTTATGTTAAAGTAAATCCTAGATATATGTTTTAAACTATGGATAATGCAATAATTATCTCTAAATTTAAGGACTATTAAAAAATAACCAGAATATCATTATCACCCCTAAAATATTTAGTAATAATTAATTGATATTTCTTAATACATTTCAAGTTATTAGTGTTCAATATTCAATTGCATGACTGCCATTAGTATATTAAATATAGTTCATTTATCTTTACAAAACTCAGATTCTTATAATCACTCCATAGAAGAATATAAAAATATTGCTTATTTGACCCATGGCTGCAGAACATATTGTTGTGTATAGGTTTGTTCAACCAACTCTCTTTGAGATAAACATTTAAGTTGGTTCCATCATTTTCTATGAAAAATAGTCCTGTAATGAAGAGATTTGTGCATCTGCCTTTCTATATATTTAGATTTTATATTTAGATAATCCCTTGAGGTAAGATTGTTGCAACAAATGTTAAAGGATATGTAAGATTGGTAAATGTTAACACATTCCCTTCATTAGATATTTATAATATTTCAAGAAAGAGCTATTTTCTCACAACCTCACCAGTAGAGGACGAGTTCAAACTTCTGTCTTTGCCAATCCAGTATGTAAAATTTGGTATCACAATATTTTTTAATATTTATTTTTCTTACTGTAAAATGTGAAACACTTTAGATTTCGGTGAAGAACGACTCACATCGCATTTCTTTTTCTGTGAATTGTCTCCTTTCTCTTTCCTTCCTTCCTTCCCTTCCTTCCTTCCTTCTTTCTCTTTCTTTCTTTCTTTCTTCTTTCTTTCTTTCTTTCTTTCTTCTTTCTTTCTTTCTTCTTTCTTTCTTTCTCTCTCTCTTTCTTTCTTTCTTTCTTTTTTCCTTTCCCTCCCTACCTCCCTCCTTCCCTTCCTTCCTTCCTTCCTCTCTCTCTTTCTCTCTCCCTTTCTTTTCTTTTCTTTTCTTTTTTTTAAGAGTCTTGCTCTGTCTCCCAGGCTGGAGTGCAGTGGCAGGATCTCGGGCTCACTGCAACCTCCACCTCGTGGGTTCAAGCAATTATCCTCCCTCAGCCTCCTGAGTAGCTGGGACTACAGGTCACGTGCTACCACGCCTGGGTAATTTTTGTATTTTTACTAGAGACACAGTTTCACCATATTGGCCAGGCTGGTCTCGAACTCCTGACCTCAAGTGATCCTCCTGCCTTGTCCTCCCAAAGTGCTGGGATTACAGGCATGAACCACCACGCCCTCTGTCTCTTTATTTCTATAGCTCTTGTCCCCCCTCAACTCCCCACTGGGTTGATGGTTTTCTGTGTTTATTTTTAGAAGCATTTCTAGGTAGGACTATAACTGTTTGTCTGTGATGTATTTTACAATTGTGTCTTTCCCCAGTTTGTTTTCTCTTTACTCTGCATATTCCTTTTCCATAACTTAAAAACTTTAATTTATCAAATTTATTTATAATTACCCTTAGTGCTCCAGAGTTTTAATACATAGTTTTGAGGATTATACTTCATTTTCAGGTTTGGTAAATTATAAAAATGATCAGGAATTTTCACTCCTTTCATACAAAGATGAATCTGTTTCTCATTCCTTCAATCTGAAACAACAAAGTGACTTGCAATAATTGTCAATGAGGCGTTAGTGAAGGTGAGCAATAGAAGCAAGAGCAAAACAATCCTCATACCCTGGAGGTTATGATCATCTTGCTCTAGGAACCCAAACAAACCTGGGTTAGCTGGCTTGTTGGTGAGAGACTATTACCCTTGCTGACACTGAGTCAGCCTCCAGATACAGGGTTGAGTCCATCCGGAACCAGCCTGTCCCTAACAGACCCACCAACTGTCTGAAGATACTTGATCAAGCCACACTGAGAGCAGCTAAGCCCAGCCCAGATACGAAAAACTGCCCAGCAGAAGCAAGAACAAAGCATGATTGTTATTTTATTATTACAATTTGAGGTTCTTTAATATTCAGTGATATAAAATTGCTACTTATTGCACATTATAGAGGAAATAAATTTGCAATTTATCCCAGGTTTTTTATGGTTGCCTTCTTTTTTTTTTTACATTTAATTCTGATCCATCTGAAATTTGGCCCTGCATAGAAATGGGTTTAATTGGTAACATTTTGTCTGTATGTGTCCATCAATACCTCACTGATTTGAAGTGTAAACTTTACGGTGATGAGATACACAAAATTGGGAAATTTTCTGAATGTTGTATTCTATTTCACTGATTATGTCTATTCATTTCCAATGCCATACCTCTGTAATTATATAGGTTTTAAAATATGTTTTAATATCTGACAGCACTTACTCGGCTTCTCACTCTGCTTTTGCAGTATGTTTCTGTTCACTCTTTTGTGTGTGTTCTTCCAAATAAGTTTTATAACAAAGTTATTTAGATCCAGAACAAAACAACTCACAGCATTTTAAACAGGTAATACTCAATTACAGATTACTTAAGGGAGAATTACTATTTCTTCAGACTTTAAATTCAAGAAAATAAGCAGATTTTGTATTTGTTTATGTCTCTTTTGCGTCAGATAGTTATCTGGATAAGATAATTTTATTATTTGCCTTGTTAAAATTTTGAATGTTGTATTATTCTTTTCTCACACTGTTAATAAAGACATACCCAAGACTGAGTAATTTATAAAGGAAAGAGGTTTAATTGACTCACAGTTCCATATGGCTGGGGAGACCTCCCAATCATGGCTGAAGGAGAATGAGGAGCAAAGTCACATCTTACATGGCAGTAGGCAAGAGAGCTTGTGTAGAGGAATTCCCCTTTATAAAACTATTAGATCATGAGACTTATTCACTTTACAAGAGCAGCATGGGAACATGGGAAAGATATGGCCCCATGATTCAATTAACTCCCACTGAGTCCCTCCCACAACACTTGGGAATTATGGGAGCTACAGCTCAAGATGAGATTTGAGTGGGAACACAGCCAAACCATATAAGATGTCCCATTCTATTCTGCTTTCTTTTTAAAAATGACTCCTTCTTAACCCTAATATAAAGTTCTGCAGGATGCAGGACTTTGAAAATTTTTTATGAAGATGAGGGGATAATATAATTATTGAAACTCATAAACATGAACCAAAAACAACACTTGGGTTAATAAATATTATCTAAATCAACTCTTATTTAACTTTATGGCATTCTGATATTCATAATGGTGTAAATATATTTTGGACATTCAGTACAGTCAATAAATATTTTGAAGACAACCTGTAGATACATAGGTATGTTTACTATTTTCTGGGTGAGAGAGTCAACACTATTTTACCAAACATTGTATTTTCTGGAATTTTTATAGCCTCAACTGTGTTTATGCTCATTAGTCTGTGCTCATATAGTGAAGAAGTTATTAGATAAAATGAATGTCTTTACAATAAAGGTTCAGAATATATATTCTGCTCTAGGAAGCTTGGATATAAACATTTTTATTCCACACCAGATGGTATAGGCTCAGCCCCATGACAGTAATTATAGATGCATTTTTGCACCATTATTGGTAAGCAAACAAGTATTAAACAGCTTCAACAATACATTTGTGACAAAAAAGAAGCATTTCTGTGCTAATGTGTCAGCTATTACACAGGGAGCTCATTGCCATTAACAATAAAATTTTGGATTGATAGGCTTCTGTAATGTGACAATGCACGTGGGAATTACACTACTCATTCATCATGTGTAATGCTAGAATACAGCAATTTCATGCTAAGAGTTAGTTCTGGATAACATGTTTCCAAGGGCCTAACAGAGAAGACAGCTGTACTTTCCATCATTTCCATTAACTAGATGTTTGATCTGAAAAACCAATAATAAACTATCTACAAG
This sequence comes from Pan troglodytes, assembly GCF_028858775.2. NCBI lineage: Eukaryota > Metazoa > Chordata > Mammalia > Primates > Hominidae > Pan > Pan troglodytes. The sequence continues at coordinate 94,915,980 of NC_072412.2, read as the reverse complement.
GATATGCTGATGAAAAACAATAGCATTATCACAAAAATCTCACAGTATCAAGAATATATGAGAAATTGTATGAAAATAATTTACAGTTGAGTTTAAATTTTAAATAAACAATGACTGTGTTTGCTTTCTTTCATGACTAATACATTGAAAAAGCCATTCATTGAATAGCAATGCATCCATATATTTTCATAGGTTGTTGAAGTTTAGAAAGATAAATATATGATTTCTCTCATAGAATTTTTGGTCTAGTAAGGTATCTTTTTAAATGTTTATATATTATGTGTTAATGTAATATTTATAAAAGACTATTTTGTTCCATAATAAAATATGTTTCCTTCAATTTTTATCTATTGGTTATCTACTACCTAATACTTTAAACTGTAGTTCTTATTAAACTAGAAAGCACTCTGAATGAGTGAACTGAAATTTACAAACATTAGTAAGCAAACACAAGCATGCAGAAAGAAGAGAGAATTGAATGAAACAAAATATTTTTAGTTATAAATTCTATTACAAATTTCAAATATTGATGCTTTCACAGCCAGAAAACCTTTGATTAATTTTCTTTGAATAGTGTAGTTTTTATACAATAAAACATACAAACAATTCTATTACCTCCTATGACATCTTTGCAGGTTAAATATTTGAACTTGCTAGAAACTAGAACACCCCCTCAGAGAAATCACACACACAAACACACACATGGTTTATCAGTCTTCTCTCAAAATTATTTTAGTTCTAAAGCCACACAAAATGTGAGATAGAACTTGCCAATCTAGAACAAATATACAGTCAAATCTCAAAGTACTGCAAACATATGTTTTCTTATTTTGATAAGAATCCACGTTATATATTTGTGCATGCAAGTGCTTGGACAAATGGGATAGTGAGATTTTGACCAAGTCATCTTCTGAGTGCTACGATTTTCCTAGTGAAATAGGAGGCTATATCAGTTAAATAAGATGGAGTGGGGAGTAAAGTTAGAGGTTGAGAAGAATGTAGACGTTATGAACTAAGTACCCAAGAGAGATGTAGAGTGAATAATGACGAAACAAAGTAAGATTTTTGGGCAGCTGAAAGGAAGATGCCAGATTGCATTCAGGATAAACTTTCACTTTTGTAGTTATAAATTACAGTGAACAATGAGTATAGCTATGAATAACTTTTCAGCCAGGTTCTGTTGCACAGTTTTGGATGTTTATTATGGAGAAATTTGTATGTAATCAAAAGTTTGTATGTAATAAAAATAAACAGAGAAATGGAGTTGAGGATACATGAAAGCAATTGATAAAAAGATCTGACTGTGGAATTTCACCTTTAAAAACCAAAATGTTAAAACAAAGTGTTTTTTTAAAGGTGAAACAAAGTATATGAGGCTAGAGATAGGAATAGGGCAAAGCCAACATAATTAATGAAGCTTAAATATTCATTAGTCAAAAGATTTTGGTGTGAGGAAGCTGGAGAGAATACACTCAAAGTACAAAGGCCAATGGACAGCAAGCAGAATGTATGCTTTTGTAATTATAGACAATGTGCTGCCATTGATAAAGACAAACGGTTTGGTTATGACCAAGGAAATAACTAGTCACAATAGGATGAACGACAAACTTATAGAGGAAGACAAATTCCAAGATCTGAGAGTCCAGACTATTGGAAGGACCTCCTACATCTATATAAAATTGACCAAGATTCAAGATCAAGTTAGATTTGGAGATATTGGAGTTAGTTTAAAAATTCATTTAAAAAATGAGAGGCTATTGGCTGCCATAATGAGAGCACATAAGAGTCAAGGCCTGATGGTTTTAGGCCAGTTGGAGAAAAAATGTTCTGGAGGTAACTCTCAGAAAGAGAGCATTTTTTCCACCCAGTGTTACTAGTGCTGTGGTGGAAAACTCACATACTGTCCTACATGAGTCTTCATTAAATTAAACTTATAAAAACAGTCAGTGCCAGTTGTGGGTTGAGTTGTGTCCCTCTAAATCATATGTGAAACTGAACCCCAAGTAGCTGTGAAGGTGAACTTATTTGGAAATAGGGTCTTTGGAGATGTAATCATATTAAGACAAGGTTATTAGGATGGGCCTTGATCAAATATAATCAAAGATACTTTATAATAGAAGAGACGCAGACATATAGACACACAGAGAGAAGGCCATGAGATGACAGGGGCAGAGAGTGGTGTGATGGAGAGAATCCAAGGAATGACACAATTACTGCCAACTACCAGAAGCTGGAAGAGACAAGGAAGAATTCTTCCATAGAGCTTTCAGAGAGAAGTACCTGTGACACCTTGATTGTGGGCTTCTCATCTCCAGTCTTTGAGAATAAATTTCCGTTGTTTTAATCCACCTGGTTTATGGCAATGGATTACCAAAGCCTTAGAAAACAATGCCTAAGACATTTGCAGGGAAATCGATGTTCCCAGGGAAAAATCACGTTTTCTGTCAGAGTGAGAAGGGAAATCTAAGGGACAGAGTTGTGATTTTGGTGGTTATTGGACTAAATTCTAAAGGGCAGAGTGAAAGCGTGTTAGAAATATTTTCTCGCAGTACAGATATCGACTTAATGCTTAAAAATAGATTCTCAGGTTATAAATATACATATTGTCTCATCTAAAAATACAAAAGATAAAGTTTATAAATTAAATTTAATTATTATTTATCTTAGTATTGTGAATAGAATCGGTCTGTTATTTCCAATACAATTAAAAGCTGGAAGGATATAATCATCTTTCTTTCAATAGGTTTATAATAACCTCAATCTATTGATTTCTTTGTTAATAATTAACCAATTTCAAAGAAATATTCTTCATATGTAAAACAAAAAATTATAATAAAAATGAAAAGAAGAACATACATATATTTTATTAAACATGTATAATAGAAATGAAGGACTAATACCCTCATTTCTTTGTCATGGATAATTTTTCACTTTTTAAAGTAAATTTGTTGATGAAAACAAACATAACTTAATTTCATCATAAATCTCAAAGAGGAATGGTAATAAAAGTATGTCCATCTTCCTCTGTTCATTATAAGCTAAATTTATCTATGGGAGATAAGGCTGTTGTTTCAATTCAATTAAACTTGGACATAAACTAAGTATTTCTTTTCCAGAAAATATGAAATAATCAAAGCAAGTTTGAAAATGGTAAGATCCATGTCTCTATAGTTTAAATACATCTGTGGCACATGCTGAAAAAATTTTTGCTGCTATAATGAAGCAAAGGTTCTGGTTACTGTATTTCTAAAATACGTCACACACTAGTCCTTTCACTGCATATACTGTTTGTTATGCTTTGGAGCAATCTTGGTAAATGCTATCATTGACATTTAATTAAAAGGTGGTAGATACTAGCACTGTAAAATAATTCTCCTCTAGGCTTCAAGTGTATCAATTTATCTAATTTATCTTTTTTACTTAATTTAAACTACAGATAGAAATAGCTACATAGAGATACACATAGATACACAGATATTCAAGAGAGGGATGTGAAAGCTGTTAAACAAGTGATACAAATAAAAATATACTGATCTTTGAGCACTTGACCCTATCTCTCTCCCTTTCTGTAACAGTTCCTGTTGGGACCTTGTCTATAACCTAATGATATTCAGTTTTGCTTGTATACACTAAAGCGTTTCTACTTCCAGAACCTGTGATTCCCCGTGAAGTCTTCATCTGCAGGGATCAGTTGAGCCTAAGTACAGGCCAGGTCAGAAGGACTGCATAGTTAATGATCCCAGTAGTGCCCTTACTCAATGATAGAAAGGAATTGGTGAGTAAATTACTGCAACTCTTGTTCTTTGAGAGATAAAACCCTGAGTGTATTTCATGTGGTCTTTCAGAGGTCTCGGTATTACTAAACACCAATTCCCCACAGTGGTCATCTCGTAGCACACACTTATTGGCTTCCTTTCTTCCTTTCCTCTCATTCCCTCATTCTTTTATCATTCAAATAAACTACTAATATTTGAATTCATTCTTGTTATAATACCTATTTGACATTTAGCAAAGAACACCAACACAGATACTCTCATCTTTTTGATCACTATCAATCCCTACTTGCCACTTCCACTACATTTCTTTCACCTCAAAAAAATAATAGTAATAATCCTGACCCGAGTTTACTCTTCAGCTTATGCCCAATTGCTTCATTCCCCTTTGCAGCAAAACTCCTTGGACCTATTGCTTAAATTTACCTGTAATTGACAGAACACACTCTTATTTTTTGCTTGTATTAGTCAGAATAATGACCTCTGAAAGATATTAACTCCTTATCCCTGGGACCTGTGGATATTAACTTGTAAAGAAAAAAGATGTGTTTACGTCAGGGAACTTGTCATGGAAAGATCACTATTAATTATTGAAGTAGGTCCTCAATTCAATCAGAAATGTCATTATAGGAGACAGGCAGAGGGAGATTTGACACATACAAAAGAGAAAATGTGATGGGAGACTGAAGGGGAGATTGGAGTGATGTGAACACAAGCAAAGAAAACCTGGCAGGAGCTGGAGGAAGCAAGGAAAGCTTCTCCCCAGAGCCTCTGGAGGGATCATGTCCCAGTAAAACTCGGTTGAACGTCTGATCTCCACTATTGCGAAATAATAAATTTCTGTTGTTTTATATCACCAAGTTTTTGATAATTCGTTAAGGCAGCCACTGGAAACTAGCACAATGCCTATGTCAAAATTTGCTCCTCAATAACTTTGCTGATATTTCATCTATTAATGTTGACTATTCCATATTTCTCAGCTCTGGATACTCATCTATTTCCTGTCTAGAATCTTTCCTTTTATAATCTCATCAAATTTTATCTTTAAAAATTATATTTTTGCCAATAATTTTCATTTTTTTCTAGATTGCTGCTTTCAATTGCAAATTCATCTAACCGGTTGACATACAGGCCTAATAGATATATCAATGTCAAATCAAACTCCGGTCTTTCTTCCTTGAAACTATTCCCCATGCCCCACCTCATCCTCCTTTACTCAAAGTGTCCCCCTTGTACTTATTTAAATATAATAATTTGGGGTCATATTGTTTTTCTTTCTCTCTTTCTTTCTTTCCTTCTTTCTTCTTTTTTTTTTTTTTTTCCCAAACATGATCAATACCTCAGCAAATCTGCTTGGCACCACCGTGGAAATACACCTAAACTGTAACCACTGATCATCACTCTGATTATCTTGGTTCAAGCCAATAGCAACGTTTCTCCAAACTATTACACTAGCCTCCTTCTCCTGTCCTTAGAAGGGTACATTCTATACTCCAGGCAGCCTCTAAGGTGATACCTTGAAAATGCGAGCCAGTTAATGTTACTATTCTGCTTTAAGCCTTGTAGTGATTCCCCATTTTATGCAAAGAAACAGCCAAAGTCACTGTAAGGGACTAACAAGTCAGGCTCCCATTACCTCTCACACTTCATCCCCCACTATTTTTCTACGGATTACCCCTTTCAAGGTCACCTGGGCCACCTTAATGTTTTGTTTTGTTTTGTTTTAATAATCCAAGGGTAATCCTTTCTTGTCTCCTCTTGCTTTGACTGTTCCTTTTATCAGGGATGCTCCTCTAGATATTCACCTGCCTAACTCACTTCAAATATTTGCTTAAATTCCACCCTATTAATAAAATCTACCATTTTCATCCTATTTAAAATGAAATAACAACCTATTTCACATCCTATCCACTCATTTCAGCACTCATGATACAACTCATCCTCCTCCAGTTTTCCAAAACATTAAAAAAATTAACATATTATTTACGCATGATATTTACTTTTCGTTTTCTCCTCACACCACATTATGTAGGCAAACCAGTAACATATATGTAGCATTTTCTCTTTAAACTCCTGATCTACTTAGGTTCCTCGCACAGCGTCCTTCACAGAACAGGCACACAGCCAATATTTGACTGACTGAGGCAATTAACAAAGAATAGCTATTAACATTTTCATTTCTATATATCAAGATCACAGGAATTTCGATTTCTGAAGTGCAAGAAACATTTTTATTTACATTTCCACAGTTCTTTTATTGTTAACACTATCACATTTTAAGACTTAAGAACCTAATTGATGAACACACTTAAAGTCATCAAAAAATATACGTAAATACCCATAGTTGCTGGGTAAAATTATTAAAAATTTATCAAACCAAAGGCTTAATTATCTAGATTTATGTTCTGAAACAAATCTGTTAGTTTGTGACTCTCATTCATTTAATCCAAATGCTCATTCTTCTTATCTCTGTCCACCTCCTTTATATTGTTAAATCAGTTTCACTGAAAGTTATAGGCTCAAAATAAGTTATTAGTTCTTAGTGACCCTATCATTAGATAATTATTGAATTACACCTTGATTGTTAATTTTCAAAATGAATTGATGCTCATTACCACTCAAATTGTTTGCTCTCCATAATAAAATATGAAAATATGCACTTGCCCAGAAGATAAGAAAAATAAATAAAGCCAGTTGAGTATGAGCATAAAAATGTAAGATGTGGAGACTCTTATAATGAAGCATTTATACCCTTTGAAATAAATGCAGGTGCTCTCCACCTAAATATTATCTTTGAAAAACCTTCTAGTTTTTGAAGAAAAAGTGGATAAGTATATTTTTAGAATGTAGAACAATACTTTGTTTGTTCCTTTGTTTAAAAATATTGTTTGAGCTACAACCATCCAAGCCAAACCAAACTCATATGTGAAATGGATTTGGCCTGCAGGCTACCAATATGTGACTGCATTACTCCATCATCTCCAGAAAAATGACAACCCATTAATCACTGAAATTTTCTAGGTTAGCAAACATTTAATAAGATTAAAAAGTGTTTGCAGTATTCCTTAATCTCTAAAACCTAGTCCACACTTTATTTTCCACATACCTAGTCCCAACCCTTAATAAAGAGTAGTCAAGGAGAGTGATTTCCTGATAGTTTATGATTAACTCATGGTCATATTTCCTCTGCATTTTATTAATTCATGTTTTGATTTAAACAATGTACCTGTTTACCTACCTGAGTTTGTAATCTAGATGCATATGTATGAATAAGTACCTGCTTCGTTTTCGTTCTAGAGTGTCACATCAATACAAAACAGTAGTAACATTAAAGGCATAGGCAACAAAAAAAGTAGACAAAATTGGACTTCATGAAAATTAAAAATATTTGTCCATCAAAAGGTATTATCAAGAGAGGAAAAAGATAATTCACAGAAGGGGAGAAACTATTTGCAAATCATGTATCTGATAAGGGATTGATAAACAGAATATGTAGAGAACTACTAAAATTCAACAACAGAAAAACAGCCAGATTCAAAAGTAGGCAAATGACTTGAGTAGATGTTTCTCCAAAGAATATGTAAAAATGGCCAATAAGTATACAAAAAGATGTTCAACATCACTAATCATTAGATAAATGAAAATCGAAGCTACAGTGAAATACCCTTTAGGATGACAATTATCAAAAAAAAAGAAAACAAAATAGAATATAGCAGATGAAGATGTGGAGAAATTGGATTCCTTGTGCACTGTGGGTAGGAACACAGAATGGAACAGATTCTACGGAAAAGAGTATGGTAGTTACACTTATGGCTTTGAACCCCCCTCAATTAAAAGCAGAATCCTGAAGAGATACTTGTACACTCATGTTTTTAGCAACACTATTTACAATAGGTAAATGTGGAAGCAACCCAAGTGCCCAAGGACAGTTACATGGATAAGTAAAATATGGTACACATATACCATAAAATACTATTCAGGCTAGAAAGGAAGGGAATTTTGACACATGCTACAACATGAATGAGTATTGAAGACAATATGCTAAGTGAAATAAGCCAGTCACAAAAAAGACAAAGACTGTATGATTCCACTTACATGATATACTTAAAGTAGTCAAAACTATAGAAAGTTGAAGAGTCGTTGCTAGGTGCTGGGTGAGAGAGTTTATAAGAATTTATTGTTTAATAGATATAGACTTTCAGTTTTACAAGATGAAATGAGTTATGGAGATGAGTAGTAGTAATGTTTGCACAATATGAATTTATAGAAGACCATTTTAAGTGGATAAGGTTGCAAATTTTATGATACATATATTTAATCACAATAAAATACAAATAAGTAAATAAATAAAACATAAAACAAATCCCACAAATAATTTACTGCAAACTGGTGGCTTTACACTGTGGTTTAAAGGTATTCAAGGAAAAATATGAGGCATCATTACCATCCTTGGCTTCCTGCTTAAATAATTGTTGATAGAATAACACTAAAAACAACACTGAAAATGAAGCAGTTTAACACAAAAAATATTTTGTATTGATCACACTCCATATTCAATGAAGGTTGTTATAAAAAAAAATAAAGGTACCCTACAATGGCACTCAGGGACTCAGTTGAATCAGTCTCCCCTTCTAGAATGTTCCTGGGTATCATAGTAGGAGAAGGAATAGGATTTGCTCACAATATGTTGTTCAAAATGAGATACTTGGCCATGCCTAACATCAAGGGGCAGGAATATGTTAGACTGGAGATTAACTGGTGAGACCCACTCTCTGTGCCTGACTGGAACTAAGGCATTTTTTTGTTGTGAATTTATTCCTTTCAGAATATTTTGTTTTCAATGAAGTATATTGACCTGAAAACAGTCAAATTTTCTCAAAATTAAAATTTTTGTAAATATTGTATTATTCTTAAATGTCAGTTTAGAAATGTAAGTTTTCATATTCCAAATCATATTGTGTTGATAGGAAGTATATTTTTGTTTCATTATCTATCTGTCTATCTGTCTAGTGACAGATATTATCTGTCACTATATTATCTGTCACTGACAGAATATTATCTATCTGTCTAGTGACTTCAGTGTGTATGCATGAAGCTTCACATAATACAATTCTTCAAGAAACTTAAAGACAACCAGAAATTTTAGAGGATAAATTACTTTACAATAACTTAGACCTTGCCTGTGAAATGTGTGTGTGTCTCTCTCTCTATATATATATGGATGTATTTATATTTAAGTATGTGCACATATATGTGTGTAACATTCTATTTGGTCATTAAAATCCTATGCAGTGCATTGCTTAATAAAATTATTTAGAAATGTTTCAGATTTTAATTAAATATGCAGTTTTTTATTTATGTGACAAGTAAAATTGTATGCATTTATTGGGTGCAACATGCTGTTTGAAATATATACATATATAGCAAAATGGTTAAATCTAATTAATTCATGTATTCATTACTGCACAAAGTTATTTTGTGATGAGGACATTGAAAATTACTTTCTTAGTATTTTTTCAGAAGAGATAATATTGTTAACTATAGTCACTATGATGTGATATGGATCTCTTGAACTTATTTCTCCTAGCTCACTGAAATTTTGTATTCTTTGACCAATATCTCCCCAACACACTCACCGCTCCATTGTCCCAGTCCCTGGTTACCACATTTTACTCCCCTAAAATTGTAGTTTAATGTATGTTAGAAAATTATATGTTAAATACTTTCACGAATCACATCTAATTATACTATATGGCCTAAAAGGTAAAAAAATTATAAGCGTATCATTAAATTTTAAGATCAACACAGTCTTGAAATATGAAATGAAATGAATGGTGAAATGTGATTTAAAGCAGTGTTTAATCATCTTTTAAGTTTTTAATAAATGCAAAATAATGGACGTTTAAAAAGAGACATGATCTACCATGACTTCTAAGGGTAATGGATTGATGATGATGATGATGATGATGATGATGATGATAATGATGATAATAATAATGAGAGGGAAAAGGAAAAGAAAGAAGAGCAAAAATAAAAAGGGAGAGAAGGAAGAGGAGAAGAAGGAACATTTTTGGGAGGGAGGTTAAAATTCCTTTCATAATTTTTTGATTTACCAACCCCAAATATGTGACTTGGAAAAAGGAAGCATTAGCTTTTCTGAAATACCATGGAGCACTGAATAAACAAAAAATACATACTAAACAAATAAATTAAATGAACATTTGGAAATAGCACAGTTAATGTATTACTACCATCTTAAAAGTTAATGTGATCCATGACATTCACAATTTGATCTATTATATATCTTTCTCATTAAGTTAATTCCAATGTTAGTTATGCATAGTTAATTTCATTCATAAATGGCAAGCAGAATTTGTATGAATAGTGCTTTCTTGCATATAGGATTTGAGGGGTAAAAAATTTTCTTCTAATCTATGTCCAGATATAAATCTTACTGGACTACTTTATTGATCACACCACCCACCAAATGAAAGGCCACCATGTATCATTATGACTTATCTCCCTCATCACTAATGATTCTTCAGGAAAAAAAAATTATTACACAAATAATTTCCGGAGAGTGCTTATTAAGTATGACACCTCGGACTGGTACATTCTGCCACATAAATAAAACTGCTGCCTGCTTTGAGAACCTATCTTTTCATACCTAAAGAAAAGAAAAAAACAATTTAAGCTAGACAAGCCTTCTCTGGGTATGTAGAAGCACTGTTACTTCTTGGCCAATTATCTTGTTCATTTTTTCACATCTTGCAATTCATTACATATCAAGTGCTGTGCTGAGCCAAGTGCTGTGATGCCAAGTGCTGTGCTGAGCACTAGCCATGTACAAATGAAAATGCATCCTCCATGCCCTGTTCCCAGTAAAGTTAATATCTGACTTTGAACAAATATGATAAACTAATATATTTAATAAAATGATGATATTTATTTAATATAGTGAGTCCAAAGGAAATGGCACTCCAAAGTCAGTGAGAGATCTGGGAACAAACTCTATAAGGAATATAGCATTGCATTAAGATTTACAAATGATGAAAGGGGCAGATTTACAGGCAGATGGAACAACATGAAGTGAAGTGTGTGACACAAAATAACTTAGCAAGTTCATCAAGAAAACAGTCAATTGTGATTTTTTAAAAAAATTTAATGAGAGAAGACATAATTGCAGAAGATGAAGGGCCAGATCCCAAAAGTCTTTCTATGCAAAAGCCCAGTTACCGGAAATTCTTGATACATAGAAGAGGAAGAACTTGACATTTCCCTCAAGATTGTCTGTAGTTACTGGGTTCTAGATATTAACATTGTCTGAAGTAGATTGAAATACTAAGTTGATTAAAAATGTTTAGTTTAATATGTGTAGAAGTTAAATGTTATGGTATATTCAGTTGGAGACGTAGAGTAAATTATCACGTACACAGGTAGCCAAGTAGCAAATTGTGACCTGAAGGCTAAAATCAGGGTCTCAGCTTGCATGGTGGTAGAATAAATCATTATAGGTATAAAAAATGATTAGGAGGAACATATGCAATAGTGTTTCTCTACCTATATTTTTAAAACATGTATTGAGATGTAATTGACAAATAATATACTCTGTTAAAGTATAAAATTGAGTATGTTTTACATGTGTTTAATATTGTCATCTGTACATCAGTGGAGCCATCAGCATGATATAAGCAACAAATGTATCCATCACACCCAAAAGTTCCTTTGTGTCCTTTGTAACCTTTCTCACCAGCCCTTTAGTATCCCTCCTCTCCATCCCCAGGCAAACACCAATTTGCTTCCTGTCACTATATATTAGTGTATATTTTCTAGAATTTCACATAAAGAGAGCCAAATAGAATGTATTCATTCTTTTTCTCTAGCTTCTTCTATTCAGCATAAGTATTCATGATTCATTTATGTTGTAGCTTGTATCGGTAATTCATTTTTACTCCTGAGTAGCATTTCATTTAATTGTGTTTAAGTCAGGATTCTCCAGAGAGACATAACCAATAGAATATATGTGAAAGGTGATTTATTAGGGAGTATTGGCTTACATGATCACAGAGGTAAAGAAGTTCCACCACAAGCCATCCACAAGCTAGAGCACCAAAGAAGCAGGTAGCATGGCTTAGTCTGGAAGCCCCAGAACTACAGAAGCTGATGATGCAGCCATCAGTTTGAAGCCAAAAGACCTATTGCCCCTGGGAAGCCACTGGTGCAAATCATAGAGTGTAAAAGCCAATGCATCTGGAGTCTGAGTTCAAGGGCAGGAAGAGAAAAAGCATCCTGCCCCAGAACAGAGAGAGTCCTCTTCTTTGTTTATCTTTGGCAGGCCCCCAGACAACTGGATGGAGTCTGCCTGCATTAAGGGCGGGTCTTCTTATGCTCAGTCCACTGGCACATGTCAATCTCCTCTGGAAACACCCTCACAGATACACTGAGAAACAATGCTTCACCAGACATCCTGGCATCCTTCAATTCAGTCAAGTTAACACCTAAAATAAAATAAACCATCACCTATGTATATACCATATATTGTTTATCCATGCAATGGATAGTGGGTGCCTTAGTCCATTTTGTGATGTTATAACAGATTACCACCAATTGGGTAACTTATATACAATTTAAAGATTTATTTCTCACTGTTCTGCAATTTGGGTAGTCCAAGATCAAGTTGCTAGGATCTAGCAATGGCCGCTTTATGCTTCTGAAATAACACCTGGAATGCTGTGTCCTCCAGAGGGGAGGAATACTGTGATCTCACATAGCGGAGCATAAAACAGCAAAAGGAGAACTGGCTCCATCAAGCACTTTTATAATGGCATTAATTCATTTATGATGAGAGTCCTCGTGACCTAAACACCTCACCTGCCTCGCAACTTCATTGCATTGGGAATTAAGTTTCAGTATGAATTTTTGGAAGGGATGAAAGCATTCAAACCATAGCATTCTTCCCTGAGCCCCCAAAATTTGTGTCCTCCTCACCAAATATGTTCATTCCATTTCAATAGCCCTAAGTCTGAACTTGTTCCAGCATCAACTCAAAAGTCTAAAATTTACCATCTCATTTAAATCACACATGCATTAAACTCAAGGTATAATTCATCCTGAAGAAAATTTTCCTCCAACCAAGAGTCAAAATCAAGATATGTCTTTTCAAAATACAATGGTGACACAGTCATAAAATAGGCAATTCCATTCCAAAAGGGAGAAATAGGCAAGAAAAAAAGGAGTAACATGTCCCAAGTAAGTCCAAAACCCAACAAGGCAAACAACATTCAACCTTAAGGCTGAAGAACAATCTTCTTTGATTCCATGTCCTGTCTTTGGGACACACAAGGCTAAGGGTTGGGCCATCAAGGCCCCAGGCAGCCCCACCACAGGGCTTTGCTGGCAGTAAGCCATGCTTCAGCAGTCACATGCTTGCAGCTTTTCCAGGCTATCGGTGCACACGGATGACTCTACGGTTCTGGGGCATTTTGGGCTGTCCTGCCCCCATGGCTCCACTAAATATTCTCCTGGTGGGGGCTCTCCATAGTGAAACTTCTTCTGCTCCCTGAGGCTCACTGATGCATCAGTTGAAGTCTAGGTAGGGGAAGCCGTGATTTCATGGCTCTTGCACTCTGTGTGAAAGCATAATTAGCACCACGTAGACACTGCCAAGGCACAATGCTTGCATCCTCAGGAGCAGAGGCCCAAGACACACCTGAGCCTACATGAGTTGTATCTGGAGAAGCTGAATAGCACTGGATCAAAATGTGGGGAACAGAGACCAATGACAGTCCTGTGTAGTGAGTCTCAATGTCCTAAAGGGGTCCTGGGCCCCTCTCCAAAAACCATTCTGCACCCAAGGCCTTAGCACTCAAGGGCCTATCATGGACATGGCATCCCTGAAAATATGGGAAAATTTGTGGGGTCATTCTTCCATCATCTCAGTGAATAATGCCTGGCTTCCTTGTATCCTGATCTCCTTATCAAACTACCCTTTAGTCGCACCCTTGGTTTTCTATCCTAAGCATGCTTTCTTATTTTTTACATGGAAGGTCTGAGAATTTTCCAAATATTTTCCTTCTACTTCCATTTTAATTAAAAATCCTATGTTTAAATAGTTTCCCTCTTCTTGTGTTTTACAATAGTCAAGCGAAACAACACAGTATATCCTTAATGCTTTCCTGCTTAAAGATTTTGTCCACCCCTATATCTTAGTTCATCACTATTAAGTTCTGCCTTCCACAAAGTCTTAGGACATAAACACAATTCACTCAAGTTATGTGCCACTTTAAAACAAGGATGGCGTTTTCTCCAGTTTCTAATATCTTGTTTCTCATTTCCATCTAAGACCTCATGAGAATGGCCTTTACTGTCCATATTTCTATCAACATTCCATTCACAACCACACCAGTAATCTGTAAGAATGGGGCTTCTTTTATTTGCCTTTTCTTCTCAAGCCTCACCAGAATCATACTTAATGCTCCATTAATGGCAATCCAGGCTTTATCAAGCATTTAATTCTAAACTAGTCCAGTCTCTTCTCATTACCCACCTCCAAAGCCATATCCACATTTGTAGATATTTGTTTCAGCAACATTCCATTTTTTTGATACTGATTTCTCTTTCAGTTTGTTTTGTGCTACTAAAGCAAAATACCCACAGACTGGGTAATTCATTAAAAATGAGGATTTATTTCTAGCAGTTTTAGAGGCTGAGAAGTCCAAGGTCATGGTGCCGGCATCTGGTGAGGTCTGCTTTCTGCTTCCAAGATGGAACCGTGAAGACTTCATATTCCAGTGGAGAGGAACACTGTGTCCTCAAATGGTAGAAGATGAAAGAGCAAGAGGGAGAAATTTTCTCTATCAAGGCCTTTTATAACATCATTAATACATTCATGATGGCAGAGTCCTAATAATCTATATGCCTCCCAAAAGGCCCTATTTCCCAACACTGTAGCATTGGGGATTAGTATTCAATGTAAATTTCTGGAGGGGACAAAATATTCAAGCCATGTTAACGGACATTTCAGTTTTGGACTATTCTAAGTAAAACTCCCGTGGATATTCACATACAAGTATTTGTGTGGACATCTATTTTCATTTCTCTCATATAAATTCATAGGAATAGAATGGATAGATCATACAGTAGGGGTATGTTTAATTCAGACTGACTTCATTGAGATAAACTAAACTTTATAAAAATAACTAATCAAGTAAGAAAGTGTGATGTTGTTATAAAAAAAGATAAATAAATAAGGATAAGAGAGTTCTGAAATAAATAATAGACACACATCTGTATATAGACAACTAATTCTTAACAAAGGTACAAAGGCAATTTATGCAGAAAAGATAATATTAACAACAAATTATTCTTGACAAATTGGATAATCTGTTTTTTAGAAAGAGTTTTTATGCCTTATATTATATTTTTTAAAATCTCAAATATATAGTAGATTTAAATGCAAAACCTGAATTTATTAAACTTTCAGAAGAAAATTCACTGGAGTAAAACTTTTCAACCTTGGGATTGCAAATATTTCTTAAGTACTAAGCCAAAAATACAATCTATAAATAATCTGCTGATGACTCTAACATTATCAAAATTAAGAATGTCTGCTCTTCTAAAGACAATGTTAAGATAATAAAAATAAAAAAATGCAGACTGAGAAAATAGTTACAAATAAATTAGTTGATAATGGTACTTTACCTGGAATATATAAAGAATTCTTAAAACACAATAAAAGAATATTTTCCGATATAAAATGTGCAAAATTTAAACAAATACTTTAATGAAGAAGATATAGAAAACAAAGAAGCACAAGAAAAGACACTCAAGTCTATCAGTTATTAAGAAAATACAAATTGAAACCACAATATGATACTACTATGCACTTATTAGACAGACTAAAATGTAAAAACCTGACAATGGCAATTGTTCATGAGAATGCAGAGCAACTGATATTCCTCTATACTGCTGGTAAGAAATGTAAAATGCCTTATCCATTGAAAGAAACAGCATGGCAATTTTTATTTTTCAAAACTTCAAACTCTTTTTTGATAAGTGTGAAATGTTTTTGGCATTTTTAATGTAATTTAATTTTAATATAATTGAATGTTACTATAAAAAGTATGAAAATAATGATTTATAGTTTTTCTTTGCTTGTAAACTTTCTACAAGTTCCCTGTGAAATAACCCAATTATTAGAGAAAGCATCCGTCACTCACTAGAGTAAAGACAGAAGTATCCAAGATTATTTGTTAAATGGCATTTACCAGCTGGAGTGAGAAAAAGACATTCTCAAGTTGGTACAAATATTTGCTATATTAAAATACAGTTAACTTTGAAATTACAAGTACAGAAAACAAAGTTATACCTGTTAAGTGGAAGTATCAACTGCAGGTTTCCCATACTCAGTGAACTCAGTCAAGTTTCTTAAGAGCACTGTGCTCTCGTCCCTTCATTTGCAAAATAGAGCGAACCTAACTCACTGGTTTATTTTGAAGATTAAATGATTTAATACACAAAAAATGTTTATACTCTAACTTTCCTACAAGAATTCAAAAGATATTAGTGCTCGTTATTTTAGACAGATAAAAGTTACCAGAAAGCACTTTGTGGTGAGAGGGGCAAAGCAAAATAGCAGAATAGAAGGCTCCACTAATCATCCTCCCTGCAAGAGCACCAATTAACAACTATATACACATAAAAAGCACCTTCGTGAGAAGGAAAAATCAGGTAAGCACTTACAATACCTGGTTTTAACTTAATATCACTGAAGGAGGCACTGAAGACACCAGAAAAACAGTTTTGAATTGCTGATGCAACCCCCCCCCTCTCCCCCACCTCATGGCAGTAGCCGCGTGGTGCAGTGAGTGATTCCGTGCACTGGAGAGATGGAGAGTTTAGCAATTGCGAGGCACTGAACTCAGTGCTGCCCTGTTACAGCAGAAAGAAAAGCGGGGCCAAACACAGCTGATGCCCACCCACAAAGGGGCCATTTAAACCAGTGCTAGCCAGATGGGAATTGCCAGTTCCAGAGGTTGGAACTTGATTTCCCACAAGCCTCATCACCATGAGCTAAAGTGCTCTGGGACTCTGAATAAACTTGAAAGGCAGTCTAGGCCACAAGGACTAAAAATCCTAAGCAAATCCTAGTGCTGAACTGGGCCCAGAGCCAGTGGGCTGGTCGGGGCGGATGTGACATACTGAGACACTGGATAGAGGGTGGGCTAAGGGAGCACTGGCTTTGGGTCTGACCTAGCATAGTCCCAGGGGTGGTGGCCACAGCAGTGCTTGTGTTACTCCACCCCCAATCCAGGTGGCAGAGGAGAGAGAAAGAGAGAGAGAGGGAGAGAGATTCAGTTTGTTTGGGAGAAAATAAGGGAAGAGAAAAAGAGTTTCCAGCTGGTAATCCAGAGAATTCTTCAGGATCTTATCCAAGGTCATCAAGGCAGTACCTTTATGAGCCTGTAAGAACCACAGAATTACTGGGCTTGGGCGCCCCCTAAAGCAGATGCAGCTTAGATCGTAACACAAAAATCCTTTCTTTTTTTTTTTTTTAATTTTATTATTATTATACTTTAAGTTTTAGGGTACATGTGCACAATGTGCAGGTTTGTTACATATATATACATGTGCCATGTTGGTGTGCTGCACCCATTAACTCGTCATTTAACATTAGGTGTATCTCCTAATGCTATCCCTCTCCCCTCCCCCCACCCCACAACAGTCCCTGGAGTGCGATGTTCCCCTTCCTGTGTCCATGTGTTCTCATTGTTCAATTCTCACCTATGAGTGAGAACATGTGGTGTTTGGTTTTTTTGTCCTTGCAATAGTTTGCTGAGAATGATGGTTTCCAGTTTCATCCATGTCCCTACAAAGGACAGGAACTCATCATTTTTTATGGCTGCATAGTATTCCGTGGTGTATATGTGCCACATTTTCTTAATCCAGTCTATTGTTGTTGGACATTTGGGTTGGTTCCAAGTCTTTGCCAAAGGATTATAAATCATGCTGCTATAAAGACACATGCACACGTATGTTTATTGCGGCACTATTCACAAAAATCCTTTCAAACAGCTGGAAAGCCTTTCCAAGAAGGATGAGTACAAACAAGCCCAGAATATGAAGACTACAATAAGTACCTAACTCTTCAGTGCCCAGACACAGAAGAATATCTATGAGCATCAACACCATTCAGGAAATCATGATCTCACCAAATGAACTAAATAAGGTACCAGGGAATAATTCTGGAAAACAGAGATATGTGACCTTTCAGCCAGAGCATTCAAAACAGCTGTTTTGAGGCAACTCAAAGACATTCAAGATAACACAGAGAAGGAATTCAGAGTTCTGTCAGATAAATGTAACAAGGAGATTGAAATAATTAAAAAGAATCAAGTAGAAATTCTGGAGTTTAAAAATGCAATTGACATATGGAAGAATGCATGAGAGTCTTTTCATAGCAGAACTGATAAGGAGAAGTAAAACTTGGTGAGTTTGAAGATGGGCTATATGAAAATAAAGAGTCAGAGGAGATAAAAGAAAAAGGAATCAAAAGCAATGAAGGATACCTACAGGATCTAGAAAATGGCCTCAAAAGGGCAAATCTAAGATGTATTGGCCATAAACAGAAGGTAAAGAAAAGGTGTAGAGAGTTTATTCAAAAGGATAATAACATAAAACTTCCCAAACCTAGAGAAAGCTATCAATATCCACGTCCAAGAAGGTTATAGAACACCAAGCAGATTTAACCCAAAGAAGACTACCTCAAGGCATTTAATAATTAAGCTCCCCAAGGTCAAGGATAAAGAAAAGATGCTAAAAGCAGCAAAAGAAAAAAAATGCTACACAATGGAGTTCCAATTGTATTGTATATCTGGGAGCAGACTGTTCAGTGGAAACCTTGCAGGTCAGGAGAGAGTGGCATGACTTATACAAGGTGCTGAAGGGAAAAAAATAAAACAACAAAAAACACCTCTTACTTAAAATCATATATCGGGTGACAATGTCCTTCAAACATGGAGAAATTAAGGCTTTCCCAGACAAACACAAATTGAGGGATTTCATCAGTACCAGAACTGTCCAACAAGAAATACTAACGAGAGTACTTCAATCAGAAAGAAAAAGACAATAATCAATAAGAAATCATTTGAAGATCCGAAACTCTCTGGTAATAGTGATTATAAAGAAAAACAGAATATTATAACACTGTAACTGTGGTGTGTAAACTATTCTTAAGCAGAAACAGTAAATGATGAATGAATAAAAAATAATAACTACAACAATTTTCAAGACATAGCCAGTACAAGAAGATACAAATAGAAACAATAAAATAACAAGCAGGAAAATAAAATTAAGGCACAGAGTCTTTTATTTTAGTTTTCCTTTTGCTTGTTTATGAAAATAATGTTAAGCTGTTATCAGCTTAAAATGATGGGTTATAAGATAGTATTTGTAAGCCTCTTGGGAACCTCAAACTAAAAAATATACAGCAAATATAAAAAAATAAAAAGCAAGAAACTGAATGATATCCTTAGATAAAATCACCTTCACTAAAAGGAAGATAGAAAGGAAAGAAGGAAGAGAAGATTATAAAACACAACCGGAAAACGTCTAACAAATGGCAGGAGTAAGTCATTACTTATCAATAAGTACATTGAAGGTAAATAGGCTAAACTCTCCAATCAAAAGACACAGAGTAGCTGAATGGATTAAAAAACAACAACAACAACAAAAAAAACAAAAACAAAACAAGAACCAATAATCTGTTGCCTGCAAGGAACACACTTTGTCTAGAAAGAAACAGATTGAAAATAAGGGTATGGGGACAAAATAGATTTCCAGACAAGAAGTATAAGAAGAGACAAACAAGGTCACTATATAATGATAAAGGAGTCAATTAAGCAAGAAAATGGAACTATTGTAAATATATGTAAACCTAACATTGAAACACCCAGCTATATAAAGCAAATATTATTAGAGAGAGATATGCCCCCAATAAAATAATAGCTAGAGAATTCAACACCTTACTTTCAACATCAGACAGATCTTCCAGACAGAAAGTCAACAAAGAAACATCAAGCTTAATCTCCAGTATAGATCCAACGAATCTAACAGACATTTGCAGAATGTTTCATTCAATGCTTGCAGAATACACATTCTTTTCCTCAGCACATGAATTATTCTCAAGGATAGACCATATGTTAGGTTATAAAACTAGTCTTAAAACATTCCAAAACATTGGAATAATATCAAGCATTTCCTCTGACAACAATGGAATAAAACTAGGAATTGATAATGAGAAATTTTGGAAATTATAAAAATACATGGAAATTAAACAATATGTGCCTGAATGACCAGTGGGTCAATGAAGAAATTAAGAAGGAAATTAAAAAATTTCTTGAGACAAATGATGAAGAAAACACAACATACGAAAAGCTATGAGATACAACAAATGCAATACCAACACAGAAGTTTATAGCAATAAGTGTCTACATCAAAAAAAGCAGAAAAACTTCAAATACACAAAATAACAATGCATCTTAACAAACTGGAGAATCAGGAGCAAACCAAAGCTGAGATTAGCATAAAAAAAAATAAATATCAGAGAAGAAATAAATGGAATTCAAATGAAGCAAACAGTACAAAAGACCAATATAACAAAAAAGTTGCTTTTGAAAAGTTAAACAAAATAGCCAAATCTTTAGCCAGACTAACTAAGAAAAAAAGAGAAGACCCAAATAAATAAAACAAAAGGTGAAAAAGGAGACATTGCAACTGATACCACAGAAATTCAAATAATAATTAGTGTTTACTATGAGCAACTATATGTCAATAAATTGGAAAATCTAGAAGAAATGAACAAATTCCTAGGCACATACGACCTGCCAAGACTGAATCATGAAGAAATATAAAACCAAAGCAGATCAATAACAAATAAGGAGATTGAAGCCATAGTAAAAATGTCCCAGTAAAGAAAAGCCTGGGATGTGATGATTTCACTGCTGAATTCTATTAAAAATTTAAAGAACTAATATCAATTCTACTAAAAACATTCTCAGTAATAGGAGGATGAAATACTTCTGAACTCATTCTATGAGGCCAGTCTTACTCTGATACCAAAACTAGATAAGACGCATCAAATAAAGAAAACTACAGGCCAATATGTTTGATGAATATTGATGCAGAATCCTTCAACAGAATACTAGCAAATGGATCTCAACAAAACATTAAAATAACATTCTTCATGTCCAAGTGGGATTTATCCCTGGGGTGCAAGGATCCTTGAATGTACATAAATCAATTCATGTAATAAGTCATATTAACAGAATGAAGGACAAAAAATATGATCATTTCACCTGATGCCAAAAAAGCATTTGATCAAGTTTAGCATTGTTAATGATAAAATCCTTCAAAAAACAGGGTATAGAAAGAACATACATCAACATAATAAAAGTCATATATGACAGAATCACAGCTAGTATCATACTTAATGGGGAAAAACTGAAAGCCTTTCCTCCAAGATCTGGAACATGACAAGGATATCACTGTTTCACCACTGTTATTCAACATAGTACTTACTGGAAGGCCTAGCTAGAGCAAGCGGACAAGACAAATATATGAAAGGCATCTAAATAGGGTTAAATTATCCTTTTTGCAGGTGATGTGATCTTACATTTGGAGAACCCTAAGGATTCCACAAGAAAACTATTGGAACTGATAAACAAGATCAGAGATTTGCAGGATACAAAATCAACACTAAAAAAACCCCAGTAGATTTCTATATGTCAACAGTGAACAATCTGAAAAATAAATAAAAAAATTCTATTTACAATAGTCTCACATAAAATAAAATACTTAGGAATTAACTTAAGCAAGGAAGTGAAAGATTTCTAAAGTACAAACTAAAAGACACTGGTGAAAGAAATTAAAATGAACAAACAAAAAAATGGAAAGGTATTCCATGTTTGTGGATTGGAAAAATCAATATTGTTAAAATGTTGATACCACTCAAAGCAATCTACAAATTTAATGCAATTTGTAGGAAAATATCAATGAAATTCTTCACTGAAATAGGAAAAAAAAATTAAATGTTAGATAATACCACAAAAGACCCAGAATAGTCAAAGCTAACCTAAGCAAAAAGAACAAAACTGGAGCAATCACATTAACTGACTTCAAATTATACTGCAGAGCTACAGTAACCAAAACAGCATGGTACTGGCATAAAAACAGACACATAGACCAATGGAACAGAGTAGAGAACCCAGAAACAACTTCATGCCCCTACAGCGAATTCATTTCCACAAAGGTGCCAAGAATATACACTGGAGAAAAGACACTCTCTTCAATAAATGGTGTGGAGATAACTGGATATCCATATGCAGAAGAATGAAACTAGACCCCTATCTCTTGTCATATACAAAAGTAAAATCAAAATGGATTAAGGACTTAAATCTAAGACCTCAAACGATAAAACTGATTTAAAAAATTGGATAAACTCTCTAGGACATTGGCCTGTGCAGAAACTTTTGAGTAACGCCCTACAAGCACAAGCAACCAAAGCAAAAATACACAAATGGGATCACATCAAGTTAAAAAGCTTCGTCACAGTGAGGAACCCACAGAATGGGAGAAAATATTTGAAAAATATGTATTTGACAATGTATTAATACTAGAATATATAAGGAGCTTAAACAACTATATAGGAAAAAACAATTTTATTAAAACATGAACAAAATATTTGAATAGACATTTCTCAAAAGAAGACATACAAATGGCAACAGGTACATGAAAAGATGCTCTTGATCATCCAAGAAATACAAATCAAAATTACAATGAGATAGCATCTTACCCCAGTTAAAATGATTTATATTCCAAAGACAGTCAATAAATCCTGGAGAGGATTTGCAGAAAAGAAAACCCTCATATACTGTTGGTGGGAACATAAATTAGAACCACCATTATGGAGAACAGTTTGGAGGGTTCTCAAAAAATTAAAATAGAACTCCCATATGATCTGGCAATCCTACTGTTGGATATATACCCAGAACAACAAAAAAATGTAAATCAGTATATCAAAGAGATATCTGCCCTCCCATGTTTGTTGCAGCACTGTTCACAGTAACCAAAATTTGCAAGCAAACTGAATGGGCAAAGAAAATGTGGTACTTATTCACAATGGAATACTATTCAGCCACAAAAAACAATGAGATGCTGTCATTTGCAAAAACATGAATGGAACTGGAGGTCATTATGTATGTTACCTGAAATAAGCAAGGCACAGAAAGACAAACATCACATTTTCTCACTTATTTGTAGGATTTTAAAATCCAAACAATTGAACTCATGGAGATGCAGATTAAAGGGATGTTTACCAATGGCTGGAAAGGGAAGTGGGTTTGTATTGGTGGGGAGGTGGGGATGGTGAATGGATACCACAAAAATGGAAAGAATGAGTAAGGCCTAGTACTTGACAGCATAACATGGTACAATGACGGCAGGCCTCTCCAGATGGCCTGCTGCTGCCATCATACCTGCTGCAGCAGGGAGGCGTGGCCAGGGCTGCACTCTCCATGGAGCCAATGGGAGCCAGGGACAAAAGTGATCCCTGCCACTTCTGAGTAGGGGTGGGAGCTCCCTGGCTGCTGCTGCAGCCACCCAAACCATGGCTGCAGACCTGGGCCTCTCAATCCACAGAGCAGGCAGGAAACCCACCCTCCCAGGTGGGGCTGCAGCCACCCAAGTCGTGACTGAGGATCCAAGGGATCCAAGCCTTCCTGTGCTCTTGGGGGACAGGAGCAGGCAGGAGTACCACCACCTGCCCCCCTACCCCACCCCCAACAGGACAGCTGCACTGCTGAAACCATGGCTGCAGACTCAGGCATCCCTGCACTCTTCGGAGCCTGGGAAGACCCCTCCCTGCCCTTGCAGTCTCGGAAGTGCCTGCTCCCACTGCCTGGCTTCTCCCTGCTGCGGCCACCTGCTCCAACATTGGAGCAAAGTGCAGGCTGACCCCGGGCACCATGAAGGGTAGCAGGAGACAGACATATTCCTAGATGGAAGGGAGTAGGTCCCCAGTGAGGCCTCTCCTGAAGGCTGGGAGCTGGGCTGCCAGACCCACGGATTGGAGTGGGAACTTGTGGTGACTTTTTTGGGCCTTCCCATGGCTGTCCATGGACCAATCAGCATGCACTTCCTCCCCTCTGAGGCCCATAAAAGGGCCGGGCTTAGCCGGAGCAGAGAAGATGATGGGACAACCAGCTGCAGAGAGAAGCTACCCTCTAGACATCAGGACTACTAGCTGCAGAGAGGAGCAACCCACTCCAGGGCTTCCTCTCTGCTAGGAGCTGGGCAGACATTGGGATGAGCAGCTGCAGAGAGGAGCTACCCTCTCCAGGGTCTCGTTAGGATAACCTACTGGCAGAGAAGAGCTACGCACTTCAATCTCTCTGCTAAGAGCTGCAGAGACGATGGGATGACCTGGCTGCAGAGAGGAGCCACCCACTCCAGGGCCTTCTCTTTGCTGAGAGCTGAACACTCAAGGGGACAACCTGCCTACAGAGATGAGCTACCAACTGCAGGTCACCTCTCAGCTGTTCTAACACTCCATCAAGCTCCACGTCATCTAGCACACCCTCCACTTGTCTGCATACCTTATTCTTCCTGGATGCAGGACAAGAACTCGGCCAAAGGCACCACGGGACACAGAGGTTTCCAGCCAGAAAAGCAACTCCCCAAAGATCCTGTAACACTATCTCATCAATAATAATTTTAACTGTACATTTAAAAATAACTAAAAGAGTAACATTGGATTGTTTATAACACAAAGGATAAATACTTGAGGAAATGGGTACCCCAATTTCAATAATATGATTATTACACATTGTATGCCTGTATCAAAACATCTCATGTACTCCATAAATATATACACATACCATGTACCTATAACAATAATTTAAAATTCAGAAAAAAAGAAAGCACTTTCTTTTATCAATTATCTCCTGGACTGTGAAAGAGAAAATTAGCAACGTTGGGACATGGTATTAGTTCGCTAGTGCTGCCATAACAAAATACCACAGACTGGGTGGCTTACCGGAAATTTGTTTCTCACATTTCTGGAGACTGGATGTTCAGGAGAAAGGTGTTGGCACATTCAATGTTTGGTGAGGGTCCTCTTCCTGGCTTGCAGAACACCTCTTTGCTATGCCCTCACATGGCGTTTTCTCTGTGGGCACTTCCCTGGTGTCTCTCTCTCGCAAGGACAACAGTCATATTAAATCTAGCCCGCAACATTATGCCTTCATTTAACTTTAATTCACATTGAAAGACCTTATCTCCAAATTCAGGTACAATTGGGGGTTATGGATTCAACATACAAATTTTGTAGGGACACAAGTCAGTCCATAACATGGCATATGATTTATATAAACATTTCTCAGTTTAAATTTAAAATAGAAACTTCCCAAAATATGATAAACATTGAAATACATTGCAACTATATTGTTAATAAGTCTTTTTATTTAAAATATGTTACAATAATATTATGGTGTTTTTTCCTTTTTACTTTCCCAAAGGGCAAGTGTTAAGGTAGGTCAATAAAAAAAAATCACCATTTTTGGAAGCTTTTTACTTTTTATTTATACCAGTTTTGTATATTTTTTATCCATCATTGGGTTAAGTGATAATATGCAAATAATTGTAAATAATCTTAAATATTTTTGAATATATAAATATATTGGAGAAAATAGCAGTATTTTGTAATAATTAGTACCGTTCATCAATAATTATTATTAAAGATAAATTAGAATTTCATGTTTCTACAAAATAAGCCCATTCTGATACTCTGAGACTCTATAACCATTTGAGGACTAAGAGGGAATTGTACGGTGCAATTTTAACAATCAGCCCAAAGAAAAGCAGTATTTTTATTTACTCCAACTATAAAACAAAGTGACACCTATATAAAAAAGGAAAAACTATATTTAGTGTCATATATTTCTAACCCAAGTTGATGCTATTCAACTGTGTCAGTGTAATATCTTTAGAAATGGTGGTATAGACTTACTTAGCTAGAGGAGATGATTTATTATATTTTTATATGCCCTTTTTCCTCCAAATGTGAGGATCTCTGAAAACTTTTATGTTTACATTTTATGGCATTTATATTTTTCCTAGCATTATTTAGCACTCAGTTCTACATTACAACATGTAAAGGTGATGAAATTGTTGTTTTGTGAGATGAGATAGTGGTATATATTATTTTAGGATAAATGAACATTAATTCAAATGAAGACTGTGTGTGTGAATACAAGTAACTTACACAAATAACAAAACTATACTTAAAAAAATAGAAAATGCAATATTTTGCCAAGTACAACATATCTATTATAGTTAAGGTTGTTGTCAGCAGAAATGTACATATTTATTCCATTTTGCATTGTCATGTTTGACTTTAGCCTTCATGAAATTCTAAGTAGCAAAATTTATGACGTTTCTGTAATAATTCTTGAGATTTATTTTGCTCGATATTAATCTCATAATACCAATATGCATGTTCTCTGATCACTATTTGTTTTTGACCCTGTCAAACAAATGTCCTTCATATACTAGTGAATTATTCTCATTACTATTCTTATTTAAATAGAGATCTTACCAAAACCCATTTCATAGTGAAACAATAGTTTCACAATACTAAGCCCACACTTTATTTAGTTTAAAATTATGTTTGATTTCTACCTCTTTCCAATGTAAAGAGACAATGTATATTTTTTAGGTTTCCTCAATGGAAAATATATTGTCCAAGTTGCTCATGTTAATATCAACAATAATACATTTAAACTAACAATGAATCATAATTTCTATATTTTGTGCCTCTGGAATTTATGGTTTAATTTGAATCAGATATCAATATAAGTCTAGAGGCAGGACATGGGGGCATTTATAAACATGAAGTAGAGGCAGTATTAGAAAACATAATGGAAAATATGATAAACATTTTACTTAGTAAATAACACTTTAAAAGTCACAAAAACAGAGGAGGAGAAAACAAAAAGCAAACCTAACTCTAGTTTACAGAGGCTCCAAATGTGCTAGTTCAAGCCTGAGGCAACAATTTCTTTTCAAAATATTTACTATTTTCACCTAAATTTCAAAACTGAGAAAAAAGATTTCTAAAATTATGTCAATATAATGCTCAAATCATGATGAAATTATAAGAAAAGACAGCAGAGTATTGTGTGTCTGAATAGTATATCATAGATTATGTGAAACATCATACCAAGATATACATTAAATTTTTAATGAACATCATGGAAAACCTGTATTTTATGATACTTCTCACCTAAACAGGATTAATTCTTCAGAGTTTCACTCCAACTTTGTGTAGATGTCTGACGCCAATCATAAAATCAATTAAATTGTGACAGGGAGTGAATAAATGAACAATGAGCTGATCTTCTCACCTGCAAAATTACACATAATATATGGAAGTTTATGAAACTTAAACCAACAAATGAAACAAAAGATAAATTATGCATTGTTAGCTCCAGATAATTAAAGGCAGCACTGTATGGCCAAGCAAACACGTAAACACGATTTCCTAGAAATAAAAGAAATTTAAGCATAAAAGCTGTGGAATTTCATGCATTATTTTCTCTTCTCCATGATTGGGTCAAATGTTGCTAATTATTCAATAATATAAACAAAATAGAAACTCTATTTCTAACTACATATAGTAGAAACTGTTTTACAAGTGTGCAGAATGAGATACACACAAGATATTGATAACTTTAAGAGTAGAAAATGAAAGTTGGAAATTAGTAATAATTGTCCAACATCAGGAGAAAGAATAAACAAATTGTATTTGATATATGAGATATAATACTGGGAATCAGTTAATATCAAGAGACACGAATCTCACATATGTAAATGTAAGCAAAGAAATAGGTGGCATAATAATATATACTAGATAATGTCATTACACAAACACACAATGGAATACTATTCTGAATTAACAAGAAATTAATTATTGATACATGCTACAATATAGATAAATGCCAGAACAATAACTAAGTGAAAGAAGCAGTACACTAAGGCAACATACTATATGATTCCATTTGTGTGAAATTCTTAGTAAAGTAGATCAATGGCTGCCTTTATCATGTGGTGGAAATAGGAGACTGTAATCTCTCATGAAGGAACTTAAAGGGATGATGGAAATTTTCTAAAACTGAATTTTGCTAATGGTTGAATGAATCTACATATTTACTAAAAATCCTTCCATTACATTGTATTAAATATGCATGAACTGGCCAGGCACGGTGGCTCACGCCTGTAATCCCAGCTTGGGAGGCCGAGGCGGGTGGATCACGATGCCAGGAGATGGAGACCATCCTGGCTAACATGGTGAAACCCCGTCTCTACTAAAAAATACAAAAAATTAGCCAGGCGTAGTGGCGGGCGCCTGTGGTCCCAGCTACTTGGGAGGCTGAGGCAGGAGAATGGCGTGAACCTGGGAGGCGGAGCTTACAGTGAGCGGAGATGCACCACTGCACTCCAGCCTGGGTGACAGAGCGAGACTCCATCTCAAAATAAATAAATAAATAAATAAATAAAATAAAATGCATGAACTTGCATTACATATGAATCAAATCAACTACATCCAAGTTATACCTTAGAAAAGCTGTTAAAGGTAAATAACAGGATATAAAAAAGTCCCTATATGCCCATGTAATTGACATGATATTGCTAAACCAATCAGTGGCATGCATCTTAACATTAAAAAAATTTATAAACATACAAAAACTTGATAACTGATTGGTCATTGTATTCGTTTTTTAGGTCTGCCATAGCAGGTTATTATAAATTTGTTGGGTTAAAATAAGAGAAATTCATTCTCTAATAGTTCTGGTAATTAAAAGTCTGGAATCAATGTGTTGGCAATCAAGGTTTTGGTAAGGCCATGCTCCCTGTAAAGTCAGTCTCTGGGGTAGAAGTCTTTTTGACTCTTGCAGGTTCTGATGGCCCAGAGAGTCCTTGATTTATGGCAGCATAACTCAATTCTCTGACCCCATCTTCACACGGCCTCCTCTCTGTGTTTCTCTGAGTGAAGTCTTCTTTTATAATGATACCAGTTATTGAATTTAGGGCCCTCCATAATCCAGTATGATCTCAACTTAACTAATTACATCTGCAAAACCCTATTTCCAAATAAGGTAACATTCTGAGATTCTAGATGCATGTGGATTTTGGGAGGATATTGTTCAACCGACTAAAGCCCTGGTAAGAATATTGCCTCCTTCAAAATTCAAGAATATTATATGAAATGCCCTAGGAAAACATTCAATAATCTTTTGCAAAAATGTTATAAAAGAGTATGCTTTGGTTGTTTCAATAAAATGAATTTGTTGTAGTGGTTTTCACTGTGGCCACTATTGAGTTATTTAATTATTTTTCCAGGAATAATTCATTTGCATTCTCACACATATTCAACTAAGTCAAAAATAAAATTTGGAAAGAAGAGTGTCAATGGATCAATGCCAACACATTAAATTATTGACTTGTTTAGTTTTTTGACCGAAGAGTTTAATTTTCTCAGCAACTTGAGCCAATTTATCTCTGCTTATAGCCATGGCCTCACGCTCTGCTGTAGAAAAGCATTTCTCACTAGTTCCACAGGAAATTAATAGACACGCTGTGAATAATGGGTTCGTTAATTAAATATAGTCAGAGAAAAACTGCGTTCAACAAAGCAGGTTCATTCCTGTCAAACTTCAAATAGCTTTAAATTTGCTAACCTGTATTATGACACACCGAGGGTGGAATCAGTTATGCAGTGTTTTATAAGTTTACTTGAAACAAAACTCCTGTTGGATGGAATATCACATACAACTGTGAAAAATTATGTGCCTATGCCATCCCTTAGGTAAGAGACGATTATGTCATTACTGTGGCAAATCCACCTCCAAATTTGTGATCCAAGTTTAGTAAACGGTCTCCCCTCTTGTTTCTAAATGTAAAGCTGCACTTTCCTCCCAGTTTATGGTAATTGGATATCCATCCACAGCTGAAGTTTTGATCTTGATAAACTAATAACACCAAGTGATTTAAAGGGGAGTCCTGCCTTGCATTTGTCAATTCTTTTTAAGCAATGTCACACCTTAAACCAAAAACTGTGCAGCTTCTGAGTGCATGATTACAGACCTTTTGAACACATATTTCTTAATATTGTCATCTTGACCATATTCCAGGACAGCAATTAATTTTACTCTAGTTCCCTCAGCCCAGTTGCTCTCCGGGTCTGTCACCACATGCTGGATCTCCCCATGGATCTTGTTACCATATCATGTTATTTCATCTCAGCTTTTAAAATTCAAATATGCACCTCTTTTCCTCATTTCATATCCTTCTAGAAATTTCACCATGTCACTTTCATCTCATTTTTTCTTTATACGTTCTATTAAATCTAGGTTCTTTTTTCGCCACCACGTCCCACCCCAACTATTCAAAAATATTTGTTTAAAAAAATCAATTGAGTTAAAAAATAAAATGATGGACAGTTTTAGGTTTTTCACCAAATCAGTTATTTATTTTCTTCAGTAAGAACAATTATAACATGTCAGGTGCTCCTCTAGGAGCCAGGAATACAGTGATAAAAGAGAAAAATGTCATTGCACTTACAGTTCTTACATTTTGGTAGAGGAGAAAGACAATAATCAAGATAAATATAGTATAACAATCAGTGCAAAATTATAAGGAGAACAAATCACATCAGGAGAGGGCATATAGAATATCTGGAAAATACACTGAAGTTTTAGGTAGAGTGGGAAGGCAATACTTTCCAGGGAAGTCTTTTCATATGGAAGGTGACTTTGCAGAAGAACAGAGCAAAATAAGGGAGGCTGTTGTGCTTACATAGATGAAAGTGATTGAAAAGAAAAGGAACAAGTGTGTGGAGAAATGAGCCTTGTAAATAATGCCCAGTAAGTTTCCCATCACGTTTAAGCATAATGATGATAGAAAGAATACACTCAAAATTTTCAGAAAAATAAATGGTTTACTTATGAAGGAAAAGTAAAAGAAAAATCATAACAGATAATACAACATTTAAAATTTTTGCTGAATGTTCCTTGTTTATTTTAGTTGTTTCTGTTCATTGCGCTTTCTTTGTGTATTTTTTCCACCTAGTCCATCTCTCTTATGGTGTTGGTGTTTTTAAACAGCCTTGAGACCCTTATAAACTATTTTCCCTGAATTTACGAGCTGACTTTGTGGGCAGTATACTAGGGAAGTGTTTGTTGATGGTTGACTGCATCTTTGGATGAGTAAGGAGAAGTAAATAGAAGGGTTTGATCCCGTTACCTTCATTCCAATGCCAAATACGGAAGACTTAATTATGGTTACTGTGCCCATCATTTAAAAAAATCGGTAAATCATTTTGAAATGTTTTCCCTTATTTTAGCCTAAAGACAAATGATGCAAATCTCAGGGTGTGTGTGTGTGTGTGTGTGTGTGTGTATGTGTGTGTGTGTGTTTGCATGCATGTCAGGGAGAGGAAGATGAAGGAGGATTTTGCAGTCATCGCACAGTCAGATTTGTAAGTCCATAATTTTTTCTTTGGACATTTCTGAAGAATTTCCTGGGAAGAATCACTTGTATAATTTCTCCATGTTTTCTGAAATGTGGCTATCTCCCTTCTGTTCTGTCTCTTTATATATTTATATCATCTTTACTTGCTCCTAAAATTTTGTCAAAATCTTTAGACCACAGACCACTTCCAAATCAATTGTTTCCAAGAGGATTGAAATCCAATCTCCTTCTTGTATTTCTGCTGTCAATTATATGAATTTTCAGAGGATGATTGCTCTGAACATTTTCTGTTCACCCTGTTGGTGAAGAAGGAATCCCTCATTATAAATAGTACAAGGCGGTTGAACACAGGACACTTGACAATGAACAGATGCAGTTAGCAGCAGATCATTAGTCACGTTTACTCACAGCCCAAGAAAGGAGAATGCCACATGCAGTGCAAGGCTACACTCAGGAGCAGAGTGAAACAGGAGGGATGTGAGAGGCAGGCTTTGTATTAATAGGAAGGTGGGGTGCAACCTGGTTCTCATGAGGGTTGTGACTGACTGGGTTGAATCGGATCTTGTGCAGGCGGGAAGGTTGAGGACCAAGCTGGGTGCAGGTGGTTCAGCTGAAAATGGACCTAGCTGGATGGGGAGGCTTTGCTGGTGAGTGGGAGGGCATGTTTGATAAGAGAAAAGGTTGTAGCACTAAGAATTCGGAGTTCTCAGAGGTTCAGAGGTCAAAGGCAGCACACGGAATGTTGGGTCTTACAATGCAGAGATAATCTATTTACTATTTGGATAGAAACTTATCTTTTTTTCAATTTGTACAGACTCATAGAAGAGTTTGTAGTATTTGATAATGTTGTAGTATTTTATCATTTTTACTTTATTTGCTTATGAATATAGCTGCCTGTTCTTTCTCTCTGTTTATTCCTGTAGATTTTCTTCAAAATTATCTACTCATGTTCTATTGTGACAAGGTACCCCTGTGTCTAAACCTAAACATCTTCATTTCATCTTCTCTATCTTCTGAATGCCCTCTCTCCTTCCAAATATTTTCTGAATAGTTTTGAACTTCAAATATTTGATGTTGTTCTTTTCACGCTACTCATTCTTTTGAGTGATTGCTCTCTTTCTTTCTTGTATCAATTAACAACCAAGGCCGATAATTCTTCAAACTCGATCTTGATTATTCCCAAAGTTATGCTCACTTTATTTTAAACATTTATAATTTCCTTTCTCACAGCCTACTCAAAAGAAACATGTGTGAAACTTAAATTATCATTTTTTAAAACAGTATTGGTGTGAGGAGTCCAACTCCTGGTTAAAAACCTACTTACTATTTTCCAGGTGTGACCACAAATGATTACAAAAGGTTTATGTGACAGGCCTCGAAGTGGAAGCTGCCCTTTCCACAGCAGGCTTGACGCCCAGCCAGAGGATGGCAGTGTCCAAGGGGAATGGCAGAAAAGGACTCAGGCCAGACTGCTCCGGTCCATCAAGTTCTTCTGCCATTTGCATTCCAAGCCCAGGCACCTTCATTCCTAGGTGTCTTTCTCTGAGGCTTTAGGTGGAGGCCTTCTTCAAGCATCTCTGCTAAGCCTCCTTACTGGAGGAAAGACAGGGAAAACATGAAGACAATTTCCACACTTTTCTAGTACTTTTCCACTCCTAACTCTCTCCTGCATCATCATTCCAAGGTCCATACAACTGCAGGAGCCTTTCAGGTTCCCTCCACTGAGGGGACCTCCGTATCCATGCTGACACTTCGCTGAGGCACAACTCTATGAGGTAAAATAAAACAGGTTTTTATCAGTGTTTTCTCCAGTTTTAGCTTCTTCCACTACAGAAAATGATTAAAGGCTTAATTTTTTTGTGTTTGGCTTGTTGCTTTTATAGGCTGTGCTGATATTTGCCAGCTCAGCTCTCTCCCACCTCAGCTGGGCTCCTGACAGTCGCCTAAACTCTTTACTGCATTTTTTGCAGCATCATATATTTTCACCCTAGTTAATATACCAAGAGATATATTTGACTTGCCCCAAATGTTTACTACCCACTAACAGTAGTTCAAATTCTGTCCACTTGGCTTCCTAAATATTGTAATTCTATACTGAATTCAACCTTTCCTTTTGAGCACTTCTAATATCACCTAAATCCAGTCTTCATTCTTTAATTCCTGGCCTCCAGAAAAGAAATCATAAATGTACTCAGAGTTATCTACAAAGCTATCTATACTGTAGACATGGTGACAAATTCAAAACACAGAACCTGACATATATCTTCTCACCCTGCCAAATCACTGCAGTTGGATGAAATCTTAGCTTATCATTATGGTTTGGACATTTTTACTTTTTCTGCCTCATAACTCACTGGCCTTTTCTATTTACATTATTTTCCAAAAGGACTGAAATTCTTCCATAGCCAAAATGTATTTTAATTTTTAAAATCATTTATTTACTTATTTAATTTTACTTCTGTGGTTATACTCATGCTATCACCATTGCTTAAAATAATTTACTGCCTCTTTTTAAAAAAAAATAAAAAATATTTTGTGGGTACATACTAGGTATATATATTCATGGGGTACATGAGATATTTTGATACAAGCATGCAATTTGTAATAATCACATCAGGGTAAATGGGGTAACCATCACTGCAAGCATTTATCATTTATCATTTCTTTCTGTTCTCAAATATTCCAATTATATACTCAGTTATTTTAAACTATACATTAAATTATTGTTGACTATAGTCACCCTGTTGTGCTATCAAATTCTAGATCTTATTCCTTCTAATTAATTGCCTCTTTACCATAAATAAATAATCTCATTTATCAAATCCAGAAAGGAAAGTTCTGTTTGTGTGTGTGTGTGTGCACGCATGTGTGTGTATAAAACAAACCAGCATTAATCACCAGCAGGAGATTCTTAGTGCAAGGAAAAACATACTGGCAGAAGGATCAGCAAAATTACAGGAGGGACCCACTCAGCACAGGAAAGAGTTGAGAGATGGGAGTGAATGTCAGAAGCTACCAGATGGTGGAAGGAGTAAGGAACAGATTTTTCCTTTAAGCCTCTGGGGGTAGTAGAACCCTGAAAACACCTTGATTTCCGCCCAGGGAAACTGATTTCAAAGTTTTGGCCTCTAATACTGTGAGATAATAAATTTCTGTTATTTTAAGTCACTAAGTTTATGGTAACTTACTACAGCAGCTATAGGAAAATAATGTAGATTTATTGGCCAAATTCAGCCAATTGCCTGTTTTTGTACAGCCCAAAATTTTGAGTGTTTCAAATATTTTTAAATGGATGAAAAAAATCAAATAGAGAATAATATTATCTGACTCGTGAAAATTGCATGAAATTCAAATTCAATCGTCCTCAAAGTTTTGTTGGAATATACCCAGGCTCCCCTTTACGTCGTCTGTAGCAGCTTTCATGCTAAATAGTAGAGCTTTGCAGTTGTTGCAGAGAAGAGTGTGTCCTGCAAGGCTGAAAATATATGTTATCTGATCTTTCACAGAAATGACTTGCTGTCCCTTGTACTGGATTATTTTATAATTACTACTTTCTATGTTTATCCTTTTCATTGAATTGTGAATTACTTGAGGACCAACATTTTACACACAGTCCAAGTTAAACAAATATTTAAAGACTCAGTAAACTTTTTCTTGACTCTGAACAATAAAAGAATTGCATTCTAATGTCAAATACCAAAGTATCTAAGAATTACTTACAGTTTTCTTAATTTCAAGGCTTTTATATTTTTACCATATTCTAAATGATGGTGGGAATTTAGAATGATGAAATTACTTGGACTAAAACATCTAATATCATCCTGTAAGGAATCAAGATGCCTTGCAATAGATGAATTTTGAGATTATTAAAAATGTCATAATGTTGGTAATGACAAAATAAATAGAAACAAAAGAGTAAATGTGAGAAAAATTTAAAAGGTGTCATCAATAAGAAAAGTTGCATAGCTTCCTATAAGATGTTTATTAAGATAACAAATAAATTATGTTTAAGGACCAAAAGTTTTAATAAAACACTGATTTTCAATTTGAACTGAGGATACTTGAGACTTAAATATTTAGATTTTTAAATACGGTAGCGACACACTAATTAAAGATGAAAGATCATAAAATATTAACCAACATACAATGTTATGGTTTAAGATATTATTGAAGAGTTCACAATTTTATATCATTCTGTAATTCATGCTTTATTGCTAATTGACTTTTCCTAAATGACAAACTTGTAATTGATAGTTACTGAAACACATATTCTCAAAGGTCGTGAAACCCCAGAGAACCCTGAGTGAGAAAACTTTCTCATAAGATATAGTTATATCTGAAGTCAGCATAAAACCAAGCTTTGTACTTTATCAACTTATGAAGTTTAAAGGTTATGCTAATACAAAATGGATATTCATTTTTATAAAAGAGTTCAAAAGAAAAAAAAGTCAAACACTGCTCAATAGAAAGAAATGAAGAGGAACTGGAAAACGTTAAATTAACATCATCTTACTAGCCTCTAAGTTTAAAATTGACAATAGACTATTGAGCATAGAGAACTATAAAATAATTTTGTTGTTCATTTGCTCATATGGTGAAGTGGCTTTTGCACAATTCCACAGGGGAATATGTATTGAACTCTCTCAATTCATTTCATATTTATTACCTCTTCTTTTACAAGAATACAAAGTATTCTTTTGTTACTGGAAACATGAATTATATTTGCGCTTGCAAAGAGGAGGAGGAATTTTCTGCCCTTAATTAAGAATCACACATTTTTTAGGCACAAATCCATGTATTCAATACCAATGGTAAATTAGCTTTGGAAAGCTGTAACTTAGAGGCTAGAAAAGGCATCAATGGTGGCCCATTCATTTTTCTACTTATTTTTTATTTTCTCTCCTCTCTTTATCCTATCATATTTTCTTAACTCACAGTTAATTTATACAAACTAAATGTTTATTTCCCAAAAAACATGTGTACCATAATTGCCATGTTACTAAGTCTCAATGATACTTTTTTAGATGACAGTAAGGCCACAGTTTATTGTGGGAAACAGGCACATATTAAATATTTAGAATAGAATATAGTTTTATATTAAAAAATATAAAGAGCAGTAGGTTTAATTATCTATCGAATTGTGCAGTACAATTGTTCACTCTTACTGAAATGAGACGAACTTATTTCAATCTTAGTGAAAACATTTTTAGCTTTGTGGTCAAGAAAAAGATATATGAAATCTATCTTCAGATTCTGCACTGAATTCTCGATCTATTTTACAAACTTAATGTACTAGTACCTGCCTCATAGCATTATTATAAGAATTAAAATCAAATAAGCACTTTGTTCACTGTCACAAAAATTTGAGATTTTATTTACATGAAAAATAGTTGTCGCCAAAATTGTTATATTTTGTCTTTATTTTTGAAGGGAGTAGAAAACTATCAACATTTTTTCTGCTGATTATGTTGTGCTTCAAGAAAAATCAAGTGACTAAATTTAGACTGTTAGCCCATCTAAACTATTTTGTCATTTTTAGTAATAATTGGTTAATAATGAATGCTGTTGAGGATGAAAATACAATTTCAACTTAATATTCCTGACTTCTCAGGGAGGATAATTATTTTATAAAAATAAAGTTCACATTTAAACATTAAAAATCAATTATTTCACAAATCTGTGCCCTTTCTTACAAATACTGAGAGACAAAGGTCAGAGGCAAAGTTTATAACTTTCACACTACAAAAATAAAAATAAAATAGAAATAGTCTGCTTTTGGCTGTGGAGAGCCATTCAGAATCTAATTCCTGAGCTTCTGTTACATAGTTGTCGACTAAAATTGATGTAGGTATATCATTGATTACATATATACTAATTTATAGGTATATACAGATATATATTGTGTGTGCATATATGTGTGTGTGTATATATGTGTGTGTTTGTGTGTGTGTGTGCGTGTGTGTGTATATATATATATACGCACACACACACAGAGCAGCATTAGCAGATCAAGTTATATTGTGTTTATTTCAGGTCCCTTAATACAATGTAGCATATTTTTAAATGTTCTCAATGAGGAAGTATAGGATAATAAATAGATGATACATTTAATTTAGCCACAGACACACCTAATTTCAAACTCTTATGAGCTTCTTAAATATTGTATAATTTTGGGCACATTATTTGATTTACTTGACCTTTGTTCCCTCATCTATAAAATGGAGACAATAAAGTCTAATACAAAATGTTTGTATAAGCCTTAAATGAAATAGAATGGAAAAGTGGCTGATCCAAAATAAGAACTCAAAAACTTATGATTTTTGTATCAAATATATGATTAGTAAGTGACAGGAATTGCTCAAACCTGAAATCTGTTGTATATGTTAAGAGGAAAGCACCAACTTTAGTGAGGAGAGCCAAAAATGAAATCGTGTTATTAAATGCAGGAAAATTGACATGTCAGCACAGCATTGTTAAAGGAGAGTGAAATGACAAGACAGGTTAATCATGTTATCTTTTTTTATCATGTTTATACATTACCTTCTTTTTATCATAAAAGAATTAAATTGAGGGAAGCTAAGAATGTAGCAACCCTCTTTGGGAGCAGACATGAAGATCTTGTTCAGAGAGCATTGCTCAGACGTCACTCTGGTTGTTCTGGAAATGGGACCCAACCACCTCATGGTGTATTATGACACTATAATAAGAAAAAATATATAGAAATAAGCTAATTAATGATTAGCATCAACACAGATATAATTAGCTCCACAATGATGGAATTTCTGAGGGAAAATAAAACACAAAGTGAATTGATCTCCAGACAAAGAATGGGGCTATTAAAGGGCTGACTGAATTAAGTGTGAAAGGAGTGGCCTAAACTCTGAGGATTCCAATTCTGTGGCTTCTCCTAGTAAATTTTATTTAATATTTTTAGGTAATAAATAGTTTCTATATCTCTGTTTTCTGGCAGGTTCTAAATCTTACCATAAATTTTTAGAGGGAAAAAATGTTTAGGGAAGAATTGAAGCACATTATTCTGAGTCCTTATTTTTAAAAAGTGCCCAGAAAAGAAAACAATTGTAAATATGCTGATTTGGTGGCTACCCCTACCGTTAATAAAACCCAGAGCATCAGGCCTAATAACAATAGCATCAGCACCACCTCCTTGATATAAGAATTATCTGTGAATTAACAAATCTAATCCTTATTGTAGGATAAAGAAACTGAGATTTTTAAAAGATTAAATAATTTGCTTCAGTCGCATACAGTAAATAATGAATGGGTCTACATCACAGGTACAAGCTTTGGAACATATTGGCTGTATCTCTTTGTGAAAAAGCACTTTAGTTCAAAATATACAGAACCTTGCAAGAATTTCCTAATAAAATAACATTTTAATTTTTACAGTAAAACCTATGAAGTCTCTTAATGTATCAATCATAAAACAGAGATCTAAAAATGTTTCAGACTTCCAGAGATTTAAAAAATATATATTTTTTCCAACTCATATGTGTTTTAATATATGAATTCTAAAAGCCATTTTCGGCAATGCACTGGATTAACCATTTGAAATGCAATTCTCATTATCTCCCCAAATATTTTTTTTTCTTTAATCTATTTTAATATAAAGATTAGGCTTTTAAAATTCCTTCAGGAAGACATCTAATTGCTTGTCATCTTCTTGTTCTACAATTAACACCATTTTCCACTGAAGTGAACCATACCTGCAAGCAATGAATATCATCAGGGGATTTTGATAATTAACCTACAATTGTAGTTATTAAAAAGACTTTAGCAATTGTCCCTTTGAAGTATTTGCTACATGATTATGATTTATTTACTTAAAAAATGTCCCAATTTTAGCAGCTCAAGATATAACAGATCTTATAAAAGCTATATTGACAGCTTTCTCATATCATCTTGTATCATTTTAAGAAAGGCAGGCTGGAATACAAGTAATGCTTATGGTGCAGAGGAGTTTCTCTACAGGAGTAGCTATTATTAATGCACTTTAGCCAAAGACCACCAAGAACACAGCTGTAGTTTAAAAAAATGGATTTATTACTCTTTGAAGTGAGTATGACTGCTTACTATAGGGAATTGTTGGGTGTCACAATAAGATGGTTAAAAAATAAATAATCTTTTATAGGATTTGGACTTCGTTTGGGTGATTTGGCAGAAGGTCCAAGGAAGCAAAGTTTTCTGCTAGTTTGAATATATTTTATGTATTTCAAAATAAGAATTTCACATTGATTTTAATACGCTGGTTGACGTGAAAGGAAAGCAGGGGCAATTTTATGATTGGTTAAAAAAGAAGTAGCTGTCACTAGTTTAGCAAAAGAATGGAAATACTGTTATTTTGTGGGCTGAGGAGCAACCTAGATTTTGTTCTGCTTAGACAAACTCATGAAGTAGCCTTGCTTTGTCTCATTTTATCATGGATTTAGGATTGGTCTGAGGTTGAAATTTTGTGGAATTGTTACATAAGAGAACAACATGGCCTACAGTGAGTGCTGGGTCACCTTCTGAATGTCAAGAAATGCTCTTTGTTTTCTTAGTCACTGTACATACCACAAGGATAATGATTAAGAGAAATGTCTACAAGATAATGTTAAAAAGTTAAAATATTAATCTTCAATTATTCATTTTCTTAGATCAGTATTTCTATCCTAATTCTTTAAATGAATTGAGAATGCTTTTCAAAAACAGTACTTGATATAAATTAATAAAAGAAAAATATAATTTAAATTAGATTTTTCTGGCAGCAGAGACAGAAATCAAAGTAAATTCAATTATATATTTTCGTGATGTAAAAGAAAGAAACAACATCGTGCTGGTTATCTTTTGTTTTTCTCTTCAGAGCTATTCCTTATCCTTGTTCATCCCTCTCCTTGTCCCCAGGATGCTGGCTGGATTGTTGCTCTCTGTCTTCCAGGTAATAGCTGCCAATAGGCATCCCCAGAGGGAGATCAGTAGGAGGGAATAGAGTGAGGTCAAGGTAAATGTTAGCCATCATTTTTTTCATGTCCTGGATGTGTCCCTGGACCAAAATAAACAGCTCCTGGCTGGCTGCCTCCCCATGCAGCTCTTTTTCTGGATTCCCATCTCTTCTTCAACCCTTGTCCCCTTTTGGCCTGCACTGTAAAGACAGCTATTTTTACCAACCAGAAGGCATTGCACTATTTATTGTGGTTTCACTACACTTTGCTTGTTCCTGTGTATCTATTTCACTCATTAAACTCTTTGCAAAGTATCCCTTTTTACATTGCTAGCAGTTTTTTGCTATAGGGCAGAGTGAAACACATATATTATTTATAATATCTTTTGAAATAAAAATATCACATTGATTTTGATGCATTGGTTGATGTAAATATATTTCCCTATAAGACTTTTACTAATATTTTCAATAAGCAATGTGGAGGATTCCATATAGCTGCCAAATTGATATTTTGAAATAATCCATTGTTTAAAATGCCTATTGTTTATATTGTATGCTAATGCTGATAACTAGATAGTCTATGTTTTCACTTCGATCTGGAACAATGATGTTTAATATTTCTCAAATAATCACATTTTACTTATTTATCATGAACAAGTCACACATCATGACTTGCCTGGGAGGATCCTGGCTTATACTCAAAGTCCCTTTTACCTCCAGTTTAATATATATTAAATGCTTTTATTTTAAAAATGTTTTATTTATATTTTCATTAACACAAGCTGGAGGATTTGCTATACCTCCCAATTGGACTTTGAGTCTCTGATGAAGTGTCATGTATTAGTGGATGCATGTGAAACGAAAAGATTTACCACCATAATGCATCACTAAATCTGAAGCAAAGGAGATCAAACCTGTCTTTCTTTTATCGACCTCCCCAAGAAGCTAACATCTTCCCCAGAAGCTATCATAGCTAACATCTCATTTGCATGTGTATACTGCAGGGTGCTTACTGATAAAACATGAGTCTGCAGGGAAAGCTAGCTACTCCGGGTTGTTGCCAGGGGTCATAGAAGTAGGATGCTGCTTTCTCTGTCAGGAATCTGGTTTTAATTTTATAAAAAACAAGGCATGGCAAGAAAGAGGATCAAAACGAAAAAACCCAGAAGAAATGAGTAAGATAGCAATTCATTCCCACAACTAATACATATATTCAATTTTTCAGAAACAAAGTTTATAATTACTTTGATAAGACTGTTCCTTACCTTGTGAGAAGGAACGAGGTGCCCAGTTTCCAGTCAGTGAGGTCACTGAAAATGCAGGAAGATTATAGGCTAGGGGAAAGCAAATT
Source organism: Pan troglodytes (assembly GCF_028858775.2). Lineage (NCBI taxonomy): Eukaryota > Metazoa > Chordata > Mammalia > Primates > Hominidae > Pan > Pan troglodytes. The sequence continues at coordinate 94,874,333 of NC_072412.2, read as the reverse complement.
TGTGCAGGAAATCTTAGTGGAACAGCATTATGTGGAGTACATAAAGTATATGCAAAGGTTTAAAAGAGTGGATTAGTATTTTATTGCATAATGTAAACCTAAATCTTTTTATATAATTTATTATTTCTTTGTATCTTTTTAGACAATAATCACATTTATCAGCAAAAAGCCCACAGAGTTTAACTAAAGGAAATAATAAATTTAACATAACATTTAACTACTGACTTTAATTTACTTTGGACATTTTTCATGAATTTGTAACTAGAAACAAAATCTTTGAGAAAGTTATTCATGTTAGGGGTTGTACCAATAATTCTGACAAGATGAAAACCAAATAACACCAGACTAATTAAGAAATGCCATCATTTACTTCAAAAGTAAAAAATGTATTTAAAGAAAATGTGCCCAAAAGTGATGCTTTCACAAGGTACAATTATAGAAAGTACATTTCTATTTCTGTGAACCCTGTCACAGAAATATAATGGTTATCTATTCTATATGTAGTTAGAAATAGTTTTATCTAAATCTCACAATTATACTTCCATATTAATATTTCTCATTTTTGCAAATATTTGGCACATACATGCAAAGTGAAGCAATAATTATGTGTTGGCTTTATTATCAGAAACCTTCCACAAATGACTAGTTTTACATCAATATTATCAGAGAATTCAGAATGAAAATCAGTAAGAATAAATGCTAATAAATGTTTTGAATTTTTAATGGAATTTATTAAATCAAAGTCAAATTTTTGAAAGTTCATTTTGTCAAAGTAGAAAATCTTCGTTATTATAATTGTACTTTACATTCAGTTACTATTTTAATAATGCATGCAAATTTTTTTTAAATATAAATATAAATTTGAGTATAGTGCTATTAAACAAAAACAACAGCAATAACCACCTAGATTCTTATTAAATTAATAGATATATGGAATAGAAATGTACTTGAAATTGATTGGAAAGAGCCCTTAGTCCATATTTACATCTAAAATTTGATTATTCTATGTTATAATTTAAAATAGGAACTATGTACTAAAAATTCATGTAAATTATACATAATATAATATATATTTTGTATCATCTGTCATTCATGTATAATATATAAATAATGTATTATACATGAATATATAATATACATACGATACATGAATAGAAATGTATATACTTTATATATAATTTATGCACAATAATGTACATATATATTCACACAAACACATTCATATATAAAACATGTATAAATGATTAAAATGGAAAAGCTGATGTTGACAACAAAAATCCATTTCAGCAGGGTGTACCTGGCATGAGACAGATGCCAGATGAACAGAACTACAAAAGATGAATAAAATATTTAAAAATCACTGAAGGCATTTATAAAACAACAAAGGCTGCCAGAACTCCAGAGCCACAATCCTATAGGACAGGGTCATGCATTGAGGTGAGCCCTGCATTTACTGCTGCTTTTTCTTTTTGAGCCTTGATTCATTTCTAGGTGCGAGACATAGGGGCAAACTGAGAGTAGCAATTCAGGACTTGCAGCATTCCCTTGGCTGAGAAAACAGTCACTAAAATGTATGACTTCTGAACAACCAAGAATGAGGGCAATATCCTAAGAGAAAGGAAAACCATAGAGAAATGACCCACACAGTGTGAGTACAGTATTGCTGTAAGACATTATTCAACTTTTACACTGTTCCAGTACAGGTGATGACTCAGATAAAGAAAGCATAAAAACAGCTGCTCAGAAACTACAAAGCGAAGCATAGATTCAACAGTCTCACCACTCAGGAGAGACAAATACAGAGCTTAGGAACCCCTCAGCACAAGAGGAAGGACCTTTGTACATACCCTAGGATTTCACTTGGGAGACTTGAAAAGGTTAAACTCTAGATGTAAGCACAAACCAGGTATGTATTTCTTGTTCTGTGCAAGGTGGTGAAAATAGGTAGATCTTCTGCAGAGAAAAATAATACCCTGCACACACTATATAATTTTCCATATATACGTTTAGAGAATTTAATTCAAAAACAAATAGTGGTTAGAAAGAGGTCCAAATGAACAAAAACCGAAAGAAATGCATAAGATAGTAATTCATACCCACAACCAATAAAGATATTAGAGTTACTGGAGACGAAGTTTAAAATTACTGTGATTTAAATATTAAAGAATATTGACAAAAATGGAATTTCAGCAAAGAAAAACAAAAATCAATTAGATGGGAGGTTTAGAACTGAATAATTCAATAACATATTATGAATTTAAAAGATTGGTTTAAAAATAGTGTAGTCACAGCATTAAAAAGAGCAAATACACTGAAAGTTAGAGCAAGATAAACTGTCTGAACTGACGCATCCGAAATAGATTTTAAATACACAATAGTATTCAAAAGACATACAATTCATGATGATAAGATCTAATGAAGCTCCCAAGGGAAGGGAGAAAACTTGAGTCAGAAACAATACTTGAAAAAATAAAACTGGACAATTTTCTAAAACTTATGAAAACCTAATGTGAATCTACAACTTCAAGGAGATCTAAAACAATATGAAACAAAACACCACACACACACATACACACACACACACACACACACACACACACATAGAGGCAGGAGAAATACAAATTAAAAACACACCTATGTTACTTTGCTAAAAAAGGAAAAAAAGAAATCTTAAAAGCAAAAAGAAGAAAACACATTTTCCTTAAAGAGGCAATAATAAGAATGGTAGCTAATTTTCAAATAGAAATAGTGGAGATAAGAAAAAAATAAAAACATTGCTTGAAAGTGCTGAGAGAAAATAACTGCCAAGCAAGAATATTTTGTACAGAAAATATTCTCCAAAAATGAAGGTAAACAAATATATTTTTGGCAAAAACAAAAACAGAGTAAAACATTCACCAGCAGAGCTCTGCCCTTGGAAATTGTAAAGTATATTATTTAAGCAGAAATAAAATTAGTCCAGATAGAAACTGTAATGCAGAAAGGAATGAAAAGGAATACAGATGGCAAATACGTGAATAAATCTAAGATAACATCGACTACTGAGAACAATAATAGCAATATCTTTTGAGGTTTAAAATATATGCAGAAATATAAAGCGCAAGAAAAAGAGTGGGAAAGCTAAGAGGGGACATAAATGTAGGCAAAAATTGTGAGGTCTTTGCATTTTTTGGAAATAATTAGACATATACTGATTTCATTTTACTAATCAAGAACAAATATTGCAATGTGTGCAATAACCATTGAATATAAGTAAAAGTAGTTTCAATTAACAAGTTAACAGAGAGGAAGAAAAGAAAAAATGTATTTGTTTTATAATGTGTAGTATTCCATAAAAATAACATACTTATAAAAGAATAGAGAATAGTACAAAAACATGAAATGATAAAGTGGTACATTTAAATACGAAATCCCTTCATTTCATAAAATGTAAATGGGATATATTCTGCAATTAAAAGCAAACATTGTCAAACTAGCCGAGAAACAAAATTCTAACCATATGCTGGCATAACAGAAAACCATAATAAATATAAATAAAATGGTTGACAGCAAAGGATAAAAACATGTGTAATGTGAGAACATTAACAAAAAGGAAGCAATATAGCTACATTAATGCTAGAGGAGTATACTTCAAAGGAAGAAGCATTTCTAGAGATAACAATCTAATAATGCTAAAAAGTTAAACATCAAGAAGCTAAAACAACCCTAATTTTGTATATGCTCAATGAAATAGTTTAAAGATTTTTAAAGGAAAAACTGCAAAATAGCTTGAAGAATAGACAGAAATATTTCAAAAGTAGTTGGTGTTCTTAATGCAACTATCTCAGTAAACAACAGAACAAGCACACAAAAGAAAAATCCGTGAGTATACATTTAAACAACACTCAGCAAGCCCCAACTAAATGATATTTATAAAACGTAATATCTAACATTATTCTAAAGTTTATGTCAAAAAGTAAAAAAAAAGTAGATCATATGTTATTTTAAAAATTTGAATTCAGAATAATGGTTGCCAGAGCTAGAGAGTGGGGGAAATAGGGAGATTCTGGATGAAGGATAAAAAGTTTTATTTAAGCAGGATGAATATGTTCTGAGAATCTAATGTATTGCATGGGAAATAGAGTTAATAATACTGTATTGTAATTTGAAACTCACTAATGCAGTAGGTTGTTAATGTTCTCTTTCTCCCCCACAATGCAAAAAAATATAACTACTGAGATGATGAATATGTTAAGTAGCCTGATTATGGTAATCATTTCATAATGTTTTTATACATCAAAACATCACATGATACATTATATACATATATATACACACACACAATTTTTAGTTTTATATCTCAGTAAAACCAGAAAAAATAAAACAAAAAGCAAATGAACAACTTGATTAAAAATAAACAAAAGAGCTCAACAGACACTCCATTAAAAAAGATACACAGATTGCAAGTAAGTTTATAAAAAAACTTAATGTCATATATTATTAGGAAATTGGAAATTAAAACAGCAATAAGATACCACTATGCATGTATTAGAATTGCCATAACCCGAAACAGAGATAGTGTCAAATGCTACTGAAGATGTGGAATGACAGAAACTTTCATTGATTGCTTGTGGAAATGCCAAGTGGTACATTCCCACAACTAAACATATTCTAACCATATTATCCAGAAATCATGATCCTTAATATTTAGCCAAATGAACTGAAAGCTTATGTCTACACAGAAGCCTCCACATGGACATTTGCCTCAGCAACCAAGATGTCTTTCAACAGGTGAATGAATAATTAAACTGTGGTACAACCCTAATGTAAACTATGGACTTAGTTGATAATGATGTGTCAATGTAGGTTCATAATTTTTACAAGTGTACTACTCTGGTTGAGGTTTGTCCATAGTGGAAGAGGCTGTGAATTTTTTTAGTGTGGGGTTCATGGGAACTCTGTATTTTTCATTAAATTTTACTGTCAACCTAAAAGTTCTCTAAAAATAAAATTTATAAATTAATAATAAAAAAGAATTTATACAAAAAGTGCTTGATAAGTTACAAATTAATACAATAAAAATAATAACAGAAAAAAGCACAAATATTTAGAAACAAAACAACCAAATTATATTAAGTGGCTGCAAAAAACTACAGTAAAAATTAGAAACAGCTTGAAATTAATATTAATAAAATATAACACATTAAACTTATGGGGGTGCAAATAAATTTCTACTTGAAAGGAAACTTATAACTTTAAATATATGCATTTAAAAAAAGGAATCTTAAAATTCAACAATCTCAGAATCCATGTGAAGAAGGTAGAAAAAGCATTAAAATTAAAGGCAAAAGATTATGAGATTGGGAATAAAGATAAGCACATATATACTTTCAAGTAGGAAATAAAAGCAAAAAAGAGAAAATCAGTAAGAAAAGTCTCCCAGTAAAAAAACAAACAAAACAAAACAAAACAAAAAAACCCTGGGACTTGATGGCTTCATTGCTGAATTCTACCAAACATTTAAAGAAAAACTAGTACCAATTCTACTCAAACCATTCCGAACCACAGAGGAGGATGGAATACTTCCAAACTCATTCTATGAGGCCAGTATTACTCTGATACCAAAACCAAAGATATCTCAAAATAAAAAAATACTAGCAAACTGAATTCAACAATACATTGGAAAGGTTATTTACCCTGACCAAGTGGGATTTACCACTGGGATGCAGAGATTGTTTGACATATGAAAATAAATGTGCTACATCATAGCAACAGAATGAAGTACAAAAACCATATGATCATTCCTTTTCTTTATTTTATTTATTTATTTATTTATTTTTTGAGGCAGAGTCTCACTCTGTCGCCCAGGCTGGAGTGCAGTGGTGCAATTTCGGCTCACTGCAAGCTCCGCCTCCCAGGTTCACACCGTTCTCCTGCCTCAGCCTCCCCCGTAGCTGGGACTACAGGCACCCCCCAACCACGCCCAGCTAGTTTTTCGTATTTTTAGTAGAGACGGGGTTTCACTGTGTTAGCCAGGTTGGTCTTGATCTCCTGGCCTCGTGATCTGCTGGCCTCGGCCTCCCAAAGTGCTAGGATTACAGGCGTTAGCCACCGTGGCTGGCTGATCATTTCAATTGATGCCAAAAAAGCATTTGATACAATTCAACATTGTTTATGATAAAATCCATTCAAAAACAATATATAAAAGGAGCATACCTCAACATAATAAAAGCCATATACAACATACCCACAGCTAATATCATACTGAATGGGGAAAAATGGAGAGCCTTTTCTCTAAGATCTGGAACATGATAAGGATGCCCACTATTCCCACTGTTGTTCAACATAGAACTGGAAGTCCTAGCTATAGCAATCAGACAAGAGAAGCATATGAAAGGCATCCAAATAGGAAATAATTAAGTCAAATTATCCTTGTTTGCAGATGATGTAATCTTATATTTGGAAGACTCCACAAGAAAACTATTGGAACAGATAAACAATTAAACAAATTTGCCAGGGGCCAGGCACAGTGACTCACGCCTGTAATCCCAGCACTTTGGGAGGCCCAGGAGGGTGGATCACGAGGTCAGGAGATCGAGACCATCATGGCTAACACAGTGAAGCCCGGTCTCTACTAAAAATACAAAAAATTAGCTGGGTGTGGTGGTGGGCACCTGTAGTCCCAGCTACTAGGGAGGCTGAGGCAGGAGAATGGCATGAACCCAGGAGGCGGAGCTTGCAGTGAGCCAAGATTGCACCACTGCGCTCTAGCCTGGGTGACAGAGCCAAACTCTGTCTCAAAAAAATAAAAATAAAAAATAATAAAAAATAAATAAATTTGCAAGATACAAAATCAACATATGAGAATCTGTAGCATTTTTGTATGCCAACAATGAACAATGTGAAAAAGAAATATGAAAGTAATCCTATTTATAATAGCCACACATAAAATTAAATACTTAGGAATCAAGCAAAGAAATGAAAGATCTCTATAATGAAAGCTATAAAAGACTAATGAAATAAATTGAAAAGGACACACAAAAATAAAAAAGTTATTCCATGTTTATAGATTGAAAGAATCAATATTGTTAAAATGTCCCTACTACCCAAAGCAATCTACAGATTCAATGCAATCCTTATCAAAATACTAATGACATTCTTCACAGAAATAGAAAAAAAATCTTAAAATTTACATGGAACCACAAAAGACCCAGAACAGCCAAAGGTATCCTAAGCAAAAAGGACCAAACTAGAGGAATCACATTACCTGACCTCGAATTCTACTACAGAGCTATAATAACCGAAATAGCATGGTAGTGGCATATCAACAGACACATAGACCAATGGAAGAGAATACAGAACCTGGAAACTCATCCACACACCACACAGTGAACTCGTTTTTGATAAAGGTGCCAAGAATATACAGTGGGGAAAAGACAGTCTCTTCAATAAATGTGCTGGGTAAACCGGTTATCCATATGCAAAAAAAATGAAACTAGATCTCTATCTCTCATCATATATAAAATGAAATTAAAATGCATTAAATACTTAAACCTAAGACCTCAAACTATGAAACTACTGGAGGAAAACATTGGGTAAACTTTCCAGAAAATTGTTCTGGGCAAAGATTTCTTGAGCAATACACCACAGTCACAGGCAACCGAAGCAAAAATGGACAAATGGGATCACATCAAGTTAAAAGACTTCTTCACAGTAAAGGATACAATCAACAAAGTGAAGAGACAACACATAAAATGGAAGAAAATACGCAAAATACCAATTCAACAATGAATTTATCACCAGATTATATAAGGAGCTCAAACAACTCTGTAGGAAAAAATCTGATAATCTGGTCAAAAATGGGCAAAAGATTTCAATAGACATCTCTGAAAAGAAGACATACAAATGGCAAACAGATATATGAAAAGGTGATCAATATCACAGATCATTAGAGAAATGCAAATCAAAAATACAATGATATATCATCTCACCCCAGTTAAAATGGCTTATATTCAAAAGGTGGGTAATAACAAAGGCTGGTGAAGATGTGGAGAAAAGTGAATCCCACTACACTGTTGGTGGAAATGTAAGTTAATACAACTACTATGGAGAACACTTTTGGAGACTCTTCAAAAAACTAAAATAAACTAAAAATAAATAATAAACAAAAAACTAAAAATAGAGGTACCATATGATCCAGCAATCCCACTGCTAGGTATATACCCAAAAGAAAGGGAATCAGAATCTCAAAGAAATACCTGCACTCCTATGTTTGCTGCAGCACTGTTTATAATAACTAAGATTTGGAGGCAACCTAATTGTTCCTCAACAGATGAATGGATAAAATATGGTACATATACACAGTGGAGTACTATTTGGTCATAAAATGAGTGAGATACAGTCATGTGAAACAACATGGCAAGAACTGGAATCATTAAGTTAAGTGAAATAAGCCAGGCACAGAAAAACGAACATTGCATGATCTCACTTATTTGTGGAATCTAAATTAAGACAGCTGAACTCATGGACTTGGAAAGTAGAAGGATGGTTACTTTCTGACCTACACATGGTTTGAATTTTTTCCCTGTTTATGAATGTATTCCTTAAAACCCATTTTTTTAAGCAGTGAAAACAGAGGCTACTTGATAAGTGGTTTTAGTTACAAAAGGAATTAATCTCTTATGCTGGCTGAGAAGAAGAAATATTATAAGGATATGAGAACAGAACCCATATAAAATTATACAGCCCACTCTATACACGTTTAAACGTATGCCAATGGAAAGCAAAACTGTATGACAACAAACTGGAATATTTTAACTAAGTGCTCCAGTTTAACATTTTTCAAGCCATTTTTCTTGTTCCACTTCCAACTAGCAAATTCCTTCAATGCTTCTAGATTACATCATGAAAGAAAGAAGAAAGCAAGAATTAGATTCAATCAAGCAATAAAAACTGCAATTGCTTAGACAAAAATCTGGCTGCATTTTAGATTCGGACCACCTAGGTCTAGTGCCCAATCTTAGCCACAATAAGGGCAACCCAAATAATTAGCAAACCAGTAAAGGTCCTCTTAGTAGATGATGAATGAAAATGTGTAGCAACCTGGGAAACTGGAAGTAAAGAGACATTTTCTTTATATAAATACAACCTAATAATATGGTATTATAATTTTACCTGTTACTGGATGTTGTTAAAAATAATAGCTGATTCTGAAAACACAACATACTTTTTTTATTCATGAAGATTTAAAGAACATTTATTTGAAATCTGCAATTAGTATGTTTCTATGTATATCAGCATGATTTTCTCTGTGGTATAGGCATTCACTGATTAAAAATATTAAGGATTTCTCTAGGCTCATGAATACTAATTTGTTCTTTTTCCTTTTTTATTAAAATTTGATAGCACGAGTCCTACAAATTTTCTTCCTCAATTAATTAGGAAAAGCACAAGTAAATAAAAAAAGTATTGAAAATGTTTGATTTTTATTTTACATCTATACTTCTCTGAAATCTCACAACCCAAACCAGAAAACTGTAAAATCTATGGATAACATTTAGCAGTAGATCAAATTATTTAACCAGATATACTTAAACTTTAACCCTCGAGTCATCTGGATGGACATCATTACATGACTTCCAGCTCTGCTAAGCCAAATATAAATCTAGTTGATAAAACTGCTCCCATATTTCCATGTCAGCATAATTTACGTTGCTGGAGAAGGCAAATCAAATTAAATATTGTTACCCTATGGCATAGTTGGATTACAGTCAGTGTTTTCCAATTGCACTTCTTCTGTTAGCAACATAATTTTTGCAGTTTTAGTTAATGGTCATTGTGAAGAATGCTTTCTGAATAAATTACAGGAAACTCCTTGGCTTTAAAAAAATTCTAATCAAATTTGATAAGGCAGATAACATTATCAGCAAACCTGGCAATCCTTTTTCCTATATTGTTACTCATGAATTTTTAAAGGGTAAACAATACAATCAGATATATTTTAAAAATACTTATTAATAATTATATGCATAATTTTTAAATTTAGATATCCATTCCCATATTGATAAACATTTAGGTTGTTTACAAAATTTTACAAATAATGCTGTAATACACTTGTATGTGTGAAGTAAAACTACAGAACTATGAATAGAAAAGTTACACACCGGTTTCAGAAGAGTGATGTACTCAGTGAAAGTGGAAGGGATGAGCAAAGTCACATAGTTTCCCTGACCTTTATCAACAAACATAATGAATTCATAATACTACATACATCAAATGTGACATTAAACATTCCTTGTGGCATAGTGCTCAAACTATTCTTATATTTTAAATATTAAATTTAAAAAGCAAGAGAGAAAAAATGAATATAAGCATTACTGCATGAAATTAGTATTTTAAGTGTAGGACTTGTTTAGAACTTGTTTCTGCAACCATATTTAATTACACACATCTTAATAATACTTCTTAAATTTACTACTCAGTTTTCTGTTATTAAAACTGTTCTCAGAAACTGGGACTACCTCATGACCGTCTTTGTATTAGTCTGTTCTCACACTGCTAATAAAAACACACCAGAGACTGGGTAATTTATAAAGGAAAGAGGTCTAATTGACTCACAGTTCAGCATGGCTGAGGAAGCCTCAGGAAACTTACAATTATGGCAGAAGGGGAAGCAAGCATGTTCTTCTTCACAGGGCAGCAGGAAAGAGAAAAATGAGAACTGAATGAAAGGGAAAACCCCTTATAAAATCATCGGATCTCGTGAGAACTTACTATCATGAGAATAGCATGAGGGCAATCGCCCTCGCCCTATGATTCAATTATCTCCCACCAGGTCCCTCCCATGACGTGGGAAGTATGAGAACTACATTCAAGATAAGATTTGGGTGGGGACACAACAAAACCATATCAGTCTTTTAAAAGGTAAGTGAGTTGAATCCACGTGTAGTGGAAGTCATTATGAATGCTTTTATTTTAGCAAGGAAATTAGCAATGAAGTTGGCAGTAATGAATCATCAGTTTTAAGTGTTGTCTTAGGATTCAGACCACTTGACTCCTGAGATAAGAGCTTTGGGGACTTGGTTAAACAATGTCTTAAAGTAGCACAATTAGTATTGAAGGATATCTGGGGTGGCCACAGTAGCAAGTACCACATTTCATCACCCGGGGTTATCGAAAAGAGTTAGCAAATTGCTCAAAGTCACAAACACTTAGTAAGTCTCAGAAGCAGTATTTGATTCCAGGTGAGAGGAATTCTAAGTGGAAGAAAAACCTCCAAATTGAGTGTCACCAGACTTGTCCAAACCACTGATATGGAACACTTAAAAATGTGGATCTTGAAGTTAGGCTACTTGGCTTAAAATCTCCGGGAAACCACTGGCCAGCTGCTAGCCTTTGCACACAGGTCTCTAAATTCACATGCTAACATCCCCCTCTCTGCAATTCCAAAATTCAGTAGCTTTAACATATCAAAGATTGTAAAGGTTTGGTACAAACTTACTTGGTGTCCTTTAAAAGGAAATTTAAAATTTTATTAACTCTGTTACCTATGCATATCCAAATGTTTCATACAGACATGCTAATATTTTTATTCATATGTTTCTCAATATGTTTGATTGTACTGCTATAGACACCTCTAGAGTTGTTATCAAATAGAGAGTAAATGGGTCACATCATATTTCTAAAATATTTTGGATGCTCTAGCATGTCTAGTTTAAATAATTCTGTATAATACATTCTTGGTCCTTTTTTATCAATTGTAGAATTGGAGGAAAAAAGTATCTCTCATATAGAATTTTCATGGCAATTAAAATAATGTCGATTAGTTACTGAGCTCAATATCTGCCTCTTAATAATTACTCAGTCCATGTTTACTATCATTAATATACCCTCAGGGTAAAAATCAAAACTGACTTGTAAAGAAACTGTTATAAGATATTCTAAGTAACTTGAAATTTCTATCTGACCTAGATCATTGCCCTACTTCCATTTCTTTAGCATACAGATGGCCTATGTCTATAAAGAAAACCATATAAAATGAAAACATAAGGTTAACTTGAGATAGAATTTTTCTCAGCATCAAGATTCATAAAAGAATGGTATGATATCTTCAGACTATGCAAAGATTCCAGAATTACCCTACCTAGGATTTTTTTTTTTTTTTTGGTCAGGAGGTGAGGCAAAATGTAACAATAAAGCACAAATCCTAAAATATAAAATTCATATCTCAAGTTTCAAAATAGGAAGACCTATTTGATGGTGAAAACTTGGAACAAATATAAGAAAAGTCAAAATAAATAATGCACACTTGCTGTTTCTGTGGTGACAACAGATCAAGCGCTGAGTGCTGTACCCACTTGCAATAGGATAGGCAGCTGGTAAGAGGCCTCCTAATGGTCCCTGCCTTCTGGTACTTAACACCCTTGAGTAATTCCTTCCCTTTGAATGTGGGCTACATTTAGATGTTTCCTTTTCATGAAAAGAGTATGGCAGAAGTCAATTTCAAGTATAGACTGCAAAAAGACCATGTCTTTCTTCTTGTGTCCTGTTTCTCCCCTGCTTGCTCTGAAATAAGCCAGCTGTCATTATGTGAGCTGCAGTAAGGAGATGCGTAAGTGGGGAGGCTCTGAGTCCGTGAGAAACTCAGGGCTTCTGCCTACCATCAGGTGTGGAATCCTGTCAACAACTGCATTCCGGCCTGTAGCTTATGAAAGATCAGGAACTAGAGGCACTCAGCTAAGCAACATTTGGAATCTTGGTCCACAGAAATGGACAAGTAGCAAATGTTTGCAAGTTTACACCATGAAGCTTTGGGATAATTGCTTACATGGCAATAAAAAATATTTAACTATAGGGATAATGCTAAATGGCTTCTGTTATGGAACTGAATATAATTTTTATGAATACGAATAAAGCTAAAATGGATAGTGTAGTTGGAGGTGACAAAAGAAATAGTATAGTGTGAGTGAAGTGCCAGTATAAAGAAATACACGTGTTCTAATTTTTAAATGGATGTTATAGTGGAGTAAAAATACTATCTAGATTTCAAAAATTACAAAATGTAAATATAAGAACATGATCTGTCAATGTGCACTAAGTGAAACCAAATAATGAAAAATAGTGCACAAATAATGCATAATGAAACATGGATATTATTAAGAATAATGAAGAGAAAGAGGAAAGGGGAAGTAGCTAACATACAGTGAACAATTTTGATATTGCTGTATTAGTCAATTTTCATACTGCTACGAAGAAATACACAAGACTGAGTAAATTATAAAGAAAAAGAGGTTTAATAGACTCAGAATTCTGCATAGCTGAAGAGGCCTCACAATCATGGCAAAAGGCAAAGGACAGGCAAAGACACATCTTACATGGCAGCAGGCAAAGAAAGCATGTGCAGCGGAACTGCTCTTTATAAAAGGACCAGATCTCATGAGACTTATTTGCTATCACAAGAACAGCACAGTAATAACCCACCCCCATGATTCAGTTACCTCCTACCTGGTACCTCCCATGTGGGGTTTATGGGAGCTACAATTCAAGGTGAGATTTGGGTGGGGACACAGCCAAACCATATCAAATGCTGTCTGTCTTTTTAGCCCTTTATATTCATTAACTCATTCAATCCTCACAACAACCCTAGAAAAAGTGTGCTATTTATTTTTTATTTTTTATTTTTTTTTGAGATGGAATCTCACTCTGTTACCCAGACTAGAGTGCAATGTCATGAACTCAGCTCACTGCAACCTCCGCCTCCCGGGTTCATGCAATTCTCCTATCTCAGTACTGAGTAGCTGGGATTACAGGCGCCCACCACCATGCCCGACTATTTTTTTTGGATTTTGAGTAGAGAAGGAGTTTCACCATGTTGGCCAGGCTGGTCTTGAACTCCTGATCTTAGGTGATCCACCTGCCTCGACCTCCTAAAGTGTTGGGATTACAGACGTGAGCGATCGCGCCCTGCCCAATGTGTGCTATTTTTATCTCCATTTTATAGATGAGAACAGTAAAAAAAGGTACTATACAATAAAACTCATGTTACATAGTTAAGTATGTGCTCAGAAAAATAAACCCTCAAATGTTTGTTAAAGAGTAAAAGAAATAACAATATTAAAAAAGAACAGAAAGAAAAGCACAAGAAAGGAATGAAAGATTTAAAAAGAGACTATGCACCCTTCCATGCTTAAAAAAAAAAAAAAGTCAATGTCATGCATAATCAGAATCCTTCCCAACTTAGGAAAAAATGTGCTTTCTCCTTTCTCATTCTGGAATTCTTTCCCCAGCAGCCCAATCTTTACTCACATTCCCATCTTTCATTTATCTCCTTATTGGTCTACATCACTTCCTCCCATGAACTTCTTTGATCACCAAAACTAAAATGTCCTTCTTGTAGTCTCCTTTTTTCTCTTTAAATCTTTGATAATTCAGGTACATTAAGTTAATCATACCCCTCATTTATTAGTCATTATCTCTCATAAATTGATAATTATCCTCATTTAGTGGTCTGTGAGTGCCTCTAGGTACTCAGTTTAGTTTATGTCACTTTCATTACTTTTCTCCTTCATGTTATCCTCAATCTCTGTCTATTCCTCAATAGTCACCACCTACAGCACTCTTGAGAAGAACCATAATGGATTAGTTTAGGTCTTGTAATTGTACCTATAGGTAGGATAAGAAGGCTTATTCTTAGAAAAAGAAATCGATTGCATTTTAAAAATTAATTCTAAGTAAACACAAAATACAGACTAAATGTTAAAATAAACACTTTTGGGATTAAGAAGTTAGCTTATTCATTACCACCACTATTGATTGTATTAAAAATTGTATGCATATGTTTAAAGTAGCTATTTCATCTGCCATTTCTTTGTTGATGATTAAAAAATCTTGTCAGAAAGTTTGAGTCATAAATACATGAAGTTTACCACATAATTATTTAAGAAAAAGTTTAGCACATAATTATTTAAGCAGTAAAAAAATAGGCAGTTCACAAATATAAGTACATTGCTGAAAAATATGTTTCAAAATCAGACCATTTAGATATGGGTTTTTTTGGTAAGAATTTTCATTTGTTAAATAGAATTTTTATGAAAATTAATATTTTTGCAATAGGAAAATAATTAGTCACATGGGAACCATTATGACAGTTGCTATTACAGGTGAAACAGTTCTGAATAAATTCAAAAGATGAGGAACGAAAGTATTATATTGTATATTCTGAGTTTTTTTTTTTCTTTTATCCCTCAGACATACCTACAGTTGATAAAATGGCAAGGCTTACTTTGATAAGTAAAGAACTGCAGACAGATAATATCTACAGAGGTGATCAAAAAGGAACTAGCAATAGTAACTAATAGCAGCACTTGGAGAAATTCTATGGTCCCTCCAAAGGAAAGTTGGCCTTAATGCTGGAAGTAAGCAATATATTTATTGACGTGGCAAAAGAAAAGGCACCATATAATTCTGATAAATAAATAAAATTTATATGTTTTTAATATATTCTTTTGTTCAATCCTTGTTTATATAACTGAAACCTCAGGGCTTCAGAACTACATAAAACACCTATCCTTTTCATTTAGCATTTCCTATAAAGAAAATCACTTATAGTTAAAATTGTATGTCACACAAAGCATTTTCTTAACAAGCAAACAAATAAAATATTTTTTCTCATCCTCCAGATTTTCTATAAAAATATTTGTGTCTCCTAAAAAGTTTGGAGCAATGTGATTTCATATGACTATCTGTTCTTGTGCCACTGTTGTTTTTACGTTATTTAGCGTCTGCAGATATAATATTATTTTCATGGATGAAACTGACCATCCACCTCTTTATTCATCCTTCCCTCAACTTTTTCCAAGAATAATAATAAAAGAAAAAAGATGATCCTTGAAAAAAAGTAATTAGCAAAAACGAGTTTTGCTGCAAAATTTATTTCATATAACTGGAGAAAAAGAACAAAAAACCTAGAAGAAATACAGCAAGTATGCTATCATTACTGAACCTAATAGAGGTCCCATAATGAACTGCAAAGTTTGAACTACAAAACCATTTGAATCCAAACTGTTAAAACAGAAAATATATTAACATACATTTCCCTATCTGGTCAGAATAAACTTTCTGAAAATGGATAAATACTGAGAATTAAAAAAAAATTAATAAGCCTAATGTGATAGATACATATTTAGTGTACAGGATGACCAATAAAAAAAGCCAACATAAACTCTTCGGGAAGCTCTTTTGTTCATAATCCCTGGTAATAAACATTTCAGGTGCCAAAAGAATGAAATGAACAAGCTTGAAATCTATACTTTGCACAGAAATCTATTTGGGGGGAAAAAGGCAAATTTAAGTCTAAAACAAGTAGCAATTTTTAAGAAGATAAAATTAGAACAAACTACTGAAGTCTAGAAACCAAAACGTTAAGTTTGTAGATGAGGAATCAGCTGCCCAGTGAGATTAAATGACTTCGTTAAAGGCATGGGCAGTGAATTCATTAAAATTCAAATTTCTCAGTCCAAGTTCATGTGGTTTTTACTTGTCCAAAGAGACTGTTCTATTTCAGGACTAGTAAAATTAGGTAGAGTCCTAAAAATAATTCTTTAGGGAGTAGCCATTAACATGCTTTGTAGTTTCTAATATACAATGTTAAAGCAATTTCAGAGTAAGTCACATATAAAAGATAGTTTATAAACTTAAGGGGTAAAAACTAACCTTTGAACAAAAATAATTTTTATAAAAAAGTTGAAAGAATTTACTCTCTTTGTGAATAACATCTTAGCTGACATAATTGTCCACTTTGTCCACTGAAATAATACGTTTTTCTCTAATATGGGACATGTTCTACATACTTTTAAATACATAAAATGAGAAAATATGTTATAATTCCAATATTCCTTAAGAATTTCTGAAAAAAATGAGAAAAAAATTCATAAAGTATTGATTTTTCACTGTACGATGAAAAAATGAAAATATAACAGGGAAAATGAAAACTAAAACACATAAATTTGTTATAACTATAAGGAATTTCATATGCAATATTTCGGTGATGTATAAAACACAATTATGTAATATCCATTCTAAACTCCCAAGTAGAAAACCTACATTTAAGAGCAAGTGTGCATTTTTAAAATGTAAACTATAGATACAGCAAATATATTTTGAAAGACAGAACATCCGATTGTACTATAAAATAAATATCTGATATATTAATTTTTAGAATATATTTTTAATCTATGAAAAATGTTATCTTCAGTCATGACACACCAATTTATCATGCATTGCCATGCCATTACTAGATATTCTTGGACCTCAAAAATGAGCCAAACAATGAAAAACAATAAATACAAATCTGTTTTCAAGGATTTCAGACCTCAGGATCCATTCTAGGGAGTAGACAATTACTAGGAAAATTAAATGAAAATAGAGCATGGTAAGTAGTGATGAGTATTAAGGAGAATCTTCAACAAGGAATGAAGATAGAGATGCTCAGTGGGAAGGTGTAAATTTTAGGCCTGAGGTAAAAAGAGACTCACTGGAAGGGTGGCATTGAAGTCAGGAGGTGGCCTATTGAAGAATGTGGATCTCTGGGGAAAACATTAGGCAATGGAAAGAAAAAGTACAGTGTAAGGACATGTTATGGAAAGTGGTTTATTTAAGGAACAAACAGCCAAGAAAGCAGTGCATGTAGAGAGGTTAACAAGCAGAGAAAAAGTATGAGAAGAAAAAATATCATTAAGTTCTAGAGAATTGTAAGGGTGTTTACTTTATGAGGACCCAATGCAATATTTTGTGGAGAGCAATGGCTGTTAACATTTAGTTGCATTAAAATTACCTGAGAGGACAGTCAAAAATATTGCAGAGCTCTCTCTCCAGAATTTCTGATTCAGTAGGCATAAATCTGTCTCCAGAACGTGTTGCTGGACCAATGGCCACACTAAATATCATGGGCTTGGAAGAGTAACATGACATGTTTTAATGCAATTAATCTGGTTTACTTTTGGCAATAGACTAAAGTGGGTCAAGGATAAAAGCAAAGGTGGCAAACTTCTTCCTCTGAAGATTGTGGCTGAATTTATTTTCAGGTTTACATGTTTTAGTTGTATCGTGTTAGTGTGTGTGTGTGAGTAGTGTGTGTGTGTGCTTGTGTGTGTGTGTGTGTGTGTGTGCATGATTTTCAAAAGACTATAGAGGCTACTTCCAGGGTAATCCTCAATCATGGTGTGGACTGTGTGTGCACCGTTTTTGCAGAAACCCATCCTCAGGGGCGTGTTGGGGTTTCACCAGTCCTGGGCTGAACATAACTCAGAGGCTTCTGCACAACCTCAGGCCAAAGTCTCTGAGCCATTTACTCCAGGCAATCAGTTTGTCCCATTACCAGATAAAGTTAGTGTACTTAGATGTCTATATTGTAAAGAAATGATTACTTTCTTGGACCTCTGGCTACTTTCTTGAAGAAAGTCATCACACTTAACTTTAGGTGGGCTGATATGTGATCGACATGCAAGCTGCTTCTGGAGCTAAGAGGCAGAGGCCTAAATGAGACTTTGGTAGGACCAGTGAAACCTACAGCCAGTCAGTCTTTGAGGTTTCCGGGGAGGTACCATTTTCACTCAGCCTTGAGCTCTAGAGATGGAGGCCTTGCTTTCTGTAGCCCACCCCATTTGGTCATGGCTTAGTGGAATTTGTGACAGCCCTTGCAAACCTCCAAGAGGAGTTTAGCTGGACATTCTTCTGGATTACTTGAAAGACTCAATGGCCCAAGTAATCCCTTCTGGATTACTTGAAAGACTCAACTATGGGCACAATCTCTGTGGCTCCTGCATCAATATATCATGGAAAGTTCTAGATAATACCTTTTTCAGTTCTATCTGCCATTTTTACCACCCAGACGAAAACTTCAGGCAAAATCTCTAGCTTGGTAATTTGACTGAAATTGATAAGATACTACAGATGAGAAAAAACAACAAGAAAACACAGGATAGAATACCAGGTATAATAAATATAATCAATTTCTGGCTTTTCTCTGTGAAAAGAACCTAGAGGTTCTGTAAATACAGTGCAATTTGTCCTCAAAACAATGGAAGCACTGCATTTGCCCCATTAAGAATGCTGCCTCCACCACAGGAAAATTCTTAAATGTAGCATTGAATTTGAAGAATAGTGTGGAAGGAATTGAAACAGTGATAAATTTGTAAGCCAACAAATCAGTGGAGCTGAAAAAAAATGTAGGAGAGAAGAAATACATTCTGAATCTGAGCAACTTAAATTGTTTTTACTGAGTGATCAAGAGACTATTATTAGGCAGATGCAAGATGAAGGGATGGAAATTATAAAAACTTAAAAACCTTACACAATTCTCAGATCATGTATTCACATTAAAATATCTAGGGAGGGAGGTAGAAAGCACATATGTGCACTCTGAACTGGAATAACTGAAGTTACAAATATTCACCTGAATGATAGAAACTCAAAATATCCTAATTTATTTTCATTTTGATTAAAAAAATATGAATTCTGTCTTCTACAATATTCTGGGTTGGATGAAATTATTAAGCAATTTCAAGCAGATGTGATTCTGTATCTTGAAACAGCACATCCTCACCTTAACATCTTTGAGTATAGAAAAATTATGTAATATGGAAAGAAAAAACACAATCTTTATTATAAAACAAGAAAGCTTTATTTCTGCTTTGCTGTCCAGATTCTAAGAAATGTAATTATGGCAGGCATTACTGGGAGGTAAAATTGAGTAACAACCCTAAATGGATGTTGAGGGGTTCTCAAGACTGTCTTGCTCAGAAATGACAGAATCAGCTATTATTTCTGGGTGTTCTTGGGCAATTGGGGATATGCTCAGATTAGTTATATTGTATTGAGTCAAAGAGAATCCGGCTTCTTCCAATAATAAGATCCAGTAAGATGGGCATTTTTCTATACTATGAGTTTGGTGAGGTTCCCTTTAATATTAAGAATTTACAGATTTCTTCTGTACACTTTTAATGGTTGTTTTACAGACGCCTTTTGACTTTATTTTTATACTAGAACAGATTTCTGAAGCTCTTAAAAATCTTTTTGGTAACAGACTATGGAAGACAAAGTACCTGGAACACAACTGTTTCTTTTCATTTTCTTTCCGTTTGCAGGTATAACTTAGCCAGTAAATTTAGTCTCAGTGATTTTGATTCGTTTTAAGTTTTACACCTAAAAAACCAGAATAGATTCTTTTTCCTCATTTTCAGCAACTATAAATACATGGTAGCAATACAAATTTCATAGATGCTTTGGGTGTCGATCATCAAGTGTTTTGAGATTCTGAGATGAAATATTTGAGATTTATATTACTTAGGAAATTTATGCTACTATAATTTTATCTATCAATGTGGCTAGGCTATATCAGAATATTCAATCAAGCATTAGTCTAAATGTTGTTAGTGAAGTTATTTTTTAGAGAAGACTAATATTTAAATCAGTAGACTCAGAATAAAGCAGATTATTCTTCATAATAGAGGTGGGCCTCAACCAATTAGTCAAAAGATTTAAGAGAAAAAAAAGACAGAAATCCCCTGAGGAAGTGAAAAATCTCCCTACAGTCAACCTTTTGGAGACTGGAGCTGCAACATCAACTCTTCCCTGGGATCTCCAGTCTGCTGCTATTCTCTGCAGATGCTGGACTAGCCAGCCTGTGCAACTGGGAGAACTAGTTCCTTATAATAGATCCCTCTCTCTGTGTATATATCCATATATTGATATATACACATATACATATACACATACACATACATAAATACACATGTATATTCTATTGGTTCTGTTTCTTTATCAAACCTTGATTAATACAACATCTTGTACTCTTTTTAATTAAAAAAAATACAATATGGCTGGGTGCATTGGCTTACGCCTGTAATCCTAGCACTTTGGGAGGTGAAGGCGGGCAGATCACGAGGTCAGGAGATCAAGACCATCCTGGCCAACATGGTGAAACCCCATCTCTACTAAAAATACAAAAATTAGCTGGGTGTGGTGGCATGTGCCTGTAATCCCAGCTACTCAGGAGGCTGTGGCAAGATAATTGCTTGAACCTAGGAGGCAGAGGTTGCAGTGAGCCGAGATCGCACCACTGCACTCCAGCCTGGCGACAAAGCGAGACTCCATATCAAAAACAAAAACAAAAACAAAAACAAAACAAAACAGAATGAGCTTGTATGGTATTACTTATTTAGACCCTCTTTTCTGGAAATTTTAGCCTTTAAGAAGCCTTCACAGAAGAGAAACACCCGTCCTCGATGCCTTGCTTTAAAATAGTCAAAGCAAACAATCAGTGATTTTGTTAGGTGGAAAGACTTTTAGATAGAATCACTGATCTAAAAAAGAGACTCAGATAATCATGAAACATGATGAAACACTGCTACACAGCATTTATACCTGAAATTACAATGCTTGCTAGGAAATTATGGACATCTATGCATTGGAATTAAGATATCTCAGGGGAGCCTCAGGAGTGGGAACAAAGTGATCTGAAAACTACTTCTGAGGTGTGCTACATCTCACCCTGACCAGTCCTTATGTATTTTTCCACTATGATTAAACAATGTTAGATTAGAATGCATATTAATCTTTGTGATGACATTTCACAAAGAATATTAGTCATACCAGATAAACATATCTTTTAAAGTTGTTTAGATCCATGCCCTTTGAAGCAATTTTTTATGGCTTGATAAGATGAAAATAAAATCAACATTTTCCACTAACAATAAAAGCTTAAAGCATATGCCTCAGCTTTAGATAGTGATTTTAAGAATTTGGGGAATTCGGCTGGGTGCAGTGGCTCATGCCTGTAATCCCAGCAGTTTGGGAGGCCGAGGCGGGTGGATCACTTGAAGTCGGGATTTCTAGACCAGTCTGGCCAACATGATGAAACCCCGTCTCCACTAAAAAAAAAAATACAAAAAATTAGCCGGGCTTGGTGGCTGGAGCGTGTAATCCCAGCTACTCGGGAGGCTGAGACAGGAGAATAGCTTGAACCTGGGAGGCGGAGGTTGCAGCGAGCCAAGATCATGCCACTGCACTCCAGCCTGGGCAACAAGAGCGAAATTCTGTCTCAAAAAAAAAAAAAAAAGTATTTGGGGGATTCAAATAGTATGTTTAAGGAATAATTATGAAATTCAGTGTTAATAAAGTCCACAATGTAAAATAAATAAGTCAACTGATGTTTAAAAGGGTTATGAGTCCAACAAAACACCAAGTGTTATGAACAAGAAGTTGTTAATATTATCCTTTTGGGAAAGGCTAGATACAAGAATCTACATAAACAGAAATTCATCAATTAAGGCAAAATAAGCTACAATTAGCTATTCTTCTCAATATCTTGCTTATTAAAAAAATAATAGGAGGAGGTCAATAATTTGTGTCTGTTGACTGTTACTTCTCTTATGTACATCAGAGCCCTTATCCATTTAACATATTTTCTAGCATAAAGACCATTGCAAAACTGCTATTCATTTCCCAGTTTGGTAAATATGAAAGTTATGAGCGATCTTCCTTTAACCGCCTATTGCATACATGGTACTTGACGGTGGTAAAATATCGTCATTAAGACCTTAGTTTGCAGAACCATTAGACCAAAAGCCGAAGTAAGTGTGTGAACTCACAATAGTAGCCACCCCTCAACCCCTGTAGTTACTACAGTTGGATATTCATTTGGATTGTGTTCCTTATTTAGGCATGTAATTGCCTTTTATGTGGAATCATTGCAATGCATTCAATATTGTTAAAAGTCATTTGTGGCAACAAGAGCATAAGTGTTAAGATGAGTTTATGCTTTGATTATCTGATGTCAGATTTTCATGCAAACAATGACATTATCTGCACAATACAACTTTTCCTGACTTTGCCCTTTTTCTCC
Organism: Pan troglodytes; assembly: GCF_028858775.2. NCBI lineage: Eukaryota > Metazoa > Chordata > Mammalia > Primates > Hominidae > Pan > Pan troglodytes. Next base: position 94,851,454 of record NC_072412.2, on the reverse strand, counting down.
CTTCATTTCCTGTTAGTTTACTTGCAAAGTGTTTTTGCCATCTGCAATTGGTGGCTGCTGTACTATAATAAATCAGAGTTCTAAATAAGAACTTTTCAAACGGATTCAGAGAGAATTTGGTATCTTGGCTTGTCAGATACAAAGCTTTGAGGATAACTTGTGTAATTTGCTATTTTATAAACTAGAAAAATTGAGAGTTCCAGAACCCAGAAAAAGAAAACAACAACAACAACAACAAAGAAGAAAGGATGAGAGCTAAGACAGAGGAAGTCACAGAGAGAAATATAGGCAACAACCTGGTTCCTATGTACATTTGTCCTTGATATTCAACCATTTTTCTTAACTTGAGTTTTATGATATGTCCAAGAATATTTTTTATCTTTCTTTTCTTAATTCTGTCACGTGCAAATGAATGACATTCTAGACACTGTTATTTCCCTCATTACAAAACACAATCATTGGCCACAATTGAGAAACTTTCAACAATATTTTTACCCACAAGAGGAAATATAAAGTGACTTTTAATAATAGGTGGGCAATCACTTAAGATGTTGAGAAAAGTTTTGGCCATCCACTTATTTTTTAATGCTGTATTCAGAGAGCATTATTTGATGTTGAAATTCTAATTTTCATGTATCTGTACTTGTATGCTGGCATAGGCTAATATATGTTATTGCTCACTAATCATCACTTCTTATGACTATTGCTTCTCTTGCATTTAACCTGATAATTGTTTTGTCATGCCAATAATGTACAATTCTTTAAATAAACTAGGGAAAGGATTAACCCACTTTCCTTGATAACAGGCAGGGAGATATTTTTCACTTTCTCAGCCCATCACTGGGTAAATCTGGAGTGGTTCTAACACCTCAGCACATTTTTCAGTGGGGCTAAAACTAGAGCCCTGAGTCAATGTAACATTGCATTTCAATCACCATCTTAGTTTGTATTTTATACTATTAATTTTGAACAGAGAAGAGGAAAAGTTTTCATCCACCATCATCAATATCAAACATTGTTTCAGGAAGATGATAAAGTATGATCAGTGAGATGATGTAAATTTAGTGCAAATGTAATTTAGGGAGCTATTGCATTTGTAGTAAGATTATAAAGTCATTCATGTATATGATGAATACAACATGATGACATGGGTTGACAGAGGAGGAGAATGGGACAAGATACCTCAATCTTCAATAATGGATTTTTTCATTAATCTGTGTAATGTATGAAAAATGTCTTCTATATTTTGGCTTTGACTTTTGAATTTAATAAAAAATATAACATATTTGAAATTCATTTTACAAAACAGTATATGAAGTATGATTTCATGCTTATGTTGTACAAAATAAATTTAAAATGCTAAAAATAGTAATGTTAATTTTCTATATACAGACACATTTTCCCAATATCTAAACTTTTATTGTTTATATTATTTTAACTTTACTCTTATGAATACTTCCTATTTTTAAGACAAAGATATTAGCCCATTCTCACACTGCTATAAAGAACTACCTGAGACTAGGTAATTTATAAGGAAAAGAGGTTTAATTGGCTCACGGTTCCACAGGCTGTACAGGAAGCATGGCTGGGGAGGCCTCAGGAAACTAACAATCATGGCAGAAGGTGAAGGGGAAGCAGGCACATCTTACATGGCCAGAGCAGGAAGAAGAGAGCAAAGAGGGAGGTGCTACACACTTCTAAACAACCAGATCTAGTGAGAACTCACTCACTATCACAAGAACAGCAAGCAGTAAATCTGCCCATGATTCACTCACCTTCCACCAGGCCCCTCCTCCAACACTGGGGGACACAAACCCAAACCATATCAACAAACAAACCTGCCTTTTATAAAGTTTAAAATTAAGTCAAAGACAAAATAATAACATTGGTGAGAATGAATGAAATAGGCAATATCATACATGTGTAGGATCTTCTGGTATAATAGTTAAAACAGTTATTGTATGCATGCACATGTTTAAAATGTATTTTATTTGATATTTATATTTATATATTATACACTATAGATAATGTATAGCATATAATGTATAAAATTTATTGCATATATTGAATATATTGTATATATTATTCATATATATTAAAATAAATACTATATGCTATTATAACAGTGTGATAGAGATGTTATATGTAAATAATTAAAATATTTAAGGGGAGATTTGAAGATATTTTTAAAAAGTCAAATCTCAATTAATTTCTCTCTAAGGGTTTAACATAAATGTCACCAGAAACCTTTGAAAAATATTTTAGTAGATTTTTACACATTAAGAACAAAACATGATTATGCAACTTTTAAGATGGTTTATTATCAGGGGAAATTCAGCCAGATATCAGGCAAAGTTCACCCCCGATATTTCATGTAGGTTCTTTTCTATTTTCCCTAAGTGTCGGCTGGTTTGAGAAATAAAGGGACAGAGTACAAAAGAGAGAAATTTTAAAGCTGGGCGTCCAGGAGAGACATCACATGTTGGTTGGTTCCGTGATGCCCCACAAGCCACAAAACCAGCAAGTTTTTATTAGGGACTTTCAAAAGGGGAGGGAGTGTATGAATAGGTGTGGGTCACAGAGATCACATACTTCACAAGGTAATAGAATATCACAAGGCAAACGGAGGCAGGGCAAGATCACAGGACCACAGGACCGGGGTGAAATTAAAATTGCTAATGAAGTTTTGGGCACCATTGTCATTGATAACATCTTATCAGGAGACAGGGTTTCAGAGCAACCGGTCTGACCAAAATTTATTAGGTGAGAATTTCCTTTTCCTAATAAGCCTGGGAGCGCTATGGGAGACTGGGGTTTATTTCATCCCTACAGTTTCGACCACAGAAGACAGCCATACCCAAGGGGGCCATTTTAGAGACCCCCACCCTCAGGGGCGCATTCTCTTTCTCAGGGATGTTCCTTGCTGAGAAAAAGAATTCAGCGATATTTCTCTCATTTGCTTTTGAAAGAAGAGAAATATGGCTCTGTTCTGCCCGGCTCACCAGCGGTCAGAGTTTAAGGTTATCTCTCTTGTTCCCTAAACATTGCTGTTATCCTGTTCTTTTTTCAAGGTGCCCAGATTTCATATTGTTCAAACACACATGCTCTACAGTTTGTGCAGTTAACGCAATCATCACAGGGTCCTGAGGTGACATACATCCTCCTAGGCTTACGAGATGACAGGATTAGGGGATTAAAGTAAAGACAGGCCTAGGAAATCACAAGGGTATTGACTGGGGAAGTGATAAGTGTCCATGAAATGATCACAATTTATGTTTAGAGATTGCAGTAAAGACAGGCATAAGAAATTATAAAAGTATTAATTTGGGGAACTAATAAATGTCCATGAAATCTTCACAATCCGCGTTCTTCTGCCATGGCTTCAGCCGGTCCCTCTGTTTGGGGTCCCTGACTTCCTGCAACAGTTTGTAATCACACATTTTAAAATACATACGTTGAATAAAAATATGAGGGGCCAGTGCTAAGGAGATAGTTAAACAGGACAGGAAGGAGGCCAGAATGTTAATATACTAAAAGATGCAAATAAATATTGAATAATTACTGTGGTTACATTTATGAGTACTTTAATCCTAGTACTTTTCTTGGTTTTACTTCTTTAATATTTAACAGTTGCGTGTCCTTGAGTAAATTGCTTAAGTCTCTGCTGCGGCTTCTTTCTATATAACATAAATATAATTGTACCTACCAAATGGACTTCTTTTGAAAATAATTGATAAAATATAACACAATTGTGGTGTAAGGATATATACATAACATTGCTTTTTCTTCCCCGGTTCCTTGTTCCTAGCACCCATAGCCCTTGTTATAATTGATGTTGCATGTGCCTGGCCTCAAGAGCAGGCCTCAGGAATGAGAATCTCTCTGACCTACTCCTACCCTCCTTTCACCTGCCCCATAGCAGGACTTTAAACTTCCGCTGCCTGCCTTTCTGATTGCAGGTCATAAGACTCCCATTCTAGAGAAGAACCTGCCCCATACCCTTGGAGAAAGAATGCTGACATCATGAAGCTTCCATGAAAACCCAAGAGGACTGGGTTCAGAGTGCCTCCTGATAACCAAACCCATGGAGGTTCCTGGAGGGCAGCGCACCCAGAGGTGACATATAAATGCTGCCCTGTCCCCCATACTTTGCCCTGTGTATCTCTGCACCTTTATCTTTTAGAATATCCTCTAGAATAAACTGGTAAATGTCAGTGCTTCTCTGAGTCCTGTGAACTGCTCCAGTAAATTAAACATAAAGAGGGTTGTAGGAACCCCAACTTGAAGCCAGTTGGTCAGAAGTTGCAGAGGCTTAAACTTGTTACTGGTGTCTGAAGAAGGGTCAGTTTGGGGGACTGAGACCCCAGCCTGTAGGATCTGACATTATCTCCAGGTAGACAGTGTTGGAATTGAATGGAGAAAACCCAGTTGCTGTCCACTGCAAAACTGATTGCTTGCTTGCTGGTGGGAAGATATTGCCACATATTTTGAGGTCACAGAAGTCTTCTATGTTGTTGTGCTGGTGTGAGATCACAAGGAAAACACAGTTTGAGAGCTTTTCCAAAACTACAACACAGTATAATTCAATAGTCCAAAAAGAAAGCAAAAAATAAAAGTTTGATACATAATTACAATAAAAATATTTTTCTACATCATTTGCATTATTTTTATAATTAGAAAAGATATCTGAGCTATGGTTATTCTATCATTTATCTAATATCAAGCTTCTTTGATATCATTGGTTCAATTTAGGATTTGGAAGTATATTTTGCCTCCCTGGCAACTCACTATTGTTAGTTGCAGAATTTTTATCATGCTCGTGATTGGTCAATGAGTTCCACTATGTGCTTATATATTTAATTGTATTTTTACATATAATTTATATTAAAAAGCTTTATGTAAGGGTAAATCCTTGCTACTGCTCTTGCTAAGGGAGAAAGGCCATAAATCGGTGATTAGGCCTGTTGATGGCCCATTCACACAGTCATATGCTGCATAATGACGTTTCAGTCAAGTAGGGACTGTATATACACTGGTGGTCTCATAAGATTATGATGTAGCTGAAAAATTCCAAGTATCTTGAGACATCATAGCCATCTTAATTTTGTAGCAGAATCCATTACTCATGTGTTTGTGGGGATGCTGGTGTTAATAAACCTATTGTTCTGCCAGTGGTATAAAAACAGGACACATGAGATCATGGACAGTCCACAATACTTGATAATGGTAATAAACGATGTTACTAGTTTATGTATTTAGTATATTTTATTTTTATTTTATAGTGCACTCTTTCTACTTATAAAAATTGTGAACTGTAAAACAGCTTCAGGTGGTATTCCAGAAGGAAACGTTACTATCATAGGAGATGACGGCTCCATACATATGGTCCCTGAAGACCTTCCAGTGGGGCATGATGTGCCAATGGAAGACAGTGGTAATGATGATTCTGACCCTATGTGGTCCTAGGCTAATGTATGTGTTTGGGTCTTAGTTTTTAACAAAACAGTTTAAACTTTTTTTAAATACAAAAATAAAAATAGGAATATAAAGAAAAAATATTTTTGTTAAGTTGTATAACTTGTGTTTCAAGCTGAGTTATTACAAAAGAGGCAAAAGTTTTTTAAAAAAAGTTTTAAAGTTTATGAAGTAAGAATAGTTTAAATAAGCTAAGGTTGATTTATTATTGAAGAAAAAACTAAATAAATTTTGTGTATCATAAGTATACCATGTTTATAAAGTCTACAGTAGTGTACAGTAATGTCCTAGGCATTCACATTCACTCACCCCTCACTGTCTGACACCCAGAGCAACTTCCAGTCCTGCAAGCTCTACCCATTGTAAATGCCCTATACAGGTGTACCATTATTTGTATTTTATGCTATATTTTTATTGTAACTTTTGTGTGTTTGGATATGTTTAGATATGCAAATAGTTACAATTGCCTACAGTATTCAACACAGTAACATGCTGTGCAGCTTTGCAGCCTAGGAGTAACAGGCTAAACCATACGGATACAGCCTAGATGTGTAGTAGCCTATACTCTCTAGGTGTACTTAATTACACTCTATGATGTTTGCACAATGACAAAATCGTCTAATGACACACTTTTCAGAATGTATCTTTGTTGAGTGAATCATGAAGATAAACTGTTCCATCCCAGGAGGAGACAAACAGTGCACTCAAACATGGAAATTCTTGGGCCCATGAAAATTGTTTTTTTTTTTTTAAAGAGTATTAGATACACTTTTTATGAAATACCAAAATTGCTATTTTGATAACTTTTTTCTTTTTGTTATCAGAAAAATCAATCAATCTTTGAATTTTTTGCCTTACTAAATTAGAAAAGTGAGTATCCTCTGTGTTTTGTAATATCTTGTTGGCTCATAGACTTTGAAATGTGTTGAAATACACTCTATAATAGTGGAGAGAGAAACAATGAGACAGCTTTAGGAAAGTCATCCACAGCTGCCTAAAGACATGGTCTATGCAGACAGTGTTTTCCAGTTCCCTTGCTCACCATTTCTTTTTATCCTAATGTTTCATGTTCCAGTTGCCTCCTTGCCCATTGTGGAAAATGTTGGGTGAAAGAAGTCATAATAAGGAAAGATATCAATACATAAACCATGTGTTTTTTAATTCACTTAAATCCACATTAACTTCTGATTGAAGAAAAATAATTTGTTGTTCTAAAAGACAGCTTGTAGATAACGGGTATCTATTTGATCACATAGCAATGATGTAGGAACTCAGTGTTCAGTTAATCAGATATTACTCAGGTAAGTAGAAGAGACTAAAAAAACTTAATAAAAAATTTATCTATACATACTAATGATTTTTAAGAGAAACTGCTGGGTTTCAGGTTAAATGAGTTATGCATTTAGTGTACATGTATTTAAGATATGTACTAAGAGAAGACAACAAAAAAAAATGGAAGAAAAGAACGAAAGTTAGGATGGAAGGAGAGAGAGGAAAGGATGAAAGAAGTGGTAATGTAACAGAGACAAGTATTTAACGTGATTCATGAATTATTTTATTCAATGAGCATATGCCATGGAATGAAAATGAGATGGGAGATGTTATGTGCCTTTGCCTTCATTCAATTTTGTCTCCTGTGTGTCTCACAGTGTGACATTCTCACTTTCCTGAGTGTGAATCCAATATTTAAAGATAACAGTGAAAATTATTTTGTTCATGCCCCCTAAACACAAACTACTTTATAATGGACTCAGCCAAGAAGCTGTGATCTGTTCTGTTGCTGGCAGAAAAACCAGGTGTGACAGATTTGTTGGTAGATGTTCCTAAATGTACTCCACGGCTTATTTAAGAGAATGCCAGAGAGTAATGTTGTATAAGAAATTTCTGAGCTATGCGCGGTGGCTCACGCGTGTAATCCCAGGACTTTGGGAGGCTGAAGCGGGTGGATCGCCTGAGGTCGGGAGTTCAAGAACAGCTTGGTCCCTACTAAATATACAAAAAAAATTAGCCAGGAGTAGTGGCAGACACCTGTAGTCCCAGCTATTTGGGAGGCTGAAGCAGGAGAATCCCTTGAACCTGGGAGGCGGAGGTTGCAGTGAGCCAAGATCGCTCCACTGCACTCCAGCCTGGGTAAAAGAGTGAGACTCCATCTCAAAAAAAAAAAAAAAAAATTAAAAAAATTAAAAAAAGAAAAACAGAAAAAGAAAAAGAAATTTCTGCCTAACCAGAAGATGTTAGGACCTAATTAACATGTGCATAGCGCAAAGTCTCCCATCTGGTAGCACACAGCTTCTGAAAAGCCATATGTTTATAAAGTTTGGGCTACAGTTATTTGTTAGTTTCAGCATCAGTTATTATTTATTCCACTTCAGTTATATATTTAATATCCATCCATTTCTCACCACTCACATGCCCTCTTTCTAAGGCAGCCTGGCTTCTGTCCAAGTAGGAGTACTGCACAGGTTTCTGAGTTAGTGCTCCTGTTTCATTCTTGCTAATACTGACACGGGCATAGCATGTTTAAAGGCAATATATGCCTGTGCCTACTCCTCTGCTTGATTTACTTCACATTGTTGTTATGGTGATGTATGGAATATTTATTATGACTTACAGATTATTACTGATGTCCTTGAAGCATGATAAATGCCATGTGCATGTTTTTTTTTTAAATAAAATAAATATAGGTAGTCCTGTGTCTGGACTCTGACCCTCAAATCTAGTCTATTTTATACCTAGACTTATTTTTTTTCTAAGATGAAAATATACTGATTCCACTAGCCTGGTATATCATGTCTGTAGTATACTTTCATGCTTTCTTTCAACAAATCTAAGCTTATTTCTCACGTTTTCTATTATCCACACATCAACTATTGCTAAATATTTTTAAAGCAGTCTACTTTTTTACATCTCCATGAAAATAAAAATGCCCATTATCATTTGCTTTCTTTCCTAACACTTAATATTTCCCTAAACTATAGCTCTCGATTAAGTTCTCTCCTACATAGTTAGAATTACAATTAGTAAACAAATAGAATTCTACATATGCCTCTATTTGAATATATTTTTATTAGCATTCTACATATGCCTCTATTTGAATACATTTTTATTAGAATACTACATATGACTGTATTTGAATATACTTTTATTTGAATTCTACATATGCTTGGCTATTCTTGGTGTTTTTCAAAATTCAGTTTAAAAGGATGGAATTCATTGCCTTCCAATTTCTCTCCAGATTCATTTCCTCCTTTTTATTTCCCTAATTATTTGCTTATGGTTCCACCAGTATGTACTCTTGAGAAATGGTCATGTATGTGCTGAAGGAGATGTGCACAAGGATTACATAGATACATATGTTATAACATGAAGAAATTGTTGACATATTTACTTTAAATTAAAAACTCATTTTAAAATAATAGCATTAAAGACATTTAGATAAAATACACAAAGAGACAGATATGTCTCACAGGTGCTTACCTCCTTTCTATATACCTTAGTAAGGTTTTCAATACAATAAGAAATGCAGGGGATTTGAATCTAGGCAAAATGAAGCCATGGCCCATGATTCTTCTTTACAATGTGGCTTCTATCTGGACAGATGGGACACCAAACATTTGATAGAAGATTATTAATATGAGTGGTAGTAGGACAGAAAGACTGTCACATATTTTTGAGGTATGTATTTTATGAAGCATAGAGTCCATTGAAAATTCATAAAAGCTCCCTTATGGTGATTTCTTTCAACCACCTGATGCTTATGGCAACAATATAGTTGTTAAAAGTGTGTGGATGACACTTTTAATGTTCATGGAGGGTTGTTGATTTCTAAAATTAAATAGTTATAATAAATATGCAGGCTTACACGAGTTAACAGATTTGATTGCGCTACCATGATTAAATGGTTTCTTTAGGGAAATATTGCTGAATATTTTTGTTTGTGTTAATTTGTAGACCTGTAACTTGGAGATACCTTAAAGTACCTATTATAACATGCTGGCCATACTGTAAAAATTAAGGTAGCATACAAATGTCAAAAATTGTGATTTTTAATATTAAGAAAGATGTTGAAAATAAAGATAAATGCATATTGTGTTCTTATTCTAGGAAAATGTGAATAAAAATCAGAGACATTGTATCTTTTTCTAAAAGCACTGATGGGAAAGTCTTGAAATAAGAGGTATAGTTTAAGAAATTAAGGGCATTATCAGCTCATTTCTATAGTTTTGTTAATTCAAAGTTCATGGTAGAGCACTAGAGCTTATAAATACACAATACAATTGAATGCATTGAGAATATTTCTTCATGAGTTAATCAAAGCAATTTAAAGCAGATTACCTACCTCAAGCACGCTGGCCAAGGTTGTTAGAAAAATGGCTTGGGAAGTTTTAAACTTAGAAATAATGAGTTACACAAAATCCCAAGAATGAAACAGTAAATAGTGGAACGGTGTGCTGTTATTTTTTTTTCCCATTAGTTCTTCTACTTAACTCTCTAATAATAAAGCTAGCAAGAATGAATTATATTCATTTTATCTAGTTATAAATGAGGGCAGAATGCAATGAAAGTTCGAATACAGCAGAAAAGCAAGGGAGGGGGATATTACATTTTTTTCCTATTTTTAATTACTCTTTTAAGAAATGATTTTCCTAAAACTTTATTTATTGAAAGAGTGAATTAAGGTCACAGATTTATTTGCTAACATAGTTATCTGCTACATAGCCAAATATTGGTAAACACTGGGTTAAATTACTGTAATATTTAATTGAATCTTAACTAATTTTAACAATTATCACTTAAAATTCAAATTAAATTCGATCACCATATTCTGTCCACATGAAGGAAGGGAGGGAGTAAAATAGGAAAAGAAGGAAGAGAGACAGGAAGAAAAAGAAGAAAGGAGAAATATATAATTACCATGAAATACATAAAAACATAAAAATACTAGCAGATAAACTAGCTCAAATAAAAACTATCAAGCTGTTTAAATATCACATAAATTAAACAAAGTCAATTAAGTAAGCAATTGAAATAATTATTGATTTTGAATAGTACCTGTATTAGTCCGTTTTCATGCTGCTGATAAAGACATACCCGAGACTATGTAATTTATAAAGAAAAAGAGGTTTAATGGACTCACAGTTCCAGGTTCCTGGGGAGGCCTCACAATCATGGCAGAAGGTGAAAGGCATGTCTTACATGGCAGCCAGCAAAGAGAGAATGAGAGAGGAGTGAAAGTGGAAACCCCTTATAAAACCATCAATTCTCATGATATTTATTCACTACCATGAAAACAATATGGGGGAAATCGTCCCCATGATTCAATTATCTCCCACCAGGTCCCTCTCACAACACGTGGGAATTCTGAGAACTAAAATTCAAGATGAGATTTGGGTGGAGACACAGCCAAACTATAACAGTACCTTTGAAACACTATTTTATTTTGGTAAAATAAGACATAAGTCCTTTTACATATAATTCTACATAGAAGATCCTCATCAATATTAGACATTCTATAAACATATTAATGAAAGGAATATGCTTTTTATTGAAATCTTGACCACATCACTGGTTATCACATGCTTTTCTAAAGAGATTGTCAACTATAAAGCTACTACATGATAATAGCTTAATAAATAGGTTTAGTGACACATCATTTAAGTTAAAATGCTTTCATTTCTTTTAGTTCTTAAAATGTATTCACATATGGAACTATAATTAACTTTTAAAATAGTTCAAGTATTTGATTTAATAAATAATCTAGAATGTTTTTTGCAGTAAAAATCACATTTATAGGCACATATACAATGTATATAATTATCTTAATCAAAAATTAAACTGTATAAAATTTTTCCTATTTTATTGTATAGGTTTGTGTATTCACATGTATAGGTATCTAGATACATAGATGAATAAATATAGATACAGCTATAGACATATACAGCTGATGATTCGGGAGAACTGATAAAAGTGAGGAATCTGGATGGAGTGGATTTGGATTTCATTCTTGATTTTAAGTCAATAAGGATAAATCATAAACTGTATATACGGTACTTAGCAAGCTTGACAATTAATAAGCAATTCATAAATGATAGTTATCACCATAATCAGTATTATATTTAATAATTATTTTTTCCCTTCACTAGAATTTCTGTTTAAGAGAAAAATAACAGTCACAGTTTTGACAGTCACTTAATTTAGTAGGTAGTTTGATGTCTACCATTTAACTTTATATTCATTTCTATATAAAAAACATTAAGTGATTTACCCAGTACACAAAGCAAAGATGATAGCTGACCTTGGAAGAGAACCAAGAACACCTTTGTATTCATAATGCAGTTTCTTTTTACAACATTGTCTTTCTATTTTGTCAGGAAAAAAAAGAAATGAGTGAAAGAGGCATGAAGACTGGGTGTCAGAACTGGTTCTAAAATTTACAACTCTGTAAATTATGATACTTTATGGAGAACAATTTCAATTTCATCAGGTTCAATTGGGATAAATAATACTTTTCCCTGTAATGTGCCTAGATTATAAGAAGATGTGATAGTAGTAATTTAGCTTCTAATAGCTTGCTAGAGCTTAATTTGCAATTCATATGTATATATATTATTTGAAAACACACTTGCCAGGTGTTATTATGCTTAAAAGTGAGCTACGCAGGAAAAATATATCCATTATAGTGACTAGCTAAATAGAGGAGGGACGAGTTATAACTGACAGGACAGGTGAAGGCAAATTCTGGAAGTAAATAGTATTTACTCGGGTGTTTGCTTCATAATTATTGGCTAAATTGTATGGTTTGATTCTATGCAGCTTTCCACATTCTTATTTCACAATATAACATTTAAAAGATTCAAGTAAAAACATATGTAGTATACTATTTATTCTGAATAATAATCATGTAGCATAATATACAGTCATCTGCCCTTATCCATGAGTGATGTGCTCCAGGACCCCCAGGGATTGCCTGAAATTATGGATAGTGCCAAATCCTATAGATGCCATTATTCCGCTACATACGCATACCTATAATAAAGTTTAATTAATGCACCAGGAATAATAAGAGATTAACAACAATAACTTACAAAAAAACAAAAGAACAATTGTAACAATATGCTGTAAAAACTTATGTAACTGTGGTCTCTCTCTCAAAGTATCTTGTTGTATTGTACTCACCCTTCTTGTGTTGATGTGAAATTATAAAATGCCTCTGACAGCAGCATGGGATGAGAATGACGAAAGGGAGGGACAGCATGAGATTTTATCATGCTTTGCAGAGTGACATGAAGTTTAAAATTTACGAATTAGCTAATTAAACGGGATGAAGGCATGAGAGCAAGTAACAAATGCTTAAGCATATGGAAGTAACAGACTTGCTAACTCCAAAGAAAAGGCCAAAATTTCCTGTTTCTAATGTGCTAAATTTAGTAATAAAAAAATTATTAGACACAAGTGAGGTCACCATTGTGGCAATCTTGGGAGACACAGATGAAATGTAAATTCTCATTCCTGTAGAATAGGAATTTGGATAAGCACTTTAAGAGCGCTAACCCACAGTTATAGAAAGCTGCCTTTAACCTAAAGCATCGATTTATAAATATAAAGACTTCTTTGGATACAAAAACTGATAAGCCCTGGTCTCAGTATAGTCACAATTCGTCTTAAAAAAAGAGACGTCTGAGCTGTAAGAGCATTCATTCCAGGAGCTAAGAGGAAGAGAAAAGGGAAACCAAACAATCCGATTTTTCTATTACCTACTTCTTTGTCTTTCCCACTCCCCAATAAGCCAAGCTTTAACTGCTGATTGTTGTGTCTACTTAAGTAAACTGTTAACATAAGTTTCCACAAGACTGTGATAAACTATTATCCCAAGGGGAAAAGTGATATTGAAAGAGCCCATTTACTTCCATCCAATTTGGGGATTTCAGGCACATTAACACACATGAAGGGGGCAAACATGTTTTCAGCATAAGGAAGGGGAGTATAAGACTGCAAATTGTTACCGTGGGTGGCTGTAAAAGTGCAAAAGATCAGCCTAGAAATGAGGCGAGCAGAAATACCCTTTCTATTCCTTGTGATTTATCTGGAGTCTTCTTTAAGGATATCTCTTAAACACTTACACGAGGTCAAATCTAGAATCTTCCAACCTGATAATTTTTGTTGGTACACTGGTAACTTGGGGCCATCTAAAATGCTTAGTTTAAATTTTGGCATAGTATTACTTTAACCTATAGATTCAAACATTACAAAAGATGCTTTTTTGAGGTTATTATTTTAATTTCTCATTTATATAATATATTATTAAGGCAGCGTAATTTAAGAACTACATTATTAGTGAAATATGTGTACAGACCAAATTTATCTAACAAAGATTTTTAAAAAATACCTCCCTTCACTGTGTCTATTCAAAGGTTGGTAATAATTGATCAAATGCATGTGGAAATGCATCAACTTGCCCTTTTGCACACCAATCAGAACATACACTCATTTTTTTAAATTTCCTGGGTTATATATGAATATAACATATTCAAATAATTTTATTTGTATTGTAAGTAATCAGTTCTTGTTATGTGCAATCTACCTTCCTCTAGTAAAATTAATTACCTAAAATTACAATCACAGGGTAGTTGGCTAGTCTCATTTTTAAGTGAAAATAAATTAAAAATACACAGAAAAATTAGAGGAATTAATTTAATTTACTTTTTCTACATAAAACTATACATATTCTCCAGTATTATTTTCAGAATTCACTTAATAGTAGTTTATTAGTTTAATTGTAGACCAAGTCTAGGCTGATCAAATACATGAGAAAATGCATCAACTTGCTCTTTAGCACACCAAGCAGAACGCAGACTTGTATTTTTATTCTTTAAAGATGGCGCCAATCTTGTCTCTGGACACTGATCAGCACTTAGACCCTTGTCTGTACACAGGGAGTCCTATGCATTAACTTTGAGCCTGTTTATCTTCCTACCATAACAAGAGGTCCTGCCTATTCCCAAGGAACTCTTATTTGTTTAACGTATGCTAACACTCTGGTATTTGCAGTGGAATGGCAAGATTTATCTAGCTAAGGAGGTGCCTAAGTTTAATAACATATAAGTTCCACTGTGGAACTGAGGTAAAATTGGCTGAAGGTGGAATTCTTTGGAGGAGGTAAGTCATCTGAATTTTATTTTTTGAAAAAAATTCAAATTTTATTTTAGATACAGGGTATATAGGTGCAGATTTGTTACATGGGGATACTGCATGATGCTGAGGTTTGGAGTACAGATCTGGTCACCCTGGTAGTGAGCTTAGTACCTGATAGGTAGTTCATCAACCCACTTCCCCTCACTCCACCCTCTAGTAATTCACAGTGTCTTTTGTTTCTGTAGCTATGCTCATATGTTCTGAATGCTTAGCTCTCAGTTATAAATGAGAACATATGGTATTTAGTTGGGTAGTCCTGTATTAATTTGCTTAGGATTATGGCTCTATCCATGTTGCTGCAAAGGACATAATTTTATTCTTTTTTATGGCTGTGTGGTATTCCATGGTTTATATGTACCACATTTTCTTTATCCGATCTAACATTGATGGGCACTTGGGTTGATTCCATGTCTTTGCTATTGTTAATAGCACAGTGATGAACATACAAATGCATGTGTCTTTTAGGTAAAATGATTTTTGGAGGGGGTGTATATATCTAGTAATGGCATTGCTGGGTTAAATGTTAGCCCTGTTTGAAGTTCTTTGAGAAACCTCCAGACTGTGGCTTCTGAAATTGAATGACTAATAAAGAACTTGTCAAGCAAAAAAGTTCTGGAGGATGGATTCGCTGCTGAATTCTATCAGACACACAAAGAAGAACTGGTACCAATCCTACTAAAACTAATCTAAGGAATTGGGAAGGATGAGCTCTTCCCTAACCCATTCTGTGTAGCCAGCAACAGCCTGATACCAAAATCTGGCAGAGACTCAACAGAAAAAGAAAATTTCAGACTAATATACCAAATGAACATAGAAGCAAAAATCCTCAACAAAATACTAGCAAATCAAATCCAGCAGCATATCAAGAAGTTCATACACTATGAACAAATAGGTTTTGTCCCTCAGATGCAAGGCTGGTTCAACATCCAAGAATCAGTAAATGTGATTCACCATATAAACAGAATCAAAAATAGAAACCATATGATCATTTCAATAGATGCAGAGAAAGCATTCGATAAGATGCATGATAAAAATTCTCAAAAGACCGGGCATTGAAAATATGCCTCAAGATAATAAGAGCTGTTTGTGACAAACCTACAGCCAACATCATACTGACAGAGCGAAAGCTCGAACTATCCCCCTTGAGAACTGGAACAAGACAAGGTTGCCCATGCTCACAACTCCTATTCAACGTAGTACTGGAAGTCCTAGCCAGAGCAATCAGGCAAGAGAAATAAATAAAAGGCACCAAAATAGGAAAAAAAGAAGTAAAACTATCTTTCTTCACTGATGATATAATTCTATAATTAGGAAATGCTAAAGACTGTGCCAAAAGACTCCTAGAATTGATAAACGACTTTAATAAAGTTCTAGGATATAAAATGAATGTATAAAAATCAGTAGAATTTCTATGCACCAACAATGTCCAGACTGAGTGAAACCAAGAACACAATCCCACTTATAATAACCACAAAAAATAGAAATACCTAGAAATATATATAACCAAAGAGGTGAAAGATCTCTGCAACAAGAACTGCAACACATTGCTGAAAGAAATCAGAAATTACACAAATAAATGGAAATACATTCCACTATTGATTGGAAGAATCAATATTTTTAAAATGGCCATAATGCACAAAGAAATCTAACAATTCAGTGCTATTCCAATCAAACTACCAACATCATTCTTCATAGAATTGGAAAAAATTTATTCTAAAATTTATATAGAACCAAAATAGAGCCCAAACAGACAAAGTAATCCTAAGTGAAAAGAGCAAAGCTAGAGGCATCACCCAATCTGTCTTCAAATTATACTATAAGGCTAAATTAACCCAAATGGCATGGTACTGGTACAAAAACAGACCCATAGACCAATGGAACAAAATAGAAAACTGTGAAAGAAAGCTATACACTTACAATCATCTGATCTTCAACAAGGTCAACAAAGACAAGCAATGGGGAAAGGACACCTTATTCAAAAAATGGTGCTGGGATAATTGGCTAGCCATATGCAGAAGATTGAAGCCAGACCTTTGCGTTTCACCATATATAAAAGTTAACTCAAAATGTATTAAAGATTTAAATGTAAAAAATCCTGAAAGACAAAAATAGGAAATACTCTTCTCGACATCGAGCTTGGCAAAAGTTTTTTTGCTAAGTCCCCAAAAGCAATTGCAGTGAAAACAAAACTAGACTAGTGGGAACTAATTAAATTAAGAGCTTCTTCCCAGCAAAATAAACTATTAATAGAGCAAACAGACAACCTACAGAATGAGAGAAGATATTTGCAAACTATGCATCTGACCATAGCCTAATATCTAGACGCTCTAGGGAACTTAAAACAACAAGCAAAAAACAAATAACTCCATTAAAAATGGGCAAAAATTATGAACAGATAATTCTCAAAAGAAGATATACAAATGACAACAAACATATAAAAAATGCTCAGCATTATTAATCATCAGAGAAATGCAAATCAAAACCACAAAGAGATGCTATCTCACACCCATTAAAATGGCTATTACTACAAAGTCAAAAAACAAATGCTGGTGAGGCTGCCGAGGAAAGGAAATGCTTATACACTGTTGGTGGGAATGCAGTTTCTTAAGTCACATGAGATACCCATGTTATTTCTTATGTAGATCCACTGAATTAGGCTGATAACCCCAACTGCATAATTATTTTTTGTACCCAATATTCATTCACAAAATTTTTTCTTTCATCTTAGAATCAATACATGGGCTAGATATTCTGAAAGGTTTGAGGACCATGGCACAAATATGTGGACAAAAGAAAAATAAATTTTTATTATAACTACAGTATATTTTTCACTTTTAAGAGAAATGTTTTATCTGCCCTTTAAGAAAGCATAATGGTTTGTTTATTTATTTATTTATTTATTTTGAGACAGGGTCTCATTCTGTTGCCCAGGCTGGAGTGCATTGGCACGATCTCGGCTTATGGCAACCTCCGTGTCCTGGGTTCAAGTGATTTTCATGCTTCAGCCTCTCGAGCAGCTTACAGGTACCCATGATGGCACCTGGCTAATTTTTGTATTTTGGGTAGAGATGGGTTTCACCATGTTGGTCAGGCTGGTCTCAAACTCCTGACCTCAAGTGATTCACCCGCCTTGGTATCCCGAAGTGCTGGGATAACATGCGTGAGCCACTGTGCCCAGCCGCATAATGGTTTATTTTATATTATTTACTACTTTCATATTTTGCATATAATCGTGATGATTTTAGAGCTCATCAGAAAGAAAACCCTATTTAAAATTACTACGTGATGTTTTATTGACAAGGCACAGTGGACTTCTACACACACATGCCCACATCACACAGAAACATATATTTTACCTTCCAATTTACAATAAAAGAGTAATGAAATATAAATTATAGAATATCTTTAAAACAAAGAATTAACTAAGATATTTTTCTCTTAGCTGTTTCCATTGAATGACTTTTGATGTAATCTATGATTAATGTAGAATTGACCACCTTGTTTTCTTTAAAACTTCTTTTTACCAAACCTAATTTCTTGATTCCATTCTGTATTTAAAGCTCAGCTATGTATATTGATCAAACTGACCTCGCCCAAAATAAAACGGAAATATACATAATTTGGACATATGGTTTTGCTCTTACATTCCACATTAGATATGTCATTTGTATTTGAAGCACGATATTGACCTCAAATTATGAATCACTCATACAAATATATGGCATTCCCCTGTCTCTGGCCCAGCTTTAGAGCTGCCAACCAGCCATTTAAGTTAACACAATGAAACAGCATAAATGATATTGTCCACTGTTTATTTGTAATTACTTAATTCACATTTTCCAAGGATATAGGTAACAAAAACTTGTGGGCCTTCTGTGATGGATGACTCTCAGTGTAATATTTGATTACTTCAGAGGACATCTCATCATAACTTGGCTTCATTTCGGAACTTTTTTTAGGATGAGAGTAAAGAAAACATAAAATGCAGTCAACAGGAAGATAAAATTGATTTTCAAGCCAAGATAAAACTATAAGTCATTCACCCCTCATAATCATGACAAGGTTTTAAATACACATCAATCCCTAAAATATTTTAGAGAAAAAAGGGAAATTAGCACTAAATAGAACAATAGTAATTTTTTGGAGAACAAAAATGCAGCAAATAAATGAAATATGATGTTCAAATATAGAATAAAGTAAGGTTATTGGTTTAGAGGCAGGGTTGAAAACCATGGCACATAATACATACAGGGGACTATTTGCACCAGGTTATCCTAAAGTAATTGAAAACTGAATTTATTTTTTAAGTAATTATCTAAGTAAGAATATATATATTAATATAATATGTAATATTTATATATTAAAGGTTAGAAAAACTATTAAAATGTAATCACTGCTCTAAGGGGCAGTTCAACTCTGGAATAGAAGCAAAATATCTTTGAAATCAAATTTGTAACAAATTTTTATTTGATTTAAATATTTCAGGTATTGTTTTATGGCAATTCACACATCAGTTTGCATCACTTGCTACCTTTCATGAGTTGATGACACAGGAATGTACATAAGAAAATGTGAGAAGTTCTTCTCAAGAGCATATATTTTTCATAAAAGTAGGTAAACAGAAATGATTTTCTTAGCGTTAAGCAATATCCCATCAAACAGTAAAAATTACATGATTTTATTATGCATTACATTTGTGTCACCACGGGATGGATTTATTTATTTATTTTTGACATAATTATAGATTCCCCTTCAGTTGGAAGAACTAATACCGAGAGAAAATCTATATACCCTTCACCCAGTTTCCTATGGTGGTAACCTCTTGCATAGCAGCAGTATAATATCAAAACCAGAAAATTGACATTGACCTGATCCATCCACCTTATTCAGATTTCACCAGATTTACATGAATTCTTGCGTGTGTGTGCATGGATATGTGTGTATGTGGCCTTAGTTCTATGCAATTTTGTCCCATCTGCAGATTTGTTTTACCACCCCCTCACAGTCAATATACAGGACAGCTGCATCATAAGGATCTCCTTTTGTAACCTTAGCCGCTTCTAACCTCTGCTTCCTAATCCCTGGCAATAACTAACCTGCTCTGAATCTCTGTATTTTTATTATTCCATGAATGTAATATAGATGCAATTGTACAGTATGCAACCTTTTGAGATTAGCATTTTTAGTCAGAATAATTATTTAACATCTATCTAAATTGCTATATCCTTTTTGTTGCTTTTTATCACTGAGTATTATTTTATAGCATAGATATACCACAGTTTGGTCAACTATTCATGTATTGAAGGATATTGGGATTATTTCCAGTTTTTGGCTATTATGAACAAAGGTGCTTATAAATATTTACTTTCAAGCTTAATGAATATAAGTGTTCATTTTTCTGAATTAAATGCCCAAAGTACAATTCCCAGAATATATTATAAACAAATGTTTAGTTGTGTAAGAAATTGCAACAACCTTTTCCAGGTGACTGGTCTGTTTTACATTCCGGCTAGCAATGTCAGAGTGGTCCAGCTAGTTACTTCATATGCTTATGAACATTTGATGTTAATCCTATTTGATTTTCCTCATTCTAAATGTGTAGTGATATCTCACTATGGCTTTAATTTGCTTTTCCCTAATGGTTAATGATGTTGAACATCTTTTTTATGTGCTTTTTATCAACTGTATACACTATTTGGAAAATTTCTCTTCATCTATTGCCCATTTTCTAATTGGACAATTTGGTTTTATACTGTTGAGTTTTGAGAGTCTGTTATATATTTTAGATGAAATACATTTGTTGGATATATGGATTGAACATATTTTCTTTCAGTCTATAGCTTAGATTTTCTTTCTCTTCACATGAGTTTTCACAGAAAAAAAAAAGTTTTCGTTTTGTGGATGTCAGTTTATCAGTTTTTATTTTATGGATTGTGCTTTTAGTGTTAAGACCAAGAACTCTTCACCTAGCCCTATGTCTTAGCCATAAGATTTTTTTCTTTACTATTTCATTTTTTTCTAAAAAGTTTTTCAGCTTTGCATTTTAAATTAGGCCCATGACCCTATTTTTAGTTAATTTTTTATAAAATATGTGAGTTTTAGTTAATGGATCTTTTGTAAAAGATTTTGTACTTATGGATATCCAATTACTCCACTACTATGTAGTAAAAACTTTCTCCTTCTTCCATGGGATCATTTTTACACTATTGTTTAAAATCTGTTGGTCTAATTTTTTGAAACTCTTTCTGGATTCTCTATTCTCATGGTTCTTGCTTCTGTTTCATTGAACTGAGGCTTCTCCTTCGTGAATGCCACATTCTTTTACAAATTGTAGTTACACAGTAAGGCTTAACATCTGACAGAGCAATTGATACCACTTCTTTTTCAAGATAATTTTAGCTATCCTTGGTTCTGTGCTATTTCATATAAATTTTAGAATGAGCTTCTCGGTGCTTTATAAAGCATCACTGATATTTTGATGGACAGATATAGGAACTTATGAATTATTTTGGTTTTCCTATCCATTTACACACTATATTTCTCTATTTGGGACTGCTTTGGTTTATTTCGTCAGGATTTTATACTTTTTAGCATATAAATACTATATATATTTGGCTAAGTATAGAGCTACCTACTTTCTTTGAAACACTAGTAAATAATGTTGCATTTTTAATTTCAGTTTTCACTTGTTTGTTGTCAGCATATAGAAATAAATTAATTTATATTCATATATCAATTTATGTAGCAACTGTATTTTTTAATCAATTGTATATTTCTTTATACAATTGCTCTTATATCCTGTGACTTTACTTAACTCATGTATTTGTTCTAGGAGATTGTGTGTGTGTGTGCGCGTGTGCGTGTGTGTGTGTGTGTGTGTGTGTGTGTGTGTGTGTGTATCTCCCTTGGGATTTTCTACATAGACAATCATGTCATCTGAAGAAAAAGCTTTATTTCTTTCAATCTGTATGCACGATTTTTTTTCTTTTTTTCCCCTTCTCACAGTGGCATGATCTTCCAGTATTATGTTGAAGAAATGTTGCAAAAGCAAACACCCTTGCCTTGTTCCCAATCTTAGAAAAACAGCATTTGACGTTCACTATTAAGTATAATGTTAGCTGTGGGTGTTCTGTAGATGCGCTACATCAAGTCAAAGACGTTTCCCTCTATTTCTAATTTTAAAAAAATCATTCTGAAATGGATGTGGAAAGTAGTACCATGTAAAATGGTAAGATTACTCTGATTTTTTTCTTCAGCCCACTATTATGAAGATTTCATTAGTTTTCAACTGTTAACAAAGTCTTGCATGACTTGAATAAAGTTCATTTGGTCATGGGGTATCCTTCTTTTTGCACATTTCTCGATAGGATTTGCTAATATTTTGTTGATGGTTTTATCATCTATGTTTATGGATGACATTGTTCTCCAGTTTTCTTTGCTTTTTAAAAATATCATTTTTGTTTAGATTTGGTATCAGAGTCATAGTAACTTTACAAAATAGTAGGGAAGTGTTCCCTTACAATAGATTGTAAAAAAAAAAAAAAGAGCGTAGTTAATTATTCTTTAATTGTATGATAGAATTCACCATTGAAATAATCTTATTCTGGCAATTTTTTTTTAACAGATTTCACTTTTAAATTTAACAGCTTCAATAGTTATAGAACTGTTTACACTGTTCATTAGATCTTGGCTAAGTTTTGGTAGATTTTAGTTTTCAAGAAATTGGTCCATTCTTCTGAGTTGTTGAAATTATGCATGTAAAGTTACTCTTCATATTCACTTATTATCCTTTTACTAAATGCAGTGTCTACAGTGATATCTCTATTTTATACTTGACATGTTAAATTATGTCTTCTCTCTTTATTGTTCTTCCTGCTAAAGGTTTATAAATTTTATTTTATGTCAGAGAAGTAGTGTTTTGTTCCTCCACTGGTTTATTATTTTTTCAGTTTCACTGATTTCTGATCAATCATTATTATTTACCTCTTTTCAGTTTATTTTGCTCTTTTCTTCCTGGTTTCTTGAGGATGAAACTTAGATGATTGATTTGAGAGCTTTTGTCGTTTAAAATGTAAACATTTATTGATATACATTTACCTCTCAGCACTGTTTTAGCTGCATCCCAGTTATTTTGATTTCCTGTATTATTATTTCCATTCAGTCCTATTTATATTATTAAATTTCCTTGGAGACTATCTCTTTGATCTATACATTATTTAGTAGTGTATTATTGAATTTCTAATATTTTAGAAAATTTCCAAGGGTTTCTGTGTTTTTGAAATCTAGTTTGATTCCATTGTGGTCAGAAAAAAATGCTATAAAATTTTAACTTCTTTAAATTTAATTACAGTTTTATGGAATATAATGTCTTCTATCTTTGATGAATGTTTTATGAGCACTAAAAAAATTGTTGGCTAACATGTTCTACATAGAGCAATTAGATCCTGTTATTTCATTTTGTTGATCATTTATTTCTTGCAGTAGGGTAGAGGCAGAAGTTCAGCTCTCTGCTGAGTTCATTGTCACCACAGGAAGTTGATGAAACTAAAATGTCATCTAGATCTATCTTCCATTTTCTTATTCTACTTTTTTTGCTGCTGGGTAGGGGTAGAGGGTCAGCTCCCTATTGCAATCAGTTGACTACAGGGTTGAAGACAAGTGGCGTTCTTACTGGCCCTCAGTGCTATAGTCTTGAGTCTTGAGTTCAGTCTTGATGATGCCTACTGGATGAGATTCAGCTCATTGTTAGTGCCTGCCAATAATATGGAAGGGTACTGCGAAGTGGAGTGGTAATTAGCCCTTGCTTGCAATGCTTTATTAGGTCTCATTGTTATAGAGTGGGACTGGAAGTAAAAACACCTTTGCAAAAATTATCTCAGTGAGAGAAATCTAATCTAACTGACTCCATCTTGCTTTTAACCTCACAAGCTAATTGCCTTTGTTAATTTTAAATCAAAGATGATGGTCGCTTTCCAAAACTAAACCCCTCTTTGCTCAGAGACTAAAACCATCTTTGTAAGACTATGAAAGTTCACAAGAATAGGATTATGGGAGAGCCCTGAATTCTGCTAAAATGTAAGCATAGTAAAATGATAACTGGTCATTGTCTTCTATCTTGCCTTTCTATAATCACTTACTGCTTGAGAATCACATAGCTGGAGGTCACAGGATTTGTAACTTCCCCAATTGCTCCTATAGAAAATAACACTGTTGTCAGAACTTAAGATTGGTATTTGAGATATTTTTCAGATTTTTGCATTATGGAAACCAGCTGACTCTTTCCAGACCCATGATTCATACCAAGAAACTTGCTCAACCTGTCTTGGAACCCTCTTTTAGAAACTCTCAGCACATGAAGACCATTTGGACATCCCTATGATTTCATCTCCAACCAATAAGCAGCACCCATTTCTTCATTTCCTGCCCACCAAATAATTCTTTAAAGTCCTAGCCTCTGAGCTTTCCAGAGAAAGATTTGAGATAAATATCCCATTAGCCTGCCTGGCTGGCCTTGTGTTAATTAAACTTTCTTTGCTGCAATACCTGCTGTTCCCAGTGCATTGGCTTTTTTGGGCAGCATGCAAGATTAGCTTGGCCTGTTACAGAGGTTCTTCACATCACTAACTGTATTCCAGTGACACTACTTAAGCATTTAGTTGGAGCACCATTTTTCTTCCTCGAGAAGATCAGCCCCCATTCAGTTTGCTAGCACCTACATAGTGGGAGAAGCCATCTTGTCTCCTTCTACCAAGCAAGTGGATGAGTTTGAAGATCTACTTTATTCTTGGCATGAAAACCATAAATAGGGTATGATTGTTATGCTGGTGCTTGGCTACAGTTGGATCAGTGTTGCCAAAAGAGGTCTGTGGTGATGCCACCATTTTCCCACATCTCGGCTAAAAAGCAGTGTAAAGCAAAGGAATATGGAGCTTTTTTTTCTCATACTTTTTTTTGAGCTTTTTTGTTTGTTTGTTTGTTTGTTTTATGCCTAGTGGTTATAGGACAGAGAACTTTATGATGCTCTGTGTAGGAAAAATAGAAGGGAAAGAGAAAACCTAGGGAATACAACACTGTGTGATTCCTCAAGCTCCTCTGTCCTTATGAAGTTTACCTACTTGTTTGAAACTTTCAGTCTTCTTGATTATATTATTATGCTATGTCCTGGGTCTTCTACTTGTAAGAGAAACAACCTAGGGAAAATGGAGCTAATCTATCTTGGCTGGAAGCAGATGTGTATGGATTGAATTTTAATGATTAATTATGCTGAATGAAATATTGAAACTAAATGCAAATGACCAAATATTTATTTTGAGTAAGGGGCTTTGTTTTACTTTTTTTAAATGCTGCAATGTTCCACACATTTTGAAAAAAAAAAATCTTTCAAAATTCTGAGCTTGTAGTTTTGACATCTTTTCTAGTTTTGCTGAAATAGAAATATTACATGTGGGACTTTGAGAATAATAATTATGCCATTTTCTTCATTAATATTCTTGACATCAACTCATGCAGAGTTTAATGATTACTTTCTAGATTTTAATATCTTCTATATGAACTAATAAGGCATCAACTTTAGAGTTTTTGTGTTGACTTAAATATTTAGATATTTTATGGTTTATGTATATTAATACTAGATGAATATGTAGTGGGCTTTATTTAAATGTTTCAAAGCTTTTCAAACATTGTAATAATGATTAATAACAAGTTTATATTCTGCTGATATTAGCTTTTCCTCTATTCCTTAGGGATTTTAGAAAATATAATTTTAAAGGTAAGTGAATTTTCTTTCAACTTACATATGTACAGTTTTACATACAAATTCAACCAATGTTTTCATTTGTAATTTAGAATGTGTTGCTTTATTTCTGAGAGGGGAATTCCTAAAATTTCTGTTTTAAAAACTTATCCAATATCAATAAATGAAAACAAGATGTTATCATTCCATGTAACTCTACTATATATTTATTTATCTTTAGGATACAATCAGATTATTTTTTGAATTGCAAAAACAAAAGATGTAAAGATTATAGGTGTCAGAAGTAGTTACTGGTCTTTCTTTTAATGCAATAAGCAGAATTGGAGATGAGATATTAATCCATTTATGCTGTTTATCTGCATAAAGACAGTTATCTCAAACTCAGGGTCAATTGACAATATTTAAGAATTATTGAAAGAAGCTTTTAAATTGAGATTTTTAGGATAATTATAGTCGATTTCAATCTTCTATGGGGCTTACATGATCCCACTAAATTGAGCTCTTTTAACTCAAGCAATTTAAAGGAAATCAAAAGAGGGAAAATAAAAAGAGATGAAAAACCTTAAATATTCGATGTAGGGAAGAAATAAAAAAAGTAACTACTGTTAATTTACTTTATTCAACAATAACTGGGCCCAGGGTAAAATGTTGTAAGATCTGGGACTTCTTCTTATCAAAGAATTTAGCTTGCAATGGATGTAGTAGGGGTGATTCTTCTTGGATGATATCTGAATTTCTTCAGAATTCCTATTTTCAGTGGCTTATCAACATGGAGAAGAATTTGTGTAGAGTATCATAAGATAACAATTTATCTGTGTTTATGTATGTGTTTCTGTTTAAGGGGCCAGCAGTTCAATACTACTTTAAAAATAATACTCCCTGGCCGGGTGTGGTGGCTCATGACTGTAATGCCAGCACTTTGGGAGGCCGAGACGAGCGGATCATGAGGTCAGGAGATCAAGACCATCCTGGCTAACACGGTAAAACTCCGTCTCTACTAAAAATACAAAAAATTAGCCTGGCGTGTTGGTGGGCGCCTGTAGTCCCAGCTACTTGGGAGGCTGAGGCAGGAGAATGGCGTGAACCTTGGAGGCAGAGCTTGCAGTGAGCCAAGATGGCACCACTGCACTCCTGCCTGGGTGACAGAGCGAGACTCCGTCTCAAAAAACAAACAAATAAATAAACAAAAAACTCCCTAAACATTCCCCATGAAAGTAGGGCCTAAATTCCACAGAACTCTCTCCCCAGTGATGTTGACATTTGCAGTAAGAACTTCCCTGTCCTCCTATTTTTCACATAGAATCCTAGTTGTCATTATTATAGGAACATCTGCCTTATCGTATTTGGGGTAACTGGATTTTCTAATTCTAGGTATCGAATTATGAACAAATCTTGTTTTTTGTATAAATCTTACTTTCTTAAATTACCTGCATTTAAAATTTTAAAAATACATTTTGGCTTTTTTTCCATTACAAAGATAAAATAGTCTTAAGTAGTATTTAGTTGGGAAGTCCCATGTTTATGCTAAATCTACTTACTTTTGTTATTTTCTCAAAATATTTTCTTGAAAAAATAATTAATAGATTTTTCTAAGGGTAGTTTTAAAAATAAATTGACATTTAAATAATGTAGTTAATTACATTTAGTTACTTATCATTTAAGCAATGGAATTAAGATCTTAATTCAGTAGTTATTTAACTTCTATTTCACATAAAGACATATTGTATCTCTCAAATAAAGTTTCAAATTATTTTCAACTTTTGTTAGAAATGAAGTCTTACTGTGTTTCGCTGGTTGGACTTGAACTCCTGGGCTCAAGCTGTCCTCCCACCTGAGTCCCCTGATTAGCTGGGACTTCAGGCACATACCACAGTATACAGCAAATTTTCAATTTATCAAAAGCTTAATTACATTTTATTACCATCAAGATTAGAGAATAAACATACATTGTGGATTATTGAATATAAGCATCTCTCTTTCTCTTCACATGTACACATAGTAAAAATGAACTACAGTTGTGGTTACTTACTCTATTTTAGATACTTACATCTTTCCCTTGTCAATAATTATGTTTATGTATTTATATATGTTATTTGTTATAAAAAGTAAATATTAACTAATTTTAAATAGTTTTAAAATATAGTATCTAGTATAAATTAATGAATTCTATATCACAGTCATAAGCTAACATTGTTGCTGGAATTAATTTTATTATTTATTCATATTTATAAAACAATAGCTTTTCTATTTCAGACAAATTATACCTATTTTTCTCAATAACACATGGCTACAGTGAAAGACTTCCATTTATTGGTAAGTTTTATCCTTAACTGATGGATGCCCCATAATAATAGTAGACATGGTAAAGAAGAAAGAAATTCTTATATAACTTTTTGTGAAAGCCCATGATTTAGAGACTAATACAGTGGAGCTTATTGTGCAACTTACTGTGAAATTTCCTGATTTATTATGCAGTTCTTAGAGCTTATTGAGTGTCCTTATTGTCACACTTCATGATTTACTGAGTAATACAGAAGAGCTTATCACATAACTTGATAGTGAAATTCTGATTTACTGTGAAATAGTTGTTCCAATATGTTTCTACAATGGGAAGAGTTTATCTAATGTTTTCTAATTACAGACAAGCCTCATCAGACACTTCATTTTCAAAGCAAGTAATATCTATAAGAAAGCTTTGAATATATCTTTTGCAATGGGAAAATTTCTCCCTTCAAAATGATCATTTATCCTAATTTCTGAAGCATTTAAGTCTGGGAGTTGGCCCCAAGAAAATGAAAGGCCATTTCTACTTTATTTAATAATGTGCCATGATGACACACAGTTGATGATAGTTATTTTTCGAGAGACTAAAGTTAAATTTTTCTAAAAATAATAAAGTCAGTACCCTTGAATGAATTAAAGGTCTCAAATTATTTTTATAATACCTGGCTTAACTGTTTCTCTCTTTAACTTACCATTAAGCAAAGCCTTAAGGGAGAAATTTTATAATTTGATAGTATGCAAAATTGTAAGTTTATAAATTACCACTAAAACTGTAATGCTTTTATAATATGTTTATGCTAGTTTTTGCTTCAAATATATGAGGAAATTCTATAACATGAAATGTTTTACTAATTTTTAAACTTTTTTGTTGAAGTCATTTTTATTTCTTAAACTTTATATAAGCTTAACAGTAATTAAATATCTGTAATGCAAATAAGTAACTTAACTCTTGAAAGAATCTATGACTTTGATGTTTAATTTTGCTTATCTGAAAACTAAATTGTGCAAATGAGGATTATTTCATTTAATTTCATTTAATCTATGCATATACTTTGATATAGAAGATATTAAATGTAGATTGTATGCAATTATAAAAATCAATACTCTATATGCCCAAATAGAATATCACTCATAGCTTGTAGAATGCTCCCAGGGAACATGAAAAACACAGAGAATTATTTTTACCAATTAGCATGTCTACAATTAGAAAATATTGGATCTCTTGACATTAGGGAGAAAAGAGAAAGGGATAGAGGGTTGGACACAAATCTTTGGGGAAATTTTATAGCTAGGAACAAAAGAAGGAAAAGTAGTAACTGAGCAAGATGGAAAAAGATAGTTATAGAGCTAAACACAGAATCTGAGGATACAGTGCATTTTTTCACCTTAAACTTAGCCAGTTTTGAACCGTCTGGTAAGGCTTATTATTTTCCTGGTAGCCAGTAGGCAATTTGATGCAAAGCTAAAAAGTTGTTATAAAATAGGGTTGATTGACAGATAATGGGAAGGAACAAATCATATTAAAAAATGGCTTTACTGAAATCTAATGAAATATATTCCCTCAAAATGGAGTTGGTAAAGACAAAGTAATTACATAAGATGTAGATCCTATTAGATAATAATAGTACAAAAACAACAGAAGTAGACTATGCATAAAAATAGTTAATATATTAAAAGAAGAGAGCAGAAATTTTCATTTACTTTTATGAAATTAAAGACATGACAACAGAACCTTAACTATGAAAACTAAAGGGAACTATATTAAAAGAACACTACAGTTCTTTGAAGGGCATTGTGTGGTAACAGGACAATCAAGAAATAAGATGGCAGGAAGTGGTACCAAATACTGATTCCACAACATATCTTTCATCTATTATGCATTGATGAATCCCTAATGAGAATGTGTTTGTGGATATAACTCAATCACACCATCTATTATATTTAGTAGTCATTTCATTAACAAATGCTTATCAAATTCACTTCGAATATATAAATAATTATTGTTCTAAAACGTTACGTTTGTGTATGATGTACCAATGAATAGAAACCTCCACTATAACACACACACACACACACACATACACTAGCACACACTTTCTTTAGTTTCTTTTTTTTTGAGACGGAGTCTTGCTCTGTCACCCAGGCTGGAGTGCAGTGGCACAATCTCTGCTCACTGCCAGCCTCTGCCTCCCGGGTTCCAGTGGTTCTTCTGCCTCAGCCTCCTGGACAGCTGGGATTAAAGGTGCCCGCCACCAAACCTCAGCCTCCTGGACAGCTGGGATTACAGGTACCCGCCACCACGCCCAGCTAATTTTTGTATTTTTAGTAGAGACGGGGTTTCGCCAGGCCAGGCTGGTCTCAAACTCCTGACCTTAGGCAATTTGCCCGCCTCGGCCTCCCAAAGTGCTGGGATTACAGGCGTGAGCCACCTCACCTGGCCCACACTTTCACATATACTTTTTTCTTTTCTTTTCTTTTCTTTTCTTTTTTTTTCTTTCTGAGATAGAGTCTAGCTCTGTGGCCCAGGCTGGAGTGCAGTGGCACGATCTCGGCTCACTGCAACCTCTACCTCCCGGGTTCAAGTGATTCTCCTGTCTCAGCCTCCTGAGTAGC
This sequence comes from Pan troglodytes, assembly GCF_028858775.2. Lineage (NCBI taxonomy): Eukaryota > Metazoa > Chordata > Mammalia > Primates > Hominidae > Pan > Pan troglodytes. The sequence goes on along the minus strand of NC_072412.2, from coordinate 94,821,138 downwards.
TGGGATTACAGGTGCCCACCACCACTCCCCGCTAATTTGTGTATTTTTATTAGAGACGGGGTTTCACCATGTTGGCCAGGCTGGTCTCGAATGCCTGACCTCAGTTGATCCGCCGCCCTTGGCCTCTCAAAGTGCTGGGATTACAGGAATGAGTCACCACGCCCGGCCCACATAGACATTTAAACACAATTTATTAAATAGCAACATTTAAAATTTGTACTTTTTTATTTGAAATTCACAACCTTAGTCAAGTAATAAAGCAGGGTTGAATGGACAGTATTAACTCCGCTTCATATCTCTACACTCCCTACAGATCACTTTTTGGCCTTTGGCTGAGATCAAGAGCACTACCTGAAGATGAAAGATGAAAGGAGCTGATTTGCAGATTCTCTCCCTATACATTTTTGTTGTATTGAATTTCAGTTTCATTTTATTCTCTCATATTTCATGGAATGTTACAATTACCTAAATTATAGACTAATATAGAAGCTTTTGAGCAAAAGGGTGTATGTGCTGTGAAGGTCAACATTTTAAACGATCCTAAAACGTAATTGTTTTAGAACGGGCACTTGTCTGGGTCCCACTGAATGACTCATTTTACGGCATCACATTCAATATGGATTCTATCAAAGGAAAACCAACTCATTCTCAAGAAGAAAGTCATCCTTTGCATGTTATGTATCAATGATATCACTCATCCAGTGCCGGTTATGGAAAAATAGGTTTCAACATAGAGTGGCTTGTACTGTTTATTTAATAAAGCTTTCAGAATGTGTTTCTTTTATAATTTCAAATTATTGTAAGTGTTAAAGTAGGTCCTGCAATAGTCTCTATAACACAAGAAAAGGCTTCAAGGGAATTGTATACTCAATAGCACTCGAGTGGTGTATTGAAAAAATAATGCCATTATTACAATAGCAAACATCATCAACTATATAAATATCTTCTTGTCTCATTTAAAATATGCATAGGGCTTTATGTCATCCATTTTACAAGTGCATTATTGTTTCTCACAGCAGAGACCATGTGGGATGCTAAAATTTGAAAAGCTTTCTTATGTGTATATTGATAGATTATGCATTATTAGATGTGTATTAGAGAATCATGTTTTTGTGAAAAGCCGTAAGTGCTCTATTCAGCAAAAATGTTACTCTGTTCTTCAGACTATAGAATATGTTTGGCTTCCTGTGGTAGGATTTTTAGCCAATTTGTTGGAGTCTTTCCAAGGACAGTCAGAATGAAATCAGGGGTTGCAGCATTTTAATATCTCTTTGAAGTTAAGCATTGCTGAAGCACTCAGAAATCTGCAAATTTGCCAACTCTCCTGAGGGCTTTTGTAGAGTGTTGGTAGTTAATTAATTACTCCCTAGTAATCAACTTTGCAGTGTAATGGCAACTGTTTATTTTATTAACTTTATCAAATGCTGAATGAAAGATTAACATGCACTATGTGCTGTGTTCAGTTGTAAACTTTTACTAAATTTAGCAGAAACATGTAGACACAAATAATAAAAAAGTTACCTGAATATAGATCTGAGAAAAAGGGAGCTTAACCAATAGAATAGCCACAGTACATTTAAACTTTTGTTTTTGGTAATGTTAAATTTGATATACTCAACATATTACCTCGGGAGTAGTACTAGAGTACATAACTCAATTTCCGATTCTGCTATTAAGGGCCATGTCCGTATTACATCATAAAATACATATTTTGTGAAGGAACAAACAAACATGTTTCTAGCCTCAGAAGGAATATATTCATTGATAAAACTATGTTTGCTCTTTTTGATCTGACTAATATAACTCAGTTGGAGAGGTATACTGTCACTTTTTGCCCTCTAATATAAAGGTGCCTGGTATAAAGATACCAGATAGCCCTTGACTTTGAATTTAGACCTGGTACTTTTCATTGACCATTTGTTAACTCCAGTGAATTGTCTGTGCAAGTATTGCTAGCCATATAGACATAGCAACTGGGGTGGTGGGGAAGAGAGGGCACAGATGACAATTTATTGCATCTGCCCACAATCAACTACCATTGTTCCTATTTCGCACCATTGACTTTTTTTAATATTCGTAGTGTTCTGAGCACAAAATTTTGAGTTCTACACAAATTACTCTTAAGACAAATTGAGCAATTCTGTGACCCTAATATATGGCAGACAAGTGCTAAATTCCAAGTTTTCAAAAAAGATTTTTAAATTTTCTTATTATTTTCATAATTAGAATAATTGTGAAAAATTAAAAATATTTTATTTGGGTGTGATTATGTCAAAAAACAAGTTATATGATAATATCCAAGGGCGCGCAACATGTTTTCATTATAACTTTTGCTTCTTTATTTTGTGTATGAGTTACACAATTACTTGGATAATTGTCTTTAAAATAAGTAATTGTGTTTTGGCTTCAAATGCATGAATGGTATGTTAAAGAATTATTCAGGGAGCTGAGGTGCTCAGGCCAGTTGTCCTGGCGCACAAGGAGGCGAGGCTATGCGTTTGAGGCCAACCTGGGCAACGTTTAAAAAAAAAACTAAAAACGGAATTATTCCAATGTTCTTAATTTACTTTGAGGATTTTAGATGTCATGTTACAAAAAACAAAAAAAAATTGCTTTTAAGTATCTCATAGCCATTAAAGACATTTTACATTTTGCCTTTTTTTCTAATAAGATAAATTATATTACTACACTTATTTAGAAAGTAATTCACAATGGGTTGAAAGACTAAATTATTATTGTTATGTTTAAAGTCACCACCATTTTTTCTTATAAAAAATCTGTATTTTAATTTTTTAATCTCTTTTTTTGTCAGCATTTGATATTAAACTTCAATAATATCAATACATTAAATGGGAATGTTTTCATCTAAATTTCTTCTCTGCAACATGAAAATGGTTTCTATGCCATGAAAATGATAAAAAAAATTGTTCTAGTACCATGTTGGCAGTTTGCCTACCTTGGATATAATTCTTCGAAAGCTTTTCCTATCTCTTCATCCATTATTAAGTCTGTTTAAATTTTCCTTACTTTATAATTAAATTTTGATAATTAATATGCTGGGGGAAACCGCAGTGTCACACTCACATAATAATGATATACAGCACTGTACTAGGCATTTTATTTTTATGATCATGATATTCCCTCTGTCTGAGATTTTATTGCCTTTCTAATTGTTCACTTTGTTAATGTGACAGTGTACAGTTAACAGGAAGAAGCCCAGCAACCTGCTGGAATCCTGTGTGGTTTGCCCTCATGTTTGGCTTTGTTTACTCAGTACAGCAGATTTTGAATACTGATGAGCACCCACCTGTAATAAAGAAATGCTACAAAATTTTGATGTCCTTTCCACTGGATGAACTTATTTCTATTCTTTACCTCCCTCAGTTAGCTTTTTATATCCTTCTACTTCTTTCTTTAACAAAGAAAACCTTTTTCAGAAATATTTTAATCACTGCTCTAGTAGCAAATTTATCAACCTGGCCTTTGACATATTCTTTGAATCAGTTGCCATTTTGAAGAGAAATAGGAATTCAAAACAATAGTAACTATGTTTAGAGCTTCTCTATGTGTGTGTGTGTGTTGGGGGAGAGGTGGTGGGTATAGAGTTTACAACCTTGGCTTGATTTTATTTTCCTTCCCAATTTATGTAATTTTTCATTATGTCAGAATTCATTCAGGAAAGAAAATATATGGCATATACTATTATTGGCTGGATACTTTCCTAAATGTTTAAATCTTGGTAAATTTACATTGATCCTCCAAGTTTAGCAGATTATAGAGGCACACATTTTTTCTCAAAGATATGTGACTCATTCTAGGTGGTCTTGTGTTACTCTAGTTTATTCTTCTCTGTTATCCACTGCAGGTTTTCAGAGCCTTCTCCCTCATCAACATTGCATTTTCTTATAGGACTCTCATAGCTCTTCTCATTTCAATATAAAAATGACTAATCTCATGAGCATTACTGAGGTATGCTATTTTTTTTTTTTTTTTTTTTTGCTAGTGGTGATACTGAGAGGGTAGAATGATGAGCAGGTTATATCATTCACTACTAGGGTGTGTATTATATGTCTATATTTTTCTTAAAAATCTTTAGACGATTTTTAAAATACCTTCTTGTTTGACAGTAGTAATTCTGAAGTTAGACTGTTTTAAAAATAATTAATTCCTTATTAAGTTATTGATTGGATATTGATTGTATAGAGTCTATAATCACTATAACTAAAATTTCATTCGTGTATTACTTTTCAGTTATGCTTAAAGAATTGTATTTGCTCATAAACCTATGAAGGGTAAAATTTGTGATACAATATTTAGTAATCAACTTACTTGCTACACAATTAGGTGTTACAAAGCCTGCCTTACTTCTGACATTAAAAAGAAAAAAGTTTGACCCTTCACCAATTTTAGTGTAGCCATTCAGAAATACACACTAACATATGGCTTATTGGATGAACAAAGCATGAAAGGTGCATAATAATAGGATAAAATATAAATGTAGTACTAACACCTAATACTAATATATCACACTACCCAAATATTTAGGTTTTAAACAATTATTAAAATTATGACAAATTCATTATAAGACATAATAATCAGTTACTCTCAAATCAATGCAAGGAATTACAAACCCTTATCTTCACTGTGTACATCCCTGAAATAAACATGTACTTCAGACACTAAATAGAAATTTACATTCCTTTTTTATTTTATTGTGGTGAAATACATATAACACGAAGTAGGCCATTTTAAATATTTTAAATATGTAATTCAGTGGCATTAATTATATTTATACTTCACAACTTTAAACTACAGGAGGTTACATCCTCTTTCAATACATTTTTAGCCAAAACAAACAAACACACACACGAGATATGATGAGATGGTGATATTTCCATAAATGAATGGTAATATCTTCTACCACATTGTGTTCTAAGATTAGTGAGAGATAGCAAAGAAGTCATAAATCTTCTGAATCTTTGTGTAAGGGAAAAATGTTCTTGGTATTACTTTACAAAGTAGAGAATTAAAAGGAGAATCATAATTTCTTAATCTCATTATTAATTGTAACTTTCTGTATATTATCACCTATTCCTGTATTATGATATACAAAGGATAGTTACTTCATGTTACTTATTTAACTGTGCCTCATTATTGGAATAATTAATAATAAAAAGCATTTAATTAGTGATAGTCATTTGGTTTTATTTTGAGACTTACAGAAGAGTTAGATAATGTATTATTTCCTTGTGTACTATGTAAAATATTCAAAGAAGATGAGATCTTTGTCCTCTCTAGAAAGTTATGATTCTATTTGTGGCCTCACATGATGACTTTGTTTACCTATAGTTGCATATGTAAAATATTTTAAACGTTTTGTTATTGTTAAACAAAACAATAAATTTTCTTTTAAGTTCACTCTGGGTTCACTTATAGTTCACTCAAAATTATACTTAGATAGATAGATACATACATACATATCACCTTTACATTTGATTTACTAATTTTAAAAGAGCTTGTATAAAACTCAGCAGTCTTACAAATATAGTAGTGTTGGGACATAATAAAATGTATACATAAATATGTATTTTATACATAATTTATATTATTAGTAGAAATTCATTGTAAGATAACCCAATGTCTATCATATTGAAGTATTATCTTTAATTAAAATGTTTTATTTGGCTTCATATTCTTACAAAATTATATACAGAAATATGTACATGAAAGTAACTCATATGTTTATAATCATAGTATCAAACGAATCTTATTAAAGTGGCTTGCTATCTTGGAACACTTAATAGTGAAGTGATATCAAAATATGTTACGTTATTTAGTTACACAGTAAGCTAAAAAATGGTAAAAATATCACCATGCCTCATGGGGCTCATATGCTTTATTTAATCTATCCAATCCTACATTTTGCTAATGTGTTGGATTCAGGCACTTACCTCTCAATCTGTATTCATGGAAAGTAAAGGTGGTCTTGTGGAGCTCTACACCTTGAAATATGTTAAATTCTAGAGGTTAATTCAGAGTAACTTTGATTTGACTATATAAGAAGAAGGAAAATAAAGACTGGGAGAAACAATTCCTTCACTGTAGAGAAATTATCAAAATTCCAAAAACTGGTAAATGATTTACCTATCTCCACATCTTTCTAAAATGAAATAGAAGCAAAATCTCTCTCAGAGTGTCTATGCAGAACTAGGGAAATGTGATACACTTTGATCTCACTTGACTATATTACTTAAATATAGTCAATAAAACAAATTATTGAAAAAAATACAAGGACAATATTTAAATGTGAGGCTAAATAATAGTTTTCTTCAGCTAATATTTGAACTGTACAGATATATCTGAATTTGTATGTAAAGTATTTTACCGTGAGTTTTTTGTTATTTCAATTTTCAGATTCTCTGTGAAAGTAAAATAAAGACATGAGATATTTAGGAAAGAGTGACACTTTCATAAAGTAAATACAAATAGTCATCTTATTCTCCTCCCAAGATTTAATAATGCTTCATGTCTGTCAGAAATGAGCATTTTCTTAATGTAGCCTGAAAAGTAAAGCTGGGTGAGGGATTTGTAACTTTGTTTTAACACACAAATATAATAATATTAAATCTTCCTCACACATCATATTTATTTAAATTAAGCAGTCAGGCATAGGTGATGCTACCACAAGTTATAGCTGGGTTGCTTATATTTTACTTTGCTATCTTTGTGAACTCTGAAAATTGGAGACAGTTCTCAGTTAATTTAGAAATTTCATTTTGCCAAGTTGAAGATGCGTGCTCATGAAACGGCCTCAGGAGGTCCTGACGACATGTGACCAAGGTGGTCAAAGCACAATTTGGTGGTGTATGTTTTAGGGAGACATGAGACATCAATCAACATAGGTAAGATGAACACTGGTTCGATCCAGAAAAAGGAGGACAACTCAAAGCAAAGGTGGGAAGCTCAAAGCAGGCAGGGGGCTTCCAGGTCACAGGTAGGTAAGAGAAAAATGGTTGCATTCTTTTGAGTTTCTGATTTGCCTCTCCAAAGGAGTCAATCAGATATGCATTTATCTCAGTGAGTAGAGGGCTTGAAGTCTGATAGAATGGGAGGCAGGTTGGCCCTAAACACTTCCCAGCTTGACTTTTTCCCTTTAGCTTAGTGATTTGGGGGCCCCCAAATTTATTTTACTTTCACATCTTTTAACCTATAATTTTATTATAAACATAGTGCCTTAAACCATATAATCAGTGTATCTTCCAACTTCAACTTTTGGTTGTTTGCAATTGCTCTTCCATTATTCGGCATATAGTAGAGCATATTGGATAGTAGGATTCAATAATTCCAAAAGCTTTTGTTCACCCAATCCCAACGTTTTGACTTCAACTGTATCTTCTTTTCTATATTCTTTATTGCAGTTCAGACGAAAAAATCCCCAGCTCTCCAATTAATCATGTTTTTCTTCCATTAACTAAACAGGGATGCTGAATTTAGCATCTGAGCTAATATTTTAATTTCTTAGTCTCTTTCAGCAAAATTTTATTTCAATTTATTCAATCTGGAATAAATAAAGATGGTATAATGGAGCCTTTTAGTCAAGGGTGATTGCTTGAACTGGTGTAATTGCCTTCCTCACAGACAGTGTTAATGTGTGAAAAAGTCTCTAGTAGTAAGCTCCTGAATATCCTTTGGTTTTATCCCCTTCTTTAGGAATAACTTGACTATTTCCAGTTGATTTAGCACCTTCTTATTCCAATTTCCTTTCCATTATTCTATTTTTTACACTTCCTCTTTATTCAAATAGCATAAATCTTTCTTCATCATCATAGATTTTATGTCCCATACGTGAAGGCAGTTTGGCTACAGCTTCTTGTATTGCTCTTGGAGAGTCTAACAGCATATGTTTCAACAAATGTTTAATGATTATTTCCCTGCCCCAGTCCTGGAATCAGGCATTTCTCTATTTAATTTCAGGGTTGCTTTTAGTAGAAAGTAGTATGTAGAAAGCAAGATCTGGTTGCTGGATATGCTAATTGATAAGAGAATTTTTTTTTCTCATAGTTCCTCTCATTGAATACAGACAGAAAGTAAGTATATGTATACACATGTACAGTACATATATATGCATTTACATATATATATACACATGTGTATATACATATATTAGTCTTTATTACATTTATTTAAATACACGTAAAAATACATGTATTTTTCACACTGCTATAAAGAATTTCCCCTGCTCAAACCTGTAATCCCAGCATTTTGGGAGGCCGACGCGGGTGGATCACAAGGTCAAGAGATTGAGACCATCCTGGCCAATGTGGTGAAAACCTGTCTCTACTAAAAATACAAAAATTAGCTGGGCGTGGTGGCACACACCTGTAGTCCCAGCTACTTGGGGGACTGAGGCAGGAGAATTGCTTGAACCCAGGAGGTGGAGGTTGCAGCGAGCTGAGATTGCACCACTGCATTCCAGCCTCGGCAACAGAGTGAGACTCTGTCTCAAAAAAAAAAAAAAAAAAAAAAAAAAAAAAAAAAAAAAAGAATTTCCCTGAGATTGGGTAATTTACAAAGGAAAGAGAATATTTCTTTTTCTCCTTCCCTCTGCTCACCTCATTTCTTCTTTCTTCCTTCCCTGCACCCCACACCTTACAATAAAGTTTGCATTTTATGTGTATGTTGTTCAGCGTACTGTGCTCATATTATATAAATGTCCAATTAGTAAGAATAGCAATTCATCCATGATTTTGACATTCATAGTTGTCAAAAAACAATATTTGAAAAGATTATTTCTAAGAGAAAACCTACATATAATGCTAAGCCCGTTGCCTAGTAAATACTAAGTTCTTAATAAATTTACTTCTTATAGTTATTAAGAAAGTAGTGTTAAAATAAACATAATAAACTTGATTATCGCCATCAATGTAATGAATATAGACTCTCTCTCTCTAAAAGAATAAGAAGTAAAATATCACAGGTCTTTGGCCTTATTTTTACAAATCAAGTGAGATTAAATGCACTGGGTGTTAGTAAGTTCATTTTTCTCTTCATTATAAAGCCTATCTTTTGAAAGCTGCAGCTATAAAGAAAAAAAGAAAGAAAAAGAGAGAGAAATAAATGAGAGCATTTGTAAAATATACCAGATACATCAGTTAATTATTTCAGGCATGTAAGCCTGATAAAGCAGATTTTATATGTTCATCAGTTTTTTGTTTTGTTTTGTTTTTTGTCTTGGAAAGAAAGTGTTGATTATAAATTCAAAGTCAGTTTCTAAAAAGAATATTTCAAGTATAACTGCAATTCCAGAAAAGTATTACATTGAGCTTTAGGAAATTGACTGTTGAAGTACATGAACTGCTCAGAGTCCAGTAGTATAGCAAGTCAATTTATTATTGTGTATCAGTCAGGATTCAACCAGAGAAATAGAACTAGTAGAATAAACATTCAAAGATGCATTGCAAGGTATTGGATTATGCTATTGTATAGGCTGGTAAAGCAAGTCTGAAATCCAGCAAGTACCTCATCAGAAAGGCATGCAGAAACTGTCAGATACAAGCTAAAGCAGCTATGCACAAGCATAAGTTGCTTATTCTTATGGAAACATCAGTGATGTCTTCAGGCTTTTCAACTGATTGAGTCAGTCCCGCCTAGAATATCGAGGACATATTCTAGAAGTCTAGAATATCGAGGAGATATTCTAGACTTCAAGTAACTTGAAGTCATCTAATTACACACTTCAGTCACCTCTATGAAATACCTTCGTTGTCACACCTAAATTGATGTTTGACTAAACAACTAGAAACTAGAACTAGCCAAATTGACACATAAAACTGACCATTACAGAGTGTTCTGTAGATATATAGAAACAGGAAGTTTAAAAATCAAGTGCCAAAAGATGAAGTATCACACTTTATAAATAAGAAACAGATATATTAATCAATAGAAGGTGAGGATTAGAAACTAGAACTTCCAAGACAGCTAACTGGACACATAGCCTTCCTTATCTTTTCTCCTACCAGCCTAATGCAAAGAATAACACTGGGGCTTAGGATGGCATAAGAGAATGCAATAGGAAACAACATTTATTTAGAGCTTTTTAGACAGTTTACATGTATTAACTCTCTTAATCTCTTAATCCTTAATAAATCTATATAATAACTCTGCTCTAAGTACTTTTACAATTGTCATTTTATATAGGAGAGGTTGGGGGAGAGAATTGAGACTTCAAAGTAATATATTCTATAATTTGTCAAAGTTACAAAGCTGGGAAGTAGTGGAGCTGAAATTCGAATGTATGGAATTTGTTCCTTAGGGTACACTTTTAGTTTCTATGGTCATTATGCTACTACCTCTCTGTGGAATAGCTTTTGAAAGTTTTGGTACTAATATTACAATATTGTCATGCCAAGGAGTACATTAGAAACAGGACTGTGCTCAGAAAATACAATAAATAAAGATCTAAAAAAAGCTAAAAATTATTTTTGAAAGCATATTTGGTAATATCTATACTAGTTTTTTTCATACTACCCCTTAGTTTTACTTCATACAGAATAGTCTACAACTTATTCAGAAATGTAATCATGAAACATCTTAGCCTGATATCAAAAGATATCTATTTCTTTATTTTTCTTTCAGATTAAGAGGATAAACATGTATAGATTATATTTGTGAAAAAGAACATCAAAATTACCTACCAAACAAAAAGGTGAGGTCATCACAGAAATGTTGGCTACTCTCTTTCTACGCACAAAATATCATTAATTCAAATAGGATAAATGTTAATACAAATCATCTTTAGAAATAATAAAACAGAGAAACACCATTTCACTGAAGAAAGTAAGCTCACAAATTCTCACTTGGATAAAACAAAAGAAAGAATGTCTTCAAAATATTCAACAATTTTTAATGTTTTCTCCTTGAGTAATAAGGAGAAACTTATTACTAAACAAACAAACAAAAACAAATGAAAGTCCTATATGTAAGTAGCATGGAAAATTGCAACACATGATTAACATTTTTCTTTTCTAAATGTGCATCCTACTGTGACAAAGTATTTTATAGATCACTGAATTCCCAGTATTGAGGAGAGAGGTTGTTATGCAAGACACAAAAAGTGTTTAGTAAATTAATCCTTGTGTGAAATAAATATACAATAGCCATATACACTTATTTACCCTTTAGCTATTTTATTCTATAATCTTAATTTTCTAAAATTTGCCTTTCATTTTCTATGTGTTTCTGAGTATTGAATGATATTAATTCCAAAATAAGTTCCTTGTTTTTCTTGATAACTAGGACTTCTGATTTTTTAATCTATGAGATTGGGATTTCTCTTGATGTATAAGTGTATAATTCCCATGTAGATTTTTATCTGAATTTTATAAATTTCATAAAACATTCATGAGAGTGAAGAAAAATGTCATGTGTCTTTGTGACTCTGAAAAATGTTATATGTACTTGAAAGAACTCTTGAAATGTCAACTGTAAATGAAGGTACACAACAACATTTAATTTTATGAATACTTTAAAAATATTATGGGTATTTTGTATGCTGTAAAACCATTCTATGTGAAAATGTTTGTTTCTGCCTGATCAGATCTTTTTGAGTGAAATACATAGGCAACATGAGTGAAAGAACAAGCACATGACAAACAAGTCCTGGAAGTTAAAGATTGAGATTTCCAGGGAGATATCCAGGTTTATCACTCACGGAGCATTTTTCTGCCATCCTGGAAAACAATCTCCGTTTTCCCATAGAGAACTTGTTTACTTAAGAAAGGTAAGAATTCTCCCTCTCCTCCAGTGAGGAGGAACAGCAGCCATGTAAACTTGTCTGTATCAGATCAGAAATTAATAATTTTGGGGTTTCTCATACTTACTACAGGCTCCCTGTAAAGGAAAATAATGTTCGCCTTGTCACTTTCTCCTAAATGAAAAATAGGGCATGAGGAATCACCACTAAGGTATTTTGTAAGTAAATTATTGGTCTAATTAAGCAGTTGGCTGTAATCCAGAAATCTGAGTTATATATATTTATATATATATAAAATGAGTTATATATATATTTGAAATATATATCACCTGTATAAACTAACAATGCCCATGTTATCAATATGCATGTTTCACTTATTGATGGGCAGCTCCACTTGCATTGAAACCTAGAAAACTCATATTAATGTTTTTGCCAAAGTGGACTCTTTATTCAGGATATAGATGAATATCAAATATGCTCCAACATATTCTCATTTTTTTCTCTGCTCTTCAATCATTAGGCATTGAATGTTCTATAATATCTTATCATCAATAAATTACACATAATAATTTTCTATAGCTAATTTCCTATCTTCTATATGTTTTCAAACATATTTGGCATATTTGTAAATTTTCCTATCCTCCACATTGGAAAATATACCAGGAGCACAATGCTACATTACTCGCTTTCAAGCTCTCAGTATAAAATCAAAGATGTATGAAGTAAACTAAAAATCACTACACAATATATATGCAATTACTCTATGTTAGACAATATGGTCAGAGCAAACATATATGCACGGGAGCTCTGAAGAATTGGGAGACTAGTTCTTCTATAGCTACAAATATTCAAATTTTTTATTGGGAAGAAGTGACAAGTTTTACTATGTAGTTCAAAAGAGCAAAATACATTCTGGGAGATAGAAGAGTGTGAATAAAGATAAAGTTTAGGGCCCTTTGCTGTGGCTCACACATGCAGTTCTAGCACTTTGGGAGGCAGAGGCAGGCAGATTTCTTGAGCTTATGACAGTTCGAGACCAGCCTGGGAACACAGTGAAATCCTGTCTCTACAAAAAAATACAAAAATTAGCCCAGCATGGTGATGAACGTCTGTGGTCCCAGCTACTCAAGAGGCTGAGGTGGGAGGATCACCCTAGCCCAGAAGGCAGATGTTGCAGTGAGCTGTGATCACGCCACTGCACTCCAGCCTGGACAGCAGAGTGAGACTCTGTCTCAGAAAAAAAAAAAAAAAAGACAAAGAATAAGACGTGGACAAGTGAAAGAAACACTGTCATCTATATTACTCACACATATATGTATACAAGTATGCATACACTCATACATGTACATGTATACATAGAAGTATGCATGCATGTATTTATGCACACAATCCATATATAGTTCATGTATGCATACAAACATGTATACACATATATATGTGCGTATACAGGCCTGCATGTGTATACATAAACATATAACACATGCACATACACATATGCCAAATACACACAAATGGGACATTCCACTAGAGCAAAACTTCATAAAAACATGGGACTCCCCTGCACTAGGACAGTGCCTGCTATACTATAAATTTCATATTAAATATTTGTTGCACAGGGAATAAACAAAAACAAATTTGACTGCAACAAGCAGGAACCCGAATTCATATCATTTTATGTCATAGTTATATTTTTAATTATAGCATAAAAGTATCAACAAGCTACTGCAATATTTTGCTTAGGAAAATTCCACCATCAGATTTGTATTTTTAAAGCAAACTTTTTTGTTAACAAAGTAGCTATGCTAGAAAAAGGCAGATTGCAAACACAATAGGAAGTTGGATCAGTCAGTAATACTTTGGGTGCAAAACAGAGAAGCCAGATTCAACATATATTAGAAAATAACAAGGAAACTTAATAAAAGTATAATGTTCAATCACAGAATGTTTTGATCGAATGGGGAACAATCAGCCATACAGCTCAGTTACAGGAAACATTTGGTTTACATAAATAAAGGATCTATTTATCTACATATCTACCTAGCACTCCTCTCCTCTTCTTGGCTTCTTCTTGCATATTCTTAATCTTAAAGAAAAATGTGTGATATTCCTCCTTGGGGAAGAAGACTGCTCAGGAAGCTTATTTTATCTTCTGTGGCTGTTTGGCTAAAGAGAGATTTAATAGATTTGCTAAACAATATTGTGCTTATACTTAAAACACTGTATGGTACACTTAAAGTGCATTAGGGGTAGATATCATGTTAAGTGTTATTACAATAATTAAATAAAATCTTCTTTAAAATTTCAGGGAAGTTATTGTATTTGCCCAGCTTGTTTAAATGCTGAGCTAATCATCTGTAATCTGAGAGTGAAGGGTGTAAAGCATATAGTAATAGTTCAAACTTCATGGTTGGAATATAAAAAAGTGGAGCTTTGCTAGTAGAAGGATTGGAAGGAATACTGCATAAATAAACAATATATCATTCACTACTCTCTTTTAGTAATCACACAAATAAATGAAAACTATAACTTCCCTAATATACACATCTAAGAAGTAGTATGAGGTGTGATATCTCAAGGATAAAATTGATAGAGGGGTGAGCAATAATCTAAGAAGAGAAGGGGAAGTTACCTAGTCTTCTATCTTGGGGACTTGACTTGGAAGACAGACAGGTATTTACATGTGGACATACTGCTGTTACGGGAAAGCCATCTAGAGATGTCTTGAAGGCATTCGGGCACATACTCGGACTTCATGAGTAGCACCTTGCTTAGAGGGCTTGCTTAATTTTTGTCTGTTCCTGACGAGGCAGAGTGTGGACTCTGAGGAGAAAAGATTAGGCTGAAACTCTAAATGGTAGTGTAAATAGGAGCAGGAGAAGATCAATCTTTTTAGGTGGTCATAGTAACACAAATAGAGAGAGAAAAGGAGGAAAAAAAATAGTATCTTAACAACCAGCAAAAAGCAAGGAGTTTGAACAGTTTCAAATTCTAGAAAGAGTGTAGATGATGCCAGGTGTGATGGCTCACGCCCGTAATACCAGCATTTTGGGAGACCAAGAAGGGCAGATTGCTTGAGACCAGGAGTTTGACACTATCCTAGGCAACAGAGCAAAACACTGTCTCTACTAAAATAAGAAAAATAAAAAATTATCCTAGTGTAGTTGTGCATAACTGTGGTCCCAGCTACTCAGAAAGCTGAGGCAGGAGGATGGTTTGAGCCCAGGAGTTCCAGGATGCAGTGAGTTATAATCGTGCCACTACACTCCACTACACTGGGCAGCATAGCGAGATCATGTCTCATAGAATAATAATAATAATAATAATAATAATAATAATAATGTCTAGAATAGAATAGAATGAGTTCAGTAAGAACATTAGAAATTGTTTATTGTAATGAACATCTGGGAGGTCATTGTTGAAACTGATGTTAGCAGCATATTAAGGAGTTGGAGGAAGAAACAAGCTTATAGTAAATGATGCAGTGACTAAGCTTAAGATAATGCAGACTACACTATCTGAAGCCTAGAAGTTATCACAAATAAAGAGGCACTCATTTTCTAGAGAGTGCTTTCCTATGGCACTTTAGGAAACATTATGAAAACTGTTCATAATTTAAACCTTAAAAATAGGAAAATTTAAAAATTTTGAACATTCTCCCATTATTGTTTGATTTGCATAATATTTTATTTTGAATTATAGCAAATCACATTAATTTTATGAAATTAAAATGCACTGCTCAATAATTTATCACAAATAAAATGCTCATGTAACAATAACAAAGGTTAAAAAATAGGACCTTGTTGACATTTCCTAGAATTTCCCTGCAATCACTGTCTCTCTATCCTTAAAGATAACCATTACTTCAGATTTGTGTGCATGAGAGTGTGTGTGAGAGGATCACTTAGGATCACTAATTTCCCTGCTTTAAAACAATATATAAGTATAATTTTAAGGAAAGATCTCTGACAAAAGTGTGAGTTCATCCACCTGTAATTGATCCATATTTGCCCATTATGGTAAATTTTTATAAGCGTATGATATGTACTTAAAAATATATTTATTGTAGGCTAGTTATGTATGTCCATTATTTTAATATATATGTTTGCTGATTATATTTTTCAAATCTATATTTACTTAGTAATTACTTTCTGGCAGTTCTCAATTACTGAGAGGTGTGTGTTATTGCTCATTCTGAATGTAATTTTGATTCATCCTCTTTTTAATTTTGACAGTTTTTGTTTCTTTATTTAAATTTGTTTTAAATTTATATAAATTTAGAATTGTAATTTCTTTCTGGTAAATTGAAACTTATTACAAAATTTCTCTCTTTATTAAAGCTTTTTGTCAAATGCCAATTTTCTCTGATATTAATATAGCTGTCAGTTTTATTTTGCTTAGTGTTGACATAATTCATTTTCTTTCCTTTGTATTACTTTCTGTATCTTAACACAGTATAAGTCTTGGTTGTAAAGAGCACATAAGATAAACAGATAACCCCTAATGTTTGTAGCTCTGACTAATATAGTCTACATGTACTTCAGTTTTGAATGCATATTTTCCATTTTTACTTGTCTAATCAGACTACTTTAAAACCTATGTTAATCCAGCACAGTACATTACCTCATGTGATCATCAATCGTTCTAGAATGCCTCATTTTACTTCTAAGTGCCCCTTGCTTTTGTTCACATTAAATCACTATTTAAAGATGAATAACATCCTGTTAAAGTGATTGTAAACGGAAATGCAAGTTGAGTCTTGTAATTGCAGAGCAGTACGAAATTATAAGTTGCTCATTCAGATGATAGAACATATGCTTATATAATTTTATATTATTTTGTAATGAAAATATATGCATAAACTCATAGGGGAATTTATGGACACAATAAACTTATCAACTCACATTGAAGTTTGTGAATACCTAAGAAAGTATTTCTAGGCACAGAATTGTCCTAAGAACACAGGTTGAGAGATTTGCTGATCTTAAAACCTAAATATCTGTCTGACAAATATATATGTGGATTCTTTCCCATTCTCCTATTCTCTCAAACACAGTCCCATCAGGCTTTTGCCTGAAGCATGGTACCAAACACAGCTCTTGTAAAAGTCTCATGTCTTCTTTGATCCTAAAATTCTATAGACAGTATTAATCTTTACCCTACTGGACCCATGTTTGTCAAAGGTAATTACCACCCTCCTGTCAGACATTATTTATTTAATAGCTATTAAGAACACCAACCCCTCTGCTTTTCTCAACGTTGTCACTTATTCCTCAGCCTCCTTTTCTATTTCTTGTCTTTTCACTGAATTCTCCACGGCTCAGTCAAATTCCTCAGGTTTTATCCCTTCCTCTTCATTTCTAATTGAAGTCACTTTCCAGGCAGTTTTATTTGGGTCTTTCATTTATATTCATATATATGCTTAATAATAAACTTATTTTAAAAAGAAATATATACTTTGTAATTCAAATTATAGTATAAAACAAAGATTTTTCCAATATGTATATAAGAAATATATTTTTATGTCTACCTATAATTTTATATAAGCTGATAGACTTATTTTATTTAAAAATATGAAGATTTATCATATCCAAAAACCTCCTTTAATATATAAATCAGAATATTTAATATTATGAAAAGTTTTCTTACATACAATTTTATACAGCAATGGATAATAATCTGATAATTTCTAAAATTAATGTAGTTTAATTTAATTAACGTTAAAATAAACACTTCTGACTATGTGCCTTGAATCATCGTATTATGTTAAGAAACAATTTTTCAACATATTTAAGTTACAATATATAACGAATATATGTATAATTTGGAAGATTATAAATGTATATGTTATTAGTAAAGATGTATCTTATCAGCCTCAGATTTTACATAACTAAGAATGAGTATACTATATCTTACTTTTTAAAAAAGAACATATGAAGATTATAAAACATACTTGCAAAGCTAATCAAAATGTCTGGTTATATCGATCATGAATAAAATATATTATTTTAAAGTGGTTATTTATTTGGGAAAGAGAAGTAGTCATGTACATTGTTTATAAGTTATAGGCATCAAATGATTTGGTACTGGGTGGTGGCTGATCTAGGTTGTAGGTCTAGGGCTTTTTTATTTTTATTTTTTATTTTACTTTAAGTTCTGGGGTACATGTGCAGAACATGTAGTTTTGTTTCATAGGTATACACATGCCATGGTGGGTTGCCGCACTCATCAACCAGTCACCTACATTAAGTATTTCTCCTAATGCTATCCCTCCCCTATCCCCCCACCCACTGACAGGCCCCAGTGTGTGATGTTCCTCTCCCTGTGTCCATGTGTTCTCATTGTTCAACTCCCACTTATGAGTGAGAATGTGCGGTGTTTCATTTCTGTTCTTGTGTTAGTTTGCTGAGAATGACGGTTTCCAGCTTCATCCATGTCCCTGCAAAGGAATGAACTCATCCTTTTTTATGGCTGCATAGAATTCCATGGTATATATATGCATAGAATTCCATGGTGTATATGTGCCACATTTTCTTTATGCAGTTTATCATTGATGGACATTTCGGTTGGTTCCAAGTCTTTGCTATTGTTAATAGTGCCACAAAAAACATAAATTTGCATGTGTCTTTATAGCAGAATGATTTATAATCATTTGGGTATATACCCAATACTGGGATTGCTGGGTCAAATGGTATTTCTGGTTCTAGATCCTTGAGGAATCGCCACATTCTCTTCTACAGTGGTTGAACTAATTTACACTCCCACCAACAGTGTAAAAGCATTCCTATTTCTCCACATCCTCTCCAGCATTTGTTGCTTACTGACTTTTTAATGATCGCCTTACTAACTGGTGTAAGATGGTATCTCATTGTGGTTTTGATTTGCATTTCTCTAATGACCAGTGGCGATGAGCATTTTTTCATGTTTGTTGGATGCATAAATGATTTCTTTTGAGAAGTTTCTGTTCATATCCTTTGCCCACTTGTTGATTTTTTTTTGGAAATTTGTTTAAGTTCTTTGTAGATTATGGATATTAGCTCTTTGTCAGATGGATATATTGCAAAAATTTTCTCCCATTCTGTAGGTTCCCTGTTCACTCTGATGATAGGTTCTTTTGCTGTACAGAAGCTCTTTAGTTTAATTAGATCCCATTATCAATTTTGGCTTTTGTTGCCATTGCTTTTGGTGTTTCAGACATGAAGTCTTTGCCCACGCCTATGTCCTGAATGGTATTGCCTAGGTTTTCTTCCAGGATTAGTATGGTTTTAGGTCTTACGTTTAAGTCTTTAATCCATCTTGAGCTAATTTTTGTATTAGGTGTAAGGAAAAGGTCCAGTTTCAGTTTTCTGCCTATGGGTAGCCAGTTTTCCCAACACTATTAAATAGGGAATCCTTTCCCCATTGCTTGTTTGTGTCAGGTTTGTCAAAGATCAGATGGTTGTAGATGTGTGGTATTATTTCTGAGGACTCTGGTCTGTTCCATTGGTCTATATATCTGTTTTGGTACCAGTACCATGCTGTTTTGGTTACTGTAGCCTTGTAGTATAGTTTGAAGTCACATAGCACGATGCCTCCAGCTTTGTTCTTTTTGATTAGGATTGTCTTGTCTACGCAGGCTTTTTTTGGTTCCATATGAATTTTAAAGTAGTTTTTTCCAATTCTGTGAAGAAAGTCAATGGTAACTTGATGGCGATGGCATTAAATCTATAAATTATTTTGGGCAGTATGGTCATTTTCACAATATTGATTCTTCATATCCATGAGCATGGAGTGTTTTTTCCATTTGTTGTGTCCTCTCTTATTTCCTTGAGCAGTGGTTTGCAGTTCTCCTTGAAGATGTCCTTGACATCCCTTGTAAGTTGTATTCCCAGATATTTTATTCTCTTTGTAGCCATTGTGAATGGGAGTTCACTCATGATTTGGCTCTCTGTTTGTCTGTTATTGGTGTACAGGAATGCTTGTGATATTTTGTACATTGATTTTGTATCCTGAGACTACGTTGAAGTTGCTTATCAACTTAAGGAGATTTGGGGCTAAGACGATGGGGTTTTCTAAATATACAATTATGTCATCTGCAAACAGAGACAATTTGACTTCCTCTCTTCCTATTTGAATACCCTTTATTTCTTTCTCTTGCCTGACTGCCCTGGCCAGAACTTCCGATACTACGTTGAATAGGAGTGGTGAGAGAAGGCATCCTTGCCTTATGCCGGTTTTCAAAGGGAATGCTTCCAGTTTTTGCCCATTCAGTATGATATTGGCTGTGTGTTTGTCTGTTTGTCATAAATAGCTCTTATTATTTTGAGATACATTCGATTAATGCTTAGTTTATTGAGAGTTTTTAGCATGAAGGGGTGTTGAATTTTATTGAAGGCCTTTTCTGCACCTATTGAGATAATTATGTGGTTTTTGTCATTTGTTCTGTTTATGTGATGGATTACGTTTATTCATTTGTGTTTGTTGAACCAGCCTTGCATCCCAGGGATGAAGCCAACTTGATTGTGGTGGATAAGCTTTCTGATGTGCTGCTGGTTTCAGTTTGCCAGTATGTTATTGAGGATTTTTGCATCAATGTTCATCAGGGATATTGAGCTGAAATTTTCTTTTTTTGTTGTGTCTCTACCATGTTTGGTATCAGGATGATGCTGGCCTCATAAAATGCGTTAGGGAGTGTTCCCTCTTTTTCTATTGATTGGAATAGTTTCAGAAGGAATGGTACCAGCTCCTCTTTGTACCTCTGGTAGAATTCGGCTATGAATCTGTCTGGTCCTGGACTTTTATAGGTTGGTATGCTATGAATTGTTGCCTCAATTTCAGAACTTGTTATTGGTCTATTCAGGGATTCAACTTCTTCCTGGTTTAGACTTGGGAGGGTGTATGTGTCCAGGAATTTATCCATTTCTTCTAGATTTTCTAGTTTATTTGCATAGAGGTGTTTATAGTATTCTCTGATGGTTGTTTGTATTTCTCTGGAATCATGGTGATATCCCCTATACCATTTTTTATTGTGTCTATTTGATTCTTCTCTCTTTTCTTCTTTATTAGTCTGGCTAGTGGTCTATCTATTCTGTTCATCTTTTCAAAACACCAGCTCCTGAATTAATTAATTTTTTGAAGGGTTTTTCATGTCTCTATCTCCTTCAGTTCTGCTCTGATCTTAGTTATTTCTTGCCTTCTGCTAGTTTTTGAATTTGTTTGCTGTAGTTTCCTTAGTTTCTTTTAATTTCGATGTTAGGGTGTCGATTTTAGATCTTTCCTGCTTTCTCTTGTGGGCCTTTAGTGCTATAAATTTCCCGCTACACACTGCTTTAAATGTGTCCTATAGCATTTTTTAAACAGGTATACAGAGATTCAAATATACTAGAAACAGATTCTGCTATAGCAGAATCCCAATACAGATCATCCCCTCCACTGATTACAACTAAAAACTCTGAACAAAATAATAATACCTAACATGAATGCGAATACTAATAAATACTAGGGTACTCTATGCTGGGTAATCAAATATGAAGAATTTACTCACATGGGGAAATAAAGGCCAAATTAAGACATCCTCTGATTAAAGAAATCTAATAGAATTTTTTATCATGAGACACACTGCAAAAAGTGCTATGAAGAAAATTCTCCAGGCCAGAGACAAACTGTTAGATGGAGAATTATACTCTCAAAAGGAAATGAAGTAGTAACAATAATGATAGTAACTATCTGTATAAATATAATACACTTCTTTTTCTCATTTAAATTATTTAAAATGGGTCCAGCATGGTGGCTCACACCTGTAATCCTAGCACTTTGGGAGGCCGAGGGAGGCAGATCACAAGGTCAGGAGATCGAGACCATTCGGGCTAACATGGTGAAACCCTGTCTCTACTAAAAATACAAAGAATTAACTGGGCATGGTGGCAGACACCTGTAGTCTCAGCTACTTGGGAGGCTGAGGCAGGAGAATCGCTTGAACCTGGGAGGCAGAGGTTAGAGTGAGCCTAGATCGTGCCACTGCACTCCAGCCTGGGCGACAGAGCAAAACTCTGTCTCAAAAATAAATAAATAAATAAATAATTTAAAATGTTTAATTATTTAAAGCACAAATTAGTGTCCGGCGAAGTTTCCAACATCCCTAGATCTAATTTGCATGACAAGTAAGACACATGTCAATTTAGGGAGGGGTTAAATAACTAGATTTCTACATCATGTGAAGCAGAATTTATTGCCTATATGCAGATCATGAAAGATTACGTAGTTGTAATGTTTTGAACAACCAAAAAAGGCAACAAAAGGAGATATGTCCAAAAAGATAATTTTTAAATTGAATAATAAAAATACTTAAATAATCCTGAAATAAGCAGGAAAGGAGACGGGGTGAGCAGAAGAGAAAAATCAAATGGATGCATAAAAAACAAATATAAAATAATACATGTAAATCTAACATTATAAATAATTACATTTTCTACACAACTAACTAAAATGCACAGATCGGCAGAGTGCATAAAAAGCACATCCATGCTATACATACTGTATACAAGCAGCATATTTTAGTTCAAATACAGAGTTAAATTAAAAATAACTGGATGCAAAATATGTGCCATCAACAAAAAAAGCCTAAGAATACAGAAGCTATGTCATTATTAGATAAAATAGACTGCAAGACAAACAGTGTTACTAGAGATAAAGGGGACACAGTGATAAAAGAGAATATTCATTCATGAATGTGTATAAGGCTAATAGTAGAGCCGTAAAATATACAAGGCAAAAATTCGCAGACTTGAATGGAAGGATAGCAATAAATTATGCATCTTTCAGCAATTGACAGAACCATTATACTAATATTTAGGAAGTCATAAAAGATATAAATGAAATAATAAAAATTATTGATTTGATTGACATATATCAAACAGAATGCTCCATCCAACAACTACGGAATGCAGATTTTTTTTCAAGTGCACATGATACACTTAAAGACATAAAACGTTTTAGAAACTGGAACTCCTAAATACATTTTAAAAATATAAAAATCATGTGATGTGTATTACCTGACAACACAGACATAAATTCAAAAAATAAATGATACTCGGCTATATTGGAAACTCTAAAAATACATATATTAATTCTCATTTAAATAATTAATAGCTCATAGGTTAAATCAAAAGAGGAATTAAAATATAATTAGATCTGAATGATCATTAAAAGATAATATATGAAAATTTATGCAATGCAGTTAAAGTAGTGCTTATTTGGAAACATAGCAAGCTATAAAGCCTAAAAGAGAAATGAAGCAATTAATAACATACTTTAAAACTTAAAATAGCAATGAAGAAATATCAAAAAACGATGATCTTACATTCAGTCTTAAAATATACAATACATGGCCAGGCACAGTGGCTTACACCTGTAATTCCAGCACTTTGGGAGGCTGAGGCAGGAGGATCACTTGAGCCAGGAATTCCACACCAGCCTGGGCAACATGGTGAAACCCCATTTCTACAAAAAATACAAAAATTAGCTCAGCATGGTGGTGCGTGCCTGTAGTCCCATTTACTTGGGAGGGTGGGGTGGGAGGATCATCTGAGCCTGGGAAAGTTGAGGCTGCGGTGAGCCATGACTGCACCTCAGCCTGGATGAAAGAATGAGACCCTGTCTCGAAAAATATATGTAGAATATAATTAACAATCCCAAAATAAGTAGAAAGAAGGAGTTGGTAGAGATACGTATAGAAAACAGAGAAATTTAGCAACACCAAAAGATGATTCTTTAAAAACAACTTTTAAAAAGTGGATTAATTGCTAGATTAATCAAAAGAAAAAACAAAGCTCAAAAATTACCATAAATGGGATCAAAGTATGGTTATCAACGGAGATTTTACAGATAGAAAAATGTGTAAATAGAATACTATGAATAACTGTGTAACGAAAACATTAAAACTCAGAAGAAATTTGAAAATTTCTTGATAAATACAACTTGCCAAAACTGGCTCAAGAGGAAATACAAAAACTAAATACTCCTATATCCTTTCAGAAATTTTAATTCATTTTATAAAATTTATTGATATTTAATATTTATAAATATTTATTGTATACGTGTGATATTTCAGTAAATGCATATAATGTGCAATGATCAAATCAAGGTGTTTAGTTTATCCATCATCCCAAACATTTATCTTTTATTTGTGTTGGAAACATTACAATTCCAACCTTTTAGTTATTTTAAAGTATATAATAAATTATTGTTAACTATAATTTCTCTACTGTACTATTGAATATTAGAGCTGATTCTTCCTGTCTAAACGCATTTTTGTATCCCTGAACCAACTTCTCTTTATTTCTCCTTCCCCTTATCCTTCACAGACTCTAGTAACCACATCTCTACTCTCTATCTCTATGAAATCAACATTTTTAGCTTGAATATAAGAGTGAGACTATGCAATAATTGTTTTTCTGTGCCTGGCATATTTGACTTAACATAATGGCCTCCAGTTCCACCCATATTGCTGCAAATGATAGGATTTCATTCCTAGTTTATGTTTGAGTATGTTCTATTGTGTATCTATATCACATTTTCTACCAATTAATCTTTTGATGGACACTTAGTTTGATTCATATCTTGGCAATTGTGGATAATGCTGCAATAAACATGGGAGTGCTGATATCTCTTTGATATATTGATTTCTGTTCCTTTGAATATATGCCAAGCAGTGGGATTACTAGATCATACAATTGCTCTATTTTTAGTTTTTGTAGGGAACACCATGCTGTTTTCTATAATGACTTTACTACTTTACATTTCCACCAACAATGTAGGAATGTTTCTCTTTCTCCACATCCTCACCAGCATTTGTTATTTTTTATCTTTTTGATAATAGTCATTCTATTGATTTTCCTTTACCTGATGATTAGTGATATTAAGTATTTTTATATATACTTGTTGGCCATTTGTATGTCTTCTTTTGGAAAATGTCTATTCAAGTCTTTTGCTCATTTTAAAATTGGAATATTTGCTTTTCTTCCTACTGAACTGAGTTACTTACATAGCTTTATTATTAATCTCTCATCAGATGGATACTTTGCAAATTTTTCTGCCTTTCATTAAGTTTTCTCTGCCATTGTTGATTAATTCCTTTGCAGTACAAAAGCTTTTTATCTTGATGTAATCCCATTTGTCTATTTTTGCTTTTGTTACCTGTATTTTTGTGGTCTTACCCGAAAAAGCTTTGTCTAGACCAATGTCCTGTAGTGTTTCCCTGATATTTTCTTTTAGTCATTTCACAGTTTCAGGTCCTACATTTAAGTCTTTAATGAATTTTGACTTGATTTTTCTATATGATGAAAGATGAGGAACTAGGTCCATTCTTCTACATATGAATAGCCAGTTTTCCTGGGCACTATGTATTGAAGTGTGTCTTTTCCCCGATTTATATTCTTGGCACCTTTGACAGTAGTAATCATGCCATAAATTAGTGAATTTGTTTCTGGATTCTTTATTCTGTTCTGTTGGTCTATGTTCTGTTTTTATGCCAGTACTATGCTGTTTTAGTTACTACAGATGTTTAGTGTAATTTGAAATGAGATGGTGTAATGCCTTCAGATGTGTTCGTTTGCTCAATTTTGCTCTAGCCATTTGGGGTCTTTTGAGAATTTACACAAATTTCAGGGTTTCTTTCTATTTCTGTGAAAAATGTCATTGATATTTTGATAAGAATTACATTGAAGCTGTAGATTGCTATGCTAGTATAGACATTTCAGTAATAATATGACTTCAAATCCATGAGCATTTGTTATTTGTTATTTGTTGCAGTTTTGATTTGCATTTCCTTGATTAGTGATGTTCAGCATTTTTTCATAAACTTTTTTCCTTTTGTATGTCTTATTCTAAGAATGTCTATTCAGATCCTTTGTCCACTTTTTAATGAGATTATTTGTTATTTTTGATGTGGATGTGTTTAAGTTCCTTGTAAATATTCTCGATATTAACCCCTTGTCAAATGAATGGTTTGTAAATATTTTCTCCCATTCTGCAGGATGTCGCTTTACTCTGTTGTCTTCTTTGCTCTGCAAAAGCTTTTTTTAGCTTGATGTAATTTCATGTCTATTTTTGCTATCGTTGCTTTTACTTTTGAGGTCTTAAGCCATAAAATATTTGCCTGGACAAATGTCCTAAAGCATTTTCCCAGGCTTTATTTCTAATACTTTTGTAGATTTGGGCCTTGTGTTTAAGTCTTTAATCCATTTTGAATTGATTTTTGAATGTGGTAAGAGATTAGGGTCTAGTTTTTTTCTTCTGCATATGGATATACGGTTTTCCCAGCACCACTTATTGAAAAAGGTATCCTTTCCACAATGTACGTTCTTGGTGTCTTGGTGTCAAAAATAAACTGGTTGTAAAAATTTGCATTTATTTCTGTGTTTTCTATTCTGTTCTAATGATCTGTGTGCTTATTTTTATACAATATTATGCAAAATAAACATGCAGAAATCAGTACCATTTCTGTACACTAATAACAAATCAGTCAAAAAAATTAAGAAAGCAATCCCATTTTCAAAAACTAAAAAGAAAACTAGAAATAAATTTAACCTAGGTGATGAAAGACCTCTACTAAGAAAACTAAAAAAAACCTGATGAAAGAAATTGAAGAGGAAAGAAACAGAAGGAAAATCATCCCATGTTCTTGAGTCAGAAGAGTTTATATTGTTAAAATGACCATACATACTACCCATAGCAATCTACAGATTTAATGCAATTTCTGTTGAAATACCAATTACATCTTTAAAATAAATTTTAAAAAAGAATCATAAAATTTGTACAGAACCACAAAAGACCCTGAATAATCAAAGCATATTGAGCAAAAAGAACAAAGCTGGAGTCATCACACTGCCTGACCTTAAAATATAGGGCAAAGCTATATTAACCAAAACAGGCATTTGAATTATTTACTCAAAATCTTCCTCGAAAGAAAACTTCAGGACAAGATGATTTCACTAGTGAATTTAATTTAATATTCTAGGAAGAAAAAACAACCTTACCACAATCTTTTCAGAAAATATACCTTAAAATATTGTATCCAACTAAGATTATACTCCCTAGTATCAAAATCTAGCAAACATATTTTCTTGAACTTTTTATGAAGATAAATAAGCAGTTTTTATCTTTGTATTCATGTATGTCATATGTCTTTCTAACCACCTTTTGTAAGACTACAATTACATAGATATCAACTGTTTGATATTGTATCATTGTTTTCTTTAGCTATGTTCAAGTTTTTCAGCCTTTTATTTTTCTTCTCAGTTTCAGTGTAGACAGCTACTCTTTTAAGTTTCCTGGTTTTTCTTCTGCAATGTCCAATTTGTTGTTTTGCACAGCCAGTTAATTTTCACCATAATTATTATGTTTTTGAGCTTCAGAAGTCCCTTTCTGTTCTTTTGTGTATTGTCATTTTTTCTGCTACTTGTGGTCAGTTTTTCCTGTAAATATTTGAGCATATTTACAATTGCTCTAAAGTGTTTTGTAATTTTTAAAATCACCTCTGTGTTTCCCGGAACTGATTCTATGGATATATTTATCTACTAGTGTTGGGTCATATTTTCTGGCCAGTTGGCATTATTGGACAAATGTTATGTTGTTTACTGATGGATTTTTCTGTCTTCATCTAAATACTATTATTGTTTTCTCTTCATACGCTGTCATGTATTTGCAGACCAGCTTAATTCTTTTGAGGCCTGCTTTTAAACTTTGTGAGGGTAGGTCTGGAGTAGCCTTTTGTTTATGATTTACTTAGCCCCACAACCAAAATATGATATCCTAATATCACAATTGAAATATTGGTTGTTCCATGAGATTTTGTACTCTGGTTGGTCAGAACTTAAATATCTCCTAGCTCACAGGTCCCTTTTAATTCTTCTTTGCCTAGCCTTGCAGAGTTTCATTCAAGTTATGCTTGGGTTAGAGTTCAACCAAAGATTTATGGAGATTCTTGTGCAAATTTCTGGATTACCTTCTCTGTATAATATCCTTTTTAAAGTACTTTGCCCACTAATTCCTAATATCTCAGTCTTCCCTAATTCTGACCTATCACTTTGACTTATTATAGCCAGTATGGTATAGATTTATTTTTTCCTGGAAAGCGATCCCAGGCAGAAATACATAGCAATAGTAATAACTGACTGATTTAATCCCATTCTGTCAGGAATTGCCATCATGGGATGCACATTGTCTAATGCCTGACAGTTTATTTTTTCTTTGTGTAATTCAAGTTTTTAGTTGTTTTTAGTTTTAGAAAGTCCAATACCAAGGAATCCATAATGGCTAGAAAAGGAACTCCACTGCTTTTCTTTCGACATTATGTCAGGATTACCGCTTATCCAAGGCTTCCATGTTGTATGTCTCCTAAACATTTTTAATTGATGATCCCATACCAAACTAATAATGTACATTCTTATCTTTCTCCACACCAAGATATCTTCTCATTGCTCAATTATTCTTTTCTCTGATGTTCAGAAGTCTTGATTGTTTTCCTTTCACATTTAAAATTAAATTTTAATTATCTACTGTTGCTCCTATGTTTCTACACTTATCTGGCCCCCACCTCTTCTCTGAAGACAACTCCAGATATTCCACCCTTTGATCACTATGCTTAAGTCACACTGGCCTCTGTTATTTTCCTAGAAGACATAAAACTTGTCTCTTTCTTAGGACTTTTGCACGAGCTATTTACATACCTAGACAACTCTTTCCCCAAATTCTCACATCAGAGTATCTTTTGATGTGAAAGTGTTATATAGGAGTATAAAAACATAAGAAAAGGCTTAAGTACTACTCAAATAATTTTCATAAAAGTGCACATCTGTGCAACCATAATTTACAGAATATTAAATTATTAATATCATTGAAACTACTTTATGTCCTCCTCAGACATTACTCCACAAACATAACCATTATTCAGACTACCATCTTAATAGATATTTTTTTGTTTTTCAAATTTATATAAATAAAATTATGTAGTATATAAGCTTTTCTGTCTAACATTGTATACTTCCTGGTTATTTTAGTAGAGTATATTTCAGCCTAATTGGTGTGCTCTTAAAAATTCTGCCTTGTCAGGAGGAGAGCTTGAGTCCAAGAATTTGAGGTTGTAGTACACTAAGGCAATAGCTGGGAATAGCCATTGCACTTCGACCTGTGCAATAACATAGTGAGACCTCATCTCTAGAAAAATAAAATTCTGCTTTATGCGCTTTTAAAATTAGTTATCTTGTAATTATTTAATCATCTACTTTTTTCTAGCCCCTTTCAATATCTGCCAGTTTATCTACCTACCTATTTATACAACTGTGTATCCCCCTTAGGAAAGATGCTCCTTAAAGCCCAATGTCTAAAAACTTGCCTGAAACAAGTAGATACTCAGGGAAGATTTGAGAAATGAATTAATGGAAATTTAAACCAGTGATATTGTCACAGAATCTTTGGGGTGTTGCTTTTCCAGCTGGAAACCTCTGTGGCTGGGGTGGTGCCTTTGCCTGAGTTTTACTCAGGCCCATTGGACTCATTCTGCCCCTCAGCCTAGCAGGCTGCACTTGTCAGGGTAAACAGCTCCAGCCACCAGCATAAGCTTTGGTTCCCTGCGAGGTTGCAGCTGGACCAGGTGTACCACAGGCAGCTTCCATGGCTGGCACCAGGGAACACGATGGCACTTGGAAACCTGGAAATTCCAGGAATGTGGAACCCTAAAGAGGGTATCACAGCCCTGGCTCAGGGAGCTCTTAGGACTCGGCTCCCTGAAGAGCCACTACTCTTCTCTCCTCTCTTCTCTTCACCCACAAGGTGGTGAGCAAGGGGTGCATTTCAGCCTTGATTTTGTTATAGCTCTTTCAGCCTCACGATTCAATGGGTCCTGAGTTCTTGTCCTGTGTCCAGGAAGAATGAAGTACACTGAGAAGTGGAGGGTGAGCAAGTGGAGAGGAGCCTTATTGCATGACAGAACAGCTCGGTGGAGAATCGCAGGGGGCAGCTCCTCTCTCCAGGCAGGTTGTCCCGTCGTCTACCCTCATCTGGGGTTTTCATGGGCTTCAGAAGGGAGGAGGTAGATGTCGATTGGTCCATGGGTGGCCATGAGTGGGTCCAGGAAAAGTACCATAAATTCTCACTCTGGTCCCTAGGCTTCAGGGGTCCCTGGCCTAAAAGTGGGGTTTCAGCGGGGACCCGCCCCTTTCCACCCAGGAGCCTGTCTGCCTCCCACTATCATTAATCTTCTGTCCACAGTGCCCACAGCACCCAGGCTGTTCATGCCAAGGAATGCCTGCAAGCCCATGCTAAGCTGCTCCCTTGGCACCTCTCCCATACTTATTGGCACGCAAAGTCTGGAGGGGGACGAGGTGGCAGGGGGCTGGCATGACAGTGCTGCCCCGAGCATGCACACACCTGACTGGGTTGTGACAGTGTCCAAGCTTGTCCATAACTTTGCTCCAAAATCAGAGTAGGTGCTGGGAGTGAGGAGAGGCCAGGTGTTCCTCACTGCTGCTGGCATCATGGCAGTGGCCACTCCAGACAGGCCACTGTTGCCTTCACTATGAAATCTCTCCCATCTTGTCTTTTCCATTAAATTCTTTGTAGTTTGTGGCATTTGAAGAGACTTAAATTTGCTTTTGGTTCTAACACCAACTTGCTACCGTGTTTTTTGCCTCTTTGTTACTTAGATAACATTGAGAAAATAGGAGTATTCGATACAAGAGTTCAAAATCTGAGCTTGTCTAGATCTCCTCACATTAGTCTTAACTGTTTTTCTCACATCATTTTTTTCTTTTTTGTGAAAAATGAACATTGAAATACTATGTAGCAACTCTGGAATCTAGAAAAATAGGTAAAGAGTTGTAAGGCTTACATGTGCACATTGGTATCTGACTGCTTATGTATTCTGTGAACATCGAACATCCATTGAAACATGAAAGAACCATGCTTATTTAGTGAATTGCTGCAAGTATCCATTTGATGTGGTTTGGCTGTGTCCCCACCCAAATCTCATCTTGAACTGTAGTTCCCATAATCCCCATGTGCCATGGAAGGGACCTGGTGGGAGGTAATTGAATCATGGTGGCAGTTACCCCCATGCTGCTACTCTTGTGACAGTGAGTGAGTTCCCACAAAATCTGATGGTTTTAAAAGGGGCTTTCCCCTTTTTGCTCTGCACTTTTCATTGCTGCTGCCGTGTGAAGAAGGACATGTTTGCTTTCCCTTCTGCCATGATTGTAAGTTTCCTAAGGCCTCTCCAGCCATGTGGATCTTGAGTCAATTAAACCTCACTCCTTAATACATTACCCA
Organism: Pan troglodytes; assembly: GCF_028858775.2. Taxonomy (NCBI): domain Eukaryota; kingdom Metazoa; phylum Chordata; class Mammalia; order Primates; family Hominidae; genus Pan; species Pan troglodytes. The sequence goes on along the minus strand of NC_072412.2, from coordinate 94,790,087 downwards.
GTTATCGATACATCTCTATTAGCAGCATGAGAATGGACTAATACAGTAAATTGGTACTGGGTAGTGGACTGCTGCAGTAAAGATACCTGAAAATGTGGAAGCAATGTTGCAACTGGGTCATAGGCAGAGGTTGGGAAAGTTCGAAGGGGTCAGAAGAAGATAGAAAAATGTGGGAAAGTTTGGAACTTCCTAGCAACCTGTAGAATGGCTTTGACCAAAATGCTGATAATGATAGTGATGTGGATAATAAAGTCCAGGCTGAGGTGGTCTCAGATGGAGATGAGAAATTTTTTGGGAACTGGAGTAAAGGTCACTCTTGCTATGCAAAGAGACTGGTGGTATTTTGCCCCTGCCCTTGAGATCTGTGGAAGTTTGAACTTGAAAGAGATGATTTAGGGTATATTGCAGAAGAAATTTCTAAATGGCTAAGCAGTCAAGAGGAAGCAGAGCATAAAAATTTATAAAATTTTCAGCCTGATGATGTGACAGAAAAGAAAACCCCATTTTCAGAAAAGAAATTCAAGTCCACTGCAGAAATTTGCATAAATAACGAGGAGATAAAGGTTAATTACCAAGACAGTGGGGAAATATCTCTAGGGCATGCCAGAGACCATGATGGCAGCCCCTGCCTTCACAAGCCTGGAGGTCTAGGAGATAAAAATGGTTTTGAGGGTGGACCCAGGGGCCCCTGCTCTGTGCAGCCTTAGGACATGGTGGCCTGTGTTCCAGCTGCTTCAGCTTCTTCAGCAGTGGCTAAAATGGGCCAACATACAGCTCAGGAAATTACTTCAGACAGTGTAAGCTCTAAGCCTTCATGGCTTTCACATGATGTTGGGCCTTTAGATGCCCAGAAGTCAAGAATTGAGGTTTGAGAACCTCCACATAGATTTCAGAGGATGTAGGGAAAGGCCTGGATGTCCAGGTAGAAGTTTGCTGCAACAGTAGTGCCCTTTTGGAGAACCTCTGCTCAGAAGGGAAATGTTGTGTTGGAGCACCCACACAGAGTCCCCACTGGGGAACTTACTAGTGGAGCTGTAAGAAGAGGGCCATCTTCCTCCAACCCACAGAATGGTAGATCCGCGGACAGCATGCACCCTGTGCCCAGAAAATCTGCAGACACTCAACAACCCAATAAAGCAACTGGAATCGGGTCTGTAGTCTGTGTAACCACAGGGGTGGAGTTGCCCAAGGCCATAGGAGCCCACCTCTTGCATCAGCACGCCCTAGATGTGAGACATGGAATCAAGGAAGAACATTTTGGAACTTTAAGGGTTAATGACTGCCCTATTCGGTGTTGGACTTGCAGATGGCCTATAGCCCCTTTGTTTTGGCCATTTGCAACAAATGTATTTACCCAATGCCTGTACCCCCATTATATCTGGGAAGTAACTAAGTTGCTTTTGGTTTTGCAGGCTCATAGGCAGAAGGGTCTTGTCTCAGATGATACTTTGGACTTGGACTTTTGAATTAATGCTGGAATGAGATAAGACTTTAGGGGATTGTTGGAAAGGCATGATTGTGTTTTCAAATGTGAGATTTCTCATGTTCAAATGTGAGAACATGAGATTTGGGAGGGGCTGGGGTGGAATGATATTGTTTGACTGTGTCCCCACCCAAATCTCTCCTTGAATTTTAGTTCCCATAATCCTCTCATGTCATGAGAGGGACTTGGTGGGAGGTAATTGAAACATGGGGGTAGTAACCCCCATGCTGCTGTTCTTGTGATAGTGAGTTCTCACAAGATCTGATGGTTTTATAAGGGACTTTTCCCCTTTTGCTTGGCACTTCTCCTTGCTGCTGCCATGTGAAGGAGGACATGTTTGCCTCCTCTTCCACCATGATTGTAAGTTTCCTGAGGCCTCCCTCGCCATGCAGATCTGTGAGTCAATTAAACCTCTTTTATTTATAAATTACCCAGTCTCAGGTATGTCTTTATTAGCAGCATGAGAACACACTAATAGACGATTCTAGAGAATATATTAGAAATTGGTTTAAAGTCTATAAAATTTAATTGTAATGTCTATTTAGAATAGGGGTTTAAAAACGTGTGGTTTAAAAAAGCATACATATAAACCATTATTTTAAATAATAATAATATAATGTATAATAATAAGCCTATAATGTATAATAATAAGCATAATATAATTTATAATAATAATATGCCCTACTATCAAGGTATACATATAAAAGGAATCTTCTGGAAAAAAATAGAGTGAATATAAAACCACTCACCTTAAGAACAGAATAATTTATGTCACCTTAGATTATGATTCCATTAGTATATGTATACAAAATTTGATGATGCATAACTAGAAAAATGAAAAAGTGTGTCCTTTAGAACATTCTTTTTTTTCTACGTTTGTTTTCCCATTTATTTTATATTTTTCATAAGTTTAAAATTTACTTACATTGAAAACTCCACCAAATCTTATACCTTTGATTTCAACATTAATATATATTTTAAAGTATTTCAGAGAAAAATAGGCTTTTATACTTAATCATATAATGTTGCTCTTTCTTCAAACTTAAAGATTTCAGTTTCCCTTTGGTATAATTTTCCTTCATTCTGATGAACTTCCTTTAGCATTTCTTGTAAAACACATCTGTGGGTAACAGATTCTCTCATTTTCCCTTTTTCTGAGAATGTCTTTATTTCACCTTCAATTATGAAATATATTTTCACCAGATATTTAAGCTGAGTTACATACTGAAGCTGAAAACCATAAGCAGGTACCAATAATATCCTTTATATTTCTAACTATACCAAGTTGATATTCCATGTAAGAATATCAAGTGATATAGTATGTAATAAAATATAGCACTCAGAAATAACAATAGAAAAGAACTTTCAGCTCATAAAGAAAAATATTATTTAATTTTTAAGTATACATTATTAACCTAACTTTTCTTAAATGGCACTGTAAAAATACATGTATAATATATATTATAAATTTTGCAATGATATAATAATAAGCATACATTATAAACCATTATTTTAAAATATTATTTTAAATAATAATAATGAGGTCAATATTTTCTCATCTTGCATGCAAATATGTAGATTCAAAAGCTGAAAAATATTGCCAACCAACTAAACACAGGTAAAAAACTAGAACTTAGAAAACAAGCCCATACTCTCGAGCCTAATTTTGTATGTCTCTTCATTATAGCAGGTATAATACAGTTAAATTTAAAATAAAACAAGAAGGTATATAAACTTTACATTTAAAATTTTAAATATAAAATGTTACATTTAAAAATATGTTCCTTCTATATATGAGAAAATATACTTATTACCTTCTCCAGTGTTTTCTCAAATCTTGTATTTTATTCCCTCTTATATGAAAACTTGGGTCTGTATCCAAGAATATAGGAGTGCAGCTGTTGTTTATCCTGGACTATTCACTTTTACTTCTAATAGTCCATGCACAGCTGTGGAATTGAAGGGATTAAAAAGTTAGAATAGAGAAAGTTATGCACTGTCTACAAAAAGAACAACAATTTTAAACTCTTCATAGTTTACAAATGTTAGCTTCTATCTCCTGAGGTAATCCTGATTCCATTATATATTCCTGTACTGCTAAAATGACCAACATCTTACTTACTTTTGATGTTGGAAATAAAGTGTTTCTTGCCTTTAGCAATAATAAAATCTTTACAGAGAAGTTGCATCCCACAGACTTCAAGCAGTATTACAAAATATAATTCTTTTAACCATGATCTAGTGCCCATAGCACTTGAAAAAACTTTAGAACTAATATATAAATAGTGCTAAAGAAAAGAAAGGAAGAAACAGGAAGAAAGCTTTCAGCTCTTATTTTAGATTTGGGATACTGTTTCTGCATCTAGAAAAACATGTTGTTTAAAAATACAAACTTTCACAAATTTGTAATTAAACAGTTTAGTATAGAACACTGTACTAGAAACCAAGCAAAATTAATAGGAAATACAACATCCATGCCTCCAAAAGACTATCTAAAAAACAGATAACAGAAATTGAATTCTATTTAGAGAAGAGATCCATTACTAGCCAAACTAGAATTATACTTTAGTCTAAAACACAAGAAATGCTAGATAATACATGTCTCAAAATCGTTACTGCCCAAATTAACAGGTATACCATTTAGCATGGCTGCACTATGAACAGGTTACAAGCGGATGAAAATATTGATCATTTAGCTTTGAAATTAGTGAATAGTACTTGAGGCAGACAGGAATATATCTGACTCCTACAGAGGCTGCTCACTTCAAATGGGCACAACTGCATTCTTTTACCCAGGTACACTTGACTAATTATATTGGTTTCAATGTATGGCACAAATGAAAAACTTTTTGAAGTATTACATTAACCATTCTATGATCTGTCATGGAAAAAACAATCAATAGCCCATCCAAATGAAGAGAAACCAGATACTTCTGAAAATATGAAAGATTATGAAGAAAGGGAGAACATATGGATACTATGGCTTGTCTACCACAAATCAAGAGTAAATGTGCAGCAATCTAAGACACCAAGTCTATTGTATATAGACAGAAAAGGTCAATGGAACAAAAAGAACAGTCCAGAAACAGACTCATAAATAGATGGAAACTTATTTCACATAATTGTGACATGAAATGTGGGTGGGCGGGGAAAATACTAATTAAGTGAATTTTTTTCTATAAGAATTAGTATTTCAATAAAAGTGTGAAAGAAATTTAATAGTTATGCTTACACTTTTATTAAACATAAATTCTAGGTTTTTAATATTTGAATGTGAAAGGCAAACTATAAAAGAATAGAGAAAATACAGGAAATTGAATTCATAATTATGGAACAGGAGTGAATTTCCTAAATAAGGGACAGAAAACACATAAATTATGAAAAAAGGATGATAAATTTTTCACTGAAATTGCTAAGATATGTTTATGAAAGGCAGCATAAAGTCATTGAAAAATAAGCTGAGATTACACATAAAATTGGCAACTAGAATACCCATGCACACTCACACATATATGTAGACATGCATACATAGTTGTGTGTTTGTAGTCTGCAATTTAAGAGAAAAAGACAAAAACATTGAAAAATTTGGCAAATGCTTGAATAGCCAATTTTGAAAAGAGCAATAAAGAGTCTATAGCTATATGAAAAAAGTATTTATCATATACATTAATCAGATGTTATCCAATCTAGTAGACGAGCAAAAAATTAAAGGCCAGAGAATTCCAAGTGGTAATACGGAGCAAGATGAGTTCTTCATTGCTTGCAGGAGTATTAATTAGTACAACCATTTGAGGAACCATTTTACATTCACACTATGACCCATCAATTATACTACTTTGTATGAACTACAGAAAAACACTTCTCAATATACATAAAAATGTTCACATGAACATTCTTCAGAAGAGAAAACAACTGAAATGTCCATCAAGATTGTAACATGTAAATATATTTTGCTTAATTAATATAATGAATATACATGGCTTCATCACAAGATTAATGTTGAGTAATTTTTTTAAAAACATACAGAAAAATACATTACTCTGTAAAATGTTTATAAAAAGAGAAAAATATATTCTTTACAGATACATAGTTGGTAAAACTATGAAGAAAAGTAAAGTAATAACTGATACACAGTGTAGAATATTCTATTTCTCTGGTTGAGAGAATGGCAATAGTGAAGGGGAGAAATGATTGAGAAGGGCAAACAGATTCCCAGGAGAAATAGGTAATATTTAGGTACTTTGCAACAAAAGCTAAATCTCTCCCGAGATGTGGTCATTAGCCAACTTGTCAGAGATTCTGAATTCTAATCCTTTTCTACTGTGGCTAAAATACATTGATACAAGTAAACATAGTAATTTCTTTAAGTTTAGATTTTTCATAAATCTGCTACAGTTTTCTGTAGGACATTTTCTTCTGTAGACTGCTCTATTAAGTATATTTAGATTGATACCTGTTTATAGAAAACAATTTATTTTTATGTATGTCTGTTAGCTTGAAAATTAGAAAAGGAAGCTATTATGAGCTGAGCACTTTATTCTATAAAGAAAATAAGTTTTTCAAATTCTGTGTGGTCAATTTTATCCATCACTTCTCTTGGAATGATTTGTCTGTCCACATAGAGTACAAGTGAGGGATGGCACCTTCTTAAGAATGAAAGTATTGTTCTTACTATCATGTTAGTCAGAATATAAGATTATCCTACTAGAATATGCTAAAAATTCTATTCCAGCCCAGGCACTTCCAAGTGGAAAGTGAATGGCTTACCAAATTTTTAGATGCTCAATATTCACTAGATAAATAAGCAAATTTCAAAACTATAAACTATTGGGATAAATTTGGTAAATATAGAATGATAGCATCAAATCTGTCTTCACAACAAACATACAAATTAATTACAAAGCAACAGCATTGATCTACATACACAAAAAGAGCAGATGCCAGATACAGTAGAACCAGGAAGCCAGTGAACAATATCAAAGCTAAGAGCAAGATATTCCTCAGTATGCACATGACTTTGATTTATGTTGAGACATGATTGTTTTCTGTTCTTTTGATATAATTGTGTTTCCTGGTTCCATAGTACTGATTAGGTCTGTGAAGGAGTCTTACTATGATCTTTTTGCTGCAGCAATTGAATCCCTTCTGACACTTTGAGAGTTCTGACCTACAGCTTAGGCCAGGATATAAGATAATTTAGGTGAGCAATAAAAAGGAAAAATTGAATGTGGAATTAGTCAAGGCTGGGCTACTTGAGTTTAGTGATTCACAATGGTTACAAAATTCAGAATTCCATGACTTTTCCGTGTTATACTCATAACTGTTCAGTAATTAAGCACCGTGTTTAAGCTGAGCTCTTGTGTTATAAAATGTGCTCTGGAGCAGCACTGAATTGCAGATGTTCCAACATTTTCTCTCTGTGAGATTCTGAGCTCTTATAGATGATTGTCTTTCAACAAAGCTTCCATATATAAATACATTTCAAAACTAATGTTATGATGAAAAGTATTTTTACAAAATAATACTTTTTAAAGTTAACATTTTGTGTTAGAAAATTTATATAAATAATTAGCTCTATACCAAAATCCTGGCAAGACAAACTGAAAGTGGTAAAGAAGCTGACAGAATACAATATGTCTAATAACTGACAATGATGATGTTCACATCAAGATTCTTTATGGACCAATTTTGATGCTCTAATTATGAAGTACTGTGTTTTACTGCTACACAATTCACGGTGAAGTACTTCTTTACAAGATTTTACAATAAATGACACAGATTTTAGTCATATTTTATAATATTAAAAATGTGTAAGAGTATGCCTGAACTCCCCAGGAAAATGCTAATTTACAGAGAGATCTATTGCGGGGTAAAGATTAGCCTTGATCACAAGAACAGAGTTCACGTTCCATGCTTTTCTTGAAATATCGATGTCATTGAAAAGATAAAGAAAATGTGGAATATACACATAATGGTACACTCTTCAGCATTAAAAACAAAGGATATTCTGTGATTTGCAGCAGCATGAATGAATTTAGAAGATTCATTTCTTATTGACTCTTTTTGCTTTTTTTTCACTTTGAAGTAGTATATAGGTCATAACTGTGAAAATATACTCATAGTTAGAGTTAGTACTTTTGTCTTTCCCTTATTACTATGTAGGATTTTAAAAGAGTTGGTACGTGGATACATTTTGATGAATTATAGATAGCTGAATTTCAATATTGAAAAAAGAACGTTCATGTTTATTAAAGTCATAATATATTTCAGGTTCTGTAGTAGGTTAACATAATGTATCATATATAATGGTAAATGTTTGTCTTTTTCAGTACTATAGTTGTGATACTGAAATAAGAACTTTGATTTAATTTTCCAACCACATTTTAAACACTGGCACAGGTATTTGTATTAATTATGCAGACACATTTATCATAATGTTGGTTTCAGTATTTAATTTACAAATAATGGTTTTCAGGTCATAATAACTTAATAGATATATTTTATTAAAAAGCACTCCTCCAATCTAGAAGGTGTGTATTTAATACATAATTTATATTTTATGCTTTTATTTTTATACACTGGTTTTTGCTTTACTAGAAATGGAATGAGAATGCTAGCCTTTTCCCTAATGTCTCAGTGCAAAAGCTCTGCTCTAAATCCTACCATAACTAAGAAGCAGAAGTTCCCAGAGGGGCACAGAGAAGAATTCTGGCTTTTCTAAAACAATTTCCAAGCAATAAGCCTAGAATAATATAAATCCTGCTTCTTCCTGAGGATGTTCTGATGGCTTTATTTTTTCCTAATGTGAAATTGTTATGTTAAGAAATAAACTGAAAAGCAGTCTTAAAATGACTAAAAAGTTATTTTAATATTCACTATCAACACCCCATTTTACCACTAATAACTAGAATAGCTAATTCTTAAGTAGCCTTTGCAGTTGTAAAAGCCCAAGTGGTAAATGGAAAAGAGAAAGAAATACCCAGGATTCACACACATTTTATTTTTTAGGAAGGCTGAGGAAAATGACCCTCAGTAATATTTTAGCCGTATCATTTTTCTATCACAACACAAAGCGAGGGGTGATACATCCACACGATATTATTGTGCTGTAAACACAAATTCCTAAAGGATATTTCTAAAATTTAAGAAGATTCCCAAGTAGCTCTTCATCCTCAAATTAGTTTAAGATAGAACTTACAGTAATTGACAAATTATTCATAGTAATTAACAATCAAAAAACAACTTGGTTGAAAACAAATACAACGTTAAAACTATTTGCCAGTGAAGAACTGGATGTACTATTGGTTTTATACATCTTTCCCATGTTAATGTGTGCCAAAAATATTTGTGAAAGCAGGTATAATTTTATACCTCTTGTATCCTTCAAAATTGAGGTAAATGTCACCAGGTTTTCAGGCTCATAAAGTAAAAGAAGTCCACATCTTTTTAAAATGCATTCTTATACATCACACTCTGTGGTTTGATATGACCTTGAATCACCTCTTTGACATCATCTTCTCATCTCCTAGGCACAGCTATTGTACCATCTTCTCAAACAGGAAGTTCCATGTGAAGCTTTTGCTCACATCCTTTGAAATCACTTAGATTTGAAGTTTTGGCTCAGGTATTACTTGCTCTGTGGGCTTAGGTAAATAATCGATGTAAAACTCAGATTTTTTATCTTCAAAATAGAATATTTTGTGGTGACTTCCTCTATGTCCTGAGTGTACAGAAAGACTTTCAGAAGAAGAAATTTTAAAAAGGATTGGTAAATCTGACTATACAAAATTAATTTTTATGAGAAAAATATACCATAAGCAAAGACAAAAGTCAATTGACAAGCTACATGAAACTATTTTTAACATACATTTTAGATAATGGCCTAATGGCATAATATTCCAAATACTTGAAGAATTTTTAAAAGTTGAGCCAAAAAGACCAAAATAATATAGATAAATGGACAAAATACATGAACAATTCACACAAAATATATCAAATGGTTCTAATATACACACACGCATATGAGTATATATGAAAATAATATATTCAACATATATATGGCTATAATGTATTCAATTTCACTTATAATAAGGGAAATGCAAGTTAACTAGGAAACAAAATTAAAAGTGGAGCACAATTGCTTGCCCATCAAACTGGCTAAATTAGAAAATAAAGAAAAGAAACAAAGAAGAGAAAAGGGAAGGGCAGGGGAGGGGAGGGGAGGTGGAGGGGAGGGGAGAGGGGAGGGGAGGGGGGAGGGGAGGGGGGAGGAGGGAAGCAGGGAAGGGGGAGGGGAGGGGAGAGGAGGGAAAGGGAGGGGATGGGAGGGGAGGGAAGGGAAGGGAAGGGAAGGGAAGGGAAGGGAAGGGAGAAAAGAAAAAGAAAGGGCTGAGTCTGTGGGAAAAGGATCATGTTAAGTTAAAAAAAAGACAATGTGTGAAAGATTATATACACTGTGTTAATCTTTAAGTAAGACAGAAGGGAACATGAGAAAATGTAGTTTTATCTGTTTATCTTTACAAAACTAAAAAATTAGAAAGGATAACCAGAAAACACTGAAATTGAATATATACAAAGAGTGGAGAGTAGTGAAATAAAAGACATGCAGAAGGGAGTGATACTGCTCTGTATACAGCTTTCCATAATAATTTTGACTTTTGGAACCATGTAAATATGTTCCGTATTCTGAAGATAATATTATAAATTAATCCACTTATTTAAATGTAAATCTCACCTTAAAACACTCACAGAAACATCCAAAGTAACGTTTGATCAAAAGCTGGGCACCAGGGGCCTGCCAAGTTGAAATAACATTAAACACTACACTCATTATTCACAAAATAAGGACTGCATTACTTCTAAATCAAGAAAAAGGAAATCATTAAGTAAAAGCTATATGAATATTCTGGTCCAATTTATTCACTTTTTTTCTGATTGGAGCAGAGGAAAGGTGGAAATACACTCAAATGTAATGACATTTGTATTTGGATGTCTTTAAGACTTTATACACAGATTTTATTTTCCCATAACTATATCGTTTTTATTTTTGCCAACTTCTTAACTAACATTTTCAACGAATGATAATTAAAAGATTCATATGGTGAATACACATATACCACCCCTACGTAGGTTCTCCAATTATACAAATGTTAATGTATTAATTCTCTCTCTCACTCTCTCTTTCTATCTCTCCCCCACTTCTCCTTTCCAGAATAAAGAGTTGGGAATGATTCAATTACTCCATCAGCTAAAGTTGGAAGAGAAGCTGAGGTTCTGGCTGAGAGCAACAACAACAACAAATTGAAATAGGTCTTTGAAGAGCAAAGTCTAGATATTATCTAGGATCCATGACCAACTACAGAAACACCAAGTATAATAGCTTGTGTGTTTCCCTACTGCTTGTTATATTCACGCATTTATTTTATATACTAATCAATCTTTTATTCCTTCTCTTTGTTGCCCTCGTTCTTGTGTATTTTATATACTAGTTATTGGAGGTTAATTTGCAATTCAGTATTAAGTAAAAGAATATTCAATGAATCAGACTATTCATTTAAACCACCTGCAAATTTTGAGAAGTGAGAAATGCAGCTTTTTATAGATAAAATAACTGTTGGAAATGTGTGTCTTCTCATTTTGGAGAAGAGTGAGAGCTTCTCCATTTGTAAGGAGAGATGTGTGCCGTTTAGGTATACGTGTAGAGTTAACTTATTATAATGAGTTCAAATATATGTAGAGGGATGCTTATTTGGAGTAACCAAATAATAAATAACCTGAACTTAATCATGTTCTTCATTATCAATTCTTTGCCTTTCAGCTCTGAATGTACCCTTCAGTAAATGGCGTAGGATAAACAGCAGTATCGCTTTGAATATTTCTCCTTTGAAGTGAACATGTTATTATGTTCTCTCAGTAAAGAGCTCTGGAAGGACATTATATGAGGAAGAGAATCTCCTGCTAATTAGTGTTTAGGCAGAGTAGGCCTGTTGATAGCTTTTCTTAGACATCCGGACACTGTGAAAACTACCAGCTGCACTGATGACCAAACGACTCATGTGGCCTACTCGCCATAATGTCTCTTCTCTACTAGTGGTGACTGCACTTCCTCTGTAAGTCTCTGTACAGCCTACATGCAGCTCGTGGCCAGAAGGATCACCCATCAAACTTCCACTCTTTCCACAGGACCTAAACAGCCTGTATTCTCAGATGGCTACCTGTACCTACTCTGCTCAGATTCCTACTGCACACCTGTGATACCTGTTACTTATTCCTTGTTTTCTTTTTCTTTTCTTTTGAGACAGAGTCTCTCCTTGTCACCCAGGCTGGAGTGCAATGGCACAATTTCGGCTCACTGTAACCTCCGCCTCCCGGGTTCAAACGATTCTCTTGCCTCAGCCTCCAGAGTAGCTGGGATTACAGGTGCCTGCCACCACACCCAGCTAAATTTTTTGTATTTTTTTTTTAAATAGAGACGGGGTTTCACCATGTTGGTGAGGCTGGTCTTGAACTCCTGACCTCATGATCTACCCATCTCAGCCTCCCAAAGTGCTGGGATTACAGGCGTGAGCCACCACGCCCAGCCTATTTCTTGTTTTCTTACCTGTACTCCAGAAGAGAAGGTGGCCTACTGCTTTCTCAATAGCAACAGACTAGCTCCAGCCTCGCCAAGCAAGTGAATATTATAGACAGCTGAATGATACCTTCTCCAGCTAGGTCTCAACCTCTTCTGAGTTTATCTTCTCTTGGGTACTCTTCCATGTTGAGCTTCCTCATATGCTATAGGTTTCGTTTTATCATAGCTATTAAACCTTTACATTAAATTTCGTGTTACTGTGTGTTTTCTATATCCTTACTAGTTCTGAACTGCTATATAAAGAAGTATAAATTAATGCAGATTATATAAAGCTTAAGGATGCTTAATATAAGGAAATTGGAACTCTTAAAGAGTTTCATTGTTGTTATGTTTGTTGTTGTTTGTTTTTTCCTTCATATGAAGAAAACCTGAAACATACATTTTGTACCAGATTATGTTTCACAATACTAACTAAAGTGGTGGCAAACTACATTCCCTCCTATATCTGTGGCATTAAGGATCCAGAGTGGTAAACTCTTAGAAAGAAGATTTGCTGTAAAATTCATTTTGTTGAGTGCTGACAAAAGTTCAAATCACTGAGACATATAAAATACCAGTTTCAAAACCTTAACTCAAAGGGAGAGTCTGTACGCATTTTCAGCTTAATTATCTGCATGAAAAGTATTTCTTGCAATAAAATACAATTGACTCATTCGAGAAAGACTGACTGAAATAAAAAAAAAAACAAGGGAGACAAATAAGTTTGCTTGTTATTGTGATCTTTGCACTTTGCCCTGGAAATACTTTTCTAAACATATTTTGAACAGTAATAACTATACAATAATATCAGACTAGCCCATGATGCACAAGCTAAACTAAAACATTTCTGAATCTTTATAATAGTCTTGATTCCAGTTCCATAAAGAAACATATCTCTAGATGATAGTAATAAGATATTCTAACTAAAATAGTTAGAAACGTTTTAAAAATGTAGTCATTATACAACCATCTGGCCTTTAAAGCAATAGTGATTTTGACTTTCAGTTAATTGGAGAAAGAGAGAATTTACCTGAATTTTCATTTCCCCTTCTATTCTTCTAAAGAGTTAGAGAAATGAAATCTAACGGGTAGTAAAAGTGACAAATAAAAACATACAGACAATCTTTAACATATTGTAGCAAACCATTACTAGGAATATGACAATGTTATCCCTGATTTTATTTTATATTGGGCCTCTAAAATATTAATGTCCATTTTAATATGATATTTAAATTATTTAATATGCTATTAATAATTTTGTTACTATCAAAAAATCCATTGCATTTACTCCAGACATCAAAGACTTACTCAAAGATTGAAATGCCTGTGAATATGTGTCTGCCTGCTTGCAGTAGCTGCGGGACGGGAGGTATACAGCTGTATCCCTGCGAAGCCTTGTAGATATCTGTTCTATTAGTATACCTGTATATACAAACATTATGTGAAAATGCAAACCATTTTTCTGATATTTAATTCTTCCTTCCACTTTGTAATTTATCTTCAATCTCACTTTAGAAAAATTATCCTCAAAATGTATCTTCCTCGTAAAATTTAGTGTATACTTCTTGCTATGGTAATCAAAGGACACAATGAATGGAGAAATTATGTAGGCATAGCCAATTATATCTTCAGTACATTGGAACTTAAGTGATTGAAACAAAGTCCAAGGGCCAGGAAATGTGTTCATTACAGTGACAACTGCAATGTGTTGACTAGTTTGTTTATCTCTGTTACCTTTGCTGTAGCTTCTGCTACTCAATCCTCCAGTGTCCCTCTGGGAACTGCCACTTCTACAAGCCTAATCCTTAACCTTTCTAATGATTATAAGAGGCCCAGTTTTTTTTTTTTAATCACTTCACTTAAAAGTACATAGAGATATTCTGTTGTTTGCAGTCCATTGTTTAAGTATGTTGCTTGCTTCTTCTGTCTGGGCTTGTCAGATAAGTAGATCAGTTCTCAAAACCCCCAAAAATGAAACACGGGCTAGAATAGAGAATTCGGTCATATTTCTACTAAAGGTTTGCTGCAGCATGTTTATGGTTCTCTACATTTTTATTTGTCCTTTTTACTACCTGTATGATTTGATTATTTTATACGTTTAGCTGAGATTTTGGGGGTTATTTTATTTAGCTTCAGCTACCAATATTTTAAATAAAAGTTAATTTATGTATGTATTTTTTTCATTTTTATGTTTATCAGTAATCTCAAAGACATAAGGAAGATTGATGCAATAATACCTTAAGCTTTAAGAAAGATAAAATACCTTTCTACCCTGGTGTATTTGACTTCACAATTTTCCGATATTGTCTTTAATTATTAGGTGCTCTTATTATTTCATTAAATGAACCATTTTAAATACATATGTGTTGTGTATGGGTGCATGTACATATATATGTATTTCTGTGTGTATATATATATAAACATATATGGGTGTGTGTACATATATGTTATATATACATATATACACATATACATACACACGTATGTTAAAGGTGGTTCATTTAAGGAAATAAGATAATCTAATAATTAAGGAAGGTATAGGAAAATTGAAAAGTCAAATATGCCAGGGTAGAAGGGTATTTAATATATAATATGCTTCTTAATACTCTTCTATAAATATAATACTCTTCCATATATACATGTAATTATATCTATCTCTATATATATATGGAGAGAGAGAGGGGCTGTTATGTTTTCAAACATAACACAGAGGAGAGATTAGTCAGTTTGTGTTGAATAAATTTAGTTAACAGGGTAAAGTGATTCTACCTTTACATATCCATTGTGTATTACTGGTTGTGTTTGTTAAATTATTATTACAATTTTGGGATATTTTATCTTTGTTCTGCTTAAGATGAATTACTAGCCCCAAAATGGTAATGATAAAAATGCAACCACAGAACTCAGAAAAAGAAATACAGAAGTTTGTTGTGAATACAATTGTGCAAGTACAAATAAATCAGCAAGTAGGAGTTTTTCACACAGGTATCTGAAAACAGGTTTGAGTTGGAACTTAGTGGCTCAGTAATCCATTTGTCTTTAATTTCCAGTGTGATCCCTTTGAGTAATTGGTTTTAACAAATGAATGTAATGATGTTATCAAGGTTTTCATTCAATTTTTATAGAAACACAACGGCAATTCTAATAAAATATATATTTTCAATATTTTCTCTGAATGTGTTATGATTTTTCAGCTTAGGATAGAAAATTAAAGAAAATCAAAGAGGCAGTCTTCAAAGGTCATGCCCTTATACAGCAAAGATAAGTACGTGCAATGTTACTGTCAAGACATTTATAATGTCAAACACAACAATAGTACTAAATTGTGTGTTATATAAGAAAACGCAGTGTGTGTTTACTAACAATTCTTTCTCAAATGGTACTATTCAACATTTCACAATATGAATTACACAGTATGAAAGAACAATTGCCATTATTTGGACTTGGTGGTAGGTATTTCATCTTACGATTTAATAAATCCTCTGATGTGCAGAACATGAATCGGCTCTTGCCATGTTTGTTTTTAGAAATAAAAGAAAGTAGACAGTTTTTATTTATCATTGAAACCATTGTAAGTGAGAAGATTTTCTTTTTTAACCATGTTAGGTATTATTTGAGCTGTAGAACTTCTAGAAAGAAGTGCTTTAGGAACAGTGCTGATAGAGCATCAGCTGT
Organism: Pan troglodytes; assembly: GCF_028858775.2. Classification (NCBI taxonomy): domain Eukaryota; kingdom Metazoa; phylum Chordata; class Mammalia; order Primates; family Hominidae; genus Pan; species Pan troglodytes. The sequence goes on along the minus strand of NC_072412.2, from coordinate 94,774,317 downwards.
GTATAAAGCAAGCGAGATGAGGCATCCCTAAGCAAATAGAAGGCAGAACTAACTGCCAGTTCACACACCCTTGGATTATTCAATAAAACAGTGGGCGATCACTTGCACAACTCATCTGGATTCGGTGTTAAAGGAATATTTAAATATTTTGATACAATCAAATTATGGTCACAGATTATGTACCCACAACACATGGTGTCCACCACAAGAAACAGTGAAAACAGGATGTAAGTGTTCACCTCAGTAGGCTATATCTGCCCATGTTCATCTTGATACACTACATCTGTCCATGTTCAGCTCCATATACTATGTCTCTTCTTGTTCACATGGATACATTATGTCTGTGCATGTTCAAGTTGATGCACTGTGTTTGTCCATGTTCACTTTGATGCACTATGTCTGTACATGTTCACCTTGATACACTGTGTCTGTCCATGTTCACTTTGATGCACTGTCTGTACATGTTCACCTTGATACACTATGTCTGTCCATGTTCACCTTGATACACTGTGTCTGTCCATGTTCACCTTGATACACTGTGTCTGTCCATGTTCACCTTGATACACTGTGTCTGTTCATGTTCACCTTGATACACTGTGTCTGTGCATGTTCACCTTGATACACTGTGTCTGTTCATGTTCACCTTGATACACTGTGTCTGTCCATGTTCACCTTGATGCACTGTGTCTGTTCATGTTCACCATGATGCACTATGTCTGTTCATGTTCACCTTGATACACTATGTTTGTCCATGTTCACCTTGACTCACTATGTCTGTCAAGTGCCCACATAGTTATTTCAATGTGGAATGAGGTTATGTATTATTGGTTAAGACCAGTTAACACTATTTCTTTGAGTTCAAGTGGCTTATTTTAAGGACCTGTCTCCCTGATCAGTGTCAGAGAGGCTAAATACCCATTTAGCTTATAAAATATTTCTTATGAAGAAAACCCAAATGTGCAACATCTTTTTTATTATGCTATGTTTCTGTTTGGATACAAAGGAACACAGAAAATGGTATTCTATAAGAAATCTCTCCACAGGTCCATTTACTTTCTGAGCATTTAAACTACATGAAAAAGCCTTCAAATACTTGATGTCATGTCTGAAAATATAAAATTGTAAATTAGGTAAATCTAATATAGTAGTAACAAGAAATGCAAAAAGCACATGAGAAATCTAATCTAGAGTTTAAGTTGTCATACATTTCATATAATTGGTAAATATTATTTAAATATCAACTCTTAACTAATAGAAGTCAATTACCGTAATCAATTTTAATACACCAAATATTTATAACTTAAGATATATATATAGACCAGGCACAGTGGCTCACACCTGTAATCACAGCACTCTGGGAGCCAAGGTGGGCCGATCACTTGAGGTAAGGGGTTCGATACCAGCCTGGCCAATATGGTGAAACCCCATCTCTACTAAAAATACAAAAAATAGACCAGGCGCCGTGGCTCACGCCTGTAATCCCAGCACTTTGGAAGGCCGAGGTGGCAGATTACTTGAGGCCAGGAATTCGAGACCAGCCTGGTGAACACGGTGAAACCCCGCCTCTACTAAAAATACAAAAATTAGCCGGGCGTGGTGGTGCTTGCCTGTAATTCCAGCTACTCGGGAGGCTGAGTCAGGAGAATGGCTTGAACCTGGGAAGGGAAGGTTGCAGTGAGCGGAGACGGCGCCACAGTACTCCATCTTGGGTGACAGAGTGAGACTCCATCTCGGAAAAAAAAAAAAAAAAAAGCCATTCGTGGTGGTGGGTGCCTATAATCCCAGCTACTTAAGAGGCTGAGGCACGAGAATAGCTTTAACTCGGGAGGTAGAGGTTGCAGTGAGCTGAGATAGCGCCACTGCACTCCAGGTTGGGCGATAGAGGCTCAGTCTCAAAAAAAAAAAAAAAAAAAAAAGGATATAAAGGATTTTTTACTAAAATTGTTGATCTTATGTATTGTGAATGCCCATTAAGTTGATCCTGAAAATATTAGTAACTAAGTAAATAAGCTCATCATAAATTATCATAAATTATCTGGCCAGTGTTTTACAGCATGAAAACTAGCCCTTTTTAGAATAAGCAGCCTGCAAATGAAATGACAATAAATAAAAGTGTAAAAATTTTAGACTGTTCATGTCAACTCTGACATGAGTAGGCATAAGTAGCAATAATGATCATCTGCTCAAACCAAGTATAGTGTTTTATTTTCTGATTTAAATGACTAAAACCCTAGTCAATCCTTTGTCATCTGTAGATAACAAAGAACCTTAAACATCAAGTATGCCTGATAACATAATAATACATCCTAATGTCTCAGGTGACACAAAATCAAATAACCTGTTTTTCAGATGGAAAGAAGCTGCCATGTTACATTTTCTTGTCTAGTAAGCAACCTCAAATAATACAATTTTTATTTGTCAATTTAAAAAAAGAGTTTAAAAAACAAACAAATGAAAAAATCTGAACATAAAAAGGGGTGTCATATTTATACATACTGTTACTTAAATAGTCCTATCTTAAGTGAAAACATTTACCCTCACGTCTTGATAACACAAATAAATAGAGAGGTGAAAATGGGTAGTATGTTAGCTATCATTATTTTCACTTATTTATTTGTGTTATCCAGATGTGAGGGTAAATGTCTTAAGATTGGACTATTTAAGTAACAGTATGTATAAAGGTGCACTTTTGTGTAGGTTTTATATATTATTTTACTTTTACAACAAACTTTGGGAAAACAATCATTATGCTAACTGCGTTGGCAGTTAAGGAAACTGAGATGCATATATGCCATGCAGCCAGAGGATACGACAGCTATAATTCAGACTGAGAATACCTGACTTTATATTCACTGCTCTTAACACTTAGCTCTACTCTCAAACAGAATTTTGGTTTCTATAAGGAAGCACTGTGAATGATTTTTGTAAATTGTCTCAATGATTGATTCAAATATCTGATTTAAATTTAATCTTCCTATTGAGAAACTAATTTTTGATGATCACTATGGACCATTGATGTAACAATTACTAGAGAGGTCTCTTCAAGGACCCCAGAGCCTAGAGCAATACCTTGGTGCAAATGTCAAAAATAAGCATATCTGCCAATAAAAACACAAACATCAAAGAAAAAATAGATCAGTAGGACCTCATTAAATTTAAAATGTTTATGCTTCAAAGGACAACACACACACACACATATATATATGTATATATATAATGAAAGTAGGTGAAAGTCATAATGATTTTACTGAGGTGCAGTTTTATATACATTGGCTTACTTAACCATTACCTAATTTTCTGGTACACTGGTGTTATGACTACTGTTAAAGGGAAAGAAAAAGAGGAAAAAGAAGGGGTCACACTCACCACTATAACAAATTTGCATAACTGATTTGACTTTTGCCAAAAAAAGTGAAAATAAGTACCTTTATTACTCCTATATGATAACTGAGAAAACCAGAAGTCAGAAATACTAAACAATTTGCTCCAGGTTAATTTTCTGATAGGGTGGAATCATGGCAGTTAGTAAATCAATTGTAACTTCTCAACCATTCCTCTTGAATTTCATACTTACACCATTACATTTATTTAATTTTGTTTTTTACTGTGGAAATGACATTTTAAAAGGGAAGAAAATTGTCTTTATAGAAATAACTTTTATCAGTGTAATAAAATATTATTATAAGCAGCTATACTTCTTTTTAATTATTTTACATTTTGCCCACTTAGTCAATAGATATGTATTGAAGATTCTGTTTTGGCTGTTGCCTGGTCATTAAGGCTGTAAGGTACTGAGTCCAGAAGCCCCTAATCCGGTGGAGTTGGTGGGAAAAAAATGTTAATGACATAACCACACTATTAGAGATGAAAGGTGCTGCGATAGGGAATCACCAGGAAGAAAACAGGGTTCTCAAATGGATAAATCCAACTGGGACCTTCCTCTGCTTCATACCCTCCCTAGGCTCCCCATCACTCTCCTGCAAGCTTTGCTCACAGGCTGTCCTGGCGGTCTTGCTCACCACATCCAAAACCTATGACTATGGAGCTTTCTCTCTGTCTCTGTGTCTCTCTTAGTAGTTTTATTAGAGAAAATAATTCACATCCCATAACATTTACCCATTTAAAGTGTACAATTTACAGACACAAAAATGTGTATGCAATCTAGTAAGTGCGATATGTTAGCCATGATTATTATAACCTCTATATTTATTTGTATAATTTAGATGTAAGCATAGTGTTTCATTTAAATTTAAGTTACAAAAGATTAAGAAATAATATTTACACAGTTGTGCAATTATCACTGCAGTCAATTTTAGAACATTTTCATCACCCCTAAAAGAAAACATGTACTCACCAGCAGTCGCCTCCTTTTTTCTCAACCTCACCCCACCAGTCCTAGCAAAGCAGCCATCTGCTTACTATCTCTAAGAATTTGCCTATTCTGAACATTTCATGCAAATAGGATCATACATTATGTGGTCCTTTGTGACTGACTTTCTCCGTTAAGCACAATGTTCTCAAAGTTAATCTATATTATAAGAAGCATCAGTACTTTGTTCCTTCTTATGATTGATATTTTATTATTCATATATACACATGACATACCTGTTTATATATTCCTGTGTTGATGGATATTTATTCTTTCCCACATTTTGGGTTATAGGAAATAATGCTGCTATGAACATTTGTGTACAAGTATGTGTGTGGCCATATGCCTTCATTTCTCTATGGCAGCAGTCCCTAACCTTTTTGGCACCGGGGATCGGTTTTGTGGAAGACAACTTTCCACAGATGGAACTATTCCACCTCAGATCATCAGGCGTTAGTCGGATTCTCATAAGGAGCACACAACCTACATCCCTCCCCTGAGCATTTCAAAATACGGTTTCTGCTCCTATGAGAATCTAATGCCGTTGCTGATCTGACAGGAGGCGGAGCTCAGGCAGTAAGGCTCCCGGCCACTCATCTGCTGTGCGGACGGGTTCCTAACAGACCACAGACACATAGCCGTTTGCAGCCCGGAGGATAGGGACTCCTGCTTACGGTGTATATCTAGAAGCAGGCTAATCGAGTAAGTCTATGTTTTATCTTTTGAGGAATTACCTCCCTGTGCTTTAAAGTGACTGCACCATTTTACATTTCCTCCTGCAGTGTATATAAAAGTTTAATTTCTTCACAATATACTAACATTTGTAATTATCTGTATTTTTAAAATTACAGCTATCCCAGTGAGTGTGAAGTGATATCTCATGGGTTTGATTTCTTTCTTTCTTTCTTTTTTTTTTTTGAGACGGAGTCTCGCTCTCTCCCCCAGGCTGGAGTGCAGTGGCGCAATCTCGGCTCACTGCAAGCTCCGCCTCCCGGGTTCCCGCCATTCTTCCGCCTCAGCCTCCTCAGTAGCTGGGACTCCAGGCGCCCGCCACCACGCCCGGGTAATTTTTTGTATTTTTTTGGTAGAGACGGGGTTTCACCGTGTTAGCCAGGATGGTCTCCATCTGCTGACCTCGTGATTGGCCCGCCTTGGCCTCCCAAAGTGCTGGGATTACAGGCATGAGCCGCCGCACCCAGCCGGGTTTGATTTTCATGTCCCAGGTTGATCAACAATGTTCACCATATTTTCACATGCTTTTTGGATATTTGCAAGTCTCCTTTTTGAGTATTGTTTATTCAGCTTGTTTGACCATTTTTAATTGAGGTATTTGTCTTTTCACTATTGAGTTGCAAGATTTGTTCTACATGATCTAGATAAAAGTCTTGTGTCAAGCATATGACTTGAAAACTTAGTTTCTTTTTTATGTAGATTGCTTTTTTCACTTTATCATGTTGTCCTTTGAAGCATACACATTTGAAATTTAATGAGGTCCAATTGATCTATTTTTTCTTTGATGTTTGTGTATCCTCTACCCAGTCTCAGGTACTTCTTTATGGAAGTGTGAGAATGAACTAATACATACATAAAATACAAGAGTAAATGGTAGATATAATGATAAAATATGAAAGATTATTATATGTCTGTGTGTGTGTGCGTGTGTGTGTGTGTGTGCGTGTGTGTGTGTGTGTATTTTCAAAGATCTGACAGGCAATGGAAAGGAAAAAAAGAACCATTGATAGCATTTTTCCCGCCAGGCGCGGTAGCTCGCGCCTGTAATCCCAGCACTTTGGGAGGCCCAGGCCGGCGGATCACGAGGTCAGGAGATCGTCCTGGCTAACATGGTGAAACCCCGTCTCTACTACAAATACAAAACAAACAAACAAACAAACAACGACAACAAACAGAAAAAAATTAGCCAGGCGTGGTGTCATGTGCCTGTAATCCCAGCTACTCGAGAGGATGAGGCAGGAGAATCGCTTGAACCCGGGAGGCGGTGGTTGCAGTGAGCCGAGATGGCGCCGTTGTACTCTTGCCTGAGCAACAGAGTGAGACTCTGTCTCCACAAAAATAAGAAAAGAAAAAAAAAAGAAAAAGAAAAGAAAGTATGTATTTTTCCCTGTATTATGAACCTCTAAGACATTTTCTTACTTTAATATCCTTTAGTAGGAACTTTTGGTTTAAAACTCTGAACATAATCAAGATTATGTTAGGATTCACCTAAAAATATTGTACCAGCAGCAGAAAAATCATAACTATGTTTGTTACCACTTTCATTTAAGTTTTGGTAGATCCAAACATTCCAAGTACAAGAGTTTTAACAATTAGGTGTTTTGGTATATGAGCACAAACACATGATTACCTCAATTAAGTGTGTGACTAACTTTAGCTCTATAACCGCTAAAGTGTTTATTTTATGTAATCAAAGATAATCATTATTATTTTGAATGTTATTGCTGTTTGACTCTATGTACTACCATATATTAAGACTATATATTCTATAACAATGAGGAAGAAATATTGGTATGAGGGTGCCAAAATATTATTTACATATTATTTATGTCAACCATTCAAATACAACCTTTACCTATAATTCACTTATAATTTCTATTTTACTGTTGAGGGGCCCAAATCTTTGAGTGATTAGATGAAATCCCAAAGGCAAGGGATAAATGTATTAAATAATAGTTATGTATTTTTACCAAGACCTCATAAACTTTTCTAAATGATTTAACTCCTGCATGTTATAAACAAGATACACAGACATATACACTGTACAGCTTTCACCCTTAATACATAAGAAGTGATATATTCTTCTCTTGAATAAATAAAATGTATTCTAATTTTATAAAGTTGAATTTTTAATGTAATGTACACTCAGTAATTCTAATTCAGCTTTAGATGTTTTATCTGTATTCAAAGTTCCTGCTGTTTAAAATATTTTGTCTGTAACAAAAGTGTTTTATAAAAGATGTGGGAAGGTTGTCAGAATCACAATGGAGTCATTACTATTAGAAGGAAAAAAAAAATTGACAAGTAGAATCAGGGAAGTCTATGAAGAGAGGGCTCTCACACCCATATGCCTGAAAATAAAAAACTGTCACAAAAATCACAACCTTGCACAAAGATCACAGCAACCTTAGACATAACAGCGCTTCTGCAAGGACATCTACCCACCAACTGCCTGTCCAACCCTGGGCTGGCATCACCCTCATTAATGATCTTTGTCACCAAGGATAATTATTTCAAAACAATTATGTAATTCTCTATTTTTTCCTTTAAAAACGTTTGTCTTCTTTTAGCTCCTTGAATATGCACATGTATTCCCATTTCAATGTCCTATGCCTGAATAAACATCATTTTCTATTAGAGAGCTTCTTTCTGTTAGTTATTTAGGTAGACAGATGCTTCATATTGCATAAAAACAAATAAGCCAAAGTTTCATATCACTTGTAACATGATCTCTTTTAGAAATATTTTAACATCTTTTTGTATTTTATTTTTAAGCTGTATATTTTTTCAATATTTGAGATGTTAAGGTTTTTAAAAATATGTGTTGAGCAGATATTTTGCTTGACCTCATCAACATTTCACCAAAAATAAAACTAAGCATTATGAACAAAGCAGAAACTCGGTATGTTCACCAGGATAATTAAACACATCATAGATAAAATAGCTCTTACAAGAATAAAATAAAAAAAAGAACGTCACATAACCTTCTTTTTTATTTCTTCTGTTAATGTAGGTATACAAAAATAAAACTGTGGAGAACAAAAAGAACCTCTCAATAAATTACTCTAAATCCTAAGTTAATATGCATTTTACACATTGGATTCATGTTCTATTACTACATAACAAATTACCACAAATGAGATGCCTTACAACAATGTCCATTTATTAGCTCACAGTTCTGTAGGTCAAACTCCATGCAGCTTCCAATGTGCTTAGGAACTCAGAAGGCCACATTCAAGCTGTTGGATGGGTTGGGCTCCTACCTGATAACTTTGGAGAAGAATTTTTTTGGGGCTCCTTCAAACTGTTGGCAGAATTCAGTTGGGTATGTCAGTACTGAGATTGATGTTACTATTATTTCCTTGCTGGCTTTTGACCAGGCATTGTTCACAGATCCTAAAAGATGCTCTCTGATCTTTGCCTAGGCTTTATCCATCTTCAAACCCAGTAATGGCCCATGGAATGCTTCTCATGCCTCAAATCTCTTTGTCTTCCCATTCTGCTACCTGACTGTAAAGTTCTCACATGAACTGTGCCACAATACACATATCAAAGACTTGGAACCAACCCAAATGCCCATCAATCATAGACTGGATAAAGAAAATATGGTACGTATACACCATGAAATACTATGCAGCCATAAAAAAGGATGAGTTAATGTCCTTTGCAGGGATATGGATGAAGCTGGAAACCATAATTCTCAGCCAACTAACAGAACAGAAAACCAAACACCACATGTTCTCACTCAAAAGTGGGAGTTGAACAATCAGAATACATGGACACAGGGAGGGGAACATCACAAACTGGGGCCTGTCGGGGGGTGGGGGGCTAGGGGAGGGACAGCATTAGGAGAAATACCTAATGTACGTGAAGGGTTGATAGGTGCAGCAAACCAGCATGGCACATGTATACCTATGTAACAAAACTGCACGTATTGCACATGTACCCCAGAACTTAAAGTATGATAAAAAGGAGATTAAAATATATATATTTACAAAAAATGTGCTCACATGATTACATTTGGTAACATAATCTCAAGAGTGATATCTCAGCATGTTCACAATTCTGATCCATACTCAAAGTGGAGAGAGTTGTGCAAGAGCAAACGTCATTGAGGGCCATTCCTATTTATTTATTTATTTGTTTATTTATTTATTTTTGAGATGGAGTTTCTCTCTTGTTGCCCAGGCTGGAATGCACTGGGCGATCTTGGCTCGCTGCAACCTCTGACTCCCAGGTTCAAGCGATTCTCCTGCCTCAGCCTCCCGAGTAGCTGGGATTACAGGCATGCACCACTATGCCTGGCTAATTTTGTGTTTTTAGTAGAGACAGGGTTTCACCATGTTGGTCAGGCTAGTGTTGAACTCCCGCCCACAGGTGATCCACCCACCTCGGCCTCCCAAAATACTGGGATTACAGGTCTAAGGCACCACGTCCAGCCAAGGGCCATTCTTAAAATCTAACTACTAATGCACATTTAGAGAGAAAGACAGAAATAGAGCTAAAAATAGAGAAAGAGAGAGGGGTGAGCAAAAATCAATCAATCAATCAATCAATCAATCAATCAAAAGACAGAGAAAGAGGGACTGAGAAAGAGAGAGAGTGAGACACTCTAGAGAGAGAGTAACAAAGACAGGGTTGGGGAGAGAGGGAAGTGCAAGTAGCCTAGAATATACTATACTCCTGGATAACCAGGGATCCAAGGATCCTTCAGGCATTAGAATATTATCTTTCTGGCTGGGCACAGTGGCTCACACCTGTAATCCCAGTACTTTGGGAGGCCAAGGCGGGTGGATCACCTTAGATCAGGAGTTCAAGACCAACCTGGCCAACATGGTGAAACCCCGTCTATTGAAAATACAACAATTAGCCAGGCATGGTGGTGCACGCCTGTAATCCCAGCTACTCCAGAGGGTGAGGCAGAAGAATCACTAGAACCTAGGAGGTGGAGGTTGCAGTGAGCCAAGACTATGTCACTGCACTCCAGCCTGGGTGACAGAGCAAGACTGTGTCTCAAAAAACAAAACAAAACAAAACAAAAAAACAAAAATAATATTGTCTTTCTAACTGAAATGAATTAATTTTTACTTTTGCATTAAATCATATTTTTATTTCTAATACTTATTCTTTTAAAATAGCCCTATATATATCAAATATTCATATCTCATGTTTTACAAAACAAATTTAAAATTAAATAAAAATATTAGTAGTCAGAAAATTCATAATTTTATAACTAAATTTTCTTTTGTCTTATTTAAGAAAACAAAATGTTCTGTTCTTCTTCTACCTAAGTTTGAAGATGTTCTCTTTTGTTTTTTAATGAATACTTTTTTTTTCTTTTGAGACAGGGTCTTGCTCTGTCACCAAGGCTGGAGCTCAGTGGTACAATCATGGGTCACTGTAGCCTCACACTCCCTGGTTACAGGCATGTGCCACATGTCCAGTTAATTTTTACAATTTTGTATGCATTCTCCCTATTTTGCCCATGGTAGTCTCAAACTCCTGCACTCCAGTGATCCTCCCGCCTTGGGCTCCCAAATTGCTGGTATTATAGATGTGAGCCACATGTCCTGCCACATACATGATTTTAACTGGTTTTGTAAATTTGATCATACCTGATCTCTTTTCATTTTTTTTTAAAACTAGTATCCATAATTGTTAGCTATTGTCAAGATAATTTTTAATAACATACCACCCCAAAACTCAGTTTCTTAAAACAATTATATACCAGTTTTACATCTGTTTGTCAGTAGCAATTTAGTGACACTAGCTTGACTGAACTTTCTAGTCTGGGCTTCTGGATCTGCACATTGGGTTCAGATCTGTTCCACATGTCTCACACGATTTCTAAACCTGCTCCTACCCAGGCAATGTACCCTCTCTTTAAATGTGACATTTTATAGCCCAGGATGAGGGGCAATGGCTACCTACGATGTAGTCTTCTCATTGCAGTTTGTTGTAGCCCAATAGGGTGAACCTCTGCTCATGTTACATTTACTGTCAACACAGTGGATGAATTCATTTACGTGGTCAGACCCAAATAGTTAATTAACTGGGTCATACACTCTTCCCATACTGGGTTCATACCAAGGGTGTGAGTATATGAAGCTATTGCAAGTTAGGAAAAAAATGAGATCAATAATTTAATCTATCAAACCATCATTAACTCTTTCAACCAATTCTAGCACTTTTGAAAGTTGGCTCTGAACTAAACAGAAATATAATTAATAATGCTCTTAGTCCTGTCTTCCCAGCATGGGCACCTTTTCATTCTTGGGGATATCTTTTCTACTTCCATCAAGTTTCCATGTGTAGTTAGGTTCCCAAACTAATTTGCTTCAAACAATTTTAAACATACGAAATTTATCCTTCTGTTAATTTATAATACAAAAAAATAGTTTAATGTGCTGTTTTAGGACACTCTTAACAACAGATCAAATTTGATTCCCAAAGAACATTTTCTAGTCATGTTACCATCAGGGGCATCTTAACTAATTTTGAAGGAAGTCTATAAACTTTATGTAATAGAGTTATTCAAACCTTTCAATTTATTTAAGTTGCCTATAGAGTTTTGAGCATTGGTTAATAAGCATAAAATATTCTTCCAGCAGAATCTTATGTTTTACTTAATGGAATACAAAACCCTATTGAATTATTTGGGGAGTAAGCTCCTTTGCTTTCAGATGTCATTTCTAGAAAATTTATGACATATATAACTATCTTAACCTTACCATAAAAAATGCTTTTTAAAGCTTTCTCATTGTGTTTTCTCTGTCACTTTCTTTCAATCCTAAAATGACCATTGCATATTTCACAAGACTTTCTCCAGTTGTATGCTGTAACTGATACTTTTCTCCTTAAATAGTTGTGTGTCAAGCCCTGTGTTTTATGCAGATTTATCTCCAAAGGATTCTCAGACCTTTTCCCATGTTCGGTAGTTGGCTACATGGATTTTCTTTAATTTACCTGCTTAAATATCCTTAAGCACCAGATCCTTTCTTAAAACCTTTCATATTTTTTGAATAATTAGGCATGTAATCATAATTTGTCATTGCATTAAGATCTAAAAAATTTAACTAACATTCATGAAGTGGGTAGGTCTAATGTCAGGATAGATGTCTAAATAATTTTGTTAAGAGGTGAAAAAAGCCTCTCTTCTTGCTAATAGTGTGGCTAGAATATCCTCTAAATATCTCATTACTCTACAATATTGTGTCTTTAAGGTATTAATTTCTGTCCCATAAGGATTAAATGTTATGGTTTTTTTTTTCATTTGTTATCCCTGCTGTGTGAATTAGAGTAGGAAAATGAATTAATGTAGTATAAAAATATCACTGCTGCAAGCTATTAACAAATTATTATTATTCTTTATTCATTTTCCTACTCTAATTCAGTTTTCCAAGCATAGAAATGATTCTTTGACTTAAAAGCTTTAATTTCAAATGCAGATACAAGGGAGAAAAGAATAACAATAGAAACCTAATAGCAGTTTCTCTTTTTCTTACTTCTGCAATTCTTCGGGGTGAATGGGTAGGATAATGGGAAATGATTACTTTTATTAAGAAGGCTAGATAATGATTTAGATGAAAAAACAAAGCAGTTCTCTTAGTCATAAAAATATATCAGAGATCTAATGGTTTTGTCCTTAGCTCTCATATATAGTAGGCATATGCTTTTCTCTTACAAAAAAATTTTTTTTTTTTTTTTTGATGGAGTCTTGCTCTGTCGCCCAGGCTGCAGTGCAGTGGCGTGATCTCGGCTCACTGCAAGCTCCGCCTCCTGGGTTCACGCCATTCTCCTGCCTCAGCCTCCCGAGTAGCTGGGACTACAGGTGCCCGCTACCACGCCCGGCTAATTTTTTGTATTTTTTTGATAGAGACGGGGTTTCACCGTGTTAGCCAGGATGGTCTTGATCACCTGACCTCGTGATCCACCTGCCTCGGCCTCCCAAAGTGCTGGGATTACAGGCGTGAGCCACCGCGCCCGGCCTTCTCTTACAATTTTTTGTATGACAAAAGCCAGTAAATTGAGATATTTTTTCTTATTGTCTGTGTATATTTTATCCTTACGGTTTCTTAGAGAACTATCATTCAATGAAGTAGAAGAACCATGCTTTCTCTCTGCATGTATTTGGAAAAAAAAATGCTGTTAACGAAACACATGTGAAAGAGAAGGCTAATGTTATTCCATAATTTCACTAAAGTTTATTAGAATAATTGCAGATAGCAAATGTTATTTTTTGAGGGATGATAAATGAAAGGTAAGTAAAGTTATATAGACTCACCTAAAGTCACATAGCAGAGCTGTATCTACAACTTAAAACACCAGGTCTGTCTTCCAAAATAATTTCTATTTCCACTGACCACCATGATATAAAAATATGATAAATAAATCAAATTAAAACTATGCATTCTATGTATCATAAGAAATATATTTTCATATAGATATTTTTAGCACTTTATTCATTTATTTCACAATCTATTCTATCAGAGTCTGTCGTCAAGACACTAAGATATAAATACCTGATAAAGAAAAGTTTCTCCTGTCATGAAGCTTATACTTGAGTGAGAAAAATACAGAAAGTATAGACTGAACAAATAATTAAACATAATATATTTACATATTGATATCTTCACTGGGGAAAACTAATTTAAAACAATGCAGATTTATGAAAGAATGCATTTTCACGAGCATTGTTAGTGGAAAGCACTAACGGGATATTTGAAATTGGATTTAAATGATAAAATTGGGGAGGTTAAATAAGATTATTTGGAAAAAGAGACTAACAGACAAAAATGAATAGCTAATAGATATACTTGGCTACAGTACCTAGAATGCTGGCTAACATAGTAAATATTGTGGGTTAAGTAAAGGGAAAGCTTAAGAATGATTCTATGTTGTTAGTTTTACCAAATAGACTAGTGCCATGTATTTTTGTTTTGTTTTGTTTTGTTTTATGAGACCGAGTCTCACTCTGTCTCCCAGGCTGGGGTGCGGTGGCAGGATCTCTGCTCACTGCAACTGTCGTCTCCCAGGTTCAAGCGATTCTCATGCCTCAGCCTCCTGAGTAGCCGGGACTACAGGCGCCTGCCACCACATCTGGCTAATTTTTGTATTTTTAGTAGAGATGGGGTTTCACCATGTTGGCCAGGCTGGGCTTGAACTACTGGCCTCAAGTGATCCGCCAGGAGGGAGGATTAAGAAGAAATCAATCAGAGCTTCTAGAATTGAAAAACTCACTTAAGGAATTTCAAAAAACATTTGAAAGCTTTTACATAGTTTGGTTATTTCACCTGTGATGGCTTTATATTTTGTCAATTTGGTTAGGCTAAAGTAAGCTTCCTAGAACTCCTTTTTCTTTAAGTGTTTGCTTAGGGCAGGCTTGAATTGAGAAAAGATTATAAAGTTCATGATTAAACCTAACTCACTCTAACATTTAATGATGAAAACTCAGAAAAAGATATTGAAAAGGAGTGGCTAGTCATGACAGGTGGAAGCCAGGCTAGTATTGTGTTTTGAAAGCAAAATACATTTCTCAGCTTCTCAGAAATACAAATTTGTCAAATGCTGTTGTAAAGCCAAACATACTTAAATATTTTTTCTTATGTAGGAAAAACTTGCTGTGAATATTAATAAAATAATTGAATGGTTCCTTGAATTCAACATGGGGTTGAGAAAAGAATATTTTATCAATGGGAAATGAGAGGATGTGATTTTATACTTATAGAATTTATGCAGTAGAGACAGAAAAAAGGATACTGAAAAATGAATTGTTTTAATAGTCAAATACTCTGGAAGGAGAGGTAAATATGTGGTTTATGAGAGAAAAGAGCCTTCCTAAGTCAGAAGCACAGTGTACACTGTAAAAATCCATACAGTGATATGTTCATGCTAAAAGATGAGAGAAATCCTATATAATTGTGATTATATTTTTTCAACTTCTTTCAGTGATTCAATAAATATATTTTTGACTAAGCTCTGGGTAGAAAAAAAGTAAAAATAAAATCACACAAATTTCATGTGGCTTAAATTCTTTTGTATTGAAGGAGACATACAATGAAAATAGTATTAATACTTAATACTAAGGAGACATACAATAAAAGTAGTATTGAATGCTCATTGAGCCTGTGGTATGTGTTATAAAAGAAAATACATTTCAGTTGCAAGGACAGTGATGAGTGCTATTTTATATATTATGGTCAAAGAAGACCACTCAGTGGAGATGACATTTGAACAAAAATGAATGAAATGAGAAACAGGCCACATGATATTTTGAGACAGCATTCAAAGAGATAAAGCATCAAGTACAAAGACACTGAGTACCTCTTAGTGTGCTTCAAAATTTGAATTGTGGCTGAAGTAGAAAGGGAGTGAAAAAGATATGCAGAAAATGAGATCAGAGAGGGGGCATGGAGACAATTCATTCAGCGTCTTACAGTCATGTAATTAAGTGTGCATTTTAGCATAAATGTGATGGGAATGGAAAAAAGACTTTGAGTAAAATTGTGAAACACTTTATAGTATATTTAATAAAAAAAATAACCATTAATAAGAATGGTCTTTAAGAAGGAAAAGGTGAAAGTCAGGTGAATGGTTACAGAATTCAGGTCTGGTTACTTTACTAGATAAAGCAGCTATATATGGAGAAAGTGTGAAATATAATGTCCATGCAAAGGAATTTTTGTTTGAAAGGAAGAGTGACACCCAATTGAGTGATTTAAAGCATAGGGAAGGAAGGGTAGATTTAGGCATGTTATCTGCTTTTTGGGTTTGAAGAGTGACTAAATTTTCCAGTTTCACTTTCTTTTTTCACTATAATAATTAATAAGGCCTCTTTTCATTTTCAAAAGTATCTAAAATAGTAATTATACACACATCCAAAGTTAAGAGTGAAGGCAGACATTCAATCTCAATAACCACCAATTATTTTTATGTAAAAGGAGGCCAAAATATCCCATGATGACATGTGTTGTGCTGTGTGTATGGGGTGGGGTTTTTGTGGAGAGCTGTATTTTGAAAGAAGGAATAAGGATCCTTGGTAAGATTTTGGAATAACTTTGGGGTAATGGGACAGGGCTATATATATATATCATGGAGTGAGAGAAAGAAGGAGAGAGTGTGTCTGTGTTTAAGTGTAGTTTTAAAATCCTTGATGTAATATATAATCATAACCAGATATACGGCTCTTATATCTGAAAGTTTACCTTGTTAGTGAAAGTCTAATTTCAAACTCTTGGTAGCAAGTATATTCTTTCCAAAGTAATTACTTTTGTGAAATTCTAAAAATGTATTATTGTAATGGCCTGATAGCATAAATGAGTTCACTTTTTATTACATATACATATATTATACGTGTGTGTATTTCTAAATATACATGTGGGTATGTTAAAATATATATATTTCTGAAATTGTGTGTGTGTTTGTATTCTGCAATTGTGTTAGGTACCCTGTTACATAAACACTTGAAGTAGAAAATCTTACAGTTCTTCAATGATCAGTTTAGGAAGATTCTTGAATTTTTACTGGTTTATTTTCTATTGTAATCACCTTTAATATTATTTCCAACATTAAAATACATAATAAAAAATTAAATATTATCTATCACTTAAATTAGTACATTCACATATCAACATTGTATGTAGTGTTTATTCTTGTAACTGATGAAAGAAGGAAGAGTAAATATAAGGCCATATATAGCGAAATTCTATTTGGTATAAAAGTTTAGATTTATTGTTGCATTTTCAAGTGTATATTGGTGGCATCTGCTGGTGCATATATAATTAATTTTGTGCTCATAGTGAAGTAGCTGGAGGAAAACAATCTGCAAACTCAACTATGCAGTAAAATATACCTTATAAATATCAAAGACAGAAGTTAAGTCAAAATCAACAATAAATAAGCTTTTCCTTAATTGACTACATAATAAGGCTACTACATTTTTTAGCCAATATTTCTTAAAAATAGTTAACATTATTTTTTGTGATTGCCTTAAGCTACAGTATATCAAAATACTCAGAATCACAAGAGAGGTTCTTATTCAAATGGGAAAGTGATTTGCAAAAACAAAATGCTTTTGGAAAAATATCTCTTTTGGGAGCAAATTAAATGTGGTATTAAAGTAACAAAAGCAAAAATAATTCCAGGAAATTATACTTAAAATTTGCCATACTTACTATAAAGGGTTTAGTATGAACACATGTATTTTGTTAATAATAAACTAACTGGCATGCCCTGTTTGAATACTGGAAAATGATTTTTAAAATACAAAACATTTCAGTAGTATATCTTCTTAAATTTCTGCTTAAGAAATTTGTTATCCTCATAACTAAATTGCTGAAGTGGAAGATATGTATTTTATTAGAGATATAACCAACACTCTAGGATATATAAGACATTTCCATCCAACTCTTGTCATTTTCACAGTACCCTTGAAAAACAGCACAAGAGCAGTAGCTGTGAAAAACAGCAGCATAGCAACCACTGGAATCAGGAGAAGATTGTGTGCAGAGCAGATCTGGAGCTCTTCCAAAAGTCTTATCAGAGTATTGCCAACATTTGAGCAATACAGCTGCTCTCTGGAAAAGTTTCTTTTAGAGGGTTTGTCTTTATTTGATGTGACTCAGAGTTGGCTAAGTAAGAAAAATCCTATTTCCAGCTTGTTTGTCAAATAAATCAGTTGCTATTGTTTAATATCACAGTTGCCTTAGTCTGTGATACTGGATGAAATAAAGAGGAGACTAGACAAAAATGTAAAAACAAAATCTGGGAAATAATGTAAATCTAGTTAGTGTTCAAAAGCTCTAACATGTTCCTTGGGATCTAAAAAGCCATGGGCATGTGCAAGAGTTTTCATTGCCCATGAAAAACCAACAATGTCTGAAAACTTTTTCTATTTGTCTAACTTTAATGCTCTATGTTAGTAGGAAGTGAAGGCTAAGGCAGAGATATAAAGTGTCAGAAAATCAAAAGCATGTCTCAACACCCCAATAAACACTCAAAGTTGCTTGGCAAAAGGTGAGAGACATATTGGTTCAAGACTTTGAAGAACATCTTTTGAAAACTATTAGCTGGTCACTATTCTGAGCAGTGACTGGTTTATAGAATTCATCCAGAAAATTATCTAAACAAATGGCTACTATAACAACAACATACACTGAGGATATAAGAACAGATTTCTAGATTTGTGATATTATTTAAAATGTCCAACTTTTAACTAAAATTGATGAGACATGCAAATAAGCCATATGGGGCTGAGATGGTGACAAAATGAAAAAAATTACCAACAACAATAAACAGAAAACAAAGTACATGCAAAGTATCTCCAAGGAAGCTCAAACATTAAACTCAATGAGACAAAACTTTAGAACAGTTATAAATATTTCTGAAGATGTAAGAGAAACCATGCCTAAAGAAGTAGAAAATATATTAAAATAATCTCTCATTAAATAGAGAGTAACAAAGAGATGAGTAACAAAATAGAGAAAAACAGCCAAAGAAACACAGAAATTTTGAAGTTGAAAAATATAATAATTGAAATAAAAAATTCACTGCAGTGGCTCAACAGAAACGAATTGGCAGAAGACAACATCAATACACTTAAAATAAATAGATTGAGATTAAGTACTCTGAGTATCAGATAGAGAAAACAATAAAGAAAAATATGTATCATGACAACATATGTATATAGGGGTCTCATAAAAAAAGGAGGCTAAGAAATGATAGAAAGAATAGAGTTTAAGTAACGTTAGGCAAAAAATCCTAAGTATGATGAAAAACTTCAATCTACACATTCAGTAGTCTCAAAGTACTACAAAAAACATAAAGTTGAAGATATCTATACCTAAGCCATTCTAGTCAAACTGTCAAACATCAAAAACAAAGAGAAATTATTGAAAGCAACAAGAAAAAATGATCGATTTGTTACAATTTATGTTCAAGAAAAATAACAACTTCTCTTCAGAAACCAGAGACCATGTGGCAAACTCAAAGTTCTGAGATGAAAAATACCCAAATAAAATAAGTTGATGTTGAATCCGCTATATTAGACAGCTTGAATATTAATTTTCAACAACAAGTGTTAATAATACCCTTGCTGATAAGAAGTCACCTAAATGCATAAACCTATATTAATATGCCTTATATGGCCATCCTTTAGGTAGGCATTCTAGGTTTATGACAAAGTAGAAGAATTGAAGCAAGGTTTTATTTACTTTAATAATGTCCTGAAACCATGCATCTTGTTTTTGCTTCAATTCTTTTGCCTTCTTCTTGGCTACTATTCTCTGTCATCTTTTCCTGTTGCATTGATATAGCCTTTTATCATTGCTTCTTACTTGACATTAAAATCTCTTCAACAAACACAGGGTTTTGTATACTATCTGAATAGAGATGTTTTCTGCATTGCTTTAACTTTCCAACAGAACTGAACTTAAACTTCACAAAGCTTCCAGAAGGCAAAAAAAAAAAAAAGAAAGAAAAGTTTTGGTGAATTGATCTCATTGTTTTGTTAAATATTAATGTGATGAAATAAATCTGATACATTTTATTTAGTAAAGAATGTTCTGATTTATTTATTCATTTTCTCACTCAAGTATTTGTTTGGATTCTATGAATGATGCATTGTGTGGACTGGGAATAAGTAAATTCTTAACATCTTTATAGTATTAACAGTGAATTGTTCTATGACTGAATTGGAAGTACTGATTATTTTCTTACATTCCACACAGTTATGTGTACACTGGTGAAATGGGTCCATATAAAAAGGGCATGTTGTCTTTGAAATAAAGAATCACAGATATATAGTGAATGAAAAGCAATGGATTTAGTGGGCAGATTACAAATAAAATACAAGAATCCTCACTAGAACTTTACTATCTGACTACATTTAGCAGCCTTTTAAGTCTGAAATGTTTAAAGAATCATGTTTAAAGCAGAGACATATGAAGAGAGGAAATCTTATACTTTATGTATACTGAAAATATGTAAAAAATGAAGACAGTAATTGAATATATTAAAATATGACCATTGACATTAATTATCTAAAGACTAATTTACAGATGGCAAATAATTTGTAAAAAAAAAAAAATCTCAGAAAGCAGGTCAGTTAATCTTTCAGACATAAGTACTGTACCATGTTTGCAATATATGCCAGTCAGCAAGTTGAGGGAAAAGAAAATATAGAATAGTTATATTCACAAAAACAAAGAGTGAAAAGAGAGAGCTAACGCCTTTGAAGACAGGCCAAGTGGGGAATAAGTTTGGCAGTAAATAAATTAACACTCTTTGTTCATGGCTACTGTGCTTGTGCAACTCTCTCCTTGCTAATGATATAGGAGAGAAGTAGTACTTGGTTCCGTTATTCTGATCTCTTGAGGGTCTGAGTAAAATCTTGTCAACTTAAAACTTAATGAACAAAATGTGTATGCTTGACTCCCCAAATATCACCCAAAGGCAGATACACTCAATTTATTTTGTGATTCTTGTGGACAAAAAATTATGTTATTTCTGGTTTTGTTTTTATGTGCCTGTGTACCAATGACTCTGAAGATTGTTTTATTGTAGGAATTTATCCAATTTCAAATTGCTTAGTGATTCATTTTATCTATTTTCTCTATTGTATCTCCTATTGCTGATGAAAATATCTATATGTTTGAATTACTAACACAGTTTGCAATTTTTTTATTATTTTGTTTGGGAAGCATGCAATTTAGTCTATTGATAATACTCTGATATGGTTTCTCTGTGTCCCCACCCAAATCTCATCTTGAATTGTAGTTCCCATAATCCCCACAGCTCGTGGGAGGGGTACCTGGTGGGAGGAAATTGAATCATGGAGGCAGTTACCCACATGCTGCTTTTCTCATAATAGTGACTGAGTTATCGTGAGATCTGATTGTTTTATAAGGGGCTTTTCTCCCTTTTGCTCAGCACTTCTCCTTCCTGCCATCATGTGAAGAAGGATGTGTTTGCTTCCCCTTCAACCATGATTGTAAGTTTCCTGAGGCCTCCGCAGCCATGCAGAACTGTGAGTCAATTAAACCTCTTTCCTTTCTAAATGACACAGTCTTGGGCAGCCCTTTAGAGCAGTGTAAGAACAGACTAATATATACTCTAACATTAGAATATTTTTTAGGTTTATTGTCAAAAATACTCTTATACATAGCAAGATGTATTTATTTTCTATTCTATAATATTCACATAAAAAGAACACGCTTAGTCCAAAACATAAGTTCTCAATGTTTTTGATTCATTTACATATAAGTTAAGGCCAAATGTAACATAACATGCATGTAAAAGGGTAATTGGTGGCCTACTTTTCAATGACTTGCTAGCCATTCATATGAACACACATAAATAAGATACAAAATATATTTCACCACAAGAAGCTCTGTTTTAATAATAGCTTTATATTTTGGTTGTCCAGTGGATGAAATATATATTTCTATCCTCAGATTTTGTAAAAACAATCTATTTAGTAAAATACACATGAGAAACAGAAGACAAAAACCTATCTGAATATCACCTCAAGATATTTAATATGTATTTGACCTCTAACAATGAATGGTTTTCATGAATTTAAGCTATTTATTGAAACAGGTATTATTTTAAAATGCCTCAAAGAAAAATATGTATGAAACCTAACAAATGATAATAATTTTATGTAGAAGAAACAGATGATTGAGTTTGTGCAATCTTATTTTGTTAATTTTGTTTTACATATGTTTCTATATCCTCAGATATAAAGTATAGTGGTTGTATGATATGTTCTGGAAAGGGGAATGTTCAAATCCAGTCTCTGTTACTCTGTTATTTGGGCATATATCATCTGCCTTATAACACCAATTTTCTTATATATAAAATTTGTGTATAATAATATATAACTTATTTCTGATACATAGCAGTTTATTAATATGAACTCTTATATTGTGAATATTGTAAATTTTATTTCTATCATCTCCTTGAGCATATGTGATGCTTCATTACTTTCTATATCCTTAAATTTTAGCAGTGAATTTTTTGCTAGTTGTTCAATAAATGTAAACTGACATTGCTTTGCTAAATATGCCAAATAATGTCCTTGGTATATGTTTTTAAAAATGTACTACAACATCATAAGTGCTTGCTTCCTATGTGACAAAGAAAATCTCCCATAAGTACCTAGGGGCTTTTAAAATGAATTACATGTGAGATATTTAAAAAAAAAGATCTCTACAGAGATAGAGAGTAGAATGATGGTTATCAGAGGCTGGGTAGGGTAGCAGGGAGGAAAAGATAAAGACAGGCTGGTTAATAGGTACAAAAAAGCAGCTAGATGAAAGGAATATGGTCTAATGTATGGTAGCACTATAGTTAAAAATGTATTGTATATTTCAAAATAACTAAAAGTTATTTTGAAGAATTACATTGAATTGAAATGTTCCTAACACTGATAAATAATAAACGTTTGAGGTGATGGATACCCCAATTACAATGATTGGATCATTACACATTGTTAATTTGTATAAAAAATCACATGTACTTCATACATACAACTATTATGTATTTACAATGATTAAATTAAAAAAATTTAAAATAGATGAGAAATTGGGTGCAGTGAAACACATGTGTAATCCCAGCTACTCAGGAGGCTGAAGCAAAAAGATCACTTGCTACCAGGAGTTTGAGGCAGACTTGGCAATAGCAAGACCCCCATCTCTAAAAATATACATAAATAAAATAAAATAATAAATTTAAAAAGAGAGTTGTGAAGAAAGAGTTAAAATTGCATCAATAAGTGCAAAATCCCTAACACTTTTACCCTAATTAGAAACTAGGTTGTTTGCCACAGTTTCATGATTGTTGGCAGAAAACATGTGACTCCTGGGTCACAGAAAAAGCATAAATTATTACTTATAACAATAGCAGTGCCCAGTTTTCCATATTTGTGCCCAATTCCTGAGCCCCAATTCCCATAGAATGATTCAAGGAAGATTAGTGACATATATACATATGTCAGGTTGTTTCACAGTAAAAACCCTAGTTTATGTAAGTGGAATCATTTATAATAAAGAGCAAGCACAGCTAATGTTTGCTTTTGAGGAAAAGTATCTTACTATACTGTGAAGTAAATAAGCCTGCCCTTTGTTCCAGAGTGTGCAATTATCTATCTTCACTCATTGCTTACTATATAAATATCTTTAAAATACAGTTTCGGATAATGGCAGTCACTGTCTCTTTTCATAATTTGTTGCTGTTATTCAAAAATACCTCTTGCAAATGGTAGTACCTTGATGGAAGAAGACATATACCCAAGTGGATTATATTGGGTATTTACCAGCAGTCTCAAGGGTGGTAACCACTATTAACCCTCTTTTACTCCAGGTTTTCCTTATTTCAAACCCAAGTCTACCTTAGACAATATGATTAAAGATTTTGAACAATGGGTTCATAACTGATATTTATTCTGGGCGAGAAAAACGATGCACTACTACCAATATACAGAAATGGGAAAGTATCTTAGTCCATTCATGCTGCTGTATCAAAATAATACAAGCTTGGTGGCTGATAAACACCAGACATTTATTTCTTACAGTTCTAGAGACTGAGATGTCCACAGTCAAGGGACCAGTAGACTGGGCATCTGGTAAGAACTCACTCTGGTTCACAGATAGCACTTCCTTACTGCATCCTCACAGGGAGAAAATGACCAACAAGCTCCAACAAGCTCCCTCCAGCCTCTTTTATACAGATGCTAATTTCCCTTATAATGGCTCTGCCTTCATTACCTAGTCACCTCCCCAAAGCCCCATCTTTTAATACCTTCGCATTGGGAATTAGATTTCAATGTATGAATATTGGGAGGAATGCAGTCTTTCAGACCATAACTATATATATATAGTTATACATATATATGTGTGTGTGTGTATATATATATATACACACACACACACACACACATATATACGTATTTACAGGCATATACCATATTTCTTATGTACTTCAGAGCATAGGTGCTATTAGAAATCAGAACTGTCAATGGAAATATAACACATATGACTTAAAATAGATAGGAAAAAATGAATTGTAAGTTTTAAGTTAATCGATTAAATAAATGTATTCTAAAATTGAACATGAAAGGAAGTTAGAGACTCCATTGGACCAAAGGATGGGAATGAGAGTTTGCAAAGGACACATTAGGCAATTGTATTTTTTCCCACCTTACAGAAGATTTATTTTACCTATATTAGTTTGGTTTTAAATTTGCCTAACAGTTCTGGATATCTGTCGAGAACTGTTAAAGGTAGTAGATGTGGCTAGATGCAGTGGCTGGTTTCTGTAATTCCAGCTGCTTGGGAGATAGAGGCAGTGGGGGGGCGGGGGGGGGCGGGGGGCTTGAGGCCAGGAATTGAAGACCAGCAGGGGAAACATTAGCAAGACCATATCTGTGGTCTAAAATAATAAAATAAAACAAAATAAAATAAAATAATACAAATAAAATATAAAATAAAGTGAAATAAAAATCTAGCCAGGCATGGTAGTGCCTGCTTGTAGTCCCAGCTATTCGAGAGGCTGAGGTGAGAGGATTGCTTGAGCCCAAGGAGTCTGAGGTTGCAGTGAGCCGTGATCATGCCACTGCACTCCAGCCTGGGGTAACAAAGTGAGACATCGTCTACAAAAAAAAAAAAAAAAAGAAAGAAAGAAAGAAAGAAAGAAAGAAAAGAAAGTAAAAGTGGTCCTAGTTGTCTATTGCATTTTTACTCTACTATGTTGCTTTATCCTGCAGCTAACAAATTAGCCTGCTACAGTTATATGGATGCAGGCATAAGAGATGAGATTCCTGAGTCTAGGGTATAGTACAGTTTATTTCTGATGTTATAAGCAGTAGCCAGAATATCAGCATTGTCTTGGGCCAGTTGTTCAAACTGTAATTTGTATAAGGTGATATACAGAGGGAAAGATGACAAATGCACACACAGTGGGTTGAGTTAAAGAAAAATCCTGAGCTTAGGAAACTCCAAACTTTTTACATGAGTGAAAAATAAACCTAACTTTTTCCCCACAAGAAATATTTTCTTTATTATACTGTAGAAGAAAAAAAACCTACCTCTTGCTCCATGGGAGGACATTATCTCCAATTTCAACATCCATCTACTAACCATATAATGTCCATCTACTAACCTTAAGAATTTGGTTACATGGTTACTGATGCTTGCACTCACAAGAGGTCTCAAGTAGTACATGATTTCATAATGTTAACCAAATTAAGACTGTGAATGTGGCTTCCTTACCAAGTGGCAGAGACAGTCCTGTGATCTTTCACTTGTCAAAATGTGGACAAATACTAATTATGTAGGCTTGGAAAGGCTGATTATGTGGAAAAAACTGGGGGTTATTAAAACTAGTGACAAATGCAAATAAGAGAGACCATAGCAGAGACAGCAAAGCAGGTTATAAGTGAATTTGAGTTTCAAAACGGGGTCTAATTATTTTCACAGGAATGATTTGGAACAAGAGAGTGAAACTCTAAGGTAAACTATCTCAGATCTATTGCTGATAATGACTAATATTGAAAGACATGTTGACTTGTCTGTGAAGGAAGCAGATTATCCACTGATCTACATGTTCTCTGTATCTGAAGACTCCATATGGATTCTCTGGTGACAACAACCTAAAGAATAATTACATGTCTTAATTTAGGTAACAAGTGACAACTACCATTTGATTGGCAGTGTATAGGCTGTGTTTTCCATTCTGCTTAAATTTTCACATGACCTGAGAAAATTATTATCAACCAATAAATTACAGCATAAGAAGGTTTAATCACAAACTTCTACACTCTGTGTGGACATAAACTAAGACAGTACATTGCTAAGACAGTGTCCTGTGTGCAGTATAAAACATGTTATGAGTATCAAGTTTAGTTATATCACAGCCGTATACACACTTCTTTTGTGAAATGTGAATGTCAATGGGATTCATTTAAGGAAATATACATTTAACTCAGACATCCTTGTGTGGATTTAGGTGAAACTTGGTGGCCTGAATATTGCATATAAGGGACTTCTAGAAAGACACAAAGGACATTAATGTAAACTACCTGGCATAATAAGACAAAGGGGTATTTGGGAGTGGAATATCTGAAACTGTCAGTCTCATGGGACACATACTGTTTCTGAATACAGTCCATTTTCCTAATGGCATGATTTTTGTTAACATTCAATGGAAATTACAAATATGGTGACTTGTTTTGCACTGGTCCCAAATTGCCTTTTGTTTTTCTTTTTTTCTTTTTTTTCTGGAGGATGTTAGAAACTGGTCTAAAAGTTCTGAGTCAGACCAAAACAATGTGCTTGGAAGCTTACTCTCATGATAAAAAAGACTTGCTAACCCAAAAAGGTACATAAAATAAGCAAAAATGAAAAAAAAATTAAAACATTCCCCAACAGAATACAGACTATTTCTGGAAATAGAGAGAGAAAAAAAAAAGTATAATTGGGCTGGGTGTGGTGGCTCACGCCTGTAATCTCAGAACTCTTGGAGGCCGAGGTGGGTGGATCACCTGAGGTCAGGAGTATGAGACCATCCTGGCCAACATGGGGAAACCCCATCTTTACTAAAAATACAAATATTATCTGGGTGTGGTGGTGCATGCCTGTAGTCTCAGCTACTGAGGAGGCTGAGGCAGGAGAATCACCTGATCCCAGGAGGCATAGCCTGTAGTGAGCGAGATTGTGCCCCTGCACTCCAGCCTGGGTGACAGAGTAATACTCTGTCTCAAAAAAAAAAAAAAAAAAAAAAAAAAAAAAAAGGATAATTAAGCATAATTGCATGACTAACTGAATACTGAGTTAAACATAGTGGCACACTGTTGAGCAATGCAGAGAGTAGACGTATGGTATATATTCATTCAACAAGCAACTGTTGAACATTCAAATCAGTTTAGAATTGCCTATCATTAAAACTCAGAGGTTGCATATAGTAGAGAATGAGGCCATACAAATAAGTTTGTGGAAAAATTAGGATAAATAATTAGGATTTTATTAGAAATTCTACCTTTTATTTTTGTTCTTTAGTGATCTAGTTTCTAGAGATAACAGAGAATTTAAAGTTCTTGTCGTGCAATCAGTTGAGTTTGGAAACACAAATAAGCCAAACCTGGTGATCCCTAATGGGGTGGGGGTGATAGGAAGTGTCACCTAATGACACCTAGAAGCTTCTGAATGTAAAAACCTGTTGTATGTATCTGAAGTATTGCTATGTTCACAAACCAGGCAGAATATGTAAATAGCTGAGCAATGGCTTCTAGTTAGCCATTGTCATTTGGAATATGTATTACATGGGGAAAGTTTATTTCTGTCGGAAGAGAATGAAAACTGGTACTACAATTGTAATTGATTTATGGTGTGCCAAATATAAATTTAATCTCTCAGACATAGCTAAGTAATGTAGCAAAGGGTTGCAACCTCACAGACAGAATTAAGTGAAAATGAATATTACATAATATTTATTCCCAAGATAAGAAAATATTTTAGAAGCTTTGATGGAGGCAGGCTTGAGGTAATACCTATAGAAAACAATGGACAGAAGATAAAATGTCTCTAACTTTGCATACATTACAAACTCTAATATATATTCATATACATATATATATATACATCCACACATATAGCCTATTAAAATAATTGATGAAGAAAAGGAGCAACTGAGATGGTTAGACAGTCAAAGAGTTCTCAAAAATATCTGAAAGTACAGAATGTTGATTAACATACAAATGACTTCATATTCTCCATTGAATAGCCCAAATCCTGGTGACCTTTGAGATTTTGTTTTGTTCTTTCTTTGGAATATTGCAGAAAATATTGTAAGAAAAATAAAGAACAGATATCTGAGAAATATGCTCTAAGAATATAGTGATCAAATTCAAAAAGTAGACTGGAAAGAAAAGTGTTAGTTTTTCAGTGATCCATTTCTTCCTTAAACAGTAGGAGCACATTTTAAAAGAAACAAGGCAGGAGACCAGGTCTAATTTTTGTGTGTGTGTGTGTGTGCAAAGATGCTAACAGTTGGCCTCCTTATAAGTATTATTTGATATTGTTAGGAGGTAAATCTATATTTATGTCTTTTATAAAGTATATATATTATATCTTGGAAAGATGCTCCTGAGTTTAGCTTTGTTTTTGGTAAATAAACCTACTATCTACAGATTTATTAGCCACAGCTTCCTGAAAATGTCATGTAAGCCCTTACATGGACTGGATATAAAATGAGGATGTTTAAATTACCTAAACTCTCCCCACTGTATGATGTGGTAAGTCAATCTTACTTAGAGGTCTCATTTTATCCTCTGGTCAGAGATCACGTCAGATTTATAGAGCTTGATCCTGGGGGTTCACAAACGATGTCACAGAACTCTCCTGCTTTCTCGTGCTTCCAGATTTCTTGTGTCCTTGAAATTATGTAAAATTTAACACAAAATTTGTAAGATTTTTCCAAGGTATTTAAGAAAATTATGTAATATCTCATTACAACCTTCAAATGAAATGAGACACAAACAATCTCAGGCAAAGAAAGTGTGGTCACTTACAAGGAAAGAGCAGGAATCACCTACAGAAATGTGGCATGTATGTAGTAATAGGTATGACTGGTTCTTAAAATATGCCTCCTTCGTTTATCAGTAAAGTTATAACAAATTTGTCAGATTTATTGTGCATTATATTAAGGTTGGTATGGTGATCTTCTATAAAATCAATAAAGTTCATTTTTCAGTGCATTATGAATGGAGTTACTCAGCATTTCTGTCAGGCTCCGCCCCATTAATCTCACACCAGTTTTCCAACATCACCGTAACTGCCCAGTAATGACTGCAGCTTGTGGCTCCAAGTCCTGTGGTAATCCTCACTGGGACATAAATACATCAGTATTAAATGGTTTGTCTTGAAACAACCCTTGCTGTGAAAAAATATAGTGTTTGATGATCTGTATGGACCCACATTTCTTCCTGGTCACATGTCTTCCTGGTCAAAACTCTGATGGGTTGGTCTCATCAGTGGTCAACTGTGGTTCTCTAATGAGTGCTTAATTCACATCTACAACTGAGTTCTATTCTGATCCTTTGGGTAGCTCTCTTGGAAACTTTTTACAAGAAAAAAATGGCTCAATTTTGCTAGAATTTGCCACTTTCATGTCAGTTTCATTGTGTTACTGGGTACCTATTAAAGGGATAAATAAATTAGCTGAAGTTGATTGTCCCTAATTAATTACACATTCCTAAAATCTGTTTTTATATCTACTTGTTACCATTTCCATAGAAGAATCTATGAAGTCTTTTCCAAGTCATATGAGAATGTGCTGTTCCTCACTCAGCCCTGTCTCCAGTAGATACCAATCTAAAATATGCCCTTGGCTGAAATTGTATATGATTTTACTCTCCCGTTTCACATCTCCTTACTAGTACTGTGCTTGTTCAAGGGTGTCTCCTGCTGTATTTGGACCCATAGTTTCTAGATAAAAGCCCATTAGTTTCATTATATCCTCACCTTGGGCACCAGAGAGTATCTGAGAATATGAGTCTGAAATGGCTTGGGGTATTTCCTGCCAAGTCTGCAGAGATATACCTTCCCTCTGGTATCTGGAACTAGTTCTTAAGCTTAAAGATGCAAGCATTTTTGCAGTTCCAAGGCCAGTCTCAACTTCTGTTGTGACTGAGTAACAGGCCAATCTTGCAGGGGAATAATAATACATGGTTACATTATTACAGTGGCAAGACATCTATGTTGCTGTTGTAACTCTCAAAACTTGGACAAAATGTACTGGGATTTAGTGATAAAAAAGTGTTCTGTAAAAATAGGACAGGTGTATGCAGTGAATCTCCAGAATATCTAGTCACTAACTTTGGATGCCAGGCTACTAGGGACTCATGAAATATATACTGATATTAACCACAGAAGTTCCAAGTATTTATCGACCAGGAAGGAGAAGTATGTTGTAATATAGTTACATAAATTAGCTGTCTGGAGGATCATATATCACACGGTTTAGAAGAACAACTTGTTATTCTAACACCTTACTTCCTTATGTAATATAAGTTTTTTAATGCAAAACAGAAGGCTAAGATAGGGACGATAAATCTTAGCAATTTACTTTTGAGAGAATTTCTAAGAACTGTTTTTCTGTTGTTTTGTGTAGAGTGAATTATAATCACTAAATGTTACATGAGTTTCAGCAAATGATACCAAGGATGGAGCATTCAGATTTCAAACTATTACTGGAAAACAGCGACATATGATTATGCTACCATTTTCTGAAAATATCTCTTCAAAAACATAGTAGTAGACCATATACTTGTATGTGAGAAATATCATATCAAACTAAATTTTACTGATGCTAATTAAAATTTTAATAAAAGTTACATGAAAGTATGAGATAACTAAGTTTAGAAATGCCTAGGGATTAATTTCAAATGAAACATTAATTTCATTCATATGAAACCCATAAATAAACTCTTGAGTTTACATAAAAATAATCTAAATCTCTAAAACTCAAAAATCTTTAGCATAAACATGGACTAAAAATTTAGTGTATTTCACATGAGAAATATAAATAAGCTTTCTAGCTTGTTTAGCCGTGATTGAATTTGATTGAAGCTACATTAGAAATATGCCAAAGAATATTAATATGAGAAAATGTAAAGCCTTTTTGTGCATGTTATTTTATATATATATATATGTATAAATTTCAAGAAAATAATTTTAAATAATTCAAAATAATATTCAGCATCTGTTTAGAGTGGGAGAAAATCATATAGTATACTAAGATTGTTAAAGGTCACATTTAGAGTTATGTTATAGTCTGATTAGTTACTGCATGAAAGCAGCTTGATAAATATTTAGTAGGATATTAGTTTTGAAAGATGATTAACTTAGAGAAAAGTAATTGAGCTCACCACTACATGTTAATATTTTTATTTATTTATTTATTTTTTGAGATGGAGTCTCGCTCTGTTGCCCAGGCTGGAGTGCAGTGGCACAATCTTGGCTCACTGCAAGCTCCACCTCCTGGGTTCACGCCATTCTCCTGCCTCAGCCTCCCCAGTAGCTGGGACTACAGGCGCCCACCACCATGCCTGGCTAATTTTTTGTATTTTTTAATAGAGACGGGGTTTCACCGTGTTAGCCAGGATGGTCTCGATCTTCTGACCTCGTGATCCGCCCACCTCGGCCTCCCAAAGTGCTGGGATTACAGGCGTGAGCCACCACGCCCTACCACATGTTAATACTTTTTGTTGCATTGTGAAAAAAAAGTTGACAGTATTTGTCAAATATTGAAAAACATGTTAACTGGAATAATGATTGACCCAGAGTTACTGAGTAGAATTAACATAATTTCATTCTCACATGTAGCGTGTTAGCATTTCTACCACATTAGTGATACATATAAAAATACACATGAATATAAGAACATTTAAGTATAAACATGTAATTCATTTATATGAAATGCATTCTTAAAATTTTCAGAATCTCAATCTTTGAGGCATGAAGTCACATCACACCAACACCTACCTGTAAGAGAGGTAATACAGAAAACTACTAGTCATGCAGTCCGGAATCTTGAATATATTTCCTTAAATAAGTAACAGATAATACTTTTTCGTAGAAAATGTTTAATCGCTTTGTATTTTGTTTTCATTTTTAATTTTATTTTATAAGTTCCTGGGTACATGTGCAGGATGAGCAGGTTTGTTACACAGGTAAACATGTGCCATGGGGGTTTGCTGCACCTATAAACCAGTCACCTAGGTATTAAGCCCTGCCTGCATTAGGTATTGTGCTGATGCTCTCCCTTCCCCCACCCTTCACAACAGGCCTCAGTGTGTGTTGTTCCCCACCCTGTTTCCATGTGTTCTCATTGTTCAGCTCCCACTTATGAGTGAGAACATGTGGTATTTGGTTTTATGTTCCTGTGTTAGTTTGCTGAGGATTATGGCCTCTAGCTTCATCCATGTCCCTGCAAAGGACATGATCTCATTTCTTTTTATGGCTGCATGGTATTCTATAGTGTATATATACCACATTTTCTTTATCCAGTCTATCATTGATGGGCATTTGGGTTGGTTCCATGTCTATGCTATTGTGAATAATGTTGCAATAAATATACATGTGCATGTATCTTTATAACGGAATGAATTATATTCCTTGGAGTATATACCCAGTAATGGGACTGCTGGGTCAAATGGTGTTTCTGGTTCTAGATCCTTGAGGAATTGCCACACTGTCTTCCACAATGGCTGAACTAATTTACATTCCCACCAACAGTGTAAAAGCATTTCTTTTTCTCCACAGCATTCCCAGCATCTGTTGCTTCTTGACTTTTTAATAATCACCATCTGACTTGTGGGAGGTGATATTTTGAATCTTATAGACTCAATATACTTGAGAAATAATGTTACAGTTTTCTTATGCCTTAGTTCATCTAGGTCCAGTTTCTTGTCCCATGACCAAGAAGAATAACGCATGTGGACACTGGAGAGTGAGTAAGGCAGAGTAGGATTTATTAAGTGACAGAAACCTCTCAAAAGCGAGAAGGGACCCGATAATTGGTTGCCAAAAACGGGGCTAAGTTCTGGGTCTTTTATGTGGCAGAGGCAAGGAAGTCTTCTGTGGGTTCCACCCAAATAAGACAGATAAATTTGCCCCCTGGAGGTGTTGTATCTGTGCATGCCTAGGGTTGGCCATAGCTACTCCATCTTGGTTATTATCCAGGAGTGCCTAAGTAAAACTTATGGGGGACTAAAACTGCAATGCTAATGATATTACAGCTAGCTCTGGGTCAAGGTAAGGACATTTAGTTGATTTATTGTGCCTACACCAAAGTTGGGATAGTACTTTCTGAGCAAACATCCTGGCATAAGAGGAAGATCTTAACCACATTTCTTCTCGCTAGCTACAGGGTCAGTACAAGTGTGCTCCCACAGGTGTTTTTTCTCTCCCAAGACCCTCCCCTTCTATCTTCCTAGCCATCCTCTGTCTCCTCTCTCAATATGACACGTTTGTTATTATACATACTATTTGAAGTGATGAATATAATTTCAAAAAATAAGCATATAAGTTAAGGATAAAATAATGCATCTACACAATTCATAAGACAATAAAATATACTTATAACTGGAAGAAGAGCATTTTAGCTTTCTCAAATCCTTTGCTGGCTTGGATAGTTGCTCCTGCAACTGTTTGTACATAGTGATGTTACCAGACCATGAAGAGCATAATTTTGCCTATTCACTTAGCTTATCTCATAAACTCCTGGTATCTACCATTGCTTTCTGGAAATCTGGTGATAAGTACAAAACAACACTAAGTGAATTAGTGTTCAATTCCTAAGTGTCTCTGCATTATCATAATTATTACGAGGGGAGTGAAGTACTGTTGCTCAAGTCTAGTTCATTCAATCATTGATTTGGCCCATGGTTCACAAACATAAACTCTTACCTCTTAGTCTCACACTAATGCAATGAAGATATGATGATGAAAGTACAACATCTTCCTAGTAAGCTATTTTCCCTTAGAAGTCATTTCTTCAACATTTAGGTGAGAGGAAAAATAAGATGTTTTCTGCACTTTTGCTATGATTTATAACTTAGTTGTTAGACTCCATAACTGAGAAAACTCCAAAATTCCTGTGTGCTATAAACTCAGTGGCTCCCCTGTGAGGTTTTATATAACTTTTCAGATGTACTTATTCCCTACTTTATGAGCAATTAGTCATTAATCTTAGCATCATATTATATAATAGTGTTTCTAAGACATTAAATTGTCAACTTTGAATGAGAAATCTGACATATTGTTGTATTTCAAAGATCTACTATCTTGATCAACATTTTTGTATGTATGAATGTAAGAAAAAATAAATGAGACAGATTTAATATTTTATTTTAAAGTATATTAGTTAAGTAAATGTCTTCTCAGCTTCCCTATTAAGCTTATTTTCAAGAAGTAGATAATCTTTAATATTATTTATAGTTAAATTCTGGCTCAAATCTGTAAGGTTTCAATATTTCCATAAGACATAGCAAAGTTCCAAGGAGCTAGAGATTTTTCTAAGGTCTAGCATAGATTATGACATTTAGTAGGCACTCAATAAATATTTGTTGGATAAAAGATTGTGCTGAGAAAAATTCATGGCATACAAGAAACACAGTGAATGTTATAAATAAAATTATCTCCCTAGCCATAAGTTACTTAAGATTCAATGCTTTTTTTTTGGGAGGCCAAAGTGAGGATATCACCTGAGGTCAGGATTTCAAGACCAGCCTGGCCAACATAGTGAAACCCTCCATCTCTACTAAAAATGCAAAAATTAGCAGGACATGGTGGCACACATCTGTAATCCCACATACTCGGGAGGCTGAGGAAGGAGAATCACTTTATCCCAGGAGGTGGAGGCTGCAGTGAGCTGAGATCGCACCACTGCACTCCAGCGTGGGTGACAGAGTGAGACTCCATTAAAAAAAAAGACAATGATTTTGAGAAATGTACATTTAAGGGGGTTGATACAAAGAGGTAACATGCTATGTAAGTTAAGTGCACACACACACACACACACACACACACTGGTGAGGCTATACATGTGATATGGTTTGGCTGTATCCCCACCCAAATCTGATTTTGAATTGTAATTCCCATAATACCCACATATTGTGGGAGGGACTCCATGAAAGGTGATTTGATTATGGAGGTGGTTCACTTATGCTGTTCTAATGATAATGAGTGAGTTCTCATGAGATCTGATTACTTTAAAAGAGACCCTTACCCCTTTGCTCTACACTTCTCCTTCCTGCCACCATGTGAAGAAGAACATGTTTGCTTCCTTTTCCACCATGATTGTAAGTTTCCTGAGGCCTCCCCAGCACTGCAGAACTGTATGTAAATTAAACTTCTTTACTTTGTAAATTACCCAGTCTTGTATATTTCTTCATAGCAGTATGAGAACAGACTAACACAGTAAATTGGTACTGCAGAAAGTGGGGCACTGCTGTAAAAATACCTGAAAATGGGGAAGCAACTTTGGAACTGGGTAACAGGCAGAACTTGGAAAAATTTGGAGGGCTGAAGAAAGATAGGAAAATGTTGGAAAGTTTGGAACTTCCTAGAGTCATGTTGAATAGCTTTCAACAAATTGCTGATAATATGGAAAATGAAGTCCAGGCTGAGGTGGTCTGAAATGGAGATGAAGAACTTGTTGGGAACTGAAATAAAGGTGATTCTTGCTATGCTTTAGCAAAGAGACTGGGGGCATTTTTCCTCTGCCCTAGAGATCTGTGGAAATTTGAACTTGAAAGAGATTTAGGGCATCTGGCAGAAGAAATTTCTAAGCAGCAAAGCATTCAAGAGGTGACTTGGGTGATGTTAAAAGCATTCAGTTTTATGTATTCACAAAGATATGGTTTCAAATTGGTACTTATGTTTAAAAGGGAAGCAGAATGTAAGTCTGCAAAATATGCAGCCTGATGATGTGATAGAAAAAAAATTTTTCTAAGGAGAAATTCAAGGAAGAGCCAAATGTTAATCACCAAGACAATGGGAAAAATGTCTCCAGTGCATTTCAGAGATCTTCGCAGCAGCCCCTCCTTTCTCCTTCCTGCTGCCATGTAAAGAAGAATGTGTTTCCTTCCTTTTAAGGCATGATGGTAAGTTTCCTGAGGCTTCCGCAGCACTGTGTAACTGTGAGTCAATTAAACGTCTTCCTTTATAAATTTCTCTGTATTGGGTATTTTTTCATAGCAGCATGAGAACGGACTAATACAACATGCTATGTGAGTAAGCTTCATGACAGCCTCATAGAAAAATAGCCTTGATTCTATTCCAATTATCTCCTCCAATCCCTCCTTCTACAGAAATTCTGGATTATCTGTATTACTCCTCACTGTTATTAACCCAGCATTTCTTGAATAAGAGGATACAAGAAAAGGAAAAAGGAAGGACCTTATTTTTTACAGACTAAATAGACAAGTAAAAAATAGTATTATAGGGAAAGCATTAACTCGAGTCACACTGTTGCTGTCTAAAACAACTCCTTGGATATTATTTAAAAACATTTTACAACTTTAATTTGGTCAAGTATATCACTAAATGCCATGATGTATCAGTTACATAAAAACATTTAATGACCAACAAAGAGAAAATTTTCCAAATTAGTTTATACTAAAATCAAGGTTATGATAATTTTTAAAAGGTATTAAAAACCGCTCTGTGCTAGTAGGGGAGTCTGATACCTTTTATATTTCATAAAATTATTTTCCAGAGTTATTTATGAGATATACTTTTTCAGTCAAGTTTGAAGAATTTTTCAGTAATATTTTATGTGAAACATTTGAATTCAAGAAGGCTAATGATATTCAAAATAGTAACAATAGTGCTATTTATTTTAATGAATTTTATCTAATTATTGGATGGAATTTTCAACTTCAAGATGTAACTTTGTTCTAATGAAATAGATAAGAATTTGTATTTAGTACATTCTGCAAATGCACATGACTTATATTTTTATCCTTCTAAATTAAATGCAATCATTCTTATAATATGTACACAATTGTTATTCTTTCTTTGGTCACTAGTTAACATGTCTATAATCTATAATCATTCTTTTACAGATTCATAATCACATATATTGGTGATTAGTGGTTTTCAATTCTTAGTAAAAAATTAGTGGTTTCCAATACTACTTTTATGTGAGATTAGCTGTGTTTTTTAAAGTTTTATTTTGTTTTTAAGTGACAAATAATTTTACATATACATACACATACATATATAAAATTATTATATATACATATCAGTTATATAGACAAATAGATATGCACACATGTATATAGAAATGCACATGTATATATGAGTTGCAGTGTGATATTTCAATACATGTATACATTGTGTAAATCAAATCATGATCATTAGTATATCACCTGAAACACTTGTTATTTATTTATGGTGGGAACATTCAAAATCCTCTCTTTTAGCAATTTTGAAACATACAACACATTACTAACTGTAGTTACCCTAGTGTGCAATAGAGCACCAGGACTTATTCGTCCTTTCTAACTGTAACTTTGTAGTTAGTTGTTACTAACATCCCTTCATCCCCCTTCCTCTCTGCTTCCCCACAGCCTCTCTACTTTTATGAGATCATTTTTTTTTTTAGATTTCACAAATAAGTAAGATTATATGGTATTTGTTCTTTCATGCTTGAATTATTTTACTTAGAATAATGCCCTTTAGGTTCACCCATGTTGTCATCACAAGTGACAGAGTTTTATTCGTTTTTTAGCGATGAAGAGTACTGCATCCATGTACTACATTAAAAAAATCAACTTATGTGTCCTTGCTGGATACTTAGGTTGACAACAATAAATATGGGAGTGCAGTTATCTCTTCAACACACTCATTTCATTTTCTTTGGCTGTATATGCAATAGCGGAATTGTTGTCAAGGGGTAGTTCTCTTTTTAAGTTTTTAAGGAATGTTTTTACTGTTGTCCACTTTTAAATGAAATTCACAATATATACAGCTACTGCTTATTTTCAGGTGTATATTTTAGAATGGTTTCTGAATGAAATGTAATTATTAAAAATTAAGGTAAACATTTGACAAATGTATTTGTGATGAATTTTTTTTCTGAACACTTTCTAATAATGTACACTCTCAATTCAAGTGCATAGGTGACAGCACAATATAATTGTTGCCTATGCACTTGAGTGCAATATACTTTTCACCTATGCTCTTGAATTCAATGTGTACATTATTAGACATTTGTCAATAAAATGTGGCAAATTTTATGGATTTTTTATATCTGTTTTTGGTTGTTAATACTTTGTTCTTAATATATGAGATATTTGTGTTAATATTATTATTGACTTCCTTTCATGCTAGTTGCAAAACTTAAAAAATTATTGGCTTATTAGTTTTAATTCTCTAGGCAAAAAGATGTTTCAAAAACAAAAAGTCAAAACATAAAGATTAGATACATAATAAAATATTAATTTATAGTACATACACACATATATGTTTGTG
Organism: Pan troglodytes; assembly: GCF_028858775.2. NCBI lineage: Eukaryota > Metazoa > Chordata > Mammalia > Primates > Hominidae > Pan > Pan troglodytes. The sequence continues at coordinate 94,736,181 of NC_072412.2, read as the reverse complement.
TGTATGTACTATAAATTAATATACATATATGTGTGTGTGTATACATATATATATGTGAACACTTTTCCTTTGAGACTCAGTCCTGCATTTTCACCCAGGCTGAAGTGCAGTGGCATGATCAGAGCTCATTGCAAGCTCAACCTCCTAGGCTCAAGCAATCCTCCCACCTCAGTCTCTCAAGTAGCTGGAACAACAAGCACATGCCACCATGCTCAGTTAATTTTTAATTTTTTTTTTTTTTTTTTTTTGTAGAAATGGCATCCTGCTATGTTGTCCAGACTGGTCTCAAACTCCTGGACTCAAGTCATCTGTCCACCTTGGCCTCCCAAAGTCTTGGGATTATAGGCGTGAGCCACAGCACCCTGCCAATACATATGTTCTTATTTTAGATATTTTATTTCTTGATTCACCTCAAATACAATATGGGGTATGCTGTGTGAAAATTTTTTTACATTAGCTTTCATTCAAATAACTCATAATTTAAGCCAATATCAGAAATTAATTTATTTAATATTTTCACAAATGTATGCTACTAATTTTATCATACAAGAAATTATGATAAAATGTGTCAAATATATCAGGGCAATATATTTTAATTTTTTCATTTCATTTTATTTTTAATATCTATGTTCAAAATTTTACTCGCATTTTTAAATCCCCCGGCTAGTCTTAATTTATGCCAGATTAAATATGACTTTATTTCATTTATATATAAATTATATAAATGCATAATTTAATATCCATTATAATATTTGGCATTTCTATTTATTATTTTTTCTAAATCAGTATTTACATATGAATATGAAGTTACATTTACATATTTTAAATATTTGTGTTATTCCTGGTATAAATTGAAAAATGTTCTAAAGTATTAGATTAACTTCATATCTATTATTGACATTCAGGCACTTTCATTAAATCCTCTAACTACTTCAATGAGTACATTCATTTCACAATTGTCACTTAATATTTAGTGGATCATAATCTTATAACATTTATATGAATTACTTCCCTAGTAGCTATAACTTCATCATTATTGTTATTTCTGTGTTGTGTTGTATTGACTAGGGTGCACAGTACTTTTCAGATAATCTTGGCTTCTAAACTTGTGACTTCTGATTCTTATATTCATTTAGGTCTCAGACCTTTGCTCATCCTGCTTTCGTTTTACTCACTTGCTTTTGTCTTCAACAATTATGAAGCATTTTAATCACTATACTTTGCCAAGATCGATGAAATAGTTTCCTGAGTGATTATTTTTTGTTTGACTCTTTTAGGAAAGCGTTTTCTCTATGATTTTCTGAAATGTCAAATTTGAAGAATCTAGCCCCTCAAAATTCTTTTACATTATTTTTCTCCACTCAGTTTTCACTCTTTTCAGTGAATGAGTTCAAAAGTTCCCTACTGAACTGCTTGTCTTCTATAAACAACAGATTTTCTAGTACATCCATGACTTGGTTTTTATTTTCTCTTTTTAGTAAGACTTGTCACCTTTTCTACAGTAAGCATGTTCAATCTGTCCTCCTTCAAGACAAAAGTTAGTGAGTCATAATGCCCCAAGTGAGTCTTGGGGTATTTACAAAACAATGTTAACACATTACGGAAAGTCCAAGGTTAAATGTGTGCACAGTTTCATTGGGCAAACATAGGCTAGGGACATTTTGATGGGAACACACCAAGGAAGGTCAGGATAGTCAGGTAGAAGGGTCAAAAAAAAAAGGAGGTAGGCAAAATGAAATATGAGAACATGTATGAGGAATGCTATTGGCCCTACTTGTACCCATAGAGGGAAGTCATTAATCTTCCCTCTATGGGTACAAGTAGGGCCAATAGCATTCCTCATACCTGCTTCGTCCCCAGGAAATAAGAAGTGCATATACATATTGGTCCCCAGGAAATAAGAAGCTGGTAAGAACAAGGCAGAAAATGTGCCCCTGAAGTCCATGAAGGTGAATTAAGAGATTCCCGGTAACCACCTGATCTTGTCAGCAGTAGCAAGCAGCCTGGTTGCCTTACCTAGGAATTCAGGAAGACTGCTATTTTAAAATTCTGCTGATGCATTTGGGAACTTGGTAGTTGTTTCAAGAGGAACATGTTTTCTTAAGAACACTACTGATACCCAGTGTGTCCTGCGGATAAAATGACTACTTCAACAGCTCTGGGAGAGCAGTAGCCTGCAGACTGCTGGGCACTCATGAAGATAACCTATGAAGGACTGGCTGGTGGGGAAGCACTGCCTGGAGGGACTCCTGTGTGGAGCCATACATGAAAAAAGATGCAGAAAGAAAAAACAACCTTCCAAACACAAACAAGAAATAAGACTATTACCTTAGGATTCTACAACTATTTTGCTATGAGTTCAGTAGCATTATCTTACAAATATCCACTGTTTTAGAAATAAAAAGCATTCTACTAAAATAAATGCACATTAAAAATTTAATCTGGTTCCACTGTATGTCAAAATAGCATATATTCCTAAATAATATTTTATTAGATACCATATGAAAATGAAATCCATAGCAATAAGGAAGAAAAATTATGGGTTTTTTTTTCCACGACAAAATGTTGCTTTTCAGCATCTGTGCCCTTGAGAAATGATACTTTGACATGGGCATTGGGTAGAAAAATAGATAAGTAGATGTTTAATAGATGGATATTTCAAGGTTTTTGTTTTGTTTTGTTCATTTTGTTGTTTAAAGTGTGTTAGGTACAATATCTTCTTTTTCTTTTTTAACTAGCCAGATTTCACTATGTGAAAATTTTACCTAGGATAAAATTAGTTTCTTCTCTTATCATCTCTACCTAGAAATTAATTTATAAGGCAAGAAAAAAATTCTCGAGCTCTTTGGTGAGTAGTAACAGTTCTTTGCAACTTATATTATTTAAAGATTCAGTAATGGTTCATATTATTTCTACACTTCTCAATCTGATTGGCTGCACCATTTATAAAAAGTCTAATAATTTATTATTATTTTCAGAGACTTTAGTTCTTCTTCTATTTCTTTTTTTTATGCTCAAAGATCCCTGTCAAATGTTACATTCACCTTCCAATTCAGATCACCTACTGCCAAGAGTGTGTAGGGCTTCAGGACCCTGGTTATCCCCTATAGTTTTATACAAAATTGCTTTTTTTTAACCACAAAATAGGAATGTGAATGTAAGCTCTGTAATTTTGTTGTGCTTAAACACTGAAAGATAAGATTACAGTGCTTGAGGAGATTTTTTGTCTTTTAACCAGTCACTGTCAAAATGAAATCTCACAGTGTGTAGCCTCAAGAAAATAAAATTTCTATCATGGAAAATAGATACTTCACTATATGCAATGACAAGGAGGCCCACCATGGGGAAGGTGTGAGCCATGCAGACTTTCAGAGAATGCAAGTTAATAAAATCTGTATTTTCTCACCTTGAGTCATGTAATTTTTCTAGAGATAGATGAATTGAATAAAGTTTTGGACAAACTTCTGAGGCCAGCTCATTTGTGTGGAGAATTGCCCTCATCATCCTCTAGAGCTCATGGTAGAGGGACTGAATTGTGCTCAAGGATCTATAGCTATGTCTGACTGTGAGTGTTATGTGTGCCCTGGAACAGGCAACTGTCATAAATATCTGTATCCTGAAAATGCAAAACTTCTATCCATATAAATAGGACAATATTTTTAAGTTTTCTTGATACAGTATATGGTACCTTCTAGATATAGCATAAGGAAGTGAAGGAATACATGTTACAGGCCTGTTGGTGAATATAGTAAAATTAATTGGGATGTTTGTTATGAACGTGCACAAATGCGGAAGAAAAAGCAACAACTCAAACTCAACACAAGCTAAGAAGTTTTTGTAAAAGCTTTGCAAAGCATAAAGCCTTTCTTCCTCTAAGAAAATAAAGGGTCTCTGATGGGATAGAAATAGTTACTTCATTAAAAATCATTTGCGTTTGATATTCTTTATCAAATATTGATGTTGATATTGAATATTGATATTCTTAGCCTATAGTTAGCATTTTATTTCTATGGAAAGAATAAATATTTCTATAATAGCATATGAGTCCTGGCAAATTTCCATAAACTTTTTGCTTAAAACAACACAAATTTATTGTCTTATTATTCCGTAGGTCAGAAGTCCAACCTGGGTCTCCCTGGGCTAACATCAAGGTGTTGGAAGGGCCGTGTTCCCTTCTGGAGGCTCCAGGGAAGTGTGTGTTGCCTACTCTTTCTGGCTTCTAGGGCCGTCTGTTACCTTGGCCTTAGAACTTGTCTTCCATATTCAAAGTCATGATTATTGCATATTTAGAACACTTATTTCATAGTTATCTATGATTTTTACTCACCTCAGCAGACAATTATTTTCTACTTTTATGTACTCTTGTTCTGAGTTCACTCAGACAATCCAGGATAACTCTCCCTCTCAAGATCCATAGGGTCAGTCACATTTTCAATGTCTCTTTTGCCACATAAGGCAACATATTAACAGTTTCTGGAAATTAGGGAATGGATATCCTGGAAAAGGGAGAGGGAGTTATTCTTCCTACCCCACTTCTCAGTAATATTATTTCTAAACACGTGGTTCTTAATATTAAAAATTGTTAATGTGTCTTAAGCTGCTTCGGTTCATCTAGAATGATATAAAACGTTTTCACTGATGTCTTTTTCCATCTCAATAACAAACATTTTAATTCAAAATATGGAAAAGTTGGAATAAAATATTGGAAGATACCCTCATAAATTTTCCTTTAAAAACCCAAGTTATGATTCTAGTTAGAATATTGAATATCACCAGAAATCATCACTTCGGTACTAAAAAGTCTAAGTTGAATAAACTATAACAATTAATGTTTTAAATACATTGGAGGCCTAAAGGTGCAAAAAAAAATTAAATTAAACAAATTCCAAAAAAGGGATGAGCCCCAGAAATGAAGAGATCTTTTTCTAATATGAGCCACAGTCCTACAGATGGTGGAGGTGTGAATTCTTGTGGAAGGGGTTAGTAATTAGCCAATTTGTAATTGCCTTGGTGGGCTAGTTTGAGAAATTAGAATTCCCAAGAACTCCAGTCATAGAGTCCACTGTGGGGCAAGACCTAAACTTATGGTGTAATGTTATGTGCTATCTTGATATCTGATAAAGTTGGGGGTTGCTTAATGGCCTGATATGGTTTGGCTCTGTGTCCCCACCCAAATCTCATCTTGTAGCTCCCATAATTCCCATGTGTTGTGGAAAGGACCCAGTGGTAGATAATTGAATCATGAGAGTGGGTCTTTCCCATTCTGTTCTCATGATAGTGAATAAGTCTCACGAGATCTGATGGTTTTAAAATGGGAGTTTCTCTGCACAAGCGCTGTCTTTGCCTGCTGCCATAGTGTAAGATGTGACTTGCTCCTCCTTGCCTTCCACCATGATTGTGAGGCCTCTCCAGCCATGTGGAACTACAAGTCTATTAAAACTCTTTCTTTTGTAATTTGCCCAGTCTCGGGTATGTCTTGATCAGCAGCATGAAAACGGACTAACGCATGGCCTATTTGCAAGCTCACCTCCCACCTCTGCTCCTACACATATGGTCTGTTAGCCACCCAATCCTCCTTATCAATATTCCAGGTGTAGTTCTTGCTACCCTGAGTAGTGGTCTTCAATTCTCTGCCAACCTGTGGAACTATGTAGAGAAACCAATTACATCCTGCCATGAGCACCAGTGGGCACCTCACCTCTTGATACTATGAAGTCTGCCTCCCACACCCCCTGATTGTTAACTCTGTTCCTAAAAGCAACTCCTATGTGACCTTGAATGACATGTGGAGTTATCCTCTCTTGGGTGAGTATATATGATCAATAAACTGCTGTCAATTTTGTCTGTCCAGCATTAGGTGACACGTGGTCAATGATTCTCATAACCCTAGGATGAGAATCCCTCTGTCACCAACAGGGTGAAGAGGAGGTGATCAAAACATCCATCCACAGGGCCAACATGCATTCTAGGTGAACATGCATCCTCAGTGAGGCAATACCACCCTTGAGTGGGTGAAAGCTGGTTCTTGTGGGGTAAAATAAAATCTTACCCTTTTCATGTATAAAACACAGATATGCACACAGTATATAAATAGATACACAATTATCTGTGGCATTAAAATACCATGAAGGGCAATTAGGAAAAAGTAATCTAAGAAAATTGAGAAACTCTTAATTAGTGTAGGATGGCATTAAGACAATAGCTTGAAGCAGGACAGAATGACCACAAGAAACCTTCACCTCCCTGCATGGTTCAAGAACCTCTCTTACAGTTAGCTAAAAATCAGCTGAAGTCTTGAGACACAGCAGAAGAGCTGCAGACTTCCCAAGTTGAATGGGGCCATTCAGAAATGCATCAGTGGCCCTTAACAGACTGGAGCAGAGCAGAAAGGTTGAAAAATCTCCTAGCAGGCACACAAAGCAGTCCCTGAGTCCACAGCTATTACCGTCCAACCAAAAGAGTGAGTAGACGCACTAGGAGAAATACCCCTGAAGGGCATAGGGCTCTACTCAATAAAAGCCATAATGATCTTGGAGAGAAATCCCCCTAGGTGTGCAGAGTCTTAAGGAAAAGCAATGAAAGCATAGAAAGAATTTCCTAAAGTGGCAAAACCAGCGAAATAACTGAGGAGCAAAGTGACCTCAGCAGCAAAGTAAAAGCCGGTGCTGGGCTGCAGCGCAGAAAGAGGTCTCCTATAGCTAAGAAATCTGGTATTTGGATTGAAAACGTTCTGATTCCACTCTCAAAACATGTAAGCCATGGGCAACTAAATCTAACTCATGTTACAAGAAGTCCCACATATTTGTTTTCTATCACTGCATAACGCTCTGTCACAATGGAAAAGCTTAAAGCAATACAGATTTATTACCTCTAAGTATAGGTGTCTGACCAGGTCCCACTTCATAAACAGCACCTCTGTCCTCAACAAGGTAGAAAGAGTGAGGGGTCTTCCTTAGACCTCTTTTATAAGGGCACTAATTTCACTCACGAGGGCTCTGCCCTCATTATCTAATCACCTCCCAGAGTCTCCACCTCCCATATCACCCCTTTGGGGGTTAGGATTAATTTGGGGGAGACATAAGCATTGGGTGCAGGTTAACTGAGTCCTCTGCTCAAGGTGTCAAAAGTTGTCAGCCAGTGATGAGCTCTCATCTGAGGCTTGGAGTCCTCTTTCCAGTTAGCATAGTTTGGGCTGTATTCAGTTCCTTGAGGTTGTAGGACAGAGGTCCCTCTTTTCTTGCCAACTGACATCCTGGGGCTGCTCTCAGCAACCAACGGCCTCCTGCAGTGCTTTACCCTGTAGTTCACAAAACCACCATAGTAGGTTACTTGTTCTAAGTGACTGTGAGAATCTTTCTCTCTTTGCATCTCTGACCCTTTGAAATTCCCTCATCTGAATAAATCAGACCCATCCAAGTTACTCTCCCTTTTGATTATCTTGAAATCAACTGTTTTGAACGTTAATTACATCTAAAACTTCCTTCAGTTTTGTGATATATTATAAACTAATCACAAGAGTGATGCTCCGTCATATTAACAGTCCCACCCAAGGCCAGGGGCATATACACAGCATGTGCACCTGGGGAGGGATCATGGGCGGTGGCTCACACCTGTAATCCCGGCACTTTGGGAGGTCAAGGCAAGCAGATCACCTGAGTTCAGGAGTTCAAGACCAACCTGGTCAACATGGTGAAACCCCATCTCTACTAAAAAAAAAAATACAAAATATTAGCTGGGCATGGTGGCAGGTGCGTGTAATCCCAGCATTCGGGAGGCTGAGGCAGGAGAATCGCTTGAATCCAGAAGGCAGAGGTTGCAGTGAGGCGAGATTGCGCCATTGCACACATCCTCCCACCTCAAAAAAAGAGTTCTGTCCACTAAATCTCATAACAAGCTCTTGTTCATGTAAATTTGACCATTTCCTTCAACCTGGCAGTAGTCTTTCTTCAGGGGATACATTTTATTTGCATTAGGTGCTTCTCTTGTTTTATACAAAATATCTAGAACATAAAAACAAAGCAAAGCAAAGAAAATGAGAGTGCAATTCATAATCAATGGACAAAAATCCCCAACAATGCTAATACAAAGAGACAGATAACCTAGATGTTGTGATTAGCAGCTAATGACTTAAAAACAGCAAGGATAAATATACAAAATTTGCCAATGGAAAATGTGGATGATGTACATGAAAAATGAGGGATTTTAGAAGAGAAATGGAAAGAATAGAGAGAACAAAAATATAACAACAGGATGAGTTGTCTTCTGCTTGGCATTATGAATGTAATCTGTATCTAAGTGCCTAGAGTTATGTTAGCCTAGGCAGGTGCTCATCTTTCTCCTACATGTCTACCTTCTCCATTCTTATTTCTTTTAAAAGCAGCTAAAACAAAGGCTGAAATTACACATTTTCAGTACCAATAAACTATTGTTGATATAAACTATTGTTGATAAACGTTAGGAGTCAATGGAACACATTCTTAAAGCTATTCCCATTTAAGAGAACTCACTATTCTATTTTCCATCTCAAATTGTACTCCCACTTTTCCCCCGTTTCGTTCATCCACGCTTACTGGACAGGGTTATAAACTGAGTTCCACATAATAGCAACTATTCTATTGGCAATCATTTAGTATGCCATAACATTAAGGATAAACCCTATTTCTCATGTTCAGAGAGATTTTCTAAACATTCTGCTTCCATAGAAAAAACAAATCTCAATAAAATTAGTTCTCAGTTTAATTTTATAAAGTTAATTATTAGTTATATAAGCTCACACTAATATGTCTTAACCAACCCAGACTTGTGTGTATCAATTCCTTATATAATTGATATGTTTGTCATATTATATGATAAGATCTATTAACTTTCTGAAAACTTTCTAAATGGAAGTTTTCAATTCAAACACTCTTGAGTATCTTACTTTCCAAAGTTCCAGTGAGTCGTAAAATACATTAAACTATTTCATCATGAGCCAACATCTACAAAATTTACAAAGCATAAATAAAAGTCAGAACTAAATATAAACATTTCTGCCATTTATACTCTAAATATTCATTCCTTTCACATTACTATTCTCAAGTGTAATAGACAATTCAAAAACCCAGAACTAACTGCAAATTCTGTCAATATTCCTGTTGCCAATTGAGTTTTAATATTCTCTGAGGAAGAAATTCAAACAGAAAAAAAAAAGAGAAAAAATAAAAAGAGGAAACACTTTTGTTTTAGTTTGCTGAATTGTGACTTAAACCAATACCAGTTTTCAGAATCTAGTATCTATGATGTCATTTAGGGGAAAAATTCTATTAAATATTTTATAATCATATTATTTATGAAATTAGTTTTGTTGCCATATAAATGACTCCAAATGACAATGTAATTACCATAATAAAAAACCTAGGATATCCAATATCTTAGGGTGCTATTGCTTCTCATGCTGTGCTCTTTGTGGAAAAGCAGTAAGTTATCTGTCATGGTAATAAGAACCTATGCATTCTTATTACTGAACTCACCACAAGCTGTTTATCTAAAGTGTGAACCCCATTTTATCTTGATAACTGAGTTACAATGTGAGATAATATGTCTATTAAGAAAATAAGGCACAGAGATGTTGAGCAATTTTCCCCAAGTCACACAGTAAGTAGAGCCAAGATCCAGCACACCCCTAGAGGTTGCATTTCCAATTACACATTCTATCACCGGAGCCCTTCTCTCTTTGGATGAATGAAAGTGTTCAACTTTGACCTTTCAATGAAGAGATGTAAAATGAGACATCAAAGGTTTTTCCAGCCAAAAGAGATTTCAGTATTTTATTGGGCAAATATTTCTGAAGGACCCATTATGTTTGAGGCACTTTCTAGATGTTGGGAATATATCAGCGAACAAAACAAACAAATAAACAAAGAGACAGACCAAAAAAATTCCTGTCTTTCATTAGGTAATAATTTAGAAGGGGGATTGACAAACAAACAAAAATAATAAGTACTATGATAGCATATAAAATTCCTATGGATAAAGAGATAATGAAAAAGGAGATCTACAGTTCTTGAGAAATTATTTTAATTTTAGTGTGGTGGTGGCAGTTTGGGGATCAGGCCAAGTCTCGTGAATATGGTGATATTTGAGCATAAACTTCTACTATGTCTCAGTTTAATATCTTGACCCCTTATTGGCTAAGAACAGGAAGGTCTGGCCTTTATTTTTATTAGCCATGACAACAAAACTTGCACCAGTTGGAAAATATCTAGAGGGGAGGAAAAGAGAACAAAATTTTATTATATTATATTCCTCCCACCTATTCTACTAGCATTCTTACTGTGAAAAAAAATCATATCTGAAATCAGCCAGAGTACCTCTCTGTAGGCCATCTAGGAATAAAAGGGTTAGTTACCACAGCTTGAATCTGGTAACAAGTTATAAGAATGTGAGAGTCCCTATCTGGTGAGTTAGAGTGCTCCCAGTACTGAGAACTAATAATTTTTAGAAATAACGTCAGGAAGTATGAATGAATGCTTTCTGTAGCACTCTCCAAAGTAAATATATTTTCTCCTTATTGTCACCTCAAGCTGAGTGAGTGAACAGGACTTCCCGTACATTATATTATTTTTTCTTCCATATTTTCCAAATTTATGTTCCAACTTCTTGAATTGCACATTATTATCAAAGTGAAAAGAGAAAATGTGCAATAATTTTTAAATGATACATTTAAAAATTTTACTGACACCTTGCACCCAATGGAATTGTTACAAAAATAACGCTAAGTAAAAGTAGTTGGAAATGATTCACTATGTATTATAATCGAGACCTCAAATATATGCATGTTCAGGCTACATATTAAAATGTGACTAGAATGAGGACCTAACATACCTTGATTTGTCATACAGAAACCTGAACATTAATATAATACTAAATGTTAAAAAGTGATATCCACATAAATATTTTCTCCTTTTTAATATACAAGTGTGACTGTTTTGCATAAAAATAAACAAACAGGACTAGCTTGGTTCTTAATCTGGGAATAAATAATTGGACAAATCTGCTTAACAATGGGATGAGTTCAGCTCAGCTCAATTTGAATGAGGGACGAATTTTGGCAGTTGAAATTACCACAATGCAAAACAAAGGCAAGCTTACCTTGATCCTCGAATGGCAAAATTTCAGTGTGTCATGGAGAATTAATGCTGCTGTAGTGTGGTGTCGCCTGTTCATCTGAGGAGCAAGGAGCCTCAGGAATTCAAAGCAAGCCTTGGCTGAAGTGATCACAATGGGACTTAGGACAGACCCAGGAGCCCCCTTCTAGACTTGAATTAACACATACGTTTAAAACAACTGGGTAAAACGTGTTTGTTTCTTGGACTATAGTAAATTTAAAAATACGTTATTCTTGTTCTAAATAATATCAATTCTTACATGGAAAGCATGACCAGATTTGTCTGACGAATAGAATAATAAGAGTGGAATGAAGTGATTCTCTGTCTCTACCTCTTCTGCCTGTGTGTGTGTGTGTGTGTGTGTGTGTGTGTGTGAGAGAGAGAGAGAGAGAGAAAAAAAAACAATACTACAAATCAGTTTGTTCATATTATTAAAGTTGTGAATGCCAAATGATTTCAGAAACACAAGAAGAAGCTGCCAGTATTTTTATTTAATGACATGAAAGGAAAACCTTGTACAGGGACCCTAACATGTATACAGCCTGTATATCACATCTGTTTATAGATTTAGAAATCTATACATCTTCAGCTCCACAATTAATGATGCCAGACAGAACATTCTGGATTTCACTGACCTGGATAAACTGGATTCTTCAATATCAGACTTAACACTCCTTCTGAAAAGAGAAAAAAAAAATCTATCTTTCAAACATATACAGAATATTTAATGCATTAGGATGTTTTCTTCAAGGAGCTAATTTGAAGAAATCTGCCATGAAGTATGATTTATAGTATCTGCTTTGAATAAATGCAAAGGTGGACATTAGTAATATTTCATATTGATAACTAGTCCAGTGCAATTCACTATACTTTAATCCAAAAAAATTGCATTATTTTTTCAATAATTGATTGGAGTAAAGTTTTCTTAAATATAATTTTGTAAAATTTTCAATGTTAAACAATTAAAGTAAAATATTTGCTAAATGTTTTGTGTACATTTTACTGGAAACTTCACAAATTTAATTTCACTTTTAATTAATTTATAAAATATGATATTATTTCAACTTTTTTCAAAGACATGCTCATCTTTTTTTAATCTGTAAAAAATAAAATTTAAAATAAAATATGATATTTCTATATAACCACAAATGGAATTAGGAATGAAAAGAAACTTTTGGTAGATTTGACAAGTGTGATAATATGTTTGTGCCCAGTTTACTGAGTAATTCAACTCCCAGGAATTCAGCCGCAAATAAACTTTCACAAACATGCATTTTTATATTTTCTAGAATGATTGTGGCATTTGTTTCTAGGAATATGACAAAACCTATGTACCCACATGATGCTAGTTAGTTATGTTACTGAAGGATATCCCCCTCAAAAAATCCACCACTAGCTGATGTTAAAAATAAATTACGTACATGCATACATACATGCATGCTGAAGTAAGAACACATCCAGAATTTTTGAAAATGATTTTCAGAGTTTACTTCTCACACTGTTAGAAGCCGGTGCGACTAGCCCCATTTTTTTTTTAATGAATAATTATGTAACAAGTTAGTATTGTTAATAAAATAGTTCATATTGTCTTGAGTTTGAACTGACAGGGGATTTATTTGGTTACATTTTAGTTTGCATGGTAAGAATGGACATAAACTAATTTGGGAGTTCTGAGGTTTTTGTTTTAATAATATATTTTTATAATGTGTATCTAATCGTTCTTGACAGCTTTTGTAAGAAAGCCTCACACACATTATGTACAGTAAGTCTATTAAAGAAAGCCATGATGAAGTAAACTAGACAAGCTTTACTTTCCTCTCCTAAATACCAACAAAACTGAAAAAAAATTAAAAATTAAAACAGTGCTTTTTAGACTTCGCACCATTAGGTAACACATGATTATAATCCCTGTTAAAATGTTTTGATTCATCAAAATCACCTCACTTTATGTAACATGTTTAATTTATTTTGACATTTATTAAATTTTATAAAATATCTTTTTATATTTGACAACAATCAGATCACTAAATAAATGTAAATTGTGTTTTATGATTTTTATTATTCTAACCTCTAGGTAATCTGTCATGTTCAAAGGTAACATTCTTTTCTAAACTGATCATTACATTATGCATTCTATAATACTGCTAAAAATAATAATAAGGTATCTACAAGCAGAGTGCTATACATATTTTTGTGTGAAGATAACCACTATTACAATGCTAGTAGAGGTTTAAATGAACTGTCTTATTTTTGTCTCTTGACATCTGTGACAATCTAATAACTGATTAATATTCTATCTTTGGAAATTTGTACATTGACTGCAGTTTCTAAGAGTTTATATGAACATAGCTAAAGCAATAATGAGCCTGATGTAAATCAAATTCAGCGGGAGCTTTAATTTTTCCTCTAATAACCTTAAAATGCCAACATATATTGTGTAATATATTATAGGAGTATCCAGAGGCAATGCTAAATTTGATGAATCTCAAAATTTTAATGATCTCAACTGTGTTTAACATATTGAAGGATATTGGGATTTATTTATAGCTTCATAATAACTTTGAAATGAAGAAAATTCTGGACTGTACATACTGCTACTTTTTTTTCAATTTAAATGGTAAAAATGTGTGTGCCATATTTATGGCATATTTTCTCACTCCAATTTAAACACCAGAATGTGCTTATGAAACATTGTATTTGCCGGAATATAAAATAGCTATCCAAGATCATCTTGACTTGCTATCATATAAATGGTAGAATATAGCTATTTCTTACCTCCCTTGAGTTGGGATAAATGACAAATGTTTGGCTCATGTATAAAAAATTTAATCTCATTAATTTTCTATATGGACACTATTTTATATAATAAAATTCAATGTCAGTGCTGCCCTTGCTAGTTATATGGAGAAATAAAAGCACTATAATTAGCAATGAGTTTATTTTCTAGCATAGTAGGCAGAAATCTAGCCCCCCGCAGGAAGATAAAAATGGAAAAGCAAATTAAAATGGATTTGAGCCAGGACATTGCTAGATCAATACCTGGCACTCATAGACCTGCTTAGCAAAAGTTCCATGGCTATTCAGCAATCCTGTTACTCCAACCAAATGACCAAATGCTACCTATGCATATTTTCTGAGAAGGCAAAGAATAAAATCAAAAAGGACAAAGATTAAGAATAACTCTTAAGAATTACTCATATTAACATATCTAGAAGCAATTTTGCTATCAATCATATTATTATCTCCCTAACTACACATATAATACATATACATATATATTTATATCTATATATGCTGAACTGAACTTACAAAATTGAAAAAATAAAACTGCTTTTTAGACTTTGCACAATTAGGTAGCATATGGTTATAATCCTTGTGAAAATATTTATATTATTTACATATGTATATGTATAAATTAGAAGTACTTTACAAGAGCTTTTATTTGTACATCTTCAATGGAGATTTTTGTTTCTGAAAATTCATTTCTTTCCTGTATGAATATGCTTCAGCTATGGGTGGGTATGACTCTGTCCCCAGCATTAAGTGTGGCCCTGGTTGGCCTATAAAACTTACATGGTATCTCATCTCATTTTCCATAGTGATTGGTTCAGCTCTGCACAGCATATCTAACTAAAATCTTCAGTGCACATAATTCTCCTGTCCACAGTGAAAGGTACAGTGTTATGTGTATGCAAATAAGCTCATCTCTCCATTATTTTTAATAGACAAAAAGTATATATTGATTATGTACAACATATTTTTTTACGTACAACAGGAAGTTTCAAAACATGTATACGTTGTGGAACTATGTATACATCGTGCTAATTTGAGCTAATCAACATTATGAACTGCCTCACTTGTTTGTCATTTTTTTTTTTTTTGGTGAGAACACATAATATACTCTCAGCAGTTTTCAATAATACCATATATAATTAACTAAAGTCACCATGTTGTACAGTAGAACTCTTGAAGCTATTCTTTCTATCTATTTGAAATTTTTTATCCTTTGACCAATATCCCAACCTCCCCACCCCATCCCATATCCGCTTGTAACCACGATTCTACTCTCTGCATCTACTAATTTGATTTTTTGTTTTCAGATTCCACATGTAGGTGAGATATTGTTCTTTCTCTCTATGGTTTATTTTTCTTAACATAATGCCCTCTAGGTTCACCCATCTTGTTGCAAATGAGAAGATTTTCTTCTTTTTTAAGGCTGAATAGTATTCCCTTGTGTAAATATAACACATTTTCTTCATTCATCTGTTGATGGACACTTAGGTTGATTCCATATCTTGGTAATTATTAATGATTCTACAATAAACATATGAGTGCAGATATCTCTTCACTATGCTGATTTGTTGAAATATATAGCCAGTAGTGGGATTGCTGGGTCATATGATAGTTCTACTTTTAATTATTTGAGGAGCTTCCCCATTGTTTTCCATAATGGCTGTACAATAGTTCTTTCTTACTCATGATTCCACTTTTTTGGTTTCAGTTACCCATGGTCAACCATGGCGTAAAAGTAGTACAGACAGTAATATATTTTGAGACAGTGAGAGTCCATATGCATATAGCTTTTATTATAGCTTATTGTTATCATTGTTCTATTTTATTATTTATTGCTATTAATCTTTTATTATGCCTAATTCCTAAGTTAAACTTTATTATGGATTTGTATGTATTGGGACTAACATAATATGCATCTGTGTTTTTAGGGATGCACTGGGGGTCTTGAAATTTATCCTTTTAGAAGAAAGGGGGACTACTGTGCTAAGTTACATTCCCACCAATAGTGTTCACATCCTCCCCGACACTATCTCTTCTTTTTTTAATAATAGCTATTCATTAATGTTTTAATGAAAGAAAATATCTCTCGTCACTTTATGGGCAGTTATGAGGGATCCTATAGCTGTAATTGAACATAAAGGCAAAGAGGAAAGAGAGATGTAAAAAAAATGGGAAAATTGGCAATATCACTGTTGGTTGGATAAAGCTTATTGAATAGTTTGTAGCCTTCTCTACTTCTGAACTTTTCAGTTACGTGAGCTAGTACATTACCTTTATTCTTAGCCAGTTGAAGTGGGTTTTCTAACAAATGCACCAGAACAATATGTGTGCCATGCCCTTCCTGAGTAAAACTAGTAAGAAAATCATTCTGAACACCTAATGCATATTTTGTGGGCTTCTTCATCTTTTTAAGGCGCCATTCAGTATTGAAAATGACTAGTGAAAATCCTATAACCTGCAATTTTCAGAACAAACTGTCTCACTTACAGCAGTACATTATTATGTGCCTCTTTTCAACATCTAGGCATTGCTTCTAGACCTGAGACCTGCGTTCTTCTGAGATGCTTCTTTAGGTGCCTTATATGGACATTCCCTTGTTAAATTATTTTACTTGGGGAGATACACTTCTGCAACACTCCACCCAATTAGAAAAAAAAACTAGTTGCTTGACTCTAATAGATATTTGAGTTCATTTTCATATTCATCTGTTGTTCAGGTCTTGCCACAGCTCTAAAATATTGTGAGATTTTAAAATTCTTTAACACTTTAGCCTGACCTACCCTCTACTGCTCTACTTGTCTGCTAATTATGTGGGTATAATTGGACATTGAACTTGAATTTGACAATGTCAGAGCATAGCCTTCTCAAAAGTAATGAGAAAGTGGCATATGATATTAGAAAAATTAATTGTGGTGTAGATTTTTCAGAACTTTACATAAATCTACTGATTTTTCTCATTTCAGCTTTAATCCATGAGTTCTGGCATTACCTATATGGAAGTGTCATAGTGGGAGCCAAGAAAAATGATGGGCAATTATTAGATTTAAATTTTTATATCATTGAGCTAGTGTTAAGAAAGGAACATTGTGAGAAGAATTACAATTAAATGTCTGTCTGGATTTTAGAAACTAGATTGATGTTTCCAAACTTAGGAAAAGTGGGCTAGAAAAAGAGGAATTGTACAGCAGAGAAGATATTATATTTAGGTATGATGAAAGGCCCTGGAAATGGAAGCTTCTAATCCAGAACAGCAGTGTGTGTGTGTGTGTGTGTGTGTGTGTGTGTTTTAGGTATGATGAAAGGCCCTGGAAATCAAGCTTCTAATCCAGAACAGCAGTGTGTGTGTGTGTGTGTGTGTGTGTGTGTGTGTGTGTGTGTGTGTATGTATGTGTGTCTGAGAGACCAATTCAGAGAAAGAGGCAGAGAAACCTCCAGAAACAGACAGAAGCAGACAGAAAGACAGACAATAGGAACTTCAGCACTCCATTTAAGTTAAATATTCATCATTAAGTAGAAGGGGCCTGTGCCTCACTCTCTTAGTGAAGTGAAGGAGGGAATCTCATATAATGACTTGTTCCTTAGCCCAACATAAAAGTAGAAATAACGGCATAACTTATGTAGTCATAATAAGTCAGAGAGAGCCCTTATGTTTTTCTCTGAAACTAAATGCATAAAAGAGCATCTGTGAGGGATATGGAAGAGTTTGTTGATGGCCTAAAGATAAAAAACAAACAAACAAAAAAACCCGTTTAACTATGAAGAGTATATGGCAGTCACTGTAAAAGAGCAGATTTCACTAGGCGCGGTGGCTCACGCCTGTAATCCTAGCACTTTGGGAGGCCGAGGCGGGTGAATAACATGAGGTTGGGAGTTACAGCCCAGCCTGGCCAACATGGCAAAACCTCATCTCTACAAAAATACAAAAATTAACCAGGCATGGTGGTGTGCGCCTTTAATCCCAGATACTCAGGAGGCTGAGGTGGAAGAATCGCTTGGATCCGGGAGGCGGAAGTTGCAGTGAGCCGAGTTCGCACCATCGCACTCCAGCATGGGCGACAGAGCGAGACTCCCTCTCAAACAAAACAAAACAAAACAAACAAAACAAAACAAAACAAACAAAAAACAGATTTCAGGAATGTTCTTAGTCTCTAGGTCTCTGCACCCGTCCATGATAATATTCATACCTAGGCTGGCTCCCTATGGTATATAAAAACACCAAACAAAGAAAGAGTATCCAGCCCTCACATTATACCAGGCTTAGCAGAAAGTGGACATTAAAAGAAAAAAAGAAGAGAGAAGCAAAAACCAGTGTACCAGAATTCTAAGCAAAGGCAGGCATTTGTTGTGCTGTCACTAGCATATGTGATTTTCCCAGCTCAGACTGAATCACAAGGGTGACTGTAAAAAATAAAATGCATTAAGCATGATAATCTCATTTTTCATGAAATACTTAGGAAAATTTCCATGGATGGACTTGAAAGATACCAACATAACACTACTATTTTTTCACCTCTCTCATGAAAACAAATGCAATTAATACATTTTGACTGTTACTATCTTAGTTCAATTCTGATTCATGTGGACATACCCCACATAAATACTTTAATGTAATTACAAAATAAATAAAATATGCATACACTCAAAAGTTCTTATAAGAAATATATCTAAAATTTTAATAATTGTAATATTACTACTGAATAGCCTAGAGACATCTGTTCATTAAACATGCCTAACACGACGCAAGAGAGATATGACTGGGTTTCTGCATTGTTAATATGTTCTTAATCAAAAGCAGTAATAAATGGATCACCTTGTTGTCACCAGTTGTTTCTGTGCCCATTTCTTCCTCCAAAATGAGTGTGAGTATGGGAGAGGTAGAATAAGATGAATCTCCCAAGGAAACTAACTAAAAGTATATGTGTCATATCTGCACATTCTTTAGTATTGTTTTATGTAAAGCATTACAGAGATGCAGGAAAACACTCAGCTGATGCAAATATCTTGGTGCCCCATAATGTTTTACTTTAAAAATGTTCCAAGACTAGGACTAGGATAAAGAAAAGAAGTGATCTGTTTCATTGAACACGTGCTCTGATGGAGTTTTCAAGAAATCGCAAGGTTCACAGAGCCTTTTGGAAGACATTAAAGAGAAATAGGAAATGAGAAACTTACTTACAATAAAGGATGCGAAAGGCAATATAGCATAAGTGGAGAGACAAAGAGCAGCACAGTAATTAAGAAGAAGCACTCACAGGTTTCCTGAGTCCAAATCTTTGCTCCATCCATTAATGACTGTGTGACTTTGAGTCAGTTACCATTACCTTCCTTTTTCATTCTTAAATGGTATGCAGTAATAACTACCACTTAAGTTGGTTTGTAGGAAATGGTGTCGTAAACATGGGTAGAGCCTAGGATTGTGGTTGACACATAAGGTGGGTAAAAATATTTAGTATTAATATTTAAGTTAATGGGGATAAAAATCAGGCAAATGTTTATGTTTTGACTTTGCGGTTTACTAGACGTGTATACCTAGTATAAACTCATGTGATTTTTTTTCATGCTTATTTTCTCAATTTGTAAAGTCTGGATAATAATATAATAGATATCCTCATTGCTTGATGCTTACATTGCAAATTTAGTACATTACTTGAAAATTACACATAATCAGGATTACCCTAAAAAACCCCAATTTCTCTTGAAGTTCTCTAGACATGTATCAGTACATCCAAAATGCAATTTTCTCCTTCACTATTAAGAATTCAGCTGAATACTGAAGCATTAATATTTTTGAAAATATTAATAATTCATTAAGCAGCCTGTTGCATAGTCATACCATACAACAGCATAACATTCTTTAAACACTCTAATCACACACTGTCTTGAGAATTGATAGTTGAATTTGGATGAGCGTAAAAATAATGGGATCCCATTTTGTAAGTATATCTATTGTGTTTGTTTTTGTTTTTGTTTTCAAAATCTTTCTTTTTTTAATTAATTAATTAATTATTATTATACTTTAAGTTTTAGGGTACATGGGCACAATGTGCAGATTAGTTACCTATGTATACATGTGCTATGCTGGTGCGCTGCACCCACTAACTCGTCATCTAGCATTAGGTATATCTCCCAATGCTATCCCTCCCCCCTACCCCCACCCCACAACAGTCCCCAGAGTGTGATGTTCCCCTTCCTGTCTCCATGTGTTCTCATTGTTCAATTCCCACCTATGAGTGAGAATATGCGGTGTTTGGTTTTTTGTTCTTGCGATAGTTTACTGAGAATGATGATTTCCAATTTCATCCATGTCCCTACAAAGGACATGAGCTCATCATTTTTTATGGCTGCATAGTATTCCATGGTGTATATGTGCCACATTTTCTTAATCCAGTCTATCATCGTTGGACATTTGGGTTGGTTTCAAGTCTTTGCTATTGTGAATAATGCCGCAATAAACATATGTGTGCATATGTCTTTATAGCAGCATGATTTATAGTCCTTTGGGTATATACCCAATAATGGGATGGCTGGGTCAAATGGTATATCTATTGTAAATAATTTGGGAGAAAAGCGTATTAGTCCATTCTCATGCTGCTAATAAAGACATACCTGAGACTGGGTAATTTATAAAGGAAAGAGGTTTAATTGACTCACAGTTCAGCCTCACTGGGTAGGCCTCAGAAAACTTAAAATCATGGCAAAAGTGGAAGCAAACACATCCTTCGTCACATGGAGGCAGCAAGGAGAAGTGCCTAGCGAAAGAGGTAAAGGCCCCTCATAAAACCATCAGATCTCATGAGAACTCACTCACTATTACAAGAACAGCATGAGGGTAACTGTGCTTGTGATTAAATTGCCTCTTACTGGTTCCCTCCCACAACACATAGGGATAATGGGAACTACAATTCAAGATGAGATTTGGTTGGGGACACAGCCAAATCATACCATTAAGCAAGAAAAATCTAAAAAGTTTCAATCCATTGAGTCTTCAAGATAGTTCCCCACTTGCAGTAATAACTTCAGGATATGTTGGTGGAAAAAAAATAATAGAAGGAGAAAATATAAGGATACAGTAAAAAATAATTGTAGTCTTGATTCATTGAAAACATTCCAAAAATAAAAACATGAGTCATAAGTAGGTCAGTTTTGAACAATAAAATCTCACTAAAAATTACTTAGCATAAAAAGTTCTTTTCTTATCAAGTTTAAACAATACTTTTAAATTAAATATATTTCAAGCAAAGTAACTACATGTAGAGATAAATTATTTTCTCAAAAATAGAATGTAAATGATAGATTTTTATCATAACACATTATTATTTAACTTTATTACAAATACGTTATAACTAATAAGATAATAATGGCTGTATACACATTAAATTATTGAAGACTGGTTTTTATTAATTTTTATGAACAATAGTTTTATACTGTTAGAGTGTGAAAATTACAAAATTTATTTAATAGAGCTACTACTAACTTGGTACATTTGCTGTTGTATACAATATATATTAAGATATCCAATATTCACTTATGGTTCAATTACAATGTATATATTGTGTGTATGTGTGAATGTATACTTAAAAGTACCAACATATATTACACATAGAAAATTACTAGTTATTGACTCATACCATTTGACTATACCATCCTTTCTCTTCATCTCATTCATAGCATCTAGCAAAGGCAGTTTGCTCCAGCTCATGTGTTAACACAATTGGCACTTAGCTAATAGTCTTTGTTTCCATCTCAGGTCCTGGTACAATCCTGAATAATTATAATATGCAGATGCATATTCCTTTCAATTTCCTAGACTGCCAATTTCTTTCTGTATTCATCTCTAATAAATTGTTTTTTAATCTGTATAAGCCCCCCTTCCCATGATTTTTTGGACCTTATCAGCTGTATTTTTTATGTCCAACATAATTAATTTACACATGGTTTTTTTCTATAATGTATAGTATGAAAAATACTGTTTTAAAAGTCCTTTAAATTTCATTGGGATCTTCACTGAATTGGGTCTACTACTTTTTCTTGGTACCGTCAACTGTCCTTTTCTCTCTCATAAAATCACCTACACTCTCTAAACTGGATTATTTTAAGCTGGCCTGAAACATGGTTTCTCTCCACTTTTTTAAAAAGAAATTTTCCAACACAATCTCGTGTATTTGTCCACATCCTATTTAAAATATATATATTATAAAACAGTCTCTATGTTCACCATTCTACCAAAAAACTTCCAAGTTCACCAATGCACTGGGTTATGCTATGTTCAATTCACATTTTTAAAGAACTCATCAGACACTTGAGCAGAATCTAGTGCTCTCTCCATGGTTTTTCATAGCATGACACACTTAGGCTTATATCTAGTTCTCTGGCAATTTTTTCTATGTCTTTATTGCAAACTAATATGATCATTAAATATTGGCATTGCTCAATGACCAAACCAATGTCTTAGTTTTTTTGTTTGCTTTTGTTTTGTTTTGTTTGTCATACTATGTGATATCCTTAGGGATGTTATCATACAGTATTCACTTGGACCAATCTGCATCATCCCCATGAGACTCAGAAGAGGAGGAGAGCTGATGCAACCGTAAAGCTCATGCGGCTTGCTGAATTAGAAGAAATCTAATTCCTATCTCTTACCCAGGAGTCTTCCGTGGTCTGCCAGTATTCATGAAACTGTGACAGGCTAACATATTTTCTGGCAACTAAGGTGAACATCTCACACGTTTCGTAGTTTTTGGGAAAAATACATAAAGTAATAATCAAAGCAACTTCCTGGAACATATGACTGGAAAGTTTTGCCTATCTGTAATTATTTTAAATATTGTCTATATAGATATGAAGAAAAAATACACACACACACACACACCACACTTAGAATAACAAAACATTCGTTGAATTTGAAGTAGGTAGAAGTACCTGGAGTAAGAACCACATTTTTTTTCACTTACAGTATTTCTGAGAGCTTAATAACTTAATTACACATAGGAAAGAGCATATATTTCACATACATTATATATGTATATAGGTAATTTGCAAAGATTAAACTAGTTGCTTCTAATTTCTTTCAACTAAAAGCCATTTGTTAGAAAGCACAGTAGGCAAACAATGTTACTCCAAAAGTGCATAAAATTTTATACAATAAACAGAGGTAGTATTTTATTTTTCTAATTTATAAATTTATAAATCAATTGAGCTGAGGATGCAAAACATACATAATAGTAAAATTGATAGTGCTGTAAAATAAATGGTCAGTTGTGTTACATGTATAGACTAAGAAAGCTTGAAATTATTATTTCTAGCATGAAAGTCTAGAAGAATCTTTCTTGGTCAGGTGGGTTTGAATCATCTGATCTGTGGTCATGCTGACCTGTATTTATTTGCATAGTTCACCTATTTGTATACATGATGTGTAATAGCACATATATTCATTACAAGGTTTTGTTTGTATATTTAGTATACTTAACCTGCCTTACTGTTATGCATGTTATATTGATGAAACATAACATGTTTGTTTAAACTTATATTGATTTTTAAATCAACACTGATTTTGAACAGAGCTTTCCTCACGAGCTTCAACTTAATTTATATTGATTTTTTTGACTTTGTGATGTACAGCAACTTGTATTTTTCCTATTATAGACCAAAGAAATAAAATGTATTCAATATGTAATGTTATTTGCAATTTAACTATAACCAATTTTTGATTTCCCAAATTAATTCTTAACATTTATATAAAATTACATTTTAGACAATTTTAAAATATTAGTATTTGCAATCTATTTATAGATGCTGAACTTCGTCAGAAAGGGAGCCTGGCAGTCTGGCTAACTTTAAAAAAATATGGGGCTAAACATTAACTCTATGAAGCTATGGATATAAATCAAGCCTTATTCCAAAATTAAAATTTAGATGTGATTTATAATTGATAATAAAGATAATACAACCAAAATTGCATCTCATTGCCCTCCACACACTTGAAAACTCCATATTCCGTTTTCTATAAAATTCCTACTTCATTGCTTAAGATAATCTGAAATTACCAATATAAAGAGCTGGAGTCAAAGATTGTTGCTAGTAAAAATAGTATTTATTTATTTTTGTAACATTTTATTTGATCTGTTCAATCTGAGACAATTATTAGAAATTGTGTATATGTGAGAGAATTTATTATACATTGAATGATTAGTTAAATTAAAATGGTA
Organism: Pan troglodytes; assembly: GCF_028858775.2. Taxonomy (NCBI): domain Eukaryota; kingdom Metazoa; phylum Chordata; class Mammalia; order Primates; family Hominidae; genus Pan; species Pan troglodytes. The sequence continues at coordinate 94,712,036 of NC_072412.2, read as the reverse complement.
TTTGTGCTCTCAGATTTTGCAGTTTAGTGGTAGAGATAAATTTAAACAATGTTTCATTGTATTAAGTAAAACAAAAATGTAAAGTTTTAAGTGTGATAAGTGATGAGAGAAGAATAAGTATATTTGTTGTTAAATAAATATCACATAAATAATTTGGTTTAGATCATGGGTTTAAATTCAGATGCTCAAATTCTGCAGAAATCTTCCTCCAGTACTGTAATGTGTGGATCTCATTTTAAGTAGCTATTGATGAAGGAGAAAGGGGTATTGATTCCAAATAGAGGGAATAGCATGAAATATCACTGCAATGGGTTTGGGTGTTCCTGCATGTACGTAGTCACTATGTTTTTAAAAGTAAAGAATGACTTGGAAGAGCCCAAAACTGAGTGATGGGAGATTGATTTTAGAGTTATTTTTGCAAATCAGTTAAGCAATGGTGGTAGCTTGGATATGGAGTGAAGTTAATAGAAACGAATGGTGTGTGTCTGTTTGCATGCACATCGATGCCTGTGCATGGGTGAGTGTATGTATCAAAATAAGACAGGGAAACTGATCATTAGACATGGACGGTGACAGAGAAAGAAAATTAAAATTGAATTGCTAAGGTTAAGGTTTGCCTAACTGAATATTTAGCAGGGCTGTAAACTGAACTGGAGAAAGTAAATAAACTTGAACAGGGATGATTATGAGTTTTGTCTTTGGAAATTCTTGGTTGGAATTTTTGTTTGTTTGTTTTGAGACTTCAAGAGACCTATAAGTTCACAACCACTTATTTCACTTTTGGAAGTTAGAAATTCCCGGAAAATCAAATGAATTTTTCCTAAAAAAATTGTAGAAATTTATTTGGCAGCAAAAAGCTGATTTAAACTACATGAGGCTCTACAGGATTTTTGTTGTTGTTTTTGTTGTGTATTTTGTAATTAAGCTGACTTAATGCAAATATTTACAAATTTGGAGTTTTTCCATGTGACAGTTGTAATGTTTCATAACACCTCATGTATAGGTCTTTTTAAAATCCAAAAACTATCTATTTTTTAAGCACAAAGAGCACCAATTGTTTCAGATAAAGGACATAATCCACATAGCATAACAGTTGTGTTTGCAGCTCTGGAGCATAAATACAAAAGCAAGGCTGTAGGAACAAACTTGTGATTTATGTGCCACAGGCAGGGAAGGGCACATGGAATAGCAAGAAAACAAGATTAAATATAAAGAATTGCAGAACCACAAGCTCTAAAGCCTTATTAGAGAAGAATAATACTGCAGAGAAAATTAAAGGGGGTAGTCAGACTGGCAAGAAAAGTATCAGTAAAGAGGAGTTTGCAAAAGAGAAATAAATTGTTGCAACATGAAGGGAATAGTTCATTTTTTAAACTGGATTACTACCTTTTTGCTATTGAGCTGTAAGAGTTCCTTGTATATTTTGGTTATTAAGCCCTTAACAGATATATGGTTTGCAATATTTTCCTCTATTCTTTATGTTGCTTTTACGCTCCATTAATTGCTTCTTTTTTTGTTTAGTAAATTTTTATTTTCCTGTAGTCCCACTTGTCCATTTTCACTTCTGTTATCTGTATTTTTGGTGTCATATCCAAGAAATTATTGCCAAGATCAATATCATTAGTTTTTTGTTTTTGTTTTTGTTTTCCCCTGTGATTTCCAACAGGTGTATGAAAAGATGGTCAACATCACTGTATTAGTCCATTTTCAAGTTACTGATAAAGACGTATCTAAGACTGGGCAATTTACAAAAGAAAGAGGTTTAATGGACTCACAGTTCCATGTGCTGAGGAGGCCTCACAATCATGCTGGAAGCTGAAAGGCATATCTCACATGGCGGCAGACAAGAGACGACAGCTTCTGCAGTTAAACTGCCCTTTATAAAACCATCGGAGCTCACGAGACTTATGCACTATCATGATAATAGCACGGGAAAGACTGACCCTTTTGATTCAATTATCTCCAACCAGATCCCTTTCGCAATATGTGGGAATTATGCAAGCTACAATTCAAGATGAGATTTGGGTGGGGACACAGCCAAACTGTGTCAATCACTAATCATCAGGGAAATGCAAATCAAAACCACAACATCACCTCACACCTGTTAGGACAGTTATTACATATATGTGACATATATTTACATATATTTTAAATGTATACAGATCCAAATATACATAAACATATATATAGTTACATATAGACACATATATATGTGTATATAGACACGTGTGTGTGTGTTTATATATATACACACACACACATATATATATGAATATATGTAACAGAAAAACAGACAAATGTTGGCCAGGATGTGGAACCATTGTACACTGTTTGTGGAAATGCAAACTGGTACAGCCACAGTGGAAAACAGTATGGAGGTTCCTTAAAAAAATAAAAATTGAACTACCATACAATCCAGCAATACCACTGAAGTGTTATTTTCCAAAATAGTTCAAATCAGGATCTCAAAGAGAAATTATAACCCTCATGTTAAAGACAGCACTATTCACAAGCACCAAGGATGTGGAAACAATCTGAATGTCCATTTTTAACATCATATCTATATGCAATGAAACGTTATTCACTCTTTAAAAAGAAAGAAATCTTGCCATGTGCAACAACATGAGTGAAGCTTGAGCACTTTAAGCTAAGTGAAATAAGACTGCCACAGAAAAAATGCTGCATGATTCCACTTATATGAGGCATCTAAAATAGTCAAACTTCTATAAGTAGAGAGTTAAATGGTGGTTGCAAGCGTTGACAAGAAAAGAGGAAACAGGAAGTTGCCAAACATTGGGCATAAAGTTTCAGTTATGTAAGAGGAAACAAGTTCTAGAAATGTGCTGTACAACATTGTGTCTCGAGCTAATGCTGTACACATATTGAATACTTAAAAATCTGTTAAGAGAGTACATCTTGTATTGGTAATTGTTCTTATCACAGCAAAATTAAAAAGTAAGAAAAAAGGAATAGTCAGCACAGTTTTATATTGGTTGGAAGTCAAGGAATTGAGGATTTTGAAATGTATGATGAGGTAACAATTATTAGCTCGATGAAAGCCAGTTCAGGGTAGTGATGAGAAATGAGGCATACTGGCAGTATGAATGGCAAGATAATAATTTAATATTTTAATGTGAACAATATCCATAAAGACCTCACAGTGCAAAATTTTCTTTCTCAAGTCTAGCTTGCTTCCTGTCCAAGTCTAGCTTGCTTCTTGTTCCTCTCTGGGACAGGGAGCAAGCTAGACTTGAGGAAAAAATTTTGTCATGTTATACAATTGTATTGTAGAATTAAAGGAATCAAAATGACTTCTTTTGTTATCATTAGCATTGTGATGACAGCAAATGTTTTCAATGTATTTAACTAAGACAACTTTAACTATTTTTCAATTGAATTTTTACTACAAAATTTACCATAATGAAAGATATGCCTCCTTTAAGGATTAAAAAACCTAAATCTCATAAATAATCATTAATTTTACTGCAGTGGTGAGGTGTGCATTTAAATTAAGGTCTGTTTAAATCTAATATAAATATTCTCCCACTAAATACACTGCATTTCTTTTAGACCTCAAGCATGTGCTGCTATTGATATGTATATAATATACAAAAAATAATTACAAATATTGTATTGCTATTTTACAAAGCATATTATTTCTGCAATTTCTGGCTATATCATAACTTAGATAATCCTCCAGGGATTTATAGTAATCTTTTCATACTGTTAGTTGTTGAAATGAATATCACAGCATCATTGTAAACTATATTTAAAATTTGTTACAGTCTAAAATTATAAAGTATTTTGGATTAAATAATTGTGTATACTACCAGAGAAATATAGTTATTGCATATTTAATGAAGATATTTTCAAAAAGAGTTTTTTAAACATCGTAGCCTTTCCTGAAGCTGGCTATTTGATTGGGGAATATATATACATAGACACACGCATATATATGAAGATATATTTAAAATAAAATAAGTTAAACGGAAAATATGTTAATACTTTTCGTTCTGTTTGGATCAGTATAACCAAGACATTTAATTAATATAACTCCAGCTTCCCCAGGTAATAATTAACTTTAGTCTTTTTGGAGCACTAACATTATAAAATGATGAGAAATGTTGAAATAGTAAAATTGCATTATATTTAAATGTCTTTATTGATATTTTCAGCACTTTAAAAAAATTAGTAAGTCTTATTTTTCACTGTGAAATTTATTAAATTGTATATGTTTTTAGTTCAACCCCTCTTAAAAAGCATCATCAGGGATTTTGTTGTTTTGGTTTAGCAATGATAAAATACTTTTTGTGTGTAGTGATTCTATTCATTTTTTAACAAAGAAGGAATACAGTAAGTATTCTACTATCCTTTGTTATTTTTAGTTTTTTTTACATTGACAGATAAATGTATTTACCATGTATAACATGATGTTTTGAAGTATATATACTTTGTTGAATAACTACATCTAGCTAATTAATATATGCATTATCTCACATGGCTATCCCTTTTGTGATAAGAACACTTTACGTCCACCCTCAGTATCTTTTAAGAATACAATATATTATTAACTATAGTTACCATCTTTTAAAATATATCTCTTGAGTTTATTTCTACCATCTAAATGAATTTTTTTGATTTTTTGACCAACATCTTCTCTATCTTGCTCCCAACCATCCCATACCCTGGTAGCTACCTACCATTCTATTATTTACGTCTATGAGATCAACTAGTTTAGATTTCACATGTTAAGTCAAGATTAGCCTAAAATTCCTCCTTACCAATTTAAGTTTGGCCTAAAGGTTTTTCTGTACATTGTGAACTATAACCTAAATGGAGTTGTATACAGACTGTATTCCACTCCTGTGCCAATTACTGAGTTTTAGCCAATCAAAGGTAGCCAGTTGCTCAAATCATGTTCAAATAAGGCAAATGCTGAGCTGTAAGCAATCCAGCTGTTTCTGTACCTCACTTCCATTTTCGTCACATTCCTTTTTCTGTCGGTAAATTTTCTTCTACCATGTAGCTGCACTGGAGTCTCAGAGCTTACTCAGCCTCTGGAGACTGCTGGATTTGTGAATTGTTATTCACTCAATTAACTCTTTTAAATTTAATTTGGCTAAAGTTGTTTCTTTTAACACACATTTGAGTGAAATCATGCAACATTTTTCTTTCTCTGCTTACCTTATTTCACTCAGCATAATGTTTTCCAGGTTCATTCATGTTGCAAATGACAGGATTTTGATATTTTTTATGGCCGTTTATTATTCCATTTTGTATATATTCCATGTTTTCTTTATCCACTCAGCCACTGATGGACATTTGGACTGATTCCATGTCTTGGCTATGGAGAATAAAAATGCAGTTAACATGAGAGTGTACATGTCTCTTTAAAATATTGACTTTATTTCCCTTAAATACATGCCCAGTACTGAGAGATTGCTAGATAATATGATAGTTCTATCTTTAATTTTTTTTTTTTTTTTTTTTTGAGACAGAGTCTTGCTCCGTACCCCAGGCTGGAGTGCAGTGGCGTGATCTCGGCTCACTGCAAGCTCCGACTCCCGGGTTCATGCCATTCTCCTGCCTCAGCCTCCCGAGTAGCTGGGACTACAGGTGCCCGCCACCACGCCCGGCTAATTTTTGTATTTTTAATAGAGACGGGGTTTCACCGTGTCAGCCAGGATGGTCTCGATCTACTGACTTCGTGATCCGCCCGCCTCGGCCTCCCAAAGTGCTGGGATTACAGGCGTGAGCCACTGCACCCAGCTAGTTCTATCTTTAATTCTTTTGAGAAACTGTCATATAGGTTTTAATAATGGCGGCTCTAATTTCTATTCCTACTAACGATGTGCAAGGGTTTCCTTTTCTCCAAATTCTAACCAATATTCTTCGTTTCTTAAAAAAAATTTGTGTCAGCATTTTTGTTATGTTTGTCAGTAAACCATATTCTTAAAATACATTTTTACAAATGTAGTCTCATAAGTATTAACAGATTTTAAAATCTGGAAATTATTTTAATAAGATTTTAAAAATCTGAGCATTTAAAAAAATTTGAGCATATATATGTGTGTGTATATATATATGTATATATACACTGTGATGTATATACACATCACAGTGACTTCAGTGGAATCTGAGTCCTAGGCTTTTGCATACATTTACAAAAAAAATATTGCGATAGTTGTTTTTTTATTTTTCCATTTTTTGAGATAGAGTCTCACTGTGTATCCCAGCCTGGAGTGCAGTGGGGCGAATTTGGCTCATTGCCACCTGTGCCTACTGGACTCAAGCAATCCTTCCACCTCAGCCTCACAAGTAGCTGGGACTACAGGCACACACCACCATACTCCCAGGCTCATGTTACCTGCCTGCCTCGGCCTCCCAAAGTGCTGGGATTACAAGTGTGAGCCACTGCACCTTGCCTATTTTTCCAATTTTTCCAATTTTATAAAAAGAGTCCAAATTTTTAAAAATGATACTAAATAGATTATGTGTCATACATCATCATTAGTAATAAAAATTATAAATAATATTTATAATTAATAACCATTGTGGATGTGTGACCAGAGGTGTTTGTGATATTTGGATTATATAATTAAATAGAACATATTTCTCACAGATGTGTTCAAACCTCTGCTCATAGCTTACTCCTCTATCCATATTCTTCATCTCTTTGGTATTCCAGTTCTCTTTCATTTTCTACAGATTCATATATTTTTGAACCTTTATTTGTAAGATTACTTCTCACAGAAAAAAGAAACTACTTTAAATGCACATTTCTCTCTTGCTCCCTTTCCTTTATAATTTTATTTTACTTTTGTATTTATGTTGTTCTCAGGAAGTCATTTTTGATCCCTTTCTATATTTCCTTTTTCTGTCTTGAAAAAGTGACCAAAATTATCCTTAATTTAACTTTTATCTTCTCTCAATTGAAATATAGATTCTCCTCTCCTTATTGCATTATTGTTACATCGAATGACTCTTTTTTTTTTCAAGTTAACTTAGGTTTCTATTTTTATTTTTATTATTATTATTATTTATTTATTTATTTTAATTATACTTTAAGTTTCAGGGTACATGTGAACATTGTGCAGGTTAGTTACATATGTATACATGTGCCATGCTGGTGCGCTGCACCCAATAACTCGTCATCTAGCATTAGGTATATCTCCCAATGCTATCTCTCCCCCCTACCCCCACCACACAACAGTCCCCAGAGTGTGATATTCCCCTTCCTGTCTCCATGTGATCTCATTGTTCAATTCCCACTTATGAGTGAGAATATGCGGTGTTTGGTTTTTTGTTCTTGCGATAGTTTACTAAGAATGATGATTTCCAATTTCATCCATGTCCCTACAAAGGACATGAGCTCATCATTTTTTACGGCTGCATAGTATTCCATGGTATATATGTGCCACATTTTCTTAATCCAGTCTATCATTGTTGGACATTTGGGTTGGTTCCAAGTCTTTGCTATTGTGAATAATGCCGCAATAAACATACGTGTGCATGTGTCTTTATAGCAGCATGATTTATAGTCCTTTGGGTATATACCCAATAATGGGATGGCTGGGTCAAATGGTATTTCTAGTTCTAGATCCCTGAGCAATCGCCACACTGACTTCCACAATGGTTGAACTAGTTTACAGTCCCACCAACAGTGTAAAAGTGTTCCTATTTCTCCACATCCTCTCCAGCACCTGTTGTTTCCTGACTTTTTAATGATTGCCATTCTAACTGGTGTGAGATGGTATCTCATTGTGGTTTTGATTTGCATTTCTCTGATGGCCAGTGATGATGAGCATTTTTTCATGTGTTTTTTGGCTGCATAAATGTCTTCTTTTGAGCAGTGTCTATTCATGTCCTTCGCCCACTTTTTGATGGGGTTGTTTGTTTTTTTCTTGTAAATTTGTTTGAGTTCATTGTAGATTCTGGATATTAGCCCTTTGTCAGATGAGTAGGTTGTGAAAACTTTCTCCCATTTTGTAGGTTGCCTGTTCACTCTGATGGTAGTTTCTTTTGCTGTGCAGAAGCTCTTGAGTTTAATTAGATCCCATTTGTCAATTTTGTCTTTTGTTGCCATTGCTTTTGGTGTTTTGGACATGAAGTCCTTGCCCATGCCTATGTCCTGAATGGTAATGCCTAGGTTTTCTTCTAGGGTTTTTATGGTTTTAGGTAGAATGTTTAAGTCTTTAATCCATCTTGAATTGATTTTTGTATAAGGTGTAAGGAAGGGATCCAGTTTCAGCTTTCTACATATGGCTAGCCAGTTTTCCCAGCACCATTTATTAAATAGGGAATCCTTTCCCCATTGCTTGTTTTTCTCAGGTTTGTCAAAGATCAGATAGTTGTAGATATGAGGCATTATTTCTGAGGGCTCTGTTCTGTTCCATTGATCTATATCTGTTTTGGTACCAGTACCATGCTGTTTTGGTTACTGTAGCCTTGCAGTATAGTTTGAAGTCAGGTAGTGTGATGCCTCCAGCTTTGTTCTTTTGGCTTAGGATTGCCTTGGCAATCTTCCATTTGTCTGTATCCTCTTTTATTTCCTTGAGCAGTGGTTTGTAGTTTTCCTTGAAGAGGTCCTTCACATCCCTTGTAAGTTGGATTCCTAGGTATTTTATTCTCTTTGAAGCAATTGTGAATGGGAGTTCACTCATGATTTGGCTCTCTGTTTGTCTGTTGTTGGTGTATAAGAATGCTTGTGATATTTGTACATTGATTTTGTATCCTGAGACTTTGCTGAAGTTGCTTATCAGCTTAAGGAAATTTTGGGCTGAGACAATGGGGTTTTCTAGATATACAATCATGTCATCTGCAAACAGGGACAATTTGACTTCCTCTTTTCCTAATTGAATACCCTTTATTTCCTTCTCCTGCCTAATTGCCCTGGCCAGAACTTCCAACAATATGTTGAATAGGAGTGGTGAGAGAGGGCATCCCTGTCTCATGCCAGTTTTCAAAGGGAATGCTTCCAGTTTTTGTCCATTCAGTATGATATTGGCTGTGGGTTTGTCATAGATAGCTCTTATTATTTTGAAATACGTCCCATCAATACCTAATTTATTGAGAGTTTTTAGCATGAAGGGTTGTTGAATTTTGTCAAAGGCTTTTTCTGCATCTATTGAGATAATCATGTGGTTTTTGTCTTTGGCTCTGTTTATATGCTGGATTACATTTATTGATTTGCGTATATTGAACCAGCCTTGCATCCCAGGGATGAAGCCCACTTGATCATGGTGGATAAGCTTTTTGATGTGCTGCTGGATTCGGTTTGCCAGTATTGTATTGAGGATTTTTGCATCAATGTTCATCAAGGATATTTGTCTAAAATTCTCTTTTTCGGTTGTGTCTCTGCCCGGCTTTGGTATCAGAATGATGCTGACCTCATAAAATGAGTTAGGGAGGATTCCCTCTTTTTCTATTGATTGGAATAGTTTCAGAAGGAATGGTACCAGTTCCTCCTTGTACCTCTGGTAGAATTCGGCTGTGAATCCATCTGGTCCTGGACTCATTTTGGTTGGTAAACTATTGATTATTGCCACAATTTCAGCTCCTGTTATTGGTCTATTCAGAGATTCAACTTCTTCCTGGTTTAGTCTTGGGAGAGTGTATGTGTCGAGGAATTTATCCATTTCTTCTAGATTTTCTAGTTTATTTGCATAGAGGTGTTTGTAGTATTCTCTGATGGTAGTTTGAATTTCTGTGGGATCGGTGGTGATATCCCCTTTACCATTTTTTATTGTGTCTATTTGATTCTTCTCTCTTTTTTTCTTTCTTAGTCTTGCTAGCGGTCTATCAATTTTATTGATCCTTTCAAAAAACCTGCTCCTGGATTCATTGATTTTTTGAAGGCTTTTTTGTGTCTCTATTTCCTTCAGTTCTGCTCTGATTTTACTTATTTCTTGCCTTCTGCTAGCTTTTGAATGTGTTTGCTCTTGCTTTTCTAGTTCTTTTAATTGTGATGTTAGGGTGTCAATTTTGGATTTTTCCTGCTTTCTCTTGTGGGCATTTAGTGCTAAAAATTTCCCTCTACACACTGCTTTGAATGTGTCCCAGAGATTCTGGTATGTTGTGTCTTTGTTCTCATTGGTTTCAAAGAACATCTTTATTTCTGCCTTCATTTCGTTATGTACCCAGTAGTTATTCAGGAGCAGGTTGTTCAGTTTCCATGTAGTTGAGCGGTTTTGAGTGAGATTCTTAATCCTGAGTTCTAGTTTGATTGCACTGTGGTCTGAGAGATAGTTTGTTATAATCTCTGTTCTTTTACATTTGCTGAGGAGAGCTTTACTTCCAAGTATGTGGTCAATTTTGGAATAGGTGTGGTGTGGTGCTGAAAAAAATGTATATTCTGTTGATTTGGGGTGGAGAGTTCTGTAGATGTCTATTAGGTCCGCTTGGTGCAGAGCTGAGTTCAATTCCTGGGTATCCTTGTTGACTTTCTGTCTCGTTGATCTGTCTAATGTTGACAGTGGGGTGTTAAAGTCTCCCATTATTAATGTGTGGGAGTCTAAGTCTCTTTGTAGGTCACTCAGGACTTGCTTTATGAATCTTGGTGCTCCTGTATTGGGTGCATATATATTTAGGATAGTTAGCTCTTCTTGTTGAATTGATCCCTTTACTATTATGTAATGGCCTTCTTTGTCTCTTTTGATCTTTGTTGGTTTAAAGTCTGTTTTATCAGAGACTAGGATTGCAACCCCTGCCTTTTTTTGTTTTCCATTTGCTTGGTAGATCTTCTTCCATCCTTTTATTTTTAGCCTATGTGTGTCTCTGCAGGTGTGATAGGTTTCCTCAATACAGCACACTGATGGGTCTTGACTCTTTATCCAATTTGCCAGTCTGTGTCTTTTAATTGGAGCATTTAGTCCATTTACATTTAAAGTTAATATTGTTATGTGTGAATCTGATCCTGTCATTATGATGTTAGCTGGTGATTTTGCTCGTTAGTTGATGCAGTTTCTTCCTAGTCTTGATGGTCTTTACATTTTGGCATGATTTTGCAGCGGCTGGTACCAGTTGTTCCTTTCCATGTTTAGTGCTTCCTTCAGGAGCTCTTTTAGGGCAGGCCTGGTGGTGACAAAATCTCTCAGCATTTGTTTGTCTGTAAAGTATTTTATTTCTCCTTCGCTTATGAAACTTAGTTTGGCTGGATATGAAATTCTGGGTTGAAAATTCTTTTCCTTAAGAATGTTGAATATTGGCCCCCACTCTCTTCTGGCTTGTAGGGTTTCTGCCAAGAGATCCGCTGTTAGTCTGATGGGCTTCCCTTTGAGGGTAACCCGACCTTTCTCTCTGGCTGCCCTTAACATTTTTTCCTTCATTTCAACTTTGGTGAATCTGACAATTATGTGTCTTGGAGTTGCTCTTCTCGAGGAGTATCTTTGTGGTGTTCTCTGTATTTCCTGAATCTGAACGTTGGCCTGCCTTGCTAGATTGGGGAAGTTCTCCTGGATAATATCCTTCAGAGTGTTTTCCAACTTGGTTCCATTCTCTCCATCACTTTCAGGTACACCAATCAGATGTAGATTTGGTCTTTTCACATAGTCCCATATTTCTTGGAGGCTTTGCTCATTTCTTTTTATTCTTTTTTCTCTAAACTTCCCTTCTCGCTTCATTTCATTCATTTCATCTTCCATTGCTGATACCCTTTCTTCCAGTTGATCGCATCGGCTCCTGAGGCTTCTGCATTCTTCACGTAGTTCTCGAGCCTTGGTTTTCAGCTCCATCAGCTCCTTTAAGCACTTCTCTGTATTGGTTATTCTAGTTATACATTCTTCTAAATTTTTTTTGAAAGTTTTCAACTTCTTTGCCTTTGGTTTGAATGTCCTCCCGTAGCTCAGAGTAATTTGATCGTCTGAAGCCTTCTTCTCTCAGCTCATCAAAGTCATTCTCCATCCAGCTTTGTTCCGTTGCTGGTGAGGAACTGCATTCCTTTGGAGGAGGAGAGGCCCTCTGCTTTTTAGAGTTTCCAGTTTTTCTGTTCTGTTTTTTCCCCATCTTTGTGGTTTTATCTACTTTTGGTCTTTGATGATGGTGATGTACAGATGGGTTTTTGGTGTGGATGTCCTTTCTGTTTGTTAGTTTTCCTTCTAACAGACAGGACCCTCAGCTGCAGGTCTGTTGGAATACCCTGCAGTGTGAGGTGTCAGTGTGCCCCTGCTGGGGGGTGCCTCCCAGTTAGGCTGCTCGGGGGTCAGGGGTCAGGGACCCACTTGAGGAGGCAGTCTGCCCATTCTCAGATCTCCAGCTGTGTGCTGGGAGAACCACTGCTCTCTTCAAAGCTGTCAGACAGGGACATTTAAGTCTGCAGAGGTTACTGCTGTCTTTTTGTTTGTCTGTGCCCTGCCCCCAGAGGTGGAGCCTACAGAGGCAGGCAGGCCTCCTTGAGCTGTGGTGGGCTCCACCCAGTTCAAGCTTCCCGGCTGCTTTGTTTACCTAAGCAAGCCTGGGCAATGGCGGGCGCCCCTCCTCCAGCCTCGCTGCTGCCTTGCAGTTTGATCTCAGACTGCTGTGCTAGCAATCAGCGAGAGTCCGTGGGCGTAGGACCCTCCGAGCCAGGTGCGGGATATAATCTCATGGTGCGCCGTTTTTTAAGCCGATCCGAAAAGCAGAATATTCGGGTGGGAGTGACCCGATTTTCCAGGTGCATCCGTCACCCCTTTCTTTGACTCGGAAAGGGAACTCCCTGACCCCTTGCGCTTCCCAAGTGAGGCAATGCCTCACCCTGCTTCGCGCACGGTGCACGCACCCACTGACCTGCGCCCACTGTCTGGCACTCCCTAGTGAGATGAACCCGGTACCTCAGATGGAAATGCAGAAATCACCTGTCTTCTGCGTCGCTCACGCTGGGAGCTGTAGACCGGAGCTGTTCCTATTCGGCCATCTTGGCTCCTCCCTCAAATGACTATCTCTAATTTCTCATTTGGCTTGATATATCTGGAGCATTTAACATACTTGACCCATTTCTCCTTCTTGAAATGTTTATTCCATTGTGTTTTTTAATGCCATTTTTTTCTGTTTTTTTTTTATTGTTATATTCTCTTCTTACCCACCCTAATTGTCCTTTCTTTTTTTGTGTGTCTTGTTTTCTATTGATTTCCTTAATAGACTAGTGTCTGAGAATTTTGTTTTATGCTTCTTCTTTTCAAAAAAAATTGGAGGAGCTTACATCATCTTTGATGTCTTTAATAACTTATTTATAGTGAGCTTTTCATACATATATTTGCTTTCAAATCTCTTTCAAAATCTAAAACCATATATTTCACATCCTGTGCAATACATATTCATGGAAGTCTCATGGCACCAAATCTCAGCATGTATAAAGTTATAAAGTGGACTTACCAATGTTGTCTTTACAGTGGCTCTTTCTCTATCATTTCTTTGTACAAGTCACCACCATCATTCTGGCTAACCAAAGAAGAAAAAAAGATATTAGGTTTTATTTATCATTCATACTCATTCCATTTGACTGCAAAATCTTCTTATTTAAGACTTTTTCTTTTCTTTTCTTTTTCTTTTTCTTTTCTTTTTTTCCTTTTTTTTTTTTTTTTTGAGATGGAGTCCTGCTCTGTCACCCAGGCTGGAGTTCAATGGTGCAATCTCAGCTTACTGCAACCTCTGACTCCCGGGTTCAAGCAATTCTCTTCCCTCAGCCTCCTGAGTAGCTTGGATTACACGCCTGTCACCACCCCGGCAAATTTTTTGTGTGTTTTTAGTAGAGACAGGGTTTTGCCAAGTTAGTCAGGCTGGTCTTGAACTCCTGACCTCCGGTGATCTGCCCGCCTTGGCCTCCCAAAATGCTGTTTGTCTTGAGCCACCACGCCCAGCCAAAATCTTCCTATTTAAGACTTTTACATTAAGTTGGTTCTTTTTCATCCCAGCTGCCTATGATTTAATCTAGGACAGCTTCACCATCTCAGTAGGTTATTAAAATATCTTTATTACATTACAGTAGTAACTGATCTCCATTATTAAAGGGTTCTAAGCAAATTTTTCTGTCTTCCTGATGAATATTTCTGAAGCAAATATCTGATCAAATCCCATCCTTGATTAAAATATTTTAGCATTTCCTTGCTTACTCGAATACGAAAAGTAACTTTAATCCTGTAAGTTATTTTCCATATTGACCTAGCTATGAAGATGGTGTATCTGTTTTTTCTAGTACTCCTATTCTCTTAAATAAACAGATTTATCCTTTTGATCCCAATTTAATTAATATTTATTGGGAATAATTTTTTTATTTATACTGAGAAAAACCAGATTTGTTTCACATCACATGTACTCTTACTAGACTTCATATTCAATATGCTTGCTTTCTTATCCTAGTAGAAATCTTTCATTTAAAACTAGACACCCTGTCCCATTTATCTTTTTATTCCTGGAGCCTAGATGTTTGTTTGGCACATAATGAATGCCCCACATATTCTTGCATGATGAATGGTGTAAATCCTATCCATTGCGTTGAGTTGTGCATACACACTAGTTAACCACAAAGGACACAACATTTAAAAATATATAGTCAAATTACGTATAAATACACATACATATATATGTAAATCAAAAGATAATGAAGGAAGATACTAAACCAGTATTTTGTTTTACAATATATAATCAAAAAAGACAAAGCATAGCAATATATGTTAATTATTTTACCATGTGTATTATGGGCAAGTTTTATTTTAGGAAAACTATATTTTAAATAAAAGTACCAAATTTATAATTTTAGGGATATTGCTCTATTCTCTAGTGTATTTCACAAGTTAACCCGAGAGAATGTAATAAATTGATCATAAGGTATTTCGAAAGTTCCTCTCTTTTTTAAGGTTATACATGAGCATATTTAATTGTGTGTTTGTGATTATATTTAATCATGTGTGTCTGAGCAGATCAAATACATGCAGATTTATATCTTGCTTGAATAGTCAGAGAGTAGGGATGGGTGTTACTTTTGTTTAATAAAACAGAAATAACTCTCTAAGTATTATGGATTAATGGGATTTAATATTGAGGCTAAGAGGCTTACTAGCTCATTGAAATGGCAAGATGAGCAAAGGACGAATTAACATTTGTCTGGAGCAGAATCCAGCACTCTCTAGTATGACAGAATATCATCTGCAGTGGAAAATCTCAGAAATTGCTGGAAAAACCACTTCATTCACTTGCCAATTCCCACATGCCTATTTATCATTGTTCTCCTGAATTATAGAGCTTTATTTTCACCTTCCAAACATCCTGTGGTATTGCTGTCATCCTGTGAGTACTGCTCATTGGTGAATGTAACTCAGAAAGCCGATAGCAGTGATTCTCATAATATCAGTCCGTGTTTTCAGTACTTTCTAGAAAGGGAACAGTATAGACAGAAAGAATCCCTGCTACCTACCAAAGACATTCAGATACAGTCAACCCTTTTGAGTACTCAGTAACTCTTCATATGAAACTTCTACTAATGCTAGTTGCAACAGCAGCCATTCTGACTCAAATAATCCACCAATCCATTGAACAAAAAGATACATTCTCCCTTTTCCCACAACAAAGATCAAGTTCCCATTAATCTCTTTATCTACCTTATGATTTTTATTTCTTTTCAAGTATATATAGAATCCCTATTTAAGATTTTAACCTTAATGATTAGGACTTTATCTTGTAACTTGATATTTTATAACTAACCTAATGCAATGTACCTTATATAAAAGAATAAAAAAGTAGCAGTGGAAAACATGTCAGCTTATGTATATAAATACAAATTGCAACAATTCATATGGGCATTCTTATCATTTTTTTCTCTCCTCTCTCCCTCCTTCTTCCTTCTCCTCCTTTTCATTTTCTCCTTCTCCTTTTTCTTCATCTTCTTTCTCTTCTTTTTCTTCTTCTTGTCTTCTTCCCCCTCTCTCTTTATTCTCTCCCCAACAGGATGTGTTCCTTGCCATCAGTCAACACCATTTATTTATATGGTATCTTACCTCGTGATGAAAGGTAAACCCTCATTCTTGTAAAGTCAGAACCATTAATACTCCTATTAGTATTTGTGGTACTAGTTAACTGTTGAAATTATACGTGGAAATACTGAAAGATATTACATGGAATCACTTAGATATTCAATGGTATTGCTCTTACCTCATTATGCAGCAGCAATGTCATAATATAAAGAATCTATTTGCCCTGTATAAGCAGAACCAGTCACTCTACTTTAGAAAAAATTCTTCATTGTCTGTTAAACAAGTGACATGAGAAGCTGAAATTGTCCATATGTCATCCTTTAACATCCAGTTCAATGGGACCAACGTTATATTCTACCAAGGTTACTCTTTCTTAAGCACTAATCTCTCTAATTCAGTTGAGTCTAAGAATTCGAGGAAGGAAAACAAATAAATTAAGTAATATTTTATTAAGTTTACTAAGAAAAATTCCCCAACCCTTTCATCCCAATTCTATTCTTTGCTTCATAGTCTAAGACATACTAACTATATTGGTCCCTTGTTCAAAGGACATACTGCATGTTATAATAAAACATATCAGCCTTAGAGGATATATTCTCCAAGCCAGTGGTATCATTATGTCATGCATAGGTCATTTCACAGTTCTATGTGTACAGTTGGGTTTGGCATATAATTAAGACTACGAATCCCAAAGATGTGATACTAGTTCTTTCATGAATAATTATCATGGCTGAAATACTGTGGGCAATGGTGGGAATTCATTTCCAACATAAATACTTCTTCTATGGCAGAGAAAATACTGCCTTTTTCATGACATTAGGAATCCAATGTAATCTCCCCACTTCCAGGTAACTGGCATGTTTCTAGCATTTTTAAAAATTGTTGGCAGAGGTTGCACTCAGTAATTGTAAAAAGTAGATCTGTTTATGAAAGTTTGTTGAAGCTATGTGTGAAAGGTTGTTGAACCCATGCATAACTCCCATCCCAGATACCATGATCTTACTTTTAATGGACCCATTTTGCATGATCTAGAGTGAAACTCTGCTGTGTGATGCCACTAAAACAAAAACGAAAATAAAAAATACACAAGCAAACAAACAAAACACTCAAAATACTTGTCTCTGCCTTAGTTTTCTGTCTGGTATAAAACACAGCATGAAATAAAAGGTTTGAGGTCATGTTAGGTTGTGTTATGCCAGTCATCAGGTTGAATACAACCCAAAGGCCTACTGAGTCTAAGGCTCCAAGGTTAGCAAAATAAGTATGTTTTGCCAGATGATGGCTGCTCATTTTGTAATGTTAAGAGGAAGCAGCAAGCATTAGTTGACTTCAGTCAGAAGTTAGAAAAAAAAGTGATAAGTCAAATATCAAAAGACTTTCGGTCTGGAAAACTAACTCTTCTAGCTCATATCGTACTAGAACTAGTACGACTGAAATATAAACCAAAGACTGAAATATAAACCAAATCAAACTCTGGCAAAAATCCCTTAAAACTAGACATTGTGTCAAAAAAGAAGATTATGTTAGGATGTTTCCTTTTAAATTCCCATAGAAAGGCATGAAGATAGAACACACATTTTCCATAGAAGACAATCAATTTGGTGAGCATCAAATATGAATGCCTTGGAAGCTCATTCCCTTTCTCCCTTTTGTTGACTTAAATGAGACTAAGCCAGGATACAGAGACATTTAGCTGATGTCAGGCACAGCTGTTTCCAGGACCCTCATTGTGCAGACCCCATTACTTGGAGAAATTATGTGCCCTATCCCCTTTCAGGCTGACCCATAAATATGGAATGTGGTACGGGAATGAGGTTCACTATCTTCCTTGGAATGTTCTTCGTAGCAAGTCCAGCCTGATAGCTGAAGTAGGTACCCTCTTTTGGAATCTTGAACATAGTGCAGTTAAATTGTCTAGGTCACCCTCTCCTGTGAAATAATGAGGGCTTGTGAGTCCCAATGGTCTCTTCTACTCTGCTGCTTGTAATTATTTCCCCAGCATCAACATTATGTGGTGCTAGTCAGGTGAGTCCATGGCCTATTGCGCAATGCGGCAAATAATTTCTCAGTTCTTTGCAAATAAAATCACTATTTTTTAGTTTCTTCCCCAATACCTAGTTTTCTTTCCATTTTATTAACCTTTCTTCTGGTTAGCCCACTGAATACTGGAATATCAGCAGCCATAACAAAAAATAAGGTGTTAGTGATTTCTTTAGTTGTGGTGACATGAATTCTTCAACACTTAACTAGATTACATGTATAAATGCACATAAACATTGAAATATGCTTATATATTCTTACTTTTACAGGATACATGATTTAATGCCAGGCAGATGGCTTATAATCTAGGTCACAGCACTTACTCATATTGTATGACTAGCTCGTATTTCTCTCATGGGCATATTGGATTCTGGCATTCTTTTTCTGGTTCAATAATCTTAGTAAGTAGGTGCTTAACATTGTAGTAATTATAGTTAATATAAGAATTTATAGAAGGTCATGGGATGCTACAAGACAATCTATTTTTTGTTTGTAATTAAGAACTTATCATAATGTCCAAGATAGGGTAATCACGAGGTAAAATTAACAACCGGATAAATAAAATAATGTTTACACATTTTATTTTTGAACTGTGCTGACTTTTGAGAATTGAAAAAGTATGTATTTAATTACAGATTAACAGGACACTAAGGTAATATAAAATATCATATTAACTATTTAAAGCTTAGTGCATTTAGAAACTTGAAAAAATTTCTGAATGATATGCCGTAAGTTTCATTTAATAAAAAACATTTATGGAGAATAGAGGAGAACATCTTCAAACAACGATATTATATTTATTGTTAAGCTTTCAGTTTTATTTGGCTTAAAACATGGTCGGTTAAGAAGATATTAAAGAAAGTAGTAAGTAACACATGAAAGAAGCAGAATAAAGCATACACTAGCTTGGAAATTGGAGCAGGGAAATCTGATTTCAAGTATTTGTTCATTTATATTAATATGTATGACCTTAGGCATATTGCCTAACTTCATGAAAAGTCAGTGACCATATGACATAGTTTGACTTTGTCCCGACCCAAATCTCAACTTGAATTGTATCTCCCAGAATTGCCATCTATTGTGTGAGGGACCCATGGGGAGGTAATTGAATCATGGGGGCCTGTCTTTCCAATGCTATTCTCCTGATAGTGAATAAAGCTCAGGAGATCTGATGGGCTTATCAGGAGTTTCTGCTTCTTCCTCGTTTTCTCTTCCTGACACCATGTAAGAAGTGCCTTTTGCCTCCCGCCATGATTCTGAGGCCTCCCCAGCCATGTGGAACTCTTTAAGTCCAATTAAACCTTTTTCTTGCCAGTCTCAGGTATGTCTTTATGAGGAGCATGAAAATGGACTAATACACCACATCTGTAATATGGAGGTCTAAACACGCAACTCTTTTCTCATATGATTCAGAAGATGTGAAACATGAATGTGAAACTATTAACATGTCATGTAACACGTAGATAGTATATATACGTGTTATTATATAATTATTATTATGAGATTATTATATAATTATCCAAGGATGTGAAAACAATTCTCAGACAAATGTACATATTCAAAAGATGGCATCACAGATCTTCCAAAAATAAAAATCTAACTAAAAGGAGCATTTTGAAAGTAATCGTTAATTTCTTATTTCACTTTTTCTAAAAACTGACAGGAAAAAAAACTATCAATTTGCATTAGTTTAAAAAGTCGAAATGGAGAATGGGTAAAGAGAGCACTATTCAGACTATAAAGCTAAGTTTCTAAACATAGCAGTGAAAAAGCTAAAACTTTAACTAACAAAATAGGTAAAGATTGAAGCTTGTTTAAAAATATGTAAAATATAAAATTTTCTTAAAATTTATAAATTTAAATGGAAAATTTTAAATATATTAAATTTAAATAAATTTAGAAATATTTTAGATATAACGAATCCCAAATTCACTACACACACACACGCACACACATGCACACACAGAGAGAGAGAGAGTATTTACACAGTGACAGGTACATTTGGAAAATCTATAATCATTATAGAAAGAAAATATTTGTATAAAATGTATATCTGAAGGAGAAAACTATGTAATACAAAGATTAATTTTATTTTTATTTAACTTAATAAATATTTTTATTTTTATTTTAATCTTTTCATATTCCAAAGGCTGTTGGGGTACAAGTCCAAAAGTATAGACACCATAAGATAATGGCATTACTAATGTAATGTGAAAATTACTATATTTATATACATAATAGTTTCAATGCATCAATAGAAACTTATTAACAATAAAATAAAATTAGTAATATAGCAACAGGTAGTTTTATAAAAAGTAATAAGTTAATTTCCACCATTCAATAAAGCATACAAATATGCATTAGTGAAAAAATAAGTGCAGTGTATCTTTATAAAATAATGCTTGTGTGAGTGAACTTGATATCTGCTTTTCCTCCAATGCCAATCAACTTTTCTGTTGAGATTCAACTATATTCAGCATTACTTAATTTTTTTCCATTTTTTTTAAATTCAAAATAATTTTCCCAAGGCATCAGTTCACCTAGAAATGGAAGCATGTTAAAGGATAGACACTTAAATATGGTTGAAAAGATCCTTGATACAATATTTTACATATGGTTTATTTTATCACATAAACATTAGCTTCTTTTCTGTGGGCTCACAGAAAAGAGGTATTAAAATGGCCCAGAGTGCTACAAAAATAACATCCTGTCAATTTAAATCAGAGAATGTTTTTTATATGTGACATCAAAATTTAGCTGTTATGAAAACAAACATGCCTGGTACTCCTGATTTCCAAAAATCCAACACACCATGATCTCTCCACTTATGATCCATTTATATTGACACTGTTTAATCCAATCCAAAATTTTGTACATGTTTAGTGTTTTCTTTGCTATTTATTTTATTTTATTTATTTTTACAGTTTACTATTATTAGTCAGTGTAGGATTAAGAATGACTAAAATTTAAATTAAAATTTACATTAAAAATTAAGTTGTTAACATTTAACTTCATAGCTTTATTTACTGAGAAACTTTTAAGTAATTTATTTACTATCAAATTTTATCTATTACATATGCAAATTAATAATTCATATACATACTTAATAACAGTATATCACATTTGAAAAATGTTATTCAAAAGTTATTATTTCACCAAAAGTAAAACAATTATAAAAATAAATTATTAATTAAAAATTATTTCTCATGAACTTAACTTTTAACTTTTCCTTTTTTTATTGACACATAATATTTGTACATATTTATTGGGTATGTGTGATATTTTGTTGTATATGAATAATGTGTAATGATCATGTCAGGGTATTTAGATGACCCATCACCTTGATCAGTTATCATTTCTATGTGTTGAGGACATTTCAAGTAGTTACTTTAACTATTTTATAATATAGAATACATAGTTGTTAACTATAGCCACTCTACTCTGCTACTGAACATGAGAACTTAACTGCTTCTAACTATATGTTTGTACACATTAACCAAACTTTCTTTACCCACCTCCCTCACACACACACTCACATTCTTCCCAGCCTCTGGTAGCTATCATTCTACTTTCCACCTCCATGAAACCAACTTTTGTTTAGTTTCCCAACATGAATGAGTACATGTGATATTTGTCTTTCTGTATTGCTTTCTTCCCCTCCCACTACAGATTCAAATCTATTCAAGCATTGAGAAACAAACAGTTAAATAAGTTGGGGTCACTTAATTAGCATAGACTTTAAACTTTATGCAAGATTAAAAATAATGAAAATTATTATTAGAATGTTTATGCGTAACCCACTCACATATTCATTAAATACGTGTAGCCTGATTATTTTATACGTCACCATATTTAAAAATAAGGATGTTTTATATATATGTACATATATTTATAGTAGTGATACTAATATATATAATTTTATAAAGAGATAAAATATCAATACATACAATATAATATAGTATAATCAGAATGATGAAAGAGGAATAGACAAAATGTTATTGTGAATCATGGTGGAATTTCAAAGGCAGGAAATATATATAAGATTATGCTAACCATGAGAAGTAAGGTACAAAAACATTTACATTGTGCAGTGTTTGAAACAAGTCCAAAAAAAGATATTTCGTTAAATATATTTTAATTAAATCTACAAAATCTAATGCCATTCTAGCAGATGAAAATAATAGTAGATTTGTATTTTTTAACTTGGAAAAGAGTCCTAAAATTTTAAAAGATTGAATGATATGTGCAGACCCAACTGCATAAGAGTGTGTTAAGAGAAAAAAGTGGAAAGAATAATCAAGTTCCAAAATTTCCAGCAGGACACACTTGCTTTTCTCAATGTGGCAGTAGACATTTACATGGAGGCTAACAAGAGTGATAGAAGATTATAATTGTAAACACCATGAATGAGAAATTGTAGGTATGATAGAAGAAATCCTGACAACATCACTCTAGAAGAAGTTGGAATTCACAAATTTATCTTATTAAGAAGACTTAATTTGTTTTCTTTTGCAACATTCCACAGAAGTGAAATGGAAATGGAAAAACAGATAAGTCCATGTGTTCCCAGAGGTCAAGTGAGTGATCAGAGTGACTTACGTGTCTTTAATGGTCCCCTCAGATTGACTAAACTTTAGTCATATTTCTTCCTAACTCTAGTCTCTAGATCCCTCTTTTCTTAGAACATTTGCTTTAGAAAACTTGTAATTGTACTTTTCATTTCTGCTCCTTTGAAATGTAAATTATCTCCAAGCCTCTCTCTTTAGAACCCGAGAGCCATCACTTTGAAATATATACGTCAGAAAGGAAGTGCCTCAAAAGAAGACATACAAATGTCCAACAGGTATATAAAAAAGTTGAATATCACTAATAATCAGAGAAATGCCAATCAAAATTACAATGAGATATAATTTCACTGCAGTTATAATGGCTTTTATCCAAAGGCAGACAATAACAAATGCTGGTGCAGATGTGGAAAAACGGGAAGCCCCTACGCTGTTTATAAGAATGTAAATTAGTACCACCACTAAGGAGAACAGTCTGGGGGTGTCCTCAAAAAACTATAAATAGACCTACCGTATGATACAGCAGCCTTACTGCTAGGTATATACACAAAATAATGGTAATTAGTAGGATGAACAGCTATCTGCATTCTCATGTTTATTGCAGCACTATTCACAATAGCCGAGATATGGAATCAACCTGAGTACCCATCAGTGGATAAATGGATCAAGAAAATGTGGTACATATACACAATGAAACATGATTCATCCATAAAAATAAATCCTGTCATTCACAACAACATAGATAGAACTGAAGGATATTATGTTAAGTGAAATAAGCTAGCCACAGAAGGACAAATTTCACATATTCTCACTGATATGTGGGAGCTATTTTTTTTTAATGAACCCATGGGCTGGGGTTAAATCCTGTCATTCACAACAACATAGATAGAACTGAAGGATATTATGTTAAGTGAAATGCCACAGAAGGACAAATTTCACATATTCTCACTCATATGTGGGAGCTAAATTTTTTTTTAAGTGAACCCATGGGCTGGGGTCAGTGCCTGTGATCCCAGCGATTTGGGTGGCTGAGGAGGGAGGATCACTTGAGTCCAGGAATTTGAGGCCAGCCTAGACAACATAGGGAGACCCTGTCTCTACAAGAAACAAAAATAAATTATCCAGGCGTAATGGCATGTGCCTGTAATCGCAGCTACTGGGGAGGCGAAGCGGTAGGAGTATTGAGTCTGGGAGGTTAAGGGTGCAGTGAGCCATGATCACACCACGGCACTCCAGAGTGGGTGACAGAGTGACATCGCTCCTTACGCTATCTTCTCCAAAAACAAAACAAAGAAAGAAGGAAGGAAGGAAGGGAGGGAGGGAAGGAGGAAGGAAAGAAAGGAAGGAAGGAGGAAAGAAAGAAAGAAAGAAAGAAAGAGAGAAAGAAAGAAAGAAAGAAAGAAAGAAAGAGAGAGAAAGAAAGAAAGAAAGAAAGAAGAAAGAAAGAAAGAGAAAGAAGAAAAAAGAAAGAAAGAAAAAGAAAGAGGAAGGAAGGAAGGAAGAAAAGAGAAAGAGAAAGAAACAAGGAAAGGAGGAAAGAAAGAAAGAGAAAGAAAGAAAGAGAGAGAGAAAGAAAGAAAGAAAGAAAAGAAAGAAAACATAAACATAGTGAGGAGAATGGTGGTTAGCAAAGGCTGGGAAGGATAACAGAAAGGGGGAGACAAAGTGGGGATGGTTAAAGGGTACAAAAATACAGTTGATAGAGTGAATAAGATCTGGTATTTGGTGGCACAGTATGACTATACTTAAAATATTTTATCGTATATTTTAAAATGACAAAAAGATTGGAATTGTAATGTTCCCAACACAAAGAAATGATAAATGCTGCGTGTGGATACACCAATTCCCCTAATTTGATGATTTCACATTGTATGACTATATCCGAAGTTACATTTACCTTATAAATATATACAATTATTATGTACCCATAATAATTAAAAATAAAAATAGAATTAAAAAAAAGTGCCCTATCTTTCAGTCTCACAGGGATGAGATTAATCTCATTAAGCACCATTAGCAAACACATGGCCTGTCACACTGGCCTAACATCCTCTAGGGTTGAGCCACCCCTAGCTCACAGCAGTGCTTTAAAACTTTTCCTCTGGTCCCACTTGGTAGCTCACGCCTGTAATCCCAGAACTTGGGGAGGCCGAGGTGGGTGGATCACCTGAGGTCTAGAGTTCAAGACCAGCCTGGCCAACATGGTGAAACCCCATCTCTACTAAAAATACAAAAAATTAGCTAGGCGTGGTGGCAGGTGCCTGTAATCCCAGCTACTCAGGAGGCTGAGGCAGGAGAATCACTTGAACCCGGGGGGTGGAGGTTGCAGTGAGCCGAGATCGTGCCATTGCACTCCAGCCTGGGCAACAAGAGCAAAACTCCATCTCAAAAAAAAAAAAAAAAAAACACCTTCCTCTTTTGCCTTTTGCTTTGGCAGAATTAAGTCCACTCTCACTCCCTCATTGCAATATTTTGACTCATATTGGAATAGTCTTGAATACATCTTTCCCTGTTGAATTCCATTCAGTGCAATTTTCTTTGAAACCAAGCATTCTGTAATGATTAAAAAATACTACAACTTAGAACATGTAATTAAAATGCTCACATCTTTCATTCCTTTTGTATGGTTTATTGTTTGATATATTTAGAATTAATCCCCCTGTAAAGTATGAGGCACTCACTCTTTGATCTTGACTTACTTTAGGATGTCTGCTAAGTTGTCTATAAATAATTTGTTGTTACTTGATTCTACTGATTTGTAACACCACCAATTTTATATTCTATATTCATCCATGCCTTTGGTTTTATTCTGGGCATTACACGTCTTTATGGGCATTAACAGTGTCTTTATGGGCCATAGTGGCATGGTTTAATTATTGATGTTTTGTCATCCAATTCAATATCTGGATAGCATGTT